>NC_143395.1:398612898-401047283 GCF_052110815.1 Crocodylus siamensis
TCTAATCCAAACCAACTCCAAAACTGGGAGAATGAAAAATAATCCAGATTCACTTGCAAATACTAACTATATATAATATTAACTATATATAATTAACTACATATAATATCAGCCATTATAAGAAATGGACTACAGTTTTAGACCTTCCCAAATGCAGGGTCAGGGTCCTAGTAATTACTAAGAATTTTGGAACAAGATTGTATTGTTAAAAATTACACACATAATGTTTTGTTTTGTCCACTTTAGAGACACATTTTGTACAAGCAAAAGCTTTGTCCAGGACATCTACATATGACATCTGTATGTGCAAAGTATAATTTCTAGCTTTAAGTAGGAGAATGTTAATATGTACTAAATGAAAGGACATCATTTTCAAAAGAGGCCTTTCAAAAGTGAATCCGTTTAAGAGATTTGTTTCACACCTATCTCTATAGTGACAGTTAACCCTGGGCTACCTTTTGAAATCACCAGAATAGGAGCTTTAAAAGAGTCAATGCTATTTACAGAAGGTCCGGATTGCACCTTTGGCAACAGAATAAGAACTACAAGCACTTGAAGTCCTCTATGATTAGCAGCTGAAGTATAACATCAGACAGGTGAAACCAGCTGGCACACTACATTACATTAAATGTTTGGTAATAGAAAGAAAAACAGTCATATTTGGAGGAAAGGCCAAGGGTAAGCAGGGAATAAGCAGTGTAGTGAGTGTATATGTATATGCATGTTTACTGAAGATGTTCCAAGCCATTTAGGAATGCTATCATGATGACTAGTTTTGTACAATTCAGGGGACACACTGGATATACTGAGTGTTCAATTCAAGTTTTCAGACTGTCACATGCATTTGACTCCTGAATGGTGTAATTTTCAGTGGGGAACAAAAATGAATGGATACAGACACAAGACGTTCTTTCCTTCTTTTTCTGTTACAGTGATCCCATCAGGAACCATGGCAAAACCACCAGCAAAACAGCACTCATACCACTCAGCTACAGAGATCCATGGAAAATGACCTCCATTTTCAAGGTCTTCAGTACACATTCATTTGCTCCTTCCAGTCACTATTTCTAACTCCTATGCTGATGAACTAACTGAGGTATCAGCAACGTATCCAACCTATGGAGCTTCCAGCCTGGCCATGCTGTTGCCATTTCTCCCTGCCATCCAGCCATGTACAATGGCAAAGCTCTCACCCTTGGCTGTTTGCACACTGTAGCTGCACAGCCAAGCAGCTGGGTTTTTTTTGCCCGAGTCAAGTGGCCAGGCAGCCAGAAGAAGTGATGGAAGCAGCAGCCAGGTCAGAAGCACTAACCCATCTTAGACCTGAACTGGGTTGATGTGGCCCACCACTGAAAACCTTGCTGACTGCTACACTAACCTCTTCTCCAAAATACATTAAAGGATGCCGTGTGTTAAATAGGTCACTCAAAGTCTCACAATGAGTCTGAACCACTGCGCAGCTGGACCTGCCTCATCTTAGAGTCTTTAGTCAGACCATAAGGTAGCCACTCCAACTCACCACATATCAAGGGGAGCACTTACTTTAAAACAATAAGCCTGGCAATACATGAGCATGCTGAACCACACTGCTGTAAATCTGGAAAAATCTGGTTAAGGCACAGGACTAGGACTCATGAGATCTATCCCTGGACTCAACTGCTTGAATGCATGACTGTGAACTAGTTGTCTGCCTCAGTTACTTAGATTTTAATCCCTACAGAGCAGGGAGTTTCATTTATTACAAACTGTATGGTACTTAATAAAATGATGCCCCTGTGTCTGTGGAATCCTTTATATGATATTGGAATGTGACTTAATGAAAATAGAGTAATTCTGGATTGATGCCAGTGTGCAGTGGCTGAAAGCAAAATTTGCTCTCCAGGTTGAGTTCTGTATGATCACATTTCATTCCAAAGACATTTTTATTTCATTTTTTAAAATGTCTTTGCTTGTCTTCTGTAGACTTACTTTTTAATAGATTGCAGGGCTATACAAGTGGCTCTACACCTACAAGCCTCCTTTAGCAGAGAATATCTGGAATTCTGTCCTATAGACAGTTACCTAAATGATAGTTTCAGATAGCAGGGATTTCTTATGCCACTATCAGGCTGTTTTTCAGCAGCAGCTTTCACAGTGCTGTCAGATTAGAGTCCTCCTCATTAACTGTCAGCCACTATCTGTTCTTCTGTGGGGGAGAATAGAAGTGGGGATAGTAATCCTTATATATAGCAGATGGCCTGTAGGAGAGAAATGTCACTTAATGACATTTGTACAACAGATAATACCACCTGAAATAAAGGGCAGGAGGGGAGGGCGGTTTAATTTTTCCTGGACTGCTTGAAGAAATGTTTGCTTCCGTTCTTTCTTAAATTGGCTTTGCAATGTAACTTCAAGGCTTTATCTGAGAGATTGCTCATAGATCACTAGAAGGGATAAGAGACCCCTTACAATGCTGTGTGCAATGGAATAGCTCCCTTCTCTATTTATGACTGACAACAGCATCCTATCATCCTTAGGCACTGGACAAATGAAAAGGCAATTCTGCTCCTATTGTTTTCCTTTTGATTACTGAGCACAGGTTGCTTTTTCACTGCATCAGACTATACTGTTATTGGATGGCAGCTGCTTCTTCCATGTGAAGGAAAAACTTTTCTTAGTATTTCTTTTTTCAAGGATATTTTTCTTTAAGAAGGAAGTTTTGAGCCCTGGCTTACAGCCTTGACCCATGTACATAGTCCTTTAACTTCAGTGGATTTTATTTAAGAAAAAGTACCAGTTGCAAGATATGGCTCATAATATAAAAAAATATCTGGGAGTAAGACGTTGAGCTGTGCCTCCATATTGACAGCAGCCTGTCTGAGGCCACCCAGTGGGTTATGGAATCCCAGTTGTCCTTGTGCTGTGGCCTTTTCCACCCATCCACACTGGAGGTAGAAGCAGCCTCCTTAGAAGGCATCCTCATGGCTATTTTCTAAAGTGCCTGTGAAGTATCTGACTTTGACCCAGAGAAAGGGAGAGAAACAATGGGAAGGAGGCATGAATTTTAGTTCCATCTCTGCACATGCATAATACAGGACAGGCCAAGTACAAAGGCCCTGAAACATCTTGAGATGGAGTGTGGTGTTTACCAAGTATGCTCTGTAGCTGTTCCTGAAGCTCTATTGAATATTTTTATTGTTGCCAAGATGCCTAGCAAGCCTATGCTGTTGCAACAGCATCCTCTAGCTAGCACAATTCCAGGCACCTTTTCCTATTCACACACTCCCAACCTGTAAATATGCTGGTGAGGCTGCTAAAGGGTAGCATTGCCAGGTCTTAAATATGAAATTATCGTATTGAAAGCTCAAATTATCAAATTTATGAAAAACTATCCTACACTGCAAAAACAAGTATGCAAATAAGTATGCAAATAAGTCTTCTTTTTATTTATTTTATATTGCCCACTATAAATCTCCACTGAGTGAGTAATAACTGAGTCGAAGTTGAAGTGTTTCTTTATTTCAAGGCAAGCAGTAATAAGAAAGTGCTGGCAGTGAACCTGAATGTCAGTTAAGATTCCTTGAGAGTGACTTGGGTTTTGTATGTGCTGCATCCATGAACTGCCTCAAAAATTATTGTGCATTTTGAACACTTTTAGGTAGAGATGCACCAATACATTGGTCCAATATCAGATTGGCACTGAGATAAAGAAAATTGACCATATTGGAAATCGGCTTTTTTGTGGCCAATAATATGGCCGATAAATGCCCTGTGCATGTGCACAACCATAGCATAGCATGTAGGTGGCGAGGAGCACAGCCCCGCAGCATGGAGAGCTGCATCCAGCTGGTAAGTCTGTTGTAGTGGAAGGGAAGGGGGAGGGAAGGGACATGGGGGGGCCCAGATCGAGGCCCCCACAGTGAGGGAGGGAATGGGGCGGGGCTGCGGCAGGCACTGCCCAGCCAGGGCAGGGCGGTATGCAGTATGGAGCCATGGCTCATCTGTGGGGTGCAGGGGTGTGCAGGGGGGGAGTCATCTGCGGCTGCTGTGCACAACCCAGGAGGTCATGGGGGGCATGTGCCCCCAGATCCGTGTTTAGGGCAGGGTGCCCCAGACTCTCCCTGGTGGGGGCTGGGCCAGGCTGCACAAAGTAGAAAAATAGATAATGGTACATTTGCTATTTCTTGCATTCCAGGTACTACCGGTAGTTATTGTGTTTTAAATCATTCACTGTGTTTTTAGTGTGCTTCAAATGTTTATTTTCCCAAGCAACTGCCAAGTATGTTCTCTTTGCAAATTGATTTTAACCCATTAACATCTACTTACCAGGTTTTTGCAAACAGCAGTCTTGAAGTTAAATTCTGTAATAATGGTAATTTCTGAAAAATTCTGAAAAGACCAAACTCTTATGCTTGCTTCAACGAAGAGTTAAGCTAAGATTTAGGAAGAAAGGACATGTAATAATTATACATGTTACTTCATCATTCTCCTTCCCCGTTACATATGTACTTAGGAAATCACCACTATTATATACAAGACTTCTAGGGCCTTTATAAGCTGCTTCAACTTTTTTACCCAACATAAAGGTATAGGAGTGAGGATCTTTTTTAATATGCTAGTATATAGATACTAAAGCTTTGGTTTTGTTATTAAGAATATAAAGGATATTACCAGAATATTATGTGTTCTGGTAATGTAACTAGGCTTTAAAAGGATCCTAAACATAATTTATATCCATTCTAAGTTCCATTTACAGTTCCAGAGTAAAATAAAAGGGTTTTAATTCAAATTAGAATCACTACTTGTGTTTTCCATGCCCCATCATCAACTACAAGTAAAGCTCATTTTGGAAGAAGGATATCTGTTATTTATATGATTAATGCATTGGCCTGACACTCCAGAGATCTGAATTTCATTCCCACCACCACAATAAACTTTCCAGGTGACCCAGTGAAAGTTATAGCAAAATCCAGATTGTTCTGTCATGTACCTCCTCTTTAGTATCTCAGTGCCAAAAACTTAGGTGCCTGCCCCTATAAGGATGATCCAAAAAACAATTGCCACAGATCTTTATACAGCCCATGCAGAGGGCTAAATACTCAAAAGAGTAATTCAGAGAGCCAAAAAGTATCTAGACATAGCCAAGAGAAAAAAGTAAGCACAGGGATATGTTTAAATTCTCCCCTTCCCACAGCTGCTGACTCAGAACTGCACATTATGTGCCTCTATTCATTTGGGAACTGGAGCACCAAGTCCATCTTCTGAGGGTAGGCACTGGCTGACTGCTGATGGCAGGGGAGTTGCCTCCTTTTTGTGCAATAGCTTAATTCTTAGACTACTTACCCAAGAAGTGATAAATGCAGATTCTAGGCCCTCTTCTGCCTGATAAACAAGGATCCACGTTTTCCATTTCTGATGGGAAAACAGAGAAAAACACGGATTTCACCCCCCCCCCCTTTACCTGAGGAAAATGTGGATTCTCATTTTAACAGAGAAACCATGGATTTTGCTCTTTTGTAAAGACCTCTCTGCAGGCTGGCAGAGTTCCAGCCTGCAACCTGTTGAGGGAGAGTGGGAGGAGGGCAGTTGGGCAGGGGGCTCCACATGCATGTATATGCACAAGGCCACAGGCAGCCTGGAGAGCAGCTCCCACAGGTAAGTCGGTGGGAGAAGGCCTTCCTAGGGAGGGAGGGAGTGGGTTGGACAGGGCAGGGGCCAGGGCTGGGGCTGCTGCCCAGCTGGGAGGGTGCATGGGGCTTGAGGCCCAGAGCCAGAATGCGCAGCTGCAGGGCCCTAGTGAGGAGTGGGATGGGGCTGCAGGCAGCTTGTCCGGGGGATGGTGGGATGGTGCTGGCTCCCTGCCACTGCATGCATTCCCAGTGGAGTCAAGGGAGACCTGTACCCCCCACATCTGTCCATGGGACAAGGGTGGACATAGGCTGCCTGCTGAAGGCTCAGCTTCACACCCTGCTGCCTTGCCCCGGGACCTCCACAGCACAGCGAGTGTGATCTGGCACTTCAGGGCAGAGCAGGGCCATGTGGGGAAGCTCCTTGCTGCTGTGAGCTTCGCACTGCCCTAACGACGCATCCCCTGCCCATGTGACAGCAGTGTCGGCAACAGCATGGGGTTATGTCCCTCGCTGTTGCTGCATAGGCAAGGGATGCCTTGCTAGGGCAGCGCAGGGCTTATGGCAGCAAGCAGCTTCCCCGTGTGGCCCCACTCTGCCATGCAGTGCCAGGTCGCACCTACTGGACTGTGGAGGCACTAAGGAAAGGCAGCAGGGTGGGGAGCCCAAGCTCACAGAGGGCAGCACAAACCTGCCCCCACCCTATGCACAGTTCTGGTGGGCACAGATCCTCCAATAGGACTGGAGGGGACTGTGAGGAGAGTGAGGGGCACCAGTAGAGCCAAGGGGCTATGAAGGGAGGGGATTGAAGGGCACCAAGAGGGCCAGAGGGGATTGTATGGGGAGTGAGGGTCACAAGCAGGGCTCAGGGGGCTGTGGGTGGGGAGTGAGGGGCCTGGACCTGCATTCTGTGAGCTAAGGGGACAGGGTAGTTCTGATTTTCCATGATAAAAACCCAAAATCAAATACCAGAACTTATAGATATTTAAAATTTATGTTAGTATGGTGCTTCCAAATTGCTTTAAAATTGTAAATATATCAGGAAAACTTTTGTGCTCAACTGATAGCTATATATATAGTGGTATTTCATTTTAATCTCAGGTTTTGAGGGTTTTTATCAGAGAAGTTGCAATTTTTTTATCAGGGAAAGCCAGGATCCCTACTCATAAATATGCTCCCCTTCCACTTGCCAGAAAAGTGCTCCAACCATCAGACTACAGAATAGAACACTCCCTTAGGCCTGCTGAAGATCTGGGCTCTGGTCTGTTTATGCATTTTACATTTGAAAGTCATTGAATAAGAAAAAGAAATAATCCAAAGTACAGAGTAGTCTTGTTAGGGTTCAAAGCAGGGAGTGCCTAGCCCTTCTCTGTCAAAGGAAAGGATATCTTGTAGGTTCAAGGATTTCAGAGCACAGTGGTTCAGATGGACAAATAAAGCTAAACATTAGTCACAGCTTTATCCTTTAAAGCCAATACTGGTGGAAAATCTAAAAAAATCCCCAGAAAGCTAAAAAAACCAAACACTGCCTCTCCCCTCCCCCACAAAAACCCCCTATAATCGGGAGCTAGGGAAACTGTACCACAATCAAAAACAAAGCTGTACCATGTTCCATACCCAAAGTACCAATACAAGTGCAAGGAATTATTACAACTTGTTTTGAAATCCAGAATCACTTAATTTCCCACATAGTAAAAGCAGATACCTCTCATCTGGTTTGGATTCAAATGCTGCTATAAGGATGGATCCACGGAAGTGCAGCAGTGGGAACACCTCCCCCCCTTCAGCCATTACTCTTCCCAGCTGACCCAGGTGCAAGAGGAGCCCCAGAGGACTCCAGCAGTACCTGTCCCCATATCCCCCCATTTTCTGAGGGGCAGTGTGCCACACCCCATAAAAAATTCTGGATCTACCCACAGCCTATTATGACAAAAGAAATCTTCCCTGTACTCCCAAAGACAACAAGGACAATGACACTGTCAGCAGCAGTGGCAGCAATGGTGTCATCATCATCATTAGTTGTTGTGCTTCCCTCTGTGGCTGCGGTACATGCCAGGACCACCCGAGCCGGGTGCCTGCCGACGGGTGCAACCTGGGGGAGGGGGCACTGCTGCTACAGAGGGAAGCACCAGCTCCCTCCCCCAAAGCCCAGGGACCACTCTGCCCACTGACAGCTCACCCTCCCCCCGCCACTGGAGGGGCAGGTAAGTTAGCGAGGTGTGTGCACGACATGGGGGTTTAGTCAGCCCTAAATTGAAGTGGTGTTTTTTAAAAGCCACTGCCTCAGTTTAGGGCCCCTGTTTCATCTACACACATCCTATGAGTTTTTAACTGTGTTTTTTAATGATAGCTGTGTTTTCTAAACTATTCAAGATGGGTGAAACATATTTTTTCAAGTCCAGTAGGGCTTAGACATCTAGAAAAATCAGTATCTTACTGAAGAAACATTATCCTTGGAAGAGATGCAGCATTGTGACTATTGAGTTATCAAGTTTTAAAATAACATTGCAAAGATGTGCTACTTTAACCTCTAAAGAAGCTAAAGAAAGGGAACAGGGTTATTGTTGAAGCATAAACTAATAAGAGCACTCAAAAAAAAGGAAAGCTGTAAATCAGGTGACACATTACAAACCAAAGCAAAAGATTTATTAAAGCCTACCTGAAAATCAACATGTCATTTCCTTCCTTCAGATGGTACCATTATCCTGCATGCAGAAAATGCTCGAAACTAATTTTTCCAGCAAGAAAAAAAAAGAAAGAAAATAGTGGCTGTAGAGCATTGCTAAGAAATATGACAGATTGGATAGAATTAGGTTAACATAAAAAAATATCCTTTGGAACCAGGGACTATGCAAATTCATGCAAAAGGAATCCACATGTAGCACCTGCAATATGGGGTTGCAATTGCAATTATGGCTACTGCAATCTAACCAATCAGTTTTGGAATAGAGGTACTGTTCTCATTTTATATCTTCTATTTGATACGTACAGATGAAAGGAAATTCACTCTACCATGATAGGAGATGGGCTTCAAGCTACATCAGTGATGTATTGCATTTTCTGGCAACCCCAAATCCTGTTCTCAGAACCATGGGTCTATGCAGAACCTCAACCCTGGTGTATCTCTTCATTCCTGCCCTATAACCACTGACTTCTAACCAAAGATATTAAAAGGAGTCTTTCTACAGTTTTCACAACTATGGCCACAGGAAAACTGATTTACAATATCACAGACTGGACAACATAATCACTGAAGCTAAGGATAATAAATAATTATTGTTGCCATCTGGACTCTTTGAGAAATGTCTTTCTGAAGTATGCACTTTTTTCACCAAAATAGAACTGGTGCAAAAGTAAACAACAACAGAAAAGTTAAATTTACATTAACAGCAGAATAGACACTAATTTAGAATCTACAGAGCGGGAAGCATTGACATTAATTTAAATGCAATTTGCACAAAGATATTCATGAAATTTGGTCGCTATTTGTTAGCTTGTCAGGCTCATTGATGTAGTAGAATAGCTTCCTGATTATTAGTCCTTCTCTGAGTGCAAATGGTGTAAACCGCATAATATGAGACAGGGGATTGTTTTAATACTTTCTCCTCACTAAAAATACAGTTAAACTTGAAGCAGACAGCATTTTGAATTTCCTTGTACTCTATATTCACTATGGTTTGCCATAATGAATGACAGAATTTTAGTATTTAAACACCAAGATAGACATAGCCACCTGTATCGTTCTGTTGCTCAGGGTGTGTTATAGGTGAGTTAAAATGCTCCAGTATGTGTCATGTTGAACAGCAAATGACTGTTATTAATTACAGAATCATAGAATGATAGAAAATTAGTGACCTCCTGAGGTCACTTCCAACACTAATTTTCTTTGATTCTGCTCAAAACAAAGAGCAGTCCATAGATTCATAGTTTGTCAGGGGCTGGAAGGGACCTTGTAGGTCATCAGGTCCAGTCCCCAGCGCTAGGCAGGTAAAGACAACTGGAGTCAAGTGACCCCAGCGAGGTAACTGTCCAGTCTCTTTTTGAAGATTTTCAGGGTAGGTGACTGCACCACCACTGGAGGGAGTTTATTCCACATTCTGGACACCTTGACTGTGAAGGAGTTTTTCCTGGAATTGAGCCTGAAGCAGCCTTCCAGGAGTTTGTATCCATTGCTCCTGGTCTTCCCCATGGATGCCCTGGTGAACAGCTGTTCACTGAGTTCTTGATGTACTCCCCTGATGTAGTGGTAAGCTTCTACCAAGTCCCCTCTCAGACTTCTCTTCTGTAGGCTGAAGAGGCCCAAGCCCCTCAGCCTCTCCTCATATGGCTCGTGTTACAAGTCCCTGATCATACGGGTGGCTCTTCTCTGGACCCGCTCAAGTTTTTCCATGTCCTTGTTGAAGTGCAGAGCCCAGAACTGGATGCAGTACTCCAGCTGCCATCTCACCAGTGCAGAGTACAGTGGGAGTATGACCTCCTTAGTTTTGCATGAGATGCAACAGTTTAATGCATGCCCGTGTGTTGTTTCCCCTGCTGGCCACAGCATCATGCTGCCAGCTCATATTCATGCAATGGTCAATAACTATACCAAAGTCCCTTTTGGCCGTGGTACAAGTCAAATTGTAGGTATGTTGAGGATTGCTTGCCCCTTACACTTACACTTCTGAATGTTGAACTTCATCTGGTTCTGGTCTGCCCAGCTGCCCAGCCTGTCCAGGTCTGCCTGTATCTGCAACCTATCTGCAGGTATGACCATGCTCCCCCATAACTTGGTGTCCTCCACAAAATTTCCCTCAGCCTCTCTTCAGAAGTCACGTGCCATAGCCTCTTAACCCTCCCCTCGACTCCAATTTGTCCACATCCTTTCTGTAGTGGGGGGCCCAAAACTGGACATAGTACTTCAGATGTGACCTCACCAGTGCCAAATAGAGAAGAAGGTCTTCCCTCAATCTGCTGACAACGCTTCTACTATGCAGCCCAGTATGCTGTTAGTCTTGTTGGCAACAAGGGCACACTGTTGGCTTATATTCAACTTACTGTCCACTGTAACCCCCAGGTCCTTTTCTGCAGAGCTGCTACTTAGCCAGTTGGTCCCCAGCCTGTACCAATGCATGGGATTTTTCTGTCCTAACTGTGGGACTTTGCACTTGTCCTTATTGAACTCCATGAGATTTCATTTAGTCCAATCCTTGAATTTATCGAGGTCTTGCTGAATCCTAACCCTACCCTCTAGTGTACCTAATACTCCCCCCAGCTTGGTATCATCTGCAGACTTGCCAAGGGTGCACTCTATGCCATCTTCCAGGTCAGTGGATGCTACTGAACAAAGCCAGCCCCAGGAGTGACCCCTCAGGCACTCCACTTGAGACTGGCTACCAACTATGTATCGAGTCACTGACTAAGGCCCTCTAAACCCAATGATCCAACCACTTTTCTATCCACCTTACAGCCCCTTCATCCAAGTCATACTTCCTTACCTTGCTTGTGAGAATGTTGTGGGAGACCATATCAAAAGGCCTGCTCAAGTCAAGGTATATCACATCCACAGCTTTTCCTGCATTCAGGGAGTCAGTCATCTCATTCTAGAAGACAATCAGGTCGTTCAGGCATGATTTCCCTTAGTGAATCCATGCCAACTGTTCCTAATCAGCTGCTTCTCCTCCAAGTTCTTAGAAATGAATTCCTTGAGGAACCTGCTCCATGATTTTTCCAGGGACTGAGGTGAGGCAACAGTCTGTAGTTCTCCAAATCATCCCTCATCACTTTCAGAAAGATGGGCACTATATTTGCCCTTTTCCAATCATCTGGGACCTCTCCCAGTTGCCAGGAGTTTTCAAAGATAATATTAAGGGGCTATCCAATCACATCTGCCAATTTCCTCAGCACCTTCAAGTCCATCACCTCCAGCCCCATGGACTTGTACATGTCCAGCTTTTCTAAATAATCTCTAACCTATTCTTTCACTACAGCTGGCTGCTCATGTCCTCCCCAAACTGTGCTGCCTGGTACAGTAGTCTGGGAGCTGCCTTTGCCTGTGAATATTGAGGTGAAAAAGACATCAAGCACTTCAGCCTTTTCAACACCATCTGTGACCCCCATTTTTCCTGATCTTCTTGTTGCTGACATGCTTGTAGAAACCCTTCTTATTTTCCTTCATGTACTTTGCTAGCTACAACTCCAATTGTACTTTGGCCTTCCTGATTTCATCCCTGAATGCCCAAGCAATACTCTTATACTCCTACCTAGTTGTTTGTCCAAGTTTCCACTTCTTGTAAGCTTTTTTTTTATGTTTTAGCACTGAAGAATTCCCTGCTAAGATAAGATGGTTACCTGTCATACTTGGTAGTCTTCCTGTGCATCAGGATAGTTCATTCCTTTGCCCTCAGAAGGTTTCTTTAAAATACAACGAGCTCTCCTGGACTACTTTCCCCCTCAGACTGGCCTCCCAGGAGATCCTGCCCATGAGTTTCCTTGGTGAGTCAAAGGCTGCATTTCTCAAGTCCAGGGTCTGCTGCTCTCCTTCCTTCCTTTCCTCAGGATCCTAAACTGAATTATCTCATGGTCACTGATGCCCATCTTGCCATCCACTTCTACATCCCCCACCAATTCTTCCCAGTTTGTGAGCAGCAGGTCAAGAAGAGCATGCCCCTTAGTTGGCCTCTCCAACACTTGTTACAGGAAGTTGTCCCCAGCACTCTCCTAGTATTGCCTGGATTGCCTGTACACTGCTGTATTGCCCTCCCAGCAGATGCCAGGGTAATTGAAGTCCCCCACAAGAACCAGGGCCTGTCATTGGGAGACTTCCATTATCTGTTTGAAGAAAGCCTCATCCACCTCATCCTCTTGGTCAGGTGGTCTACAGCATCCACCCACCACGACATCACCTTTGTTGCTCTCCCCTCCGACCCTAATTCAGAGACTTTCAATAGGCCTATGTCCAGTTTCATACAGGACCTCTGAGCAATCATACAGCTCAACTCTTTTCCTCTTCTCCCCTGCCTGTCCTTCATGAACAATTGTACCCATCCATGCCTGTCATATCCATCCATGAGAGTGCTCTAGCCATGCAAGCTATTCCACTGATCTCTGTTATTCCAATCACATCATAGTCCTGGGACAGTTTGAGGACTTCCAATTCCTCCTGCTTGTTTCCCAGGCTCTGTGCAGTTGTGTGCAGGCACCTGGTAACTAGCCGATTACCCTATTTTCTCATGAAGAAAGAAGGCCTCCCCTGTTGCCCGCTCATGCTTGTGCTTCCTCCAGGTCACCCACTTACCTCAGAGCTTAGGTCTCCACCCCCCCAGCAAACCTAGTTTAAAGCCATCCTCAGTACGTTAGTGAGCCAGTCTGTGAAGATACTCTTCCCTCCCTTTGGATCCCATCTGTTATATGTGACATTACAGGTAAATTGCAATTACTGTTAATAAGCACCACTAGGCTGCTGTTTGAAAGAGCAGCTTTTGAAGAGGAGAGAATGAGCACTTTTTCCTGTTCTTTGGTTACCCTACAGAACAAGTAATAACAATACGAGTACCTGATCCTGAAGGCAATACAAATTTGGAGAGTACTAAACATGCATGAATGAGCTTTTGTTGGCCAAAAGAAGGGGTTCATCCAGTCTTTCTTCAGCCAAGAGTATCAGACTCATAATACAGGTGCCTGTGGATGTAGGTGCTCATTAAGACAGGAATTCATAGTCCAAAGCTCACCTTAGAGCAGCAACAGTGAAACAGTAACAGCATCTTCGTCATAATAATTTTACAGTTATAGCTGCATCTCATGGAAGAAAAAAAAGAAATCTACTAGCTGATTTAGAAGAGGTTGCAAGAGACTTACATAATCTATAGAGATCTACCAACCACTCTCTTATTCCACTG
The DNA here is from genome assembly GCF_052110815.1 of Crocodylus siamensis. NCBI lineage: Eukaryota > Metazoa > Chordata > Crocodylia > Crocodylidae > Crocodylus > Crocodylus siamensis. Next base: position 398,626,382 of record NC_143395.1, read on the forward strand.
AAAAAGCCAACAAGCATCTGTCACTGCATGTTAGTATTATGATCACAAGAACGCTGTCAATTTTCTGTGGGAGTGCTGATCAAAGACCATAAATCCATAACATATTTACATGAAACAGGATAATTCAGTGTGATGGTTGTTTATTCTGTGGGTTCACTGAAATAGTGAATCATCATTAGTCCTCTAATTTATTTCAATTACTTTATCAAATGCAGCATAAATAATCCAATTAGTAGATTTGATTCAAGGAAGCCTAAAAAAACACTTCAGAAAAAAGTGAACCTTAAATGAAAACATGTTTGTTCCGATTTTTCACAGATGACATTTGAATCCTTTCTAGTTCTTGCAAGTAGGCCATTGCAAAGTTTAACTTCCAGTAAATCAAAGGAATGCTCTGATAATCCACAAATTGAGGACATGCCTCCTTTAGGATCCCTTCACAGATTCATCTATCTTTTCTACCACTTTAATTCTGAAATCAATATCATTCAGCTGCTAGAACAGGTAGAAAGTGGACAATAGTTTGATACTGTCAAACATAATCAGTCTCTCTTTAAAAAAACGATGTCTTCTCTTGTTTCATCCCAGTATATCCCACAGTGTTTTGTTAAACAACCTTCTCTGCTCTTGCAGAGACTCCCCTAGGAAGGGAAACTGGTGTGATTCATCTGAATGGGAACAAGACAAAGGTGGTGAGGAGAGGGCACCACTAAACAAATCATTCCACCATGCCTTCAGTAAGGGAAAGTTGTGTTTAAGGACCTACAGAGGCTACAAGGAAGAATTCATCCTCCTTTCTTCATCCCATTGCCCCCACAATATCCACCTACCTTAGCTACTCAAGCCAATCTACCTATTTGCATTGTTTTCAAAGCAGACCTGGAGTCAGGATATCATCCTCCAGAAATCAGTAGAAGAATTTCCACTGTTTTCAGTGAGGACCAGGCTTTCACCCCTAATATCTGTCCATCTCTAGTGATTACAGTTAGAATTTAAATAATTATGATAGAAGCCTATTGGCAAGTAAATTTATCGGAGGAATGGAATGCTGGGAGCCCACCCCATAACTAGACGGGATTCCCTTTGAGTGCTTTTGATTCTAAATAGGGAATGAAGTTAATATGCCACCTCCATATAAGCAGAAGCAGTGTGCAAACTTAGGGGGGTGACCAGACCCACTAAGCATGTGGTGCAACGGATATTTTAGGAAGTCACGGGCTGTTCTTTTTCAGAGCTCCAGTTATATGCACTTGAGAGTATACTCTCCTTGGCCTCTCTGATCTATCCTGCCCACTACTAGCAGAATACCCTTGAATTCCTTGCCCCAATAAGCAGATACCAGTGTAATCTCCAAGTGATTTCACTACCAGATTTAAAGATCAGTAAAGCTTTCTTGAACCATCATTCAATATACCCTAATCTCCTTTAGGCCATTTACACATGGCTAATGATGAATATTAGTTAATCCCATAGCCTACCTTAGGACAGAAACAAAGATACGGCAAGCGTGTCTTCATTATAGTCACTTTAGTGGTTATGGCCCCATTTCATGGGAGGAAAATGTAGCTAATAATAACCTTCCCCAAATGAGATGAAATGGTGCTGTCGCTAATTCCATTTAATGCTCTAACAGCATCCAAATTAGATGTGCTTATCAGTTTATAACACTGCTGGTCATAATTTGTAATTGCAGATAAATCTCAACAGTGAGAAACCAATATAACCAGCTGGTGAGAAGTGGCACACTTGTAAATAAATATTCTTAAGGAAAAGCATGTTGTAAGTGCTGCACTTTACAAACTCAATGCATTCCTGCCTTTTGTTGACTTCCTTTCAGTCATCCGAAGTACAGAGTGTCTTATATGCTTACATTTGTCCATAAACAGCTAACTGTCAAATTTATTAGAAAGAGGTAGGTATCTATGTTAATCTGAAGTTAAGCATAAGTTGGTGGGGGGGAGCACCTTATAAATTAACTTGTTCAGAGAAGCATGACCGTTGTAGACTACAGTTTACTTCCTCATAATGGGTCACCAATTGGCTGGAGAGCCGCACCCAGAGACTGGTGGTGGACAGGTCATTTTCGACCTGGAGGGATGTGGGCAATGGGGTTCCCCCAGGGCTCGGTCCTCAGGCCTGCACTGTTCAACATCTTCATCAGTGACTTGGACAAGGGGGTGAAAAGCACCTTGTTCAAATTCACAGATGGCACTAAGATGTGGGAAGAAGTGGGCACACTAGAAGAGAGGGACAGGCTGCAATTGGATCTGGACAGGTTACAGGGGTGTGCGGATGAGAATGAGATGGGAATCAATACTGACAAGTGCAGGGTACTGCACCAAGGGAGAGAGAACCAGCAGCAGGCCTACAGGTGGGGGAACTCCCTTCTCGTCAGCACAGAGGCAGAAAAGGATCTTGGAGTCATTATAGACTCCGAGATGAACATGGGCCGCCAATGTGGGGATGAAGTCAGGAAGGCTAACCGCACCTTGTCATGCATCCGCAGATGCATCACGAGCGGGTCCAAGGAGGTGATCCTCCCCCTCTATGTGACATTGGTCAGGCCGCAGTTGTAGTACTGTGTCCAGTTCTGGGACACTTCAGGAGGGATGTGGACAACATCAAGAGGGTCCAGAGGAAAGCCACTTGCATGATCAGGAGGCAGCAGGGCAGGCCCTATGAGGAGAGGCTATGAGACCTAAACCTGTTCAGCCTCCACAAAAGAAGGCTGAGAGGGGATCTGGTGGCCATCTATAAACTGGCCAAGGGAAACCAGTAGGCAATGGGAGAGTCTCTGGTCCCCTGAGCGCTACTGGGAGTAACAAGGAATAATGGCCATAAGTTGACGGAGAGTAGATTCAGGCTAGATATCAGGAGGCGCTACTTCACAGGGTGGCTAGGATCTGCAACCAACTTCCAAGGGAAGTGGTACTTGCACCTACCCTGGGGGTCTTTAAAAGGAGGCTAGATAGACACCTTGCCGGGGTCATTTGACCTCACCATTCTTTCCTGCCCATGGCAGGGGGTCAGACTTGATGATCTGCTCAGGTCCCTTCTGACCCTACCAACTATGAAACTATGTGATATGAATGGACATGAAGAAAGGAGGGATACTACATAAAAAGAATTCAAGTCATTTAAATACAAGGATACAAAGATAGGGAAAATGGAGAGAAGGAGGGAGTATTGCTGAGAGGGGAAGGTTGACTGGAAAGATTAAAAGGCATAAACAAAGTAGTTAAGTCATCGAGGCACACGTGTTACAAAAGCTAGTCTGGGTAATGGGATAAGAAACCAGAGTCTCTGTTGAGACTGTGACGGGGGCAAGCTCCCAAGCAGTCTTCTCAGTCTCACCTGCCATGCCTTCGTTATTAAATAAGAGTGGTTGTAATAAAGCAGGAGGCTGCCCATTTATGACTCCAGTGTCTAGATGTGTACACATGATTCTCACCTTCCCTTATTGTATTCCATGCCTCACAGATGTTACCACTATGGTCATTTCTGTAAACCCCTTGGGTGCTAGGCCCTACAGCCCCTGTGTCTTCACACCCTTCAGGCACCTAGCTCTCTGGCACCTGTCTCTCTACACCTGCCTCTGTATCTCTCTCAGACACTTGTCTTTCAGCACCTCCCTCGGACACCTGGCTCTGTGCCTCCCTCAGGTACCTGGGGCTCTACACACTAGTTTGCCCCAATGAGGCCTCCTCCTACCCCACTATTAGCCTCATCCCAGTCCACCAGTACATACAGCAACACAAACATAAGCCCCCTGGGCTATAACATAATCCTGATAGTGAAGACTGTGTCGTTTAAGAAGATAAAACTCCTACCCTAGGATAGTGTCTCCTCATCCTGGCTACCTAATAGGTTCCTAGATACTTAGTCCTTCTAAGCAGCAAAGCAGAGGACCAAAGGTCTCTGGGTAGCTCTTGAAGGCCATGCTCATTCCCTTAGCAGTCTCCAGAGAGAGAATGAAACTGCTAGCTCCAGCCCTGAGCCTATGTGTCCCCAGAGTCTTACCTTCTTCCAGTGAACTGACCACCTGCAGGTGCTGGCCAATTAGCTCATTAAGCTGTTGTTCAAGCAACCTGCAGCTGTGGAGCTCTGTTTAGCCTCCAGGGTCCTCTGGCCAGGCAGTTTCTACCCATAAAGGAACAGGCACATAGTGCTGTCCTACAGAGACCATACTTAAAAAACTCCAGGCTTTGGATAATTTCTTGCATTTACTAGTTATATTTATTGATTTTATTATATTTTTAATGGATCCAGGAAGAAATTAGGCTCCTTTGACATACTGCAAACTTTTTAAAGATTGTCTAGAAACGTTATATTCTAAAATTTCAATGTGTTGTTGTTCCAGAATAGCTCAAATGTATACCAGGGATGAATAAAGAGGTGAAAAAAAATCACTGTCATAGTTAAGATTAATATTCCCAGTAAAAGCTCTGTAAGGAAATTCTCGCTGCTGTCAAAAAAAATTAACAACTTGCTTTCATGCTTTCATTTGTAGGATGCCTTCACTTTGAATTTTGGAGTAAAAATAGAAGACACTGTTTCCACAGGAAAGAAGGTTTTTTTCTCCATTATTCTTCTACGTAAATAAAACAGTGTACATAAATAGAAAAGTCTCCTATACATACAATCTATTAAATATAAGATAAATTATCCATACACAAGTATAGAGAAGACTAATATTACAGACAAATATCAATGTCATAACATCAAAGCAATATCATCAAAAGGTGTTTATGTCACCCAGTAATATAAAAAAACTAAGTTTTGTTAACAACATTTCAGAAATGGACTCCTTAGATTCTCAAACTAATTAAGAAACTGTATCCAGTTTAAGAAGAATACAGGCTTTTCACAGCTTCACTACACACTGAGAAAAGTAGAGTTAGTTGATCAAAGTTTTAAGGAAAATAATGGAAAAATCTCCATTGTGAGTTCAGTTATCAACAACGTGCCAACAATACTCAACTATTTTTCTCATTTTCATCAGGTAGAACTACTGGCTCTTCTAAGGTGTTAGAATATCTGCAAAAGCTCAGCTTTTCAGTGAACAGCCATTTACTGAAGTTGAACTGAGAAAGTTGAAGCAATAATGGTTAAAAAGATGCAATATTTTGAAAATCTAAGAATATCTTCCCACCTTCCATTTAGAGTGGACAGTCACTATTCAAAGTAATACAAAACGTCAGCGTCCCATTTTGACTGCTCAGACCACAGGGATGCCTTCTTTAGTCTAGGGAATGTTGTCCTGTCCTGATGAACAGAAAGTTGACCACAGCAATCCATGTACCATCATCTTCAAAATGGATTATGATGCATCATTGTGTCTGAAGCTTAATATGAATGCAATGCAAAGATTCCAGCTTGTACAGAACCCAGCTGTTATTCCTTCTTGTGCTTTAGGTCATGATGAGTACCTCCAGCCCAGATCCTTCCACTGGTTCCTAGACAGCTTCCAGTGTCAGTTGAAGGCCTTGGTACTAGTCTTCAAGCAATTAATAGACAGTTAAAACCAAAATCAGGTATATGTCACCAAGACACATACATCTATCCCGAACAATACCAGACACAGCCCAAATCAAAACATGTGAGAAGGGGCAAACCATTCTCAGCTATGTGTGTCCAGCAAGCTTCATGAGGATATTTAGTGAATCTGGAGTCTGACTATCTTAAGGATATACTGCAAATCCTTCCGCTTCAAAAGGCCTTTTCAACTAAAAATGCCATTGTAACACCATCATAATTCCCTTCTATTCAGAAGCATTCCAAACAATCTCACTCAAATAAACCCCAAACGAATCAACTGATAGTCAATTAAAAGGTTTCTTAAAATTAAATTAATTACATGTTTGATTACATCCTTTCCATGTAGAGATGTTATCTAAAAAGGGAGGCTGAGCAGAGACTCATAAAGTCCACAAGTGACTTTCTATTGATTTTATATTAGTCAGAGAGCTCTTACTTGGATATTACACGGAAATACAAAGATAGATTATCAATTGCGCATGACAAAGGTACAAAGTTTGCCTTTCCCTGCGTTTCTACTCTTGTCTTTTGTCATATCATGTTATGACGGTTTTCTTCAATTACCGTGTCTTCAACCATTCACTTATCTGCTTCACACACAAGAGTGTTCATAGTTTCTTCTGTACCTCCACAGTGACGTCACCTGCATCAATTTGTCAAGCTATGGATGTCTTCTCTTTCAAACCTTTTCAAGACATATTCCTTGACCACACTTGGCTGAGGCATATACATTTGTTAAAAGGCATTTACTTCAGTGTTCCCCTCTTGCCTTCATCAGGCATCAAAACACTTCCACTCACTAAGTAGCACTTAAAAGGAAATGTCAAGACACTAAAACCTTGAAAGAAAAAAATATTTTCTGCTAGGGGAATTCCAGAATCAAGACATAGATACAGGCTTTAAAGCACAGTTTCTCTCTGAAAAAGTAATGATATCAATACATGCGCTCCCAGTGTGTATAGAGTTTATCTGTCTACATTACCAGCAGGAGTTAGTTGTTACCTTCTACTCCTGTTCTCAAAATAGAACCACTCAAAGTTAAGAAGAGATGGAATATATTTTGGTTTGTGCTTCATGAAGAATGTGCTTAACTAAGGCCAAATCAGAGATAATGTATAAATGAGAGTAAATGTATATATGTACTTAAGTTGCAAAAACTACTCGTAGGTTTAATGATTAAAGAATATGGGCTTCCATTCTAATTACTGATTCCAAACACATTTGGAGCCTCTAGCTGGCTACTGTAATTCAAATAATAAATTAAAGACAATTGAGATGATCTACGAGGTATCAAAAAACCGATTACTGATAGGTGGTGGTGCTGGTAGCAGTCTGGAAAACACTTTTCTTCTTATAAGGACAGGAGACTTGCTATGAAAGTCATTAAGGCAATGAACACAGAACTCCAAAATACAATTTGCACAGAAGCGCTGCATTTTAACAAGATCATGTTGTGATTTTCGACACTTTCATTCCCTTGAGCTTCACAGTATCAGTCTTTTACTTTGGAAAAATAAAAAGGTTAATCCTGCAAACCGTTACTTATGCAAGTGGTCCTTACCAGTAGTGAGACTGAAATAGTGATGCTTGCCCAGAGTAGGGCCTTCTCAAATAGGCCAGTTTATGCAATATTTACTCATATATTTACTTAGGTAAGTAGCTTCAGTGAAGTCAGCAGGATTAGAGAGATGAGTAAACGCTACTCCACCTAAAGATTTCAGAATCTAGCTGACGCACCTTGTTTTTCCAAATCTGTCCCTCAGTCTTGGTGTTTTCTCGCTTTAGGCATAAAGCTTCACTGAGAGAGGAAGCTATCTTAATTAAATCTGATCTGGAGCTCTGTTTTTCTAGTTAGCTCACACATTCTGCTATATAAGCTATATCACAATCCTTCCTCAGTATAGTATTGCATGGGGTACTGCCTAAACATAACAATTAGTGCAGAGAGAAAAGATCAGGACCAAAGTAGATAAAGTAAAGAGAGATGAACTCCAGGTGGCATTGTAATTTTTTAAAAGAAAATAAACAAATTCCTCACCGGGGGGCAACGCTCATAAATTAGAATTCTATTTCTAACGTTTCAGTGACATTTTCATTTCTATTTATGTTAATGCCTACCAGCATTAAAAATTAGTTGAGGTTGTGTTGCTATTACAAAGGTTAAATGAATAGATTAGGAGTTGCACAGATGTTTATGGTTTTGGTTTATAGCTCTGGGACATCCCATTCCGAAGACACTGTGTTCCAGTTCATTTTAACAATAATTAGAAGTACCCCTGTAACGAGGTGCTTGCTGCTGAAAACAACTTCATTAGTATGGGTGATTTTATTGGTTTCCTTTAGGGTGAGGAACTAGTGCTAATAGTTGTAATTTAATAGGAAAATTACTGAAGCAAGAAAGATTCCACTGAATCTTAAATGAGGCATTAGACAGAAGTTCCCTTTCCAAATAATGAAATATAAGAGAACAGCAGCTACCTGGAGACATTATCATATGAATACATTTAAGCTGGCATAGATGAGCCATTTTGTTTAAATGTTTTAAATATTACTTAAAGTTATTAGGAAACTAGAAAGAAAATTAGTTTAACAAATTTTAAATAAATTTGGCCACACATTTGAGCAATTATATGGTTTTCTCCTCTCTCCACATTCATGCATGCATACATACACACACACACACACACACACACACACACACCCTCATACACATGCGCATGCAAACACTTTTTGAAGCAAAAGGCTGTCAACAAAACTGACCTTTAGAAAGGTCATTTTCTGTTTCAGTGAATGGGAAGGATTTCTCTCCTCCCTTTCTCAGCCCCAGTCTTTCCTAGTACTGACTGTCTCTTATATGAAGGAACTGGGTTTATTTAGTCTGCAGAAGAGACTGAGAGGGGATTTGATAGAAGCCTTTAACTACCTCTGGGGTGGTTACAAAAAGGATGGATCTAAACAGTTCTCAGTGGTGACATGACAGAACTAGGAGCAACAGTCTCAAGGTACACCAAGAGAAGTTTAGGTTGGATATTAGGAAAAACTTCCTCACTAGGAGGGTGGCGAAGCACTAGAATCTCCATCCTTGGAGGTTGTTAAGGCTCAACTTGGCAAGGCCCAGGCTGGAATGATCTAGTTGGGAATGGCCCTGCTTTAAGCAGGACATTGGACCAAATGACCTCCTGAGATCCCTTCCAACCCTAATTTTCTATGATTCTGTAGTGAATTGCCCATCAAGAACAATGGCAGGGATGGAGTGGGGGCAGGGAGGGGCAAGGCCAGCACTGCACTACCACCACCCCATGCTACCACCGCCTCCAAGGAGCAGAGCCAGGGGTGGGGAGGGGGCAAGGCAAGCTCTGTCCCCACTGTCATGGTGGCACTCCGCTGTCCCATTCCATCCCCTCCATCCCCCTCCACCTCCATCCCACACCACCACCATCTCCAAAGAGCAGGGCCGGCGGGGGAGCCGAAGCCTCTGCTCCATCCCCTCCGCCCCCTCCATTCCCTCTGTTTCCACTGTCATGGCAGTGCTCTGTCCCCGACATCATTCTTGATGGGCAATTTGCCCAGTGCACAGCACTGGCTGGAGCCCTGCCCCACCAGGAGCCACACCATCCAAGAGCATTATGGACAGACAAACAGACACACAGACAGATGAACTAAGCCATTTATATATATATATATAGAATGGTGCCTACCACCCACAGATCTTCCCAGTGGAAGTCATGTCAGGTCACACACACGATGGGATAGAGCAGCGGTTCTCAACCTTTTGCACCTTACGTTCCACCTATGTAAGGTCAAAAACTCCTGGTCCCACTGGTCAATGAGCGGGTGGGGGGGGGTCCCCCAGAGGCCAGTCAAAAAGCTCTAGCCCCACCTAGAAGGCCTTTGCATCCCACCAGTGGGATGTGTCCCACCAGTTGAGAAACCCTGGGACTGAGTGCACCCTCAGCAAGTTTGCAGATGACACCAAGATGGGGGATAGTAGTAAATAATCTGGAGGGTAGGGCTTGGATTCAGAGAAACCTCAACAAATTGGAGCGTTAAACTAAAAGAAATCCCATGGAGTTCAATGAGGACAAGTGCAAAGTCTGCACTTAGGACGGAGCAATCCCATGCACAGACTGGGGACTGACTTGCTAACCAGCACCTTTGCACAAAAGGATCTGGGTGTTACAGGACAGAAATGTGAATAGTGCAACAGTGTGCCCTTGTTGCAAAGAAAGGTAACAGCATCCTGGGCTGCATTAGTAGAAGTGTTGCCAGAAGGTCATGGGAAATGATTCTTCCCCTCTATTTAGCACTGGTGAGGCCACATCTGGAGTACTGTGTCCAGTTTTGGGCCCCTCACTACAGAAAGCATGTGGACAAATTGGAGAGAATCCAGCACAGGGCAATGCAAATAATTAAGGGGCTGGGGCACATGACTTACAAGGACAGGCTGAGGAAACTGCACTTATTAGTCTGGAGAAAAGACTGAGGTGTGATTTAATAGCAACCTTCAACTACTGAAAGCTGATTCCAATGAGGATGGAGCCAGACTGTTGTCAGTGGTGGCAGTGTAGAGTGCACAGTGCTGCCACATCCCCTGGCATATCTGATCATGGTGATGTAATGTTAAATCCCGCACATGTGCAGTAGGTCAAGGGTCTGCAGGGAACTTCCTACCTCTGGGGAGAGGCTGACCTAGATACAGGGATACAGGTAACAGGGATTTTGGCACTAAAAGTGGTGACAACTGTTCCCTGAGGTAGAGTGGATGATGATTGTTCAGAAGTGTGAAGAGTGATAAGTTTGTTTGCTGGCCCCAGCAGCCTTACCTGGAGTCCTGAGGGCCAGAAAGCTGCAGCTGCGGTGCTCCTGCAGCTGAGAGCAAGGCCAGCAGCCAAAGCATGGTTACAGCTTGAAAGGCTCTGGTTTGGGGCAGAGCATGCTGCTGCCACGTGTGCCACCCCAATTATTTTTGGTATAGTTGTTTTTTACCCTGGGACCTCCTAGAGTAAAAACAACCAAAAAAAAACCATGCTGCAAGGTAGCAGTGTGGGGAATACCTGCATGTGCAGTGTGTGGTGCCACAGACAGGCCTGTGGTACCCCATACCGCATGGCTGCACTCATCTGGCCACAACCTAGGGAACCCATGTCCTTCTCTACAACAGACTCAGGCCCAACAGCTTCTTCAGTAAAGCCTCACCTGGAGCCTGAGAGGTCTTCTACCATTATGAGGGTCCCACAAGAACTGGATGGTAACAGATTACGGTTGCATTGTGCAATGTCATGTTACAGCATTCTGATCAGTTAGATCTCAGAAACTCAACGAAGCAGACATCTATTAGATTACTTGACTCGGTCATTTTTTGATCAACATTTGGTACAAGAGTAAGAGGTACTAAAGGATATCTTGAATGTTTTAACTTATCTCTGGCATGGAGGCAAACTATGACATTGCATTTTAAAAATGTGATGAGTATTGCACTCCACATAAAACTGAAGTGTATGAATATTGTATTCTGAACAAAAGGTAGAAAAAGAAGATGAAAACATAAAAGAGTTTGTGAATAACTTAGACACAGAAAAGCCAATCTTGCAATGTTTGGAATCCAACTAAATCCCTGACAGGAAACCAGATTATGACTGAGATTTAGGACAAAATGCTCAAAGAAAAAGACCAAAGGAAACTCCTAAGGAAGCAATGAAAATTTGCAAAGCAAAGGAAGTCACCAAGTGCAGAGAGAAGCTTGTAGAGGGTGGGCAGGGCTCTGACCCTTTAGACATTACAGAGAATCCAAAATAATATGAGAGAGATGTCAGACAGAAAGGCATGCAGAGCCAAGTCCGAGTCCACAAAAAAGCCAGCACATTGAGCGACGCAAATTGTGGAAAACACAAAGATGTTGTTTGGTATTTGGAAGAAGATGTAAATGCAGTGTAACATTCCTGGGGAAAAAATTAATACAGTCAGGGTGCAGGCAGGTTAAAATGACTTAAGTTCATCAACACTATATTTGCTCTTCCACATTTCTGACATACAGCCTACTTGAGAATCACTTGAGAGCCCCACACTGGAAGACAGCTGTTCTCTCCACGCTGGGAAAAGGCTACATTTGTCTCTCAAAGTCTCAGAAGACTTTGCTATCAGCCTATGGGTCCCATGTTACCTCCAAGAACTACAGCCATTCGGAAAGCCTTGGACCTAGGTTTAAACAGTAACACCAAGTCAATACTGCAGTGTTGTGTTGGTGCAGTTATGTTGGTTAACCACGTGAAAAAAGAAGCTCCCCAGGTGACACATCTCTATTGTCAAAATCTCCCAAGTAGAAACAGCTTTTACGGAAAAAAGGGTCCTCCTTCCCCTCTCTAGGAATAAAAGGTATAATTTAGAGATACTCCCTAATTTAGAAAAGTGAAGAAATTGAAAGATGGTTCCCTAGAGGGAAGGTTGATACAGAGACAAAAGCTCAAGAAAGGATTCTGTGTTTGCTGTTAAAGGTTGTTGTTTCTTTTTCGACCGTGTATTCCTGTTGTTTTATTTTGAACCTGATGATTGCTACACCAACTAGCTTTTGTTGCCTGGGGAGCTGACTTAACTGTATAAACAATACCACTAGGAAGCTTTGCAAATGTACTTATTCTGATATGTAGTGTAGATGAGCCCTGTGAGGTGTGCAGGTCCAAAGGCCTGTTCCTAACAGACCAGCTGTTAAAGAACCTGCTATAGTTTCATGTACAGTAAACTTCATGGGATTTGCCTCTCCATAGTTCAGGAGTCAGGGGCCAGCCCAGAGAGACTTCTGGGGTGTTGCACAAAGCCCAGAAAATTACCTCCCACAGTGGGGTGTGCACAATGCTGGCTGACAGCATAAGGAGCCTTGTTTTATACCTACAGTACAGAAGACAAAATGTTATGGATTAAAAAACCCCAAATGAATAATAAAAGTGTTTCTTCACAAACATTTAAATTATGGTTTAAAAAAACACAGCAATGCCATTTTTAACACTATTCATCACCTATTCTGTTTAATACAAAGGAGAGCCATCTAGTAAATACTTTTATAATCAGGGAATAAACTAGTGTTATTTGATCGTACATTTGAGATGAAACTCTCTGCTGTGATGACTTAGGCATGTATCATGCTCTGGCAATGTTGTTAAATAAAAGTATAATAGTAGCTAGGAACAACCACTCATCCTGACTCCTAATTCAATACATGTTGAATTTCTAAATTCCTTTTGAAATGAAAGGGGGAAAAAAACAATCCAAGCCTCAGTTTAAAAATCCATTTAATGAAAAGAAGTGCAATCATTTATATCAAAATCAGCCCAGTTAAAATTCCAAACACTGCTTTGGCCACCCATGAATAACACAAAAAAAAATGAAATCTTTGTTATCTTTGATCTTCACGTAAGTCAAAGGGGTAAAAGACGTGTATGTATTACCACCCCAACAGATCCTTCGAACCTGGCAGGTACAAGATAAACTCAATAATTCACGTCTAGCTTGAGACAGGGAAAGCACTTGAGGTTTAAACCACCATCACCAACTGAACAAGCTTACTACAGAAGGGTACAGCTAATCAAGACTAAAAATGCAAATTCTCATGCATCTAGGACATACAGGGCAAGGTGCAGTGACTTGTTTCTTGTATTCACACACAGGGGGTTGGAACTGTGTGCAGATGTCTTGCCAGTACCACAGGCACTGACTGATTATCAAACACCACTGTTGTAGCCTTCAAACCACTTCACTTTCCTCCTTTTTAACTCAGGTATCAGTTCCATACAGTATCATAACTAAGCGAGGGTGACTGAAACGGCAGCTCTGGGAGCTGACTTGGGGAAAAATATCAGCTGCCACCACAGCTGTGCAGCTACCCCAGCTGCACCAGCTGCTGAAAATCACCTCTGCCACCCCTGCACTGCCACTGCTCTAGGCACCCACCTGCCCTGTTATGGCTCTGGTTCCACATGGCCATTTATGGGACTGGCTCCTGTTGAAGCCAAAGGCAAAGCTCTCATTGAATTCATTGGGAACAAGATCATGCCCTTTGGCTTTAAATTAAAATTTTAAAAGACATTTTCTGGCTACTTGGCTAACCTTGTCCCTTTCCACTCCCTTCTTCACTTGCTCAGCACTGTGTCCCTTTTTAGAGTCTCATCACAACTGATACAAGAGCCTCCTCTTTTGCTGTTCCTGCCTTCTGGAATACACGTTACCCATGAATTCCCCTCCTCACTATATTTTCATCTTAGCTATAAGTGTTCTTCCTCAAATGTTTTTTTCTTCACTTTCTATCAGCTGACTCAGTGTCCAGTGGATGAGCCTGTAGCAATAAATAATTTAGCACAGCAAGAATAGGATTAAGAAATAAAGGAAAGGGCAAAAGGATTTTACATGGTTACCATCATGAGATGGAGAAACAAGAGGTACAAAATACAGAAAGGTGGTTTCTAAATAGAGAGAGACAAGGCCATTGCCTCAGCTGTAGTGCTTCATGTGCTACATGCTGGGTTACAAGAGGGGCCTCTTGAGCAGACTCAATGCTTCTAAATTCTAAATTGGCTCTTTATGAAGAAAACTATTTTCAAAAATGCCACAGCTGTAGCTAGCACTCAATCATGTGCCAGCTGACTGACTTCTTAGTACCTCTTCCAAATTCTTCCCTCCTAACAGTTCTGCTCCCCCTCTGCTTGAGCTGTATTAGAAGAGTCACCTATGTGCTAAAAACACATAGATTATGCCTTGCATAATCTTTTCTATAATTCTAATGAAGCATGAGTTATTTTGTACTGGACTGAGCAGATTGTTATTTGATATTTCTTTCAGCAGATTTCCTAGCATGAAACCACATTCTGCTCTTCCTAAGGAATAAACTGGCAGCTATTGACTCAGTTCTTACCCTATGGGCTTCATCAACTGAGGAAGGAAAAGATAAACTCACACTATACACTAGGCTTGATCCAAAGCCCAGTTATTTCAATAAAAAGATTCTTATTAATATCAAAAGGTTTTGAATCTGCCCCTCAGAGAACATCACTGACTTCAGCCCAACAAGAGCAGAGTGGCATTCATCTCTTCCATATCTCACCCTGCACCTTGCTCAGCCTTGGTTTGTTTAACTGAATCCACAAAGAACCCAGCCAGTCCACAGGAAGGCCTGGGAAGTTGAATCAGCCACCAAACCTGGGGCTCATTGTGTATGGAAGGAGCTACGCAGGGCCAGAAGTGGGACTATGGACAGTTCCCACTGGTGACAGTAGCAGGGACTAGAAACTGAGTCAGTGCTGTGTTGGCAATGTCAACTGACTGGTGAATTGACCTCCTGTTCTTTGGCTACAGGCAAAAACTGTCAAATATCCCATGAAGCCAAGAATGTCCAATGTGTAGGTGGTGGCCAACCTTTTTCATTTCATTATAGTGTCATCTGCTAGGAAGGGCAGGAGGACTGGACATCTTGTCTCTCATCCCTGTGGGAGTCAGGACATGCTCACACCCACACTTGCACGCACACCAGTTAGGAGGAGGCACTCCCTGTCCTGCTTCTCTCTCCTGAGCAATTACAACCTCCTTTCCCTTCCCCACATTAAGCCATTGTGGGGCTAGAGGAGCTACTCTGCTGAGGGAAATACAAAAACCAGCAGCATAGAAAAGCTCCTCCTGCTGAACAGCTGTACCATGAACAGACACCCATCTCCCCACTGCTATACCCTGTCTGGGTGGCCTCCCACCATCGCAACACCATGTACACAGGAGCCCTCTCCCTCTCCCCCCTCCTACACCTGTGTATGGTCAGCCCTCCACCACTGCACAGCATACATGGGAAGCCCCTGTTACAGATCCACTGTGTATGCATGGGCACTATAGCAGGGAATCGGGTCTTGATTTTGCTATGTTCACCCCATGGACAAGCCAGCACCAAAAGTCTGGTAGCAAAAAGTTAATGCTGTAGACACAGGCCCTTTAAAGCCAGCATTTCCTGGACCGGCCAGGGGAAGCGGAACTCCAGGAGGTCCCAGGAGTTCTGGGCCACCAGGAGACAAAAGAGCCTATAAGGGTACAGGAAGGAAATTACCATGGAAAGGGGGAAGTGACCTGGAGACCTACCTTATGCCAGTATAGAGGTTCTGGAAAATAGTCTGGGAGACAGAGGCAGGGGGATCTGCAATGGCCGAGAGAGAGAGAGGCATTTGTTATGCATTGCCACCTTCTCTGACTGTGAGAGTTAGATACAGCTGCTGTCCTTACAAAGGAAGAAAAGACAGATACAGAGAACTCATGAGTAATAAGAGCCCTGTCATGAAGAGAGAGAAATAGCCTGCTACAGGCAATCAGAGTTACTCTCTGTAGCCAGATAGGCGGAAGGATGCGGTCCATGCTTTAATTGCACCAGCATCCATAGACTGCAGAGCTACTGCAGCAAACTAGAAGGCATCTGTGGACACCAAGTTGCTGAGAGGGAAGGATTTTGAAATTTATGAGTTGAAGAAAACCCACATGGCCAGCAGACTGATTGCCCAAAGAGTCAGCTGCCTGGAGAGAAGGCGGCTTGTAATTATTAAAGAGCCTGTGTATCAGGCAGAAATGTCAATTTGTCCTAGGACTGGGGGTGAGCAGAGGCAATTGTGAAATCCAAAAAGGCTGAGAGCAAGCAAATAGGTAGTGGCCCTTTGAGGACAGAGAGTCCTATATGAGGAAAGGGTGTATGAAGAAAGCAATTGGGCCTACACCAGATTGTTTATTTTACTTTTAGTTTACCATTTTTTTTCTTGCTCATTGTGGCAGAAGGCCATTATGAGAGCCAAAGTCATCACGAGACCTCTGGCAAAACTCTTCCAAAATTTGTGGCACTAAGGGCGGGGGGGGGGGGAGGGGAAAGAGGACCCGGGCAACTATAGGCCAATTAGCCTAACTTCTATTAGGCTAATAGAAGGAAGAAGGAATCAACAGGGAGAAGGAGTCAACAACACACTTACAGACTGGGGGATGACTTTCTGGTAGCACAGCAACAGAAAGGGATCTTGGAGTCAGTTGACTCCAAGATGAACATGAGTCATCAATGTGACAAAATTATAAGTAAAGCTAACTGCATTCTGTCATGCATTATCAGGTGCATCATGAACAGATCTAAGGAGGTGGTATTTCCCCTCTGTGGGGCATTGGTAAGGCCGCAGCTGGAGTACTGCATCCAGTTTGGGGCGCTGCACTTCAAGAGGCACGTGGATAACGTTGAGAGGGCCCAAAGGAGGGCTACTCGTATGGTTAAGGGCCTGCAGGTAAGGTTCTATAAGGAGAGATGGAGAGGTCTGGACCTCTTCAGCCTCTGCAAGAGAAGTCTGAGAGGTGATCTTGTGGCCATCTATAAAGTCTTTGTCGGGGGGAGCAGCAAGGAATAGGAGATACTCTTGTTTATCAGAACACCCCTCAGGGTAACTAGAAACAGTGGCCACAAGCTGACAGAGAGCAGATTTAAATTAGACATCAGGAAGAACTTCTTTATGGTAAGGGTGACCAGAATCTGGAATGAGCTTCCAAGGGAGATGGTGCTGTCCCCTACCTTGAAGGTGTTTAAAGGGAGACTGGACAGACACCTGGCTGGGGTCAGCTGACCCCAAACCTATTTCCTGCCCTGGGCAGGGGGTCAGACTCAATGATCTACTGAGGTCCCTTCCAACCCTAAAAATCTATGAAACCTATCTGAGGGAAAATCCTGGAAAAATTCATCAAGGAGTCTATGCAGTAGACTTGCAGAAGGTAAGGTTCTGAATGATGGCCAACATGGCTTCATCGTGGGCAGGTCTTGTCTTACCAATCTCATCTCCTTCTATGACCAGGTAACCCACCACCTGGATAAGAGAGAGGAGGTTGCCATTGTATACCTAGACTTCCAAAAAGGCTTTGATCTGGTATCCCATGATGGTCTCATGGGAAAATTGGAGGGTTGTGGGCTTAACTGCTCAACAGTTAGGTGGGTAGGGAGCTGGCTATGGGGTAGGACCCAGAGAGTTCTAATGAACGCATCTGTGTCATCCTGCCAAGAAGTGGCCAGTGGTGTCCCTTGGGGGTCCATGCTTGGTCCAGTGCTTTTCAACATCTTTATCAATTACTTGGATGTGGGGAAAAGAGCTCACTGGCCAAGTTCACAAATGACACAGAGTTATAGGGGAGCGTGGTCACACTTGAAGATAGGTTGCAGATACAGGTGGACCTAGACAGTCTGGCAAGTTGGGCAGATCAGAACCAGATGAAGTTCAACATTAAGAAGTGTAAAGTGAGCCAACTGGGGATGAACAATCCCTAACATACTTACAGGCTCAGTGGCGCCAAACTGACTAGCACCATGACTAGCACCATGACTGAAAGGGACCATGGAGTAATAAAGTAACCAGCAGGGCAAAAAATACTCTGGCATTCATCAACTGATGCATCTCAAGAAAAACCAGGGAAGTGATTCTTCCACTTTACTCAGCATTGGTGAGACCACAGCTGGAGTACTGCATAGCACTTCAACAAGGACGTGGAAAAACTTGAGAGTCCAGAGAAGAGCCAGCCGTATGATCAGAGACTTGCAAGGCAAGCCATACGAAAAAATCCTGAGGGACTTGTGTCTCTTCAGCCTAAAAAAGAGAAGGAACTTAGTAGCAGCTTACCGCTATATCAGGGGAATAAATCAAGGGCTCAGAGAACAACTGTTCACCAGGGCACTCTTGCAGAAAACCAGGAGTAATGGCCACAAACTCCTGGAAGACCATTTCAGGTTGAACACTAGGAAAAAATTCTTCACAGTTAGGTGTCCAGACTGTAGAATAAACTCCCTCCAGAGGTGGTACAATCACCTATCCTGGAAATCTTCAGGAGACTGGATGATCACCTCACTGGGGTCATCTGACCCCAGTTTTCTTTCCTGCTTGGGGCAGGGGGACTGGACCCAATGATCTTACGAGGTCCCTTCCACCCCTTTAAATTTAGGAATCTATGTGGCTGGTCATGACACCAGCCTGTCCACCTATCGGCGGGGGAGCCCTCTCCTGATAGGGCCTGCCCTGCTGCCCCCGATCATGCAAGTGGCCCTCCTCTGGACCCTCTCCATGTTGCCCACATCCCTCTTGAAGTGCGGCACCCAGAACTGGACACAGTACTCCAGGTGTGGCCTGACCAGTGTCGCACAGAGGGGGAGTATCACCTCCTTGGACTTGCTTGAGATGCATCTGTGGATGCATGACAAGGTATGGTTGGCCTTCCTGACTGCATCCCCACACTGCCAGCCCATGTTCATCTTGGCATTAATGGTGACTCCAAGATCCTTTTCTGCCTCTGCACTAATGAGAAGAGAGTTCCCCAGCCTGTAGGTATGCTGCTGGTTCTTCCTCCCCAGGTGTAGCACCTGGCACTTTTCGGTGTTGAATCCCATCCTATTCTCATCCGTCCACCCCTGTAACCTGTCTAGGCCCAATTGCAGCCTATTCCTCCCTTCTAGCGTGCCCATATCCCCCCACATCTTAGTGTCATAAGCAAATTTGAACAGGGTGCTTTTTACCCCCTCATCCGAGTCACTGATGAACACGTTGAACAGTGCAGGCCCAAGGACTGAGCCCTGGGGGACCCCACTGCCCACATCCCTCCAGATCAAAAATGACCCATCCACCACCACTCTCTGGGTGCGGCCCTCCAGCCACTTAGCGACCCATTTGGCTGTGTAGGTATCAACACCACAGTATCCCAGTTTTTTAATGAGGATGGGGTGAGAGACAGTGTCAAAGGCCTTCCTAAAGTCCAGAAAGACTACATCCACTGCTACCCCTAGGTCTAAGGATTTGGTGATCTGGTCATAGAAGGCCACCAGGTTGGTCTGACAGGACCTGCCTCTGATGAACCCGTGTTGGTTGCCCCTAAGCATAACCTCCCCCGCTGGCCCCTTGTGAACATGTGCCAGGATAATTCTCTCAAAAAGCTTACCCAGGTAAGACTGACTGGCCTATAATTTCCCAGGTCCTCCTTCCTCCCTTTTTTGAAGATGGGAACCACGTTGGCCCTCTTCCAGTCCTCTGGTACCCCACCAGAGCACCACGAGTGCTCGTACAGCCATGCCAGGGGGCCTGCAATGACCTCAGCTAATTCCCTTAGCACTCTGGGGTGGAGTTCATCTGGACCAGCTGATTTAAATACATCCAGTCCCTCCAGAAGTTCCCTGACTAGATCCTCACTGACCCTTGCCCTAAGTCCACCTCCCCTGGGGCCTGAGGGGGGCCCACTGGGGGGCTGATTCAGTCCCTGCTCAGGAACATGGAGGTAAAGCAGTCATTAAATAGATTAGCTTTGTCATTTGGTGTGACAACCAGATTTCCTAATGTGTCTTGCAGGGGTCCCATGTTACCCAGAACCTTCTTTTTACCCTCTATGTATTTAAAAAAGGACTTCTTGTTGTCCTTGATCCGGGAAGCTAGTCCCAGTGTTCTGGGAGCTGCAGTCTGCAGGCTGAGTGATGTTGCTCTTCTGGCTCCCTACGTATAACTGCCAGGTCTGCTCCTAGAGCCTGGGCTTATACTGTGGCTGCCCAGCCTTTCTCCAATCCAGTGGCCTCCTTTTGGTCATGGGGCCATCTAATTGGGCCAAACCACAACTGCCTGCTACTCAAAGCCCTCCTGAAACCTCTTAAAGTAGCAGCTACAACCTGTTCTCTGCCATATGTATGTGCACAACAAGCTGAGTGGGACTATCAACCATTCCCGAGCACAACCCATTGAGTGCATATGGGGAAACAGACAGATCCATTCTTCCCATTAGACAACCATTACTGGATGATCTGGCCATCTGGGTGAGTGACACACAAGGGTATAGAGGTGGAAAAGCCCTGAACAAAATACACGCTATGATCGGTGGAGAATTGACTAACTATAGAGCACAGAACTCAGGAGAAGATCACCCAAAGAAAAGTCCTCCCAGGGCACATTTTTCCCCAGTCTCCAATAAATCCATCAAGGCATGGCAAGAAGGATATACACTGGCAGGTGAAAGTGTTGACCCAAGATTGGGAGTTGATCCAGGCCCAACAACACCCTGTCACAGGTACCCCCCTGCAGAACGTCTGGCTGCTGCAGCTGGATTGATAGGAGGAATGGTTTGTGGGCAGGAGTCTGAGGGACACAGATTAGCCCTTTGTGGGCTACCTGCAGCCCATGGGCCCAATCCATAAGCTGGTCAGTAAAGCCCTTTGTTCAGAAGTGGCAGAGATAGGTTCAAGCTCGCTATCATTGAGAGATGCTTAGAATCTGAGCCTCCCAGGGCCTGGAGAAGAGCCATCCACTATACTAATAATTGGAGTGTCCCCCTTTGTTTTGCAACTTGCATGGAGCTATGCACCTTCCTAGGAGCAGGATCTAAGGCCACTAGCAGACTTTAAAAAGAAGGTGCGATTGGGTCCGATACACAATCCCGACACTTGCGCCTCCTGCCATGCTGTACGAGCATGACAGGAGGCATAATTATGGTTTCCAGCATCAGATTCCATTACCCCATATTGCCAGTGCTGGGCTCCCCCTGAACCAGCAATCTTAGCTCCTATATCTGGGAATGTGTGATGTGCCCCTGTCAGGGAGCTCCAATCAACTGATAGGACTCCAAGCCATGGGGGTGCCTGGTGCACCTCCATGGCTGGAAGCCCCATCAGCTCTCAGCAGCAGGATGGCACCCTCCCACATCTGGAAGCTCCATCAGCTGACTGAGGGTCCCAGCTAGGAAAGGACTCACCATGCTCTGGAGACTGGGAGCACTGGCCACACATTCAATTAAAGGGGTCATACAGACCAGCAACAAAGTTATTACACATATTTTCCTGGTTATTCCTGGTTCTGTTATGCCATTAATTGAATAAACATGTGGCTGAGTCACTGCTTAACATGTGCTTAACCATTAATCACATCTTAAGTGTACCAAGTGTCAGAGGCCTAAATGCCACATAAGGGGCCCCAAATGCTATTTACATGGCTAAATCAACCAAGTAACTGCTGTAGAGGCCAAGGTGGATTTGTTACGTGGTCCATGGTTAAGATGCTGTTAAGTAGGTCACTGTCTGACCTCTGCATGAACTATATGTTAATACCATTATGTCATCACCTGAGACCATCCAGAATACCGTGGCGTGTGCACTTTGAGGAACATGTCCAGTGCCTCTGAAGTGTGGAGTGCACAATGCCTATAAAAAGTGCTGGGATTGACAGCTGTGTGTGTGCATAAGCGAGTAAGTGAGCGGGTGCTGGCGTTGGTATGGCGTGATGCTCAGAGAGACAGAGAGAGAGATAGAAAAGAAATAGCGATAGGATTGCGAGAGGCTTGGTGTGTGCAAACGGACCGATCACAGTTTGGAGTATGGAGTTCCAGCCTGGTCACCAAGAGCTAAGGAGACATCCTTCACCATAAGATATCTCACTGGGATAGCAAGGGTTGGCTCCTCAGCATTACCCACTGAGTGTGCACACACCGTAGCAACGGCCCTCTATCCCCTTGTACTTATCACCATTATCCTTCCTATCCCGCCCTGAGATTTACCTGAGGCCTGGTGATTCCTTGACATCAGAGAATCAGGTGAAGAGAATGTTATGGTGTCAAGCTGTTGAATAAAGTTTCCCCAACCCGTTAAATAAATTTGAGTCCCCTTCACCTGAGATTATTGAATTAGTTAAGGGTTAAGGGTTACGTGTTTAACTGTATTGAGTGTGTAAGTTTCAGTTAAATAAACCATCTTGTTTGTGAATCTTAACACTTGTACTCTTGTGGACTGAGGTAATTCATACCTCAGTTAATTCTCTGGTCCCATCTCATGGTGATTAGATACAAGAAATTGGGCTGTAAATGGTCTAAGGAGCAAAGTTCCACCCTTTTGTTGACCAGACCCTGTACCTGCTATTTTGGCATAGCACTAATTAGACTCCAAATTAGTTCTGAGGTCAACACTGCCACCTATGTGTCTGATGGTGAAGCTGGACTTAGGCTACCTCTGTACCCCATCTGTAAAATGTAGATAATTCCTACCTCACTAGGATTTGTTAAAGACAAATTAAAAATTGTAAGGTGCTCATAACCTCTGACAGTGAGAACTGGGGTGCTTGTACATGTGACAGGGGTTTAATCCCCAAGGATTTATTCTATGCCCCCTATGCACAGGGGACACAACGGTGGGAGTCTACTACAGACCTCCCACTCAAAGTCCCGAGCTTGACCAGGAGTTCGCCCGGGAACTGACTGAGGCCGCTTGCTCCAGGACCTTGGTTGTCTTCAATTACCCGGACATCTCGTGGGAAGATCACTCAGCTAAATCTGAGTGGGCGCAAAGCTTTCTCTCGTGCGTGGATGACCCCTACCTGACTCAAGAAGTCTATGAGCCAACGAGAGGCAAAGCGCTGCTTGACCTGGTACTGGCTACGGGGGACGACCTAATCGGCGACCTAGTGATTGATGGGAAGTTGGGTGACAGTGACCACGAGCTGATCACCTTCACCATCCGCCGTAAAGCTGGCAAGTCAGTCAGCAACACAGAAGTCCTTGACTTCAGAAAAGATGACTTTGACAAGCTCAAGAGGCTAGTCAGTCAGGCCCTCAGGGACCATGACCACAGGGAGTTGGGAGTTCAAGAAGAGTGGTTGCTTCTCAAGGAAGCGATCCTCAGTGCACAATCTAAATCTATTCCAACACGGAGGAAAGGCAGCAAGAAGGCACAGCAGCCCCCCTGGCTCTCCAGAGACCTAGCGGACCTACTGTGGCTAAAAAGGAAAGCCTACAAAGGATGGAGGACGGGATTCACCTCCAAGGAGGATTACTCCGCGCTGGTCCGGTCCTGCAGGGAGCAAACCAGGAAAGCCAAGGCTGCAACTGAACTCCAACTAGCTTCAGGCATCAAGGACAACAAAAAGTCCTTTTTCAGATACGTGGGGAGCCGGAGGAAAAGCAAGGGCAATGTTGGACCCCTGCTAAACCAGATGGGGCAACTGACAACTGACGCCCAGGAAAAAGCCAACCTATTAAATAGGTACTTTGCGTCAGTCTTTCATCAGTCACACGGGATGCCCATGCCTGCTATGGGACAGGGAAATCTGGGTGAGGGGGATCCCCTACCCTCCATCAATGCTGACCTCGTGAAGGAACACCTTGAGAAGCTGGATACCTTCAAGTCAGCCGGCCCTGACAACCTGCACCCCAGGGTACTCAAGGAGCTGGCGAGCGTCAAAGCCCAGCCCCTGGCACGGATCTTTGAAAACTCCTGGCACTCTGGTGTAGTGCCCGAAGACTGGAAGAAGGCCAATGTGGTGCCGATCTTCAAGAAAGGGAGGAGAGTGGATCCGGCTAACTACAGGCCCATTAGCCTGACTTCTATCCTGGGGAAGATCTTAGAAAAGTTTATTAAGGAGGCCATCCTTGAGGGACTGGCCCAGGCTAACATTCTAAGGGACAGCCAGCATGGGTTTGTTGCGGGTAAGTCTTGTTTGACCAATCTCATTTCCTTCTATGACCAGGTGACCTATCACCTGGACAAGGGAGAAGAGATTGATGTCATATATCTTGACTTCAAAAAAGCTTTTGATCTGGTATCCCATGATCACCTCTTGGCCAAACTGCCCAGTTGTGGCTTTGGCTCCACCACGATCCGCTGGCTGGGAAATTGGCTTCGTGGTCGGACCCAGAGGGTTGTGATTGATGGCAGTCACTCATCGTGGTGCCCTGGGACCAGTGGGGTCCCTCAAGGCTCTGTCCTGGGACCCATACTGTTCAACATCTTCATTAACGATGTGGACATTGGAGTCAGAAGTGGACTGGCCAAGTTCGCCGATGACACCAAACTTTGGGGCAAAGCATCCACGCCAGAAGATAGGCAGGTGATCCAGGCTGACCTGGACAAGCTCAGCAAATGGGCAGACGAGAACCTCATGGTGTTTAACACTCAAAAATGCAAGGTTCTCCACCTTGGGAGGAAAAACCTGCAGCACCCTTATAGGCTCGGCAGTGCTATGTTGGTTAGCACTACAGAAGAAAAAGACTTGGGGGTCATCATTGACCACAAGATGAATATGAGCCTCCAATGCGATGCTGCGGCTAGTAAAGCGACCAAAATGCTGGCGTGCATCCATAGATGCTTCTCGAGCAAATCCCGGGACGTCATTCTCCCCTTGTACTCGGCCTTGGTGAGGCCGCAGCTGGAGTACTGCGTCCAGTTTTGGGCTCCACAATTCAAAAAGGATGTGGAGAAGCTTGAGAGAGTCCAGAGGAGAGCCACGCGCAGGATCAGAGGTCAGGAAAACAGATCTTACGATGACAGGCTGAGAGCCATGGGACTCTTTAGCCTGGAAAAGCGCAGGCTCAGGGGTGATCTGATGGCCACCTACAAGTTTATCAGGGGTGACCACCAGGATCTGGGGGAACATCTGTTCACCAGAGTGCCCCATGGGATGACGAGGTTGAACGGTCACAAACTCCTGCAAGACCGTTTCAGGCTGGACATACGGAAGAATTTCTTTACTGTCCGAGCCCCCAAGGTCTGGAACAGTCTGCCAGCGGAGGTGGTTCAAGTGCCTACATTGAACACCTTCAAGAGTAAATTGGATGCTTATCTTGCTGGGATCCTATGACCCCAGCTGACTTCCTGTCTTTTGGGCAGGGGGCTGGACTCGATGATCTCCCGAGGTCCCTTCCAGCCCTAATGTCTATGAAATCTATGAAATAAATTGAAATGGGGGGGGCATAGAATAGGCACCTGCTAAAGGCAGAAATGGCAAGGGGCCCAATTCTTTTTTTCTGTGGAAACTTCCTGCCTCTGCCACAGCCTGAGGTGAGCTGACACTGGTCAGGCCACAGCTGGAGTACTGCGTCCAGTTCTGGGCGCCCCACTTCAGGAGGGATGTGGACAACATTGAGAGGGTCCAGAGGAGGCCACTCGCATGATCAGGGGACAACAGGGCAGACCCTACAATGAGAGACTGCAGGACCTGAACCTGTTCAGCCTTCACACGAGAAGGCTGAGGGGGGACCTGGTGGCCGTCTATAAACTCACTAGGGGGGACCAGAAGGGTTTGGGAGAGACCTTGTTTCCCCTAGCACCCCTGGCATAACAAGGAATAACGGCCATAAGTTGTTGGAGAGTTGGTTTAGATTAGAAATCCATAAGAACTACTTCACAGTCAGGGCGGCTAGGATCTGGAACCAACTTCCAAGGGAAGTGGTGCTGGCTCCTACCCTGGGGGTCTTTAAGAAGAGGCTTGATGCCAACCTGGCTGGAGTCATTTAAGCCCAGTTTTTCTCCTGCCCAGGCAGGGGGTCAGACTTGAAGATCTACAAGGTCCCTCCCGACCCTACTTCTATGATTCTATGACAACTACATCATTGCAATTTGCAATATTGCAAACTATACTACATCCAGATGTAGTTTAGTTTGCAATGGTGCAAAGTCATTAAACCTCCCAAAAGTCTTGCACATATACATTGTGATGCTGTTGAGCCACACAAAGTGACATTTGCATCAAGTGTACATATTCGTGACATCACATGTACAAGTGCCCCAGAGAGATTAGAGACATGTATTGAAACTTAGACGTTTCCCTTGTATGTAAATAAAAACATAAGCAAAAATTATTTAATGGCTTTTTGTTTCTTTTGATTCCATTCTGTCTTTTACAATAAAGTTTCTAGTTAATCATATCATTTTAACATAATTTTGTAAATGGAAAGATATTTTGGATGATAATATATAGATTTAAAATTATGCATGATTACACTGTAATGATGGTTACTGCTGTAATTCTTTCCAGAAAGTAATATTGACTTTTGTCAGCTTGCTAGTATTTTGGAATACATTATTTGAGAGCTAAGTGAATAGTGAAGAACTGAATATTAACAGATACTATTTAATGTAAATCAATCAGCAGATGCTGAATATTTGTAAAGATTTCTGTCATTCTAGTAAATTGTTTCAGTATTATACTTAACAAAATAAAGTAAAATATAAATATAGCCCTCGCATTACTTTGCCCCTGAGGTGAAGAAGAAAAGAAATGAGTCAAACAATAGTCATATGGCTTACTACATTTTGGAAGACTGTTAAAGACCCTGGTGAAGGGCACAGTATAAGAATCTGACTTGAATCCCCGTAAAATAGTGAGGTGATCTAATAGTCAAGGGAACTACATTATGTCTTCTACCTCTCAACAACAAATAAAAAAAGGAACAAAAATGAACAGAGTGTCATTCCCTTTTTGTCAGAACCAAATCCAGGATAGATGATTTCCTAATTGGTTCCTTCACTTTCTTAGGATGAAGTTGTCCTTATGTTAAACAATTGCTGCAGGTTTTAGAGCAAATCCAATCCCCCATTAGATGAGTAAGTAACACTTATGCATCAACATAGCCCAGAGGAAGGCATGTCATTCCATGTCAGTAGCAAAAAAGGAGGAAAATGAGGATGATATTTCCATTCTTTTAGCCAAGCAACCTAGTGGTTAGGACACTTGCTCAGACAATGGGAGACCTAGGTTTTAGTTCCTCCCTTCCCTTTAACAAAGAGGCTTTGAACCAACATCTTCCACTTCCAAGTAAAGTCCACTAACCCACAGATCATAGAATACAAACTGAGCACCCTCCCCATCCTGTTGAAGCTGCCTGACTTGGAAACCTAAAGGGGCAGATATGTCAGACTGGAAAGAGCATGGCTTAGTGAGGTGTGCATTAGACAGGGTCTTGGATTCTGGCCTCTGATTCTTCTCCCAGTGGTGTTTCTACAGCTTACATTTAATGGTTGTTGGATAAAATGGATCGACAGAAGTAGATTCTGCCCTTTTAGGCCTAAAACTCATATATCTAGGGCCCCTACATTTTCAGGTCAGTTCCCACCCCACTGAGACATGCTCCTTATCTTTCCCACCCATGATCCTTCTATCCTTCCAGAGCAAAATACACCTCTCAGTGGGGATATTCCAAATCTAGGACTATCCCATCAAGTTTCTGCAAAATGTGTGAAATCAGAATTCCCTTTACAGACTATGACCTTCAGTTTACCCTGCTTCCCTTCCCCACCCCCCATTCCTTGCATTAATGTATATACATATAGGCATCAGAAATCTTGTGTAGATTGCTCTACTCTTTCTCTTTGTGTTTCTTTTTATCCCTGTTATGGTTCCTCATCCTTTCTCATCTTCCACTGGTTCTTATCCCTTGATCTTTACTGCATATTGGTAATGGGTTTTTGTCATAATCCCACATTTAGACCTACTTTAAAAACCTCCCTTTCCAGACAGTGTCCAAAGATGCTGTTCCCAATTCCTCTGATGGATCTCATCCCCGCAAGGTAGTACTCTATAACAGAACATCCACCCATTGCACAAGAACCTAAAGTTCTCTCAGCAACATCTTCATAGCTACATGTTTACTACTACTACAATACAATCATCCCTGCCTGCTCCTTTTTTCACCTTAGAAGGGAAAAATCCATGTAGAATCCCAGTCTCTAGGACTGTGTAACAGCACCCTTCCATGTGAAGCACTCTCAGCATTAGCAGCTCTGCTAAAAGCCCCAAAATGCTTGCTAACTGCTTTCTGTGTTAGATATATACTGGTACACTTCCCTAGCCATGAGGAGCCCAAGACAGACGAGACAGTTGAGAGCCAAAAGCTGAGAGTGGAGAGACCAAGAGCTGAGACAGAGCCTGAGGGATGGAGAGCTGAGAGGGAGAGAGCTGGCGGGTCAGCACAGCAAAGATGAGGACCCTGCCTGGAGTGCCCTTCCCTTCAGAATCAGTCAAAGAGTGTGACTGCATCAGAGACTGTACATATGGTTAGAGTAAACTGGTGGTCCAAGAAAAGACCACCTGGGGTTTGTTTGCAAGTGCTAGTGTGTCTGTTGATTGACTCCTGCCAGGAAGGAACTTCCTGGGGGAGGAATAGAGATGATAATCAGAGGCTGTCAGCATGTAAATGGACTGTGAGTGAGCTAGCTAACCATGAACCCACTACATACACAAAGTCTTCTTTCTCCTGGAGAAAACAAATGCTACACATAACAAAGAAAGTCCATTCCCATATGGAGAAGAGGTAACAGAAGGGCTGGGAAGCCCTCTTGGCTAAACAGGGAAATCACGGTCCTCTTAAGAAAGAAGAAAGAGGCTTATAAACAATGGAAGCTTGGGGCAGGCCCCAAGGAGGACTATTCCATGGCAGCCTGCATTTGCAGGGAACAGATAAGACAGCCTAAAGTGGCAACCAAACTTAGATTAGCAACCAGAATCAAGGACAACAAGAAGTCCTTCTTTAGGTATATTGGGAACAGAAGGAAAACTAATGGGAGTGTGGGGCCATTGCTCAAACAACTCAGGAGAGCTGGTTGCTGGCACCCAGCAGAAAGCTGAATTCCTGAATGACTACTTCACCTCAGTCTTTCACCGGACCAAGGGGAGAACCATACTAGGTAGAGTAGAGGCTAAGCAGGGTAGGACTAATTGCCTTCCTACTGTTGCCATAGAATTGGTGTATGACCAGTTAATAAAATTAGATGTATACAAGTCAGCAGGACCAGATGATCTTCATCTGAGAGTGCTGAAGGAGCTGGCCAAAGTCATTGTTGAACCCCTGGCAAAACTCTTCCACAATTCATGGCACTCTGGAAAAGTCCCTGAGGACTGGAAAAGGGCCAATGTTTTGCCCTAGAAATCTTCAAGAGACTAGACAGTCACTCTGCTGGGGTCACCTGACCCCCATTTAACTTTCCTGCTTGGTGCAGGAGGCTGGACCCAATGATCTTCCAAGGTCCCTTCTGGCCTTACAATCTATGAATCTATGCATTTTGCAACAGCTGGCCACTATCCATTACTGCCTCTTTGTCTCCTCACAGATTCTATTATTTACTCCTCCATACCTGCTAAGGAGGCAAACATAACTAAATAAACAAGCCTTCTGGCTCCTTCCTGAGGCAAATATTCTCTATTTGCTTCTCCTCTCTTCACTGCTCCAAAATGATTCATCCAAGGTGCACCTAAAGAAACTTTGTTATAACTTTTTCTTCCTCTTGAATGCTTGAATTCCTGGTTTGAGCAGAATAGAATTAGAGGGCATGTTTACACATTCATTTATGCACCTTAGATACTGTACATTCAGTTTAGTACTTGCTTAATAAAATACTAAGTAAATGCCCAGTAACTAGGGTTACTGCACAATAGCACTGGGACATGATTATTTAGTGATGCATACTGCATATTAGTTTAATAACACTGCACAGTGGGCTATTAGTGTGGTTTTTAACTGCCACACTTCTGCACAGTGTTATTAGGCTAATAAACGGTAAGCGTCTCATGAAGATGCACCCAAAACAGGTTACCATAGCCAGTTTTTGTAAAGACTTGAAATTATATCAAGGTTCTCCTTAGCTGCTGTACTTTCTTCTGCTATGACTTGGCCAAGATCTTCCAAAGGTAAATGGTGATTTGAGCTACTTCCATTTATGGTTTACCAACCTATTGGTGTCACTGGGCATAACCCTAGGTAACTCAGAGGGATGGAAGACCACGAGTGCCGATGAAGCCCCTCTGCTCTAGGCCCAGGTGAGCCAGGCCCCCCCCCGCCGAACCTTTGTAACCCTTTCTTTAAACTTTTGTAACCTCCTGTAATACTGGAAAACAGGATGAGTAGCAAGCAAGCTGAAACTCCCTAAAAACTGTTATCTGTGGAATGCAAGGGCACCGCTCAGAGAGAGAGGGGAGGAGGGAAAGGGTGGGGGGCAGCTAGTGGAAAACTACTGCAGAAAATGACCAGGGTATAAATATACACTGTTGCAGGGCTAGGGGCGCGGGATTTGAGACCATACAGTCTCCCTGCGCCTTTTACTTGAGCTCAAATAAACTCTGTCTACTTCTCCCCCCCAGTGTGTTTATTGGCGCAATGCACACCGGGCAATGAACCCAGTTGTTGCCTCCCTCGGGCACCTTGTGCCGGCAACAAACCTAAGAAAGCCAAAATCTCTGGTGACGTTTCAGCCACATCATTTAGTTCCACAAATATAGTCATTTTACAGAAGGTAAGCATGTAAGTAACTGAATTCCATAGATCGTGTTTGGATGCATGCCTTGTGCAAGATCTGCTTCAGTTTTGTATGAGACCGTACCTTAAACATCTCCTCCAGTGACCAAAGGAACTACAAGCATTTTTGGAAGCACTTGCTTTGCATAGGTCTGTGTTACTTAGGTTCAACACTACTAATAAATAATAAACATTGTATCAGAGTACAACAAGTACTCATGAAAATTATGTTGTTCGTTATAGCAAACCTCATCTGAGACACAACTGCAGTACAGCGGGTTTGGGGTGGGGGTGGAACAAAAATCCTAGTTTCTTTGAAACCAAAATGTATTGAAGAAACACAGCAGTTTTGAGGAAGGCTCCAAGTCAACTGGGGAACAATTCACCCAAAATAGCCTGATAACACTCAGCTGGGATATGGAAGGCCCATGTTCAAATTTGCTTAACCATAAGACTCACTAGAGGTAGAACTCTCTCCTATGTCTTTTTCCTGGAAAAAAATGGAAAGATCTTAGTTTCATTCTCTAGCATCATGAAACAAATTGTGAAGCTACGATATTTTTCACAAAATGGAAATGTAGGATTCCAACCAGTCCTAATCTTGATTACACTTAAATCCAAGTTAACTTGACAATCACCTTGCTGGGGTTGTTTGACCCCAGTACACTTTCCTACCATGGCGGGGGGGTCGGACTTGATGATCTGCTCAGGTCCCTTCCGACCCTACCAACTATTAAACTATGAAACTCTTGCTTTAAGTAGAGATCTGCAGCATCAGGAATTCAACACAAGAAGTTTTTTAAAAATCTCATTGCTAGTGCAGAACTTTTTTTATGCTGTCATAAAGCCAAGAGAAGTCAATTAGGTCTAGTACTTTATTAATGATCCTCACAAATCACATTTATGGCAAGTCTCATATCTTGTGCTATGCTAGACTATGCCATTTGGAAAGACTAGTTTTGATACCCTTGTATTATGGCATTGCAGCTACTGCTGGGGTAATTAATTTTTACTTGTACTCTGGTGAAACCAAGCAAAACTTTCTAAGACATTTGGCCAATTACAGACTCTTTAGGGCAATGAAGCCTTTTCAGTAAGCTTGGTTTTATATTACTAGTATGATCAAAGCTTTAATGAAATTGCTGTATGGCAGAAACTACTGAACTATTAAGAAAAAGCTACAAAAATAAATGAGTGCATAGCTGTGAATTTCCAGAAAGAAATCTCTTCTAGTTTCCTTTGATTTCCTATTAATTTCCTCCACCTACTATCCCCACTGTACCTCGTTTTAAAAAATGTTATGAGAGTATGTTTCTCTTTCGGTAAATTATCAAGGCTCAGTATGTGATCTTTATAACAGAGCTTCGCATCTCCCTGTATCTTATTATTTTTCCATAGAAAAGGTGTTATTTCATCCTCACAAGGCAAGCTTGGAATAACTAGAGTTCTTTTATGGATGAATATATATATATAAAAGAAATAGGAATCAGGAGGGATGCATGCTGTTTTGCAGCTCTGCACTACACATCCGCCCTTTTATACAAAGGTTGGGGAATTGTAAAAAAAGGCAATGAAGTTTAAGGAGAACAATGAAAATATACAGTTTAGAAAGAAACTACACTTTCAGCCTGATGTTCATCCTGCTGTTGCTATGTATATACACTTATTGTAGCATGAGATTATGTTCAGTTCAGGTTCACACAGTAAGCTGCTGAGCTTTGCAGTCTCAGGAAACAGGAACACAAGACTAGAAGGGTCTGTCTCAGTCATCAAATCCAGTCCCTGCTATCTCAGGTAGCTATGTCACATAATCCCGTTCAAGAACAGATCGAGTTCTACCTTAATAATGAATAAATACTGTTACCAAGTTACACTGAGGCCAGCATTTTTAAATGTGGTTGAAGTTAAGCACCTAAATCCATATTCAAGTATTAAAATAGCCTGGTTTTCACAGTGTTGAGATCTTGTAACCCCTACTGAGATAAATGTTCCCGGAGTGACAACAAGCAATCACAAGGCATATGAAAAAGCAAAAATACTTTAACTGTACTTGATGCCTAGGCCCTCAGTTTGGCAGTGTAGCAACAAACTCAAATACCACCAATGTACTACACCTCCCTTTCAAAGCCAAAACAGTAGCTCTGCTGGTGAGATTCTTTGACACATGCACACCATGGACCAGATCCTCAGCTGGACTAAGCCAGACACATGAAAGACAGGTGAAAGCTATTAACAGGTCTATAAACAGGGGAGGCTACAGCCACTTTGTACATGTCTGACAGGCTGGGATGCTGAAAAGTTCAGGCAGAAAAGGAGAAATACCAATAGGTCTTTTTAATCAGCTTTAACTAGACCCTCCATGCACCATGCCAAGCTAACTTAGCTTTTGCAGAGTCTAAAGTAATGATAGTCATACAACAGCTCCCAATCACAAATGGCTTTTCATCTTATCACCTGCAGCTCTTCACAGAACATATTATCAAAGGCTTTGACTTTTTCTTTTACTGCATGAAAATTAGATATGACTTTTTTGCAATCATAAATAAAGAAACTCATGCACTGGCTCCATCAATCATAGTACCCGGACTGCAGCCTTTTCTTTTGAATAAGAATATATTACTTTATAGGACACTGTGGTTCTCTGGTAAATAGCAACTGCTCATGTGGCTCCTGAGCCAAACAGGACTGACATGGAACTTAAGAAACTGTCCACATTACAAGAGCTTCTGCTATTATGGTTACATTAGTAGAGCTGCCTACTGGGGAGACAGTGGCCATATCTACATGAGATGCTGACTGCACAGTAGCTCATTACTACTGCATAGTAGCATCACATGGCATGAAGCATGATGCAACACTACTGTGAAGTAGTAACAAGCTACTGTGAAGTCAACATCACCAAGAAGCTGTTCAGGGGTGCTACTGCACAGTAACATCAACTTCTGCACAGCCATTTAGTACTTGTGTATGCAAGTACTAAATGACTGCACAGTAGCAACTGAGCAGTCAGCATCTCATGTAGATACAGCCAGTATATGCCAAAGTAAGTTAAACTGAGAAAAGCTCTCTTCTGTCAGCACAACTGCATTTATATAGAAGGGTGGTAGTGGCACATGAAGGTATATAATTTTTTTGCATATCCCATCTAGTGTAGTTGTTCTAGTAAAACAATGTAGTGTGGATGAGGCTTAAGACTAGATACACTAGGCAGACAATTTCTTGTGCTTTATACTTGTATTTTCTCCCTACTTATAATAAACCTTGCTTTCATTTAGTTCACTTAAGTCTTAGACTCTTGATTAGGAAGTTCAAGAAGCCTGTTTCAGAGGGAAGACCAAGCTTCGTTCCCCAAAACAGTGAAAGGAGGGCTTCAGAGCTAACTGTAAATCAAAGAACCATAGAAAATAGGTGTGGAAGAAATATGTTTCTGAACACACAAGTCTTAAGGTGCCATGGTGCCCTGCCTTTTGCCTGACCTGCTCTTATGAACCTCCAGTGCTGGAAATTCCACAATCTCCTAAAGTAATCTAAGACAGCATTCAACTATCTTTACAGTTAGGGGGCTTGTTTCCTAAAAAAATCTAAATTTAAATCTAAATCTTGCTTGTTGTAATTTAAGATCATGTCTTAATTTATAACGTTGCTCTTTAAAGTAACCTTTTACATTTTTGAAGAACATGATGACCACACTCAGTCTTCCCTAAACTAAACAAATCCAGTTCTTTTGATCTTTTTTCATAGTTCATGTTTTCTAGACCTATGGTCCATGGATTAAGACAGTGGATCAAGATACTTTCTCCTAAACATATGTATTCTGCAAACCTGGGAAACTGATGAATGCCTGGGAAATAACTTATCTGAATACAGATAAGAACCATGTGCAGAGATTATAATTACAGAAGTAGGAATAAGATTAGCCCTAATTATATATCATAATGATTAAAATACCTCTACCTAAAAGGCAGCATTATTTATTGAATGTCATTGTACAGCAGGAACTAGGAATCCTGGCATCTGGGGCTGACCATCACTGTGGGTGCTTACAGACATGCAGTTCCTCGCTGTAACTCATGGCACTTCACAGAAAGCATCATGAATTACAGCAACCCCCCTTACCCAACAGATATTCAGTGTTGGCTTGTGGGGAGTGGAGAATCAAGCTCCACTGGAGCCAATCCAGAAGGAGCTGCATGTCTGCAGCCTCTCTCAGTTAGCCCTCCCCACCCCCAGCCTCCCACCCCCCCCAGAGGAATGGAGGAACACATGCACACTGAGGGACTGGGTTTGCATTCAGAACTACTAAGAAAAGATGTGTGGAGATCTAATTGAACTACTGATAGAGACTTGGATTGCCTTGTGAATGGCTTAGCTGAGGCTCAACAAAAGGAAAGTGACATAGATGCCAAACACCCCCAGAGAGGACCATTACATGCGACCCAAAGGGAAGGGGGCAGCACCCAAGTGACGAGTGCTGATAGACATCCAGGATGTGGTAAGGTAGGGTACAGGGGAAGTGTAGCACCACAAAGAGATCCATCCAATAGGCCTGGAGTTATCGCCCCAGTGGGACCAGCTTTCTGAGTAGAATAAGATCAAAGTCATGGCAGGTGAGAATAAAAGAAGAACAAAACAAAAAAAAAAAGGGAAAATATAACATTAGCAGTGGCTGGGCGATCACAGTGTTCCCTCCCAACCTGGCATCACCCACTAGGATGATGCCAGGTGAAAGAGAGCCCTGGCCTTATAGCACCTAATCCCAACACACATGTAGACAGTGACCAGGACTGACTGAGGTACAATGGTGCTACAGTGTGGGGGCTGCCTGCTGGTTCTCCTGACACTGTAGCACGCTCATGCCCCATCCAGCTCCTCCACAGCACATTAAGCAAGGGGAGAGCTGCTCCAGGCTGGCAGACTGACCACCCAGATCTCCTGCCAGCCAGGGCTGTGCTGCTCCAGCTCAACATGCTCTAGTCCTGGGCATATGTGTAAACACTGCACCTGGGAGCAATAAACTCTGGCACGACTGTGCTGGAGTTTACTGTGTTGCACTAAATACTACATGTAGATGCACCCTGTGAGAGATACAAGTTGTCCACCCTGGCAAAAGGCTGTGAGAACCCTGGATTAAGACAGATGGTTAAGTGAAAAATAGCTGTCGATACCATCAGTATGGGAGACCCAACTGTCCTTACCAGTGAAGGGATTATTCAGCCTCCGGCATATGTCTTCATTTATCATCATACTTGAATACTTACTAAATGGCTCAGGCCAGGGCTAATGCAGAATACAACACATTTGACCAGATGCATGGTTTTTCTGTAATAAACTACCAATCCATAAAATGCAACCTTCTCCAGGCAGTTATCTAGATCAGGAGTGAGCAAAATACAGCCTGTAGGGCAGATGCAGCCCACCAGGCCATTCTATCCAGCCCGCGGGGCCCTAAAAAATTTAGAACATTAATATTTATCTGCTGCCTGTCATGTGGCCCTCGATGGCTTGCCAAAACTCAGTATACGGCCCTCCCCCTGAAATAATTGCCCACCCCTGGTCCAGATAGTGAACTTTCCAGTACCTTTGTGGTATTAAAGGCTTCATTGCTGCCAACCTAGACCGACAGCATAGATAACAAAGTTAATTATTCTGCAATTAACTGTTGCCCCAAGGCTATTATGTTCAACTGGAAAAAAGCACTAATCAAGTTTGTTCATTTTCTTGCTTAGTCCAGTATGTCTAACACACAAACATGAAAAGTTCACATTGGAGAGAAAAAAAGTATGCTCTATTTGTTTTATGATTTTAAATTTCTTCTCCAAGCATTTTGACTTTCACTGCCAATTTTAAAGAGAGATTGTCTGTTTTCCCTATAATAAACATATTTCTTGATTTACATTATTGACATTACTTTACAGTTTAAAGTGAATCATTTTTTTAAAAAGATACTTGCCCTAACTTATGCCTTGTATTTATTTTTCTCCATTCCTTCAGCTTAGATGATGAAAACCAATAATGTCAATTTGACTTGCACCTGTAGTCAGTTTCAGACTTAGTGCTGCAATTTTGGAGAGAAATGTGTGTTTCACCTGTTGTAACACAAATAAAAAAAGGATTTTAAAAACATCTGGACTTTCAAATGTACTTCATCATCTTCTTTGACATGACTTGCTTGTTGGTATACACAAGCATTACTATGTTTTTTGTACTTGATTCTTTTCTCAAATCAGTTGTACACCTTTGTAAATTGTCTGCAGTATTCATTTCAATTCACACTGGTGCAGGGGAAATCAGAATCTGCTTTACACTGATGTAAGTCAAGAGCAACTTCACTGAAGTAGATAAAGTTCAATGCTGTAAAAGCAGTGAGTGGGGAAAATCGGGACACAGAAGACAGGTGGATGGTAAATTATGGCTGCTTAGTACTTAACAGGGATCTAAATTGAGCTCCCAGAGCTTACTGAAGAGCTGGAAAATAGCTAAGGAGTACACAAAGGCTATCCTTTTGCTACCTTGCTTGTCCCATGGTAGAATAGATATGAGAGGTTTTCTTAGAGAAATAGTTCATGAGTTGCATTTCCCAGCAAAACTGGAGGGGCTGGTAGCTCAAGAGCTGACATATTCAGAGCAGCAAGGCTTGATGTAGGAGTCCCAGGACTTGGCTTTGCCACTCTCTGGTTATTGGATCTTGGTCAAGTATCTTATCCCTGCCACTCTGTTCTCTCTAATGGGGACTCTGATATTTACTATTTTAAACCACTGTACAAAATACATTCATAGATTTTAAAGTATGAACAAATGACAAGTCAAATCCACTTGGTTTACAAGCTTTAGTTTTGCTCTTGAGTTACAGATCCAAAACCAGATGACATCTGAAGCATAGAGCACAGCACAGCACAATCCTAGGGGATGTATGTATCTGGGGGTATGTATCCTGGGGGATATATATATCCTGGGGGTATGTATCTGTCCTATTAACCATGAGTTTCAGTTAACTGAGCTTTAGTTAAACATTAGAAGAGCATAAGCAGATATCATAACTGAGCAGGCTAATATTGCGCATAGTGATGAAGTTGCCGTAGTATTTGAACTTGGTTGCATACTCATAAAAACCACTAGTGAGATACAGAAAATAATGTTTAATGTAGCAAAAAATAATTAGTGCTCCTTGGTGTGCATTTAATACTGTACATTGCTTGTTCTAGGGAGAGAGAAATACCATAGAGAGTAGGCCTCAAAGGCAGGATAGCATGTGAGCTCTTTCATTTGAGCCTTGAGTAAATCCTTAGTACTGGGAGATTTTAACCTTGCTTTCCCTATCACATCTAAAATCATAACTACTTCCATGAGAGCTAAGCTATCTGTTCTATCTCTGCGACTGAATCATCTCCTAATAGTAATGAACCAACCTCTCAGTCAAAAAAAAAAGCATTTACTTAGATAAATATCATCATCTATCAGAGCCATGGCAATAATAAAACCTCTGTTGCCAGCATTCACTTACACTGAGTGATGGGTGGGTGGATTCAACAGCCATGAACTCTTCACTAAATGCATTTTTTTAATAAATTCCCCCTGGTACATTAACTTTTACTAATAGCAAATAACTGCCCCATCTCTAAGGAAACTGGTATTAATCTTACCTGCTTGCAGGACAGAAGAAAAATAGACAATTACTGGCCTAGATTCATATCATGATTCTTGTTCTCCAGGGTTTCATCACTTGTGCAGTCATTTACATCAGTGCAAAATGAATATTACACAAGCAGAAAAACATCCACTTTTCACAAGTGCAAAAGCCAATCTGGACAAAGCCCTGACACCTGCAGGCAAATAGTCCAAAATGCTAACTCCAAAACCCATTAAATGAATGTTTGCAATGTAGTACTGATACTCCCACCCCATCACTTTGTGAGAAGTTCACCACGATACATTTCAAAATTGAGCCACACAGAGCTATTCTCTCTCCCCATCCCACCCCTCTCTCTGTCTACTAACTCTCAAGATATGAATACATGAAACAATCACTACACAGTAATTTACCCCACATTTTCCATATTTTACTCGCAGACCAGATGCAAGACAAGCTTTCCCAAGCTAACTGTGTACAGATGTAATGGTAAAAATTACACAGGTATGTAGCTCCTTCTCACCTTTTGAAGGATAATTTCACAGTAAAGCTGGAATGACTGAGACCAGTTTAAAGCTGTGTGCCTTGTGTTCATTTTTTTTTTTATCCTGGAGTAAAGTCAAATTACTTCAAAGTGAACATGTTATGGGGCAGACCAGTTAGCATCCTTCTATGGCTCGGGAGACAAATATGAAAGGCCTGCTCTGGACACCTGCAAAAGGCTGGCTTCAGTTGACCCAGCTGTAAATGGGCACCTGGTCATTCAGGCTGGGAAATTAAAAGCAACTAGATGTGATGTTTGCCACATCACTTTTCTGTGCTATTTTGTTAAGAAGCTTGTCTACCTTAACCGCACTAGTCTGACGGGTTGTTAGGCTTAGATGGACCTTCCTCATCCAAACATGTTGTGTATATGTACCTTCAGCCCCTGGATTTACTCTCCTACTGAGATTACCTTCTCTCTTCAGAGAGTGTATTAGAGATTGAGATGAACAATCACTGTGTTTTCAGTCCTATGCTCAGAGATAGGGTATGAAAGAGAAACTACCATACCAGAGAGTTAGGTTTACCTTCTAGCCACCTAAGGCTATTCTTAGGGCTGCTTAGCAAAAGGTGGGTGAGGGACTGCAGATTTGTTTGCAATGCAAGGTAAATCCAATTGCTGATTTGCCCCTCACTGCAATGAAGTGGGGGAGTGTCACAGGGGCACTCTGGTGCCCTGTTCCTATGATGAGAGAACAGGTGTTGGTTGCCACGGCAACCGCAGTGGGTCAGCTGACCAGAAGGGGGCCAGGCCTGGCCTTTATAAACAGCCCAGGCTGAAGCCTGGCTGGCAGTTCCCTTCTGGCAGCTGCAGGAGTCAGAGCCCCGCAGCAGAGTTGAGCAGAGCAGCCCCAGCAGCTGCACCATGGTGCGGGGTGAGAGAACCCTGACTGGAAGGTTTGGCAGGAAAGCCAGGCGGGCCTAGATTGTATGTTATAGCCAGGAGACTTATTGTTGTGTAACAGCCAATTGGCTTATGGTTCTGTTTAGTTGTGGTTACACCGGAGGACCGGATGAGGGTATAAGGGGTGGTAGGAGGCCTCATAGGAGCGCCCCAATGGGGTGGGGGTTCCTGGTGCCAGTGAGGGCATGATAGTCAGGTGCCGGAGAGGGCACGTTCATATGGAATAGGGGGCTAGGTAAGGCTATGGCCGCCTGAACCCTACTGGGGAGAAGCCCGAGCAGGGCGTAGTATGATAGTCAGGTACCAGCAA
This sequence comes from Crocodylus siamensis, assembly GCF_052110815.1. NCBI lineage: Eukaryota > Metazoa > Chordata > Crocodylia > Crocodylidae > Crocodylus > Crocodylus siamensis. The sequence goes on from NC_143395.1 coordinate 398,666,345, forward strand.
CGGCACACATATACGGAATAGGGGGCCAGGTAAGGCTACGGTTGCCTGAGCCCTATTGGGAGAAGCCTGAGCAGGGTGTAAGACCCTAGATGGTGGGTCAGGGGGCCAGGCATGGCTACGGCCACCTGAGCCCCAACCGTGAGAAGTGCGGGTGATGAGACCCGAGGGCGAGTAATAGGGGGGGCCAGGTACGGCCGCCTGAGCCCTATTGGGTGAGAAGCCCCAGGAGGGGGCGCATTCAGAGAGAAGCCCCAGGAAAGGCGAGCATATTGAGCGGGCCTAAGAGGGGCAGACATACTGAGCAGGCCCAAGAGGGCTAACAAGTAGGGGCGCTGGTTGCGTGACAAGCCCAGTGCACCAGTCGGGGCTCAGAAGCCCAGGGTGCCAGTTGCACGACAAGCCCAGGGTGCCAGTTGCATGACAAGCCCAGCAGCACCAGTTAGGGCACAGGAAGGAAACTGACCAGACAACGTCCAGTACATCAGCGAGGCTTGGGGCGTGCTACAGGGAAGGTTGGAGACATGCGTAGCCCATAAGGCTGGGGTGCACCTATCACTCCATATAGAACAGGGGACAGGATTAACACAGCACCGTGTCCAAGGGCACAAAGGGCAGCCTCCTTTATAAAATTTAGACAACCACAAAGATGTGGCGGACAAGAAAGAGGGTGCTGAATCGCCTACTTGGCATGGTAGGGGGTGCTGGGGAGATCACGGCCGCTCCTAGGTCCCCGCACCGTGACAGGGAGCCAAGAAAATCGGCTGGACTGAGAGCTGGTGGTGCGAGATGCAGTGACTGGCAAAATGTTTTGATTTTCATTTTACTTAAAAATTCCTCTTTTCTTGTGCTCAGAGGAACTTCCCTGAAAGAAAACACAAGATTTTGCCAATGAGCCCTTGAGGCTTAATAAAAGTCTTCCACTTCTCAGGACTCTGGAATCCCCCGGGGCCAGTTCTCCCAATTAACATTATCTTGATTAGTAGTCATTAGGAGGTCAGAGCGTGCAAGTGTGTTACAGAGAAATCACAGTTCACCCCCCACACGGTTAATCCAGCAGAACACTTTTATTATTACAATCAAGTAGGAAGTCATTTAACTGAGATGCATAGAAACTGCCCTGAATCTTTTAATCTCTTTGAGCAACTACCCATTCAAGTTCCTTCCCAAGATTCAGCACAATTTTTCTCTCATGGTTGCAATGTAAATAGCCAGAATACTACAGACCATTCAAGGGTTTGTTCTATGCCTTATTCTTCCGTACTTTACATTCCAGACTCTGTGTGCAGAAAGTGAATTTGAATTTAAAGCTCAAGGGACTGAGGAAAGCTGTTCCATCCATTCTAGAGTGAACTAAGAGCTGGGCAAATTGACTAATACAGAATTGTTATCTCTCTGCCTTTGTTTCCTCCACCTGTAGAACAGGGATACCACTCTGTATGGATATAGCCATATATATTTATTTGTGTGTATAGACTTATATATATATATATATATATCAGTGTTTCTCAACTTTTTTAGGCTCAAGGCACCCCTCCAAAAATGTAAGTTCTTAGTCTTCACTCACTTTATAACCACAGAAAAATAATAGAGGAATTCTTCTGTTGCAGTGAACTCAAAAAAACCTCAACAGGTGAAAATGTTTTTTAACAACATAGATTCCTGTTTGAAATCTCTGCATTTATCTTGTAAATCAGGGGTGGACAATTATTTCAGCCAGGGGGCCACTTCATAAGTTTTGGGGCCACAAGACTAGCTCCACCCCTTGATAAATGCCCAACCCCCTGGTTGCCATCTTTGGACTAGAAGTCTTGCCCCTAACCTCTGACTTTTGCCAGCAACCCCCCACCGCCTTTGCCCCAAGAAGTACTCCTTTTGGGGTGGGGGGGAGAGTTTACCATCTTGGAACCAGAAAAAAACCAGACCATATACTAAAAGTCAAACATCTACAATAACATATTTTATATAGACTCCTTTAATTTTTTAATTACATTAATTTAATTGTTTTTAAATATTTTTGTCCTGATTTATGTGTACTCATGTAGAGTATATAGAGGCAATTACACAATAGTTCTTAGTTTCATAGTTAGTAGGGTTGGAAGGGACCTGAGCAGATCATCAAGTCCAACCCCTGCCATGGCAGGAAAGAGTACTGGGGTCAAACGACCCCGGCAAGGTGATTGTCTAGCCTTGTCTTAAAGACCCCCAGGGTAGGAGCCAGCACCACTTCTCTTGGAAGTTGGTTCCAGATCCTAGCCACCCTGACTGTGAAGTAGCCTCCTGATGTCTAATCTGAATTTACCCTCTGCCAGCTTTTGACCATTGTTTCTAGTCACTCCTGGCAATGCTCGGGGGAACAGGGACTCCCCAAATGCTTGCTGGTCCCCACTGACTAATTTGTAACAGGCCACTAGATCCCCCCTCAGCCTTCTCTTATGGAGGCTGAACAGGTTCAGGTCCCGTAGCCTGTCCTCATAGGGCCTGCCCTGCTGCCCCCTGATCATGTGGGTGGCCCTCCTCTGGACCCTCTCCATGTTGTCCACATCCCTTCTGAAGTGTAGCGCCCAGAACTGGACGCAGTACTCCAGCTGCGGCCTGACCAGTGCCACATAGAGGGGGAGGATCACCTCCTTGGACCTGCTTTTTGCCCCTATGTATTTAAAAAAGGACTTCTTGTTGTCCTTGATCCAGGAAGCTAGTCCCAGTTCCATCTCTACCTTGGCCTTCCTGACTTCCCCCTGCATCCCCGAAAAACCACAGTATAGTCCTCCCTGGGGATGGCCCCTCCCTTTCATTGGGTGTGTGCCTCCCTTTTAGCTAGAAGACATTCCTGGATGCTTTTGGTGAGCCATGGGAGCTTTTGCGCCCTCCTGCTCCCTTTGATCCATGTCAGGATTGCCTCCCTTTGGGCTTGGAGGATCGTTTCCTTAAGGAGCAGCCACTCTTCTTGGACACCTGGCTCCCCTCCCCTCTGGGACCTCAGTGCTTCCCCAACTATTCTCCTTAGCTCATTGAAGTCCACCCTCCTGAAAACTAGGGCTGCTGCCTTGCTGCAAGCCTTTGCCACCTAGCGCTGGATGGTTAATTCCAGCAAGCGATGAACACTGTCACCAAGGTGGTCAAGCACCCGCAGTCCCCTCACCAGGTCATCACCGATGACCAGCACCAGGTCCAACAAGGTGTTTCCCTTGGTGGGATTGTGTACCTTGGGCCCCCTGCCACACACCTGTCCCCACCCCCCATGATGCACAGCCCCACTGCTGGTGGCAGCAGCAGCAGGTGGTGGGCCGTCAGTGCACTCATGGCCTGTGGCAGGTGGAGCCCCTGGTGGTGCATGGCTCCAGCTGAATCCCAGAAGCTGCACATGGCAGCATGGAGCTGGCCTGACCCAGCCTAGCCAGATGGGGCATGGCTCCCAGCTAGATTGCTGGGAGCCCCATGTGGTGACACAGAGCTGGCCCGACTCAATGGCACCTGGCTCCCCGCTGGAGTGATAGGAGCTATAGAGAGTCACATACCACCAAACCAGGCTGGCTCCATATCTCCACATAGGGCTCCCAGCACTCCAGTAGCAAGCTGCACATGGAGGTACAGAGCCATCCTGATCTGATGGCATGCAAATCCTAGATGGAGTGCCAGGAGCTACATGTGGTGACATGGAGCTGCCCCGGCCTGATCACACATAGCTCCCCATGGCACCTGACTGGAGTACTGGAAGTCCCATGGAGGTGGAGGCACAGAGGCAGGCCAGCCTGGCCTGATGGCATGTGACCTCTGAAAGCCCATGCCTCCTGCCAGCTTTCAGAGGGGCCAGTAATAACTGTCTTTTCCAGGGGCCCTGGGGGCCAGATAGGATGGCCTGGTTGGCTAGATCAGGTTCAGGGGCTAGTCTAGGACTAATTTGTGTACTGTCTGGGACCCTACTATCTTACAGTGGAGCACTTGCAATCAAACTCACATGTAGACTGTGACAGGGGTTGGCTGGGGCTTGAGGGTGCCAAAGTGCAGCAGCTGCCTGCTGGCTAGCCCCACCCTGTAGCACCCTTGTGCCCCTGCGAGCCCCTCCACTGCCTGATGCCACCATCAGAGCCCTGGGGCTGCTCCACCCCGGCACTAACTCAGGGCTGGGCAAAATAGGATCCACGGTCCAGATCTGGCCCATCAGCTGATTGGATGTGACTCACAAGTAGGCACCCACCAATTAATTATATCCAACTCCACGCACAGCTGCCCCTGCTGCACTCTGCCTTGTACTTGAATCCAAAATGAAGGGTTTTTTCCCCCATGTCAACTGGAAGGAAAAACATGCATTGGGTCCAAGTAAATACCATATTTCATGCTGCAGGTTTCCTCATCAGATTTTTATCTGAGGACATATCTGGGTCAGGTCAGCTTCTGGTATCAATGAGAAAAAACTAATATTTATAAAAAGGTCCCAGCCCTACAGTTCACTGCTTGCAGATGATGTAGTTGACCCACACATCATGAATTTCTGTATCAGGTTCTTAGGAAGGCAGGGCTATCAATCTTGGGCATATTTCCATTAATGTGTTGCTCTTGTATGCAATTCATCTAAGAAGAAGACATTTTATAGTAATGATACATGATACAGGAAGATGTCTCTTTCTGTTGCTTTATTTTTACTGGAAAGTGGTTTTCAGGTAAGCAAACCAATGTATTACAGAATGCTTGTGGCACATAGCCCTACCTCCATCTCTCCTATGTAATAGAGAGAGAACATATCAATGTTTTACTGCATATTAATTTCTGCAAAACGAATATGAACCCATAAGAATTGTTTAAAGGAATTGCATGGATTTACCCACTGAATTATTTTTAAAATGCATTGGGCTTTTTCCTTTATGAGCCTTTTTACCATCTTTAATTTTCCCTGAGCCTGATGAAGGGTGCATAAGCCTGAAAGCTTGCAGAAAAAGATAGGGTTTTTTTGTGATTTCTTAGTTGGTCTAATAAAAGTTTTCATCTCTGAACCAAGAGTTCTAGAGTTTTGCATTCCTTTTGGGCTTATTCGGCACTTGCCTAAGCCCTTGAAATTCCCAGAATTGCTACTGAAAACAAGTGCCACATTTCCTACTCTGTGCAGTCACACATTTAGGACTTCTAGGCACTGAAAAGTAAATTTTACTGATGTCCCTTTTCAACATGATGGCTAATCAGTCTCAGAAACATCAACTCTTAGGAGGTAATGCTGCTATTAGGTATGTACATGACACTATGTATGACATAGAAATTATAGAAATGTAGGGCTGGAAGGGACTTCCAGGGGTCTTTGAGTCCAGTGGTGCTCAATCTTTTGACTCCAAGGACTGCTGCAGGGCTGGGCTAGTGTGTTAAATCAGATTCTGCCCCCCAGAATCAGGCCCACAAACCTGAGTCCAGACTGCATCACCTCCACCCAGCCCCACAAACTAAGGTCAGGGTGCTGGAACCCTGCAGTGCCTGCACACAGCCCTGCATCCCCAGACCAGGACCCCAGGACCCCGTGCCACCTCCACCACTGCCTGATCCTGTGCACCAGGCTCAGGATACCACATGCTAGGATCAGGGCCTCATGCCACCTCCTCTGAGCCCCACATGCAGGAATCGGCCCCTGTGCTGCTTCCACCTGGCCCCACATACCAAGATTGGACCCTGTGCCACCCTGCACACCACATTGAGCATGCAGGGTCATGGCCAATGGGACTTCCCATGGACCTATGGGGAGCCCCACAGGCCAAATGACAAGGCTCTAGGGGCCAGATCTGGATCATGGGCCAGGGTGAGCAGCCCTGGTCTAGTCCATCCCCCTGCTCAGCAACAGGATCAAGTATCCCTCGTGCACTGCTGACATGGATCTGCCCCGTTCTTAAAAAAACTCCAATGAAAGGGATTCTACAACTTCCCTAAGCAATCTCTTCCAGTGCTTAACTATCCATATAGTTAGAAAGTTTTCCTAATGTCTAAGTTAAATCTCTCTTGCTGCAAATTAAGCTTATTACTTCTTGTCCTTCCCCTCCAGTGGAAAATTGATCACTGTCCTCTTTATAATATACTTGAAAACTGTCACCACAGCCCTCATCAAGTTTTTCCTTTCTAAACAAACCCAGTTCCTTCAACTCTCCCATACACCCCCACCACCCTTTTGTTTTCTTGTAGGTCGTATTTTCTCAACCTTCTCCCCTTCTTGCTGTCACCTGGACTCTCACCAATTTCTCTGTATTTTTCTTATCCCAACACTAAGTACAGAACTCTAACTGAAGCCTCACCAATGCTCAGTAAAGCAAAATAATTACCTAATAAGTACCTAACCAATGACATTCCTGTTCAAACACCCCAAATTGAGGTTTACCCTTTTTGCAAGAGTATCATATTTGTGGCTTATATTCAGTCCAAGTCCTTTTTTGCAGAAGTACTGCCTAATGAGTTGTTCCCATTTTCTCGTGAATTTGATTCCCCCCTACCCCCCGAATCATATAGTGTTCTGCACTTGCCTTTACTGAATCTCATCTTATTGATTTCAGACCTTTTTTCCAATTTATCAAGATCACTCTGAATTCTAATCGGGTCCTCCAGAGTGCTTGTTCTAACATATTTATAGAATGTATTCTATGTGCTTTGCTAGATGTAACCCATTTTACACCTAAGTCTTTCTGGCTTTGTCCCTACACACTTGTGTTATTCCTTATGCTCAGCCTTAACAATATGTCTTTGCTTCTACTTTTTATTCCATTTCTTTATGATTTCTGAATGATTAAAGCATTCTTAAGGCAGCCATATTTGTTTCTTACTATCTTTCTGTCTTTTTTGGAAACAGTGAGCTCTCCTAAACAACTCTTTCCCTTAAAATTTCTTCCCATATGACATTTCCTAACAGTTCCCTGAGTTTGTTGAATCTGCCTTTTTGAAATCCACTGTCATAAGTCTGTTGTTCACACAGCTTCCTTTCCTACAGTTATTAACTTCAGTTTTTGGTGATCAGCAGCACATCTACACTAACCATGATGCTGCTGGTACTATAGCAGACCACTCTCATGACATTGCCCCTGTATGTTTTCCCTGTTATCTTCAGCCAGAGACTCCCAACAGGTCTGCCTCTTCCTGGACTTCAGAGCAAGTTTATATGTTCTTAATGTAGAAGTCCAACCTTTTTCCCTCCATGTCTACGTAAGTTAGTTAATATTGTAGTTTAAAGTAAAATACAATGTTTTGTTTTCCATGCAAGACATTTTGTAAGTGTATATACAGGATGTCACTGAAAGTAAGATGTTACAGGTAGAGTGATATATACTGCAATATAATGAATAATAGGGATAACAGAGAATGCATATGGACAATATTAGAGTAATGGTTTATTGTAAACCATCACATCAAAACAGGAGATTCATGAAATTCAAAGTTAAGTGTATGTATGCATATATATAGTGTGTAGACCCACTTGCTATGAGCAAAAATGAGTCTGACATTTCTTTAATGACATTATATTGAACATGTATTAATAATTTATCAGATAGGGTAATATGGGGACAAATCCCGGTACACTTATTAACACTGAGAAATCTATTCACCTACAAATAATCTGCTTCATTTCAATGGGGGTACTGTGAAGTAAGTCATTATTCAGGGTGACTAACAGTATTAGGGGCTTTCCTATATTATGATCATCATTGATATTATTAGACATGTTGATGATAATAATAATAATAATAATACGTATAACACACCATCAAAAAGAAATTAAGAAGGTACCATGACCCTGCTAAAGAAGTTAAGGCAATTTGTTATCTTAGGAAGTTGAGTGTAATAGGTTTGCTGCTCATGAATGGAGTTATTCTAATGTTAATTAATTCTCAAGGGGTGCATCTACCCATGCAATTAACGCAATGCAATAAACTCCTGAGCCATTTGAGCCAGAGAAAACTGCTTCCAGGCACAGCCTGGGACTGCAGCAATTTGAGCCAAGATAGATCAGCCCCAGGCTGGCAGGGGAACTGTAGCATTAACCCTAGGCTCCAGGTGGTGGCATTGGACAGCAGGCAGCCCTCACAGTTCAGCTGTCATGCCCTAGCCAGCCCCTGTCACCATTTACACATGCATTTCAGCGCAGTTATTTACTCTACTGTAAGATAGTACCATCTCCAGCAGTACTATCTTATGGTGTAGTTAATTAGTTTACTGTGCCCTAATACTAGTGCACATGTAACCAGTGATGCTTTACTATGGAGCTAATTAGTCTACCCTGTAGTAAAGTGCACATGTAGATGCACCCATGGTTGTGGATACTAGACATGGAGCAAATAACAATGTATGCTCCCGTGATGCTATAGATTGTCCCCAAATCTTCCTCTCTGTGACCAAATAGACATGGCTTGTCTCACCATATTCCGTATACAGCCCAGTACACAGTGTGAACCTGAGGCATCATCCTACTAATAATAATTCACTCTGGTATAGTGAATATTAATCCATTTAACCAGTTTTAATTAATTCTCCTTGTGCTCCTGCAGGGCATATTATTATTCTCAAACAAAAATTGTTGTTAATTTAGCATTAAGCATACTGAAGTAATTACTGTAACCCTTACGCAATACACCTATTATGAAAATAAGCTCAGCTTTGGAAAAGTACTAAGGGATTTTTTATTTTCATATATTTACTTTCCTTTAAAAAAATAAGTAAAGCAATAAATTTAAGGGGCAATCCTGCCTCTTCTCCACAGGAGCCAAGAGTCCCACAGGCAACAGCATCAGAACTGTTAGACTTAACAGTGATACCAAGAGCTGTTTGAGCCAAAGGAAACTGCTTCCAGTCACAGCCCTGGACAGAAACAGTTTGAGCCAGGGGAGAGCAGCCCCAGGCTGGCAGGGGGGTTGTGAGGTCAGCTCCAGGTAGTGGCATCGGGCTGTGGAGGAGCTACATGAACTGCAGGCTCATACAACCTCCATCAAATCCAGATCAATGAAGGCTCCCTTCCCAGGATATGTTTTATGAGCACAAGCTTTGTACTGGCCTTTCTATATATTGGTCTTTGTTCCCATAGGACTACTGATAACTGTTCCAGCCCTGAGGATAGATTAGCAAAGGCAGGGCACATCTGCTAAAACCATTGTGACGGGTACAGTACAAATGCATGGGCAGAATGGTAAAGTGGCTTGTGAGGGATAATTTCTCCCATCAAGCCTCCAGCAGAGATTCTTAGCACTTAGTCAGGGTATTGTCAAGAGGTTTGCTCCCTTAGAATCACAGAAAAATAGTGCTGGAAAGAGCCTTAGGAAACCATTTAATCCAACCCCTTGACCAAGACAGAATCATCCCTTAGTGCTTGTGCAGTGCTTATTCAGACATACAGAACCAAACATTGTATCTTAAAGACTAAAAGTATTATTTACCTAGAAACTTATGACCCCCTAAGGAACCTTCTCTTTACTAGAAGAGATGTGCAGTAATCACTGACAGAGTCATATGAGGTATGGCTTTATTTTGACATCTAAAGGATTATTTTCAATTATTTCTTCTTGGACAATTATGCTTATTCAAGCCCCATAATGCATTGTGTCAGTCATAGCTGAACATAAAACACTTTAATAGTGTACAGTAAGCTTTTTTCTTCTCCTCACAAAATACCTTTGGCCTTATAATTACATCTCATAAAACCATGGTACCATAATTTAGCAATCTCATTCATAATATTAGGTCTGCATTAGTACACTATAGATAGATATAGATATAGATATAGATATATAAGCTTCATCTCTGAAGCCTTAATTTATTTCTTGCTTATATCAAAATGTCAGGAGTTTTGTCAATGTGATGCTTTTTTAAAGACAAGAATTAAACTAGTAAAATATCCTGACAAAGCCATTCCACAAGAGGTAGCATTATATGTTTAAAGATTGTGTTAAATTAATGAACTCCACAACATAACTTTGCTACTAGCTGATCCACAGTCTTACCACAGTTTAGTACTGGTTGAAGTTAAATGAGAAAGCTGTTTAAGGAGAAGGATGGCTGCATATGATGCTTGTCTGCAATCCATAATAAAGGGGGGCACGGCTGGGAAACCAGCCCCAGGTGTTGACCCTGGGTGGGTAGTGGGGAAGTAAGGGTACAAAAAGAGCAGCAGCTGCACCGATGAAGTGACCATTGACACTGCTTCATATATGGCTGCCACCAAAGGCTTTCAAGTCCCCTGGTAGGTTTCTACTTGTCTGGGATCTGGAGTAAGTCCCTGCTCCAGCACAGACTTTTGAGAACTCTTTGGCAAGTCATTAGAGCTAAAATGACCAGGAGTAACAGTCACAAGCTGGCAGAGGGTAGGTTTAGGTTAGATATCAGGAGGCGCTACTTCACAGTCAGGGCAGCTAGGATCTGGAACCAACTTCTGAGAGAGGTGGTGCAGGCTCCTACCCTGGGGGTGTTTAAGAGGAGGTTAGATGAACATCTTGCTGGGGTCATTTGACCCCAGTATTCTTTCCTGCCATGGCAGGAGGTCGGACTAGATGATCTGCTCAGGTCTCTTCTGACCCTAGAAACTATGAAACTATGAAAATCAGACTTCGGCCCACGTTTATAAAGACATCCAGTTATGGCAGTTCTGTGTTGTTTCAACTAGAATGTATGAGAGGGGGCAGTATTTCAAATACAAGCGTGTGTTCACAGCTAGAATTTTAAATAACAAGTGATGTGTCCTGGGTTTCCATACCTTGAATAGAGAGACCCACCAGACTGTGAGATGAGCCCTCTCCACCACTCCCACTGAAGCCAATCAGAAAGCAAGCAAGCAAGCAGCAGCATGCAGTGCATTTTGGATTAACCAGTTATTGCATAAAATACATAAAGAGTGTCTGGAGCAGAGACCAGAATCCAGGGGTCTCTTCCTGGGAGAAATGGGAGAGCTGTATTATAGGCTTTCCTCAGAGTGAAGGGATTCAAAATATTCCACCTTTCAGGAGAGTGCCTGAACCACCAAGCTACAGTGTCCTTTCTGCTGAAGCAGGGCTTCTGCATGGCAAAGAATGCAAGATTCACAGGGCTGGAAAGAGAATAAGCAAGAAAAAGTCTGCTTCTGCAACCTAATGGTTAGGGTTTTCATCTGGGAGGAGTTAATCCTGGACTCTGCCTTCTGGATTCTTTACACATTTTGTATACAAGGCAGCAGAGACATAACTGGAAGCTTGAGTGCCCTGGGCGACAGTAATGCACGGGGCAGCATCAGCAGCTTCTTGCCAGCAGCAATGGCAGTGGCCAGGCCAGCAGCACAGCTGCTGCTATTTTTATGTGCTGTCCAGGGCTGTTGCTACAGGTGTTCCCCCCTCCCTTTTTGATAAACTACTGCTAAATAGACACTGGATTAAAAAAAATCATAATCCTGAGAGCAGTCCACAGGCTTTCTATCTCCCAGCTGAGGGCACTGATCACTAGGTTACAAAGGCATGTTTCTGTCTGGCCCCCATGACTTGTATTCTTTTGGCAATCATATTTGAAAATGTCAACAAGAATTCACAGGTGCCTAGTTTTGAGAACAATCTTGCTTGTGATTTTAATACTCTGCTACCAGCATTTACTAGTTCTCCTAAGTCTTTCTGGTATTCTAAATTAATTAGTGTCAGACACGGGATATACATAAAGGTAATGGGATATGCAGTCATTCACCCATAGATTGCTGGTTCAGATCCTGAACAGGTCATTAGTGATCAGAAGTTATTAACATCTAATGGCTGGTTACATTCCAGTAGACAAATGGTCACCATCACAGCTGGCATTAGTAAGCAGTTTCAGTCGAGACCAAATATACCTACCAGGCCCTATTTTCTGTGTCTAGGTTCTGAGGAAGGGATTCTACCCTTCTGGGTTTCTCAGCTTGTGTTGTGCCTCTCCATGTCAAGCCTTAAAATGTGCTGTTCTCAGTCTTTTCGCGTGCAGTTTTCCTATGAAAAATGACTATTAACAATGAGGTTCCCTTTTTAATATCTCTCATTAATTTCCATATAAAGTGTTCTCAGTTTACAAGTAAAAAGCTGTTATTTTTTTATAATAGTCTCACAAACTTAGCCTGGGTTATGGGTATCTAGCTACATTCTTATGTCACAGGCTTTATACCTCAGTAAAAACCCTTTCACATACTAAATTAAGGCCTATTTCATCTTCTCCCCATAAGGTCTGCAAATTATTCATTCAGATGATAGTAAGACAATCTTTTTTCCTGTAGTCAGTGTAAACTGGAACGTAGCATAGCATCCTGGTTACAAATCAACCTCACATGTAATTCAACCCCATATTTTAAGGCTCAAGTGCAGGAAAAATACATTTTTCCCTCAATATAAGCTTATAACTAGAGATAAAGTCTTTGATTTGCTATTGCCCTTACAGAATTCCACAGGACAATCAAATAGCCAAGGAAAGTTTAAATACACTAAAGATACTAAAATAAAATGTAGATGTAAAAGGCATCCTCTGTACCAAACACTTTTTCCCCAGGTCTCATTATTTTATCTTCACCCTAAAATTCTATTGTAATACATATCGATAAAAATATTGTCAGTTAAAGGAAACTGTTTATAGGTTTAAACAAAGACAGGCCCTCATTAAAAACCCAGATCTGAATGACAGGTCTGGATTCAAACTTCACTGACATGCAGAACAAAATCCTAGATCCAAACCACCCTGATTTTAGGGGGTCAAAATACAAATTTTCCTAATAACTTCAGGGTTGTGGGAAAGGAAGAAATGGCTAGGTCTATGGCTGCTCCTATTGTGTGTGTGATGTGGTGCAGTGTGGTATGTTGTCCTGGAAAATGCTATAATGCTGAATCTAAAATATTTCACTCAGTTCTGACCAACTTCTGGTAAAACATAGGCAAGGCACAGGAGGAGTCTGCACATTTTTCTACAAGCTCACCTCATGGGCTGCTCCTTGGCTCTGTGGCTCCATTGATGACCTGCCACAGACTGTCCTCATGCTGGAGATCAAAGTCTTCCTGCTCCCTGCAATGGAACCAAAGAGCTTTAGCTTGAAATAAGGCTCTTAGGCCTCCTGAGCATTTAACTTCCTGAGAGAGGATTGATTTCTGTCTGTAACACTGGTAGACCAGACCAGGAAGATCCCTAGAAACTGTGAGGTGGTGTTCTATATGGTTCATCCAGCCATTGTGGTCCTCAGTATGCTGTGCTATGGTCATGTGCTCCACCACCATTAAGAAGGAGCAGATGGCCCTATATGGATTCCTTAAGAGCCATCCATTATAGCTCATAAGGGTGCTGTGTATAGTCACCTGCTCTGCCACTATCAAAATGGAGCAGATGACCTTGTGCAATATCTGTAAGGGCTGCAATGGCTAGCTCTTAAGGGTGGAATCTAAGCTCATCTGCTCTGTATAATAGTACCATCAATTTCTGATAGTAGGTGAACTCCGCTTATAAGTTGAGGGTGATTTTTATGGTTCTGAGGGAAAAAGGTTGACTTATAAGCAGAACAATATAGTACTAAGCAATTCTGTTGTTTTTATTCATAAAATTCAGCTCTTAGCCATGACGATTTTTCAATAATATTAAGGTGCAGTTCAAATGTATTTCTGTGCCTGTTTTAAGAAGATGTGATTCAGAATACAGATAAAAACTAATTCTGTTGAGCAAGACGCCACTTTTTGGAGTAAAGAAGTCTTCTTTCATATGGTTGACTTGGAAGCAACAATGATAAGTCCAGGTTAAGGTAAGTTAACCAGTGTAATGCTGCAAGACCGTTTCAGGCTTGAGAAAAGGGAATGTACCTCTGCAATGTTACTATCAAATTTGTGTAGAGAGCAGAGTGTTGTTATGTGGTCCGTAGTTTGATCAGGTGTTCTTATTGCCACAGTCACATTCTGCAGAACTCCTAATACACCATTTGTGCATCAAGTGACTGCAGGCTGCCAGGCCCAGATCCAATTTAGAACCTTCCATGTTTTTTGTGGCAGGTCAAAACCAGGCGCTTTATTGTTGGGTCAGAAATTAGATTTTATTCCAAATGATGGTTTCATTCCACACTTTCCTCCAAGATGCTGCACTGTCATGTCCTACAAGGGCTTGTACACATGTCCACAAAGGTTTCTGGGAGACCAAGCAGTGAGCTGGGAGGTTCTTTAAATCTCCATGGATGGGGAGGTCTGGAGTTGTCATTCATGTGGATGACCTCTCTGTATGTAGCTTCATCACAGTGAATGTCTGGAGGAGCAATAATGGCCAGCACCAGTAACCATTGAATTGGTATAGATTTCAGGGTTCTGGTGATAGCACTCATTGCAAAATTTAACTGGACATCCATGCATTTGGTATGAGTGCTAGCAGCCCAGACAGGTTTACAGTACTCAATGTTGAGAAGACAATGCCATAGCAGAGGTGCAGGAGTACTCCCATGGTGGCACCCCAGCTCATTCCAGTGAGTTTTTACACTATGTTCACCCAACTCTTAATCTTTGCAGCTATTTTTCAAAGATGATTATGAAAAGTTTAAGGTGCAGTCGAGTGTCACATCTAGGTAGGATGGAGTTGGATCATGTTGTAATTTTTCTCTGCAAAAAGTGAGTTGAGATGAACATGTGTTGTGAGTCGTTGAGGTGAAATGCTGAGATGACAGACTTAGTTGGATTTGGTCACAGCCTCCACTTGCAGAAATATTCTGCCATTATTGACAGGTCTGACATCAGTGTGTCTTCAATCTCTTTGAAGGTCCTTGCCTGTGTGGTTAGTGCCAGGTCATCATCAAACAGAAATTTCCTCAAAGAGGTAGCAGGCATATCACTTATATAAATGTTGAAGAGTGTCAGGCAAGAACACTTCCCTGCAGGAGGCTGTTATTTAGAGTCCTTGGTCTGCTCACTTTGTCTCAGAAGGTAGACACGCATCAGTCAATTGCCCAGAAATGTCCACAAAAGATAGACCAGTCTGGCACACAGGAGAAGGCAGGACAGTTTTAGCAACAGATGTGCTTCCAAACAGTATCATATGCTGCAGAAAGGTCCATGAATGCAGTGCTGGCCTTAAGGTTGTGCTGGAAGCCAGCCTCAATGTTCATGGTGAGGGCAAGCACTTGGTCACAGCAGCTTCAGTGCAGCATAAAACAACTTGTTCTTGGGGGGGATGGATGCCTTGGCAATTGGGCTAATCCTTTGGAGGATGAGCACTCCAGTAGTTTGTAAGTTGTACAAAGCAATGATATTGGCCTGTAGCTCCTGGGATCACTGGCTGGCTTCCCTGGTTTCAGCAGAGCAATAACCATTTGGCCAGATTTGAGGGATTTGGCCTGCTCTCCATCATGTTTAAATATAGGTGCAGAAGCCACTTTTGACCTGGGGTGAAAAATGACTGCCCGCTTGTGACCCACCCTGCTACGTGGAAATCCAGAACAGGAAAATCCACAACTAAAGTCATCACAACAGTGACCAAATGCTCAATGGCCTCCTGGCCAATGGAGCAACAACCATAGAAATCAAATATTGTAAGGTACATATATATAAGTTAGGGCCATATTTCCTTGGCAAATTCCTTTGGAAAATCTTTTACCTACCAAATTTCTCCAAGTTTCTGACTCATTGACCTGTAGCTAAGGGTTTCCCTAGTTTGAATGTTCAGAAAAGTTCATCCAATCAGTAGATTTGGAAGATATTCACAGAATGCTGGAGGCAAGCAAGGACTCAATGGCACTCTGCTGACTTGATGTTTACTCAACAGTACGAACCCTTCACAAGCACACTTGTGAAATGTTTCCTGCAGAAATGTGTTAAAATTAATTTTATATATGGCCTGTTTGGCCAAATAAGGGCCAAGTAAAAATGCTTTTATTTTGCAGTTATCCCTAGCTGGTATTGACACTAAATTATACAAGTCAGAAAGTCACATATTGACCTTTGCAGTTCATTAATTTTATTTTTGCCTCTTGTTCAATTAGTTGAAGGCCCTGAATAGTCCAGGGTAACCCCATAGGAATAGTAATTATGAATTAATATAAAACCAATGTGTGGTGCTGTAGCAGGGCACTAGGGTGCCTGCTACTGGATAACAGGAATATGGGCGCAGCTGCCACTCACTAGGGCAGCGCACGTGGGGGTTGCTAAGGCAACTGATTGGATCAGCTGACCAGAAGGGGGCAGGGCCTGGCCTTTATAAACAGAGAAGGCTGAGGCCAGAGTCAGTTCCCCTCTGGCAGCCTGAGAAGCAGGACCTCTGCTAGAGCAAGCAGGGCTCCCTACTCTTAGTAACATACATCCTCCCCCATTAAGAAGAAAAAATGCCTTAACTAAATTATGGACTAAACTAAAAAATATGGACTAAACTAAAAAATAACCTGCAGCTGCCTATGCACAAAGATATCTTAAACCCACTGCATCTGAGATTAAAATGTAGACATCCCACTTGGAGAACAGCAATTCAGCTTGAGCAAGACTCACTTAACGTCCAAGATGCCTAGATGGAAAAGTGGCTCAATTCACCCCCTAATACAGAAATAATTATTACAAATCCAACCATTAGACTAGCTGGTTTTGATTTCCCTAAACCTCTTTGGTCTTCACCAAAACTGAATCAGGACAGGACATAGAATATATTGTTTTCTGTTGCGTTGATAGGGCTGGACTAGCTCACCAAACTGTGACTGTAGCTCCCATTTTCAAAGTTTGAATCACATCATTTCTGAATACCCTCTTCATGCTTTTAATGGAACTCTACTGAATCTGCACAATACAACACCCCAGGCAATCAGCTGGCTCAAAAATTTAGACATAAAATTGGAAATATGTTTATTCTTGCTTTATGATCACTGTACCAGCATAGGCTAAATAAAACCCTGTCATAGGAGGCAATCAGCTTGGTCAGGCATGACTTCCCTTGGTGAATCCATGCTGAGTGTTCCTAACCACCTTCTTCCCCTCCAACTGTTTACAAATGAATTCCTTGAGGACTTGCTCCATGATTTTTCCAGGCATTGATGTGAGATCTGATTGATCTGTAGTCCCCTGAATCATCCTTCTTCCCTTTCATAAAGTTTGGCACTACATTTGATCCAGGACATCTCAAATAGCCATCAGTTTTCAAAGATAATAGCCAGGGGCTCAGCACCCTCACATGCATTGTGTCTGGCCCCATTGACTGGTATACATCCAGCTTTTCTAAATAGTCCTTTCACCACTGTTGGCTGCTTACCTCCTTCCCAAACTGTACTGCTAGGTGCAGTAGTCTGGGAGATGACCTTGCCTGGAAGACTGAGGTAAAAAAAGCACTGAATGCTTCAGTCTTTTCTGCATCATCTGTCACTAGGTTGCCTCCCACATTCAGTAAGGGAC
Organism: Crocodylus siamensis; assembly: GCF_052110815.1. Taxonomy (NCBI): domain Eukaryota; kingdom Metazoa; phylum Chordata; order Crocodylia; family Crocodylidae; genus Crocodylus; species Crocodylus siamensis. The sequence continues at coordinate 398,683,651 of NC_143395.1, forward strand.
CCACACTTTCCCTAATCTTCTTCTTATTGCTGACATACTTGTAGAAACCCTTCTTGTTACCCTTCACATGCCCTGCTAGCTGCAAATCCAATTGTGCTTTGGCCTTCCTGATTGCATCCCTGCATGCCCAAAAACAATACTCTTATACTCTTCACTAGGAGTTTGTCCAAGTTTCCACTTCTTGTAAACTTCTTGTAAGCTTCCTTTTTGTGTTTTAGCACTGAAGAGTTCCCTTCTCAGCTAAGCTGGTCTTCTACCATTTTTGCTAGTCTTCCTAAACATTGGAATGGTTCCTTCCTGCACCCTAAGTAAGGTTTCTTTAAAATACAACCAGCTCTACTGGACTCCTTTGCACCTCAGACTGGCCTCCCAGCAGATACTCCCCATCAGTTCCCTGAGGAAGTCAAAGTCTGCTTTTCTCAAGACCAGGGTCCTTACTCTGCTGCTCTCCTTCCTTCCTTTCCTCAGTATCCTGAACTTATTCATCTCATTATCACTACTGCACAAGTTGCCATCCACTACTACATTCCCCACCTATTCTTCCCAATTTGTGACCAGCAGGTCAAGAAGAGCATGGCCTCTAGTTGGCCTCTCCAAGGAAGTTGTCCCCAACACTAAAACTTCCTGGATTGCCTGTGCACTGCTATATTGCCCTCCCAGCATATGTCAGTGTGATTGAAGTCCCCCAAGAGAACCAGGGCCTGTGATTGGGAAACTTCTGCTAGCCTCATCCACCTCATCCTCCTGGTCTAGTGATCTGTAGCAGACAACCACAATGACATCACCATTGTTGCTGTCCCCTCTGACCCTAATGCAGAGACTTTCAATAGGCTGGTCCCAAGTTTCATACTGGAGCTCTGAACAATCATAAAGCTTTCTTACATAAAGCACAACTCCTCCTCTTCTTCTCCCCTGCCTGTCCTTCCTGAACAGTTTACAACCATCCATAACAGTGCTGCAATCATGCAAGCCATCCCACCAAGTCTCTGTATTTATAATCACATCATAGTTCCATGACTGTGCAAAGACTTCCAATTCTTCCTGTTTATTTCACAGGCTCTGTGCATTCATATACTGACATTGAGGTAACAAGCCAATTGATCTACTTTCTCAGAAAGGATAAGGTCTCCTCTGTTGCCCACTTCTGCTTGCACTCCTTGCAGATCACCCACTTTCCCACTTACCTCAGGACTTTGGTCTCCACCCTCTCTCACCTCCCCCCCAGGAAACCTAGTTTAAAGCCCTCCTCACTAGGTTAACAAGCTCTTCCCTCTCTTCATCAGGTGGATTCCATCTCTTCCTAGTAATTCCTCTTCTTGGAACAGCATCCCACGGTTAAAGATGCCAAAGCCCTGCTGGCAACACCATCAGTGCAACCATGCATTGATCAGCAGGATGCATCCACTCCTCCCTGCCCCTTGACCAGAAGGATTGAGGGGAACACCATCTGTGCCTCCATACCTTTCACTCTTGTACCCAGAGCCCTGTAGTCATTTTTTATCTGCTCAGGGTCACCCCTGGCAGTATCATTGATGCCCACATGAATAGGCAGCATGAGGTAGTAGTCAGAGGGCTGCATGAGTGTCAGTAATCCCATCTCAGATCTGGGGTCTGGTCAAGCAGCAGACTTCCTGAGACAACAAGTCAGGGTGATAGGTGGATGCCTCCTTTTCCCACAGAAGGAAGTCTCCAAGCACCAACAACCATTGCTTCCTCTTTGTGGCAGTGGGCTTGATCCTCCCACCCTTGGAGAGGCCAGGCCTGGCCTGGCCTTTTCCACCAATGGAACATTCTCCTCCTCCTCTATTGCTAGGGCTCCATATCTGTTCTTCAAGAAAACCTCTGCAGGTGGAGATGAAGGCTTCTGCTTGCTTCCAGAAGTCACAAGCCTCCAGTTTCCACCTTCCTGGGAGTCCACATCCTCTTCTTTCTCTAGCATTGTCGTTGTCCTAGAGGTCTCCTCCAGCATCGAATCAATTAATTCTTCATGGCATAGGATGCTTCTGAGCCTTGCCACCTCCTCCTGTGGCTCTCTTGGCTGCTCCCTGAGGGACACCACTGGGAGGTACCACTCACATTGCAGAAGCCAGCACACTAAATGCAGGGAAGTAAAGGATGGGAACAAGGACCAATGGCAAACAATTTAGAGAAGCTTGCGGCTGAAATCCCACTTTTCTGGTCCCTGCTCCCATGCCTAATCATGCATTTTATGCTATTCTGTCATTCATAAATTACAGCCAGGAACAGGGACCAGAAACTGAAACCAAGTCTCTCAGTCCCCAGGGGGGTGACCATGTTGCTGGGTTAAAGAGTCACTCTCCCTGTTATTTGCACCCCACTTGGCCCCTTGAATCTTCTTTCTTCTTGTATTTCTTCCTATACATTGACCTACCTGCAATGGGAGAGGAGGGAAAAGCCCTTTCTCCAATCCAGCTTAGTCTTTAGCCTGGTATTTAAGACATTCTCCTGGGAAGTGGATGAAGTGGGTTTTAACCCTCTCAGGATGAAAAGGCCATAAAAACAGGATTGGCTATGAGATAGGTGCCAAGCTTCTCAGCTCTGTCGTGAAAAGTGTGCCTCTCAGTATGTGCTCTTTTTTTTTGTTAATTAATAGGCACTAAGGCTGTTGAAAACTTTTTGAAAGGTACTTGATACTTTGCAGGACTATACAACTTCTCTAATTTTACCTGGCTAATGCTGTTACCTTCATTCAGGCAATCCTACTACAATAAATGCAGCTATTCACCAGAGTAAGGGTTTAGTCAGCAAAAGGATACTAGAACCAAGTTCTTTATTTACTAATTTTTAGCTTATCAATTTATTTCCCAAATTCTCCTCACAGAGGGCTCTATCTTGTGAGACTTTGAGCATCTCCTGCAAAACATGTAGTGTGAGGCAACAGATTCTGGTAGGATTGGGTTCTCAAGTATTAATGTAAAGAAGCTGCAATACTGTTGCCCATATTTTATCTAGCCTTTATAAAAATAGATAACTTCAGTTTCCAGAGCAAGCAGTTAATCTTCATAAGCCTAACCTATATTCTCAGAAAGGAACTGCTGTCTTAAAGAAGTTCGTTATCAATGACATTTTTTAACTCTGACTGATTGCATTAATAAGGAATAAGAAGATATATATATTAAAAACCATAGATTTAAATGTTAATTGTCTGTTCTACAATAAACTGACAAATCCAGGAAATTCAGTTATGGATAATACTTTATCTTGAAATGAAAAAGAAATCTAAGACATGAATCAAGGGCAAAATTTCAGTCTAATGATGAAATTTTAGCTTGTGTTGCTTTATATCAGACAATTAATATACTACAGGGACATAAAAGCACATTACTCACTCTTTCTTTTGTATTAGCTTTGTATGGCTAGACTATGACATTTAGCCACAGCTCAAAACAAGGGCTAACAATAAAGGTGTCATTTCAAAAAGAAACCTCTGGGGGAATTATGACTCATTCACATTTTCTCTCATGCTCTTCTCTCCTTCCACTTTTACTGCCATCCTAAAAATGCAGCAACTTTTATCTTTCCTCAGGCTCTATTAGCTGAGTTGTACCAGGGATTTGCACCTAGCTTTGCCCACTCCCACCCTTCTGTGCCTCTTCCAGCCTACTTGCACTAAGGAAGTAGTAGCTTCCCAAGGGCGCACCCTCTATGCGGTGAATCAGATGTCACAATCAGACCTAACATAATTGTGCAGGAAGAAAATGGGAGAGACAGACCTTATCCCCTGGCACAGCAGTTTTTAGACTACTGACCACTGTGGTTTAATGTTTCCTGCTTCTGTATGAGACAAGAAATAAATCCACCCTTGATGGCTCACCAGCCATCCTGGATCAGCCACTAACTTTAGCAGAGTTGCACCAGGGATGCACTTGGACCAATATGTGAGTCAGTCTGGTCAATCTGAGAAACATCCAAATCCATTTTATTCCACCTGTCAATCAGTTACAAATGCCAAATGGCTTTTTTTAGAACAGTGTGTAGCGAAGTTCTGAATTATCTCCTCCTGGGCAAATGCAGAAAATAATAGCATCACATTACTAAAGTAGCAGTTCAACTGCAGAAAGATGATACAGAAGCAGCCGCATGAAAAAAGGGCTAATGGCTTAAATGGTCAAATTATACACGACACTTTGGTCCCCCCTCTCAAGTGCTTAGTTCACAGATCATCTGTGTAAGTTTATAAACCGTAAAAGCCAGGACTGCGTTAGTTATAATTGTTTGTTCTGCTCGGCTATAGAATATACAAAGAATTAAAAAGGAGGGAGAACTTGAATATAAAGGTTGTAAAATGCAAACAAGGTGCGTTCACTAGTTCATCCTCAGATCGAACCGCACCTTGTTATGTATCCACAGATGCATCACAAGCAACTCCAAGGAGGTGATCCTCCCCCTCTATGCGGCACTGGCCAGGCCGCAGTTGGAGTACTGCATCCAGTTCTCGGTGCCACACTTCAGGAGAGATGAGGTCAGCATGGAGAGGGTCCAGAGGAGGGCCACTCGCGTGATCAGGGGGCAGTAAGGCAGACCCTATAAGAAGAGGCTATGGGACCTGTTCAGCCTTCACAAGAGAAGGCTGAAAGAGGATCTAGTGGCCATCTATAAACTTACCAGGGGGACCACAGGGGATTGGGTGAGACCCTGTTCTCCCAAGCACCTCCCAGAGTAACAAGGAACAACAGCCACAAGTTGATTAAGAGTAGGTTCAGGCTAGACATCAGGAGGCACTACTTCACTGTCAGGGCAACCAGGATTGGGAACCAGCTTCCAAGGGAAGTGGTGCAGGCTCCTACCTTAGGTGTCTTTAAAATGAGGCTTGATAAGTACCTAGCTGGGATCCTTTGAGGTTAAACTTAGTAGGGGCCATAAGAGCCCTGTATTCATTCCTGCCCACAGCAGGGGGTCGGACTAGATGATCTGCTCAGGTCCCCTCCAACCCTATTTCTACGAAACTATGATCTACAGGCATGCCAAATTGTGTGAACATGAGTTTGAATGCCATGCATGAAGTTTTGATTGTTTTTCTTCTGCTTAAAAAAGTGTATCAATAGCTGCTACTGGCATAGCTTTTCTGAATGAAGAATTTCTTTACTGCCCGAGCCCCCAAGGTCTGGAACAGTCTGCCAGCGGAGGTGGTTCAAGCACCTACATTGAACACCTTCAAGACTAAATTGGATGCTTATCTTGCTGGGATCCTATGACCCCAGCTGACTTCCTGCCCTTTGGGCAGGGGGCTGGACTCGATGATCTCCCGAGGTCCCTTCCAGCCCTGATGTCTATGAAATCTAATTAAGGTTTCTGCTAGCCATTACTCAGGCAAGTACAGTCAGCGCACCTACCCAGAGTTTGCAGTATGAAGCCCTAAAGTAGGTAGTAGTACGTAGAACAGGTTGCCAGCAGTTATGTTTTTTTACCAGTGTATACCCCAATTATTTTGGCCTTGAATGGCAATTTCTATAGAGACCACCTTAGATTAATTCCTTTCCTGCATGACTCAGAGTAGCAGTGATTAATTCTGCCCACTGTTCCCCTGTGAGTTATATAGCCATCATAAAAATCATGTCAATAAAACCTGTATGTCAGACTATTCCATATAAATAAAACAGAGGGAGAGAATATGTCTGGAAGGCATTTGGGACTAGGTCTTTTTACAGTATCCATTGCTGTGACATTAGGCTGCCTTTCATCCTGAGAGGAAGCAGAACATCCAAACATTCAATAGTCAGATTTAATTTTGCAGCTTCTGGCCATCTCTAATTGTACCATATGTTGGGAATTAGTTCATAGTAGTTTGTTGGCTTTGCTCCTGCTCTATACAAATTGTCTAATTTATTTTAATTACATTTCTTGTATGTTTCTTCAGGTAACTAGAGACCTTTAGTACTTAAAAAATTAAAGTAAATCTAAGTTCCAGAGTTATCACAGGCTGGTAGTCACTCAAAATTAATTTTTCTATAAACTCCTCATATAAAATTCTCAACCCATTACATAATATTCTAGGTAGAGAACAGTCTCCCCTCTAATTCACCCTAGGTGCATTCATTAATGCACCTTTTCTACCACACATTATCAATTCGCAGGGTCAGAAGGGACTTCAACAGATCATAGAGTCCGACCCCCTGCCTAGGAAGGAAACAGTGCTGGGGTCAGGTGACCCCAGCCAGATGCCTATCCAGCCTTCTCTTAAAGACCCCCAAGGTAGGGGAGAGCACCACCTCCCTTGGAAGCCCATTCCACATATTGGCCACCCGTACCATGAAGAAGTTTTTCCTGATATCCAGCCTAAATCTGCTCTCTGTCACTTTGTGACCATTGTTCCTTGTTACCCCAAGAGGCGCCCTGGTAAACAGAGCATCTCCAATCCCTTGTTTAGTATCTCTAATCTGTTTAGTACATCTAATCAAGGTGCAGTAGCTGTGATAATGCACAGTAGCAAAGGCGAATGTTTTATTGCGATGCTTAGTGCTCAGTAGACTAATTCTACTGCACATTAGCACATTGCCATGGTTTTTGCCATGCCACGCTAATGCTCAGTGGAACAGTCCACTGCACATTAAGTCATCTCATTTAGACTTGCCCCCTCTTATCTTTTTTCTGTGTCCCATGCTTGGACCCTCCTTTGATCTAAGTGGGAATTTCATATGCAGAACAGAACATTCAGCAGAGATCTGCCCTGTGGACAGGAAATCCACAGTGCAAAAGAAGGTGAAGAGTTTTGCCAAAAATTTCATAAACTTCAGGTTGTAATCCAGCAGTTTCACCTTCCCAGCTGACAGCTGTTGCATGTCAATTGACTTTTCTTCCATTCTCCAGATTGTGCTTCTCTCACAGTTCCTGAAACAGCTGTTCTGCCTGCAGATTGTCACACCTATTAGTCCCCTCAGACACAGACAGCAACTTTTCAGACATCTTCAGGATTTTTCCTTTGACTTGTCTTTCCCAGGAGGTTGATGCAAAATACAGTCCTGCTTCTGTTCATCAGTACTTTTTCTAGGTTGTTAAATAATTCTGAGCAAGTTTCCATCTGTTTTAAATCAGCGAATATGGCGTCTTTCACAATATAGTGGATTTATTGCTTACAAAACATTGCAGGACATTGAAATCCTTTAGCCGTATAAAAGGTGGATGGACAACAATATAAAAGTTTCCCCTGACACTCCACCTTAAACCTACTCTGAAGAGATTGCTTCAAGGTTCTGCCTGCTTTAGCACTCATTATGACAATGCTGTCAACAACAAACCATATTTATAGCACAGATGGATCCTAAGAACGAGGCAAAACTTATATCAAAAGCCATCTATTTGCCTGTCTTAAGTTTAGCAGAAGGCAGAGTAGATCTGCACCTTATATGCTAGCTAAATTATAGTTCTATAGCACACACTTTTGTGAGCTGGAGTACACTTCCTCAGATACTGTGAAACACAGACCAGTGTATAAAATGGAGAGATTGATTTGAATACAATGATAGAAAAGGGGGAGGAAGAGAGGAGGAAGGTTGGCAGTCAAGTGTCAAATGTATGTTCACCTTTTGGCATCCACATAACTTCTGTCCTAGCCTTGCTTGGGTCAACTGATGGTTTAAGCTCAGCACCAGCTAAATTGTACAGCCTCCAGGAGTTTGTCCTCAGTGTATGAGGAAATAAGCAGTAACAAACACAGCAACTAAACTGTAACAGCTAGTTAAATTAATTCTCTCCTATAATGTAGGCTTTGGAATTGGAAGTCATCTCAAAACTACTACTTCTTTGAGTATTGAGCACTTCGTGTGGTTATTTCAGGAATTCTACAATACCCTAGTGTGAAAGAATAAACAGCGATGCGGCAAAAAGAGCCGGATAATGCCGCTTCCGGAGCTATTACCATATTAGGATAGAAGCTCCGGGAAAAGAAAAGAAAGAGGAGAAGGAAGTCTCAGAAAGGGAGAAAGGGGGCTGCAGGTGCTCAACCACCTGGGTGACAGCAATCATCGCCTGCTGGAATTCATCATCCAGTGCAGGGTGGCAAAGGCCTACAGTAGGGCAGCAGCCCTAGATTTCAGGAGGGCAGACTTCAATGAGCTAAGGAGAATAGTCGGGGAAGCACCGAGGTCCTGGGCGGGGAGGGGAGCCAGGTGTCCAAGGAGAGTGGTCGCTCCTTAAGGAGACTATTCTCCAAGCCCAAAGGGAGGTAATCCCAATACAGATCAAAGGGAGCAGGAGGACACACAAGCCCCCATGGCTCACCAAAAGCATCTGGGAATGCCTCCTAGCTTAAAGGCAGGTGTACACCCAATGGAAAGGAGGAGCCATCACCAGGGAGGACTATACTGCAGTTGCTCAGAGATGCAGGGGGGCAGTTAGGAAGGCCAAGGCGGAGATGGAACTGGGGCTAGCTTCCCGGATCAAGGACAACAAGAAGTCCTTTTTTAAATACATAGGGGGTAAAAAGAAGGTTCTGGGTAATGTGGGGCCCCTGCAGGACACGTTAGGAAATGTGGTCATCACACCAGATGACAAAGCCAACATATTTAACGTTTTCTTTGCCTCCATTTTCCTAAGCAGGGACCAGAACAGTCACCCCCCTGCTGGGTCCACCTCATGCCCCAGGGGAGGCGCACGTAGTCCAAGGATTAGTGAGGAACTAGTTAGGGAGCTTCTGGAGGGACTGGATGTATTCAAGTCAGCTGGTCCGGATGATCTCCACCCCAGAGTACTGAGGGAATTGGCTGAGGTCATTGCAGGACTCCTGGCATGGCTTTTCAATCCTGGGCAAGCTTTTTGAGAAAATTAGTCTGGTGCATATCCACAAGGGGCCAGCAGGGGAGATTATGCTTAGGGGCAACCAACACGGGTTCATTAGTGGAAGGTCCTGTCAGACCAACCTGGTGGCCTTCTATGACCAGATCACCAAATCCTTAGATGCAGGGGTAGCAGTGGACATAGTTTTCCTGGACTTTTGGAAGGCCTTCGACACTGTCTCTCACCCCGTTCTCATTAAGAAACTGGGGGGCTATGGTGTTGACACCCACACAGTCACATGGGTCACCAACTGGCTGGAGGGCCGCACCCAGAGAGTGGTGGTGGATGGGTCATTTTCGACCTGGAGGGAAGTGGGCAGTGGGGTCCCCCAGGGCTCGGTCCTCGGGCCCACGCTGTTCAACATCTTCATCAGTGACTAGGATGATGGGGTAAAAAGCACCCTGTTCAAATTTGCTGATGACACTAAGATGTGGGGGGATGTGGGCACACTAGAAGGAAGGAATAGGCTGCAATCAGACCTAGACAGGTTACAAGGGTGGGCGGACTCAACACTGACAAGTGCAAGGTGATGCACCCGGGGAAGAACAACCGGCACCATACCTACAGGTTGGGGAACTCCCTTCTTGTCAGTACAGAGGCGGAAAAGGATCTTGGAGTCATCATTGACTCCAAGATGAACATGGGCCAGCAGTGTGGGGATGCAATCAGGAAGGCCAACCGCACCTTGCCATGCATCCACAGATGCATCTCAAGCAGGCCCAAGGAGGTGATCCTCCCCCTCTATGCAACACTGGTCAGGCCACAGTTGGAGTACTGTGTCCAGTTCTGGGCGCCGCACTTCAAGAGGGATGTGGACAACATGGAGAGGGTCCAGAGGAGGCCACTCACATGATCGGGGGCAGCAGGGCAGGCCCTATGAGGAGAGGCTATGGGACCTGAACCTGTTCAGCCTCCATAAGAGGGGCGATCTAGTGGCCTGTTACAAAGTAGTCAGAGGGAACCAGCAGGCACTGGGGAAGTCCCTGTTCCCCCTAGCATTGCCAGGAGTGACCAGGAATAATGGGCACAAGCTGGCAGAGGGTAGATTAAGGCTAGATATCAGGAGGCGCTACTTCACGGTCAGGGTGGCTAGGATCTGGAACCTACTTCCAAGAGAAGTGGTGCTGGCTCCTACCCTGGGGGTCTTTAAGAGGAGGCTAGATGTATACCTTGCTGGGGTCACTTGACCCCAGTACTCTTTCCTGCCATGGCAGGGGGTAGGACTAGATGATTCAGGCCATGAAACTATGAGAAGAAAGAAAGAGCATCTGAAGGAGAAAGTGAGGGAGAAAGAAGATCTCCAGGAGATAAGACACTTAGCTCAGGATTTTTCTCGCCACTGGAGAGATCGGAGCTCTGAGAAAGAGGGCTAGATCCCTGAAGAGGCACCAGAGATGCGAGTGGCAGTCGCACTGAAAAGTAAACAAACAAACAAAAAAAGAGAAGAGTGAATTGACTCACTCCCACAAGCATAGTGAAAACAACTGAGTGCTGACCACAAGGATTCAAGGCTTCAGGTACGCACCAGATGAAAGGTACACACTCAGCAGAGTGAAAGTAAAGAGAGAGAAATAACAAGGCTTGAAGACAAAACCCTGCTGTAAAAAAAAAAAAGGGAAATAAACAGACAAACCAAAGCAAAAGGGACTTTTTTTATTAACACCAAGTTCAGTCCAACCAAACTGATATAGGTTAAATGAGAACAGTATGCAGATAGAATTACAAAGTTGATATAATTGTTTTAAAAAAAAGGACCACTTCTGTTTAAACATAATGAAAGTTTGTATAGTGTTATAAAGACTAAGATAAAGACAAGTGTTAATCTGCATCTGATTGTGAATATATATATCGGCAAGTGTGTGGGAATAATTGAGTGAAGTTTTCCTCTATAAAACTGGGATTCCTAATAGAGACGCCCAAAGAGCAAAATAAAACAACAAATATATATGTAACAACCCTCCCAACAAGTGACATCATAAAGCAGAACATGTATAATAACATTCAAGACATGGCAGGTAGGAAAGTCAGGGTACTTACAACCTCTTTGGGAGATTATAAAAGGATACAGAGAGGCACAGTCCACTATCACAGTGGTGCATTGGCCAGGAAGTAATGACGGCCTAATCAGAAGACAGCATGGAGAGACAACCAAACCCCATGGGGAGTCTAGAGCCTCTACAACAAACCATGTATCTAGTAGGGCAATTACTACAACAACAACAACCACAAGCCGCTCAACAAATCGCACTTGAAGAAAAACGGATACAGCAACAGGCATGGGCTCAATTACACCAAGTCGAATTAAGAGTCCCGAAAATGACCCCGCAAGATGACCCAGAGGCCTTGCTTGAAAGCTTCGAAAAAGCAGTGTTGGCACCTGGGTTAGAGCGCAGCAGGTGGGCCAACCATTTAGATGTACTCTTGATAGGAAGAGCACAAGTCGGCTTATCAGGTGATGGCACAAGGCAAAGCGATGGCCTATGGTAAGGTCAAGAAAGAGATTCTGTGTTGTTTAAATATTAACCTAGAAAATTATCAATGGGACTTCCGCATGAAAAAGAAAAAAGAAGAGTTAAATCCCTGCGAATTCTGTTGCAATAATTGGCTGATCTGTTAGAAAAGTGGTTGAAGCCACAGGAGGTATCCAAGATGGAGTTATGTGACCAGATCCTGTTGGAACAATTCTTAATAGATTTAGAGGAAAATACCCAACATTGGTTGCGGTGTCATTGACCGAAGTCATCAGCAGAAGCATTATGCTTGGCTGAGGATTTTGATAGTGCTCAAACGGATAACTACCGAGAGAAAGCCCCAAAGTCTGAAACTCCTCAAGTTGGACAAGAGAATGAACAAAAGGAAACTCAAGAAGGTAAGAGACCGACTACAGTATGTTTCAGGTGTGGAAGAATTGGACATATTGCAAGGGAGCATGCCAGTCATCCTTGATTGGGTCCGCAACCAAGGGAAATACCATTCAAAACCCAGATACAAAGAAGTGAGAAGAGTGACAAGGGGCAGGTGGAGATGATGGACTGCAACATCGGGGAAACACATTGGGAAGCATCAAAGGAAAAACCCACTGTGTGGACCCGAGTTGGAGGGAAGAAAATAAAAGCTATAGTAGATACTGGATGTGCCCAGATGTTGATTAGAACCAGCATAGTTCCCCAAGGCTGGGCAAGCACAGTAAAAATGATTTGTATGCATGGCCAGTTGTTGGTGTACCCCCAAAGGAAATATCAGGTGGAAATCTTGGGCACCACCCGAGAGATGCCAGTAGGTCTAGCCAATGACCTACCTTACCCGATGGTACTGGGCAGAGACTGGGAGGAGATTTATGAAGTCCTAGGCACCGTGAGGAAACAAGAAGTCAAAGTAGAAGGTTTATCCGGAGAGAACAGCAAAGATTACACTGAACCCAATACGCTGGATTTGGAGAGTTTAGCAAGCAGCGCCTGCTTTTGAGAGGCTCAACAAAGCAAGGACCTGTTTTGATCAATAAGACAAACGGAGCTGGCCAAGCAGGATGATCAGGTAATTTGCCCAGAGACATGCCACACGTTCCTCAGGTATGAGTTGAGGAAAGGCTTGTTATATAGGATCAAGGCAGGACATATAGAAGGGACAGAGGTACCTGCAACTGGTGACACCTCGAGACTGCAGGGAACCCCTCTTGGAACTTGCACATATGAATCCATTAGGAGGGCACATGGGAAGAGCTAAAATGGAAACCAGGCTAACTAAGTGGTTTTTCTGGCCCAGACTATATGAACAAGTTGAAGACTATTACAGAGCCTGCCCAAGTTGCCAGAGGGTCAGCCTTCAAAACCCCCACGGGCTCCCTTACAATCATGCCAGTGATAGGAGAGCCATTCTCTCGTATAGCCCTGGACGTGGTTGGACCGTTACCGAAAAGTGTGAGGAGTTACCAATTCGTACTCGTCTTGATAGACTATGCCACCCGGTTTCTGACTATGCCATCCCATTGAGAACAGTCACTGGGCCTCAAATAGCAGAAGAATTGCTTAAGTGGGTATCCCTCTTTGGTATTCCTAGGGAGATCATTACGGAGCAAGGGACGAATTTTATGTCCCAGGTTATGCGGAATCTGTGCCAGGTATTAAAAATAAAACACTTGTGAACCATGGTGCATCACCCCCAAACCAATGGGTTAGTGGAGAGATTAAACAGAACCCTTAAAAATATGATGCGTAGATGTACACAAGAGGAGCCGTGGAAGTGGGACTTGGTCATACCCCTCTGTTGTTTGTGGTACAGGAAGCCACACAATCATCCTTAGGGTTTTCCCCATTCAAGTTGGTTTATGGGTATTGACCCCAAAGCCTGATGGACGTGGTCTGAGAGGGATGAGAAGAAGAAGGAACCCCAGGGGTGAGGCCATCTGAATATGTCAATGAATTGAGAGAACGGTTACGAAAGGAAGAAAATTTAGCCCGAGAAAATCTCCGACAAGCCCAAGGGAAACAAAAAACTAGGTATGATCAAAATACGAGTGAAAGGGACTTACAACCGGGACAAAAAGTGTTAGTCTTACTCCCAGATACTACAAGTAAATTTTTAACCTGTTGGCAAGGTCCATTCAAAATATCCAGGCTTGTTGGACCTGTCAACTAAGAGGTTCTTCGCCCTGGACAAAAAAAAGAAAAACAAATTTTTCACGTTACTTTATTAAAACTGTGGAAAGAGCGAGAAGGTTTAGTAGCTTCCTCTGTGAGAGGGCAAGCAGAAAATGAGGGTACAATGAATACGGAACATCAAAACCAGCCAAAAAGTCAAGAAGTTTGTCTAGGGACCCGGTTGATGGTGCAACAAAGAGATCAATTAAAACTGCTGATATGAGAGTTTGGAGACGTGTTTAACAAGAATCATGGCTGTGCTACAGGGATTAGCCAGAACATTGTTACACCAAAAGGAAGGGTAATAAGGGAAAGGTGGTGGAGAATCCTGTATCATAGATACGAAGTAGTGAAGGCAGAGATAGACAGGATGTTAAAGCAAGAAATAATAACAGAGTCATGGAGCCCATGGAGAAGCCCATTGGTAATTGTTCCAAAACAAGATGGGTCCCTCCGTTTGTGCATTGACTTTCATAAATTAAATGCAATTTCAAAATTCGATGCTTTTCCCATGCCCCAAATCAGCGAATTACTGGAGAGAGTAGGACAAGCCAAATACATATATACATTAGATTTGACAAAGGGGTATTGGCAGATACCTGTACGAGGAGAAGACCAAACAAAAACTGCTTTCGGCACACCATGGGGTTTGTATGAATTCAAGTGAATGCCATTTGGCCTGCATGGGACTGCAGCCACTTTCCAAAGATTCACTGATTGGGTCCTAGCACCACACCAACAATATGCAGCAGCCTACATAGATGATATTATAATTTATACAGACGAATGGGAACAACATTTAAAAGCTCTGCATGCCATTCTCCAAAAACTCAGGCAAACAGGCCTCATAGCCAACGCAGGGAAGATTGCCCTAGGTAAGGCAGAAACTAAATATCTTGGCTTCCTAGTAGGACAAGGACACATTCGCCCCTTGGTAGATAAAGTCAAAATGATACAGGATTATTCACCTCCACGGACAAGAAAACAAATGCGTGCTTTCCTCGGTTTAACCAGCTATTACCGCAGGTTCATACAGCATTTTGCTGAGATAACCACCCCCTTCACCGACTTATTAAAAGGACGGGGCAATGGGCCTATAAAATGGGAAGAAAAACATTTAGAAGCTTTTCGTAGGACTCAACAAGCTTTATGTAATGACCCAGTCCTTCATACACCCAACTTCACCCATCCTTTCATTTTACAGAAGGATGCATCAAGTTATACTGTGGGCGCTGCGTTGATGCAGGAAGTGGATGGGATAGAATTGCCCGGTTGCCTATGCTAGCCAGAAACTTAACCCATCAGAACAAAGGTACGCCACTATTGAACGCGAGTGCCTAGCGATAAAGTGGGGAGGAGAATATTTTCAGTATTATCTCCTGGGCCATAAATTCACTTTGGTTACTGATCATGTGCCCTTGAAGTGATTAAAGACAATCCAAACAGATAATATATGAATCACCAGATGGGCACTTGCCTTACAAACATTCCACTTTGATATTAAATATAGGCCGGAACATGCCAACGTGCTAGCAGACTTCCTATCTCGATGTCATCTTGGTACCCATTCCCTAGAGGCCTCAAATACTCAGGAAGATCTGAACTCCCTCCGCAATGAGGATCAAGATAAACAAAAAAAGGGACTAGTGGCATCTTAAGGGGGAAGTTGTGTGAAAGAGTAAACAGCAACACGGCAAAAAGAGCCGGAGAACGCTGCTTCCAGAGCTATTACCATATTAGGATAGACACTCCAGAAAAAGAAAAGAAAGAGGAGAAGGGAGTCTCAGAAAGGGAGAAGAAAGAAAGAGCATCTGAAGGAGAAAGTGAGGGAGAAAGAAGATCTCCAGGAGATAAGACACTTACCTCAGGATTTTTCTCGCCGCTGGAGAGAGCAGAGCTCTGAGAAAGAGGGGCGAATCCCTGAAGTGACACCAGAGACATGGCTGGCAGACGCGCTGAAAAGTAAACAGACAAAGAAAAAAAGAGAAGAGTGAATTGACTCACTCCCACAAGCTTAGTGAAAACAACTGAGTGCTGACCACAAGGATTCAAGGCTTCAGGCACCCACCAGATGAAAGGTGCAGCCTAGCATAGCAAGAGTAAAGAGAGAGAAATAACAAGGCTTGAAGAGAAAAGCCTGCTCTAAAAAAAAAAAAAAAAAGGAAATAAACGGACAAACCAGAGTTAAAGGGACTTTGTTTATTAACACCAATTTCAGTCCAACCAAACTGATAAAGATTAAATAATAACAGTATGTAGATAGAATTACAAAGTTGATATAATTGTTAAAAAAAAAGGACCACTTCTGTTTAAAGATAACGAAAGTTTGTATAGTGTTATAAAGATAAAGACAAGTGTTAATCTGCATTGATTGTGAATATATATATCAGCAAATGTGTGGGAATAATCGAGTGAAGTTTTCCTCTATAAAACCGGGATTCCTAACAGAGACACCCAAAGAGCAAAATAAAACAACAAATATATATATAACAACCCTCCCGACAAGTGACATCATAAAGCAGAACATGTTATAATAACATCCAAGACGTGGCAGGAGGGAAAGTCGGGGTACTTACAGCTCTTTGGGAGATTATAAAAGGATACAGAGAGGCAAGGTCCACCATCACACCAAGCATAGCTGCACTCACCACAGAACCATAGAAAATTAGGGTTGGAAGGGACCTCAGGAGGTCATCTAGTCCAACTCCCAATGGTCAATTAAAAGGCCAATTCTTTTTTGTTGTGCTCTATGTGTCTCCATTGACACAAATAGTCTTGGTAATAGGTACTGCAGGTTACAACTGTTTTGACAGTAGTTTTTAGTGAAAATGTCCACTTTGCCAAAAAATAGTTTTAATAACAACTTTTGCAATGAGTTCCCTTGTGTGCCATGAAAATTTCGGAATAATGAGAAGGAAGTTCTCCATGCTAGTGCTACTGAATAAGCTCTGTCAAGGAGATATTCACAGAAGACTTACACATGTGTTGGCTGTGGGGGGAGAGAACCAGCCGGTCAAAAGAAAATTCATCTGCTGTGCATGTGTTGGCTTTGGGGGATGTGCAGTTCATGAGCCTCTGAACACATGTGCTGCAGAATTTTTCATAGAAACAAAGAAGTGCACAGAGATGGGGGGAGAAACTGTGAGTAATGGTGAGAAGCTGATATCTGGAGACAAAATTATCTACTTAGAGGGGTATTAGAGTCCTTGTGACAAGGTCAGGCAAAGGAGGCTGTACAAACTATAATTAAAGCAGTGTTCATGGCCCACAGAGCTGCCGTGAACAGCAGAAAGGTGCCTGTGAACTTTGAACTGTGAACTTTACGGGGGAGAGAATCTCATGCTGCCCACAAATTGATGTTCAAGGGCAATGTCTGTGTCGCGGGGCACTCCCGCGCCCCGCTCCTAAGGAGAGACCAGGAAGAGGAGAGGCCTGAAGCAACACAGATGGGGGTTGCTAGGGCAACCAGGCAGGTCATGTGGCCAGAGAGGGGCAGGGCCAGGCCCTTATAAACAGCTAGGCCAAAGCCTAGGGAGCAGTTCCCTTCTGGCTGCCGCAGAAGCAGGAGCTCTGCGGCTGAGCTGAGCGGCCAGAGTCGGGGGTTGCAGCCTTACCCCTAACAGGCTGCAATGATGCAGGGAACAAGATCGCCCTGATGAGAGGTAGGACGGAGCATTGGCTTTACGAGCAGGTAGGCTCTTCGTTGATTTTGTTACAGCCGTTCGGGCTTGGCTTTAAGTTACAGTTTACACCGGAGGACCGGGTGAGGCTGTAGGGGAGCGAGGAGGCCTCAGCGGGGCTCCCCAGCAGTTTGGGGGCTCCGGGTGCCCAGTAGGGGCACAGTGCCAGGGGGCCAGGCACGGCTGCGGCCACCTGAGCCCCAAGCGCGTGAGGGCGCGGCGCGGAGAGCGCGGTACACCGGCCCCAGAGAGGGCGAGGCCCGCAGAGGGCGCGGCGCGGAGAGCGCGGTACACCGGCCCCAGAGAGGGCGAGGCCCGCAGAGGGCGCGGCGCGGAGAGCGCGGTACACAGGCCCCAGAGAGGGCGAGGCCCGGAGAGGGCGCGGCGCGGAGAGCGCGATACGGGCCCCAGAGAGGGCGAGGCCCCAGAGAGGGGGTAGCGCCAAGAGAGCGCGGTACGGGCCCCGGAGAGGGCGAGGCCCGGAGAGGGCGGAGCGCCGAGAGCGCGATACAGGCCCCAGAGAGAGGGCGAGGCCCGGAGAGGGCGCAGAGCGAGGGAGCGCGATACAGGCCCCAGAGAGAGGGCGAGGCCCGGAGAGGGCGGAGCGCCGAGAGCGCGATACAGGCCCCAGAGAGAGGGCGAGGCCCGGAGAGGGCGGAGCGCCGAGAGCGCGATACAGGCCCCAGAGAGAGGGCGCAGCGCGGAGAGCGCGGTACAGGCCCCAGAGAGAGGGCGAGGCCCGGAGAGGGCGCAGAACAGGAAGGGGACCAGACAACGTCCCCCGGGACAGCTGCGAGGCTTGGGGCGTGCTAAGGGGGAGGCTTGGAGGCACGCATTTGCCCATAAGGCTGGGGGAGAGGACCCCACTTTGGAGCGGTAGTGAGATCATTGAGGTGCCGTTAGGTGCGAGTAGGCAGCCTCCCATACTGAACCAATAAGATCTAAGACGTGGCGGGCGAGTAGAGGGTGTCAGATCACCCTAATTGGCACGGCAAAGGGGCGCTCGCGAGCTCACGGCCGCTCGCGGGTCCACCCGTGACAGTCTGACTAAGGGGAAGGCATCCTGTACCTGGCCAAATACTTGTGGCCCAGGGAAGAGGCAAAAGGGTAGGACCCAATCCCAAGCCACAGTCAGGTAGAGACAACACTGAAGACCTAATAAACTGAAGACAGAGTCAAATCAAAGATGGTCCTTTGAGGGAAAAAGATCCACATAGACAGAGGGCATAAAAAGAACATGAGTAAGCATATGTCAGACTGTTTTGTTTATTTTCAGTACATGGTTCAGTTTATGTGTTATGAACTGAATGAATCGGTTAACTGTCTCTGATTGTGGTCCCACTGTGGGGCATAGCAGGAGATAGACAGATTTATGCTCTCTACGGGACAGTCAGCATTGTCAAGATCAGCAGGGTGAGTGACAGACCCAGGGTGTAGGGGTGGAGGAGCCCTGGACAAAATACACTTCATTACTAGTGAAGGGGGAGCGGGATAGACAGCTGAGGACCAAAGAGAAGATTACCCTAGGAAATCCTTCCAGGACACAATTTTTCTCCAACCTCCAATAAATTCATCAAGGTATGGCAAGTGAAACATACATTGGCAGGGGGGAATTGTGCCTGAGAGTGAGGAGTTGTTCCACATCCAACACCACCTTGTCACAATTGCATATAAACATGACATATATTTTTTCTTCCATTGAAGAGAAATGGCTCTATTAACATGCCAGGGATCCAATGCTATATTATTCAGTTTAAGATCAAAGCAAAAAAATAAATTTTATTAGAATATTCACTAATTTGCTAGATTATATAGCAAATTTATAAAGCAAATAAACTAGGTAAAATGGTCCAAAAAGTCAAAAGAAATGGTATCATTAGTCCTGGAGTCATTAGGGTTGTATGTACATCTCTTATTGACATTCTTAAAATTTAGCCTTCCTGAGTGCTTTTACAGTGCTTCTAATACTTCACTGTTAGTCATTACTATACCTGAGTTAATATGACCACATCTGAGTTAGGGTATTTAGCTGGAGCTAAAACCAGTCTGCAGCGCTGTGAAGTAGAAGAGACAAATTATCAGGAATGGCTAACAGACAGAAACATTGCATAACAAAAAATAGTTTGAACAATGGTACATCAAGGACACTGATTCCTTGTTAATGTTGTTAATGCCTGTGGAGTAATGAGAGATTAGCAGGAATCAGGTAGGAGATAGTGGGCCATGAAGTCAAGTGATTCCTTCATTGCTGCCTGGACAGAAAATCGACTACCCTTGCCAGACAGTTGGATCTGTCCCTAAGAACCAAGGACTTAACACAGACATAAATGATCCCCTCTAATATTTTTCTTCTCTCCACAGGTGATAATGACCCTTCTGAATTGTCTTGATCTTCCACAAATCAAGTCACTCTCAGGTTACTACATTTCTCTTGTCTCCTAGAAACCTGATAATCCCTTTTATATCCTGTTTTTATTTACATACTGACTATTGCAGAAAGCTTTGTTGTATCTGCTGTTTAACATGGCTTTATCTGTTTGTTTTTTTCTCAGAAACATAAGGCAGGGTACAGTGGTACCCAAAAGCTGGTCTATGTCTCTCCTGACTACACAGTTGGTCCAATAAAAGATATTGCCCACAAAAATACTTGCCTCTACCTTCTACTGAAATATTTCCTATAAGAGGTTTTGTTAAGGTTCCTATACTTGCTATATTAGGTCTGCTTAGGGTTTTACAGTTACAGTATGTACATTTTTGTAGCAGCAAGAACTCCGGGATTTGTTGAGTTTCCTTGAAATTTTTCCAAATATGCATTTAATTTGTCCATACTGTCCTGAAACGAAACATGATCATGTATTACATGATCATATAACAGAGATTTTATAGGACTAATAACAATGCTAGGCCAAGAATTATACTAATGGAACTTTAAGACTGAAATTTAAATCCATAAAAAGCTAGGGATTTCAGTTAAGGTTCCTATGGAAACTTTAACTCTACCCTTTAATTCTACCCTTTTCTTCTAATGAGTATATGCAAAGTAAAGAGCAGGTAGAAGTAAGGTTGTCATGACAACCTTAACTCTGAATTCTCTAGTTCTTGTAGATTTGCAACCTCAGACTTCATGTTGCTTAGCAAAGCTCTTGTCAGTGCATTAGTTGCTTAGAAGTATTTTTACAAGTCAATGAAAGTTAATAAACACCGATTTAATTTTAAGGACAGGGGTGTGTGTATGCAGGTGAACCCCTTTGTTCTTATCAGAATGAAGAACATAAATCCAATCGAACCTTCTGATAGAAAGGATCTTTTTGTCCAGATCATTTTGTTCCTGGAATCAACAGGCTTAGGCATGCAAATACCTCATTTTATATATTCCAACTGGCACCCTCCATAAAGAAAATTGTTTGATTTTGTCTGAACTGGCAAAGAAACACAGTCATTACCATCTTCAGCAGGAGTGGCCAAACTGGCATGCATACCATACTTGGCACAGGCACTCTCTGTGTGGCATGCAGCAGACCAGGGATGTTGAGGGGTGGATTTCAGATAGGTCCGAACCCCTCTTCTATCAAACCCAGAAAGGGGTGGACAAAAGAATGAAGTTAGCCAAGCTGACCAGCAATGCCAGTTAGCAACGCTGACCCGGAGGCCTGGCTTGGTTCACTCCGTAGATAGATAAAAGAAAGGAATTAAAAATAAAATACATAAGAATGTAAAAATAACAACATAAAACAAGGAAAACAGCAACAATGGGTTGTGACACAACTTTGAAATGAGGAAGAACAATGGGACACTATAAAAAATACCTTATCCATCAACAGCGAAGACAACAAAGATGAAGCGACTCTCTCAACTGACGAGAGGATGGCCAGTCTCAATGAGATGGTCATATGGAGCTTTGACAACACACCAAAACACCACAGGGTCACACTCCTCTGACTAAGTGCTGCAGCTGCACTTCACATACAAATACATCCAAGCACACACAAAGAGTCTGTCATTCACCAGCGCTATGGAGCCCTCTGAAGATTCAGCAGCTCCACAACTGAATGGGGCAGAGGCTCTTCTCTTCACCATGGAGATACAAGACATTTGCAGCCCAGGAGATCACCACTCTCCAAGGGTGAGAACAAGAAATGACCTGCCAACCAGCTCCATGATGAAACTCTCCAGCAACCCACACACCACAACAAAATGCCACCAGACTGCACACACCCCATAACAGCCAACACCCAGGCATTCGCAGCTATCTTTTATACCTTCTTTCACTCCATATCACACCACTCTTCCTTGACCAAGCTTCTCAGGTTACCACCAGTCCATCATGTACGTTACCAATCATCTCCAGTCTCACTTTGCTTCACTTTCTGCCACTCAAAGCTGTTGTTCACATTTACCTCAAGATTCGTTCTCCACTTTCCTGCCACTTTTGTACACACAACTGCACATGAACAACATCCCTAAGTGGGTTCCTGGCTCAAAAGTTCACCTCTTCTGGAGAGAGATCTTAGAATGACCCTCAGTGTGCATGTGCACAACTGAACATTATTTCAGTATTAACAGTATGGAAGCAGCCAGGCCTACATGGAGAGGGTAGGCAGCACAACAACAGATAGGGCAAAGAGAAGAAAGGAGAGCAAGCAATCAGGCAGGGGAAGGGCACCAAACTGGCACTTGCAGATGATATGGGGCTAATTTGTGGTATGCCCACCAAAGGGTTAGCCCCCACTAATCATATGATATATCTCTAAACTACTGTATTTATTTCGTTGTGATCATTGAGTAACATAAATTCTTGCTTCCCCAAGACCTAATAAGGTAAATCTTCATAACATTAGGCAAAGATTTAGTTGCAATGGGAAATGTGCAACTCAGTCTCCTTGCACAATAGTGAGTATTATTCCCCCATAGTTGTTTCATCTCTAGACTTTTTCAGCCCAAAAACACCTTTTAACATATTTCCATAATATAATACATTTGAGTGCCATTTAATATACTAGCCATCTTCACAAAGGTGAACAATTGTACAATAAAAAAATCCTTCAGTAGAAAAGTTCTTCCTTACATTTTGCTCTCTAGAAAAAATGCCTCATTTAATCTTCTAAGAGATTTATTTTACAAAATGCAATTTCAACTGCTGGTTAGTGATCTTTCCACTGATTCATTCCTTCTAAAAATGCTTTAGAAACATGTGTCAGGTGCAAACACAGACTCTAAACCTGTGCAGATCAATAAGTTCAAATTGCTTCAGAAAATATCACCAAAAACCCTGGAATCTGATAGAACCTATAAAGAGAACATAGAAAAAATTGCAAAGAAAAATAGGAGTACCAAAACATTTATCTGCACTCCCTCCTTCTACATTTCTGGAATGGGCTGGGACTGGCCTCCAAAATCCAGTACTGTCCTGGATAAAACAAGACATATATGGTCATTCTACCTATGCTCTGTGTAGGCAACATTTTTTGGCCGGAGTGCCGAAACAACCCACAATGCCTACCTTGGAAGGTGCCAGGCAAAATGGCCTCATGTGCCATGCTCGGAGTGCCAGCATGCCAGAAAAACAAAATGAGGGCAGGGGGTACATGGCAGGATGTGCTTGGGGCAGACAGCAGGGCAGCACAGCCTGCCCCAAGGTGCATGTGCAGTCGTCGCCAGCATAGAGCTGACGCCAGAGCTGTGGAGCCCAGTCACAGCTGTTTGCAGCCTGCCTGCTGTTTGCTGCAGCTGCCCAGAGCCCAGGCTGCACTGGACTCTGGAGCCCAGTCTCTAGCTCTGTGCTGGGACCAGGGGAGAGACTGGGATTGCACTGCCTAGACCCCTCCCCTACCACCCGCTCCGAGGCACGTGTGCACATGCTGGTACAGAGTTGATAGCATGGCGCCAGAGCCTAGCGCAGCTGTTTGTAGCCCCCGGCTGCAGCCAGCGCCGGCTCTCTGTAGCTGAGCCTGGGCTGCTTGCAGCACAGCTTGCAGCCTCCCAGCCACCTGGGATGTCATCAAACGAAACCTTATGAACAGTGGGTGGGAAGACAGGTTGGAGAGAGAGGATGGGAGGGCCAGGGAGAGAATGAGGTATGTAGGAGATATCTGGAGCTAGGAGAAAGAGAGCAAGCCAGAGGATGTGCTATTCAATGAGGTAACTACTGGCCTGGAAGGAAGAGGGTCTTAGGCGGGTCCCTTGTCCCCAAACTTCTCCCCCAATACTGCCATTCATCCATTTTTGCAATGTGTATATTAAACACAAATAAAAATATGATGAACATCATAAATGCAGCAGAACATTCTTTTAATGTCTAAACCAGAGTCAATGGGAGTTTTTCAATTACAGTACTTTAATAATGACTTTCACTTTATTTTTTGCATCAGTTGCATAATAAAATCTGGTTTTTTCAGAGCTACAGCTAAACCATGTCCATATAACACTGGTTCAGTATTTTTATTGTAAGAGACTGCCAACGTGGGCTCACCAGATTGGCTTGAGATACTTACCCTGGGCTAGAAACAGTGCCTGTGAACTCTGAGTTACACCAAGGGTGGAGCAGGGACCCCTGCCCTGTGGAAAAGGAGAAGCCAATCGAAAGAAGGGGTTTTCAATGCCCTCATTCGCATGGAAGGGGGATGGCTGGAGTTGGGGGCCAGCTACCTGGAGCCCTAGTTGACCAGTCTGCAAGCTGGAAGGGATAAAAGTAGCAGCCGAACTGGCGTGGGGGCTGCTGACAGTGACTCCGGGGAAGGATGCAGGAGGCCTAAGAAGAGCTGAGGTGAGCTAACCCAGCAGAGGGAGCAGAGACCCCTCTGAAGGCCTTGAAGGCCCAGAGAGAAGGCGGCAGGCAGCCGTCCCTCCAGCCCTGCAGCAGAGAGGGAACAGCGGCCAGGGCTTGGGGCTGAGAGCTGGTGCCCCAAGGCCACATTGCTGTGTGCTGGACATGCCAGGTGTCCTGGAGGCTAGAGGTGGCAGTCGCCCCCCCCCCCAGACTCCACTGCGGAAAAGAAGCAGTGGCCAGGAGTGCAGGTGGCATCCTTATCTGGAGCAGGGAGATGGGCCAGTGAGTTGAGGAAACTCCTTCCCTTCCCTGGGGAAGGGGGACAGCAGCAGGCAAGGTGTTGGGATCCTGAGGAGCAGCAGAGTGCCTGGACGAGGGCCCCTGGGAGCTTGGGGCGAAGGCCAGCACTCAGAGCGGGATTGGCCAGTCATCTGGAGCAGGGGTTTAAAGAAACGACCCCTGGGAGCTGCCTGTGCTGCTGATCCTCTGCCACTGACTGCCCCAGAGGGGACTCAGTCCTGTCCCTTATTCTGCAGCTGAATGTCATGGATGGAGCCCCTGAGCTTGTGCTTGGGTCATGCTGATTGCTGCAGGAGCCTACTCTGTTGCTTGTTGCTTGCCTTTTTGGTTGCCACAGAGGGTAGCCTTTCAGCCTCTTTGTGGGGGTTGGGGTTTGATACATTTGATTGCTGCAGACCAGAAAAGCCTACACTGTTGCAGTCTGTCGCTAATCGGGAAGCCTGTTGGAGCTGCTGGAAGCAAGCACCCTGCTTCCTTGCTGTAGCATCTCAGCAGTGACTGAAAGCTGCCAGTTACCCTACCTGTGGTTCTTGAGTCAAGGGTTGACTAATGCATTCTGGTTTGTAAGTATGTATTGCAGCTAATCCATGAAAAAGTACAGATGAATGAAAGAATAAATCTGGGAGAAAGCAAGACAAAACTGTAAATAGAACAGGGGAGATTAGAAAGGCAGGACCAGAAATCATCCACTAAAGTCTATTTTCTTCCTCTTCTGATATGCTGAACTCTATGTAAAAAAAAATCTTTGTTTTATATCATACAGTACAAATCTTTCTGCTAGGTTCCACTTGAAGCTAGCAAGCTGAGTGAAGATCACTGAGCTAAATTCCCTCCTAGGGTAACATCCCTGAAGACAGTAATTGCAGCAAGCATGTACTGGGACGAGCAAAGTTTTCTGATCTGGATACCCCTTGGTGAAATCCAGAATGAAAATCAGTAAATCTAAACTGATGGCATTGGCCTAAGGGTTTCCTACGTAGAACTAAGGAGATCTAAAAATATGAGGTCCTTGGCTGGCTTTCATCATGACAGTCACATTATGTGTGCCACACACTAGAAACATTTCACATGCATCTTCCTCAAGACTACTAACAACTCTAAAGGAGATGCAATAGTTCACCATATTGAAGAACAGACTGTTTGGTCTGTAGCAGGGAAAAACATATTTTTCTAGATGCAATGACAATGAGCACAGGGCCCTTTAGAGCAGCTTAACTAAAGGAATGATTTAGCCCCTAGAAAGCTTTCTTCAGCCTCCACTTTTTCATCCCCAAAATTTCTGCACTTGTTCAGTTTTGAAGCAATAATCTTCTCTCACTCTCCCAAAGAAAACTTCATTCTTTGAGGTGATTACATTTTTTTGAGCAGAAACTGCTATGTGGCTTGCTAATAATAATAAATGGGCATCCCTACTGTATTTTTATAGTGACACCTACATAGTGTCTAATGAGATCGTGGCCCCATACTGACAGAACTGCATATACACATAGTAAGAGATCGCTGATACACTGCATATCTTACAGTGTAAGTATGAGACAGTGAAAGGGAAGAAATTATAATTATCCTCATTTTATAAAAGGACACATTGAAATGAGGGGCTGAAAAAGCACTCCCTGGCCATTTACATTGCATGTTCCAAACCCCCTAACTCACCCCCCCAAAAACCGCCCCCACCTTGGAGTAGCGGCTGAACACATGCCAGTAAGCACCCCCCAGAGAGACAACCTAAGAGCAACCTAGGTGTTCACTCTAAGCCACGATAAGACATTGCCTCATTTCTGGGATTTGGTGCACGCAGAGTGGAAGCAAGTTAGTGGGTGGTGGCTTCTCAGTGGTATTTCTAGGTCTGACACTGAGGTGATGAAGACTAGTCATTTGCCCTGGAGCACACAGAAAGCCTAAGGCAGCAGTGGGTGAGGGAAGATTTGGCGGGGCGGGGCGAGTGCAAAGGTGCCATTGCACTACTGCTAGACAATGCTGAGAGAGTCATAGATTCATCGATTGTAAGGCCGGAAGGGACATTGGAAGATCATCGGGTCCAGCTCCCTGCACCAGGCAGGAAAGATAACTGGGGGTCAGGTGACCCCAGAAAGGTGACTCTCCAGTCTCCTGTTGAAGATCTCCAGGGTAGGCGACTGCACCACCTCTGGAGGGATTTTATTGCACAGTGGACACCCTGACTGTGAAGAAGTTTTTCCTAATGTTGAGCCTGAATCGATCTTCCAGGAGTTTGTGGCCATTACTCCTGGTTTTCCCCTCGGGTGCCCTGGTGAACAGTTGCTCACTGAGCCCTGGATGTACTGCCCTGATGTAGTGGTAAGCTACTATCAGGACCCCTTTCAGCCTTCTTTTCCTCATGCTGAAGAGTCCCAGATCCCTCAGCCTTTCCTCATATGGCTTGCTGTGTAAGGCTCTGATCAGACAGGTGGCTCTTGTCTGGACTCTCTCAAACTTGTCCATGTCCTTGTTAAAGTGCGGTGCCCAGAACTGGACGCAGTACTCCAGCTGTGGCCTGACCAGTGCTGAGTAGAGTGGAAGAATCACCTCCTTGGCTTTGCTGGAGATGCATCAATGGATGCATGCCAGAGTGTTATTTGCCCTACTGGCTACAGCATCACACTGCCGGCTCATATTCAATTCATGCAGTCAATTATCTTCATGGCTCATTGTCATCTCCCTGATTCAGATTCATCTCTGTCTACACCATAGGTGTTAACAACTTTCTATCGTTTTCAGTGGTCTTGATGTTCTACTATTCAAACTATCCTTTCCTCTGAAACTTAGTCTGTTAGCCATTTCTGGTAATATCTCTGTTCTGTTTCACAGCACTGCAGACTGTTCGCAGCTCTAAGTAGAAAACCTTAACTCAGGTATGGTAATATTAACTGAGGTATAGAAATGACTGATAGTGACGTATTGGAGGTACTCTCAAGACACTTGAAAAAGCTAGATTTTATTTAATGATCTGAATGAGGTAGATGTTTAACTATAATGATTACAGGACTAATGATGCAATGTCTTTTGACTATTTTTGCTTAATTTATGTTTCTTTTTAAACTTTGTGTAAAATCTAGCAACTGAGTGCACATTCCAGTAGTTATATTTGTTTTTGCTTTAACCTTAAACTGAATACTATAGTGTTAACCCCTAGCGTATTAGAAAAGCATCTAGTTTCTCTTTAACTGGGGAAAAATGTTTTATGTGATAATGTGCCATACCATTTGCACCTCATTTGTCAAAATTCTGGATCCACCCTTGACTGTGAGAATTAAACACTACTTCTCTCATGTCCCTTAGCTAATATTTCTGCACAATACAGGATCACAGGAAAGTAGGGCTGGAAGTAACCTCACAAGGTCATCTAGTCCAGCCCCCTGCTCAAGGCAGGATCATCCCTAACTAAACCAAATGTCTATCAAGTGTCTGCCTAACCTGCTTCCAAGGATGGTAATTCCACAGTTTCTCTACGTAGCCTCATCCAGTGCTTGACCTCCCCCATAGTCCATTCTTCCTAACCTCCAACTTAAATTGTCCCTGGTGCAGCTTGAGGACATTGTTCCTACCCTTATCTCCTACAGCCACAGAGAAGCCCACCTCCATCCTCTCTTCATTGCCCTTCAGGTATTTGAAAACTGTTATCAAATCCTACCCCCCACCCCCATCTTCTCTTTCTCAGACTACATAACCCTAGCTCTCTCAGCCTTTCCTCATAAGCAGGATTCCAGGTTTTCTCTGATAAAAAGATCCCCAATTTTCAGACTAAAAGAAGTAACCCAAAATCCACATTTGTCCATGATTAAAATAAAACACCACTTATACATATCTATAGATATACATAAGTAGATATAGATCTATAGATATAGATATATAGATATGTTTATCTAATACTTATATATCTAATATATAGTAAGATTGGTGGGCCAGCTGCCAGATGACTGGAAGATAGCTAATGTGGTCCCCATCTTCAAAAAAGGGAAGAGAGAGGACCTGGGCAACTATAGGCCCATCAGTCTTACCTCTATCCTTGGGAAACTCTTTGAGAAGATCCTCAAGGAGCACATCTGTGATGTGCCGGCTTCAGGGATGGTGCTCAAGGGCAACCAGCATGGTTTCATTAGGGGCAGGTCTTGTTAGACCAACCTGATTGCCTTTTATGATCAGGTCACAAAGGCAATGGATGCAGGTGTTGCTGTGGACGTAGTCTTTCTGGACTTCAGCAAGGCCTTTGACACCGTCTCCCACCCCAGCCTCATTAAAAAACTAGGCGACTGTGGCATTGATGCCTACACAGTCAGATGGATTGCAGATTGGCTGAAGGGTCATACTCAGAGGGTGGTGGTGGACAGGTCATATTCAACCTGGGGGGAAGTGGGCAGCGGAGTTCCCCAGGGCTCGGTCCTTGGGCCTGCGCTGTTCAACATCTTCATCAGCGATTTGGACGACGGGGTGAAATGCAACCTGTTTAAATTCGCTGATGATACCAAAATTTGGGGTGAGGTAAGCACACTAGTAGGGAGGGAAAGACTGCAATAAGACCTGGATAGGTTACAGGAGTGGGCTGACATAAACAGGATGCGTTTCAATACTGGCAAGTGCAGAGTGCTGCGCTTAGGCAGTAGAAACCAGCAGCACACTTATAGAATGGGAAACTCCCTTCTTGAGAGCACGGAGGCAGAAAGGGATCTTGGAGTCATTATTGGCTCCAAGATGAACATGGGCCGACAATGCGAGGTCTCAGTTGGCAGGGCTAATCGGACCTTGTCATGCATCCATAGATGCATCTCAAGTAGAGCCAGGGAGGTGATCCTCCCCCTCTGTGAAACACTGGTCAGGCCACAGCTGGAGTACTGCGTCCAGTTCTGTGCGCCCCATTTCAGGAGGGATGTGGACAACATTGAAAGGGTCCAGAGGAGGGCCACACGCATGATCCGGGGACTACAGGGCAGACCCTACATTGAAAGACTGCGGGACCTGAACCTGTTCAGCCTTCACAAGAGAAGGCTGAGGGGGGACCTGGTGACTGTCTATAAACTCACTAGGGGGGACCAGAAGGGTTTAGGGGAGACACTGTTTCCCCTAGTGCCCCCTGGCTTGATGACTACCTGGCTGGACTCATCTAAGTCCAGTCTTTTTCTCCCGGCCAGGCAGGGGTCGGGCTTGAAGATCTACAAGGTCGCTTCCGACCCAACTTCTATGATTCTGTGATTGGTATAGATATACTAGCCAATTGCCTGTCAAGAATGACAGGGGGAGAGGGCTGGGATGGAGAGCCACCACCTAACGCCCTACGATGCTGCTGTTCTGCCTCTTGCAGGAAGCGGGGTGGGGGACCCAAGGCCAGCGCCGCTGACCCTGGCTCCCCCACCCCTGTCTGGGCCTCAACATTGGCCTCAGCTACCCCACCCCCGTCCAGTCCTCAGCGCAGCTTCGGAATCATGGCGGTGGTCCCCCATGGTGGGAGCACTCTGATTGGCTGTTTACATCAGCCAGTCAGAGTGTGAATAAAGCGTTAGAGACAGACGGACAGACTTAGACTTTTATAATACTAAAATATGTGGTGTTTGATTTTAATCATAGACAAATGTGGATTTTGAGTTACTTTTTTTTAGTCTGAAAATTGGGGATTTTTTTATCAGAGAAAACCAGGATCCCTGCTCATAAGTCATGTTTCCTAGGCTTCTAATCATTTTTGTTGCTCTGTGCTGGATTCTTTCCAAACTGTCTTGTTGTTAATTGATTTATCTTGTAAACTTATAAGGAAATCAACCAAAAAAACCACAAAGAATTCTCTAAAACATGCCACTGTTATAGCAAGAAAGCATAAAGAAGATATCTGTATATCAGTCATATTTCTTTTTATCCAATCCTCTATGCATATATGTAGTTTGAAAAAGCTCTAAGTCTGTGAATAAGTATACGATATATACAGAGCTCCAAGTATAAGTATAATATATAATATGTATATTATAGAGAGAGAGAGCTGTAAGTTCATGAACAAGTATATTTTATATATAGATATATATTGATAGCAATATGGATATCAATATAGATATATATTAGCTGTGGGTGATGTGGGTAACTGCTCAGGATGCCACGGTCAGGGTGCCACCACACACACAACACACATGGGTGCTGCAAGTGGCAGGTAGTGGTGCTGGCCTGGGCCTTTGCTCAGAGGCCTACATAATGCGGGGGCCTTGGTGGGGCAGAGCGGACTGCCCAAAATTCCATGTGCCAGGGTAGTAATGGCACTCATGAATGACTGGTGCCTCCTGCAACTGGGGGGCACCATGGTGGCAAGCGGGGACCACCCACAGTCACCACCAGTGGTATTGGTGGCACTGAGCGGAAACTGCCCGTAGCCAATGATGCCAGCAGCAAGGGGTAGGGGTGGCAAGCAGGGACTGCCCGCATCCTCTGGTGACTGCATTGTCAGCAGGGGGGGAGGGAAGTGTCAACCAGCCACAGAAGCCAGCAGCATCTTCAGTGGAGGCCAAGCTCAGGGGGGCACGTGCCCCCGGAGCTCCCCCTACACATCACCTATGATGGCAGTAGCACCTGCTTCCACCTAGGTGGGGCAGGGCAGGGTGGGATAGGGTGGGTTGGACTGGCGTATGCAGGAAGCCTCCAGCCTGGGAGAGTAGAGGAGGGCTCTAGCAAAGTAGTCTCTCACCTGCATGCATCCAGCTGCATGCCAGGCCCTAGCATGAATGCTGCATGCCAAGCAGCAGCGCTGTTGGGGGTGGGAGCGTGGCGATGGTAAGTGGGGAGCCGTGGCAGGCAGCTGTGGTGCTGTCAGCGGTGGCGGTGGGGGGTGGCGAGTGCCAACCAGCAGTCAGCAACCACCCACAGATGTTGCCGACAGCATTGGCGGTGGCCAGTGGCGATCATGAACCACCTGCAGACACTGCCGGTGGTGTCAGCAATGAGGGGGGACGGGTGGCAAGTGGCAACTGCCCACAGGCGCACCTTTCCATAGGGGGTGCACCACCACACTCATGGGGTGCAAATGTACCCGCCTGCAGCCCTTACACATCACCAATGGGCCCTAGAGGAGCCCCATGGCAGCCACAGGGCACAAGACCTCCCATGCCAGACAGCCACTCGTTGCAGGCTCCTGCTCCCTGCACTTTGGCTCCATGAAGTTACAGATGGCAGTCCCTGCCCACAAGCAGGTGCCCTGCCCAGCTCCCCAGTCCATCAGATGGGGCCCCTCTGCAGCAGGGCAGCAGCACTGGTGACTTGGGTGTGGGACACTGTGGGGGCACCAAAATAATTTTTCCAGGGGAGCCGTTTTCCCTAAGGCCAGCTGTGTACATACCCACTAGGGCCACATCCACATGAATGTGGATATTTGTTTCCCTGGAGACAAAAAGCAGTGGCACACCTTGTGCTGCTGCTGCTGCTGCTGCTTGTCCCTGGGGAACACCTGTGCCATGCACCCTGTGGAGCACAGCAGGCTACCCCAGGTGGGGAGGGGAAGCTGGGGCCAGCAACTGTGCAGGCCCCAGAAACCTTACCCAGAGTCCTGGGGGACTCAGGGTGCTGCAGCTGTGGTGATCCTGCTGCTTACAGCCTGTCCGCCAGCTGGATTGTGGCTCCAGCTGGCCATGCTCTGGTTTTGGGTGGTGCAAGCTGCTCCCCTGTGCACCTCCCCACTTTTTTTTCACAGCACAGGGAACACCTGACAGGTCTGCAGTGCCACATACCACACAATCATGCTCGTCTGGAAGCACCCTAGGGTTGCCAGCCCTCCAGGATCTCCCTGGAGTCTTCAGAAATTAGAAATAAATCTCCAGGAAACTGCTGAGAGTCACCTGAGAGATAAATGACAGGGCACTAATTAAAATAAACATTAAATGTTGAATCCAATTTATACAGTGGTCCAGTGCATTTTTAAAATGTAATAGCAATGTGCATTTGCCTTCCTGATGTAGTCTACACCCCATAATCCATAATGTACGCAAGCACACAGGCATGTTCATGTTGTGTGTCATGGGCATGTTGGCATTCTCTCTCACAGGCATATTGGCATTATATGTCACAGGCATGTTGGTGTTGTCTCTTTAGTCTACTAAGCTACACTGCATTGTGTATGAATGTCATTATGTCATGTGATGAAACCTCCTGAAATAGATTCAGACAGAGTTGGCAACCCTAATACAAACACGCACACGTGTGTGCGCACACACCCCCACACCCCCCCCAACATGCATATATATATATAACATCTCTGCAGCATTTATCACATTGCATTAAATACTCATTTTTCTTCACTATAAGTAAAGCAAGCTACTATACCATATAATATCTAAAATTCCACTATATAAAAATTTACAGAAGATAAAATATTAGGTCGAGAAGCATTATACCTATAACAAAGACTTTTTATGCACTGTAATACATCTTTTCAGATGTGTTCTGTCAAGACCACAAGGGTAGCGAACCTGCAGAATACCAGCTAACCACATTATTTTTGTCACTACTGTACTTACAGATTTTTCTGTTTTCAAGCAAAAAAAAAATCTAAAATTACATACAGTTTACTTCCTTTTACATTATTATGTTAATATGACTTCTCCAGGCTGAAATATAATCTGCTTCTCTCATAGGTTTCTAGGTTTGGTTTTAAACAAGTTTCCTACATTGGTGCTACCTAGGCAAGATTAATATGACTTTCCTACTTAATATAAATCTTTTGATTTGTTGCTGAATGGACTGATCTCAAGTATTGCTGTCTAACTGCAAGAGACAATGCTGTTTATCATTTTGCCCTGAAAGCAACCATCCAGATCTGGATATTACAGTACTTTGAATTTAGAAACCATGAAATATAAATGTGCTTCTATCAACAGTGAGCATGAATTAAATTAATAATGTTGACTTTATAGCTGACGTACCATTTACATTTACTTTACATTTGTAAAACCAGGGTGGTAATAATAAAAATTAAAATTAAAAAAAATAATAACTATTAAACAAGCAGCGATTATAGAAAGATTTGTGGAAACGCTGGAGGAGTTTCAACTTATGTAGGGTATAATTAATGTTCTTGAGTAAAAATTGTAATAAATGTAGATAATTAAAAACGATGGAGAATTTTTTCTCTTGGAAATTGATGATTTACTGAAATCAATATATTCTGCAGAAATGTGTCAATTTGAACAAAATTTGAAATAATATTTTAGTAAGGTCTAAATATTTGAAACGTTTCATATTATCTTTTCAAAATTACTGTTCAAAATTCATTTCTCCACAAAAAATGAGAAAACTGAAACTGAAAATAAAGAATAAATTACTAGTTTCATTTTATATAAAATTTCAAAATTCCAATTCAAAACAAAAACACATTTCAAAATATCAGAAATCCCTGTGAAATGGAAATTCTGGTCCCCACACTGATCAATAGTAATACTAGTCAATGAGTGTTTCTAGAGTGTTCTTACCCATACCGATTCTCCTTCATAGCATATGTGCCACCATTAGATTAACTTCAGTGCATATTGGAGTATACAATATATTCAGCAGTTGTCATCCAGGGCTGTTCTAGCATTTGGCACAGAAACTACACCTCTGAAAGGAATACTTACAGGAATTATCTTTTATAACTTATAAACTAATTATATTACAGTTTTTGAGACATATTCTCATCTGATGTCTGCTGACTTCCTTAACTCCAACAGAGCCATGACTACTTATACCCACCACGGATCTGAACCCACTTACTTTAAACTGGAACTCACTGGCCCTGTGTTTGTCCATATAGCGAACACTTTGCTTGCCTTTTGGATCCCTTTCTGTTTTCCTTCATATTTCTTTTCCTCTTCTGCTGAAAGCTCTTTCCAATGGTATCTTCCTCTACATTTATAAAGTTCCTGCCAAGTTTGGGGCACCATTATAATCTAAATTTGTTTTTATTATTACTATATTTCATATTTAGGCACTTCAGCCATAAACTGCTTATGGGAATTACTCCTTTTCTTATTGAAGTCAATGCGCATTTACTTAATTAGGGCCATGTCTACAGAAGCAGTGGACTTTGCAGTTGTTTCTGTGCAGTCATTTATTACTTGCATAACCAAGTACTAAATGACTGCATGGTAACTGGTATTACTGCTCAGTACCATTCCCATTTTTTTTTCAGACTCTACTGCACAGTAGCGTCACATCATGGTTAGTGCCCACCAACTCTACTGAGCAGTAAGTTATTGCACTCTAAGAGTAGGATTTTGCCTTGAGTTTTTGAACCTGCAAAATGCTGAGAACTGTAGCACAGTAAAGACAAATACATGAGAACATGTTTCATTTTAAGCATGTAACTAATCCCATTGACTTTAATGAAGGAGAAATACCTTTGCTAGTAGAGAAAGGTATGATCATAGCCTATGAAATCATGCATGATGTGGAGAAAGGGGGTAGGGAATTGTTATTTATAATGTTTCAATGAAATTATCAGGCAGCACGTTTAAACAAAAAAAGGAAGTACATTTTTACCTAAAGTATAATTAGTAGATCGAATGAATTGCTATCAGAAACTGTGGCATCAATAGTATAATGGGATTCAATTAGGGATTAGACAAATTTATGGAGGATAGAAGCACTAAACACATGTTAGGAAAATAACCTACTCAGAATATCCAGAACGGTGTGGACAAGGGATGGAAGGATCATTCCATCCTATATTCTCTCTGTAAAGCATCCAGTATATGCCGCTGTCAGAGACAGGAGACTGGGCTAGATGACCCGGCATATGTTACAAACATATGTATACCACCGCCCCCTCCTCTTGCCTTCTCCAAGATGTTGTTATGCAGCGGTCTAGTGTCTAGTCCAAATATTACTCCCACCAGGAGTGAAGTCCTAAATTCTGTTATCTGTATCACAAGCTGATTATTTAGCTGGCAGCAGTGATATCTTAATATGGACAGTCTCAGAATCATTACAGGTACAGTTCACATTTTACCTTTGCTGTGTCTTAAAGAGAAATGGCCGCAGGTTAATCCCTTCTATTTAGAGGAAATGCTAGCAGAGAGGCTGCCGAGAGCAAAATTAAGAACCAATTTTCTCTGCTCACTGTTCCCATTTTGTCTCTTCTTTCTATTTCATTCTGAAGCTGCTGCTGATAGTGCTAGCTGTAGAATTAATGTGTTGCCAAAATGGTGAGAAAAGACTTTTAAAGAGTGAGATCTATTAAATTATGCAGGAGTTTTCTCAAGGGAAATGATGGAAGCCTTATTGCCTAAGTAGTTTAAAAATGGCATGTGTCATGAATCTGAGGAGTTTGTGGGGTGTCTTGCATGGTTACTTGGGGTTGTTTCACTGATACAGCATGAGTAGTCTCTACAGATAGGTAACATCAAGGTATATCATCCTTATATGCATCCTAAAATGTATTTCCTATATGTTATATTAGGGCCAGGATTGCGAGATATGATAATGACTTTCAAGTGATAAACAATGAGTTTCCTAGGAAAGGCTGAAAGCTTAAATGGCTGAAGAATTAGCATCTGACAGGAATGTGTTCATTCAGAAATATGCCTTCCAGACAATGACAAATTTACATTTTAAAAGGAGAAACCCTAATATATGCAGCACCTTGGAACAGGAAGAACACTTCTCATGAGGAGGAAATTCAATGAGAGATGGCATCTTAGGGATGCTTGCTTAGTTTTCTCCACATCTGAAAGGATGCACATATTCTCCTGGTCTTAATTAGATTGGGAAAACTTTTCAGTCTGATAAACATGCACCTTTGGGGGTGCAGGAAGTTATATGTATACTGGGGGCCCTGAGAATCCAATGAGGGAGCTATAGAAATGACCAGAAAGGAAATTGTACTTAAGGCTTGCCTTGAGAGCAGGGCACTGTCTAGTCTTCCTGGGCACAGGGAAGGCTGTTGGCTGTCAACCATGGGCTGAGTAAAGCAAGCTACTAGGAGGGGCAGGGGCTGTTTGCTAACCTGTTGAGCTAAGAACAGCAATCTTGGATTTAAGTTGCAAGGTAAGAACAAGTTATTGTTCTGCCATTTTCTTTTGTTTGTTTATTCTTATATATCTGCCTATATCTCAAAATACAGTTACTGATTTCTTATGGTTGTTCTTGTTTTTCATAATACATTTTTGTGTTATCTTTCTAACCCATTTATTGTCAGTGATAACTGTGATTCCAGAGCATTTGACCATATGGACAAGCTTCATCTGAGGAAGGAAGGATTTTTTTTTTTTAAACACATGACCAAACAAAATTCCCTCTACTAAGATCTGGCAAGGCTGGGTAAGACGGGCAAGGCCAAGGAGTTGGTCTGGCATACCCTAGCCAGTTCTCAGTGGTCAAGCAGTGACAACAGGGAGAGGTTTGGGGCAGAAGGACAATCCTGAAGGTGTGGGAGAACCCGAGGAGTATGTCCCAGAGGTGCAAACAACCACATCTGGGGTTGGGGCATGTCACAGCATGGATGAAAGAAAACACTCAAAACCACAGGCAACACATGGGGGGTGGGGGGGAATGGGGGAGCGTGTACACCTCCTGAGATTGGCTGCTGCCACCATTGCTGCCAGCATCTGCAGGCAGTTGCCGCTCACCCTCCGCCCCCTCGCTGCCAACACCGCCGCGGCCACCTGCAGGCAGTCCCCACTCGGCCCACCATTGCCACCCACATCATCATGGCTGCCAGCAGGCAGCCCCACTCACTACCACCATGCCCCTGCCACCAACATGACCCTTGCCACCTGTGGGCAGTCGCCATGCTCCCCCAGCCTCAGGAGGCATGAGTTGTTCATGCTCAAAACCATATTCCAGAAACAATCCTATATTAATCCTCAAGGAATGGATAAGATGACAAA
This sequence comes from Crocodylus siamensis, assembly GCF_052110815.1. Taxonomy (NCBI): domain Eukaryota; kingdom Metazoa; phylum Chordata; order Crocodylia; family Crocodylidae; genus Crocodylus; species Crocodylus siamensis. The sequence goes on from NC_143395.1 coordinate 398,720,669, forward strand.
CCACTCCTTTCCCAATTCCAAGTTGTGCAATTGGAAGTTCATGTCTCCTGTCATTGCCTTAAATTTTGTAGTGATGGCATTAATTATGACTGGCTCAGAGGCAAAAGGATCACTTGGATACCATTAGTAATATTGAGGATGGAATATGAAACAACATATTGGCTAATGAATAGAATTCAAGAGCAATGTCAAATAGCAAGCAGCAAAGCCAAAGCACAATCTGTGTTTCTCTTCTTTAATATCTGAGGTGTCAACACAACAAAAAACTTAAGCAAGTATTTCACACTTTGCTTAAGTTTATGCTTATTCAGCAAAGTTCATAGGTAGTTTCTTAAGTGATTATCTAAATAACAGCCAGAGAGGAGATGTAGAACAAAATGGACAGATCTGACCTGCTTTCCAATATTGTCTTGTGGTAGCTTATATGTGGCATCCCCTAACTTTAAAGGACATTAAAGCTGAAAGAATAATTTGTGTTGCATAGTTGAATTGATGAATTTTCACTCTTTCTTGTCTGCGAAGAAACTATGAACCTGTAAGACATATTTGAAAGAGTTTGCCAAACTTTCTTTAAATAAATTTTGATCTGTCTCCATTAGGACTGGATCTTGCCATCCCTTTCCACAATATCAGCGGATCTTCCATGTACATTAGCAACAGTGAAGTCCCTAACAGGCTTAACAGAGCCATTGATTCTTCTTTCTGCTTGGGGTAGAGGTTTTTTGTTGGATGAATTTGTTCATGGTTAGGGTTGTGTGGGTTTGGGGGTTTTTTTGTTTTTTGCTTTTTATGGAAGAAAGAGGATTATCTACCCAATTAACAATGTTGGGTAGATAACCATGTCAGTACTACAAATGTCATTCTCACAATACTGGACAGCTTTTCTAAAAAAACATGCCTTTGCAGCATTACCTAAAGAAAATCAAACTGTGAAATTGCTTATTTTTTCTAGAAGTCTCAGAAGGACCCGGGACTCTTCAGCCTGAAAAAGAGAAGGCTGAGAGGGGACTTAGTAGCAGCTTGATACTACATCAGGGGAGTACATCAAGGACTTGGTGAACAACTGTTCACCAGGGCACACTTGGGGAAAACCAGGAGTAATGGCCACAAACTCATGGCGACTGGACCCAATGATCTTGCAAGGACCCTTCCAGCCCTAATGTCTATGAAATATATGAAACTCCTGGAAGACTGTTTCAAGCTCAACATTAGGAAAAACTTCTTCACAGTCAGGGTGTCCAGACTGCGGAATAAGCTTCGGTCAGAGGTGGTGCAATCACCTACCCTGGAAATCTTCAAGAGGGGACTGGACGGTTGTCTTTCCTGCCTAGACTCAATGATCTTTGGAGGTCCCTTCCAGCCTTATAGTCTGAATCTATGAATCTATGAATCTTCTTGATCAGGAATTTCCATCTCCTTGTTCCAGGGCCTCATCTACTTGATCAGGAATTCTTTCAGTATGGTTTATTATTGAAATGTGAACTAATCTGAATAGACCTAAGTCACATGGCAAGTTTCTGTTCCATATTTCAATGAGAATAATCCTGAAAACCCATTTTCTGTTGTGAATATTCAAATTAATTTACTTTCTGCCAATGTTCTGCAATTTTTGCTTAAAACTCCCTGTTTCATTGAATGTTGCTGTCTGTACACCCATGGCTAGAATAGCTGTGGAAAGCAAATACAAGTGAGGTGTGAACACAAAGTGAATTTATTCAGAAATTGAAAAGACTGCTTACAGAACTCACCTATCTCTGCTTGACATATCCTCTTCTATCTAAACAAATTATGGCTGACAGCCAACAGCATTTACTCTCCTGGACTGTTTTCAGATTTCTCTTTTATTTTATTTTTAATACCTATTATTCCGTCTGACTACAGATCTCCCATCGATTTAAATGGTTTGTAACTCACAAATTTGTCCCAGCACTAAGCATGACAAACAGCATTTCCCCCCCTCCCCTCCCATTCTCAACATCCAGTTGTAAACAGCTCTGTTGACTTCCCAGGATTAATACCAAACCTTTTTCTGTTGGGTTGTCTTTACTGTTACAGTTAGCTCAAGATAGTAAATTCAATTTCCTCCCTTCACATTAGCCCACCTCAGGTGAATGTGAATCACACTGGGTGCATCTACATATGCACTTTACCATGGAGTAAACTAGTTAGCTCCGCAGTAGTGTCACTGCCTACACATGTGCCGTATTAGGACAGTACTACCGTATGGCAGAGTAAGTAACTGCACTGAAATGCACATATAGACAGTGATAGGGGCTGGCTGGGGCATGAGAGTGCTAAAGTGTGGGGGCTACCTGCCAGGTAGCCACACAGCCCTGCAGGTTCTGCACCCTCGTGCCCCAGCCAGCTCCTCCACTGCCTGATGCTGCCATCTGGAGCTTGGGGTTGACTCCCTGTGACCCCCGCCAGCGTGTGGCTGTTCTGCCCCAGCTCAAAGGGCTGCTATCCTGGGAGCACATATAGATGTTGCGCCCAGGAGCAGTGCATTCTGGTTCAAAGTGCTCCAAAGTTTATCGCGTCAAATTGCACATGTCAACACACCAATTGTGACACAGTATTGGTCTACATAGACTGATTTGATTAACAGCACAGAGTAACTGCAGTCATAACTTGATGTACTGTTTTCTCCTCTTTATTACTGGCTCCATTGTCACCATCATTTGAGCTTTAGCCCCCTGTCTAATAGGCCCACTATCTCTAGTTTGAATTTTGATGCACCACTTAACTCAAAATAGGGCATGGTGCATGTAGACAGAAGTTGGTATTTTTAAAAACTGCCAGATTGATCACTAGCCCAGCAACTGGGTTCTCCTGCAAAACGGAGTATACAGCAGCAATGGAAACACAGCTGCTGTTTAACAGTGTTCTTTATCCTTATCCAGGGGGAGCCCCCCTTAGATATGAAACAGTAGTTCAGTATCCTGGTACATTCAGCACTTTGCCTGTGAAATTTCTGTGCTCATTAGAGCCATTTCCAGCTCTGTACCAGTGACTTTAGGATATAGGTGACTTGCCTACTTCGAATTAAATGAGGCTACCAATTCATTTCATAGAGAACCTCGGCCTACAACCAGATGGCAATTGCTATTCCATTGCTATTGACCAGTGCTGGACTTGGATTTAGCAATGAAAATCAGTCCCTTTAGCCTTTGTCCCTAGGCCATGTATTTCTTCTTAAGGAATTACTGTAAATATTATTTATCCACTATACAGGTATTGAAACATTTATTAAAATAATGTGTTAGATTGGAAGAAATCAGAGATGAGAACATTCAGGGAACTCTAACAGAAAACCAAGCAGGCTATGAAATGCTCAACATATAGCAATTACAAGCTCAATAGACTAGGTAGCCTGTTTTGATTGGCAATGGCAAGCCATTTAACCATTAGAAAGTTACTAATTTGTCATTACAACTCTTCTGAAATAAAAATATAAATAAAAATGTCATGATAGCATATTGAAATACAGTTACTGTAATATACACACTACACGCCTAATTTTTTCTTCAGTGTTTCCAATTTTCTGCTGAATAAAAGGAGGTACAAACAAAACAAAATAAAACAAAGAGCTAAGATTTTCAAAGTTGATTTTGGGTTCTCCAGTTTTTGATTGCCCACTTAGGGAGGCCTGCTTTTCAGAGAGTCAGGGCATGGTAAATAGAGACTTTTAATATGGCTAAAATTTGAACACATAAAAATGAACCACCCAAAAATCCCTACTCACTTTTAAAAGTTCATATACATCCAATTATTAGATTGTATTTACAAATCAGGCAGATCAACATCTAAAGGAACCTACTTTTGATAGTTCCTACAATTATCTTTCATGGAGGTATGTACAGGTATTACATTAAGATCCAGGAAGGGATTAACCTGATTTCTCAAACACCTGTACACATTTGCAGCCCAGCCCTGGAGCTGAGAAACCTCAGCCACTCACCCAAGCCCTGGGGCTCTGGTATTCCCATCTCCCTGCGTGGCCTATTTTTAGCTCCCCGCATATCTCCAACCCCCACCCCAACTGGACAACCCTCCTCCTCCCCACAGACCACTAACCCTCTCCCACAGACCTGCCATCCCCCCCCACACACATGCCAGCCCTCCCCCCAGTCTAGCCAGCCCCTACCTCAATGACAAGTAACTTGCATTGGGCTCCCCACAGCAGCAAGGAGCTTCAAACACTGCTCCCAGTCTAGGTTTAGGCAGTTTAAAGTAAGATGCCTAAACCTACACAGGGTGCAGGGAACACCTGTTTGCACCCAGGAGCTTCCAGTTCATGGTCAGACAGAGGCCCCATTTGAAAATCTGTCCCTACATTTTAACTTTTAAAAATAATGTTTTATACAACTGGTTAATATTGAATTAAAACTGAATTTGTGTTGATACTGATATTAAGAGAAACACAGTATCATAGAAAATTGGAGTTGGAAGCTATATACTGAATGGCACAGCTAATAGCTGAGGGCCAGAGTCTAAAAGGTGCTGAGCGTCTCTTGGTTATGGCTGTGTCTTTGGCTTCAGTGGAAGTAATCTGGAACAGAGGAAATGGAAGACTTTTCAGGAGGGGGTCAGCACCTGATAGGATGAGTACAGGCAAAACAGGAGTGTCATTCTGGTCCGCTGGTGGCAGCCCCTCTTCTACAGTAGCCAGGGATTGATCATGTAGTTGTGAAGATTGTGCACTACAGAATTTGGAGAGGGCTTATGCATTCCTGAGGGGAAAAAAAATTCTTCTGACTTCCCCTGGAGGTATTGTAACTCACCACCAGCCCATACAAGCACAATCTAGACCAGGGATAGGCAAACCCTGGCACATGTGCCAATTAGTGGCACACAGAGACATTTTCCCTGGCACGCCAGGATGTGTGCAAGGAAATTGTTTTTTAAAAAAAATATTTTTAAGTTTCTGCTCCAGGCTCTCCAGAGTAGCCACAGGTCCTACCACTGCAGAAGGCACCAAGGTAGAGTCAGGAGAACTCAGGCAGGGTCACCGTCTGCATTTGGATGACCTGCCCCCTGTCCCTGGGCTGGGCCACCCCGCACTGCCCAGCCCCTGGAGGGGAACTGCGGGTGGGTGGGGCCGGGGCCCAAGCAGTCACTGCACAGGGCCACAGCGCTGGAGGCTCCCAGCGGGTGGGTGAGCCCTGGACCCAGTCAGGGCTCAGGCAGAAGGGTGCCCCATCCCACCTGGGCGGGACAGTACTGGGGCACCGAGTGCTAGGGCTGGGCACTCAGGGCTGGGTCCAGCAGCATGGGGAGAAGCAGGAATGGGGGAAGGCACAGTGGGCAGGCTGGCCCAGCCAGCCCCTTGGGAACAAAGGAGCTGGGCAGGAAGCGGGCTGCCCCAGGGCTCCATGGATGGGCTCAGGCTGCAGCTGGAAGGTGAACAGGGGTGACCAGTAGCACCCAAGGTGGGACCCAGCCAAGCCCGTGCAGCTCCACAGAGATGCGGTGCAGACGGTCTGCTTGGCTGGGGCAGGACACCAGATTTGGGAGGCTCCTGGCTCCGGGTTCAGCCTCCCTGCACACATGGCACAGCATGAGCGGGGCAGAGCCACCCCTAGTGCAGAAGCCTGGCTGTGGGAGCCTCCCAGGCCCCAGGAACAACTGCCACAGCTGCCCCAGCCTGCCTGGGCCCCAGCTTTGCCCACCCACAGCTCCTCTCCAGGGGCCGAGGCAAGTGCTGCACAGGGCTGCTGTGCTCAGGCTCCCAGCCAGCTCAGTCCTCAGCACTGCCTGCGGCGGCCTTTCCCAGGGCCAAGGGGGCTCCCACAGCTAGGCCCCTGCACCGGGGGCAGCTCCGCCTTGCTCTCATTGTGCCCAGTGCACAGGGAGGCCGAGCCCGGAGCTGGGAGCCCCCTGAATGTCCCGTCTCGGCCAGGGAGTGTTCCCTCAAGGGCAGGGCGGCTGCAGCCCATCCCCACGGAGCAGTGTGGGGATGGCCAGTCCAGGCTGGGTCCCACCTCAGGTGCTCCTGGGTGCCCCTGCCTGCCTGCCACAGCCCGAGTCTGCAGAGTCCCAGGGCAGTCCCCTCTCTCCTACAGCTGCCACCTTCTCAAGGGCCCAGCTGGGCCAGCCTGCCTGCAGCACCTTCCTCCTGCACCTGCATCTCCCTGCATTGCCCAGACCCTGCCCTGAGCACCTGCCCCAGTGCTTGGTGCCCTAGTACTGCCCCCTCCCCCAGGTGGGATGGGGTGTCTGTCTGCCTGAGCCCTGACTGGGCCCTCTCTCCCAGTCCTGGCCCTAGGCTTCCCCTGCTCCAGGACCATCTGGGAGGCCTGAGCACCCCAATGGCTGCTTCTGGGGTGTCGCTGCCTCCATCTGCTGGACACTGTGCTGAACCAGTGGGCCCAAGCCATAGCCAATAGCCATGGGAAACAGTGGCAGAGAGGGACGTACGCTCTTTCTCTTTTTCCATTTCTCTCTCTCTCTCTCTCTCTCTCTCTCCTTCTCTCCTCATTTTTTCTTTCCTTTTCTCTTTCCCTCTTTTTCTTTTTTCTCTTTCTCCTTTTCTATTTCTCTTCTTTTTTCTTTCCCCTTTTTCTTTCTTTACTTCTTTCTCTTTCTTTTTTTGCTCTCCTCTCTTTTTTTCCTCTCTCTCCTCTCCTTTTCCCTCTTCTTTCTCTTTTTTTCTCTCTCTCATCACAACATGCTTAACAAAAAATAATACCCAAGAATAAAGGTAATATATGAAGTGTTATTTACTGTCACCAGGTTTAGAATTTTTAGAAAACCTGGTATTTACCATAGAAAAGCAGCATTTACGAGTGTTAACTATACCAATATGCAGTGTGTCCTGCCATGTACCCCCTGCCCTGGTTTTGTTTTTCTGGCATGCCAGCACTCCACCACTTTACAAGGTACACATAACCATTTTTTCAGCACTCTGGCCAAAAATGCTGTCTACCCCTGATCTAGCCATTTGTACATATTAAGTGATCAGTTTTGTTGCAAGTTTTGTTGCAGTTTTGTTACTCATCTATGACTAAACAACAATAATACCACAATCTACTAGTTTCTGGTAAACACTGGTTTCCTGGGGACTACTGATCTCTCTGTTACTAGGGGAAAAAAATCTCTATGGAAATTTATTCAACTGCTGTCTGAATCCATGAAAGTTGCTGAAATTCCTAATTGCAATTTAGACTTTTGACGGGGAAAGAAGAGCAGAAGGGTCAAAATAATCTCAGACTGCCTTTTTCTTCCTGGTGGCAGAGAAGTCCATAAGACAGACAAAATAACTATTGTAACAAACAGCATTAAGGCAGCAGTAGGCAATGTTGTGTCTGGCAGCTGGTGGCCAGGCACTAGAACATACTTAACCAATTAGCAAAGTCCCCAATGTGATGGCAAAATGTACATTAAGAGCAGCTGAGATGAGATCTGTAACATTTTGTAGTCCACAGACAGCAGATCTACCAGGTGGGCCAGAAAAGTGAGACTCTCTGTGGATGAGTTAGTCAGGACTATAATAAACTTGAATCAGCCTGAAGTCACTCTTTGCATATCTTATTGGCTATGTCACTATAGTTTTAGCAGAGCTGTCTTCTAAGTGGGTTTATAACACTATCATTATGTTTCAATAGGGTTTTGTAGCATTTTGTGATTACTTTAGATAGGTGTTTTTTGGTACTTTAAAAAAAGTCTAATACTTCGGTAGCAGGTCATTTTTAGAATATTCTTTTCTTGCTTAGACACCTTAATAGCACCATCAAGTTAAAAAATAATTCTTTGTATGTACCTCAGCCGATAGTACCTTTTCTCTCGGGTTTCTTGGGTAAGTTCTAAACATTACTGAATCAATTACTCAATTTTCAAACTTGGTTTCTGTAACTTAACAGTTCTGAAAAATCAAGTCACTTAATTGCATTCCCCCAAAACCTGGATTTTAAGTCCCAAATTTTAGCTTTGAGAGCAAGCACACACAGAACAGCCGCAAAATGTCTCAGCATATCATTGACCTGCAGCATGTAGATGCATATATATGTGCCTGAACTAGTAGAACACAAAAAAATAAACTGTGTGCTAATATATTCTGAATGAGCATTGGCTAGGTAACATAGCAACAATGTACCAGTAATATGCAGATATGAGAATTTTGGGATCCCAAATTCAGGGCATGTGTAGATGAAACAGGGCCCCTAAAGTGAAGCAGTGGGTTTTAAAAGACACCACTTCAATTTAGAGCTGATTAAACCCCTGTGTCGTACACACACCACACTGACTTACCTGCTTCTCCGGCAGGGAGAGGTGGGCAGAGCAGTCCCTGGGCTGCGGGGGGGCTGGTGTTTCCCTACATGGTAGCAGCAGCTCCCTCCACCCCACGGCTCAGGCAGGCAGGTAGGCTCCAGGGGGGAGGGGAGAAGATCAGGCTCGCCACTTTTCTTACGTGGAGCCTGCTTTTCTGGGCTGCTGCCTGCAGGGTTTCCTGCACAGCGTGGAGCTGCACAGAGCCCAGCGCTTTGCTCCACAGCTGTAGGAACAGCAAGCTAAAACTCCTTGAAGGAGTTTGCTGTGCCCCAAATCATTTAAGGCACATTATGCCACCAAATTTCCTACAGAGGCTGAAATTAATGTGTAATACACCGCCTAGGCATGCAAACACCAACACCATTTAAAGTGGTGTGCACACAAGCCTCTCGTTTCGTCTACACACAGCCTTAGTGTCTTTTTCCCAGATGGACTGGGAGCTAGTTGACCATAGCAGCAGCAAACTGTTCTTGGGTGATAGATCATTTTAGGTTAGTAACCACACAACACTTTCCTCGGGAGTACTTCCATGCTTCCTGATGAAGGGTTGTACAAATTAGCTGTGCGTGTCAGTTTAATATCAACTTTAATGTTAATGCAATTTATTTTTGATGCATAGATTCATGAGACAGTCTAAACTATCCTGTTGTTTTTCTATCAGATATTCACCCGGCCCTCGTCACCATAGCATCTCACAGTCACAAACAGGTTTTATAACACCTCTCTGAGGTAGTATCAGTCAAATGAGTGGCCTTGTTAGAAAAGAAGAGAAAATAAGATGCTGAAATACTAATTTCTTTGGAATCAGAAAATGCTTATAATTGCTTTAGTGTGTCTGTTTTTAGCCCTTCATACTGCTTTCAACCTTGAAGGATTCCAAATTACTTCACAAATTCTACCCAGATTTACACCTCTGTGACAGTGAAATAAAAGAATTCAGCCCTGAATATACAGGAATCACTTCACAGATCACTGAAACAAACTACTGAAGTAGAAGAGAGTAGCTGTTTAACAGAGCAAAGATTGTAACACTATTAAAGAGAAAGGAAAACGAGGGATTATTTTTTGTCCAAAACTTCTGATTTGAAGTGGGAAATATGCACTTAAGTCAAATGTTCAGGTCAAAGGCATGTTTGAATGGGGCTCAGAAAATGTAATAAAACCATTAGGAGGTGCTGTTACAAAGGAAGTTCTTGCTGTTCTTCCTTACTTATTTTATGTGGGGTTCAATACTGTGTAGCGATTATCCTCTTAAATGAATCTGGGGTGTATCTACATGTTCATTAATGCATCACAATCAGCACTACTGCACATTAGCATAGATGAACACTTTTTATGTGATGTTAATGTGCATTAGGCAAATTCTACTGCGCATTGGCACAGCTTTTTTGCCAGCTGCACAAACACGCAGTAGAATTAATCGAATAGGCATTAAGTGTCTCATGTAGACACACCTACTGTTGACTGACTTCTACTCTGATCAGTTTACAAAATCTAATGAAAATGGAAACTGCAGGGGGAATTTATATAGGCATAGAAATCCATAAGGAAATTTGGCACAGCATGAACTTTAAAGCCACAGATCCTAACAAGGAGGGTCTCCAGTAACAACATGAGGTCCAGAAAGACTTTGGTTTATATAATGTTATAACCTGCTAGCAGTAGAATCCCTGTTAATCTCCTGGAGAAACACAAATTTACAATTGCCTTGATCTTGGCAGAATCCTCTAGCATGGATCCCTGAACCTCGTAGGTGTCCACAAGGTGCAGGCTTCAGTGCGGGGTAACTCTAGTGCTGCAGGATTAGGGTCTCAATCCAGAGTATATTGACTCATGCTTACCAAAATGTTTACCAACCTGACTCCTTGGGTCTTTCTGGGAAGCTTCCTAATAGTAGACAAATGTTGATCTTTTGGATCATGGTGTACACGAGAAGGTCTAGTTAGATGCCTGATGAATCCATTTGTGACTGACAAGCCCAATTCAAGAGTGACACAGCTTGTCACAATTTTCACAGATTTGTATGTTGTCTGAGTTGGAGTCCAAGTTTACAGCATGCTGCTTTCTTTTTTCTCACTTTGCTTACATTCTCTGAATCAAAGCTGCTTTGTGTTGAGCTGCACCTAGTGCCAACTGTTTCATCCAGATCAGATGGGATTCTGTGTGCTCCTCCTGGTTTTCTACATTGATGTTGAATGACTTCATATCATTTTGGACACATTCTGGTACCACCAGCCATAGAGGATGAACCCACTTTCTAGAGTTGTCTCGAATTCACTATAGAAAATATGCTTGGAGATGTGGTCTCCTCCCATTCTCCTGACAAGTCCAATCCATCGCAACCTCCTGTTCTTGATAGCGATTTCTAAGTGCATCAGTCCTGCGTGCTCCAGTACTTCTGCTTTTGGTATTCTGTCTTCCCACTGTATTTTCAGGATCTTACACAGACATCTCATGTGGAAGCTGTTTAGTCTCTTTTTGTGCCTAATATATGTAGTCTACTTCCCTAACCATAAAGCAGGGATGACAGCACACAAATCTCACAGATTCACATCTATTAATGATTAAAGCCTATATGTATGAGCCTGTAATTAAACTTATAGTTGACTATTCCTGTTGACTTCAGTGGAACTATTCATATGCCTAAAGTCAAATGTACTAAAATGCTTGAAGATGTAGACATAACTATCATTAACCTGTATGCTTTGACGAGCACACAGTCAAAAAAGTTATACAACCAGCCACAGAAGCACTATACTGTGGAATTTCAGGAACGATCAAGGAGCTAATCTTCAGGTGTATCATTCATAATTAATCTAAACAGATATTTGACTTTTATGAAGGAGGATGGAAAATTCCAGAGGGGGGGAAAAACAGACACAACTAGCAGGTTACTAGATTTATCTACTTCTTTCACAATAATAGAAATAGTGAGTTAAACCCACACAGACAGTGGGATATAGAACACTTAAAATCATTTTTCAAAAAAGCTTGCTTCTCAGTTTCTCTTCACCAGGTACAATGCAGAAAATTAATGGATTGTTTAGAAGGAAACAAGTCTGTCTATAAGTTTAATCCAGAACAAGAAGAGAGACTTAGAATGTTTTCTCATAGACACATGCATAACAAAAGGAGTATGCTGTCCAAGAGTGTATTGTGCAATGTCAATCCTTCACTTCTTCCATTTGTGATAAGATTATCTAATATTAAATAAAATACTGGGGCCCAGAAGCTTTTCTGGTATTAACTGGTATAGTATCATTGCCTTAAAGACACTTTACAACAGCAGAGAATTTGATCCTATTTTTACAGCACTGTATACACTAGCCTAACAAAGCATGTATAAGACAGAGTAAGCATTGCACTCTGGAGGTACAGCAGAGCAATTGCACCAAATGTACTTGATGTTCAGATTCCTTAACCTACCTGGATCTTACTTTCTGAAATGTTAAGCTGAGAAGGCTGAGTCAACCAACTTGGTAGGGAACATACCAAAGCACAGCGAACGGAATTGGTAGGTGCTTGATTAATGCCACATTTTGTAGCAGTAATAATTTTCAGTACATTTGAATTGCTTATTCTCCTTGAAAAGTAAAAAGAAAAGGCAAGTTAAGCTTGTTATTTTCTCATCCCTATACTGACAACTGCAAATCATTTTCAGAATGTACAAAATGCAGAAAAAACCATAAATTTCAATAGAACATGCATGATTTGCAATTTAAATTCTGAGTTATTGATTAGAGTGCAATTCAGGAAAAGAAAAATAGCAGTTTGACAAGTATCTGCCTAAATATTTCCAAAAGGATTATACACTTTATTAATCAAGGACAGAGTGACCTCATTTAGCCAGTACTAATAAAAACATAGTGGTATATGTTAACTAACAATCGCTTTGGCAATGAAAAATAATATATGCTAGAATTATGTGGGTATTAGTTTACAGTGTGTGGGGTTCAGATGCCATCTGCTGGGCAAATCACATACTCTAAAAATGACAAAGACAATATACATGGCTCTGTTTTCTTTCTACTTTCCAAATGATAGCTCCAGCTGCACAAAGCACTTGAGCACATGCTTACCTTCAGCACATGCTTGTGAAGTCCCACTATTTTACAGAATCAGTGCCCAAGACAGTGCCAATCTTCATTTCAGTTTGCAAAGATTGAGGTGTGGGAAGGAATTATTTAGTATAGTACAAGAAATATAATTCAGAGCAAGGAATTAAATTAAGATATGTAGAATGTACAATGACTAAGAGGTGAAAAAAAATCCTGGCATTTTTCATTACCTCTCACCACTGGATGAGGTGTTTTGATCTCCTTGTGCAAGATATTACTCAAGCAGTGCTTAAACACACATTGTCTGATGAAAAATAGAAACTGATAGTAAAGCAAAAGGAAGCCGTTTTGCATAACCTACCTCACTAAATACTTTGTGGAGCTCAGCAGGATCACCTCACCTAAACTTAATTATCTAAAAAAACACATATTTTGCAGGTTTTACATCTTATAAAATGACATCCATTCTCTTTCAGACTCCTCTGTGCTTAGATTGTCAGCAATTTGACTCCTTCCTCTGTCTCAAAATTAAATTTTTAAAATCCTGTATCCACGTCCTCTTTTTGAGAATGAAAGGAGTTCATTAATAGAACAATATTAGTAGACTGATCTTAATAATACAAAAGAATTAATGACATAAATCACACAATCACAGAAAATTATAGTTGGAAGGAAACACAGGCAGTCATCTAGTCCAACCCCCTGCTCAAAGCAGGACCTTCCCCAGCTACATCATTCCAGCCATGGCTTTGTCAAGCCAGGCCTTGAAAACCTCTAAGGATGGAGATTCCATTACCTCTCTCGGTAACCTGTTCCAGTGCTTCACCACCTTCCTAGTGAGAAAGGTTTTCTTAATAACCAACCTAAACCTCCCTTGCTGCAACTTGAGACCATTGTTCCTTGTTCTGTCACTTGCCACCACTGAAAACAGTCTAGCTCCATCCTCTTTGGAACCACCCTTCAGGTAGCTGAAGGTTGCTATTAAATCCCCCCTTAGTCCTCTCTTCTGCAAACTAAATAAGTGCAGTTCCCTCAGTCTCTCCTCAGAAGTCATGTGCCCCAGCACCCTAATCATTTTCATTGCCCTTCACTGGACTCTCCAACTTGTCCACATTCTCTCTATAGTGGGGGCTCCAAAACTGGACACAGATGTGGCTGTCCCAGTGCAGAATAGAGAGAAATAATTACTTTTCTTGATCTGTGTAACAGGGGTCTTCCCAGGGCCAGTTTGATGTTGGCCCACCCACCTGTTTCTGGGCTAACCACCAGCCCCTCTAGCCTGCCACACTTTATTGGAAAATGATTAGGATTTTACATAGGCGGGAGGCTGCCCATTTCCTGCCCTGATGCCAGGGGGCATTATCTGCAGCTCCGAAACCTCCCCTACACTGCAGCCCATGCCTCACAGATGGCATCGCAGTTCTTACCATCTCTGGCCCCACACTGGGCCCCATAACATTCTAGTCTGGACCCCAGCTAGATCCCTTCTTAATCAGGCAGCCTACTCCACCCTCATTCTGGGATCCCAAGCTCCTTGTACTCTTCTGCCTCTCAGGTGTGGCCCCCCCAGGACCTTTGGCCACACAGGCCCTGGCTTCACCTCCAAAGCCAATTGGAAGCCCAGGCCCTCAGCTATGGGGGTCCCTTGCAGCGGCCCCTGGCCCCAGCATTGACCAGTTGAGGGTGCCTTAAGTCAGGCTTCTGAGCAACTAGCCCATACTTTCTTACACGGGTCTGCCTTCTCGGGCCCTACTAGGGGGTTACCCACCTGGTTGTGGTAGCTGGGGTTATTAAGGCACCCCAACCCACCTTTCACCAGGATGGTAAATGTCCTGGCATTTCTTGGGGGCTGTCCCACCACGAACAGCCCCACCAGGTCACCAACCCCCAGCAGGGTGCAGTTTTAGGTCATGCCCAGGACCAAGAGCCTCCTCCATCCCCATAGTCCCTGCCTATAAACCTCCAAGCTGTTCCTCAGCCTCAGGTCTGCCAGCTGATGTCTCTCTCATGGCTGCCAGCAGCAAACTGCTGCTTCATGTTATATATATATGCTGGGTCTCAAAATGGCCACTGTTCTCAAGCACCTGGGTGCTGCCAGCTCCACCCCTTGAGTGGCAGGCACCAACAGTGCCCTTCCACGATCTGCTGGCAACACTCCTATAATGCAGTCCAGTATGCTGTTAGCCTTCTTGGCTACAAGAGCACACTGCTAACTCATATCCATCTTATTGTCCACTGTAACCCCCAGGTCTTTTTCTAAAGAGCTGCTGCTTAGCCAGTTGGTCTGAAGCCTGTAGCAGGAAACGGTATTCTTCCATCCTAAATGCACAAGGACCTTGCACTTGTCCTTGTTAGACCTCAGGAGATTTTTTTAGGCCCAATCCTCTAATTTGTCTAGGTCACTCTGACTCTTAGCCCTACCCTCCAGCATATCTACTACAACCCCAAGCTTGGTGTCATCCATGAACTTGCTTAGGGTGCACTCCATCCCATCTTTAAGATCACTAATGAAGATGCAGAACAAAACTGCCCCAGGAATGACCCCTGGTGTACTCTACTTGATACCACCTGCCAACTAGACACTGAGTCATTGATTACTACCCATTGAGCCCAACAATGCAGCCAGCTTTCCATCCACTTCACAGTCCGTTCCTCCCACCGATATTTCCTCAACTTGCTTGCAAGAATGCTGTGGGAGATAGTATCAAAAGCCTTGCTGAAGTCAAGGTATATCATGTCCACTGCTTTCCCCATATCCAGAGAGCCAGTTATTCCATCATAGAAGGCAATCAGGTCAGTCAGGTATGACTTGCCCTTGGTGAACCCATGCTGACTGTTCCTGATCACTTCCTTCTCCTACAAGTGCTTAGAAATGGATTCCTTGAGGACCTTCTCTGTGATTTTTCTGGGGACTGAGGTGAGGCTGACTGGTCTATAGCTCCCTAGATCCTCCTTCTTCCCTTTCTTAAAGATGGGCATTATATTTGACCTTTTCCAATCATTTGGAAACTCCCCCTATTGCCATAAGTTTTCAAAGATAATGGCCAGTGGCTCTGCAGTCACATCAGCCAACTACTTCAGCATCCACAGATGCACTGCATTCAGCCCCATGGACTTGTGCATATCCAGCTTTTCTAAATAATCCCTAACCTGTTCTTTCACCACTCAGGGCTGCTTACCTTCTCCCCAGACTGTGCTTCCCAGTGCAGTAGTCTGGGAGCTGACCTTGCCTGTGAAGATAGAAGCAAAAAAGGCATTGAGTACTTCAGCCTTTTCCTCATTGTCTGTCACTAGGTTGCCTCTCCCATTCAGTAAGGGACCCACACTTTCCCTGACCTTCCTCTTATTCCTAACATACTCATAGAAACCCTTCTTGTTACCCTTCACATCCCTTGCTATCTGCAGCTCCAGTTGTTCTTTGGCCTTCCTGATTTCATCCCTGTATGCCTGAGCAATATTATTAATATCTTGTTGTTTTGATTTCTTGTGGCCCAACTTGGGCTTTTGAAGTTGAATAGGCTTGATATCTTTCTTCAACTTTCATCAAGTAAATTGTCCTTTGGGGCGCTGGGGAAGTTGCAAGGGAAGAGATAGAGGACAGGAGATTGCAGAGAGATACAAACTAACCTCTTGTTAAATACTTAACTTCCTGATCAAGCAGGAATTATTGTCCTGCATTTAGAAACACATTTATTCTTTTATTCATCCTTCCAATGCCAATATTGGCACACTGTATGGAAAGAAGTTTCTTCCACTCCTCCCTCTCATTTGTTGTTGCATGCATCTGCTCTGTACTGTTTTATCTTTCCTATTAAGTGTTCTTCTTCACTAGGGACAGACATTACATATAAAGCCATTTATGTGATCAGAAACTAATTTAAACCTGTAACAGAACATAAATTCAGTGCGCATAAACCAGTTTCAAAATGGCTGAAACTGGTTTAAGATAAACCTGGTTGAATGTACTATCATACTGAATTGATTTGGGTCAAACCAGTTTATGCAATGTCTGTCCCAGACCCCTTCCTGGTTTAAGTTAAATCAGAGTCCCCCAGCACCCCAGATGCTTTGCAGCCCAGGTTGGGCTGCTTGCTCCAGAGAACAGGGCTGGCCCCTCCCCTCCGCATCCTAGCCAGAGCTCTAGTGGAGACTGCAGGCACAGCAGAGTCTGCCTGGCTTCCCCCTGCCCTACCCAGGGGGAAGCAAGACTGTGTTATCAGCTCTTTGCCAGCTCCCTTGCCTGTCAGGTTTGCAGACAGTATGAAGAAGCAGGGAGAAGAAAATTGAAAAGCTCAATATCAACAGATGAACGCACTGAACACTCCTTCCTTTGCCTCAGACTGGTAGCCCAGGATTGGGGACTGGCAACACTCCTGCCCTTTGAGCAGCGAGCAGGGCAAAAGTCTGGGATGGTGCAGGCTGGGGTGGCGGGGGTTACACCCATCCCTAATCAGAGCTCCTACCGGGTCCTGGCCACCCCGTCAACTCAGCACTCTGGAAGGGAATAAAGGGCTGCTCTAGCATCCCCCAGCTTCTGGCCTGAGCCACTGCAGACAAGTGCCTACATTTCCTCAGTCCAGAGAGAATGTCTGTGCAGTTGCAAACTGGTTCAATCGAGGCAGATTAGACTAACCTGCAAAGATTGAATCAATTCAGGCTCAGGGTTTTTGAATGTCTGCCCTTAGCCCTTACGGTTTCTATCATCCTTGTTTCCTCAGATGAGTTGGATTCCATTTTACAGGTTCATGTGGGAGACCTTGTGTTGAAATAAGTGCCTACCCCCAAATGTCCAGGGCTTCCTTCTCATTCTGGTGGAGGCAAGCTGTTGCTTGGCAACTTTTCAAATAAATTTGATAGGGGTGCACATTCCTAGGTATTTCTACCCACTAACTAAAAACCTTCATGAACATTTGTTTTCATAGGCATCTGATTTCCAGTCTATTGCACTGGTAAGTCTCCTGCACTGGTAAATCTTCAGATCTCACAAATAAATGTTTAGACTAAGATTACTTAAGAGTTCAAAATTCTGAGTTTTGTTCTGGCACTGTTAGTTATAAAGTGTATATGTTGTGAAGTTTGTAAATATTGTTGATGTCTTTCCTATCAGTGATGTCACTTCATTTTCAAGACTTTTCCTGGCAAGACCAGTACTGCCAAGTTAAATGAATTCTTCATCTTGATGTTTTACCCTCTGTCATGTTACCATTAGACATCTGGGTTTCAAAGATGTATATTCTCGTATAATTGATTCACAGCCCCATTTGCCCTTCTATTTTATTCTGAAATCAGCTACAGGAAGACTGGCAGGCCTGTGAACGCTTTAACCTCCCTGAACATTCCATCAATGGCCTAAGGATAGCTGTTCCTAGGCAGCAAACCTTTAAAAACTGGTTTGAACAAGGAATGTGGACAACAAATCATCCACAGACTGGATTTAAAGGTATTATGGATTCCTATCCCATTAGCTTTTGTGGCTTCTTTGTTCCTATGGGTTTATTGCTTGCTTGTTGCTTTTCCCAATACTTCTTTCTACCCCTTCTTCCCTTTCTCCCCCTCATTTCTGCCTTTTGTATTCAAATTTCTCTTTCCTTTTTATACACTGTTTTGTGTAAGTCCTTTCACAGCACTTGGTGAAGTGAGCTTCAATCCAAAAAAGCTGTGATGTATGTATAGAAATACATACATGCATACATACATACTTTGATTGATCTGTAAGGTGCAAATCTATCCTGCCTTCTGTTTTTGCCAGGTTGTCTGTCTTTGTAGCTTTTCAGAGCTGGTGCTCAGTAGTGGAATATCATCAGCAAGTTCTAGATCTTTTAGGCATTTGCTATTTACCTGTGCTTTGCCAGTATTTGTACTACCTGTACACTTCTCCATTACCTAGTAATGCCAAATGAAAGTAGAGAGAAAGACTGTACCTCTACTTCTCAGGGTGTGTCTACACATGCTTTTACTCTGGCTTAAATTTACTGCGCAGTAAGTGGGAATAGGCCAGGGTCTACACATGCAGGCATTGAAGCACATTAACACTGTGTGTGGTTATTGTTAGTCCCAAGTCAGTCCACACACATGGTGTTACTGTGCAGTAAGGCCTCTATACATGCATTACTGTGCAATAACTAATTGGACATAAATTTGATACTTGCATGATACAAATATAAAATTTATGCTCAAGTCAGTATAAGCCACCATATTTCCTGTGCGGTACAGGCATACACGTGTAGATGCACAACTGTACTGTGCAGTAATTTCAGCTACTATGCAGTAAATGCACACCTGTAGACATGCCCACAGAGAGTTTCACATCCTGGTATATGGCCTTAATAATGTTGATTACTTTGGCTGGGATTCTCTAGGACGGTAAAATCTTCCACAGTGTATGTCTCTACAGCGTGTTAAATGCCATCAGTGAAATGATGGTGGTAGGAACTGGTCATTCTAACCATTCTCCTCTTAAAATAGCTGATCTACACAGGATCTGTTGGGGCTGCTCTTCTGTAAGCTGTTCATTTTTCATCCTGGATAGTATTACACTGCAGAAGACTTTCCATATGACAGGAAGTAGGTAGAATGACTCTGTTCCAATGACTGGGATAACCCACTTGGGGTATTCTGACACTGACTCCTTGTTTCTGCTGCTCAAGAGGGATCTGTTTCCTGAATCTTAACTAAGCAGTTCTTGTCAGTGGCATATGGGTGGCAGTACCAAGTGCTTTTAACATTTCTGCTGTGATTTGATTGTTTCCCACTACTTTTGTCTATTTCTTTGTCTCAATGGCAGCCTATACTTTGGACATCTTGACTTAGCTAGTGTTACTGCCAAATTGTCTGGGTTCATATATTTCATCAAAGTCTGTTGTTGAGGTGGGTCTGCAGCTGTTAAAGCTGTTTTTTAAATGTTCTGCTTGGTTGTTTTTCTGTCCATCCCCAGTGGTAAGCATTTTTCTAACTTTGACCAATCTTTTGATAGGTCCATTCCATGTTTTGAAATGTCAACACAGGTATTAGTTACTTGGTAAATGGCTTTGTGATTTCCTACCACAGTAGAAATTTCAGTTTCAACCATCTGGACTTCAAAATCTCTCTGCTTAGCTTTTCTTGCATTGATTTTCACTTGCCTGTCTGCCTTCTTGTACCCTTCCTTTGTTTTTTTCCAACATTTGTTTGCTCTTAGC
Source organism: Crocodylus siamensis (assembly GCF_052110815.1). Lineage (NCBI taxonomy): Eukaryota > Metazoa > Chordata > Crocodylia > Crocodylidae > Crocodylus > Crocodylus siamensis. The sequence continues at coordinate 398,740,173 of NC_143395.1, forward strand.
ATTTCAGAAGATTTTTTTTCAGTATTCCCTTTTCCTCAGAGAGGAACCATGTCCTTCATCTTATCTAATTCTTGCTCTCTTTGTGGTGATATCCAAAGATAACTGTTGCTGCTTGAATAACATTTTCTTAGCACATTTTTCATGCTGTTTTGTTCTGTCTAACTTCCCTCTTCTTATGACAGTGTCTCAGATCTGTTCATTAGTTCAAGTTGGAATGTCTTATACTACAGATATAAACTAAACTCTTGTCAAATATTTAACTTCCTAATAAAGAATAAATTTCTAGCCAGCATTTAAAATGTGGCTTATAGACCTTCATAATTCATTGATAAAACAGGTCTACTTTGTATGCAATATCATCTATTAATAAATGCCAAATCTTCTGTCATCCTGCCTGATAATTCCTTTTGAAGGCGGCCATATCCACAAATTCTTTCTAGTATAGATCTTTTTAGTATATAATCTCTAACAGCTCCTAGCCTGTCTATGGAAATTGAATTTATATTCAAACATTTAATTCAAGTTGACTTGACAATTTGGCTTACTTCAAGTTTACATGTGCATAATTGATACACTGTCAATATGTGTTCTTGCACAACAGAATAGAGAGACTTTTGAACACTGTTACATTCTTCAGGAAAATCCTGGTACATGATTGTCTGAAAACATTAGACCAGATTGTCAGATAATAAAAATCTGTCCCATTAAGTTTAACTCTCTGGACAAGCCTTGATATTACCTTCAACAGAAAGTTAATAACTGCTTAATATTACTTTATAATTGTTTCCTAGGGGAAGTCCATGACTTGTATCATTTAAATTGAAAAGAAAGTAAGATTTGTCCACTCTGCTTTCACTTAAAAGTCAAATATTTTTTAATTGAATACGTATTTTTTCAGCCTTCAAACTCAGTAACAATCAAAGCTATGGGCTTATTGATATGCTCAGTATGCAGAACTAATTTTAACCCACACGTTCTTTTGGTCAAATTCAAGTTCTGGGTAGATACAAAATGGATTTAATTACGTTGTACTGTTTTCTGCAAGAAGTCCTGTGGTTGAATATTTACTTACTTGCCTGGAAAAAACAAAACAAAACAAAACAGTGGGAGTTATGTACCTGTACTTCATGTCTTGTACAGCCTAACCACCATCCTTTTCAATTAGCATCAACAAAGCAAAACATTCAAAATTCTGTTTTTAACCTTCAGGGTCTAAATGCAACTTCACTTTAGGCACATAAATAGTACACAGGTAATTTGTGGCAAGTAATTAACACTTATTCAGCTAATGTTAACAGCACAAGTCGTATTTTGGGCCACTTACTAGATTTTAGACCTGACTCCACTCTCCCCAACTCACCTTCTCTTGTTGGTTAGGACACTTTGCTCTGAAATGAGAGATGTAGGTTCAAACCCCCTCTACCTGAAGAGGGCCTAGAACCTATCTTTCACTTCTTGGACAAGTATGATAGCCATTATGGTATCTGGCTAACCTGGACGTGGGCAAAATATGACCCACCAACTGATTGTATCTGGCCCATGGCTACCCCTTGTCAGCAGGCATGGACTGCCCCATATGGAACAGGGCAGGATTTGGCCTCATGTGAAATGCTGCAGGAGCAAGTGAAGGCCAGATGGGGGCAGAGGCAGACTGTACCTGTACCGCACTGCCCAGGTGAGCTCTCCTGCATGCACCCTCTGCCCCACCACCCCCAGCCAGCTTCCAGGACTTAGCAGGCAGGCAACCCCCCATACATATGCACACACCTGTCCCTCCCCCCACACAAATGTGGACACCCATTCCCACACACACATCTACCATATACAAGAATAAGACTTTATTCTGAGTTATTATGCAATCACCTCTATATACAATACTCAAAAACACGTAAATCAGGACAACATTGTTTGTTAAAATAAAACCAGAATATGTTATAGCAGATATTTGATTTCTAGTATATGATTTCTTTTTCGTCTATAGTTTGTTAAAATGATATCTTCTGAAAGATTTTGTGTACAGCCGTTTTGACAGCTCACCATAATTTGTTAAGAGCCCACCAGTCAAAATAATTGCCCAGCCCTTAGCTAAAAGCTGAAGAAGCCCCTGCATTTTACCACTAACAAAATGTTGCTAGTTACAGTTTTATTGTAACTAACATTTGAGGGGGTTACCTGGAGTTAGGCATCTTCTGGACAGAATAAATTACAACAGAACATAAGTGGCCAGGATGGATACCTTCTTGGGCGGTACAACTAGGACCTAGGGCATGTGGGGGTGCCATGTGATCTTTTTAAGGATGCTGCACAATATTAGCACTATTAGCAAGCACTTACACATGATTTACAAGATAAACCCAGAGATTTCAAATGGGAATCCATAGTGTCAAAAGCATCCTGACCTGTTGTGGTCGTTCTGAGTTCTGTGCTGTGGAAGAATTGCTCTATTATTTTTCTGCCAGTAAAAAACAAGCAGAAGTTAAGAGCTGGCATTTTCCAGACAATGCCTTGAGTCTACAGAGGGTCTTAAAAGGTTGACAACTAGTGGTCTAAACCTCTGAACAATAGACTGGAACACATTTCATTTATGGGCACTTCTTCAATCTCATGGAACCCATCTTTGTTAAGAGCAGTCTCGTCTTTGGTTTCTGCCCAATTTACAGTAATTAATGGAAAATTAATTAATTATATTTAAAAAATCCAAAATCACTAGGGTAACATTAAAATTACAAGAGCACTATTTTTGTCTACATTAGATAGCCTTTGAAGATGTCCCTAATTATCTACCTCAACAACAGAAACCAAATAGGTGGAGAAGAACATGTTTGTCTTTGTTCTTATCTGGCATCAACGTGCTTACAACATTGCTTGAAAAGAGGATAACACAATATTGAATAAATACACATTTGACAATATATTCAAAGAGTTTACTTTTAAAATTTGCTTTTACTGAATGTTAGTCTTTTTTATCCCATAAGATTGTGATATTGACTAGAGCAAGTTTACTTGGTCTGACTATTGTAATAAATATATTGCATGTCTTTCCGTATACTCTTTGACCTGAGAATTTTTTTAAGCAAGAGGCTTACATTGCTGTTCTAGAATCATCGTAAACTGGACACAATCCTCTGTTTTTCTGGGTGAACTGAGTACATGATTTACCTTTATTTTCTAGTCTGCAAAGTTCCTTGTCAACCAAGCACTGTCAATTCTCATTAGGCTAAATCCTGATACCAAGCAAAGGCAGAGACTGTAGCCAATTTAGTTGATATATCTCTCCAGCTGCAGGAAACATTATTGGTGCTAATCAATTAATCATGTTCAAGTAAAGCAAGCAATCAGGTGTGAATTTTCTGGAAAGAAATGCTGAGAACATATGTGAAGGAAGTTTATGGTGAACAAAATTTTCTATATGATAAGCACATAGTTGTCTGTTTTTAATTTTGGTGAAAGTTTCTTCAAACTTCCTTTTGTTTTCTTCCGGTTCCCATCTAAAGACGAAATGTCTGTTTCTGCTACTTTCCTGGCACTGTAACAGGTAAGCAGGAATACATTAGGAAAGGGAAAAAAATACTGTTAAATCAGATTTTTGCTTCTGGTTCCAATATCTTCTTAATTTGGTTAATTTGGTCAAAGAAATGGAGGAGCTATAATTGCTATGTGCCAGATTAATGCCATGCACACACCTGTGCTATTTGCCAGACTAATGGTCTATGTCTTGTTGTTTCCCTGTGCTCCACTGTCAGTTAACTGAAGCCAACCTTTTCCTTTCATCTTATTCTTAAATGGAAATCTCTTTGGGGCAGAGCCTATCCTTTCATAATATATGAGTGTATAGTTCCTAATACCATGGGGCTTTGTGTGAGTCTCTAGCCATTACCATAACAGAAATAACAAAGAATGAAAATGACAGTTATAGTGAGCTGATACTGAAATGCTGCTGCTTTGCTTTCTATTTATATAGCAGCAGATAAGATCAAGTCATCACCCAAACACATAGGAAAATGTGAACATCAGCTGAGCTACAATCTAATTGCAATGTTGGGGATTGTGTTGTTCCTTTGGTTATTAACACATACATTTACAATATGACTATAAATAAGACATGAATTTGAAGTTGTACATATGAGGAGTATATAGGTACTGTATAAGGACAATAGTGTTTTGGGAACTTTGTAATATATTACTTATACCATCATTGATATCACCTCTGTATTTCATCTGCTAACTTTTATGGAAAAAACTATAAATAATAGTTAATTAAAAATAGATAATAAAAGAAAAGTATTATCTCAAAATCTTTTATATACCAATCCCAAAATAGGATTTTATATAAAAGCAAGAATCGATGCCCCTGCATGATATCAACACATTCCCATTGAAGAAAGAAATATTTGTCTGTGTTTTGCGCAATTATAAAAATCAGTAGGACGTTTTGTATTGTGACAATTTAGTTGAAGTTACTTATTGCTTATGCAGCTGCATTTTTCAACTTTAGCATGTTTTTACACTTATTTTTCTCTGGTCCAACTGAACTGAAGTTAGATTAACTTCCAGTTAGGAAAAAATGGTGTTTCTTGTGATTAAAGCTCTTTGGTTTCTGCTACATGGCTATAATTCTAAACAATATGTTGGTGTTTTATTTGCACCATTACTGGGTTTAATGCCTACCAAGCAAATCTTTTAAAAGATCAAAATAGTACTTAGTGCTGTTTTGCAAGTCAGACTATTGGCAAATATCTATGTCTAATGAAAGCAATCCATCCCCTCCCCAATATATTTTCATATACATGAACATTGGCTATATTAATTCAGAGGCTTGTTGTATGGCTAAAATCATAAGACAAATTAATTATTTGCATACCTCAAGATTTAAAAGAGAAATATATCCCTTATACAAGTAGGTAGCACTGGAGATTGAAAAGTAGCATGGACACTAAGTTGCCCCAACAAATCTTAGATAAAATCTGATCCAGGTCTCTAAGCGCCTCCTTATCTGTCAGCCTTACTCAAACAATATATTTCATCCTCCACAATGTTCTGGGGAAATTTAGAGTGTGACTACCCAATAATTGAGTGGCTTTTCCCAAAGGGAGCACATTTCTCCTGGGCTCCATGTTCTGTGCCAGTTTCCATTTCAGTTCTGGGTATGGTATAAGGTGTTAGTCTTTATGTATATAACCTCAAATGAAGTGTGCCCTGATTACAAGAGCTGCTACCCTTTTTGTAATATGTTGACATTTGAGGTAAACTTGGGGCCTTCAATTTACTATCTTCTGGTTTATGAGGAATTTGTAGATAGAAAGTTCAGTGATGGGCTTTCTACTGTAAATTTGTTTTCTCATTTATTTATGAGAGCACATGGCCTTCAGGGCACACAGCAAAGCTTGACTGATCTCCCAGGACTTCTCTTCTGGGACAGTATGAGTGGGCAGAAAAGGTGTTAATTGAGATTTAGGGAGGGAGAAATTGAAGGGTCCTGCCGTGTTAGTTGTCAGTTCCATTTGCTCTGTGCCATTTTTTAAGGACTGCACATATACTGAGAGAAGTGAATGAGTTTATTTTATTAAAATAAAGAAATATTTCTACTCAGATAGGTATTTCCTTAAATACAATTTCTGTAACTTCTGATTATTTGCCAAGTACCAGCATATTTTGTTTCCTTTGGACTAGTAATTCATGGGTTCAGATACTTTGTTATACGATGCCAAGTAATAATAGAGTTACATTTACATATCTCCTATCATTGTAAAAGTTTGTTAAAACTATAAATATGCATACAGCATCCCCAAAGTGCAGCTACTTCTGGAACGTGAGGACGGCAGCCACCTGAAACAAAACAGAAAAGAGAGGAGAGATTTTTGTTCAGGACACATGGGGAAGGACTGCACTAAAATGCAACTTTCACTACATAAATTTTAGTATTATAATTAAATTGTCCACTCTATCAAAAAACCAAGATCACTGTCGCAGTGCCCTGCGACTGAGAGCAGAAACTGCTTGGGAGAGACCCCTAGTGGCAAGAAGGGGGAGGCTCAAGCTGCCAGTCACCAGGACTATGCAGGTGCTGGTTGCTAGGGCAACCAGTGAAACCTAGTGACAAGAAGGGGCAGGGCTTAGCCCTTCTTAAGCCCAGGCAAGAGGCCAGGAGGCCAGTTACCCTCCAGCAGCCGAGGGACGAGGAACTCAGCCAGTGCGGACGAAGGGGAGAACTCTGACGGTGGGAACATCCCCTGGTTGCTGCCAGGGTTGGTGCGCTCTCTCTCCCTGGCAGGGATTGATTCTTATTTGATCAGACAGTCTAGCTTTTATGTTGTAGCCCAGGGGCTTTGTGTTCTTGTGTTTATTGTTTTGATTGGAGGACCGGGTGAGGCTATCAGAGGTTGGAGGAGGCCTCATAGGGACTGCACAATAGCGTGGGGGTTCCTGGCGCCGGAGAGGGCACAGCATTTTGGGATGCATTGGCCCCAGCCCCGGAGCAAGGGCGGACAGGGAGAAGCCCCGGAGCAAGGGGGTGCAGTGAGGAACCCCAGAGTGAAGGGGCAGTGAGGAGCCCTGGAGTGGGCACTGGCGAGAAGCCCTGGAACGGGCAGTGTGAGACAAGCTATAGGGCGCTGGCGAGGGCACAGGCTGAGGGACAAGCCAGAGAGTGTCCACGTGGCACAAAGAGTAGAACAGACCTGAACAACATCAGATACATCTGTGAGGCTTCGGCTGTGGTGTAAGGGGATGAAAGGAGCCACAAATGGTGCCTCAGGCACCGAGACAGAAAATAGGCAGCCTCCTGCTTGATTAAAATATTCCAAACAAGCAAAGTAACAACAAGGCGTGGCAGTGAGAAGGCAGGCAGTTGACCCTTAATCAGTGTAAATGGCCCCGAAGAGGCACAACTGTCACAATCACTTAATGAGATTAATTGATGTCTTAACACAAGACAGTCTTAAACCAATGAGTTGTGGACAGGACAGTGTTTCATAGACTGCTCAGGCTTAAAAATAACATATTCCTTGCCCTTTGTTCATATGCAGGCCATCACTAAACTTTTCTGCTTTCTCCTCTATGATATTGTAAAAATCCAATCATCCCTTTCTGTCCTGATAGTTAAACTCTTGTCTGCACCTATGTCATTTCACATCTTAACTGTTGTAATTTCTTCTTCACTGGTTTCTCTATTAATCAGGTTGCCCCCAGCCCCTCAGTCTACCAAAAATGCCACTCCCAGTTATCCTCTCTATCAATCAACCACAAAACAGTACCATCCTCTCTGAATTGCTCTTATCTAGTACATCCTTGCCTTATTCTTGCCTACATGGCTATGCATAACTCAGTCCAACTTCAGTTCTCATTTTCTAGACCCATTTCATAGTAGCTAGGGTCAGAAGGGACCTGAACAGATCATCTAGCCTGACCCCCTGCCACAGGCAGGAATGAATGCTGAGTTCACAAGACCCCAGATAGGTGATCATCCAACCTCCTCTTGAATTTGCGCAAGGTGGGGGCGAGGACCACTTCCCTGGGAAGCTGGTTCTAGATTTTGGCTACCTTGTCAAATATTGCCTTCTGATCTCTTACCTAAACCTATTCTCCATCAGCTTATTACCATTGTTCCTTGTCACCCCAGGTGATGCTGGGGAGAAAAGGGCTCTACCTATTTGCTGTTGATCTCCGCTGATGAGTTTGTAGGCAGTCACATGGTCCCCCCCCTCAGCCTCCTCTTGCTGAGGCTAAATAGGTTCAGGTCCCTCAGTCTCTTCTCATAGGGCCTGTCCTGCTGCCCTCTCACCAAGAGGGTGGCCCTCCTCTGAACCCTCTCCAGGCTGGCCACATCCCTCTTGAAGTGCGGCACCCAGTACTGGATGCCGTACTCCACTTGCGGCCTGACCAGTGTTGCATAGAGGGGGAGTATCACCTCTCTGGACCGGCCTGAGATGCACCTTTGGATGCATGACAAGGTATGGCTGGCCTTGCTGGCTGCGGTCTGGCATTGGTGGCTCATGTTCATCTTGGAGTCAATAATGACTCCAAGATCCCATTCCGCCAATGTGCTTTCAAGAGGAAAACTCCCCAGCCTGTATGTATGCTGTGGATTCCTTCTCCCAAGATGCAGCACCCTGCATTTGTCTACCTTGAACCCCATCCTATTCTCATCTGCCCACTTTTGTAGTCTGTCTAAATCTTGTTGCAGACTCTCTCTCCCTTCAAGTATGTCCACCTCGCCCCACATCTTAGTGTCATCAGCAAACTTGGACAGTGTGCTTTCCACCCCCTCGTCCAAGTCACTGATGAATATGTTAAACAGTGCAGGCCCGAGGACCGAGCCCTGGGGAACCCCACTGCTCACATCTCACCAGGTTGAGTACAACCTGTCTACCACTACTCTCTGGGTGCATCCAATCAGCCAATTTTTTACCAATCCAACCGTGCAGGCGTCAATGCCACAGTTGTTTAATTTATTGATGAGGATGGGGTGAGAGACAGTGTCAAAGGCCTTCTTAAAGTCCAGAAAGACTACGTCCATGGCAACTCCATCATCCAAGGATTTAGTTACTTGTTCATAAAAGGCAATGAGGTTGGTCTGGCAGGACCTGCCTTTGATGAACCCATGCTGGTTACCCCTGAGCTTGATCTCCCCTGCTAGCCCCCCACAGATGTACTCCTTGATGGTTCTCTCCAAGATTTTCCCAAGCACCAAGGTGAGGCTTACAGGCCTAGAGTTATTTGGGTCCTCCTTCCCCCCTTCCTTGAAAACTGGGACCACATTAGCCAGTTTCCAATCACCCGGCACCTGGCCAAATAACCACGAATGCTCATACAGCCAGGTCAAGGGCTCCGTGATGACCCCTGCCATCTCCCTCAACACCCTTGGGTGGAGGGCATCTGGACCTGCAGATTTAAAAATGTCTAGCCCTTCCAGAAGATCCCTAACTACATCTGCACTGACTGAAGGCCTGACAGAGCTATCCCCAAGATTGTCCCTTCCTCTGGTAGGTGGGCTATCCATTCCCTTCACTTCATTAAGATCATAAGCTTCTATTACACCTCAATTATTTCCTTCTGTCACTTCTGTATTTATAATTCTTTCTTGTGATGCTTGTCCTATGCACAGATAGTCTTCCCAGTCCTACTTGACCAGACCCTTATTTGCTCCTAAATTAAGGCAAAGGATCTGAAAAATAAATATAAAGATAAAAGAACATCTTAAATAGAAAAATCTCTCAGGAATAGAACAATTATCCCAGGAATCAGAAAAGTCTTTATTTTGCCCTTGTTATTTGGAGATATGAATTGTAAAAGCCATGTTCTTTATGACCATAATATATAGACTGATGCCTCCCTGGGGCAGGGGTTGCATCACCCCAACTAAGAAATGCATACCATAATAATAAATAATACATAATGAGAGTCATGTATTTGCTTATACTGTTTGATTTGCTTAGTTATACTCTTCTGTTTGTGGCATAGGTTATTATTTATGTATTTTTTCACTGTAATTTAATTACTTTGTGTTTGCATGTGTATGTTTTGAAACTGTCATAAAAACTTTAGGCAAAATAAATTTAAAAAAAAAAAAAAGGGAAATGCTGTATACCAACTGAGGGAAAGGAGAGTTAAATAGAAATTGTTTGCTGGTGTTTTTGCTAGTCTAGCTTGTCCCAGCCAACCTCTTTCTTGCTGTGGACAAAATAAGTAGAGCAATGAGAAAAAAATGCAGTTTTACTTGCATGGCTGCATCTACCTTGGGGCTTTTCCTAGCACTGCTATACCAGTCACAAATGACACTCCTTCATACCCATGACCAACAGTGCTAAGTCAGCAAAGTTTGGTGTGTGGACCTAGCCAAAGAAATATTGGGTACAAGATTTAATGAAAATATGAACCACCCTAAACTTTAAAATGAATGTCAGAATTCACAGACTGATAGAAATAGAAACTATGGCTGGAAGCCTATATCCGAAAATCAAACCTAAACTTCCTTCATTGCAATGTAAGCCTGTTGTTTCTTGATTTACTCACCTGTACATAGAGAACAAGCTATAAGCTTCCACTTCACAGTAATGCTTACCTTATTTGAAGACTGTTACCATTATTTTTGCCCTTCATTTTCTCTTTTCTAGATTTAAGAAACCCAATTCCTTGAAGTTTCCTAGAGCTCTAGTCATTTGGATGATCTTTTTCAGATCCAGTCTGCATTCTTCTTGAAGCATGGAAAATTGTACACAGGCCTCACTAGTGCAGAGCAGAAAACAATGATTACTTCATGTGACATTCCTATTGATACATCCTATTTTGGTGTTTGTTTGTTTTACAACAGCATGACATTGTTGCCTCTGTGAAAAGATCGAGAACACATACCCCAAAAAGACCCCTGGCCAGAGGAGTCTGTCTAGCCGCAGTGCCGTGGCCATGCTCTGGAGAGACCTCCTGATCCACCCCGACTTAGCCTTATCAGCTCACTGGGTGAATTGGATTGGGTTAATTAAGCTGCCAGGGGTTATTTCCGGCTCCGCATGTCAGGACAAGGAGAGGAGGTAAAGGAAAGAGATAAGGGTGGCAGTGAGGGTAGATGCCCATCTGCTGCCCAGGACTGAAGTCCCTGGGAATGAGGCAATAGACTCACAAGATCTTCAGAGCTCGGAGGAGCTCAGAGAGAAGAGAAAAAGAAAAAACAGTTCCGTGTTAATTGGCCACCACGGGAGGTCAGTTGAGCTGGCGGGGCAGTAATTACTGGAAAAAAAATCCCAACAAAATGCTTGTTTGTGGCTTTGGCGGTCAGGCGTGTATATATTGAAGATAAAGAAGGAGAGAGTCAGCACCAGAGACTCCTGCAGCGAGGGGAAGATTGCTGAATGGACAGCAGGTTTCATTTTATTTCTTTTTCCTTTGCAAATAAGTTTTTCTTTTCTTTTTTTTCTGCCTGGCCAGCCCTTTGGCTAGTGCCAGTAGGCTCTGGGTCGGGGAGTCATCACCCCTCCCCAGTTAATAGAGTCATCAAAGTCGTGGCAGGGGAGGTAGCAGGGAGGAAGACCGACCCAATTGTGCTGACTGGCACTGGCCCGGTGAGGGAAAAGGACAATGAATGTCAACGGGATGCAAAGGCCCACGCCTGTACATGGTGATATCCCAACAATCTCCTATTCATTTGGAGATCTGTTATAATCCTTAAATACTTATCTGCAGAACTGTTGTTTGGCCAGTCACTCCTCACTTTGCATTTGCTTATTCCTACCTAGAAGTAGGTATTCTTCACTTGTTCGGGTTGAATGGAATCCTACTTATTTCAGACCTTTTCTCCAACTTTTCAAGATCATGTTGAATTCCAATCTTACCCTCCAAATGTTTTGTAACTCCTCCCATCCAAGTGTCATTTATGCTGACATCTAAGTCCTTAAGGGAAGTAGTGAGTATTATCAGACACAGGACAGATCTCCTGCAGGATGACTTGATACATCAATCAAGTTTGAGAGTGAAAACCAAAAGGAAAAATCATGAACCACATTCATAGCCTGGAAGGACTAGAAGGTATCAGTGTTCACTTGTTCTCCTCAACCAAGGGATAGCTTCCTGAGTGATTTGGAAGCTGTCAGACAGCCAAGAAATGTGGAAAGTGGATTGAAATGATAATGCACTGATATGCAAAAAAACCAATAAAATCTAGCTGTGTACGTCCACGTGTTAGCTCATGGTTCAAAGAAAAATGTATGTATAAACATGCATATTTTCAGAAGACCTGTGGATTTCTGTGCCTTTGCATTAGGGATGTAAACGTTGTTTAAAAAATATTTGTTTATATTGGTTAAATGAGTAACTGGTAAGACAGCAGCTTGGACACAGTTGCTGCTGGGAGCCGCTCCTGGAGCCCTCAGACAGGCAAAACAGCCCAGGTGAAGTCCTGTGCTTGGAGTGGGGGAGCACCTGTAAAAGAGCAGCTAATTGTTTAACTGATGAGTTATTAGGCTAGTAACTGTTTTCCTCTTAGTCTATAGCAGTGGTCTCCAACCTTTTTAAGCACAAGATCACTTTTCGAATTAAAGTACAAGCCAGGATCTACCGCAAAGAAAATGTAGGAATAACTGTTTATATTTATATTTATGTTATATAAAGCTGAGATCAAGTACTTAATATACATAATTATACTTTTTCCCTACTTATCGAGTCTTAGTGTGATACATGTGACTGCACATTATCTACCTGCTCCAAACCAGGCTCACACCACTGCAAGTAGCTGAGGCACAGCTGCAATCCTCTGCCTGTGTCAAGAGTATGCAGGTTACAGATTGTGGCTCTGCCCTGGCTCTGGAGCAAGCTGCCCCCCATCCCAAGTTCCCAGCAGCTCCAGAGTAGCCCCCTGCACTGCTTTGCTGCACACGCTGCCAGTGCTGCTTATGCTGGTCTCCATGGCAACCCCAGCCTGAGCTTTCCCAGGCAGGTGTGGCTGGGGTTTCCATGGAGATGGGCCCAAACCATGAGGGCAGGGGCTGCTGGGAAATTGGCCATTTTGCCCACTCATTTTATGCCTAACTTTAGCTTGAAAAAAACCGAGATGGGGGACTGAGACTGAGATCGACTGTCAGAGGCTCCACAACTGACCAGTCAATCTCGATCTACAGGTTGATGACTGCTGTTCTATAGGTACTAGTCCCCCTTTCCCCTCCCTCCTTCTCCTTCCCGCCTCCCTCCTTCCTGCTTTCTAATTCCCGCTGGGGCACCACATGGTTTCCCTTCCCCCACTTCCTTGCCAGACTGTGCCCACCCCAAGTTAAAGAATAACCAGTAAGCTAACCAGTTACCATTGCAATTATCAGTTAAACAATTAAACAATTAATGATTTAATCTTTCACGTAAGAGCCTTTAAACCTTTCACATCCCTGCTTGGCATATATCCCCACTGTCGGTTGGACTGACTAGCTAACTGAGAGTAAATAAAGGCAAGTTGGTCTCATGGGGCATCTATACACGTGACTGAGCTCTGCTAATTAGCATGCATCGGAGCAGACTCGATTAACTGAGTCTATTGAGTCTGCCGCGAGTCTGCTGGAGCGTGCTAATAGAAACACTCCAGCAGCCTCCACATCATGTGTATTCAGCATCTCCATGTCTCAAAATGGCAGCAGGGGTGTTTTAACTAAACCTCATCAAGCGAGCTTTAGTTAAACACCCCCACTGCCATTATGAAGTACAGGACACTGAATACACATGATGCTGCAGGCGCTTTAATTAGAGTGGCTCTCAGAGCCACTCAAATTAAAGCACCACCCCCCACACACACACACCCCTACACATCCCCTGGAGCATGGTTTTGTGTGCATATTGTGAGTATTGGAGAGTATGTCTGGTCTTGTAAACTAGTGCATGAGTGGGAGTGCTGTACTGTGGCTATTTGGATGTGTTTGGCTGTTGGATAATCTGCGTGCTTCTTGATCAGCCTTGTAAGCAGTGATAGATTGTGAGCAATAATGCAGCTGGTAACTTGCCCCCTTGGAGGGCTTAAGATACAATTGTAGCAGGCTTACCTTTCTGATCTTAGGTTGAGACCCAGGCTTGAGATTCTGCTGTTTTGATTGGTGGAGCCCATCCACCAATCAGGAGGCAGCAAGAGAAGTGAAGTCATGCCCCTTTCCTGACAGGAGGGGGAAAGGAGCTCCCCTGGACCTGATTGTAGACTGCAATACTGTCAGGTCTGGAAGACTTCAGGGGCAGAGCCCTAGAGAATATAAAAGGAGCTGTGTGCCCAGCATGAGGAAGATGCGTCAGGGAAGGAGAAGGGAGAAGAGTGGGGATTAGAAGACCTGAGGAGAGCTGCTCAGCAGGGCAAAGCAGTAGCTCAGATGAGCCCACAAAATGTAGCCCGTGTGTACACAGGTTTGTTCTCCCCTCTCCAACTGAGGGAATTATTGGCAGGGCAGTTTGCTGTGGAGGGACACAGAAGCCCAGTGGCTGCCTCTGTCCCCTATAGAGTCAGGCCCAGTCAATCAATTACTTAACTATATACAAATTTATTATTACAACAAAAACATTAACAGGTAAGGGCATAGATTTTATATATATGTACACATTTACAAAACAATAAACCCTATACTATATATACACACACACACAATTATTATTCAGATATACAAGTGAACAATAGAACAACCCAGAACAAAGGATATTGATCAGGCAACCTTATAACTCTATAAATATACAAACCATTGCTTCAATTTATTCACATAAACTATAAGGCACAGTTATAGTTACAATTATAACAAGCAACCCTTAGACTACCTGAGTGCCCTCCAGGGCACGGGCTCCACTTCCAAAGTACCACTACAGGAAAGGAGGTGGGGGGAATGAAAAGAAGTGGAAGACCTCAAAGACTCCTAAGCGCCCCCATCACCCAGGAGCAGCCCACATGGTGCCCCTTCACAACCCTGGGGGTCCCTCCCCTGTGGAGACTCTCACTCCAGGGTAACTTACTACTCCACGGTCCCAGAGGGTTGCCTCCCATTCTCCAGGTTGAGCTCTGTTCCCTGCCAGGCTTTCCTGCCACCTGACTCTGCTGCCACCAGCCTGGCTTAGGGCTATTTGCACCGCTGCGTGTAGCGGGCATTTCTCCTTGTGCTAGGGGTTGAAGGCCTGGGCAGCCTTGTGCAGCACTGGGGCTTGGTCTGCTCCCAGGCCCTTGGTGCAATGTCATCTGCACTGAGCTGCTGCCCCGTGCCAGCAGCTGTAGACCTGAGCCACCTCAAGCAGCTCTCAGGATCTCTCACCCTCCACGCAGCACCTCCTGCACCAAGTTCCCAGCCTTGTGTGGAGCTTGAGGACCTGAGCTGCCCAAGCAGCTCCAAAGATCCTGCTCCATGCACCATCCTGTACTATGTCTCTGGCTGCACGCCAAAGGTTGCAAACCCAAGCCACCTCACACAGCTCCTAGGGTTTGGACGCCATGTGCCATTCTGCACACCAAGAGCCTAACCACTGGAGCCGTCCGCAACTCCCCACCGATGGAAGTCTTCAGGGGCTCTTCAGGCTACTGCTTCCCCCTGCTAAGCAGCTCTCCTCAGCTCTTCTAAGCCTTGCTCTTCTCTTCTCCATCCCCGATGCATCTCCCTCATGCGGGGCATGCAACTTCTTTTATACTCTCCAGGGCTCCGCCCCTGAAGTCTTCCAGACCTGACAGTATTGCAGTCTACAATCAGGTCCAGGGGAGCTCCCCTCCCCTCAAGAAAGAGGTGTGACTTCACTTCTCTTGCTGCCTCAGTATAAGCCCAGGCCCTAGGAGCAGAGCTGGCAGTCACACCTAGGGAACCAGAGAAGCAACATCACTCAACCTGCAGACTGCAGCTCCCAGAACATCTGGAGGTCAGGGTGGGAGCCATGGGCTTGGAGGAAGTTCTTGGTCCTAGGTAAGACCTGAAACTGCATCCTGCTGGGGTAGGATGGGTGGTGGGGCTGCCTGTGGCAGGGCATTCTCCAGGAAATGCCACATCTGTGCCTCTCCTGTGAAAGGTAAGGATGGGGTGCCAGAAAGCCTCAGTGCCCATGACCTGGTGGGTTACCCCATAGAGAGGACAGGTTTGGGATCCAAGCACGTTGACAGACGCGTGAGACCTGAGTAGGCTGTAGGGCAAATTTGGGATGCCTGAGGCCAGAGAAGGCCAGGGGCCAGAGTCAGCCCGGAGTCTGGGGCAGTAGGTCTGATGTCCTGACATAGTATAGGGCCTGAATTGGGCAGCCTGAAGGTCTGCGAAGGGCCAGGACCAAGTGTGAGAGAGAAGAAGACTGAAGGGCTGTATGAAGTAGGGCCAAGGGGCCTGAAGTGTCATACAGAGTAGGGTAGAGTGCATGTGGCCCATGGTGGGGTCAGAATGGGTGTGACTCAATAAAAGGGGCAATGTGAATGGGACTCAGTTATGGGGCATGTAAGAGGACCAGCATAGGGGCCTGGAAAGGGCTAAGTGAGTCAACTATTTGGACGTGATCTGCACACAAAGCCACGAGAGACAGTGCAGGGATAGTTTGGAGCCGTGTATTATGCCCTTGGCATCAGGGCAATAAATGGGCAACCTACCACCTGTGAACAACTGTTCAGTTCCATTAAATGTGTGGCAGGTGAGTCAGGTGGGCAGACTGCCCTAGACAGGTGAGCAGGCCAATGATTGGACCAGCCTCAAGGCAGTCCCCTGTCACACTGTTATACTGTTGTTGTTAATGTTATCCCTTACCTCTATCTATATTCCCTACTGTCCTTTCAATAATTTTTTGTTTATATTTTTAACTTTTAATTCTGGTTCTCTGTGTGTGGTGTTAATAACCTCCTCAGCAAAAACCAAAGCTGACACATCCCATCTCTTAGTGGGCAGGACACTGCATGCTGACAGCGAGCCTAATACTAACCTATCCTAATTGCTCACCACTCCAGCGGGTTCCCTTCCTAAACTTATTTGTTCCCACTACACCTGTGTAGACCGGCTTGAGATTGGATCATAGAACACAAACATATTTGGAAATCAGCTTGTGTTTCCTCACTAATTTGAGAAAGCAAGATTATTAAAAATCTTCATATTTTCTTAAGGAAAAAAATGAACATAATTTTCTGGGCACTGGTTCTTGTTCGTTTTCTTGTTTTTGGGGGGCATCATTTGTTAGCTGTTCACGTACTGTGTGTTCATTTTAATTCCTACATTACTATGTACCGCATATTTTTATGCAGTGATTCATATTGTCTGCCGCTAGATGGCAATACTACCAGCTGATGTTTTTCAATAATATGGGAGCAAGTATCATGGTGAAAAGCATGAAATATTAAGCTCTAGCTCTCTGCAGAAACACTAAGCACTGAGTCAAATTTTGATCACTTTGTTTATACGCTAATTTTATTTATTTATATTTTAAGATAAGTAAAAGATGCCTAGCTAGGGCAAAAGGCACTCAAAACACCATTATTACTAGATATCAACAATATTAATTGAAACTGGGAAAATAAAAATAACCTGGAAGAGACCGGGGATGCTGAACCAAACCTAGTAATGCCAACTCTCACAAAATTATCATAAGAGTTGCAATTTCTAGGTAAAATTAATTTTGACTCATGATCTAACACTCAAATCTTGGGATTTTTTCTTCTGGCTCCAACCAGACCAGAACCAGCCGCAAGTCCCTGGGAGCCCAGGCAAGAGTGGAGCCTGGGTAGGGCCTAGCTGCAGGGGGTGTAGGGAGCCCTGCCAGGTCAGCACCAAGCCTGGGGCCACAACGGGAAGGGGGGCTGCCCAGGGCGATGCGCGAGGAACCAGGGGGAAGGGTTAGAACAGAGCATCTCATGATTTACATACGAAATCTCTTGATTTTTAAGAGTTTGTCTCTTGATTTTTGACACAGTGGGGTTGGCAATACTGCAAATTCTATGGGCAGCATTGGAGTGGGCTGACCACTAGGAGAGGTAAGATCTATTCCTACACTGTTTTATACCAACACCAAATGAGTCCCCCATTAGGCATGACCTGGACAGAGAATCATGGGTCAAGCTGAACAGACTGAAATCTGGATATGGATGCTTCAAAACAACAGTTTACAAGATGAGCATCTTAGCCCGCTGTGTGAATGTGGTGCCCAACGAACAGCACAGCACTTAATCAGAAGTTGCAGTCTCTACAAAAGCCCAGACAGGGTAAATGGAATCCGCACTCTGAGCCACAATACCAACAGTGGCTCGTAGATTTAGAAGTTGATATCTGATACCATACGAAAGAGAGAGAGAAATAGTAATCATTTCAACAGGAAGTCCATTGTCCAACCAATGCCTTTCCACCCTTTCTTAATTGGGAGAACCATGTAAATAAATGGCCATCCTGTTCAAATAAGATGAGCAGAATTTAGCTCTTCATTCATATACAGTAAAAGCTGTGTTAACTGGCACGAGTGGGGAACGTGGCATGCTGGTTATATAAAAATCCCAGTTACCTGAGGCAGGGGTTATCAGCCAGATGCAGGCCAGGGCAAGGGGAGGTGGGGGACGGCAGCAGCTGGATGCAGAACGACAGCAGTGCAGCGTGGTAGGTGGGTGGTGGTGGTGGCCGTGTGCGAGATTCCCCCTCTCCTCCCCACATCCAGCCAGCCAGCCGGAAATTCCAGTTAATAGAAATGCCAGTTACTAAAATGATGGTTAACACAGATTTTTCTGTATATTTTCTATCACTGGGATTTCTTTACTATCTATGATTACAGGAACATGAAGAAGGTTCTATAAGACCTTGTTTATATGCTTCAATATTGTCAATGCCAGTAGAAATGTACTGAGCTCCACCACAGATCAATTAAGATAAAAACCCTTTTTAAAAATAAATGTTCAGCCTTAACCACAATTGAATAGAATGGTCTCATAGTCAAGGCAGACCCATTCTCTTCCAAACTACATAACTTTTTAATTAGTTTTCTCAAATAGATATACTCAGAAAAAAAGGATATCTGTGGACTATACGTACGAAATAACACCTGAAAAGAAAATTGAAAAGAACAAGATGCCATTAATCCCAGCAAGAACAGGATTGGACAGCGGATGAATGCTATTCAGTGACGCTGCATGTTGACGTTACTGAATGCTGCAAGTATTCAGCACTTCTGAAAGTTGGGTCCTACAAAGAACCTATGCATACTTAACTTTCCTGACTGAGTGCAGCTTGGAAAGAACATAGATCATAGGTTCATGGAAAAGTAGGACTGGAAAGGACCTCACAAATTCATCTTCTCAAAGCAGGAGCATCCTAAACCACCCCAGCCAAGTGTCTGTCCAACTTCCTGCTGAAAATTTCCAGGGATGGAGATCCTACAATTTCTTTAGGTAGCCTGCTACCATGTTTGATCACCCTCATAGTCAGAAATGCTATTATACAGCACCAGAGAGATACAAAAATGCAGTAGGTATAAAAAGTTCTGCGTACTAAAGGCTTTGCTTTTACCTGGAGTATGCACTTACTATAAATCTGTGGGGGCCAACCTTTTTTTGCAGGCCTGTTACAAATTAGCCCGATGTCCTCCCCAGCAGTAGCACAAGGACTTTTGCCACCCAGGGCAAAAGAAATTTTGCTGCCTTCCCTTATAATGCACCTGGGACCTATTGACAGCAGGCATCAGACAGAGCCCTACAGTGGTTTGACAGCAAGCTCCAACCCATGCTGACAAAAAAATACTGACCCCTGTTTTAATCAGTTATACCAGGGGTGTCAAACACATGGCCTATGAGCCAGATCTGGCCTGCAGAGCCGACCTGACCAGCTTACCAGGCTAGAAGTTGGAGGGCATAGCTAAGAGCAGTGGCCTGCTGCAGAATCTGAGGTCCTTGGCCCCAGTGAATGTGGTGGCTAGTGACAGGAGGGTGAGCAAGGGCTGATACAGGCCCGGTCTCCCTCTGGCTGCTTTGCCTTTTGTCACCACAATGACCCTACCTCCTCAACCATCAGCATTACCACTCCACGATGGAACTGCTACCACCACTACATGCCCCACACCAGAGCTGGCACTACTGCTGCAACACAGGGAATGTGGCACATGGCAGAAGCTCTAGCTCTGGCCCATGGTAGGTGGCAGCAGCGGCAGGTTTGTCATGTGGCACATGACAGAAACAAGAACCACTACTGCTTTCACCACTGCCACCACCTACCCTGGGCCAGAGCCAGAATTGCTGCCACGTGCCCCAGGCTATATCCAGCCCAAAAGGAGCCATGCAAGTCCAGATTCAGCCCAAGGAATAAGGTGAGTTTGACAATCTGCACTATGTGTGAGTTAGTCCAGAACCAAAAGTGGCCCTACTACTGGTAAACATCCTTCAGCTCCACCTGGGGCTTCAGATGTTTCCAAATCCTTTGGCAAGCAACCTACGTGCAGGCCCAAGCCCAGAGGCACGGGGTTTGGATGCCTCCGGGTTTCGCTTGCCCTCAGCCATACGGCCCCAGGAACAAGCTAGGGAGGAGCCTCCAGTTTCCATAAAGTGGGCATAAAGCCAAGGTTAAGTATGCATTACCTACACACATACTGTCCCATGTCAGCAGAGCGGTCTTCCCTGGGTGCAGCTTCCTAGATCAGCCTCTGTGGTGATCATGATATTTTGCCCTGGTAAGCATAGACCATGCTTGATCTGAGCCAAGAAGTGATGGCAACAGGGCATCAAGTCTAGCTTGACAAGGACACACCAGGGTCCACGGAGGGCGGGGGGGGGGGGAGTGTTGCAGCAGCGCCTGGGAAAGGTCTGGCGGTGTCTAGAGCGCACCACACACCCACAATATGGGGCCGGGCACAGCTGTTCAATGGGCCCCGAGGCAGGGCTGAGCCTGCTTTTCCACAGACACCTCCTCTTTGGGTCCTCCCATTCCTGTCCCAGCATGGTTTTTTTTAAATATCAACAAACATCCAGGATTTGGGATTAGCATAGACTGTGCCTGATCTGAGCCAAGCAGTGAGGGCAATGGCATCAAGCCCAGTTGGACCAGGACACACCAGGGTCTGCAAGGGAGGTTTGCAGCAGCACCTGAGAAAAGTCTGTTGGTGTCTAGAGCATGCAGTGTGGGGCTGGGCACAGCTGTGCAATGGGCCTGCAGGCAGGGCTAGGGTTTGTCCCAGTGGGGTTTTTTAGATGTGAACAAAGCTCCCGGATTTGGACTTTCCCTCTGCTCAGCAGGGAAGCTTTTGGGACCCAGGGCTGCAGCTCCCCCGGCAGGGAAAGAGGCAGCCGGGAGAGTCTGCAGGACTGGGGGTGAGGGGCGCTGGGGGCTGCCCACCTTGGGAATCCCTTTTTCCCGCTTGAACTCCTGGAGAGGAAAACAGGAGCCATGGCACGTGACGTCCCCGCCCCACCTCCAAGGGCAAGACGGTTCGACAGGTCACGTAGCGCCTTCCCGCCGCCTCCCGCACTTCCGGAAACACTCCCGGGGCGGAATGACAGCGGAGCCGGCCAATCGCAGCCGGGTACGCTCCGGAAGGTGGATCTCCTTCGCGAGCGGCGGTTTAGAATCTCCCGGGACGGGCAGGGTGAGGTGGGGTTTTTCCAGGCAGCGAGGGGTCGCGGCCTGGCGGCTCCGCGGGCCTCCTGCCCCGTGTCGTGCAGCAAAGCTGTGCGCACCTGCGTGGGCTCCCGGCGTCGTGCGGGGTTGGGGTGGGGTATGTCCACGAACTCCGTATTATTTTATTCTAATTACCGTCTTGTAAATTGTCGCTGGTGAAATGATTGCTATGCGCTGGGCTTTAGATGCCTTGGTGATGTTTCTGTTGCCTTCTACGAGTCCTTTGTAGTAAAGTGCTAACCATAGATACACCAAAATGAAAATGCCTGCTTCTGAATGCATTGCGATCCCCTCATACGTATTTGTGTGTGTTCCAGTTGTTTCTCAATGGAGACGAAAACACCGGTCAGAAGATACGAAACACGAAGGAACTCGAGGCTAAAAGAACCAGAAGCCAAAACTCGGGTCGACTGGAGACGGACAAAAAGAAACGTTATAGTGTTTAACAGCGATGATGACACTGATGAAGAGCTGTCGTCTCCGGAAGATGAGCATTCGTCCTCATTGGAAGATGAAAAAAATGAAACTGTAGTTGAAAAGAGTAGCTTTGCAGATCATGAGGAGAAAAGTCTTGACACAGTTATTGTGGAGGATGCCGAGGATGAACCCATTGCTTTAGGAAAGCGCAAGCGGTTAAGCACGTCGGTATTGTATGACAGTGATGGGAGTGATGACAGTGATATCCCTGTTAGAAAAGTGTTTGCTAAGCGCAACTGCATAATGGATGAAGAGAGCTCTCAAGAGCAGCAGCACCCCTGTAGCACCCTTACGGCAGAAGAGAATTTGCCTAGTAAGGACCAGAAAGTGTTAACAGAATCAAAATGTGTGTCAAGACCAAATGCCATCCAGACATCTGATGACAGGGAATATTGTGAGGTGATTATTGTACCTTGTGGGACACGTCTTATCTTGGTTAGCAGTGTTTCATTGGGGGGGTTTTCACTCGAGGTGGACTGGGAATTCCCAAAGTCTAGAGTGTGGGCACTCTAGAAGGGAGCAATAGGCTACAATCGGACGTAGACAGGTTACAGGGGTGGGCGGATGAGAACAGGATGGGTTCAACACTGACAAGTGTAAAGTGATGCACCTGGGGAGGAACAACCCGCTCCATACCTACAGGTTGGGGAACTCCCTTCTTGTCAGTACAGAGGCAGAAAAGGATCTTGGAGTCGTCATTGACTCCAAGATGAACATGGGCTGGCAGTGTGGGGACGCAGTCAGGAAGGCCAACCGTACCTTGTCATGCATCCACAGATGCATCTCAGGCAGGTCCAAGGAGGTGATCCTCCCCCTCTATGCGGCACTGGTCAGGCCACAGCTGAAGTACTGCGTCCAGTTCTGGGCGCCGCACTTCAAGAGGGATGTGGACAGCATGGAGAGGGTCCAGAGGCGGGCCACTCATATGATCAAGGGGCAGCAGGGCAGGCCTTATGAGGAGAGGCTACGGGACCTGAACCTGTTCAGCCTCCACAAAAGAAGGCTGAGGGGGGATCTAGTGGCCTGTTACAAACTAGTCAGGGGGGACCAGCAGGCATTGGGGAAGTCCCTGTTCCCCGGAGCACTGTCAGGAGTGACCAGGAATAACGGGCACAAGCTGGTAGAGGGTAGATTTAGGCCAGATATCAGGAGGCGCTACTTCACGGTCAGGGCGGCTAGGATCTGGAACCAGCTTCCAAGAGAAGTGGTGCTGGCCCCTACCCTGGGGGTCTTTAAGAGGAAGTTAGATGAACACCTTGCTGGGGTCATTTGACCCCAGTAATCTTTCCTGCCATGGCAGGGGGTTGGACTAGATGATCTACTCAGGTCCCTTCCGACCCTAGAAACTATGAAACTGAAAATTCAGGGTACCAAATCTGCCAGTCTTCACGTTCCAACCAGGCACTGGTGGGGTTCAGTCTTGACTTTGTTTTCATTGCTCAGGATTGAGGGGGTTTTTCTGCTTCCGGACATAATCAAACAACTGATCAAATAGTTTTAGAATTTTGCATCCCTATGTAACTAAAGGGATTCTCCTCCAAATACTTGCTCTTTTCCTTTCCTCTTAAAAAAATGACTGACAGACACATGGGATAAGGCTGCTAAACCTTTTATGTGAAACCTGCTACCTGTTGAGATGACTTGCAGCTCTGAAGCAAAGTAAATTGCTACAGATGGGGCAAGGTAGAGCAGAGGCATAGCAAGGCAAGTTTTTCTCCGCAGCTACATTACTGAGGCAGACCAACCTAGATAAATTCCAGGTGAAGGTATTCTTTCACTTTTTCAGAAAGATGTTAGCTAGTCTGCCAGCATTTTTTTGTTTTGTTTTGTTCCTTCTTACTTGAATGCATGGTGTAACTTGAAGACTGCAAATCTTGCATGGTGTGTTTGATTGTTTTATAAATAAAACTCAAAGAATAGTTTATTTTGATTTTATTTAGGAGTCTAGTGATGAAACGGAAATAGAGGAGTCATTCTATAAGTTACCCCTCACACCAACAGAAAGCAGTGATGATGACGAGAGTATGAAAGACTTTATAGTTGATGATGATGATGATGAAGAGGAATTTACAGAACATGATGAAAATCTGAACCTGCTCCAAGAGAGAGCACGTGCTCCATTAAAAGGCCACTTAGTGGAGTATTACATACCACACCGTAAGCCTAAAATAAGCTATAAGTTGGTGGAAGTACTTTGCTTGTCATGTAATGATTTTGTGTTCATCAGAACCTTGTTTTTATATAAATATAAAATAGCATGCCTGTGAAGCGTATGGTAGCTTAAATTCATATTTTCAAAGGCCATAACTTACTATGGGAGTACTGTAGCTTCCACAACTAGTATGCAGTAATTTTATAACTTTTATTTTATCGGGGAGAGTGTGGTTATGGAAAAGATACTTTATTTGCATCTTTTAATTGGTTCATGGTGCAGACACATCATGTCACATGCTTTAACACACGTGTTAATATGGAGCAGACATTGGTATAAGTTACCTGGTATACAGGGTCATATGTCCTGAGCTCTAGTTAATTTCATCCCTGAATAGGTGTTTGCACCAACTGCCTCCTGTGCCACTTTTATGATGAGGCAATGTAACAGCACTTATGGGTGTGGACAGAAGTTACCCTTTTTGCCATTTAAAGCGCTTTATTGCTGTGGCTTAATAGAAGTGGCCTTACAGCGCTTTAAAAATGGGTACAGTGCTTTAAATTATCCCCTGTTAAAAGAGGCATTAAATTTTGACGCATATTTTACAGCACTTTAGCAACCCACAGCACTTGAAATTACTTCTGTATACTGGCCACACTTCTGACCAGTGGAGAAGAGTGCAGAGCACACTCTTCCTCCTAGCCTTGAAAGTGCAGGGAGGCTCAGAAGCCCCTGCCAAACACTGCACTTCTGTCACGTTTAAGAGTGCTGTAACTTTATGATGCTATACAGCACTGTTATTTAGAGAACTTTTTAAAATGTGCGTGGAGCACTTCTGTGTACACACCCAGTATGCTGTGGAAAAGCTGGTAATCTGTCTGAACAAAACACTGGTGTAATGTACAGCAGTATGCAAACGTTGGAAGCTACCTTAATTTAAATATGAATGTCTTTAATGATATAAGGGTGCAGTATTTTACCAAATACTATTTGATAATACAAATAATATTTCTGTTGATACACATAATAGAGGCCTAGGCTGCTTGTTACCAAAATTTTGATGATATTCATTAAGACTTCATTTTCTCGGTTAGTTGTATTTTGGGTAATTGCTGGTTTTTGAAACTACCTATGGCCCCTCCTATAGTTTCAGCTGAATATAAGGTATTTTTGTCATTGCTTTTTCTATATTGTTGCCATATCCTGTTAAAAAATTCAGAGGTTGAATTGCCTTAGTAGGATGCCACATTTTGACACATACTACAAGCCCCCTATCCCCTATGTTCCCCCCCCCACTCCTGAAAAAAGACATGTGCCTTGTTTTTGCAGGCAGCACATCTAAAAAAGAGCAGTTTTCTGCCCTGCCATTCCCTCTTCCCCTCCCACGTGCCCACTACTGAGTCATGATTGACATGGAGTAAGTCCTGTTGGAGGTAATGTCCAGGAAGCATGGCTTCCCAGGAGATACTCTGGGTGAGACATCAGGAACTTCCAGTATGTCAAGACAGCCACAGAGCTAGGCCTGAACTCTTGAAAGGGCAGTAGCAAGACTGTTACTACTTTATTATAAATAGTTCTTTATATAAATTTTCTATCAATAGTATTGTTTCCGCATTACAAGCCCCTTCAAGATGCTCCTTACTGCAAGCTCCAGCTTGCTTGCCATGAGCCAATTCAGTTGCTGCTTCAGGCATAAGCTGCAGTGCTCAGCCATTAGCTACTCAAAATTCCTTAATGACTGTGAGAGTTATTACTGGATTTAGCCTCTTCTGCTTCCTGGGTCAGAGAGAATATGGAGCCAATTTGGCCATCATTCGAGCACAGCATGTCCAGGTTTCTACTTCAGGAAAGAAAAATAAACTTCCCCACTTAAGATATGCACCCTAATTTTTTTTCGGGGGGAAGAGTGGGGCAGAGGAGGATGTAGTATGCAAGTAAGCACAGTGAGTAAGCACAGTGTGTATATATGACTTGTATGATAGAGGTTTTTGAAATACATTGGGCTAAAATGCACTGTTTCAATTGACATTCCTGTTTCATAACTTAGGGAGGTTCCATTTTCAAACTATTTCTTATGGTTGTACTTTATCAAAGTTGGTAGATGAAAAGTAATATTTGTGGAATTTTTGTCGCCAATGTGCTTTACCTGATTCCGTTTATTTTCCCAGTCTCCCGCTGCGACCATTATGTGCATTTCCAAAGAGTAGTAAAGGCATTTCTCATCAACGCAATTGATGACACATTTTTGTGCTCATTGTATGGTAAGCAAATAACATTAAACAGAAGAGTAATTCAAATTGGTATACTTCTAATAAGAGTATCTGTGTTTTGAAGAAGTGGTCTCCAGGGGTGACTGTGTAGGACTGGGACTTAATTTAGATTCCTCTCCCCAGATCTGCCACTTTATTATGGGACTTCCCACTTGGCTTATTTGCCCAAAGAGTAATCTGAGATAAGTGAAAGAGCCTAATTCTTTCAAGTTTGAAAAGCATTTTTGAGAGTTGTATACAAGTTGTTCTTTGTATAATTAATGAAAATCCAAATTTTATTGGTTAACAGTAGCAAGTCTGTAATGAAGATAGCCTTCCCTTTGCCAAATCTATACTCTGACTTCCACTACAAAAACTAGTTAACTTCCCAAAACATTGCAAGCCACATGTTGTTATAGTTTATATAGTCTCACTGTTCTGAATATTGCTCCTTGTCAGTGTGGGTAAGAATCTGGCATAATTTATTTTGTTAATGATTGCCTGAAAAATGTAGGTTATGATTTTTCTGAGGATTTTGGTTAAACTTAAAAAAAAAAAAGAGAGTGAGACCACACAGACAAATGTAACAACTATCACTATCAAACAATACACATTATTTAGGATTTGTAAACATCTGCACCATTCTATGGGAATACAAGAATAGCAGAGCAGCTCTGACTCTAACCCTGCTTTGTTCACAGTCAAAACTAGGGTGACTTTGCTACAGAATCATGCAGACTTAACAGATTGTAATACCTGCTGCATGCTGCAAAGCACTAGCTCCCCCTCCCCTGTTAAAATGGCCAAAATGCACAGAGTTTTCCAAATGAAGTTTCCTTTCCAAGTCTCTCTTAGATTTGCTTCAAATCAGAAACTTCTTGGCCTAAAAATTGCATGTTTGTTTGCTTGCTCTAGCTGACAAGTCTCCTCATGGAGAAACTTACATGAAAGTTTCTTAAGCAACTTAAGACTAGGGAAGGGATGAATTTGGAGACCATTAATACTAGATACAAAAGAGAATCAGTGGGATGTTGAGGGTATGTGAGACTAGAAAGGGCCTCATAGGCCATTGAGTCCAGCCCCTATGTTTTTCAGGCAGTCATTAAGCAAGGAATCACCATGTTGTTTCCTCGCCCATAATGACAAGGAACAGTATTCAAAACAGTGAAACCATGTGAACTATAACATGCCACAGGTAAAAAGCCAGGGAGATAAGGGCATTGCCAATACTCTGGTATTGCAGTGACAGGGTAGTTAATAGTTGGTTGTTGGATATTTGGTGTAGTCAAGAAACAAGGACAAAGTGGAAAACATGTTTATGCTGATTTAAAATGCTGAATTAGCAGCAGAAATGTATGTTCTTGAAGCCCTTAGTTATTTCTTCTTTTTCTGAGGCCAATACTAGTTTTTTCAGGTTTTCCTAATAGTTTGTGATTAGAGAAGCCGCCAAAATTGGAGCAAGTATAGTAAATATACTCTGCTTCCTACAGCTCTTTATAAAGATATGTAGTCTAGAAAAGTTTCCCTCTTTTAATATAGTTTTATCTCCTACTGCAAGATGCTGTTATTGGCTCCCTAGTGAATGTTTAGTTGAGTTTAGCACTAAAGAAAATCCTTCATCTTTATTTTGTATTCATCATAACATTCTCTCCAGCGTTTCAGCAGAATAGATTTTCTGAGGACTTACAAGTACATCTGTTAATTAGTTTGAGTTAAAATAATTAAAAATGAGCTAGTTTAGCAGTAGGGGTCAGATTTATTTTTGTCCTTAATAATTGAAGTAATGGACTAACACAGGCTCCTTAAGCATCCAATACAATTAAATTTATTGAAATTTTGTGCATAAGTTATACTGAGGAAATTAGGTTGCAATTAAAGTAAATTAGGTATAATAGTGGGTTTCTTTATATACAGCAGTAGGTCTCCAGCCTTCCTCAGGTCTGTATTGACACATTTGGTCAGGAAGTGGGGGAGAAACTATTTAAAAAAAAATCCATTTCCATGTATTCAGGGACTGCAGATACTAAAATCCAGTAATTGTGATTGCAACACATCACCACAGGGCAAAGTTAAATTTGTCTGGGTGGTTTAAGACCTGTATATTTTAGCAGATTTGAATTCTTGAGTTTAATATTGGATTTTTTGATTATTTTTTTTCCTCTCTCAGTCTCTAAAATGTTTTGGGGCAGTTTATACACTGTTCATTGTAAAATTACTAATACACAGCTCCTTATTTTCAGAATGTTTTCATTAGAATTAAGATAAATATTCAGTGTAATTCTAGTTCATTAGATGATTGTTTAGAGTTTATCTGGAAAACAGAAATGGAAGGGAGCTAGCAGAGTGCATGTTTTGGTGTTGTGTGATGATGAATTATTTAATGATAAAACAGATTGAATTATCACTATTGGGCAGTCCATTCACATTTACAACCTTTACTATTTCTATTTTGTATATTTAAATATTACATATCACAAATTTTAGTAAGTCCTTACACCAGCTGTACTTGAATGATGTGCCTTTCATTAACCACAGACTTTACTGACACTACTTTTAGTCATTGAAATGACTGTTCTTCAATAAGTAAATAATGACCTATATGCTTTTCAAAGTAAAGATCCATCATTCCTCTGAAGATTCCATAGTTTGTTCATATATTGTATGTGTTTCTTCATCAGTAAATATCTTACAGTGACTCTTTCTTTGAACAGATGGAACAAGACAAAAGAGGTATGCACGAGATATGTTAACTTCACTTCATTATTTGGACGACCGCTTTATTCAACCTCGTCTTGAAAACCTGACTTCTAGAAGCCGCTGGAAAGAACGATATAAGGTATCTAGCTTTCTGGCTTGGTCATTGAAATGCCTCCAGATTTTAATAAAGTACAGAAATATATCCATACTCCAGAATGAAAATATAGTAATTCTAGTATTTTTTTTTTCTTTCTATATTTTGGGAGTTGACTTTAGATCTAGTCCTATATGAGTCTAGTCCCTGAACTCATGGGAGTTGAAAGCACTCAGCATCTTGCATAGGTGGGCCTCCTTGTGTATTTCCAGGGTCAGCTCTTCAAATATATGTGAAATGTTTTTCAGGAACGAGTGGATAGTTATCCTAACGTCCGTATAATCATGACGTATCCAGTAAATATGTCTTGTCAGGCTTGTGAAATGCATCGGTACTGTAAGTTTGATGTGTTGCTATCGGGAAAGCTGTACAGCAATAACACTTTGGAAATGGATGACTTCATGTCACATGACAAACAGGTAACAAAAAATCTCCTGAGCAATTAACTAGTAAGTTATGTTGTATTTTAGACTGAATGAAACAAAACAGTACTTCTATCAACATATGTGATATACATGGGTAGCTTTTTTTGCAGTACCATGCCTCAATGTGCTTGAGTTGATACTGAGATGTACTCTACCCTAACTAACATTCACCCTTTAATTCATAATACTTTCAAGGAAGAAATGGCTGGGGCTAGAGAAAGTAAGTCATGTTTTGAGTGCTTGTGTGGCTGTGGTGTAGTGTGTGTGTGTGTGTGTGTGTGTGTGTGTTTCAAGACATAATGGGGTTTAAAACGTTCAAAAAATGGAATGTTTATAGCCATTATGAGAGAGGAAGGTCAGTCCCATTGTGGGACTGACCTACCTGTATACCAGGGGCGGGTAAAGTACAGCCCATTGGCCAGATCCAGCCTGCCATACCAATCTTTCCAGCCCATGGGGCTCCTTTAAAAATTGGAAATTATTACCTGCCGGTGGCTGCCTATCTAAAAACTGACCAGGCGCTAGCAGCAGGAGGAGCTGGTGGCAGCAGCAAGGCCGCCCCCAACCAGAAGCCTCTGCCTAGCAGAGGCTTCTGGCCTGGCAACCATGGAGCTGTGACAGCACCCTCCCTCCATCCAAGATGAGAATGGGTGGAGGTAGGGCGTGGTGGAGTATCATCAGTGCAGCAGGAACCAGCCCAGCTGACACCACTTGGTTCAGCCAAGTGGCCAAGACAACAGGATGCAGCAAGAGCCAGTCCCGCCTTGTGGTTCCTGGCTGGCTCCTGCTACACCGTGCAATCCTATGCCTTGTAATCCTGACCATGCAGCCCAGAACCACAGGATGCCAGCCAGGCTGGGTTGGCTCTGGCACCATACAGTTCTTGGCTTCATGGCCAGGACTGCACAGCAGAGTAGGAGCCAGCCAGGAACTGTGCACTGCTGGAGCACCGAGTGGGCGGGAATGTTGGGCAGTGGCGACACACAGTGGGGAAGTGGCAGTGCGCAAGCAGGAGAGCAGGGCCCACGCTGGCAGGGGCTCTGTGAAATGAGGCTGGCTCTACCCTTCTCTCTGCCAGTGGCCTGGCCACGTGCAGTCCTGGGGCTCACCGGGACCATGCATCACCAGGGGTCTCTGCCTGCTGTGGGCTGTGAGCACCCCAAGGCCTTGCCACCTGCTGCTGGTAGCAGGGGCTGTACACAATGAGGGAGGGGGCATTTGTGAAGGGGCAATGCTTGTAAGGGGGGGTCCCACATTCTCTCACCCCACCATACACATGTACCTACACCCCACCTTGCACCGCCATATATGTGCGCCTACATCCCCCACATTGTCCCCAACATACACACAGCCCCTCCCCGCCCCCATAACATACAAAAGTAAAACTTCATTTTAAGCTATTATGCAGTCACCTCCGTGTACACTGTGCAAACACATAAATCAGGACAAAAATATTTTTTGAAATCAAATCCATGCATGTTGTAGTAGATTTTTTGGGGGGGGTTGTTCGTTTTTTAAAAGAAAGTAACATCCGGTTCCAAGATGACAGACCCCCTTGCCAAAGGAATACTTTCGGGGAAAGGGGAGGGCCTTTCTGTGGCAAGGATCAGGGGTTAGGGGACAGGCCTTCCAGTTCCAAGATGATGACCAAGGAGGTGGGGCACCTGTCAAGGGGCAGGGCTACCCTTGCACTCTCAACAGCTCGCCAAAACTTGTTAAGCATCCCTCCAGCCAAAATAATTGCCTGCTCCTACTCTATACATGTTTCAAAATGAAGCTGGACAAACCAATTCATATTTTCTCACACACATGTGCACCTTTTCCTCAAAAACTAGATCCCCAAAAGGAGTGTGCATATTAAGTGAGGAAGCTGCTTTTTCTGACCAGGGTAGGTAGAGGAACCCTGCTTTGATTCCTTCTGAGTGCAGTGACTGTTGCATTACTATACAGGCAATGAGGGGAGCTGGTTGCTCTTAATGGTTTATCGCTCTTTACTCTAGAGATGTTCAGTCACGTCTTCTGTGTAATGGTTTTGATGTTCCACTAATCAAGCTAAACTGTCTTAGGACAATTTTTTTGCCAGCTAGTTGCTTCTGGTCTCTTTCCTTCTATTTCATAGACATTAGGGCTGGAAGGGACCTTGGAAGATCTATAAGTCCAGCCCCTGCCCCAGGGGTAGGAAGTCAGCAGGGGTCATAGGATCCCAGCAAGATAAACATCCAAATGACTCTTGAAGGCGTTCAAAGTAGGTGCTTGAACCACCTCCGGCGGCAGTCTATTCCACATCTTGGGGGCTCAGACAGTAAAAAAGTTCTTTGTTATGTCCAGCCTGAAACGGTTGCAGAGGAGTTTGTGACCATTCAACCTTGTCATCCCTTGGGGCACTCTGGTGAACAGACATTCCCCCAGATCCTGGTGAGCACCCCTGATGAATTTATAGGCAGCCACCAGATCACCCCTGAGCCTGTACTTTTCCAGGATGAAGACTCCCATAGCTCTCAGCCTCTCATCATAAGGCCTTTTTTCCTGACCTGATCATGCACGTGGCTCTCCTCTGCACTCTCTCAAGCTTCTCCACGTCCTTATTCAATTTTGGAGCCCAAAACTGGATGCAGTACTCCAGCTGTGGCCTCACGAATGCCCAAGTACAACGGAAGAATGATGACCTGGGATTTGCTTAAGAAGCATCTATGGATGCAAGCCAGCATGTTGCTCGCTTTACTAGCATCACATTGAAGGCTCATGTTCACCTTGTGGTCAATCACGACCCCCAAGTCCCTTTTGTCTGTAGTGCTAGCCAGCGTAGCATTGCCGAGCCTATAAGCATACTGCTGGGTTTTTCTTCCAAAGGTGGAGAACCTTGCATTTTTCAGTGTTAAACACCATCAGGTTCTTGTCTGCCCATTTTCTGAGCCTGTCAAGGTCAGCCTGGATCACCCTCCTGTCCTCAGGTGTAGATGCTTTACCCCAAAGTTTGGTGTCGCCTGCAAACTTGGCCAGTCCACTTCTGATACCAATGTCCACATCATTAATAAAGACGCTGAATAGTATAGGCCCAAGGATACAGCCTTGGGGGACCCCACTGGTCACAGCACACCATGACGATTGATTTCAATCAACCACCAGCCTCTGGGTCCGACCACAGAGCCAATTCCCCAGCCAGCAGATCTTGGTGAAGCCAAGGGCACATTTGGCCAGTTTTGCTTAGAGGTGATCATGGGATACCAGATCGAAGGCTTTTTTGAAGTCAAGATATACGACATCAGTCTCTTCTCCCTTGTCCAGGTGATAGGTCATCTGGTCGTAGAAGAAACTAAGGTTAGTCCAGCAAGACCTACGCTCAACAAACCCGTGCTGGCTGTCCCTCAGGATGTTGCCGTTGGCCAGTCTGTTGAGAATGGTTTCTTTGATTATCTTTTCTAGTATCTTCCCCGAGATAGACATCAGGCTGATGGATCTGGCAAACTACAGGCCCACTTTCCTCCCTTTCTTGAAGATAGACACCACATTGGCCTTCTTCCAGTCTTTGGGCACTTCACCAAAGCACCAGGAGTTCTCGAAGATCCGGGCCAGGGACTGGGCTGTGATACTTGAGGAACTGGCAAGCAACCTGAGATGTAAACTGTCAGGGCTGGCCAACTTGAAGGTATCCAGCATCTTAAGGTATTCCTTAACAAGGTCAGCATTGATGGAAGGTAAGGAATCTCCCTCACCCAGGCCGTCCCATCCCGTAATGAGCAGGGGCATCCCTTGGGACTGGTGAAAAACTGACACAAAGTACCCATTTAGCAAGTTGGCTTTATTTATTTCACATAGAGTTGCACTAATATATCAGTGGAATATCACATCAGCACTGATAACAGGAGAACTAACATTACTAGCCATCGGCTTTTTTTGGCCGATATTGTTATCAATAGATGCCATGTGAATGTGTGCAGCTGCAGCATGCAGGTAGCCAGGAATGCAGCCTGACAGCTTGAAGAGCAGCATCTGGCCAGTAAATCTTTGGGAGGGGGGGAGCAGATTGAGGCTCCCACAGTGAGGGAGGGGGTGGGGCGGGGGCTGCCCAGCTAAGGCAGTGAATGGGACCCCAGGAGTAGGACAAACCCACGGGTGGCATGTCCAGGGGGGTGGGGGTGGCTCCCTGCCGCTGCATGCACCCCTGGGGGGAGGTATGAGGAGCATGTGTTCTCTGGATTTGTGTGTGGGGCAATGGCGCACTGCCTGCTGTGGACTAAGGGCCAGGGGCTGTGCTGGCCTCTTCCTGGTAGGGGGCTGGGGCTGGATGTGCTTGAGGCAACTGGCAGCAGTGCTGGGGGGAGGCTACGGGGTGGGCTATGGCCACCCCAAAACTGCTTGTAGCCATCCCTCCCAGTGCTGCCCCTGGTGGGAAGAGGCCAGTGCAGCCCCTGGCCCCAAGCCCACAGTGGGCAGTCCGCTTTCACCCCACGCACATATCTGGAGGGGGCAAATGCCTCCAATGTCTCCCCCAGGGGTTCATGTAACAGCAGAGAGCCACCCTCCTGTGCCCCCCCAGATGGGCTACCCATGGGTCCATCCCGGTCCTGGGGTTGCATTTACCAACCTGGCCCCTTCTCCACTCCCTCTCTCATCCTGTGGGAGCCTCCCTCACACTTCCTCCCTCAGACTTACTGGCCGGATGCTCCTCTCCAAGCTGCCAGGCTGCATTCCTATAAATCAGCTATCAGATCGGCCGTCAGTGTCAGCCAAGAAGATTTTTGTCGGTGCACCCCTAATTTCACAGCCTTGGAGATTTAGCTGTTTTCAGAATTGTAGATCCATCCATGGAAATCAGTCATTAGCAACAGCTAGGGTTTCAGCTTTAGTTAAGCAGGAACAGGAGGGTAAATCAGCTGTAGATTAGAGCTTGCCCCTGCTCTGTGCATTATGACTAGAATTTTTTCCCCTTCATTCTTCCTTTCAGAACAAAGTATGTGTTGTATGTGAGAAAATACGGCATCTCCCTCCACCTCCAGGTACATCTGTGTCCTGCTTCATAACACTTTATCCTGCATATATAGTTGTACACTAGCTTTTTTTAAATGTTTCAGAGGCCTTGAAATATTAGTCTGTCCACAGCCTGTGTGGGTGTGTCCCTCATATACCAAAGTTGGAGCCTTTTGAAAGTAATCCCTACAAGAGTGGTACATAGATCCTGCCTCTCCACAGGCTTGAAGTTGAAAGGAAGTGAAGCTGCCTTATCTCCCTATGGCTTTCTCTCCAGGCCTGTGTTGCTCCTAAGGCAATATGGGGGAAGCCCTTACACTCATAGTCTTCTCTACAAGCCATTAGTTGTTTTATGTGTAAACAGTCAGTACGTTTTGTGTAGGTTTGTTTTTCAGATTTGTTTTTTGTTCTCACAGGAAAGAATTGAATTCTTGATGGCTGCCTTCAGATACTTTAATGTAGTGCAGAAGGACCCAGCGTTCAAACGCTGTTATTTTTATGAGGTTTTTATGCCAATTGCCTGCAGACATTAGCCTTGAAGATGGATATGTGAATATGAAATGCAGCCTGAGATAAGATTAGTCTTTAAAAAAGGGTGTCCAGCAATGCCTGGAGGTACATGTCAGTGTATTTGATAGAAGCTAGGTGCACAGATTTCTCTAGCTCTGGACATTGAGGAGCCAACAGGTAGGACTTTGCCTAGACCTGCTTTATCAGCTCCTTCTGCCATCCTGAAGGGGGGAGGTTTGTGTGTTTGTTTTATGCCAAGTTACATTCTGAGAAAAGATATTATATTATTTACCTTCTCTTGGACTGTCTTATAAGACTTTTGGGCCTTCTTTGTCTACCTGCAATGGTTCTAGCCAATGTCATCTGCCCAGAGAATCTGTTTGAGTCCCCTGGCACTAAGTCAGTAGTGCAGACTTGGCTCCGAAGTTCCCTGATACTGTCTGACCTGCACTGAACCAGTGTTGATGCTGTTGGTTCTGGTTGTTGAGAGTGGTACAAAATGGACCCTTGGATTCTGTACTTATCATTGTAATACTGATTAGGGGGTCAGCTACTTCTTTGCTGTTTTGCTTCTGGCCACACCAGATCTTTAGGTAGAAACTAGGCATATACTGGCAATCGGTGCCAGAATCTGCATTACTCTAGAAGAGACTAGCCTTTCCTTTGCTTTCAGTTCCAGCTTTGATTCTGATTCCATGACAGTACTTACTCACTAGTGATCACTGATACAAGTGGCAGGTCTATCCACTTCAGTCTCATATACCATCCATTCTGCAGCTGTTACATCTGCTGATATTACATCATCATGACTTGAATATACTTCATATTTCTCTTTGGATTAAGATTCTAACAGGGATATTTCCCTTCTAGATCATAAGCCTCAGGACATTGACATTCTGTTACTGTATAGCCGCAGAGAATCAACATGACTGTAGATCTAGATCTAAGGATTCTTCATGTTTGAGACCTGACTCATTGGCTTCAGTTAACTTCTAGATAATGGTCCAGTTAAAGTATTTTGGGGTACATTTTATTCCTCTACTGTACTTTATTGTAGCCTAAGATCACTGTATCTTCTTTGCCCAAGAAGATGCATTGTTGTCCACTTGTCAGAGTCTCTTATTTTAGTCCTTTTTAATGATGATCTGAGGGAACCTAGACAGCAGTAGCATGGCTGTGAAGTTGTAAGACTACACAATCTACACTTGATTACTTTGGAGGTTTTTGGGGAACTGGTATAGAGTGGCCATAACATTAGAAATCTGAATTGAAGTGGGTCAGAATTTATATTGTCTTACTGTCCATTCCTGTCAACATGTCAGGTCATTTCAGACAGAGTGGCTTTGCCTATTTATAACAAAGCTTTCCTAGACTTTGTAAAAATACATAGGCAGACCCCAACATTTTATAGCAAAATCAGCAAGTCCCTGAGTGACATTTTTCTCACATCCATTGCTGAACTTATTTAGGTCTTTCTACAAAAAGTGAGACAAAATCAACACAAAGTCAGGCAAAGTGAATCAATTTAGTAGAAAGGCATGGTTGGCATTGAGCTTTTTCTTTTTACTGACGATTCTTAAGAAAATCTTCCTTTAGAAATGAAGAATTGGAATTGAACGCATGTGCAGAAAGCTTCTTAGTATCAGGAACATTTCTGCAGGTGATTTTTGCATGATGTGGATATGGCATGCTTTCCTTTGAAGTAATCTTTATGGCTTCACACTGGACATTCTTAGCATGATACAAATAGCAATAGATTTTGCCTTTGAAGGGTACAACTTATTTTCAGATATGATTAGACTGTGCTCCTGCAAGGATTCTAGTGCGTTTCACGCCTTCACAAAGAATTAAGCTGTTGTGGAGATCTCTAGAACAGATGATACATTCAGCAGAGTAATCTTCTGAGGTTACCACGTGCTTACGAGACTCTGAGACCTCTCTCTAGATACAAGTAGAAGTGTAGGTTTCTATCACAAAAGAAATTGGCACAGTAGGTTCATTGCCCACAAGGGGAAAGTAGAAACAGTGACTTGCTGGAAGCTGTTCATATTCGCTGCTTGTTCCTGTGGTGGCCAGTAACTCGGCTAGCTGTAGAAGCTGTTAAAATGTACAGTGCTGGAGGGTCTATCTGCAGCCCATTGACTGCAGTGTCTATTTTTTACTCCTATAGCACTTGGCTTAACTGCAACAGCGCAGACTTATGCTAATTAAACAGTTCAGAAAAATATTTAATTAAAAGAGCCATCACAGCCTTAGTGAATGCCCTAGATGGAAATGCATAGTTTGGGTTCCTTTTTAAGTTAGGTAAAAACACCTAAGAGGGGAGGGCAGCAGGAGACTCAAACTCTTAACTTCACCCCCTTTTTTTGTAAATTACACTAGTGTCAATGTCTTTTGTGTTCAGGCTCAGCTAGATCTCAGCAATTAAAATTAGAATAAATGCAATGTCTGGAACATTTCCCATACTGAATTCTACAGAATCTTTCTTTAAAAAAAAGTTTTGATACAATTTCAGGCATACATTGTGGTAGCATTTAAGAGTAGAGGAGTTTCGACTTGTTAGAAAATAATGTGCAGAATACCCAAATAGCAAGGTGGGCAGGGAAAACAGGGCTATTTAGTGCACACTGAATGGCTCCACAGAAGTCCAGAATCTGGTTTCAAGTTTTGTGGGGCATTTTGAAAGGGGAATTGTGTGGTGCTGGATTCCCCGGGGTTTCTAATGCTGCCCTTTTTTAGCATTCTTCCTCTAAAGAATGATTCAAGATTTTAGACTTTTATAAATGTTTATAGTCTTATTCTCCAGTAGTACTATGAGGACTCAACATAACTTCCTGCAATTTTGTTTTGTGTATGGGCAGGTAGCAGAGCTTTATGCAAGTACAGCAATTTTGTTCATATTAAATAAGTTACAGAATGGTAGCCATACCAAGTTCTGGACCTCACGCCTGTGTAACTTTTTTGTTTAATTTAATCTTATGTGATGCAGCTTTATAGTATAGGCCAGATCCAAAGTTCTTTTTAAATTGGTGCTATCCATTAACTTCAGAGTAGCTGAGGTTCTGGTCCATTAGTTGATTACATGAATCGCATAAAATGTCTCTGAAACTACTCCCATATTTCTGCATTCCAGTAATTACCAACAAAATAAACACAGCTAATACCAAGTTGTGCTGTTGAGGATGTGGACAAGTAGGTCATATGTCTTTTGGGACTGCTCACATATGCAAACGTTTGGTCATGCATACAGAAAGCTCACAGGAAAGGATGTTGACTGATTAAAACTTAGGCTGCTTATGGTCTAAAAGGATACTTGGAAGATTAACAATTGGAGCTATGAAATGTATCACTACATTTTGGCTTAAAAAAGAAAAACTTGTAATTTATAAAGTGGTAAAAGGAAATGCATGCAATTAAAAATAATAAATGAATCCTACCTTGAATTAAACTCTCTGACTGGAAGAGTACTGGCTCTTTGCCACTTAGCTGCTTGTTATGCAAAAATGACCTCAGTCTAACACAATTAGATACCTGAATGTATTGGAAAGACGTCAGTCTCCTAGTTGCATACCATAAGGTGTAATCCAGTTCTCCTGCATAAAGCCAGAGTTGACTAGATCTTGTGTAGAAGTGCTGGTGGGTTAGTGCATTGAAATCCACCACAGATTTCAGCCATGTGCAGCACTTTTGTCCATAGGCCTTATCCCTGTCTATAGGCTGAAGTTATGCTTATGTATCTGGGACACACAAAGGAGATGGATCTTTCTCCTTCTTTGTGCCCATTGGGTGCATCATTAAAGCGATGTGTTAATGAGTATTAGCCTAATTTCAATGTGCATTACAGGTGTGTAACTATACATGCACACCCTTAATGTGCATTAAAAATGGTGAAATTAGGCTAATTGCACCTGAATTTGATACCTTCAAATGTAGGTATCAAACTGAAGCATGATTAGTTAAAGCGCATTAATGCACGTGTAGACACTAACTTGAGTGTCGGGTGTGTCCAGGCACTAGGGGCCCATGGCAGGGCTGCAGGGACTTGGCACTAAGGTTAGTCAAAATACTTTAGTCAAATTTACAGTGCATTAAGCAATTTTATTTATTTGGCAGGTGTCTACATGTGCAGGGAGTTGGCACTAATGTTAGTGCCAAGTCCCTCCACATGTAGACACCTGCCAAAAATCACTTAATGCACTTCAAATTTAGACATGCTTAAATGCATGTATACACATGCCCATAGCTATGCAAAATACCTGCCCAAAGTATTGAGATGGCACAAGGCTCCCTTCTGCAGATTATATAGTGTATGCAAACGCATGTGAATATCTGCTCTTACCATAGCTTCTCTTTGTTCATTTGTGCATAAGGTTATCCTGTTGCATTTCCCTTGTTCTGAATTACAGTATACTTCTACCTGAATGTAATCATTCTTCATATACCAGTTTTGTATTGGGTATCTACACTAATTACTTACTATGTATCATTATACTTGTCCATGTTTAATATGACTAAAGATACATACATACAGGCATGTTTTCTTAGCTGTAAATATTCCTGTAAATTAGACAGATAAGTCTCTTAAATGGAACAGTCGTATTATTTTTGCACTAGCTGAAACCCGCAAAACCTTTGTGATTAAATTTTTATTGCAAAAGTATTTCTTTAAATACAGGACTTTTACTAATTCTTTGACTGAATATTTTAACAGAATCAAAACTTGTCGCCCTCAAAAAAAAACCCCAAACAGCTACATGAAACTGTCTATGTGTAATTTACTTGCATAACAGTGTAAACATTCAGCAGCACATTACGATTAAATAGTGTAACAGCGTACATGTTCAGGAGCATATTTCGATTTGAATGACTTTTTTACGTGGCAAATGAACACATCCCATGCATCTATAATAAACGACAGCAATATTCCTCAAGTGTACTAGAGCCCTATCCGGAGAAGGGGACAGTGCACAGAGTGCTGGATGCCTGGGTATGTTTGGAGAAGCTTGGGCTTGGTGGACTTCCAGTACCTTGTGCACCTTTCCTGCTGCCTTCTCTGGCTGCCAGCCCAGCCAGCCTGTTCTCAGGTGGTCCCAGGCAAAGAGAAGGCAGTAGGGACGGTGCACAGGGTGCTGGAAACGCGCCAAGCCCGAGCTTCCCTGATCACACCTGGACTTCCAGCATCCTCTTGGATCCAGTGAATGCTGCCTGAGAGTTGGGGCTGCACCTATGCATCTAGCACCCTGCCCAGGCAGCCCCAGGGGACACTGCCACCGCGGAGGGAAGCACTGGGCCTCCCCCACCCCACCCCAGCCTGGTGGTTGCACAGGCAGGCTCTGCCAAGCGGGGTGGGCATCGAGGGGCCTGATGGTTTGTGTTTGTTTTTGTTTTTTCTTCCAGAGCCTGCCTGCATCTTCCACAGCTAGGGAGCAGGCTGCCAGCAGGTCACACAGCCCCTAAGCTGCAGGGGGCCCGGGTGCTTACCTCCATGGCAGTGGTGCCCCACTGGCATCCCACCCTGGCAGCCCTGGGGGGCACTGCCGTCATGGAAGGAAGTGTTGGGGCCCACTGGCAGCCCACCCTCTGGCCACAGGAAAGGCAGGCAGGCTTGGGGGGTGGGGGCGGGAGGAGGATTGGTCCCCCACCACTCTTCTCCCCCTGCCTCCGCAGCAGGGGGCCCCATAGCTTCATTCTAGCTCTGACTTGCCTGCATATCTGTTTGAAATGCCTTGGGTTCTATAATAAGATGCTTTTTTCCATCTGTCTGGAGCACTGTGATTGGTTGTTTCAGTAAGCACTGTGACCAGTTGCCAAGACAACCAATCATGGTGCTCTAGACAGACAGTAAGCCTATTATTATAGATAGATATAATATATGTGTGTGTACACACACACCACACGCGCACATTTTATTTTTATGTATTGTGAAAACCAGTACTTTAACAAAGTTTTCTACAGGCTTTATTCATAGAAATAGATATGGTGTAGTTTGTATCTGTAAAGATCTTGGTTTTTGGTATTTTCTTAATGTCAGAAGCAGTTGTGTGTTTTTACTATGACAGTGGTTCAGCTTTTTCCAAGTTATATAATTAAGGAATTTTCAGCTTGTATTTTTAATAAATTCATTTAATTTCTTGTCACTTCAGCTGCATTCATGCTGAAGTAAGTATCTCAGATAATAAAGGTAAGCCAAAAGGGGTCTAATCAGTTCTTTTACTTAATACTAAAACCATCCATATGAGCTGTGAATGGATTTTGTAATAAAACTGCTTGGATAGATCAAGTAGTAGTGTTTCACCTCTATTTTATGGTTGGTCACAGTAGATCTTGAGCAAATGGCCTGCTGGAGCTACAGTTGCATTAAATGACTAGCCATTGTACCTGCTGAACTAGGGTACAAAGGTGACAGCAGGTATACTGTTTATTCCATTTAGATACATATTATTAGTTCATTATTTCACGGATATGCTAAACTGATGTAGCCATGCTCTAAATCACCAAGATGATTATTGTTCTATGTGCATTAATTGTCTCAGCTAATCAAATGTATTCCTCTTAATTCAGGTTTTGAAGGTTGGTGTGGTGTGTGCAAATCGTACACGGGTTTATCATAAACTCAGACACTTTAAATACAAGTTGTATCTGCTCTGCTGTTCTAAAACAGAGCTGGAGGATGTTGAGGATGAATCAGTCAAAGATACAGTGGAAAGACTTTTCAATCAGTTGGAAGAAAGTGGCTGGATTCAAAAGGTATGATGGGATATGTGAGCACGTTAGGGCGGCTTTCAACGGAGGTGAAAAAATAAAACGTTTGGTGGGCTGCTGAAGTATGTGGAAGGTAAAAAATCATCTTCAACCATGCAAGAAATGCAGTCACTTCCTATAAAAAGCAGTTCCCTTCTTAAAAGCAAATATGACTTGCAAAACAAACTTGCTTCCTGTGGGCAGAGAGAGGTAGTATACACATATTAGTCTGAAGTCAGACGGAGGACGTTTTCTACAAAAAGTGAGACAGTGCACCTCATAGACCAACTGAACCAAAGAGATGCTGTGGCTCATGAAAACCTATACTTCTCTGATTCAGTTAGTCTACAAGGTGCACCTTTACCTTGTCTTCTGTCCTGCTTTCTGTGTATATTGATCTCAACTCCAGTTGTTAATAATATCTTACTGCCTTTAGTAAAATTACAGCTGGAGCACCTGTAATTCAGGGAGCTGTTTTCTGTTCTGAAATACTGTCTCCCTTAGTATGAGTGAAACCAGACTTGCTAAGTAAGCTTTTGAAGCTTTCTTTTTAATATCCTGAATCACTGCTGCCACTTGTTTGTGAATGAAACGGCGTAGACAAAGCAGTATACATTTATGTTGTTCAGCTGTTCTTTGATAACATTATACAATCTTTGTTTTCATACAGGAATATAACAAATTTGAAAGCTATATGGATGCTGCAGACTTATTCCAAGAGGAGAAAATAGACTGAGGATCCATGCATCTCATTTTGAAAGTGGCCATGAGCATGAAATATCTCCATGTGATCTTCAAGAGTTTTCTCTGTAGTTTTATATTTTAAATGTAGCTGTTTCAGTAAATTGCTGAAGATATAAAGGAATTTGCTACATTTTCTTCTTATCGCTAATTCTCCATGTTGACTTACTTGCATAACGTCTTGCAAACTCAGTCACACTCTGTGCATAGGTTGCATGAACTTCCTTTTGTACTTGCAGCCCATCTGAAGAACCTATGCCCTTGTGAAAGAAAACATTTCTGCATTACTGCATTGTAGAGTCCATTACAGTGCTGTGCATGAGAGAGACTTTCTGGAGAAGTACATATTTATCTCTGCATAATTGAGATCATATCTTCTTATCACATTTCTGTATATTTATGTTATGAGCATTGAGTCATTAATGTGGTTACAATGAGAGAAACAGAGGAAAGAGTGCTTTTGCTTCTGTATTAAACAGATGAGGTGGGAGTGTGTGGTGGTTAAAGGTGAGTGAATAATTCCTCAAGGCTTATCCAGTAACAGACATCTGAGAGTGCTGACTTTGGTAGGAGTATGTACAAAGGCTACTGTCTCATGCCTACTAGCTCTCTAGGCTTCATGAAACCCAGCTGCAATTCTTCTTTTTGCCTCTTCCAGGAACTGGGAAGCGCTGAGTAGCCTGTAGTGCTTGGCCCATTTGAAGTATATTTAATGAATCAGACTCTGGAATTTTGGGAGTGAAGAGTATGGGTGTGCAAGAGAAGGCTCAAAGTTGCTCTTCTATTTGAATCTGGATTGAAAGAACCATTTTGAATGGTCTGTCTACTGTACTATACTTATGCATGCCTATCACCTGGGAAAATTAGTGACCTGATGGCTGATGAGGCTAATCATGCTCTGTTATACCAGTAACATAATTCCTCACCAGAAAATTAAAGAAATGAAGCCAACACATTAAAAGGTAACGGGGTTCTAGTCAAGGATACCAACTCTTCATGTACCTGAATTCTCAATTTTATAAAATCCTTTTGTATAAGTTATCAGTGTAAAACGTGTGTCTTCTCTTATCTGTACATTACAGTGACTTTCCCAGAGAACCTGTGGCAAGCGCCTAGATTCCAGGCACTCCACACTGTCACAACATCTGATCCCATGTCCTGCTTGGCAAATCTGAAAGTTAACTTTTTTTTTTAAGTTTCATTTTTCACTGTTCTCAGGGTCCATAAAAATCAACAGAAAGACACTTACTAATTTGATTTGGCTGTTCTGGATCAGGCCTACTGGATTTGGCCTTGAACATGTCACCTTTGAGGAAGACCAAACCCAGTTTTTCTACTTTGAGAGCAACATTTTTTTGAGATAAAATGGCAGCATTTTTTCTAGTGTAGAAAAGA
This sequence comes from Crocodylus siamensis, assembly GCF_052110815.1. Taxonomy (NCBI): domain Eukaryota; kingdom Metazoa; phylum Chordata; order Crocodylia; family Crocodylidae; genus Crocodylus; species Crocodylus siamensis. The sequence goes on from NC_143395.1 coordinate 398,783,708, forward strand.
GTTTGTCACACTCTTTGACAAACGGCTTTGAAACAAATGGGCAGGTGTTGTCCCATAATGAAGGCTATCTAGTACCCATACTCATTTAAGCTTTGTATACAAGTGGGGCATTTTCAGTAAAAATGAATATGCTTTGCACTTTTTACCTTTTGTAATTGCACAAAAATATGTATTTAATGTAGAATGAGTGAACTTTCCTATTTTAGGTATATGTCTGCTATTGGATAAAAATTACATAATGGCTGTAATGATTGCTTTGAACCTATTTTTGTATATATGTATATTTTTCTCCCACAAACTAAAAGGGAATAACTTTTAAAAGTGTGTTTCCTTTGTGCAATTTGCAATTGAGGAAGACTCTGTCCTATAGAAGCAAAAAACCAAAATTACTTTTGGTGTGGTAAGAGAACTATATGGAAAGACCAGATGTACTTTGTGCTGATTCCAAAATATACCTGCCCAGAGGAAGACTGACAGCTGGTGGGTAAAATTCAGAGACAAACTTTAATGTAATTTACACACTTTTTCTGACTCCTCAGCATCTAGATTATGCTATCTTAAATTCTCACCTACCTTCAGACCTGCAAATTCCAAATGTGTTGCTTTGGAATTTGGCTCTAACCAAAGATAAGCAAAACTAGGCATTGTAGCTGCAACGACCTAAGAATTCTTTACTATATCCCCACAGAGTAGTGACACACATTTTTCTTAATAGAGCACTCTTTAAGCCAGTGATTCTCAATCTTTTTAGACTCAAGACATCCCTTGGAAAAGGCCAGCTCTTAGTTTCACTAATTTTTTGACCACCAAAAAAAATTCTGTTGCAAAGAACTCTGACCGTACCAGATCAGAATGTTTTTAATACCATGAATTCCTGTTTGAAATCTCTGTTTATCTTGGGAATCATTTGCACACCTAAGCACTAACATTGCATAGAGCTTTCAAGGCATACCAGAGTGCTGTGGCACCCTGATTGAAACTAATTGGTTTAGTGGCGATGGAGATAAGAGAGGGCTTTCTCCAGTCTGGAAAAAGCCTAGATTTAAATAATCTATCAGAGAAAGTCCCTGTTGGAGATGCACTTAAATGGGAAAGTTTCCCTAGTGAAATGTTGCTATTTGGAAGAGAGGGAGCTAGTAGGAATTGGGTGAGTAGGTGACTTTACAGAAGTGGTATTTCAGAGTCCCAGGTGCACACTCTCCAAGGGGTGTGATATAGGCATTACAGTGTTGCTTGGGGCATCTTCCTGCCAGCTTCATCTCTGTGGCAAAGGAGGATTCTCACAGGCTTAAACATTGTCTGAAACAGATAAGTTGTGTTACTTTCTCTAGATGACACGGGATTTATAATGCTTCTAAAATGCTTTCTATATTTTTGTGTTCATATTTTAATTTAAATTGATTACTGAAAATAAAATGTGTGTAACAATAAAAAATAAATAGAAGACAATTTCATGGTTCTTGTGGTAACACTAGCATGCACACATTGGGAACATGCATGTTTCCATTAGCATTCCAACTGGTAGAGGCCTGAACAGATAAGGTTTGGATTGTGGGAATAAGAGAAGCTTCCCTTGTTCATTTCTTAAAAATTTTGCATTTAAGTTTGCAACTTGTATGGTGCGTTAACGTTTATTTTATATTAAATATCCTTGTAAATTAAGAAAACAATAAAGGCCCTGTGCTCAGTTGTTGTTATGGTAGGAGGCACTTGCTGGGCTGTTACACAGTGTTATAAGTTCTTCTAACATAAAAGTCTGTGAAGAGTCCCCCTATTCTGTAATGCAAGTACTTAGGGTGAAGCTGCAGCAAGCAGTTGGTGATTATTTTTCTGCTTCAATCAAACTGGAGTCAACACTTGGGGGAAAAATTCAATGGGAACTGGGCATTAGTGTTCGGGCTAAGGTTTGCAAGAGGGCACTGACTATGTCTCTTTGAAGGACAGAAACAGGCCCATAACTTGGTATTGGGATGGGTTGGGCTTCTGCCTGGAAGCTCATGGTTTGCATGTGGCCTGTGAGCAGTTAATATGTGGCGCTTGGGCCCCAGTGGCTGCATCATTACTGCAGTACAGTATCTGTACCCCGCAATCAGCATCTCATGTAAACTTAGGCACTAGGGCCCAGAGTTACTGTGCAGTCGTGCCAAGGAACAGCTTTTTTTGTGATGCTCACTGCACAGTAGCTTGTTACTACTGCACAGTAATGTTGCATCACGTTTCCTGCCATGTAATGCTACTATGCAGGAGTCAGCGTCTTGCATAGATGCAGCTAATAGCTGCCTCTCCTGCTGCCATACAGTGGAGTGGGCCCAGGAGTCCGCACATTACAGTCTGTGTAGGGGGACCACATGCCACCAGCACAACTTGCACAACAGGAGGGATCACATGCTGCCACTGGGGTGCACGGGACCCACATGCTGCCGACAGCTCAGGGGGAGGGGAAGAGATCCGAGCTGAAGTTGCACAGCCCTGAACTAGGGTATATTTTTAGAAAGTAGAAATTTCAAGTGATGGAAAATTAACCTTGGTAAGTGATTCCAAATATTTAATTACCTTCACTGTTTAAAATGTGTTCCTTATCTTTAGCCTAAATGTAACCATCTTCAGGTTCCAGCCATTGCTGTTTGCCATGCCTTTACTAAATTAAAAACCCTTTGCTGTATGAGATCATCTCAGCCATGCAGGATTGTCACCCGCTGGCCTTTTCTTAAATAAGCTAAAAAGGTTGAGCTTCCGAAGTCTGTCACTGCGAGGTGCATTTTTTAAGACCTCAATTCATTTTTGTGACTCTTTTCTGAACCCCTTTCAACATCCTGTTTTTTTCAGTGGACAGATGAGGACATGTAGTTCTAGTCAGGGCCTTACTGATGTATCTTACCAACTCTCAGCCACAGCAATGCAAATTGCAAGTTACACTAAGGAAAAACCAACATTTGGCATAATTGATTTATCCTCCACTGGGAAACTGCAATATGAAGCCCCAACATCTGCAATGGCTTGGCAGAGAGGTGACAGAAATGATAGTATTTACATAGTCTCAATTCTTGCTTCACCAAGTTAAATCAGGTGGACGTAGCTTCACTACTGCCTTTTTGTTCACCTAGAGAGAGTTCTCACAAAGCAGGTTATATAGTGTAGCAGTACCTCATTCACAGGGTGATAGCTGAACCTTTGCCAGGGAGAGACCTGTTTAGAAGGTGATGAAGAATTGTAGATTGTATACTCTTTCAAGCAGGGGCTATTTGCTGTATATTTATACAGCTCTTAGCACAAAGGGACTGTAACTTGGCAGAGGCCTCAAGATACTATTACAATAATAATAATACGATTAGCAGAAGAATACTGTGAAATTCTGTGAACAGCAGGAGAAGAATCCTGAAATCAGATTATTCTATTCATTTTGTGCCTGCTGTCCCCAAAGGTGAGGCAGCCTTGAGGAAGGAAAATACTGTTTTGTTTTGTTTTGTTTTTTGCTGTCTGAGACTCTTAGAACCAGCCACCATGGAAATTTCCTGAGCAGTAACCCTGCTTAAGAAGAAATGATTCCCTCAGAGCAATAAAGGGGAGAGTGTTTTATTAGGCTTAGATTACTAATGGTCAGAAGTTGTCAGCTTTTAACTATTTACCCGAAGTTTAAGACTTAAATTAGAGGTGGCAGAGGGTTGGTCCCCAAACCAGCTTAGGCTCATGGCTCCTCCCCCTCCCCCAGTGCCACAGAGCACTGCAGGTGAACATCCCAGGCACTGCATGGGTAGCTGGGCCAGTGCAGCTAAAGAGGACACACCATGGACAGGATTATAGGGCTCTATGGGCCCGATCCAGCCTGCAGGGCATGTTTAACATTCCTGATGTAAACCATCATTTCAGCTGGATTTGACCCTTGGCTGCCAGACAGATTACAATGCTGCAAATATACAAGAAAAGTTATATGCAAGATTAGTTTTTAGTGACTTCAGTGCAGGAGAGCTTGCAAGTTCAAGGACTTAGGATATGCCAAGTTTGGACTGTGGGTATCTTATTCTGCTTACATTCCATCCATCTGTCCCCCATATTTCCTGTCATTCTGAATTGTGAATCAAATTATTTTCTTTATTTTATGGGGATAAAAACCAAAAAACTAGGGCTGAGACGTAGTGAATTTCATTAAAGTGAATGAGATGTAATATTATTTTGATTGATGATGATGGCATCCATCTCCTGCTGCCAAAAAGCAGTTGCTTCCAGTATATCAGAAGGCATTCACACGCTTAACTTTACTAGTTTACTTTTATTTGAATAAATAACGGCATGCAGTTCTAGGCTTCTTTTAGTCCTGATTAAACAGTGTGGAAGTATTAGAAAAACACATCAATTTGGTATCCAGCACACACAAACAGCCAGTGCGCGCACATATTTTATAAATTTGATGTACCATTTATTTTGTTGATTTTTTAAAAAATTGAAGAATACTCATTTATTATCTGAATTTCCCATACCCAGCACTGGGACGATTGGTACTGCTGCTGGCCCCGCAGCCTCCTGTGATCCAACAGGCAGGTTGGGGGCCCACACCTTCAGGAGGAGTCTGGCACAGCCTCTGCAGCCTTCTCAGGGCTGTGGGCCCCCGATCTGCCTGCTGGATGACAGGAGGCTGCTTCTGCCACCTGGGCCCAGTACTGGATGCAGCCCACACCCAGCACTGGGAAGACTGGTGCCACCGATGGCCCTAGCTGGTAGCAGCAGCCTCCTGTCATCCAGCAGGCAGATCGGGGGCCCATCCACACCCCTAGGAGGGCTGCGGGAGCTGATGGACTCCTCCTGGTGGTGCGGGCCCCCAATCTGCCTTCAGTCCAATTCCAGACCATAGGAGGCTGCTTCTGCTGTCTGGGACCGGCGGCAGCACCAACCTTCCTGGTGCTGGGTGCGGGCTGTGCCTAATGCCCATCCCAGGCGGCAGGAGCAGCCTCCTGCCAATCAGCAGGTAGAATCGGGGGCTGCACCTCTGGGAGGAGTCTGGCACAGCCCCACAGTGGTGTGGGCCCCTGGATCTGCCTACTGGATGACAGGAGGCTGCTGCTGCTGGCAAGTAACAGCTTTCCTTGTCAGCACCTTGAGGTGCAGTTTCCCAGAACCCTCTGCACCTATCTTCTTGGCACTTGGCAGGCTTCATGCTCTCAGAAGGGGCTACCATTTCTGCAAGTTTCATCCAAATCAAGGTAAAAATGACAAAGTTATAGGCAGTTTTGTGCTTGCCATTATAGCCTATGGGAGAAACATTGAAACAGCAAAACAGTTTCGACGAAACGACACAAAACAGTGCATTCAAAAAGAAATGAAACTCAAAATGAAACACTGTTCTATTGAAATGGAAGTCAAAGTGGAATAGTGCTGTTTTGCACAGCCCTACTATACATGTGTATCAATTACTGAACAGTAGATTAATGCACTGTTTTGTAGTACCTGTACATACAGGTACTAGAAAATAAATAAATAAATCGGCTCATCAAACTAATGCACCGACGCGCAAGTGTAGATACTAACTTGGAGCAAATTGCTCCTCATCAGCCTAGGCAGCAAGGGGCCACAGGGGACAGGGAAAGCTATCCCAGCTCAGGAGGACACTGCCTCCCAGTCACTTGGACATTGGAACACATCCCCTGGAGCTTCCCCTGGCTGCTGCACGGGGGCAGAGCAGCCCTGGACTGAACTGCTCCCATGGGGCATGTCTAGATGAGCACACACATGCCTGTTGCTGCATCGCAAACTGGTTTGAGATGCTGCAAGGGACACACTGAGAATGAAAAAATGTTCCCTGCACTGAATATTTGCAGCGCAGGCTCTAAAATATGATACCTTAATTTCCAGGTATCAAAAAACAACCAGGAAAAAAGCAGCACAGGGCACAGTTCTGCAGCATGCCCTGAGATAAGCTGGGGCTAGGACCCCCAGAGATGCTCTGGTATCTGGCCAGCGCGTTTCTGGTGCTCCTGCTACCCTAGCATGCTGCCTCAGCGTGCAGAGCAAACAAGCAGGGCAAGGCTGTGGCTTGACCTGGCCCCAGGCACTGTCCCAGGTAAGCAGGGCCTGAGTCTGTGAGGAGTGGCAGAGTGTGTGTGTGGGGGGGGGGGGGTATAGAGCTTGTGGGGGTGGTTGACGGGGGACCACCACACACCTGCTCCCCCAGTCTCTGCAGTGCACAGCCCCTGGCACTGGCAGCAGCAGCCTGCTGGGCCATTCCCAATGCAGCACAGCCTCACTGCGCTGTCTGTGCAGGGAGAATGGGCCCAGCCTGTGGACAGGATCAGAACAGCTCCTGCCACCACCCACAGCTCATGTCCAAAGGAGTGTGCTAACAGGGCAGGACAGGCCAGGCCAGGTCAGGTGGGGCCAGGCCCATTGTCCATGTGGGTCAGGCAGTGATGCACAGCTGTGGGGCTGTGCCTCCAAGCAGGCCATGGCCCTGATGGCCTGGCTGTTGCTGCCAGCTCCAGGGTGTGTGTGCCACAGCAGCAGGGGCAGGGAGGAGCATGTGGCAGCCCCCCTCAAACCCTACAGAACCCTGACACCCCCCTCCTGCAAACCTCATGTCCCCCCCATCACACACTCAGTGTGCCCAGCTGCCATACAGGACAAGACCTGCTGGCAGCTATGGCTGCAGGGGCAGCTGTCCCCAGTTCCTGGTTAGTAAAAGGGGTCAGGGGGAGCTGTAATTTTTCTATGATAAGAAACCTAAAAGCAAACATGAAGTCATATAAATATTTAGAACTTATTTTATTATTGGTCATAGAGACACTGGTAGGCTTCCAAATTGTAAATATATCAATAAAACATTGTCCAGCTGATCTCTCATATGATATACGTAAGCGGTCTTTTGTTTTAATTGTGGAAGAACATGGGTTTTGGGGTATTTTAAAAAGTGAATTTGGGATTTTTTTTTTAAATCAGAGAATTTGCAGTTTTTAAATAGGAAACATCAGGATTCCTGCTAGTGAGGCAAGTGGCAGGACCCAGGCAGAGGAGCCTGCTCAGGGCTGGCACCCAGGACCCAGCTGGAGGTCAAATGAGGGGAGGATACCCTGGCCATTTCGGGCTGGGAGGGCATGCTTTGACCGTTCAAAGCAGGCCACCATAGTTTCATAGTTCGTAGGGTCGGAAGGAACCTGAGCAGGTCATCGAGTCCGACCCCCTGCCATGGCAGGAAAAAGTACTGGGGTGAAACGAGCCCAGCAAGGTGTATGTCTAGCCTCCTCTTAAAGACCCCCAGGGTAGGAGCCTGCACCACTTCTCTTGGAAGTTGGTTCCAGACCCTAGCCGCCCTGACAGTGAAGTAGCGCCTCCTGATATCTAGCCTAAATCTACCCTCTGCCAGCTTGTGACCATTATTCCTGGTCACTCCTGGCGGTGCTCAGGGGAACAGGGACTTCCCCAGTGCCTGCTGGTCCCCCCTGACTAGTTTGTAACAGGCCACTAGATCCCCCCTCAGCCTTCTCTTGTGCAGGCTGAACAGGTTCAGGTCCCATAGCCTCTCCTCATAGGGCCTGCCCTGCTGCCCCCTGATCATGCGAGTGGCCTCCTCTGGACCCTCTCCATGTTGTCCACATCCCTCTTGAAATGCAGTGCCCAGAACTGGACTCAGTACTCCAGCTGCGGCCTGACCGGTGTCACACAGAGGGGGAGGATCACCTCCCTAGACCTGCTTGAGATGCATCTGTGGATGCATGAAAAGGTACGGTTGGCCTTCCTGACTGCTTCCTGTCGACGCATGTTCATCTTGGAATCAATGATGACTCCAAGATCCTTTTCTGCCTCTCCGCTGATGAGGAGTTCCCCAACCTGTAGGTACGGTGCCGGTTCTTCCTCCCCAGATGCATCACCTTGCACTTGTCGGTGTTGAATCCCATCCTATTCTCATCCACCCACCCCTGTAACCTGTCTAGGTCTGATTGCAGCTTATTTCTCCCTTCTAGCATGCCCACATCCCCCCACATCTTAGTGTCATCAGCAAATTTGAACAGCCTGCTTTTTACCCCCTCGTCCAAGTCACTGATGAAGATGTTGAACAGTGTGGGCCTCAGGACCGAGCCCTGGGGGACCCCACTGCCCACTTTCCTCCAGGTCAAAAATGACCCATCCACCACCACTCTCTGCATGTGGACCTCCAGCCAGTTGGTGACCCAATTGACTGTGTGGGTGTTGACACCAGTCCCCATTTCTTAATGAGAACAAGGTGAGAGACAGTGTGAAAGGCCTTGTGAAAGTCCAGGAAGACTATGTCCACTGCTACCCCTGCATCTAAGGATTTGGTGATCTGGTCATAGAAGGCCACCAGGTTGGTCTGACAGGACCTGCCACTAATGAACCCGTGTTGGTTGCCCCTAAGCATGATCTCCCCTGCTGGCCCCTCGTGGACATGCGCCAGAATAATTTTCTCAAAAAGCTTGCCCAGGATCGAGGTAAGACTAACTGGCCTATAGTTTCACAGGTCCTCCTTCTTCCCCTTTTTGAAGATGGGAACCACATTGGCCCTCTTCCAGTCCTCTGGCACCACACCAGAGCACCACGAGTGCTCGTAAAGCTGTGCCAGGGGTCCCCCAATGACCTCAGCTAATTCCCTCAGTACTGGAGGGTGGAGATCATCCAGACCGGCTGACTTGAATACATCCAGTCCCTCCAAAAGTTTCCTAACTAGATCCTCACTAACCCTTTGGCCTAGGTGCGCCTCCCCTGGGGCCTGAGGGGGGGCCCAGAGGAGGGGTGGCTGTTCTGGTCCCTGCTTAGGAAAATGGAGGCAAAGAAATCATTAAATATGTTGGCTTTGTCGTCTGGTGCGACAACCAAATTCCCTAGCGTGTCCTGCAGGGTCCCCATGTTACCTGGTACCTTCTTTTTGTCCCCTGTGTATTTAAAAAAGGACTTTTTGTTGTCCTTAATCTGGGTAGCTAGACCCAGTTCCATGTCTGCCTTGGCCTTCCTGACTGCCCCCCTGCATCCCCGAGCAACTGCAGTATAGTCCTCCCTGGTGATGGCCCCTCCCTTCCATTTGATGTACACCTCCCTTTTTGCCTAGGAGACATTCCCGGATGCTTTTGGTGAGCCATGGGGGCTTTTGTGCCCTCCTGCTCCCTTTGATCCATGTTGGGATTACCTCCCTTTGGGCTTGAAGGATTGTCTCCTTAAGGAGCGACCACTCTCCTTGGACACCTGGCTCCCCTCCAGGACCTCAGTGCTTCCCCGACTATTCTCCTTAGCCCTCCTGAAATCTAGGGCTGCTGCCCTACTATAGGCCTTTGCCACCTTGCGCTGGATGGTGAAGTCCAGCAGGCGATGATTGCTGTCACCCAGGTGGTCGAGCACCCGCAGCCCCCTCACCAGGTCATCTCCCATGGCCAGCACCAGGTCCAACAAGGCATCTCCCGTGGTGGGGCTGTGCACCCCCTGGGTTAGATGGAGGTCCTGCACTGTGGCCAGGAACCTACGTGAGTGGTCAGACCTGGCTGACAGCTCTTCCCAGCAGATGTCTGGAAAGTTCAGGTCACCCATGATGACTACATCCCTTGACTTCACTACCTCTGTGAGCTGACTTAAGAATTCCTGGTCTAGCTCTTCCCCCTGGTTGGGAAGTCTGTAGTAGACCCCCGTTAAGTCTCTTTCCCCTCAACTGCCTTGTACTCTAACCCAAAGCACTTCAGAGTGCCCCTCCCCTGACTCCTTGCTAATTGACGAGGATGTGTATTCCTCCTTAATATAGAGTGCCACGCCCCCACCTTTCCTTCCTATCCTGTCCCTCCTGTACAGCCTATAGCCCTTGACATTCACCGCCCAGTCATGCGTTGGGTCCCACCACGTTTCAGTGAACCCCGCTACGTCCGGGTTGGTGTCAGCTAGCAGGAGCGTGAGTTCCTCCTGCTTGTTTCCCATACTACGAGCATTTGTGTAGAGGCATTTGAGGCCTCCTGTGGATGCGTGCACTGGCCCCCTACTTTCAGCACTACCCTGGCCCCTGTCACTTACCTGTGTATCAGTTCCACTCGTTGGTCCAGGCTGGGCTGTACTTGTGGATGTTGCTTGGTCTGGCAGCCCGATGTTTCCTCCGCCCTTGTTTTCCCCTTCCCCCAGTGAGCCTAGTTTAAAGACCACCACATTGAGAACATCTTCCAGGTGATAACTGCCCAGATCGCAGGGCGGGGCTAACTAGCAGCCCCATTTTATGGGGGCTGATGGACAAATGGAACAACTAAATTCTTGGGAAAACTAATGGAAACCACCCCCCCAGGATAGGAGTGTCTAGTCGGTCAAAGGGTCAAAATGTGAAAATAAGTGCGCCTGAGGGGGACACCGAGTAGAGCCCCCCCCCGGGCCATACCCACCAGTCCTCAAAGGCATCCAAGGAGCTGATGGATGCCACCCACTGGTGGTCTGCCCAGAAACGTGCATGGACAAGTGAGGGGAAAGCAGCCCTACAGTCTCCAGGCATCTTCCCGGCTAGAGCCTCCTTCCTAGTCAAGTCAAGCAAGGGCCAGGAGGAGATAGACCATGAGGTCCTGGGACTTGGTTGGGCCCCAGATGGGGTAACCAGAAACAAAAATTGGGTGGTGAAATTCAACTAGACCCTCAAGAGGAGGTTCTGGAGGTGGAGGGGCTGCAGCCTGGTGCTGAAAAAAAGAAAAATGTTCTTTACGGTACAAGTGTCTAGGGTCTGGAACAAACTCTCCCCAGAGGTGGTGTAAGCACCTACTCTGGACTCCTTCAAAAAACTGCTGGATTTATTTCGTGCTGGGGTCACTTGATCCCAGCTGACTTCCCGCCTGTGGTGGAGCGGGGTCTGGACCCGATGATTTCATGAGGTTCCTTCCAGCCCCTAATGTCTGTGAAATCCTTCCCTCTCCGACTCAGGCAAGTACACTAGACTTTGGTCATTTGTGGGCTACTGACATTTACTGAACTCATGTTTGGGAGAGAAGGGGAAGCAGAAAAGAGGCGATACCCCCAGCCACAAGTCACTGACTCCCAAAGCATGGATGCAAATGCTCCCCTCTGTCTCATCTACTGCAATGCAAGCTGGCCTGGGTGCATGTTCCTGCCCCTGGTAGCAGAGCCACAGCATTCATACAGCTGTGAACTGGTTCCCAGTGACGTTTGGGAACAGTTCCATTGTTAGGTGTCAATACCCTAAAAGTTGCAGTTGTTCAAGAAGCAGCAATGAAAAAGGAATGGAAATGGCTGACAATTCAAAGCCCCAGCTTGCAAAGAGCACTTCTACATGTGGTTGATTTTGTGCATATGAAGTCCCACTAAGGTTACTGCAACCCTTAAGCAACTGCACAATCCATCTGTTCGGAAATCATGAAGCATGTGGTCAAGAACAGTAAGTTGTTTGGGTGAAGGATTATTTTTTCTGTTCTGCATTTGTACAGCAACTTGCACAATGAGATTCTGGGCCATGGCTGGGGCTCCTAGACACTATATGTCAATACAGGTAGTAAGTGTCTTGCTGAGTAGAGGCACACTGCTGGAGCCCCACGGAGTACTTTAATATGAATAGTGAATTCACACAAAAACAAATGCCATACTGAGCACAAGTTCAAGGATGGGAATTCACTTACCACTGCAATTTGATTTCAGAAGTTCCCTAAATAAATTGATGTCAGTGAATACAAAAAGTAATCAACCTTTTGGGACCTGAGTATTGCAGCACAACATATGCTTTAGTATGAAAAGATGTAAATACCAAGCACCGCAAGTAAGTCAAGTATCTATTGGCTCACAAGAAAGCAGACAGCAAACCAGCCATAATTGGTACTGGAATAAAGAGGATAGTCAGACACAACTCAGCCTCTGCTGGTAAACCCTGTAAAAACTGATATATTAATCACAGAACAATGTGAAAGACACACATCTCCAAGAACACAAATCTGAAAGATGTAAACTTATTATTCAAAGAATTAAAAATCTAAAAAATTAAAAACATAGGCTAGCGTTCTGCACCCTGAAAGCATTGCTGCTTACATGTAAGAACATGGATTACACTCAGATTTGCAACCACGTCTAGCACCAATTGTTCACGTCAACCTCAACCGCAACACTGGACTACACCACCACCTAAAATGTACATACATTCCCAGGGTTCCCCAATGCTTGTGAGAACTATAAAACTGCTGCTGCCACTTACTCTGGGAAGAGCTTCTTTGGTTTCAGCATCCAGTCCAGATTCCTCCGGGCAACTTTGATAATCTTAGCCAATAAAGGCTATGTCCAAACTAGTGATGTGCTCCAGTATAGCCATGAATTTATTCATTTCAGTTGTTGCCAATGGATGAAACCATCGTTCTGGACTCATGGACACAATTTGTTTGGACAATATAAATACCAATAAACCCTTCCTCATCTGTTCAACTACTCAGCATAAAAAAAAACCCATTGCTCTTCCTACTTCGGTCACAGTAGCCTGTTCTGAACCTGGGCATGTCCAAAGGCCTGGGAGATCAGACAGGCCTTACGGCATGCCCTGAAAATCAGTGAGTCCAGCCCTGTTGGCTCAGGAAGAATAAGTTAATTGGGATGGACTCTACATTTTGTCCATGCCCAGGCCTGCAGTTCCTAGGCCGGACGACCACAGAGAACCCAGAAGTGCCAGGGTAGGAACCTGCCAAGTTTTGTGTTGGTCTCTCATCCTTTAGACCTGCCGGCTGACACGGCCACGTGTGCTTCCACCTCGACGCAGCAGGTGTTTGCTCATTTGGGCAAATGCATCCTTTCATTACTTTAACCCTTAGTCCCAAAGAGCTGTTCTATGCACAGGCAGTAATAAGCACCTGGAAACACGGGCTCCGCAGGAAAGTGCTTCTTGCGTGTTATTATAATGCACCCACTTTACTGTGACGGTGACTGCAGGTGTGTCAAATGCAAGCCAGTGCTGTGTGTGAGGGGCTGTCGAGTGTGCTGTCTGAATGGGCAGGCCAGCCCCAAATCCGATTTCATTCAGTCTTACAGGTGAGGAACAGAAGTGGAGGTTACGTGACTGGCCTGCGGCACGCAGCACACTGGCGCCAGAGCTGGGAAGTCAACCCAGGGTTCTGAAGCCGCAGCCCTGGATGCTGGGTGCCCACTCTGTGGCACGTTGGGTGCCCACTGTGAAGTCTCGGGTGCTGGACCACAGCCGCATGAGTGCTGGGTGCCCACTCTGTGGCACCTCGGGTGCTGGATAAGGGCCACAGCCCTGTTTGTGCCCCTATTCCTGTGGCGCAAACAAGCAGGCATCACAGACGACCCGAGGGGGAGCAGAAGGGCTGCCCGTGCTACCCGGGACAGATCCCGCCTGCATGAGATTCCCTAGCTGGGACTGACCACGCTCCTCCTTGCACCAAGGCTGGCCAGGCAGGGGGACAGGGCATGCGAGGTCTTCGGCCAAACATCCCGCAGGCCCCCGCCTCTTTCACACCACACCCCTCAAGAGCTGGGAGAAGCTGGCTTCACTGGGAGGAGGAGGAGAGGCACCCCCTCCCCCCCGCGCCTCAGGAGTCACCGGGGCACCCCTCATCCGTGCGGGCCGGGCCGGAGGTTGCTCTTCGGCAGGGCCAGGTGGGCTTTCCCCGTCCCGCCGCTGGGCGGCTCCGCGCCGCTCCTTTCCCCTGCGCGCCCCGCCAGCGGCAGCCGAGCCGCCCCGCGGGCTTCCCCAGTCCCCGGGGCGCGAGCGGGGCAGCGCGGCGGGGCGCCTAGAGGCCGCTGCCGGGCACTGCCGGGGCGGAGCCGCCCGCATCGCGGCCGCGGCTGGACGGACGGGCCGGCGGCGGGCGGAGCGGAGCGCGGCGCGGCGCGGCGGGTGCGGCGGCGCCGAGGAGGCTGCTCTCGGCGGAGAAAAGTTTGGCAGCGCCCGTCCCGGCCGCGGGCTCCTGCCATGGCGCGCGCCGCGCCGCGCCTGCCCTGACCCGGCGGCGGCGGCGGCGGCATGGGGGACACGGCGGCGCCCCCGCCGGCCCCGGCTCCGGCCCCGGCCCCGGGCGCGGGGCTCGGCGCGGGCCTGCTGGGGGGCGGCTCGGGCCCCCCCCCGCGGGTGCACAGCGCCATCGTGGAGCGGCTGCGGGCGCGCATCGCCGTGTGCCGCCAGCACCACCGCAGCTGCGAGGGCCGCTACGAGCGCGGGCGCGCCGAGAGCTCGGACCGCGAGCGGGAGAGCACGCTGCAGCTGCTCGGCCTCGTGCAGCACGGCCCCGGCGCCCGCAAGCCCGGCAAGCACGGCAAGGCGGCGGCGGCCGCACCCGCGCCCCCAGACTACCGACAGCACCACCAGCAGCAGCTGCTCAGCAACGGCGGCGGCATCGACGGGGACCCCCCGCCGCCGCCGCCGCCCGCCGCCGACCCGCGAGCCTCGGCGCTCAGCGCGGTGAGTGCGGCGCCCCCTGCCGGCGAGCCCGGCCCGGCCCGCGGGGGGGGAGGGGCGGGACGGGCGCTCCTCCTCCGGGGGCTGGGCTCTGCGAGGGCCAGGACAGCCGCGTGGGTGCATGATGCCCGCGTGCATGCGGGGTGCCGGACACTACCCATGTGGGTGCCGGGTGCCCGCTCTGTGGCACGTTGGGGCCTGGATAACAGCTGCATGGCTGCTGGGTGCCCACTGTGAAGTCTTGGGTGCTGGATAACAGTCGCATGGGTGCTGGGTAACCGCTTTGTGGTACACTGGGTGCTGGATACTACCCATGTGGGTGCTGGGTGCTTGCTCTGTGGCACATTGGGTGCTGGGTGTCCACTCTGTGGCATGCTGGGTGATGGATAACAGCCATGTGGGTGCTGGGTGCTTACTCTGTGGAGCCTTGGGTGCTGCAGACTAGCTGTGTAACGGGCACCACAGACTCTGTGGGCTATTGAGTACCAGGTGAAACTGGGGTATTGGGTGCCGGGTGCCTACTGCCTGATGGGGGGGACAGTATCTTGTGGCACAGGGCATGGGTCTCTGGAGCCCCTGGGCTGGGATATGGCAACTGAGTGCTGCTGGTGCAGTGAATGTACACTGGGTGCTCTTGGAGCAGAGTGGGGGGATGCTGAGGACCAGTGGTGCAGGGTGCTTGGGCACTAGCTGCTGTTGGCTCAGGGTGCAGGGTCACTGATGCTGCCATCGCTCGAGCGGGCCCTGGGAAGTGTTGCAGAGTGTGTCAGCATCGCAGGTCTTCAGGCCTGGGCACTGTGGATGCTGGATGCTACTAGTGTACTTGTGGTGTGTGGGAAGCTGCTGTCCTGTATTTAGTGGGAAGTGGACAAAAGCGCAAAGTGAAGAAGGCTGGGAAATGCTGCAGCACTTACAGCACAACTGGCTGCTTCCTGCAGAGGATCTTCATTTGCTACAAGTGTAGCGTATGATCACAGTGTGTCCCAAGTAGACAAGTAGGATCTTCTAAAGCTGGTGTATAGCAAGAAGTCAGTATAAGTCCCCAGACACAGACGTGTCTCCAAGTCCCTTCAATTCAGGGAAACTTCATTAGCTCAACAAGTTATACGGGTGTTTCCAGCTATCTGCTGTGAGTGTAAGTACATTCTAACTTTCTTGTCTGGCATCCAAAGAGAATGCAGTACCGGGTGTGATCCGTCACTGCTTTATGCTAGTATGACAATCATAGAGAAGCAGGGCTGGAAGGGACCTCAAGAGCTTGCAACCCCTGCCTGAGACAGGAGCACCCTGATCCAAACCAGTCAGTGAAAACCCACTGTATAATCTCTTAAAACTACGCAGTCAGCCCTGACACAACATGAAATGTTATGACCTAATCTGCCACAAGTAAAGCAAGGGGCCCATGGTGGCCAACATCCTGCTGCTGCACACTCATTGAAACTCTGCTTGAGCGATCTTAGGAAGATCTTCTGCATGCAGGCATGCATATGTCTTGCCTTTGCATTCAGTGAAGTCAGTGGCCAAACCTCCATTGACTTAACAGGTGCACGACAAGGCAGGTATGTCAGTTTTGCAGAACTCTTGCCCAGGCTCTTAACTTCACAGACATAAGCAGTCTCTTATGTGTGTAAAGTTAAGGGTGCTTGCAGATGTTTCTGGATAAAGGCAATATCTGGATGTATATGGATTTATTGAGGGGTTTGAAATTTGGAACTGTTGTAATCAATCTACATGTATCAGTCTGACTAAAACCAGCATGTCCTCCAAGCTAGTTCAACTGGTCTTCATTCTACAAACAGAGGAATTATAGACACTTGGTGCCATTATCTACTCAGTTATACCAGCCAGCTCTTACTTACTGAGTTAGAGGACAAAAGCAGCATTAAATATTCCTAGGGGTTAAAGTCCCTGGTATTTTAACATATTGTCGAAGGCTTCTAAGAGTATAACACAATCTCAAGAACTATTTTAATTCTGGGCAACAGTTTGCTATTGTTTCTCTTGAACTCAGTCAATATTTATACAATAGACAGACAGACAGTGAAAAACTGTGTGTAAGGGTTAGCCTTTTATTTTAAAGACCAGCAAACACTTAAATAGGACGAATTCTTAACATTGTATCATAATGTCTAGCTAAACAAATATTTCTAAGGATTAGTACTTAAAGTATGAACTTGACCAAAAAGGTTTATTTGCTATTATCGTGGAACATGTTTAATGGAGCACAGCTGAAGGGGTTTTTTTCCCCAGATAAAGTCACTTTGTTACTGACAAGTTGATTTGTTTCAACTGGAAACTGTAGGCCTGAGTGGGTTAGGTATGAAAGAGGTTGTCTCACTATTATTCCAGTATGAGGAGTATGTCTGCCTGTCTTGCTTATTTCTTAACTAACAAACACATGCAAAATATTAAGAAAAGGGACAGCCATTATTTGAATGATGCCAGCATAGGTTATCTCCTCACCTTGTAGTCTTTATTAATTCTTGGTTTATTCTAAAATGGGACCACAGGGATTGTGTCTCATGTTACATTGGTATTCACCACAGTGTGTGGATCTAAATTTAGGGCCGCATTACTCAGCATCATATGTGAGGGTGATGATGTAAGTGTTAATGTGATAACATTGTGTCCAAAAGGAGTTTGAATGCTCTGACCTGATTCAGTGCTCAGATTAAATCTGAGTTTTTTCTCATCACAATCAAGTGAGTCATTATCTGATTTTTTTTCAGTCAGCATTAATTAGATACTTTACATGCATCTTAAAAAAGGCTCTTGCATAGTAATATACTTCCCAGAAAGCTCCAATTTTTTTTAATTTAAGTGAACAGGTTTATGTGCTTTTTTTTTTTTTTTTTACTAGTTGTTACTATTATTATGAAATAGCTGGAAGCAGCTGTTTGAAAGTACTAAGAATATGCTCTGAAAAGCTCTGAAGAAAATACTTGCATATTCATCTTCTGAGTGCAGAGGTCGTGTGGTTGTTTTTGGAATAATTTTAAAGATTGTAAATGCTCCAAACGCTATAGTACTTGGCATCACTTTCTTATGTTTTACAATCAGCACAAACTTACCCCTACGATGGTTCAGAACCGGATGGCCTTTGACAAGAGAGAGATTTGATACAATCCTTTTGAGATGCTTCAGCTCTTATTAACACAGTATACGACTTCACTGAGAATTTTGTTTGAATCCCGGAACCACATTTTGATGGTAAAGCAGCAGCTTCAAAGCTCATGAAGCAGAATTGTTTTAGTGGTATCGCTGTACAACATCACTAATCCTTCTACTCTGACACAGCTATTCTTTTGTGTTCATTTGCTGCTTTGATAAATCTAGTTAATTAAGCAACAGAAAGTCACCACTTTGAAGTCATTGCTACACATAATGGAAGTATGTGTTCCCCTTACTGTTTGCTCTGTAGTCTCATAATCACATGCCAAGTAATGTACCAAGTTACCATTTTCAATTCCTGTGATTTCAAAATTCACAGCAGACTTGTGAGTCAGGAAATAACTGAGCCCTGTGGGGTTGCTTTCGTAGCCTAGCTGGAGAACGCAAGCATTGGTCCCTACTAGTTAATCTGAGTGTGCTTGGAAGGGTGAAGGCACAGCTCTGATCTCTCTTCCCTATGCATCCAGACTTGATGGGTGCTGAGAACAAGAAGCATTCTCCTTGCGTTCTTCAAGGCCAGCAGATCTGCAGAGAAACGTTGACCCAGACCTTATCTACACTGAAGTTTTGTGTCTTAAGTTCAATTTTTCAGTGTCAGCACAGGGCACCCATGTAAACTGCATTGGTGAAAGTTGCAATTTAGACCAATGGCCTGCCTCTGCCTAATTTGCTAGTGAGTACAGGTGCTCAGGTGTGTACAGGTCCTCTGCCAGGATGTGAATTGTTAAAGCCCTCACATCCTGGCAGAGGACCTGTACACACCTGAGCTTTATCTTAGGGCTTTAACAACTCTGCCAGGATGTGAGTTGTTAAAGCCCTAAGATAAAGCAGCACATGCTCAGTCTCTGCACCAATACCTAGTGTATTGGTTAAGAGGCTGAGATCACCTCTGCCAAAGGGGTTATCGAGGTAATGCCTGTATTGGGATAATTATACCTCTTTAAAAGACCTCCAAGAAGATAAAGTGTACAACAGGAATAAGGACTCAGACTGCAGTGGAGCACTTGTCTGCACACCTCTCTGTCTAGCAAATCAGTAGTGAAGCTCCCTTTGATTTCAGTGAGAGCAGGATTTGGTTCCTTGGGGAATAGAAATAAATGACCTCTGGTTGCCTTTTGTCAGACTGTCATATATGCAACAATGAGGCTTAGTAGGAGACTATCAATGTCCACTTACAATTAACTACATTAGCCACAAGCTTTTATGTTTAGTGATGCGGCAGAGATAGTTTATATAGATGGCATTCAAAAGTAAGTATTTTAAACCTGTTGGAGTCTGAAACATTGTTAGTTAAAAAATGGCAAGCACCTTAAAGCATTAGCACACGTCTTGTTACTTTTATTCAATAATCATCTGTTTCCAATTGACAGCTTAAAACATAAGGGCTTGGGGTTCCTCTCTGTTTTTCTGTAAAGCATATTTGGCAATAACGTTTTGTGACTGGAGAACAAAGAGCAGGCTTGATCTCTAAACACATGTGATTGTATCTATCTGAGTGACAGATCTCTCTAGAAGGAAAACTTTTTGTATTGTCTGGGTACCAGCCTAAAAGAACTGACCTTTTTACTTTTGCTGTTATCTTCCACAGCACAAAATGTACCAGAAAAAATGTTCTATCTTTATTTGTGTATGCGTGTGTATGGATATAATATGTACTACAGCCAGGTTTCTGTGTGTAAAATACACACAAATGCATACATGTGTATGTGTGTACTATATTACACACACACACGCTTACATATAGTACAGCTAGGTTCTGGAGGATGTTTATTAATGGTTTAAGCATTAGGTCTGTAATACCTTGACTGAAGCTGCAAGTTCAAATCCCAGGCAGTCTGATTCATCCCATTGTTTTAGCAATGTATGCCGAGTACTGTTCATTCTACTACTTAGGGGCCTTGGGGATTTCAGTCTCAAAGGCGTCATTATCCTATTCTTGTTTCTACATTGCATCTGTCACCGTGGTGTCTGAGCGCATTCTGAGTGCAGTAAATGATCTATCTGTCATCTATCATAAGTGAGTCCTTACAGTTTTCACTCTTCTATGGGGAAATTGTACATGGATATTTATTATAATTTATCATTATTATTATTATTATTATTATTATTGTTATTATTATTTTATGGCCTTCAAAAGGTTACTGTGAAAATGTGATCTTACTCCACATCCCCACTCTGGATACATCCTGGGCAGTCAAGTGAACAAGAGTTAAAAAAAAAGCCATAGAAGCAACACAGCTGACAGAGATGGAGCTGGATTGATTTCTTCTAGGTCACTAAGCCACAATCAGTTACATCCGTGCAAACCTATGGAAAGCAATGGGTTTGCTGAGTGTCATTGAAGGTATTATTTGGAAAGAATCCAGTTGCTCAAATGTCACTGGGAGTCTAATTAGGCTTGGAGAACTTTATAACAAGCAGTTACTCAAACGTGGAAGTCACTGAAATAAAGTGAGAGTTTTATGGAACTAAGAGTGTTAATTCTTCAGGGCAGAATCTGAATACAGGTGTAAGTTACCATTATTATAGAGCTCATCGAAGGGCAGTGGCTAGAGTACTGACACAATAGCATGGATGGGTGGATTAAAGCAGGATCCGTTTGTCCAGGCTGGGATGGGATCCATTCACCAACAAAGTTTGGATCCTAGGATACACTAGGGGAGGATTCCCGGTTCCGTGGGTTGGTGCAGTGTTGTGTTGCTTTATCAGACCTGGTTGAGACAGTTGATTACATCTAGTCAGATAGAAAGGTATGAGTCGGGATTACTTTGCAAGTAGGGAAGTCTTGATTGGCTGATGGAAGTTTATTAGAGGGGCCACCAGTTAGTTTTTCTCTCTCAGGGTGCAACCAGTCTCTGAACCAAAGTCTAAAGAGTTTCTAGAAGCCGCACGAAGTGTCGTCTTAATGAAAAGTACAGTAAGTTAGAATTGCTAAATATTGGCTAGTTAAGCTTGGCAAGGTTTGTTCAGTTCTTCCCACACTTGCATCCTTTGAAATATTTTTTTATCACTTGGGTGAATTTTATGGAATTTCCCTTCTTTTTTTTTTCCTGAGGCAGACTTCACCTCCATGCCTTCTGCAACGATTAGATAGCAAAGCAGATTTCAAATGCGACTGGACTGGACACATTATCTGAGTCATATTAATTGGTCAATTAGCCTCCATTGACCCTACCCTGTATCTCTCAATATGCCTTCCACATGCCCCGTGTTGCACAGACTCAAATCCCTTGCATGTGGTACCATCGATACAGATTCTACTTCCTCTATGCTGAGAAGTGGCTCCAGCAGAAATGTGAAGCTCTTTATGAGAAAATCTGAATTTTTGAAAGGGTGACTGTACTTCTGAGTCATAGGTGCTGCTTTGCTGAAACCCTGACTTATCTCAATATTATTTTATTTTCCCTGAAGGAACGTTGCCAGCATAAGTGCAAAAGAAATAAGTGCATATGGTACAAAGTTACACTTTTATTTTACAAAATAACAGGATTTGAAAAATTTACCTCATAGAAGAGTAAACCAAATAGCCCAAGAAACATGTGCAGCCAAATTTACCACCTCCTTTGCCCCTCCCAGCTTCTGGCAACAGGGAGGGTGCAGGAGTTTCTATCACAGCGCTGTCCCTGGATGCTGAATGAAGCCTTCATCCTTGATCTCATCCTCTCGCTTGTCAATGTTAGGCTGTACTGGCTCCGCCTGCTGCAAAGGAGAGCACCCCTTCCTTCCCCCATAATTGCCAAGAAGGGGGCAGGGGAAATGTCCATTGCTGTCTTCTTATCCCATCTTTCTGGCTGCCAGCCTCCACTTCCCCTCATGAGCATGTCACATAACATGTAGCTGAAAAATCAACTTTCATTAGACTTGTTTTGGAGCATCCAGTGGAAATTATTATTACCATCCAGTGGAGGGAGATCGTATGGTCCAGAAGATCAGTTATTGAGACTCGGGGAAACGTGGACTTTCTTTCCATCCTTGGCATGACCTTCTGTGCAACCTTGGGCGAGTCACTTTCTTTGTGCCTCTGCTTCTCCTCCCAGGCTTTGTATGTCTTGTCTGCGGAAACTGTACACTCCTCAGGACAGGCACTGTCTCCATCTGCATCTGGAGAACGTCTAGTACAATAGCCAAAGTCCAAAGGCCTCTCATGGCTGCTCTGAAGAGAGGAAAGGGAATGAGCTTTCCACTCCTTTCCAGCCTCTGCATTTTCAGTCCCACTTCCCTCTGACTGTACAGGGGTTGCAGCTCATAGTTTTCTCACAAACAGCAGGATAAAGCTGACATGATTCCTGACTGTTCACTGCTTTCCACAAGGTTTGCTCATGAGGGACTCATCTATTTCACTCTGTTGCTGCTTAGAAACGCTCTGAGCAGGAAAAAGGGCAATGGAATTGGCTGCAGGCTCAGAAAAACAGTGTTGTGCTAGTTGAGATTTAATTCACTTTTGCAACTGAGCAGCATTAAAGGCCAAATTTTTTCACATAAACGTGCAAACAGATGATTTATGCTCCCACATGTCCCACAGAAAGCTTTCCATTTACCACAGGAGAGTCAGCAAATGATTTCTTCCCTTGAAAGCTCTTCCAAAGTATTATTAGCTAGTAGTAATACGTTTATTTAAATGCCCACCGTATGCACAACACAAATTATACACAATTCCTACTCCAGGGTCCCCTTGGTGGAAGACCCAGGACTGGGGCCCAATCTAATGCATTAGACTGAGCCACACATGGTAGATTAGGTTACTTTTGCATGCCTCAATTTCCACTGTGTAAAACGATGCTTACCACACTTGTAAACTGATGGAAGCTACTGTATAAGGCCTACATATTCTTATTCTAATTAAAATCCTGCTGCGCTGTAGTATTACTGCCCGCATTTATTCAAATACCATGATTTGGCTTCCAGAGATAACAAGATTGGCTTAAAAACATTCAAGGTGGGCAGGAAGAGAATGATTTTCAAGTCAGGCTCTCAGTCTTTGGAACCTAAATCATAAAATTGCATTTCCTGTAGTCATGTGTTTACATATCTTTCACTTTTTTAAATAAGCAAGCTTCTAGTGGTCATGCTTGTGAAGAAAAAAGCTTGAATTATGACTTGAATGTACCATAGAGGCTACAAATAACTTATGGTTTTTAAGCCTATCTCATGTTTTTGGAGCCTGACTCATGATGTTTGAACATATGTGGTGGACAATAGTACAAGTGCTGTACTTTGGTGTGTGCAGATGTGTGTGCGTGTCTGCTAAGTTCTTTTTATTTGCTTCCTGTTCTGCGTTTGACATTCATAGCATACTCAAGTCATAGTTTCAAGGTTCTTCCCACGTGACTCCAGGAGCTGGGGTTTTAAGCACTTGACTCACGAAACTACAATAGTTGGCAATGCTGTCAATGTACTTCTCTCTCTTTTTTTTACTCTCTTTAAAGAGTTTTAAAGTTTGAATGGTCTCTGGAGATACTTTGTCACATGCTCCTTGCCCTGATCTAGCCACCTGCTTGTGGGCAGTGAGGAAGTTGAGCGCTCAAGCCAAATACCAACACAGAGCAGGAGTTGATTTGTGAGCATATCCAGATTAGCTGTATGTGCGCTCCCCAGTGGCAGCTGGTGTGAATGTGTTTACACTGTTCTCATTTCCTGTTGTGAGCCCAAGTGACTCCTGATAGCAACAGGACCAGATTCATGTCCACATCTACTGAATCTTTACCAATGTCTTCTGACAAGTAAATAATTATCTGTAAAATTAACATAAAGTGATACATCTTTCAAATCTGCAAAAATAATGAACAAACATTGACAAATTAGCTTTTCCATTTATATGGAGCAAAACCAGTTTGAACTTGGCTGTATGCCTGGAAATGTGTCCTGGAGTTATTTCGACTTGTGTCACTACGTCAGGTTGTCTGTGGAGCTTTGAAACAAGGCTGCAGCAACTGATAGAGAAGGCTGAGAATTAAAATTGGCATGGAAGGACTTTGGGACAAATGGAAATGCTTCTTTAGAAAGTTCAGCATGGCTGACAAGGCAATCTGTTTGCAGGGGAAAGAGAAAGCATACAAATTCTGCAAATCAGAAACTTGACTGATGTTTGCATAAAATACTGCACTGACTAAAGAATCATCCTTTCTTCTCTTGGGAAAACAGTTTTGTTTGTTTCTTTTGTTCAGAAAATATTGGGCTAGACTTATCATACCTATGGAATACATTGCTATAAATGTTGATAGGCATCTACTATATGCCAAATAATTAGGCTTTTTAAACACACCTACATACCGCAACTAAACTTCCTGCCTCCACTGTACTAGGTATCATACAGACAGGCAGTGGGAGAAATGCCTTTCCCAAAGACCTTACTGGCTAAAAATACAAGTGAGACAGAGGCAGGGGAAGAGAAATAGGAATACAAAGGTGCATTTGACACAAGGTCAGATGGGGAATAGAGCCCAAATTTCTTGACTCCTACTCCCACAGCCTGTTAATAGTTTCTTTGCTATTACTGTCAGTAGGAAAGATGAGGAAATCTTTCCAAATATTCAGAGTTCTAGTTTTGGTAAGTATTGGTCATCAGCCTAATATTGCAAAAAAATAGTACATGATGTCTTTTTTTCTTTTTTTTAAAATGTCTAGGCAGAACTAAATATTGCATATGCTAACTTCATCACAACTCATTGCTGAACTAGTTTTTGTAATCCAAGTACAGTTGTTTACAATTTCTTACAATTTCCAAACTGAGTTTTCTTCACACACAAGGTTGTTATTATGGGGTTCCTCCTGATTGCTGAGAATCAAGCATTGGGACTTTTCCTGTGATTTATTTTCCTCTTTGGAAACAAGTTAACAACACCTATTTTTTCAGTGAATTTACTAGTGTACTAATAAAGCATACAGAAAAAGTACACAATCAACAAGGAGACACTAGTGACTTATTTTTATTCCTCACTCTGTAATACAGTCTCTCTTTGACAGTCTCTGAGCCGAATGATCTTGAACAGAAAGTTAATTATACCTGTGGGTTTTCCTTTTCTTTTCTTTTTCTTTCCCCCAAAATGTGACTTGAGGCAAAACTCTGGCTAGAGGAGTAATGGCTTATCAAGAGGCTGTAGCAAACAATGGTACAATCACTTTCTTATAGTCATGGCAACAGCAATGTAAAGAAATGAGCTGACTGAACACAGTGAGCTCTGTCTCTGTTGAATAGCTAGCACAATACTTAAGTGTACACTGCTCATTTTTGGAGGTCTCTGGGCAATGAATTATTCAGCAATAACAAGACTCCTTTGGAAAGTATCTTTGAAATTGGCTGGTTCTGTACCCGATAAAGGAGGATGCTTATCAATTCTGATGCAATTGTGCTGGATGGCGTTGCTGCCCTACAGTGTGCTCTTTGGGCTTGATCCAACACCCATTGAAGTCAAAGGGAACCTTTCTGCTGGCTTCACTGGACTTTGGGTGAGGATCTTTCAGTGCAAACAAAACTATAGTGCATATCAGCAATGCCCTCATTTCCTCCCCTCCCATGATAATATTTGGTTCAGTGTGAAACCCCCAAAGTGGGGATAAATATAGGGAAGAAAGAAAGTATTTTTGGATATGGTGCAGGCACAAGTTGCAGAAGCAATATCTGGCTTAGATGAACATACAGCTCAGGTTCCCTCTTCCCTTGCCCTGGGTCCTTAGTAGAGTTGAATAATTGGAAAGCGTGCCTCTGAGCTGAACCGTCTCAGATTGAGGAGTGTTTTCTGACTTTTTTCTTTATCCTAATCTTTTTTACATTCTTGTTAGAATAACTACATGTGTCGGAAGACCTGGCTGACAGCAGTGTTTTTTTGATGAGTCATTCTGAGTTATAAAATCATAGGCTTCTAGTGGACTTCAAGGGTCATCTAGTCTAACCCCCCGCATGAGTGCGAGTGCAGGAACACTGCTCTAAATCATCCCAGTTCAATAATTATCCAGCCTCATTTTGAAAACCTTCAATGAAGGGGATTCCTTGCCTTCCCTAGGCAGCCTCTGCTCTAGCTCTACTGCTCTAGCAGCAAGGAAGTGTTTCCTGAGATCTGATCTAAATCTATTTTGTTGCAATTTAAAGCACTGTGCAGCAAAGGATGACAGTTGTTTTCCCTCTTCTTTATGGCAGCCTTTCAAATGTTTGAAAACTGGTATAACGTCTCCACTCAGTCTCCTTTTCTTCAAGAAGATTAGATTCCAATAGCATGTGGCAAAAGTACCATAAAGGTTGTTCAGTTTATGGTGATCACTTTTGAAAATCAATTTACTTAGCAGCCAGGGTTTTAGAAGCATAACTATAGGCACCCAGATTTTTATTTTGTTATTCTGTTCAATGCAAGTGCTTATATATCTCATACATTCTGTCTCTGAGCATCTGTGCTTGAAGCATCTTGACCCCCAGTCAGACCAGACCAGCGCTTTTTACATCAGTGAACAATAGTAAGTGCATGACACACCTGAAATCCAGTTATTTGTGTAGGTTTAATGTTAGTTTCTAATACTTTATGAAATCTTGGCCTTGACTCCATTATCAAATATGTTCCAATAAGCAGGACTATAAAACCGATCTGTTTTGAATAGTGTTTTAGTGTCACGTGCTTTGAGACCTGAAAATTATGCAAATTTTGGGCATCGTGGCCATGGCATACGGTATGTGGCAGCAGAGTCCCATCTGCGGCACCACATGCCTGACATTCAGGGGTGTCCCACTTTGCTATCTTGCAGCATGTTTGGGGTTTTTTTTAACCCCTGGAGAGCCCCGGGGTCAAAAAATACCCGCACAGAAAAAAGCAGGGCGGTGCACACAGGGGCAGCATGCTGTACCCAAAATCGTAGCCTGGCTGGCCAGAGCCATGCTCCGGCTGCCAGCCAGCCGGGTTCCAAGCTGCAGGAGTGACGTGGCTGCAGCTTCCCCATCCCCCAGGAACCAAGGTAAAGTTGCTGGGGCCAGCAACTACTGGCCCCAGCCTCCCCTATCCCACTTGGGGTAACCTGCTGCACTCCAGAGGGCATGTGGCATGGGCATGTGAACATACGCATAACTACACCTACATATCCCTGACCAGTGGTTGTCCAGTTTCGCTTCTTGACCACCTCCAGTCATGGATAATCCACAGTTTCTTTAGGCAGCCTGTTCCACTGCCTCACTATTTTAACAGTGGAAAAAAGTTTGGGGTTTTTTGGCTATCTGATCTAAACCCATTTTGCTGCAACTTCAAGCCATTGGTCTGCATCCTACTCTCTGCAGCTGAGAAAAAAGGTGTTTTCCTTCTTTATGGCAGCCCTTTAAGTATTTGAAGACTACTATTTTATCCCCTCTTAAGCGCCTTTTCCACAAGCTGAACATCCTTAGCTCCTTCAGCCTCTCTTCATGTGACTTGCTTTCCAAGCCCTTTATCATCTTTTGTTGTTTGCCTCTGGACTCTCTCTAACTTCTTCATGTTCTTTTTAAAATGTGGAGGCCAGAACTGTAAACAGTATTTCAGATGAGATGTAACCAGTGCCGAGTTGAGGCATCATCACCTCCCATGTCTTGCACCTCTTGTGTCTACTGATGCAGCTCAAAACCACATTCACATTTAGTACAGCTGCATCACACTGCACCCATACTGAGTCTGTGATCTACTAAGACTCCCAAGTCCTTTTCCACAGTGCTGTCGTTTAGCTAGGCGTCACCCATTTTATATTTGTGTTTTTGATTATTCTTCCTAAGGTGTAGCACCTTGCATTGTCTTCATTGAACTTCATCTTGTTAGCTCTAGCCCAGCTGTCCAATCTGTTGAAATCCTTCTGAATTGTACACGCATCCTCCAACATGTTTGGACTGCTTCCCAGTTTTGTGTCATCTATTGACTTTCTCAAGAAGCTTTTTATGCCAGCATCTAAATTGTTAATAAACATGTTGAACAGCACTGGGCCCAGGGCAGACCCCTATGGGACTCCACTTGAAACCTCCTGTCATTCTGACATGGACCCATTAATAATTACCCTTTGCTTGTGGCTATTGAGCCAGCTATCTGTCCACTTCGTAGTTTTTTTCTAGCCCACATTTCTCCAATTTGCTTATGAGAAGGTTATGTACGACCTTGTCAGAAGCCTTGCTGAAGTCCAGATACACTATACTCATAGTGTTCCCATCATCTACCCAAGTAGTTACTTGGTCAAAGCATGAGATCAGGTTTGACACAATTTGTTTTTCATAAATCCATGCTAGTTACTTATGATCAGCCTTTCCTCTTCCAGATGCTTGCAAATGACCTTCCTTAGGATATGCTCCAGTAACTTCCAAGTATTGAAGTGAAGCCAGTCTTCCTTTTTGCCTTTTTTTAAAGAGGGGCACTACATTTACCCATTTTCCAATCCTCTGATATCTGGTCTATCTCCTGTGACTTTATGAAGTCAAGGGCTTGAGATTTCCTCTGCCAGTTCCTTCAGGACCCTGGGATGAAGTTCATCCAGCCCTTCTGTCTTGAATTCATTCCGACCCAACAAAAGCTCTCTGACCATCTCTTTTGTTATCTCTTCCCTCAGTTTGTCCCCTTTGTTATCCAGATAATCCTTATTAGGTGTCTGGCAGCTTAATTCCTTTATGAAGACTGAGGCAAATTAGCTGTTGAGTAGATCTGCCTTTGCATCTTTGGTTACCCCTGGCTTTTTAAGAAAGGACCCACAGCTTCCTTGGTCCTTTTCTGGCCAACACACTTATAGAAACTCTTGTTGTCATTGACCTCTTTTGCCAGTTGTAGCTTGTTCTTTATCTTTGCCTTCCTGATTTTGTCTCTGCAGGTTCTTGCTATTTCTTGGTATACTTCCTTGATCACCTGCCCATTCTTCTATGGCCTGTATGCTTTCGTTTTGCATTTGAGGCATTTTAGAAGCTCCCATGCAGCCACATTGATCTCTTGCCATTCTTCTCAAGCTTCCAGTAATCAGCGTAAAGTTGGTCAGGAACCTGACAGTAACCAGGGCTCCCCATCAACCTTTTAGATTGTTAAAGAAACTCTACCATGTCTCATCTTACATAATTAATTGATTAGCTATTGCTTAAAGTGCATTGCAGATGAATGTTAGGCTGGATGTTGGCTACACCAAAATACTTTATGAATGTTGTATGTGACCTATGTATGTTGTATGTGAATATAGAACTATCTACTTCATGGATATATTTGGTTTAGTTAGTAAGAGACCTTAAAGAAAGGAATTAGAAAGAATGAAGAATAGTTCAGAAAAAGCCAACCCATAATAAAAGCTTCAGGTTTGTTAAGAAACAGTGCTTACGCTACTGGCTGGGAGTACTCTACCTCTAGGCTTTGGTCAAGTGAAAAACATACTAGGCCATCCAAGGCTTGTGTCAGGTGCCTGAAGACCACATAAACAGTTAAACAAGAAGGAAGATGTCCAGATGTGAAGCAGTTGTAGTTGAAGAGATAATCACACTGACAGTAGGTACTCACTAGGCACAGACAGACAGATTAAGGCTTTTATATTATTTATTAATTAAGACTTTTATAATATTAGAATATTAGTAGTGTTTCATTTTAATCGCAGAAAAATGTGGATTTTGGGCTATACTTTTTAACCCCAAAATTGGAGATTTTTTTAATCGGAGAAAATCAGGCTCCCTCATCTTCAGGAAAATGGTTTTCATCCTTTCCCCATTCAAAATAGTGGGAAAGCTCCCATTAATTCTAACGTAGTATCAAGCCCCATATTTTCAGCAATGGTGCAGTCAACACTGGCAACAGAATCTCCCTTTAGATTTCTGCTGTTTGGAGAAATGTATTGATTCCATACACACGAAATGTTTTGATGTTTAAATCAGTCTAAGATAGATGCACTTAGATCTATTTTCAGAGCAGAGGCTACCTACCTTTATAGCTCCAGCCCTGCAAATATTTACACATATGTGTAAGTTTAGGTACATGGCTAGTTGGCAGTCTATTTGTAAAATAAGGCATGCCCATAAGGCCTTTGTACCACAGCAGGCCCCAATTTTGATAGGATGCTTTTGTACTACAGATAGGTAGGACCTTTACTGACATGTGATTTATTTCCTTACCCAACCTAATTGCATACCTTTTCTCTGTCAAACCATTTTTCAATTTTAGTGGAAGTCCAATTGATCTCATGCTCATACTTGTATCTTCACTTTCCTCCTTGATGCATAACTCCCAGTAGGTCCTAGCAGTGAACTTTGCAATCAGTGAGCTGAGTTCTTACGTTATTTTCTTTTTAACTACTGACTTTATATATTAACATAATTAGTTTCTAGGACACGTTTTGGCAAAGTTTTGAGAAGAATGAAGGTCATCTTGCTTTGGACCTTCATTTCTAAGAAGAATATTAAATATAATCCTTATAATTATAGCAGTGCTGTTTGAATTGCCATGGTTCAAGCTGTGTCAATACGTCATCAAAAGCTCTCCTCCCAGAAGCTGAAACTCAGGCATGAATATTTGCTGCTGATTGACTGTAAATGTGATGGCCAGCAGCTGGGAATACACTCCCTCACCCCACGCACCCCCTTTTTTCTGTCTCTTTTTATCAAATGATTTTAAAGAATCTTCTTTTAAAATTATTAGTAAACAGATAAGAGACAAACTTGTGCTAAATTCTACTATGCACCATTTTGATTTCAATGAGGATATAGGGGCATAAGGAACTCACAGGAAAAATTGCACTAAAAGTTTAAAACACATTTGTATCCCTACTGGGAGAGCTGAGAAACAGGTTTAAGTTTCAGAATCTGAATATTGTATAATACAACCCAGTCTTACTTGGGGTAGTTAAAAAATAAAAAAACAGTGTTTGTAACCTGTGGTATTTAGCTTTGAAAAGTGTCTTTTGCCCATACACAGTAGCTACTTTTCATAAGGACTTTTAACACACATATTTACAGGGTGGACCAGAATAGCTCAGAGGAAGTCAATCCAGTCTGTGGAGTAAAGAGTATGCACTTTAAAAACTTTCTATATATACACACTTATATAAAACCTTTGACATGCATATTTACTGTACACAATAAATATCAGTGACTTCATTAGTGCCATGGATGGTTTGTGAAGTCAATAACATCCTCTCTGAACTCTCTCTGTATTAGATGTGTATTCGTTCTGTTTGGGCCGATAGGTCATGAATATGCATTTGGATGACCCGTGCCTTTAAATTCCTATTTATTTAAATACTTCACCATGTTGTTTTAAGAGCAAGTACTCTCAGGCCATATAGTTTGTACCTCAGCCTCCCAGTGCCCGATCAAAGTGCAGACTGTTAGGCACAAATTAGAAGCTCCTCTCTGTTCCCTACCCAGAGTAACCTTTTGTACGCTCAACCCCCTTTTGAGTGCTTGAATCCTCCTCGGCTCCCCCCACTTATCCCCAGCCACAGTAGACATCGCTCCTTTCCCCACTCCCCCATAGTCACTCCCCTCTCACCTAAGGTCCACCCCTTCTCCCCCTCCTTTCATGCTCCTGACACTGCCTTGTAATGTTTTATCTAGCTCAGAAGAAAGTGCCAGAGGGCCAGACTGACACAGACGTGCTGAACACGTGGTTTCCACATGTTCTCTTCACCTCCCTTAGCATTTCTTCCCTAGCCATGTGCCCCCATTCCTGCCCTGGCCATTTAACATTTCCCTTTCTGCTTGCTGTTTCTCTTTTTATAAAACTTTCTTTCTTTCAAATGAAAATTTAATGGCAGTAAACATGCTCCCTTCCCCTCACAACTGGTCCTATAGGACTGCATATTATTATAAGAAACTCGGAGCACAAAACCCGGTATATTATATACACTAAGACTGTAGGTTTTAAGGGACTGCAATTTAAATTCATAAAACTGAAACACACAAGTTATGCACATCGTTATACCTACTGAGGTCTTCAGGAAGGACCCGAGTGCTTGTTTAACATCTCTCCCAACTATATAGTGGGTCCAATAAAAGAAATCACCCCAAAATCTTTGCCTCATTCAGGAAGGCACCTATGGCTGGATTTCCAATGATAGTTAAGTGCCTAATTTACCACTGATTTCAATTCTGCCTAAGTCTTATTTGAGGTACTTTTACTTTGAGAACCCCACGCTTCCTCCCTAGTTGTTAGAACCAAATGTCAGAGAGAATTTCCTAGGAAGCTTCCTCTGCCTTCTGAAATGTGTGTCCCCCTAACGCGTGCTAAGCACATTGTCCTTGTCTTTAAACAGCGTTTTTCTAACAGATACATGAGCAGGTAAATTTCCCCCCTCTGCCCCATAACCACTCAATACTGTCATTTCTATGCTTCTTATAAATAAAAAAAAAAGCCTCGTCCACTGTCTTTTCTGATTAGGTGTCTTATAGTAGACTCCTACCATGATATAACTCTGTTCTTTTCCTCCCTTTTCTCTTCACCCAGAGACATTCAGCTGGCCTCTCACCTCTTCCTGAATTTCAAAGCATGTATATTGATATTTGATATGTAATTGCACCCTCCCCTTTTTTTCCCTTGCCTGTTCTTTAACTAGCTATATCCTTTTATACCAGTATTCCAGTCTTGTGATTTGCCCCACCAACACTCTGTGGTACCGGTTATGTTGTTGTATTAGTTACGCAGCTGCTTAAAACCTTATTAAAGCACTCCTCATTAGTTTAGTGAACCAGTGTCTAAAGAGACTTGTCTCCCTTCATCCTTAGATAGATCCCATCTCTTCCTGCCCTTCTTTCTTTGCAGATCTATGTCCTGAGCCTGAAAAACTCCCACCCTCTGAGCACCAGAGTAAAAATAAAATATTAGCATGGAAGCAAGAAAAAAGTCTTAGTAGCTATGTAGCAAATGAACTTGGGGATGAATATAGGGAAAAGTATCACTGATGCCATCTTGCTCAATTCACAGCACTGAAAAAAAAATTATAATAATTAGCTGCAAAACAAAGCAGATTATAGTGTTGTTCTGAATGGCACCTGTTAGTCCCCAACTCCACACCAGGGTCAGCAAATCCACCTCTAATCCATATTTTTCTGATTTAACATCAGTATGTCTAATTTATTTATTACTTTGTTATCCTGGATTGACACAAAGACTATTATTGATTTGGTAGAAGCAGCTTGTTCACAAACAGAAATGAGACCTTCTTCTGATAATCTAAATGATAAGAAGAAGTTAAAAGATGTGGTCCACAGTTATGCAAAGGGTTCCACACCAGCAAAAACCATAGGCCTTGTGCTCTCCCCCATGGAGTCCCCTATTCTTCATCGGGACTCGGCTGTGGTGAGACAGCTGACTGCAGCTGGTTCACACTTGGAAAAAAAGACAGGGAGCTGATGTAGTAGATGTGCTGATAGTTGATTATGTTAAAATGACTTAAATCAGTCCTCCAGTAAAAAACAAAACAAAACAAAAAAACAGACAAAACATCAAAAGCAACATAAGAAAGAAATGCCTTAGCTGTGTTATCAACAGCACCTCTGGTCAGTCAAACGGAAATGTTACTTATGAGATTGTACTGGTTCTGTACTGCCTGAATTTCACTCAGTTTGGCCAATGGAAACGGGCACTAGTCAGTTTCAGTTTTATTTCCAGTCAGTTTCACTTTCTGGTTCTCTGTGATCACCCCCTGTTGTAATGCTCAGGTTCAGCAAATCCTTTCCTTTCCCCCAGACACTTGTTTTCATTTTAGTAAATGCTTTTAACTCATAAAAGAACACCCGTCAATTCCTTTTACAAAGCAGGACTATTGAGCCAAAAGACCTGACATTACTCTATTAGCAAAAATATGCAAAATTAATCAAATGTTGTGAGAGATGCATTATTTATACTGCTAATGGATTTAACTAGGTGGGATCAGGAGTCTTTGGGTGTTTGGATGGTTATAGTAGGGCACTTGATATAGTCCCTGTGTTTCTTGAAACTAGGAACTGGTATCAGTCAGATAATAGACCTGTGACCTGTAGGAAGCCAGACAGAAAGCTGGTCTCCTGGGTAGGGGCAGGGATATTGTAGTGTTGGTGTTTCGCTATCAGCTAGAAAGGACAGTTTAGCTGGAGGGATGTGTCTTCTGCTTTCTCAGCTTGCAAAAAGCTGGAAAAAAAAAATCTCTATCCAGTATAATGTGAGCCTATAATAAAAAAAAATGTCCTTAGGGAAGGGACACAGAACTAACCTTGAGCATTTGTTTTCTATTTGGACTGCATCAGCTGGCAATGGCAGAAGAAATAAGTAAGTGACAATTGGAGCTGACGTCTTCCACTAACAGGAACTGAGCACCTCAGCGCCCAACATATTGAGAATCAAAGCCATGTTAAATTGAAGTCAGAGGCGAAAGCACAATGAAGGGGGAAGGTGGAGTAAGACCCCCTGATTCTTTTTCCCACTGAAGGTTAACTCAATTCTCTTTCTGTAAATAAAATGCAGGAAAGGTGGGCAAGTGGTTTTTCCTTCAGTGTATTCTTTGGAGACACCTGACATAATCAGTCTCCCCGTGCTGAGGAGTTCATGGGCTCCTGGTATACTGACCTGCTCCCATTACAGTGGTTGGGGTAGGGAGTAGGTGGGGAAACAGTCCTTTTTTCCCTGGAGCAAGGGAGCAGGTGCACAGATAGTCCCATGTAGAGAGTATACACGACCTGAATGTCTTTCTGCACCCAATTTTATGCTTGTGTAGTTCAAGCTTTACTCAATCTTGATTTCTATCAGCGTGAGTAAGAGCAGAATCACATTCCATGTGTACATACAGTAAGGAGGCTGAAATTCCATCTTGGGTTAATAAACCACTTGATCTTTGCTCTCTTAGGGCTTATAATGTTCTCTTGGTGGAATTTCATCCCTATTATGCCTGGTATGGTGAACAGTAGTTCCTTACACAGTAACACAAAATGCAGGTACTGTGGTTAGGTGGGGGGCCTGATTTTTCAAAGGAGCCCATTGTAATTTTGTTCTCGAGTAAAATGGGAAGCCCTGAACAAAATTTTGTTTTGAATCCTTAACTTGGGGCATGTAATATTAGGAAGTTATTTTCAGAGAGAAACCCTAATTTTCCTTTGCTGTTATTGTTTTGGCCTGCAATCAGAACAGAATCACTGCGTAATAATTTTGTTTTGTAATACAGTCCTTACTTTAAGTTTAGATAATTTACAAGGACTTAGGTGTCAGTGCTACTTTGACCATCACCAGGGCTAAGGATGAATGCTAGAGCCACTAGTAGCTTGAGGCAAAGAACCAGTCTCTTAAATGTAAGAGCTATCAGATAGATATATTTTGTGGATCAGGCACAGAAGACACTGGCTCCTGGTTTGGTTTTGTCATCCATACTGTACAAATGTAATCCATTGGCCAGTAGGAAGGAGTCTTGAAGTGAGCGTGAAACATTTTAAGGCCCCATTGTAGTTAGCTCGGTGTAAAGCAGCCTTGATATGAATGAGAATTAGAATTGGCCCCATTGTTTCTTAAAATTACTAGACCTGATTCTTATTTACACAAAGACCCCTTTATACTGCTCTGGTAACTGGAATTTACCCCCTTGCTTAGATTATATGTACACCAGTTTTTTCAGTTCAGAGTCCTTTACCTTTCACATACCCAGGTTCCACCTTAACTTCACTTGAAATTAGTTCTGTTTGGACTGAGGATAGACACTAAACTTCTCAAAAGCTCTTGCACTTGACACAATTGACTGGTGAAGAATCTTAAGTGTTGCAGCACAGAGAATCATGCAATAAATCCCCAGATAAACAAAAGTGATGGCAGAAACAGTGAGAACACAAATAAAGGCTTTGTTGTGGGGACTCTTCTACCTAGGCTAGACAAGCTGCATGCGAAAGTCCCAATCGCTTAGATTAACTGTGCAGGATGTACAGCCCTGTACACTTCCAGACCAGGATGTACAGCCCTGTACACTTCCAGACCAGTATTGAGGGACCTCGGTGTAAATCAATTATGGTATTATATGCTGATATGCCATTTGAACTTTTTCAGTTAAAACTGAAAGCTTTTCAAAATCTTGGAGGATGGTCTTATACACATGAATGGGCAATTTTCTGCCAAACTTGCCACAAAATTTATGTTTAGGTATGACTAACTTTGGTGTAGTCCACCTGATTCATGTTTACACAGCTTTAGGAATGTATATCAATATCATTTACTTCCCCGTTAAGGCCTCTTTACAAAACCAGATCAATGAAGATGACCTTACTATAAGAATTGGGCCCAAAAGCATTTTCTCTAGAAAGTTATTTACTTAATGTAGCCATAAGGGGGGAGAAACAAAAACTAAAACCCATGGGACCGATTCTTACACTTAAGGACGTGTCTGATCTAGAAAGCATTGCAGATTTAGCTGTGCCAATGAAACAACCAGCGAAATCCTCCTAGTTCACATACACACTCAGTATAAAAGAGTTTATATTGGTATACTTGTGTCCCCACTGGGGCTTATATAGGTGTCCTGGGGGAAAAATAACCGTCTTAAATAACATAGCTATAACAGGGTAACTTTCTTAGTGTAGGGCAAGCCTAACACACTTTACCCATGCTCTAGCAGTATAGAAGAATTTTATATAGGGTGTTAAAGAAAGCTAGCAGGACTTCAGTTTTCTGTAACAATAAAAGAGACTACAGGATGATGGTTTAAAGAGAGAAACTCTAGGGGCCACATTTTTCTTTTGCTTTGAAGCTTACATCCTTATTTGTTTCTGTGCAAAGCGAGTGTAAAAACACCCACAAAATCAGAAGGGTTATTTTTAACCCCAGTTTGTACTTCTTGTTTACAGGTGATTGTGACAACGTCAGGTAGAAGGCAGTGGCAGATCAGGCTCTGTGGTTCTAACTGTGCTCTCACAACTGTGTAAATCAAACCCTGTCATTCTCAAATTTGTGGGTCAGTTTCTGATTTTATTTGCACCATGATAAATCTAGGCAAAAAATCCATTGGAATTAGAATCTGGTTCAGTGGAGTGACACAAAGGTAAGTGAGAGAAAGATCAAGTCTTTAAGAACTGCAGAATTATGCACATCTACCAGCATTTTGATGACACAAGTAAATCACTCAACCTTTGAACTTATGCAATATATGAGATCCTTGAACTCCTAGCTGAGCACAGTTATGCTTCCATTTTTCACTGTCTTAAATACTGTTCACACAGACTTTGTTTTCAAGTAAAAGTATATCAGAAATTGTTTGGTGTCCCTGTGCCTTTGCATTCCTTTGATCTCATTTAAAACTCTGGAGCAGAGGGTAACGAGCTCAGTCACTATCTGCTTTCATGGATGATAATTAGTACAGGTCGGGGGGCTGGGTGCAATGATATACTTCTCTGTGCTAAAAAGGAGAAAAGTAGAATGGATCAGAGTGATTGTTTGCTGTGCTGATGACTGTGATGTTACCATGGAAAAGCTGGAGGTTTCAGGGGAGTTTGTGTTTTGTTGGGCAGTGAGCCAAGCTGCTTTGACTTATTACAACTGTGTGAGTGAGCTAGCCATGCAGAACTGTATTCCTCGGTAGCAGTTCAATGGAGAAGAGTTGAAAAGACAGGATTGCTTTAAGGAGAGAGAGAGATGATGTACTTTGCTAGGTCTGCATTTCAGTATATGCGTATAACCAAAATAACTGGTTTTGCCTCTTTGAGAAGTTGTCTGCTTACTCTGAAGTGCTGGATTCTGAGAAGTAAAAGTAATAAGATCTCCGGTAATCCCTCCCGGAAGCCAACAGGGCTATTTAATTGGATTTATCTATACAAAAAGGAGCATTTAAAGTTATGTTGAGCCCAGGTCCATTAAAGCCTTTTGATCTATTCCAGAAACAAAAGTAGAAACAGACGAGCCTGCTCTCATTATCTGCCCTGAATGAAGTGCAAAAACTAGATAAACATTACAAAAACAAGACCCTAATCCCACAAAAAAATTACTAACCTTACATGCTGGTTGTCCCTGTACTCGTTATATGTAAAGTTTAATATTTTTTATGCAGTACTTTTCATCAATGGATCTCAAAGCAGTTTACACAGGAGGTCAGTATTCCCCTTCACTTCAACCAAGGGGAAGATGCTCAAAGTCAGCCAGCAGAATAAAGCCCACCTCTTCTGCAAGACGGTCCAGCATGCTGTGCGCTCAGACACATGGCTTCCTGAATGAATTACATACCAAAGTATTATAAAACAGCTCAGTATTTTTCGATAATGCCTGACTTTTACCCTGGCCTCACGTCTTTAAAGTAAGCTGCCATGCTGTTTATTTGTGCAGGGTTCAGCTCCATGCTAGAGTCATGTTCTGTAAAAGCATTTGTTCAGGATTCTTCTGGGTTTCAGCGTCCATTGTCATTTCTGAGAATCTGTTTGCTACAGTTTACTGCTGTTGCTTCTTGTTGTTGTTCTGGAAGGGGGATTGCTTTTTAATTTTTTTTAATTTTATTTTTATTTCTTATTTTCCTCTTCATAGCTTTGTACTGTGTGGAAAAAGATGCACTTGGGCATGCTCCTTTATAATGCATAGCTCTGTGACTGGTGACTTAAACGTAATAAAAAGTAGTAGTATAAACTTGCAAAGGTCTGTTTTCTAGAAGGAATTCATGCCTATCTACTGTCTTGAAAACAAACAGTTTCTGGGTTACTTTTGTGTAGGATTTGTGGTAAGGACATTAAAGTGAAACATTGGACGCCCTTCAAGTCCCCATGACTTAATTGGTACAGGATACCACTCATATGGGCACATTCTGAAAGGGACTACCGCGCTTGGCACATACCTGATAAAAATGCAGTGCACTGAGTACCATTCACTTCAGTAGAGCTGTGCTGGTGATGATTGGCCCCATACCTTTTGCTAAGAAACTTGGGACCAGATTTTCCAAACACCAAAGGCTAGTACTCCTACTGATTTCACTGGGATCTGGATAAAAGCTCAAAATTTCCATACTTGCCTTCACTTAGCAAAATACATTTGGATTAGCTAAGAGAATGAGTGTGCAGCCCTTTCAGTGGTTAATTGTTGTGGGATGAATAGTATTTTATAAAAGAGGGACGAAAAGCAGAGAAGCCTTGAAGTATCTTAACACTATCAAATGGCACATCCTCTGCTGGCATAGATATCTGAGCACCATTGGCTTCAGTGGAAGTCTTAAAGTTACACCAGCTCGAAGGAATCAGGGTTGTGTTTTAAAGCTGTTGATCTGCTTATAAAGGTTTTCTTTTACCCGTTGTTTCTTTTTCCCGTGCTGTTTTTGGGAACCTGATCCCTTACAACCAAAATCTAAGTTCTCTTAAGAGAGTTATAATACCTACACATTCAAGGATGCTCCATGCTAATGAGATCTTTAATATCTTCATGCTGCTCAGCCTGCCACGTCTGGGATGAAGTGTAATAAGGACCAAAAATGAGGGGGACAAGCTTATACATTCTTTCAGGAAATTGAAACTGCTCTGGAAGTCTCTAGTGTAGTGATTCTCAACCGAGATGATGCACGATCCTTTGAAGGTCGATGGTAGGTACCACACAAACACCTACATATGTGGAAACACCTACATATGGTTCATAAGATAAACCCAGAGGTTTCAAATACGAGTCCATAGCATCACAAATATTCTGGCCTAATATGGTTTTACTGAGCAACAAAAGAATTGCTCTAGTATTTTTCCATAGTCAAGGAAATTTTGGAAAAACTTGGAAAGAGGAATGAAGTTAGTTTTGGAAGTGGGGTGCTGCTAAATTCAGAAGACTTATGGAGGGGTGCCTTGAGTCTAAAAAGGTTGATAACCACTGCTCTGGTGTAAACAGCCCTTTCTGCTACCTCAACTTCTTGATTCGCATGTGGATGGACAGCTTCTCGGCTAATATAAATGAATGGAATTCTGTTGACCCCTGTAGAGGTGCCACACTTCATAAGAGTGGATAACAAGACCTCATCATTATTTTTTCAGCAATAAAAACCATGCAAGACCATGCTCTTATGAGACACAGGGATCTAAAATGAATAATGTCCTTTGTAACCATCTATTAGGGGCACAATTCCACCATTGTCTCCTAAAGAATAAATCCCTACTGAGGACAGAGTAAAACTATCCCTAGATGTTAGCATTCATTCCCAAACTTGAATATGTGGTATTAATGCATGCTGCTTCCAGATCGCATTCCTTATAACCCCTATCCTTCCTTCCTTAGAAGGACTTCCAGTTACATTTTTCAGCCTTTCTTCTTTTACCCTTCGTTGGAAAGGGCTCTGCAGGAAGAGCTGGTATAGACTGGGACAGTAAGGCCAGGTGCATTACACGTTTACTACTATAAGTGATCAGAAACTGATCCAAACCTGTAACAACAGAAATCTGGCACACGTAGACTGGTTTAAAAATGGCAAAACCCCATCTACGATAGGCAGCTTGCGTGCCCACTCCCCTCACT
Source organism: Crocodylus siamensis (assembly GCF_052110815.1). Classification (NCBI taxonomy): domain Eukaryota; kingdom Metazoa; phylum Chordata; order Crocodylia; family Crocodylidae; genus Crocodylus; species Crocodylus siamensis. The sequence continues at coordinate 398,823,593 of NC_143395.1, forward strand.
CCCCCTCAACCAAAGGGTAAATTTGTGTTCTGTTTGCTACTAATTTAAACTAGTTGCGTACAGAAAACGGCGTAACGTAGATCAGTTCCACCTCTGGCTTTTTGAATGTCTGTACCTAGCCCAAGCTACTGTAGTGTCAGAGAAAGTGGAAAAAGCAGCTGCCACAGCTTCTGTTTTGTTAGCCTGCTCCCTGGGTAAAATGGTTTTATCAGTGATTGAGTCAACCCCAGCTAAGAAAACTAACAGCAGAACGAGCAAGTGGTGGTGTCCAAATTGCATCTACTTGAGAACAGTCAGTTGAGCTCAGACAGGCTCATGTTAACTAGTCTCAACCTAACCTTTTCTTCAGCTAGGTCTGTATTCACTTGCCTTTGCTGCTAAAGCTTCTGACAGCTGGCAGCAACTATCATCACCAAGCCACTGGAGTACCTGTATGCACAGCTCGAGCACTCAGCAGTTGTCCTCCAGAGGATGAAGTGCCCTCTGGGAAGGTACCAGCTGCTGGGTGGATCAGAGCAGCTGGATGGCATCAAGAACTTACTCTGCTCAGTGGAGGTGCCTTAACTTTGCCGGCCTAGAGGAAGGTGCTGCTGCTACAGGGAAACTTTGAGTGTGGAGAATAAGCCCTTGTGTTGACTCACTGCGATGCCTTTCTATCTTTGTTGGTCAGGTCAGAGTGTGAAATCTGCTTTCCAAGAAGTGCCGTGGCCTTTTCAGCTGGGGTAGAAAGTACTGAAATGCATCTTATGCTGGGGGAAAAAGTCATGGCTATGCAGACGTTAACGGAAGCTGACCCATACATGAACCATTCTGCTAGGGCAATAGATCCGGTATGACAGACTGGGGTAGGCAGATTAGGGAGCAGAAGCACAGCTCTGTTCTTGTGAGTACAGCCTGTCAAGCCTTATGGCTCTGAATAGCTATCTTCTGTTTGTGCAAATCTTATATCATTTTTGCATCTTCCACTCCCAGATGAAGGAGGATATTGCTGGAGCTTGTGCAGTCGTCCTAGCAGCTGCTGGGCTGCAAATGCTTTTTCCCTTCATACCTCGTCAGGAACTGCAGCTCAATGTGTGATGTCATGTCATCGGGCAACAGGGCTCCTCACAGGTTTAGAAATTTGGTGGTGGTGGAAGGGTGGCAGTATTAATTACTACAGCAATTTTCCCAGAGCTGTAGCAATTAAGCTGCCACCATGCCCCCACTGCCAGATTTCTGGCCCAGTGGGAAGCCCTGTGGGCTGATGACATGGCTCTGTGGGCTGGAGCGCCGCTAACCTAACCAGGTGCTTGCCAAAATGCAGCGCTTACTGAAGTCAGTGCCAAGACTCTCATTGAGTCCATGGGCATTAGATTGAGCCCCTGATACTTCAAAATGCCTTAAAATGGGCTCTAATTCAGGAGGGCACTTAAGCATGTGTTAAATTCCACTGACGTCAATAGGATTTAAAATACCGTTAGCACATGTTTCCTAAACGACAGGAAAGAAGGGTGCTGTTCTGAATCCAGGCCACAACACTGAGCTCAAATGTGTGGTTTGTGGCTTCTGTCTTTGAATCACAGAAGGGATTAAACTGAGCAATGAGCTATGTGGAAATATCACTAAAATAATTCTGTTACACCATGTAGATTATAACTTGAGCGAAGTTTTGCTAGTTCATAACTCCATCTATGTTTCAAGTGCCCTGCAGTAATTCTGACATGTTACAGCTAATAAATCCATTAATTGCAGGGTCTGTTTGCTTCAGCTACAGAGCTGCAAGTTCATTTGCAGGTGCAGAAGGCTTGTGTATAGAAAAGCAGGATTCAGATTTACAGCTGTTGTGACTTATTCCAGTCTCTGTTACAACAAATCATTTTGTTAGGGAAGGCCTCTGCTGTTGACCAACCAAGACATGGTCAGGAATTTGAAACATAGCTTTGTTCGTTTTCAAAAGGAATCAGTGCCTGAATGTTGGGCACAGGGCTGTTAAAGATTGAACAAAATCTATCATAAATCAACTGCTACTTTAAGATGAAAAAAAAAATTGTTTGGTTTTTGACCATTACAGAAGTCCTTTGCTATCTTCCCTCTTTATAGTTGTAAGAGTGAATCAAATATGGGGTTGTAAAATCTACGGCCAGTTATTATTTCCTCCTATGATCCTGTTTAATTTTCAAAATAATGAGTCAGTTACTTTCTTGAATGCCTTGTAACAGTTTGGTGCATGCAAAGTGCTCTCTCAGCTTCACTCAGCAAGGCAAAAAAGCATACTGCTTCATAGGCAAAGCAAGTCTGCACAATAGAAGACTTCCTTACAGCCAACATCTGCCAAATGTGCTCTCAGCACTTCAGGAGTCATGTTACTCTTCAGCAAGGTCATGCAGGCCTAAAATAATCACTGATGTTTATCTTTCCCAGAGGGTATTAAGCACCCCGCAAACACTGAAGCAAGAAAATCCATTAACAATAAAAAAGTTTCAAAATAAGTAATCGCTAATAGGTTTTGCACATCAGCTATCAATGGAAAAGCAGGGGAAGCTTTATGGCTTTATATTTTCCCATTAACATTTTGTGATCTAATAAATAATGTGAATTGATATACTCCTGGCAAAGGAAAGGGAAAAAACCTGGTCATCGTTTCATTGACATTATGTCCCCCTCTTTACATATGAGAATGCTGCATGTGTTTTGAATAATTAATACTGCACCTTGACGTTTCTGTGCAGGAAAGAAAAACACAGTTAAGGGGCAGCTTAACCATTTGTAGGAAGAGCTGGATGCCGGGTTAGCCAGGGAAGTCGTCATAATATCAGAGGCCATGGCTATGGAGTAAACTTTTACTGTGCCTGACAGCAGCAGCCCGCACTGCTCAATGCAGGCTGCCTCCTAAACTGGGAGCAGTGTAGCCAAGTCTCTGAGGCACTGTGGGCAGGCTAATTAGCATGACGCCAGACTACCCACAGCTGTGCTTGTTAGCCCACCTGAAGAGCTGTGAAAATACAGTTACACTGGTATTGGTTTAGGAGGGAGGGAGCCCATACAGAGCAGCACAGTATGGTTGTGGGTGCCACTGCCATGAGTTTATCCCATAGGCAGGGTCATGGAGCAGTGATTCTCCATAAGGGAGCTACAGGACCCTTTCAAGAATGCGGTGGTGCCAGCAACACCACTGCTGTCACAGATGAGTGTATCTGCCCCAAGCGTCTTTGCCCCACTGCCTTACCACTGATTGGTTGCAAGGACTATCCGTTATATGGCCCCAACCCTCACCGCTGGTTGGTTGTGAGGGCTGTCTGTCATGCAACCCTACCCGGTTGGTGGATACGTATCAGCCAGTAAGCAGAGAGGAGCAAGGGTGGCATTTTATGTTTAGTAAGGTTTTTCTTGTTTGTGAATTTCACAGACATTGCCCGATTTTGCAAATTTCCATGAAATTGCAATTTGATTAGGTCTACCTATTGGAAACAGAGGCGTGCGGGGTAGGTGTACCTGGTCGAAGTGGCAACAGCAGCAGCCTGGGTATAAAATAGGTAAGGGGAGGCTTTATAACCAGGGATCCTGGTTTTCTCCGATAAAAAGTCACAAATTCTCTGATAAATCCATCCTTCTCTCAAATTCTCTGATTAAAAATCCCAAAATCCATGATTAAAATGAAATGTCACTATACATATCCCTATAACACAGTGTTTTAATTTGGAAGCCTACCAGTGCCTCAGTCACTATACTAAATTCTAAATACCTATAGATTTTGGTGTTTCATTTTGGGTTTTTTATCATGGAAAATCAGAGCTCCCTTGCCTCTTAGCTCACTAGGACACAGGTCCAGGCCCCTCACTCCTCACCCCCAGCCCTGCCAGAGGGGGCTCCCAGCTGCCAGGGCTAGAGGGCCAGGGACCTGGGTCCGCAGCCCTCTGCCCCCCACAGCAGCACCTGAGCCTTGGCTGCTGCCTCCTAGAGGTGATGACTGCTGTGGCCCAAGTGACCGGTGGAGCCCAGCTCCCTTCCCCTGTGCCCAGCTGGAGCAGAACCCGTGGAGAGGGGCAGATGTGGGCTCAGGGCGCCTGCCCTGTTTTCCTTCCCCCGGGGCTTCCACAGTCCAGATGGCAGGACCTGGCATGGCAGGGTAGAGCATGGCTGGAGAAGGAAGCTCTGTGCCACTGCTGCAAGCCCCACACTGCCATGGTTAGGTGCTCCCTGCACATCTGGCAGCAGTGGGGGGCACTTCCACACTGGTTGCTCCTGCTGCTGCTGGGCAGGTGATGCAGGGCTTGCAACAGCACCGAGCTCCTGCACCCAGCCCTGCTGCGCCGGGTCCCACCCTCTGGGGTCTGGAGGCCCTGAGGGGTGGGCAGCAGGGTGGGGAGCCCAAGCCCACAGCAGGCAGCCCACCCCTGCCCTGTGCACGAAATAGGGGAGCATGTGTCTTCCTCTTGCCCCCTGTGGGAGTGTGCACAGTGGCGGGATGCCAACCGCCTCCCCAGATCCTGTGGCTCCATCCCACTCCCCACCAGGGCTCTCCAGCCAAGTATTCCCATGCATCAGCCCCAGCCCTGCCCAACTCCCTCCCTCCCTATGGCAGCCTTAATCGCCCCTCCCCACCCCCATCAGACATACCAGCAGGAGCTGCAGGGGCTTCTCTAGGCTGTCTGGCCGTCATGTGCATGTACATACACATGGTGTCCCCTGCCTAACTGCCCTCCTGCTCCATCCCTCCCCTCCCTGTAGCCCCTTGCAAGCTGGAACTCTGCCAGCCTGCAGAGAGCTCTTTGCAAAAGTGCAAAATCTGTGGGTTTCTCTGTTAAAATGAATAATCCAAATTTTTTTCAGCTAAAAGGGAAAATTCATGGGGGTTTTTCCATGTGAAATGGAAAACCAGGATCCTTGTTTATAACAACGGGTCTCAACCAAGGTGATGGCACATTCAGAAAAGTTATGGAGATACCTTAAGCCTAAAAGTTGAGAAGCACTGCTTAGGAGGTTAGAGAGCCACCTAGGCCCAAGCACCTCCCTTATCACCGCAGCTTCCAGGTGGCTTCTGATCTGTAAAGTATATACCCTCACAACACCCTTGTGGAGCATGGCAGTTTTATTTGCCCCGTTTTGGCAGAATGGGTAACTGAGGTGGAAGGAGGAACTTTGCACAAGTACAAAAAAAGTAAACCCTCACCTCTTGCCTTACATGACCAAAGCACTTCTTGGGCTCCTTGTAGTGCCGTTGACCTACAGTAGCTCTGACTGCTGAAACAGCTGCTAAAATAAGAGGGGTATCAGAGGAGGAGTGGACAGGAAGGGGTGTGGGTGTGGGTGTGTGTGTGGTGGAAGACAGGGAAAGGGTGGAGGTTCTTGCTGGGGAGAGGGAGAAGTGTCTCTGCAGTTCCTGCATCAGTGGAGAGACTTGGCAGAGTGAAGCGTATATCACACAGGTTCTTTATTTTTGTCTAACTCTGCTGTGAATTGAGCGTGTGATAGCACTGAATTGAGCCAGACGCTGGACTAGCAGATGCTATGCAAGCTTCCCACACAGCCTTGCCAGCGTGTCTCTGTCCTGACCTGCAAACAATCTAGCTATTCCCGTCCAGACTCTATCTTGAGCAGAGATTTCTATCTGTGCCAGATTGCGTGGTGCTTCTCCAGTGTGAACAGATGGGACTAGGGGGCAGGCTACATCTGTTTCTGCCGGGTGAGAGTTCTTGGGGGATATATCAATCCAAGCTCAAATGTTCATCTTCTGTAATGTTTTCTATGCAGTGAGTTGCGAGTGAACTTGCACTGCACCTCAGTGTTGTGGCAGCGAAATGATGACAAGGAAAATACCGGATGCATCATCCAACCAGTTTTTTCTGCTGCTATCCAGGATGTTTTCTAGTGCTTTTGTCCACCCATCTTAAAAGTCCTAAGCAGTGACACTTCTTTTGGGCTGCTGTTCCATACCCTAATGCATCTAATCGTCGAGACACTTCTCCTGACATTCAGCCTTGATTTCCCCTTCTTCACTCTATGCCATCATTACTTCTGTTGCAGCCCATGAACCAGCTTAAAGCTCAGTGCTCAGCTGGGGCAGGGGGTGGGTGGTGGGGGGATGTTAGATTTTCTGCATGTAAGAGAAGTGGCCAGATTGGTAGTTGCATGGTGCCGAACGTTTTGGAAAATTTGGACACCTAAATAAGTTGTGTTCCTGCTTGGCTTTCGCAGCCTTTAAATAAATATTTGTAGCCAGTTTTCTTCCATGTTTCCTAGCCAAACTATGCTTATAGCTCTTCAGTTTTCTTCACAGATCAGTTCCTTCTTGCCCCTCTGCACTGAATCCTCTGTTGTGACAAGAGGAAATTGAGGGGGGGGGTGGATCTCAACCACTTTTCCACTTGCCAGATTTTGGTCTTGCCAGGGATTGAGACAGCCCCCAGAATAAATTAAAATCACCTCAGGGCTGCTCCGAATTCAGCTCTGTGTAGCCTACAGGGATGGAGAGCTGGTAAGAGTGCCCTGCGCAGCATCTGCGTGGAGGCGAGGTGAGTGGGTGGTGCGGAGGAATCTCCTGTGGGACCGGGGACTGAAGACTGACCACGGGGATTTGTGCTGACTCCTTCCAGTCTGTCGGTAATCTTCTGACACAGAAGTGCCTAGTCCTGGAAGACGCTTCTATTCCCAGATTGTGTCAATCTCTAATACATATTGGCCTCATTTAAGGATCCCACAGATCTTCAAGCAGTGCCCGGGGGTTGTTGGGGTGATCCTGACGATTTGGTGAGCATGATCGGAATTTTTTTTCCATAGGTCTGTCCAATACCACTCCCGCTTACTCGTTTCAACAAAGTAAACCAGGTAGGAAGGAGGAGTGGAGGTGGTAGTCAAAATGCCCTCGCCTTTTTAATGGGAGCAAAATGATACGCACATCTCACATAGCTTCAGTCAAATTCTAGTTGGCTCTGTTCAGCAATTGCTAAAACGGATGTCTCCAGCCAGCATTTTACTGCTGTTCTAAAGAGTCCAAGAAAGTTGTGACTCAGTTAAGTTACGTTTTCTGCGTGGCTCTGTTTTTCTGCCTATCTGCCATGGCAGTTGTGTGCCTGAGCTGGATGCAAAACATACGTTCAGGGGTTAATTATTTCCAGTTACTGAATTTTAGCATGTGAATCTGTTGTGTGTAGTTGGCTATTCATGCATTTTAAAAATGAACATGTGATCCATATCTGTGATATTTAAAGATTTTTAGGGTGGCTTGCAAATTATACTTCCTCAGTGTTGCCTACACTTTTAAATTCACTGTAAATCTCACAGCATTTCTTTTATGGTTTTCTGTGTATGTTTTGGTTTCGGTTTTGGGTTCTCTTAGGTTATATTTTGTTTCCTTAAAGGCCCAGCACCTGCAGTCTTGGGATTATGAATAAATCTCAATTTTAGTAAGATTTTTAGCCCTTTCAGTCGCAAAGAACCTGTTAAAAGCATCAACTTCTAAAAGCACAAAAACAAAATAATCACCTTAAATGTGTTTTTTTTCTTAAGTTTGTCTTTTAATCTCACAATTTCAAGCCAATACGGTGATTCTTGAATGCTTGATGTTGATGGTACAGAGCCTGCAGGGCCCTCTTGGCTCCATGGGGATTCACCAGCTGGAAGTTATACTGCATTTCACGTGCTTACATTTCCTCCACTGCATGATCTCCACTGCAGGAGGACAATCTTTAATTACTACCTGGGGTCTGCTGACAGAGATGAAGGGGAGGAGTATGTTGGCTCAGCTTATACTTCCCAGTCGTAAGCAATGTCAGGTTCACACAAATCCTGTAGTAAAAAGCAGGTTCTTGTTTCTTTGCATCTCTGCAACTTCCTTCATCTGTGGTAAAACATTGGCACTGTGTAGTCTAGTTTATGCCGGCAGAGTGGAGAGTTTGTAGCATAACGTACACAGCATAAGCTGTAGGATATGGTATATATGGCTCCCTTGTAGCCAGAGTTCCCATGCTGGCTCAGTTCTCCTGCATCCCCATCAGGTAAATGATTGGGGGGGGAATCAGTGCATGATGGTGATTACAGGGACAATATTGTCTCAGGGAATGCCCATGGGGATTGAGGTGGGGTCAGTTATAAAGAAAGCAGTCATCCGTCCTGGTGCTCTAATGACAGTGCTAGTGAATTCCAAGCCCTGGGATACAACTCAGATAGGCTTTGTGTAGGGGAAGAGTCTACTCTAGGTTGGCCTTGTACATTCAGTACCCCAACTACCCAGGCATGCCCATTGTTGTTTTCCCTGGATTTATGTTAGGGAGAAGGTGATTAAGTACATTTAAAATACAGTCAAGGATGTGGAAGAATCTTACTCTGGAAATGGATAGATTCCAAAGGTGCCAAATCCCCCCGGCCTTGTATAAGATCTAAAAGTAAAATCTCTTGGTGTTAGGGTATAGCTTGCCACGGAGCAAGATAACTAATGATCTAGTTAGAGATGGTCCTGCTTTGAGCAGGGGGTTGAACTAGATGATCTCCTGAGGTCCTTTCCAACCCTAATTTTTTATTATTCTATGATTCTATACCAGCATATAATGGAAATGAGCTGAGTGGCTGATGTCTAATCCTGTGCATTTCTGAGCACCACCAGGGTGGTACAGACCACACTACACTCCAGCTGGGGACTGTAGTTGATCAGTAGCATCCCAGAGATACTCTATACCGTTCAGTCAGGCTGCCTATTTGAGACTTCATGTAGTGCAGTGAGACAGCCTGTTGCACTGTGTGTTAATTAGCTGCAGGAGGCCTATTTGAAATAATGGGCACAATTTAAATGGCTTCTATAGGACATGGTATGACTAGCATTTAAAAGGAAAGTTGTGTGTGTGTGTAAGGACCTTATTTGGCTCTGTATTCAGTGTAGTGGGCCAATCTCATCTCTGGGGTGAATTCATTACAATCCAGGAATGAATAGATCTAGGTCAAGCTTGCCCCAACCTATCTGCCTCCTCAGCCATTTCCTTGCATTGTATTATTATTATTTTCAATTTGAAACCCAGAAAGATGCCAAAAAAAAAAGAGGCGGTAAGGCTCTTGGAAGAGGAGCAACAGTTTAATTAATTATCACAGTATTTAAACATGGCCTTCAATTCAGGATCCAACTGCTTGGCATGAAGCAAAGGCAGAGTTGCCCTAATGTGTCAGCTGAGCAGTAGCGTAACTAAATGGAGGGAAAGCAGTAACTGGGGCTTTGGCCACAGCAGTGCTGCAATTGGTGTGGCAGCAGCTAGCTCTTCCCCAGGCATTGCATGGCTGTCCAGGTCACTAAACTGCCTGGCTACCTTTGTGCAGCTGAGCATGCTGCATGACAGAGCAGGGTCCTTTATGGCAGTGGTTCTCAACCTTTGTTGTACCAGAACCCATCTGTAAACATTGATGGCCAGTCCTGCCCCAGCGGCCCTCTGCCCCCAGGTGCCAGTCCCTCAGTGTGTGAGCTGGGGGGGAGGCAAGAGGGGCCCCAGACAGCCCGTTGCAGACTGGAACTCTGCCAGCCTGCAAGGGAAAAGCCAGAGTTTCCCACATGTTTCTCCTTTTAAAAGAGAATCCATTTTTAATGTTTATTTGCAGTCCTTTCATATATTCTTGCAACCCACTTTTAGGTTGTGACCCACAGATTGAGAAACGCTGCTTTATGGTGTCTGTAACATAGTACCTACTCCTCCTGCTCCACACACACCACAGGTTGCCTGCATCTCAACTGCTGGGGCAGTCCCCGTGGGCTTAGCTCCAGATCCACAAACCTGTTTGGGTGTCCAACTCCTCTCTAGCCAGGCACCTGGCTCCCCTTGAAATGCATGTGGGCCTGCGTATCCTTTTCTTCCTTTGTCTGTGGCAGCGCTTTTCAAGCTGTGGGTCGCAACCCAAAAGTGGGTCCCAAGAATATATGAATGCGTCACGAACAAACTTTAAAAATGGATTCTCCTTTAAAAGAGAAAAAAAATGTCGGAAGCCGTGGCTTTTCCCTTGCAGGCTGACAGAGTTTCACACTGGGGTCTGGGGGCACTGGGTTGGGAGTGAGGGGCACTGGGTCGGGACTGGCCATCAATGTTTACAAGTGGGTCCTGGTGCAAAAAAGATTGAGAACCTCTCGTCTGTGGTGTTATATTGAGTATAGATTGGCTCTGCGAGTATGTGAAAAAAACATCTGTTTAAAATGAAAAGCCTCCCGAGGACAGTGTTGTGTTTGGGACCCTCACGGTACGTCTCTGCTGCTTTCTCAGTGCCCCTTGAAGCACCGCTGAGAAACACCCCTTGCCTGCCCCTCTCTCCCCCTGGCACCTGTGTTCGGCACATGCTGAACCAGCTAACAAGGCAATGCAGCTGCCCTCTCCAGTGCTCTCAGGATCTGTCCCCAGCAGTGGTGGCACAGGGGTTAGCACAGCACAGCACAGCACAGGGCCACTGGCTCGTTTGTGTGTTTGGCATGTGCTGAACGGAAGCAGGTTGACTTCTGGGAGCGTGCCTTTTGGGAACACTGAGGAAGTGGTATAGATGCATCCTTAGGTACCACAACTGCATGCAAGAGCCTGACTCACTGGAGGCTGTGACCTCATCCCACAGGTGGGAGGATTTTTTTTTTAAGGAAAATTTTTCATGTTCCAAGTCAAATCAGCCAAATCAATTCCAAATCTGTGAGTCATTCAAGAACCAAATGTGGCCCTACTACCGCCAAACATCCTCCACCCCCGCCTGGGGCTTCAGATGCTTCCAAATCCTTTGGCAAGCATCCTACATGCAGGTCCAAGCCTGGAAGCTGAGGGTTCAGATGCCCGAGTTTGGCTTGCCCTTGGCCATGTGGCCACAGGAGCAAGCGAGGGAGGAGCCTCCCATTTCCATAAAGCTGGTGTGTAGCTGGGATCCTCGCACTGGAAGCTGGTCAGTGGGAAGCTAACTGTGAGGCTCTCGTGGGGAGTCCTGTCCACAAGCAGACAAGGGTGCAACCCTCCACTACACAGTGCCTTTTAATTGCATTATCTCAGCCAGGGTATTTCCCCTGCCACCATCCTGGCCGTGGTATTTCCCCCCACGGGTGGGAGGATGCCACAGAACAACGAAACAACCAAGGTGACAGCTATACCTTTGTTACTCCTAGAGAAGGGCCGTGTCTTGTTTACCCCAGTCTTATCAAGGCTACATAGTAAGTCACTTTGGGAGTCTGTAATAAGAGCCCAGATGTCCTTACTCCCATCTTATGCTGTAAGCTGTGTCTACACTTCTGTCTTAAATGTGCTCTGAACTGGATCCTGTAGCTTTAAAAACCTTTGTCCATGTATCAATTCAGACAGCTCCTTCTAATCAAAGTTACATTCTCCAGAGTCTCTCCTATCAGATTAACTTCCCCAAATGGTCTGTTAACTGCCCTTAGCTTCTCCCTAGCCCATATAAATTTCTGGCTGTGGTTATTATCTGGGGTGAGTTCCCCCAGATGTTATTACTAAAACAAATTAAGCTACTGCTTTTCTTCCTTTGCTTCCCGTGTGTAAGGTCCTCTGATAGCCACTTTGCCCTAGTCTCTTTCTCTCTAAACATATCCACTATCTAATCATTACACTGTACCATTAGAGCCGGCTAATATAATTTTCTTGTGTTGGATCACCTGAAGCCACATTTATTTCTCTTGATTTGCTATAGTATTTAGAAGACCTAAAGTAGCTTTGGTCTTTTCTACTGGTAGCTGACAGCTAACGATTTGCTAGTACAGCAAACCTGTGAGTGGATTCCATTTTGACACACAAGGAGATAGTTGTACACGTCCTCATGAGTGCAGTTAACTGTGGGTACGGTATGTGGTCTGTAGCTATGAAACCCCTTGCAGTCCATTATAGCTCTGCCAAATCCGAGTCTGAATTTAGGCAGATGCTACATGATGCAGAACAAGCTGTTTTCCTTAGTCTGCACACTGAAGAGCCAAACCAGAGTGCAGATGTCCCACATTCTTTGTCTTTTGTACCTGATTTCTGTCTCCTCTCGTTTGCAAAAGACACAAAAATACCAATTGTGCTTGTAAATGGGAAATTGCAAAAGCAATTTAGATAGTTATCTTGGAAGATCTGAGCAGCTATCGAAGCCCAACACTCAAACAAGTGTATAAATCCATTTTTCTAAAACAAAATACACATTTCGTTGTAGGCATAGGCTTGCTACTTAGCAGTAGTTTCCTTCAGGGCCTCGACCCTTCATGGAAGCTCGACCCTTCATGGAAGTTACCCTTTGTGCTTTGTTAAATGGTCCAAGTAGTAGTTTTGGGCATGTGATTGAGATAGTCTGCCTTATGCCTCCTGTCCCCCACCCCCTCTTTCACTGATTACCTGACACTTATCTGCTATTGTTTATTATTTATAATTCTCCTGGTGTTTCCTTGCACTTTAAATAATTGATCGACTGTTAGTGCTCCCATATCACACCCCTGCTGTTTACTGTAGCCGATAGATCAGTTCCTTCCGAGAGTGGAAATGATTAAATCATGTAAGAAAGGATCTTGCTTGATTCTTATTTTCTGGCATCATATATGGAAAAATATTGCAGTTGGCTGAATTGTCTACCAAAAATTAGCCTTTAAAGGAAAACAAAGCAGAAGGGAGTTGTGTAAGTGGCTTTGTTAGGGCTTTATACGAACAAGGAATTAGTGGGTAAGAGGGAGAGAGAGTTCATATACTTGCAGATTAATTTATCAGTCTTTATGGGTACATGGAAAGAAAATTATGGCTACCTGTAAAGGTCTAATGAGGGCATCTAGTGTAAATTCACTGCAGCTAATCTGTTGCAGATCATTAAAAAAAACAGTAAAAGCATAATGATGTGTTTCATTCAATGGACAATTTTCAGCTAATGAGGCCAAATTAAAAGAGATCTATCTGGAATATAGGCCCTTTATAAATCTTAAATTCAGGACAACTCATTAAAAGCCCAGGGCATTTACTGGGTAGCCCAATAACACATGTGGTGTTTCATATACTCTCTCTCTTTCTGTGATTACATTTTGCTTTTTGATGCTTGTTTATAGCCCCTATTGAGTTCAATGCAAGCTCTGTGTCTGTACGTGTGAACATTTGGCCAGTAGTATTCAATTCTTAGGGTTTACGCACAAGTCAGAGCTTGGTTATGCAACCCTAAGTCCTGTTGAGGAGCAAGTAATTCTAATTAGAGCTACTCTTGTAAGTAAAAGCTTCACACTTGGGTCCTTAAATTAGACATTTGGGAATTCAAAAAGCTGTGCGCTAAATCTTGAGCAAAAACCTCAGTTTTAACTGAAAAGAAAAATTCACCCGAATTAGGTGCAAAGATAACTTCCCTAGTTCACTGCTTTGTCACATGACCCTCTTTTTAGATTTCCTCTACTGGACCCCCTACATCCAATATAGGCTACTTGTCTTCAGTGTCATGGCCACTCATGGCTAAAGCTGCAGTCTCATTACAGCCTTTTAAGGAAAATGTACAGCAGAAATGCAGAAATAAAAGCAATACCATGAACATTAAGACACTCGTGATTCATGGAAAGGTTATCAAGGCTGCTTGCTGCAGGGTAACAACCATTGGCCAATAACCTTAACAAGTGTGCCTCCCTGCTGTAGGGCATTGCCTCCTTGGAGCTGAACTACATTTCCCGTGACCCAGCACATTCTTCCTTCTGACTGTTATGGCATCATGAGAGTCTTCATGTTCCTGGTTTCCATGATTGCCTTATGACACTCCCACCACCACCTATCCCCACCCCCAGATGAAATGTTGGTCCAAGATGCCTGTGTGCTTTCTTGAGAGGGACACTTTGTAAATCTCTACATGACCATATTATGGCCCCCCTTCAAATCACTAGATAACATTCTGCATAAAATTGTCCTTTGCTATAATCCCTGCACAACACTTGATACCAGTTTGACAGTTGCTGTGCCAAGACTAGTGCCCACCTATGACTAGTGCTGTCTCATAATGGACCTCCCTTATCTCTCTGTATCCACTTGTTGGCTTGGAATAGGAATGGTGTTTTTTGTTTTGTGTTTGTACAGCATTCAGTGCAAGAGGGTGCTGGTCTGTGGGTAGGGCTCTTAGATGATACCACAATAGAAATAAGAGTAGAGGAGGGGAGGCCAGAGGTTTCTGCATCAAGGGAAAGTCCACACATTGTTTTCTTGTAAAGCAGCAGTGTGGCAGTAGCAATGTATTTGAGTGCAAGTATTGTCAAGGGATTGCAAGTTGGGACGATAATCATGTCACCGCCATTACACCAGCCCATGGGAACAACAGCTCCCAGGAACCATTTCCCAGAGCCATGGCTCCATCCTGTTTGAGAGAGGAACAGCAGCATCCCATTTTATTGGCTGGGACAGTGGGCACTGAACTGACCAGAGGACTACGTGGTATGGACCTTCCATCTTCCCCAGTTCCACCTGTGAATACAAAAAGTACCTCAGTGAAAAGTGGTTTAAAAAGATTTAAAGGAAAAAAAGGCAGACTCCTTTTTAAATGAACGTGCATATATTTAAAACCAGATCTGATCCTTTTCTGGATATATAGGAAACGCGTGGTAGCATCTGTTATTTTAATTAATTGTTTTAGCAGAGATTCTAAATTCACTCATGTAAATCCCAAATGATTTTATACCCCAAAAAATTAGCCCCAGTTAGTGTTGTAATATACTCTTGCAAAGACTTGGCACTCTCTACACTGGGTGTCTTCACTGGAAGAGAAAAATACTGCAGTGCATAGTCAGTGGAATTTGTTAGCTGTATTTGCTTTCTTACTTGTTTTTAGTTTGAAACCTTTGTTTTCAGTCTGGTCTGAAAAATGTGCATTTGACTGGAAAAGAACTGCTTTTCAATTATTGAAAGTGTGCATGGAGGAAAGGTCCACAAAGCACATTTCAGAATAAATTTTTGTTTACAAGGCTCTCCAGAGACTTATGCAGTTGAAATTCTGACATGTCAGAATGGATGGAGCAAAATTTCCAGCAGGGTGAAGTTACACATTACACTTAAACCATACTAAGGGCACTTAAAATGAGTGCCCACATATTAAAGCTTGTAAACTTATGCTGAGTGCCCTCTAAGCATCTCCAAGTCATGCCACTTCAGGTAAGGGTTAACTTTGGGGCATGCCACCTGGCTCATGTAATGTCATTCTGTTTCACAGATAAAACAAGCAATGGTGAAGTCTTCCAGCATCCCAAGATGCACTGTTCTAAGCCCCTCTTCCCTGCCCCCAGAGCCCAGGTGTCCTGGCCCCTAGCCATGCTTCTTAGCATGGGACAGCTCACAATACATTCAAACTTTAACACCACTTGAGTATACTAATCTGTGGATTGTTTAGGTGCAATATGTAACTACACCCCAGAGACTTTCACACTTCTAAATCTAAAGTGACCAACTGATCTTTACCCACAGGGGTGCTAGATTTCAGGGCTGCATACACATGTCCCCAAAGAGTCCCTGGAAAGGGACATCTTTCTTAAATTTGAAAGATTGATCCCAAATTGTCTGGTGCTGGCCCCCTCCCCAGAATGTTCCCACAGGGCCAGGCATGATGAATTACCGCACAATACAGCCTGGTGCTACAGGTTTGCTACTTTTGATTTGACAGCTAGTCCCAGGTTACCATCCCAGCTGGAAGCAGTATAGCCAAGTACATTGCATCTTGGCTAATTAGCGTGGTTACTCAGTGCGCTAATTGAGGTAGAATAGCAGACAAGCTAAAGTAACTGCAGTAATTGGAAGTAGGAGTGGTATATCCTACTTCTGGTTTCGGTGTCTGTGGAGAGTCTAGGGATGTCCTGAATTTTACTCCTCAACAATTGGTTGCTTTATCTACATGGTATAAATCACTTTGTGTACACAAGCATAAGTCTGAGTTGAACAGTTATTCCCAATCTGTATTAGTGTGCGAAGATAATTGGGCCTCATAAGTTGGTAGGCAATACAATGAGAGGGTTTCATCCTCGTTTGTCCTCTTACATGTAGGACAGGTGTTCCTCTGAACTCAAAGGGTATGATCATATCCAAGTACTGTATAAGCCAACCCCATATTCTCAGGCTTGATGACAGCTTTTCCCCCAGATACAAGTCAGTATTGCAGATAAATGTCTTGAACAGCCATTTCCCAGGGAAATCAAATAACTAAGGAAAGGATAGAATGAGTTAAATTCACGAAAAATACTAAAATAAAAATGTCACTGAAAAAAAAATTGCAAGTATAAAAATATTGCAAGGCCAAAATTCAAGACTGGCTAGATTATAGGTTAACTCTGCATATAAGTTATATTTGTGGTTCTTTCTAAGGGGGTGGGAGAGGGAAGATGGATTTACATTCAAAATACTACAGGAACGTGTGAGTCTACCATCGCTGCCAGTGTCAGGCAGTGGATCAGACAAGAAAGGAACTATATTGCTACTTCCCATCTCATCACCCCCATCTTCAGTACAGAAGTCCCTTGACAAGACGATGGAAGAAAACTAACCTTGCTAAAGACAGGTGTACCACAATTGTACCTACCTGAACAACAGCGTTTCCTGGAGCCGCCATTGAGGTGCTACAGCTCCACACTGTCTTCTACTGCAGGCTGTAGTTGACAACTACATTTGAACCTGTACGCTGGAATTTTCAGAAGTGCTCAAAGGAGTTGGGCACCTACATATCATGGAAATTTGCTGAGAGGTGGGTTTTTAACTTGTCAGATGCCTGAGTAAACCCCAGTCTTTGTTAGAGAGAGGCTTTCAGCTTCACGATCTGATGAAAACACTGATCTTGTTCCGTCTTCAAAACCTTACTATTTTATGCTTTTAACCAGAGGCATAGCAGGGGAACTCTGTACCTAGAGCAGCCATGGCTCATTGGGCAGTGCAGGCTGCTGCTATACTGATGTGCGGTAGTGTGATCAGCCACTGCTGTCATAGTGGCTATTTTTGCACACACACCCTGCCCCAGTCCCCCGCCCCTGCCCTTCCCTCCCCTGCTCCCCTTAGTTATGCTACTAGGATTTTTTTTAACTATGATGGGCCAAATTCTATTCTGCTGCTTAAGCTTCTAAACGTGACTCTTCTACCCTGTTCAGTGCATCCATTTCTTACCCTTAAGACTGAATCTCAAAATCCGTCAGGAGGAGGACAACCCGTCCACGTGATTTATTAGCAATGTTTTAGGGACCATGGTAGGGTGGAATATGGTCACGCTTAAGTGCATAAGTCCACTTATGTGCCTAATAGGTGGGCTAAAATCTGGCCCTAAATATCTGAAGTAGTGTGCCATTTATATCAAACATCTAAATCCAAATAGGTTCAGGCGCATCGTCTATATGCATTTGGGCATCTCTGTGCATTTTTTTTTGTTTGTGGGAATCAAAATCCAAGAGTGACCTTCTTCAGCTGTATATTGCAAAGGACATGTTTCACTTGGCTCAATTACTCAGCTATATCTGTAAGTTTCCTTTCCTTTGTCAGCTTGTGTCACAACCTCTCATGATGTTTAAGCAAGAAGGAAATGCAGTTTGTGTCCATCAGAGTCATTCACATGCATTTTTTCCTTGTCTTATCAATTATTTACAAAAACAGGGCACTTTAAGAAAGGCCAATACCACCCAGATACTCAGATCCTCTGGCACCATCCAATGGATGAAGTAAATATTTCCATACCTCGCTAATCACAGGAATCCAACTTCTTTTCCAGTGCTCCGTGCATGGGCTCCCCATTGAAGGATTGTCAGCCAGTAAATGACCTTTTTAGGGAGGTTTTTCAGCCCTGATTTCAGAACTTGACCAAGGGGTAATATTCTGTCCCTTCCACTGTGTCTTTGCCATCTCTGAAGCAGCTCTGGTATTGTATTACAAAGGGAAGGATTTTGTAGGGCTAAACCAGTGATGTGGCCCTTGGTATGCAGAGGAAGCTGTCCATTCTCAGCAGGTGAACCCTGCATGCCGCAGAGTGGCTAAGTACAAGCAGACTGGGGATGGGTCACATATCTCAGGTGTGGGAGGCTCCACAACCTTCAGTAGTAGGGAGGCTATTTGGATAATTTGTACTACAGTGAGTTCAACATACAGAGAGAAGATTTCTTCTCTGGTCCCCACGTTATTGTCCCAATTCCCATGCTGGCAACTCCAGGCCTGATACCATTCAGAGGGTCTGTATGCTCCTTTAACAGCAGTAAAAAAACAGTCCAGAATTCACTGAAACCATTAGGCATTCTTTCAGTAACTATAAATACTTGAGCTCTTTGATCCAGCTTCTGTTGTAGTCAGTGGAGGTTGTGCAGTTGATGATCTATCCAAAATCATGTAGATTTCAACAATGAGAATGGCATGGACAAAAGGCAAAAGTGTCATCTCCCTTCATGGACGCATTTGACTTTCCCACTTTCAGTTACGAAAAAAATGTGGAAGTTGGACACTAATATACAATCCCCACCCCCAATAAGTCTTTAAACTGTGTTCTGCTTGCACACACCATTGCACTGGCCTCACCAAGATGCCTTCTTTGACAGGCCAAATTGTATTGCTTAATTCTTTGGATTGTACCATTTGTGAACAGTTATTTACAAGGAAAATATTTCTCTTCTTTTCTCATCTCATTTTATACCTGCCAAATCTCCTCACCCTTTTCATCCATTCGTAACACCTGTGAAGAGCCCATTATCGTTCGTTTGTTTTTTGTCCATTTTATCTGTTAAAGAATGAGATTGAGCAGATCTGCTTTTTTATCAGCTGCTATGACTGCCTGTTGCAATGTCTATTATGTAAACTTGAGCGCTATGGATAATCTGTTCATCTTAATGAATTTACGATCTCATTGTCTTTTGACATGACTTCATGGAAATTAAGGAGATGATGTTAGCAAGACAGTCAGTCGATAACGGCTGACTATGTTTGTTTGTCTTGTTTTAAGAGAAGACTGCTCTCAGTGGTGGCAGATGACAGAGCAAGGAGCAATAGTCTCAAATTGCAACACGGGAAATACAGGTTAGATGTTAGGAAAAATGTTCTCACTAGGAAGATAGTGAAGCACTGGAACAGGTTATCCAGAAAGGTTGTGAAATCTCCATCCTTGGAGGTTTTTAACCCCTGGGTAGACAAAGCCTTGGGTGGGATGATCTAGTTGGGGGTAGTCCTACTTTGAGCAGGGGTTGGGACTAGATGACTTTGAGTTCCTTTCCAACCCTAATTTTCTATGATTCTGTGATTCTAAATGAATTTATATTTTCACTGTGGCCAGCTGTAATGGGATTTTAATGTGTTTTATAAAGCTCCAGCACCTGGAAGCATGTGACCAAGTATCTCAATTTTTATTTATTTACATGTATTGCCATTCTTCATAGTTGCAGACAAAGCATTGAAACTATGAAGTAAGTACACCTTAAAGTCTCAGAAACTGGAAAGCAAATAAATGTTGCATTATCATACTGTTTTTATTATTTTAAAAAAATTCTTTCACAATTAAGCTGATTTCATGATGGGGTGGGGGACAGCTCATGCCTTTTAAACTCTTGGGGTTGGCAGTACTACATTTAAATGAATATTTTATTGCTTATTTTAAAACATCAGCGTAATAAACTATCTTAGGCCAGCTGCCAGACATTTAAAATACACAGTTACTTCCTGATAAAAACCTAGTGTCATTACAGAACATAGTGGATTTATGGCTGAAACAAGATTTTGTAGGGTTTTGAATCTATCCCGTGCAGCAGTAGATTTTTATGTGCAGTTTCCTTTTCTTTAATCAATGATTTTGAGTAAGAGTATAATGTATTTATACCATCTAGGGCACATCTTGACCATGGGAAGAATCTCCTTCTGAAATGACTAGGATGAGTTAAGGGTCACTTCAATGAGTGAAGCTCTAAGGTCTAATCTTCCAAAAATGGGCTTTAATTTTGGGTGCTATTGCTTACGTACCAATCTGGGGCAACTGGTGGTATGGGCAAGGGACAGAAGTTGCACATAAACCAGTTTAAGTGATTGGAAAGTGGTTTAAACCTGTAACAGAATGGAAGTTCAGTGCACATAAACTACTTTCAAAATGGCGAAAACTAGTTGAAGATAATCCTGGTTGGACGTAATATCAGACTTGACTGATTTAAATTAAAATGTTTTATGGAACTTATGTCCCAAATCCTTTCCTGATTCAAGTTAACTCAGTCGTGCAGCATCCCAAGATGCTTTGCAGCCCTGGGCTGTGCTGTGTGCTCTGACACCAAGGCTGGCCCTGCCCTAAGCTGTCACAGAGCTGAATCACTAAAGCCTCAGTTCCCCAGCCTGCTTGCTGCCTGCGTCTGTCAGCCCAGTAGGACAGAGGGCAGGAGAGCAGATGGCCAGTCCCCCTTAGCCCCAGGCTGTACAGCAAGGGGAGGAAAAGCCCCTATGGTAGGGGCTTTTTGCTCCTCCACCCCACCTTGCAGCCGAGTGAGCCAAGCAGGGATTGGCTCAGCCCCACGCTTTCCCCAGCCTCCTCCTCCTAGATGGGGAACATACCCCTCCCCACTCCCACCTGGCACTCACTCCCCCAGCCAGGGTCTAGGGTGGGAGAGAGAAGCTGCCACCCAGGAGCTTCTCACCTACCCCCTTGCAGCTCTGAGCCAGGCTGGGTTCTGCTCGGACGTGTCCCTACAGTTCCTGTTGGCTTCAGCTGGAAATGTTCTGTGCTTAGCACCTCTGAAAGTAAGGCCTGGGGACACTATTAGAGTATACTTTGAAAAATTATTTCTGTTAGCCAGGTAACTTGGAGTTGGCCTGCAATACCTGAGGCTTAAATGTCCCTCTTGCAACATGTGGTGAACTGGGAAAGTGAAAGATGCAGCAAACCAGTGGCAATGGGTTGGATGCATTACACATGTCAATGCAAGGAAGACAGGGGTATTGGAACGTGGCTCTCAGCCAGAGAATCAGCTGGAGGACAGCCCCAGTGTCACCTGCTGTCAGTTTTGCTGAGCCTAGCAGGTCCACTACATAGTAAAGAAATATAATCAACAGGCTTGGTAGAAAACGCTGCACCCAAAATAATATTTATTTACGTTGCAGTAGCGCCTAGGAAAAAATGACCTTCAAGGCCCACCCACCATTGGGCTAGGTGCTGTACAGACATGGAACAGAGACTGTCCCTGTTTCAAGGAACTTACAGTCCATTTAGAATTCAGGGTTACACAAAAGTATCGTAAAACTTGCAAAGCAAATCACGACTTAATTGATCGAGGCATACAGTTGACAATGCACACGCATACGGTGTATCTAGTTATTTCATTATCCTCCACTTGGAAGACAGATCATTCTCACCACCCCAATCAGAAGAGCTCCTGAGAGAATTACATAATTTTCAATTCCTTGTCCTGGGATAGTGACACATGAAAAGTTGGGGACGTTGCTAAGGCTGGCTAATGGATAACATTTCAGTAGCATAAATTAAAGTAGGACTGACAAAGGGTAATAAACATCTGGAGTAAATTACCAGAAAAGGCTGTTGAAGCAGAGTGTGAACGAGCACAAATGTAACCTGGATTTGTTTATGGAGGAGAGAATTGATGAGTGTGTGGAAATTGCAGGAAGGTGAGACTAAGCTAAACAAAAAGGGGAAGACATGTTGGAGCAGATGGCCTTTCCCTCATTCCTGATGCATCTTGTGTTCTAAACAGGCCAAAAGGACACAAATAGCAAAGCCAGGGAGTATGGAAAAAAAGAAGAAAGATGGGGAGGTCATGACGCAAGAATGAGCTACAGAAATGAGACGAGCCCAATCCCAGCTCCTTATAGTGCAGGATCCAGAAGGAGGCAAAGATGGTAATGCTTACTCCCCTGTCGTGGTCTGGCTTGTGGTTATTGTGACCTCTAATGCAGGTTAGGGACCCCAGTGGGCTGTTCTGCCAACCAGGAACAGCTGGAGCACACTGGACCTCTGGACAGTCCTTTTAGCCCCTCTCCATGCCCGCCTTCTCCACCAGTCAGCTGACTCTACTCCAGGTAAGAACTTCTACCATTCCAGGGAATTCCCACTTGTATTGGTTATCTGTAGGGACCTACCACATTCAAGGACCCCAGCAGCTGATTACACAGCTGTAACATGGTCAGGGCCCACAATTTCACAGCTGTATCATGGCTGGGGCTGCCATTTTTAAGGCGGAACAAAGTGGGCCCCCTCACACCTCTGGCCAAGGGGCACCTGAAGTCTCACCCCTCCCAGGCATTGAGTCAAAGCAAAATACGGTCTGCCTGCTGGATCCAGCCCCCCAGGTGACTGGATCTCATCCACGGATGCCCCTGTGGCACTCCACATGGGGCCATGCTCTGCCCAGGGCAGCCTGCACTGGACTTCTGCCTGTGCCTGCTGGCCCAGGCCCTGGCCAGCGTGCAGCTTCTGCCAGGGGGCTGTTCC
Source organism: Crocodylus siamensis (assembly GCF_052110815.1). Lineage (NCBI taxonomy): Eukaryota > Metazoa > Chordata > Crocodylia > Crocodylidae > Crocodylus > Crocodylus siamensis. The sequence goes on from NC_143395.1 coordinate 398,845,922, forward strand.
CAGTGCAGCTGGGTGCTGCTTTGCACCCCCACTTCCAGGAAAGCTGCTCATGCCCCTGCTGAACTGTGCCATGCTGTTCTGAGTGGGTAGGCAAGCAGCTTCAGCCAGGTGGGTTCTGCCACAGTGCCAGGGCTCCAGCTTCAATTCCTGGCCACTTTTCCCAGGAACTGGAGCCAAAGCCCCACATGCTGGGGCAGGAGCAGCTTCCAGCAGGCTGCTCCCAGTGCCGCTGCAGCTGGGTGCTGCTATGTACCCCACCTCCAGCAGCAGCTCCTGCATGTGCCCCCCGCAATTTCTGCACTCACAGTGGGGCATGGGTCTGCAGCCTGGCCTGACCAGCACTGGGAAGGACCCATCTCCACATCCCAGTGGGCAGCACTTGGTGCAGGAAGGAGCATTGTGCCACTATGGCTGCCAAGGTAAGGTGCCCTCTGCCCAGCCAGCAGCAGCAGCGGGCCCAATTCCACGCCATTCCTGGGAGCTCCGCGCCAGCCATGCAGCCATGGCTGCCAAGGTGTGAGGTGCCATAGTGGCAGCAATGCAAAATTGTGCCCCCCCACTTGCTGCCGGATGGGCAGGGAGTGCCTCAACCCGGCGGCTATGGTGGTATGGTGCTCCCAGTAGCAGTGGTGGTGGCAGCACCAAGCCTCTCCGCCCTCCCCTGCTGGGTCTCACTTGCTGGGCTGCAGACGCTGCTCCGGCCTAGTGCCTGTCGAGCCAGGCTGCAGCCCTGTGCTCTGCTATGGGCGTAGAAATCGGGTGGGGGGTAGCACATGCCCCCATTCTCTCCGTGTTCCCACCCCCCATAGACTTACCTGCAGGGAGCTACTGGAGCTGCTGTGCACCCCACTTCCTGGCTGCAGTGCCAGCCACATGCATGGGTGTGCATGCACATGCACGTGGCCTCCTGCCTCTGATTGCCCTCCTCCCAGTTCCCTAAGCTTGAACTCCGGCAGCCTGCAAAGGGAAACCCATGGTTTTTTCAGGTTTTTCTCCTTTAAAGGAGAAAATCCACATTTTTCTAAAGGAAACAAAACCTAGATCCCTGGTTATGAGGAAGAAAGAACAAAATATATTAGCAGCAAAAGGAAGAAAAGATGGAGCTCAAAAGGTTTGAGAGGACTAACAGACTTCAGCACTGAAAGGGAACGTTTTCTCTCGTGTACGTGCTGTGGTCTTCATTTGCTCTAAAACCTAATTTAAAATAAATAAAATAGAAGAAATTTAGGAACAGCATTATAAAGACATCTCAAGGTTCTGCCTGTGCGCACACACAAATGGCTCAGATTTCACTCTTGTGGATTATTATTGTATCACCACAACCTTGAGCTGTGTTTATAGTCTTGTAAGTTAAAGCATTGTGGGAGCTGCTGCTTGTTTTAGAGTAGTTAAAAGCCGTGTGGCCTGAGGGAGGGAGCAAGCAATTGGAGCACTGAGGATTGGGAGGTTTGGAATCCTGCCACTGACAACTGGTATGGCCTTGAGCAAGTCACTTCACCTTGCTGTACCTCAGTCTCCTGAATGCTAAAAATCAGACTAATAATACCCTGTGAGTGTTTTGCGGATGAGTCAATGTGAGCACTTTGAAGAGCCCAATACACATTTGCTGCTGAACAGACAATGATAGTATCTAAATGAGTAATAATTGTTATTGCAGAGAAGCAGAAGGTTGGAAACTTAGCAGGTATTCTCTGAACACTGTGAAAGACAGTAGAGGAGAACCTGTGGAAGGAACGATGGCTACCTGTATTGTTGTATGGAGGCTGAACCTAGCAGAACAGGGTAGGAGGGTCTGGGATTTCAGAGTGCTACTGCACTAAAAGTAGAAAAGAAATTTTAAATAGGAAGGGATCAGTAGGCCACAGAATGACTGACAAGGGACTAAATCCACAAACTGTAGTGAAAAGTAATTGATACAGAACCTTAGAAATTAGCCCCCCCTCCCAGTATCTGAGCACCGCAACAAGCTTTACACTTTGCATCGCAACACCCCTGTGAAGTATAGTGCTGTTCTACGCATGGGAACCTGAGGCCCAAGGTCATCCAGAAAGTTTATGGCAGAGCAGGGGCCTTTAGGCTAATAGCTGAACTCCTAGATTATTCTTCTTCTGTATTAGCACCTCATTCTTTTCCTAACCATATCTACTACATGTTTGTTTCTTCTGGCTTTTTATTTACCCTTCACTGACTGATTGTCCAGATAATTATTTTATTAGCATCGTATTGGAAAAGTCAGTTAAACAAAGGTGCAAGATGAGATTGTCACAAGTAGCTCCAATCTGAAAAGATTAATTGCTTATTTTGAAGGAAAAAATATTTCCTGAATGAATGAAAATCAGGTTTCTATCTTGAGGGTCTGGTTGGAAATATGAAGGGGTTTCCTTTTCCAGCAGACTCCTGTCCTCTGCAGTACAGTTCCATGGCCAAAAGATGTGCTGTCCTGGCAGCTAGATTTTTAAAATGGAAGTGGGTATTTGCTAATGGTCTCTTCTCCTCTAGTATATGTCATAAAATGATTAGATTGTTGACTAGTGTAAGAGTAATGTTGCAGCCATGATGGTCCAGAAATTGTGACAGGCAACATACCATCCTAAGAAATTCTTGCCTCTCATAGACTACTGAGTGTAAGTCAACAATGAATTACACTTTTGATAACACTTGCACTTGCAATGTTGCCAGCTTTCATAGTTTATCATGAGTCTCACTAAAATTGGTAATCTCCCTCAAGCTCCAGGTTCCTGGAGTCCTGTGATTACTTGAAGAGTCTGACTTGTATGTTTGTTTTTAAAGTAGGTTTCTAGCCCTAGCCTTCCTGCTGGTGGGGAAAACCTGAACTCTAATCCAATGACTGGGATAAGAATCCCAAATATACTGTGTGGTTTTAAAATCTCATGATTTTGAGGTTGGAGGCCTGACTCATGATTCTTGAATGCATGGGGCTGGTAATACTGCTCTTTTATAGTGTCTTGTGACCAATGTCTTCAAGACACCCCCTGCACCTAAGTGAAGGAGCAGTCTTGTGTCCATTTACAGATGGAGCAGAGAGAATTTTAGGACAAAGTTTTTCAGACTTTGGTGCCTAAAGCTGGTATCCTATAAATATCATAAATCTCAAATATGCTGTTAGGCATCTAAATTTAGGCCCAGTTCAACCTTTTGCTAGGGCAGGTACAGAAAAATTGCTGGAGTGGATCAGACTAACAGTCCATCTCTATGCCAGTATCCTGTCATGCCTCCTGTTACCAATTGCCACAGCATTAGGGATGGCTTGGGCCTGAGTTACATCCTGGACTGTTATGTTTTAATAGCCCCTGATGAACCTGTGCTCCACAAATTTTGTTTGATCCCTTTTTGAACTCTGACTGGCCTTTCTCTGACAATGGCCAGCTCTAGATACTTTAGAAGTAGATGCCCCCACGGTAGGCAGATGTGGGACAACCTCTTCTCCCACTCTACCCAGAGTGTACTGCCTCAGGAGCAGAAGGGAGGCAGCGTGTTTGGTGTTGGGGTTTACCAAAGTCAGCATCACCCACTGTCTTTCATATCCTACCTTATCTCTGGTCCACATCAGGATTTTGTCCATACCAGCCAAGGAGGTACAGAGATGCTGGAACCAGCCTTGCTGCTCCAGGGGTAGTCCTTAGAGGTGCTGCATGCACACTTTGACCCTTTCCCACTAGGCTAGCTGGCAGAAAGGGGGAGCAGGACAGTACTGAGTCAGGCTCCCTGGTTTGAAGTGATTGAAGCTTCCTAAGTGATTTTCTCCACAAACAGTAGCTGGGCAGGACAAGGAATAGACTCTGTGTGTCTTGTTTCCTGTTCCCCTGTGATGCACTCTCATGCTTAGACTACACTGTCGTGGTTCAGCAACAATATCAATATCCACACAAGATCAAAAGAAATATCTGCTTTTTCACTGCACATGAAACAGATGGTTTGGACAAACTGACGGGCCTTGTGCTGGTGTGCATCTCAGACACCTCTGGTGCTGAGCAAGTTACACTGGACAAAACCATTGCCAAGAGATCAGAATTAGACTCCATGGGAAGGGTTTTGTTTTACCAAGTGGACGACCAAGATCCATTTGAGACAAACCCTTGGTTATCTGACTAAAGTGTAGGAGCAGTTCATTAGAGGCAGGTCCTGTCAGACCAACCTGGTGGCCTTCTATGACCAGGTCACAAAATCCTTGGACGCAGGTGTCGCGGTGGACATAGTATTTCTGGACTCCAGGAAGGCCTTCAACACTGTCTCTTACACCATCCTCATTAAAAAACTAGGAGACTGTGATGTTGACACCTACACAGTCAGATGGGTCACTAACTGGCTGGAGGGTCGCACCCAGAGAGTGGTGGTAGACGGGTCATTTTCGACCTGGAGGGATGTGGGCAGTGGGGTCCCCCAGGGCTTGGTCCTTGGGACCGCGGTGTTTAACATCTTCATCAGCAACTTGGACGAGGGGGTAAAAAGCACCCTGTTCAAATTCACAGATGACACTAAGTTGTGGGGGGATGTGGGCACGCTAGATGGGAGGAATAGGATGCAATTGGACCTAGACAGGTTACAGGGTGGGTCGATGAGAACAGGACGGGTTTCAACACTGACAAGTGCAAGGTGCTGCACCTGGGGAGGAAGAACCAGCAGCATACCTACAGGCTGGGGAACTCCCTTCTCGTCAGCGCAGAGGCAGAAAAGGATCTTGGAGTTGTCATTGATACCAAAATGAACATGGGCCGACAGTGTGGAGATGTGTCAGTGTGGTCAGGAAGGCCAACTGTACCTTGTTGTGCATCCACAGATATATCTCAGGCAGGTCCAAGGAGGTGATCCTCCCCCTCTATGTGACACTGGTCAGGCCACAGCTGGAGTACTGCGTCCAGTTCTGGGCACCGCACTTCAAGAGGGATGTGGACAGCACGGAGAAGGTCCAGAGGAGGGCCACTTGCATGATCAGGGGGCAGCAGGGCAGGCCCTACGAGAAGAGGTTACAGGACCTGAACCTGTTCAGCCTGCACAAGAGGAGGCTGAGGGGGGATCTGGTGGCCTGTTACAAGCTAGTCAGGGGGGATCAGCAGGCACTGGGGGAGTCCCTGTGCCCCCGAGCACTGCTAGGAGTGACCAGGAATAACGGTCACAAGCTGGCAGAGGGCAGATTCAGACTGGACATCAGGAGGCGCTACTTCACGGTCAGGGCGGCTAGGATCTGGAACCAACTTCCAAGAGAAGTGGTGCTGGCTCCTATCCTGGGAGGTCTTTAAAAGGAAGCTAGATGAACACCTTGCTGGGGTCGTTTGACCCCGGTACTCTTTCCTGCCATGGCAGGGGTTGGACTTGATGATCTGCTCGGGTCCCTTCTGACCTGACCAACTATGAAACTATGAAATTCTGTTACCCCCATGGGCATACCCCTTGGATAAATAAGGAGACAACTGGAGGGTGATCCTGTTCTACAATGGGGACACTTACACACCCAGAGGGAATAATACAATCACTTCCACACTTTAGTCCAGGGGTGAGCAATTATTTCGGTTGGAGGGCCACTTAATGAGTTTTGATGAGCTGTTGAGGGCTGCAACAGTAGTCCCACCCCTTGATAGCTGCCATGCCTCCAGGTTGCCATTTTCCCCTCAGAAGCAGGGATTGAGGCTCCCCACCACTTCCAGCAGAGCCCCGTGAGCTGCACATGGTGGCTGGGAGTGGGGAAAGCAACTGGCTTCATTGTGCAGGGCTTCCCGGCAGTGGCACATGAGTCCTGGGAGCTGCAGGTGAGCCCTGCATGATAGAGGCAGGCCATCCTGGCTCCGCTCCTTGCCACTACATGCAGCTCCTGTAACTGGCTAGAGCATCGCACTGCCTGGCAGCTGTGCCTGCCTCCTGCTGCATCGAGGCCCCGCTGCCTGCTGCTGCTGCAACCGACAGTGGGGGCTGTGCACCATGAAGGGAGCATGTGGGGGGGTCCTCACACCCCACAAACCCCACCCATACCCTGATCACCTGAGCTCTGCGCTCCTGCCATCCCACCGGGCATGGGTCCCAGGCTTCATGCTCCCACCAGCCCCACGCTCCGTGTTCCCACCCAGCTGCAGCTTCTCTTCCTGGTGCCCAGAGTAAGCGCTGCAGTGAGGACATGAAGAGGAGCCGCTGGTGGCCAGGGAAGCGAAGCAGGTCCCATGGCAGTGGCAGCAGTGGCCCTGCCTGGAAGCTGTGCATGCTGCCTGGGGTCAGGGCCCTACCTCACAGGAGGGTGGGAGCAATGTGTGCGGGCTGGGCATGGTACAATTAATTGGTGGGCACTCGTGGGCTGGATGAAATCACCCGGCGGGCTGGATCCAGCCTGCGGGCCATATTTTGCCCACACTTCTTTGGTCGGTGACTCGAGTTGGTTGCAAGCTGTACATTGATCATCCTGTAGGTGCAACAGAATTCTGCCCAGTGTCTTCAGCAGAGTTGCTGATCCGGGCTTACATTGCCAGTGAGAGGTGAATTAAGCCAAATACATTTGTGTCCCAGGTAACCTCCTGACATAGTCATTCCCCTCCTTCCCCTCCCCCCCGCTTTAATATTAAAACAGAGTTTTAGGATCTGTCATAGAAACATATTTTTTGGAATGATGGAATATTTCAAAGCACTTCCAGTTCTGATCCTCGGTGCTCTGGGTTAAAGCACATTTTGCTGGTAGTGTCCTGACCATCTGAGTAGTAGGGCTGATTTTCTTGTAACTGTGACTTTACAAGAACATGGCAAAAGACAGAGATATCTGAAGCCAGTAAATGTTTCCAGATGGGAGCATTTCTGGTGAACTTTTTACTCTTGTGTCTAAATGAGGCACTGCTAGCATTCTAAACGACTGAAAATATTTTAATATTAAAAGGAAGTGTATTAGGGATCAGTTTCCACAGATTTATTTTGAATGAGGCAGCTTTAATGGTAGGAAGGAGAACTACTTTTAAAAAAATATGTATTTTAATTTATCCCTAGAAGCAGAAAGAGAGAGAGAGAGTCAGCAACGTGTGACAATAACGCAATGAGCCAGTGGAACGTCTTGAAAGGAACTGGCCTTGTTTTGGGAAATTAAGAAGTTGTGGGTAGCAGTTAACAAGCCTGAGAAAGTGTGTTATTTCTCAAGTGAAGCAGTTCTTCAGGAGGAAATTTATGAGAGTTAGGAGCAGTATTATCTGTGACTTTATTCTGTCCTTGTAAAGTGTTAGGTTTGAGTCTGTTGAAAAGGACTAAGACCAAATAAGGGCTTTTAGTTATAAAAGGCCAGCTTTTGATGCTTTATGAAAGTAATTTGACTGCATCAGATACAAGCCAGGGACAGGAGCCTAGTTCATAAATATCACCAATCCACTTCATTTAAAAAAGATCCCTCACTGCACAATTTTTTGCAGTGTTACTATTCTTTGGACATGAGGCCCACAGCTGAATCAGCAGGGAGATTGATTTCTCTCTCTCCCTTTAAGAGCGAGAAAGAAGGTCCCTTTGGGTCAGGGTTGAGGGCTTGAGGGGGGTGCTAATGGGAAAGTTCATCTTGCAGCTGCCAGCGATATAAAGTACCAGGCCCACGGAAAACAACAGGATGTGGGTTTCGAACACTTTGAGCTTCTTCATGATGTATTTCTTTTACTTTTCTTCTTTAAAAATAATACCTCAGCAAAGGACATTTTTGATCCCTTAATAAAAGCTTACTCTACCAACTTTTGGACATACCTCATTGTTTTTTTTAAACAGTCAGGGATACTTACAGTTTATACCCCTGGAACCAGCGTAGTGATCACTGTTAAGATAAATGTGGACTAGCTGGCTCAGCACCATGATATTGGTGCTGGTCACTTCAGATCAGTAGCTGAAGGTTGGTTTTGTCTAGATGCTGCCTGATGTTCATTGTGAACTGAGTTGATTGTTACCCTTCAGTTTTCTTTGCCTAAGTGCCAGCATTGCAGAAAAAAACACAACCTGCCGTTAATCAGCATCTTTCTTAGCACCGTGAAAGATAGTAAAAATCCCAAAGCGGTACATAACCCAAAATCATCTACCTTTTTTTTTTTTCCCCCCCCCCCCTTTAAAACCAAAGCTTAAAAATCGTCTCAATACAGTGTTAAGGCAAAATAACTTTCTGAACACGTGGGATGTATGACAATCAGTTGGTTCTAACTATCGGTAGAAAACCAGATGATGCAAGTGGCTTTTATAACTGGCATAATTGCATCCACATTAGGAAGCTACATTGCTTTAACAATATCAGTTTCTGAATTAATATAATTATAGCAGTGCAAAAGCTGTAGAGAGACTAGGAGTCAGAGGCTGTGGGTCCTGGTCTTGCTGTCTGCGCAGCTATCTGCAGGAAGAATTCAGGGCACAGAAACCATGGGGGGAGGGTCATGAAAGTTTCCCAGCATCGTTCCTTGTGCGTTTGCCTGCCACCTCCCACCAAGAAGGCAGCTTTGGTTACACGTGATCTGAGCCTCCAAGAGGCTGCGAAGTTATTTTGACTCTCTTTATAGCAATTAACTGAAGATCCTAACCCGTATTGGGTTCCCATTGTGCAAGATGCTGTATGAACAGTAGACAATCCCAGCTTTGGCAGCCTGCATAGACAAAACAGGCAAAGGAGGGGAGAGGACACAAAAACAGTAGATAAAGGCCCGAGACAAGGAATGCAACTGAAAAACCCCAGTTGAGGTGGAATGCACTGAAAACTTCCTGGGCGGCTTTGGTCAAGCCCATTGAGCCCTCCTGCTGATCACAGAGGAAGTACAGAGCAGAAATAGGAATGGAGCACAGTGTTCCTGAATCATGGCTTAGTGCTTTAACCACAAGATCATAGAGTGGTGTGGGGTGAGAGGACATGGGGATTTGGTTTTTTTCCAGCAGCCTCTGCCCCAGATGTTCCTAGTGCAGAGGGAATTGAGCAAGAGTCGGTTCAGCATTTGCACATGTAAACAAAATAGCACAATCCTGTGAACTATTTGTGTTTGTCACACTCCTGTGCCTGGAATCTAGTGTCTGTTGAACTAGGATCTGTTGACAGTATCGAATAAATCCACAGCCACCAAAATGAAAAAATACAACCTAATTCAGAGCCCAGCCCCTGAAGCCACCCCCTTAGGAAAAGGTGTGGCTGGCGTTTGTTACAAGCCTTACAAGATAAAATCTGGCTCCTGTCAGAATAGGAAGAAAAGTGAGTTTCAGGACTGAGAAGGGACAAAGAACTGGTTTGAGGAGGTTGGTTAGCTTAGGGCTTGGGAAACCTGAGCATGACTCCTAGTATGCCACAGATTTCCTGTATGACCTTGGACATGTCCCTTAGCCTCTCCATGCTTCAGTTCCCCAGCTAAAAAATTGGGGTATGGGTGGGGGGGGTATGGTAATTGGGGCTATGTCAGTATTGTCAACAGGAACGCTCAGCCCCCAAGTGCTTCTTTCATGCTTCTGTTTTTTTTCCACTGATAAATCCACTGGTTTATCTCAATTGAGGGAGTAAAACCAAGAAGAAAAACAGGCCCTGATTCTCCACTGCCATGTATAGGTATCCTAAGCTGTATGAACATGAGTGTAAAATGCTAGCATGCTGGCCATTTTGCACTCCCTGTGAAGCTGTAAATAGCTCTGTATTGGATACAGCAGTGAGGAATCAGGCCTTTATTTCTGCTCGAAGCATTAGTCTCAGGAAAGTTGCTTGTCTACATTAGCACTAACAGTAGCACTCCTTGATCGGTTGGAATACATTGCACGCTTTAGCAGTAGCCAAGAAGTAATTGCAAACATCAACAGGTATATCAAGCCGAAGCAATTCTGCTTCTGTCTGATGTTTTCTGGGTTTGTTACCTTCCCAGTTCCATCGCTGCAAAGACTTTCAAGAGAAAGAGACCCACTACATGCTCAAGAAGTGGAAAATGCAGTCTTGCTTCTGAAATCCTCGGCCGCTTGCTCTCTCTACTACTTCCCTTGAAGTTACTCTTTTCTGCCTTTTGATATCTGCCTTCTTCTGCAACTTAACAATGCAAGTTTTCAATAGTATGTGACCTCAGGCAGACCAAAACCGGGAAATGTTAAAGCAAATCAACAAAACTCCTGTTACCGTACATATACCCTTACGTAATGTTGAAGGAGTGAATTAAAGGTGCTTCTCATGCGAGGAGCTGGATTCTTCCTTTTGACACCAGTATCAATCAGGAAAAACACTTAAGCTCAATGGAATTACACCAGTAAGAGGATTCAAGGCTTTCATGCTGCTTTTTTCCTTCCCACTGGTAAAATGGGACTTGAGTTACTTGGCCAGGTTATGAAATTTAACCAGCTAATCTTTGAGATTCTGGCAGAGTGACCTTAAATAAATGAAGAAAAACCCAGAAAAATTAAGATTTCTACTGCTGCTTGATTAAAAAAAAAACCTCCCAATTTTTCTTACAATTATTCTGCTGGTTGGAGAACTCAGCTTCATGTTAAACCAAATACATGTCCACTCCTCCACCCCAAGTTCAAGTGAATGTAGGCTCTTTCACACTAGTCAGCAAATAAATGCCCTTTACAAACAATGCTTCCAGCAATAATTGTGCCTCAGCAGGCACTTAATTATTTTGGGCTATTGTGTTGCAGGTGCAATTAGGTGCTGTGTAGACTGCATGTAGGAGCAGGTAGCAAGCACCTTGTTTCTATGCTCATAAATCTCTGCGATGCTCCAATTATCAAGACATCTTGGGCTGGCAGTCTGTGTCTCTCTGTTTTGTGCTAGTCATTAATTTCAGAAATGCGTACTAAATTGATTTCCTTTTCATGACATTGTTTTCAAATGACTCTTCTGTTTTTCTCCTGCTCGTTCGTTTTTTGGCAGTCTCTGTGGCTAGGAAGCTGTGTGGAAGCTAAGTCAGAGCTCCTCTGAATTTTTCACTGGGTCAGTCTTCAATGTCTGAGTGTTTGAATTGGGGCAAGGGTGGTTAAAAGCATGCTACTGAGATTAAAATAAAGATCCTTAAAGCTTTGGAGGGTTCTTGTTTCAGCTGTGAACAGCAAGGCTTACATGCAAAGAGGGAGGGGAAAAATGCAGCAACATTCCTTTCACACTCCCACTCACTTCTGAGGTTCTTCCACTTCCTTCCTATGACTTTTTTTAGAACTGTAGTGTTTTTCTCACGTCCGGCAACAAAGGATGTTTTGTGCTGCTGCTGAGGTTGTTGGGTTTCCCCCCCGGCCCGCTTAGCTTTGGTCTGTAGTAGCCTGCTTGAAAATACAGCTCTTATTTGCGTGGGAACGTTAACACTTTTTGCTGCATGGTACCTTGAGGTAGATCAACTGCTGGGATTTTTTTGCCTTACGCTGTCAGAGTTTACCTCCATTTTTTCTATGTCTGCCTCATTTTTATGTAATAGTCACTTTGGTGCAATTCCAGACAAAAGGCCAGATCTGCTTCCTTCTCTGGAGTGACTCCACTAATGATAATTACACTGGTAAAAATTGGGCTAACTGCAGATTTACAGTGGTGCAACAGAAAACTGAACTTGGCTTATCAGCCTTCCAGTGCATTGTTGATTTTTAGTATACAACCCAACAAGATTGCTAGAAAGACATGGTTGATTTAAATATGTACCATATTTTGGAATAACAACTTTCAGTCTATCCAGACTATGGGTAGGATCACCAGTCCAGTGTTATGCTGGTGGTGGTGATTCAGAGTGGAATTCAGAGTAACTAGAACTGGGTAGATCAAGCTTTTTATTCTTAGAATATTTTGTAAAGTTTATTATCCTTTAATGTGCCAGTGTCATTGCCATAAACTAACTATAATTCTGTATGTGGACATCATACACTTCAGGGAGAGAAACACTAAAAAGAAACCAAGGGACACAAGCAACCACAATGTCAGGAACCCTGGATACTGGATACTTTAGCATTAGATGCTTTCAGTTTATTATAATTTGTGAGCAGCTAGGCAAGGTGGGGGGAAAAAACCTCATAGACAGCCCGGAATTGCATCATAAATCTCAGAAAGCACTAACATAATTTTTAACCTGTTCTCAGATCCTCAGGCAGAGAGCATTAGTTATATCCTGGCTGTGATTCTGGCCTCTCAAACACTAGTTTTACACATGTGTAAGTTGACTTTCATTGGAGTTCCTCGTGATTTAGACTGGTGCAGTGAAATCAGAACTGGGTATGGTATACTGTCATACTGGAGAATCTTTTTATTCTCTACCGAATGCATACCCTATTTTCAGGAACATGTTTTGAAGGATGCATGGTGCCATCTAACATACTGGATATGTTTGCAGCCTTCAGATGCAAATCTGCTGCTCTAGAATGTTGCAGTGATACCGCATGAGCTGTTACAAACTGGGTCCTGACCAGGAAAAATGATCCAGATTAGAAGTAGCCAAGGTACTTCAAGGAACTGAAAGATTTATTCATCCATTGGGATATCCCAGAAAGGCAAAGATGTTCTCCCACAATCCATTGCAAAAGAACTCTAGGGCTCTGTGAAGTTTTAACCTGTAGTATGTGCCTCAGTGTATCTTGGTGCCACACATGGTTAGAGTATCATGGTGGAGATTGTTTTAACAAGCCTGAGGGATCTCCATCATCATTCTGTAGCATGGCTGCTTTTCATCATAAGAGGCACATTGCAGGGAAGTGGGTCGCTTGTTCATGGGTCACTTGAATTAATCCTGTTATAGAAGAAGGAGGTTAGCAGTGTTAGTCTGAAGTTAGGGCAGAGTGGCACCTTAGGCCAAGTACAGACATTCAAAAAGCCCCTGGTAGAAGCGCTGTATTGTGCTTTACTTAGGGCTATAACAGCGTAAGCGAACTGAGCAGACATTTGCTGCTTGATGGCGGGGTAGGAAGGGGCTCTGAGTTTGCCTGCACTGACTGCTGAGGGCGCTCCTGCATGCCTCCTAGGAGGCTGTCAAAGTGGCCGTTCTCTCTACCCCAGGTGTCCTGCTGGCCACACAAGCGATGAGGGGCCCAATTCTTTTTTTTGGCAGACCCTACCCACCTCTCCCATGGCCAGGGGGTGAGCTGCCAGCAGGCCAAGCAGCCCCGGAGCTGTAGGGAGCCCCAGTCCTTACCTCCATGGTGGCAGTGGCCCCCCCGGGGCCGGCCGGGTGGGCTGCTAGTGGACCGGGTGCTTCCCCAGCTCGGAGGCAGCACCTGGGCAGATTCATCTCTTCCCTGAGCTCAGCTGGCTGGCAGCTTGCCCGCTGGCAGGCTCCAGCTCTGACAAAAAAAAGAGGAAGGCTCAGGCCCCTCACCGTAATGTGACAGAAAAATTGAAACAGTGGGTTTCAGTTAAAAACCCACCATTTCAATTTAGGAGGCATAGAATAAAACCCCGAGGACTAAACCCCTGTCACATGTACAAGCACCCAAGGGGGCCACCCTGTCTTACCTTCTTCCTATTATACAGATGCAGTCTAAGTCAGGTTTAGCTAACTTATTAGCTAAATCCAATCTAAGATCAATCTTATCCTCAATGTAGGTAAGGTGTAGTCGTATATCTGTGCCAGTGTCTGGGTTACGCTATACAAAGTTATACCCACCTCTGTGACCAACATTAAGCCCTCAGCTGACAGTCTCCTGGAAAGACGCATGCACCGATAAATTCCACAACCTCGCTACATCAGCAGCTGTAAGTCCTGGACCCATAATGCACTGTGGCTTCTGGCAACCAGACTCGCAACGAGGACATGGAACTCCAGCAAAAGCATCAAAGTGCTTGGGTCACCTAGCAGTGCCAGTCACTGTGAGCTGATGAAACTCTGGCAGCAAAACCCAGCCTAAGAAAAAGCACATAATAATTAAATTCCACCTCAAGTGAGCCAACTTTCCTGGTCAAAATAAAACAAAAGATAGATGAAGCTTGCTGGTGCTTGGTACAGGTTGCCTTGTAGAGAGAAATACTATTAAATTCATAGGTGCCAGAAGGCTAGGGCTAACGGGGCTGTAGCACCAGCCGCATCCCTCTGCTGCAGCACTGCACCCAGCACCCTGCAGTGTGCTCCTCCACTGCGTACAGCAGCAGCACGTGCCGGCCCCGCTACGGCGTGCGGGAGGGAGGGGCAGGTGGGGTGCTCCACGCTGCACCCTGCTCCGCCCCCAGTTCCCCCAAATAATATTTTTTCCCAACACATATGATTAAATTGCTTGTCTAAACAGTCTGCTCTGAGTAAAGAATGAGATTAATTATGATGCTATCACCTTGCCCCTGGAATTCATCTTAGTGATGCACCCACCACTTGCAAGAGACAGCCTTTTTGTACCCTGAAATCTTGGTCTACTAGCAATAAATCATCTGGGGTCTTTGGGGTGGTGGCTTCTTTATTACCATTATGTGGGGCCTGGTATGCGTAATATAAATAACAGTCTTTGGCAGTTTTACACAACCGTCCCTCAAGGTGATCTACAAGCAGTGATGATTCACCCTTTGAGTTAGTGTCATATTATTATTCTCATTTTATAGACTGGGAACTGAGGAATACAGAAGTAATGTAATGTTTGCGGTCTTGCAGTGAATCAGTGGCACAGTCTGGAGGGCTCCAGAGCTTGGCCCTCTTGACTTTTATGTAGAAACTACTACATAGTACTTCCTCCCTTGGACTACGCTTTATCTCAGGGATCCACTGTTGGTTCCAACATTAGAAAATCCCCCACCCCAGGCTGAATCCCCTCCTCTCCAGATGAAGTTACACAGGAATTGGGAAGCTTCACACCCAGTTATACAAGTAACAGATCTCTAGAAATGGAGGTAGGAACAAGGTAGAAGTTACAGATGTTGAGTGGCCACATTTTCTTCAAAAGATGGAGAGTGGTTATCTAGTTACAGATGTGTACTGAAATTAATCCTCCTTCCTCCTTTCCCCCAGCCCCTCAAAACCCCCCAAATCCCAGGGTGTCTCTAGGAAGTTATCTCCATTAGGTCTGTGTTGCTACGCATTTGTAATCCTGGTTTGTTGCCACTAAATTGTAATGGGCTCATAATCTGTTCTCAGGAGAAATATAATGCTTAGATCTGCAGTAGAAATTTTGCACAAGCTTTCTGCAGAGCCTATGACTTTTGTGATGAAAAATGGTCAATTCACTATTGGCAATAAGTATTCTTGTCATATGAACAACAGCCATTTCATGTTTAAAAATAGAAAAGGCAGTTAATTATTATGGTGAAATAAAAGCCTGTAGTTGGTAAAGTAGCAGTTATGCCTGTAGTCATACTTCAAAAAAGTCTTTCCTCATATGACAATCCCCAAAACACTCAGTTTGAACTCAAAATGTGTATCAAGCCTGAGGCTTCACTAACGCTGTGTAAAACATTAGCAACCTCATTGAACAACACCAGCATAAAACTGATGCAAACTATTGCAAGAACAGAAATATGCCCAACCTGAACAGCTACCTCTGGAAGTTTGAGCATGCCCAGATAAGGGGGGAGAGAGGGTGCAAAAAGAGAGAGCAGCAAAGACACCCCAAGATTTTCAATGAGCCACTGCTTCTTCGCTACATTCAGACGAACTCTGCATTTAAGTGTATCCGACCTGAGCCATTCACATGGCTCTAATTTCCTCTTCACCAGCGACTCAGTATATATACTGAGTCTGCTTGTTTGAAGAGTGGAAGTCTAACCTTGGTTTCCTGTATGGTGGTACAAAATACTAACCACAAATTTACTCAGCTGACCCTAAGATCCATGGTTTTTATTCCATTTTCTGGACCAGCACTGAAATGAGTGCTGTGATAACCAGGCATTCCAGTATTTATCACCTTGTGAAGATTAGGATCTGCATACATGTGTGTTACGTGGTGTGAGACATGGTGTGATGTAGCATATATGTTATGGATGAGATTTTCAAAGGTACTGAGATCTGAGAACTTTTGCAGTCTGGTGCTGAGAGAGCAGATGCCCCAGAAAAAAACTCTCTCTGCCTTCAGAAAATCCAGCATTACGGATCATAATATTTCCTGGCAGTGAGCCAACAGACAAGCTACATCACTTAAACAGAAATTCATATGAAGCACACTACTGTGATACCCTGTGTAACAATGCAGTTGTCACAGCAAATGGTATGGGATACCCTGAAGGGTGTTAAAAGGGCATGAGTACTGCATGTCCACATAATGTGTTTTCCTTCTGAAAGATCCCAACAGGCTACACAAACTGGCAGAGATTCTGTATAGCTGCAGCACAGGGAAACTCTCTTGATGACCTCTGGATTCTGGAGTGTAGAAATAGCTCACAGACAAAATCAGACCAGCCGTGGGTGCTCTGGAAATGTCCAGAATCCTCCCGAGAGCTGCCTGTAGATTGCCTAGCGATGCCCCTTATACAGAGGCTTTTGAAGGTCTATTTTGCCTGCACAGGGGAATTGGGATCCAGCCTCCTGTGCAGAGCTCTTGCCTGCGTGGAACAGGAGATAGAGATGAAGGCAGGAGACAGAATCTCTTTGCTCTGTGGATATTCATGTTAATTTATGTGTGCGTGTGCATGTGCATGGCCATGCTCATGTTTGGTGGGGTGAGGAAAGGTGATCGTGTGTATCACCTGTATGGCAAACATCACCATGGTAGCATAAATTTGCCTAGAAAATTTCAAGGGAAAAAGCATTTACACAAGGAAGAAATGGAAAAGAAGTTTCCTCCAAGTCTCCTTCCATTTTCTGACCTGCTCCGCAATACAAGTCTGTCCGCTCCGGTAAGGAAAGCAGTAGAAAACCAATGTGGAGTACAAGAGTGGCAATGTGGGGCAATCCCCTTTCTAACAGTGTTCTGTAGCATCTTTTAATCAATGTAGTCTTGCTTATCTTAGTCCCACAGTTTTTTCTTGTTCATCCGATGGACCCAGACAAATTAAGCAAGTACTCAGTTTGACTTAGTTGGTCCCACCATGATTTTTTCTCTTCCCTACTATCTCATGCTGTGTCAGCTGGTTGAGAGAGGCAATATAATCTCCTAGACTCAGCTGAGGTGTGGTATATTCTCAGTATTTTATTGTCAGCCCTACAACTAACTTTGTTTGGACAAATGATATGAACTACTTTGTATCTTAGTTTTCCCATCTGTAAAATGGAGCTAAAACGATTTGCCCACTTCTATCAAAGGGCTGTTATAGAAACTAGTTAACATTTGTAGAGTACTTCAGAGAGGGCCAGATTCTCATTCACTCTGTATCCCCTTTAGACAGATAGAGCAATGCTATGGGGACCTAGCATAAATGAGAATTTGGCCTTTTGCAAGAAGGGTAATTACTTTTGCTTGTGGTCCTTGGGAATCAAACTGCTACAAATCCAAAGGCTCAGACCATGGAATTATCCCCTTCTGGCCTCTCTATTGAGCGCACATTTATATTTAGTTTCACTAATAGTTAAACGCTAGGAAGTAATTTCATTTGAAACGATCTTTAGTATCATTCATTTTATAAGGGCAACAAAGTGCCTGTGCTTCAGAATTGCAACTTGACATCCAATTTCCATCTGTCTCCTATTAACCCAAACAAGACAGTCTGAGGCTACATGTAGAGAGAAAGAGATGAAAAATTAACAATGGATGATGCAGCATGGACCTCAGTCAGTAGTCTTCCTAGCGATGCAGATCTGACTCAGTGTCTGGTTTAAAGAATGTCCAGCTGAAAAAGAGAAATGGCATGAATAGACAGTGGTATCTACTTAAAGTGAATACAGTTAAAGTGAAAGAAATTTAATTGTGTTGGTGCAGAGCCATGTGCAGACTGTTAGTCCATATATAGTGACTCCAGTTATAGGGAAAAGTCCTGCAATTAGCCCTCAGCTTAAGTAGGTGGAGGAGTATTGGGAAGACATGCATGGGAAAGCCTGGATGTTCTTGTCCAGTGCTGTTCCACTGAGATTATTTTGATCCATAAGCTGAAGTAGACCTTTACATTGCTAATACCCAGCCAGTGCCAGTACCATCCTTCACCTGTAAACCTGCTGTGCCCTATTTCCACTTCCCCTGGCATGTTGTCCTCGCAAGGATAGGTTTTGTACTGCCCTGGAAGTGTGCAGCACCTTGTACATAAATACCACACTAGTCCAATTGCCAGAAGTGGGGACTTCTTTCACAAGAGTACTGGAGGCTGAATTTGACCTGTAACAAAGTTTTGTAGGGGAAGAAAATGACTTCTAGGTTGTGTGAGAGGTGGTGGGCAGATGAGAAGCAGTTGAGGAGAAACTCTGTTACTGGAGGTCCACACCCTGGAGTCCTTCCTATAACAAACTCCGAGGCTAGGGACAGACATGCAAAAAGCCAGTGCATGAATTGATTCACCCTTTGCAGGTTAATCTAACCTGCCTAGACTGAACAGGACAAGCATCCTCTCTGGACTGAGGCAATGCAGGCATATGCCTGTAGGTGCTCGGGCCAGGAGCTGGGGGTGCTAGAGGTGGCCCTTGGCTGCAGGGAAGCTAGGCTGGGGGGCTGTGGACAGTCAGGGCTGAACTGGCTAGGGAGAGGTTTAATTCTCCCACTTTTATCCCACCAAGGACAGAGCGGCGGGGCCGGGCAGACCCTGCTGCGGTGCCAGTGGCACTGCAGTGGGGTCTGCCTGGCCTGGCCACTGTCGCTACTTTGTGCTTGGGGCTGGCCCCTCCTGACACAAGGGGGCTTATTCAGATGCTGGCCCCAAGCACAGAGCGGCAGCAGCCAGGCCAGGCAGACCCTGCCATGGTGCCAGCGGTCTCTCTATGCTCAGGGCAAGCCCCCTCCCGGCAGGAGAGGTCTTATTTAGCTGCTGGCACTGCAGCAGGGTCTGACCAGCTTGGCTGCAGCCACTGCTCGGCCTGTGCTTGGGGCTAGTGGCTGAATAAGCCCTCTCCTGCCAGGAGGAGGCTTGCCCTGAGCACAGACTGAGAGGTGGGGGCCAGGTCCTGCCCCTGCAAAGCAGCTGGAGCCGCAAGTGGTGAGCGACCATGATGGGCAGCAGGCCATCACGGCTTTCCGTAGCGTGAGCCCCTTCCCAGAGGGGGCCGCTCTGCAGAGTGCAGCAGCACTGGGGGGCTTGCAGGGCTCTGGCTCGCTTTGGACCCCGGTGCTGCCACCTGTAGCCTGCTGCAGCTCTGCCAGCCCCACAGCACAGTGCCCCCGCTGGGAAGGGGCTCATGCTCTCCTACACCATGACAAGGGCTGCTGCCCCCAACAAGGGCCCTGTGGCGCCCCCCCCCCAACTGCAGCAGCAGGGAGGGGGCATGGCCAGGCAGGGCGCCTGGGGTCCCAGGAAGTGAGGTGGCGAGGGTGGACAGACCCAGACAGCAGTGGGGGTAACTCTCCTCCCTAACCCCCAGCTGCCTCAGGGGCCATGGTGCCCCAGTGCTTCAGCAGCGAGGGGGAGTGCCCAGCAGACCCCAATGGAGTCCCTGCTACTGAGATAAAGAGGGGGGGAATTAAACCCCTCCCTGGCCAGACCCCTCTTCCCCCCACCCTGCCTGTCCCTGCTCTGGCTGCAGAGCAGAGGGGTGGGGCCACCCTGGCTGGGCTGGAACAGAAAGCCCAGCCCAGAGAGCATGCTGGGATGCTGGGGGTGTCTGGTTTAACCTAAACCAGCAAGAGGTCTGGGACAGACATTGCATAAACCAGGTTGAGCCAAATCAGTTAAGTCTGATACTACATTCAACCAGGTTTATCTTAAACCAGTTTCGGCCATTTTTAAATTGCTTGATGTGCACTAAACATCTGTTCTGTTACAGATTTAAACCAGTTTCTGATCACTTAAACTGGTTTATATGTAATGTCTGTCCCTAGCCTGAGAGCCTGTTTTCCTGTTTCTATGGCATGTGGTCGTTGGCACCGGTTCCACTGTTGCTTTGTATGAGCTGAATAAGTGCTAGCTGCCTTCGAGTGGAGCTCCTTGCAGAGAACTGAAGCGTCACCATCCTGTTTGAAGTATAATAAACCCCTGCTTGGGTTTTTTGGGTGGACTGCATATCCCAGTCAGGCAGATACCAGTGAAGACAGGCTGCTCCAGGGCTGTAACCTGAGGCTGCCTGTCTGCAGAGCAAATGGGAGTGTTCGCAGATGCACAGCAAGGTCTTTATGTGCGAAGGATCACACGCAATTTGTGTCTTCACAGGATTCCACTCTGTATAATTTTTCTTTTGATCAAGCTGAACATGAAGAGAGAAGCCAGTGTGTATGAATCATGCCCTTGTTGTGGTCTGAAGTAACAGCTTGGACAAGGGAAGGAGCCTGTGAGAGCTCCTGGGCCAAGGGCTGGGCCTTTCTGACAGGTTCCTCATTTTTTTATTTTGTAAATCTGTCACCAAACAGTGCTGCTGGCAGGAGGAGCAGGTTGCGCTAGGAATGGCCTTCATTATCATTTGCATAGTGGAAGTCCTGTGCAGTGTTTGCTTTAGGCAGAGGCAGCTGCGCTGGGCCCCTGCACTTCAAAGGCGTCTGCAAGCACCACCCCGGCTTTCCTAGCTACAGGGTCCTCTGTGTCAGGATCAGATTCTCCTCGCATTTACCAGCCGGGTCTGTGCTGCCGCAATATCAGTGGCTTTACACTTGGGTATGTGAGGCCCTTTAGCAAAAAAGGAAGGGCCTAACTTAGTTTTCTCACTCCTCAGAAAGATGCACTTCAGCTGCACCACCAAACATCCGGCTTTGTTGGAAGGAAGCGTCGCTTTTCCATTTCCAGAGAGACCCCGAATACTATGCCAGCACAGTCGCCTATCAAGGGACAAATCTATAGTGGCAGAGGTGTGCTTGGCACCAGTAAACAATATCGATAAAAGCACAGCCTTCCTAGCGTAGCTACTGCATCTACGCTATAGCTGTGTTAAACAAGCACCATGTCTCTCCACACCCAATTTGTATTGATGTCAGTAGAAATCTGTACTGTAGACGTTGTCTGAATTGGGGAGAGGCAGTAACTGGTAGGGGAGCGGACAACGATGGCTATCTCTAATGGAGGATGAGTAGAAACTGATTGGAGCTTCAAATATTGGGAAAGCTTGAGAACCATGAGAGCCATTTCGAAGAACGGAACAGAAACAGGGGCAAGGAGTTGCACCAAAGTACTGGGTTTCCTTTTGTGAATGTCAGTGTGATTAAAGAGAGATTTTATTTCATATTTATTTGGGAGAGAATTTTATTACAGGATTTTTCTCCCTCAAGTCCCTGAAACAAAACTCCAAATTCAAACAGCCCTGAGCTCTGGAGAAGTTTGAATATGTTCAAAGTTTCACACTTGGCCTCTCTCCTTGCAACGTGCTGAACCGAGCCACTGCCCAGAACTACTGCCCTGCCCCAAGGGAAAATCCAGACCTGGCTCAAAAAGGTTCTGCACTGCAGGTGACAGGACAGGTTGCAGCTCCTTATTTCCAAAGCTGGGGGTAACTGAGAGCTGCTATATGAGGGGTAAGCAACCCCTGGCATGGGTGCCAGAGCGTGGCACACAAAGGCATTTTGCTTGGCACTTGCACCTTGGTGGACGGTAGGGAAGGGGCCAGGGCTGCGCTGCCACAACAAGGATCGGGACTCTCCTGCTGTCCACCTCTGGCACACCAACATCTTACAAGTCAAGATTGTGGATGTCAAGGCAAAACCGTAGGATTGATATGGGCTTGAACTTGTAAAGGCAAAGAAATGACTTAACAACAAAAACTTAAATAGCAGGATTCATTGGTATGTTCCCCAATTTTTAAAATGTGTACTAGGCCTAAAGTGAAGATCTTCTTAAAAAAAAGTGATTTAAAAGAGCAATTACTTTTTAAAAGGAAAAACAGGCAAACACAAACAGAAACACACATTAAACCAACTAACCAACCAACATGGAAAAGTATGAAAATATGACTGGAAGGTACAGAAGATGATTTTACTTTGCTTCCCTGTTTGCTTCTAGATCATCTTAAATGTAACATCAATTTTCAGGTACTTGCAAGAAGTGCCACATAGGCCTTACTTTTTGATACTCACTTTTCGACACAAGCATTACAAATTTGCTGATTGGACAAAATGTTTTTAATGACACCTATGAGTATAAGATAGGAGGAACCTCAAATGTCATCTTGTCAGACCCCTGCACAGATGTAGGATGCACTATCCTTAATCATAGAAAAGTAGGGTTGGAAGGGCCCTCCAGAGGTCATCTAATCCAATCCCCTGCTTGAGGCAGGATTATTCCTATACAAACCAGCCTGTATAAATCTTTGTCTAACCTATTCCTAAAGCTACACAATCAACCCTCCTGCACTAATACGGGCATACTGCCCAAAGACACCAAAAGGGCCCTAACCTGCCAGAGGTAAAATAGGGGGATGAGGGCACTGTCAAGGTCCAGCCACTAAAACTTGTGAAAAAGCACTCCAAAGATTCAAGGAAGAGAGCCATGCCCCTGCCACAGAGGAAAGCAAAACCCGTAGCCCATATCCACCTGACCATGGGTAAAATTCCTTACTGATCCCAGATGTGGCCGTCTGGCTGATGTTGAACAGAGGGACAAGCCCCTCTAACCAGGAACCTCCGGGGTTTAGTTCCAACAGGAGCATTGGTACAACCCAGTCGAAATACCCAGGTGTCGCTGCAGCCAACATCCAATGCTTCCAAGAAAGATGGGAAAGAAAAACAAAATTCCTGACCCTTGTATCCACAGGAGGCAGGGAGGAAATTCCTTCCCATCCTCATGTGTCAACCAGCAAAGCCCAAAAACATTGTGGGGGGAGGAATCAAATACCTACCCTCCATTCTGCTGGCAGCAAGCATAACTCCACACATCGCACCTTCTAACTAGGCAATCAGAACTCCTCTTTCTGTATCCCCGCTATACATTTATCCCAGCTGCTATCATCCGCCTTCATAACTAAGCTAATTGTGGAGCTCTGTATCTTTTTTCTGCTGCTGATCATGGTCTTCTATATCCACCTGCTCTAGGCTGTAGAGCTCCCTCTTCTCCTTTTTTCCTGGTGAAAAAGGAGGGTTGGGGGAGAGGGGTGATCCTTGCTCTTCATAGTATACTGCAGGCATAGTTACTCATAGATCATCTCTGACCAATGCTTATCCAACTTCTTCTTGAAAACCTCCAGTGATGGAGATTCCACAATTTCCCTAGGCACTGTTCCACCAATGAAGAAGTTTTTCCTAACTCTTATTAAACACTTCCAATCAAGGGCATTCCATAGCTTCTCTAGGCAGCTTGTTCCATTACCCTGCTTTTCTTGGAATTAGGAAGTTTGGTATTCTTAAATTTCAATCTAGAGGTCCAGTTCACTTCAGTTTTTATCAAAAGATTCTTCTGACCCTAGTGAGTAAATTTAGGAGCTCTCATGACTTTTTTAAATGTTTTATGAAGAGGTAAAAAAATCAATATACAATACAAATGATGTGACCTGAACCTTAGAGAGACTGCTCTGTATCCTTAACATAGTCGCCCTCTCTTCTAGCCCTAAACTTTCCTGATGTTAGAGCTGTCCATCTTAAGTTTTTGATAGCACTATTATACCCAGTTAAACATTTCCTATGTTTTACCCCAGAGGTGACTGCATTTGAGGATAAATGAAGTTGTGCCACTACATAGTTTTGATACTGTATAATGAATCTTAAGAGGTCCAACATAAATGCAATTGGTACCGAATGCCAGTTTTTGAATTTGTAGCATATCACATATCTATTTTAAAGTGACATAGGAAGGATGATGCTGTTTTCTTCAAAGCCTAGAAAGAAATTTGGAGTCATCTGAGAGCTCCGAATGCATATATCAGTACCAATATTTTGATCCCTGACCATTAGGGAAGTGGTGCTCACATTAAAAGAATCAGGAGAAAGACAGCTGAGGTCTGTCACGTGCATAAAAAAAATAAACCCACAGTATAAACTGGGGGAGATAAGAGAAAGAAGCTTAATTGTTTTACCTGATAGCCCAAATAGCATGTGGCAAAGGGAGGCGTTTAGCTTTTGTCACATTCAGAACATCTGCGTCTTTGTATTGGACTAGGCATAGCTATACCGCCCAAGGGTTCCTGAGCAAGGGCCCGTGATCCTTCTCACAAGTGTTTGCTCAGCCCAGCTGCAGTTTCACATGCATGGAGAGTTGAACTTTGAGAAACATGTCCTGCTTCCCTCTGCTGCCTTAGATGCTGGCTTATTTATGTTCGGCAGTGTGGGCCTCCTTCAACAGGAAGTGGCTCCCATTTAAGGACTGCAAGTGATTCTTGGCAAGAATTACAGCAAAACACCCCAAACCCCTGTTCCTGATTGGCCGAAAGGCTAGAGGCAGTTTCAGCTTGTGAATGTGTTAGCATTTTAAAAATGTCTTTTTTTGTCAGTTTGAGATTTTCCAGACTTTAGAAGCGGAAAGAAAGAGAAGGGTACGAGAAAGCTATTAAAGATATATAAAATAAACTTTAAAGGCGGGAAAGCGTGTTTCATTGAGAAACTGTGCACTTTATTGAAGAACAGTATTGGTGAATGCTTATTATTTTAACAAAGACTTTTTGTGTTGTGAACAAGAGAAGCAGATGTTTAAAAGATGGACAGGAAGTGGCTATGACAAATGAAAGGATTTTTGATTGAATTCATGAGCTGTGCTTCCTGCCAGTAATTCATTCAACCCTAGGTTACAAAAAACCATAATATTATGGTTTGATCGCCTCTCTTTTTAATGTGAAGCCAGAATATACACGTTTTTCATGCTACAGGTAAACATCCATTAGTGCTGTTGGCTGCTCTTTTAGCTCACTAGTCGCTCTCTTTTTGGTCTCTTCATGGACAAATACCCCCAAACGTCCTTGAGCAGTGTTTCTGAAGTTTGCTTAAGCAGGTGTAGAAAGAACATAGCACTTACTGAGTCTGGCAAGTGGAAATGTGCTATTGAAAGGTGCAACCCAGCTTCCGTTAAAGTGAGAGAAAGACTCCTATTGACTTCAGTGGGAATTGGATCAGACACTTAAACCTTACAAATAAACAGGGACAAGGATTTCCCCCCCCCCATCGCAATTCTGCTGGAAAGCAGCCGTGTACGTTTCTGTGTGTGCATGCATGTGCGAGCACGCGCCTCTCTTAATTATATTTTCTGCCACTGTTCCTTTCTCTTTAATGAAGTCTATTTGTTTGCAGCCTCAAGGAAGGCTTGTCACTAAAAATTTCCTTTAGAATTTGCAGCTTGAGGATTTCACAACCACAGAGCCATTGCAACATAGCCATAAACAAGCGCACAAAAGGGGCTCTAGAGAGCTGAAGCTTTTCTTTTCACCACTGAGTGAAGTAAACACTTACGGAGTGTGTCAGGAGATTGTGAACCTGGTCCCGATCCATAAAAGTATGAAAAGTAGATTTTTTCTAGCCAAATACTTTGGCTGTAGAAAGCCTCAGTTGAAAAGAAATAGTCTCTGGTTCAGCACAGCTTGTTCTGCACTTCCCCTCCTAAGGGCTCGGTTCTGGAGGGCTCATAACACATAGTGCAGGTCTGCAGGGGGATGTGGTGTCAGAGTTCAGTCACAGCCCTAGGGCTGCTGGGTACGATTCCCAAGCGTAAGAGGAACAAGTGCCTAATAACCAGTGCAGAACGCAGATCTCCCTACTCTACTCCCTTCCTCTAGCCGCTTAACATCTGCAGAAGGAAACGGTGGGGAGAGAGCCTCTTTACAAGCTAAGAGGGGTGGCAGAATGGGGTGATCTTCCTGGGCCCAAATATACTCTCTCTCTGGCTAAACTGTACCTGTATTGTTCAAACTGACACGACTTCAACAAAGGATGTTGTTCTCCTGGGGACTTTGTGGGGGGAAAAAAGATCCAGACTCATAATCTTTATATCCTCTTAAACATGAGCCTTGATGGCCTTTTACTTCTTTTGCACCACTGGATTCTGCTGGAGAAATGAGCAGCATGGTCTGCAGGTTAGACAGGTGCTCTCAGTGCTGCAAACTTACAGGTGAGTGGAGGAGTGCTCGGTGGCTAAAAGGAGGCACCTAGTGTTTGCAGGCTCAGGTCATAGGATAGGGACAATATTCCTGATGCACTGTGTGCACTGGAGAATTTCTCTTTGCTTCAACTTACTAATGCTGTGTAAGTACCTGTTTTTTAAAAGTTTTAAGAGACTCGGATAAAAGGTATTTATGGAGGGGGTAGTGCCATTTTTTACAAATAATTTATTTGCTGAAAAATGCACTTTGGGTTGAATTTCCAAATCTGTTGCAAATTCAGAAAAATAAAATTAAAAATGTCATGCTGGGAAATTTGATAAAGTTCCTTTAGTTCATACAAGTCTGGTGCCTGTGGTGCCACATTCTGTGGTGAAAGTTACATGCTTAAATAACTGATGCAGGGGTGTTAGTTTAGCAAGGGGATAACACTAATGGGACAAATGTACCATTATGATGCTGGGGTGAGGGTGAGTGTTTACTGAAGCTGGGGAAGCAGGCTATTAAACACTTGACACCTAGCATCCTCTTCCCCACTCAAGAAAACAGTGGTTGGCAGAATGTTGCCCGCTGAGTAGATGCTTTGCAGCAAAGGCTGAAGTCATAAAATGTCAGTTACTGTTTATGGTTTAATTACTCTTGAGTTTTAGCAAAAGGCTCTACATTTATAGCAAATTGGCATTTCATACGTTTAGGTTTCTGCTATTAACTGCACAATGGAGAGGCCCATTCTCTGTAAATATTGAGATTCGGTAATTATAACTAGACAGTCATTAACAGTCAAAAGCAGAGAAATGCTTCTGCTGAATCTGCTGTGGGCAAACCTCCTTCCAATAATGAGCATGTTATCAGCGTGATGTGCATGGAGCTAGCTGCCACATCCCATTAACACCACATTAATGTGCTAAGCCCCTACGCACCACAATGAAAATGTACCCTGAAGGGTAACAGATGGGCTCAAAAGCTGAAGCTATACAACACAGATCCTAAGAAATATGTTTAGATTAAAACACGAAACAGGCAGAGCCAGTATTTGCGTCCTGCCCCTCCTGATAGTGTAGATCCCAGACAAACTTAGACAGTCTGGGTAAAAGCTGGGCTCAGTGGAAATATTGACAGGATTTTGCCTGATACAGTCCATGCTTCAACATCAATGTAGAAAATCCCAATCCAGTGATTTAGCACTCTTGTCTGCAGCATCTCTGAAACTCATGGAGGGTGTTCTCGAAACACGTGATTCAGTGTTTGGGACAACTGCATCAGTAACAGGTTGGATGCCAGTGACATTTTCTGACTGGGTTTTGTCAATTGGTTTAAACAGTAATTAAAAGACTGCAAAATGACCTGATTTGCACTGAATGATGGGACTTGAACTGACTGACAGACCCAGTGCAAGTTACCATGTGAGATAAAATCAGCAAATAAGCAGCGCTGAATTAAAAAATGACACATGGCACATTTTTAGCATGCAGTTGTCTATTATTAATAAAACCTCACAGTACACTGTAGATGTACTGTAGTATGCTTTGCAACAGCAATGAAATCTTAGCAATATGAGGCCTTATTAGTGCTAGCTGTTCAGTCTTTGCCAAGAAGCTGTATGCAACCACATGCTTTTTTTTAAAGATTGATCAAAAAAAAGTCTGTCTGTCTGTGCCCCCTCGTATCTTAGCATCTTTTGTGCAGGTCTGCTCTAATCTTCAATTAAAAACAGAGCCAACTTTTCATTAGAAATGTTAGAAAGAGCAACTTTGCCCACCCTGACCCCTGGTATAATTGTGTGCAGCTACCACTTTTTGCTGCAGAACTATTTGTGGGCAGAAAGTTAACATTATCATCATGAGCATTCTTGAATTCGATCCAGGGTAACATTTCTCCTGGTTCTGACTGCCTGAATACAAATACATGTAAAATGGCTGAAGAGACTACATGTTTTGAAACACATTTAAGAGTTGGGAATTTTCTGGCAAAATTGTTTTTCAGGTTTTTTTAAACTAAGACTTTTCAGAAAAAATGGTATATGTTTTGATGAAACTTGTGTTGGTAAAGGCTTCTAGGGTTTAGCAGGCAATTTCTGGGCAACTAAAAGGTGATCTGCACCCCAGACTGTGGGAGACTGAGGTTCAAGTGATTACTCTGAATTGTACAGTGGAGGGATTTGAAGCCGACCCTCCCGCATTCCAGGCAATCACCTAAACTACTGGGCTGTTGACTGTCCTGAGGTTTTGCTGTTTCTCTGTCTGCTCAAAAGGTTTCAGGTTCACCTTCATGTCAACTAGGATTTTTTTTTTCAAAATTCAAAACGTTGCATAGGACAAGAAAAAAGTTTCCCACCTAGCTCTGTTTCAGAGTTATTTGAGTAGGTGTAGATGGACTAAGCAGATGGAACTGTAGCAAATGATCATTGCATGTTTCCTTCTGTCTTTCGCACAGTTGTATGGTGTAGCACAGTGGTCACCAACCAGTGGATTTTGATCCACTGGTAGATCTCAGAGCCTTATGAAGTCGATCCAAGACTGGGGTTGGGGGCTGAGTGCCCATGCGCACCCTAGTACGCACACACCTCAGCCCAGCAGGTCAGTCCTTGGGGGAGGGAACGGATAGTGCGCTAGATCGAGACCCCCACAGTGAAGGACAGTGCCGCAGAGGCAGGAGCAGGGGTAAGTTGAGTGTGGCCCTGGCCAGGTGGGACTTACCTGCTGGGAAGGTGCGCTGCCAAATAATTTTTTCTCCCTCTGCCTTGATCTGCCCCCCACTCCCTTTCCTCCCCACAAACTTACCTGCTGGGTGGTGGGGAGAGGGGTATTGGTGGCACACAGTAGATCTTGGGTTGCTTTTAAATGCCAGAGGTGATCCCCTACCTAAAAGGTTGGAAACCACTGGTGTAGCATGTCCTCTCCGCTGGAGGAAAAGGTAGTTGAGGATGGTATGGTCTGGGTGAGGCATGGGGAGGATAGTGGACCCATTCTTTTGTGCTTGATGGTGTGGTGGCAAGGAGAGCTGTTTCCTTGCTCTTCCCCAAATGCCCCTGGAGACATTTATGCTTTAGCTGTAAAGTGGTGTGGGGGAGGCAGGGATGTGCCCCATCCTCTTGTGTATGGGAAGAAACACTGTGTGAATTTAGTCTCATGGATGCAGCATCTTTCAGCAGCTTACTTAGCGGAGGTTGCCTTTGATTCTACCTGCAGAGTGCAATTCATCCTCTAAAACTGTGCTGCCATGTGTACGTATCAAGTGACTGAGTATGGAGGGTGCGGATTCACGTGAAAGGCAGGAGACAGGCAAAAAACTAAGTACATACAAGGAGCACCTCACATTCAGTACCATATTGGATTAGGCCCAAGCAGGGAAAGTAGCACAGATCTTCATTACGGTTCTTGATATTACTGTGGAGGAGAAAGAGAAGTACCATTAAAGCAGCTCTTGAAGGTCCTTCCCCATAACTGAAAAAGAGAGGGTTTCAGCAAGATGATTAAAAGCTCTTGTTAGTATGATCTTTCCTATGCCTTTGTATTTCAGGAGTGCCAAACAGCAGCGTACCTGCGCCTTGGGTATCTGAGGTAGGATTCTGGTTACTGTCATTTCCTGGTTGGCCTAAATGTATGTTTCTTTCTGATAAAAGCAAGGCTCATCACCATTTTTCTCAACCATTTAAATTATAGGGGAAAACTTTTGTACATCTGGGCATTATTTAGAATAATAAGCTTGGTTAAGGCTGTTTAGTGGCAATTATGGTCTAAACTGAGCTGTGGCAATGTACTGTAAATACATTTGCAGCTGAGTATATGATATTGTTACATTGCAGTTCTCAGACTTTCTTTGGACAGTGTGAAAAACTGACCGCATCTGGAATATCCTTCTGCCTATGTGTGGTAAACCTATTAAAAAAAGAAAAAGAAAACCTACTAGCGCAACAGAAAAACAACAGCATGTAACATTGTAAAGTTGAACCAACAGCTTATTTTGAAAATGGTTTGTTTATGTGAGGATTCAATTATCTTGTGTACAAGAACTTGCTTCTGATGTTTTGTAAATACAAGGAGACCCAACCAAAATAGCTAATTTTCACGCTTTGCTGGTCCTGTCCACTAAACAGGAACATATGACTTCTGGTATACCACAGAACCCTATAACTTAATGTAGAGCATGAGAGGGTGCTTCTGGCAGCGTCCTATATCTTCTATAGCAAAAGACAAAGGTAATATAGGGAACCATAGAGATACAGTATTTCTTGGAATGGGTCTATCCAACTGTGAGGTCTCCTTTATAAACTCCTTCATCTGGAGAATCAAAGTCAATTCTTTTCTCCATTTTTAGAGAAAGCCACTCAAAGAAAGTTTTGCCCTCACAATTTCTATACAGTGCTCTCTGCCTTTTGTAGAAAAGACTAGCCTGAGGATCTGGGATGGGGAGGAGTAAAATGACTCCTAGACCTACACCTTAAACTCAACCAACTCGTCTCATAGAAAAGGTATGGAGGACAGGGAAAGGAAAAAGACCCTTTAGACTCCACAAATTGCCTGATGTGGAAGTTTAAAAAATAGACAAGCTGAGATTTTCGTTTACATGTCTAGACCACACATCATGGGGGTACCCAGCCCCAAAGCCTAGCATCTGCAGTAAAGACCATAAGCCAACGTAGCCCTCACTTTCCAAGTCAGGTATTTGTGATTGCAGGTCATTCTTAGTGGAGTCTTTGCTTACTGCTCTGTAGTTCTCTCTTCCCCCCACATCACTCATAGCTTCTCCCCTTTCAGTCAGATGTACTTGCAGTGGATTCTTGCAGCTATTTCTCAGCTAAGGATTCAGCTTTAGGCACAGCCATTCATTATTCAGCAGTATCCTTAAAGTGTGTGCTTAACTTTTTAAAGTTGATCTTGATTAATTAAAATTAAACCACAGGCTTATATGCCTTACTGAATCAAGCCTTGTGTCAGAGAGGACCAAACACATCCCCTGAGACACTCTCCCAAGGCAAAGTTTCTGGGCATAGTATGGGAACAAAATACAATGCATTGTTGGTATCTGACACTGAACATCAGTGGTATTTGTGGTTCACGTCCCAGAATTTGGATTCAGTTCAGGATATCATAGATTCTGGAGACACCCAACTCTAATGCATAGTGTATATATGCCTCACTATACTTATTGGTCCTTGCAAGAAAAGAAATTGGGCAAGATCCTTTAGAAATAACGGAGCCAACTCTGTGAAAAACAGAGTTGTGTCCTTATGGGAATGTTGTAACCCTTTGGCTTCTGACCTCGTCTCCATGCACCACTTTATGATGCTTGTTTAGTGACAAGAAGAAATTCAGAATATATATGAGTGTTTATGGGTGGCTCTGGCCTTCAAAATAAAGGGCTTGATCCTATAATCTTCTCCTTCCCCAGGACCACCATCAGCAGAAGATATGCTAAAGGCAGGAGTTCAGAATGGAATTAAAGCAAAAAGCAGAGGGGCAGGGGCACTGTAGGATAAAATCCCGACTGCACAAGCAGAACTTCCTGTTACAACATTGCACGTGACCGTCTGAACTTCCTGTTACATCATTGCACGTGACCGTCTTTTAAAAATTCTCAATAATTTCTCAGACTTTTCTCCAGCATATGAGCTCGATCTTTGGCTGGTATAAAACAGCATAGTTGTAGTGGTGGAGCTCCACTTGAGATGATACCAGTTGAGGATCCAGCCCTATGTTCATAAACAAAAGTACCAAACTTTTTTTTTCTGAGCAAGCAAATGCCTGCTTTTTGTTCAGACTCACACAGAACAGTATGTTCATTTCATTGTAGAAAAGGGAAATTAACCTCACTTTTGTCTATATACTTCATTAGTACAAATATTGCAGCTCTGTTATCCAGTCCACATAACCCCATACAACATGCCCTTTTAATTGTCTGGCTAATTGTTTGGCCTCAGAGATGTCTGTTTTCAATTGTCTAATTCTCATTGCAATGGCAACTGACCCTCGAGTCCTCCAAATCTCCGTTTAGCTGTTTTTAACCACTTAGTTTCTAATTTGGAAGTGTTGAAAATACATGCAGAAAAGAAATCAAGACTGAAAACCAACTGTATGAATGTTCCCCCTTTAATAATCCATTTCACCATTTATCTTGTTCATAAGAGTTATGATACTGGCTTTAATTACTATATCCCTGCAATTTCAGAGCATACTTATTAATGCTCAGGAAACATAAAACATGGATTGAAAGCCAGGGGACAAACCCTTCAGTGCTCAATCAGAAAAACTTGAAATCTTTAGGAATTTTGTCCTGCATAAGAAACAGATACTGATGGAAGGGTTTGGGCATTAAACTGTAGCAGATGTATTGTAGTATTTCCAGTTATTTGTGCAGTATTTCCAGGTATCTGACCCCAGGAGTGTGCATGGCAGCAGGGAGCCAACCCCTCCCACCTGAGCCCGCAGCAAGCAGGTAGGATGGGGAAGAAGCCAGGCTGCACTTCACTGCAGCAGCTGCTGCCTCCTGCCAGAGGAAGAGGGCTGTGGACCCGGATCCCTAGCCCCATAGTCCTGGCAGCTGGGGGGAGGAAGCAGGAGCTGTGGTTTGGGGGGTGAAGGGCACCAGCAGGGCTGGGGGGGCATGGCGGGGTTGTGCAGGAGGTTGAAGGGCACCGGTAGGGCTATAGGAGAGCTGTGGGACAGGGAGTGAGGGGCCTGAGCAGAGCCTGGGGGCTGTGGGTGGGGGGGCGGAGAGATTTAGGGGTACCAGCAGGGCTAGGAGGTGGGGGGTGGGGGGTTGAGGGGCACCAGCAGGGCTAGATGGCTGTTGAAGGCCTTTCTTTTTAGTTTTGGATTTGGGGGGTGTTTATCAGGGAACTTGCAATTTTTTTCAGAGAATTTTGATTTTTTATAAAGGAAAACCAGGATCCCTGGTAATGATACTAGCCGCAGCTCTCCCTTGTGGTGCTATTGGATATAGAAAATGTTGCATTTTAATCATGCTAGCCCAGTGGGCCAGTAGGTTGGGGCAGAACTTTGACCTTATACTAGTACCATATTTACTTACATACGTCATGTACCCTTTCCCCCAAAACTAGCCCTCCAAAATAAGCAGTGAAGCTGTCTTTCTTTGCTGGAATAGAAGCAAGGAGAAATAGAACAGTGTTTGCATGTTTTAATGGTTTCAGCCAGATGTAAATGATGTTACATGTTCAGACCTTAGGGCTACGGATAACAGTTACACCGAAACCAGTTTAAGAGATCAGAAACTGGTTTAAACCTGTAACAGAACAGACGCTCAGTACACATAAACCAGGTTCAAAATGGCCTACGCTGGTTTAAGATAAACCTGGTTGAATGTAATATCAGACTTAGCTGATTTGCATCAAGGCAGTTTATGAAACTTCTGCCCCAGGCCCCTTCCTGGTTCAAATTAAATCACAGTCCCCCAGCATCCTGGCATTTTGCAGCCCTGGGCTGGGCTGTAGTGTCTGGTCCAGAGAGCAGGGCTGGCTCCACGCCCCTCTGCTCCCTAGTTGGAGCAGTGAAGGCTGACTGACAGTGGGGGAATGGGGGCAAGCCCTGTTGGGGATGGAACCCAGTCTATGGGGGAGGGGAGCGGGAGGGGAGCAGGATGCCCCCTCCCCTAGACAAACCCTGGCTGGGGTTTGGGGCCAGGGAGGGGGGTTTAAATACCCCTTCCCCCACTCAGTCTTACTGCTGGCTACAACTGTGAACTACAAATCCCAGAGGCACCTGGACACAGGAAGAGGAAGTGATGAGCAACCCTGCAGAGTCCTGCTGCTGTAATTCTGGACTGTAAATCCCAGATACCTTGGGAGGCCACAGGAAGAGGAAGTAAACACATAGCCAGTGAGCCATGTTCTAGTGCCCCCTGGCTTCTGGCCCCAGCTACTGCAGGCATGTGGCTGTATTTCCTGTATCAAAGGAAATGTGTGTTCACTTCTTTTTCAATTT
Source organism: Crocodylus siamensis (assembly GCF_052110815.1). NCBI lineage: Eukaryota > Metazoa > Chordata > Crocodylia > Crocodylidae > Crocodylus > Crocodylus siamensis. The sequence goes on from NC_143395.1 coordinate 398,879,712, forward strand.
ATTCTGTGCAGTTTAGACTAACTTACAAAGACTGAATCGATTCAGCCTCAGGCTTTTTGACAGTCTGTACCCATGAGGTTGCGCTCAGAGCTTCCAAGCTTCCCAGTCCTTGGTGGGGACCCTGAAAGTCCCTGGAATTTCATACAGAAATTGGTATCGTGTTTATCTTTTGCTGCTTCCCACCACAAAACAGCATCAGCAGCTAGGCAAGATTTCAGAGCACATGCTTTGGTGTTTCCAAAGTAAAATATTGAGGGAGTTCTAGTTCACGAAAAAAAGGGAATTTTTGGCCTTTCACCCTGATTCAGGAGGAAAATCTGTTTGGAAAACACAGGCTTTCTGTGGGGTTGGAATTGTATTTCCTGGTTAGCTCTAGAAAATGCTCTTAAGTCCACTCCTGAAAATGATCTGTTTGTGTGTCTTTGTCTCTGCACTATGATCCCCCAAGATACATCATGTGTATATGGTAGCTCTAGCCCAGGTCATGATATTAATGGCATTTCCTGCCAGCAAGGGTAGGCCAGATGCCTGGCATGTAGAACATGTGTTCTGTTTATGTCTTGTTCAGAGGATGTAGTAGCAGGGTCTTATATCAACAGTCTCTTCTGTTGTGAGAGATAAAGGGATGAGAAGAATAAATACTTACCGCACCTCCCAGCTCAGTGCATTTGTTCTGCAAGTAAGTCTTGGAGACCACAAGCAGAGTAATTGTAGTACATCTAGTAACACAAGGTAGCAGCAGTGTTTCCTTTCAAATAGAGGGAAAAAATCCTTCTTTCCTAAGTTTTTCAATATTAGGTCTATTACGCCAAAGTTATTTTTTCTGAGTAGCTTGTTAAAAGCACAGTGTCTTGATTTAACAGGGATAACCCTTTTCCATTTACTTTTGTTGTTTGCCTTTAAGAAAACCTTAATGTTTTCTTTTTCTATGCAGAGAGAAAGAAAAAAAGTACTGTTTTCTTATTCGACTTTCCTGCAAACTAATTGATGGAATTTCTGGTTTTATAGGGCTTTTCGTTTAATAAGACTGTTATATTTCATCCAAAAATCTTTTTACCCTTTCACTTCCTGTATCACACTGCCCCATTCATTACATACGTGCTGCATACAGAGCAGGGGCTTTGTGCTTGACTTTGAGTAATTTCCTTTTCAACCTTAAAGCTCTTTTTCTTGTGCGGGTTTCTTGAAGGGCAGAGTGGTACGAATTGATAGAACATTTCAGGTGCACCAAGTGCTTTCCGGATATTGAGGAAGACAGATTCCTGCCTCAGAAGGGTTGCAGGCTGTGCTAAAAATGCACACACATGCTTCTGTGTGCATATCTGGCATGCACACACCCACACACACCAAAAATGGCATACAAGAGACAGTGGAAGAGATGCAACATAAAAGCATTGATTTTATATTCACCTTCTAGATTTGTGACTTTATGCCGCATAAGCCTTGTGAATTTATTTTGTATTAGAGGTTTTGGGGTACGTGGTAGCTACAGAATTTTGCTGCAGTTCCAAAAACATGAGTTCAAGCCCTACTCTGGACTTGCACCAAACTCCATCCTCCTGTAATGGGTATTGGGTCTTTCTGGCTGGGGTTACCCACATGCAGCATGGCTAAGTTAACAATGTAGAAGCAAACTCAGCTTTTAGATTTTTTGGATCTTACTGCTTGATTTTTCAGATCTTGATTTTTTTTTTCCTTTTTTTTCTTTTTCCTTTATATTTTGTTGTTGCTTTAAGGGGGAAAAAAGGAAAAATGCAGAGAAGTTGACTTTCAAAGTCTGTGGGCTCTGTAGGTGCTGCCAATAGACCTTTGTTAATGCTTTGCACTGAAACTAATAAGCTTGTTGAGTTACAAATGTTCTGTAAACTCTTTCTGCCTTGGTCCTGCACTGAATTCAATAGGGCTTTATGCATATGCAGGGGTCTGCCCAGACACAGCAGCTTACAGAATCACTGCCTTAAACTGGAGCCAAACAGATTTTAACCCTTCCCTAACCCCAAAGTAGCCAATATGATTTTGACCAATATGCTGGGCTTTTTTTTTCTTTTCCTTAAAAAAAATATCATCTTCAAGGAGGGCCTGTTTCTGAACAAATTAAATTGATGGGACTTTTAACAATGGTTGAACTGGATGTGGGATCAGATGTAGCACTGAAACTTTCATTCCATAGGGTAAATGTTTCCAAAAGCGTGAAAACAGGATCAGAATAAAAATCATTTTGTGTCCCTAGCTGCGTTAATGCCAGCCAACATAACTGCTATAACAATACCGGAAAAGAGCCATTGTTTAGCTAAGAGGGGTGGGTTTTTGAACATCAGATGTAGATGATTTACCATCTTTTTATTTGACAGCTGCAGGATTAAATGCACTATTGAGTCAGAGGTGGCTGCCTGTAAGGAGATTTACCTGCAAACATTTCCCCTGAGTGTAACAATTTGGATTTAATAAAGATCCCATATTTGCCATGAGCGAATAAGAGGCTACAGGGGTCCACATGATTAAGTGACAAAATGGAGGTGGAAACTGGGAGGAAATGAGGTGAAGCACAAGGGAATGACATATTGAAAATATAGACTGGAAACCCAAGGAGGATAAAAACACCTGGGTAGAAACTTTGCAAGGCTCCTTAGTGGAAAGTGGCAACTCCAACACTGTCCAGATACCCTTATATCGCAGTGGCCTTGAGGCTTTGCTTGCTCTTCCACTTGTAAATGTGGCAAAATATTGCAAAAGGTTTCTCATGCTATTTATAGAAATGAGATAAAATTGAAACCAGGTTTGGGGTTAGCTAAACCTCAGTGTAAGTCCAAAATCCTGGTTTGGATTCAGATCTCACTGCGTATGACTTCTTAATGCGTAGGGTAAGGAATATTCCTACACAGAAGCTCTGTTTTGTCCCTTTGGCAATAATTGTCATCAGTAGGTCAGACTGCCTTGGAGAGCTGTAATGAACACCATGGTATTCACATGCTGCTCATTATTGCTGTCCTTATCTGTCTAAACCTGAACAAGCCCAACCCTCTAATCTGTAAAAGTTTGTAACAGATCTGGGTGCTGTTGCAGTTTTTAATTTTTTACCATTGGAAAGCTGGCCCTGAAGATTGGCAGAGATCTCTCCCTCTCAATGTGAGGGTCATCATGTGTCACACACAGCGTATGACAGTAAACAAAACCAAAAATCTTCATATTAAATATGGGAAATTAAGAGTCATATTTTCAAGAGCAGGCACTCCCAAAAGCAGAACACACATTCATGACACATGCCCATGGACCTAACATGCACAAAATGGGTAGTTGCATATGTGGACAAATACCTCCACACAGGCTTTCCTACTTTTCAGGTACATGACCTTCTCCACAGGCAAATACAAAAATGTTCAGGCATGACATGTACACGCAGCTCTGTGTGGATGCATGCACATGCATATTTGGAGGACACATCTTAAGAGCTGCCTTCTCAAATCTGGCCTTAATTTCAGTTTGATTCAAGTGAAATTAACCTGTAAAACATATGGTGCAAATAGCGTTCACCTACTAAAGGATTGTACCATTCAGGTTTGATTTGTGACACTGTTATAAATTCCCATTTGTGTGGGAGTTCACTGTTGGCTTTAAGCAGAATAAACTGAAACCTTCCACAGCTGCCTTTCATCACCGACGCTGCTGCAGACAGATTCCAAAGCAGGCAGCCTTTATCTGGTGCAGTTGTTGGAACTACTGTGGATTATTCCATACAGAGTCAACCCAACGCCAGCATTGTTAGGAACAAAGCAATCGTGTCGTTGTTTAATTCTCCAGCTCGTGCCTGTTTGTAGTTGAAATAAATATTATAATTATATACAGTAATTCAGTCTGAGCACAACCCCGCCCCCACATTCATAAAAAACAAAATGGAGATTTAGTGGTGGATTTAAAATCACATTTAGACATAAATCTTTTGAGTTCATAATTTCCATAGATTACTGGCATCTGTGAACCCTAGATAATCTGTAATCGCTGAAATTGTTCTAATCTTCCTGTGTAGGGTTTTCAAAGGAAGTATTGAATTACACTGATTGTCAGTAGGTCTAGGTTTTAATGTGCAAGAAAGTCCTTTAAAACAGAATGCATACATTAGCATAATGTCAATAAAGTAAGGATATAATGCCTGTAACATTCATGTATTCTGATGTGCAATTTGTTACCCAAATAATAAAATGTCCCGGGAGATGCATATGCACTGCTGTGCATAGTAGTAAGGATATAGAAACTACCTAGCCACTGTTTTCATTTCTGGACCTTCTTTTGAATTTTCTCTGCTGTTGCTTAGTACTATACCATGAAGACAGGCAAAATCTCAAGTGTAGATACATAGCCAGAAACCCAATTAGCATGAAATCTGTGGAACAATGGAGGTGTAGTTTCTGAAGGAGTTAGAGTCCAGCTAGCTGGCTGTATAGGATGAAAATCAGAAAGCTACCGCATAAGGGGCCAGCTTCCGATCTCACTCACCATGACGTTATACTCTGGAAGCCAGGAGAGTAACACTAGTGTGAAACAGGCCTAAGATCAGAATCAAGACCGTTGTGTCAGTTCCATGTGTGCTAGCTCGCCATTGAATTTAATGGAGTTATACCAGGAATTATACTAGTCCCATAGGCATTTTATGCTTGTTAGCCCCTTGATTTTAATGGGTATAGAATTTGCACCTTCTTTATTAGAACTGAACACTCACTTCAAAGCTAGGGAATTAAATAGATAATTGAAGCTTTCAGAAATGATGTGGAAAATGTAGTCCAAAATGAGAATCACTATCCTAAGCAGAATAATAATTTTTAAAACTGTTCGTACTGCAGATAGCCTGCACAATGTGAGCAGCTTTCAAACACTTACATGTATTGTGTTAGCAGTAACCAGTGAGCTGAACTATGACCAGCTACAGAACAAGGACCAAATCTCGTCTTGTTCTCTAGAGGTGCACTGAAGGAGAAGAGAGCACAAGGAATATTCTTCCTGATGTGCCGGTATAACCCTAAAGTAACGGGGCAAGAGGGCATCCTCCTGCTGCACTTGGATAAATGCCCAACTCTCCCAGCAAGTGGGGTAGAAGAGGTTAGAGGCACTATATGTACTAATGCATCTGTGGTAAACTGTGCCAAACTGTGCAGGTCCTTCAGTCTCCATGAGCCATCCTGTCCTGAACTGATGAGGCAGTTTCAGTGACCCACCCTGTAGCCTAGTACCAGTGAGGGGAAAGATTTGCCTTTGCCTTTGCATTATGTCCCTTTTTTGGCCAGAAATTTCTAAATTGAGGGAACTGTTGCAATGTAGAAAATAATCTAAGGGAGAGCTGGCTTTTCCCAGGTCAGTGCAGAGCTGGCAGGGAAGGATCCGATACTTGTGGATCCAGATATCTTTGTATATTACACAGAAATCCAGATCCTTGTACATTACATTATCATCACAATGTAGTAGGTTACCTGGAGGGTGAACTTTTTTGTTACTTATCAAGGAACTGGCAGTCGGCTCTTTTGACAGCAGAATTTGACATTCCATCTTTGGGTTTGAACTAGTAAAAACTTCACTTGGGATCACACTTGTTCCCTGCCCTGCATGGGACCAGAAGGGACTCTAGAGTAGAGAAATCTTGTGCATGTTTATTATATACTGTATTTACTCAAATACAAGACGGTGTTTTTCCCAGTCACCATGGGGAAGAAAAAGCCTCATCTTATATTTGACTACTGGGCCAGGGCAGCCAGTGCCTCAGCTCCAGCTTTGGCCCTAGGCTTGGGGCTGAGGCCAGGGCTGAGCCACCACCTGCCCCACCCTTGGGGTGGCCTGTGGGGAGGGAGACAAATGCATGCATTGACCAGGCCAGAAGGTGCCTGCCTCCCAGTATACCTGACAATGCTGAGGGCAGCCAGGGTCAGCCAAACAGGGCCATCCTTGATTGGCTGTCAGGTGCATGCCCCAAACCCCTGCTGTCACCACAGACCCTCCCCTGTGCCTAGCCCTAGGCATCCAGAGTGTGTTGCAATGGTGTTCCCAAGGGAGGAGAGGGTGGGGGGGGACAGAGCCCCCCAACTCAGCCCCCCACCCTCCCCATCTGGGGACTGCACAGTGTGATAGCTTTCCCATGACAGGGGGCGTTTCCCCTTCAAGCCTGGCTGGGAGATCACCCCAGCCCCATGCCTGTACCAGACCTGACCTTTCAGCCACAGGGAAGTTGGGATGTGGGGGGAAGGAACAGAGCCCCCTGCCCCAGCCCTCTTTCCCCCTAGCTGTGGTCTGCACAACACAGGGGACCTCCTGTGGTGGGGGCATTTCCCCTTGCAGCCCAGCTTCCCCCCCTGCAGGCCAGCTCTGTATTCGTCCTAGCCCTGCACCAGACCTGGGCTCTCAGCACCAGGGGAGTAGGCAGGTGGGGAACAGAGCCCTCCCACTCTGGCCCTGCCCCTCCTTCCCCTGGCTGGGGTCTGCACAGCGTAGGGGGCCCCCCTATGGTGGGGGCTCTTCCCCCCTGCAGCCTGGCTTTCCCCTTCACCGTCTGGATCTATGATCGCTGGGATTGCATGGAGGCAAGGCTGGAGCAAGCACACAGCTGGGTTGCAGGAAGAAAATGCCTCACTGCAGGGAGCCCCCCACACTCTTCAGACCCCAGCTGGGCGGGCTGGGGCAGGAGCTCTGTCACTGCTCACCCCATGCCCCCTGCTGGCTGTGCTGAGGAGCAGAGGCTTTGCTGCTTCAGCTCTGTGACAGCTTGGATAGGGACAGACATTAAACATAAACTGGCTTAAGTGATCAGAAACTGGTTCAAACCAGTTTATGCAAAGTCTGTCCCAGACCCCTTTCTGATTTAATTTAAACCAGACTCCCCCAGCATCCCAGCATGCTTTCTGGCCTGGGCTGTCTGCTCCACAGCAGAGCTGGCCCCTCCCCTCTGCTCCCTGGCTGGAGCTCTGGCAGAGACTGCAGGCACCTGCCTGGCTTCCCCCTGCTCCCACCCTCCTCTCACCACTCCCTGCTATGCAGGGATTCCCCCTCCCCTCTGCCATACACAGACACCTCTCCATTCAGGAAGCCCTTGATAGACCTGATACAATCAGGGCATCCATTCAGGTCTATCTTAACCCAGTTTTGCCATTTTGAATCCAGTCTATGTGCTCTGAACTTTTGTTCTGTTACAGATTTAGACCGGTTTCTGATAATTTATACTGGTTTATGTGTAATTTCTGTCCCTAGCCACAAGGAGTAATATAGCTCGACTTGTGATTTTAATGCCTTTCTGAGGAATGGTCTAGTAAGTCATTTCTTTCTCTTGTTTCTTTTTTTTTTACTGAATCGACTGCTCTGAATACAAAAGTTGCACTTCTCTAATTAGAGGTATAATCACATCCTAGTGGCCACAGCTACAGAGGAGTGATGGTGTTAAACCAGTGCGGTTTTGCTACTTGATGGTCAACATCTGCTGTAAACCTGGCTCAAGTGACTTAATCAAATAATATCAGCAACTCACAATGGATATTAAGTGAAGAGCCCATATTCTAAGTTAAGGCAGTTCAATGAAATCAGCAACACTTCACTTTTAGCAAATCTAGTGCAACTTCAAGCCTAGCCCACACCTAAATCTTCTGTGGGCAACAGAGAGAACTAGCCTCCAGTCTGGCACATGCACAAGTACTAGACTCTTGTTAAAAAAGAAGTCCAGTGTGCTGCTTTTATTTCAGAAGATACAGCCACTGCTTCCTACCCACAAACGCTTGCATGCATCTATCTTGTGTTTTCTTCTCTCAAAGCTTACGTTACCCAGTCAATAGTGACCTCAGAGGAGAGGCAATTTAGCGCATTATATTCGTGAAGATAGGAGGTCAGGAATTATTTTCAAATCGGGAGAAAAAGGAAGGACAGAAAGACCCTCTTCAGCATTAGGCTAAGATCAGTGGAATGTCAATGCATGTACTGTGCCCTAAGGCAAGACTGATAACAGTGCCAAATACTGTCCCATCCTCTTGTCTTGGAATCCATACAGACCTGTGTCCTTCACACTGGACTTAAGTAATTATTTAACTGGGTGGTTTTTTGCTGATTTATTGTATGAGTGGTTGACTAGCAGTAAAGTAGACTTAAGGAATATATGACTTCGGGTAGGTTATTCTCTATAAGTGGGGGATGCTTTCTTTGTCTTTTAGCCTTTCCAGTTTAAAAACCAATGATTTGTATTTGCACACGCCGCAGCATATTAGGTATAATTGGAAGACAGTAAATATGTAAAAACAATGAAGACCAGAATAAGGCTCACAGTGGAAAATTTTTAAAAAAGAGAGGTTCAGGAGTGTAAATCCCATTTGTTGTCCGTAGACTGTAGGTTCCGAAATCACATAAGTGTTGTTTCAGGTTTTACTCTTTCCATACCTATTTACCTTTTCCTTACCTTTTCTTTTACTCAAGCAAGGTGTCCCTGGTGAAATTCTGACCCTAGTAAAGTTAATGGGAGTTTTGCCAGTGACTTCAGTAGGGCTACTATTTTCCCTTTTTTGTATTCAGACATTGGATAAACTACCATTTGAGCTCCACCGTTCTTTGCCACTACCATACAGAACTGCTTTTGAATTTGCTACATTAGAGCAGAGCAAGAATGTCAGCCTGTCTCTATTAATGACACTCTGTATTGATATAAGTAATAAGTGCAAATGATTTTTAATAATTACTATGGTCCTCTTGGATGATATTCTTTTATCTTCTGTGCCTCAGCTCTGGGTTACCTAGCCCTAACAGAAGCACACTAATAGTGGCCTCTCGCAGATGAGAAGTGTGTAGTTCAATGAGAGCCAAATGTTTATTCCTTCATTCTGCTATATAGCGCCTGCTCTACAAGAAATTTTTCCAACTTCAAGGAGGCCATTTGAAGAATAAAGTACCATTCAGTTTGAGCCAAGATTTGAGCCCAAGCTTAAGTGGCCCATCAGGCTAGTTAAACAGTTTTTATATAGCCAACGGTACACATTTGAGTACCTTTGGTTCCTCAGCTCAAATGTCCAAGTCATTTTTACAGATGGGTGAACCTTGGCAGGAGCCTAGAGCAAGCCTTGAATTTCTGCCTCTTGCTTTGTAACATACCTACTCTACCACTACACCGTAGCATACAGTCTGAAGCAAATGTGTCTAAATCCATCACTCCACATGTAAGGGCTTTGAGATTCTTTCATTATTTCAGAAAGACTTCCTAGTAATTATTCTCATCTACCGACTTCTTGGCTCAAATGCATCAATGATTGTTGGAGGAACTCAGTCTCTGGTAGGATCAGACTCATATAGAATCAAAGGATCAGAAGGGACTTCAAGGCTCATCATAGACACAGGATTATAGGAAAAGAGGTCATCTAGTCCAGCCCCAAGACAGGATCATCCCTGACTAAACCATCTCAGTCAAGTGTCTGTCTAATTTGCTCTTGAAAATTTCCACAGATGAAGAGTCCGCAATCTAGAGAGCCTCTTCCAATGCTTGACCACACTCATAGTCCAAGTGCTGTCTAATCTCCAACCTCTGTTGTGCTTTAGACCATTGCTCTAGTCCTGTCCCCTACACTCACAGAGAAAAATCATCTCAATCCTCTCTGTAATCACCCTTCAGGAATTTGAGGGCATATTCATCCAACAATCCTAAACAGATGCCAGATACACTTTTCCTAAACCATCACAGACAGATGCCTATCCATTCTCATATTGAACACTTCCAGTGAAAGAGATTGCTTTGCACATTGTTCCATTGACTCTTGTATTTAGGGAGATTTTGCCCCCTCAGATTTAAGCTAAATCTGCTTTGCTGCAGTCTAAATCCATTCTCTCTTGACCTTCCCTGCATAGCAAGGGAGACAATATCTGTAGATCACAATGTGTTTTGCAGATATAAATGCATATTTGGGTATTGCATGGCTCAGGAAGGTAGGAGATGGGGGAGCAGAGGCACAGAGAGGTGAAGAAGATTGCCCCAAATTATTCAGGGAGTCTGGGGCAAAGCCCAGAACTGAGCCATGTTCCTTAACAATTCATCATCCTTCTTGCTGCATGTGGCAGCAATTTGAAAAGCACAGCAAACAAGAGTGATAAAAAACCAATGTCTCCTTACTGTTCTGATGTCACTCAGACATTTAGTGATTACCTCATTGCTCAGCCTTGAGCTATTATTGTATAAACTCAGAAAGTGTGGGAAGTGTGATGCTTTAACTTATCAGTGCATTTTTTTAAAGCACCATAGTAAGTTCTTCTGGAAAAAACAACACATTGTAATTTTGTTTCTTGACATACTGCATTAGTCTGATGAACACAGACCATTTTATATCCTACAGGCTGAACAGAGCCCCACTTCAGTGCGGGAGGATTCTTTACCAAGTTTATCTACCACATATAATATTGTGTAATACAGAATAAATTGCAAAGGGGAGAAAAGTATAATTCATCTCTAATGTGCCATCTTCTTCCATTAGGTGACTAATACTGGAGAGCCTTAAACATTATCCCTTGATATCTTTTGGATTCCTGACAACATCGCTATCTCATAGGATGAGTAAATATCAGTATGTTCCCAGGAAGATTAACTAATAAAAAGATGGAAAAAGCTTCTGCTTTTCAGAAAGCTCTATTTAAACTTCCATCTAAACTGTACTTCTGTCCCCAAACTTTGGTGTTTCAACACCTTCATTTATTGAAACCTCTTGTATTTTGGTATGTTTAAAACAAGCCTGATTTGTTTACTGTGGCTATTATTTGGCCTTAGATTTGGCACTTTGTTTAAAAAATGTGGTCAGGCCAATGGAAGAGGTTCACAATATAGCAATCAATCATAATCCCTCATCATAGCATCACTGAAGATAGCAGATTTAAAAGCGGTTCTGTGTTTTAGTGTCAAGCAGTTTGAATAGTACTTTATAGAGTTTCTGAACTCAGAGTAGGGGGAGGGAATTGTGACCCTACTGAAGTCAGTGGCAAATCTCCCACTGACTTCTAGGCTAAATAGAGACAATCGCCAAGCATGAGGCTGAATCGATTTAATCTTCACGGCTTCATTTAAGCTGTGTAGATCAAACAGTGAACAGACAGTCACACTTTTGATTCTGTAAATGCAGTCACATGCCTGCGGCGGCCCAGGCCAGAAGCTGTGGGGGAGCTAGAGCATGCCTCCCTGCTGGGCTGGAGCAGACAGCTTGGGTCAAGGCTAGCCTGCCCAGCCTGTACGTGGGGGTTTGTGGGATAGGTGCAAAGCATCCTGGGCTGCTGGAGGACTGTGAGTTAACTTGAATCTGGAGGGGATCTGGGACAGAAGTTCGATAAACTGATTTAACCTAAATCTGTTAAGTCTGATACCAGGTTTATCTTAGACCAGTTTCAGCCAGTGTTGGAAGCGATTTATGTGCACTGGATTTCTGGGCTAGGGACAGACCTTACACATAAACCAGTTTAAGTGATCAGAAAGAGGTTTCAACCTGTAACAGAACAGACATTCAGTGCACATCAACCAGTTTCAAAATGGCTGAAACTGGTTTGAGATAAACCTGGTTGAATGTAGTATCAGTCTTAATTGATTTGGTTCAAACCAGTTTATGCCATGTCTGTCCCAGACCTCTTGCTGGTTTAAGATAAACCAGAGACCCCCAGCATCCCAGTATGCTCTCTGGGCTGGGAGGGGCTCTCTGCTGTAGCCCAGTCAGGCTGGCCCCTCCCCTCTGCTCCCTAGCCCGAGCAGGGACAGGCAGGGGCAGGGGACTGGCGAGAGAGGGGTTTAATTCCCCCCTCCCTGTGCCACCAGAAGGGACGTGAGCAGGGTGTGCCAGTTGCTCCCCGCTCCTCCTGCAGGACCGGGCACCATGGTCCTTAAGGCGGAGTGGGGCAGGGGGGAGAGTTAGTTTCCCCTGTACCCGCACTGGCAGGCAGGTCTGCATGCTGTCGCTGCAGCACTCACTCCCTGCCCAGAATAGGCCCCTGGCTGTGGAGGAATAACCCCCATCCTTGCTATCCTCCCCCACAGGGGCCCTGCCTGGCCATGCCCCTGCAGCACAGCTGCACTCCACAGCAGCGCGGCCCCCCTCCGGGAAGGGGCTCGCACTCCAGAAAGCCGTGACGGGCTGCTGCCCACCTCCTCACTCTCCACTTCAGCTCCCGAGCGGCGGTGGGGGACGGCCCCAGCCGCTTGTTCTGTGCTGGGGCAAGTTTCCTCCTGGCTTCCCAGAGCGTGAGCTCCTTCCCAGCAGGGCGGCTGCGCTGTGGGGCCGGCAGAGCTGCTGTGGATCATGGCAGTGCTGCAGGGGCATAGCCCGGCAGGGCCCCTCAGGGTTGGGGGGCAGGGACAGGGTTATTCTTCCTCCCTCCAGTGAGGGGACAGCCAGGGGCCTATTCCACATAGGGAGCGAGTGCAGCAGCGACAGCAGCAGCAAAAGGAAGTACTAAAAGACAGTGCTGTAACAAAGGTGCCGTACAACTATGTGTAGATACAACCAATGTACAGTGCGGTGATTTATAAAGTCTGACTCTCTAAGAAGTCTGTGAATGCAGTTGGTAGAACAGCTCCTATTGTACAGGAGTGAATATGCAGCAAATTGCATCAGCTGAAGATCTCTCGCAGTTTCCTTTCCTTTCTTCCTATTTTACTGAATGTAATTACCAAAGCAGGTAATGCTACCAAGAATTTTATATTCCATAGGATCTTCTATCTGAGGATCTCAAAACACTTTACAAATATGAATTAGCCTATCTTTGCAGGACCTCTTTGTGATATAAATGGAGACAGAAAAACATTAAGTAACTTGACCAAATTCATATTATTACTGTCAGAGCCAGGAGTTCCTGATTTTCCAGTCTCCTGGTCTACAGGTGATGACTGCCTCTCCAAGATCCATGTGCAAGAAAGTGAATCCTCTAATCCAGGTTTTGGCAAGGTGGGGGGTGCTTTAATGGATCTTAATTCTGAGCACAGAGCACTTCCAAACCAGCCCGTGTCACTACCACTGGAGCTGGAGTTGAAGCTGCAGCAAGAGCAAGAGCCAGAGATACTGTTCCTCCCTTCAGGGCTGCTGCCACTGCTTTGCATGGGTGAAGCCCCCATCATCAAAATGCTGCAGAAGTCCCTTGCCACTGAAATACCAAAGAAGCCTCCGGGCCAGGTAAAATCAGTCCATAGAACAAATCCGGCCAGCAGGCCACAGGTTTCTCACTCCTGCGCCAATCAATTTTGAACAATACTTTTTAAAGTTCATAATGTTATTAACTAATTTGGGGGGAGGGGGATTTTTCATGCATCAGGTTATAGTAGTACTGCTAGATCTCCTGCAGCTCTTCATAACTTGACTTATCAGACTTCCAGATGAGTCATTAATGCTCAGCTATCTGCTCAGAATGACACATGTAATCACTGTTTTGAAATGCCTAAGCCACTTCTGGATTCAATGTAAAGCTGGCTTTAGAGATTAGTTGGGTTGGGGGAATGGTGTTGGGGGGGTGGGGCTTTCACTTTGGATCCAAGTTTGAATCCAGGTCAGCCAGGAAATGAGTTTTATGATCTTAAGGAGTTCACAGATTTATGGAGAAAGCTTTTGAGGGCATGTGATACCCCAGATTCTGACTTCTAGATTAAAAGACGTGTCTGCATTTGTGGGCATTTTGGGAATTTATAGTTTACCATTATTTTTTTTCTCTCCTGATTTTCAGGTCTCTATTATATAACTGGTAGCTTAAAAATGTGTAACATAAACTAAACAGATAGTAGCTGAGGGTATTTCTCCAGTCATCACAACATACAATGCAGATGCTTAATTGAAAGCTTTCAGCATTATTTGTCTGCTCCATGAAAAATCCCTGTAGAACAAGGCAAGAAAATACCCTGCATATGGCATGACTGGACATCTTTAACCACCTATTTGTGTCTCCCATATTAACCATCGGCCTTACGGCCCACTCAGCTAACTAATAGCCCCTTTGTGGGGCCAAAGGGTGAAAGATGGAATTAATTTCTTGGGACAACAAAAGCAAAAACAGGATAGGAGTGATGTGGGGGGGGTCAAAGGATCAAAATGTGAAAATAAGTTCTTCGGTCCTCAAAGGCATCCAAGGAGCTGGTGGATGCTGCCTGCTGGTGCTCTGCCCTGAAACGTGCACGGACAAGTGAGAGGATAGTGGCCCTGCAGTCTCCAGGTACCTTCCCGGCCAGAGCCTCCTTCCTGGTCGAGTACAGGGCCCACTTGGCCAGGGCCAGGAGGAGGTCCCAGGACTTGGTGGAGCCACGGATGGGATGACCAAAAACAAAAAGGTGGGGGGTTTCTTTAACCACATGATAGGTTGTCTCAGAGTTTCATAGTTTCATAGTTTCTAGGGTCGGAAGGGACCTGAGCAGCTCATCGAGTCCAACCCCCTGCCATGGCAGGAAAGAGTACTGGGGTCAAACGACCCCAGCAAGGTGTTCATTTAGCCTCCTCTTAAAGACCCCCAGGGTAGGAGCCAGCACCACTTCGCTTGGAAGTTGGTTCAGGTCCTAGCTGCCCTGACCGTGAAGTAGCGCCTCCTGATATGTAGCTTAAATCTACCCTCCGCCAGCTTGTGACTGTTATTTTTAGTCACTCCTGGCGGTGCTCGGGGGAACAGGGACTCCCCCAGTGCCTGCAGATCCCCCCTGACTAGTTTGTAACAGGCCACAAGATCCCCCCTTAACCTTCTTTTGTGGAGGCTGAACAGGTTCAGGTCCCATAGCCTCTCCTCATAGGGCCTGCCCTGCTGTCCCCATCATGCGAGTGGCCTCCTCTGGACCCTCTCCATGCTGTCGACATCCCTCTTGAAGTGCAGCGCCCAGAACTGGATGCAATACTCCAGCTGTGGCCTGACCAGTGCCGCATAGAGGGGGAGGATCACCTCCTTGGATCTGCTATGGTTATCTACATCAAACAATTATGTGGATTGCATTTCAAAATTAAATTAGAGGTGATTTTAAAAGCATATAAATGTTTAGGACTAGGAAATCAAAGGGCTTTCATCGTGTCCTTTGGGTGTTACGGATATTAGTTCTGTGTGGGAATCTGCTATGCAGAGAAGGCACAAATTAGTTTTATGTAAAGAGAGATGCATACCACTTGCCTCTTGTGAGTTGCTCTCTACTTTATGCTGCCAGGGAGAAAAATAATATGTATTCAGAAAAAAAAAAATCTTTATTTAGGGCTAGACCGTGAATTAATTATCTCTGCCAAGAAAGGGCCACCGTTCCAGGAGGGAGGTCATGATTCTGAGTCACTATGTGACTCTCAGCTCCCTTGCCACCTTTGGTGGGAGGAAAAGTTGCTATATGTGTTATTGTATATATATTCCCCAACGTAGTGGAGGAGAGGAAGTAGAGCCGTGTCTGTGCTCAGTCCTACCTTGTCTTGCCAATTGGTGTGGCAGTGTAGTGGCTTTGTAAAACCTGCTTCTGCTCTTAGATTAGTAGAGGGCATGAAATGGGTAGACAGTGTGGGGGAGAGCAGGGGTGACTTACATCTTGGGCCACAATGTGTTTTGCTGTGGAGCCAGACCTGCTGCCATCAGTATTAATGGGGCTTTGCCATTGACTTTGAGCTCAAGCAGGATCTGTCCTTTTTCACTGTTCATGTGGTGCATTTTATTTGGTTTTATTATTTATACTTCTATCAGCTTAAATACTAAAATAAACTCTTGGGCGCGTGTAGATGAAACAGGGGCCCTAAATTGGAGTGGTGGGTTTTAAAAAACACCGCTTTAATAAGGGCTGTTATGTTGTGCAGACACCCCACTGACTTACCTGCCTCTCTGGCTGGGAAGGTAGGGGAGGGCAAGCTGCTGACAGGCAGAGCGGTCCCTGGGCTGCAGGAGGAGCTGGTGCTTCCCCTTGCAGCAGCGGTGGCTCCCCACCCAGGCGGCAACTGCCCGCAGGCACCTGGGTCGTGCAGTCCCAGGGGGTACCACAGCCACGGAGGGAAGCACCAGGCCCCTGTACAGCCCAGTCTCAGGGGTGGGGAAAGATCAGGATCGCCGCTTTTCCCAGGCTGCTGCCAGGCTGCCTGCAGGGCTTCCTGCAGAGCTGTGGAGCTGCACGTAGCCCAGTGCTTCGCTCCGTGGCTGTAGGGGTAGCAAACTAAAACTCCTCGAAGGAGTTATAGTTTGCTGTGCCCCAAGTCATTTAAGGCACATTATGTTGCCGAATTTCCTACAGTGGCTGGAATTAATGTGCAATATGCCGCCGAGCTGTGCAAACACCGACACCATTAAAGCGGTGCAAAAGCATTTAACTCACTTTAATGTGTCGTGCACACATGCCTCTCGTTTCATCTACACATGGCCTTAGGTTCCACTTTTCTTTTTAATTGGTTTCTAGTTGGTATTAGCCAAATTTTGCCTTTTTTACACACTCATGCTTGACTGTTTATACTTTCGGGGACTTATGTTGTATTTAAATTACAAGTCAGACCCAGCAATCTGTTCCTATTCATCTAACTACTTAAGCATATGCTTAAATTCCCATAGTCTTCAATGGGAATGAAGCAAAAGTTTAAATTTTAAAATGCTTCAGTGCTTTGACGACCCAGGGCCCAAAGCAGAGCCCTCAGACACTTCAGCGGGAGATCTGCTCAATAGCACAATTGCAAGATTTGGCTCTGCCAGCCTTCATAAGGGTGTTAGAGTGCTAGTCCCTGGTATAGTCCCTTGGGCACAAAAATTGTTACTAAAAACTGCACAACCATGAGAAATGCAAGATGAGAAACCCAAGTTTACCAAACTCCACTCAGATCTGGACACATTACTAGCAGTACCTGCAAAAAAGACTTATTTTTTTATTCCTTTAAAGAACCTGCTGACAGAACAAATCACGGTATACAGCCTTTTGTCAAATTTTTAAGAAAGTTATTTATAGATTTTTTTTTCTGGCTTGTTTTGCATGGTAATTCTTGGTGCATTTTAGGTAGCAGCAGGTAAAACACAGAAAGGAAAAATTGAAACTTTTAGTACAGCACTCAAATCCTAATGGTTATCCATGCATGGAACACATCTAAAAATAACAGTAAATGGACTGGAAGCCTACAAGATCTGTTGATTTATAATGGCTTTTTCCTGGTTTTTTGCTTGAGTGCCCTGCCCACTGAAATTTGATATTGCAGCCAGATTACCATTAGATAAAAACAAATACTCTTTTCCTCATGAACATGTATTCCTCTGAACTTTCTAACATGAGCTTCATCTTTTCACATCACACAGATAAATGAGAAGGATGTCTTCTAAAGAACTTTGTTTCCTTCCAAATCGTAGAGTCATAAAGCTACTATTACAGGACACTATACTGATGGATGTACATTTAGATCGGATTTGAATGTGTAACATATGCTTAAATAGGACTCCGATTTTATTTTAAGGGAATCAGTCAAATTGATTTGTATCTAGAACCACATGGATAATAATGTGTAGGTATGGACCCCATTTAGTTCCAATTGCAGAATTAATCTTTGAGTTGTCTTTAGCAGGGATTTTAACACTAACACAACACAAACACATGAGCCTATTGATCTCATTGTGTATTTTTACTTTTAAGGGCATAGTAGATCATGCACTAAGCAAGTAATATTTTATATGGCTTGTGGAAAATAAATCTGTTTTATCACTGCAGTAAAAAGGAGCCAGATGTTTAGAGGAACACGTTCCATGTGGAAGAGGCTTAAAGCTGTGGAACTTGCTAAAACCTTGCAAAGCTACTATTATGGAGAAAACAGGAAGACAACTTCCTCCACAAATGTACACCATTTCCCAAGGAGGAAGCCAGAAGTTTTTTTTCTTTGCTCTTTGTTGATTTTTGCAACAGAGAGACAGCTATTAAATGATGACCATAAAAGGCTTATGCTAGCAATGATGTCAGTGGTAAACAGGAAAAAAAAACCCTCTTAAATAAGCACAGTTTTTAAAGGACTTTTACTTCCCCTGCAAAAATGTAGATGATGTTCAGGTGTGCATTGACCAGCTTGTTTTATTGCAATCTTGTCTTCCAGTACAGGGACACCCAAACTGTCCACTTTATGGTCATGTTGTCAGCTTGCCAGAATCCTGAGGCTCCTACTATTTCCATTAAAGAGAGCTCATTTCAGCCACCTTGTTGTTAATTAAACAGTTTTATAGATTTAGAAAAAATAAAAATGTAATCATACAGAGGGGCAGTGCTACCCAACCCAAAATGTGCCTGGCAGCATCATGATCTGAGTGGGTGGCTCTATGTTGATTTTAATTCAGTGGCAACACGTCGTCTTCCTTGCCTAACTATTTTTTCCCTAAAGTGCAGCTTAACATCAGTTAGAACAGAGTAAAACTGTGTATCACCCATGAGTCAAATGCAGCCTGCAGAGGTGGACAGGATGCTCTATAATTGCATTTGTTTTTAATACAGTGCTCAGGCCAACAGAAGCTACAGGACCATCTCCAACATGCAATAGTCAGTCTTGATCCCTGTTGCAGGATTAAACCTGTAGCCTCCCTCAGGCACACCTACATAGTGAGAGGTTAAGTGATTACTACAGACAGCACCGCCACATCAAAAGACAGTGCTCTGTGTTTATCTGAATGTTATGTTTTTGTCTTAATTTAATTTTCTCTGCATGTCTCTGCTGGGGAGGGATAGAAGGAAGTTAAGTCCTGCCAGTATATGCTGGTATTTTCAAGGTTTCAGTAAATCATTAGATACAATAAGTGAGTGTTACACTAATTTTTTTTAAGGTTTTAGCTTTCTTGCTGTAGAGGAATGCCCCCAAATGTGCCTTGAGGTCTCCCTGCAGGGGAAATGAAACCCAAAAGCGAAATAACCCCCCCAAATGGAACACTGCAATAATCTCAGGATTTTTAACCCAATCTTGTGATTTTGTGGGGGCACTGAATCTTTATTTTTGAACACTGTAGTTGGCAATACTGAGAACTCCATGGATTACATTCATTTCTGGGGTTTCACTTTGGCCACCCTGCACAAATATCTGGCAAGTTTTATATCAGGAATAAATGCAGAGCTTTTGAAGGCAACATCTTATCACTAGATATACAGAGTACATGTGTGTCTGTGTGTATTTGGAAGTTATAGGTAAGTAATACACACACTCACAAGCCATGCATTTAGACTGGGAAGGAATGTTACATTCCAGGCCTGCAGTCCCCAAGGCCAGGGGCAGACATTCAAAAAGCCAGACCCTGAACTGATTCAGTCTTGGCAAGTTAGTCTAACCAGCCAAGATTGAACCGATTCGCAAGTGAATAAACATTCACTTTTGATTTTGGAAATGCAGGCATATTCCTGCAGTGTCTCAGGTTAGAAGCCAGGGGGGTGCTAGAGCAGCTCTCCCTTCCCTTTGGCAGCAGCTGCTTTCCCCCCTGCTCCTGTTGGGGTGGGCAGGGGCCTGGCCAGAGGCGGCTGGGGCTGTGGAGCTGTGAGGCTGAGCTGAGCTGGCTGAGGGTGCTGCTGAGGGTGAAAGTGGAGGGTCGGTCTGGGCTGGACCATGGAGGCTGAGCCCTTCCCAGTGGGCTGTGGCTCAGGCCAGGGCCACAAAGGCTGCAAAGGTAGATTGCTCCCGGCTCCCCACACCCAGTCTGGGCAGGGCTGTCATGGAGCCATGGCCAGCTGGGAAGCATCTTTCCCAGTGTCTGCAGCTGTGTGACAGCCCAGCCGGGCAGCACGGGTTGGGCTGGCCAGGTCCTGGTGGCTCAGAGGCGCTGGCAGGTCCCAAGCCTGGCAGCCACCCACCACAGCTGCCGCTGCGCCCCCTGCCCTGTGCCACACACGGCAGCTGCTGCCACATCAGAAACTGTGCGCTGGCTGGGGCCAGCTGTTCTGCCCCCACTCGCCTCCAGCTGTTGCTGCTGCAGTCACTCCTGCTGCTACCCCTGTCCCTGCCCTTGCCCTGATGCGCCATGATGCTCTGGATGGGCAGGCGGGAAGCTTCAGCCTGGTGGCTTCTGTTCAGGGCACTTGCTGCACCTGCCTGCACAGGCTGCTCATTGCACTGGGTGGGCAGAATGAGTGGAGGGCAGCCAAGTGCTGGTGCCGCTGGAGGCAAGGGAAAGGTGGCTTGGCCCAGCAGAACTGTTCTACTCCCCTCACCTCCAGCTGTGGTTCCTGGTCCTGTCACCCCGTGCAGCACTGCTTGGGGCAGGGGGAGATTCAGCGCCGCAGCTTCTGCCCAGCTCATGGAACTGGCTCCAGCTCCAGCTGCCTTCCATCCCCTCTGCCCATCCAGTGTGATGAGCATCCCCCGTGGGTGGGTGCAGCAAGTGGAAGGCACCCAGAGCTCCATGCCCTGGGCAGAAGCCGCCACGCTGGAGCTTCCCACCCACCCACTGAGAATGGTGCAGCATGGCAGGAGCAGCAGCGGCTACCACAGCTGGACGTGAGCAGGGGTAGAACAGCCCGCTTGGCCACGGCCAGCCCACAGTTTGTGATGTGGCTGCAGCTGCCAGGCACTGCACAGGGTAGGGGGCACGGCAGTGGCGGAGGCTGCGACAGGTGGCTGCTGGGCTCTGGGCCCACTGAGACATCTGGGCAGCCCACTACCCAGCCAGCCCCAACCTGGGCTGCTGAGCTGGGCTGTCACAGAGCCACAGTCACTGGGAAGGGCTCTTCCCAGCCAGGTGTAGCTCCATGACAGCCCTGCCTGGCCTGGGTGCGGGGATCTGGGGGCAATCTGGCCACACAGCCCCCACAGCTCATAGGAGGAGACAGCACAGCCCAGCCCAGGGCTGAAAAGCATCCTGGGATGATGCGGGACTGTTTTAACTTAAACCAGGAAGGGGTCTGGGACAGAAGTTGCATAAACCGGTTTGAGCCATTTTGAAACTGGTTTATATGCACAGAACTTATTTTCTGTTACAGGATTAAGCCAGTGACTGATCACTTAAACCAGTTTATGTGCAACTTCTGTCCGTAGCCACTGTTACAAAACTAAAGAGCATGAGTGAAAGTAAAACCATTGTTTTGAGTATCCAGGAGCCAATCTGGCAAATACTTATACACATGAATAACATGGAGTGATTGACTCTAAGTGCCATAGCAAGAGCCTTGAGTATTGGTGGCAGCACAGTCTCCCCCTCCTCACCCAATGGTATGCAGTTTAGTCTCCCGAGGACTGAAATGTGTTAATCAATCTAAAATTTTGGGATTTACTGGGGGATGAAACTGGGGAAACTCATAGCTTGTGATGGACAGGTCAGACTACACAATATAACAGGTTTTTCTAATGGGCACTGGCATGAGACTTGCACAGTGGTGCCAGATGTGCATAACCTGAAAATCTGCAAATACAGAGCTGCCCCTCGATGCTCAGATCACTATTTCTGTTTCAAAACTGTTCTATTCAACTGGATTGGTTACTTTCATGGGATTTTTAAGAGGTGATATGGTGCTGTGTTGAATATTTTTAACAGTACAGTATGTATACTACCCTTTAGCAAGTTTAAATGATAGTCCAGGAAATAACTGAGAAAACACCTTGTACCATGGAGTTTCAGAACACAAAGATCAGCACACAAGGAAAAGCAATGATTAGAGTACCTTAAAGGCATTGGCAATGCATTGGGAGGTGGGGGGCATCCCCCAGACATAGCGTTCATTTGATTTCATTCAATAAACATTGGTAAACATTGGCAGTTGTAGGAAGGGAGGTAAGTGGAAAGAAAACAGGGCTGTGGGCAGTGGGGCAGGGAGTGCCATGTCCGTGTATGTGCGCACACGCAGATGACTGGCAGTATAGGCAGGGTGGTGGGGAGTAGCACCAGCCGCTGTACCTTCCTTTCCACTTCAGGCAGGACTCAGGAGCAGCTTCTGCAGTTAAGTCTATGGGACAGGAGGAGGGACCATCCTTATGCCATTGGGACTGGGGGTTGAGCTCTGGTGAACCTGAACTGGCCTGCACCATCGGGGGCCTGATCCAGGCATGCCAGAGCCTGGCATGTGGTCCTAATGGTGCAAGGATGGTCTTGGCCATCAGAGGCCAAGCTCTGGTGAGTTTGGGCCAGCCCTGTACCATTGGGGCAGGGGTCAAGCTCTGGAAAGCCTGGGCCAGCCCCTGTGCCATCAGGGCAGTAGCCAAGCTCTGGCAATATGTGGTGAGTGGATGCATGCTGTGAACACCACAGGGTCTCCTGCCACCCACAGCCACTGGGGCACATGTATGCCTCCTGCACACATACCCACCCAACCCCACCCCCTGCCCATGTATTAAGACAACTTTCTGGTTAACATTTTTAATGTGTGCATGAATCATACGACCAGTTTTCTTCATGTGTAGCTCTCTTTTAAAACAGTCTCCATCTGCTATTACATAGTATCATAAAGCATGGCATTGAAAGTAGCTCTGGAATAGAAATCAAAACTCCTTTGTCTCCTGAATACCTGTCCTGAGTCCCACTGCCTACCACCAGAGCCTTTAAATTGTACACCCCCCGCCCCAAGCTTTCAACACTCACCAGTCGCCGATGCTTAAAGGCACTGATTTGGCATGTACAGTAGAGGATTTGCTGCAACAGTTACCAAGAGACAAGAACTTTTTTTGAGATCAAAATCAAGTCTGTCTATTTTGATTTAACATCTTTATCTTTGAAGGAATGTTTAGGCTGTAATTTGATTGTGTTTAGTCAGTGAAGTAGATCATTGTACCTTTTTTACCCTTCAGGGGTATGCATTTTCTCCTCCCTGTGCATGGCTGGGTCCTGCTTATTTTTCAGATTTTCTTAGTTTCCTTTCCTAGTCCTGGACCTTGCCCAGTGTTTATTTTTGTGCATTTTGTAGACTCTGTTCCTGTGAGGTGCTGAGAACCTCTTATGAGTGGTTGAGCAGATCCTGATTTAATATAAAGACTTTGTCAACAGATAAACTGGGGCCTCATGGTAGGAACCTGTGTTGAGTCCCTCCAGACTTCTGACTAAGGAGAGGGAGGACTTAGTAAAGGAAGGGACCAGTTGCATTTGACAGTCTTATCCTTCCTTAAATCCATCATTGATGCCAAGCACCTCCAACTCCTCTTAAAATTCAGTAGCATTGAGCAAGCAGAGTAGCTGACAATGTGCTTAGTGCCTCAAATAGCAGACTCTCAAAGAGAGAGGAAATATTTTCCAAAAGAAAGTAAGATGGACTCCATTTGCACCAAACTGAGCTTTATGAAGGAGAAAAAGATTTTCAAAAGTTCAGGGGGTACTTACACTTTCCTCTCAGCATTAAATCCCTTGCTGCCACTTCTGACCTTGAATTTTTATGTGGGTGATATAATTTCACCCCATAAATCTGAGTAATCTGGTTTCCTGGGTGTGAAATTAGAAAGGGGCATGTGTAAGACAAGTGAATGTGTGTGTTGGGAGCCCCTGGCTTCAATAAGGAGGGTGAGTAAACTGTATGCACAGAGTAAACAGCGAATAAACTGTATGCACAGTTTTAGCCATGTGTGTTTGCAGCATTAGTGCCTCAATGGGCACGTCTACATGAAACACTACTGCGCAGTCATTAGTGTTCATTTATTTAGTACTTGCTAATACAAGTACTGAATTAAATGTGCAGTAAGTAGGGTTACTGCACAGTAGCGCCAGTGAACTTCTTTTAGCTGCTGCACAGCAGCATATTAGCACTGTCCTGTGCTGTGACCAGCATTCCCTCTAAACTATGCGGTGTGAGCGGCTGCACACACCATACAGCTTAGAGGGCATGCTGGCTGTGACATGCTACTGTGCTGGCCCCACCTCTGTGCTCCCTAACTGGAGCAGTGAGGGGTGCCCCCACCCAGGCAAACCCCAGCTGAGGCCTAGGGCTAGGGAGCAGGGTTAAACTCACCTGCCCCTGAGTACAGAGCTGCCCTGCTCTGCTGGCTTTCTCAGTGCTGGCTGCGACTTGGACTACAAATTCCAGAGGCACCTGAAAGCAGAAAGAGTCTAAGATGCAAGTTAGTCTAGCTTCAAAGACTGAATCAAGAAGCAAATGAACAGACGTTCACTTTTGTTTCATGAAATGCAGTCACATGCCTGCAGTGGCTCAAGCCAGACATTGGCGGAGAGGGGGAAAGGGTGCTGGAGCACGGCTCTCTGGCATGTAGCCAGCATGGCTGTGTGTTCGCTTCCTCTTCCTGTTGCCCCCAAGGCCTCTGGGGCCAGCCCTGCTCTCTAGGGCAGACAGCACAGCTGAGCCCGGGGCTGAAAAGCATGCTGGGATGCTGAGGGACTCTGATTGAACCAGGAACAGGTCTAGGACAGAAGTTTCATAAACCAGTTTGACCTAAATCAGTTAAGTCTGATACTACATTCGACCAAGTTTATTTTAAATGAGTTTCAAAATGGCTGAAATTGTTTTATGTGCACTGAGCTTCTGTTCTGTTAGGCTAGGGACAGACATTACACATAAACTGACTTAAGTGATCAGAAACTGGTTTAAACCTGTAACAGAACAGATGCTCAGTGCACATAAACCAGTTTGAAAATGGCTGAAAGAGGTTTGAGATAAACCTGGTTGAATGTAGTATCAGACTTAACTGATTTGGGTCAAACCGGTTTATGCAATGTCTGTCCCAGACCCCTTTGTAGTTTAAGATAAATCAGACACCGCCCCCCCCAGCATCCCAGTGTGCTCTCTGGGCTGGGTGGGGCTCTGTGCCTCACAGCAAGGCTGGCCCCTTCCCTCTGCTCCTGCAGCTTGGCAGAGAGCCCCAAGCCACAGTGAGCAGCCTGCATCCAGCCCACAGACAAATCGGCGGGGGGCACATGCCCCACCATGCCTACCCTGGGGGGTGCACACTGTGGCAGAGAGCTGTCAGCCTCCCCACCCCTGCTCCCACACATCCCCTGGATGAGCTGCCCATGGCTCTTTCTCAGTCCTTTCCCTGGCCCTGGGTCTCATGCACTCTCCTGACTGGGCAGCATTCCCTGCCCCTGCCCCACTCCCTCACTGTGGGGGCCTCAATATGCGCCCTCCCCCCCCATGCCCCTTCCCCTCCATAGACTTACGTGCAGGGAGCTGCTTGACTGTATTCTCAGCCACATGTTTGTGTGTAGCCACACACATGCACATGGGCCTCCTGCGTCCTGCTCCCGGCAGCCCCAAGCAGGACCCCTTGCAGGCTAGAATGCTGTCCGCCTGCAAGGGGACACCCGCTGTTTCCCAAGGGGACCCAGGCATCTGGAGGTCCTGGCTCTGCAGGGGAGAGGGAACCCAGGTGTCTAGGGCCCTGGCCAGAAGGCATAATTATCAATAAGCATAATCAGCTACAACAGCGGAAAAAAGCTGATAGCTGATAATGTCATTTACCTTCTATCGGTGCCAATATGAAAGGCAACCAATATACTGGTGCACCTCTACTCTGTACACATTTAACTGATTGTATGGTCTAACATACATGCATTCAAATTTTAAATTTTAGATATTGTTAAAAATGCCGTTCATTTCTGTTAATACATTATTAGATTTTAAATCATGATTAATATCAAGCTGCTTCTGAATAGAAATTGGATTCAAATTAAAGGCAGAAAATCATGATTTGAGATTATTTTATCAATTAAATAAAACTATGGTGAATTTGGTGGATACGCAAGAAAAACGGTACATCAAAATGTGCTGTTCAATGAAGAATAATTTAATAAAGAAAATATTATCTA
Source organism: Crocodylus siamensis (assembly GCF_052110815.1). Classification (NCBI taxonomy): domain Eukaryota; kingdom Metazoa; phylum Chordata; order Crocodylia; family Crocodylidae; genus Crocodylus; species Crocodylus siamensis. The sequence continues at coordinate 398,905,329 of NC_143395.1, forward strand.
TAGTTGTGACTAATACTGAATTTTCTGGTCACTATGTCCTTCCAGAATTTAGAAATTACTAGGTCTCAGCCTGTCACACTTCATTTATATTGCTAGATTATATGGAGCTAGGAATACAAACTCTTCTTCTACATTGTCAACTCCCAAATGATTTCTCAGTTTGGAGTGAACTAGTCACTTGAATTGAACTAAGTGAATACACTGAAGTGAAGAAAAAATGCACTCTGCACCTGCGGAATAGGCCACAGCTGTCAAAAGCTGGTTTATCACTTCAGCAAACTCCATTTCCAGATGCTTTGCCAGTGACTTCCCCTGGCTCAGTTGTTTGACTCCTCTCAAACATTGACAGGAAATATGTACTGTGTGAAATCAATTTGATTTGATTTAAATTATTTTAGTAATTTTAACAAGTTTAGGACTATGTAAGTTGTCATTTACTTACAATACTTTTTAAAATGCTTTTAATTTAAATAAAAACTCCATTTAAAAAAAAAATCATATATTTTTTCTAAATCACTTATGTCCAAAGATATGTTGAAGTTATATTGTGGGGAAGCATGGATTGTCAAAAATTTTTGTCCTTTCCCCACTCAGCTTATTGCTCCAGATTATATTTTTTATCACTATATTTTTTTTATTCCATTTTGTCAGGTACCCATCTGGTAATGACACTCTCTGTATTTAAAAATATATATTATTATTCTTACAGGTACTAATTCAGGTGTCATAGTTTGGAGAACATTCCCAGAGTTTTCTTTGAGTTGTAACAAGCTATCCATAGGGCAGGGGCTGTCAACCAGGGGCATGCATACCCCCGGGGGTACTTGAGAGGGCCCTAGGAGGGGGTACACACGGGTGGGTGGGGGTGGGGGAAGCTTGCATGCAGTGGCTGTTGCCACTCCACATCCGGCCGCTTGCCACCCCCCTCCCTCCGCTCAGTGTCCGGCTGCACGCCCCCCTCAGCGGCCGGGGGTGCACTGCTCTGCGTCCGGCCACCGGGGGGTACAATGATGCAAAAAGGCTGAAAACACCTGCCATAGGGAATGCATATGAACAAGGTAATATCAAGGCTGGTTCATCATTATTTAAAAGCAAAAGGTTGAAATGATGCCTTGTGAAAAATAAACATAATTCCCCTTTTATCACAATGACTTTGGGGGACTTTGGCATTGGACATGGGCTCCCATGAGCTTCAGTGAGGATCCTGTGTGGATTTATCTATGAATGACATTTGACAAAAAGGAAACATACACTTCTAATTTAGCAAGGTTTGGTCACTTTGACAAACTTTTCAGCCTGACTAGCAGTTTTCTAGGAACATTCTTTTGAACTTCTAAATGAGACATTAAACACAAGGAAAGGAGTTGTTTTGATTCAAAAAGGAACTCTGTGTATTAGTTCAAACCAAAAAACTTCCAGCCGCCTCCCTCTCTGCCCTACACTACAACACATACACGGATGCATCGCAAATGAGTTGCAAGTCACAAAGTTCGAACCCAGATGCAAACTTCTCCAGTTTGAGGTTGCTCTTATCTGAAGTTCTGGTTTGGGTCCATCTCTAATGCACTAAGTCAGTGGTTCTCAACTTTCTTAGACTCGAGGCTTCCCTCTTTAGACTCAAAGCACCTCTTGTTAGACATGATGCACCCTCAGAGCATGCCAATTTTTAGCTTTCAGTCATTTATTGACTACAAAAAAATAATAGAGCAATTCTTCTGTTTTAAAGAGCGGAGAAAAGACCACAATAGGTCTGAATGTTGTGAAGACTGGATTTTTATTTGAAATCTCTGAGTTTATTATAGGGAACATGTGTAGCTGTTTGCACCCTGAACCGTGCTAATATTGCCCGGCACCTTGAAAGGGACCTTGTAGCACCCCAGGGTGCTGTCGCACTCTGGTTCAGTATCACTGCACTCCAGCGCCTGTCACCACAGAACTTACTGGGAATGCTTCCTCTTCATCGCTGCATGGAGAGGCAATGAAGTGAAGTCTAAAACAGGTGATCGTGAGCTAAGGTTCACTGAGCATGCTCAGTATAGACAGTTTTATTACACTAATATTATTAGACTAAGCCTTTGGGGCAAAGGTAGCCATCATATCTGAATACAAGATTACCTTTGACTCTAAAGGGATATTCACTTGCAAGGATACATATTTCCCAAGAGAGTGAATTTTGCTCCTGGCATCTAAACTACTGGACAGGATAAAATTAGATCAGATATTAAAGACTGAATGAAATATTAGATAATACATTTAAAAAGCACTTAAGCAAGTTAGGAGCCGAAGTCCCATTTTCAAAAGTGACTTGAGGCCACATTCAGATGGTTCACAGAAGCTATACAGTTCCGAGTAGTGATATGGAGTGGCTCTCCTCTGGAATCCACTCATTAGGTTCCTAAATCCTTTTGGGATTTAGGTGCTTACATTTGGTGTTTACATTTTGGATTGCAGAATTCCCCAGGTATTTATGTTTGGGTTTCCGGGCATGCCCAAAAGTGTTCTGGTTTGAGAGCCTAGCTGAAGGGTGGGCAAAATATGGCTTGTGGGCCAGATCTGGCCCGCCAGGTAATTGTATCTGGTAGCTGCAGACTCATGGGATCTGGCCCACAGATGGCCGGTGGCTCTGGCTCAGGCTCATGTCGCTGCTTGGTGCCTGGCAGGTGGGGCTATTTCTGCTGCTCTGGGTGGGCAGGACTACCGCTGCCCAGTGCTGATGTGGTAGTGTCAGCTGTGGACCCAGGTGGACACCCCAGTCCCTAACTGGAGCTTCCCAGCCATATCCCCAGATGATGATGATGCCTGCCTGGGGCTGCTTTTGCTGTGCTGGATGGGTGCTGGCATAAGCTGCAGGTGCAGCCAGCAGGTTCCAGCTGGGCTGGGTTTTGGCAGCTTCCGTCGGGGTGGCACTCCAATCTCCACCTGGAACCTGCCACCATGGCAATTGCCATGCTCTGGCAGCCTCCTGTATTGTGTATCAGCATCCCTGCACTTAAAAATGGTGGTGGGGGCACTTGAACTAAAGCTTGTCAAACAAGCTTTAGTTCAAGCACCCCCACTGCTATTTTGAAGTGTGGGGATGCTGATACAGGAGATGCAGCGGCGCTTTAATTAGAGTAGCTCTCAGAGTCACTCTAATTAAAGCATCACGCGCACCCCCCCACCCCCTACCCCCCACCGGAGCACGTGTAAAAGTGCCTTTTAAGTTTAAGGAAAATCATTTTTAACTACAGTGAGGGCTTTTCGTCTGACAAAGGAGTGCAGAATCAGGCCTTCTCAAATCCTGGGTGACCCTTTGGTCATTGGTATATAATGTCTTGTGGGTCCTGACTTGGGGGGAGATGGCATATGAGACAGCATATGTCAACTTGCATGTATAGTGTAATAAACTCCTCAAATGGGAGATGAAATGGGATGGAATGTACCAAATCCTAATCCCCAACCCCAGCTTTGCAAGCTCTTTCCCACTTTCTCTCTATCTAGCTCTGTGCTAGCTGGAGAAGGGGTCAGAATGTGCCCACAAGTCTAGAATTGCAAAGATACAATGACCACAGACACCCATGTTAAGGAATGTGCAAGGATTTCAGGTCCTTATTGCAGGAAAAAACAGTGACCACAACAAGCCAGTGAAGCAACCCTGAACCCAGTCTGCATGGGGAAGGAGGTAGAGTCCAACCCCCATGTTGCTCTTGGCCCAAACCTCATTTATGCAGGTTTTGGAGGAGAGGCAGGAACTCGCTCAACATGAATATCAAACATTTCAGGCCATGGAACAAGGATTGCTAAAGTTTAGCTACAGAAAATACTCAGAAAATCGTTTCTGCCTAAGAAAAGGAGCTCTCCCAGCGTGCAGCCTGGTGTGCAAAGTTCCTGCTGATGCACGAACGTAGAAGCAGAATGTCCTCGCTGCTCCCGCAGTAGTATGTAAGGACATGGCTGAAGTCCAAAGGAGTTTGCTTTGTTACTGTCAATACAGTAACTTGATTCATGGCCGTTTTTGTTTCTCTCTTGACTTGTCGTTTGAAACATGTGTGAACTAGCCAACAGTTTGCTGTTGATACCATGCAAGGATCATCAGAACAAAGTGCTGTCTCATGACTTTTTTCTACTCAGCTCCCTTCCAGAAAGCTTTTCAAATCTGATGTGTTTCCTCTGCCCACTCTTTCTGGAGACAACAAAGTTTCCAATGTCATTTACCTCCTCCGCATATTTGGTCATCCATTTTCCCTCCGACCTGCAAATATCTGACCGTGCCTAATCTTATCCAATTACTCATAGGAAATTAGTAGGGATTTTATGATGAGGGTGTGAAGTTCTGCCTGATGTTTTAGATTTTTCTAAAGAGAAATGCTTTGTTAATAAGTATGTCCAGATGAGCATCGGCACCATACTGTCATGCTTCTCCCTGCCTTGTTTGAATGAATGTAGTAAACAGGAATGACCCCTTGACACTTGTGTACTCTGTGTTGCTCCTGATAAGTTTATTTTATCTCTAAACCTTTTCAAACAAGGTGCAGTCAGAGAGTCAGTCAAACAGTAATGGCAGTTCCCTCCTTTTCTAGATGTTTTCGGTGTGACACACGTTACAACGAAATGAAAAAGGCAGTTGTACAAGTCTTGTTTTTCAGAAAGGCCGAGGATCCACAACCCCAGTTAAAGTTAATGAGACCTGGTTATATAAGCCAGAGTCTGTCTTCCACTATAAAATGCCCATTTAGCCCCTGCAGGTCAGTAACATTACATCAGGATAACTAAGCATAGGATCTGGGTACTGCTGGGCGAGGCAGACATCATCCTTGCAGTCTCACTGATCTAGGAAATAGCTTAAACTTTTTAAAGAAATCTGTCTTGCATATTAATAATTACTGCTTTATCATCTTTCATCTGGGAATCTTGGAGTATGCTATAAACACAGAGCACCAGGAATAGAGCTGTGTTGCTGTCAGAGAATAAGGCCCCACAAGTTTTGGTACACAGTTCTTTGCTTTAGCTAAGTGGTTTTCAACCTTTTTTTCATTTGTGGAATCCTAAAAAATTTCAACTGGAGGTTCAGACCCCTCTAGAAATTTTGAACGAAGATGTGGAGCCCTTTGAATTGTAAGTATGGGTATTCACATACCGTTGATGGATCATAGTCATTGTTTGCAGACCCCTTAGACATAGTCTGCAGACTCCCAGAGGTCCACAGATCACAGGTTGAAAACTGCTCCGTTAGCTACGTAACTAAGAGTAGAGTGAAGATGGATAAGTATTTAATCTCATGTTATCAAAATTTACTATCTTACTATGCACACTCTTGAACAGAAATGCTTATTCCTTATTCAGAAAGAGCGACAACCCTGCACATCCTCTTTTGTCCCTAACCTCCAAATTAAAGTACCCTTCTCTACATATTTTATTTTAGATCAGGTATCTGTAAGAGCTCCAAAAAGTTCTGAACAAATAACAACATTTGCGGTAGTGTTTGTACTATGTAGAGAATTTACAGCCTTGTGATTAAACTTGCGTCAGTGAGTAACATTTAAAAGTCAAGTTTAGGGATTTATAACTTGCTGAAAAAAATCACTTGGAGATGAAATTTGGCTTTTCATGAAACTGTGTGGGTGTTAGCTGATATCTTTACATTTTTTAGCTTTTGTGAGCTTTGAGTCATAACATTACTGAGCATATTTCTGCATTTAACATGCTTAGACTTTTATCTGTTGTCTTCACACCTGGGATATAAGGTAGCTGTGAACATTAATTCACACGACCTAAAAATAATTATATTTTTCTGTTCTTGGTTGGGAAATTGGTCAATTGGAGGCTGAATAATACAATAACAAAGCCCACATTGTGCCACATTGTTTTTTTTTTCCTTTCTCATGCAGGTGTCTGACAAAGCTCATTACTCTGAGTAGGTATAAGGTTCCTTCCCTGCTGCACTAATTGATCATTAACATTCTGAAGTTCTTTGAGACTGTTTGATTGATTGGAGGGACAACATAAGTGCAAAAGATTGTTATTAATTTCTTTTATCTTGCACATACATTGTATAATTAAACAATTCCAGCTGCAAACTGAATGGCTGCAAGTCAGGTATCAAAGCAACATTTTTGCAGACAAGTAAGCTAATGCTAAGTAACTCATCCTTGGTTAAATACTGAGTCAGTGGCAGCAATCTATACGGGCTCTTTGCCCCTCCTGCCCCACTTTATGCTAGGTGCTCTATAAACATAGGAAAAAGATTCCCATCTAGGGCTTATCCAGACATCCTGGGCACAGACAGAAATGAAATTTGTTGCATGATAAACCCCTTGAAATCACTCTGAAGCTGTGCCCAAACAGAAGAGCTTGGCTGCAGAGCCCTCTGATTGCGAGACAAATTAACCCTCATTGTATGAGGGTTCAAATGAAACCACTTGTAAGTGGAACTACTTAATTAATGTCTGTCTGCCCTGGTTGCAGCACAGTGAGCTGGAGTTGTCATCTCTGGATAGGAGTTGGGGGGGAGGCAGGGGAGGGAAGTCCCTCGTGGGGTTTTCTAAGCCCTGCTGGAGTGGAGGGGCTGGTGATTGGAGCCCCTTACCTCTGGAGTGGGGGGGCATTGGGTTGGACCCCCACTCTAGCTGGGCTGAGAAAACCCCAGAACTCCCTCCCCTACCTGAATAAGAGACAGGAACCAAGCTGGGGGGGAGGGGGGCAGACTCTCCCTGGATGGGTTCCTCCACCCTCTGGATCCAACAGCTAATGTCTTTTGGATCAGAGGGATCTATCTAACTCACTGCAAGCTCTAGCCAGAAGCAGTTTTGTCATTCAGTGTTTTGCTCCTTAATTTTCTCTGTTCATTTGATATCAGGGCAGTAGATACCTGTGAAACTAAATGCAGATGATAGATTAGGTAAGAATTTAATTAAAGCATCTTAAAAGGCTGACCAGGAGGAAGATGCATACTGTTACCTCAGTTATTATTCACATAAGCTATTTTCTGATGGGAGTGTAACATTTTGAACAGGAAAGGTTGTATCACAATATTATTGGGCTCAATGAGACATGATGGAAATGAGAATTCTAACTGCAGCCAGCCCCCTCTGTTGTCCTTACTCTGCTGCTTTCACCACATATGAAATCTCTGCAAAAAGTGTTAGAGTCCCAAAGAAGCACTCCTCGAGAGAGAGGGGTTTTTTCAAATGGCAGAGGAACCGCTGCTGCTTAGCCATATTAATCAGCTTGATTGTACTGCACATGAAGTAGTCTTTAGGATGAACATGTTGTTACAATAACAACCATTACAATTTTACTCACTAATATTCATCATCTGTTTTGATTCTAAGCTTTGAGTGAAAGGCTTTGTATTAACCAGGTATGAACCTCAATAGACACAGTCAAGGCAAACACCTTTAGACTTTTAAAAATCAGCTCTCCCCCCCCCCCCAAAAAAAAAAATATAGCCCCCTTACTCTCCTATGAGCTGAACCAGACCCCTGATTATGAATACCTTCAAACATACCTCAATCCAGATCTAACCTTTTCAGTCCAAAGTAATTTTAATCAGTGATTAAAAACATTAGAAAAAAAAGCATCTCTGAAAACCCTGAGATGTTACAGAATGAATATGCAAACACTCATCTTTCTACAAAGCCTAACATGGCCTAGAGAAGACATGAAGTGATATTTGAACTGTCTGTAGTCACCTCTGTGGTCATTTTTGTTTGTTTGCTTTCATTTTGTTTTATTTTACTTACAGTTGGATGCTATTTATGGGTAAATCTTTAGATTCAGCAGTGGAGCTAGGAGTTTCACTTGGCTCTCCCTCTGCCCAAGTGGGATGGAGTTTAAGGGCTTATATGTGTACAATTGCATGGAAGTGCTGTGTGCAGGATGCTGCAGAACAAGGCCACAGTTGATTTGAGAACTGCTTGAAGGACAAAACTGCCCTGGCACATGCATGTAAGGCTCTCAGTAATTCCTATTTGAGAAACAGAACTGAGCCTACAAAGAGGTTAAAAAATACCTAAACTTTGTGTTGTATGAATACAGAAAAGCTTGATCTTGACTAAATGTGGATCTCATGGGAAGATTTATATGAATGCCAAGAGCTGAATTTGGTTTTTTTGTTTTCCTTTTCACCATGGAAATTCCCTGTTTATATGGTGGCTCCATGACTTTGGGTCAAATTTCCAGAGATGAATACCAACCCCTGGACAGACTTGTATTTTCATTGTTTTATTTCATTTGCTTTCAATCCACTAACATATGTGCAACTGTTGAATCAGAACAGCCAAAATTCTTGATATCAACAGAAGGCTATTTAACTGGGTTATTTTTTTAACTGAAGTTGCATCATGTCAATTTAACTCTTTAGGTTTAGAGCTAAGTTAAAAGCAGGTTCAAGACAGAGGTAGGTGATGGTGTCTGATTTCTCTTTAGTACACTTACCTGTTTCAGACTTGTTTGAAACTTCTTTCAGTTTTGGTGAAGTTTGGCCTGAGGCACAGGTGACTGGTAGGAGGGGAGCATGTGCCCTCTCTGAGATTGGCCTCCAACTTGGCACTGCTCAGGACAGGGCAATTTTTTTGCCATCTGGCCGGGCTTGTTGGGAGTGGGGCACTAAGCTGCAGCACAGAAACGTGTAGGAGTGGATATGGGGCTTCTGGCCTGCCCCAAGGCCCACCCATAAATTGTGTACACCCCTCCCCCCAACTCAGGAGGCACCAGTCACCCCGGTCTGAGGAGGGTGACTTCCTAGGTTTTGCCTCAAGTTTCAGATTTATCCAAAGTACAAAAAAACATTAAACTAACATTGCCAGCATGTACCATTCCTGTTCCCCCATCATGCTGCCTGACAGTTTAGGTTTTCACTGCAAAAAGTTTTTTTTAATTATGGGAATGAATGGTCTCCTTCTAAGAAAACTGCACAGAACATTTAGGGCAAAATTAAGAATTGGTGTACTTTTATATCCACCTGTGAAAACAGATTTTGGCATGTGTCAGGTTTCTAGTTGGCAATGATTGTTCTTAAAATGCTAAAATATCATGCTAAGTAAAATAAGCTTCCATTGACCCATACTAGAAGCCTGAAGTTGAAAATAATACCATTCAAGGAGTCTCTCAGAAGGAACAGGACTTTCATGAGAACTGGCAGCTGAGAATGAGGATTGCTCCAGAGGAGGCGATTTGAAAGAGTTCAAGGAAGCCTGCTTCTTATGAATGAGAAGGGCTTCAAGAACAGCTGTTGGAGGAAGAACAGGTTCAAAGGAGCCTGCATCTGGAAAAAAAACTCCTTAGAGATTAGGCAAATAGAGAGACTGGTTAAGCCTGCATCATTAATAAGGTTGTTAATTGTTTAACCTCAGAGGGGACTGCAAGGAAACCTGCACTGTACTTTCAGTGGAGGGAAGAGCATTCATAGAGGCTTGAAGTCCGCTGTGTCTATGTCTGTATTCGATGTTGCTGCTGCATTAAAGATAATAGAGATGCTGCCAGTGGCTCCTTCCTATGGCTATGGTCTCTGATACTGTACTAATGACAGGGCTAGATTCTGTCAGATTTTTCCCCAACATGCTGCTTCAGCTCCAGCTGGACCACCCTGCCCTCCTCCCCCTCCCCTAAAAATACAGTCATCAGGGTCTGTTAATTGGACACAGGTATTGGACCCCATGTGCTTCCTAGCCAGGCACTGCCTTTTATCTTAGCGTCTGTAGCACATGCCCAGGTGCACAATGAGACACTTCATTGTGACATTAGTTTCTGTGGTCCAATTGTTCTGGGTCCCAAAACCAGTTTGAAGACTTCCCGAATCTCCCCAGCCACTTAGAATTGTAGATTCATGGAAAAAGTAGGGCTGGAAGGGACCTCAGGAGGTCATCTAGTTCAGCCTGCTGCCCAAGTCGGGATCATCCCTGACTAAACCATCTCAGTCAAAAGGCTGTCTAACCTGCTCTTGAAAATGTCCGGGAATGGAGCTTGCACAGTTTCTATGGGTATTCGGTTCCAGTGCTTATCCACCCTTAGAATGAAACACTTTTTGGAAATATCCAACGAAATTTCCCTTCCTGCAATTTAAAATCATTTCTCCTTACCCTGTCCCCTGTGGCCACAAGGAATAGCCTTATCCCCATCTTTTCTTGTAATCACCCTTCAGCTATTTGAAGACTGTTCTCCAATCTCCCTTCAGTCTTCTCTTCTCCAGATTGAATAATCCCAGTTCTTTCAGCCTTTCTTCATAACCCGTGTCTCCCAGACCTCTAATCATTTTGGTTGTTCTACACTGGACTTTTTTATAATTGGTCCATACCTTTCTTGTTCTATGGGGCCCAAAACTTATGCATGTCCTCCTTCTGAGGACCCATTAGTTTAGAGTTTAGCTGTTCAGGGACATGTGGCGAATAAAGGACACAGGCTTGGCAATGGAATTTCTTAAACACACACACTGTACCCTTAGGATGGATCTATGAAAAACATTAAATGTCTGAATGCAGAAAAATGCTTTGATGACCCTGTTTCAGATATAAAATGGAGGTCCTAAACTGCACACTGAAGGCTGCATTCATAAATTCTATTCATGGGGAAAAGGATCCATAGGTTGACAGATGCACTTTCTCCAATCTATCCTTCTAATCTGTTGTTCTCTTTTCTGTGCTCTGGAAAGAACAGAGGGAAAGAAAGGCACCTGCCACAAAGAACTTTGTTTGTTTTTAAGAAATTGTAATGAATGCAACAGGTAGTATTTAGCCCCATTAGCTCATTATTACTCAGTGCCACTGGATCAGCAGAGCTGCCTTTCACATTGTTCTGGACAGCATTCAAATTTGGCAAACAAAATGGCTGAATGTGTATGTATTGTTGTGTGTACATGTCTATCGTATGAGGAAACTGTTGTCAATCACAGCAGAAGAATGGTAAGTTCAGATAGTTTTAACTCAGGTGCACTGAAGTGGAAGAGGCTATCTTGGCTTGAATATTAAATGTGCTACTTAGTGAAACATTTACCCTTTGGTTGGTGCCTAGAATTTTAAGAAGGAAGGCATCAATATTTGCCACCCACTTATTACATCCAGTCTGAACTATGCTGGGGATGCGTAATGAAAAACTGCTGTGACATCTGCAAGGAGACTGTGATAACACTGTCCAAGTCAATGCCTACGTTTTGAACATAACAAGTGTCAGCATAAAAACTCTATCAAGGGCTTTTAATGAGGATGGAAACATATAAAAGAAGCCACTTTATTTCTTCCATCAGGTGATTAAATAGTGTGGTAAAAAACATGCTATTCTTGAAAATACATCCTGCAAACAATAGTTTGGTATCGGGTTTTTTGCTTTGTTTTGTTTTTTTCAAGTGATGCACTACTAATCATAATGAAAAGGTAGATGCTTAAGAGGGAGGAGAAGGGTCCTCTGTAGAAATTAATGGATATGAGGATTTAAGAGTAGGTTGAAAATCTGTACCCAGAACATTTTCTCAGGCTTTTTTTTTCCTGCCTCCTCTTTCAAATTACTCATGTCCTTGCTCTTGGGATGTAAGAGCCGTGTTTCTCTTTGTCACAACCAAAACAATCTACATTACTTTATTAGATGATACTGCATGAACTTTCCATTTTATTCAATAAGATTTTACAAAGTAGGGTAATTTCAGATGCACAGAATAATGCTTTGTTATAGTACAGAAACACCATCATACACAATACCATGAGTTGGAGACTAGTACAAGCACTCATAATGGAAAGATGGGCAAACGGATTGCTGCCCATGGGAGGTGGCAACTGTTGCAGCATAGCACAGTGCAGAGTGCGGCTCCCCCCACCCCCCACAGGGCAGCACAACTGGAGTGGAGCCTGGGAGGGCGCGTTATGTGTGAGCTACCTGGTGCAGGTTGGGGCGGGGGTGGCTCCCCACCACTGCCCACACTCCCGATGGAAGCAGGGGGGACCCATGCCCCACAGATCTGTGTGCAGGGCTGGGGCGGGATACCCGCTGCGGGCTGAGGTCTCCCTGCGCTGCTGCTGCTCCCTGGCAGCCGAGCAGGCAGGCCATAGCATGGCACAGCAGAGCAGAGCAGGGCTGGGTGGGGAAGCTCCTTGCTGCTGTGAGCTCTGCGCTATCCTGGCAACACATCCCCTGCCCAGCCTGCGACAGAGAGGGGCACAACCCTGCACCACTGCCTTTGCTGCTGCTGGGTGGGCAGGGGGTGCCTTACCAGGGTGATGTGGAGCTCACAGCAGCAAGGAGTTTCCCTGCCTGGCCCCACTGTGCACTGTTGCACCGTGTCCTACCCACTGGACTGTGGAGGGCAACAGGGCAGGCAGCCCGAGCCTGAAGCAGGCAGCCCAACCCCACTCCTGCTCCGCGCACAGATACGGGGCACGTGGGTCCCTGGGAGTGCACGTAGCAGCAGAGAACTGTCTCCACCACCAGAGAAGTTATCTGCAACTATGTCCCACTCCCTGCCAGGGCCCTGTGGCTATGTATTTTGGCCCTGGGCCCCAAGCCCCATGCATTGCCCAGCTGGGCAGCAGCTCCAGCCCTGCCCAACTCATTTCCTCCCTCCCTATGGGAACCTCAATCCCCACTCCCCCCTGCCAGACTTACCTGTGGGAGCTGCTCTCCAGGCTGCCTGGCAGCTGTGTGCATGTATGTGCATGTAGTGCCCCCTGCCTGATCCCCCTCCTCCTGCTCTCCCCAGCCCCTTGCAAGCTGGAACTCTGTCAGCCAGCCGAGAGGTATTTGCAAAAGAGTAAAATCCATGTGTTTCTCCATTAAAATGAAAATTCCACATTTTTCTCGGGTGAAAGGGGAAATCTGTTTTTTTCTGCTTTTCCTTGGGAAATGGAAAATCTGGATCCCTGCTCATAATAAAGCACACATTCCTCACATTTATATATTAATGATTTTTAGTCCATAAAGTGTGACTGAAATTGCTGTTTGCATGTTGCTAGGACTGCTGTGATCATGGTAAAACAGAAGTTTTTATTTTGAAATATGATTACCTTAGTCTTCAGGTGCCAGGGAGATCCTGGCTGCTTTCTCTTCTGCAGCTGGGAAAATACACACTTCCAGACACCCTGATCTGTCTGCTGCTGTCATAAGATACACAGTTGCATGCCCCCACACCAATAGGGATAACCCTACTCCCCTAGTGGAATGACTTCTCTGGGGTTATTAGCTCTGGCCCTCCTGCAGGTTTATCGTATACAGGAATATGATCTGGCCTGAAATTATTTTTCAGGATAACATCTAATAAAATTCAGGTGTGTGCCTAGCAGGAGTTATATCAGAGGAACCCATGCTTGATTGGACTACCATATAATACAGCAGTATCTCTTTAATACTGTAATGGTATGACTACAGGAACAAGAACTGTAAAAACGGGACTCTCAACAGTCGAATTTGCAATGCTTAGGGTTGAATGGTTGTTTTACTCTCTTTCGCATGATAGGATTCATCATCCACTCTTTAGCCCTGCTTTTTAAAATATAACTCCCCCAGAGTTGTTAGAATTACAGCCTGTGTCATCTCAGGGGATAAAATAAATTGATATATACCAGGTGCACCTACACATGCCCCTGACTGTGCAGTACCTGGTACTCATTGCTACTGCGCAATAGTAGCGGTGTCATGGTTAGTGCCTACCAACCAGGGCCATCCCTGTGGAGGGTGAATTGGGGTGACCGCCCCAGTCCTCATGCTTTGGGGGGGCCCACGGAGCTGGGTGGAGCAGTGGCGGAGTGGAGCTGGGCAGAGTGGTGGCTCCGGATCCAGCCTCTTGCTACCCCACCATCACCACCTCACAGCAGCAGCTTCTTCAGATCTGGGGCCTGTGGGATTGGAGCATGGGCTGATTTGCCCTGGGTCCCACACCCTGCTCGGGTCAGCTCTGCCACCAACGCTATGTTGCTACAGCAATGAGCTACATCAGTGTAGCTCGTCGCTACGGTGACAGAGCATCTCATGTAGACATACGTACCTAGTAATAATTTACTTTTACACTGACTTAATGACTTTTTAATGAATTATTTTCATGTATATACAATGAAACAATTACAAGAGATGCTACACATTCAGTAGCTCCAATATGTGAAGTAAATTTATTATACTGAGAAACAGAGTTCTTCTGAGGAAGGAGATTCAATACAGTTTATAAATAGTTTATATATAGCTCAGATAAACTACTGAAACACTTTTTAAAAGTACTCAAGTGACTTGAGAGCCTTATTAATCATTACTTAGAAGCTGAAATCTCATTGATTTAGTGACACCTAAACGCAAAGGAACCAGATTAACAAAGGTATTTAGATACCTGAAAACAGTGTAACCAACATTGACAGTGCTTGTGGCCAGCTAATTAGCCCTGCCAACAGATAATGCCAATTAGTCTGCCTGAGAAGCTAAACAAATCAAGTATAGCAAGCAGCCTGCCTGGAGCAGCACTGCATGCCTGAGTGTGCTGATGCTACACAGATAATAGCATTAGACTTGACCAAAGCTATAGATAGATGCCTAAATGAACTGGCAAACGTTTTTTAGAAAAAAAATTCCTATTGAGTTTAGTGGGAATTATGTACCTAACCTTCTTGGGCACTCTTGCAAATCCTTAATCCCACTGAAATCAGGTAGCCTTTTGCACTTAATCTGTTTAGATGCTTAGTAAATACCAGTATTTTAGGCTCCTAAATACCTTTGTAAATCCGGCCCTAAGTCTCTCTTAAAAATGGAATTTAGGCTCTTAGGTCAATTACAGTAAAATTTCCAAAAGCCTCTTTCATCACATGGAGTTTCCATATACACAGCCTGATTCTAATGGCTCATTGGTAAATCAAGAGAATATATCAGGGGCTAGTCACCAGAACACCGAATATTGATTGCTAATCTTTTTGCAAAACTTGAATAAGGGGCCAAGTGATTAAAATATTAGGAGGGACTTTTCCTCAATTCATCTGGGTTTTGATGAATGTGCGTTCCTTTGAGGAGGTGAATACTACCATATTTACTCAAGTCTAAGATGACGAGTTTTTCCCGATTCGCCAGGTAGGCAAACCCCTTGTCTTAGATTTGCATACAAGGTGTGTGTGGTGGGAGGGTGCGGGGGGGATGCTGTAGCTCTGATTCTGGCCCTGAGCATAGGTTGGTACCCGAAACACACCTTCAGCACCTTCCTGCCCCCACTCCCCTGCTTGCCCTCTGCAGCTTCTGCCCCCTACTACCTCCTTGCCCTCTAACCGTCAGGTGCATCTTGGCACTGGCTTAGGCCGGATTCCCTCCTGGGCTTGGAGCACAGGGAAATTCCAGCCCCTACCCAGCCACTACTGTATTGCCCAGCAAAGGCTGTGCTTCCAGATGCTGTGCTTGTGGAAGGCAACAGAGCCTGAGCAACAGGAAGGGGAAGAGGAAGGGAAGAGTCTGCAGGAAGTTGGAGAGGAGGGTTTTAGGGGAGGTGTGCTGGTGAGGTGGGGCCAGGAAGGCTTCAAGGGTAAGAAGTGCGGAGCAGAGGGCAAGGGGACCATCTGGCCCACCCCAGCCACTGCTTTCCCTGCAGTAGCAGCGAGGGGAATGGGGCAAACTTAAGGCAACCCTCCAATAATCAGATGCTATACCTGGAAGATTATAACAAATTTATCAATTTTCCATGTATAGAACGTAATTATTGGGGGGTCATCTTACAGTCAAAGTCGTCTTAGATTTGAATAAATACCGCAGTATTTTTCTTTACATTATTGAAATTTCACATTGCCTGGAAAAATCATGGCCTTACTGTGTAAGATATTGATCAGTGCTGCATTCATTAAAACACCCGCCACAGATTTATCTTCTGTGTGTACTGGGAGCAAAAGTCTTCCTGGGAGTCTAGAAGAAGGGTGCCAGAAATGTAGCTGTACTTCTGAGTGTAGCACTAAGGCAGCGTTCTTTATTCATCTGTACACCAAGAAGCTGGAAAGCACACGAAACTGGAAGTACTCAGATTTTCCCATCTGTGCACATGTGCTTAGCTGGTGTTAAATTATCAGTGTAAGGGCCTAACGGCTTCATAATATACAGAGAGAGAAGGAGATTCCCACAGACTTTTTTTTTTTAATTGAAGCCAGCTGAGTAAATTCATAGAAAGTTGTAACAGGACAAGTGAAATGTATACCCACATTCCTTGGGAATACAAATGCCTTTAACACGTACAGTATTTTATGTGAAATTTATTCTAGAAGACACCATAACTATATAATTTTTTCATCACTATGTTTTAAAACTATCACTTTCAAATGAAATAAGGTGATATAAAAAAGACAAAACACCTGATATTCCTCTCCCAGATTTAAGAACAAAGAAAGGGGTTAACTTCTGACTTATTCTGGGTCTCTCTTCAGATTTATTACTAATTACAGAATGACTTTAAAATGTAGCTCCAGTTTAAACTACTGTGAGTGAAAACCAGCTGGAATTACTCAATTTAGGTTCAAATCTAATAACATCTTGCAGTTATTCTCTCTTTAGTCTCAAATATCCTTTCAATTAGATTATGTTTAAATAAAAATAAAATATTTTCTTATTTGGCAGTGAAGACTGGTAGGGAATAGTGTAGGCTGACCTCAGATGCTGTGAATACTTCTCCGTGCTGCTCTCCCGTGTTACATCAGCTCTGCTTAGCTTTGTTCTTCTGACTTGAGGAGGATGGTCTTGTGGGTAAGGCAGTAGACCCAGTAGACCAGCAGTTCCCAACCTGTGGTATGTGTACCACCAATGGTACACAGACAACCTGTCAGTAGTACTCATTAACACATTTATTACAGTTACCTTATATAACAGAATTTGCTGGTGGTACTTAAGGTTGAACTGAAACATTTGCTGGTGGTACTTAAGGTTGTATCGGTTTAAATTGGTGGCACACAATCTGTCAGAGTTTAGGAACCGCAGCATTAGGCTGTAACTCAGGAGATTAAGGGTCAGTTTCTGGCCCTGCCACAGACTCTTAGTGTGATCAGTCTGCTGGGGATGTAAACTGCTAAAGCTCCCTGTTGTTGTAGCTCATGTTTTTAGTTCTGGAGGTCTCCAGATCAGTTCCCCATGTGTTGGTCAAGATGGTGGTTGTCACACTATTATCTAATGGTTTATACCAAACAGGGTGCTGTGAGATCCTTTCAAGGGTGCTGTGTGGTGTCATGCAATGCTGACAGTCTGAGGTGTAAAAACATACTTCGCAAGATATGTCCAGAGGCCACGTCCAGATGTGCAGGAGCATGTGCTTGCAGCAGTAAAAATAGTAGCAGCACAAATTTGTGCCACTTTTTGCTGCAGTGCACACGCCTGCATGTGCACTTTGGGGAGGAACAATTGTCCCACTTTGGGCAAACTGCCCTTGCCCAGCTCCTCCTGGCTCTCAGCATGCTGGAGGAGCCAGGATACAACTATACATGTGGAAACGCTTTGGCTGGCAGCCAAAGTGTCTCCTTGGAGGACCGAGCCTCCGAGTCTTCTGGCGCATGTTCCTGTTGCACGTGCCATGTTGCTTTTTTTCCTGGTGCTTTTTTTTTTGTTACCAGGATTTCCCAGTAACACATTTTGGCCCCACACTGGAAATTTGCAGCACAAGACACATTTTAACATTGCCCACATGTGGTTTGTGGCGCCTCAAAGAGATTTGCAGCTCCACAAATGGCACATGTTTGCATGTCTGGACACGGCCAAAGATTTCAAATCGGAATCATTAGTGAAAAAACATTATGACTAGTGGTTGTGATCTTTCTAAGTTCTTTGCAATAGAAGAATTGCTCTAGTATTTTTCCATAGTTAAAAAATGAGTGACAGGTAAGAGCTGGCATTTTCCTAGGGGTGCCTTGAGCCCAGTGAGGGGTACTTTTATTATAAAAAGGTTGAGAACCACTGGGCTATAAAATAATGCTTTCTGTTCTTTCTCTTCTGCTTTTTACTTAGCCCTGTGAAAATCTGGGAGCCAGACCTCAGTTTTTGAATCACTGGAGTAATTTTGGTTTTGGAGTAATACAATTCTTAAAGACTATTTCAGGTTCCCCCTTTGTAAAACCGGGGAAATCGGCCAAATCTGAAATTAATGAGAGCCTCTGCAGCGCCTTCAGTGAGCCCTGCATCAGGCCCAGTACTGCTCATTACACAGAAGCATTGTAAAGATAAGGTCAGTGATGTTTGTGAAGGACTCAAATAAGTACAGAAGGGCTGGCATACGCAGATAGAGGCTGAGTAAGAATTAATGATGTGTGGAGTAGAAGAACAGGGATCCTCCTTTGAATAGATACTACCTACTTTGCAGTTTTCTTGTGAGCTGGACAAAGGTTTACTCCAGCTGAGATGAGACCCTCACTCTGAAGTCATCTGCATGACCTAAACCAAGACGTGATTCCAGGTTTTTTAGAAGTGAACCGTTTATACATCCATTTTGAAATAATGCTGTACTAGTAATTTATTCATCTGATGCGATACATATTAAGGGAAATTTAGTATTGTAGGATCCGCTTGAGCTGTAGATGTATCAAAGGCTGAGATTTAGTCACAGAAACTGTGAATTGGCTTTTTGATGCTCATGACACACCTTGCCACTCGGGGAGCAGAGTACTTAGGATCAGAGTATAAACTAGAGCTGCTGGCCTATGAGAAAATGAAGGTAGTGGCACTCCACCAGAAAACTCTGCTGAGGAAGAGTTCCCTAGTAGGGCAGTGTAGTGAGGAAGGTTTTTGTTGGCCCATAGAAAAAGAATCGGTACATTAGGCCTCCATATTATACCTCCCAGAAGTTAGTGCTCATCTTATTTTTGCATCCTTTCACACTGTGTTCATCTGTCCCATATGGTTTTTGCCTTTAGGACCTATTACTGTCTGGCTCTGATCTTGGCTTTAACATGCCATGAAGGAGTTCAACACTAGACTGGTTGGAAAAGAATGATGAAACATTTCCTAATGTCCCCATTTGCATATTATTTGAAGTAGTAACGAGCCAGTTTGATGTTGATAACGTTCTGACAGGACCAAGGCAACCTGCCTGCCTGGGTTCCTGCTGTGTCACCCACTCAGCAATTCAGCATCCTACCAAACAGATGGCAACTTAGGCAGGGACTCGCAGCTACTAGGGTGCATGGCTCCAGGCCAGCACCAGGTGGACTGCTCCAGAGCTAAGGCTACACCCCTTCTCATGGAAAAAATGATATTTTCTTGGCTTTCCATCTAAATGAGAATGAAGCCAATTTTCAGAACATCCCTCAAAATAGCTACAGGTCTCCCCTCCGCTCTAATCAGCACTGCCTGCCCACAAGACGGGGCCTTTACTCTGCATTTCAGTGACAGCAGAATCCCAGCCCCTACCCTTTGCAACAGGGAACGCAGGATCCATTTGGCACCACTCCCTCGCTGCTCAGTGCCACAGGCTTTTACAATGTTGTAACAACAACAGGAATCCCATTTACAGTCGGAAGTGGCTGACTATATTTCCCCAGCATTCAATTGGACAAGACAGTGGAAGTGGGGAGCCTGGGGTGGGATGTTGCACTTCTTTCCTCCTAGATCAGTCTGTCCCCTCACTTAATCCTCCCTCTCAATTTTTGCCAGTCTCATAACTCCTCCTGCTGCTTAAAGAAGCAGCTCACAGAGGAGCCTTCTTGCTCCTCCTGTGAAAAGGAGAATGGCAGCCACTGGACTACTTTCTTTGCTCCCTTGAAAAACAAAAGCTGTGGGGCTTGGAGCCATCCCCCCTCTCTTCCCTTCCTATAGGAGCATTGGCTCTTTATAGAGGTCCCTTGCCTGATGATGCCTAAGTGACAAAGAAAAGCGCAGCATTTCAGAGCAATTGTAAATCTGGGACCAAATTGTCCTTGTATCTGGGTTTAAGAGACTTAAGCCATATGGGATTACCTGGACAGTCCCTCCAGAGAGAGATATCCAGTCACACAAACCCTGAACATTATGAACAGTGTTTATAGTGAGGACTGAAATATTTTTTGAATGGTGTCCCCTCGCTTCTTGTTCAGCGATAAGAATTGAGAAAGTCACAGGGATGGTTGTATTGGCTGTGCGCTGGGTTTCCAGCACAGCTCTGTCAGTACAACTCAGTCCTGATCAGCAACTCCCAGGAGCAAAATCTGTCATTTATGTTTTGTTTTCTAACCATGAAAAATATTTACTAGGGACTGAGTAGAAGTTGCCGAATTAACCCCTTGTTTCACCTACTATTGAGATAGTTAAGAGGATTTCCTAGTACACAAAAGCAGACCAGTCATAACACACTTGAAGCACATAAAAATAAAAACTTATCTGAGTGCTGGAAGATGAGCCGTGATCCTAAGGCAGTCAATGCTGGCTCAGTAACAGGGTCATTCGGTTGCACAGCCTATTTTTGTTTCCAAAATGAAATATTCCAAAATACTAATGACATGGAATTCTTTAAGTCCCAGTTATTTGTCATGCTGAAAATATACAAGCAAGAAATACAGCAGCTCCACAAAGTTCTCAGATTGCTAACCTCCCACCAAGTTTTACTTGAGACACCATAAAAATGGATTCTCAAGGGTATCGGCATGTGAACAGTAAACAGCACAGGAATGCAAGGTTTTGGGTGGAAGATACAGCTAAAGCATTTGCCAGCAAGGCCTTGGAGGAGGTTAGGTTTGAAACTTTACAAAGATAAGCAGCCACAGCAGCATTTATATTTACAAGTAGCTACCAACCCACTTTCTTCTCCCCAGATTCTCCTTTGGGGATGAAACAATTTCGTAAAGACAAGAAATAGAAGCTGGATTGACACTCTTTAAAATATATGTCTAAGGGTACTCCTATAATATTTGGATCTGATCTTTAGCTGGTTTCAATCAGAATAGCTCCACTTACATCAGTGGATATGCTTCCTTTTTTTCCTAAAGCTTCTTTATAGAGAAGTGTGGATATATGGATGACGGTGTACATATACTTTGTATGTCAAAATCCCTTTAAAGATGCAGCTTCAACTTTTCTTTCTCTCTCTCTTTCTCTCTTTGTGACATGTTTGCTCTGAGATCTCCTTCCAGGCATCTTATATTAAAGTATATGTGACAAGCACCAGATCCACTTTCATGCAGCTGTGCCATATGTTAGTTTTCATACTAATACATTGTTACAGTTCTACTGAGTTCAGTTATCTAGAGATCGGATTCACCACATGTTCATTGTGTTCTTTGGCTACCAGGTCAAGAGCGATAGGAAGAGCTGAAGCTTGTATGTTAAGAATTCCTATTGACTCCATGAAACATGCTCTTCATATTTAGGAAATGAAGAGAACCATTTTTCCAGCTTCCCTTTATGTTTTTTGTCAGAGAGTCTGACCACTTCATCAAGATTTAAGACTAAACATACTGTTATTCTATGAGGCAGAGTCACTGTCCACCACCAGGAGATAATTTAAAGTTATTTGATACACAACCTTACTTTGTGCACCTCTACTGTTCTTCATGCAGAAATCATCCTCTAACGCATTCTGCTGTCAAGAGAAAATTTGAACTACTGGTAGAGCAAAGACAGCAACCAGAAGTAATAATTAAGGGGCCCACTCACTGTTGTGCCAACGAACAGTGAGATAAATGGAAATCTGGGGTAGATTCAGACCTAGGTCACAGGAAGGCAAGGGCCAAATCCTGCTTACAGTTTTAGGCATGCTGTTCCCACTGACTTCAGAAGAGCCTGTGAATACCTATGACAGCTCAAAATGATAATGTTATGTAATGTTAGAGCAGCGATTCTCAATCGAGATGCTGTGGCACCCTGGGGTATCTTGAGATCCTTTCAAGGGAGCTGCGGGTTGCAATACAATGCTGTCACTGTTGATATGCAGACATGATTCACAAGATAAACCAAGAATTTTTAATAGGAATCCATACGGTTAAAACCAGTCTGACCTGTTGTGGACTTCAATGCGTTCTGTGCAACAAGAGAATTGCTCCATTATTTTTCTGTAGTCACAAGGACAAGCAAAAACTAGGAGCTGGCATTTTCCAAAGGGTGCCTTGAATCTAAAAATGCGGAGAACCACGGGGCGTCTATACACATGCTCTGGGCTGGAGGGAGAGGGGGGGTTGCTTTAATTAGAGCAGCTCTCGGCGCTGATCTAATTAAAGCACCCGCAGTGTCACGTGTATTCAGCGCCCCACACTTCAGAATGGTGGCGGGGGACTTTAATTAAAGTTCATTTGTCTTTGCAGGATAGAGGAAGAAAACCTCAATCTTCAATCATATTCTATAGTACAGTTCCTTGTCTTTGTCAGGGATGAAATTCTGGCCCTGGGGACCACAAGCTCTTCAGTCTTTCACCAGTTGCCAGAGTCCCTCTTGTAGCCACAGGTTCTGCTTCCACTCTTTGACCTGGGATTACTCACAATGTCTTGCGTCTTCCCCCAGTAATACCAATGGCTCTCCCACTAGATTGAGTTAAAACCAAATTCTGGTTCTCTTGAATCCAGAAGGAGGTTTGCAGTTGTCTTCACAAGGAACAGGGTTTAGCCTTTGAAAAAGAAGCACCTCTCCCTAGAATCGACTTTGTTTACTAGCTGACAGACAAATGCAGTGTGCTTTTTTCATACCTTTTCTTATCTTTGCAGTTATCAGGAGACACCATGCACCTACTTCTCACATGTTGCTGGTAGGTTGCGCCTTATAAAGAAGAACATTGGCATCTCCCTGCCCAGGTTACTTCTGGGTACCTTGACACAATGCACATTTGCACAGGAGAAAATACATGTCATTCATAATCTAAATATTTGAGAATATCACCTTTGTCTCTAACATTAGTGCATGTAATAAACTTTGAGTTCTTAACCTTTTCTGAAAATGTTACCAAGGCCTGAGTCCTGAGGCTGGTTTCTAGTTACTCATTAGTAGATTTGACCTTTCTTATCCATACAGACAACTGATGGAGGGCTATACAGCTTTCAGTATTATTAAATTGAATTTGGGTAAAATTCTTCCTCTCTCTCTCTCAGTGACTTCTGAGCATTAAAGTTATCATCTGTCTCTCTTGACAATTTTTAAAATCATAGACTTGAGGTATATTTTGAACACCTCCGGATTTTGAGGATTCCCAGGTATTTGTTTGATTTCACGTCTTCTGTCCATTCTGTATTAGCTTCTTGTCACCATCGTATTTGAATGTATTAAGTCAGGCAGCACCAGGCCAGTCTAGG
Organism: Crocodylus siamensis; assembly: GCF_052110815.1. Taxonomy (NCBI): domain Eukaryota; kingdom Metazoa; phylum Chordata; order Crocodylia; family Crocodylidae; genus Crocodylus; species Crocodylus siamensis. The sequence goes on from NC_143395.1 coordinate 398,928,461, forward strand.
ACCCACGCTGCACCCAACATCAGCCCTGTAGCAGCCAGTTAGGTGCCACATGCAGCATGGGTCTCAACCTGGCTGGACCAGATGCTGTGCGTGGCATATATCCTGGAGTGGGCAGGGAGCCACTGTGTGAGGTGCACATCCTGGCCTGTGCACATGGGTGCAGTCTGGTGCATGCTGTGTGTGGGTCCCCTCTGGACCCAGAGACAGCATTGGGAGCTGGGTAATGCAGCTCTGTAGACCAAATCTGGCCCACAGGCCCTGTCTTTGAAATCCTTGCAGTAAGTGATAGGACTAATCATCTGTCACATGTTGTTTCTTTCATCCTCATTGCTCTGAGAAAAAACATATGGAATGGAAGGTGATCACATTTCTGATGGTTCTTAATTTCTGGGGGTATTTATTCCACAGTCTTGTACTGGGCCAGCAGGAAGTTCTTCTGCACAGAGGAGGTCTCTCTTGCTCCTTGTTCCAGGTCAGAGCAAAGTAGTGAAAGGCTTAATTTTCACCCCAAGGCCTGTATCGTGTATAAAACTGTTCCGTGAAGTAGTACAAACAATGTCTACACTGCTGAAGAGTGTTGTTTACCAAACTTTTGATCTAATGATTACTCATTTGGTGTCACCTTTAAGGGAGTAGACAGTCAAAATATTTGCCACTCAAAATTCACATTAATAAGTCATGCTGTTATTATACCTGCTTAAGCTAACACCATTGATTTCAAGAAATGATTATATATGGAAAGTTTCCAAACCCCAATAGAAACCCTTTTGGGAATCTGCTTTAGCTTCATGACAGGTGTAATAAATACGAAAATGCAAAAGACATAAGGAGAAGCGATTGTAGGTTAGTTATCAAGGCTCCCCGGGGTTCTCCATCTTGGCCTGTAAGCAGCAAACCAACATCTTCTCCACTGTGAGTATAATATCCCGTCTTTTTAAGGTATTGAGACTAAAAGCACTGGCTTGGCACTAACCCTGTTGCCTGGCTTGTTGGAGCCTCCTGCTAGGGTCATTGATTTGGGCTATGGTAAGAATAGGCATCAACTCAAGGGGAGCCAAAAAGCCCATACTTCCTATGATAGCTAAGGCCAAGATCTACATACGTAAGTAGATGCCTGAAGCTCCTAAGCTCATACTTAGACATCTAGGCCAGGGACAGAAGTTACACACAAACCAATTTAAGTAATCAGAAAATGGTTTAAACCTGTAACAGAATAGAAGATCAGTGCACATAAACTAGTTTTAAAAATGGCTGAAACTGGTGTAAGATCAATCTGGTTAAATGCAGTATCATACTTAACTGATTGGGTCAAACTGGTTTCTGAAACTTCTGTTCCAGACTCTTCCTGGTTCAAGTTAAATCACAGTCCCGCAGCATCCCAGCATGCTCTACAGCCCTGGGCTGGGCTGGGCTATGCTGTGCTATCTGTGCCACCAGAGAAGGGTTGCAGGTGGGGAAGGCAGGGATTGCACCCCCCGCCCCCCACCAGGCAAATCCCAGCTGGGGTCTGGGGCCAAGGAGGTGGGTTAAATTTCCCTTTCCCGGAGGACAGAGGTGCCCTGCCCTGCAAAAACTTACTGCTGGCTGCAACTGTGGACTACAAATCCCAGAGGCACCTGGAAGCAGAAAGAGGAAGTGATGAACAACCCTGCGGAATCCTGCAGCTGTGATTGTGGACTGCAAATCCCAGAGATCTTGGGAGCGGCAGGAAGAGGAAGAGAACACACAGCTCATGCTGGCTACATGCCAGAGAGCTGTGCTCTAGCGCCCCCTCACTTCTGGTGTGAGCTACTACAGGCATGTGGCTGCATTTTCTGAATCAAAAGTGAACGTCTGTCCAGTTGTTTCTCAGTTTAATCTGTGCATTTTAGACTAACCTGCAAATGTTGAATTGATTCAGCCTCAGGCTTTTTGACTATCTATATTTAGCCCTGGATAACAGTCTGATGTTTGAAAATGATGAACAGTCAATAGTTTCCACAGGTTCTCACTGGCATCACTGGAAGATGGCAGACCTTACACTTTTAAATACAAAGCTCATATATTTGTTCTTAAATTGAGAAAATATATGAAAGCCCTAATTGAAAATAAATATTGAATCTCAAGTGCCACCCTTATATTGTTACTTTGCAAATTATAAGGTCAATGTAAAAGACTCAAGGCCATGTTTTTACTAGCATAACTAACAAAACCAAAGGAATTACTCCTGCAAAGAAAGTGGACCTTGGTAAATGCAATGGAGATTATACCCTAAAATGTTCTTTAGGATGAAAGATACTGTCTTAATTTATGTTATTTTGGGGTGTCAGAAGCCATACATGTTCGGTACTCTAGGGTGTCAGGCAAGAATCCACATTATTTTGTATATAAACAAATAATCCTTAAGGTTAGTTCCACAGGACAGCACAAATAATTACATTTCTCTCAACACAGGGGTAACATAAGTAATGAGATCTAGGTTGGTGCAAGCATTCTGGGGATGCAGTTCTAAAAAAGCTGCAAATCCTTGAGGAAACACTGTAGCTCAGAAGCCTGCAAATAATGGATTACAACAATCCAGCCACAAAGTGATAATAATGAATATACCTATTTCCTTTAATTGACTGCAAATTATTTCAATTATCCTCCCTTCTAAAACATGTTTGTCACTCTGATTAGTCTCCCTTTGCATTTTCTAAATGGTTCAGTAAACTTGATGCTGTCCACAATTCTTCTCTATGAAGCAAGACTAAAGTGCATTGGGTGGAATTGATTTTTGTCTTAGTATTTTAAATCTGCCAATTAAAAAGTCCCTATATTCATAGATTCATTGGGAAGTGGGGCTGGAAGGGACCTCTGTAGGTCATCTAGTCCACCCCCCTGCCTGAGGCAGAATCATCCCTATCCAAACCGTCCTATCCAAATCCATTGTTTTACCTTTTAGCAAAACTGCACAGTCAACCCTGACATGGCTCAAGACATAAAATCCTAATTAGCCACAGATAGAGCAAAAGCACTATGGCGGCCAATGTCCTGCTACTAAAAAAGGATTAAATATGATTAAGAGATCCCAGGAAGAGGGCCAACCCCCCCCCCCCAACTACAGTCCATCTCAATCTGACCCCCACTCAGGCAAAAACTCCCACGGTCCATACCAACCTGACCATGGGGTAAAATTCCTTCCTGACTCCAAATATGATGATCAGTCTGACCCCAAAGTGGAGGGGCAAGACTCTTTAGCTGGGAACTTCCGGGTTTAAGTCCCAGCAGGAGCATTGGCACATCCAAGTCAAAATCCCCATCCTTGGCTGCAGCCACCACCCAACACCTCTGAGGAAGGCTGTAAAAAAAGTTAAGCTGTGGCAAACTGCCACGCATAATGGAGAATCAAAGTCATGGAATGACGTTCTGGCCACACTGAAGTCAGGGGAAGCTTTGCCACTGGCTGAAATGAGGCCAGATTTTCACTCAAGGGGCCTGAGGCTGTGTTGTTCTGCACCATTTTTAAACCGGGGTAGCTGACTCGCAGCTGGACATGGCCAGTCTGGGAAGAATCAGAGCTAACTGGGACTCCCCAAAACATTAACACTTCTCAAGTCAAAATCCTATCAAGACAGCCTCACACTTCTAAGGCCTTTCACATCTTGCAAATTCCGTGCAGGATTAAGTTTCCATTGTCAGTCTTGTGAAGCAAGTCAAGACTCAACTAAGTGTTTAAAGAAAAAAATAGAGAGGCAGCAGACACGGGGATGGAGAGAATGGAATGTCGAACAGAAGCACAGCCCCGAATCGGTGGAACTCTGCGGCTCTTCTCGTTTGCCTATCAGTCCACTTCTCTCAGAAATTTAGGCTTGGTCACCACTCAAAAGTTATATCACCTACATGTACTAACTTACAAAACTTCAGTTCATTTCAATCAATTAATTTCACTTATCATCCTGAGTTGACAAGCTTTTTCACTGTGGAGCAGGCCTGATCTCTTGGAGAAGGAAGAGGAAAGCAGAGAAATTCCCTCAGTAAACGATGCGTTCCTTAGCTTTAACCTGCCCAGCAATGAGGTATATGAACCAGGTCCCCAAGTAGTCTAAATGACCACTTTCAGTTCGATGAGCTATTCCAGTTTATACCAGCCGAGAATCTGAGGTAAATCAGTGGATCTTGCTTTGAAGTAGACAGAATATTGTCAGTTAACACCTGGCCCTGTCTTTGTTTCATAGTTTCATAGTTGTCAGGGCTGGAAGGGTCCTTACTTGGGTCCAGCCCCCCTGCACTTGGGCAGGAAAGACCCCTGGAGTCAGATAACCCCAGCAAGGTGGGTGTCAAGACGCTTTTTGCAGATTGCCAGTGTACCACCTCTGGGGACAGCCTGTTCCAAGCACTCAACTTGTAAAGAAGTTTTTCCTTACAAGTTCATGTCCTTTCATGGCACATGTCCTTTCATAGGATCTATGAAGTGAGCTCATGCTCACAAAAGTTTATGCACATCTGCTTTAGTTAGTCTGTAAGATTCGTGTCTCTTCTGCCCTGTATGTTATTAATTGCAATTTACATTATGACAGGTTGGCATAATGCTGAAAACTTTGTGTGTTTCTATTACTGCCGTTATGCCATTTTTCAGATTTCTATGAACAAGTCTGTGCTCATAACCGAGGCAACATTCCTGCCTCTGGGATAACTTATCACTATAGCTTAATTCACTATAGTTCTGTTTCCATCTCCCTCTATCTTTGTTCCATTTCTAAAGAAATGGCAAAAGTCTTTAGGACAAGATCTTGCCTCTCTGCACTGGGCTTTTTTCTTCAGAGTGTAAATTTCTATTGCATATATTGCACTGCGGTCCTGTGTGGGATTCCTGTTGAGCTCAGTGGAGACATTCAACGAGTAGGATTTTGATGTAGGAGACAATAGGGCTGCCTTCCTTGGGTAATTTAACCACCTGCAAATTCCCATAGTCTCATAGGCATTCAAAGTATATATGGCCTAGAGGAGCAAGCGTCCATTTTTTAATTGCCAAAACTGAGAACTTAAAATGGGACTTTTCAAGTTGGGATTTTTGCTTTGTTTTTCTTAGCTGAAAAAAATTTTATCAGATACTTTTTCAGTCACATCGATGATGGCATTTTTAACATTTACTTATCTCAGTCAAGGCCATCAAAATGGAGGCTCGTGGGTTAAATCATGGCCCGTGAGGCATAAATTCAGTGGTGGGGCTAGCAGCAGTGGCATAACCACCATGGTTGCTGTATAGCAGCATTTCTTAATCCATGGGTTAAGTGGGTCACGGAAATATATGAAAGGGCAGCGAACAACTTTAAAAATGGATCAACAAACTTTAAAAATGGATTTTCTCTCTTTTAAAGGAGAAAAATGTGGGAAACCGTAGCTTTTCTCTTGCGGGCTGGCAGAGTTCAAGACTGTGAGGGGTTGCTTGGGGACCCCCCCTTCCCTGCTCCACACACCGGGGGGGTCGGAGGCAGGGGGCAGCAGGCTGGGAGTGGGGGGCACTGGGTCAGGACTGGCCATAGATGCTTACAAGTGGGTCCTGGTTCCAAAAAGGCTGAAAACCATTGCTATATAGCAATGTGTCGGTGGGGCCAGCACTCAAGGGATTAACGCCATTGCTGCCCACTCTATAGCAGAATTTCTAGGCTGAGGTTCCTGTTGAGGGCACCTTTTGGTGGCAGCGGGGTGAACACTGGCGTTAACCCCATCACCCCACCACTGAATTTCCAGCTCAAGATCTTCATTAGGTATGCTTTTGGTAGCAAGGCAAGAAGTTGTGGCATGGTTAGCATGTGGGTGTTAATACCGATGCTGTTCACCCCACTATCAGAGGTGTATTGTGTGGCCTGCATCAAGCCCCGCCCATGGTTCAGATCTGGCCTGCCAACCCAGATGAGTTGGACAGCCCTGATCCAAATTATCCAAAATTCAACGGGATGGAATCACAGTTGGTGTGAATTGGCAAGATTCCTTTGGGAGTTATACCCACATAGACCTAAAATACTCCAGCTACGTATCAAGCTCCCTGTGTTGGAAAGCAGGAGTTTTAGGACATTTTAGGTGCACATGGAACTTGGTTTGACCTTAGAAACACACTTTAAGCCAAAATCTTACTTGGTGTAAGTCAGTTGAGCTGTAGTTGAAGATCTGTTGCTTTTGTCAGCATTACAGTGTTCCTATTTCAAAAGCTCAAATTCTGCTTTCCTTGCTGTTCTGAATATATTCTCTTACCTGTTTTAGGGTTTGGAATATCTCTATCACTGCAGTCTGAAAGGACTCTTATATTTTCATATTGTACATTCTCATGATTAAAGTAAAAGCCTAAAAAACAACATATTGACTTCATATAATGGGCACTAAATATTTTTTAAATTGAACCTGTGATTTATTAATTTTTTTAATCAAAAGGCTTATTTTAAAAAATGAAGATGTTAGCAGAAGTGTTTTTAAACTTCTGATTTTGACCAAAATGAAAACAGGAGATTTAAAAATCTGAAACTCAAAATTAATTTTAGTAATGTATTTCCCTTTGTTTTCTTTGTTCTTTTTTCCTCCTCTTTTCAGTTAAATATGGAGGGTCAGAGTTTTACAAGGACAAGAAGTTTGAGCTCTGAGATTATTGCTTCCCATTTTGAAGGACTCTGTTGAATATGATTAATATAATTTAACACGTGACAGCAAAAGCAGCAAGTCACTGCTTTTTTTTTTCAAACAGCCAGCTTCCAAAAGTGAAAAATGCTTTACTAATATCACAAGTCAGTTGACAGCCAGCATTCAGAAAAATGGCTCTGTTTCATTTACTGAAGTAGCTTAGCTATCATTCAGCTTAGACTAAACAGTCTTTTGCAATAGTTAAACTCTGTGTTTGTGCAGAACACACTACATTAAACCTTACCTAAATCTGGGTCATAAACTTCCTATCTTATCACCCACTTCTTATCTCTTCCTTTCAGACAAGATAACAGTCTAGTGACTCTTGAGTTATTGGTAATAGTTCATGTTAAGAAAAGAAGATATTTACATGGAGATTTTACATAGGGGTAAGATACTTCCCCCTGGTTTCAAGAATGTGAACATTTTAAAGGCAATACAGTAATACTTTGCATGATGTCTTTGATGGGAAAACTCAAAGTGCCTGAAATATGTTAATACATTAATATAGTCACCACACCCCTGTGTTATAGGAAAGTAGAGAGAAATGAATAAAGTAATGCACAGAGGACTGGAGTCTTAGATGAAGTTAATAGGAGCTGCAAGTGCTCAGCACCTCTGGAACTTGGGTACAGAGGAGGTGGGGATTTGCTTGAGGGCACAGTGTAAATCAATAGCACAGCTGAGGAAATAACCCAGGAGTCTGGATTCCCAGCCCACACCCAGGAGACTACTCACCCCCCCCTTCAGCTGTAGTTTGCTTTCAAACACTCTGGTAATGCAACACCCTCCACTCTGGCCATACATGAATTTCAAAAGAAGTGGAGTTTGGAGTCAGTTCCAGTGAGATGCCAGACTTTCAGCTGCTTATCAGAATCTCTCAAGTCTGCAGAACTGGTGTGAAAATCTCCAGAGAATAGACTTTTTAACATTATTTCTGGCAACTCCTTGCACCTAGGCCCAGCTGGAAATTTTATGTGAAAATCTTTACCCAAGGCATTTTGCCACTTTCGATTCAGGACAGACATTTAAATATTGAGAACTTCCAAAATGGTGCAATTTAAATTTGATTCTGTAACAAGAGGAAGAGTCAGGGGCTCTCTGTTCAACTGGTTTACCTACCACTCTCCAGAAGACTCATTTGGGAATAATAGATGGAAAAACCTTCCTAGATCTTTAGGTCATCTAACTCGGGGATGGCCAACCTGCAGCACGAGTGTCACATATGGCACAGACAGCCTCTGCATATGGCATGTGGCAGATCAGGGAGGGGACAGGAAGTACAGCAGAAGAGATAACAGGAAGCAAATGACAGAGCAGGAGTTAGGCAAGGAATATAAAGCAGCAGAGCCGGGCTTAGGGGTGGGCAACCACCCAGGGAGCCACGATTAGGGAAGTGCTATGCATGCACACACACAGAGGCCACAGTGCTCTCCCCACCACACCACCCTAATCCTTGTCCTAGGGAGGAGGAACAGTGCCCAGCCTGGCCCAATTCCTCCATCTGCTGCTCAGGAGGAGCTGGGCTGGGTAGTGCAGGCAGCTCCACCTCTCCACCAAACTGTGCCAAACTATGCCCTCTTTGGGCAAACTGGGGGCAGTAATCGGGGGGGGAGGGTTTACAAAAAATACAAGTTTACTTAGGGTACTATTTTCCTTATAGCCAGCTCTGCAAGGCAGGAAACAGAAAGCAGAGCAGCAGATGTTTTTTTGTTCTCTGCCTAGAGCAGCAGCTCAGGCAGAAGATGACCTGGCACTCGGGGAGGTTGCAGGGCTACCTTATGGTGCATTTGCCCAAAAGGTTGGCCCACACTGATCTGGCTCAACTCCTGCCTGCTCTGGATTGTTCCTTACATTACACTTTCCAGTATTTTGTCCAGGCTAATTTTAAATCAAACAATGAAACTTTCAAGGCTTCTACCACTCCCCAGAAAAGTCTGGTGCTCAGCCTGCAAGATATCACAGCAAGGAAGCATTTCTGTGCAGCAGCCAACACTTTCCTTTCCTTTTCTTAATTTCACCTTACAGCTCCTGCTTAGACACCCTTTATAATGCTAAATAATTAATCTGTCCTCTTTGATTCACATCTTAGTCAAGCTGTACATAGTAGAGCTCATCCTTACAAATCAGTCTTCCCCACCACCACCAGATCAATGATGTTGTTACTCTCTGAGCTGTCTCTAGTTTGGGGATATTTTATTGGTAGTAAGATGCCCCACGCTGTATGTCGTATAGCAGGTAGTCACATTTGAGCTGTTTATGAGCACCTCACAAAAAGAATTTAGCTTTGGACATAACTGAAGGTTTGGGTTGACTTTAACCATACATTTTCCCTACTGTCTAATGCTTGGATTTTGCTAAAAATTTCCAGGCTAATATTTTTGGTTATTATTCTCAAAAGTAGTCCCCCCCCGAGTGGCTTTTGGGGGGAAAAATCTGCCTCTGGAGCTCTATGTTTATTATGTCTTATTTATTTATGGATCATATGCGGTCACTTTACAGATAAAAAAATACTAGTAGTCTCTTTTTCCTACCCAGAGCTGCTAGCTCTGCAGATTTATCTTGGGGCCTGAAAATCAAGCCAGCTCCTTTCCTCCTCACACATTATCACTCATACACCTGCCCCAGTCTGTGTTGTAGTTGAAGGTGCATTACAAGTGTATGGTAACATTTTCAAAACCACCAAGGAACATAAAGCCTATGTACTCCATCTCCCTTCCATACATACATGTGCATGTCCCACCCACTAGTTCCCAAATACCAGAAAAAAGGCAAAGTAGCCACCTTCAAGCAGCTCTGACCATGTACCAATAAGAATGTGCAGGACAGTAAGCCTAAAATAGCACTAAGTGCATGGTAAGGGTTTGAAAGTGGCTACATAGTTTCATTTCTGGGATTTGTCATGTATGGAGTAGAAGCAAGTGAACAGGCCATGCTTCACAGCAGCACTTCTAGGCATGGCACTAAGGCCAAGTACAGACAGTCAAAAAGCCCGAGGCTGAATCGATTCAGTCTTCACAGGTTAGTCAAAGCTGCATAGATTGAACTGATAAGCAAGTGAACAGACATTCACTTTTGATTCAGAAAATGCAGCCATGTGTCTGCAGTGGCCCAGACCAGAAGACAAGGGGTGCTAGAGCATGCTTCCCTGCTCAGTTGGAGCAGACAGCTTGGACCAAGCCTCGTCCACCCACCCTGCAAAAGAGGGTTTGTAGGGGAGGTGCAAAGCATCCTGGGATGCTGGGGAACTATGGGTTAACTTGAATCGGGAAGGGATCTAGGACAGAAGTTCAATAAACCAATTTAACCTAAATCAGCTAAGTGTGATACTGCATCCATCCAGGTTTTTCTTAAACTGATTTCAGGCAGTTTGAAAGCAGTTGACATACACTGAACTTCTGTTATTACAGATTTCAACTGGTTTTCGATCACTTATACTGGTTTATGTGTAACTTCTGTCCCTACCCTAACGGGCTGTAGACAAGCCATGAGTTCTTTGTCCAGAGTGACTGAGCACACACGGGACCCTAAGTCATATTGACTTCCAATTGAATTTACACTGCAATGTGACTTAGGTACTTTTGGAAGTGGAATTTGAGATCCCAAAGCAATTGAAAAACATCTGATGTGTTTACCAGTACTGCCTAAACTGCCTGAAGTTGTTTTCAGTAGAGCCATGCTTGCAGTAATGGGTGGATTCTTTGGGCCAGATCTGTAGCTGGTTTAAAATCAGTAAACAGTGGAGCTCGCTGGAACCAGGCTGGCTTACACCCAATGGGAATCTGACCATGTAATCTTGATTCTGTATTATCTTGAGCTCTGCCTGGGAATATTATGAAAGGTCCAAACACTGGGGACCCAGAACTGCATCAACTGTCAGGCTGGGCTTTTTCTGTCCATCAGTCATTGTGACTGTTGTTCTTTATTGCTTATTTTCTCTCAGCTATACAAATAGCTACAAAACTGCCTTTAGATCAAATCCTGGTACGGGGAGAGTTGCATCCACTGTCATTAGAAGTAGCTTACCATAGCTGCCCAGATTCATCTCCTGTGAAACGCTGCTGATTTCCATGGTCAACTGAACCCAGATTCCTTGTTTTCTCAGGAAACTGGAGACTGAAACTAGCACTACAGTGAGAGGGACATGGAGTAGCACGTCATTTTAAACCAACTTTTTTTACTTTCAAGTTTTTAGTTACATTCTAGTATTTTCCTCAATTCATGTGTAGAGATGGGAGGTTGTAGAAGCCAATAGAAATTAACAGTTGGAAGTTTTGGAGGTGCAAATTGCTCAGTATTTTTTAGACAAGTAGGCAATCCTCATAGTTATGGTAAAAAAATAATGAAAGGAAAAGTCTGATTTACCCCTCTACTTATTTCTTTAGGCCTAATTCTGATCACCAAGTGCTGTAGACCAAATGTAAGTACACCAAAGTCAGTGGCATTGCATAAGTGTAAAATCAGGAGTAACTTTGCTGAAGCCATTGGGTTGCATCTGTGAAGTGAGATCAGAATGAGGCTCACAAAATCTGTATTAATATTTGGATGAAATGTAAGCCAAGGGAAAACTTGGCCCCAAACATTTATTCAAAGATTTTTACAGATTTATAAACTTAAAATGAGTGCTGTGAGGCTGGCATGTGAAATGTTTCCCTCGAAGTTTTCCCTGGTTTCTGATTTAGAGTTGTTCATTTGAATCTTCAAAAATTTATGTATTTCCCAATGGTGCTTGGTGTGTTTTTGTAATTAGGCATATTTAGCTGTGCCTAGTTTTACTGCTACAGGAAGAATCTCATTTGTCAGCAGTTTTAAGCTTTGCCAAATAAAGGCTTATTGGCAAACTGCATTGAACACTCTGATAATGACCCAACTTTAGAAAACACACACCCCGCTGTGTTGTATTCAAGCCACGGTTCTGTTGAAATAAAAAGGGGAGACAATGCCTGCTTTCAAAACTAGAGGGTCTTTGTATTCTAATAAAAGCCTAAATTAATGTTTTAAAGGTTATTGCTATTTTTTACCAGTTAGCTGGCACTGTTTATAAATCTTGTTTAGACAAGGTCCTACATTATTTCATGGTTCTTAACACATCAGCCAGTATCAGACTACCCTGGATAATCAGTTCCTGAAATTCATTAGTCCAGCATGATAACTCTCTTTTGTTTAATTTTTAGGAGGCTATTTATATGTATTCAGAAATCTATTGCATGATTCCTGAATACATATAAGCGTGACAACACCAACAGGGTTATGCAGTCTAAAGGATATATGTTTAGCTTATGGCAAAAATAACCTCATCATTCCCACATTTCAGGTTAAAGCGTCCATGTGAGGTCCTTTTATTAGAGCAAAGTAATAGGAGCTATGTATAATTTAATCTCCTTGGCTTCTAATCCATTTCCTTCAACTTTTAAAGAGTGCTCTAGGAAATGGAAAAACACACAGTCAGCTCTGAAATTCTACAGCACCGATGCAGTAAGGCTATAAAGATTTTTTTGCATCTAAATTGCATTTTATATAGCACTATAACCTTATATAATTCTTAACTCTGTAAATCCTAGCTTTGTACCATAGTCTGGCAGTTCAGCAAAGAAAGCAGAGGAATGTTTCCCGCAGTTCATTGTTCCATTAGATTGTGTGGGCTGCACACGAACGTCAGGGCTGTGCAAAGGAACTTAGGCTGAACTTTAAAAACTGTTATTCACAGACAAAGAATTCTCCCTGTCCCCATCTCCAAACCTGATCTTGAGAGAGAGCCTTATCTTGGTTCTCTCTCTTTCAGAAAGGGTAGTGGGGAGACAGCCCTTTAAATTCCAAAGCTCAATTTATGTAGCCTTAATAAACCGGTTGAGGTGGCAAACAGGGTAGTATTATTGCTGTCTAACTGTTCAAAACAAAGTTATGATCGATCTAAGTTCGAACTGTGGGATGAATCAAGCAAAAGCAGCAAGAATTTTCAGGCACTACCAGCCATGTTTACAGCTGCCACAACTATATGCTATGTGCAGAGATTTGGTAATGCCACAGGACTGCTGCAGTACATACCACAAGTTTGTTGGTTTGCCCTGAGTTTGGCCACCTGCTCTTTCTGTTTTGGGGTCACCATTATTCAACATAAGTCATTTCCACTGTGATGCATAACTCCATCTTTGCCTGTCCCAGTCTCGTCCTTACTTACATTCCTTTGGAGGTAGAGGCAAAGAGGTGTGAAAGCAGAGGAAAGGAGCCTGTGGTTTGGAAGTGGGGGTCATAAAATCATGAAGGGCATGATCTTTTTAACTGCCTCGCCTCTTTTTATAAGAGGGCTTTTTAATGTAATAGTCATAAGGAGACCAAGACGTAAGAAGCTGACTGGAAGCTAAAGCACATGCCATCAGACTGCAGCTTATGTCTACAGTGCAGTGTGGAGATATTTAGGTTAGCATTGAGCAAGCTAACTGAGGTAGTGAAAGCTCAGGTACTTGCCTAATTTATCCTACCAAGAAGATGGGAAAATTAGCCCACAGTGAAGTCTGTGCTGCTGTGTCAAGACTCGCTTCCAATACCTGAGCCAGCCGAATTGAAGTGGGGAGGAGTATTGGGTATCTCTCCACTGCCATCAGCAATGTCAATGTAGATCCAGTAGCATAACGGTGGGGGCACCGGCTCTGGGTGCTGACTTAGAAGGGGTGCCAGTATGATGCCCCCACCCCAGAGTCTTTGCCATATCTGGAGCAGCCCTGGCACACCCAGCCATAAGAGCCAAGCTGGAGGAGTCCCATGCCGTCTGGCTGCAGGAGCTGTATGCTGAGACACAGTAGCCAGATGGCATGGGGCCTAGGAGGCCAAGATAGAGGAGCCCCACATTGCCTAACCATAGGAGCCAGGTATGGGGGTGCAGCACTGCCCAGCCCTAAAGGTTGAATAGGAGCAGCCGCACCAGTTTGCCATGGGAGCAGGATGCAGGGGAACAGCAGGAGCAAGCAAGGATCTTTGAGCAGGTATGACCCTTCTATGGCTGGGCAGTGCAGGGCTGTTCCTGCTGCGTCCTAGCACCCAACCCCTGCAGCCCAGCTGGGTACCTACATCCAGGGGAGCATAGGGCTGTACCAGATGTGACAGAGGAGCACTCTCGTCCCATACTTCTGGAGTTTTGCCGAGAGCACCAGAATTTATAGTTATGCCTCCGTGAAAGCCCAGCCTGAGTAGCAGCTTTCCAGCAGCAAGTGTAATTAACTGTTAACCTGCCAGAGCATCAGAACAAGGCAGTCAGCTTGCTAGGTCGGCTTCTCCCCAGCTGGCTAGTTAAAAGCCTTGCCAGGCTGCGTGTCTGGGGAGCCTTTCCCTGATCCTGGGGTCCCGGTGGAGGAGCCCGTGGATTTGTAGCTGCCAGGTTAGGGGTGGGTTGATTTACTCCCCCAACCAGCACTTACAAACCTATGCCGTGGGCTCCCTGCTGGCAGTTACGCTATTGGGGTCTGATCCCTGATCCCGACAGTTTTGCTTCTTATCATGCCTACGTCCTGTCTGCCAGCCCCCTCAGAGGGGCATGCCGTTGAGCTCCACTTCAGCTCATCTCTAGAGCCGGCAAGAATATAACATTTCCATTTTACAGGAAAATTCTGACCGTTCAAAATTAGGTTTCACTTTGATTCAGAAGACTTTTTTTTGAAATGTCTGTGAAGCAGGAAGCTTGTAGTACTTTCATTTTGGGAACGACTGGCGGCAACAGACGGGATGCTGCCCAGTTTCACAGCTACCCTCCCCAAAATAGCAGCAGTGAGCAACAAGAGACTTGGAAAGAATCCTGCTAATTCAGCAAGAGTCTGCTGGGGCTCCAGGACCTCCCATGCAACCTGCCATGGCCTGGAGGCTTCACTGGTTTCAGGCTCTTGGGCCAAGGCTGCCTGACTCTAGGGACAGCTGGATCCCCAGGCTGCAGAAGTTGGGAGGCCTTGTTTAAGACTGTCAGTATAGTGGGGCTGCCCCAGAGCAACAGACCCTGGAAGACAGTTGGGGGCCAGGGGACTCACTGGTTTTCATCAGATGGTTCACTGAAAGTGCAACACATTTCCACCAAATGTTTTGCTGGCAATTAATCAGCCTTTTCAAATGGAAGTCACTTACCTTCAGAAAATGTCCCTTGTGCTTCATTTTCCATACACAAGTTGTACATTTCTTTAGAAATGTCTTTAGAAATGTATTGGTTAATGTCTGTTGGGTTGTACAGGACTGTCCAACAAAAAGGGATCTGGAGCACTCCGGTGAACAAATGTGAAAAGAAGCTGATGGCCCAAGGGGATTAATGGATACCCTTACTTCATTGTCACTTAAGGCAAAGATCTTCCTCTGTGGCAGTCAGAGAGAGGACTGGGAGCAAGGACGTCAGACAGTAGCAGAACAAATGTAGGTCCCTTCCAACCCTCACGAGGTCCCTTCCAGCCCTCTTTTCCCATAATTTAGTTTTCTTTTGAATAATTTTAAACAAAGTTTTTTTGGCTTCAGTTGTTTAAGAGTCCTGGCTCCTGATGATAAGGAGGTCAGCAGATTACCAGGTAATGAAATGCATAACAGAGACAGCACTAAAATAAAGGGAAGAAATAAAAGTACAGTGTCATGAATCACAACCTTTTCAGGGGACGCTTTGCCTCAGGACTCCCCAAAAAGACGCCTTATTTGATCTGTAGGTCCCCCTGAAGCCAGTCCTAGTGTGACTTCACAAGGGACATGCCTCAGGTTTCAGACCCTGGCTCCTCTTTGCCCCTGGCTTTCCTGGTGATTCATAGCACGCCTGGCTCAGAGAGCTTCTCTTTTGGTCAGCTCCCAGGAAAGGGGGTGTTTTCCTGTTCAAAAGGCAGAGAGGGTCAGAGTGCCAAGTGTCCTAAACAGTGCAGCAGACAGCTTCACTCCTAGTCTTTATTGTACCATTCCCATTCCCTTCACACTGCCCTCCCTGGAGTTACTCTTTTCTCTCTACTCGTCCCCCATGGGACTACTCCCTTCTCTCTCCAGCAGGCGGCACTCCCTGGGACAGACTACCTGTTTTCTCTACCGCTCTCTCAGAGACGCATTTTTCTCCCCAGGCACAGTCAGCCACATACAATAAAACAGTTACAAAACTACAGTACTAACACAGGGACTAACATACACCCAATAAAATTAAACCTAACGTCATGGAGAAATAACCAGGAGGCAGTCTCTACAGCCTGTTTCCAGGCCCAGGCTTCAGTTTCCTCCTGGGAGCAAGTGTTTATATCAACTTGTGCTTGCATTGAGCCCCAAAAGCATTGGCGATGTGTAGCGGGTGCACGCGGGTGCACGTGCACCCCCTGGGATTGGCAGTGCACCCCCTGCTGGCAGCATCTGTGGGCAGTCCCCGATCGCCGCTGGCTGCTGCCAACGCTGCCGGCGGCACCTGGAGGTGGTCACCAACCGCCAGCCAGCACTCGCCACCCCCCACCACCAACACTGCTGTGGCCACCTGCGGGAGCTCCCCGCTCAGCCCACTGCCAACACCGCCGCAGAGGCCTGCAGGAGCTCCCCTCTTGCGGCTGCCTTGTCTCCGCTGCCACCACCACCTGCAGGCAGTCGCTGTGCTCCCGCAGCCTCCAGGGGCACACGTCGTTCACACCCCAAAGTGTTCCTCACCAGATCTGCAGATTAGAACTCAGCCCATTTAGCCTTTTTTGTCACACACAAGTGGAAGATTAGGGACCTCTACGTTTTCCACATATGATTACCTAAGCGTGTAGACAGCAGTGCGTATTCAGCCTTTCAAACATCTGTAGTTAAAACATCTATAGCTCTCAAAATTTGGGAAAATATATTGAAAATGTATAGTCCAAAATAAGGCTAAATTGCTCTTATGGCCCATCAGTGAGGCTATTTGGCTTTCTTTGGGTTAATTACCAACTGTCTTGGTAGATGATTTATGTTTCCCCAGTTCCCCTGGTTGCCTCTGGTTACTGCCGCATGTATGATGCATCACATTAATGGACTCATCTTGGCACCCGCAAACCTGACTGCATGTACAACAGGGTGAAGTAAGGACAGAGTCACATCAAAGAGAGAACATGGAATAAACTTTAAGTTTTCATGTTCTTTGCGTCACTTGCAACCTTGCTGTACCTGGGGTTTTTTTCTCAGTAACTACTTCATATTAAACATCTGGAAAGTCAGTTGAAAGGACTTTTATATTGGCTTAGCCTGAATGAGTGATGAATGATTCTGACCCTCTGGTCACTTTTGGTTAGTTTTGGCTCAGTTTTTGTGCTGTTTGGATCTACATAAAGCAGAGATCAGATAGAACGGGTCAAACCCAACATAAAACAGCCTTGTGAGATTAGTATTACCATTAGAATATAGTTCTGTAATACAGTAATCTCTTTTGCATCCATATTGACAAAGGACCTGTTCTGAGGCAATTGTATTTGCCAGTCAGAGAATTGGGAGATTAGATGCCTGGCTTTCATTTCCACCTCTACCTTTGGCTGGGTGAATCACCTAGTCTTCCTGAACCTGAATGGATAGTAATGGATAAAATGGATGCTAATGATTCTCCTGAATAATTCTAGATAATGGGGAAATCAGTGAAGGTAAATTAGTGACTGTAACTTGCTTTGCGGTTCTTTATGCATAAGTTAGTACTGTAGACCAGTGGTTTCCAAAGTGGGGTACGCGCACCCAGGGGATGCGCAAGGCGATCCATTGGGGTGCGGGAAGAAAATATTAGAACTTCTATTTATATTTATTTTTTATCTAAAAATTTAAGAAAGAAATTAAGCTTTACTAATATTTAATATACGGATTGACACTGGCACCCTCACTCAGTCCGTATGTCAGACGGTCACGTGTCACGTATGGTATGCGAGTAGTACATGTATATAATTTATAAATAAATAAATATACATACATTGGGGGTGCGTGCTCAAAAATTTTTTACTGATAGGGGTGTGGGATCAAAAAAGTTTGGAGACCACTGCTATAGACTTAGTAGAATATTTAGCATTATATGCTAAATACGGTACGTGTGCTCAGGGCCATTTATTATATCAAAGAGAACAAAGTTCATTCTTCATAGTACTTAGGGTAAAGTTACACATTACATTTAAACTATCTCAAAGTTATTCCACTTCAGGCAAGGGTTAATTCCAGGCCCTGCTATCTAGCCCATGCTAAGGCAATTTCATTCTGCTCCATGGAGATAAACAATTTAGAGTCCTCTAGCATCCCAGGATGCACCACTCCTAGCCCTCCCCACAATCCACCTGGGACAGGAATCAAACCCAATTTTCCTGGCTCCTAGCCACACTTCTGCTTGCCAGCCTTCTAGTAGCAAGTCAGAGCTATGCAGGCAGGAAACAGTATTAACTCTTAACATACGACTGCTCACAGCACAGTCTACCTTTAACACCAATTAACATTCCCCAGAGTCAGGCTGGTCTAAGTGTCATGTGTAACTGCACCCTTCAATCTAAGGTCTTTATCATGCTTCACTCCAAATTGGAGATGCAAGGGACAGAGTAGAAGGAGATCACTTTGTATGCCTGCTTAGGACAAAGATGCAGACACTATCCTAACATTCAAGATCACAGAGACTCTCTCATTAGTCAGCCCCCAAAGCGGCAGGAGGGGCCACTGGCGATTCGTAGGGGGTTTCACGCGCAACCCCTGAGCTTGGTGGTGCACTCCCTGCAAAAAGCACCGTCAATGCTGCCAACTGCGCCTGCAGGCAGTCGCCACTCCCCAACCCCTCTCCAGAGCAGTGGTTCCCTCTAAGGAGTAGCAGTCTGTGAGCGCACTGCTTCGGTCCATGAGCGCGCCTCTTCAGTCCTGCCTCTCCCTTTTGGTGCAGTCTGCTGGTAAGTGCCCCACAGTAAGGTAAAATTGATGGTGTGACCCAGCCATGGGACAGCCACAGCTGATTGGTAAAATTGGTGCTGTGGCCCAGCCATGGGCTGGACACAGTCAATTGACAGAACTGAAAGGGAGGCACCGGGGCCAGCGTGGGACACTTACCGCTGGTAAGCTCCTCACACCTCATGCAGGGCAGGCAGCGGCTCCTCTCTGAGGTGAAGCGAGGCAGGGATGGGGGGTGGGAGCTGGTGCGGGGTCCGCCAGCTAGAGAAACTGCTCTGCAGGCTCTGCTGGCTCCAGGGAACTGCTCCACTCCCCAGCCCTGATGCCATGTGCCTCCTCACTCCCTGAGGCAATGCAGGGGTGCAGAGCAGTTCCCCAGATCTGGTGGAGCTCACAGAGCAGTTTCCTGGAGCCAGCAGAGCCCATGCCAGCCCCCATCCCCACCCCACCTCACCTCGGGGAGGAGCCAATGCCTGCCCTGAATGAGGATTGAGGAGCTTACCTTTGGTATGTGTCCTATGCCAGCCCCGTGCCTCCGCCACACTCCATGCCCAGCTCCTCTCCGGGCGGGTGTGCAGCGGGTGTGCAGCCTTAAAAAGTTGGTGCGCAGCAAGATTTTTACTTGTGCACACACGCAGAGGGAACCTTGCCTCTCCCCCCTCACCGCCAGCACCACCGGCAGCATCTGTGGGTAGTCCCCGATTGCCGCTGGCCAATGGCCATACTACCGGTAGCATCTGCGGGTGGTCACTGAACAGTAGTCGGTGCTCATCACAGCCCCCACCCCGTCGCCAGCACCACTGGAGCTGCCTGCAAGAGCTCGCCACTCACAGCACCGCCACCTGCAGGAGCTCGCCGTGCCCCCCCAGCCTCTGGGTGTACACGGTGTTCATGGGTTGGGCAGTGGCACTTCCCTCCTCCTGTATCACTGGTTTGTACAGAGGAGAGTAGACTTCACCTGGTAAAGCATTCCTCCTACACGTCCCTGAGCTCCCCAAGATGTCACCATCCTTCGTACAACATCAAAACCTTTCTACAGTTCATTAAGTCATCCCATTGAATTCTATAGTAGACCTACTGTTTTCCATGAATGCTCTGGGACCCTTTCCATCAGAGTGTTCTGTGAGTTGGTGTATAGCTTAACTGGCCAGGTCCTCAGTGAAGCTCTGTGCACGTTGCAGAATCAGGCCCTTATTTGGTACTTGTATTTTGGGTAAGCTGAACAACATGCTTCCTTACCAAGTGCATACAAGAATTACACAGGACTATGCAAATAATCCTGGGGAGAATACAGTGGAGATCAGTGACATCTCATACTGAAATGCACATCTTTGGACATAAATATAAGCCGGCCTTTAATATCAAGGATGACAATATTTTTTTGGGGGTGGGGGAAAAGGCAGGCCTGGAAAAGTTTCTTACTGTGACAATGGAGAACCAAAATCTGCTGGAGTTTGTCCTTCCAGCAGCCCACCAGATTTTACTCAAAGCTTGAGAGGTATACCTTGCTTTGATTTGTAGGCCTTGAATCATATCTAAAATGATTCTTACACTGAACGTAAGATAGACAAAGATCCTCTGTGAGAATGCTATTGTCTGAAGTGTCTCCATGTTAATTCGTAGAGTTGCTATACCAAAAGGACTACAATGTCTTAGACATGGTAGAGACAAACACCTCACACCTTTTCTGCCTCCCCTCACACCTGCAGTATTGCCAGCCCCAGGATATTTATGAATCAGGAATTTGTTGCTGAAAAAATCATGAGTTGCTTTAAAAATCATGAGATTGGTCTTCTTTCTGCTTTCTGGTTGTTGAACCTGTAAGGTGCAGTTGCGTCACATTTTCCATTTTTTCTTTGCAATAATGACAGCTAGAAACATACTTTAAAAAGTGAGTAAACCACTTGTCCCCAGCAGCTGGGGCTTTCAGATAACTCAGGATAAACTTGTGAGAGTTGGCAGCACTGCAGATGACTAGAAATCAAATGTTGGCAGAGAATACAAGCAACCAGAACATAAATGTTAGAAAGGAATCTGCTGACTTTTTCTATTGCCTGATAGAAGTCTCTGTGGAACAGACCTCCAAATTGAAGATAAGAAGCTGGAGGAAACCCATAGGGCGCACCCACACATGGAGGCACGTGCGCTTGCAGCAGCTCAAATAGGAGCAGCACAAATTTGAGCCAGGGACCACAGCTCACTCCTATGCCCCTTGACCATCCCTCACCCACATACTATCCCCAGACATCTACAGCCCCCCTTCTTATCTGGGACAGAGCCCAGGTCACAGCCTTGCACTGCTCCTGCTTGCCCCAGCTAGGGCAGCAGGGGGGCATCGTAGAGATGCTTTTGTTGGATGCCAGAGCGTCTTTGGAGGTCTGAGCCCCTGGCTTTTTTCAGGGGTGTTTTTACTTAATACCTGGAAATCCAGGTGTCAGATTTTGAGCCTGCACTGCAAATATGCAGCACGGGGAACTTTTTTTTGTTCTCAGCATGCCTCTTGCAGTGTCTCAAACTGGTTTGAGATGCCACAAGAGGAACGTGCATGCTTGTCTGGACGTGCCCATAGGCTTCAGGCTGAGACTCCATGGGCTGAACTTGTGATTCTTCTGGATCCCCGTAATTCAAGAAATATGGGTCATAAAATGTACTAACCCACTCATGAAGTGTTATACCTAATTATTTATTTTTCATAAAAAGAAATGTGGAAAGCCAATACACTTTATTGTAAGTCACAGTCACTTAAACGTTCAAATTACTATCGCATTTGTAACTTGCATTAAAGTTGTTAGTTCATAGTCAACCATATATAACATTATGAATCATTCAACTGAGGGATAGTAATACATACTAAATTGTCTTCTGCTTCATTTTCCAGTCGTTTTCCTTCGCTAGTGCATAGTTTTGTGTGCAGTGTTCTGAGATACGGACTTTCACTGCTTCCCCTGGAAGACTGCAGACCAAGGTTACAAAGAAACATCAAATCACATCAAAATGGAGTTGCAGACTGTAAACAAATAAAGCTAAAAATAATTTGAAAAGCATGTACAGTGGAAAACCTCCACTTAAAAAAACAAACAGATTTTCTAGGGAAAACCTAGCTGATTTTTGTTCAGTCTTGGCTCTTCTTCTTATCAGAGGTTTTCATCTAAAACAAAGGGACTGAAAGACAATTTTATTTCATAGGGATTTTTCCTGGTAAGCAAAAAGTGAAGTGGAGTTATATTTGTGCAGCTTCTTTACAAGTCTGTCTACTCAGTTTTTGCCAAATAATTAAAAAATCAAATTAGATTTATCAATTACGTTGAATACCACTACTTCTATTTAATTACATTACCATTAGAGGTTCTGGGTCTGAGTTTTTAAATTATTAAGCTCTCAGTTGCATTCATGAAATAGTCATGCAGTTCTGTGTATAATTGGTGTACAATTATGTTAATTGCATGTACAGTAATTACATGTACAAATGATCAACTCTGATCATTTACATGGATAATTATATTATGATTTAGCAGTCAGTGTAGGTATGCACTCGTGGGTGTATAATTTTGTCTCTAAGCATTTTGAGAGCCAGACCAAATCCCTGTACATTTCCACTAACAGTTTTTTTCTTTAAAAGAACTGTGGCAAATAGTTAATAACATAGGCTTCTGCGAACAAAAATTCTATCATGGACTTTGCATTTAGTCAGTAGCATACGGTAAGTTGCCTGAACTCGTGGAAATTTGAGCATATTGATGATGTTGTAGCTGCACTTCTACTGAATTCCCTGATGGCTGTATTTTAAACACAGACTAGGAGAAAAATAACGGTGAGAAGTAGTTAAATATGCTTTCAGAACATGCTTCAGTTATGGGAATTTTGCAAAAAGCACAACTACATGAATTCTAGCTAGATACATGTAAATGACTTCACATCTTCTTGCACGAAAGGAAAATAAAACCCCACAAGGAAAATAAATAATGCCCCCATATTCAAGCTATTAGTAGCATTCCTCTCTTCTGAGAGGTTTTCAATAACATGGTTTGCACTCTGAGTGAAAGGTCAGCTTTCAGAAGAGGTATCAAGTTATTTACAGGAAGTGAAGCAGAAAGTGGGCTTTCAGAATTATTTAGATGCTCACAGTTTTTCAGGGACAAATGTATTGTGCTTCTTGTTGGCAGAAAACTGGAAGCGTGTCTTGACACACAACAAACTTTGATAATCCACAAAATCTAGTATATGGAAAAATATATGGAAATTATAATGCTTTTATTACCTCTTTGAATGCAAAAAGTGGAATATAAACAATTCCTATAAGTCAGTATATAAATCAAGGGTAACAAGTTGCCAGGTAACTTGTTCTACTGGCACTGAATGATTACTATATATAACATACCAAATATGCACACAATGTGTGTGTGTGTGCGCGCGCGCGCGCATGCCCGCGGATTCTCCCCAGTGTCCTGGTTTTCCCTAAAATGATTACAGTCACACTAGTCCTACACCAATGTAGCTTGCTTAAGGCTAGGGTAGAATTACCCTGGGGAAAATCAGGCCTAAGTTACAGCAGTGTTGCTGTTGTGTTCTCACAACTATGCAAGGGTAACCATTTTCTCAAAGCAAACAAACTACCAGTAGATCTGCTACCCTGCTACCTATAAGAGCAGGTCTACCTGGATAGCTGATTAGCTCTTGGATCCAGATCTTGGTTTACATTGCTGTACACATGTTATGTGTGCAGGCCCTAGTAAGAAGCAGACTTTGCCACACTTATCATAATGCCATTGATTTCAGTAGGATT
Organism: Crocodylus siamensis; assembly: GCF_052110815.1. NCBI lineage: Eukaryota > Metazoa > Chordata > Crocodylia > Crocodylidae > Crocodylus > Crocodylus siamensis. Next base: position 398,951,715 of record NC_143395.1, read on the forward strand.
ATTTGCAGCATGAATATGAAGGGCCAGAATTTGACTCCAAGGAATTTTTAAAAAGCAAGGGAATACTTATTAAATTTTCAGAGATATAGTTTTATTTGCTAAGGACAAGCACCATCCAAAGGTCAAATAAAGAGAACATGGTAAATGGAAGTCATTATTAAATGTAGTGTAGGAAATAGTCACCTTTCCTTTCTCATCTGTTTATGTAGTGCCAGTCTCTGTAACATCTCGGAACTAATAAGAGTTGCAAATGTCAAACTTGAAAAGAGCTGGGATACAAAAACAGGTAAATTAAATATTTAAAAGGTCCATATAGATCAAATAAGGAATACAGTAATCAAAACAGAATGAAAGCTTTTTTCTTGGCAGGAGTTGCCGCATCTGAAAATTTGCTGGAGAGGCAGAGGAGTCTTCCAGAGGAGTATACAGCCTAACACCAGACTAATAGCTCACTTTACAAGCAGTGTGGACAAGTGATGATGAGAGGAGGGGGGTTATATTAAATGCTATTCATAATAAATAAGGAGCAAAAACAACAGCAGTATTTTAAGCTTGTCAAGAGGAACCCAGAGAATATAGAGGGTGAAAAAATAAAACAAGGGAGTCAGTAGGAAAGCCAAGAAAAGGTCCTATGAACCCACACTTAGAACCAACTGCTACTGTTGTGAGTAGGCCCTCTGGGCTTGATTCTCCTTTCATTAGTATCAATAAGGAGCGCCTCCATTTTTAAGTCCTCAATCTACATTTTTAAAAGAGTGGAATGGAAATTCTACCAGAGTTTTGGTTTTGAAAGCTGCAGAATGTTCTGTTCTCATCAAAAATGTCAACACAAAGCATTGCACTTATGTCACAACAAAACCTTTCCTTTTATTTCATTTGACACATTTCATGAAAAAATGCCCTCTGCCAATCAAAACACATACCGAGCACCATGTGACAGACTCCACTGCAGTTCCGATAGAAATGCTAAATTGAAGTGACACACAAGACCAAACAGAAAGTGAAAAACTTGATTAAAATGGGAGACGTGGAAATAAACGGAAAAAAACCACTCAGCTTGAGTTTGAGGCATGAAAATGTTTATTGACAATTGACATAATTTTCCAATTTTTAAAAAAATTTTTGTTGGATGATATTTGTTTTTCTCAGAAAAAGCAAAAATAAAATTGGCAAATTTTCTTTGACCAGCAACAGAATTGAATTGGTAAGAGAACTGTTGATTCTTACTCATCTCAGATCTTGTATACTCAAACTGCTCTTGGACTGCAGAGGCTGGAAACACTAAACAATATGGGGGTTTGTACTTCCTTGTGCATATCATTGCATGACCTCTACAATAGACTCAATTTACCAAGACTCTCTTAACAAAGGCAGTGACTTTTGTTTACTACATTGTATAAATGTATTCAGAGTTTGGCACCAGCACATATTACATTCCCTTTTCTTTGCATGCAGCTATGTCTTTTGCTTAAAGCAATTAGAACAGAAGCTGATTGTGATAGATAATTTTTTGGGTTTATCCCAAAAGAGCAGGAATGAACTGCTTGTGCCACTGGCATAGCCACCTATATTAAAGAACTTCATAGTTAATTGTATTCCCTTATTGTTAAAAAAACGTGTCAGGGTAAATGAATGAAGGTTATGGGTGCATTGGCTCCTTTTCATTGTGTCTTGCATTCTGCTGTTGTGGTGTATTGACGTAGCTTGTCATAAAATAATATGACTATGATCGTTCTGGAGAAGAGGCCCCTGGGAACTGTAAGCGGCATTTCAACTCATATGTTGTCAATTGCCATTATTTAATATACATTCAGGTGGGCAATTTGAGCTAAATTGGTTTGGCTTTCCCTGTTATATGACTTGGGAATGAGTTGTTTGCCTCTGGAGAGATTGTAGGAACAGCATTTTGGGGTTCCATGGTTTGTCTCTGGAGGTCAAATGCACCCTTATTTCTAGACCAACTGTCCCTTTTTGTGTCTTTAGGCCCTGAAAATTCAACTGTGATTCATTGAGCCAACTGTGCTCTTTTTCTTGTTCACTGTACCTGGTGATAAAGGGGTCTGCATGTGAAATACATCCTTGAGCTACTTATTTGCAAACCCACTGTCCTTGGTAATGATGTAACCCTACTCACTTTATACAGCTATAGGTGGTAAGAACATATTAAAGACTACTGTTGGCAGGGCATAAAATGCAATAGACTTTAATTTTCTTTTTCTTCGTGCTGGTGCCAGAACTAACACGACTGGGGGGGAGGCATGGGGGGAAGGAAGCTAAAGGCCCTTTCTTTCTCCTACTACTCTCACTAGTTATAACTTGGAATACACACGGAGAACAGGCTGTCCCACTCCCGTGGATGGTACAGTTCTGCTTTTACTTTCTCTTGTTTCTTTCAGTAAGGCATGTTCTAAGGTGAAATGTTCATTCAACAAAACAATCTCTCTCCGAATCGCATGGCCCAAAGGAACTAATCCTGTCCTCAGCAGTTCTGTTTGTTCAGCTTCAAGGCTGGTGCAAGCAATAGCTTGCACATCAGATACTGTGGACCCACCAGATAATGATGTGGGTCCTAAGAAAGAAGAGCCGCAGTGAGCTCAAGCAAGTTTCAAGTAAATGAATTGTGGAACAACATAGCGTGTGCTTTTGGCCTCCTAAAATGGAACATAATCCTTAGAAAATGGGCATGCTGTGCAATGCTCTGACATTTCCAAGTGAAACAATAGGGCCACTAGAATGGAAAGTCTGCAGGAACAGCAGACAAGGAAAGGAAGTTTAGGTTGAACAAAGGTTTTGTTCATTTTTACAGCCCCTAGAGGAAGACCAATACCGTACAGAAGCTGTTAATGATGGGCTGGATTGGAAGGCAGAAATCTGTGCCAAGATCTAAATGTGTTTTTACTCTGAGCTCCTCTCCATCTGTCTAGTTACCCTGCAGAACTTCCAGCTGATGTGAACCCCACAGGACTGGCCAAAAGAAAGTGCATTTTCTTTCATTTACACTGCGTTTCTCCCCCTGATAAATCCAGTTAACTTGCACTAAGCAACAAATCATTTGATATTGCCTGAGAACTATCTCCTTGACTAAAAACACACAAGGCCTACCAAGTAACTGTGCTGTGTCGAGCAGCTTGCCCAAGTAACTATGGTAACTCTGCTTCTCAGTTAGGATTTGTCGTGAGTGAAAACAGCATCAGTGTACAGTTGCAGTTTAATAAATAATACAGCAGCAGAGGAGAATTTGGGCTCAGCAAGGCTGTTCAGCTAGGTACTGCAGATAACTGGAAAACGTAGCAGTGAAATTCAGCAAGACAGTTGGCAGCGCTTCCTTTACACAACTGTTTTTCCAGGATGTTAACAAATCACTCGCACCCCATGAGTCTGCTGAGTCGTAAGAAACCCACCAAGAAACTCTGCAGATCTTTCTTGGTTTCCAGGCAGGTAAATGAAGAGCTAGAGCTTAGATCACTTTGCTAGTCATCCTTCGCTCGTTCCATAAATCATAGATAAATGTATGCCATCCTTTTTAGTCTAGTGTGACAAAATCTGAAATTGCCTTCTATTGGGCTGAGGTGGAAAAAGGAGAAACTGGGCGCATCTACATGACATACTTTACTGTGCAGTGGAGCTAATTACTGTGTAGCAAGCATCACCTTCTACACATGCTGGCCCTTAATGCACAGTAATTTCCTCCACTCAGCAGTTAATTTGCTACCTGCAAATGCAAGTAGCAAATTAACTGCTGAGTAATTACTGCACAGTATGGCATGTGTAGATGGCCAATTGAGGGCAAATTTGCTCCCAGTCAGCCAGGCAGGAGGGGGCAGGAAATTGCTCCCTGCCCCTCGGCACTGTCTGCTGCTGGGGCTGGCTTCACTACTGGAGCCTGACATGGGACAATGTCCCCCTGCCCTGGCAGCAGGGAGCTTTAAATTTTAACAAAGCATTTTTGTATTGCTGTTGTTCCCGCAGCCAGCTGGGATGAAATGCTTTTGAAACGCTGAAATGTTGGTGAATTTTCAGGAAAAAGAAGTGTGCCAAAAATTCTCATTCTTTTCCAATCAGGTTTACCTGTAGCGTTTTCAAATAAGTTATCTTAGATGCAGAAGAACTGAGGTAGGGGATAGACCAGGTTCTTTCTATAAAGCTAATCCAAAATTTTCCTAAGCTCCTTTCACCCCCTGCTTCCAAGCCATGAGGGGATTCAACACTCAAAGCCTACCAATTTTAAGAGAAAAGTTGGGGGCCACATTCACTGTGCATCTTTCCCAAAGCTGGGCTCCCCATGCTACACCTCCATACAAGCTACACTCTCCCTGTTGCCGGCTTCCACCAGTATTAACAAAGTAGGAGAATCCCTTGGTGGTGGAGGGGAAAACTTCAGTTCCTGCTAGGTCCCCCTCCTTTAGCACATATGTATATAACCCCAAGAAGCTATGATGGAGCTTGAAGAACAACCCTCTCTCCTCTGTATAATTTCCATGGACTATTCATTTTTTCCAGTATTGTGTTTGTTGGAAAGTGCTACCATCCTAGGGTGAGCATATGTCCCGGTTTGGCTGCAGCAGTCCTAGATTTCGTAGGCTGGTCCCAGCCAAACTGTGAAAATTAAAACAGAACTACCAGAATTGCAGGGACACAGGGCACAGTCTGGTGGGGAGGCAGGTGCCGCTCCACCTCCCTACTGGACTGCACCACGCGCCCCTTCCCACCTGTCTCTGCCTGTAGCAGTGACACTGACTTGGGGGAGGAGTGTCCCTGATGCCCTGAATTTCCTTATGGTCACCCTATACCACCCCCATGTAATGGGTGGGGAACTAGAGCACAAAGAAGTGAAGGGCCAAAAGTGTAGTTTTCAGGCATCTTAGGATGCAGGGAGGCATAGGGATTTCAAAAAGCCCCGGCACCTTCACATTTTGGAAAATCTAAGTAGGCACATATTTTTATGTTCCTTAACACTTTTGAAAGACTGGCCTAAGTTTAAGGGCAAAGGCTGTCCTTCTGTTCTGTGTTTATGCAGTGCCTGGTACAAGGGAGTCCTGTATATTTATGACTCCTAGATAATATTACCAAGAATCTCCTAGGTACTATCATAACAGCAACAATAATAATAGTAATAATTTCTGTGCTGGAAGGAGGTTCGTGCTCACAGTGTGTTTGATTCCTTAGCGGACATTTATCAGAGAAGAGATGTTTTTATACTAGTTATAATAGTAATGATAATGATGACATGAGGCTTTCATCCTGGAATCTGCAAGGGACCTCTTTCAGTTTAACTTTCAACCATACAGCTCATGAAAGAAGCTCAGCTTCTTCATTAGTAATTAAAAAGCACAAATAATGGACTGTTCTTCCTGGTTTCATTATTATTAGTTTTTGTGCTACCTGCAGAAATGATTCTCTAAAAGGTTCTCTTTCCCATACGCTCTACAGAAATCTCTCACTGTTGGGCATAGAATTACACTGGTTTCTCCCAAAGAGACCAGTCCTATGTTCTTGAAGTCTATGGAAAGCCGTTGTGTGCTTCAGTGTACCTTGGATCAGGCCTTGAATACTCAAGAGAAAGCATGTCCAGCTGGTTAACAGATTTAACTTACAACAATTGCCTTATTAAACCTCAGGTAAATTAAATGAGCACTTAAAACACCTCATTTAATGTGTTATTGACTAAGGTAATTAAATCGAAATACCAAATTCATTATATCGGAATAGGAAATATTCTGTGAAGTGCCTTATGCATAAAATGTAGCATGTCACTTCAGTTGGTTTGACATAATTGTAAAAAAGATTTGTGTATATTTACATTTATATGTACACAGCAAATAAAATACATGCAGGCACACATACATATATTTTAAACCTTCTATCTGAAATTCCTGTTTGAAGCAGTTATAGCTGTAGGTTTAATTCAGCCACCATCTTTCCAAAATAAACTCTTACCATTATTAAAACATCTAAATCAGGAGGATTAGAAATGTCCCAGTTTGTTTTTTTTTATTAAGAAGTGAACATTTATGCTAAGGTGCCTGCAGTTAAAAGCCATTTAAGACTCAAGCCCCACTGAATATTGACACTGAATGCTTAGTAAAACAGAGAACACCTTTTTTCTCTCTGTTGGGCTGACCTGTCAGATCTTTGCCTTCTGCTTTAACCACAGCCATCCCAATGCAGAACCTTTAATTAAAGCATTTAAGTATTATGCTTCTTAGGCTGTGAATCTGTTTGCCTCATTTTTAATAACTTCTGAAATGTGGTATCAGTAGAGAAGCAGCTAAATTATGCATTTTGACCAAATGTCACAGTGCTAAATCTTCACATTGTTGCTTAAAGCAAATCTTTTGTTGATGCCTTCTATCCTCCTTTCCCTCAAAACGGGACATTTTTTTTTTGTGGGTGTCCAACTCAGAGAGGACAAGCGCAAGACTTGTTCATTCTGCCCTAGTCGAGGGACAAAACAGAGACATGACTGATGACTAGTCTTGTGCCAGTTCTTCACATGGGGATAAATTTACTCCCTGCAGAATATGAAAACACAGCCTTGCAATAACGGGGCTGAGAGGTCAAAAGGGCAAGTGGATTAAATCTAATGCACCTTGTTGAGTTCAGTAACTATTATTATCAATTCATTACATTGTCTCATGGGTTGATATCACTATATGAGTTGGCAATATTTCTTCTTGAGTTTGGACTTAGCTGGATTGTTGCACTATGGGTGCAACTTCTGAACATGGGTGCAAATGCCCCAATGATGTTGCCCTTCAGGGTCTTGGGCAGAATCCTCAAGGCACTATACTAATCCATACTACCTTAGCCTTGTTTCCCTGCATCCTGTCTGTTTTCATTTTTAAGGGTTGATATCTGGAGACAGTAGTACTACTACTAGTAATAATAATATGCATTTTGGTCAGAACGTCCCTTTTCCTAAAGAAATGTGCAGGCAGATGCTCTTATTTTTTAAAAGCAAATTCCAATGAATTTAAGCCTTTTCAGAAGATAAGAGGTTAGACACTTTCCTTCATTCTTGCCTGATGTCTAATATTTTTCCATGAACTAAGCACAACAAGAATGGATATATTGTATAAATTCAAAAATTATGCCATTTTTAAATTGACGATGTGGATTTCAGCACTGCCCCTTTGTCTCTCTCTCTCTCTCCCTCTCTCTCTCCTCTGAGAGCACAGGGCTTTCAGCCTGCCAGATTTTGTTACTAATATCTTTGAAAACAGAGGGAGGGGAAAAGTCAGACTTTGTTAATTCACTCTCCCAACTACTCACTAGCACTATATCCTTAAGGATTTTTTTTGCTCTTCTCAGATGGTCAAGAGCTGTTGGTTTCCTGCCAGTTCCATTGTTTTCATTCAGTAAAAGGCTGTACCACCAGAGGCACTTCAGCAAGAAGCGAGAGTCTAGTGCAGTGGACACCCAACAAAAATCACTGATGGAATCTGCATATACAGCAAATGCCGGTTCATAATCCAGATCTCAGTCTTTAGGACTGATTTATAAAACAGTGGGTCAGGTCTAGGAAGCTACACGAGACTCTATACCAGCTGAGAATCTAGCCTGTGGGTTCATTGGATTTAAACATTGATTCATAGAGACACGTGTATTTGTGCAGATGGGTACTGGAATGTGTATAGGTCCCAGGGAATTGGAATTTCACGTATGCAGATTGGGAAAGCACTTTCCCCGCTTTATTTTTTCTAAGTGCTCATGAAAGGTGTATGATTGACAGCCCCTAGAGACTTAAATCATCCATGTCTGCCAGAGCACCAACAACCCTGGAGATTGACTGCCGTTTCTCCTCCACAGCTCCAATTTGTTGACCTTCGGGGTCAAGCTGCAAGGCCTATCTGTTTCCCAGGCTTTCCCTGAGGCTGTGGGTAGAATCGGGAGAATTCTGTGTACAGAGATTGCAAGATTTCATTTTTTTTCCCTAGAGATATGAATCTCTTTGAATTTGGGTGGATATATTTATAAATTGTAATATGTCTACAGTCCTCATAGGTGCTCAGTAAATAGCATTCACCATGTATCAAACAAAACAGGGCATAGCCTGGGTAATAGAAGAGCAAGCCTTAACCACGCTGCTCTGACAACCTGCCTTTTAGGAGGGTCACTTGGAAAGTGAGACATTTTCATTTAGATATTCTGATATTTCTGATATTTTCATTTCAGAATCCATTCTGTTGTTGATTGAGAGTGCCCAGTTAGTGCCAATAATTACGCAGTCATTTCTCCATCAGGAATCTAACTGAGATCTATCAGTCACTTCATATATAGTAGATTGCTGCACAAGCCATCACAAGCCATCATAATGCTTTCTGGTCACTGCTGACCAAAGGCAAGTGATCTACACATAAAAGGTCTTATATTAGTGCTTAATATTATAAATTACTCATCCAGCTAAGCTTTTCCAGAATAAAAATTGTAGCTGGCCTCCATATGTCAGCATCTAAATAAGTGGCCCAGTTATCAAAGATGCAGAGCTCCTGTCAATGCCAGCCCAAATTTGGAGACTCAATTCTGCTAAAAAGCTATTATATATGGTGTCTGAACATGTGTCTGTTATTTTTTCAGGAGAAATAGAGGGTGTTGCCTTGCCATTGAAACCTTTCAATGTAAGGAAAAGATCCAAAACCCAGTGAAATCTATCTAAAGGCTGTCATGGACTCCAGTAAGGTTTCAATTAAGCCTCAAAAAAGACATCAGCTCCCTCAGGAGTCCTCTCCATCTCATTCAACATCTGTTGGCTTGGTCAACACTTGGATTATCTGTCATTTAAAAGCTGATAATATGATGCTGTCCCTTAAGGGAACAGTGTAGCAAGAAAAAAGGACATCTCACATAGTAAGTTGACACTTACACCTTTATTTTCCTCCCTCCTGCTGCCTCCAATTCAAAAGAAAGCAAACTTCATAAAGTTGCTAAATTCCTGCCAATACTCAGAAGGATTTTGTTTCTCAGTTACCTGCCATCCCATGACATACTGATTTGTGTGTTTCTATAAGAAGCTTCTTCTGGAAGCTCTCAGGTAAGGACCTTGTGATATGCTAGTTGCCACAGTAACACTTCTTTGTGAATAACACAGTAAATGGACATATAAAAAAATAATTTTCTTTTTGCTATGCTGCAGCCCATGGAGCTTGAATTTGGGAGGTACAACTGAGAGAGCAATTTTCTTTGCATGACTTGTCAGGACTGTTCTATATGCTCTAACTTCACATACCAGTGCTATTGCTTTCCATGTTGGCTGCTATCACAACATAGGACGGTATGATATTCTACTGTAACCTGGATCTTAATTAGCTATATGCAAGGTATCCCTTAAAATCCCCAACCGACTCATTTTAACTGCACAGCTAGTAGAGGATATGGTATTCCTTGTTGCTGTCATCGTACATATTCCTCATCTCCTATCAAAAAGTATAAGAGCACTTGTGCCATGGTATAGTACGTGAGAAACAACACACCACAGCCTAAGCAATAACTCAACAGATTTTCATTCTGAACAGTAAAATGCAGGTATAGCAATTTACACAGACATGAATCCAGGTTTGCCGTGGAAGGAAGGCTGGTCTCTCATGGTTCTTTCTTCTCTTTCACTCCTTCCTTACATCAAGCCAGATTTTATCATCTATGTTTTCTACCCAGAGTCTTAAGCAGGGCTAGAGAGTATGTAGTAAAATAGGAGCCCCAGTAGTTACACTGTAGTTCCTGCTAATTTTTGGTCCATAAAGTCTTCCCATGCTCAAAATACCATTTTTAAAGTCCGTGGAAATTTGGTATGTACAAGGACTTCTGTCCTGAGCCTGGTGGATGGATACAGTACTTTTTACACCCTGCTGTTTTGTTTCCTTCTCCAAGTGTCAGAGGTCTTATGGCATCCAGCCTTTTGCTAGATGTTGTGTGCTATCGAGACTTTTACGTCTCAGATCCAAAAGGTCAGTGAAACCCAAAAAAACAACTTAGTCTTTGCCTCCTTCAAAACCCTATCTGTTCATTTGTTGTGTCTGCTCGTACAAACATCTTTCACTCCTCGTCTTCCCTTCCATTGTCATCTTTCATCTTCTCTTTAAACATCATTCTGTAACCTTTCCAGTACCTGAAGCTTTTTGACCTCACAAATGCCCTTTCCTTACCCTTGATTACTTCTACTTCTTTGTGTCTCCACAATGACCTTTTCCTGTTCCTAGAATATTTGTTGCTTGCTGGCATGAATAACCTTTGATCAGATGCAGCAGTTACATGTCTCTGAATAGTTTCAATTCCCTGTCTATGTCCATTTCCTTATTATTTTATCCTTTTAAATTTAAAGTAAAATATCATCAAGATAATGAAAGGAAGACCAAAAGGTAGAAAATACACCAAAAGAGAACATGTGTAAGTTGAAATCCAGAAGAAGGTGATGAGGTGCTCAGTTTCCGCTGTACTCAGTGTGAGGGGATGGAATGAGTGAGAAATAAATAACCTAACATAAAGGCCCTATTGGCTCACTTTATTATTCTTTTGTATTTACAATGAATTATTGTTGTTGTATTAAGTGTTATTACAGTTGTGCCTTGTAGGCTCCGTTCAAAAATCAGCACCACTGACTAACAAAATCTTTAGGATCGGTAGGGCTCTACTGAACTCAAGGTGGCTGCCAGTCAATTTTGTAAGCACATTGCAGGGCCAGCAGCCGTTTTCATTGTCCAAGTACAGCAGGCCCCCTCCATGCCTCTGACTGGCCGAGGGACCCTGTTGGCCCCACCCCTTGCTGCTGATTGGTTTCAAGAGAGCTATCATGCAGCCCCACCCCTCGTTGCTGATTGGTGGAGAGGGGTGGGACTGTATGACAGACAGCCTTCACAGTCAGTCAGCAGTGAGGGGTGGGGCAGCTGCCATAATGCCATCCCAGCAGACCCAGTCCCCCTCACCCCTACCCCTGGTGGGCTGCACAGCCACACTGCAGTGGCGACAAGGACTGCTGGCTCCAGCATTTTATTTTTGGTAAGTGTTTTTTTTCAGGGAGCCCACCAAAAGCACAGAGCCTGCGCTTTTTTGTGGAGCCCTTGTTTTTTCACGGATCCCACCCAAAATCAGTTTCCACAAAAATTAGGAAATTGAGATTTCAGTAGGTCCTTAGATAGCAGGAGTAAATTTATACAAGGAAACAGTTTGGGAGCTCTGCTTTTAACGGCTTTGACACTGTCTTCTCCTAGACTTCTGATGTAATAGGAATAAAGGAGTGGCTATAAGTTTCAGACCTGCAGTCTATCTAGTTCAGTGTCCAGGTACCACCACTGGCCAGCGCCACAAGTTTAAGGGAAAGATGCAAGAACCACAGGTAGATATGGATTAATCTGATCACCACGAAAATCTTAATGTAATCCCTTTTACTCAGAGATTGGTTTAAGCATTGAGGTTTCTTGCTCCTTCCAACGTTTACATTTTTGTGAACATTAACTACTGTAACTCTGCATCTTCTAGTTGACCATACAAATGTCCAGTCCCTCTTTGAACATTATGGCCATCTTTCACTTTCATTCATTGATACCCTTGCTCTTATGCCAAAACTCCTAATCTCTTAGACAGAAACTCCCAGTCTTCTTCCCTAGAACATTCATTATTTTATACACTCTTATCATTCCCTGTCTTATTTGCCTCCTTTCTGATGTAAACATTTTCAGACTCTGTTCTTTTGAGAATTTCCCATGTCCTTAGCTCACTTACATTTTCCTTATCTGACAATCCTCTAATTCTTTTTGACTTCTTTGGCTGGGAAAGCCAAACTCCCATTCAAGGACGTTTTGTGTGAATTGGCACTCCAGCATCATGTGCTAAGTTTTCAAAAATGGCTACTTGGTACCACCACTAACTAATGTCCAGGTTGTGTCCTGAATGTGAATGCTGGAGAAGGTAAGTGCCAGTGCAGGTGCAATTAAGCTATCAAATAAGTGACTGTAACTCCACATGACTTCCCTGCAAGTTGTGCTTTCTGATACCAAGTCTGGGTTTGGTCCTAATTTTCAGTTGTACATTGGAGTTCTTAGTGGAGGTCTGTAGCCCTTCCATCCAAAAAGCAGCTGTTTTTGCTGATGGGAAAGAGCAGTGCAAGAAGGAATGCGTGTTGTGTCTGGTGGACTTTGCTTGATCCTAGCAATATGACTAGGTAATATGCTGAAGGGCTGTTCAACCCTACAGTGATGACCGTTCACTGTGAACTGTAACTTATATTTGACCTCAGGAAAAACCAGTTGGCATGACTTCCTTGTCTGCTGTGTGTTGACTTGCAGGAACTGTGAGTGGTCTATACTTTTGATGTTGGCTGGATATTTGCTGTCTCTCTCTGTTGCCTGAACTTCCAAGACCTGGTTAGTGTTGTGTAATGTAGTGTAGTGGTGCATAGGCAGGTAATGAAAAGTCACGTGTGGGTGTGCATGTGTGTGCTGTAATCAAACTGCAAAGGCTCCCCTAAAATCAATCTTGCAGACATGATCAATTGAAAACAATTGCCAGATGGCATGTTCAGTAATCTTCCTTAGTTTAAATCTGTTATGTGTATTGGTGTCTAAAAGGCAAATCAAATAACAGCCATTACATTTCAAAGGATTAGGAGCTTCCTATGAAAGACTGTATGTGTTTTTAATACTTTAAGCTGATTTACAAAAATGGTAAACAATGCATAGGGTGGTGTTGGATGACCTCATTTACATGCTTGATCATTCTGTCAACATTTATAATGCATATGATATTTCCTTGTCATCAGGGTAGGATCAGTTAAGTAGTTGCCTTTCCCAGAGCTCAGGTTGCATGCTCTGGATTTCGTGGTAATAAATGTTGACATTAATTTCTGCAAGTTTTACAAAAAGTGATTGTTAATTTATTCGTGGTTGAAAGGGATCTAAGAAAAAAAGAAAGATAGTTCCTGAGAAGACAAATGCCCAGCTGATAGCATAAGGAATAGAGAAATCTTTCATGCCTATTTATTTTGCACAGAGTAATGAATGCTACATTTTGACCTAATTAAATGTACACTGTTTCTCTGTGTCCCTATTCTCTTCAAACACTATGGGTTAGACTTACAATTTTATAATAGATCAGCTGTAGGATCTGCACAAAAGATATCATTATTATGCTTCAGCAACTTGGACCAAAGCCATGATGGTATATTTCTAGGTGGTGCTCTGTGAATAATGTCAATGCATTTTTAGGTTGGTAAATTCAATTGGCAAGATACAGTATTTTTTCATAAGGGAAAGAAATTGAGGGATCTTAATGCAGTGAATATTATTCCAGTCTTGTTCCTCCCACAAATGAGACTTAAGTGGGTACTTGTCAGCTTGAGAATATCCTTATTTTTTACTATATTTTCTGATTTAGTAGTATTTATGACAGTAAACAGGAGAAAAGTCTTGTATCTTTTCTTAATTGTTTGTATTATTAATAATTTTAATAAAAGTAGGTCCAAACAAGAATTGTGTTAGGCACTGTACAAACACAGAGCAGTGGGCAGCCCCTCTCCCAAAGGGCTTACAATTAAAATAGAAAAGGCAGACCTAAGGTAAGGGAAAGGCTATAACTAGGGCTGTCATTCACAGTTAACTTGTGTGATGAACACATTAATTTGTTCTTGAATTAATTTTTTTAATGTGTTAATCATGTACATGGTTTAGGAGCCCGAGCCAGGACTCTGCTCCGCCACCTCCGAGTAGCCTCGTGGGGTACCATTGGCACCACAGAGGACCACAGGGCAGCCCGGGCACAGGTTCTGGGCAGCTTCAGCAGAAGGGGAGGTGCGCACATACACACAGACACACACAAGCAGCCGCAGCATGCACACAGACAGGAATGCAGCCTGGCTACATGTAGAGCAGGGCACGGCAGGTGGAGGGGGAGAGCGAAGAGGTAGGCGGGGGCCAGATCGAGGCCCTATGGTCAGGGAGAGAATGGGGCAGGGGCAGGTATTGGGGTGAATGGGGCTCTGGGGCCCGGGAAGATCATGGGATGGAACCGCAGGAGTCTTGTCCAGGGGCATGGGGGCAGGGGGGCATTGGTGCCGCTCCCCACTGCTGCACGCAGTCTTGGGAAAGCATGAGGGCATGTGCCCCCTGGATTTATGTGCAGGGCAGAGGCAGGCTGCCCGGTGTAGGATGGGGCTCTGCACCTGCTGCCTTTGCCCTGGGAGCAACACCATGTTGTGACTCCCAAAGTCAGGGAGGCAGGAGACATGCAGCCAGTGCATGGCTCCTATGGCAAAGGCAGCAGGAGACAGAGCCCCAGCCCACAGTGGGCAGCCCACCTCCCCCCCACACACAAATCGGGGGGCATGTTCCCCCCATGCCTTCCTGGGGGTGTGCACAGCAGTGAGGAGCCACCCCCACCGCACCCCTGGACCAGCCACCAATGGCTCCACCCTACAACCTGCCCTGGCCCCAGGGCCCCATTCACCCCAGCATCTGCCCCTGCTCCTGCTCCTGCCCCACTCCCTCCTTTACTGTGGAGGCCTCGATTTTCATCCCCCTCCCCCGCTTCCTCCCTCTCCCTGTGCCCCACCCCCTCCACAGACTTACTGGCATGGTCGTGTGTGTGTGTGTGTGTGTGTGTGTGTGTTTGCCGCTCACTCCCAAGCCGCAGCTCCTCCAGCCCTGCTGCTGCCCCTCACTCCTGATGCGCACTATGCTGCGTCCTGCCAGTGTGTGTGGGAACTGCCCCCTCCCTGGGCTCCAACCCCCCCCCCCCACAGCCCCCATACCTTCACAAATCCCCCCCACATAATTTTGTATAATTTTGAGATTTTTCTGCACATAATTTTGATTTTTTTAGCTGTACAGTTAAAATTGCGATTTATGCGACTATTTTTTTTAATGGCACAACTAATCACAATCACTTTTTTTTAATCATTTGACAGCCCTAGCTACAACATATAAGCAGAGTGAACAATGTAATGACAGCAAATGGCATGTTAGTTGTATGAGATTTTGGTGGCAGTTGGAGAGGAGTTAGCGAAATGAGGATCACCTAATAGAAGAAGTGGAGGGAGAAGGGACCTGGCAAGGAAATGGGATAGGAATGATAGCAGAGAAGAGATATTGGGTATGTCAACCCTGTAGTTATTGTAGTAACTGCTGTATTGTGCAGACATAGCTGACTTAGCTTTAAGCTACTTAGCTTGAACCCCTGGTAGAAGTGTAGCCATCAGAATGGAGCTCAGTACAGGCTAACCAGGCAACTAGTTACCATGCAGTAAGTTCCTTGCCACTATGACTAGACTGCTGTCAGTGCCCAAGCCAGCTGGTGTAACAGTGCCAGCTGTGCAGACCTAGCCTGCTGCGGTAACCAGTAAGCACAAGGGCTGAGAAAGTCTGGTTGCAACTGTGGGACGTTTTCTGAATGCCTGGCGACGCCTGCTTCAGCTGCTGCTTCCGCTGCTGCTTTTGCCATTGGGTTAATAAAACATAGTCATGTTGTGCTACTGGATGACAACAGAGCTCCTCTAATTCAAACCTCTATGAACAAATAAGGATTTCTAAGATAAGCCTCACTCTCCAGACCGCACTTTCGAACGGCAAGTGGTGAAATTCTTATGATAATGAGAGTCATGTTCTTGCAGACCCTATCTTTTAAGCCACCTAGAATAAAAATTAAAATCAAAACAAAAGATTAAAAATACATTGTATTGGCTCTATTCTTCATGCAGCCAGTACATATACCAGATGTACTGGTGCATGTACTTTAATTAAAGCTCTCCTGCCACTCCTGGAGCATCGTGCAGTGGGGTAGTGATCTGGGACATGGCCACCAAGATACTATCTGAATATCAATAACAATTGATATTCAGTGTGTTTTCCTCCTCTAATATCAGCTGGCTTTTAAAAAAAAATTGACATACCTCTCCATAAACTTTCTCATGAAAGTCCTATTTGAATATTCCCAGAATTTTACATATTGGTAATTTAGCAGTATGATTTAATTGTATGTAACTGCTAATGACCCTTCCTCCCCAGAATTATAAAAGATTTTTGCTTATGGCACAGGTATAAACACAAGGGAAAATGGGAGAAGCAATGTAAAATCAAAGATGTTTGTATTAATGTCAGAACGTTGGAGGATGCGAGCACAATTCAGAAAATGACACTGGACTTTGCTTAGTTCTGTGAAGTTACTCCAGCCCTGCAAGAATGGAGACTTTGGTCCTGTCCTTGGTACAGGACATCTAGCTCTACCACTGACCTGTACGTGACCAGTCACTTCAGTTTCAGTCTGTCAGGAATCTAAGGTGGTGATGTTTACCTGTGTAGATACTAGTTAGTCTAATGTATTTCTAAAATAGGTGATAGGTGTAGTGCTATATAGCAGCAATACTATTATCGCATCAGGATACATTGGCCAAGAGTTTTGAAAGTGCATGGACACTTTAAATAGTTCATAATGTTTCCAAATGTCAAGCATATGAAAAATTAACTGAGAGAGGCCTAATTCTCAGGTAAAACACTTGCATGCAGAGGATACATTGTTATTTTCTGTTTAACACTCCTATCAACAACTTCTCTAAAGGCAAAACATGTTACTGGTCATGAATTCTCTTGACTGGCGACTCCCCAACTTCCCAAGAAGAGGAATGCGGGAGCTCAAGAATGATTTCTTAGTGATTCAAAGTGATTGCTAGGATGATAGTGAAAGGAAATACATCTAACTGGTTTTCTGCAGAGGAAAATCCAGTGACTCATGTATTAGAAACTCGCTCACCTAATTACAGTCATTGCACTTCGTAAATGACCACCAAAATCCCTTTCATGGGACTTTAGTGAGAGAACGTATTGATCCTGTGTCCTGAATGAGCCCATTTCTACAGATGCATAGAGAATAGGCTGTGACACATCTTCAGTTATGAAGTGAAAGGAATCAATAATGTAGATTGGGGGACTGCATTTCACTGTAATATCCTTGAGATGTGACATTCATGCTTTTATCTGGTAAGGAAATGACAGATTTTCCTAACTTTTCCAAGGTACAATGGGGAAGGGGATGGGTCACACAGTTAAGGGTAGGTAAGGATAAGTGACTGCTACCACTAAGGGCTTGTCTACATATGGAGTTGTTTCTGGTTGACTCACTGGTTAAACTAAGAAGAAGGCCGCACTCTTATTCCAGAAGAGGACTGGTTGTACATAGACTTAATCAGGAATAACTCTGTGTATACAAAACCCCCAGCTTTGGAAGTCAGAGATCACAGGCTATATATACAACAGCCTTATCCCCTACTGTATGAGAAAGAGCATGATACAGAAGTCATGATTTTAAGGCCCCATAAGCAAGGATCCTGGTTTTCTCTGATTAAAAAAATCCCCAATTTTCATTTAAAAAGTAACCCTAAATCCACATTTTTCCATTATTAAAATGAAACTCTGTATGTGTGTGTGCGCGCGCGCGCGTGTGTGTGTAATATTAGTGGTGTTTCATTTCAATCACAGAAAAATGTGGATTTGAGGCTATCTTTTTTTAACCAAGAATTGGGAATTTTTTAAAATCAGAGAAAACCAGGATCCCTGCTCATATGTCACCATAGTTGAGGGGAAAATGCCATACATTAATGGAAGCCTGCAGTTTCCAGCTTTTTATTTTCCTAGAGTTTAACAAAAATAATGTATCTTATCATTGGCACTCATTTTTCAGTCCAAGCTAAAGACCAGGCCATGTATGAAATGATATTGTGCAGCGAGTCACTTGGGCCAAAGCACTGGTGCTTAAGTGAAAAAATTAAAACAAACCAGTAAAAAAATGAGAACAAACCAATAAAAAGTAGCCTTTCTTTAGATTAGTTATGGGCCCTCTAGTGAAGCTTACTGTGTTCTATGTAGCTGAAACTAGCCAGATTAGAAATGTGTTTTAGTAGCAAGAGCTCCACATTGTTGACATTTATTAAGTACAGGTTTTTGAATGGCAACATGCTGGGGTACTTTCATCTACTGTGTTAGTCTCATAAATTTCATCAATTTCATAGGCATAAGGGACATTGTACTGCAATATCTATTAAACCTGATTTTTTTTTTAAATCTGTCCATAATTTCTTGTATCCAGCTGTGTGGGTTTGTGCAAGTGCAAGGTGGGAATTTGCTCACAAAAGTACATGGTTTCCTGTACACAACTGGGGCAGGAATTGGGTGTGTGTTCACATATTGCAGTCTTGCTGATTTTAACATCCTAAATGTGGGCTAATTTCCATAATATCTGGACAACAGTATCAAATGAGTGACATCAACCTAGTGTTAATTTGACTGTGGATTGGATCTTGAATGTCATCTAATGATTTTCTTCCCCATTTTTTCAGCTCCAGGGCTCCTTGAAAAGAAAGCTGGTGGTAAATCTGTCACCTGTCAACAACAAGAGACAAAATGGTATTTCAGATAGCTCTTTTCTTGACATCAAGAGAATACGAGTGGGTGATAATCTTTCTTTGGGACAAGGCGGACATCATGTTAACAATTGCCAAAGCCAGTCGATGTCAGGAAACTTGCCTGTGGGGCAAGGATCACAAAGAAAGAGCAGCAACCTAACAAATAATACTCATGCTGGTGGAAATGGCATGTTTAATATGGCTTTAAAAGAGGTCAAGAAAGAACCAGGAGAAACCATGTCTTGCAGCAAACACTTGGATGGTCAGATCCCCCATGAGAACATCTTTCCTAGCAGATATGGGGAGGAAACAGGGGAACAGATGATGGATCCTGAGCTTCAGGAACTTTTTAATGAACTGACTAATATCTCAGTGCCACCCATGAGTGACCTTGAGCTAGAAAATATGATCAATGCTACCATAAAACAAGATGAGCCTTTTAACATTGACCTTGGGCAGCAAAACCAGAGAGTGTCTGCTAGATCCTCTCTGCAGATGGAGAAAATGGTGATCAAAAGTGAATATTCACCAGGTTTGAATCAGCCACCGGTAGGCTCCCCACAGATGAGGCCTTCATCTGCAGGCCCGTCCTTCACAATGGCCAGCACTGCCATGTCCACCTCATCACCCATTCCTTCAGTGCCTCAGAATCAGATGCAGCCGTCACAGGTTTCTTCTGTCTCAACTCGAACATTGGCTAACTGGCAAGAAGTGTCTCATGCGCAGCAGCTCAAACAAATAGCAGCCAACCGACAGCAGCATGCTTTAATGCAGCAGCAGCAGCAACAGCAGCAGCAGCAGCAAAACCAGTCAGCCAGCTGGTCTACCATGTCTCCATCAGGACCGTCCCCAGGGCCATTTGTACAGGAGAAAATTCCCAGCCCTTCCTTTCATCAGCAGCAGTTCAGCCCACAAAATTCAGCAATGCTTGGGGTACCTGTAAATGGAAATCAGTCCAAAGGGATGAATAACTATGTTTATAAACCGAACTCCACACCTCAGAGCAACCCCATTGACATCATAATGCAACAGAAGCCTCAGGACCTCAACAGAAACTTTATAAACAACAGTCAGCCACCACTAGAGCAGCATCCTGGCAACACAAAGCCTTTGTTTCACTTTAACTCAGAGCAAGCAAACCAGCAGATGCCTTCAGTTTTGGGTTCCCAAAGCAAGACTTCTATTCTTCATTATACGCAGCAGCAGCAGCAGCAACCTGCTCAGCCCCTTCCAAACCAGTCTCTTCAAAGGCCACCAAATGTCCCCTTAGCAATGCAGCAGAAGATGATGCTTCAGAAAATGCAGCAGAGCCAGCAAATCTCAGGGCTGCAGTATCCAGTCTCTCAACAACACAGACAGGTAAGACATGTTCCTTCTAAAACATAATGAAAATACAGGCATACCTCGGAGATATTGCGGGTTCGGTTCCAGACCATTGCAATAAAGCGAGTCACATGAATTTTTTGGTTTCCCAGTGCATATAAAAGTTATGTTTACACTATACTGTAGTCTATTAAGTGTGCAATAACATTATGTCTAAAAAAAAATGTACATATCTTAATTAAAAAATACTTCATTGCTAAAAAATGCGAAGTGAGCAAATGCTGTTGGAAAAATGGCGCCGATAGACTTGATCGATGCAGGGTTGCCACAAACCTTCAATTTGTAAAAAACGCAATATCTGCGAAGTGCAATAAAGTGAAGCACAATAGAACGAGGTATGCCTGTAGTTATTTCATGCATAGTGGGAAAAAAGCGTTTTCCATCCATTCTTCCCAGAAAGAATGGGTATAGAGAATTCCATAACAAAATACAATGGTCCCAAAACATTTAATACATCACCACCTCATAATATATTGCGCAAAAAACTGCTGGTGTTCAATTTTTGTAATATGCACAGTAGATGCACACTGCACAGTCATAAGAAAAGAAAGACACATTTCTTCCCATAACAGTACACTAAATGTGTCACTGATGTATATTACATGGATACTTCCCCATAAGGTGGGGAAAAATAATAGGGCAAAGTTAAGGTTATTTTTGAAGTCTCATTTGAATTTCCCAGCTTAGGAGATGTCAGTTGTTTTGCACTTTATTTCCATTTTCATGAGACTGTTTTGAGGTAATAGCTTTATAACATTGATTCTATTTCATCATTTTGTCTGGGAGGACAGGATTGAGAAATAACATTATTCTTAGACATATATTGACTAATTTGACAAAGCTTTTCATCTAGGAATTTTATTACTGATTTGTAAAGGAAACTGAAACTTCTGACTTGTTCTGTCTGCATCTACCTAGCCTCATTCTTACATATTGCTATGTTGAAATTTATTTCTAGAAAAAAGGGGGAGAAATTCTAGTCTTATAAGTGAATGAAAAATATTCTTCACATAACATCAAAAGACTTGTAGGGGAACATAGGACTCTGGGCACTGGACTTGACCCTGGAAGCCTATTATAGTTCTTTATTCTGAAGGATGTAACAGTATGTAGTAGAAATGTGTTAGGAGGTACCCAGTGGGGCATGAGAAATGGTTTAAATCAAAGGCTAATTTTTGAAAATGAACAATTTAATGTTAAATGCATTATACCCCTAAAACAGATCAGGAATTGAGGCAGTGATTCTCCTATGCCTTGATCCTTGCGCTAGTCATTCATACTTGCTCAGAGTGGATGTAAAATATAGCATTCCTTATATGGCAGTTGCTCTGTGCTTCCTTTATTTATAAAATAGAAGGGGATACTACTTGCCCATGTCAGTGGGTTTCTGTAAGGATAAAAATAGATGGAAACACATGGGACACTCAGGTACTAAGGTGCAGCATAGTGCTGAAATACCTACAGACCAGTGCAGAATTGCCAACTGTTGTGATATTAGCATGAGTCTTGTATTATCTGATGGATTCATGTCATTAGAGGAGACTGTTCCTTAAAACAAAAGTAAATTTTTAGCCTCTTGGGTTATGCAGTGACACTTGAAAATGTGACCTAGAGTAATCTGAAGCCTCACAAAGCAGGCTAAAAAAATATATATATATATATATATATATAAAAGTCACCGGGTAGTATAAGTATAAATATAGATATTTAGACTTCATGATTTTGTAACCTAATCTCATGGTTTTTTAGGGTGGCCTGATTCAAGGTATTTGACTAGGATGGATGGCAGTCTTGCAAAGGAACAGAGTCAGCTGGGCAATTTGTTAATTTCTCATAGATGGGAAAACACTGTAATGACTTATCCAAGCCTTAAAGACCAAACCTTCCCAATAATAATCAAAAGTACTAGAATAAGTGAATCCAGCAAACCTGGAGTTTCTAGGCCATGCTGGTCAGATGCAGTCTGATATTAACTATTCTTATTAAAATTCTATTAAAAATAGAAAGCAAAATATAAACAAATTTGTGCTGTGCAAGTATATATATGTATTTCTTTAACTCTCCCAAACTTCTTAATCAGTTAGTTTTAGGTTGCTCCAACACATCATCCTCTTAGGAAACAGCATCTTAAAAGGTTCTAGCAGAAGGGGTTTGGTTTGGTTTGGTTTGAAGGGGTTGTAGGGGGAATTGGCATTGGGAAGTCACCTTAACTGACTTTGCAGGGGTTCAGTGGTTCCTTGTGTATTTCTTTAGATTTTAACTGTCTTCACCAGAGCTTTTCTCCCTCTCTCAATAGCAGTCAGATGGATTGTAACAGTTTCTTTATTCCACTGTGATGAAGTTTCCAGCAAGCTGTTGGCACTGGAGAGACCGGGTTAGGGGGTGGGGGGGGTGCTTTTGCAAACATTAATCTTTTCGCAAAATATGCAAGGCCACGTTCAGGAGGGAAATAAAAATACCATCAGTAAGTTGCTTGAAGCAGTATTAACTTTCACAGCTGCTGCTGCTGCTAAGCAGGCTGCAGGCAGACGCAGCCAGTCGAAGGAATGCTCCTAGTGGAGCATTATTACCAAATGGCAGAGGGTGAGCCAAGCAGTATAGAGGCATGAATTCTAGCCAGCCAAGCAGTATGGAGGCAAAAAAAAAATCCATCGTATATGTTGTCTCGGGTCTTTTCCATGTACATTGAAAGGAGCTGCTGGGGTGGGACTTTCCCCAAATTAACTTAGCAAAGCCTAAAACACTAGAAAGTAGGGTGAGCAGGACTTTGAGAAGGGGGACTTCATGAAGCCTCTTGCCTTACAGTCTTTTTCCCTAATACTACCTGCACGATGTGGTAATCTGCACCGCAGCCCAGCATTGGAAGTCAGGTTGTGAAAGCTTTGTAGTGTGAACTCTGGTACTGCCCTGCATAGTGGAAACTATCTTTTATACCCCATCATGGTCATTTTGAAGCTATGTACTATACAATGGGAAATTTCTCTAACAGCAGAAGTAATGTGTACAGTGAGACAGGCTTGACGTGGGTTGGGTGTGCAGAATTTTTAATTCACTTAAACGCAAGTGTTTACCTGTCTGTGCTTACAGATCCTGTAAACTCCTATTACATTGTTGTTTAACCGCCAGATCCCACTGACTCCTCAGGCTGAGACAGCTTGCTGGATTTGTGAGCCCCTTCAGCTTGGCTGTTTGAGCTCTGTTGCCACTGGCAAGCTCTCAATTTGAGGACAGTCTCTACCATGGCTCATTGATGTGTCTTCAGGTGGCTTAAGAGTCTAATCCTTGAGTCACAGATCTGTCTGCAGGGGAGAGTAAGCTGTAGGGATTTATCTCCTTTTCCTTTCTCTGTCTTCTCTTCTCTGCTTTGAGGGCAAAACAGCACTTGACTGTGAAGCAGTCTGCCACTTGATTAGAGTTGTTGCACCATTGGAGTCATTTAGCAGCTGCTCCTCCCACCTCCTGATGTTGGCATCTGTCTTCTTGAGGTGGGCCTTCAGCATGTCTTTGTAGCACTTCCTCCGGCTGGTTCAGCAGAATACAGAATGTGCCACGAAAGATTTTCAGCTTGAGGGTTCTTGAATGCAAGTGATTTATCTGCAGGCTTTTGCTTGGAAGCTGATAAATCCTGTATTACTTCTCAAGAAGTTTCTGAGCACTGCTGAAGCCTTGCAGAAGGTACATCCACGCTGCATGCTTCCCCCAGGTTCTTAACCATGTTTTAGCGTGATCCCCCAACCACCCTCACACAAAACCAGTATGTCCCAGCCTATGTGCAAGAATCCAAGCCTTCTTGCACAGCGCAGGTATGGATTAAAGCCTTTTCCACTTTAAGGTAGATTCTGATACTCACTTTTCAAGAATGCTGCTAAAGCCATGATAGCTGAGATCATCTTTTGATAATTCTTTGGAATGCCATCCCACAATTCCCTGAGCCCATATGCTCTGACATTTCTATTGATTCAACTTCCAACTTGCCTCCTATGTTCTAGAAGTTTTCTACCAGTTCAGATACAACTAGTCAACATTTAGGCCTTCATTCCACTCTGCCTTCTCCATTTTCTGCTTGCTTAGCCAAGTCACCTTAGACTACGGCATCCCAGTTTACTACCAGCTGGCCTAAGAAGCACACCAATGCCTTCATTTTTTTATGTGAGTACTGCAAGGAAGAGATACCCACTATGGTAGAGGGGATGAAGTCCCAGGAACAGACATCAGAGCAAATCACACTGCTTGAATGGGCTCCAAGGAAGGCTTCATGACTGGATGATTTAGGACCCATCTGTTAAGGATCTCCTTGGGAGTGGGCCTTGCAAGTTTGGAGAAGAAGCAGCACTGGATCAGGAATCACTACAAGTAGGTGGCAGCTGCCATCTTATTATTATTAAAGGAGAAATTATAGCATGGGTGAGAGAGATTACTGTTCTGTGGGTATTACATGCAACAAGGTAGCCTTAAATTAAAGTGAGGACGGCAGGCACACTCATTTCCCTGATCTGTTAACTTCATCCCCACCCTGCTCCCATGCAGGTGGATTCCAAGAAGGGGGAAAAAATCAACTACTGATTGATTTTTTTCATTACGGTTGTGGTAATTATTTAAAAAAATAAGCCCAAACTGACATTTCAGGTTTAGTAAGCATTGAGTGTACACTGCTAGACTGGTGAAGAGTCATATTGCCCTATGTCCCCAATATGTCCCATTTCCTTTTAAATGAAATAGCTAATACATTCTTGCTCATGTGTGTCTGTGCTCTGGTCACGTGGCTAGCAGGAGCTTGTGAGCAAGGCAATGCATTATGGTGGCATAAGAGCATACTTTACCATGAGGAAGACTCTTAAACGGGGGTTTCTTTTATTTCATTGCCTAGACAAAAATATAATATGCTGTGTGATTCCCTGGCAGGACCTTTCACCTTGGTTGAGGTCACTCAGGCCACATCCCAAGAAAACACTGAACAAGCAGGATGTGTCTATTTCCTCATGCAAAAGTTCTGGACCCATGCCTGGTCATCCCAGCTCTCCATGACAGTGTGATCCCACCAGTCTGTACTAGGTGCCCTGCATCAGAAGCACCATTTTACATATGGAGAAGCCACAGGTGCAGCAGCTCTCTCTTCCCTGGCCTGTTAACATCCAGCATGAACAAACCATCCTCCAAGATTCACCGCCACCACCCTAGAATCAGCAACTGCTGCTGCAAAGCCTGCCACCATCCCCTGTACCCTGTACATCTTGATGCTATAACTGCATGGCCACAAGCCCAAGCAGTTTGCTCAGCAATGCTGTATTCCTGGCTTGACACCAGCTGGAATAGACGAAGCCTCAGTTAAATGCGTCAGTGGCTAAGAACATTGTTTCCTGGGAGCTTGGGATGGATAGACTCGTATACCCTCCACACCCTGCAAACTAGATTCTAGAGCAGCTCAAGTTAGTGAATCCATAAGGCTTTGGATGCATGTTACTTTGGCTTCATGAACTTCATGAAGTCATGGGTCCAGGTACCAGAGGACTGGAAAGGGCCAATGTAGTGATCCTCTTTAAAAAAGGTAAGAAGGAGGACCCAGGGAACCACAGACCAGTTAGCCTCAATACCTGGGAAGTTACTGGAGCATATCTTAGCCATTTGCAGCCATCTGGAGGAGGAAGGGCTGATTGCAGGCAGTCAGCATGGATTTATGAAAAACAAGTTGTGTCAACACACATGATCTCCTTCTTTGACAAAGTAACTACTTGAGTAGATGACAGAAATGCTGTGGATATGGTGTATGTGGACTTCAGCAAGGCTTTTGATGAGGTCCCACATGACCATCTCATAAACTGGTAAACTGTGGGCTAGATAAAACTACCGCAAAGTGGACAGATAACTGACTCAATAGCTGCAAGCAAAGAGTAATTATTAACGGGCCCATGTCAGAATGGCAGGAGGTTTCAAGTGGACTCCCACCATGTCTGTCCTGGGTCCAGCGCTATTCAACATTTGGATGCTGGCATAGAAAGCTCCTTGAGCAAGTTTGCAGATGACACAAAGCTTTGAAGAACTGTAAACACAGAGGATGTGAGCACAATTTATATATGTTTTGCCAGATTGGGCAGTTGGGCTAGAACTAGCAGGATAAACTCAATGCAGACAAATGCGGGTGTTACATCTTGGGAAGAATAATCAAATCACAAATATAAATGGGAGACACCCAGCTGGATGGCAGCACTATGGAAAAGGATTTGGGAATCTTAGTAGATCACAGAATCAATATGACTGTACAGCGTGATTTAGCTGCACAGAATGTGAATGTGGTTTTGGGATGCACCAGTAACACATTAGGTGCAAGACAGAAGAGGTGATGATGCCTCTTTATTCAGCACTGGTTAGGCCTCATCTGGAGTAGTGTGTGCAGTTCTGGGCTCCACATTTTTAAAGTGACATGGAGAGGTTAAAGAGGGTCCAGAAATGGGCAACAAAGATGAGTAATAGTTTAGAAGGCAAGTTAGGTATGTTCAGCTTGCAGAAAATGCCCATGATAGCAGTCTTCAAATATATGAAGGGCTACCATAAAGAAAAGAAAAAGCACCTTTTCTCTCTTGCTGAAGAGAGGGGGATATGGATCAATGGCATGAAGTTGCAGCAAAGTAAATTTAGAGTGGATATGTGGAAAAAACTTCTTTACTGTGAATGAATAATGAGACATTGAAATGGACTGTTTACAAAAATTGTGGACTCTCCGTGACAAGGTTTTTAAGAAGAGGTTGAACAGCCACTGGTCAGGGATGATCTAGGCATAGCTATGTCTGTTTTTTACCATGGGCATTTCCCATGCTTCTGGGCTCTACTAGGTGTTTCTGCTCCCCACCCCCAAGCCCCTAGGTTTTTTTCTGCTATATGTGTCAGGGTGTTTTTAAGCCTCCCCAGAGAAGTTGGCTGTTAGCTAACGCTGGGGACTTCAACTGGGGTGTGCCAATTTTCCTGCTAGGAACAAAGCCAGAGGTTCCTGGCTAGAGGGTCTTGCCCTGCTCAGGATCAGACTGATTGCCATATTTGGGGTCAGAAAGGAATTTTACCCCATGGTCAGCTTGGTATGGTCTATTGGGTTTTTTCCCTTTCCTTTGTAGCAGGGGACGTGGTCCTCTACCTGGGACCTCTGAAGCATATATTGACAACATTTTATAGAAGTAGGATATTGGCTGCCATGATTCCCCTGTTTGACCTGTGGCAGGTTAGGGTGTTAGGTCTATGTTGTGTCGGGGTTGATAGTAGTCTTCTGTAGAATTTAGATTATGGTTGTATGGGATGGTTTGGATAGAAATAATCCTGCCTCAGGCAGGGGGCTGGACTAGACAACCTTTGAGGTCTTCTCCAGCCCTAATTCTCTATGACTTTGCGTGACCAGAAATTCTTGCAGTAAGCCCTGGTTACTGCATTGCTAGTGCTAATGTAGCTAAATGGGTCTGGATCAGCTGCAGTTCTGCTTTGTGACTGTTAGCAGGTAGAAATAGCAAACTGAAATGTGCATGTCTAGAGCCAGTCACACAATGCGGTGTTGGGGGGAAGCCCCTCATCCTAGATTCATGAACAAAGTTGGGGGGAGGTTGCTGGAGCTCTGATTCTGGCTCTGAGCCCAGGGCCAGTGTCAGAACCACAGCACCCTCCTGCCTACCCCTCCCTCCCTGCCCCCACTTCCCCTCTGCAGCTTCTGCCCCCCTGCTGTCCCCTTCCACCCCTTACTGTCAGGCTCAGCTCGGCTCCAGCTCTGTCTGGATTCCCTCCTGGGCACAGAGCACGTGAAATCTGTCCCTTGCCCAGTCAATTGGCACCATTAGCACTGCTGCATGACCCCTGCCTGGTCAGTCAGCAGCACCGGCACTGGCGCATGGTCAGCAGGGGCTGTGCTGCCGTGTGCTGTGCTCTGGTAGGGAATAGAGCCAGAGCAATGTCTAACAGTAAGGCAGGGGGCTGGGGGGAGCGGAAGAGGCAGAGACTAGGGAGTGGGGGGAAGGGGCAGAGATTGTGGTTACTGGAAAGGGAGGGGCAGAGGCTGTAGGCAGCTGAGGATGGAGGGGTGCAGGTGGCAGGGGGGGCAGGAAGGCTTCAGGGGGAAAAAGTGGGGGGGCAGAAGGCAAGCAGGCCTCCTGGTGTGAGGATCAGAGGGCACATATGTATGTGCTTTTAAGGCAAAGCAATAAACTAAAGTGCATATCATGCTAGAATTTATTGCTCCCAGGCGCCACTTTTACATGTGCACCCAGGACTGCAACATGTTGAGGCAGGTCAAAGCAGCCCCAGCTGGCAGGGGGCCCAGGGGGTCAGCTTGCCAGACCAGGGCTCCTCCAACCAGCTCAGCATGCTGCAGAGGACCTGGCTGGGGCACAAGGGTGCTCCAGTGTGGAGCTAGCCAGCAGGCAGCTCCCATACTGAGGGACCCTCATGCCCCAGCCAGCTGGGGCAGCAGCTACACGTGCAGTGTTCCAGAGTAAAACATATTTGCAAGTACTACCCTGCTGCGGAGTTCATTTGTTTCCTGTGGCCTAATAGGGTGGCATGTATAAATGCAAGACATTTATGGCAGAGCTAATTAGTCTACTCCACTGTAAACATCTCATGCAGACGTGCCAGGATTGTGTAGACTATACGCTTTTTTTTTCCGAGAGGGTCCACCTCACTGCTATCCTGCCCAAGGGAATGTTCACCTATTATTGGCAATAAGAAGCTATTAATTGCTAATGGTTAAAAATTAACTCCTTCATTTTTATTTTTTTCCTGTTATGCCTAATTTCTCAATGAAGATTCTGTGTTTCATTATACTGGGAACTGTAGAAATATGTCTTTGATCCTAAATTATCTCCACAGCAGAATCTGGCCCCTTCATTACCATAAAAAAGAACTGAAATAGTAGTATGGAAATACAAGTGTACATTCATGAAAGGCTCTTATAATGCCACCATCAAATAGCACTACACTTTCTACCATAAATTCACATTCTTTAGCTAAAGGAGAGGATTGTTTTCTGTATTTTTCCCCCCTCCTGGGTTGAAGTTCCCAAAAAGCATGTGGACATGACTTTATCAGCTAAAGCTTGCTAAATGAAAGTGCAAGGCTTATAATTTCTCTGCCTGTCGCAGGCACTTTATGTCAAACTGGAGGAGGTTTGCAGTAGGATCTGCTAATTAGAAGCCTTTTGCCTCTAGGGACAAATCATGGACGTGATGGAAATCATCTTGGTTTCCTGGAAGAGGGCTGAACTGAACGGAGATTTTGTTTGCATCTATGTTTCATTCTCTGTTTTTGTGGCAGGGACTCATCTTCCTCATTCTCTTTGAGGGTCCAGGGGGTCTAGACACAACACTTGCAACAAAATTCAAAATTCTTTTAATTTTACATTTCATATTATGAGTGCAGAGTTTAGCCAATGCTGTAAGAGGTTTGCAAGCATTTTGCTGAACGCGGACTGACTTTTGGAAAGCATGTATGGCTGTTGTTTGGGGAGAAGTTCGAAGTCAAGATTTTATTTTGTTTTGGGAAAAGATGGATTGATCACTGCAGCCTGTTTCTAGGGGCAGATTTAGGGGTTTGGGAAGAAACCCTGCAAAAACCCAGGGGTTATGATTAGAGCTGAATAACTTCAGTAAACATTTTGTAAGCTTTTAATCAGCTGTGTAGCTCATTAGAAATGATTCATCAAATGATGAAAACAGGATTCAACAAAATAAATGGCCAAATTCACCAAATAAAATATTATTCAACTAGCTCTAGTTTTGACCCAAAGCCAAGTTAAACTTGGAAGTTTCAGCTGAATTTCTCACTCAGATTTTTCTTTTCCTTTCACTTGGGAGGAGGGGAGAAGGGCCTGAACTCATGTGAACAGAAACCAGAATAAGTTCATCAAACCCCAGTGGACCAAAGTTACAATATTTCATACTGCTCTAGGCATGTGCCATTGTGCCCCAGCAGCCTTATTTAGTCAGTGATTCTCATATCTGGGGGCCAGACTGAGAGGGGGGTCATGAGAGTTTCACCCACCACTTCATTCATATGGGCCACCAGTTATAATTTGAACTCCTAGGTGTCTTGTGTTGTCTCTTTAGCTTTCGTGGAGACAGACTGAACTCACACCATCAAAGTAAGCAGCAATGGACCCACCTTCACTCTTCTATTCCAAGCAAATCAACTGCACACTTTTAATGAGAACTTACTGTATCTGAGAGACAGGTAGACATTTGGGTAAGAGGGAAATACCATAAGCAGAAAATATAGTGGCTTGGCCTTATTTAAAGCATTGCTTGGAGAAGTCTTAGAGCTAATTCACACCTCTATTTTAGCCTTTGACATTTCTGATGTAAAATTTAAAAACTTGCTTCCTTAGATGATTTATATAAAAACTATTTTTCCTAGATCTTCAGATTTACCATTAAAAAACAGACATATTGTACTGCAGCAGATTCCGTGGTTTTAAGTGTGGAGAATGTCTTATAAATATCTATAAAGAAGAAGTATAAAGTAAATTGTAACTCCTGCAAAAGATATTTTAAATTTAACTTTGATTATAAATAAAAATATTTCTTGAGTTCCTGGATCAAAAGTAGTATGAACTACTTCCTAATCTAAGAAGAAAGTTGTGCACCATGGTGGTAGGCTAATTACTGCCTAGTTAACAGCTCCATTTTGGTTACATTTTTTCATTTGAGGGCTTCTGTTGTAAATGATGAAAACAATCGTTTGAATCCATGCTAGTAACTAGCATCCGTTACATGGTACTCTTTGATTTACGGTTGTCAAAATCCCCAGAGAATGTCACAAGTCTGCATGCTGCTGTGGTGTCCTACACACTCCAGTTTTGGTTTCTGTGTTTGCTGAAAGACTTGTAAAGCCACACGCAGAAAGCCATCTCCCTTTGGATGTCACATTTGAAGAGTACCCGGGTACTGTTTGTTGCATCAGGGGTTTAGACTAGTGGTCCCCAAAGTGGGGTGCATGCACCCTAGGGGGTGCGCAAGACGATCCATTGGGGTATGGGAAGAAAATATTAGAACTTCTATTTATATTTATTTTTTATCTAAAAAAGTAAGAAAGAAATTAAGCTTTACTAATACAGATTGACACTGGCGCCCTCACTCGGTCCGTATGTCAGACAGTCATGTGTCACGTACGGTATGTGAGTAGTACATGTATATAATTTATAAATAAATAAATATACATATATTGGGGGGGGTGTGCACAAAAATTTTTACTGATAGGGGTGCGCAATCAAAAAAGTTTGGAGACCACTGGTTTAGACTTATTTATACTCAATTAGGTTTTTTTGCTTATTTATTTAAGATGGTTAAACTTGAGCAGCTTTTGGTCAAATTGTGCTCTGCTTTGAGGATTTTAAATCCATTTGTGCTACTGGCACTTCCTTAACTGACATGCTTTTTGCAATGGCAATACTGATCTGGTTCAATCCGCTTCTCATACCTTCAGGTACATAAGGCAGTGGTTGCCAACCAGCTTGATCTTGGGCCAGTCTCTTAATTAGCTCAAATTGTTAATCTCTAAATTTGCTGTTTTGGTCCTTAGTGGGTTGAGGGGTCCTTCTGAGCTAACCTGTCTTCTTTTTGCCTTGGCGCTGCCAAGACATAGCTTATTTAGGGAGCCTGTTACCTTGTATTCTCAAAGAGTGGCCAAGGTACGTCCACCTTGTAGCCTGTACTTTTTTAGTAGTCTAACTTGTTCTGAGAGCCATCTAAATGCTATTTTGATGCCTAATAGGTGGAACAAGATCTCGTTATGTTATATGGGAGAAAGGAAAGGGACTAGGGATTGTAAAGATGTAATAGGTTGAGAATGAGACTAGAATTAGTCAATTTATCAAAACCAGTTCCTTTCTGATTTGTTCTGCAGCAAATCAACTGGCCTGTGTTGGTCCCAGTGTTCCCATGTGTAAAATGGAGTTGTATCTACTTCCCTCTCATAGGTGTTTGTAGGATTATTCAAATACTGCTTCTGTGGTGCTTTAGCAAGGGTCAGAATAACATAGTGCTATTATAGTGTGTATATCTGTGGGAAGAATCAATTTCCTGAGTCAATTTCCTGCAAGAATTTTGGAAAGAAAGCCTGGGAAAAAATCATCTTACAACCATCAGAGCCTGGCATGCGAAGGAGGCCTTTCCTACTTGTTTCTCCTTGGGCAATTCATTAATCCTCCAAGAAGCGAGCCCATAAAACTTATAATAGAATTTACCTCTCTTCTGTTTTCTGCCTATTAATATTTGTATTCTAATAGCACCTAAGGTCCATGAAATCAGGATCCTGTAAGTTCTCTCTTCAAGGGACAAAAACACTCAAAAAATTAGAATTTCAATTTTTTTAGTACAAAGAACTAAACATTGTTTAAAATGTTTGACAGTATTTTTCATGGAAAATATTTTTAAAAGGGAAAAACATTCTTTTTATTCAGTCAGCATTAGCTGTGGGTGTTTCCAGGAAGGGGAGGTGATCCACATCACTATAAATTGCTTCTGTTCTTACGACACTAATATTCCATTAGGGTGTGGGCAAATGCAAACAGTTTACCATGAGATAAGCTAAGATATGAAGTTAACTACTGCGGGGTAACTGCCCATTTGTATGCTTTTACTTCATAGTAGAGGTGGCATCACTGACTCCACTTTCGTTGGGGGATAAGCTACCTCACATTTAACACTCAGTAAGCATGTGCACGTGGGCAGTTGCCACAGAATACATTCTAAATTATCACTAGCTTATTTTGCAGTAATTAGTTCATGTACCGATAACCTTAGTGTGTTTTTATGGATGCATTACATTCGTGTGCCACATGGACCTAGACAGCCCAGCCAAAAACTCAGACCATTCCAAAACCCTTTGCCTGCCTCATTTGCCTAGTGTAGCTATACTAAACAAGGTACCACCACACAGTAAGAAGCAGCTTTGGCTAGAAGAGCTTAGTAGGAAACGGTTGATCCTCTGGTGTACACGTAAGAGGTCTAGTCAGATGCCAGATGAATTCATTAGTGGCTGACAAACCCAATTCAAGAGCAACACAGCTTGTTACAAGTTTCACAGATCCATATGTTGTCTAAATTGGAGTCCACATTTACAACATGTTTGTTTCTTCTTTCTCACTTTGTTTCCATCCTCTGGATCAAAGCTTCTTCATGGTGAGCTGCACCCAGTGCCAGATGTTCCCTCCAGATCAGACAGGATTCTGCGTGCTCCTCCCAGCTTTCTGTGTTGATGTTGAGCGACTTCATATCATTATTGCACACATTGTGGTACCCCCATAGACACTGAATGTGGCAGTGCACCCCCTATGAAAAGCTGCCGCTGACACTGTCAACAGTGCCTGTGGGTGGTCATTGCTCGCCACCCCACCACCGACACCGCCAGTGGCGTCTGTGGGCGGTCAACGATCACTGCTGTCTGCTGCTGGTGGCGTCTGTGGGTGGTCTGTGGGTGGTCACTGACACTGCCAGCGGCATCTGTGGGAGCTCACCATTTACCTGTTGTGGTCTTCCTGAGTTTTTTGCAAAGAAGAATTCCTTTATTATTTTCTGAAGTCAAAAAGTGAAAACTAAGAGCTGGCATTTTCCCAGGGGTGTCTTGAGTCTAGTAAGGGGTCCCTTGAGTCTAAAAAGGTTGAGAATGACTGGAATATAGTTCATTAACAAGGAGAGATTGTGGTATTAATTTTTAATCTGGGATAATGAATGGGGGTGGAGAAAGAGGTACTGTTACTCACCTGTAGCATGCATAGTACCGCCGGCACAAGGAGCCTCGGCTATATTAGTTCTAGTCAGCTTGGCCTATAGTTCTTATAACTTCAAAAGAGTATTTTTTATCTCTTTTTTTCAAAGGAATGCAAAGCAAGTTAAAAAAAAACCCCTAATAGTCTGATATAATAATGATTATTTTTACATATTGATTTAATAATTAAAGTCTTAATTGAGGGAATGTGGAAATAAAGGCTCTAGGATGTTTGCTGTAGAGGTGTGTAAGTTTGGGCTACTGTGACAGTAAGTGGTGCCACTGAATCATTTTACTTATTTTCATTATTGCCTTTTGAATGGAGGAAGCCAGTGTGCAAGCTAAAAAAACACAAACGAAAAATTAAAAGCAACTCTCTGTCTACTGCTAATCTGAGAAGGCTGGCTTGAGATTTGTATTTGGTGCAGTGGGAACGAACAATAAAGTAGTGCATTATTCTCAGGGCAAGAAAGTAAGTATGTAAAGCCCAGTGAACCACTGTGCGCAGGCTCTCAAGAGTGAAGGTGCCTGGGCCTCTTGGAGAGAGAGTAACATTCTTCAGGGTAACCGTGATGGGGGGAGGGCGGCTCTGTGCTGGTATTTGTGTTTCAGGCAGACTTTTCTAATGTCTCAGCAATCCATGTATGGTGACAATACAATGCAAGAGCTGGGCTTAAGGTTGTATAAACAACTGAGCTAACCAGGTTTTTATTATTGTAGCTGCATACAAGAAGCAAAAGGAGAAAAAAAGAAGGAAAACATTTATTGTATTTATTAGATTAATGCCACCCTTCCCAACAAAGGCTTAGAGTGCATATGGCAATACTGAGATAGCACTAATAATAATACTAATGTAATACCTTCAGATTGCTTTCCAAACATTAACTATTTAAACCACACACTCTTGTGAAGTGGTGAATATTTATCTTCCTAAACAAACAGAGATGTAGCATGTGATTAAGTAGGCTGTCGCCCACAAAAGCTTGCACTTTTCTGAGCAAATTAGTTCCTAAGGGAACATACATATGCTACGCTTAGATCAACGTAACTAGGGTTAGGTTGATCTAAGTGCCCATCTTTGCAAATGCTTGGGGGTGGGAGGATGGTAAATCAGGCCAAAAATGGTGGGTCCTATCTAAGATACTGCACCTGAGTAGGTGAACTAACTTGGATTGGGAATGGGTTATTCTGATTCAGCAAATGTCTTCATGGGTCCAGAGCATAGCATTGAGGTTGGGAACGCCCAACTGGTTGCCCCAGCCCCACCCCCAGCCCCAGGGCTGTGATCTTCTTACCCCAGCTGCTGACCAGGTTTTTTTATAGTCCCCTGATTCAACGCCCCCTCTCCTGATAGACAACACCTCCCACAGAGCCACAAACACCTCTCCCTCATACCAACTACCCCCGCATCCCTCTGTGGACTCCCCACCCCGCAGTCTCTCCTGTCCCTTCCCCTTCCTTTCCCCCTTCCCCTTACGGCTCCCAGCACCAGTGAATATTCAGTAGTGGCAGATGACAGAACAAGGAGCAACAGGTCTCAAGTTGCAGCAAGGGAAGTTTAGGTTAGATATTTGGAAGAATTTTCTTGCTAGGAGGGTAGTAAAGCACTGGAGCAGGTTACCCAGAGATGTGGTGGAAGCTCCATCCTTGCAGGATTTTATGACTCAACTAGACAAAGCCTTGGCTGGGATAGTCATAGTCCTGGTTTGAGCAGGCATTTGGACTAGATGACTTCCTGAGGTCCCTTCCAACCCTAATTTCCTATGATTCTAACATCTGTACACACCATCTACCATCACGCTTTAACTAAGCCACATGATCATAGTCTGGGTACAGCCAACATTTGTATGCGCCCTAAGGTGCCAGCCTGCCCTGCCTTCTGGGTAATGAAGGTGAGACAGAGAGGGTAGGACCAACTTTTCAAACTTATGTGACCAAAGCTAAATGATATAATCCATAATAAGGCATCTAAATAGCTGGTTTCATTGTCCAAGATGTCACAGATCTATTCAAGTCAATGGGAGTTGTATTCACATAATAATTCTGAAAGTTAGGCCATCTATATAAATGGTTAAGTGTGGCTTTAAAAATTTGACTTTGGTCACACATGTTTGAAAAATGTAATGATTTGCATTAGCTTCAGAGAGGAGCAGTTTCTACTTCACCTACTCAGGTTCATTTTTTTGACAAAGCACTTTTATTTTTAAAAAAAAAAATCACATTTTGGTGGAGAAGTATTGCCAAAGCTTTTTGTCAATATTATTTTGGTTCTTTGTTTTTACCATCTCTAAAGCAACTTGGCATTTTCCATCAGTATTTGAAAAAGACATTTAAAAAGAATTTTAAAATTGATGTTTCTATTTGTATTCATCTGAATATTGTGTATGTGATACACATTTCACATGATTGCAGAGGGCAGTGCTTTAGGGTATGTTTGCCAAAGTATTATTCATGCATAATAGGTATTCAGTATGTAATATATGTAACATTAAATTTCAGATGAGAACTGCATTGACGCAGCATCATTAAGATTATGAAGTCAGGCACTTAAAAGTTAGGAAATTCTAGATTTAAAATTCCCTGTTCAGCTTCATTTCTCCTACTTCACACACCGTTTCTGTGAACTGCTGAGGTCCCAAGGAAAATGCAGCAGTTGATTGTGGCACTGAAGATAATTTAATAATGCAGTACACAAGACTGCTGAATTAATTTTATAGGCATCTCTAAGTCTACATTCAAATAGCCATCTTCTAATGCCAGTTTTTAAAGTACTTCTCTAGGTGTAATTAAAACAGGAAAAAAAATGTGTACTGCTGTGTCATTATGCAAGGGCCGTGTTACATGGTCATTTTGGGCAGCTCCTGGGGCTCTTAACACCTGGATTGTCTGCACATTAACACCTGAAAGTAGTTTTAAGCACTCATTAAGCTGCTCAAAGTTATGCCACTCAAAGTTACACAGGATTATCTCTCATCTGTTACCCAGCTCCTGTTCCACTACTTTCTAGGCTACACCTTAGAGTAAACACCCCACCTGCTCCCCCCAACCCCACTGGCCCAGATTGAGCCCACTGCCCTCCCCGCCACCTCAGCATCCCAGATCCCTGCTCACTTCCTCCCTTCCCCCACAATTACTTGTGGCTGCCCTCACTGTCTGTCCCAGGGAGCAGGCAGGGAAGGGTTAACCTGCCTGCCTGGCTGCTGCTGCCACCACTGCTGCTCCTTGGTCTGAGCCCAGGGTGGAGGAGAGCAGCAGCAGCATCAGGGGCCAGGCATGCAAGTTAACCCTTTCGACAGATAAGCAGGGGAGGAGCTCCAGGGGTGGAGGGTCAGAGGAGAACCCTGAGAGGCTGGGAGATTGAAGTCTTTCTAAACTTCAGCAAGGCCTTTGACACCGTCTCCTACCCCATCCTCATTAAAAAACTAGGCGACTGTGGCATTGATGCCTACACAGTCAGATGGATTGCAGATTGGCTCAAGGGTCAGACTCAGAGGGTGGTGGTGGACGGATCATATTCGACCTGGGGGGAAGTGGGCAGCGGAGTCCCCCAGGGCTCGGTCCTGGGGCCTGCACTGTTCAATTTTTTCATCAGCGATTTGGACGACGGGGTGAAATGCAACCTGTTTAAAATCGCTGATGATACCAAAATTTGGGGCAAGGTGAGCACGCTAGTAGGGAGGGAAAGACTGCAACAAGACCTGGATAGGTTACAGGAGTGGGCTGACATAAACAGGATGCGTTTCAATAGTGACAAGTGCAGGGTGCTGCACTTGGGCAGTAGAAACCAGCAGCACACTTATAGAATGGGAAACTCCCTTCTTGAGAGCACAGAGGCAGAAAGGGATCTCGGAGTCATTATTGGCTCCAAGATGAACATGGGCCAACAATGCGAGGTCTTGGTTGGCAGGGCTAACCGGACCTTGTCGTGCATCCACAGGTGCATCTCAAGTAGAGCCAGGGAGGTGATCCTCCCCCTCTGCGACGCTGGTCAGGCCACAGCTGGAGTACTGCATCCAGTTCTGTGCGCCCCATTTCAGGAGGGATGTGGACAACATGAAGAGGGTCCAAAGGAGCCACCCGCATGATCCGGGGACAACAGGGCAGACCCTACATTGAAAGACTGTGGGACCTAAACCTGCTCAGCCTTCACAAGAGAAGGCTGAGGGGGGACCTGGTGACTGTCTATAAACTCAGTAGGGGGGACCAGGAGGGTGTATGGGAGACACTGTTTCCCCTAGCGCCCCTTGGCATGACAAGGAACAATGGACACAAGTTATTAGAGAGTAGATTTGGATTAGACATCCGCACAATCTACTTCACAGTTAGGGTGGCTAGGAGCTGGAACCAACTTCCTAGGGAAGTGGTGCTGGCTCCTACCCTGGGGATCTTTAAGAAGAGGCTTGGTAACTACCTGGCTGGGATCATTTGAGTCCAGTCTTTTCTCCCGCCCAGGCGGGGGGTCGGGCTTGAAGATCTACAAGGTCCCTTCCGACCCGACTTCTGTGATTCTACGATTGCCCTGGGGGGAGCAGGAGGAGACCGGGGGGCAGGGGGTTAGCCCAGAATGGGCCGGGGGCGGGGGGGATTCTTGCCTTTCTTACCCGCAAGCATCTTCCAACATGTCCGATTTTTGTCGCAGCACTGTTGGTGCTCTTGGAGGTTTACCACTTCTTCCCAAGATGGTCCCTTTCTTAAGTACTCCCTTTCTCTAGTGTCCCTGGTCCTTCACATTGCCTCCCCACCCCACTCCCTTGCCTTGTCTGGATGCTACTTACACTCTTGTTCAGCTTTCCAGTACCACCAGTCTCTTGAGCAGGGGCAGGAGTGCCCTCCCACTGTTCTGGACCCAGCCCAGCTCAGTCGGCCTCTCTGTCCAGTCTCAGGGCTCGAGGGCCACCTGTCATGCAGTGCCAGGGCATGGTGCTTCCTTATTTCTTTTTCTCCTGGTCTCTGCTGTCCTGAATGTATGCCTGTTCTAAACTAGAGCTAGCACTACTGCCAATCAACCTTTCTGCAGGTCAGTGTAAGGGGTAATAAGGCCCTTATATTGGCAGGATGTGAACCCTAAGTTCTACTTCCACAGATCTAGTTAGTGTTAACGGCAGTTGTTGCAGAAGGGGGTAGGCCCCTGGATCTCTGTGCAGGGTCTGAGGACAGGTGGGAAGAGCTTACTCTCCCCCACTGAATCCTCTGCTTATGTGTTAGGAAAAGGAAAGGGCTGCTGAGCCTGTGTACTTGATCTGAAGGAATGGTTGAAAGAAGCCCAGTTTGTCTCTCTCTTCTATTCCCCTGTCCTCTGCATGATGCCTCAGAAGTAGGGAAAGGCCACTTAGAGCCATTTTTAGGTCCTTAGAAGGGCTCCCTTCTCCCAAAGACACAGTGCTGCACCAACCTTAGTGCCACGCATGTGCTCCCAAGGCAGCATATGCTGTTATTGTTGCTCTTTAGGTACAGTGTAGGTCCAGCTCCTTAGAAAGTTGAGATTTGGTTATTATTTTGGCAGGGTGCCAACATTTTCCCAAGTTACACAAGCAGTGAGAAGGAAGTGATGATCTGCAGTTTATTATAGATCCAAATCTGAATGAAGCCACAGGCCTGTCTCTAGCTGCAGAGCACTGTCTCCTCTGAATTTCAAAGGCTTGCTGCAAACAGTTGGGGAGGAAGGGTGAGAAAGTCTAATAAATTGTTGCAAAAGTCCTTTATAGTGGAAAGTGTAACCTAGCCTAACATTACCCAGCTCGTGATATTTCAAGAAGTCTTACTGCTGATTTTATAGAGCTGTCTGTGTGGATCTCCAGCATCCTGGAAAAATAGCTCTGAAGGTCCTTGTTTTTCAGTTCTCTCGTTTCAGTCTTTCTTGCTGGTAAAGGTCTGTAAGCAATGACTCTGGGCCTGATTTCATTTAACCTAAGTCCCCTTTACACTGTTCTAGGGAGGAACCCTAAGAAAGGTAGAGATATAGTTATATATTAAGGTCCACTTCAGTAGAAAGTGGCATTAGTGTCAAAGATCATCTGGCTGTAGGTGTTCTAAATGCTTCTGAAAACCAACAAAAAAAACAATGTGGAAGGCAAATTTAGGATTATTAATCCAACAGCAAACAGCAGCAAGAAATCTGATATATCCATCAATCAGTGCTGTGGTGAACTGTTTGTTTGGACTAGTTAGAGAGTGATGAATAGGTCCTCTGTGTAAAACATTCAGCTACAGTGTAGAAGGGTAGTAAATTATATGTTTGTTAATGTTATATACCATATAAAATAATGTATAGAAAGTACTTATGTATAGAAAGCAATAAAAATTATTAATGCACTCATAACAGTGGCAGGAATAATGCCACAGGAGTCTTAATTCATTGCCATTTCACCTACCTGTCTGGGCTGGGTAGAGATATTATACTTTTAATGGTAAAAGTGATCAGAAACTGACTCATGCCTGTAACAGAACAGAAGTTTGGCACACAGAGACTGGTTTAACAATGGCAGAACCCAGTCTAAGATTTGCCCCTCCCACCAAAGTGTGAATGTGTGTTCTGTTCACTACCAGTCTAAACTACACCACTTACAGAAAAAGGTGTAACTTACGTTGATTCCACCTCAGGCTTTTTGAATGTCTGTACCTAGCCCTAGAGACCTCTGTTGGTGTTTCCTAGTATATCAGGATGAAACCTGGCAGGAGAGTCAGTTTTCTGGGATGAAGGTATTGTAAGAAACATGAGTAACTGGTGCCTCCTGAATCTGTGGAGGGGCACCCGCATAAGCCATCGATGGTGGCGGCGCTGTTGGGGGGGCACCAGCCCTGGCAACAGCATTGGTGTCAGCTGTCAAGTCGCCTATGATAAGAATCCAGCTAAAATAGAATGTAGTTTTGTTGGTAGCAGAGAGCCGGTAAGAGTGAGCTAAGGGTGATATGGAGGCAGCCTCTTTGTTTGATCGCTGAGTAAATTCTCATCTTCTTTGCTGATGAGATCAATCCATCAGATCCAGACTTCTCTGCACTAAATTCTTCAGCATCAGAGTGAGAGAGAACAGGCAGGGCTGGTCCTTGTTTGGGAAATAGAAGATGTGGATTCAAATAATGATAATAATAATTATTATTATGATTACAGGCCCAGAGATAATAATGCCCTCTAATCAAGGTTTCCCCCTTCGTGCTGTAACCACACGATAATTGGGCAAAAAGTGGGTACCCTACCCCTGCTACGGGGCTTGTTGAGGGTGGAATACCATGGATTGCTTAGGTGGTCTGCCAGAATCATTTCCAAGCATGCTCATAAACCATAGTGTGGACACCCAGGGAAATTTGCAGTCCGAGATGGAGGCACCTAATGAGATTTATGACTTCTGGCTCACTTCTGCCTGACTTCAGACTAACCACCTCTTTCTGGTTCCAGGCCATTTTGAATAGTGATTTTGAGCATAGGTACCTAAACTCTGCCTAAGGCTTCTTCAGGCAGCTAAGAAACCACTTTGACTGTGGCCATAACAGGGACTCATTGTCAATGTGTCTTTTAATAAGGGTAGATTACTGGTTTAGCAGAAATATGTCAAAGAATGCACTCACAAACTAGTACCAAACCTCCCTTTCTGGGGGAGGGGATGAAGAAGTTTGCAGCTGAGCAAGTGAAGTGGTCTCTGGACAGAGTTCTCTGCAGTCTTGCAGTCTCACTTCAGACTGTTGTACAGCACAGGGCGAGTGGCGGCAGGTTTTCAAAGTGCAGACCTGAATCTTGTAGTTTACACATCTCCCATTTTTTTCATCTATTTTTGTTTTCAGCTACAAAAAGAAAAAAAAAGACTTTGATTTGAGGTAGAAGCTTCCTCTTTTCTTTCTTCTTGCCTTGTTCTGTCAGATGACTAAGCTATTGTAAAATTCTGCACACATTTTGATGCTCCTTATATTTTACCCAGGCTAAATAGATGTGAATTTGCTGTAAATCAGGTTTGTAAAAGGTATGGCCCACAGGTTGATCTGTCCCACAGAGCTACATCATCCTGCCTCCTGTGCTGGCCCTTCATGGGCCCAGTCTTGGACCCCCCTCCCCACATGCAAGATCCAGTGCCTGCACAACCCATTCCAGCCAGTCCATGGCAGGCACCACATGCAACATGGGTCCTGGAGCAGGTGCCACATGTGATGCAGTCCCACACGAGCCAGAGCAGGCACTGGATTTGGCATGTGGGTGGGGGGAGGGGAGGGGAGGGGCCTCCATGGGTCCCCTGCATACCGGATTCAGCACACACTCTAGCCAAGTCGGGATGCAAGCGGCACACAGTTCCTGCTTCAGCCAGTCCAGGGCCCATGCTGCACACAGCATCCACCCTGGACAGGCTGAAGTGGGCACCAC
Source organism: Crocodylus siamensis (assembly GCF_052110815.1). Taxonomy (NCBI): domain Eukaryota; kingdom Metazoa; phylum Chordata; order Crocodylia; family Crocodylidae; genus Crocodylus; species Crocodylus siamensis. The sequence continues at coordinate 398,993,552 of NC_143395.1, forward strand.
ATATGACCCATATCCTCATCTGGTCACAGAAGGTGCCATGTATGGCACAGTCCCAGATTGACCAGAGCAAGTGCCTCAAGTGCTAGATCCAGCACGCAGGGATTGGGGCGGGGAGGGGGGCAGGGGCCCAATCTGACCCATCCAGCACTGTTCATCCAGCTTGTGGACCAGTCTTGGACCACTCTTCTAGCCTTCTGGGCCAGACAAGTTTGGCATTCCTGCTCTAAATCATATGACCTTACCAATCTAGGTTCCCTTTTCAGAAATCCTTGCTTTTGGGTCAAACCTTTTCTATTGCATAGGAAATTCAGAATATATAATGAAACACAGTTAAACATTCCTAATAAACTTAAGCTAACAGTACAGGGTAAAAGCTACAGTGGTGTTTTTCAGTATTTCATCTCAGAGGAGGAGGGCAGCTTAAGAACTTTTTCTTTTGTGTAGGCTAGCTTCACTGCCTCATTCGTTCCCTGAGTCAAGCAAATGCGGAAATGAGTCTACATGAGAATGTTGCCCCGTTGTCGAATGATGGTGTAAAAGCTGTGTTAACTTCCATGGGAATGAGATTCTTTGCCAAACATGAGATGCCTAAGCTTTCCCTTGGGACCATGTCCTAGCTCAAAATGAATGGAGGAAGTTACTATGAGAAGCTGAAGCAGTGAGCAGTAAAGATATGTATCTGTCAGGGTTATCAGTGGAACAAGGGAGTCGCTTTGCCAGTAGCGTAACTGGGGGGGGTGTGACCAGGGCACCCGCCTCCAGCACTGACTATGAGGGGGCCAAAAATAACAGCTACCATCACCAGCCTAGGCACCTCTGCCACCCAGGGCATGAACTGCTTGTTCCACCTCTGAGCTCTGCCAGCATGTTCTTTGAGCTGTATGTCATACTTGTTGTAAAGCTGATCCAGTAAGAGCAGCCTAGGCCCTACCTGTCTCTTTGCAGTGCCTCTACCAATGTGTGCGTAATGTGTACCTACCTGAGCATTACTTGGGTGTTTCAACATGCCTGTGATGTGAAGAGATGCAGGGACTGTTCTCTGTAACACCAGTGTACAGATCTCCAAAAGGCCCACTAATGTTAATGGGATTATTTCTGGGTTACACCAAGATAAAACAGAGAGCAGATTTTAGCCTGTTGGCTTGAAAGTGTTATGTATGGGCTATTTAGTGGACTGCAGTGGGTTGGCCAGATCCTGAGCTGGTGAATATGAGACTCAGTCTCTCTGCTTTTGCATATATGCTAACATTGATATTTTCAGATACAAACTAGTTTTGTTTGTTTTTTTGTTTAACACAGCCTAGCTCCCTGTCAGCAAAAAGTTATTTTTCTAGCTATTTCTGTTTTATTGTAAAAAGGGGATAATTCATTAACACAGAACTCCTGAAAGCCTCAGACTGTAGCTTAATAGAGCACAGACTAATACTGTTCGTATGCATGTTTGAAGTAATGCTTCCTCAAATCCAGTACCGAGGAGCTAAAATGATGCTTCTCACAGCCAAATGGCACACACTCATTAACAAAGTGTTGTGATCAAGATGAAAGGGACACTCAGTAACTGTGAAGGGTAAATACTGGGTTTTCTTCTTCAAGTACACCTTTCCTGAGTAAGGACAACGGACCTACTCTGGGTTGTTCCTTCTTTTCCATTTCCTGGCTCCTGCTCTATGATTCACCCACGGTTGTTATGGAAGGGATTTAAGGAATGATGGGAATTTCTCTTTGGCCGGACTGAGGGGAAAACAAGATCCAGCCATGTTGGTCACACACACATTCTCAAACAGACAAATCTGATAACTGACTTTTGCTCACAGGGAAATGGTGTTTTTTTCATTTTAAATTCCTTCCCAGCCCTTTCTGTTTCTAGTTTCCCAACAAGATCTAAACAAGTGACCAGATCCATTTTCAGCAGTGGGTTTTGTTTTGGGAACAGACAATGATAATTTATTTGTGCTGATAGAGGATTTAAAGGAGCAGAAGAAAATGTGTAGTGTTACAATAAAATTCCAGGCAGCCTAACTTTTGGAAAACATTGTCTCTGGAGCCAGGGAGAAATTTGTGCCTTACTTATAGAATATAGGGGGGAAATCTGGTATGCCGCTGTATAACTGCAGCAGACTTTCAAATACGACAGGAGATCACCCAATGACCTGCCCGGTATACACTGGTTTGATTAAGGAAGATAGAAAATATCTTGCCTAACTTGGCTTTTTATGGCTGATATTTTATAGCTGGCAAGTTGTAGTCATAAGTGATGTCCTTAAATCAAGAACTTAAACTCTATTCCCTTGTCCCATATGGATTTATGGTTTTTCAGCAGAGTTGTTTGTTAATCTTTTGGAATCATACCCTTCCATATCTGTCAGATGTGAGCACAGACGTGATCCCTGAGAGGCTGATTCTGAAGCGAATGGCAAAACTCCAGTGAGAGCAGCAACCGGCGCCATGCACAGCCCCTGGAAAGCAAGTTTCTGGAAAAATTAAATTGCTTCAGCTAATAGAAGAGATAAGGAGATGGACAGTTGTTTGTGAAAAAAGTGGCCAAAAATATACAGATTGTAAATGTTCTCTTTTTGATGAAGTAATTTCATCATTCATCATGCATATTTTAAATTTTCATTTTTAAGGAAAGATTGATTACCTTTTATACATGATATACAGCAGAACTGTGTGAAAAATGCACTACTCCTTGTGGAGTTTTAAGCTTAAAGAGGGAAATTATGCTTTTCACCAATGAAATAACACTTTGTTCATCATCAGCATAAGAGAGAAGAGGAATTCATACTTTGCTTGTCTTGTTCTTTGGGCTTCATATGAGAACATTATCCAAGCGATCAGCAGTTCCCGCTATTGCAAGCTCAAGCCATGACTCACTAACAGCCACAGTCAGACTCATTACACTTTACACTGCAGTGGTAACGCAGAAGTGCTTTATATTAGATGTCATAATTATATTTAAACTCTCTAAGGTTCTTCATATTCCCAGAGTGGTATGAAGGTGCCATAATGTAAATTAAAATCAGACCCACAAATTCCACTTATTTCCTGGGCTCAATTCTTAGTGACACAGTGTCCCCTTGACATCCTCCTAGCTGTGCATAGGGCCTTAAAATGTCAAATAAAGCCCAAAGGGTGCCTATACACAATTGCGGCGGCTTCTCCAACATACTGGATTAATTACCACATGCCAGCAACCTTCTGTATCTTAAGTATCAGTGTCCTTGCCTTTTTAAAATGGTGGCAGAGGCTCACAAACTAAAGCTCGCTGAACAAGCCTTAGTTCAAGAGCCCCTGCTGCCATTTTTAAGCTCAGGGACACTGATACACGAGATGCGGTAGCATTTTAATTGGAGCAGCTCTTGGCGCCGCTCTTATTAAAGCACTTGCTCTCTCCTCCCTTCCCACACCTCCATCCCCAGACCATGTGTAAAAGTGCCCTAAGGGCCTGTCCTTGCTGCCTCCAGACTGCATAGGAACCACAGCATTGGAGCATAGCACACCCACATGTGCTGCATCCTGAAATGGATATAATGTAACTGCCTTAACTCAGTGCTGTGTGCGTGCAGGTTTCATCATTTCAGGCGTGCTTATCTAGCACTGCCCTAAGGCAGATGTACATGACATCCATGTCATGCAGAGCAGGCATGCTATGCTTCACAGCAATGCTCTGTAGCATGGTCCAAAGGCATGTCTTAAAGGTGATGTTCCTAGTTAGAAGAAGGGCAGCCAAGTCGTGGACCCTCTGAAAATTTGTCCAATTTCCTGCAAGTGGCTAAAGGACACCATTGGGTGTTGAGCTGTTGTGAAAATCTGATCTCAAAGTATCACATTCTTTAGGTAAATAGTGGGACATTTGGAGGAGTTGAAGATCAGATTTTCAAGCCCTCAGGGCCCAACAACTTTCCCCAGGAGCAGAATCAAGAAGCTGAAAAGGGGAGACAGGGCAGCTAGTTGCAATGGCAAGTTCACTTTACATGTATCCAGTAACTGAGAGCAGAGGTCTCGATAGCTGAGGGAGGGTGTGACAACACTACTGTACCACCACATACCCCTGAATCTACTCCAGCTGTCACCGAACCAAGTATCTCTCTAAGGTACTTACAGCTAGATTTAGCACCTGGTCTACACTCAACTCCTCTGAAGACATTGGTGCCTGAATTGGCAGTAGAGGTCTTTTGACAATCTGGCAAGGTGTTCAGTGGTTGGTGACTTTCTTCTATGAATGGTTGTAGGGAATGTAACATGTACATGTAATAAGGAAATATTTAAGAAGTGAACACTCACCAAAAGCAATTTATCACTGTTTAAACATTAGTTTTAGACTTCACAGAAGTAACCTTAGACATGAACTCAGCCCATTAGAGGTTCCCTGCAGTTGTAACAGTTCACTGCACTGTTGCATTGAAGCTGATGACTAGAAATATAATATGATTCCAGCCGTGGGCAGTGGATCTTTATCGTCACTCAGTGGAATTGCCACTGAATGCAGAGAGACTTATTTGCTCTCTAGTTAGACACAAAGCTATAAGATACAGAATAGTAAAAAACCAAAGGAAAATTAAAGGGGGAAGAGAATAAAACTAATTTAATAACTACCTTGGCTAAATCTCTATTTGCGTACCGATAACTAGACTTCTAGAAGAAAATATTATGAAATAATCCATTTACATGGCACTTTTGGAATATTAATGCATAGACCAAAGTTGCGCCGCTTTAAAGTGTGTTTACCGTCAGGACAGAAAGAATGAAAGAAAAGTACCATCTTACTCAGTTGACACACGCAGCAGTGCAGAACAGCTCCAACTAAGGAAAACCCGACTAGATATGAGTCACCTCATTATAGAATTCTTAACTACGTTTGGATTTCAGAAACTTCATTACAGATGATGATGTATACACTAGAAAAAATAGTCTGATTTTCAGACCTAAGGTGGAATTTACATGGCTGGCAGTGAGGCAACACCGATGTGTGATTCTCTAATGAAGAAAGGAAATTAAATATAATCATGGCTGTGTGAGGTTCCATGTTGGTAGTGTCTCAGTGACTCAGGTACTATGGTGACAGCTTGAATAAAGGTTTTATGAGAGAGACCTAGTCTTGAAGAGCAATCTCTTTTGTCTTCTGAAGGCAGATGATTTTATTAATAATGACATTTTGGATGAGTCAGTGATTCTGTGTATGACACACATGCCCATGTATGTCCTAGCAATGTCATGCTAATGGAACAAGATAACGGCCTGATGCTACAAATCACTCCTGCTATTCTCTCTCCAGTCATTTCCATAGACTAACTGGCTGGTCAAACTGGGATAACACCATTCATGGGATAATCCACCAAAGTTTCCAGTTGAACATATCTCTTATCGTCACAATAGTAAACAGACTGGATTCTATATCACACTGTGAAATAGATCCGGTGAACAAGTAGGTGCCATTATTATACACCCATTTTTTCTGGCACTGATTGCAAATCAGGCCTCAGACCTAGCTGCATTATGCCAGGTTTCCATAAACACAGTATATGTATATGGCAATCCCTCAATTTGATATAAACACAGTATACATGGATAAATACTGGAGCCAGCAGCCTTGTCTTCTCCCAATTTATATAAAGCTATTAGCATAGGAGCTGTGTATGCAGGTATTTATATTCACAATGAAATACTCCCAGAAGTTTGATTTCAAATTCATTGCCAGTACAGAACACAGGTGAGAGCAGTCCAGGACATCAGACATTTTGCCCATGAGGAAAAGTAAGGATGGACACAAAATGCATGTATCATTTTCTGTCACCTTTGTTGTCTTGTGCTTGCCTCGTGGTTAATGCCAGACCTCTGGCAGTGCACAGCCAGTGAGGGATAGGAGACCTCAAACTGTGCATTAATGGAATTAAGCATGCTGTCACTCGGGGAAGAGAGGTTTCTACTGCTTGGTTCAAGAATCTCTTGGAAGTGAACCTTTTCCTTTCAGAACCATAATGTTTCTTAGAAAATGGGGAAAAATAAACATGTTTAAAAATAATGTCTAGTGGACCACAGTGATTTTTTTTTAAAACAAGGGAATGAATTCTGTGATCCTTAGTCAGGCAAAGCTCCTACTAAATAGCTGTTACTTAAGGGGAGGTAGATTTGGCCTAAGAATTATACTCCAAGAATAGCTTTAGTTAAGGATTTGAATGAATTTAATTAAATTAAAACAAGCCTTTGATAATGTACCACAGGCCTTTTGAAGCCCAGTAAAATAATGTGTCTTTTAACTGTGTCATAGATGATATTAGCTGATGCATAAAGTCTCTTACTTTGTAAACTAAAATGTTATTTAATTATACAATTAATTTTACTCAGCTGAAAATTGTCATTTAGCTCTCTTTTTAACAATGTGGAAGCATCTGCTGCAAAATCAGTATAATTATGTATTGTGAGGGAGAGAAAGATGATTTAAACCCTTCAAAATGGTTCCCCAATCATGGACACTAAGGGTGAGACTACATGTTACAATTAGATGTGCTATGCGCACTTTAACCATGAATGATCCCACATGAAGGCCCCTTAGCAAGTGCTAAATTGGACAAGGATTATTTTTGAGCTGTACTACCCAGCGTGAGTTCATTTCACTTCTAGCTGTTCAACAGAAATAAAACCACCAATTTGCAGCCCTCAGTTATCCCAGGAGGCACTGCTTCCAGGTGAACTAGCTATCATCCAGGACTCTACAGACCTGGACTGACAGCTGGGGACAGCTGGGCAACAGGTGAGTAGGGATGGGGGAGTGGTGAGGAAGGAGGACAGGGGAAGGGAAGGAGTAGGTGCCAACTCCTCCATTCCCTGAATTGTCCCTTCTGCTCCCCATTGTCCCCAAGATCATTCCCCTGCCCTCCAATTAGCCTTTTTACCACCAGATTGTCACCTAGACCCTTTCCCACTGCCTGGATTGCTGCCCTGATTACCCCTTCCTGGGCAGATCCAGGATTTTTAAAGGTGGGGTGGCAAGGTCAATGACTAGCACTGCAGGGGTGGATGAATACCCACGTTCAGCTTCCCTCTCCCAGAGCAGACAGACCACACTGCAGAAACAGCAGTCAGGGACTTTTAAGTCCCCAAATCAGGCAAAAATCCCAACCCAGCCTCTTTCTTGGCATCCCATTCTTCCCCTGCCATTCTCCCCCTCACCTGCCTGCTACAGCAGCTGTGTCCAGAGCTGTTCCTGTCCCACTCTAGATAAGGTGCATAAAGAGCTGGGCTCAATCTGGGACAGCAGTGGCAATGATGGCAGAAGGTGAGTCTGCTCTCCAGCTGGCAGGGAACACCTGGGCAGATGGGGAAAAGAAAAGAAACCCACCTGCTGATGCTGTTGTTGCTGTCCCCAGCTGAGCCCTGGCACAACACCGCTCAGCTAGAGTGGAGCAGCAAGAGCTCTGGAATTCATGCCATCTCCAGGTCAGCCAAAGAATGGCAGTGGCAGGCAGGGGAGGGGAGGAAATGGGAGAGGAGGTGACATGCCTCTGAACTCAGAGGAGAAGTGGGGATGCCAAGGGAGGTGGGGTTCTTACCTGTTTCAGGCACTTAAAAATGTCCCTGGTTGCAGCTTCCAGGGGTTAAGTACGGACAGTCAAAAAGCCCCAGGCTGAATCAGTTCAATCTTCACAGGTTAGTCCAAGCTGTATAGATTGAACCAATAAGCAAGTGAACAGATATTCAATAAATCAATGTAACCTAAATCACTTAAGTCTGGTACTACTCCCACCCAAGTTTATCTTAAACCAGTTTCAGCCATTTTGAAAGTGGTTTAAGTCTGCTGTACTAGAGGGCTAGGGACAGAAATTACACATAAACCAGTTTAAGTGCTCAGAATCAGATTTAAACCTCTAACAGAAAATAAATTCCGTGCACATAAACCAGTTTAAAAATGGCCCAAACTGGTTTAAGATAAACCTAGTTGAATGTAGTATCAGACTTAACTGACTTGGGTCAAACTGGTTTATACAACTTCTATCCCAGGCCCCTTCCTGGTTTTAATTAAATCAGAGTCGTCCAGCATCCCAGGATGCTTTGTGGCCCTGGGCTGGTCTGTGCTCTTTGCTCCAGAGAGCAGGGCTGTCCCTGTCCCTCTGCACTCTAATCGAGACAGGGATGTGGTGAGATGTGTCCTGGCATGGCCCCGTTAAGGCAAAGTAGACAGGGAGGGGGTTAATCCTTTTAACCCTTCTTCTACCCCCCCCCCAATCCCACTGCAGCCTGGGTTTGCCTGTCTGTGGGGAGTAGTGGAGGCCACGGCTGGAGCTGGCAGACCACAGCTGTGGTCCCTGAGGTCAAAAGGGACAGAGTGAAGACATAACCCGCTCCCTTCCTCCCTGCTCCCTTCCCCTTAATGGGCCATGGAAGGATGGCATCTGGCCATGCCCCTACTCCTGCCTGTGGAGGGGGAGGGGCAGTATCATCTGTCAGGGTGCCCTAGGGAGCACAAGCATGGAGGGGGTTTATTCCCCCCCCTCCTTTCCCTGTCTCACCGGCAGGGACCACCCTGTTAAGGCTAAGGGGGCAGGGAGGGACTTAATTTCACCCCCGGTCCCAACTGGGGGACCACAGCTGAGGAAGAGCAGCCCACCTCATCCCCTGCCCACCGTGGAGTGGGAAGGGGAGCTCTGTGCAGTGCTGCCCAGCCCCAGAGGAGGACTCTTCCCCCTCCTCCTCCCCACCGGCTGAAGTGCCAGTGAGCCCAGAGCCCAGCAGACACATGCCGCGGGGTCTCACTGCAGACATATGAGTCCCCCAATACCTCTAAGCCGGCCTGGGTAGCCTGCTGCCTGGCCAGCCACCACCCATGCATGCGGCCACGCTGCTGTCACTGACAGGGCTTTGCTTCCCTGTCACTGAGCTGCTAGGGCCTGGGCCGGCCCCACATGCAACTGCCTCAGCCAGGACTGAGCGGGGCTGGCCTGGGGTGCAGTGGCAGAGCCCTTTCCAGCAGCTTTGACTCAGTGACAGCCGCTCCCCGCATGCAGCCTGGACTGAGCCAGGCTGCGCCACACAGCCCCCATCCCCACCCCACTAGGGGAAAGAGGAGGGGGGAGAGTCCCCTTCTGGGGCTAGGCAAGAGAGCTGTGTGCCCAAATTGCTCCCGGCTGTCAGGGAGCTACTGCTCTCCCCCTCCTCCTCCTCCCGCCGGGCTTCTGGCCTGAGCCATTGCAGGTATGTGCAATTTCTGGATTGAAAAGTGAATGTCTATCCACTTGCAAATTGATTCAGTCTCTGTAGGTTAGACTAACCTTCAAAGATTGAATCAATTCAGGCTTGGGCTTTTTGAATGCCTGTCCCTAGCCGTGTTGTGTTACAGATTGAACCAGTTTCCAATCACTTATGCCGGTTTATGTGTAATTTCTGTCCCTAGCCACAATGTGATCTGAAAGGGGAGTGTGACTATGCCACTGAACATAAAATAAATTATAATCCCTGTCCTAAAAAGTTTACATTGTAAAGCCATGGTCATAGGACACATCCCTTACTGAATGCATCTATATTGTCATGGAGTTAGCATATGTTCTTTTAGATGAACAGACTCATAACAAAACTGATCATCAAGTTTCATTACCAAACAACAAACAAACAGAATTACTCAGACTTCGGCTGACCTTTCTGCCCTCTCATTTTTAGTGCAGGGGTTTTCTAACCTGCACACACAGGATGGCTGCCCTTTGCAGCCCTGCATTACCCCTCCCCGTCTGTATAATCCAGTGCCTTAATATACACCCCTTCATCTTTCTACTGAGGTAACCAGTATTGCCAAGTCTGCTCATAATAAGAGGAATTGGGCTTGTTCTTTTTAAAAGTCGCTTTAATTTTTTGAGAGTCACCAGTTGATAAGCACTCCCACTCCCCTCTCCCCAAATGAGTTGGGTTTGTTTTTACAGGCAGTGCCAGGGTTTTTTTTGGTGAGACTTGGCAACACTGGAGCTAACACTTTTGTCTAACCTTATTCATTGGAGCTTTCTCAGTGCATGCAGGGAAATGTCCAGATGACATCCTTTGTTCATCTTCATCACTGTAATCTTTTCTTTTAGTGTCAGGACCAGCCCCAGAAGCTCTGTAGCATGTTGCGGTTTGCAGTCAGGCAGTGAGTTTTCAGTGGTACTGAGTGCCTTTCACAGTTTTGTGCAGGGGAGGGAATGGCAGCGGGGCCTTCATAACAGCCATTGTGCATAAGAAATAACAGGCTTTGAAGACTCAGACAAAGCTTTTCTGGTGAGACCTGTTTGATCCAGATTGTCCTTTCCTAGGTGCAACTGAAATACTGCATTAATCATGAGGCATTAGTACGGGTGGAATATCTTTTCACTTAATCATTCATGACCAGTGCGTTTCTTGTAAACTTGATTCATTTTCTTGCCTGGCAAACTTTTCTCATTCTCTTCCTCTCTTTCTCTCTCAGCTTTAAGCCACAAGCTGCTACTTATCCTGAAAACAGTTCTTCTATTTAGGCCAAAGGAAACTGTATGAAGCCACTTTTTCCTTCTCCCAGGCATGTTGCCAGGACAGCTGAGTCCAGAGTCTTGCTACTCGGTGTCAGAAACAAAGTCCGTACAGGAATAAACATTGTCAAGACCGTGACTTGATTCAAAACTCAGCACGGGAGATCTGTAGAATGACAGTTTTTACCTGTGTTGTAACTGTTCTTGCGATTCAGGAAAAAGCTGTCACTCTTTTACTATAAAGAAAAGCAACTTGGCCAATTACTTTCCATGCAATTTACCTTATTACTTGCCTTCCCTGGAGGGGCACTGGTGGGGTGGGGGGAGGATTCCTATGAGAATCTCATCTTTTAGGGGGGAGGGTCCTCTCTGAGTCAGTCCATTGGTTTCTTTCATCAATCTCAAGCTGGAAGTGCAAAGAAGTTAGAATTCTGTATAAAGGTCAGTGAAAGCTTAAACTTTGCAACTTGAAACCACTGGAATAAAACCATGGTACTTCATGTTTCTGTTTGCAAAGGTTCATATCTGTGGTATCAAACAAAAAGGGTTCTTCTGAATCTAGTAAGTGATGGCACTGTGTGTGTACACACGTGCACACGCACACACACATACACACACACACTCACTCATACAGCATTTATAAAAGTTGCAAGCTTTTAAGGGACAATTTTGATTCTAAATCCTTGCTTACCAGTGGCTGATTAAAAAGGATAGTGATGCAAAAACCCTCAAATGGGAATTAAATCCTCCAGAGAAGAAGTGCTCTATTTATTGGAACCTAACATCTCACACTGAGTAAGGGGATTATGTGATTGCTTTTGTGTTCTGAATGATTGTGGCTAGACAGCTACTGACATAATAGACTTGCCTACTGAAATAGAAACATTACTGTTATATGGGTTTGCAGCTGGCTGCAAGAAACACATTGATCTGAACAGCAATGTCCCTTGTAACTTGCTGAAATGCATACTCTGAATGTGGCAGGCAGGCATTTTTTAGAAGACATACATAGCCTTTTATCACTGTTTATGAAACAGCTTAAGCTCCTGAAATACCATACTTAATGTGTTGTAAAATTAGCTGAGGAACCTGAGCTGGTAAACCTGTGAGAACTGAAAGCATAGCTAGTCAATCTCAGAAGGAGAGTGAGCAAACCCAAGGGGGTGAGGATTGACTTCTGCAGCACAAGTTGCTAAATAAAATAATAGCAGCAAGTGTAAAGTTTGAGACTTAAGTTTACAAAAGTGCTTAAGACTAAGGAAGCTAAATGCCCAGCTCTCATACACAGTCAATGGGAGCTGGGTGTTTGTTATATCCCAAGCAGATGGATTAGATATTGGAAGGAGGCCTTAATATGGCACGCACATCTGCAGCAGGTCAGTACTCATCTCCCCTGAAGCTTCTTCTTCCTCTTGGCTTCTTTGGTTTTTTCGCTGCTTACCTTCCTGCACTCGTTGCCAGCTATTCCATGTAAATGTGCAAGTAAAGCATCCAGCTAGGGTATACAGTGATGCAGCAGGGAACAGAAGGTAGAAACAAGTAAATCACAGTAGTGTTCTTAAAGGTGAATGGATTTGTAGTGATCCTAGGCTGCCATGATAGAAGAGCCATCTCTTCTGATGAGCGCAGAATGAAGTTTCTCTGGCAGGACTGCGCTGAGTGCTGCAGAGTAAGTTCTGCTTCCAAAGCTTATTGCAGACTTTCAAATCTTGTTCTGATAATGCCCATTCAGAACTAAGCCTTGTCCTCCAGGGCTAAGTACAAACAGTCAAAAAGGCCGAGGCAGAATTGATTCAATCTAGGCAGCTTTCTTTAAGCTGTATAGGTTAAACCGATAACCAACTGAACTGATGTTCAGTTTTCAGTTGGGAAAAGCAGGGCGAGGCATGTACTAACCCAGGCCAGAAGGGAGAGGGTGCTAGAGTATGTCTTCCAGCCTGTTGGCCATTGCCAGCCCAGCCACATACCCCCAACCCCTGCTGTCCCTGCACAAGGGGTTAAGGAGTCCCCTGTCCAGGTGCTGGCCCACCTTGGGGAAGTCTCCTCCTCAGGGCTAGGGACAGAAGTTACACATAAACTGGTTTAAGTGATCAGAAACTGGTTTAAACCTGTAACAGAACATAAGTTCAGTGCACATAAACCAATTTCAAAATGGCCAAAACCAGTTTGAGATAAACCTTGTTAAATGTAGCATCAGACTTAACTGATGAAGGTCAAACTGGTTTATGGAACTTGTGCCCCAGACCCCTTCCTGGTTTAAGTTAAATCAGAGTCCATCAGCATCCCAGCATGCTCTGCAGCCCTGGGCTGGCCTGGGCTGGCCTGGGCTGTCTGTTCCATCCAACTAGGGTTGGCTCACCTTGCTTCTTCCTAGCTGGTGCACTATCACTGCTCCGGCTGGCTGAGAAAGGGGTGGAGGGTGGGAAACCCTGCTCTGGAGTGCTGCTGGATCCACCTGGCAAGGAGGCAGCAGCCTTTGCCAGGCATCTCCCCCGCCTTTCACTGCACCAGCAGCAGGAGTGGGGGCAGGGGAAGACCCTGGTAGCCTGTGAGGAAGCAGGAATTTAATCCCCCCATAAGAGGGGGGGGCAGCGCAGGCACCCATAGGCTCCACTTGTGCACCCAGGGCTGCGCACCCAGGACCACAGCAGCCAGATACCATTATCCCGAGGGGAAGTGGGAGGAGTGGGGGGCACTGACATGGGCTCCAGTGGCAAGAGCAGGGGCAGGGCCCGACCTCTGGCAGCGCGGCCTGGGCTGGAGCAGCCCCTCGGGGCAGGTGTCAACGCCCACAGCCTCCTGCCTCCATCTCTGCACAGGAGCCACGATTTGCAGGTGGGCTGCAGCTGCAGCGCGGCTTTCCACTCCCAGCAGCGGTGGTGGTAGAACAAAGTTATCATGGCAGGTGGAGGTGAAGCACTTGTCACCCACCACTCGCGACAGTGCTAGGTGCTCAGTGCAGGCTGTTGCAGGCCAGAGGCATGAGCAGCATTGGGGGGAGGCAATGGAGTGCTGCAGCCCGGCATGGCCCAGCCCCACAGCCCAGGAATGAAGCCTGGATTGGCCTGGCCCTGCAGCCCAGGGTCATAGGCAGCAGCTGGCCTGTGGCAGACCACCCTGAGTGCCCAGCAACACTGCAAGCAGGTGCTAGGTGAGAGGTTCTGCAATAATTGGCTCCACCACTGGGAAAGGGAGGGGCAGGCTGCCATGGGCCACTCACTGCCTATGCCCCTGGGCTGCAGGGGCAGGCTGGACCAGGCTGCAGCAGTCCACTGCCTCCCCTAGCCACTGCCCACGCTCTGCACTCACAGCAGCCCACCCCAAGTGCCCAGCGTTGCTGTGACCAGGTGGCGGGTGACAGGTGATTCACCTCCACCTGTCATGATAAGTTTGCTCTGCCACCAGGAGAGGGAGGGGGACATGCCCCTTCCCTCCAACGGAGGGCTCACTCTAGCGCCCCCCAACTTCTGGCCTGAGCCACTGCAGGTATATGCCTGCATTTCTGGACTAAAAGTGAAAGTCTGTTCACTTGCAAATTAGGTCAATGTACGCACATTAGACTAACCTGCAAAGATTTAATTGATTTGGGCTCCAGCTTTTTGAATGTCTGTCCCAGGCCCAGGAGGTTTTCCCCAGCCTGGTTTCCCCAGCCCCAACCCCAGCCCCAGCCCCAGCAGCCCTGGAGAGCTGAAGGGAATTCCCCCCTCCCCGTTCCCAGCTGCTGAGTGATTCAGTGACTGCCACAGGAGGGAGGGAGAAGAAGTCCTCCTGGCTGGGTGCCTGCCCATGCAGCCTACTGTGGGAGTACTGGGGAACCCTGCCTTGGGAGGCGTCCTCCAGCCTGGGGCAGCCCCAGGGAGCTAAGAGGAATTCTTCACCTCCCGAACCCAAGCTGCTGGCTTTAGCTGCTGCCAGCTTCAGGGATAGCCCCGGGCAGCATCAGGGAGCAAAGGGAAATTCTTCCACTCCTTTGCAACTAGTTTTGCCTCAGACTCAGAGCAGCTGAGGCAAAACCAGCTGTGGAGGCACAAGAGAATTTCCCTCTGCTCCCTGAGGCTGCCTAAGATTCGCAGGGCTGAGGGAAGCAGCACTATGGGTTCGGGAGGAAAAGATTTCCCCTCAGCTCCCTTGGGCTGCCCTGGCTGGGGGACCCTACAGTGGGGGGGTGGGGAAGTCCCCCAAGGCAGGGGATCCCTGGTGCCCCCATGTTGGGCTGCAAGGGCAGGCACCCAGCCTGGAGGACTGCTTCTCCCTCCCTCCTGTGGCAGCCACTGAAGCAATCAGCAGCTGAGAAGGGGGAGGGAGGAGGGCTGCCGAGGGTCTGTAGGCTCGGGCTAGGGGGGTTTGTTCCTCTGCGCCCCCATCCCTGTGGGCTGACAGATGCAGGCAGGAAGCAGGCTAAGGAGCAGAGGGGCGAGGCAGTCCCTGCTCCACTGAAGCAGACAGCATAGCCCAGGGCTACAAAGCATCCTGGGATGCTGGGGGACTGTGAGTTAACTTGAACTAGGAACGGGTCTGGGACAGAAGTTCCATAAACTGGTTTGATGTAAATCAGTTAAGTCTGATACTACATCCAACCAAGTTGATCTTAAACCAATTCAGGCCATTTTGAAAGCAGTTTATGTGCACCAAACTTCTGCTGTGTTACAGGTTTAAATCAGTTTCCGATCACTTAAACGCGTTTATGTGTAATGTCTGTCTCTAGCCCAGAAGCCCAACACACAGTTCCTGCTGACTCCAGCATGAACTCTCACCATAGCACTGACAGGTAGCATTCAGCCCTAATGATGCCATTTTCCCCTAAGGATGACAACGCATATGCTGAGAAAGGGAAGTGGTTGCCTCACAGTACAGATGAGGAAAATGAGGCACTGTGAAGTGATGTGACTGCTCTTGTATCATGCAGGAAGTCTGGCATACACAGCAAAGCCCAGTTCCTCTTGCTTTCAGCCTTGTACATTTGCCATGGGACTCATCTTGCTCTCTTAGTCAGTCACTAATTTCCATCTTATTCCTCTTGAGTACTTCAGCATGATAGCTGATTCCTACAGATATTGGAAGTGGGATTTTCCAAAGCTCTCTGCACTGGTTACATCTTCTCTTAGACTTTCAGATAGGAACATAAGAGTGGCCATACTAGGTCAGACCACAGGTCCATCTAGCCCAGTATCTTATTTCTCACAATAGTGGAGAGGGGATGGCAAGGGAAAGGGTATTTATCCAGACCAAGTTGTTCCCCTACCCATCTTCACTTCCAGCTTCCACCATCCGGAGGCTGAGGAAGTCCTTGTTTGGAGGTTGCATTCCCTAACTATCATGTTTAATATCTATTAATAAGTCTATCCTACATGAATTCTTCAATCCCCTTTTGAACATGGTTAGATTATCAGCTTCCACAACATCTTAGGGCAATGAGTTCTACACGTTAACTACACAATGTGTAAAATTAACCATTCATTTCAGAAGGAATAGAGAACATGATGCTGAGAACTTTTGAAAAAGACATGCTAGGTATCTGTCCCTGAAATAAAGTAAAACAAATGCTGTACCATATCTATGCAGATTGGAGATAGACTTTTAAGGCCACATTTTATCATATTCTTATTGAGTAGCATTTGTTTTCTAGAGTAATTCATCAAAATAAAAAGGGCTGCTGGCAGGAATACAGTGCTGCTGGCTGTGATTGGGGATGAGGCAATCATATCCTTGAATTGGGGTGAACCATCCACCAAATCCAGCCTCCTACTCTTTGTGGCAAAACAACCATAAAGCCACATCAGTGCTTGAATGTGGCAATGAAGAGTTAAGGTATTCAAACAGTTGTAGCCACATCAGAGTTACTTGCGCTTCCTGTTTTCATTCATCTCTCAGCTTCCATGAACACACCCACTCCCACCCCTTCCTTTAACCTGGCTAGCTTGTTTGTGTAAGACATTAATGCTCTGAAATGTTTGTTTTTTTACTTTCGGGTTTTTTTTAAACTTTTCATTTGTAATTATTTAATTTCTGAGAATGACCATAGATGTTTCAGTTTAAGTTGTGCTGTCAAACAGGCTGGCAGGACAACTTAACATTAGCCTGCTCACTTCTGTGGACTTATAGCCATGTGTCTTATGTGATGGAGTTCTCTTAAATAAAATAAATCCTAATTTAGCCTACAGCACAAAGAGCTAATTTGAGAAGAAGGGGAATAATTGAGGCTGTCCCCCAACACAAAGGCATTTCTTCAAGAAGTTACCATATTTTGTTAGTGCACAGACTGAATGAGAACTTAGCCATTCCCCACGTTCTCATCTTGCATCTCTGAGTGAAGAGGAGCCTTGGAATAAGAAGAGTGCCATCTTTGTGGCATCTTCCCCTGTTTCTTCCTTGATGCCCCATGTTATGCCAGAGTCCCTCTAAGGGATGAAGTGGACACCAAGGAAGGAAACATCTTTCTCTTCTACAGCATTTCTGAGGATGCTGATGAGAAGCTGAATCTGCCTATGTGCTTTTGCTTCACATGTACCAACATGGAAATGAGGCAACAAAGCCAGTGCTTGAGAGCACCAGCAAAAGATGCCCTCAGGAAGGCTTAACTATCTCATGTCTGGGTTTGGTAAATGTGGGTGGACAAGCATATTTCTTGGCCGTGCTCTGAAGCATCGATAAAGATGTTATAAGTCTCTGTTGGAGTCTCCTAACCACCTAACTCCTGCTGCATAGACATGGCTAAACACCTAACTTACCACAGACTTTAGCTCTCCTAAGCAGGTTTCTGGGTCAGTTGTGGTTAGAGGCACCTCGGGGGTGATGTATGGGCCATCCAGCCTTGGGCTGGCTGGAACAACGGAGAAAGCAGATCGGCAGTGCTGTGCATTGGAGCTCAGTAACCAGCCCGCGTGTGCAAGTTAAACTTTCATTTGTCCTATTGAATTTCCAGTGACAGTTGGGCTGGGAAGCATTCATCCTTCTCCTTCTCCAGTCTAGGAGACTGGGAGAGTCTGTGAGACTTGGCTGGGACGATAGGGGCTCTATGATGCTTAATGTACAATATCAGTAAATGCTACTTTTCCTTCATGGCGGAGCCATGTCAGATTTAATTGAATTTGCAAATTCTGTTAAATACCTTGTCACAAAGACAAGGGCACAAAAAGGAAGGAAGGACTTCTCCTTCGCCATCTGAAGCACCTACGTTTTGGCATTCCTTTTTGTCACTGCAAAGCGAGGCTTGTAACGTTTTGCTCTCCACTTTGGTTGAAAAGTGGAGTAAAGATCATACGCACTGCCATCCTACACTCAGATTTCAAGGAAACAGCACTTGGCTCAAGTTTTTTCTCTGCGTTTCTTAATACAAGTAACATTTCATAGCATTCTGTAGCCATTCTTGACTTACCCTGCCTCCCCAGTCTACCCTTCTGGTGGGCATTTAGGTCAGGGATAAGCAATCCACAGCATATGTGCCAGAGCTTGGCATGCAAAGGCATTTTGCTTGGTACGTGTGCCTTGGGGCGGATGGCA
Source organism: Crocodylus siamensis (assembly GCF_052110815.1). Taxonomy (NCBI): domain Eukaryota; kingdom Metazoa; phylum Chordata; order Crocodylia; family Crocodylidae; genus Crocodylus; species Crocodylus siamensis. Next base: position 399,011,518 of record NC_143395.1, read on the forward strand.
GGAGAGCTGCGAGGGGTGCGGTCTTTGTTGTAGCAGTGCAGCCCCAGCTCCTTCCCCACTGTTCACCTTGAGGCACACGTGCACCCACTGCCAGCAACAAGCCAGGCTGGGGCTCTGCAAACCCTGGTGTAGCTGCTTGCAGCTTCCCTGCTGCCTGCTGCGAGCAGCCCAGGCTCTGTGGTGGCAGCAGGGGCCTGCTGAGAGCCTGGGCTGGCTGTGGCAGACAGCCAGGAGGCTGCAAGCAGCTGTACAGAGGTCTGCGGAGCCCTGGCCTGGCTCATTGCTGACAGTGGGTGCACAAGCACCTCAGGGTGGACAGTGAGGAAGGGGCCAGGGTTGTGCTGCTACAACAAGGATCAGGCCCCTTGCAGCTTCGCCATCACCCACCCTGGCATGCCAACATCTTACAAGTTGAGGTTGCAGGTATTTTTTTCACTCTGCCCAAAAACATTGCAAACCCCTGATTTAGGCAAATTGTTTACATAGAGGGACTTTTACATTGCATTGATTTCTAAGCATGTGCCGTGTTTCCTTTTTCTTTTTATTGTACCAAACAACCTTCTGTGTGAAAAACTGTTTGCACAATCTTGCACCTCTCAGTGCATCTACTAAAGAAAAGGCTGTTTGCTTGCCTTCAGACAATGGGGAGAAAGAAACACTTAGAATATTTGGAATTAATGGAAGCCACAACCAAAATCATGATGTTCAGTACTTTTCCAGTGTCTATCATATGACAGCTTGCCTGGAAATTCAAAAGATCACTGGTTGAAACTTCCACTAAGAATAAAAATTAGAGAGCCATAATAATGGTTCTAATATAATCATGTTCTTTATTAGCAGCTCTTTGTGATTAGCCATAGCTGCCTCTTACATGGGATAATGCAAGTGCCAAGTTTGAAAAATGTGACAGGACTAACCAGAATTCCCATGATCAGGCTTTTAAAAAATCTTTATGCAGGAAAAAGTGTACATTTCCTCTTTCTCCCATCTTCTATGTGATTGCTGTTTTCTAAAATAAATCAGATTACTTATGCTGGTTAATGGGGTTCAGTCTCCTTGCTGAAAGAGCTGAGCAAAGAATTCCAGGAATAATTTCCTTTACAAATTTAGCCTCTTTTCTGCTCTCCATAGGGAGATCATGGCTTCCTCAAATGTATTCACTATACAAATGTAATTGATAGTAGTTTTTTTTCCTTCTTATTAAGACTTGTTTTTATTCCATTGATTGATCATGAAGAATACACTGCAGGCATTTGACATGGTGCTTGGCATCTGACATGTGATGGTTTAAGGTGTTTGGTTGTATCAGACAGAGAGTAACATTTCTGTTCCTTAATTTGACAGGCACTGCTGGTAGGGTGTGAAGGGACTAGGAGGTGGATTGATTGTTGGTGTAAACTGGCATCCCAATTTCCACTGAAGTCAGTGGAATTAAGTCAGTTTACATCAGCTGAGGATCTGGTAAGCTACTGTTGAATCTCGTAGGAAAAGGGAGAGGTGGAGACTCTCCAAAGACTTCCACAAAGAAGTATGTGCCTAAGAGATCAGAGAATGTATGATTAAAGTGACCCACTCATAGGTTGTTTAGCACCAATATAATTATATTGGTTTAGAAATCACAGAACATACTCAGGACTTGGCTGGAAAGGCTGACTGTCTCTTTCTCTTTCCCTTCCCCCACTCCTTTCTTTTGTTTGAACTACAAAAGAACTAGGCTTCGAGGATCATCTGGAAATGGATTGGTGTATTCATGTGTAAAGTTTACAAAGCACTGGAGCAAAGGTGTTGTTAAATGTTAGAAGTCATTCAGTCACCCTCATGTCTTCATCCCTGATAAAATAAAAGGAAGTTCAACATCCATAAAGAAATAAGCAATATGAAGCTCAGCCTTATTTGTTCATTCATTAATAGGATGCTGCTCCATGATAACTGACTTTCCTAACCTCTTCCTTAGAAAAGGAGTATTCAGGCAATTGGGTTTGGAAGTAAAGTCCATTCCATTCTCATCGTAGTTTTCATGTGACTTGGTTAGCTTTTTGATCATTTTAAATGTTTACCATTTGAGAATTACTGTTGTAATAAACTAAATCACAAGGAGAACTGATCACAACTACAGACTTGTTTTCCTTGAGGCTTGAACCAACCTGCTTATAACTCCATAAAACTCTGAAAACCTGTGACGTAACTGTGAGCACAAGGAGAAACGTAACAGCTCAAACTGCAGTGCATAAATTCAGTGGTAAAGATTTATTCTTGTTTGCATTTTCATGTAGAATTTCTTCTCTAAAAAGATAAAATGGACAAAAATGCCTTTTATAGGAGAAAAATAAGGGGTTGTGTTATATTAGGAATTAGTTGTCTTCGGATGCACAGTAAACTTGGTGAAAGTCTAGGGGCAGATGCCATCTGGTGGACATTATAAGCATTGTCAAATTCAGGAGTAGAAATGGAAATGCTCTGTGACCAAATGATGTGGAGGATTAATTTAATTATCAGGCAACCTGTCAGCAGCAACTACCAAGGACTGAATTTTACTTTTCACTTTCTTTAGGGTTTGGAACTGCATAACAACATATTTGCCCTCTAACTTGAATCTTGGGGTTTTTTTCTTGCACAACTAGAATGCTATCTTACTTGGGTCTCTTCTCTTTGGGATCATATGAGGCTGTCAAGGAATGCATGATGAGGGAGAAAGGGGACGTGTAAGTAGAACATCTGAGACACTTAGTAAAATAAGATGGTAAGGAAGAATGAAAGGTTAAAAATACAGGGAATGCAAGAGGGAGGAAACTTAAATCCACAGATGTCATTTGGAAGAGAAATTAGTAAACAATAACTCAAGTTGCCATCAACCTCCTCTATAGGGACAGCCAAACATAGGATCAAATCTGGCAAATGGTTACATCAGTATCTTTATGCAGGTGAGTAATTTCACTGAAGTCATAGGAGTAAAAAGAAACTAACGTACAACTTTGAGAGATTGGGCCATTACAGGATAAAAAACAGTATCAGAAGTTGGAAGCAAAGTATCAAGAATAAAATTATAAAGTGTTTCTTCACTCCAATCCACTCTGATTCCATTAGTACGCACTGGAGTTTCAGTGCCACTTTGAAGCTTACATGGTCACAGTTTAAGAGATTGGTATGTTTCAATGCTTTGTTTAGTGTGATGACACTAGGTATATAACACTACTTTTTATTTTATTTTCCAAAGCAGAAATCCTCAAGCAGACATTAGATATGATTTGCTACAGAATATCTTGTCCAAGCTAAATGCAGGAAAATAAGCCAAACTTAATATTCAATGAAACCCATCTATATACTATTTATGGGTAACATTTAGAAAAGGAGTTCTGATTAAACTCAAGGCAGACTAGTTGACAGTAGCAAGGATAATTGAATTGATTGTGTGACAGAGAAGAAAGGTAAATGATCTGTCCCAGCATACATGGATAGAACCCAGGCATACAGAATACAACTGGATTTGGGTTGCCTGTGTTGAGGGGTTGCAGTGATACCCTTACAATTAAAATCAGAGAGGCAAGGATTTCTTTGGGTTGTATCTTTTATTGGACCAGATGCATGGTTGGGATAGAGTTAAACAAGCTGTGCATTCAAAAACCTACCTAACTGTTCCAACTATGCAGCTGGTCCAATAAAAAATATCACCCTAAGAAATCCTTGCTCCTCAATTAAAATCAGAGCACACAGTCTTGGAAGGTGAGATTTTCTAAAAGATTTAACATGTGCCTAACTTTGCTCCCATTGAGATCTAGTCCGTGGGCTGGAGGTTGAGCATCCATGATCCATGTCTTCATCCATATTTCAGCATCAAACCTACTGGACACAATCAACAAACAATAGTTAATCCAAATGATAGTATACTGTATTTATTCAAACATAAAATGACACCCTTCCCCCAACAATTAGATTTAAATTTGGAAAATGTATTAATTTGTTACAATTTTCCAGGTATAGAATCTAATCATTGGAAGTTTGCCTTGAATTTGTCCCTCTCCCACTGCTACAGCAGGGAAAATAAATCTGGGGGTCAAGTAGCCCCCTTGACCTCTGCTCTCTTCCCCACAAGATCTTTCCCCTGTTGCCCCTTTCCCCTTCCTTACTGTCAGTCCCTGCTCTCCCTGAGCACATGGAAGTGAGAAACAAATTTCAAAACACTGATCTAGAAATAAACATACATGTGGTAACTTGCATATAAGGAAATTACTATAAGCATACATAGTTCTAGACATAGTTTATGCAGAATTCATGCAGTTTACTTCTTTTGAAACCGCTGTAAGTTTTAATACAGGTACTCTATAAACCTACTTTTAAGCAGCAAACTGTTTTTTTAAATAGATTTCGTATTCCAGGTCAAATTAGCCAGATTAGTTCCAAGTCATATTGACCAAGCAGAACTCAGTTGTTTCAAAAATCATATTAACTAAGCAGGCAGAACTCAATCATTCCAAACACCATGTGTGGTGCTGCACATGGCAAGCATCATCCATCCCAGACCCATCACCCTAGGACTTCAGATACTCTCAAATCCAGTGGCAGGCATCCTACATGCAAGACCAAGCCCAGAGGTCTTGGGGTTCAGATGCCGCCGTATACTACAGGCAAGCATCCTCCATCCCAGGCTTTAGTCTGGGACTTCAGATACTCCTTATACTTGCTCTTAGTCAACAAGAGGCTGAACTATACTTTCTTTTTTTTTTTGCAAATAAATAAATAAATAAATAAACGATACAGTTTTTACAGTCTACGAGAGTACTGGCCTAACTCTAAACATCAGGAAAATGCAAGTCCTTTACCAGCCCACTCTGAATAGAGGACCAAACCCACCCTCCATTCAAATCAATGGAGAATTGCTGGAGAACGAGGATCACTTAGCCTAACTTGAGATGGGTTGTACTAACCTGTCTTTATAGTAGGTTCCCATCAGTGTGTTTGCCCTATAGGGGCCTTATATTTTATAGTCATTTTCAGTGCTTGCTGTATTTACTCAACTTTGTAGCTGGTTTCCATTACTGAACAGATGCTGCTTTTGGCAGAAGTTTAATGATAGACAATGCATTTGGTGAGGTTTCCTTGTGTGAAAATTTAAGACAAGGAGCTCTTTTCCCCATGTGGGATAGGGGAAAAGGCTTGGTTTATATTTGAGTGAATATGGTACCAAAGTGTGAATGCATAGGTGATCTGAAGATGTACAGATACTATGGTAAAGAAGATAGATAAGGAGTTCTCATAAGATTTCTGTTCCATGTCTTTGAAATTTTGAGTATGTTTTGATTTATCTTGGTCAAGAAAATATTTTGATTTTTATACTCCATAGGCTATGGGAAAGTTTCCAAGAGTCCAATTTATTCTGGGACACTGAGGTTTCAGTATCAGTCAAAGGAGAAATCTAGAGGCAGCATGAAACCTAGGAAGAGGCTTTCCCCTTTGACTGTCACAGGATGGGGAAAGCCAGGCAAAATAACCACCCCTCCACACCACTGGTAGCTAAGGAGGTCAGCAAGCACTGTTCCCAGTTCCTCCCAAAATCACTGGGAAGGACTACCCAAAAACAACACAAGTGGAGGTCAAGGTTGTTATCTCTGCCCCCACCAGCACCCAGCTTTGCAACAGCTCCAGATAATTAGCAGCTGTTAGGGAAGGCCAGGCTGATATTTGGACTGGAAACTACTGAGCTTCAAGGGGTCACTAAGATCCCTCGAATTTATCACCTATATTTGCATATTCTCTTTTTTCAGCTACCTTTGAGCTCTAGCTTCTGAAACACCCTCACTAAGTGGCCACAAATATCCAAAAACAAAAAATAATACTTAAGGCCAGAGAGAACAGGGAGTAAAGCTAATCCTACTGCTAGATGGATCCTACACAAATTAAGAATTTAGGAGCAATAGTGATTTTCCAATGCTGTGATGCTTCTTTATATTAAATAATAAAATGCATTACTCATCTACAAAATGTATCAAGTAACATATTAGTGAATCCTTACGCTGAAACTGTATGTTGAATATCAGAGGAATTCCAAAACAGCTGGCTTATTATCATCATAAAATTTGATAGCTATTTGCAGATATATGCAAGTGAATGTTTTGTTTACTTTTAATGTGTTTGAACGCTGTATGCTTGCCAAAAAGTTAAATTTTTCCAAAATAGCTTAGTTATGAATCTTTGTTTTCTTAGTTTGATTGCTTCATAGATTTGTCAGTAGAAGGAATTTACAAGGGCTAGGGCAAATCAAAAAGCTGATACTATCTCATTGTTAAATGCACTTAAAAACTGGGGGGGGGGAATTAAAAGAATGTGACAACATATTTTAAACTTAAAACCTTGTTTGTTCCTAATATTTGAGCAGAGAAAAAAGGGAATCTGAAATACCTTAGTCCCACCATCTAAAACAATTGTTCCAAACAGGAAATTTGGCACTTAAGGTATTTATTAAAGAGAGATCCTTTTTCAGAAAACAAGATAAATGTCATACTAAAGTCTTTTAGGCAATCATAGTACATCAATTTTTCCTTTTTCTAAAAAAGGATAGCAAAAAATGTGCACAAACAAACTGACTTGCATATGTAAAAATCACATTCCATTTAAATCATCTTTTCTTTCTGTAATGTACCAGCACTATATAAAGGATTAATATAATCTTTTAAGAGCATGGTTGTATCAGAATGTTTTCATCCCCTCCAGTCCTCCTTTGTTGACTATGTCAAAAAAAAAGGTAAGAACACATATGTATCTGGATAATATTTTAATTTTGATCAATATAGTATTAAGAACTTTTTAGATACATATAGATAATGTCAATCACTATAAAAGTATAATAGTTACAGTTTTCTTGCAACCCTCTAGTGGTCCATTTCTCTTTCTCTCGTACTCACCACTTTCCCCACCTTTTCAATCTGTTTCAGCTTCATCGTACTGACTCATGAGGTCAGTAGCTACGGGCAGCTTTGGTAAATGTTCTTTTGCTTCTTCTGATCCCTGAACACCCCAGCATATAGTGAAAGTGATGAGAAAAGTGCTCCAAACATCTCATAAAATTTCCCCGTGATTATCTTGTCTTCAGGAGGGGGAGGCAATTCTGGACAAGGCTGGGATAAAACTGGTTGCTTCTTTTGAGTCAGAATCTCTCACCTTTGCCAATGTAACCCATACTAGTGAATGCTTAAATGAGTCGTATCACTGGCTGACATTCTGAGTGTTTATTACCACAGTCAATGGGGCTACCCATGTGAATCACCACAAGACAGGGTAGGGATTGCACAGTGAAACCTCCAGCAAAGAACAGATCCTTCTACTTTCTACTCCTCTCCAGATGTTTGGGATATCCATGTATGATATTCCTCTAGCAGGCTGGGGATTGCTTGTTCAAACAGTCTTTGTCTCCCCAGGGAAAACTCAATCCCTGCAGGAATCAATGTAAACAATCAGCAAAACAAACACCAATAGCACAGGGTCTTTTCCCAGGCCTGGAGAGAGTGCCCTGGTGTTGTAGCCACTAGCCTGCACTCTTCCCTCTTCTTCTGTAATCCCTCCAGCAATCTCACAGTTTCTCAGCGTCACTCATGGTCTTTTCTGTAAATCCTGGCAGAGAGGCAACCCTGGTGTGGTACTCAGGGCTTGTCCAGGCACCTACCCACCTGCTCACTCTCTCTCAGTTATGTGCACTCTCAGATTCATACTTCTGTCTAACCCAGGGAGATTACTCTAGCTCAGGCTTCTGCCTCCAGCCACACAGCCTTCCTGTATCACTTTCTCCTGTCTCTCTCTGGGAGCTTTTTAACTTCCATGGGGCCAGCCAATTATTGTTGTCAGCTGACCCCATCTGTTGAGGCAAGCTTGTAATTACTATCTGCCTGCTTTCAGCTGGGCTTCAGCTCCTGAGGTGTGCAGCCTGCTACAATACCTGATAATCTCTGGGGCCCAGTCAACCATCCCAGATTCCAGATTTATCTTTCCTACCATCTTTCGTCACTTTAACTTGTCTTGTACACATAGACTGTTCTTGGGCAGCCATAATTAAACTTCTGTTTCTCTTTGCAATCCTCCTTTGATGAGCCATTTATTATTTGCTGTCATCTTTCCATGAGATTTTCTAAGCACTCTCCATAGTTCTTTTTCTATCCATTTCTGCCTTTGTACTACTTGCTCTTGTCTACTTAAAGAGTTACTAAGAGTAGGAATATATTCTTCATTTAGTTTTGGAACTTGTTCAAGTTCCATCAATCGATGTGCTCTCTCTCCCATAGTTTGCTGTCATTATGTTATCATTCCTATTTCACAATATCCTAGACTGCTCTCAGCCCTTTTTCTCCAATCCTTCCCAACTACATAAAGCCTTTCTGCATCTGAGTTTATGTTCATTATGTTACATAGCTCGTTATTAATCTATAAAAGTTTAAGAATCCTGATGACCTACATTTTGCCAGCATCAGAAGGTACCAGTTTCAGCAAACTGATACAAGGCAACATCAGCCTTTCTGCAGATGCTCCTTCTGTTTGTCCTAAGAGGGTAAGAATGGTAGAGAAAACACTTCATTAGAGAATGTTTCATTGTGGACTTGGCATTGAGAAGGGCAGTGACAAAGTCGTGAAGGTGCCTCACAGCAGTTTCAGAGGCTTGAGTTCAATTCCTGCTCCAGATGCATGTTATACCTATCTTCCCCACAGGCTAGATGAGTGGCATAGGGCTGGATCCTGCTTGGGGTCAATGTGTGGGATTGGTCCATGGGTACAGTTCAGCACTCTGGCATGCCCCTGTGTGCCGAATCTGGTGGTAGTACAACCTCATGCACCAGTCTGACCCTGTGCACTACAATGATCCAGCACATGGGGTTATGTCATTTTGGCCTGCAGGGTTCTGGGCATTCAGTAATGGGGAGCCCTGGCAGTATAAATTGCCATGGTTGTGGGAGCAATTAATGTTGCCACTTCCCACTTCCTCGCAGCAAAATTTCCAGACCCATTGTGAGTCCCACAGGATGGGTGATATGACTCTGTGGGATGGAACAAGCCTGTGAACCGTATATTGAGCGTCATTCCTGTGGGGTATCCCCAGTCAACACAGCTGTAGAAAGGAACAAGGTAAAAGGATCAGAGGATCATAGAAAAGTAGGGCTGAAGCAGACCTGACAAGGTTACCTAGTCCAGCCCCCTTCTCAAAGCAGGATCATCCCTGACTAAATCATCCCAGGCAAGTGTCTCTTCAGCCTGCCCTTGAAAATGTCCGGGGAGTGAAATTCTACAACTTCTCTAGATAGCTTGTTCCAATGTTTGGCCAACCTCATTGTCATAATCTCCAACCTAAACTTGCTCTGCTGCAACTTGAATCAGTTGTTCCTACTCCTCTCCCCAGTGACCACAGAGAAAAGCCCATAACCATCTTCTCTATAATTGCCCTTCAGGTATTTCTAGACTCTTATCATGATTCTTCCTCTCAATTAGACATTGAGCCATAGATGATTACTTGTTGAGTATTATGATCCAATCAATTATGTATTCACCTTATAGTACTTTAGTCTGTATTTCCTTAGTTTGTTAATGAGAATGTCATGGGAGACAGTGTCAAGAGCCTTGCTAGAGTCAAGGTGTATCATATCCACTGCAATTCCCCCATCCACAGAACTTGTCTCCTTATCGTAGTGGGAAATCAATCAAATAAGGTTGGAAATGAGGATACCCTTAAAAGGGCCTCCTTTAAAGTACAGCCAGCTGTCCTAGACTCTTTTTTTCCCCCTGTCTCACCTCTCAAGACATCCTTCCTACCAGTTCCCTGAGTTTATTTAACTCTACTTGTCTGAAGTCAAATGTCTATTCTGCTGCTCTCCTCCCCTTTCATTTTGTGATTGCTGTCACCCAAGTTATCTTCTACCTTCACTTTCTCAACCAATTCCTCCCTATCTGTGAACAGCAAGTCAAGAAAAGCTTCCTTCATGGTTGGCTTGTCTACCATCTGTATCTAAAAGTTATCCTTGACATACTCCAGGAATTTGCTGGATTGCTTATGCACTGCTATGTTTCCCTCCCAGCAGACGCCCCATTAATTAAAGTCCTCCATGAGAACCAGTCCTGTGATTTGAAAGCTTCTGTCAGTTGTTTAAAGAAGGCCTCATCCCCCTTCTCCTGGTTTGATGGCCTATAGCAGACACCCACTGTAATATCCCCTTCCCTTCTTTCCCATCTGACCTTTACCCAAAAGCTTTCAATAGACCTACCTTCCACTTTGTACTGCACTTCAGAACATGTGTACATCACCTTTATAAATAGAGCAACACCACCACCTTTTTCTGCTTGCCTACCCTTCCTGAACAAGTTATACTTATCCATGACTGTACTCCATTCATGGGAACTATCCCACCATGTCTGTGTAAACCCAATTATTGCCCCAACTCTATTCTCTATTTTTCTGACAGTCATCCTGGCTATCACTAAGGACCACCTTCCTTCTGAAGTTGACAGTGAGTACCAAATGGATGGAAGGCTGTTCAATCTGGGTCATTTTCTGTCATAGACTAAAGTACTCAAAATAGCCATCTTTGACCTTCAGTAAGCCATGACTGAGCCATCCTTACACACACTGAGGGAAACATCCAGACCAAGCTGGATCTTTTCGGATAAGCCTACCAAACTTTGGGCCTTTCTCACAACATCGAAAAAACTAAAGTGCTCTATCAGCCTGCTCCCAGCCATGAATGTGATACCCCTACTCAAATTACCATTCAGGGAAAGACCTTTGAGTTAGACAAGCACTTACCCTACCTCAGTAGCCATCTCTCTTAGAGAGTAAACACTGATGCAGAGATCCAGCATGGGATCCAGTGTACAAGTTCCTCCTTCGGAAAATTGCTTCCCTGTGTCTTTATTCATCGCAGTCTCTGGAAAGACATAAAGATCCATGTCTGCAAAGCAGTCATCATCCTCACTCTCCTCTAGAGATGAGAAACATGGGTGACCTTGGAGAGGTATTGCTAATGATGCCCCCCAAAAATTCTCTACACCAAATGGGAAGATCACCATACAGGTGCCAGTGTCCTTACTGAAGCCACTGTTACCAGCATTGAGTATGTGATCCTCAAGCACCAACTTCACTGAACTGGACATTGTGTATGGATGCCTGATTCTCAACTTCCAAAACAAGTGTTCTACTCCCAGCTTAGTTGCAGCCTGAGGTCTCATGGTGCCCAGAGGAAACACTATAAGGACACATTGAAGGCATGCCTCAAGAAAATGGATGCTGACATCAAGTGTTGGGACGACCTAGTTGCTGACTAACTCCAGTGGTACTGTAACCAAAACCCAGTGGCTGCTCATTTTGTGGTGAAGGTCTGGCCCTCAAAGCAGAGGAGAGCAGAGGAAGAAAAAACAGAGGAATCCCAGCCTGCAGCCTACCCTTCCCTGCAGAAACACCTGGAACTTCTGTAGACAACTCTGTGGTTCAAGGATTAGATTCATAAACCATCTCAAGACCCATCAACGAACCATGGTAGAAATCATCCTTGAATCAAAGAATTGTTACCACTGCAATCCCAATTACATAATAATTCCTCAACTATACTAGGACTTCCAATTCCTCCTGTTGTGGAATCTCCCAACGGAGGAGAGGTTATAGAATCTCCAACCTTGGAACTCTTTAAGACCCGGCTAGACAAAGCCTTGGCTGGGATGATATCATTGGGGATAGTCCTACTTTGAACAGGGGGTTGCACTACATGACCTCTTGAGGTCCCTTCCAACCTTAATTTTCTACGATTCTATGGTTATTGCCTCAGTGCTTGTGGCGTTTGCTTGCCAGAGGATGCCTGTCTCAATGTCAAAGGGATCTGTGATAGATCCATTGTTGAGAACCACTGTTCACATACCATCATGGAGCAAGCAAAGAATGGTGACAAATTTCAGTGGGCAGCCATACTTCAGAAAGATCCTCCAGATTGCTTCTCTGTTGACAGAGTTAAAGCCTTTCGTGAGGTCAAAGAATGCCATGTAGAGAGGTTTATGTTGTTCCCAGTATTTTTTCTGCAGTTGGCAAGCTGTGAAAATCATGTTAGTTGTGCTTCTTGATGCCCTAGACCCACATTGAGATTCTGGAAGGAGCTCTTCAGCAAGTAGAAGGAAATGGTTCAGGAGGGTTCTCACAACGATCTTTCCTGTGGTGGACAACAAGGTGATCCCTCTGTAATTTCTACAGTCATGTTTGTCTCCTTTCTTGAAGACTGTCACAATCACGGTGACCCTGAGTTCATTTGGGATTTCTTCATCATTCTAAATCCTTAAGGTGAAGTCATGGAGCTATGATATGAGTTCCTCTCCCCCCACTTAAAGATTTTGGCAGCGATTCCATCAGCTCCAGGTGCTTTGTCTTTCTTCATCTGTTTGATGGCTTCAGGGGTTGAAGGGATTCTGAGATTATTTCTGACTGGGTATTACAGGATGGAGTTGAGAAAACTCTTGTCAACGAGAAAGTCTCAATTGAGAGGGTCTTCAAAATGCTCCTTCCAACAGATGTTGATGGCATCCTTGATTAGGTCTCCTTCATCCTTAGGTCTCAAGGTGTTTGGTCCCTCAATGCTTGGACCATAGGTGGCTTTGGTGGTACTAAAGAAACCATGCATAAGCAACATGTTGAATCTCCTTTGCCTTGTCTTTCCATCATCTGTTCCTCCTTTGGACCTCTGCCTCAGCTTGTTAGTGAATCAATTTCTTTTGCTTGGAATTGATGTTGTTCTGCCAAACATAAAAGGTCTTGCACTTGTGATTGACCAACTCTTGGATCTTCTGGTCATTCTCATCAAACCAGTCATGATGTGTCCAGATAGACAGTCCAAGTGCCAACATTCTCCCATTGTTCTTGATTGTAATTTGCTAGTTTTTTTGTTGAGGCACTGCTGAAAGAGGTCTTTCTTGATTGGGTCCTTGAGCCTTTTGACATTTATCTTCTGTCGGACTTGTCTTTGCTGCAAGCTGTCATTTGGGAGCCAGTTTAACTGACACAACTGAGCAGATGAGTCAGTGATTGATCCAGCAATCATCAGCTCTTAACATAGCTTGGGTGATGCAAACATCTTTGTAATCTCAGGTGTGAACAATGATGTAGTCAATCAGGTGCCAAAGCTTAGATCATGGGTGTTGCCATGATGTCTTATGCCTGTTTTTCTGGCAGAACAAGGTCTTGGTGATGGTAAGTCCATATTCTGTGCATTTGGTCAAGAAGAGGATACCACTGGAGTTGATCTTTCCTACTCCTTCTTTGCCAATGGTTCCATTCCAGAGATTCGAGCCCCTTCCAGCTCTGGCATTGAAATCACCAAGAAGGATAAGTCTGTCTTCCTCTGGAATGTCAGAAAGGACTTGGTCAAGGTTGGCATAGAATTCCTCGTTGGTTTCATCAGCAGAGTCAAAAGTCGGGATGTACATGCTGATGGTGACAGTGGCATATTACTATCCCTAGAAGACTGAGTTACTTGGCATGTTAAAATTCTTAAGTTTCCCTTCAGTAACTTTAAGGGATGTTTCAGCAAATATTTCTTAAGCAATGTTGGAATATTGAATATCAGGATCCTTGGATTTTATCCCTGATTCTGGAAGAGGACTGTGGTCTAGTGGAGCCAAGCACAAAATTTGACACCTTCATTCTGAAAGCCAGCATGCCAGAGGGAAGGAGTGCTGGGTGAAGAGCCTTGGGTTGTGCTCCTAGTTCTGTACAGTCACTTCAAGCAGACATTTTGTTAACTTACCTGTAGACCTGAGAGAATGGCAGGGACACCCCTCCTCAGAGTAAAGTTGTAGATAACATTAGATGGGCCAAAGCTGTTAATAATCAAGGATGTTTAACGCAGAAAGTTTTGTTGTAACATAGGTGTGTCATTGACTCAAGAACAGCTTTAAAGAAATCAGGAAAACTGCAAGGCAGGAAATTTCTGCTGAGGCATCATTTACTGTGAAGAGAAACAGGCTAAAGTTTTGCTTGTGGGTAAAAATCTCCCAGAATGCATCAGGTAATTGAACAAAATTAGTGCTTTGGCAAAGCTCCCTAGCACATTGGCTGCCCATTCCAGTTCAGGAACAAATCTAGCTAGTGTTCTAAATGTAAGGTCAAATTCCACAGGATGGATCTGCTGGGTTCAACAGATCTATAGCAGTGCCTGAAGTCTAAGAGCTATAATAACCAGAGGGGAAAAAAGTCAGATGTTGCCACTGACAGATGGTATTTCAAAATCATTAAATAATTGCTTACACACCAGCCACTCATGGATATACAGGAATTACAGTATTTGCAATAAAGTAAAAGGAAGAATTAATAATGCAATTAGAATATACATATCAAAAGTCACCAAGACTAATGTCAATATATATTATTTCATCAAACTTAGCACTAAAAATAATCCATTGCATGTGCAGGGACCAGGACACTAGGTTTCTGTCTCAGTTGGGGCCTTAAGGTATATATTAATAGTAGCAATATGCTAAATTCACTGATGTCTTGATTCACTTGGTTTAGGCAGAGACAATCCTGGCTTGAGCAGGAAGGTTAGACTAGATGACCTCCTGAGATCCCTTCCTGCCCTATTCTTTGATTCTATGCTTGTGTCTAAGTTATGATCCCATTACTGATTGGTTTTCTCCTAGCATCCTGGGTGGTGAAGGGAAAATAATAATAGTAATGGTAATAATAATAGCATGGGGATTCAGTTGACAAGACAACTGAGGGATTGGAGAAAGGCAGTATTAGTATAGCCCTATGACTGGTGGAAAATCAAGGATATGTTCAGTCAGACTTATTTAAATTCCTGTTGAGTTCTGTGAGCTTGGGATTAAATTACTGTTGTAGTGGCAAGAATGGGCAACATTGGACCCCTGCTGAACCAGATGGGGCAACTCACAACTGACGCCCAGGAAAAAGCCAACCTATTAAATGGGTACTTTGCATCAGTCTTTCATCCCATGGGACGCCCATACCCGCTACGGGACAGGGAGGTCCAGGTGAGGGAGATCCCCTGACCTCCATCAATGCTGACTTCGTGAAGGAACACCTTGTGAGGCTGGATACCTTCAAGTCAGCTGGCCCTGACAATCTGTACCCCAGGGTACTCAAGGAGCTGGCGAGCATCATAGCCCAGCCCCTGGCATGGATCTTTGAGAACTCCTGGTGCTCTGGTGTAGTGCCCGAAGACTGGAAGAAGCCCAATGTGGTGCCTATCTTCAAGAAAGGGAGGAAAGTGGATCTGGCAAACTACAGGCCCATCAGCCTGACCTCTATCCTGGGGAAGGTCTTAGAAAAGTTTATTAAAGAGGCCACCCTTAATGGACTGGCTGATGCCAACATAGTGAGGGATAGCCAGCAGGGGTTTCTTGCGGGTAGGTATTGCTTGACCAATCTCATTTCCTTCTATGACCAGGTGACCTATCACCTGGACAAGGGAGAAGAGATTGATGTCATATATCTTGACTTCAAAAAAGCCTTTGATCAGGTATCCCATGATCACCTCTTGGCAAAACTGGCCAACTGTGGCCTTAGATCCACCACAATCCACTGGCTGGGAAACTGGCTCCGTGGTCGGACCCAGAGGGTAGTAATTGATGGAAATCAATCATCATGGTGCCCTGTGACTGGTGGGGTCCCCCAAGGCTCTGTCCTTGGAACCATATTGTTCAACATCTTCATTAATGATGTGGACATTGGAGTCAAAAGCAGACTGGCCAAGTTCGGTAATGACACCAAACTCTGGGGCAAAGCATCCACACCTGAAGACAGGAGGGCGATCCAGGCTAACCTGGACAGGCTCAGCAAATGGGCGGACGAGAACCTGATGGTGTTTAACACTGAAAAGCGCAAGGTTCTCCACCTTGGGAGGAAAATCCTGCAGCATCCTTATAGGCTTGGCAGTGCTATGCTGGCTAGCACTATGAAAGAAAGAGACTTGGGGGTCATCATTGACCACAAGATGAACATGAGCCTGCAATGCAATGCTGCGGCTAGTAGAGCGATCAAAATGCTGGCTTGCAGCCACAGATGCTTTTCAAGCAAATCCCAGGACGTCATTCTCCCCTTGTACTCGGCCTTGATGAGGCTGCAGCTGGAGTACTGCATCCAGTTTTGGGCTCCACAATTCGAAAAGGATGTGGAGAAGCTTAAGAGAGTCCAGAGAAGAGCCAGACGCATGATCAGAGGTCAGGAAAACAGACCTTACGATGACAGGCTGAGAGCTGGAAAAGCGCAGGCTCAGGGGTGATCTGATGGCCACCTATAAGTTTATCAGGGGTGACCACCAGTATCTGGGGGAACGATTGTTCACCAGAGTACCCCAAGGGATGATGAGGTTGAACAGTCATAAACTACTACAAGACCGTTTCAGGCTGGACATAAGGAAGAATTTCTTTACTGTCCAAGCTCCCAAGGTCTGGAACAGCCTGCCATAGGAGGTGGTTCAAGCACCTATATTGAACACTTTCAGGAGAAATTTGGATGCTTATCTTGCTGGGATCCTATGACCCCAGCTGACTTCCTGCCCCTGGGGCAGGGGGCTGGACTTGATGATCTTCCGAGGTCCCTTCCAGCCCTAATGTCTATGAAATCTCTGAACTGACTAAGATTCATTGTACAGGCATACCTCGTTTTATTGCGCTTCGCTTTATTGCGCTTTGCAGATATTGCATTTTTTACAAATTGAAGGTTTGTGGCAACCCTGAGTCTAGCAAGTCTATCGGCGCCATTTTTCCAACAGCATTTGCTCACTTCGCATTTTTTAGCAATAAAGTATTTTTTAATTAAGGTATGTACATTTTTTTTTAGACATAATGCTATTGCACACTTAATAGACTACAGTATAGTGTAAACATAACTTTTATATGCACTGAGAAACCAAAAAATTCTTGTGACTCGCTTTATTGCGATATTCGCTTTATTGCGGTGGTCTGGAACCGAACCCACAATATCTCCGAGGTATGCCTGTACTCACAATGTGTACTCAGGATTGTGCTGCTTGTTATACCAGAGCTAGTTAGGTAACCCTATGCTGCACTCTAGTATGATACAGTGCTCTTCAGTAATATCTGTAGAACCGAGGTACATGCTATAGTAAAAACGGGCAGAAACTAAAGGTACTTGTTATCAGGTTTTAAACCAAGTGTGTCTTAATTTATCCATGGTAGAGAGTTGCTCAGAAAGCAAGAATGCAGCTATGACTGTGTTGATGAGCAGCTGGTTTTGCAACAAGAGTTACTGTAACTCCTACTACATTTAGTGCCTAATCATCATGACAAAACACTCTCATCCTGAAAAAAAATGCTTTTGAAATTCCTTTTTTAGGGTCAAGTGACTTACTAGAGAAGTTATATCATTTTACCTTTTTTTGCTTATTAGAGGAGGAATTTCAGTCTTAAAACATTATCTGTCTCAATAGCTATATTCTTCATCAGGCAAAAAATCACTCCTAATTAAGCTCGCTAAGACTGGGCCCTTTGTTCTCAAACTCACTCAAGAGCAATGACATCAAAGATGTTGATATGTCAACTGTAAAGAAGTTGTCCTTCTTTATTAAGACTGAGATCATTGGCTGGAGTCTATTGAGCTCTGGAGCTGCTATGCCACTTATGCCATAAATTCTCAGCATGCTTCATCTCTCAGTCTCTGACAACCCTGCTTTCTGCAGACACACACAGTCATTTTGTGTCCAGCTCTGCACAGACAGTCAGAAGAGGCACAAAGAGTGAAATCTTCACCACACTGAAGGCATTTTTTTGCCAGGGATTTCAATGGAACCAAGAGTTTGCCTATACTTTCCTTGACTCTCATGCAATGACCTGACTAGTTGCAGGAGAAAATAAAAGGAAAATTTGTATCTCCTTATTCTCTTGCATGGCTAACTACATAATAGTTCCCATCCAAAATGGAAGAGTAACAACCACTCTGAACAGGAGGAGAGGCTGAACAAGGTGAGAAATGCGTATTGTCTTAGCTCTCTGTCCCCAGTGACCCATTTGGCAAAGCTCAGTGAGCCCAAAGGGAGCAGTTCTTTGCACCAAGAAAAGGCCTGATAAAGTTTAATTCCTTGGGCAAGAAGAAAGCAAAAGTCCAATTTTCACTCACTGTGGATCCTGATTGCAATGTTTGTTCATCCTCTTTTTCTTTTCTTTTTTTTTCCTTTCTTTTTTTGCCATTTTTGTTCTCATTAATCTAAACCAGGGGTGTTAGACTCATCCAACCACACGAGCTGGATGTGAGTCACCAAGCCAGTCTGTGGGCCAGACTGGGACCACTTCTCTGTGAAGCACCCGCTGCCCTGGGGCCAGCGTGCACAACACAGACAGTGCACCGACCCCAGGGTTTGCTGTGCATGTGGCATAGGGAATCCGTACAGGACGCACAATGCCTACGGCACGCAGGCTGGACCCGGTGCTACAGCCAGCACAAGGGTTTGGTCCAGGCAGGCCTCCGTGTGCAGCCCATGCCCCAGACCATCTGTGCTGTGTGTAGCACCAGTTCCAGCCCATGTGCCAGAAGCAGTGCTCACCCTGTGCTGGTGCCCCATGCACAGCAAGCCCTGGGGTCAGCATGTGCTGCAGGCAGCAGGCACACAGAGCTGGACAAGCTGCACACACACGCTGCAGAGGGGGCCAGCACAGGGCACCTTGCCAGAACAGCTCTGCATGTGGGTTCCAGCACAGCCTGATGCAGACTGGACTGGTCATGGGCTGCAGGCAGCGTGCGCCCCGGAGAAACTCCCTTTCTTGCGTGCAGGACTCATAGCAATAGGTCCAGGCCTTCACACCACATGCAGTGGCGGAGGCTGATGTGTGGGGAGTTAGTCCAGTGACCCACAGGCTGGATAATACAGCTCCACAGACCTGATCTGGCCCACATGCTGTATGTTTGACATCTCTGATCAAAACCAATGGCTGTTCTGACTGATGAAAGCATGGTTGCATTTTGTGCATTTTGTGTATGGAAACACGTGGCATTGGTAAACCAAGATGGGGACATCTGAGCAGTGTTTGATTACACTGCACTTCACTGCTGTCTATTGCTGGCAGCCATTTAGTGTAAACTGAAAAGTTTTTCTTAAAGGTTGCCAATAGAACAATGAAATCCTGCCCACTTGGCCTTCAGCTGGCTATTCAAAATGACTCTTAGCCACTAAGGAAAAACTGATCTGAGAGAGAAAAAACAGTTTACGCAATTTATGGATGGGGAGAACAAGGAAGAGCAGAGAACACTGGCTTGAACAAGGAACAATAGGACATAAGGCAACCAAATTTAAAAGCAGAGAAGACTTGAGATCATCTCCCTCCCATTGTAAAATTGCCTTACAAATGGTATTATTTAGGAGGTGATTTCCTTGAAATTCCCTCATGTGAAATAGATCTTATGTGTACACCCGTTACAAAATGGTATTTGAGATTCTGGACCTCAGTATTTGTATCACATATTGAACCTGCCAGAACCAGACAAACAGTAAGAGGGAGCTGCTAAAGAAAGGAGAACTGTTAAAACAAACTTTTAATGATTTTAAGACAGGCAAAGTATGACTCAGATCCACAGTGGGATGCAGTCTGCTTGCAAGTTTTCCTTTCCATGCATATATTTGGCATAATATGACCTTCACAAAGAACAATGCAAGTCTTAAATGCCGTTCCACTCTGCCATCTTGCCTCTCCATGTTTATTATCTCTGACTCATTTCACACAAAATGTACCCAGTATTGGCCCAATGCAACAGCCACTGCCAGCAGTGGAAGCTTTCTGCTTGTGTGCAACAGGCACTAAACCAAGCTTATACAAGTATGGGGCCGCATACAGACTGGCCTCTGAATCCTGTTGAATTCTTTGATTCTCACTCATCCAAACCAGTGTAAAAGTTCGACGGTTTAAATTATGACCTTAGGACCATGGTTTGCAAACTTGCTAGGCTCAAAGGTGGCCTATAGAAATGCCAGCTTTTTGTTTTCACTCATTTTTTGACTACAGAAAAACAATACCATAGAGGAATTCTTCTGTTGAAAAGAACTCAGAAATACCACAACAGGGCATGTTTTTAACACAGTGGCTTCCTCTTTGAAATTGTTGAGTTTATTTTGCGAATCATGTTTGCACATCTAACATTGCGTGGCACTCTGTGGCACCCCTGAAAGGATCTCAAGGCACCCCAAAGCGCTGCAACACTCTGGTTGAGAATCTTTGCCTTAGGTCAGGGTTGTCAAACTCGTCCAAGTGAGTGGCATGGGGCTGGTCTGAGGGCTGAATCAGGACCAGGGAACTCTTCCCTCCCTGCAGCATACATGATCCAGCAGCCACTACATGCAGCATGGCTGGCACTCCCACTGGACTGCACCATACATGGCGTCCGTTCCAGCCACTCTGGGATCTGTACTGCACGCAGCACAGGTCCTAGATCAGCTGAAGCAGCCACTGTATTAGGTATGCTTGAGAAGGGGAAGGGAGTCCATGGGCCCAATCCAGCCCATGGGCTGGCCTCTTGTCACGGGTGCACACTGTGTTCCTTGTGGGTGTGATCAGACCCAGGGGCAGCACTGGGGGCAGGATGGCAAGGCTCCATGGCCCAGTTCCCTGCTGTAAGGCATGCTCAAAGGTACTTTTAGCTGCTCAGAGGCACAACCATTACATCTGCATGACCCTGCAACAATACAAGTTGGCTAAATCACCAGAAGTTTGACACTGAATGAAACTGGGTTAAAATTAGAGCAGTTTTGCTACAGATGGATCATGCGTAGGTAACAATTGCCTTGTTACCAGGTTTCTTTTAGTAGGGATACAGTCATCATGTCTCTCTATCCCTGTAGTGACCACTGGGCCAACAGAAGGCTTGCAAGGGTGGAAGCGGCTGGATCTTAGTAAACAGTTCTGTTGTTGATACACCTGGGCTAGGGACAGACATTACACATCAGCTGCTTTAAGTGATCATAAAGTTCAGTGCGTATAAACCATTTTCAAAATGGCCAAAACCAGTTTGAGAGAAACCTGGTTGAATGTAGTATCAGACTTACCTGATTGAGCTCAAACCAGTTTTGCAACTTCCTTTCCAGACCCCTTCCTGGTTTAAGTTAAACCAGAGTCCCCCCAGCATCCCAACATAGTCTCTGCTCCAGCAGACCAGGCCTAGCCCTGCCTCTCTCCTCCCCAGCCAGAGCAGGGACAAGCAGGGGAAGGGACTTGT
Organism: Crocodylus siamensis; assembly: GCF_052110815.1. NCBI lineage: Eukaryota > Metazoa > Chordata > Crocodylia > Crocodylidae > Crocodylus > Crocodylus siamensis. The sequence goes on from NC_143395.1 coordinate 399,032,702, forward strand.
GGCCAGATGCTGGCTCCAGAAAGGAGCAGGGAAGAGGTTCATTCCCCCCCCCCCTCCCCCTGGAGCCATCAGCATGACCTGCATTTCTCTGCTGGCTGCTCTAGCAGTGGCCCTGGCAGTAGCCTGGAGTGAACTGGCCAGGGGGCGGGGGTTGAACTCTCTCCTCTGCTCCTGGGGAAATGCAGCAGGGTCTGCCAGCCCCAACTGCTACCACTGCCACCTCGTGCTCCTCTGCCAGATGCTAGAGGGAGGGGGGAAAATCCTGCCCTTTCTCTGCTCCCCACCTAAGGGGAATAACCTCATGGGGCCATACCAGCTGGCATCTGGCTGTGCCCCTGGCTCTGAGGCAGAGTGGGGAGCACCAGGCAGACCCCGGCTCAGGTCCATGGGACAGGGAGTGGGGAGTTCAACTTTCTCCCTGGCCAGTTCACTCCAGGCCTCTGCTGGGGCTGGTCATGCCCCTTCACACCACCCTCACCCTCCAAGCACAGCTTCCCTGCAGGCAGGGGCTGCTCTAGTGCCCCCCAGCTCCTGGCTTGAGTGGCTGCAGGCATGTGCCTGCATTTCCTCGGTCCAGAGGGAATGTCTGATCATTGCAAACTGGTTCGATCTAGGCAGGTTAAACTAATCTGCAAAGCTTGGGTCAATTCAAGCTCTGGTTTTTTAATGTCTGCTCCTAGCACAGGAGAATGGAGTCCATGTCATTGGCTGGTACTTAGGTTGGTTGTTCAGTGCCTTCAGGAGTGAAAAGCAGTAAAAATTGATGTGATCGCTAGAGTGATAGCTTTGACTGCACACACAACAGCAAGCCTCTTGAGTAAGATAGTACTGTCTTTACAGTCATTTTTTTCAAACATTAACATAGTAAGTGACATTACACTTGCACAGTACCTGCTCTTTTATAGAGCTGGGCATAGATCACATGGTTCATGTTTTGTTGCTGAAGAAGCATTTGGTTATAGCAAAAGCTAGGCAAGGAGAAAGGATATTTAAAGTCAAGGAAGATCAGTGCCACTGGTGACACAAAATAACTGCTCTCTCTGAAAATTAATGTGCTTTCTCACTCTTTGTTACCTTCCCTTTTCTCCCCTTCTTCCCTGTGGCAGGCTCTCGTTGGCTCCATTTCAGTACTTATCCCTTTCGTGGCAAAGCCTGATCCAAAGCTCACTGGGAGGCTTTCCACTGACTTTGGACTAGGCTCTTAAAACATAGTGCAAGGTTAGTGCATGACTGTCCAGCAAAGCTAGCTGTGGAGTGCAGGACTGTGGGGAGGGGGCTCTCATGACCTGCAAAGAGCAGCTGCTCACTTGGGGTAAAATTCACCAACATGCTCCCCTTAAACCTTATGTAAGCCCTATTTTGAAGGCTTAAATAATTCTCAACTCTTTTTAGCCGCAAGGCACCCCTTGTTAGAGTCAAAATACCCCTCACAAAACACCAACTCTTAGTTATTACTGATTCTTTGACTATGGAAAAACAATAAAGTAATTTTTCTGTTGCAAAGAACTCAGGAAGACCACAACAGGTAGAATGTTTTTGACACTATGAGTTCCTATGTGAAATCTCTGTATTTATCTTGTGAATCATGCTTTTACACCTACCAGTGCTAACATTGTGTGCCACCCTGCAGCACCCCTGAAATGATCTCAAGGTACCCGTGGGTGCTAACACACCCTGGTTGAAAATCACCGAGTTAAACAGAGCTGTAAACTATTCCACCACATGCAAGTGAATCCAACTCATGCCCCTTAGGACTAGAAAAAAGGTGTTGCTCATGCCCGCCTTTGTAATCTTTACCAGTTCTTAGTATCTCAAAGGTTGCAATTCAGATTTGGAATTTATAAAGCCCCCCCATAAAACAAGCTCATAATATTTGAATTATTACCTCCTGTCCTCTGCTCCAGTCATGGTGTTACAAGAGCCAAGGTAGGGTCTGGTTTCCATCAGGGACAATCCAGGAGAAGAAATTTCTCCTCTGATGGACCTCAGTAATAAACACTCTCCTGGGAGGAAGTCTGAAAAGTCTCTGTGTTCCAATACCTGCAAAGTATAATACAACTCCTGCTTATTTCATCAGGCCTCTTGTTTTCTAGTTCAAGCACTCTCCTTTTTTAATTTTGTTGGTGGGTTCTGTGTTTCCATTTTGATGTTTGCTGGTAGATTTACGCTGCAACACTTATCAAGAGACACTTTATAGGAGTCTGACGTTATTTCTTAGTGAATGTCTGTGGTGATTTCAGTACTGCATGGAGCATAATGGAAGACAAAGTCTCTGCCCGAAGAGCAGAACATTCCAGTTGTGCATGGTACAAAATACAATAATTTTCTCTGTACCCTTGGCATAAAAGTATTTTGTATTACTGTAGTAACATCTAGAGGCTGATAACAAAACTGCAATCTCCTTGTGCCAGACACTGTTCAGCAGAGAACAGGAGACACAGTCCCTGCCCCAAAGAGTTTACAGCTTAACAACAGAGAGAAGGTAGGATGAGAAACAGGGACAGAGATGAGTGAAGAAAATCACCTTGGGTCATATAGCAAGTCAGTGACCAAGATGGGAACAGAAGCTAGGTTTTCTAGTTCCCAGGGTAGGGCTGTAACCACTAGATCACACTGCTTCTTCACCAGCAGACTTGTGCAGACTTTGTGGGATATTTCCTTGCTCTCTTTTATGCATATGCTAATATGTTAATTTGAAAACGAGAATGAAAGGGGATTGGCTAGTGAGGCGCCCTCATAGAAGAACAATGCAGAAGGAGCAAAAGAGGCCTGTCCAGGTTGTTTGTTGAAAGCCGAGCTGTCTGACAGCATAAACTGCCCTGTATCAGACGGCTATAATAAAGTAATGTCTGTGGGTGCTATTAGCATTGTAGGTTTCCTGTATTGCATGGTTTAGGCATTGTAAGGAACATTCATAGTGCTATAAGAATCACTCTTTGACTTTATCTTGTTTAAGGAAGTAGCTTCTCAGAAGCATGCTGCCCAAGGCAGTATCAACCCATTGTGGGCTGAGCTATTCTAACCCAAAAGTTGGCCTTATTCAGAATGAATATAATGAACAAAGAAAATAGTTCAGTGCAGACATACTCACAGGCACCCTTAGACCTTCCTTTTTGCTCCTTGTACTCAAATCCTAGCTTGTCCTTGAAATGACGGAGAGCTGTGTATTGGTATTGTCATGCTCTTCATCTCAGCAGATGTCCTATTTCTCAGCAAGGTAAATTGGCACTGATGGAACTGTGTGCTGCAGTGGTGAGTACGATTCCAGTACTCCAGCTAGATTACTTAAAGTTAACTCAGGTATCATTACATGCTGCAATGTGGACATATACTTTTTTGTTGCAGAATCCCCACATCCAGAAGTGCCAAAAAGTAAATATAGAGATGGGCTAAGACACCTGGTAAAAGCACACAGATTTATTATTTCTTGATACCACATCACAAAGTGATGCTTAAAGAGCCCTCAAATGCCCTATGAAGAACATGAATGTATTTGGTAGCTGTGTTGGTCTGAGACAAAAAGAAAATGCAAAACTCTAGAACTCTTGGTTCACAGATGATACCTTTTATTAGGCCAACTAAGAAATGTTGTAGTTGGTCTGATAAAAGGTATCATCTCCGAACTAAGAGTTCTAGAGTTTTGCATTTCTTCCATGGCATACTATTTTCTCATTTTAATGAAACTGCTTTTGGCCTTGACAGATTAAAAGTATACAGATCCGTCTAACCCTCAGGCTGCTAGCTAAGGCATTTTTCTACCACACTCGTTAGATAGGTGAAACAGAAGAATGACAGTAGCCTAAGTTTTAAATCAACCCTTCAAATTAAGCACCAATATAGATCTTACATACTAGACAGCAATAATTATAAATGAACAAGAAGGGCTTTTGTGTGAGGGGAGTGAATACTATGTGGTTTTGTGTTATATTTACAACTCATACACACTTTGAGCTATTTAAAACTAACCATCCAATGCATTCTAATACAGTGGATTTCAACCTGTGGTCCATGGACCCCTAGATGACTCTGATGAATCAAAAGTATGTGAATACCCACACTTACAATACAAAGGGGTCTGCACCTCTATTTGAAATTTCAAAAGGAGTCCATTCCTCCATTTGAAATGTTTTAGGGGTCCACAAATGAAAAAAGGTTGAAAACCACTGTTGTAATAAATGGATACTTGTCCGTATACATGGAAGTGTGCACTGCACTGCATACTTGGATGTAGGGCAAGTTGCAAAGTGCCCACAGTTGACAAACAATTCTTCTGTGCTCAGGGACATCTAATCCTGGTCCTGCCACTTTGATTTCCTGTAGGTATAATTCATTAACATAGAAGGATGAAAGTCCAACACAACCACAAATTCTAAATCATCCACCCAGTGATTTAATCAGCCTGCAGAGACAGGACCAGACTCTGAGACATTATTCATACAGTAAAAATGCCGCTTTTCAGCATTCAGTGTTGTTTTCAAACAAAGTTCAGAGTTCAGGTTGTTAGTTTAGCAAGCTGATCTCAGGAGGCTCCAGTTTAAAGATGCTCATGTTCTTGCTGTGTATTCTCAGCAGGACTACTTTCATCTCAGTGTGTCACCCATGGTTGTGTCATCTATATTGGGCCCATTTGCATTAAAGTGATCAGTCACCGGTGATGTGGACTTTATTTTGTTGCTCTTGTTTTATTTTTTAAATTATTTTCCTTTCTTCATTAAACCTTTTTCTTCAGTGGATCTTTTTTCCTCCAAACTAGGAATCCTCTGAACACCAAGTACTGGGGGTGGAAGTTGGAGAAGAGGATTTATTTATTCATATATTTCTATATTTTGGCTTCAGAGAGATTTTAAAGTCATTTCATTGTTCTGTTTTTACCAAAAAGTGACCCCAAAATAGTTTAAATTATCAGATAAATATTGAGGAGGTCAAGATCCAAAGAGGGGGAAAATTGAAAGAATAACAAAAGACAGAAGAAATATTAATGACAAAAAATAAAGCAACCTGAAGTTTAGTTTGCACAGTAAAGTGATTTGTAAAAAAGGAGAAGTAAATTATTGTTGTTTTTTAAGTTGTGGACCTCCTCCCTCCTTTTTGGGTTAATTTCTGTCTCTTTTATGTTATTTTATACCACCCTCACATCAATCCTTATGCCAAAAGCAAGCCATTTTTCTACATATAGAATAACTGTTTTGAAATAGAATATGTGTGTGTGTGTGTGTGTGTGTGTATATTCTATTTCAATATCATTATTTACTTCAAAACTGTAAATAGGAAATATAAGCATCACTGTATGTATATACATGTGAGAGCACTGTCTATTATTAATGTTGGCTGAAACTTCCTGTTATAAGACAGGAACTGTTTTCAGCTGCTTATAACTTTGCAAAACTCTAAGTGTTTGGGTTGAAATTTTCCATGCTGGGCGTGTGCCTCAGGGTGAATATTTTTGGAAAATATGTTAAACATATGGAAGAGAGGTAAAGAGGGGTGCACACATGTATGTATGTATATGTTTCCACAAACACAAATAGATATGCACACTAAGCTTTAGTTTACTGTGTTGGATATGTTGAAGGTTACTTCATTCATGCTAAAGATGTATTCATGTAAGAATAAATCAGAGCACGTGGATATTTAAAAACATGGTATGGTAGAATTATAAGTGGGTCCTTTGCCCACTTACACTAGCTGAGCATCTGGACCATTATCACTTTCATTTAAGCAATGGAGAATCTGGCCCATTAGGTAAAAGCTAACTGAAGTGAAATACCCTTCCAGTTGAGTTTTGCCCTTGTCTTTCCGGAACCAGGATTCCATCTCTGATGGAGACATTTTATGGCAACCTTCTGGGTTTAACCTTTAACACATGCATGCCATTTCCATTACAAATAAAGAAAACAGAAACCTTAAAGATATTGTTTATGCCATAAGATCACATTTTAAAAAGTTTATCAGGGCACATGTGGTAAAGTACTAATAAGACACCTTTGAAATCTCTGGCAAAATGCATAGCATGATCAAATTCCAGTTAGGTCATTTCCAGAGAATGTGCAGTAAGCAGATGTACAGCAGAGGGTTTATTTTTTTGCAGAAGGTACTTGCATTCAGAATTTGCTGTGCTCAGAATAAGAGACAACATGTTCATCTGTGTGTTCAGCTTTCAGAAAAGACTGCTCTGTCTGTTCAGACATGGGCACTGTATAGCACAGACAGGAAATATGCCAGACTGACTCTGCAGGAGGCGGCTTAGAACACGTGCAGAAAGGAACAAGAAACTGCTTAATGATTAATCACTGTCAACCTTTGTTCCCCTTAAAGACTTGATTGTTGGACAAGGCTTGTAATGAGGCACTGTTTCTGTGTGTCTGTTGCTATGAGATTGTGAGAGTGCTGAATCTGGTCTTCAACCATCTAAGATGTACCTCTCTCTAAGTTTAATGAACTAGAGTGAAAATACTGTTATAACAGCGCCTGCTAGTGGCTATAGTCCTTCCGCATTTCAGATATATACCTGCTTGCCTAGGTTTATGGCAAGATTATGAGGGAAAAATCATTGAAGGCTAAAATGTGGCATACAGGGTTTCTAAGTAAGTTGTCTGTAAACTTCAGCCAACAAAGTGTTTAACTTTTACATCATATACTACACAAAATGAGCATCAGTTGAATTCTTTTTTCTTGTCTGTAATTTGAAAGTGATTAAGACAAAGCTTTGCTTATTGGACATGCTTCGACAACTGAACTAGATATTACTTCTAAAATAACTGGGGGGGGTTTTATAGGCTATTTTATGTATCCATAAGGATAAAGAATGATTCTGAAGATTCAACAAGATGAAATGATTGAGGAATCAAGTAATAACATCTATTCAAAAACTTTTGTCAGTTTTCCTCTCCCTGTCCTCAGAGGAATCCCAAAAAAAAGGCTTGATCTTCAGTTGGTCTGAAGAAGATAAATACATAGAGAAAAAGAGAGGTTCGGTCTTTAGGGTGCTTACCTGCGGCTCTGTACATACAAGTTCAAGTCCCTTTTCTGTCACAGACTTTGTGGGGAAGACAAATAGGGCCAGGTTTCTTTCAGAGGGAGAGGAGTACTTCAGAAAATCTTGTTAGGTACTCTCTGTCTTCAGGCAACTCAAGATGCATCTCTCTTCTTAAAGCTGTTTTACTTTGCATGAATAATACATACATATTGCAGCAGAGATTTGCACTGAGGTCTACCACTTTTATGGGAGTGTCCTAACATCAGGTTAGGCTCATATTCCATCTGCGTTCATCTGGAGACTATCTTTTCAAATTTTGCACTCATTGGATCGATTCATCTAGATTTGTGCTTTGAGCCACATTTCTTGGTTGTGGTTGGTCAGACACTGTGACTACACAGCATTTGTTTTCTTTTCTCTTACTGGATGAGAGCACAAGCATTTCTGGCAGTCAGTTCTAGTTTCCATGAACCCTTGCGCACAGGTCTTTGAAACACCATTTCCACTAACATTTTTAACCAGATCAGCAGTTCAGATGTTCACTGAAGGCAAACACAGAAGTGGGGCCCATGTGGCTGACAACTTCCTGAAGGCATTTAAAAAAATTATTGCAGGAATTATTTGCATTGTTCAGCTACCTTTCCTTCAGGAAGGCTGACATCAGTAGTTGGTCTTGTAGTCTAGCAGTTTTCACTTCTTCCCAATGCTGGGACAAATTTTGACCCTAATCCTGGGTTTATCCAGTACACAGCTGCATGGTTGTAGTTTTAGAAAAGCCTAACAGACTACTCACATGCAGGAAATGGCCTTGTAAGAGCATCTTCATGTAGATTTTAATCCACTATATTTTTTGGCCATGTCTACACTACAGAGTTTGACTATCATAGCTATATTGTCTAAGAGTTTGAAAAAAAAATCATAATCTCAACCTCACATAGATGAATTGGCAAGGCCCCCATGGTATGGCCCCTATATGTGACTATACAGCAGCTGTGACCTTACCTCTGACACAAGGTCAGGCTAGATCAACACTTGAAAGCAAGACCTCCAGGGAAAGTCATGGGGGTTGTAGAACGCAGAGTTAGTACTTCCCCAGACTCTCGTTGTGCTACTAGTAAATGAAAGGCTCAGAATGGTACTTGGAGGTGCTTTGCTATTAAACGAACCTTATCTGAATGAGAGGGAGGCCAATGTTTAGGTTCCTGAAGATACATGAACAAGGGCAACTATCTTGAGCTGGGCCTGTAGGGTCCAGCCCAAGAGACTTTACAGAAACCTAAAGTATTTTTCAAACAAGTTTGACCACATATTAGATAGAAATCTATGTTGTAGAACTTAATCACCATACCCTGCCCCGCTGCCATGAATAGCCTGCTATGCAAATTATCATAGCATCATAGAAAATAAGGTTAAACTGAAACAAGCTGCTTCTGTGAACAAACTATACAGATTTAGTTACCAGACAAACACAGTTACGTAGCTTCTCCCCTGGAAAGCACAGTTACGTAGCTTCTCCCCTGGAAAGTTAGTGGTTGTCATCCACCAGACATCAGCATTTACACAGATTTTTGTGAATAAGTCTTGATTTTTTACTTTAATTCTTTGTTTTTCTAAGCCAGAACTCATGTGAGAGAAGAGTGAATGTTAGAGCTGACACTTCAGGCCTGGCACCAAAAACATAAAGCACTTGAGAAAGACAGAAAAGAAAGTCTGTGTCTTTTGACAGAAAATCTTGAAGAACCAGAAACCTATCCTTTCACAAAGATAGTAACTCCCCTGTGGAAGAATGTGTCTGAGGGAGCAATGGTTTAGCAGAAATCAAGTTTTCTCTCACAAAAAATATTCATCAACTTCACTGTGTTTCAGGGACAAAGAGGTTAAAAGTCTGTGCCTATTTTCTAATATTCATAAACAGTCTCTGAATCATGTGTCCAGAAGTGAAACTTCCCAAAATTCTTTTAGGGGGTTTGAATAGGCAGAGATACAGAGAGAGAATGAGGGCGTAGCCTGTCACTCTTCCTCGTTTTAGGGAGCGAGGGCTGTGTATACATGTATTAAGTCGACTTAAAATAAGGTGACTTAACTAAGTCGACTTAAGTCACGTCAGAGCATACACACATACAGCTCCTTGACATGGTGGCAGCCATCTTGTGAGCTAAGGTGACCTAACTAATGTGACTCAAGATAATATGCCTTGGAGGTGTATTTTCTTGTACCACATTTAAGTTGACTCTGCTCCACATGTGTGCATGCTCTGACAGTTAACTCGACTTTAAAAAGTTACATCGGCTTAACTGTCAGAAAGTTAGTACATGTGTATGCGCCCTAGGTTTCTATCCAGCAGTCTGTTCCATAGCTACCATTGCTGTAATACCTGAGTACTGGTTGGAAAGATTCTCTCTTCTTTCTTTCTAAGTTTCCTCATAAAAAATAAGGGGTTCCATTTCCATGAGGTCTTTCATCTCATTTTACAAGCCTAGGACAGAATCACTTAGAGGGGTGTGGAAGCAATATGCAGAGCTGCTGGAGAGCAGAAAATCTCTGGTGGTGCACTCAAAGAATTGTCCAGCCAGAAGAAGTGTTTGATTCTGAGGAAAGCAGGGCAAGCCTCCCTGTCCTTAATGTGAAATGGTGGCTTAAGTCACTATGAAGCCTCTAGGGGAGAATTAGAGAGCAGCAACAATAATACTTCATATCTACAATATTTACATATTGGCAACTCCCTCTCAAGTCAATAGCAGTTGCAGGTGCTCAAGATCTCTGAAAATCAGGATGCTTATTTAGGTACCTAACTTTACATATGCATATTTAAAATTTGCCCGAGTGACAAAGAGGCCAGTGGCAGCCTTTTATCTTAGTGAACTTATACCAGCTTCCCCCACTTAGACCATTATCTGACGATGGTACTAGCCTGCTTTGCTCTACAAGTTGTACTGTGCCCATTGGCCAACTCTGTCTTACGTACCAAGTTGATCATATCAGCCTCCTGATGGCCCAGTATGGCCGAAGTTAAATAAAGCTTTGACTGAAAGATGTTTCAGAGAGGGTAAATAACCTGTAATTCAGACTTGGTTAGTAACTAATGAGTTTATAAAGCCCCAACAGTGACATATAATATTTAACCATGAAGTACGCCATGGAACTAGAAGAAGCTTTTGGTATCTCTGCTGGATCCAAAACGAAGTAGTGACAAGCAGCTGCCACTCCAGCTTTTAATCTTCATAATACAGTCAGTAACTTGTGCCTCAACCATAGCTCAAACAAACACAAAATCCAGATCAGAGATCTGTATCCAGCCCTGCGATTGGATAAACTGTTACAATGCATTCTAACATAGGCACTGATTCTTATTTACATTAAAACAGCTTTACATCACTGTGATCATGTCTACACGAGATGTTTACAGCAGAGTCAAGGGATTAATTGGACCTGTAGGTGTGCCCTGTAGCAGGGTAAAGTGTTCTTAAAGGGGCGATAAGAATTTTATGCCTCCTTTAAATCTCTTTTGTGTGCTACAGCAGCATAAGGTCCTTATGTAAATGAAAACAAACCCTTAATGCATTGTTATAAGTAAACAGTGTTGTTTCTTATTGATCCGCATCATAATTCCTAGATATATTTAAAGCTGCCAGTACTGGGTGAACTGGCTAGCCTGAGACTCATACAAGGTAGAGGAATGTCCTGTCCCATCTGCTGAAAACATTTCAACTCCAGTATGATGTTAAGCACAGCCCTGTGGTAGAGGGCACGGTGTCCCAGGAGGCACTCCCTCAGAGGCTTTGTGCCTGAGGTAAAAATGCCTCTGGTAGCCCGAAGTAAGGGAAGTCTTAGGACTAGCTCTGTAGTACTCATTCAGGATCACAGGATTATGGCAAAGTAGGGCTGAAGAAACTTCATGAGGTCATCTAGTGACCAGCTGCTGCTTAGGGCAGGCTCAACCTTGACCAAACCATCTCAGACAAGTGTCTGTCCAACCTATTCTTGAAGATTTGCAGGGGCAAAAATTCCACACCTCCTCTAAATAGCCTCTTCAGTGGAAGTTGTGGAATAGCCATCCCTGGAAATAAACCATCCTCATGGTCAGAAAGCTTTTCCTAATCGCCAGCATAAATGTCTTCCTGCAGTTTGAAGCCATCGCTCCTAATGCTTTCCCCTCCAGCCACAGAGAATAGTCTATCTCCATCCTCTGTTATCAACCTTCAGAGATTTGAAGACTGTTATCAGATACCTCCTCAGTCTTCTCTTCTCCAAACTAAATAATCCTAGCTTGTTTAGCCTCTCATTTACCCTCAATATAATCCTTTGCTATGGAGAATAGATTTGTCTGTAGCAAGTAATTTATTTAGGGCTTGATTGGAAGTTGGACCTTGCATCTTGCATCTGAGTTGAGGCAGATAACTCATACCATCCCTGTATGGGTGACACATACTGTCTGGTGTGACTAAGATTTGAATTTGGCCCAGTATATTTTGGTATCTAGTTATAAAGAAAAAAATTCCAGTAAAACATTGTGGACATTATCTGTTTAACAATAAATAATGCTTGCAGGGCCAAGTTCTCTTCTCAAGGACATCAGTATAAATCCAAAGGAAAAGCAGGCAGAATTTGTGTCACCATATATTTAGGTTAAAAATCATATTAGGGTTAAAAATCAGTTCTGGGCACCGCACTTCAAGAAGGATATGGAAAAACTTGAGAAGGTCCAGAAAAGAGCCATCCGTATGATCAGAGACTTGCAAGACAAGCCATGCGAGGAAAGGCTGAGGGAACTGGGCCTCTTTAGCCTAAAAAAGGTTGAGAGGGGACTTGATAGCAGCTTACTGCTATATCAGAGGAGTGCATCAGGAGCTCGGTGAACAAGGGTTCACAAGGGTACCCACCTCTGGGGAAGACCAGGACCAATGGATACAAAATCCTGGAAGGCCTCTTCAGTCTTGATACCAGGAAAAACTCCTTCACATTCAGTGTGTCCAGAATGTGGAGTAAACTCCCTCCAGAGGTGGTGCAGTCACGTACCCTGGAGGTTTTCAAGAGGAGACTGGACAGTCACCTCTTGGGGGTCACCTAACCCCAGTTGTCTTCCTGCCTAGATCAGGGGGACTGGACCCGATGATCTGCAAGGTCCCTTCCAGACCCAAACAATCTATGAATCTATGAATATTTTGATTAATACCGTCTGATTTAACTTTAACCTATTTTACATGGGTGTCATTCAGTTGGCTCCTGATGTGGAATGATGTACGTGAGAGGAGAATTGGGTCCAACAGAACCAGATCTGTAAGGGTTGCTGGTACTCACCCCCTTCACGAATTGTGGTTTATTAGGAAAGTGTTCTTCCTTCTCTCACCATCGTAACCCTACAAGCAATAACACCTAATAAATTCATTTCAGGACAGCAAAGAGGACACCAAATGCTGAAAATTAAAGTGGTAAAATCGCATGATTTACATAGTTCTTTCAGTGCCTTTTTGCCAAACAGCTAGTGGTTTGTTGTGCCAACTGCTGTTATAAACAGGCTTTTTTCTTTAATTATTTAATAGGCATCGTGGTTGTGTCTAGACAAGCGTGCATGTGCATTTCCCCGGGAACATAGTTGTGCCACTACTACTTGCCCCTGAGGAATGCCTCTGTGCTCATGACAAATTGTCCTGGGTGAGGTAGGGAAGGCTGGGGGCAGCACCTGGGCTGGCCCCAGGAGCCTTACCTGGGGGCCTCCAGCAGCAGCGATGCGAGCACATGGAGCTTGGCCAGCAGCCGGAGTCTGGCTCTGGCCAGCCAGGCTCCAGTTTTGGGTGGCCTACGCTGCCACCGTTGTATGATGCCCCTTTTTATTTTTTTGGCTCGGGTTTTTTTGACACTGGGACATTGTCTTCAAATTAGCAGTGTGGCAAACTACTACTTGTGTAGTGCATGTAGTTTGCGGTGCAGCAGGCATGTCTGTGGCACTGCAAACCAGACATGCATTCTCGTGGGGACGTGCCCCATGAATGGAAACTGTCTAGCTTATCTGAAAATAAAAACCACAATGAAATGGGCAGCTGTAGGAGAAAAGGTTTAGTTGTTGTTCTAGTTATATTCTTTTTTACCCTGGACCTGAAAAGCATGAGTTCAGGGAGTGTGCATTATCTGTGCAAAGACAAAACAGATGAATTCTATTAAAGGATGTAGCATGTGGGCTGGCTTTAAGCAAGAGTGCCATTTGAATGTAGACTCAACGCCAATTTATTGTAACATATTTTTCCTTTCAAAATATTTGAAGAAGGACAAAAGTTTGCACAACATCTTGGCAGGCTGGGCTGTGGAAAGGAGGTATTTTGTATCTCACAGCTAACATAAGGGCTGAAAAATGTGGCAGTGGCTGAGCCATTCTTGATTCTTTCTTGAAATGAAAGATATAATTGTGTAAATGTCCATTAAACTTTCAGGGGTGGAACTGTAGCACTGCCCTGGGGGCTGCAGGTGGCTCCAAATGAAGGACGCATTTTTTATTTCATACTTAGACTGTCTCATGCTTTATCTATTTGGCTTACATGCGGCTTAACTGTACTTATATGGCTCCCTTCTAAAAGCTACAGAATTATTTTAAAACAATTGCTTTATTTCTGCCATTTCAGGCTGTAGAAGAAATAGCAGGATTTTTTTTTTTTTTTTTTTTTGTGGGGGAGAGAGTTTAATCTGTGTCAGGAATGTACATTTAGTTTCTAAGGCAAAGAGGTCCAGTGGATGACTTGCAAGTGAGCTCTGTAGTCCAGGTTTGCCATCTGTCTCTAGCACTCACAAGCTTCTCCTGTAGGTCAAGTTTAATTATTTCTGAAGAATGTAGCTATCTTGAAAGGTCATGGTTTTGGAAGGAGAAGTGGTCCTTTGAATCTCTAAGATCAGTGCAGTGGACAAAACCCTGAAACTGGATTCTATTTGTGGGGAGCCAGCGCAAAAGTGGGTGATGTGTTCATGGAGGGTTTTGCTGTGAAACAGATGGGCTGTTGAATATTGTATTATTTGGAGCTTCTCCAGGTTGTATGTCTTTGTTCCTATAATGAGGTGTGACAGTGGAGGCTAGAGGTCAGGAAAGTGTTGTTCCCGTAACTTTGGCAAATTCCCCAGTAGCTCTTGTCTGATTTATATTATGCATCTGTTGAGTACATGACTCTGGCGTGTTCCATTATAGAATAAAGACCGCTGTGTGCTAACGTGGGGACTCATTTATCATATTCTTTAGTCTGGCGAACAAGCAGAGGGCAACATGTTGCTCAGCGTGTTGTCTAATGTTTATAATAAGAAAATAAACTAGACGCCCCCAGTAAATGAGCTTCTACTTTCTCAGAGATTTCTTTGAAGTCTCCCAAGCTGTCACTGTGACATCCCTTCCTTGAGAAACCAGTGTGAGAGGAGAAGAAAGACCTGGAGTTTGTTCCTTGTTGGGTAGAGACCAAGCAGTATCCCCGCCTCCCATCACAATATAGTTTCAAAGCTGTCCATTTCTATTGCCAGGGAAGACCCATCCTTCCCTTCTCCCACCATATTTGCCTCTTATTCCACCTTGAAGGCTGCTCTTTTAGTGCAGCTCTTTTATGTCCACTACACTCTCTGAAGAGTTTGTCATAGAGCTCAGCCTGCAAGTACTTCAAGTCATGTGTAACTTCACTCATGTGAATAGGGTCTCTGAAGTCCTTCTCGGGGAAGTAGTCTGAGAATTGAGGCAGTACGCTTTCCTCAGGCACCTGGAGCCTTGGAGAATAGGCATTAGACAGACACTAGCATGACATAGTGATACCTACAATACATTTGACGTTGGCTTTGCTGAGCAAGGCCCCCTATAAAACCCAAAATGGAAATAAAACCTCTCTAGGATGTTCTGTTAGAACTGATTGATTTCATCTTCAAGAAACTTTGTAAATCCTGGAGTTTACTGAAGACACTCCAGAATTTCTGGATGTGTTTCACAGAGATTGTAGGGAACCACAAAAGAACCAGTGAAAATGCACCTGGCATTCATTACAGGGGGAAGTAATAACTAACCTCTGTTGTATTTTCTAACAAGGTGGCCAATAGCTATCAGTCCTAGTACTGAATGGGTGCATCTACATATGCATATTACGGCAAAGCAATAAAATCTGGCACCTATCGCACCATAGTTTATTGCTTCCAGGGACCACATTTACACATCAGCCCTGGACCACAGCACATCAAGCCAGATCGGAGCAGCCCCAGCTGGCAGTGGGTCCAGGGGGGCAGCCTGGGCTGGGCTGTCCTGACCCAGCTTAATATGCTGCGGAGGGGCTGGCTGGGGCACAAAGGTGTTTCAGTGCAAAGCTAGCCAGCAGGCAGCCCCCACACAGAAGCACCCTCATGCCCCAGCCAGTCCAGTCAGCATCTACACATGTACGCTGCACACAGAAAATCTTTGCAGCAGGATAGTACTTGTATTTACAAGTACTAATCTGTGCAGAGTTTATTAGTTTCCTGCAGACTAATACTTTTACTGTGGAGCTAATTAGGCAACCAGGTAAATGTCTCATGTAGACGTGCCCAGTCTCTATATAATACTTGCTGTAAAATTTCTGGTACAGCTCAGTTATTCCTTTAAGTTTCCACAACATGCTGCTAATTTCCCTGAGTAAAAATGATTACTGCTTCTTCTTAGTTCCACTTATTTCATTTTTATTCCTTTTATCATTCACAAGTTGCTATTTCTTTTTCAGGATCAACACTCTGTGGTAGGCCAAGGTGCCGGCCCCAGTCCAAGTTCCAGTGCTTGTTCAAATCCAAACACTGGAAGTGGTTACATGAACTCATCCCAGCAATCAATGTTGAATCAGCAACTGATGGAAAAGAAACAGGTTTTGCAGAGGCAGATGATGGAGCAAAAGCAGCTCCTCCTACAGCAACAGATGTTGGCAGAACCGGTAAATTTTCTTTCTCATTCCTTTCTATATGAAAACAATTTTCATAAAAACAATAAAAAATGGAGATGGGAAAGACCTGTCACGCGATCTCAGCCAACCACTGAACATTTGGGGTTGTTCCTTCAGTTATATTCCTGAGTGCTTTGTTCAGCCCATTTTGAGTGACTTGAGCATATACGCTTCCATGACTTAATTTGGGAAACAGTCTAACAGATCCCACCATTAGGAGATTGTCCCTGATATTGAGTTTGAGTTCCCTTTTCCTCAATTTCATCTTTTACCTTGAGTTATATCTCCAACTAGGAAAGTACCTATTTAATTTTACAGTTTTACAGGCTTAATTTTGAGCATGCGAGAATTTACGGTGATTCTGATTCTGACATTTACGGAAGGGATATCCATGCTAGTTCTTCTCTACTCTTGAGCCTACCCTCAAAAATAACCCTGCAAACCAATGCCCACTCCTTGTGCTGCAGACCTAGAAGTGAAGCAGCGAGGATGTTCTGGGGATGCCCACCCCACTGCTGCTCTCAACCGCACCAGAGACAGAAATCTTGAGAGTGGTCCAGGGGTCCCTTTAGACTGGTTTCCCTGTCTGAGATCTGTGTTTGGAACTTAGGACAGAAGCAGATAGGTACGGCTTATTGCGGGGTGAGAGGAAGGAAAGTCAGGAAGAGCAGTGTGGAAAAGCATGTCTGGTCCCTAACGGGGGGGTATAGGTTAGGTTTCTGTTCACTTTCAGACTGGTTTGCCAGAGCAGAGTAGTATAAAGCCATTTAGTGTCAATGAAAATCAGGTCTATTGATTTCAGAACCAGGTGTTTAATGATAACCATGCACTCAAATACTTTGCTGGAGCAGATGCTGTGCAGATCTTCGGGCCATTCAGAAAGCCTCTCCTGCTGCTCCTGTTCACATTCTTTCTGATACTTGCTGCTGTTTATTATCTCTCCCCTTTGCACAGCGGATGGGACAACAGAAATCAGACTCTTCTTCCTGAGAAGTACTCCAGTTAGAGCTGGGGCATATTTTTTTAGCATTTTTTTTTTTACCACAAGAAAAACACATTTTCAATACCAAAAGACAAAAATGAAATTCCTTTGGGTTTGCCCAAGATTTTTTTCCTCAAAAATTTAAACTAGTCAAAATGGTTCATTTTGACCTTTTCAATACAAAACATTTAACTTTTTATTTAGAAATGTTCTATTTTAAGATACATTCTTATTTGCTTTATTCGAAATGGAACATTTTGTTCAAATTGTACTATTTCTTTGACGTGTTGGTTTTCTAATTTTTTTTAAATTGCTAATGATCTCCCCCAAATGTTATTTTTTAAGTTTTCCAAATTGTAAGCAAACCAAAAAATCAGTTAATTGCACAGTTCTAATTGAAAATAAAAATAAACTGAAGTTAAAGACAAATTAAACAGAGTGAGAACTCTTTTAATCAGCTTGCATTTGTTTCTAAGTTACTATTTTTAACATAATCTCAGGTAAAGTGTATGTTAATTATTGAAAAACTAGACTTTTATGAGAGCTAAATGGTTCCTTTCTTCTTAATGGTTCAGGCTGAGTGGTAATTTAAAATGAGCCTGATAAACCTTAATTAGGCTACCCATTTCCAATGGGAAATAGGGAAATGTCTAAATACTGCAAGAAACAACATTTTCGTGCTGTTTCTGACCAGGCCTGGAAGCAGAATGACCACATTTCTCACAAGGAAACCTCCTTGTGTGAGATTAGAAGAAGAAGGGATCAGGATAGCTCTGATCATCTTCAGATTAATATTCAGGGCCCAATTCTCTCTAATGCTGAAATCATACCACAATTCTGGCAGTTTTAAGATGTGCTCATAACTGCTTGCCACCTTCCTCACTCAGCTGCCCCCCCTCTAGGGCCCACCTTACCCCAAACCCCTCCAGAAATGGAGAGCGTTTGGACCAATTTCGCCTGTCAGTTCACAGCGAAAGCAAGCTGGAGACTAGCAGAGCTGTTTGGACATGGATGTGTTCAGCACCCCTCCCTAACAGATGCTGGGAATCTTCAAGGACCACCCAAGCACAGGCCCCGTGAACCTTCAGACCAAGTGGCGTGCAGTCGTGGTGGTTAGGATTGCCGATCTGAGCAGATTCCTCCTCTGTGAGGTTAAAGGCATTTTGACAACTTAGGGAAAGCATCACAATTGAGCTTCTGGTTTTTGGCATGTATATGTTGGGGGCAGGGGGAAGGAGGTGATACTTAAAGCTTTTCAAAAAGGGAGCATTTAACTAAGGGGCCCAGGTTTTGAGACTTATTTTCCAAGCATTTTTTTTTTGGCAGAGGATGCTCCTAATTTGCCTACTTCAGATCAGAGGCCCACAGTCTTCTCAAGTGTGATACACAAGTACATGGTGTAGTACATCGCAGAAGAAGTGGGAATCCAGGAGATACGGGACAGTGAACACACTTCTGGGGAAAACTGCATGTTAATCAATAGTCCTGGTTTAGCAATGAATTATTAGGCTTATTAAGCTTTGTCTTCTTAATAAGAAAGAAAGACCTGGTCCTTACTCAAACCTGCTAAACATTGACAGTCACCTGCCTCAGAGGAGTCAGAGCTTTTGAGTTTAAGAGTAACACACTGGAAACATAAATTCTTGATATTAACCTTCAGGAGGAGTATTAGAGGCTGATCCATCAGCATTACAGTAAATGGAGTTTTACCACTGACGTTAAGGAGAGGTGGATCCAGGCCTCAGTGAGGATTGTGTGACTTCAGTTGCTGACACCGACCAGTTTTGGAATTGAGTACCTGAACTTGGTACACCTTTCTGCTCCCTCCTTCACAGAAATGGGCAATCAGATCAGCACAAAATCCTTCCCTCAGCCTGAGATTGGGCTTATTCATCCCCCAAGGTCACTTTCCTGCTGTCCACGTGCTTGCATCCCTTCTTATAGGCAGGGAGAGACAGACTCAGTCTAAACGCTGGCTGCACAAGGTACAGCCAGAAGTGAAGAGAGGAGCGGTCAGGGCAGAAGGAGGGTGGATGGGGCTAACCCTGAGAACAAAGCGGGCTGAAGGCAAGTCTTAACTTTAGTCTATAAACCTTTGTTTCTCTTGGGTTTTTGTCTGTTTCAAAAAGATTATAATTATTTTGAGTCATCGTTTCCAAAGGCCTCAGTTGGAAGATAGACCCGATAGCTTTAGACACTGCAAACTCACACTCCCGCCACAGGGAGCGTGAAATCTCACATTGTTCCCTGAGGCAAATGTTATTATTACACAGCACACGATTTAAGCAGCAGAGGTCTGTAAGCAGTTTTCTCAGTTAAAAGAAAAAACCAGCCAAGAGGCACAAGGATGTAAGTAAGAACAAGGTTACGGCCTTTTCACAGGGGGTTCTTGTCATACACATGCATGCAATCTAGGTACAACAGGCAACATAACAGGTAGTAGTTGAAACATTCAGGCAAATGAAAGGCAACAATGAGGCAGTTCTGGTTAGTGTGTAAAATAGTCACCGCACAGTTTGCACGTAGGATGCACACTGCCTAGTGCACATCAGATTTTTTGGAGGCCCCACAGCTGAGGGGAGTTCTGGGGGAAGGTGTGAAGCGGGACAATGTAATGTCTTCTTGGATGTATACAGAGAAGTTCCTCTCACATAAAAAGGGGGTGTTTTGTGAAAAGTGCTTTTCAACAATGGGTCAAGATCCCCAACAGTTACCAAGTGGGCATACTGAAGTTAACCACATTTTACTTGGGCAAATTAAGCTGAAGCCAAATTATTTAGGAATTATTGGCACAAAAATGATGAAAAACAAATTGCTAGATTTTAAGGCCCTGATCTAGCTCACGGTGACTTTAAGCAGGAGGAGGAGGCAGAATGAACATGACTCAAGCACACTGAAATAATGGAAATCCCACACACTTCAGTAAACAATGTCCCTGAGGAGCAATTGCTACACTCGGCTTAAAACTACCACTGTGGACAGGATGGGGGAAAGTGGGGATTTGGCAGGATAACATATGAAGAAAACAAATTAATACATTTTTTATTTCTGATCTAATCCTGTAGGAGAAAATCAATGCACAAGACCAATTAAACAGACACTTGACAAGACCACCACCAGATTATAAAGACCAAAGAAGAAATGTGGTCAACATGCAACAGGCCAACCAGTATTCTGGTAAGTGGGGCTTAATGGAAAAGAAAGCCACAGTGAGGAAGTTTAGCCAAGATGGCCCTGAAGGCCTGACGGTAAAGGCCTGATTTTTGGGATAGGAACAGATGTTCCTTTTGTCCCTGGACAAGGTGCATCTGTGTTTGTCCTAGAACAGAAATATCACAGGATTGGCACATGCGGTACCCTTCTGATCAGGGCTTAGTGAGGAGCTGAATGGTGTTGATTGAATAACGTACTCCTAGGATAACAGCTGAGACAGATTTTGCAATGTCCCAGGATAAACTGTTTGTACTTCTCATCACATGAAACCTTTTGAGGATTTATCCTGGAAAAATGGACGTGGATGTCTGAATGATTGCACTTTGCCTTAGGATAAAATGGTTTATCCCAGGATAAATGTGAAGTCTCTTTGTAGCCAGAGCGTTACTGTTTATTTCAGTGCAAAAACAAGCACAAAGCAGAGAAAAGATGCTTACATTCTGTTCTGATAGCATTGTGTTCCCATTTTGCACTGCTGTACGTTCCTGTGCCAGGGTCCTGTGCAGCAGTTGGGGATGGGAACAGGATTGGAGTGGCAACTGGGGAGAAGGCAGGGATTAGAGCAATGGTTGGTGGTGGGGAGAGGATCAAAGCAGCAATCAGGGAGGGAGCAGGTGTCAGGAGTTAGTGCTGACTCATGGGGGGTTGGCCCCATGGGAGCTGTGGGGGTAGGTGCCACCAAATTCAGTGTTGCCACATCCCAGTGGCAACTGGATGCAGTGGATCTGGGTGACAATGGTGGCTGATTATTAGAGTGACACTATCTCATACTGTGGACTTAACTTGTGGCATACTTGTCATAAAGGTTAGCCACCACCAGCCCAGACAGAATAGTATCTGATTTGCTGTGTTAAAATGGTATCAGGAAAAGCAGCAACTTTGGTAAACTCTTGCAATTTGTTTTGAAATCCTGAGATGGTTGGTGTATTTCTGGAGTCAAGTGATTAACCAAAACAGTCAACTTTTTTTTAACAAAAAAACGTTTGTAAGTTTTATAGTTGTAGAAAAATTTTGAAATACAACCAAAAACACCCTAAAAAGATACAATCCAGGAGGCAGCTAAAAAAACCAAATATTTTATGTCTCTTTTTATGTAAACCTTCTAAAATGTATAACAAACTCATGGTGCTTTGGTGCCTGACTTCTAATTTTTTAACATTTGGGCTTGACTATAATGATGTTCTGTCATTCAAGTCACTCTCTGTAACTGAATCAACAAAGGAAACTGCCTGCTTTTCAGAACAAACCCAGGGAGAGAGCTGTGCTCTATGCTTGGAGGGAACACACCAGATGGACTGATTAGGAAACTGTTGCATAAGGGAGCAGCAGCTGGGAATCTGTTCCCTGTTTCTGGGAATAGCTATGCTCAGGTCATGGAAGAAAGGAAAACAGCTCAAAGCAGCAAGAAGTTGAATGAAATGCCATGGGAACTATGAGAGACATCATTAAAACTTGCCTTCTGATGCGTTTTGCCTCTATAACAATAGTAATAAACTCCATGATATCAGCAGGTGAATTGAGCAATAAATGCATTTCTCACTAGCTCCAAAGCTTTTGGTGTCTAGGCACTGGATATGTTGTCAACAAAACACTGCTATGGAAGGAGTTTCTTTGCATCTGGAAGAAATTAGAATGGAAAATATTTTGGTGTAAAAATAAAAGGATAAATATAGTCATACATAAAGGGGAAACTTGGTCTTTTGGATGAGATGTAAAATTAAGATCCTGACCACTTGTGCCCTTTAAAGATCTCATGGTATTTGCACAAGAATCAGGGTGGTAGCCCTCTAGGCTGTTTAACAGTTGGCTTGTTCCACCACCGCAGGGGCTCCATCCCAGTGGTGAGTGAAGGAATTTGACAAATATACTAAGACTGCTTTACTTAAAATAATAGCAGGGTCCCACTTCTCTTCTTGCAACCTTTCATTCTTATGTAACTCCATTAATTTCAGTTGAGTTATTCCTCACTTTGGCATGAGTATGCTGAATCAGACCCCTGGTCTTTGTTGGTGTCACTGAAAAATATTACAGTCAAATGCACAGCATATGATGCATGGATTATTAGTGCAGTCAAATATGGAGCTTGATATATGACATTATAAACTTAAGGTTGATTTTTCCTTCACTTCCAGAAGTACAGTGCAGTCACAGGGTCCCCTGATAGCAGTCTGTCTTTCCTCTCATCTGTTCTGCAGTAGATCCAGCTGGATTCTCAGAGTGCCTCTCACTCCATGGGCTGCCAGTCCTGAGGAAGTTCACTTTTGTCGATTTGGGTGCAACTATATTGTGGAGTCATGTTAAGAATTAAGGACAACAGAGGGAAGGATATTTTTGTGCATAGAGAACTAAAGGAAACAGAAGAATGACACTGGTTTATTATAACCAGAAATAGTAGAATTGTTGATAATAATACGAAATAGGAATTTTTGATAAATATCACATTTACTCAACTATAAGACATTTTTTTCCCCAATCAGCATGCAGAAAAAAGTTCCTCATCTTACATTTGGAAAAAGCCACATTAAATACATTGTCTATCATTAAACTGCTGCAGTAATGAAAACCAATTCTAAAGTTGATTACATGCAGCCAACACTGAGCACGACTATAAAACATATGACCTATATAGGGTAAGCATACTGTCAGGAACCTTTTTTTTCCCTTCATGTGGCCCTTAAAAAATGGGCAGTTGCTCCCTCAGGGGGAACAAGCACTGGGGCTGGAAGCACTGCAATACCAGGTCAGCACTCAGTGAAGTCAGAGGAAGGTTTGATACCATCTCCTGGTGCCAAAAATGCTGATGGAAACTTTTTTTTGTTAAAAAAAAGGGTGGGTGTTCCCTCTGCAGGGAACTAGAAGTACTGCAATACCAGGCTGACACCCTCTCCTTGGTGCTGTGCTACATTTGATCTTAGCCAAAAGGGCCAAGATGCTGATGGGAACTTTCCACATTCTTGTTTTTAATTTTGTGTCTCAAGCCAAATTCATAGATTCATAGATTCAAAGATGTTAGGGTTGGAAGGGACCTCAGTAGAGGGTCTTTAAGACCCTGGGGTAGGGGAGAGCACCACCTCCATTCCAGATTTTGGCCACTCTAACTGTGAAGAAGCTCCTCCTAATGTCCAGTCTAAATCTGCTCTCTGCTAGCTTATGACCATTATTTCTTGTGACCCCCAGGGGCACCTTGGTGAGTAGAGCCTCACCAATTCCCTTCTGCGCCCCCCATGATGAATTTATAGGCAGCCACAAGGTCACCTCTCAACCTTCTTTTGCGGAGGCTGAAGAGGTCCAGGTGCCCTAGTCTCTCCTCATAGGGCTTGGCCTGCAAGCCCTTAATCATATGAGTGGCCCTTCTCTGGACCCTCTCCAGGTTATCCACATCCCTCTTAAAGTGTGGCACCCAAAACTGGACGCAGTACTCCAACTGGGGTCTGAGCAGCATCCGATAGAGGGGAAGTATCACTTCCTTGGTTCTGTTTGTCATGCATCTGCTGATGCATGATAAAGTGCCGTTAGTTTTGCTGATGACTTCGTCACGCTGATGAAATTAGTCAAATCAGTTCCAAATTCCATCCACTGAGCTCAGTTGTTCGGGTCCATGTGGTGTTACCACCAGCAAGAATCTTACCTCCCAGACACTTCATCTTGAGGCTTCAGATGCCCCCAAATCCATGGCAGGCATCCTACATGTAAGCCCCAAGCCCAGGGATCTTGTGGTTCGGATGCCCCTGAGTCTCGCTTCCCTTACCCAGAAGAGCAAGCTAGGGAGAAATGCCCCACCTGCATAAAATAAAGTGTGCAGCTGAGGTCTTCCCATTGGGAGGCTATAATAGACTCTCATGGAAGGGCCTGCCTACAGTGCAAAGGAGAAGTCTCCATGCTCAACTACACAAAGCCATGACAGATCAGGGAGAAGGGGATCTCCCATTCCAAGTACAGCAAAACCACCTTTCACAAAAATAAGTTAGTGAAGCCCATCTGAATAGTATATATGATAGTGCCCATTGCACTGAGTCCCCTTCGGCACTAACTCTTTTTTCAAGTCATTGTGAGCCACTACAATGAATATATTTTGATTTCCTCTTCAGTCCCACAGCTGAGCCATGCCTTTCTTTCCCATTTCTAATTATTCCTATTTCTTTACCAGCTGTCTGGCAACCATTACCAAAAAGTTCACCCAGAATCCCTCTGTCAACCCCTATCTCAGCCTGTGACATGATTAGTGTGGCCCTGTCCTCCATGTGGTAGAGCTGGACCAGGTTGTCCTGCTACTCATCTGCATATACATTTTTGGAGGATCCCAGGACTCTTGACAAGAACACCTGGTTCCAGTCATGAGTGGGGGGCTACTGGTCCTTGTGTGTGGTGAGAGGTGGTATCTGGAGTACACACACATCCTGAGTAGTGCTGAGCTATGGGGTCATCATGGCCAGAAATGCTGTTAATTCTTCCAGTGGCCTAGCCCAATGAACCATATGGTAAATCACAAGCTTTCACTTCGGACTAATATCATGCATTGTTTGCTACATAGTAGGTACTCATGTGGGCTAAGATCAAGTATAGTCGCTGCATGGGTCTGTTACCCAGTCCAAGATGGATTTAAATGGCATTGTGTAGTGGAGGGTGCACCCCTGTCCAATGCACTGTGGACAAGACACCCTATGAGAGTCTTGTAATTAGCTTCCCAGTGGCCAGTATCCAGTGGGAGGATCTTGGCTACACACTTACTTTATGGAAATGGGGGACTCCTCCCTACCTTGCTGCTGTGACCATTGGCTAAAGGCAAGTGGGACTCAGGGGCATCTAAACGCCAAGCCTCTGGGCTTAGGCCTGCATGTAGGATGTCCACCAATAGATTTGGGTGTATCTGAAACCCCAGGCAGAACAGTCTGGGGTGGAGGATACTTGCTGGTTGTAGCACCGCATATAGTGTTTGAATGATTGAGTTTGCTCAATCAAGAGGATTCAGAACTGACTTGGCTGATTTGACCTGGAATACAAAAAATTTTCCCCCCCAAAATGTTTGCTATATAAGGTACAAAAGTGCTGCTTGAAAGTGTGTTTGTGGAGTACTTGTGCTAAAACTTGCAGCAGTTTCAAAAAAGGAAAAATGCATTAATTCTGGATGTACTGAGTGTATGATCGGGGGAGTAGGGTCTGACAGTAAGGAGAGGGGGAAGGGTCTATAGGGGAAGGAAGCTGGGAGGCCAGAGGGCAAGGAGGCCACTTGACCTCCCCAGATTTATTTTTCCTGCTCTAACGGTGGGAGGTGGACAGATTCAAGGCAAACCTCCAATAATTAGATTCTATACCTGAAAAATTATAACAAATTTATAAATTTACCATAGAATATAATTATTTGGGGATTGTCTTATGTTCAGTGTCATCTTATATTCAAGTAAATACAGTATGTCTTTTCTATATTGGGACAGAAGCCAGATGATATATTCATTTCATGATGCTGAATTAGTTTCCATTCCAACACTAACTGAGGAGGATGTCATAGCACTGGTATGAAAATTAGTTTAAAAAACCAGATAAATAACTTGCACACAGAAGTTGTAAATAGAATGGATGAGGAGCTCTTTTGAATCTTAAAATTATTTTAATAAGTCTTAGAAACATTTGGAAGTTCTACAGGTCTGGGAGAAAAGTAATATAGTGCCAATATTCACAAAGGTGAACAAGATTAGTCAGATAATTATAACCCTAAAAATTGATCCAAAGCAAAATAACAAAAAATTGATAAAGCTTTTAATTAATAAAAAGTAAAAGTGAACTAATATAATGCTGATGAACTTGGGTTTATTAAAACAGATCCCATCAAACTAGAGAACTTTTTTGATGAGTTTGCAATATATTTCTTTAAGATGTTTGTTTTGATAGGGCACAGAATTTTCATTAAGAAATGAGAATGATGGAAAATCAATGGGTCAGTCATAATGTAGATTAAAAACTGCTTAACTGCTAGATCTGTAATTGTGAAAAAGAGAAAGTGACTGTATTTCAAGTGTGAGGTCCTTCAAAGATTAGTCCTTGGTCACATGTATTTAACATTTTTGTCAATGACCTGGAAGAAAATGTAAAATCATTGTGGATACATTTTATATATGAAAAACATCAGTGGCAGTGGTGAGGCATAGGGGGTGCACACAGGTGCACATGCACCCCCTGCAAAAAGCACCACTGACACTGCTGGCAGCACCTGTCTGCAGTTGCAACTCACCCCCCACCCTGCCTGCCTGCCTACACTGGCGTCTGCAGGCAGTCCCCAATCACCGCTGGCTGCCGCCGACACTGCTGGCAGTGTCTGCAGGTGGTCACCGACTGCTGACAGCGCTGCAGCTGCCTGCAGGAACTCATTGCTTGCTGCCACCGCACTCCTGCTGCCAACAGTGCTGCAGGAGCTTGCCATGTCCCCCCAGCCTCCAGGGGCATACTGGTAAATAATGAAGAGGATAAAGTCAACAAAACATGGAGATCTAGATCACTTGATATTCTGGGTACATGCAAACAATCTGCATTTCAGTAGAGATAAATGAAAGGTCAGGAGAATGTGACCAGAATGAAAAGAGAACAGTATGCAGTTACCATGACAGAGTGGTAATCCCGTGCTTCAGAACTTTTGCTCATTGCCTGTAGAAACAAGGAAGGCCTTTTGTCCTTGTGGATGCTACTGGCTTCTGAAAGGCAAGGTGTGGCAAAGTCATTACCTTCCACTCAAGCATTGGGACATTAGCTTACCCCAGTAAAGAGATTATGCTCTGAGGAACTAAAATTATAACCTGTTGCACATTTTAATGAAAAAATGTCAATGTATGTCTTTTTTCCTTTTCTTCGTCTAGGTGGTTCACCAGCTGTAAGCATGAACTCCAGTCTGTCTTTATCAAACCCCATTTCAACTCATACCGTTTTGCCCCAAAATTCTAGCCTTTTGTCAGCTCCACCTGGAGCCAGGATGCCTTCTATTCCTGCAGCTCGGAACATGAACTGCTATGGAAACATTCCTTGCAATCAGCCCAGTGCGTACAGCATAACTTCAGGAATGAACCAAATGCAACCACACAGAAACCAAAACCAAATCATAACAAGTCAAAACAACCCCATGATGTCTCGACCACAAACCCTGACACAAGGAAATAATGCAGCAGCTTTTGGGACTGGGTCAGTGGTCAGCTCTCAGCAGGTAAGACCAAGCTTAAGCCACGGAGCGACAAGTTTCCCAGCTCAAAGACCATCAAACGTTATGATCACTTCCAGCACTACAGCTCAAAACTGGGCCTCTCAAGAAGCCACAACAAAGCAGCAGGACACACTGAAACCTGCAGGGGTTCGGTTCCCCACAAGCACACCATATCCTAACCAGGCTCTACAACGCTCCATAGGCAACCAGCATTTCTCCCCACGTGCGATGGTGCCTCCTAATCAGCTAACAGCAGCAGTGCAAATGAGACCTCCTCTAAACCAAGCGCACCAAACATTAAATGGACAAACTTCTGGATCGCTAAGAGGCCTAAGCGTGAGACCTAACCAGCTAAGAGGACAGACTGTGCCTAATTTGAATCAGCCAGGAACAAGTATGACCCCACCATCATCCCTGCCATCAACCAGTTTTACATCAACCAACCAAAACTCAAGGTCTTACCAAGGAAATGATCCTACTAGCGACTTATCATTTGACTTTCTTAACCAGCAAGGTGACAACATAGGACCTGCACTCAATAGTGATTCAGACTTCATAGATTCTTTATTGAAAACAGAGCCTGGCAATGATGACTGGATGAAAGATATCAACCTTGATGAAATCTTGGGGAACCACTCATAAGCAACAATATGATGATAAAACATTCATGCTAAGAAGCAACTGTTAACAATAGTTTTCATTTTAAAGGCCAACAATCTGCCTTGTTTATTTACACACTAGTAGTTGGGCTGTCTTTTAAAATAAGGAAGCAAATGGAGTGATTGCTCAGTTTGAAGAGATGGTCTGAGAACAATATCCAATTCTAAAGCTTACTCCAACTAAAGTATAATGTAGGATGATATTCATACCTAACAACTCCCCCTGAGAGTACTCAAACCCTGACAGAATCAGGTCCTGTGTAAATTTAACTGCTAAAAAAATCTGCCTAATAGAAGCTTACTTCTTTCTTTCCATTGTCTTTTATTTGTATATACGCACATACTACATGTACCTTTTTCCACAAAATCAGCCTTCCAAAATTGGGGTCTTAAGAAGAGGAGCTGATTTGTTTTCAATGGAATAGAAGCACTGTAAGAGACACTCTGTTAAATGACTGCCAAACAGCTGCCACTTCTCCATGGGGCAGCAAGCAGTTTGCTAAACCTCTGACTGCAGCTAGTAAGGCAATAGCTTTTGCCTAAAAAGCCACTCAGCTGGCCGAGGGTGAGCGAGCTGCTATATGCAGTCTGTAGTGTCCTGATGAGGTATGGTGTGGAAACAACACTTGATTATTTACAGGAACTTACATAAGGAACTATGTATAGTAATGAAGTAACAGTCTTGTCACTGCCCTTGCAAGGGTCTGGGCCATAGCCTTGTTGCCATTCTGCCATGCCACGAAGTTCCTGCTGCCTCACACAGGTTGTCTCCTGGGGTGCCGCAGTTCTGTGTTTCCAGGAGGACTTCCCCCATGTCACAGAGTGGGCCATGACTTGGGAAAAAAATCTTTTTTCTGCATTCTGCTTTTCAAAAGCAAGGTGCATATTTTATTTGGGGGGCATGTGGTATGTGAGGAAATGCAGTAACTTGTGTAGAAAGTAGAAGGACAAATGATTCCTTTAAGGGAGCTAGAAAGTGTCTTGTGTGAGAGAGATCCCAGAGTATTCTAGCTTTTACTGTTACTCCTGGCCTTTTGTTTGTAACTGCCTGAGAAATGTAATAAGAGAGGCTATTCTAAAAATGAGTAATAGCATCGGTCTAGTTTCTGGCATAAATATGTGATGAGCCATTACAAAATGTAAGAGCCAGAGCCTACGGCTTTGATCCCTCAAGTAGATCGGTGACTTCAGTGGACAGCTAGAGTGAAAAGGGTAGACAGGATTTGGCTCTAAAGAGCACTTTCCAATCTAAACCCAAGTTTTCTACATGGCCAATTATTTGCTTATTTCTTAATGAAAGGTTGATGCATATTTCTGTATATAGAAAGACATCTATTTTGATTTTGATTCAAGAACATGCCATTCAGTGAGGGGCTGGTGAAGAATATCGATATCTCCCTCATTCTTCAGGTCAAGGGAGTCCAAAAAGTGATATATATGAGTGCTAAGAGCACTGACGCTGGCTTAATGGATGCTTACCAAGGGCCATATTCCAATACCCTTCACAAGATGAGTAGTACCTCATTTTGTGAGTAGTCCCATTGAAGGTAATGTATGCAATATAAACTGAAATCAAATCATTTCATAGTATGAGGCACCTCTCAGCCACAATCCATAAATCAGAAGCTGGCTCTGTGTAAACACTTCATAGCACTCAATTCAAAAAGCAGTTTTGTGGTTGGCTTGGTTGCTCTCCCTGTCATTGTCCTAGCAGAAAAAGTTTCTGTGATCAAGGTAAGGAAGATGTCCCTTGAGCTGAAGAATTCTTCACAGCCTTTTCTGAACCATCCAAAGCTGATTATAGAGCCCACTTTTAGATGCTTCAAGGCCAGGAGTTGACCAGGAGCTTATCACCACAAAAGATATCATTATACCTTTATTATATGTTTTGATTAATAAATATGTATATGTAACAGTGACAGGTGTTGGCCACTTTGCAGTATTTATTGTACTTATTGTACTTATTTGATCAATTGCTGAACAGTAACAGGAAATGTAGCAAAGCATTGATTATTTCCATATATATTATGGATAAATTCCTTCTAGGGGGCTCTTGGACTACACAATACACACACACTTCCATGAACAGCAGCTCCATACCCTTTAGGAAGATCATGCTCTCACTGCCCATTTACCCATTTACCCAGCTCTGCTTATCAGTGCTGGTGGGCTGGGACCTAGATTCTGTCTATTCCCCAGTCTTCTTGCAGATCTGGAGGCAAGATGTACCTATACCCTCTCCTCCCAAGTTTTGTGTATCTGTGCAGAACCTAGACAGTCTTATCCCAAGGAAACAATTAAGGTGCCTGGATGTATAGCTGCATTGGAATAGTAGTGTGAGGATGATGTGCACAAAAGGTTGTGGCTGGAGAGTTGCCTTCAGGGGCAGAAAAGGTGCATCATGTCATACTACTTCCCAACTCTATCAGCAGTTGAGGGCACAGGGCAGGACTCTGATCAGATCTCTGACACTCCTTGGTTGCCTGAGACACTTTACTGTGCATTAGACTAATCTAATAAGACATGCGCAGCAATTACTGCATAGTACAAGGATGGGGAATGTTCAGCCCACGGGCCAGATGCGGTCAGCCAGGGACTCCATTTCCCGGGTGCCCCTGCCCACATGGCTTGTGTTGATCTCCTAGGAGACCCCAGCCTCAGCCATACCAGCAGTATACATGGCAGAACAGTGCAGGGGGCTGCTCTGGAGCTGCTGGGATCTTGTGGCAGGGGCAGCTTGCCCCGGAGCCGGGGCAGAGCCATGATCTGTAGCCTGCATGCTCCAGGCTGGGGCACACATGCAGGGAATCATGGGTCTGCCCCAGTTCCTTGCAGAAGTGACAGCCTGTCTGGAGCCGGAGCAGAGCCACGATCCCCTGCATGCGTGCCCCTGCTGCAAAATCCCAGCAGCTCCGGAGCATCCCCTGTGCTGCTCTGCAGCATGCACTGCCAGCGTGGCTGAGGTTCGGGTCTCCATGGAGACTGGCACAAGCCATGGGGGCAGAGGGGCCTGGGAAATGGAGTCCCCAGCTAACTGCATCAGGCCAATGGCCCAGAGGTTCCCCATCTCTGGGATAGTGCATTAGTCTAACGTGCTGTTTTCTAGTACCTGTGGATACAGGTACTGGGAAAATGACACATTAACTAATGCACAGTACTGCACATGTAGACACTAACTGGAAGCAAATTGCTCCCAGTCAGCCTAGACAGCAGGGGGCTGCAGGGGACAGGGAAAGCTGTCCTGGCTCAGCAAGGAGTGCCTCTCAGCCACATGGAGATTGAACCCATCCCAATCTCCCCATGGCTGGGAGAGCTGGCTCCTGGATCTGGACTTGTCTGGCATCTGAAACAGCTCCCCTTCCCACCTCAGTGCTAGCCTGATCTCCCCCACACTGGGACGGACCTTTCCACCAAGCTGAGACTGCTACCCCACCCCCACCCTCCAACACTCGGGGCTTAGCCCTCATGCCCTCTGCCAGCCCAGGGAGCCTGGAGCACCCCCTGGCTGCTGCAGGGAGGTGGAGCAGGGCAGGAGCAGCCCTGAACTGGTCTGTTCCAGTAGGGCTCAATTTGCTCCCAGCAGGGGCACACGTATAGATGTGCACCAGGAAGCACTTTAATGAGCCTGAATTCTCTGCACAGAAAATTCAGGCACATTAATTGCATGTGTAAACACACCCCTTTATGGATCACTCCCATATCCAGAAGCAGCTCTCTATCTATTGTCCCAAACCATTTGTGTTCAGAAAGCATGGAAGCCTCGTCCATAAAAAGGAGAAGGAGGACAATGTTTTGCTGGCACAACAATCTCATCCAGATTTAGAAAGTAGTGGTCTATTTGTATGGAAGCAGAGGAATACTGTGTGTCTGAGCCCTGCTCACTGGCATCTATGTGATATCAAGGGTAAGTCCACTGTAAAGATGAAATTACAGAAGTTTAAGTGGGGTATAAAGTCAAAATCAGCTCATTTGTATCTTGCTCACACACATATAGTCCATGAGGTGATCTGCAGGAATGCTAAAGCATTTTAGTAGGGGACAGATTTCTTAGAAGTAGTCACTAAGGATGTGCTCCTTCTATATTGATCTAAGCAATCAGCTAGAACCATCAGGAATCATATGTAAGCTCACATGCCATTGAAGAAGCAACTGCTGGTTAATAGCAATGGGTCATCTACTATAGGTTTACTCAGGCAACCTCAGGAAAGGCCTTCAACTTCTGTAAAAGGTGACACAGTTGAGGATCTCGTTCAAGGATTGCAAGATATGGGTCTCAGCTTGATCCTGCACCTGTTACGTTTTTTCCAGTAGTCATTTTTTTCACTGACTAGATGAGCTGAATGAGTTATAAAATCTATTGCTGTTATAGTAAAACAAAAACGGTTTTAAATACACTCATACTCCCCTGTGACGAAGCAAAGGCTGTTAGTTGTCTTGTGAAGATGTACAGAACACGTATGAGATTGTGAAAGACTTTTATGACCAAAACTTGAATCCAATGTTGGTTCTTAACTAAGTTCTCTCTTTTTGAAACAATGGCTAAATGCACTACCCTTATAATATATTTTTCATCATTGACCAGGAGCTCTTCACAGTATTGGGTTGTAAATATAAAGAATTATTTGTTTTGTAAACTTTTGTAAAAACAAAAAAATTAATATTTTGGTAGGAATAATAAAAACATATTCTTTGGGTTATATTTATACATATGTGAAATAAATATACTATCAAAAGTTGTATTTTATACAAAAAGTAAATGGTTACCTTTTGTATTCTAATATACAAAGTTTTGTATGATATGATTGTTTATTTTTATCCTCAAACTTAATTACTGAGTTGCAGGGAAGGGCAGAACGGGAACTTGGGTAAAATATAAGGGCCTGAACCAAAGCCCACAGAAACCACTGAGAGTCTTTCTGTTGATTTCACAGAGCTTTGAATCAAGCCTTTAAAAGTACTTCAGATACATTCAGATCTGAAGCTCTCCTGAAACCTCAGTATGAAAACATTCCAGGTTTCAACACTTTTCCCTGAAAAATGTTTTTCTCCCCCTGCTTGTAACTGTTGGAGGGCGGAGGGGGGTATATGTAACCGTCATGTCTTTGTTGCATGTGTGTCTGCTTTATACTTCCTCATATTATAAAACAGTGTTTCTCTATACAGACTGAAAGGAAAAATTGCTGTACATAAATGTTTGTGTTTTATGCCTTTTTACATGTGGCTGTATATACCTCCTAGTACTATGCAGTGACACTTATGACTCCATTTATTTTTCACCTAAACATGAATAGTATGTTTTTTTTCAGTAGCTATCAAAAATGCTGCCAAGTAAATCAATTAAAATGTTCTGGATGTCTCTTTTCTTAATGTGAACTTCATGAGAAATGTCTATTTATTAGTCTATTCATTTGTTTCATTAAATAGCAGGAATATTTTTGGAAAAACATGTATCCTACCACTTCTGTGCCAAGACTGCCTATAGAAAAGTTGATTTTTCTATGGGTTCAAGTAACATTTTCATTATAATAATATACAACTACTACAGTGAAATTAATTAATTACTACATTTTAAAATCTGGGTCGCATTATATATTGAGGTTCCAGTCATAAATAAGACTGAAAAAGGGATACTAAATGGTAAAAACATAT
Organism: Crocodylus siamensis; assembly: GCF_052110815.1. Lineage (NCBI taxonomy): Eukaryota > Metazoa > Chordata > Crocodylia > Crocodylidae > Crocodylus > Crocodylus siamensis. Next base: position 399,066,279 of record NC_143395.1, read on the forward strand.
TATAAGACATGGTTAATCATAGGTCATCAAGTCTCATAACTCAGAAGGTTGCTTACAACCTTTATAACTTTTTGTGATACGCTTATAATTAATTACCTATAACCACAAATTACTCATGACATGACTGTAACAAACTTATTACATCTATTGCTATTTTATTAAACCTTTGTAAGACTTTTAAAAATAACCCTTATGATAAAGATATGACTAAAATCTGTAAATTTTAGGAACTACTGACATGTAATTCACTGTTTACATCATTCAGACAAATGAAAGCATTAGCTTCTTTTAAACAGATTGAGCATTTCCCCATCACAACTTAATCTCAGTGTGTTAAGGAGGAAATTCCCTTCTGTCTTTGACTTAAATTCAATGTCCATGTATCATTGCATGTAATCTCAAATAATTTCAATATGTACAAGATCATTTATTATTATGTGTCATGTTGCACAAGTTTAATGCTCAGCCCTTTCCATGCTATTTTTTGAAGTGTAAGTTCTGTGGATCAGTTTTTTGTTGAACAGATTTTCTATCCAATTGAGCTACAATTCTGACTCTCTCTTAAACAGGTCCCAATGAAACAGATGGTTAACAGTTTATTCTTTTAATTGACATCTTTTAATACACCTTTTGATACCAAATATAACAGATGCTTGAATTATGTTAGTTCAGTTTTGGTGAAGTTAAAGTTTTCTGTGCCTTAACCCCCTTACTGCTATCTAGCATACCAGCTTGGTGGGCCAAAGCACATACGGGAGAAGGTGTTTACTGGTCAAATATCATGCTATAGCTCTGGATATGTGAGTTCAAGCTTTCTTCATGTCAAAAGGCTGTTCTGAGGTGGCCCAGCTGAAAACGGTACCTGGTCATCCAAGCTGGGAAGTCAAAGGCAGCCAGCTGTGCGACTAAACACATCACTACTTTTTGTGCTGTTGGCTGCAGCAACTGGTGCCTCTTAACCATGCCAGCCCACTGGGCTCAGATGGATGTGTGATCTTTCAAATCCTGCTTCAGGCCTCCAAACTGGGCAGATGGGACTCAGGGGGTGCACAGACCTCATCCCAGACCTACCACGTGCTATGCACATTTCCTGGTGCAGTCGTATTGCCCACGCAGCGGCTGTGACTGCTCTTTCAGAACTGTGCCTCAGAGAGCTGTGCGCTGGTTCTGCAAGAGCCTGAGCTGGGAGGGACCTGCTCTTGCCATGTGTTGGAAGTGGGCTGTGCCTGCCCCTTCCCAGACATAAAACAGCAAGCAGAGGAACAAACAGCTGTTACCAGGTGGTGACATCTGGGGTCCCTTTTCCCACCTGGCTGCTCAAACCCTCCAACTCCCCTTCTCCAGCTTCTTCATCTCATCCCACTATTTCAGCCACCCTGATGCAATGCTGCCACCCCACCACCGCTTCCTGTTCCTGTCATGGGGGTCTCCCATGCTGTTACCTCTGCAGTTCCTTAGACCCTTATATTACAATCCCCAGCCTCCCTGCTCCAGCCACTCCACTGTGGACTGCTGCTCTCTTGGCACCAAGACTGGTGTTACATTTATCCCTTGCTGTCCTACTTCCCTCTCCACCCCAGGAAGGCCCTTTCCATTTTCCCCTCTGCTGTGCCCATCTGCTTTACCTTCATTCAGCAAGGCCTACCCCCCAACCCATCCAAAAACTCATCTTCACCTGCCAACTCCATCATCTGAGACTAGTCTTGGCCTTTTTAAAGATACAGTTGAGGAACTGCATCCCTCAGCAGGATGGTTCTTCCTTTGGGAGAAGCCCATACATGGGAGAAGGAGATCCACACCCAGGGTTTTGTCTGTCTGAGGCTTGGCCAGCTATCCAGAGCTCAAAGGGGAGTCAAATCCTGTCCCCAGGTCTCTCCATTGGAAAGAGGCCAGTTCTTTTTGCTCCTTCTACTTCTCACTGTCCTTGTGGGAGACTGGGTATGTCTACACGTTCATTAATGCACCATAGTTATTGTGCATTTAGTACTGGTTAACCAAGTACTAAATCAATGTGCAGTAACTCACACTACTGCAAAGCAGCACCAGCTCATGAGTTTTTAGTGATGCTTATTGCTCAGTAGCCAAATACTTCTGTGCAGTAATGTATTAGCACGGGTTTTGTCTGGCACGCTAGTGTGAACTGTTATTAGGCTATTGGGCAGTTAGCGTCTCATGTAGATGTGCCCACTGAGTCCTACATCCCTCTCACCACAGACCCAACAACAGGCAGGCATTGCTTCCCCAGCATACTGGGCCTTCCAGCCAAGCAGCAGATCCACCATTGCTCAGGGCTCTGGTTCTGCAAGAGTTCGGGCTCATCCTGACAGCCTCCAGTTCCACCCCCGCACTCCCACATTTGCCGTTTGCAACCTTGCCTTACTCCCTACCATGCACCTGTTTCCCTCAGACGGGGGAAATGAAGAACCCAGCACTCTGCCAGAGCCCCTCAGCTCTGCAAAAAACCTTCTGACCCTGTGGTGAGTGTCTGGGGTAGAGCAGGACACACAGAGGGAGGAGGGGGAAGGAGGGGCTTGTTACACTGCTACTGACTGAGCCGTCTTATAATATTTCTCACTGATGAGAAAAAAGTCCCCATTAGCCTGCTCTAGATCCAGCCTGACGCTTCAGAGGAGATGAGAGCCACTGGGCAGTGAGTGGGACTCAGGTATGTCTGGCTTCTGTGGGTGTAGGGGAAGAGAGTTTTGATATAACTTTTTAATTTTCTGGCAAGAAATGTCACAGATGGGGCTGCACAAAGCATGGTAGGTGAGTTCTACGAGCCCTCTGATCAGCGCTGACCTTGTGTCTACAATATTGCACAGGAATGCTAATGTTTCAGCTGAACTTCTACACTTTAAGGCTCGCTCTGCCTTCCCGCTGGAGTACTGCTGCTACAGAGGAAGGGTGAAGAAATGAATAAACAACATCGTCTCGCCCCACCAGGGGTTCCTTCCCTGCATTGTAGGTAACAGCTTGGAGAATTAAAGCCAAAAACACTTTAAAATGCTGCATTTTCCTTTCCCATTTCTCTAGGTGATTTAGTTTTTGTTCCAGTCAGGGTGGCAGCAGTGTTGTTCATGCCAGTGTCATCCCCCAATGTAATTAGTGTGAGGCATGTTCTGCCTGTGGTTTGGATAAGGAAACCACAAATCATTTTTGTTTCTTCTTAGTTTCACTTCCACCTTTCATGTGCTGCTGCAAAGCTGGAATCCCAAGGGTGTAAAGCAGTGCCCAAGTCTATTCTGCCTCCCAGCTAAACTTCTCTCTGCTGCCTAATGGGTGGGCTTGGATGTTTGTGAGAAACGTAAATGGGTAAGTAGGGCTCATGTCTTTGCAGCAAAGACCCAGAAGAGAGGCAATACAGCCTTGGCCTCAGTCCTGATTGACTCCAGAGTCACAATAAATAGTCTGCATTACCATAGAATGATAAATCATCACAGAATCATAGAAGTCGGGTCGGGAGGGACCTTGTAGATCTTCAAGTCCAACCCCCTGCCTGGGCAGGAGAAAAAACTCGTCTCAAATGATCCCAGCCAGGTAGGCATCAAGCCTCCTCTTAAAGACCCCCAGGGTAGGAGCCAGCACCACTTCCCTTGGAAGTTGGTTCCAGATCCTAATCGCCCTGACTGTGAAGTAGTTCTTAACCAAAGAACCATAACATGTACTGCACGGTGAATTGTAGCAGATACACTCCAATTAAAAAGAACTGTTATTTATAACTTGCACAGTCCAACAGGGGATACATTGCTATTGAGTGGCTGAGCCCCAGCCTTGGGAGCAGGACCTATCTATCTTGTGGCCTCTGCCACAGTTTCCTCATCTGCAGGGTTCACAGATCCACTCTTTTCCTGGGGGCTTCGCAAGGCAGCTGCGGTTGAGAGAACCCTGGCCAGCTGGACACCGGCTTTGCCAGGGGAAGCACCTGGATGAGGGGAATACAGCACTGAAAAGATGTGCCTTGGTTTACCTAGCATTTCTACTGGACTAAATGTAATTCCATCAACAGAAATGTAATGCTTGTATGCATCCTAGGTCTATCCCAACCTTGCAGTTGGTCCAAGAAAAGCTATCGCTCACATAAATCCTTACCTCTTGCATATGTCCTGGACCATCACAGCTACACACTTTTCTTATTTGAGTTTTCAAAGGTTGTCCTGTAAATATTTGTAATTATAATATCATAATAATTTTTTAAAAAGCCATAAATGCTGGGTGTAAACCAAGAGCCATTGTCTCCTTATTATGTTTCTAAATCATTTCAGGTATATCAAAATTAAACATTTCACTTACTGTGTTTTCTTCCAGCCTGAAAAATGGTTGTGAACTAGTTCAACCTCAACATGTCTTAATGGAGGAACTGCTAGGTGAAATTCTATGGACCATGCTATACAGGAGTGTAGATTAGGTGATTGGAATGGACTTTCTTGCCTTAAAATCTGTAGTTCTCAGTCTTTCATAGTTTCATAGTTTCATAGATGTTAGGGTTAGAAGGAACCTATTAGACCATCGAGTCCGATCCCCTGCCCTGGGCAGGAATGAGTGCTGGGGTCAGACGACCCCAGCCAGGTGTCTGTCTAATCTCCTTGTAAATACCTTCAAGGAAGGGGAGGGCACCACCTGCCTTGGAAGCATATTCCATATTTTGGCAACCCTCACCGAAAAGAATTTTCTCCTGATGTGCAATCTGAATTTCCAGTCTCCTGATGTCCAATCTGAATTTCATCTGGATTATAACTGATTCTAATAGTAGAGCTGAAACTTGAAACATTCTTTGGTAATGATTCAGTTTTATATGTGATGAACAGCAAGTATCAAGTAAATGATTGTGTTTTCTGTTAAACGTGTTTATATTTGTATGCTGCCACTTGATTAATGGTATTAAATTGACTGTTAAGTTATCCTTAGGACACATGAAAAAGGAACCAATCAGGCTCCCACTGAATGGCAAAATTCCCACTGGCTTTATAGATTCATAGACATTAGGGCTGGAAGGGACCTCGGGAGATCATCGAGTCCAGCCCCCTGCCCAAAGGGCAGGAAGTCAGCTGGGGTCATAGGATCCCAGCAAGATAAGCATCCAAGTTACTCTTGAAGGTGTTCAATGTAGGTGCTTGAACCACCTCCGCTGGCAGACTGTTCCAGACCTTGGGGGCTCGGACAGTAAAGAAATTCTTCCTTATGTCCAGCCTGAAACGATCTTGCAGGAGTTTGTGACCGTTCGACCTCGTCATCCCTTGGGGCGCTCTGGTGAACAATCGTTCCCCCAGATCCTGGTGGTCACCCATAATAAACTTATAGGTGGCCATCAGATCACCCCTGAGCCTGCGCTTTTCCAGGCTAAAGAGTCCAATGGCTCTCAGCCTGTCATCGTAAGATCTGTTTTCCTAACCTCTGATCATGCACGTGGCTCTCCTCTGGACTCTCTCAAGCTTCTCCACATCCTTTTTGAATTGTGGAGCCCAAAACTGGACGCAGTACTCCAGCTGCGGCCTCACCAAGGCTGAGTACAAGGGGAGAATGACGTCCCGGGATTTGCTCGAGAAGCATCTATGGATGCAAGCCAGCGTTTTGGTCGCTTTACTAGCCGCAGCATCGCATTGAAGGCTCGTGTTCATCTTGTGGTCAATGATGACTACCAAGTCTCTTTCTTCTGTAGTGCTATCCAACATAGCACTGCCAAGCCTATAAGGAAGCTGCAGGTTTTTCCTCCTAAGGTGGAGAACCTTGCATTTTTCGGTGTTAAACACCATCAGGTTCTCGTCTGCCCATTTGCTGAGCTTGTCCAGGTCAGCCTGGATCACCCGCCTATCTAATGACGTGGATGCTTTGCCCCAAAGTTTGGTGTCATCGGCGAACTTGGCCAGTCCGCTCCTGACTCCAATGTCCACATCATTAATGAAGATGTTGAACAGTATGGGTCCCAGGACAGAGCCTTGAGGGACCCCCACTGGTCACAGGACACCACGATGAGTGACTGCCATCAATTACAACCCTCTGGGTCCGACCACGGAGCCAGTTTCCCAGCCAGCGGATGGTGGTGGAGCCAAGGCCACAACTGGCCAGTTTGGCCAAGAGGTGATCGTGGGATACCAGATCAAAAGCTTTTTTGAAGTCAAGATATATGACATCAATCTCTTCTCCCCTGTCCAGGTGATAGGTCACCTGGTCATAGAAGGAAATGAGATTGGTCAAGCAATACCTACCCGCAAGAAACCCCTGCTGGCTATTCCTCAGTATGTTGGCGACAGCCAGTCCATTAAGGGTGGCCTCTTTAATAAACTTTTCTAAGATCTTCCCCAGGATAGAAGTCAGGCTAATGGGCCTGTAGTTAGCTGGATCCACTCTCCTCCCTTTCTTGAAGATTGGCACCACATTGGCCTTCTTCCAGTCTTCAGGCACTACACCAGAGCGCCAGGAGTTTTCAAAGATCCGTGCCAGGGCTGGGCTATGATGCTCGCCAGCTCCTTGAGTACCCTGGGGTGCAGATTGTCAGGGCCGGCTGACTTGAAGGTATTCAGCTTCTCAAGGTGTTCCTTCACGAGTTCAGCATTTATGGAGGGTAGGGGATCCCCATCACCCGGATCTCCCTGTCCCATAGCAGGCATGGGCGTCCCATGGGACTGATGAAAGACTGACGCAAAGTACCTATTTAATAGGTTGGCTTTTTCCTGGGCATCTGTTGTCAGTTGCCCCATCTGGTTTAGCAGGGGTCCAACGTTGCCCTTGCTTTTCCTCCGGCTCCCCACCTAACTGAAAAAGGACTTTTTGTTGTCCTTGATGCTTGAAGCTAGTTGGAGTTCAGTTGCAGCCTTGGCTTTCCTGGTTTGCTCCCTGCAGAATAATCCTCCTTGGAGGTGAATCCCGTCCTCCATCCTTTGTAGGCTTTCCTTTTTAGCCGCAGGAAGTCCTCTAGGTCCCTGGAGAGCCAGGAGGGCTGCTGTGCCTTCTTGCTGCCTTTCCTCCGTGTTGGAATAGATTTGGCTTGTGCATTGAGGATCACTTCCTTGAGAAGCAACCACTCTTCTTGAACTCCCATCTCCCTGGGGTTATGGTCCCTAAGGACCTGACTGACAAGCCTCTTGAGCTTGTCAAAGTCGGCTTTTCTGAAGTCAGGGACTTCTGTGTTGCTGACTGACTTGCCAGCTTTACGGCAGATGGTGAAGGTGATCAGCTCGTGGTTGCTGTCACCCAGCTTCCCATCGATCACTAGGTCGCCGATTAGGTCGTCCCCCGTAGCCAGTACCATGTCAAGCAGTGCTTTGCCTCTCATTGGCCCATAGACTTCTTGAGTCAGGTAGAGGTCATCCACGCACGAGAGAAAGCTTTGTGACCGCTCGGATTTTGCTGAGTGATCTTCCCACGAGATGTCCGGGTAATTGAAGTCACCCATGACAACCAAGGTCCTGGAGCAAGCGGCCTCAGTCAGTTCCCGGGCGAACTCCTGGTCAAGCTCAGGATTTTGAGTGGGAGGTCTGTAGTAGACTCCCACTGTTGTGTCCCCTGTGCCGTATTCCCCATGAATTTTTACCCAGAGGGTCTCTAGCTGTCCATGCTGGTCGCCAACATCAGCTTGCAGGGACATGTAGCTTTCCTTCACATAGAGAGCTACACCCCCGCCCCTTTTGTCAACACGATCCCTCCTGTACAGGGTATAGTCCAGTCATGGGTGGAGTCCCACCAGGTCTCCGTTATCCCAGTGACGTCATAATTCTTTGCACTGAGCAGGAGGACGAGCTCCTCCTGCTTGTTGCCCAGGCTCCTGGCATTAGTGTACAGGCAGGCAGGTGTCCCCTTAGGGGCTCTTGCCTTGCCCACAGATTGTGCCAGGGCTGGGGCAGGGGTGGGCTCCTTTGAGTACCTTGGTCTGCTGGCTTTGCAAGGGTTGCTCAGCGGGCCAGCAGTGGCAGTAGTCCCCCCATCCCCCAGCAGGCTTAGTTTAAAGCCCGGTGGAGCAGGTCAGCCAGTCTGGCTGAGAAGAGCCTCCTCCCCAGGGGGGAGAGGTGGAGGCCATCTCTTCCCAGCAGCTCGCTGCCTCTCTCGCCAAAGAGCGGGCTGTGGTCATGGAAGCCAAAGCCTTTCCGATGACACCAGCTCCGCAGTCTTTGGTTCACTGCGTGGATCCTCCTCTCCCTCCTCAGCCCATAGCCCGAGACTGGGAGGATCGACAAAAACACCACCTGAGCTCCCAGACCCCTAAGCCCCGCTCCCAACTCCCTGTAGCGCCTCATGACCTGGCTGGGGGTGCTCCGAGCCGTGTCATTGGTGCCCACGTGAATAAGGAGCATGGGGTAGTGGTCTGTGGGCCAGAGGAGTTGTGGGATCCTCTCCGCAATGTCTCGGATGCGGGCCCCCAGGAAGCAGCAGACTTCCCGGGCTAAGGGGTTGGGGCGGCAGATTGCCCCCTCAGTGCCCCGCAGGATGGAGTCTCACACAACAAACACCTTTCGCTTTGTCTTGGACACATGAAAAAGGAACCAATCAGGCTCCCACTGAATTCCATGGCAAAATTCCCACTGGCTTTATTGGGAGCCTGATTGGACCTAGGCTTTCTCTGTCATTAACACATCATGCATTCTGTTACTGTCCTTGATATAACAAAGATGTAGTATTCGGTATTCTTGGTGTGCTGCCTCTCATATGTCTTCACTGTGTTTGGCTAGTTTGTGGTGCTGTGTAGGAGAGAAAACCATGTTTTTCTCTTTGACACAACAGGATGGTTGATACTAAACAACAAATCTAATGTATTTTAATCATTCCCTTTATTAAAATTAACATATTGTGTACCTTGTGGCAAGGCACCTTTATGAGGCGTGAGTAGGCTGTGGACTAGCTGGCAGGTGAGGCCTAATGAGGCAGTAACATGACCACAAGAGGGCTCCTGGGTTGGAGCAAGGCCTGGGTAGCCTCACTATAAACCTAGGCCCTAGGAGCTGCACAAGCAGTCACATCTAGGGAGCCAGAAGGACAACATCACCCAGCCAGAGAGCTGCTGCTCCCAGAACACCTAGAGGTCAAGGGTAGAAACTATGGGGATAGAGGAGGTTCCTTGTCCTGGGAAATGACCTAAAACTACACCCTACACTCTGCTGGGATAGGATGGTGTGGTGAGGCTGCCTGTGGCGGGGTGGCCCCCAGAAAATGCCACACCAATGCCTCCCTAGTTAAAGGTGAGTATGGGGTGCTGTATAGCGTCAGCCCCCACAACCTGGTGGCTTACTCCATAGTGGGGACCAGCAAGGGGTCCAGGCACATCACTGGACACCTGAGGCCAAGGGTTGTAAGGCCTAATAGCCTCAATGAGGAGGCAGTGTAGTGTCCCTGGTGATGGGGCACGTGAGAAAGCAGTAGGCTGCATAGAGTAGGGTCTGTGTGGTGGGCCCGAAGGATTGCGCATAGGCCAGCCTAAGTAGATCAATCAAATGAGCCCAGTGAGGGTGGAAGAACAGGCCCAGGAGAGGGCTGGAGGAACTATGTGGTACAGTATTTGGACAGGCCTGAGAAGGCTGACCCATAGGGGAGAGTGAGGGCAAGCGGCTCAAGAACCTACCCATGAAAACCTTGACTGATCCATTCTGGGGCCAGGACCAAACCGGGCAAAGGACCAGAGCGCCCACCTCCAGGGACAGCCAGGGGCTAGAGGCCAGGAGTCCTGACTGACCTAGAGGTGAGGCCAGGATCTGTGTGGCCAAAGGTCCTGGAGGAGGCCACTGCCAAGAGGTAAAAGGGCTTAGGGGGTTTTGCAGTCCAAAATGAGGGTGGGGATTAGACTGCCTGAGGAGGAGGGACTCACGTTAGGGTCTGAACATCAGTAGGGCATGTAGTAGGGCCCAGTGTGGGGCTGGAGCCATATAGTGATGCCATCTGGGACAGGACACAGTGTGGGGGCAGTGCAGAGCCATGTATTATGCCCTTAACATTGGGTGATAAATGGACAGCCTCCCACCTTTCATAGTTTCATAGTTTCTAGAGTCGGAAGGGACCTGAGCAGATCATCTAGTCCGACCCCCTGCCATGGCAGGAAAGAGTACTGGGGTCAAATGACCCCAACAAGGTGTTCATCTAACCTTTGTTAACAACCACTTCTTAGATGCATCAAAGACGTGGCAGGCGAGACAGGTGGGTGGACTGCCCTAGACAGGTGGGTGGGCCAGTGATTGGACTGGCCTTGAGATGGCCCCCTGTCACGTACATTTAAACCTAGGGAAAATTCCCTCCAACATATTCACTTTATTCACATAAAGTCAACGTGTCTGACACTGGGCCTGATCTTACCTGAAGTTAAGGTAGGGTTACCATATGTCTGGGTTTTCCCGGACATGTTCTCTTTTCAAGTCCTCCCATCTCCATCTGAACAGATTTTTAAAACTGAACAAATATCCAGAACTTTGCTCTGTTCTGCTGGCGGGAGTGGGAGAGGGCAATTGGAGGTAAGGGCATGATGTGTGTCTGCAGCCCTGGCAGCTGCATGCAGGTAAGTCTATGGGGAGTGGGGTTTGGGGACTGGGTGCCTGCCAGTGCTGTGGAACAGTGTCTAGGCATGCGGGCTGCAGCAGGGCACAGGGGCAGGGGGAAGGCTACCCAGTGCAGCCCAAGGGAGCAAGGGACTGTGGGTCAGGAGCATGGGGCACTGTCAGGGCCAGAGGTCTGTGGGTTGGGAATGAGGGATAGCAGCAGCAGGGATGGGGGGCTGCAGTGAGGGGAACTAGCAGGGACGGGGGGGCTGTGGTTTGGGAGTGAGGTGTCCCCCCAATAAGTGTCCTTGATTTTGGACCTGTAAATATGGTAACCCTAGTTAAGGAGAATTTTGCCTGAATAAAACTGTCCACAGGGAGCATGGTGATTGTTTCACACATGCATCTAAGCACAGAATTTAGTCCCAATAAAATGGTGGTGGGGAAGCAGTGGGCAGAAATCACATAAACAAGGTATGTCATCTACTCAGTGACGTACCATGGGTCTCTAGCATTTGCACCCCTCCACCCCATCTGCGGCTGATCACCAAGCCCAGAAAAGCTGCCAGTGAAACCAGAAGCACCAGCGGTGGAATTAGAAGTGCCACTGGGGAACTGAGTACCCCCTAGAGCTCGGGGGGCATCCCCCACCATCAGTATGCCACTGCATCTAATGGTTTTTGATGGTGCTCTGATAGCTCTGAATGCAGCTGAGAGAGATTCAGAAAGGACTAATCCTACAGTCCTTCCAAGCCAATCAGACTTTGATAATGAGTATTTTGCTTATCTATGGATTGAAGAATTAAGTCCAAACTGTCAGCTCACTGTGAATTTTCTAGTTTGTTTTATTATTTAGATTAGGTCAATCCTGAAAATCCTTAGGCTTTAAGTAGTCCTTATGCTGTGCAACCCAACTCATTTTATGACTAACAACTGTTTTACAAGAGGATTTGCTGGAGGGTCATGATTCTCTTAATATATTATTGCAATTACCAGTGATATGTGGGGTTCAGTTATCTTAAGAAGGCATACTTGGGGCCTGAGTAATTTGCCTTTATCCCTTTAAATTCCATTTTTTAAAGTGAATTTGACTCACTTCTTTGTTTAAATCAGTGCTGGTTAAAAAGGAATCTGAAAGGATACACATGATAGATAGATGATGACTTAAAATCTGGATGCACAATAATATTTAATTTAAAGAACATTTAAGAATATACATTACTGAGCAAAATGTGTGAGCTAATAAAAGCAGATATTAATGCTTTGTGTCCAATAAAGGATATAAACATCTCATGAGTTTCTTCTTCAGTTTAAGAAAGTGGCTGATCATATTTCCTTTTTTTAACATTTGTCATACAAACAATGATATATTGAGGGGCGGCAATGTTATTTCCTAGAGCCTAGATTTCTTACTCTCATGTACATCCTGTGCAATAGAACCTGCCTGGGGCTTCTGGTGCTTTACATGTGTAAAGGCCACATATAATTTAAGCTTCATGTATATTGGTCCATTTCTATGTGAGATTAAACCCCACTAAGCCTATGTGCCTGAGGAAAGAATTATGTTTGTATGCCCTTTTGGGCACGTCCCCATGAGGGGAAAATGAGTTTTACCAGGGACAAAGAGCAGTGGCATAATATGTGCTGCTGCTAGTTGTCCACAGAGAACACCTGTGCAAGTGCACTCTGCCTCACAGCATGTTGCCCCAGGTTGGGTAGCCCTAGCACCTGGGCTGGCCCCAGCAGCCTTACCTGGGATTCTGGGGGCTTCGGGGGCTGCAGCCATGGTGATCCAGCCGCTGCGAGCCTGGCTGGCTCTGGTTTCGGGAGGCACACACTGCCACCACATGTGCTGCCCCGTTCTTTTTAGGCAGGGGGTTTTTGACACCAGGATATCCTGGTGTCAACCCCCCACCTCCCCCATGCACTGTTAATTAGCAGCAAGGGGAATGCCTGTATGTACAGTGTGCGTGGTGTGTGGTACCACAGATGGGTCTACGATACTGCATACCACATGTGCACACTTGTCTGGATGAACCCTTTGAGATGCATTAGCCTAAGGGTGTGGACAGAAGCAACAATTGAAACATTTCTACTCTCATTTACACTTGGATGCCCCACTGACTGCGCTAGCATGGCTAAACTTACTTGGATTCAAATTTTGCTTTTACATTTCCTGGCGAAAATCCTCCAGGGTCAGTGGAGTTTCCCTGTGCTTATATCAGATCTCTGTATGATAATGGGCTATAGCAATCCTGGTTATTTGTTTGAACCGTACAATATTAAAGACCTGCAAAGACTAGCTCATAGATTCTCACATTCTTTTTCAAGATTTAGACTGGCCCAGCAGTGCCCAACCTTCCAGCCCTGTGGGCCAGATGAGTGGCAAGGAGTCAGTTCACAGCTGGATCCTGTGTGGGATTGGACCACGGGTACAGTCCAGCATCCCAGATCTGACCCTGCACCAGCCCAGCCTCACGCGTTGACCGGATCCCAAGTACCAGATCTGACCCTGTGCCAGCCAGACACAGCTGCACATTGGTGCCATCTAGCACACAGAGCCACATTATCTGGCCCATGGGGCTCCCTTCTGGTTCCTAAGTTTCGCAGCATGGGAGCAGCAATTAATGCTGTCACTGTTCCCCGACAACCATATTCCCAGACCCATGAGGAGGCCTGCAGCCTGGTTGACACAGCTTTAACCATAGGCTGGAGGCTGAGGACCACTGGACTAGTCTGTCTTACTGAAAAATAAGCTCCTAGTTTCTTGTGCATTATACCGATATACTGTCTGCTTCTACTGGAAGTTGAAATCCTTTTGTAGATTTAGCCTTGCAGAGTGTTACAAAGATACCCTTCCTTGTTAAAACCACGAGTACTATCCTGGAGGTTATGTGACAGCCTCAGTGCTGAAGCACGCTCTTGTGCTTGTGAATAAATAATACGTTTAGTGTATGCATAGAAAACAGTATCAAAAAACATGTTTATGATAGCATTAAAATGATATAACCATGACGGTCCAGGAAATATGCAAAAGGCAAGGATTTCTTAGGGTAATAACTTTTATTGATCCAACTACATTGTTGGGGTAAAGTTTGAGAAGCATTTGAATGCAAGACATTCTTCATCAGGTGAACGAAAATGAAGCATGTCTCCAACTGTAAGCTTGTCTAACTCTATCCCAACCATTCAATTGGTCCAATAAAAGATATCACTCTAAAAAAATCTTTGCCTTTTGCATATCAAGAACCAGGATTCTGTTTCATTAAGTTTGTTTTTTTAACCCCTAGTAGTAGATTTTGCAGGTTTTACTCCTCACAGCAGGATCTGTTCTTATAAACAAAGGGTGGGCAAAATATGGCACACAGGCCAGATCTAGCCCAGAGTGGACTCCATTTCCCAGCAGCCCGGGCAGCAGCGACTTCTTCTAGCTGCCACTGCTGGGCCCAACTTGGCTGCCTAGGCACTGAGCCCATCTGCCCTGCACCCATTGCTGGAGGCGGGACGCATGCAGGCAGGGCATGAGGCTTGGGGGCTGGGATGGGGCCATGAGTCAACAGGGAGCAGCATCCAAAAGTGTGATGTGTGGGCGAGGCTGGGGAGATCCTGGGATCTTGGGGCAGTGACAGTGCAGGGCCAGGGCCAGCATCAGGGCTGGGGCAGAACCATGATCTGTTGCCCTCATGCCCCTGTGGTGGGTGCGGGTTCCACAGGCAGGGATGTGCAGGGGGCAGATTGTGGCTCTGCCCCAGCCTTGTGCTCTCATTGCCCCACAATCTCAGCCCCCAGCCCCAGACACAGTACCCTATCCAGCCACACGCACCGCCCACTTGGCTCCCGGCCTGTCTCCATGGAGAGGTAGAGGGAATGGGGAATGGGGGGCAGTAGAAGGGCAGTAGTGGGGATATAGAGATCCAATGGTGGGATAGTAGTGGAGGGAGGATCTAGTACAAATCTGGGGCCAGGGAAGCGGCTACAAGAGATAGGGGTGTAGGAGATTGTAGTTATGGTGGGGTTCCCCACTTAAGGATACCCAGTTCTTTAGCTTTCAATCCAAACTCCTCCTCTTCCCTCTCTCAGGAGCAGAGAGTTAGAGGAGACTGAGGCTTAGAGACCCTGACTCCAGCAGCAGCAGGAGTGTGGGGGCCAATATGGGCCGGGGGCCAGAGCAGTGGCATGTAGAGAGTGTTTCCAGTGCCTGGAGCTATAGTGAGGGCAGCAGGGGTCTGTAGCTGCCCCACATCTGGCTCAGGGATTCCAGCCCCAAACCAGAACATCTCTTCTCTCTTGAGTGAAGGGGTAGAGGAGAGCGGGACCGGGGTGCCTGGCATTGTCATTTAGCCTGCCAGGCTATCACCCAGCTCTCCCTCTTTCCTCCATTGAAGGCAAGGAGGGAGAGAAGAGCACTGTGGGATTCTGGATGGTCTATGAGGCCCCTGTCCCTGGATACACATAGCAATGTAACCCGGGTATACCCAAGGATGTGCCCTATTCTCAATTGGATGGGATGGGTAGGCAGGAGAGGGCGCTGTAAGAGGGATACCATAATTTCAAGCAGATCCTTCTTTCCTCTATAGAGTTAGCCCAAGCCCAAAGTTCTTGACTATATACAATTTATTGAGTTATAATATACATAATCATAAAACAGAATATCATACACATATATTTACAAAGTGAACATTAACCAATAACCAAGGTCAAACCCTAAATAACACTATTTACCAATCACAATAAAAAAAATTTCAGCAGCATCAACACAATACAACATCACAACACAACATTTCAATTACAAAATATAAGGCACAAACAGAAACAATCTTAAGAACACTTATTCCTTAATATAGTCCCTGAGTCCCTGACCCATGGCAAGAGATAGTCCTCCTTCCAATGGGGTCCCTTAGGGGGTGTCCAGGAAGAACCAGGGGCCCCTCCCCTTAGGGCCTTGATTAGGCAGGGGGCAGGAGGGCTGCTCACCCAGCCCCTTCTCTGGGTTTGTCCCCCCCAAACGTCTTTCCCCTGTGGGACCCAAGAGCCCAATGACTCATGCTCCCTCACGTGGCAGTGGTCAGGGCACAGCTCGATGGGGTCTCCTCTGCTGGAGCACCTCTCCAGGCCTCTCCTGCACTCTGGGCTCCTCCCCACCCTGTGCCCCGCTCTGGGCACTGAGGGGCTCAGCTCTTCTCAGCTGTTGCACCACTGCTGCTGACTTAAGTGTGCTGGGCCTCATGCTGCAGCACTGCCATTTCCCCATGCCCTGGCTCAGTGCTGAGGACTCTTTTAGGACAGGCTGGGCCTTTCAGGCTCTGGCCATCTGTCCTTACACTGGGTGGCTAACCCAAACAGCCTTTGCTGCTCCCTGGCTCCACTCCCTCGTGTACCGCTTGTGTCCGGCCACCTGCTGGGGTTGCTCACAATGATGCCTGAGCTGCCCTGCCATGGCTGCCAAGGCTCAGGCCCATGCACCACCCTGCGCACCATGTCGCCTGCTGGCCCTCTGGGGTGGCAGGCTTGAGCCGCTGCTTGCAGCTCCCAAAGTTTGGGCTGCGTGCACCAAACCGCGCACCGTGAAGGGCCCGAGCAGTCTCTCGCTGCTCCCAGGGCTGAGTCTCTGCGCACAGTCCCTGTGTGCCATCAACAGCCAGAGCAGTCTTGCCCCACTCCCATGGCTGCTCCTCCTGTGGCAGCTTCAGAAGCCTTGGGCCTATTGCCTGCTGAGGGAAAGCTCCCCAGCTTTTCTTGGCTCTGCTCTTTTTGAGTCCCTCACCGCATCTGCCCCTCCTGCTGGGCACGCAGCTCCTTTATACGCTCCAGGGCTCCGCCCCTGAAGCCTTCCGGACCTGACAATTTATAGTCTTCAATCAGGTCCGGCGGAGCTCTTGTCCCCCTCCCCTCAGGAAAGGGGCGTGACTTTATTTCTCTTGCTGCCTCCTGATTGGTAGATGGGCTCCACCAATCAAAACAGCAGGATCTCAAGCCTGGGACTCAACCCAAGCTCTGAAAGGTGAGCTGGCTACACCAAAAACTGAAATGCTTCAAAATAGCCCCTCCTTTAAAGAAGTACTGGTTGGGGGTGTTTCAGCCACTTCTGGAACGTTTCAAAAGACGTTTGTCCAGCCGGTCTCTGAAATGATTTGAAGGCATCTGAAATGTTTCAATTTTTGCTTCTGTCTACACTCTTAGGCTAATGCATCTCAAAGGGGCATTGTGCAGTCCTGAGAAATGACCTCAGAACTGGACCCAACATTTGGTTAGCAAGATAGTCACACTTCCTGTAACAAGAAACCCCAGTGCAAGCTAGAGAAAAACAAGGGCAATATATTCAACTATATATGCTGCCATTGCAAAGTTGAGCCGGGGGGGGGGGGTTATAGGAGCAGAGCCTCTGAAAGACAACATTTAGGCCTGAGTTCATCCTGTGTGGTGTTTACAACTTTAATTTAGCAAGAGTGAACATTCCAGAGTAAGAATTTAGGAAAAGGAAAGAGAAAATAGACTCAGATTTATGCAAGATACTATTCTAATATATAAAGCAATGTGCACTATTAAAAAGCATTCAAAACAATGCCCCTCATTCATTAGTCTTGTATGTTGAATGCAATCTTTCTGTTTCCAAAGCACAAAAATACTGCAGGAGGCGTGAGAGAACTTTATCCTCACTCATGTCTGCTTCTTCAGTCCTCTATTTCTTCTCCTTTTAAAAAAAAAGGAAGATAAGAAAATCTACCACTGAAGTCCCTTTCATGAAGAAAGAGGTTTGTATTGAAGTGACCAAGGCATGCTGGCTAATCGTTGGAATGATCAGAAGTTCAGAGGGATGCCTAAATCCAGTCATGAGCATGTCTAAGTTGATGTCTTTGTTCACTTCACAAAAACCAAACAAGAGTAGTTTGTCTGAGGATTAGATATCTGCAATTCAATCCAGATGACTGCTTTATTATGGAAAAACATCCCACTCTATACCACCCAGAAAGATCGCCACCCCAGAATGAAGTATTACAAGCTTCTGTTCGAATTTTCTGCAAAACCTGCAAACTCTAAAGGAAGAGTTTGAAGAAGACATGCAGTTCCTAAAGAAACAGGCTTAAAAGTGTGCGAGTGCACTGTGCCTTAGCAGATATTTACAGGATTAGTACATAATTAAATGTTTATCTTTCTTTGCTGTTCAACCCAGCTTCAAAGCTAGCACATCATTTCTCCCTCCCCCCACTTTTTAAAATACAAGATCAGGATCAGGACGTTAAAAAAGAAAGTGAGAATATGCATCTGTGATCAGCAACTGTAGCCACGGATGTGTCAGACATTTCATTTTGGAAGGATTAGGAACATGTTAAACATATTAGCTGGACTCATGGATTTGCAATGTAAAGTTCCAGCAAACAAGATCCAAAAGGGACAACAAGCCAGCTCAAAGCCACCCTCTGGAAAATCAAGGATTAGAGCAAACGTCAAACCATGGCATAGAGGCTTTGTCACTGCTTTCTCAGTAACTTTGTGTAAAAAGGAAGTCTCAAGTCAGAACAATGGGTGATACAATTATCAGATCAAGAGGTGCCTTATTACGGGACATCCCAACATAAAGGCACTTAGGGAAAGGTGTGCCCTTGGCCTAGGAAGGGAGGAACAGAATTCCTAATTTCTCCAGAACAGCACATCCCATGCCTCCCCATAGATTTTACCAGCCCGAGAAGCCTGTGGGTTCCCATCATATAAACAGCTATAATAAAAGACACGGTGAAAACTAAATCAGAAAAAAAAAACATTGAATTAGAATCTGTAGGGCAGCAGGAAACTTGCAGTTTGGGGGACTGAAGTAAGATATGTTTACAACACTTCTGCATGTTCCCTGTCCTGGACTCCTCTGCATAGCTTACGCAGGGCTGCTCTGTATGCTGCAGCACTGTTGCAGTCTCCACAGCACTCTGCTATGAGACTGGCCTTGGTTTGCCCTTTTCTACCCCAGGGTGCTCCCATGCCAGGCCTTCCAAGGGGGTCCTGGGATGGCAGACTTGTGGCTAATTTGCTGTGTCTGCTCTGGGGAATTTTCTTCCAGCTGGAATTTTCTTCCAGCTTTTATCCATTGTAAAATTCCAGAGTGAGGTTGGTGATCTCACCCATTGTGTTGCACCCCCCTGTGCCTATCTTAAAAAGTTATATTACCACTGAAGCAGTCTGGAAACAATTGATATTGTTCACCAAGAAGATGGAAAACGTTGAGCAACGAATATTCAGCTATTAATAGTCAGTTGTGTTCCTGTGAAGACGCAGCTGCTTAGTTGTGTTCCTGAGAAGAAACATCCCAGATTTTCTAAGCTGCCGTGTCACCTGAAATAGTTGTCCTGGTCAGGACTTCACAAGCAGCGTGGTGAAAGAGAAGAACATTTTCTTAATTTTTATCATAGCCATGGTACAAGAGCTCAGATCTGTGTTATCAGTAACCTGAACTGGAACATAATAGGCAGTGTATGAACAAAAGATTTTTACAAGAGGCCCTGGGCTGGTAGAGGTTCATGATGTTTGTGCAATGTGTTTGTCTTGCCAGAAGAGATTCTCTTAATATCCCTTATATGAGACAGTATTGGAATGAAACACAAAAGAGAACAAGTTCACCATTATTTTCCTTTCTTTGTTTTAAACATGAAGGAAGGTGTATGTTATGGGAGGACCCAGTAGCGATCCCTACATCAAGGTTGCCTGAAGTTTCCCATTACAAAGAACTTTAGTGACCTTCCCTTTGAGAGAAGCTCACATCACAGTTTTGTGCAGCAGGCCTTTACTCTGCAGCAAAGGAGATGCATTTGCAGTAAAGATGCGTTCTTTCTTTGTCCTATGAAATTCCATTCAGGTTTGGCTGAGAGATTAAGAAGCGTTATTTCCTTCTTTGCATTTTTGTTTCCCAGGAAAATTTCGGCAACTGGCCAAAATCATTAAAGAGGCTGAAGCTAGGCTCAAACTGCTGCCAAAGCAGCAACAGACCCGGTACTGAAAACACCATCTCTGAACATCTGGCACAGCTGTGACAGGAGGGGCAGAGACAGCTGGGTTTCCTTCTGCGATCCCTTCCCTATTGCAGCCATTGAGGGAGCCCTGGCATCACACTGAACTGAAGCTTCCTAAGTCCCAGGGGAGGGAAGAAAGACAGTGAAGTTTAGCTCCCCCTGTAATTCATCCCTACCCAGTATAAAATCTGACCATACTCAGAAGCCCCAGTTTCTGATCCAAGCCTTCCTTTTCAGGGAGACTGGAGTCCCAGAGTTGGAGAGTGAGAGCTAAGCCAGACTCCGCCATAGTGACCAGAGAGCCAGCACATGGACACACCCCATACCTTAGGGGAGCCACATGGGAAAGGAGCCCCTCCACATCCCAGAAAGGAAAAAGTAATTGTGTTTCTTCTGACCAACCTTTGCACCAGGCAGTTGGTGCCAGGGGCCCAGTGTTTCTCACTCCGAGATAACAGCCTTCTGCTGCTGTCAGGTGTGGCCAACCCTCAGTATGCATGCCACAAGTGGCACAGAGCTGCTCTGTGGCAAGCAAGCCCTGGGTGCTCAGCAGGCCTGTGTGAGTAGGCAGGTATTCGATCTGGCTTTGGATCTGGCCGCTTTGGATGTCAGCGATCCGATCCAGAGCTCCAGAACAGTTTCCCACTTCGATCCAGCTGGAGCGGCTCAAAAGCTTCGCAGCTGCCTCGGTGATCCGGCCATAGGGTATAATGGGGGATCAATGAAATATCTATAACTTTGTTGTTTTTTGTCTGATTTGGGTGAAACTTGCAGGGGTGGTAGCCTCTGCTGAGAGCACGAAGTGTCAAGAAGATAGGTCCATTGGTGTGGGGGGAACAGCACCCAACATTCTTAAAAGCAAAACTCATGTCACATGTATATGTTACACCATAGGGGTGGTGAAAACTGCAGGGATGATGGCCCTGGCTGAGGCCACAAAGCCTGCCAAGTTTCAAGGTGATAGGAGCAGGGGTTTGGGGAGAACTGCACCTCAAGCTGCTGACAGGCAAAACTCGTGACATAGATGACCCTGTGTGTGTTAAGGCGCAGCAGGCTGAAAATTGCAGGCGTGGTAGCTCCTGCTGAGGCCACAAAGCCTGCCAGCCATCAGGGAGATAGGTGCAGGGGGAATTTGGCTTCTGGGGAATTTGGCTTCTGGGGCCCTGCACCTCAAGCTGCTGACAGGCAAAACTTATGATGTAGGTGCGTGCTTGGGCGACTGCATCTGTCTTGGGGCACAGGGGGGTGAAATCTACTGCAGGCCTGGGTGCTGGGCCCTGCTAGGCCACAAAGCCTGCCAGCTGTATATGTGTCTCGCTGGGGGAGTCTGGCTTCTGGGGCCCTGCACCTCTGGCTGCTAACAGGCAAAACTCATGATGTGGGTGGGTGGGTGTGTGTTAAGGTGTGCCCTTCCTGGCACTGGGGCCTCTGCACAGCATGGCGGTATGCCCCAGTGAGGCCTCCTTATCCCCTACAGACTCACGCCCAGTCCACCACTTTATGTGACAACAGGTAAAATAACTTAGCTGGCTCAACAGTCCCATGGGATGCCCCTGCCCACTGTGGGTCAGGGAGGCCTGACTGAGGGATGTAGACATTGGTGTCAGAAGCAGGCTGGCTAAGTTCGCTGACGACACCAAACTGTGGCGTAAAGCATCCACACTTGAGGACAGGAGGGTGATCCAGGCAGATCTTGACAGGCTCATGATATGGGCAGATGAGAACCTGATGGCGTTTAACACCAAAAAATGCAAGGTTCTCCACCTTGGGAGGAAAAACCCGCAGCAGGCTTACAGGCTCAGTAGTGCTACGCTGGTTAGCACTACAGATGAAATGGACTTGGGGGTCATGATTGACCACAAGATGAACATGAGCCTTCACTGTGATGCTGCGGCTAGCATAGCGAGGAAAATGCTGGCTTGCATCCATAGATACTTCTCAAGCAAATCCTGCAATGTCATTCTCCCTTTGTACTTGGCCTTGGTGAGGCTGCAGCTGGAGTACTGCATCCAGTTTTGGGCTCCACATTTCAAAAAGGATGTGGAGAAGCTTGAGAGATTCCAGAGGAAAGCCATGCGCATGATCAAAGGTCAGGAAAACAGACCTTATGATGAGAGGCTGAGAGCCATGGGACTCTTCAGCCTGGAAAAGCACAGGCTCAGAGGTGATCTGGTGGCTGCCTATAAGTTTATCAGGGGTGACCACCAGGATCTGGGGGCACGATCGTTCATCAGAGCGCCCCAAGGGATGACAAGGTGGAATGGTTATAAACTCCAGCAAGACCATTTCAGGCTGGACATAAGGAAGAACTTGTTTACTGTCCCCAAAGTCTAAAATAGCCTGCCATCAGAGGTGGTTCAAGCACTTACTTTGAACGCCTTCAAGAGAAAATTGGATGCTTATCTTGCTGGGATCCTATGATCCCTGCTGACTTCCTGCCCCTGGGGCAGGGGGCTGGACTCAATGATCCTTTGGGGTCCCTTCCAGCCCGTATGTCTATGAAAAAACACCAGTATCAGCAGCAGCAGCATCAAAGGTAGCCAAACAGAACTGTCACAGAGCCTTTCTTTTTATAAAGGAATTGACAGCAAGAAGCAAAGATGTTGTGTTGTGTTGGACATATGATGTTACTCGTGGTGTGTAATGGGTTATCTTGTGTTTTTATGTCGATATGTTTATTATGAAAAAAAGGAGTACTTAAAAAAGTATATCTTTGGAAGCTTTAGGGTTGAAAACCCCTTTGTCAGGCTGAGGAAGTACCTGCAGTTGGTCCCGGGTAGAAGGAATAGTAAAGAAGCCAGAGGCTGGCCTGGCCCCCAATGCAGGCAAGAAAGCCAGTCAGTGAAAATAGAAATGGAGGCATCGGGGGGGTGAGGAACAGGCTGGGGTGGGGCGGGGGCGGAAAGGGGGATGTAGCAGCTCAGGTAAAAGTGCAGAGTGCCTGGGGTGTCAGATGTCCGGCAGGTTTCAGTGTGCCGGAACTCCACTGTGTATATTGAGTCCATGAGTTTCTGTACCTACTACCTAGGAGGCTGAAGTACAGTTCATAGGCCCAGCTCTGAAAAGTGGTTTGTACATTCAAACAAGCACCTAACCTCATCACCAGAACTGAAGCCAACTTCCTACAGCTCAAAACACAAAACCTGCCAACCATCTCCAGTACCCCCACAAACTGCACACCAGACTCTCAAAGACAGCAATACCCAGCTACTTGTGGGGGCACATTCCTCACCAAAAATACACTATGCCTCCAGTCTCTCTGGCCTGATCCTGAGAGAGAACAAATTACAATGCAAACCACTTTTTGGAGCTGGGCCTATTAACTGCACTCTTCATCAGCCTCCTAGGTAGTAGGTACAGAAACTCATGGACTCAATATACACAGGGGAGTTCTGGCACACTGCGACCTGCCGGACATCTGACACCCCAGGCACCTCTGCACTTTTACCTGCACTGCTACATCCCCCTTTCCCCGCTACCTTCCACCCCAGCCTGTGCCTCCCCCCCAATGCCTCCATTTCCATTTTCACTGACTGACTTTCTTGCCTGCATTGCAAGCCAGCCCACCCTCTGGCTTCTTCACTATCCCTTCTATCCAGGACCAACTTCAGGTACTTCCTCAGCCTGACAAAGGGGTTTTAAACCCGAAAGCTGGCATCCTGGGCAGCTAAGCTGAGCTCACAGAGAGCCTCACAACTGCACTGCGACCAGCAAGCATCAGGCCTGTCAAAGACGTGACAGATCTGGGCGTTCCCCAGCCAGGACTTCGTGCATGTGTACATTACCTGAAGATAATGGTGCCTCCTACCCGCCTTTCACCAGGGGATTGTTGGTCCTGGAATTTACCAGGCTGCCACGCCACCAGCAGTCCCACCAGGCCTCCCTACCCTAGCAGGATGCAGTTTTAGTGGTCATGCCCAGGATTGGGGCCTCCTCCTTCCCTATAGCCCCAATCCCATACCTCCAAATTCATCCTGGCAGGGGAATGAGCTCAGCAGGGACATGTTCTTCCCCTGCTGGCTGGTGATGCAGTTAGTGACCCCTCCAGCTGACAAAGGGGCATTACTCGTCTTTTAAAAAAATCAAAAAAGAAAATTGGTGCAGACGGAGTGAGGAGGGTGCAGGTGGAGCTTGAGGAACCCCAGCAGTGGGAGGTTCACCTTGAGGAACACCAGCAGCTCCACCAACGTAGGATGCAAGCAGGTGCCGTGGGGTGTCACAACATCCCCAGCAATGCTGAACACCCTCTTGCTTGGCACACTGGTCGGTGGACAGGACAGGTGTTGCTGGGCAACCATGGCCAGATCCTGCCACATCTGGCTGCATTTTGCCCAGTAGGCCAAGGGGTCGCAGTTCAGTGGCTCCACATCCTCAGTGAGATAGGTATCCACCAAAGCCTTGGTGCTCCCTGCCTGAGGCTGGGGTCTGGTGCGTTTGGACCCCAGCACTGAAGCCATGCCCATGGCCCACATTGGCAGTGCCTGGCATGGAGGAGACTGGCTGGTGCTAGTGCTGGTGCCGGTGCTGGGAGTGCTGGCACAAGAAAGTGGATCCCCCTCTTCCACATCCCCTTGCCTTTGCACTTTGGCCTCCCTGACTTTGTTGACCAGCACCTGTGCCCAGTGATCAAAGGTTTTGGGGCTGCCAGTGCACATGCTTCCCTTCACCCTTGGGCCACACATGCCTGCCATCATGTGAACCATACTGGACTGCAAGGGATCCAGCCGTCTCCTGATGCCCTCCGTCAGCTGCCTCACCAGTGCCTGCACGTCTGGTGACAGCGGGCCTGTCCCAGCCAGGAACATTGATCCCCTGGAACTTCTCCATGTGGTTCTCCACTTCCCTCACCTGGCTGAGGAGGGCATCGCCAGCACTAAGGGTCTCAATGGCCTCGAGGAAGGTCTTGAGGACCACCAAGATCTGGGAGATAGTACCCCATTCAGCTCTGTGCAGGGGGTCCGCTGATCCCAATCTCCCCAAGCAAGGCCATCTCATGGATGGCCTTCTGTTGCTCCACCAGCCTTTCAAGCATCAGGTATGTAGAGTTCCACTGACTCTCCACATCCTGCATGATTCTGTGCTGTGGCATGCTGAGCTCTGCCTGTTTCTCCCACAGCATCTTGCCTGCCTTGATGCTGTGGTGGAAGTAGCCCACCACCTTCCTGCATTTTGAAATCAACTGGCTTGTAGCAGTAGTGGTGGTGGCACCATCACTAGCAGCCCTGTCCCCCTCCAAGACATTCCTCACTATGAGGTGCAGTCTGTGTGCCACACAGCGGATGCCAACAAAGTTGGCATCACAGACTGCCTTCACCATATTGGCCCCATTGTCGGTGACCATGAACCCGCGGGTGAGCTTGGCAAGCCCAGCGAGCCACTTCTGCACCATGTGGTTCATGGCCCCCATGATCTCCCTTGCCGTGTGGGACTCATCCAGCACCTTGGCTTGCAGTAAAGTCCACCGACGGCCTGACCGATCACACCAGCACCCTGTGAGGGAGAGATAGGCATGATCTCCACCCCAGCTGCTCCAGATGTTAGAGGTGAAGTGCAAGGCTGCCTGCAGCCCTGCCTTGCACAGCTCCTCCCTCAAGTACTCCCTGCATGCTTCATACAAGGAAGGTCTGCTAAAGCTGGTGCATATGTGCACTTTGTAAGATGGGGCCAGAAGTGCTACAAACCGCCTGAACCCTGGACATTCAACTAGGGAGAAGGGCTGGCTATACAGAGCAAGCATCTCCTCAATGCTCTGGGTGATCTCACGTACCTTGGGAATACACCCCCCTTTCTGTCCACCTTTCCCCTACTGATCCAGGGTGGCCTGCCTCTGCTTAGGGGGAAGGGGGCTTTGGAGCAAGTGGGGGACTTCCCTTTTGGCACGTTGGCATTGGTGCCAGGCTAAGGAGCAGGAAGAAGGACAAGGGTGTGGTGCCTCCCCAGAGGCATCAGCATCGCCGTGATGGAAAAGTGTCTCACATCTTTGCCATGGTTTGTGCCTTTGGCAATGCTGGCAGATGGCAAACCTGGGATCATCTGTCAGTTCAAAATGCTCCCACACTATACTACTCTCCCGCTTCTGGGTTGAGGGTCAGGATCCTGCCTTATCCCACTCCTCAGCAGGCTGAGGCTCAACAGCAGGAGAAGCTGCCTCAGCTGAGCCACCTGCCTTCACAACCTTAGCCTCCTCCAAGGTGCTGCTTTCTGGAGAAGACCTGGGTCTAGGGGAAATCTGAGGGGTGTGGAGAACAAACTCTGATTCCCCCTCAGTCTCCAGAATTACCTGAGCCAGCGCGCTCAGCATCCCTGGTTTCAGCTCCAGCTCCTCCTCTGGCAGTGGGAGGTTCACTCTGAGAGATGACATTGGGGTGGAGAAGACAGTGATTCCACTGCTGGTGCCCACTTCTGGACCGAGCGGAGGTGGTGCAGGTGCAGGGACATCAGGTGCAGACACTGCTCCCACGGCCTGGCTTCCACTGGCAGCACTGATGTCATGGCTGCTTGGGAAAAGAATGTGTCTGTGTTTGGGGGTGAGGGGGGGATTACAGCTCTAGCTCTCCCCCTATCCCCTCTCCCTCCCCTGCCAGAAGACCTGGCACCTGCCTTTCCAGCACGCTTCATATTAATCTTCCCTGTGCCACAGAAGGTCTCTGTGTATGTCACTCCTTTTGTGTTGTGTGTTTTAGTCCCCTCTGTTGCATGTGTGCACTGGACTCTTCTTTGATTGTTTGCTTCAGTGTTAAGAGCTATGTAAAAATTGTGCGCTGTGTATCTGTCTATCATCTTCTCCTATGAATATTTGATTTTTCTTCTTTATAGTGTGTGTGTGTGTGTGTGTGTGTGTGTGCGTGCATGCGTGCAATCTGTGTGCCTCCCTGCACAGTGATGGATCATACTGGCAGGGAAAACACAGCTTTCTTTTTTCAAAGTTTGCACACAAAAAAGGGCAAATATAAATTGAAAGAAATGAATTGAATAGTACTAAGAAATGCTATGCTAAGCTAAGCTAAATCCTACCCAATCTTTTCTAACAACAAAAAGGAGCAGGCAAGTTCAACTACTGAGTAAAGCAACCCGGCTGTCTTCTTGGGTACCTTTCTCACACAGTTCCTGAGAAGGAACAAGCTTGCAAAAGGCACAGCATGCCTCCAAACAGAGGCTTTTATGCTGTTTCTAGGTCCCTCCCCCCAGACACTGTCATTGGAAAGGCAGCCAGAGAAAAATCCTTCTCACTGGCCACCTACACATGTCAGTCTTCCCCCTGCCCCTGCTTCTCCTCCCCTCCCCTCTAACTTTCACTTTCAGCCTCTGAAACTTGTCCGAAGCATCCAAAACTTTTCCAAAGTGCTTCAGAAGCTCCGAACCACTTCAGACAGCCTGAATGAGCTAATGCTTCGTTCTGGGCATGCTGCTTCGGATGCCAAAGCATCTGAAGCAGCCCCGGATCTGAAGCATGATCCAAAGCCTCGCATAGCCCTAGTGCTCAGTAAAGGGAGGTACCAGAATGGAAGCAGAGGGCTAGCTGTGTGCAACAGAGCAAGGGCAGGTTGCTGCTGTCACAGGAGGTGTCACTGCCAAGTGCCAAGTTAACTATTCCCTGGCCCTGCAGCTGCAGCTAAATTAAGGGCTTTGGATTCTTGCTCACCATGCAAAACTGAGGTGATTGCGGAGCCAGGGAAGGGTTAACATGTTTGCTCCACACCACTGAGGCCAGAGCTCTTCCCTGCCTCCATTCCAGTGCCGAAGGGCACAGACTCTACCAGATAGCCTTTGCCAGGTAGGAATCAAAGCACTTGAGAGGAAGCCTGAACTTGTGTCATGCCTGCCAGACAGGTTTGTCATCACTGAACCAAGTGGTGGATGCTGTTGTGTGTTGCAGTGCTGAAGGTTTACATTCAAGCCTTGTAGACAATGATGATGAGAGTGTGGTTTTATGACAATAATCCAAGATAATTGTCTTTTACCTTCTCCATTTGGAAAAGCACAGGAAATTACATACTAACTTTGATGAAAGAACATTATTTAGGTTGCAACGTCAAGCACTTGACACTTGGGAAATGCTAGAATTAGAGTTCTCTCTGCAACCTTGATTCAGTTCCTTTGTGTATGCCTCATAATACAGTCTTTAATTACACAGTCAAACTATGTTTGTCTACAGAACTCTTCATTCATTTCAGTAGTTATATAAACAGCAGTGGTGAATTAAGGTTGTGTGGAAATTTAGCATTTCTTAACTTTGTAACCTAAACACCATTCTTTACCACAGTTTCTGTATGTCATACACTTTTATTGCAACACATTTACTTACCACCCATGAAAGATTTGGTGTAAATAAAAACCCAGCATGCTGGGAGATGCAGCAAGGGACAGCGAGGAGAGAGGAGCTCCAGAGAAGACCATCATCTGGACCCTGCCTGAGCCTTGATGGTGCACAGGTTGGCACACAGAGAGCCAGCCCTAGGAGCAGCTTGAGGCTGCTCGGGCCCCACACAGTGCGCCAGTTGGCGCATGGAGAGTCGGCCCTGGGAGCAGCTTGAGGCAGCTTAAGTTAGCCCCAGCTCTGGGCTGGATAACCAGAGCTCTGCAGTGTGGCTCAGCATTAAACTAAAAGAGCCCTGGTGCCCAGAGCAGGACCCGGGAAGGGGAAAGACCCCTGGTGTGGGGCTGAGGAACTGGAGCCAGTGGGGGCTTGGCTCCTTTAGGAGCTCCCTGGGTGCCCAACACAGGGCACAGAGCCCAGAGGGAAGAACCCTCAACTCGAGGCCAACGGCTCCAAGAGGCCTGAAATGGTGTGGGGGACCCAGAGGCCAGATCAACAGCCCCCAGAGGAAGAACCATGAGTTACCAGGAACCAACGTCCTGCAGAGGGGAGTGGGCCTAGGGGGAGAAGAGCCTACCCATTTGAGGGACCAAGTGGTTGGAACCCAGATAGGGTGTGTCTAATATCTGGTATAGTTATGTTTTGTATTCGGTATCTATTGTTATTGTTGGTGTTGTAAATAGTTGGGTGTATTAATTCTGTATAATGAGCTCTGTAAGGATATCTTTATTAGCTAACCCACTTGTGGTATAACCTTGCTGGACTGACTGTCCTGGGATCCACCCCTCTTCCGGGCCTGAGGCACAGGTACTTACCAAATGCCTCTCAGGCCGACCTCCTCCGGCTAACAGACTTTATATGTATATTTGTGTCTATATATGTAATTATATCTATCTTGAAGAGACAGAAATCTAGAAGTAAGTCAAGAGCCAGGGGACCTGGATAAAAACTTAGTAAAGATAGGCAATTGGAGAAGTCTAACAATGTTCTTAGGGAGAAGACAAGACAATCAGTTAGATACCTAAAGTGATTATACACTAAATGCAAAAAGCATGAGGAATAAACAGGGAGAACTGGTGGTCCTAATACAGTTGAGGAATTATGTTGTAACTGGCATTATGGAGATATGGTGGGATAGTTCACAAGAGTGGAGTATAGCCATGGATGGGTATAACTTGTTTAGGAAGGGTAGGCAGGAGCAAAAATAAAATGTTGGTCTAGATATAAGGGGTGATGTACATGTGTTCTGAACTGCAGTATGAAGTGGAAGGTAGGCCTGTTGAAAGGTTAAAGAAAAGAGCATCGGGGGGGATGTCATGGTGGGCATCTGCTACAGGCCACCAAGCCAGTAGAGAAAGGGGATGAGGCTGTCTTTTAACGACTGACAGGCTTCCAAATCACGGGACTTGGTTCTCATGGGGGACTTCAGTTACCAGGACATCTGCTGAGAGGAAAACACAGCAATGTACAAGCAGTCCATCAAATTCTTGGAGTGTGTTGGGGATAACTTTGATACGGATTGTAGAGAGGCCAACTACAGGGGGAAGCTCTTCTTGACTTGCTTGGAAACAGGGAGGAATCGGTTGAGAATGTGGGTATGGAAGGCAACTTGGGTGACAGAAACCACTGGCTCCAGAAAACCAGACTAGCAAATTCAGGGAACTGTTGGTCAGGATGCTCTGGGACGCAAATCTGAGGGGGAAAAGAATCCAGGGGACCTGGCTGTACTTTAAGGAGGCTTGTTAAAGGACACAAGAGCAAGCTATCTCAATGCAACAGAAGAACTGGAAGTGCAACTAATCCTTTCAATTAGCTGAAGCTCAAAAAAGAATCCTACAGAAAAGGGAAACCTGGTTATCGAACGTAGAAGAGTAGAAGAGTGTTACACGGGCATGCAGGCAGGAAATTAGGAAGGTCAAGGCACAATTTTTGATGCAACTAGCAAGGAACATAAAAGGTAATAAAAAGGGATTGTACAACTATGTCACAAATATATAGAAAGACCAAAGAAGATATGGGTCCCTTACAGAATGTAGAAGGCAATGTAGTTATGGATGGTGAAGAGAAGTCTGAGCTATTTATTGCCTTTTTTACTTCAGTCTTCACAAATAGTGGTGGCTTCCAAATGATGAGTTCAGTTGGCAGCAAAAATAGGGAAGGAGCCAAACATCCTAGAGTAATGGCAGAACAGGTTAGGGATTACTTAGAGAAGCTAGATGCTTTCAAGTCAGCAGGGCTGGATGGGATGCACCTTAGGTAATTGTCTGAGGTAATTTCAGACCTATTGAATACTGTTTTTGAACTCATGGGGTGCCTGCTCACAAACACTCACGTGAGGTTTTCAGAGCAGCAACCCTATCTATGGCACCACAAACTAAACATGCCGCACACACGTGTTCACTGTACTGCTAATTAGCAGTGTGGTGGGGAGATCCTGATGTAAAAAAACCCAACAAAAAACGCATCCAAAAAAGTGATGTGGTGCACGTGGCAGTAGCAGATGCTGCTCAAAACCAGAGCCTGGCTGGCCACAGCCATGCTTTAGCTGCTGGCCAGGCTCAGTCCACCTGGATCACTGCTGCTGCAGCCCCAGGGCTCCCAGGATCCCAGATGAGGTGGCTGGGGCCAGCACAGGTACTGGCCCCAGCCTCTCCTACCCCACCTGGGGTAATTTGCCACACTCCAGAGTGCATGAGCAGAGGTGTGCCTGGGAACAACTAGGTGCCTGGGTACCACTGCTATTTGTTCCTGGGGAAATGCATGTTCCCATGCAGGGGGGAGGCAGGAGGTCCACCCATGGAGGTCAGGTGGGGTCCTAGATGATTGGAAAAGGGCAAATATATTGCCTATCTTTAATAAAGGGCAGATAGAGGAATTACAGATGAAGTCAGCCTGACCTTGATACCTGGAAAGATCATGGAGAAGGTCCTCAAAGGATCTGTTGTAAGGCATCTAGGGTGCCTGCATGTATGCGGGGAGGCTGCTTTGATGCACTATAACTACTGTGCTAATTAGCATGCTCCAGCCAGCTTCCTCATCTCATGTACCAGTGTGCCTGTGCTTCAAAATGGCAGCAGGGGTGCTTTAACTAATGCTCAAGCTTTAGTTAAAGCACTCCTGCTGCCATTTTGAAGCACAGGCACACTGGTACATGAGATGCTGTGGGCTCTTTAATTAGAATGGCTAAGCCACTCAAATTAAAATGCCCTCCCTTAGCCCTGGAGAAAGCGTAAAAATGCCACTAGAGGAGAGCAAAATGATCAGAAACAGCCAGCATGAATTCACCAAGAGCAAATTATGCTTGACCAGCCTGATTTCCTTCCATGATAAGGTGACAGGCTGTGTGGATGGGGGCAGAACAGTAGGTATGATACATCTTGACTTCAGCAAGGCTTTTCACAGTCTCCCATGACATTCTCATTAACAAGCTAAGGAAATACTAGACTAGAGAAAAACTAGATAAAGTTCTATAAAGTGGACACATAACTGGTTCCATCATCATGCTCAGGAAGTAGTCATCAGTGACTCAAGGTCTAGATGGGAGGAAATGGAATTTCCCCGGAGGTTGGGGATTAGCAGGAACTTAATGCCTGTAAAACCTAGAGAAATTGCAGAATCTCCATTCCTTGAACTTTTCAAGTGCAGGTTGAACAGACAGTTGGGTGTGATGGTTTAGTCAGGGATGCTCCTGCTTTGAGCAGGGAGCTGGACTGGATGATCTTGTGTGGTCCCTTCCAGCCCTGCTTTCCTATGATCTTATGATCCATGACAGAATCCCTGCCACAAGGTACCTTAGAAGACAAACATCACTTAGTGTTGGTTCAAATTTTTTATGCATACACTTCTTAACCAGGCTCAGGATTCACATGAGAGACTGGAAGCAACATGAACCAGACCCTGCAAGCCTACCTAACATGAACAATCCTTACAGGAATAGGGTTTGCTTGATTATGATCAGGCTCTGTATCTGGGAGATACAAGAAAAGGACACAGTGCTGCTGAAGCACTGCATTTCATGTAGACAGCCAGAGGGCTGCTGTGAGGTATGTAACTCTTCAGATTGAAAGATGCTATGCTATTTCACAGCGGGACTGCCTTCCTTTTTCTTGGCATTGTATTCCACATTCATTGATCTGACAGGGCTGCACTATGAGCACCTCTGCTGTGGCCTTGAACTTGCAATTTCTAGGCTGTTAACCATACACCTTGGCACCCATACCATCCCAGCCTCTGAAGTGGTACAGAAAACTGATCTCATGTTGGGTTGCACTGTTCAGCAGACTATAATAGAAGTCCTACCCCCTACAGAAGCTGTTCCCAACCTTGGGCTCACAACCATATTTGGGGTCACAATGATAAAAATGGAGTTGCAAAGACAACCGACAGTGTCAACGAATTATGATGAAAATCACAGGAAATAGTGGGTTCCCCTTGCAGGCTGGCAGAGTTCCAGCCTGCAAGGGGCTGCGGGCAGCAGACAAGGGTGATCAGGCAGGAGGTGCCACATGCAAGTACACATGCACATGGCAGCCAGGCAGCATGGAGCGCAGCTCCCTCCAAGTAAGTCTATGGGGAGGGAGGGCAGACTGAGGCCCTCATGATGAAGGAGGCAGGGAGGGAATGGGGCAGGACTGGGGCCACTGGCCAACTGGACCAGTGCGTGGGGCCCACAGCTGGGAAGGGAATGTGGGGCCTGGCTGGGAAAGAAGGATAGAGCCAGGGAGCAGGATGGAGACATGGGCGGCTCCTCCAGGGAGAGGCAGGGGTGCTGGCTCCCTGCTGCTGTGTGCACTCCTGGGGAGGGAGGCATGGAGGGGGCACATGCCTCCCAGATTTGTGTGCAGAACAAGGGCAGATGTGCCTTGCATATGAAGATGGAGAAGCCCTGAGAGACCTTTTTTATAGCTCTGGGACAGTTAGAACATGCATGTGGAGTGATGTCTTCTTCCATTTCTAGGCCCCTACATGCCCCTCCCCCACAGTACTTTGTATTATATAAAACAAATGGCTGCAGATGCCTATGAAAAATACTCTATATACTAGTAAATGCAGGTGATATACCTGCCCATTTCCCAAATGGGTGGGAACTGCATGGAGCACAGGTCTGATCTGACTCTTGTGAAGTCAT
Organism: Crocodylus siamensis; assembly: GCF_052110815.1. NCBI lineage: Eukaryota > Metazoa > Chordata > Crocodylia > Crocodylidae > Crocodylus > Crocodylus siamensis. Next base: position 399,099,171 of record NC_143395.1, read on the forward strand.
TAGCTTCTCCATTGTACATCCTTTAACTGCTTTGTGAGCTGCAGTTGGCTGAATTGTACTGAGGATAAGAAAACAGTACATTGCCAGGCCTGCAAGCAGAATATTCTGCCTGCCAGAAATGTTGTGCCAACAGTTAACAGCTGAGATAACTTTGTCTGTATGTAGGATCAGGCCCATGGTGAGTGCACAGATCTAAGTCTGCTACTTCTAGCTTTAGTTTGTATATATTGTTTTGTGCTGTGTTTGGACGCTGCAGTTGCAAAGACGATGGCATAAATTAAACACAAATGCCCAAAAGCAATGACACAGTAAACAAATGAAACATTTGACAATGAAGCTAAGAGCATTACATGGTGTTTCTATTGGACATGTTTGGGACGCGAGACAAAAACACCTCAGATAAGATCTTGGATGATCTAGTATAACTAATCATCCTCAGCTTACCCTCTTGTTGAACAGTTTTGGGGCCACTTTAAGTGCAGCCCTGTGTTGGCTTTGATTAGTTTCCAGCTTCACCAGCAAGAGCACCATGGACGAGCAGGAAAGAATGTTTGCATATTCCCCATGACCATCTTGTAACAGATGTTCCTGAAACCACAAGCAGCTATAACCTCAAATCAAACACATGGCACATTGTTCTTCATCAGTCTCTCTTTGAGTTGCCAGGGCTCTCGCTGCTCTTGACCTGACACTACCTATGGAGATCAGCGATGTAGCTTGACAAAAATAACACATGCCACCCCCAATGTGATAATACATCACAGTGGAACCCAGCCAATGACAATTCAGCCTTCTCAAGGCACCAGGAATCTTTTATCAGCTGCCCACTGCCCGTGAGCGGTGCATCAAGGAGACAAGAAAATGTAATAAATCTGAGAGCCATTTTAATGAATCAAAGGGTGTTTCTGCTTATGTGGTTTTTAGAATAGTTATGAGACTGAGTCAGGCTAAAGTTCTGTTGGAGTCACTCATGCAAACTCCTTCAGAGGCAAGCACACTACATGGAGCAGCCATTGCCCTGAACTATTCAACGTGCTAGTTAGGGGTCAGGCAGTGGCACAGGCATTTATGAGTAAAGTTGTGGAAATGTGTGAGATATTAAGTGCTCCAACAGACCAGGTTTAAGGATCTTCAGGAACTCCCATGAAGTCTTGATATGACCATTTCCAGGAAGGATTAAGTTCCTATTTTTGCTTATTATTGTTGCCTGTTTGTATGGTGTCAAGGAGCCCCAGTCACAGACCAAGGCCACATTAAATACGTGCTGCAATACATACAGAAGCAGCAGCCATGTCAATGGGGCACATTTGCCATGGCAGCGGTGCTGCTCTTGGAACATGCCATGTGGGCTGCCTCCTGAACCAAAACCAGTGCAGCATCTGCCATGTGGCACTGTACATAGAAAAAACAACAAACTGTCCCTGATTTTCAGGGTTCTCTCTCAGTGGGCACATCTAGACAAGATGCTGTGCACAGTGGCAACAAGCTACTGCACAACACTTCTTGACAGTAGTAAAGAGGAAAAAAACTGTGCGGGGACAGTAATGCACGGTTATGCCAGTTACTCCACAGTCATTTAGTACTTGCTTATGCAAGTCATTTACTGAAAGGCTGCACAGTAACAACTGCACAGTGCGCTGACTGCGTAGACATGGCCAGAATTCCCCAAAAGCCCCTGAAATGGGACTTAGGGTCCAAATTTGAAAAATTGATAAAAAATCTGCTGATGCACCTTGCCCCAGATGTTCCCATAGTACTAGGAAGGGTCCTGAGTTAATCAGCTCTGCCTCTCCACCTGGTGCCATGCAAATGTGTCTAAAGGCAGTAGTTCCACAAACTAGAAGCCATGCATTACATTCATGTACAGCTGTACCTAAGATGATTAACTCTGCCTCTCAGCAGACCAAACTATCCCCTCCATCCCCCCAAGCCTAAGTGAAACCAGAAGTGGGACAGATTACTTCTGGTTCTGAAGGTTGGTGGGTCATGCAGAGACGAATTCCAGATTTTGTTAGCTAAGCTTTGCATCACTTAATGGGTGGGGTAATTAGCACAGAAACAGGTTAACTGGCCTTCTTGTCCCTCAGTGGTAATTAGTCCTGCTGCACTGTCTGGACGTAGCTTACCTGCTTCCAGTTCATAAGGCAGCCTAGCATGTTTGAGGGCATTGCTTTCTGAAGTAATAAGTTTAACTGTACAGACATGTCCAGAGGGCCCCTGACCGAAAGACCTTGCAGTCTCACTAGACAAGATACATACTTAAATTATCTAAAGGATATTTGATGCCCCAAAGCCTGTCCATAGTTTTCCTATACAGTTGGCTCAATAAAAGATATCACAAAAAAACCCCTTGCCTCTCATAACTATTATCTCCATTTTAAAAGGGTGAAGGTGGGAAACTGTGTCACCATGGTTGGTTCTTGTCTCACCAGTACTAGTTTTACCCCACCGTGAGCAAGAAGAGAATCAGAGCCCATGGGGCTTGTTCAAGCTCCACAAGACATCTAAGTAGGAATTGAAGGTGCAGACAGTAGTGACAATTTTTGCCCAATCTGGCCCCTAACAGCCCTCTACAGTTGTGACCAATCAGAAGTGCATGGCTATGGAGTGCTTTAATAGGCCCTGATCCTGCAAAAATCTGAACCCTCATTGCATGAGGGTTCAAATGAAAACACTTCAAAATGGAGCCCCTTCAGTAACTTGTGTCTGTGGTGCATCCCAGCCTGGCTGCTGTTTCCAGAATGGGAGCAGGGAAAGGGAGCAGAGGGAGCTTGTTCTGGGGTTGTTTATTAGTTTCATATGCCTTAACAGGGGCACACGTGTAGATACTGAGATGTTTACTGTGCAGTTTAGTCAACTGTGCGGTAAACATTTTGTGTAGATGCACCCAGTAGCACTTTAATTACATTGCAGCACCACCCTTCTGCTCTGTCTCAGCTGATGGCAGACATAGGTACTAAGCACCTTGGAAAGTTAGATGGACTGTTTCTTGAGCTCTTAATGTGTTCCAGACCAAGGAGACCATGCAGAATAGTTTAAGAAGGTATTTTAGGACATTTGTGAATTCTTCATTTGGATAGTATCCTGAATATATTTTCTCCAGCTACCCTCTCTCTCAGGATTTAATTTACCCCAACTGTGGCAGCTGGAAGTATTTAAGGATGAGCACACAATAATTTATTGCTTATTTGTCATGGTTTTAATTTTCTATTAATATTCCCTCTGTTTTTGAGGGAAGAGGATTCCCTCATTAAAGGGACAGCTAATGTTACTTGTATGATAATGGTATGGGATTTGGCAAACAAAAGTAGGTTAACAGACTAAGCATTGTTTACTTTGCACCAGTTATAAAACAGTTCTGTGAGTTGCCTTTAATTGGTTTTGGTTATGTCAGGGCCTTCAGTTAATTCTCCATCACTTGTAAGAACCCTTAGGTAACTCTCATCACAAAGAGGAATTCTTATAGACTTCAGTATTATTAGGCAAGAAGACTGAGCAGATTGTTAGTTGCTTTCAGCAGCAGGAGAGATCCAGGAGGTGATTAGCTTTGTTCTCATTTACAAAGCACCAGTGGGAATTTCTAAAGGGTTTCAGAGGCCCTCGGGATAAGGGCAAGAACAAAACAGCACAGGGAAAAGCAAATACAGCACTCCATCAATAAACCATTTAGAGATGCTACATCAGTAGTAAATTAGGAAGAAAGAATGGCACTCTAAAACCTTTTACATAGCAAAGGAGATTATATTTTTTAGTCCTACTTGACTTTTATAACAGCTGGACCATTATCAAATAAATAATGGTAAGCACAGGGAGTAAAGGTAACACCACAACATACTTGTAGTCACTGTATTAAAATTTTCAAGGACAGAAAAAGAAATGTGTTTTGCCTAGTGCTAATTATATAACTTTGACCTGGAGTCCGGGGTTAATGTGGGGAATTCAGTATTGAGAAGACTAAAAAAATGAGTCTATCGCTGGAGCAAGGTAACATTTAAACTCACCAAAACTTCCAATCTTCTGCTATTAGAGCACCCCCTGTTGGCTAATTCATGAAGCAGCACTGACTTTCTCATTGAAGGCTATTGCCTGACTAGCCAAACAGGAGCACAGATCATCAACAATAGTGCAGCTGGACAGACACCTGTCTTGTTAATATTTGAGATTTTGAAATATTTTCATCCCAATTTTGGATTAAAAAATTAGAAGCTCAAAAATGTCACAAATGAAAAATAATTTTAAAACAGTTCATAGCAACCAACAATTTGTTTTATCCATTTCAAAATGTTTTGCTTTAATCATAAACATTTTTTTTAATTCTTAAAACTAGAGCTTATATTTGGAAACCAAGTCATTTCATCATAGGGGGAAAAACAGATTTATTGTTCATTTTAAAATACCAAGTATGTTTCAGCAATTTAGAAATATTTTTACAGATGTTACCTGTCCTGCAAAGTGTCGGATTCAAAATGCTGCTATTTAGACCAAAATTTCTTGTGCTTCCTTCCTGACTAAGGGTGGATTTTTTTTACTGCAGGTTTCACACAAAATCTTTAAAAAATATCTTGTCTCATTTTAAAATCTTCTAAACACATTCTTTCACAAAAGGTAATCCAAAATGGCTGAATTTAAACTTCAAACTTCACATTTATAACTTGTTCCTTGAAAAAAGAAAGGCCTTAAGGAGCATTTAAAAATTGAACCCATTGTAATGTGTTCATTTGTCCACTCTTTTAAGTGCCCAGAAGTTAGGTATTGCACTACATGATGCCTGGAATGCAATAGACTACACTGGGTAGCTGGCCTCTTATATTTGCAGAGCATTATGTAGTTTAGATCCAAAGCAATGGGCATATAAAGGAGGGATCTGTTTAAACCATAGGAAGTCCTATGCACTGAATGTAAGTTTTAAACCCTTTACCCATTACAGCTAAGATGCCTCACTTAGGGCTGCAAGTAGTGCCTTCCCCCCACTGCCAATCCATCAGGGTCCATACCCCTGCAACCTGTTCTTGACTATAGGTAGTTATATTTATTCTTTAAAAGACTGAGATGAGCTACATTCTTTATCTTTTAAAACACAGCCACAAGTAGAGGAGATGGTGGCAATATCTATTTTTCAGCCATCAGATTAGAGCACTTGCCCAGAAAGTGAGTAGGCTTCATTTATTTCTCTGTAGGTGCATCTACATGAGATGTTTACTGTGCAGTAAACTAACTCTGCAATAAACTTCTCACATGTATATGTGTGCCCCTATTAGGCTGGAGTAAATTAATTTACTCCACAGCAGAATAGTCCTTGTACTTATAAATACAAGTACTGTTCTGCTGCACATTTTTTTTACTTTGCAGCAGCACCTGAGCAGACACTGCCCTGGTTGGCTGGGGCATGAAGATGCTTCAGTGCAGGGGCTGCCTGCTGGCTAGACCTGTGCTGAAGCACCTTCATGCCTCAGCCAGCCCCTCTGCAGCACTTTGAGCTGAGGGGAGCAGCCCCAGTCTAGCAGGCTGACCCCCCAGGCTCCTCTCTGAACCCTAGTTCTACCCTCAGTGTATCTATTATTCCCCACAGCTTGGTGTCATCTGTAAACTTGCTGAGGGTGCACTCACCCCATCTTCCAGGTTGCTGGTGAAGATATTGAACAAAACTAGCCCCAGGACCGACCCCTGAACCAACCTGTGGGCTCCATGCAGCTTGCAAAGGGTTAAGTTATGGCCCCTGGGCTTCTGCCTGGCCACCAGATCCCCCGCCCCCAATTACTCTGGCTACAACAACAATCTCTGTGGTCCTCCTCCTTTCTCTGGTTTCTGCTTCCTGTTTCTGCCCCTGGGTGGTAGGGAGTTATGGAGACCTAAGAGTGAGGCCATGGGCACGCAGTGTAGTGTTGGGGGGCACCTGCATGGACATGTGGTGCAGCTGCGGCAGGTTGGTGCCCACACAGGCACATGGTGGGAGTCCAAGCTGAAGGGGAGTCCATGTAGCATGCAACTTGGGGGGGGGGGGAAGGGGGGCTGTGGCTCGCCTCAAAGCAGTCTGCACAGTGTGCAGCCTCTGTTGATGACACACATGGAACATGTGACCCCCCGCTGCTTAGAATTTGGACAGCCATGGTTAACTTCATGATCTTACTGATTTATAATGTGGTGTCAGAAGACCCACCCACCATTGGCACAGAAGGCGGCAGATCACACACCTACTGCCTGGTAATTTTGTGGTTGGAGCAGTTGCACAGGAAGTAGGAGACAAGTCTCCTAATCACCTGTGGCTAAGAAGTGTTGACACAATCCCATCCCTCACGTTAAAGCTGGGCCACTGGGTGAAAACCAATGCAGAGCTTGAGTCTGTAAGGCAGTGCAGGGAGTAAAGTGCAGGTTCTGGGTTCTAGTTCCTTTTCCCAGTGCTGCTTATACATAATTCAAGCAAAATGCATAAGTAGTCAAAGGGGCCAGAACAAGATCTCTCTCCCTTTCTCCCAAGGGAGTACCTTCCTCACCAGGCTACAGAGTGAGGACTCCTTTTGCTTACTTTCCTCCTAGCTCCAATGATTCTTGCATTTCTTTTTAGCCATTGACCAGCTTTCCTAAGGTGTCCCCAGTCTACATAATCCCAGTCTGATGACTAAAGCACTTGCCTGGGATGTAGGTGCTGTCAGTTAAAGCTCCTCAGACTGAGGAGACCTAGAACCCAGCTCTCCCACTCCCTGAGTATGGGCATTAGCTACTAAACTATTGGACAAAAGACAGGCTCCTGATCCTTCCCTATCCTCTGAGTATGCCTAATGGATTGAGCCCTGCAGAGATGGAAGTAAAAGGAGACCCCAAGTAGCTTGAGACAGGATTCAGAATCTAACATACATATCTTATTCAAAACAGCACATGCACTGAGCATGCTCAATGGCTACATTTCCCAACATCAAGGTTTATTCTCACTTAAATGGCAAAATAAATCAGAACTGAAACACCTACAATTTCATGTATGCACAAACATTTAAGAGGACTTTGCTGAACTGTGCATTAAAGAAAAAGCAAGTAAAGTGCCAACTAAAACATGATAAATGGGCACAAATCCCTTTGGGTACCTATACATGAGCACCAAGGCTGCTCTGATGTGCTGGAATTACATCACATTCGAGCAGGCATGATTAATTGAGTCTGCTGGAGCATGGCAATTGCTGTGCTTCATCAGCCTCCTGCATCTCATGTATCAGCATCCCCGTGCTTAAAATGGCAGTGGGGGTGCATGGACTAAAGCCCGTCAAATATTAGTTCAGGTGCTCCCGATGCCATTTTTAAGCATGGGACACTGATACACAAGATATGGCAGTGCTTTAATTGGAGCCGCTCTAATTAAACGCTCTAATTAAAGCATTTCCCCCCACCTTACCCCAAAGTACGTGTAAAAGTGCCCTTTATGATCCTTAGCTGCATAGGCGATGCATAGGGAGGGCATGGGGGGAGGCATATGCCCCCCCGCCCTGAGATTGGCCCTTGCCGGCTGGGGAGTGGGGGCACAGAGTGCCTTTATGAGAGGTTTTGAACCACAAATGCCTGAGTAGGGTGTCTTCTCCTAGCACTGAGCAAAGCTATGAAGTGCCAAGACAGCAGGAATTTAAGAAACAGCCCTCCCCACCATTTGGATTTCTTCTTAGCTGATTTAGGTGGCTCTTTGCTTAGTGGGCTGACTTTGAGGTAACTAACTGCCCCCATGCATTAGCTTGGAAGCCTAAATCTGGAGGGGTGTGAGGGGGAGGATATCCACACAGTGTGCAGCCCATACAACATGTGACCCTCACTGATTCAGCCTGAGGCATGCGTCTCCCAGATGCTTATAAACTGGATAGCCCTATCCTAAATCATCCCTGTCCAATGCTCATCCAGCATCCTCTTGAAAACCTCCAGCGAAGGATACCCCACACCTCCCTGGACCATCTATTCTTCTGCCTTCTAACAGTAAGGAAGTTTTTCTTGAAATCTAATCAAAATCTTTGCTGCAGTTTAAAGCCATCTTCATGCTCTACCCCTGAGGCGAGGGACAACACTTGTTTTTCCTCTTTTTTGTCAACCTTTCAAATATTTGACCCCTGCTATCATGTCCCCTCCCTTAATTTCCTGTTGTCCAACTCATCCCCATACATGTGGACAAAAATGAGTTACAATTTCCCTTTGCTATTAGTAGGAACAGTTGTGTTCCAACACACTGTGTCCCACACAACCAACTTCTGGAGAAACAAGTCATAACCCTACATTTGTGACCTGCAATATTGTAACATGGAAATAAATCTGTCATCATCATGTCTGTATTACCACATCAACTCAAGATATAGGAACAGACTAGAGAGATGCAAAGTCTTTTGTCTTCAAACGCAAATACCCTGGTCACTTACAGTGGACGATGTACAATAGGGATCAGCCCTTCCTCTATATCCTGGCCCTTTCACCCACAAACTCCCTGGGGTCACAACGATGACCTGAGAGCTTGTTTCCAGCTATCTATTACATATGGCATTACAATAATAAACCACAAAGGCAAGAAATGATAGAAAAAAGAGGGGAATGTGACTGGATATTAGCTTTTGTTCTGAGAGATCTGAAAGTTACCCCTGGAGCAAAAGTCATTTGTTAAGGTTCACCTGTCTGGCTTCTTGTAAACAGATGCTTCCTTATAGATTCTTTACGAGGCCATAACACATCACATATAAAATCCCTATGACAGGCTTCTGGAGTGTTGTCTGCTGACCTTCCAGCTACTCCACACAGCAAAAAAGTTAACAAAGTAGCTTCCATCCTCTCTGTTTGTTATCACTATCTCCATCTGTCTCCTTTATCCTTCCCCATCCCTCCCTTCTGCTCTCCAGTTTGGAGGAATGGCCTCCCTGTGCTGGCTACTGGCTCTACTTGGTTTCCCTCCTTGGAGCACTTTTTATTAACCATTGACACTCACTCCTGTCCCCACTCTTGCATTAAGTGTCTCAAGAACTCCTTTGGTGCACACTTAACAGTACCCCCTAATAACAGAGGCGGCTAGTTTCTGTACAGTTTCATGCCCAAGCATCTGCACCAAATAGGTTATACTGGTTACTGCTCTCCCCTCCAGCAACATCTATGCAATCTATGCAGAGAGCAATTTCTTTCTGTCCTCCAGGAAAACAGGATGGGGCAGGGTGCGTGCTCTCCAGCCATGCGTGCCTCTCATCCCCTTGCCTCTCCACCACCTTCCTGTACTTGATGCCTGGTGTTCAGCATCGCAACCGGCCAAGGGAATCCCTGGCAGCACAGCCTGAAGCACAAATGCAGCCACACTAGGAATCAATCTGGCTCCTTTGTCCTTTCTCTTCTTCCTTCCTTCCTGCTCAGTCACTGCAGGGCTGTTCCTGTCCCAGCCACCCAGTGGCCCTCCCTTCCTGCCCAGCTTTGATGTGTCCCCTGACACTTGGACTTCTTCAAGGGCCAGTAGACGCTGGCTGGTGTACTCTTCTTGGTGTCCCTCCTTGGGGCACCCTTTGACCACCACCTGGGTGGGTATGTCCAGATCGGTGTGGACATTTGGTTCTCTGGGAACAAGTAGCGGTGGCACACCTTGTGCACATCACCCCGCACCCCACACAGGATGTGCACTCAGAGGCCCCCACCTTAAGGTGGCTTTTAGCTGTACTTGGTGGGCACGGGCCTGTTCCCAATGCACCTCAAACAGGTCTGCCCAGCCTTGCATATGCAGGGGCTCTTGGACTTGTTCAAAGGCCAGTGGGCGTTGGCCATGTGCCCTGTATGGGCCTCTTGGAGCAGCTGTGAGGATGCCCTGAGGCTGCCCCCAGCCGGACACTGCTTGTGGCAGCCCTGGCCCCGCCAGCACGCACGAGGCTGAGGGGGGCGACAGCTTCACGTGGACTCCTGTCCGCGCTGCATTCGTGCCCCACCCGGGCAGGTCTGTCGGCCTTGGCTTGTGCTGCCCGGCCCCGGGGTGCAGGTTTTTGTGTCGGTGGGTTGGGGGTGTTGTGTGTGTGCCCCTGGAGCGTGGGTTTGTGTGTGTGGGCGGGTATGTGTGTGCACCCTTGGTCCTGGGGTGTGGCGTGGTGTGTGTGCATGCACCTGGGGTGTGGGTTTGTATGTGGGGGGTGTGCCCCTGTGGGGGTGTGTTTGGGGTGATGTGTGTGTACCCCCACCCCTGGAGGGGTGTCTGTGCACCCCTGGGGTGTAGGTTTCTGTGTGTGTGGTGGGGGTATGTGTGTATGCCCCTGGCCCCAGGGTGTGGGGTGTGCGCACCCCCAGCCCTGCAGAGCGTGTGTCCCTGGGGTGTGGATTTGTGCGTGTGGTGGGGGACGGGTGGGCGCGTGGGCCCCTGGCCCCCCAGTGTGGTGTATATTTGGGGTGGTGTGTGTGCACCCCCGGCCCTGAGGTGTGTGTGTGTGTGTGTGTGTATCACTGGGGTGGACGGTATGTGTGTGCCCCTGGCCCTAGGGTGGGGGGGTGCGCACCCCCGGCCCTGCGGTGTGCGTGTGTTCGCGCTGCGCTGGGATACGGGGCGGGAAGGGCTGGCACCGCCCCTTGCATCCCGCCCGGCCGCATCCCTCCCTCCCGCCGACCGCGCTGCACTGTGGGCGGACGGACATGGCCGCCTCCTGCCCGCCGTCCCTCGCCTGAGCCGCCTCCCTCCCCGCCCGCCCGCCCGGCATGGAGAAGAGCTCCAGCTGCGAGAGCCTCGGCCCCGCGGCGGCTGCGGCGCGGCGGCCCAGCGCCGACTCGCTGTCCAGGTAGGTGCCGCCCGCCTCCGGGGTGTCGCGGGCCTGGGGCAGGGTCGGGGGTCGAGGGTGGGTGACTGGACACTTCCCTGGCGCGGGAGGGAGCCCAAAGTGAAGGGCCCAGGTGCAGCCCTTCACTGCCTTGCCTTCATCTTCGCAACCTGCTTGGCACAAAGGAGAGGACCTCGGATAGGGAAAGGATTTTGGCAGCTGCTCCACATTTCGTGCGGGGTTTGGCCAACGCGTGGAAGGCGGCACCAATTCCTCAGCTTTGTGCGGCCGTGGCAGACGGCCATCGGTGGCGGTTTGCGCTCGCTGAGGTTTGCAGAAATATTTTTGCTGGTGAAACTCCGGCCGGAGCGCGCGTCGTTTCGGCGATGTGATATGGTGAAGATGGTGTCTGACCTCCGGCCTTCCAGCATTGGCTAACTTCTCCATGTTCGAGGTCGCCACCTTGGCAGTGCTCTTTTAGCAGGGATTGTGCACGCATTTCCCTTGGTGCTTAAAGCAGGTGCACTGACGATGCAGAAATCCCATCCCCCGGCATCTTCCCGACGCGATGCCTGTGCAGTGCATTAGCCGGCTTGGGACCTTTTAGATCCGCCACAGTGACCCGCGGAGAGAGGACAGGCGCCTACTGGAGCGACGTAGACCAGCGCTAAAGGGGAAAGGGACGCTTTTCCAGAGGGTTTCACGGGGGAGAATCGGGGCGAGGTGACATGTTGGGTAGCCAGGTCATAGCTGTATGGGTCTAGAAGAAAAGGCAATCAGGACTCGTAGAGATGGTATCTTTTATTAGACCAATAAGATTTTTGGTCTGCAAAAAAAATTATTTAATTGCAAGCTTTCCGGTACAAACACCCTTCATCAGGCATTGCAGAAAGATTGTAAAAGTTCTCCTGGGAAATGCTAAGGAATGCTAGTCTGTGTCAAGGTTAACTAGCGCTAGTGATCAGTCACTAGCCCTTTCCATTCATTTGGCATCTTTTCCATTGAAAATATTAATTTAAACAGCTCCCACAGTATACTGATCACCCTCTTAATAGGCACCAGTCAGACCTGCCACTAGAGGGCTGATGAGGAAGGCAGGGCAAGGGGCAGCATGCCTGCCCTGCTCGTCAATTCTCTAGCTACAGTATAGGCGAGGAAGGAGGGGGTAAGGCCATTGGCGATGCATAGGTGTGTGCAGGTGATGTATGCAGGTGCATGTGCAGCCCCTGAGATTGGCCGTGCACCCCATGGAAGCACCAGCTGTGAAACTGGAAGTGCCGGCAGAAGTGCATGTACCGTTTTGCCGCTGGTGGTTCCGGGCTTGGCGATCAGCCTCTGGGGACCACCCCCCTGTTGGTGGTCTGGTGCCCCCCGCCAGACTCAGGGGACACCAGTTGCCTGTAGGTAAGGCCCCCCCCATACTGTTTTAATTGCTGCTCCTACCCCTTGCTGCCCCAGATCCCTTCTCTACCCTGTGATCAGCCTCTTTACTCTTGGATTGCCTCTTCACCCTCAGATCATTGAACAGCTACTCTAATCAGCTAGAGAGCAGTGGCGGCTGTTGCAGTGGGGAGGGGTTTTCCTTCCCTTCCCTTCCTGCTACCAAGTTTCCTACAGCCTGTGCTGCCCCATGCTCCCTGATCCATCCCTGCTGGGCTGCACAAATGCCTGGCAATTCTTTACCTCCTCCCCTACCTCTCCTTCAGTTGTACTGCCTGGTGGGGGCTGGATCTAAGTGAGCGGGGGCAGTGTGGTTTGCAGGGACCCCAGGAGCAGGCGGGGGGGGTACCCCCCACTGACACCTCTGCTACTCAGGCTGATTGGGGCAGCAGGACAGTGATCTGGGGGATGGAGGAGCTGATGAGGGGCAGAGCAGTTGTGGCAGGGGAGTGATCATGGGGTGGGGAGGGCAATTGATTGGGTAGGGGGAGCAGCAGACTGGTGGCTCCTCCCCCCTTTTCCCCTACCCACTCCATCTTCCCTCCTGCAATCCTGCCTCTCTCTCCTGACTTCCCTACCTCCATCCATTTTCCCTCCCTCTACCCCATCCCCACCCACCTGTTTACTAGGCTCTTCCCAGCTGTCAGTCATCATGCAATGCCTCCTGGGATACTGGAGGACTAAAAATGGTTTAATCTTAGGTGAACTCTCAATAAGTTAACTCAAGATGGGTAGCACAGCTCAAAGATAATCCTCACCCAAAGTGGCATAATATTAAGATGCATTTGTTAATGAGCTTTAATGTGTGATCATTCAAGTTTTAAGTGCTCTTAGTATGATCTTAATTGTAATGTGTAATCTCAGTTATTGGTCTTTTCAAATGAAGTGGATCAACTGTGCTGGACTGTGTCCTTGCACAGATGATCTGTTTTATTGGGTGAAATGCATGTTGCCCATTGTCCTTGCATGTTGAAGCTGTGGGGCAACGGGTGTCATGTTCTGTGGGGCCTGATGGACCCAGACCTGCTTGTCCCAAGAATTCCAGCACAGGATCAGGTCCCTCAAACCCTGACTTTCTTCACTTACTGAGATGTGCCCAGGAGATCCTGGGGGCACATCTGCATAAGTGGGGAGAATAGACAGGCACTCTGAGGGGCTTGAGGGCCCTGATTCTGTCTTGGGCTTCCTGGGGTATGCAGGATCAGGCCCCTTAAACTCCCAGACCATCTGCCCAGGGTGGCTGGAGAATGTGGGTGGCTCTGGGCTGCCTGCACTCTTGCACCATAAAGCAAACAGACATCTGCTACTAAATAGTAGCACAACTTCATACCACCTTAATCACAGTCACTATTTGTGGTGCAACAATGGTTGTGGACATCTGTTTGTTTAAGTCTTGGTGGTGCCATAAAGACGACATCCGTTTCCACCCATAGATACTTACTGACAGCAGGAGTAGTAAAACTTGGGGATCTTGGGTCTCATTTCAGGCTGTGGAAGGGAGCATGCTCCAGAGGATATAAACTCTTTTGTCCCAATCCTTTTGCTTACCCATCTATGACTCTTTCTCTTTACACTCTCCCTACCTAGGTAGTCCTAGTCTCCTTAGCTCTGGCTTCTCATCCTTGACTGTTCCTTTGGTGTTCAGTTGTTACTCTGTTTTCATATTTCCCATACTCACTGGTTTCCAGAGCTCCATCCCTGACATCTCACTTCAGTCTCTTTGCCCAACTACCTTTAGTTGCCTTGGCCTCCTCATCCATCTCAGTCTGTCCCTTCCACAGAGTTACTGACTCCCAGCTCCATTTTCCCTTCTCCCCTCCATGCCAGCCTCTATTCCAGGTTTATTCCCCTTCTTCTCCTTAGTGCTTTGTCACAGTCTACCCCCACCTTGTCCTTTCCTGCAGGTCTGACTCATCACTGCTTGCAAATCAGGCAGCCTGGGCCCAGCTGTGTCATTCAGAGTATAGGAGAAATAGGATCCTCACTTCAGGTGCCAAGGCTCACAGCCTGCAGTTGCTAGAAAGGTTCTCAACCTTTCTAGACTCAATTGACCTCTCTTTAGACTCAAGGCAACCCTTGGAAGATGCCAGCTCTTAGCTTTCATTCACACAAAAAATCAGAATGTTTTTGACACTGTGAATTCACATTGGAAAGCTCTTGGTTTATCTTGTGAATCATTTATAGGTGTTTGCACACCTAACAGTACCAATATGGAACACCATCCCATAGCACCCTTTAAATATGGATGTTTTACACCCTTGGAGCTGAGGAAATATAGCTCATGCGCTCAGCAGAGGCAGATTTTGGTAGCTGTATTCCTGCAGATTCTGTCTGTATTGGGCATGCTCCAGGCTGGGTGCATCTACTCGTGTGATAAGGCTCTTTTTTTAACGCGCATTAAATTTAGTACCTCCAGGGTGAAGTACTAAAGAAATGCACATTAGGTTGTCTTAATGTACATTAATGAATGCGTACTGTTTTTAAGGCACGCTTAATATGCAGTAGTAGCCTATTTTACTGCATGTTAGCATAATTGCATGTTTTTTATGTGACGTTTTAATGTGCATTAAATAGGCGACACATTAAAGTGCATATGTAGATGTGCTCACTGAGTTGGAGCAAGACTTTCTTTACAATTACAGCTCTTAGCACAGTGACTGTTAACCAAGGGGATGCAACATCCTGGGGTACTGTGAAATCTTTCTAAGGGTGCTAGATTTCCAAGCGTGTTTGGGGCCTGGAGACACAGGCAGGTGCTTGGTTGGTTTTGAAAATCTCTTCTAATGTCTATTTGTGCCTGAATAATTTTAAATATATGGCTATAATTGTCTAGATTATTTTTTCAAATTTTGATGGGATTTTTTTTTAAAAGAAAACAGCCAGGTACAATAGAACCTAGTGTTTTTCAAGCTACTAAAGATGCACCTGACAAAGAAAGTAAATTGTGAAACAACAAATCTCACTTCTCGCAGTGCTTCTCTGAAGTAAACATTTGGAATCTTCTTATTTTTTTCTCATTTGTCCTGTCTAAATGGGGTTGTTATTGTGGATCCCGGCTCTCAATGGACTTTGGTCATATGTATCTTCTTTTTCCAACTCCTTTTCTCTTGCGTCCCTCTCCACTATATCTCTCCATCTCATCTTCGGTCTTCCTCTTCCCCTTTTCCCTGATGGTGTCATTCTGGCAACTTCTTTTCCCACATATTCTTCCAGACTCCTTTGAACATGTCCATACCGTGCCATTCTTCTCTTTTGTACTTTCTTAAATGCCTCCACTACCTTTATTGATCCTCTGATGCAAGTACAGTATTCCTCACTTGAATCCATCTTTGTCACTTGCACTTCCATCAAAGAAATCTTACCTCTGTCACATTCAGTCTTTTTTCTTCAGGGGCCATGTCTCCACTCCTTATGATGTGTTGGAGGCACACATGCTTTTCCCTTCAGCTTCACTGTGTGTGGGAGGATGTCGCATAATGTTTCTGTCACCAGTTTCCATTTTCTCCACCCAATTGTTATTCGATGGTCCAGCTCTTTATCTAACTCTGTATTCCACTCAACGGTTGACCCCAGATATTTGAATCTGTCAACTTTTTAAAACATATTTTTCATTGATTTTCACATTTCCAACATCAGGAACCTCCAGGGAAATCACAGTGCATATATTCCATTTTGGGTCAACTAATCTTCATTCCTCTTCCCCACTAGCACTTCTCTCCAATGGTCTAGTCCAGCTTGCACTTCCTCTAGACTCTCAGTGTAAATGACAACATCATCTTCAAACATCATAGTCTAGGGTGGTGTCTTTCTTACTGGTTCAGTAAACACATCCGTCATGACTGCAAACAGGAACAGACTCAAAGCTGACCCATGATGTACTCCCACCTTCACTCCAAAACTCTTTGTCTCTCCTGAAATCTTCCTCACTCTTGTTGTACATTTCCGATGCATGGTCTTCATGGTTCTACCACATTTTTATGGCATCTCTTTAACTCTTAGGCATGTCTATATTTTTTTCTCTGGGTACGTGATCAGAGGTTTTTTCCAGGTCAATAAGAATGAAATGGATATCTTTGCAACCTTCCCTGTATTTCTCCATCATCTGTCTTGTTGCAAAAACCAGATCCATGGTAGTTTCCCCCAGCACAAATTTGTACTGACCATCCAGCGACCATTGAAGTCCTTAACCGATTCTCCACCACTCTTTCCCATGCTTTCCAAGTGTGAGATGTCCACTTGACTCCCTAATAGTTGCCACAATCCTGGACATCATCTTTCTGCTTGAATACTGGCATCAACACATTCCCTTTCCATTCATTTGGCATCTTTTCCATTGAAAATATCAATTTAAACAGCTCCCACAGTATATTGATTCTTTCTTCCCCCAAGACTGCAAACTTCCACTGTTATATTATCAGGTCCTGTTACTTTTCCATTCTTCATTTTCTTCAGTGCTCTTTTCACCTCCATTCTGCATATGTCAGTCACCATACCTTCGTTTTCTGTGGCACTTGCTCGCAAACTTCTTGGGTTTTCTTTGTTCATTAAATCTTCTGAATATTTCTTCCACGTGTCTTTAATCTTTTCTTCATTTGTCAACAGTCTCCCAGATTCGTCTTTGCTTATTCTCACATACATCGCATCCCTTGTCAATCTCTATCTTCTTTTAGCAATCCTGTACACTTCCTTCTGGCCCGCTTGCGTTTCTAGCCTTTGCCACAAATTGCCCATTGCAGCGTTTTTGGCCTTAACAAAGGTCCTCGTTGCCCTCTTCCTCCCCGTTTTGTATGCTTCAAAGTCCAGAGGGTCCCCTGTATCTTTCCATTTCCTACATTTCTCCTTCTTCTCCGTTACCATTTCCTGGACCTCCTCATTCCACCACCACGTTTCCTTCCCAACAGGCATCTTTCCAGATGACATTCCACAGAGTGGCTTTCCTGATTTTATCCATTGCCTCTGGCTCCCAGCTTTCAGGGACTTCTATTTCTTCAACCTGTATTTCTTCCTACATTCTTGCTCTGAAGGCCTCTTGTGTTTCATTGTCCTGCTGCAGCCTCCATCACTTAATTTTCTGAACTGTTTGATATTTAGTATGCTTCGCTCCTTTTATCGTCATGGCCATGACAGTAGCCATTCTACGTTGCATGGTAACGTCTTGTCCTGGCATTACCTTGCAGTCTTTCACCTCTTTCTGATCCCATTTCCTCACTAGCAAGTAATCCACCTGAGTTTCTTTACTTCCGCTCTTGTACATGATCATATGTTCTTCTCATTTCAAACACGTTCTTCCAGAAATCACAAGATTGAAAGATACTGCAAAGTCTACTAAACTGTGAAAGAACAGAAATCTTACTTCTCACAGTGGTTCCCTGAAGTAAACATTTTGAATAAATCTCCATATTTGGTTTTTGTCCTTAATGCAAGAGCCTAACTGTTCGTAAGGGGAGTGAGGAATGACAGTCATGTATGAACTCCCATGGAGTACTTGCAGAACTGGGTTTCATGCCAGTGGCAACCCTTACTGCAGTATTTCATTTTCTCTAGCTATGTAGTCCCAGTATTTTCTTTTCTAGTTCTTCTGAGAGAACTTTACATTTTTATCCTTGGCATTTTGATAGTTTTGCTTGAAATGTCAAGCAGGATGGTTTACATTCAGTCTATTTAAAAAAATCTGAGTCTTTCTGTAAATTAATTTTATTATGGAAAGCCTTTGGGGTGCAATTAAAAATGGTGGACTACTACCGAGCACAGGGGGCAAGCTTTCTTGCTCACTGAAGCATCCAGTTTGTTTTAATGATATATTTGACTTATAAACATACATGGCCTTCAGTACCTTAGAGTCTCCAGTTAAATTGTTTCTTACAGCAATTCTGATTTTAGGAGAATTACCAGATGACTTAAAAACCAAATTTTTGAACTTGGTGTGGTCATTTTGCTTTAACAAAAGTCGTACCTAACATGCAAAGACGGGGTATCCAAGGAGTGACAGTCATCTAGAAAGCAGGTTCTTAACTAAGCAGATGACATGAACACAGTCCACTGTTAGATTTTTAAAAAGACCTTTGTCCCACTGAGAAGCAACGGTCTATTTAGATACTCAAACATCTGTCTATTACATGAGCCTGTTTATCAATTCATGTTTCCTGTGTGAAGTTATGGAGGCAATTATATGTAAATGAAGAGATAGCATTCATGTTTGAGTCTTGTACGAAAAAAATCCAACACGTAAGAATAAATATGGGTCTAAGTAACAGTTGTCTAGAGCAGGGGTGTCTAGCTTGTGGCATGCTTCACAAGTAGCTTGGCCGTCTGTGTGTATGGCTGGCAGCAGACTGGCGGGAACAGGCAACACGTGGGTAGGGAGCAGAAAGCAGAGCATGTGGTCGGGCAGGAGCAGGGGATTAGAGTGGCACTCATGGAAGGTGCAGGGCTAATTTGTGGCACGCTTGCCAAAAAGGTTGGCCCATCGTGGTCTAGAGAGAGAGTTCTTACGCTACAAGATTTTGTTTGCAGGGACAAGCAAGTAATGTGGGAAGTGGAAGTCGGGGTAAGGCACCACAACCATTTTCCCTTCTTTTTTTTTACACTTTCGTACGAAAATAGTTATGTTGTTTGTCCTTACAGTTATGTGGATAACTTCAGAAATGAGTTTAAAATTAATGCACTGGAACCTACCTGAAGCAGTAGATCTGAAAAATGTGAACTGCCTCATTCATCTCTGTAAAGGTTTTGTGAATGGCTGACATGATTAAAGATGACAGTTGAGGAATTCTTCCCTGAGGATTAGACTAATGGGAAGGAGCTGGGTTTGTAATCCCTTTGCTGAGGAAGGGCTCACTAAAGCCAGGTTACTACCAGACATGAAAAATCCATTTGCTAAGTGTTTTTTGTGATCAATTTATAGTTTGAACATGAAGATGTTTGTTGGTTTTGGTGCTCACTAAAACACAAATATCCATTGCTTCTTTCTGTGCTATTTGCATACGATTCTTTACATGCATGAATCAGGATTTCATAAGATTTTAAAAACAAATTTAGACTGCCTGAATTTTAACAAGCTACTTTTGCCTCTGAGAAAATCTGCTGTGCCTACAACCAATTAGCAACTCAAGACAGTCTCATTAATCAGTCATGTTAATACAGGAAAAATAAGTTATTACACAACTGAAACTGAGCTATATTATATATGCAGTTCTTTTGGGTATGTTGATAAGGTAGCATGGACTACAGAGTCGTCTCGTGATTAATTTGTAGAGTACGGAAAATTCATTATGGAGAATGAGGAGCCTGAGAGGGAGCTGTGAAAACAGCCTAGAAGGAGTTTGTCAGTTTGGAAAATTTAGGAACCAGTGATGGAGAGAAACTGTAATCTTCCATGAATCCAGCAGCTGTCTTTAATAGCAGTCTGAAACGATTGGGGGTCATCTCCCACTTTCAGGTGAGGAACCTTCCAAACATCTGAGTGTCTGAGGTCCTGTTTCTTGGATGTTCATCTTCTCTTGTGTCTATGTGGATCCTTTCAGTCCATGTAACTTTTTTTTAACTACTATATGGTAACTATCTCCAAGGAGATGTATTTTTAGAAAGTGTGAAAAAATCCAGTTAATCCTCACCCATTTCTTTAGTTCTTGTATTTTTCTTAAACCAGAGTTGCTTTAGGGCAGGGACAGGCAATTATTTTAGCTAGAGAGCCACTTAATGAATTTTGATGAGCTGTTAAAGGCTGCACAGGTAGCCCTGCCCCTTGACAGGTGCCCTGCCCTGTGGTTGCCATTTTTGGACTGGAAGTTCTGCCCCTAACCCCTGACTTAAGTCCCTCCTCTTGTCTTGGAAGTACTCTTTTTAGGGGGGGTTGCCATCTTGAAACTGGAAAAAAACCCATCATATACTAAAATCAAACATCTGCTGTAACATATTTTAATTTTATTTAAAAAATACTTTGCCCTGATTTTATGTGCACTTGTGATCGCTTCTCGGCCTCTTGAAGGCTCAGATCGAAAACATTTACTATTCAATCTGTTCTTATCAGTTTAATATCTAGAGGCTATTACATAACAGCTCAAAGTACAGTCTTATTCTTGTATATTGTGTGGGGGGGTAAGGAGGTGTGTGGTTGGGGAGGGGGGATGGTGGATAGGGTGTGGGGGGTGTAGAGGGGTGTGGGGTATGTGGTTGGGGTGGGGGTTTGTGGGAGGGTTTAGGTGTGTGTATGAGTATGCTGGGGTAGGGGTATGGGGACTGTGGGATCATGTGGGTGCTTGGGGGTATGGTGGGGGATGGGGTGTGTGGGAGGATGTCAGTGTGTGGGTATGGTGGGGGTGTGGGAGTGTGTGTGGGGGTGGTGGGAAGGTGTGGCTGTGTGTGTGGGGGGGGGGGTGTTGGGGGGCAGTCCTCAGCTTCCCCAGAGTGAGTGAGTCCCTGGATCCATATGTGGTGGCAACAAGTGGGACCAGCCCTGCCTGGCTCCATAGTGCTCAGCTCCCCACGCCTTCACCACAGTACCTGGCTGCTGGTGGTGGCAGTGTCTGGGGCCAGCCCCACCCTGCCCTGTAACATGCTGCTGTGGCCCAAGCCCGTGGCTGCACATGGCAGTATGTAGGGCCAGCCCCATAGATCACGGCTCCCCGCTCTCACAGCCCCCGTCCCCCCAGCGAGAGTCCCTGGGTCCGGCCTGGGGGACCCTCACTGGCATTGCCAGGCTTGCAGGCAGGGAGGCTGGGGACAGCCCCGGGGCGGCTGGGCATGAGCCTCAGCCAGACGGAGCCTTTTTGTATCTAGCGCCCCTTGGCTCAGGGCTGGGCCGGGTCAGGCCAGGCTGGGTTTGGGGCATGGTTAGTTGGTGAAAAGAGCCGCACTTCCTGAATAGAGGCACCGGCTTGGGAGGGTAGGGGGGTGGGCAGAAAGGGCCAGGGCTCATGGAGGGGTCCTGGGGTTCAGATGGAATCGCGTGGTGGGGCCAAATGCAGCCCATGGGCTCTATTTTGCCTGCCCCTGATTTAGCGGCTGCAGTCACAACACTGTATGTGGGATTTTCAGAAATGCCTATAGATGTGGGGAGGCTGCTCTGACGTGCTGTAATTACAGAGCATCAGAGCAGACTCAGTTAATTGCCCCCTCAACAGACTCAATTAATTGAGTCTGCTGGAGCATGCTAATTAGCACTGTAGCAGCTTCCACTTCTCATGTGTCAGTGTCCCTGTGGTTCAAAGTGGTGGCGGGGGCACTTTAGCTAAAGCTCATTTGAGCACCTGTGCGGCCATTTTGAAGTGCAGGGACTCTGATGCACAAGATGCTGTGGGTGCTTGGATGAGGGTGGCTCTTGGAGCCGTTTTAATTAAAGTGTCTCTCTCCCCACCCCTGGTGCACGTGTAAAAATGCCCCAGGTGCATAACTGCTTTTGGGCCCTTGAGTATAAGTAAGGTGGGGGGAGG
Source organism: Crocodylus siamensis (assembly GCF_052110815.1). Lineage (NCBI taxonomy): Eukaryota > Metazoa > Chordata > Crocodylia > Crocodylidae > Crocodylus > Crocodylus siamensis. The sequence goes on from NC_143395.1 coordinate 399,120,766, forward strand.
GCGGTACAGAGTTACATTGGCAGAGACATGAAGTATTTCACCCGAGTTTTCACAGTGAGAGAGGAAGCTTAGATTCGAGTGCAGGCCCCCAACCTAGTCTGGTGCCCTGCATTAAGCACTAGCAAGAACATGCTGCTTTCTCTAAAAATGGATACCGATGGTTTATTTGTTTGATAGCTTTTAACAACAGATTATTTACAATAATTACCCTCAAAGTAACGGTTGATATTTTGTCCTGTTTATGCTTCAAAATTGCCTGTTTTAATTTCAAAATAATAATTTCCCCCCTTTATATTATTATCCCCCCTCATTATTATACTTCTTTAGTTATACTAACAACTGTTTCTTTTTCTCCATTTATATTCTGTTGTTATATTCTCCATTTATAGTCTGCGGTACCCAGTAAACCGCCAAAGGCGTAGTCTCTATGGTCTCTCGAGACCGATGATTACCAATGGTGATTCTGTTGTTGTCTTAGCACTTTTTTGTGCTTTGTGGGTTCATTTATAGCTGCTGTACAAAGATGTGAATTGATTTTTTAAAACTAAGAAAGAACCAAATATATTCTTTCAGACCACTCAGCAGGATCGATAACCTTCTAGCTTCTCCTTCATGACCCTCTTCCTGATGAGCTGCTCTGCTGCTATTGCTCATTCAGTGCTTACTGTGCATCTGGGGCTGAAAGAGGAAACGTAATACATGCCCCCAAAAAACTTAAGTTGTAGAAGAGTTTTTTTAGGCAACAGAAAAAAGAAGGTAGCTGGAACTAGTACAAGTTAGCGGTGGGGCAGAAATGTTTGAGGTCACTCTGGTCAAGCTTCTCACAAGCGTTGCAGTTTTGAAGAAGGGTTGGAGAGAAGATAGCCTCTTAGCTATGAGGAGATGGTAGTGGCCATTGAAGAAGTGGCCATTGAAAAAAGCATAAAGAAAAAAGGAGGTGGCAAATAGCAAGAAGCTGGTTTGGAGGGTGATTTAGGGAATGTAGAGAGAAATGAAATGACAAACTTGGAACATTGTCCTTCATTATTAGTTGTGCCTTTAAGTTATTAGAAATGACAAGTGGATGTCTTTAACTGCACTGACTATCATTACATTTCTTCAGCAGCTGATGTGAAGAAAAAGCAATGAAAATAGCAAAAAGAATCATTGGGATTTTCTCATGTATTTTTTTTTTCCCCGAGCATCTGTAGCATCCTCTGCCAGTCAGTTTTCTCTCTCAGTAATTATCCAGTTGAGAGGCAGGGCTTTCTCATCTTTTTCTCTTTTCTTTTACACTTTATGATTTTTTTTCCTATTGCTTTACAAACTCCCTCCAATCTTTTCTCTCAGAAAGGTTAGTCATTTTTTAATTTATATCCCCAGAGTTTGTAAATAACGTTTTTGAAGGGATAATCTAGTCATTTTATTGTCTGTGTACTACAAATGCCACAGTTTCACATATTTGTCAGTAGTATCCACAGATTATTAGTGAGAAAAATACATTTTCACTCTTTTTTTATACTCACATGAGGCCTGTACAGCCAAGGGAGCTGGACTGGGACCTATGAACAGAATAATGATTTCCCAGGTGATACTGAGCACTTGATATGAAGCTAGTAGGATTGCACAGATGGAGCAGGACCTTATTAGAGGTGACCTAGAGGACAGAAACAGCTTTGCTTCAGTCTTTGAACTGCAGGTTGAGTTACCATGGCTGACCGTTCATTTTTTTTTTTTTTTTAGAAGGTGTCTTGCTGCTTGTTTCAGAAACAATTGCAGAACCTCCTGATTTCACTTTAACAACATGTCTCTTCAGAACAGGATGTAGCTTAATATTCCTTAAGCTGTATCCTTATGTCTAAAAATGAGATTCAGTCACAACAGTTTTTCAAGGAGCCGAATCCCCTTGTATGTCTCTCTTTGTGAGCATGCTACGACTCCATGGTAACTATGTTAGTACGAGACAAACACTGCCAAGTTTCCACAGCAACGTCGGTGCAGCTTCTGGTGTAAAAGATGGACCTGTTCTGTGATAAACATGTTCTGATTCTAGAGTCGTTCCAATTTGCCTTAGATGGGGGAAGAAAAAAGACCTTATTACCCTTTCCTTAATGAAATTACCTGCAATCAGGACAAAGGATGCAGTGGGATTTGCTTTAATTTGTTTTCTCCTCTTTCCAAAGATGGGACATTTTTTAAGATGCTTTATTTCTTTTATGCATTAACTAAATTCAGTGACACTTTAGGAAAGAGGGTAGTTTTCTTTTTAAATGAATTCTTTTCTGTTTGGGGCAAATGTTGGATATTTGAATGTGCTTATGATAATCTAAGGTTAAAGATTGTGGTTTTGAATCTGCTGCATTCGAATCCATAATCAGTTCAGTGGCTTGAGTATTTTTGTTTTTCACTGTGCTTGGGGAGCATACAACAAGCATGCTTTTTATTACTTATGGGGATAAAAGCTGTCACTATTAGGTGAGTGGTCTTGTAAGAATACTGTCACATCAGTGTTGAAATTCATACACAGAGGGCAAGGAGTCATGTTTTCAAAAATGTCTGTTAATTTGGAATTGCCTTTATTTTAGGGTATCTTGCAGGGCCAAGATTTGAACAAGTGTTGGCTTCCATAGTAAGGGGCCTGTGGGTTGAGTTCTGATGTCTTTTGAAAGTCCATTTTTACAGGGGAGCTGTCAGCTGTGGAGCACTTTTAAACATCTGACTTTTATGTAAAGCCTGTGTTGTGGCTGGATTCTTTTTTTGAAAATCTGGTCCAAGTGTGAGAGCTGAGCATTGGGATATCAGGGAGTGGATATCTGACATTCAAAGAAGTCATTGGAAGTTGCTTCTGAAAGGTAGGTATTCCAAATGAGTAGTTTGTATTGGTTAGAAGACATGCAAATGCATAGTTTTTAAAAAACACTTTATCCCTAGAGACTTACAAACAAATCACATTACAGTACCTAACAGGGATTTGAAGAGAGAGAAGTAGTTAATCATGTTGGATAGATATCTGGCTAGGTATTGTGATCCCAGCACTTGTTGCTGCCAGGCAGGGGGTCGGACTTGATGACCTGTTCAGGTCCTTTCTCACCCTAGAAACTATGAAACTGCTACATTAGTCTGAAGTAAGGCAGAAGATAGGGCAGGGTGGCACCTTGGGACATTTATACACTTGCTTGTACCACAGTGCTGGGCGCCTTTAAAAGTGCCCGGCGCATGCAGTTATATAAGCGGTGAAATGTACGTCAGCTCTGAGAAAATGGTGGCAGTGCATTTTGAACTAAAACACATTGGAGGTGTTATAGTTCAAAAGTGCACTGCCGCTATTTTCTGCACACCGATGCAAATTGCGCCACTTATAAAACTGCATGCATGTGGAGGAATCCCCCCCCCCCCCGGCCTCGTCTGCCTTGCTGCTGTAAGCAGGCAGCCCCTCCCCCCAGTCTGTTTCATTTACCACTGGGCTGTGACCGTGGCTGGAGACTTTCCTAAGGGAGGGGGACCTGCTCCCTTTGTCTCATTTTCCTGCCCTTGTGGGTCATGTGACTAGTTCTCTCACCTGGCCAGTCTTATGTCATTTGAAAGCACGGGTCTGCCACCAAAGGGACTGCTTCTGGTGGGGACTTAGTGATGAGGTCACAACAGGGATATATAAGATCCCTTCTTCCTGGAAGTGGGGAAGACATGTTTTGGGGACACAGCCAGCTAGCCATGCGGCCTCTAGAGCAGGCTCAATCATCCCCTGGACGGAGTTGTGAGCAACGTACATGAAATGTAGCAGGGAATTTAGAATCTAGTGTTTTAGTCTCTTGTAAAAAGGCTACCCCGCCATTTCTGTTTGCTCTGGGATTTTCTTTTGATACTTCTCTGATTTGTACCTATCACCAAGCCTGCTGTCACTACCCAGTAAAGCTATCCATTAGCCAGCCTTGTGGTACATGCTTGGGAGGGTTTGGACACACCTTTTTGCTCCCTTTACTTGGTTGACTGAGAGGCCACTTTCTATGCTTCAGGCTAATAGAAGCACTCCAAGATCCCAAAGTCTACTGGGCTTGTGTTTCCTGGGTGGCACAGGGCCAAGACAAAGACTGATGGTGGCAGCGCTACCCCAGGCTTGTGAGTGTGCTCTAGGAAGGGGATCAGTCATACATAGGTGCCCCAAGGGAGGCACTTGAAGCTTGTATCTTGGCTGGGCGCAGTGAGGTGGGTGGCTCAGTGCAGGAGCGACCCACCACAATGCGAAGCAATGCCTTGCGTGTCAGCTTGCATGCAGAGAGGACTTGATTAATTGAGTCTGTTCCATCCCACCAGATTTCCAGTGTGTCACAGGATGAAAAGGTATGTGTATAAATGCCCTCAGAGACTTAACTTGTTTGGCGAGGCTTGAGGTTTTGCAAGTTATAGCCTACTTCATTGGGTGCTATGAATGGATTGGCAGAGAGCAGGGGTACTTCATAGAAAGGAATAAAGCCATTTAAACTTAAAGGATAAGGAAGGGAGGCAGGAGGGACACTGCTGAGAGGGGCAAAGGTGGGTTGAAGAGCTGAAAATCAGTTAACCCATTGAGGGTTAACCCATGGAGGTTCTAAAACCTAGTTCAAGTAATAGGATAAGAATCCAGTGTCCACTGAGACCATACTTAAGCCAGTCCAGTCTATGGGTGATTTCTTGTGCAATTTCACATTCAAGTTGTTTTTTCAAAAAGTTTTGTCATTTAAGAACAGCTACTCTGAGATAGACGATGGGATGTCCAGGGAGGTTAAATGGTTCTGCCACAGGTTTTTGTCTTTCTGGAATTGATGTCAAACCAGTGTTCATTCATTTTTTCACATAGGGATAACCCTGTCTGACCATTGTAGACAGCAGAGAGGTACCGTAAACTGATGGTATATATGGCATTGGTAGAGGTGCAAGTTAGTGAACCCTGGATGTTACAACCTGTGTTGTTTGGTCCAGTCCTTTCCTTTGTGACAAGATATTTAGCCAAATTTGCAAATTCATTGGCATCTGACAGACCACACTAAGTGCTGCTGCTGCGACAGCCTCGAACTTGCAACTTCTGGGATGTCCGCTGTGCACCTTAGTGCCCTCACCGCTCCAGCCCCAGTGTTCTTGCTTATTTGAAGGACAAGGGAAGGGATGTCTAGTTCTTTTCTGTCTCTAAGATTTTCTTCAGCAGCTTTCTACTGAAGTAGATCAAAAAACCTGAAGCAGTTTCCTACTTGAACTTCATTTTGGTCATTCAGTTTGGTCCAGTGATGATATGGTCTGTGTTGATGAGGAGGCACAGGTAGCATATGGGTCCATCACAGGGCCTGATGGCCTGGTGATAATAGAAGTCAGATTGTCTGTTTCTGCAGAGATGTCATTTGAGGTTGGGTGTCCTGCCTGTAAGCCAGGACAGAAATTTGAATATAAGCATCCCTATCCGTAATATATTTAGTCTATTACATGCTGCCTCTCCTTGTCTGACTGTGAGAGATTTCTTTGTTTTCCCATGACAACATTTCTGTTAGATGATATATGTTTCTCAAACTAGGATGTATTTATGTATATTCCATTCAAATATATATATTTTTTCTGTCTTCATTAATCATTGTCTGGAATCGCTATGACTGATTAAGTCAGGACTGTCCAGTTGGTAGCCCATGGGCCATGTGCAGTCTTGAAACTTCTGCCCAGCCACTGCTGCTCCCATTGTTCCTGTTATGGTAGCTGATGTTTCTGCCCCCCCCTTCCCCTCTTCTGGCTTCTGCTTCTGCCCCTGTTTCCTTGGGATAGGGTGGGCCAGCATGAAGGGAGGGAACCTGGAAATGGCTCAATGCTGCCCATGCTCCATTTGTCATTGAAGGAGAGGAGCCAGGTTTGCATATGTGTGGTTGTGAGAGAAGCTGGGCTATGTGTGTAGACAGAAGAGGAACCAGGCTGCCTGTACTGTGCGAATGGTGACAGGGAGTGGGCTGCTTGTGTGGCAGGATCCTGGGAGAGTTGCTCCACAGTGACTGCCTCTACACAAGATGATGACTGTGCAGTAGCTCATTACTACTGCGCAGTAGTATCACGTGGCACGAAGCATGATGCGACACTACTGCGCAGTAGCAACCAGCTACTGTGCAGTCAGCGTCACCAAAAAGCTGTTTGGGGACGCTACTGCACAGTAACACCGGTTACTGTGTAGGCATTTAGTACTTGTGTATGCAAGTACAAAATGACTGTGAAATAACAACTGCATAGTCAGCATCTCATGTAAACATGGCCAGTGTGTGGCCCACAGTGCATGCAGCCTGGGGTTTATGGCCCCTGCCACCCAGAAGATGGACAGTTTTAAATTAGGTGCTGGTGGTCAAGTGATGTAGCTGTGATGGTCCAGGAAATATGAGACACAAGGATTTTTTTTGTGGGTGATATCTTTTATTGGACCAACTGCATGGTTTTAAATGCAATGCATTTTTCTTCAGGTTGAAAACTGAAGACTTGAAGGTTGTGCTACGTTAGAACATTTGTCTAAATGTACCCCAACCATGCAGTTGGTTCAGTAAAAGGATACCACTTACAAAAATCTTATGACTGATTAGTCAGTTGCGAGTGTTCTTACTTGTATGTTTTTAATGAGAAGGAAACAGAATAGTTAATGGTATGCACGATTTTTACGTAAATATTAGAAATAAAGACTACAGCAGCAGGGGGGCAGAATACAATCTGTTCTAATAAGTATGTCTATTTTAGGCTAATTAGTACATCCTGCATGATAAAGTTCTGATCCTTGATTGGAAAGCCAAGACACTACCTAATAACATCATCATCATCATCATTATTATTATGTATTTATTCATCCTCATTGGGCCCAGCTTGCTTTAATTTCCTATCAACAAAATATTTTTTACTTTTCTTGATTAATTGAATAAATAAGTGCATTATTTTGATACAAAAAAAGTGTTCAAGATGAACTGTTTGTTTCAATATCTTTGATTTTTTTTTTCCCTTTTGTGCACACTGTCTCCAAAATCAGTGCTCTAATTCCAGAGGAAGGTTTCTAAGATTGTATAAAAATCCTGTTCAGTTTTACCTGGTGTTTTTATTGTGAATAAATATTTTAAAAACAAATGGAAAATGTTGTTTGACATTTGAATGAAGCTGCTAAATAGGGAGAAGTTTTTCTTGAATTGTCATATTAGGATTTACATAATGGTCCTCATTTATACGTGACAAATTTTTTTATAAAGAAGGATAAATGTTACCAAATCCATTTTTGTGAACTGAGAAAACGGTTATTCATCTAAGGTCAATGCATTGAATCTATATAAGAGCTGGGGATATAACCCATTTCTCTTTATTCTGAAACCCAGAGTATGCTGACTACTAACAGTACTGCTTCTGCAGATGACAGGCTTGGGCACACAGATGAGCGTGCTCTCACTGTGCCGGTGGTGCTTTACCATTTTGCACCATGGACCTGCTGAATGTCATAGAGCCAGTCTGTGGGCTGGATCAGACCCCACAGATGTGTCTGCACATGCAGGCACGTGCACTTGTAGCAGCTGAAATAGCAGTGGTGCAAACATGTGCCAAAGATTTGTACCTCAGCATATATGCCTGAATGTGCACTTTGGTGTGGGGTAAATTGTGCCACTTGGGGCAAACTGACCCTGCTCAGCTCCTCCTGGATCTTCAGCTAGGGCCAGCTAGAGCCTGGGGCCAGCACCTATGCTGGCTGCAGCAGTTTAAAAACCTGTCCTGGCTAGCAGCTCAGGGCTACTTACATTCAGGAGCTTCTGAGGCCCAGCCAGTTGGTATCTGAGGACACCAGCCCCTTGTGCCAGCTGAACTGCTGAAGCAGCCCTAACCTAGAGTGGCCCCTGCACCCTCTACCCACAGCAGCAGTCTGGCAGGGGGAGCTGCTGCCTGTCTGTGACCTGCTGCCACCTGTGACAGCATCCACCCCCTTGGACCTGTGGCCGCATGTCTGCACACTTGCCAGACCTGAACTGGGACCGCACGGCCACCTGGGCTGTTGTATGGGCATTGCAGCAGAGCCTCCTGTACCTCTAGGCCAGCTGCGAGTGGGCCTTGGCTGCACAGTTGGCCTTCGGGCAGCACCGCTGTCAAGTCTTCTGATGCCCCCACTTTGCCATCTGGACAGCTGTTTCCCAGAAGGTATGCTTCTCGTGGTGGCCCCCTCTGAACTGTCGAACTGTATCATTTTGGATCTTACTCCTGTCATCCGAAGATTCTGCTTCCCTGCCCTGCTTTGTGTCCTTCAGAAATTTACTCAGTGCACTCAGCTCCTTTTTCCAACTCATTACTGAAAGTTTTGAACAGTACTGGACCCAGCATGGATCCCTGGTTACACTGCACTTGAGACTTCCTTTCAGTTTGATGTTGACATTGAGCTACTGATGAGTTCTCTTTGAGTATTATTATTCAACTACCTCTGTTCCCATGTTTATAATAGTTCCTTCTGGACTGCTTTTCATCATCTTTATTATGAACCTGTCTGAAGAGGTAATGACAAAAACCTTAATAAAACTGAGCTATATCACATCTATTGTTCATTTCCATCTGCAAAGACCATCATCTTGTCATAGAAAGAAATCAAGTTAAACATGACTTGCTCTTAAGAAGTCCTTGTTGGCTGTTATTTATCCCTTATTATCCTGTAGCTTACAGATTGTTATGTTTTAGTATCTTTCCAGCTACAGAAGTATTCCCTGGATCCTTTTTGTTCCCCCTCCCTTTTTTTTTAAGATGGGCGCTATACTTGTCCTCTTCCAGTCTTCTGTGACCTCAGCTGACTTCCAAGAACTCTAAAAAAAAAATAATAGCCAATGGCTCTGCAATTATTTCAATAAATTATTTGTGAACTCTACAAAGACTCATACATTTCAAATCAGTAAGGCCTTATGGTAAACTAGGATTGTATATAGGGGTGCACTGATAGAATTTTTTTGCGGCTGATACCAATAGCTGATTTTTAAGGAAACATATCAGGCGATACCAGTTCAATTTCCAATACCAGCCCGGCAGCATGGAGAGCTGCCTCCAGCTGATAAGTCTGGTGTGGTGGGTGGGGGAGGGGAAGGGGCATGGTGGAGCAGATCAAGGCCTCTGCAGGGAGGGAGGCGTGGGGTAGGGCTTGGGGCTGGGGCTGCGCCAAGCTTTTTTCCCTGTGGGGCGGGGCTGTGCTAGGAGGGGGCTATGGCAAATCTGTGCTGCAGCTGCTCCATTGACCCCTCCCAGTGCAGCCCCACCCTGCCAGGAAGAGCTTGGCACAGCCGCAGCCCGCCCTGCGCAGATCCAGGGGCACATGCCCCCCCCCCAGATGGGCGGTGGGAGCAGTGGCGGGAGTCGCCAGACAATCAGGTGAGTGCCAGTCAAGCTGCTGGACCAGTGACTCCCAGATGAGCAGCGTGTGGCGGTGGGAGCCACTCCTGTCCCTTCCCCCGCCCCCCCGTGTTCCCGAGATGAGCTGTGGCTCCGTCCCACACCCAGCCCCAGCCCCATGCCTCTCTCCCCACAGGGGCCTTGATCTCCCCCCTCCCACCACACCAGACTTACTAGCTGGAAGCAGCTCTCCACACTGCTGTAGTTTTGCTCCTCACCGCCTGTGCTGTGCTGCAGCTGTGCACATGCATGGGCCATTTATCAGCCAAATTATTGTTCAGATATGGCCGATTTCCAATGTATTAAATTTTCTTTATATTGGTACCAAGCCGATATCGGACTGATGTATCGGTGCACCTCGAATTGTACGGATTCCTAAATAATCTCTAATGTGTTCTTTCTCTACTCTAAGATAAGTATCTTGTCCCTGTCCTGGCTGTTAATTGTGCTATTATCAGATGGTTGGTCTCTTGTGAAGTCTGTAGTTAGAAAGGATTAAGCACTTCCTCTCTACTTTATCTGTTATTAGCTTTTCCTCTCCATTCAGCAAAGGAGGTACTCTTTACTTGGTCTTCCTCTTACTTCAGATGTATTTACAGAATAGTCTTGTTGGCTTTTATGCCCCTGCTAGTTGCATCTTAGTTTTCATTGGTTTTCCTGACATTTATAGTATGCTTGTACTATACACCTGTTTTCATCTTTAGTAATATGATCAAATTTCCCCTTTTTCTAAAACTTCTTTTCAAGTTTCACATCACTGAAGCTCTCGCTATTTAACCAAGCTAAGTTCTTGTGCTACTGCCTGTCTGCCATTTGCATCAGGATAGTATGCTCTATTGCCCTTAATATTGCTTCGTTAAGAAATAACCAACTCTTCTGGACTCTTTAGATTTGCCTCCTATGTGATCCTGCTTGCCAGTTCTCTGAACTTGTGAAAGTCTGTTTTTGACAAAGCTCTGCAGCTCTCATCACTTCCATTCAAAATCGTGGAGGGTGGTGTCCATTTCTTACATAAGGGCTGTCCAACTTAAGGGTTGGGAGCAACTCCTAAATTTCTTTAAAAATCTGGACCTGAAATCACACAAGAAACTCTTTGGCAGATGGGGAATTGAATCTATTCCAAAGTGTTGGCCAGGCACTAATCACCTGACCATCCTTTTTCTCACCTTGCCCTGTTGGATGAAGGTACTCCATTTACCAGGCCCATCAGTCACTGGCATCACTGCTAATACTGAAAATGAAATTGCCAGAGGTAGTGCTGTTTTTTGGGGGGGGGGGTTGCCGTGCAACACCTATTCACTAGGAAAGTTACTTCATATGAATTATTGTTCTGCTTTCAGGTAATAACCAACTTTGGTCACTGTTGACTTGGGCTGGATTTCAGCTGGTGAAGCAAAGGTAAAATGTATATTTCCAGCACCAATCAAAAATCTCTATCAAAATAATATTCTCTAGCTTATCCTTTCTAGCTGAGTGACAGTCCATGCCACTCTGGATCTTGGTACAAAGCTAATTCCCCTTTTGTTTCTCTCATGAATGCAGATTACTTCGTCATTTTCTACATGGTGCTCTAAATGTCATTTTTGGGACCTTTGGTAGCTGTATTCTTTTCATTTCTACCTTCTGGGTTGTTTGACTCATGAAAGCTTGATACTGTGGGCTGCTTGTTGTTATTACTTATGTCCTGCATTTGAGTTTGTCTTTGGGGGTTGGCTTTCTATTCTTGGAACCTTGCAAATATTTCGGATAATCAGCCTTTTGTTTGGCAAGTGCTTAACACACACTGTAGGCCTTTTGTGAATTATTGTTTAAAAAAATAATAAAAGAATGACTAATAGAGCATGAACAGTGCTTGTCACACTGTAGTCCATTGTGTAACGGTTGAGCAAGATTTGCATTCCTAGAAAAGCATGTCCACGGTCAAAATATAGGGCACTCTCTTTATTGCTCATGGGGAAACATGTACTATATAAGTCAGCTCAGGATGCTACTTAAAAGCATCAAATTTTTAAAAATGACATTTTCTTTCCTTGGAACACTCAAGTCAGATTGAAACCCTGGTTTGCTTGGCAGCAGAAGCAAATCTTTCATTCAGGCAAGTTGTGCGGGGGCTATTTAAAGTCTGTCAAACGCACAATAATTTATTTGTTTAAACGGGTTCTTTTTAAAGATGAAGTTTATCGCTGACTTTGCCAGCCTTTTTGAATGGAAGGGTACATTGCTAAGATTATATAACAGTCTGCTCCTCTGAGTGCCAGAGAGAGCCTGGCAATTGGCTTTTTCTTATTTCAAAAGAGTGTTTGTGTATGGCTTTATTTTTTGAGGTTTGTAACAAGTCAAGCAGAGGTTAAAGCAGGTCTCTAAAATGTTTACAAAAAACATGAGGTCTGCCTAGCTCTTAAATACAGTCAGTTGTACATGCAGTATAAGTATATGTGCGGTGTGCTGCATGTCTTTAAGCTTAGGAGTGCATGTTCTGTCTGACGGATTTTGTTGCTATCAATATGTATTCTCTTTTGTAAGTAATATGATGTTTTTCCTTGTCTGTTTTGCAGTGGAGAATTAGGCCTGAGTTGTTGATCAGTGGGGATTCAGCTTCCCTCATCTACCTTACCAAGTTAGACTGCTTAAGCTTTTCAGAGTAGGGACTGTCACTTCTGTACAGTGCCTACCACAATGGGTCTCAGTCTTTGGTTGAGGCCTGTGGACACTAGTGTTATACAAATTAACTGCATCTAGTGAATACTTTAGTTGAGGCTGCAGAAAATAATTGCATTCTTGTGCAGTATTTCTGACCCCAAAGCTGGATCCTGACTTAGCAAAGTACTAAACCACCTGGAAAAATGTTCCTCTGAAATAGGCCCTTAGTGCCATTTAATGGGCTACTGAATAGTAATCGGCATGGTTGGGTGAGTGAGGGATGCAGCTTTAACTTCAATGGTTTGGGTCCTTAGTAAGAGGCTACATGGGAATCTTAGTTTAATAGCAGGCTGGAATTCCTCTCTTAGGGCTAGAACTGGTTGGATGGAGCAGGAGTGTTATTGCTAAATAATGGGTGCTATTTTGTCTTCATTTGTTTTGGTATGACCTAAAGTTTCACCAGTATGCCTTTGCTTTTGCTTTCTCTTAGTGAGAAACAGGAGTGTGGAAGACCATGGAAGGAAAAGTGTTGTTATTTTGGGTTTTGAAAACAAGCAGTAAGTGCTAACTAACTAACTCTGTGCACAACCTAACTTTAGGCACAGTCAGGTACTAAAGGGGTGGCTGAGCATGGCCATATTATAAATTCAGACTAATTACATATGGGTACTCAAGCATCTGGAACTTCCAAATTAAATCACGCTTGCATCTAGTTAGCATTAATTTGCAGTCTCCCCCCTAGTTAATTTTTAAGAGTGTGCACATAATGAGAAACTTTTAGAGAAACAGGAAGAGAGGAAATGGAAATGATACTTTTCAGTGCTATTCCCATTGTTAATCTCTGTAGCTGAAACAGCAGAATGGTACATTTTATTACCTCTTCTTCCCTATCAGTTTAGTGGCTATACAAGCAAAATGCATAATTTGATACCTCAAAAATGGTGCAGGTGTCTCATGCCAGTTAGTGTTTGAGCATCTCAAACCTTTGCAAGCAAAATCCAGCTGCTTGTCTTAGCAAGAGGAAAGGAATATTCATAGGCAAGTTGCTGGAGAATCAGTGCAGTATTAAATGAAGTAGTTTTACTTGTTTTCCTCTTAGGAATGTGACTTGTTGAGATTTGCATACTTGAGTACCACCAATTAGTTTCCAAGTGGCTTTATTCAGGAATCCAAAATAAAACTAGTCTGATTTTTCAGAAGTTCTGTGCATCTGCAAGCCTTGCAGCCTCTGCTCATAATTGTCAGTGTTTACCACCTCTGAGAAACAGGTCACACTTATAGTTAGTGTCTAAGTAAGAATTTAAGAGAATAACTAGGCACTTGCGTTTGACATTTCTTGCTAATCCCTTATATTTCTAAGAGAACTGAAGATGTCTCATTCTTGACCTTCAGAGCTTGAACAAATGTCACAGAGAAAAAAGTAGTTTTGGATAATTTCTTTGAATAACATTAACCCAGTCCCTAGCTCAGCCAGATTGGTTGAGGCTCTCGTTCTATAAGACCTACATCTTCCTGTTCTGTTGGTTAGGAGGTGGGACCCTCTAAGATGCAAGTTAGGAAATGATATTTCTTAGTAATCACAGATTGCGATGGTTGACCTGCCTTGCACATTCCCTCAGTGTTACGATTTATGACTAAATAGTATTACAATTTATTCTAGTGTGTCAGATGTAGTCGCATACAAAAAACTAGAATTCTTGTTTCCAAACTGATACCTTTTATTAGACCAACTGGAAAATCGCAAGAAAATTGTCCTTTTCTGCAAGCTTTCAGGATCAAAGTCCCTTTATCAGGCTCTGGGAAAAGTATAGATGGTACAAGATGGTAAAAAGTCCCCATAGGTAGGAAATGCACTTCATTTTTGCACAGAGGGAGCTGAAGATGGACTGTCTCTCTGGGCCCATGCGGTTGTCTTTGTGAACTGTGCTGAGTAGCTTTTTGATGTGTAGATCAGGTAAAATTCCTTCCCTGGAAGTATCAGATGGCAGGGAGGGAGCTAAAAAATCTTCCTTGCTGTTCTGCAGTGAAGTTTAAAATCTAAAATCAGCTAAAATTTGACATCTTCCATGTTTCAGGGGTGTACTAGGTAGCCTCATTGGTACCATTTTGGAACCAAGAGTTCTAGTTTTTTGTATGTCTTCTTGTCTCAGACCAACATGGCTACCAAGTACACCCCTGGAATGTTGTCACAGAGTTTTATGCACAACTTGTAAAAAGTGCTGCCCTTACTGTTTTCCAGGATCATGTAACCTGCCAGGAAAGTTCATGTTGTATACCTGGGATGCGAGACAACTCTTGGAAGTGTGGGCATATATAGGATTTTGAAAAGGGGGGTACACCAAAAGGGATGGTATGGTACATCATTACATATTATATAATGCATGTTTTTCTCCTGGTAAAAAGAAACTAGAAGCTTTACTAATATGCTAGGGACCTAGGGCTATAGTTTTCAGTTTAAGATTGAAGCAAAAACAAATGTAACTTTTAGAACATGCATTAACTTGCTATATCACAGAGTGTGTGTTAAAAACCAAAACAAGATATGCACAAATAATCAAAAGATGTTGTTTCTTTAGTCCTGTAGTTATTAAAAGGTAAATGTACATCTCTTGTTCAGACTCATAAAAGAAAATCAAGCTTTCTTGAGCATTTTAAGAGTTCATCCAATGTTTTGCTGAAAGTTATTTTCACACCTAGGCTAATGTTTCCAAACTGGAGTTAATGATTTAGCTACAGTTAAAAACAGTCTTCAGGGCTGTGAAATAGGAGCTACATTACCAGGAGCAGCTAACACACAGGAGAACTGCAGAAGAAAGAATGGCTTGATTAGTGGAACACAAAGACTACTGAAGAAGAGAGGGTTATTAACATCTGTGGAATGAAGAATTTAAAAGGAATCTGGTGGATTATAATGAGCCATGACTCAGTTGACTCCCGCACTGTTGCCTGAATAGAAATGCTGCTGCCACTACCAGGCAGTTTGTTTTAAGCCTTGGATGGGCCATGAATCAAAGGGGGTGCAACTGCACCACTGTATGCTCCCCTGACCCTCTTCCTGTTTGGAAGTAAAATCATTCTGAAAATCTCTTAGGCTGTCTCCTTTTCTGTGGAGAAATATCAAAAGTTCAGGTTATTTCAGTACAAAGATCAAAACTGCCTGCTGCAGCAGGAGTCCTCATACTGGGGTGAGCACTCACTCCTGCTTAAACAACTGATTGGGCTGCATCAAGCTAGAGCCTGTCCTCACCTTTCCATATCCTTTACAGTGTGATTTCCTACAGCTTCTTTGCCACCTTAGCTGTTCTTCTCCTTTGTTACAGTGCTGCTCTTTAATCCCTGTGCTGCCAAATTGTCTGCTGCTTCCAAAACCAACATTTTTACTTTTTCCCTTATATATCTATGCAGAATTAGCCTCTTCTCCTTCAAATGCCTTCTACAAGTGTGTGAACTAATGAAGACTGGGCCAGAAGCTAATACAACTAGGGGATAATGGGATTAGGTTGGTTTAACGTATGATTATATTGCTTCTCTTGTATGCTGCTTCTTTTCATCAGTTGTGAACTCTGTAGCAGGGATTGTATGTTACTAAACTTGGAAACCAGCTAGCCAGTTTCCTCATCAGAGCTATTGCAGTGGGAGGAGGAGGTTAGAACAATGGCAGTCTAATAATAAGAACAGCAGTGAGCACCCACTCTGCAGCTGAGCCCTTGTGTTTGGGTCCTGTTCTGATTCCCTTATTACTTGCATATAACTGCTCTACGTAGCTCAGAACTTAATAATGAAGGCAGATACTAAAAGGGAACATTGCTGATTATATCCTCTGGACAGATTAGTTTATTTGAAACTAATTATTAGAAATTAATTAAAATAGCTAGCCAATTGTGAAATATAATGACCAGGATGAAGAGTAAAATTTTATATAGCAATGTTTTCTGTATCCTGAAACTTCTTGTGTTTAGGGTGACATATTGGAATTGAATGAACAAAAAGGAACAAGCAAAACATCTCAGGGAATTTTTCCAAAAAATTGTTTGACCTGCAGCTATCTCTGTTCCCACTCAATGGCAATAGACTGGGAAGTATATAGAGCTCTAGGACTGCAGTGTAGGGTCAGCCTAGTTTTTAGGGGATAGTTGGGAGGCTGAGGTCCATTGTGAAGGATCAGCAATTTAAGTATACAAGTAAATAAATCAATTATCTCTAGGTACAAGGGCTCCGTGGTGCATCAGCAACTTCACAACAATAACTTCCATGCAGGCTTTTATCATGTGGTAGATGTACCTAAACTATGATATTTTAGCTATCTTTCACTGAGGGCTAAGAGGCTGTGGGTTGGCTTTCATCTACCATGGGGTAAGAATAGGCACACATCTCTTCAGCTGATAGTAATTGGCTTAGTAATTCATATATCTCTGCCTAGATCTGACCATCAGAATTCCCAAACATACAATCACCCCTCAGCAAGTTTTCCAAACCACTTGTACTGAATCGTTCAGTTAAGAAAGATTCCCGAGCCACATCACTCATGTTCCACAATCAGCAAATTCTTCCCTCATCACCTTATTTCTCCATCTCCCCACATATTTGCAAATATAGAGTGTTTTTGCAGTGCATCTCGAAGGTTAAGAATTTAAGATTTTGGACTGTGAAGGAAAGGGCATTGCATGCCATCAGCACACTCTGTCCTGGTAGAGGGGTCTCCAGATGGAGTACTTCGACTCATTTGTAACTACAGTACCAGCAGGATGAAGCTGCCTGTCCAGTAACCTAGGCAGTAGCTTAACTAGAGGTGAGCAGGTATGGTACCAGCCCCAGCTGCCAATTTAGAGGGTACACCAGATTGGTGGCCCCCAGGAAGTCTGTGCCATGGCAGTAGAATGGGAAGTATTCTCTCTGGTGGTCAGCACTTCCACCCTGGTCAGGGTGCCAAATTCCTAGCTCCACTCATGGCTTTGAAGGTCAAAGTGTCCTCCTTGTATTCCACCCAGGAGTCCACGCACACAGTGCAGCACATTTACCACTAGTATTTTGCGCATCCTGTAAAAATGCCCCTTAATAGATGGTCTTACATATTCTGGGCTGATGGCAGATTTTGAATGGTCCCGTGGTTCTGCCCCATCAAAGCACTGATATGGTGGTCTAATTTTGGGAGGAGAAAGACAGAAGATAGGATATAGAAACTATGACATAAAGGTTAGATGATCTGCCCAAGGTCACACAGGAAGTCTGTGGCAAAGCTCAGGCCTTCTCCTTCCTGAACTATGTATTATCCACAAGACTGTCTTTGCCCCACATTTCAAGAAAGGCATGGACAATTTGGAAAGAGTCCAGCTCAAGGCAACAAAAACAATTAGGGGCCTTGGGAGGCAAGAAAGAACTAGGGCAGCTTAGCCCTAGTGGAGGGCGGGGGGAAGCGGGGGATTGATAACAGTCTTCAGATACATGAAGAGTGACTTTTATGAAGAAAATGGAGATGAGCTTTTCTTTGTGGCTGTAAGGGACAGGACTAGGAGCAGCAACTTCAAGCTGTGACAGGGAAAATTTAGGCCGGAGATTAGGAGGAACTTTCTAATTTAACGTGGTCAATGATCAACTACCTAGAGAATTTGTGGAATCTCCATCCTTGGAAACTTTCAAAAGCAAATCAGACAGATGATTGGCTTGCACGGTTTAGTGAGGGTTGATCTTTGCTTGAGTAGGGGGCTGGACTAGATGGCCTTGTGAGTTCCCTTCCAGCCCTGCTTTCCTATCACCTAGTCCAACTCTCTGGCAGAAACATTCCTGCATAAACTATCTCAGACAAATATATGGAAGTTAAGTGAAGATTTCATAGATTTCATAGACATTAGGGCTGGAAGGAACCTTGGAAGATCATTGAGTCCAGCCCCCTGCCCCAGGGGCAGGAAGTCAGCTGGAGTCATAGGATCCCAGCAAAATAAGCATCCAATTTGCTCTTGAAGGTGTTCAGTGTAGGTGCTTGAACCACCTCCGATGGCAGGCTGTTTCAGACCTTGGGGGCTCGGACAGTAAAGAAATTCTTCCTTATGTCCAGCCTGAAATGGTCTCGCAGTAGTTTATGACCGTTTGACCTCGCCTTGGGGCGCTCTGATGAACAAACGTTCTCCAGATCCTGGTGGTCACCCCTGGTAAACTTACAGGTGGCCATCAGATCACCCCTGAGCCTGCCCTTTTGCAGGCTAAAGAGCCCCATGGCTCTCAGCCCGTCGTCGTAAGGTCTGTTTTCCTGACCTCTGATCATTCACGTGGCTTTTCTCTAGACTCTCTCAAGCTTCTCCACATCCTTTTTGAATTGTGGAGCCCAAAACTGGATGCAGTACTCCAGCTGCGGCCTCACCAAGGCCGAGTACAAGGGGAGAATGACGTCCTGGGATTTGCTCGAGAAGCATCTATGGATGCAAGCCAGCGTTTTGGTCGCTTTACTAGCTGCAGCATCGCATTGCAGGCTCACGTTCATCTTGTGGTCAGTGATGACCCCCAAGTCTCTTTCTTCTGTAGTGCTAGCCAGCATAGCACTGCTGAGCCTATAAGGATGCTGCAGGTTTTTCTTCCCAAGATGGAGAACCTTGCATTTCTCGGTGTTAAACACCATCAGGTTCTCGTCCGCCCATTTGCTGAGCCTGTCCAGGTCACCCTGGATCACCTTTCTTTCACCTGGCGTGGATGCTTTGCCAGGTTTGGTGTCATCAGCGAACTTGGCCAGTCCACTCCTGACTCCAATGTCCACATCATTAATGAAGATGTTGAACAATATGGGTCCAGGGTCAGAGCCTTGAGGGACCCCACTGGTCACAGGACACCATAATGAGTGACTGCCATCAATTACAACCCTCTGGGTCTGACAACAGAGCCAGTTTCCCAGCCAGCGGATCATGGTGGACCCAAGGCCACAGTTGGCTAGTTTCGCCAAGAGGTGATCATGGGATACCAGATCGAAGGCTTTTTTGAAATCAAGATATATGACATCAATCTCATCTCCTTTGTCCAGGTGATATGTCACCTGGTCGTAGAAGGAAATGAGATTGGTCAAGCAATACCTACCTGCAACAAACCCGTGCTGGCTATCCCTCAGGATGTTGGCGTCAGTCAGTCCATTAAAGATGGCCTCGTTAATAAACTTTTTTAAGATCTTCCCCAGGATAGAAGTCAGGCTAATGGGCCTATATTTAGCCAGATCCACTTTCGTCCCTTTCTTGAAGATAGGCACCACTTTGGCCTTCTTCCAGTCTTCGGGCACTACACCAGAACGCCAGGAGTTTTTAAAGATCTGTGCCAGGGGCTGATTAAACAAGGACAGAGATTCTCCATCTTAAATTGTAGTCTGTTTCAGTCCTTAACCACCATCATAGAAAGTTCTTCCTGATATCCAGGGATCCTGGTTTTCTCTCATAAAAAATTGCAATTTTTCTGATAAAACATCCAAAATCCATGATTAAAATGAAGCAGTGCTTTACATATAGGTATCAATTTCAGACCATTTTTTTCCAGTTTGTCAAGGTCATTTTGAATCCCGATCCTGTCTTCCAAAATGTCTGCTATTCCTGCCAGCTCGTCATCCACAGATTTATTAAAGCAAGTGCTCAATTCTGTCCTTCAAGTCATTAAAGATATATACTAAGACAGACCCAAAGCAAGCATCCCCTGGGGAAACAATGTAAGAAGGCAGAATAGTTTTGTAAGAAGAATGAAGAGTGAAATCCTTTCTACTGAAAAGGTTGTTAATTTTTTTTAATATTATTCTTGAAGTTAAAATATTACAATATGATTTTTGTAGCCATATTCAAGTATTGCTCAAATCTGGTACTTAGTAACTTCATCATTCAGAGTGGTGACATTGTAAATTATCTCTTGTTGACTTTATGCAGAAAGGGCAAGCTTCGAGGCTTGATTCTCTACTCTCATATCCCTTGGGTGGTCATTTACATGTGCAAAAGGAGTATTAAATTCTACTGGGGAAATTTGGTAACTTTTTTTAACATATGTATTATATTGGTGTATGTAAGATACAGAGCACTGGAAAATCTAGGCTTCCTCTACTCCCGTGCAAGAAGCCAAATGTAAGAGCTGTACTGGTGTTATTGATAATGACTGTTCCATACGTAACTGATCGCCCTAACCAGGAGGCTGACACCGATGATGAGGAGAGTCTGTACAGAAGACAGACTGGTTAGAAAAGGTGGTATTAGGTGCCAAAGGCTTTTACAGTGCCAGTGAACTAATGTATAACTAAAAGTATGATCCTGTGAAGCCTTATTCCAGTCATGTCTACAAACACAGTTGCACTGAATTAAATATGATATAAACCATGTCTAAATTGGTATAAGTGTGGCCACATAGGGTGCACTGTTGTAACTAAATTAGTGCGAGTTTGTGTGTAGAAAAGGCGTTCAGAGGAGGAAAACTGGACCTAAGTGAGGGATTTTTTTCAGGTTTGGTCGTTAGATTATTTTATTTCTGGGACAGAGACTCTGCTTATTATTTGCAAAGCATTATGTGAACAAATGGCACTATGCTAATATCTTAAATAGGACATTACCTCAGTGTATATTAATTCCCAGAACTAAGTTATTTTGAAACTAAAGTGGGTGGCAATTAAACTGGGTACAGCACATTTATTAAATTGAATTGTTTATTGATTAAGTTAGCATGTTAGTATTCTAACTTATTGTCTTAGATAATTTTATTACTGGGTCTCTCTCCAAAACTTTGGATGGAACTAATTATTCTATCCATAGGATTAAATGGTTGACATTGCACTTTTAGTTTTGTAGTAAAAGCATTGGATCGGTATTGATATAGAAAAAACTGGCTGTGTTGAATATCAGCCCAATGGGGCCAATAATTTGGCTGATAAATGCCCATGCTGCGTGCAGCCACAGTGCAGTATTCAGGCAGCAAGGTGCACAGCTAGCACCATGGAAAACTGCCTCCATCTGATAAGTCTGGCATGGTAGAAGGGGGAAGAGGGGAGGTTAGGGGCATGGGGTGGGGGGAAGATCAGCGCCTCTTGTGGTGAAGGAGGGGGCAGGGGCAGGTGCTGCCCAGCTGGGGTGGGACAGGGCACAGGACAGACCTGTGGCTTGTTTGTGGTGTGGCTCCTGCTGCTGCTTGGACCCCAGGAGGGCAGGGGGAGGGGCATGTATCTCCCAGATCTGTGTGGGATGGGACAAGAAAGGCTGCAGTCAGGGCTGCATTGGGGCTTTTCTCAGCAGGGGCTGGGCTCAGAGCAGGTGCTGGGAAGATACTGCATCCACCCCAAATTTTGCAGCTGCTGCCAGCCACTCGGTGCAGCCTTGACTCAATGCCCTGCCTCCACCCATGCACTAGGAAGAGCTGAGGCTGTGTCAGGCGACTGGCAGTGGTGTTGGGAATGGAGTGGCGGTGAAATTTAGGGTGCATATAGCATCTTCCTGGAGCCGCCGACACCCGCTTCAAGCTCACCCCTGCCAAGAAGAGCCCTGGCTCCACTGCACAGGTCCCCCGCTCTCCCAGGGTGTGCTCAGTGGCAGGAGTCACTCCCTGCCCCAACAGGCAGTGCCTGCCCCTGCCCCCTTCGTCACTGTGGGGGGCATTGATTTGTACCCCCCAAGGCCCCTTCCCTCCTCGCTCCCCTTCCACTGCACTGGACTTACCAGCTGGAGGCAGCTGTATCAGTATCGGCCAATATGCCTTCTTAAATATCAGCTATTGGTATCAGTCCCAAAAATCTCTATCGGTGTACCTCTAGCAGTCAGATAGCAAGAACATTTTGAGATGACTAATGAGTCTACAGGCATTTTGAAAAAACTTGATTTAAACTTTTCTAGCATGTCATGTTGTCACTGTTGGTAATGAAACCCATGCTGGACTTTGTTCCCTGGCCCTGGAAGCTGATCCATGCGGGCTCTTGGCAACACTTACGGGTTGGGGAACTCCCCTCTTGCCAGCACGGAGACGGAAAAGGATCTTGGAGTCGTCATTGACTCCACGATGAACACGGGCCGGCAGTGTGGGGAGGCAGTCAAGAAGGCCAATCGTACCCTGTCATGCATCCACAGATGCATCTCGAGCAGGTCCAGGGAGGTGATCCTCCCCCTCTATGCGGCACTGGTCAGGCCGCAGCTGGAGTACTGCGTCCAGTTCTGGGCGCCACACTTCAAGAGGGACGTGGACGATATGGAAAGAGTTCAGAGGAGGGCCACTCGTATGATCAAGGGTCAGCAGGGCAGGCCTTATGAGGAGAGGCTACGGGACCTGAACCTGTTTAGCCTCCACAAGAGAAGGTTAAGGGGGGACCTTGTGGCCTGCTACAAACTGGTCAGGGGGGATCAGCAGGTATTGGGGGAGTCCCTGTTCCCCCGTGCGCTGCCAGGAGTGACCAGGAATAACGGTCACAAGCTGGCGGAGGGTAAGTTTAGATTAGATATTAGGAGGCGCTACTTCACAGTCAGGGCGGCTAGGGCCTGGAACCGGCTTCCAGGGGAAGTGGTGCAGGCTCCTAGCCTGGGGATTTTTAAAAGGAAGTTAGATGAGCACCTTGCTGGGGTCGTCTGACCCCGGTGCTCTTTCCTGCCAAGGCAGGGGGTCGGACTAGATGATCTACCTAGGTCCCTTCCGACTCTAGCTACTATGAAACTATGAAACTATATGGAACCCCACTCTGGACTTGAGTGTGGCCCATGTTTGGAAAAACAGGATCATTCCACTTCATTACAATTCATCAAATAGCACTATATGTCAGTACAGATGTATAATGATGTAATGGAGTAGCTTATTGTAATGCATGTTTAATCCTCGTGAATGTTATACTGACCCCCAAAGGGGAAGTGTTATGCTTGATGGAAGATCCTTTGTTCTGCATTATTTGTATCCCTCTTCCTCTTTTCGAGTAAACTTGTAGTTGGACTTGGAGTGGTTTTGCATTTATGATAATGTTTGGGTTTTAAATATTCATAATACACACCTATATCTGCCATAGGAAGATTTGCAATGGAAGTTTTTCATTTTCTGACTTGAACTTCTTGTGAGTGTGAATAGTGCATTTCTCACATGCTGGATGTATATGTTTGTCTCTGCAGCGCTTCCACCTCCCATTCGGACCAGTCAGTACACACAAAATCTGCTTCTGTCATATCATCTGATTCAGTCTCCACCTCCACAGACAACTTTTCTCCAGATCTCAAGGTATGTATGTCTCTTGTTTTTCAATTATGACTGAAAAGAGGGGGAAAGATGATTTTCCAGAAGCTATAGCTAGTGCAAAATGCAGCAGCCTGTCTTCTAGCAGGGTTGGTTTGCCAGGAATCCATTACTCCAGTACTCCAGAGTCTACGCTGGCTTTCAGTAATTTTCCAAGTGTAATTCAAGGTGCTGATTTTGACCTGAAGTGCCATAAATGATCTGAGTGATTTGATATTGATAATGTAGGACTAGGTTTTCAAAGACAGGCTACCTCTCAGGGATTGTGGCAGATTTTTCAAAATACTGTGACTTCTCTTTAGGTGCCTAAATAAGAGAAGACTTAGCAACCAGCAGTTCCCGCTTATACACATCGCCCTTTATTTTGGTGCCAAAATGGGAGCTGATCTCTCTTGGAAACCTAGTCCTAACCATGAGGCCTGAACTCTTGAAAAATCTGATTGTTTTGTCTTTCTTAAAAAAAGATTACATTTCAGTGTTTCCTAAAAATACTAGCTTACACTTTGCTTATGCCCTTGCCATAAATAATGCTTAAATAAAAAATGTTAGTGTGGAAGGCCTAAAATCAAACAGGTAAATCCATAATTAGAAATCTCATTACGCTGTTCTGCAATGCTGAAAGTCACCTACAGGCTGCTCTTATTACTGTAAATGCGATATGCAGGTGCTCAGCATTTTTTGAAAATCGCACCATTTAATTAGGTGCTTAAAATTCAGGTGCTAGTGTTTTAAAAATGTTGGCTGTGGTATGTTCTAACAACACCTTTTCAGCATTTCTTTCAAATGGTTACACTTTTGTTTAAACCGGGAGGGGCGGGGGGTGCATGGAAGAGCCTGGAAAGGCTTTCATAGCGTGACCACATATGCTTTCACTGTTTTAGCGCTAAAATTTACACTTTATGACAATAGTTCCTAGGGCCTCAAATTGGGATTAGGGTCTATTGTACTAGGTACTCTGTGAACCTATATTAAGTTGTAGTGAGAAGAGCTAAGCCAAAACATTAAACAAAACCCCATGAGTCAACCCCCAAATAAAGTGATTTTTTTTTTTATATATATATTATTTTTAAGCCATTTTCATTTTATTAGCTTTTCTGTCTTTAGGGTCCTGTTTCAAGGTTTCTGAAATCATGAATTCTAAGACACTTTTTTTTAATGGAAGCTGATATTCTCACATGATCAAAGAACTCCAGAAATACCAAAATAAATATCACATACTCACCATAAAATAGCAAAAGTCTGCAACACAGACATTTATAAATCCTTTTTCTAATTTATGCTGTGGATTGCTTTAATTTTCTATTTGGCAAGTGTAACTTTTTTTTCCTAAGGACTGGTATCTTTTTTAGTTTATAGTTTACAGAAAGTCTAACTCTGGTGTTCTAAGAAAGTTTCCATTTGAAGGTATTTTACAGTGAGTATTTGAAAGTTAAACATAAATATATGTTTAACTGAATAATTTGTACCTCTTAAGTACCTTCATAATGAATTAATCATCATAATATGCTTGTGTGAACAAGTATACAACTTCCTTCTAAAATAGGGATGTTGAATGATTTACTCAAAAGTACAGGGGAAATAATTTTCAGATGTCCTGATTCCTGGTTTCATGGCAAAGACCAGTGATTCTCAACCAAGGTGTTGCAAGATCCTTTTAAGGGTGCCCTGGGGTGCTAGCACTATTAGATGTGAAAACATGATTTACAGTACAAACCTAAAGCTTCCAAGTAGCATTCCATAGTATTACAAGAATGTTGTCCTGTTGTGGTCTTTCTGAGCTTTTTGCAACAGAAGAATTGCTTTAATATTATTTCTGTAGTCAAAAAAGACCGAAAACTAAGCGCTGGTATTTTCTGAGGGGTGTCCTGAATCTAAAAAGGGTGAGACCCCACTAACTTAAACCTTACCTAATTGTAAATGCTGAATGATGTAAATATAAACTTTATTTATTAGCATTAGGTCTTTCTTTGAATTGAGAGCATTCAGTTCCCATTTAAATTGAATGGTGGATGCATTTGTTCCTAGGCTAAGAGCATGGCGATATTTGTAGAAAGAAAGAAGAATGACAGAAGCAGTGATGGGGAAAAAGAATCGTGGACACTTTTTCTTCAGTTGAAAGAATCCTTTTGATCAATTGATTTCCTCCACACTCCCTCTTCCCCTCCCCCCCCACCTAAAGATGTAGTAAAAACCTCTTGATACCTTGGAGAATATCTTCTGGCATTTGAAGATCAAGCAGTAAATTAGTAAAATGGTGCAATTCTCTGATTCAGTCCCTCTAGAGTGTCCACTGTCTTCATTACCCATTAATAGAATTGAATGCTGAAGGTGAGCTGTGCCTTGTAAGATCAGGGTTCCTAGTGGTATGGCTGTAATGAAGTCGGCATCATAAAACGAGGAAATGATCAGTAATCATCAAAACAGCCAGTTTTGTTTCAATTAATACCACATTCAGTTCACTATGTTGGGATGGCCCTAGAGAGCACATTTTCCTAATATTTCCTTGTCAAAACATCTATTCTTATGGAAGGAATTCTGCATCTGTATCTAAGTCTTAGAATGTAAAATTTTATTTATGTGTTGGTATCTTTTCATCTCCTGGATCTTGCTAACTGACCTTTTGTTTTCTAGCTGTTCTTCTTAGAAATACTTACCAGAACTGGTGTGGTTTCATCGTATGTCAGTACCCTCAACAGCTGTGCTGGCATGTATTTCCTCACAAGATTCATAAATCACTACTTGTTTGGTTCTTAGTCTTTTACCACTAAAAGAAAATAGAGCTTCCTCCTGGCTCAGTCCATTAAAAAAGTGCAGTATGGCAAAGGGGTTAAATTTGCTTTCTGAATAGGTTTGGAACCAATAAGCCTGAGCATACTTTAAAAGAACTCAGCTTCATTCTCAATTTTATTTTTTGTTTTTGTTTTGTGTAAATTAGCACCTTCTACAATGGCTAGAATTAAATACACTTTTTGGCTCTTCAAAAAGTAGATTTTAAAGGTAACTTCTGTGCCTTACTACTTTACACTTGTTCAGCTATACTTCCTTTTGGTTCATTTTCTTCTAAATAATCCCAATTCCTCGAGATAATCGTGGAACTAACAAGCAGGTTTTGCCATCATGCTTTTTTCTATCCCTGTCCCTGCAGATGACTGTTTTTTCTGCTTATCTCTGAGAATGCTTTGGACCATATATCCATGGTCAACTTACCATGCTCTATGGGGGTATCATAAAGCATGCTGCATTGCTCTGGTTAGAATTAATAGCTATATCTGTGCAACAGACTAATTAGTCTAGTCATTTAGCTCACCCAGAATGTCTCACAGACATGCCTGCACTGTTTCTGATTCAGATAGCAGCCCCCCTTCCTCCCCCCCCCCCCCGTGGCACAGTGTGCATGAGGATGCCATTACAGACGGTTGATAACCTTCCCGTGTAGACATGGCCTTTTAGAACTCTTGGAGGACTGGTAAGGTTCCAGAAGACTGGGAAAATGTAAGCATATGCCCCTCTATAGAGAAAAAGGGTGGGAAAGAGCATCTAGGGAATTAGAGCTGTCTCCCTAGCTTCAGCTTCCATAAAAATTTGATTATTTGTCCCAGAATCTATTTATGAGCACTTAGATGACAACAAGGTCATCTTCTATGATTCTGTGAAGGTGATAAATAACCACCAACATGGATTTGTCTACAACAAACTATGTCCATTTCCTTTTCTGATGGGGTAATGCTATTGTGGATAGGGGAGGAAGAGTACATTTTATGTACCTGACCTTAGTAAGGCTTCTGACACGATCTCAAATGACATTTTCATAAATAAGGGAAGGAAAAATGGTCCAAATGAAATGGTTGCTGATTCAGTTTGGAAGAGATTCAGCCCAATTCGGCGGCCAAATTTCCAAATCAAATCAGGAGACCCATTAATCTAGCCAAATTGAATCAGAAGCCTCCAAATTGATTTGGAGAGATTTGATGATTTGGCCATAGACACAGCTTTATATGTTTGTTTTTTTCCTACATACCTTGAGGTACCAGGTGTGGCTTGTGAATGCTGAGATGGTGGAGTGGATGACTCCATGGAAATAGAGCTTTATGTCTAAGTAGGAAATATTAAAAGTTTAGGAATGCAAAAGAGCAGTGGGGTCAGCTGCTTCTTGTTGTCCTTCTCTAGTCCCACCAACAAGAACAGATGGGGACTTGACTTGTTTGTTTTCTTTGTCTATTATCTAGAAGGGAGTGTTCTGTTGCTATGAAGGTGGCATCCTGATTGCCAGTGGTTAGAGATGGTTTAACACCTAAAACAGGAGGTCTACTTCCCCTCACAACAAAAGTTATCATCAGCGTGAGTGAGCTCTGTATGTTCTTGTGAGAGTCACTTTTGAATTATTTTAGAAGCTGAGTCAGGGGCTTGCAAATTCCTTACCAAAAAGTACAGAACACTGGTTTGTTTATATTATCAGAGCTCCCATAGTTTGTGACCTATGTTGTAATTTGATAAAACAGTGTTCTGTACTTTTTCACAGGTTTTTATTAAGAGGATTAAGCAAACATAACACTAAGCTAATTTTCTACAATTTCATGAAGCTAATTAAGGATGGAATGATACACTGATCAAACTGAGGCCATAATTAAAATTAAATCCCTAAGGTTAAATTATTCAATCACCAAATAAATGCAGTAGGAAATCAAAACAAGTTATGAAGTTGACACTAGGGCTAATTACAGACAGTCAAAATGCCTGAGGCTGGATTGATTTAGTCTTTGCAGCTTAGTCTAAATTGAGAAGCAGTTAGACAGACATTTGCTTTTGATGCAGGAAATGCAGCCACATACCTGCAGTTGCTCAGGCAAGAAGCCAGGGGACACTAGAGCACAGCTCTCTGGCACGTAGCCAGCATGGACTCTGTGTTCATTTCCTCTTCCTGCTGCCCCTGAGGTCTCTGTGATTTGCAGTCCAGAATTACAGCAGCAGGACTCTGCAGGGTTGCTCATCACTTCGTCTTCCTGCTTTCAGGTGCTTGTCGGATTTGTAGTCCACAGTTGCAGCCACTAGTAAGTTTTAGCAAGGCAGCGCAGCTCCGTACTTGGGGAAAGGGAAGTTTAACCCCACTCCCTGGCCCCAGCCCCCAGCCAGGGTTTGCCTGGGGGGAGGGCAGTTCCTGCCTCTCTTCCCTCTCTACTCCCAACCCTTCTCTGCTGGAGCAGATAGCACAACCTAGCCCAGGGCTGTAAAGCATGCTGGGATTCTGGGGGGGCTGCAATTTAACATGAACCAGGAGGGGGTCTGGGACAGAAGTTTCATAAACTGGCTCAAATCAGTTAAGTCTGATACTACGTTCAATCAGATTTATCTTAAGCCAGTTTTAGCCATTTTGAAACTGATTTATGTACACTGAACTGTTGTGTTACAGTTAAACCAGTTTCTGATCACTTAAACCACTTTATGTGTAACTTCTGTCCCTGGCCTATAAGGGAAGACTTAACACAAGGCATTTATATACGTATCAGAATGTGGCGCTGGGTGCTTTTAGTTAGTGAGCCATGCTAATTAAAAGCCCCAGTGTGTCATGTGTATCTGCATCACCACATGTCCCTGCACTGAAAAAATGGTGGCAGACACTTTGAACTAAAACTCTTGGATGTGTTTTATTTCAAAGTGCACCGCTGTCATTTTGTCAGTGTGCAGACTTATGGTGACACTGATACACGTGACATGCAAGGCTGCTGGAGTGCTCAGTTTCCATGCTCCAGGAGACTTGATTAATCAAGTCTGCTCTGAAGTGCCAGATTCCCAGCATGTGTATAGGAGTCCACAAGGTAGTATCTTGGGTTTATTTAAAGACAAATTAGTTTTCTTTAAGACCACAGCTAGTTCTTTAGTCAGGATGGTGCATTACCCTGGCTGGTGAAGGAGAGACATCCCCTGGACTTCAGTGTGTATAGAACCTTCAGTGTGTATAGTCCAGTCTAGTCTTTGACTGTTACCAAGAGAAATAAGCCAATAAGGTAGTGAAATCCCTTTGTCTTAAGGTTTTTCTTTTTTGAGAAATTTCTTCTATGGCTCACATTGTGTTTCATTGTTATCTCTAACCTGTTAATTGAGGCTTAGCTGAGGTTGTTCCATATGCAGGTCTGTCATCAAACTGCAGATCAGATGGGCTAGTTACAATCAATGACAACTGCTTCCTTTTATTCCCCTGGATGGTCTGCCTAAGAAAGGGAGGGGCACATAGGTTTGGATTTTCCTGAGAGCAATGGAAGCTCATGGATGAGAGAACTACATCTTGTATGCGTGGTCTGTGTTTTTATAGTGATTCCTACTTGCTCTACGTCAAGAACCACCTTTGAGGCTGCAAGTCTAACCTGAGACATCCAAGTGCTTTGTAGAGTCAGTGCCATCTAATTTTCTCACAGATGGCAGTCATGCCCTTTTGCCATGGCAGAAAATTGCATCACCAAATGACTCTTCCATGCCAGGCCAGACCTGTCTTGATCTGGTATCTGGTACAATGTAAACTAGTACATCCTGTTCCATGGTTGGATTGTCAGTGACTAAAGTGGCGCTCCCACCTGGGCTAGCCTGGGTGAGGAGGGTGTGTGGTGGGCAACTAGTAGGACTAAAAACAAGACCTGTCAAAGGGCTGATGCGCTCCGTGTGAGCCAATGGCATCCGTATCTGGAGAGGACATGGATGCCACCAGTTCACTTTGCCCGAAGAATCAGCACTGATGCATAGCTTCTAATGTGTCCCAACAGTCACAGCAGCCTTGGGACTGACTTCCCTTGAAATGACTCTTGCATTTACTAATTCATCTTGGTCAACTGCAGATCATCTAATCTTCCAGAATTACAAAAGGCAGGTTAGCTGTGGATTCTGACAAAAACTGGTGAGGTTAAATTTATGGCTGAGATAATAAACTTGAACGTAGAGTCTGAAAACTAATCTTTTGTGAAAATAGCTAATGACATGTTTGACGTTCTCTTCATGGCAGTTGCTTCATGTTCCTCATGTTTCTTAAAATTTCTGGACTTGTAACAGACAAATAATTGGGGAACCTAATGAATTGATAACTTGTCACCTGAATGGCTTTTGACCTCCCAAACACAAGCTGTTTTTGCAGCTCATTATAATAAATTCTACACATGAACAAAGTTTTTTCCAGGCTTAACTCAAATCTGAGACCCTTTTTCACTCTTGTTATCCATATCTCTCATTGTTTGTTCTTGATTTCAGTAAATTCCGCATCTGTGAAGTTTATCCTAAATTGCATGGAAAATATTTTCCATTTACTGGCTTCAAAATTCTCACCTTTTAATTTAATTGAATAACTTCATGTTGTCTCTCTCTTTTTGTATGATGAAACAGGAAGAATACTGTATTTATTTGAGATCTGTTTTTCCCCTATTTAAAATGGAGGGAGGAAAAGCCCCTTGTGGATTTGAGCACAAGGTGGTGAGGGCACAAGTGGCTTCTGTAGCTCTGCTTCTGGTTATGACCCAGGGTCAGAGTTGCAGCTGTAGCCACAGACTGCCATCTCCACTTCCTGCCTGCTGCTGCCTCTGCTTGCCTTGCCCCTCCTCTACTACCCCTCCCCTGCCCACCCTCCACCCCCACCACTGTCTCTGCCCTGCCGCCTTCCCTTGACTGCCACCACTTACTAACCAGCTCTCGCTTTGGCTCCACTCCTCCACTCCTGGAGCTCTGCTTGAGCCAGGGGCATGGAGCATGTGGTTGTTCCAGCCTGGTCCAGTGGCAGCAGCTTCATCCTGGGCTCTGGCTCCAGGGCTGGGCTGTGGCTGCTGCTACCACAGCAACTGCTGTATGGCATGGCTGAGTTGGGGCTGGAGCACCCACGTGCTGGATGCCCCAGTTTAGAGAAATACCAGAGCCAGAGGGTAAGTGTCAGAGAGGGCAAGGCCAGGCATGGGGGGGAATAAGTGGCATGTGGGCAAGTGTCAGCAGGGCAGGCAGCAGAGCTGGCAAGGGTCACTTGCTTCCCCCACTGCCTCCCCCTACCACCTGCCTCCTGCTTTCTCCCTCTACTGCCTCCTCCATCACT
This sequence comes from Crocodylus siamensis, assembly GCF_052110815.1. NCBI lineage: Eukaryota > Metazoa > Chordata > Crocodylia > Crocodylidae > Crocodylus > Crocodylus siamensis. The sequence continues at coordinate 399,152,018 of NC_143395.1, forward strand.
GCCCATCTCCTTGTCATTATTGCTTTTTCCACTGCAGTGTTGGGGGAGGGGTGAACATAAGACAACCGTCCAATAATTAGATCCAATATGCAGAAAACTATAACAAATGTATACATTGTCTATGTATGAAATCTAATTATTGGTTAGTTGCCTTAAATTCTGTCATCTTGATTCAGGTAAAGACAGTTGATGTTCCCAGTATATCATCTCTAGGCTTTTCATTGCTTTATCATATTCCCAGTTATCCATCTCCTCTCTAATGTAACAATCTCCATCTCTTCAATTTGAGGGGTTTTTTAGGATGCTGATTATAGTGATAGAAGTTCTAATTTAGAAGCACTCCCTTACTTAGAAGACATAGAAGTTGGGAAATGGTCCCTCCATAGTCCCTGTTTGTGAGTTACAGAAAGACAAAGGGTCTGCAGAGGTTGCCTACTGCTCCACAGTTAGTCATTGCTTAATTATCTTTGTTCATGCCTATGTTAATGAACCTGGTGATCACTACACTGATCACTTTTGTTACTGACTTTGAACTTCCTTTACTTCAGCAATATCCTTTTTGAAATGGGTGCTCCTTGTTACAGCCTCACCGTATTCCATGCAGTTATACATAAAAAGCACTAAAATAGTTTCTGCTTTTCACTGTTCCCTTTGCATCTTTGTCAAAACAGCAGACAATGACTGGAGTAAATCAACATCTGATGCAGCAGGCTACCATATATGTGGTTTGAGATCTGAGCTGAGCTTGTGTAGCATCTGATTTAGGAAGCTGAGGGCAGGAGAAAGTTATAGAAAACTGAGTTGGATCTTTGTCCCATGTGGAAAAGGGAGACAGTATGTCCAGAATTTCTGGATAGCCTTATAAAGAAGGGGACATTGTAGCTTCCTTATAAAAAATACCCCTAATGTCCTGAATTGGCTCTGCCATTCTTGAGATATGCTTTAAGTGTGCATATAAGCCCTACATACATGATCTCTTGCTCCTTCCTCTAGTTGATCTCATTTGTTCTGCCTAGGTATCAGCTTAATTTTAGAAGTTACATTTCTATAAACATGACAGAACTCTCTGTTATAGTTACAGTTTGCCTTAGCATTTTCTATGTGGCATTTTTAGAAGAAGTGTAGGAGTCCAGGGATTTGGAGCTATCCAAATCTTATTTGATGTCTATAACTGCAGATGTCTTCCGAACAACAATTTGACATTGTATTGGGTAAGAGGAGATGGTAATTCCTACTATATGTTTATACAGTATTTTTCCTTGTTTTTCTCTGAAGAATTTCATAATAGCTTCCATGAAAGTTTTTATATAAAACACTTTGATACCTGGATGTAAAACTAAATCCTTTCTTCTGTACAATTTACTGAAATTGCACTTCATAAATCCAACACTAAATAACATTTAGAGGTTTCAGTCATTTGGATTATGCTGCAAGAATTGTTGGATTTTCTCCTGACTTTATGTTCAAAGCTGTTTAGAATTTGATTTAGGGAATTCATTTCTCTGCCAGCTGTGTGCATTAACATAAGCTATAGACTTGCTACCAGGTGAGGACAAAATGAATACCTAAACACCTTTGAAGATCTAGGCCCTAAGTGACTTACAAACCAATGGGAGTCATGTTCCTGAGCCACAAAGGTGTTTTGGAAAACACCACCCTAGATATTTGCAGTTCTGTATGTCTGTGTAATTTATTGCGCCTCTTCACTGGCTTTGTTGTTTTCTCACTTCATGAGATTTAACCTTAGGAATTTCATCCTTCACTTAAGCGTCTTGTAGGATAATGTCTCAAGTTTACTAGATTCAAACTGTGGCATGGTTCTTGTAAAAAGGAAATTGGTTACACTCCTGAGGTTTCTAAGTTGTAGATTTGGTGGGAAGGGGCTTGCTGCCAGTTATCTTAGGACTAATAAGTTTTGTTACAGCCAACATGTTCCTTTACAGAGTGCATGAAACTCAGGTAAAACCTAGAGCCTGAGGTAAAATGGATTTCTCTCTTCAACTCCCTACTTGTAGGCTGTGGCCTCTGGCACAAGTGAGTACATTTTCAAGGGCTAGAATCTGACAGCAGTTTCCAATATGGCAGCTCCGATGTCATCTACTTAGTACTGGTTTTTAAAAGGAATGTGTCAAATCTATGTTTTTGGCCGTGTGTCTGTAAGCATTAGACCAAACTCCTTTCTGGAGGTGGGAATAAAATCCAAGATTCCTGACTCATAACTTTCCTCTGCTGGACACTTTTACGCATGTCTAGCAAATAATTCTGTAGGGCTTTGGCAAATGTGTATTCTGTGCCCTTCTACTGGTTGTTGTGTGTAGAAGACAACTGCCTCCTATTGCTAATTGTGTTCTCTGTTTAAGTATCCATTGTGTTCTTCATATGAACTTACACAAAACCCTAAATTAATAAAAGAATAATTTACAAGTTGAGTGCAAAAGCAAGGACTTACAATCTTAATTCAGCACTTTTGTATATACAGCAATAACAGTAAAGTCACTATTTATGTGATTATCTACTGTTTGCTCTATAAAGACATAGACCGGGGTGGGCAAAATACAGCCTATGGGCCAGATCTGGTCTGCCAGGCAATTTCATCTTGCCCATGGACGCTCACCAACTAATTGTACCCCACCCAGTCCACGCACCTCACTCCCACCCTTGTGTGCTGAAGGACCTAGCTTAGCCAACATGCATGGCTTCCAGGTGGGGCCACTGCTTCCACTGCTGCAGCCGCCAGGGGACCTGCTTGGCTACCCTGGCATCCAACAGCTCCTCCTCGTGTCCCTGCTGCAGTGCTTGCTCTGAGCAGCAGGTAAGGAAGTGGCGGGGTCGGGGAGAGGGGAAGCTGCAGCTGGGCAAGAGCCTGGAGCCCAAGCCCAGGGTGGCAGCAGGAGAGAGAAACTCAGGTGGGCAGGGTGTGGATGTTCGTGGCCAGTCCCCCCACACACTGCCCTCCTCTGTCCCCCCCCCCCCACCATGGCGCACAGCCCCCGCCGCTGATGGCAGCAGCAGGCGCTCAGGGTGTTCATGGCCTATGCAGGCACTGCTGCCTGGCAATGTACAACTCCAGCCACGCCAGAAGTACCTCCAGTCTACTTCCAGGTCCTCTGGGGAGCGCTCAGGGGCACTGCCCTGGCCCCCCTCCCCTAGCTCAGCAATCGGCCGCAGGGGGACCCAGGATGCCCCCCCAGATCCAGGGGGCACCAGTTGCTGAGCTGGGGGTGGGAGCAGGGTCCCAGTGTGCTCCCTCGTGTACCCGGAAGTGGACTGGAAGTGCTTCTGGTCCACCTCCAGGTCTGCTGCTGAGCATGCTGGGAAGCCCCTGTGCTCCCGTGGGACGCTTCATCCACCACAGCATCACAGCATTCGTGAGCCACTGGGTACCTTGAGGTACGTAGAAAAAACATTTAAAGCTGTGTCTGTGTCCGTATTGTTAAATCTTTCTGAATCTTGCCGAATTGATTTGGAGGGCTCTGATTTGATTTGGAGAAATTAAAGGGTCTCCTGATTCAATTCAGAGATTTGGCCACCAAATCAGCCCAATTTGGTGGCCAAATCTCTGCCGAATCAAATCACCAGCCAAGGCTTTGCACAGCCCTACTGTTTAGTATCCTTGACAGTAAATTCTTTGGAGCTTCTGAGCTTCAGCTCAAGCTCACACCATCAGTTTGAAGGGTCCAGAAGCGTCTTGAGGCCAGGAAGTCACTGAAAAGTTGTATGAAGCTGAAAATGTAGGACTCCAAGGGGAAATTCATCATGAAAAACAAAACAAGCAGAAACCAGTAAAACACTGTGTACCCACTTCTTCATCCAGCAGTCATCTTAATTTCCTTTGGCCTCTTGTTTATTTAGAAGGATCTAACTTTCAGGTCAAAATTACTTTTTTAAAAATTTATTTCAAACCACTCAAAGCCGGAGACAAATAAGGAAGTGGACTTTTCATAGTTTGTTACATGTGCATAATATAATGTATTTTGATATTGCCCATGCTGAATTTTATTTTGCTTTTTTGTTTGTTTTTGTAAACATATATTTAAAGCTAAGAGAGCTCTCATTATAAGGTGATTGCATTTTACATTTTAGGGGATTATAGTCCTCCAGGGGGGAATAATCTATCATTTCAGTAATATAGTGTTGGTTCAAAGCAATTCATGAGTCTCATTCTTCAGCTCTGGGTACCATTTTAAGGAACATGGAAGGCTGAGATGATTCATGTGGTCTGATTGGTCAGGGGACAGAATATCAGATCCCCAGTATGTGCTGTTCTGAAATTATCCATATGCTGGTGGTGTTTTTTTGTCTTGTTCCTATTTTCAGTTTATAATAGCCAAAAGATTAAGATATGAGGCATTTCAGCAGAATTAATGACGTGCTGGACTGAATAGGTCTAATATATGTTATTCAACCCATCTGGTCAGTAATCCTCTAAAAAGACCATATAGCTAAATCATGTAGTTGTATTGCCATTCTGCTTCATAGATATTCTGTCATGGAATTTCCAGTGTTTTCTAAAATAATCCACAAAAGCCCATATACTTGCTTAGTTTATGGTTTATTATGTTTTCACCAAGCGATATGGTACATAAATCCTTCCAGTGTGCACTTTAAATAGTCCTAAAATGACAGCAGAAAATCTCTCTGAAGTAGTTTGCAAAGTATAATGGGATTTGTCAAGTAAGCATGTATACTGTTTTATAGTTGATCCAGTTGACTATTAAGAAGAGAGAAGCATCTCACCAGCAACATTTCAGAAAAACACTGCTCTCAAAAAGCCTAGGCTCTTGCTGTGGGCAGTGTTTCACTTAGCAGACAAATAGATGTACCAATGAGCAATTATTTACTTCTTAAATAAAGACTTGATTCTGCATCTACTCGAGTCAGTGTGAAGTTGCTATTGATTTCAGTGGTGTAGAATTAGGCTCCGAGTGTTTTATCATAGTGAATGTGAAGAGACTCTTATTTCCATTTGGTCTGAGCTGCTTTCATGTCCATTTTACAAACCCATGAGAGCAATAATAGATTTTGACGTATGCATCATAGTAATGCTGTTTTCCAGAGCGTTACTCCAAAGACAAAATGCTTTGAGCTTCCACACAAGGGAGAGCTATTAGCAGGGACCTACTTGAATTGAGTTTTCATGATTTTTGTGGAAACTGAGAAAAACGTCGGTTTCTGTGATCACTGCAAAAAATGGTGTTTCCCATGATTTTTGCACAGAATTGTCTGGGTGGGGGGAAAAAAAGCTTATGGAAATACAAAGAAAGCGTGGCAATCCCTGCAGCCATAGAGCACATTGTTTGAGAGAGAGCTACTGAGAGGCTGAGCTAGTGATGTAGACTCGGCAAAGGCACTAGTCAGGAAAGCAAAAGGGTTTCAGCGCCATCTTTTAAGAAGCCAGATGCAATGCTGCGGCAGTGCTGCAATCTGAATTTCAGTGATTGGCTTCTTGGCCTATTAGTGGTGAGTGGAAGGGCTGCTGGGGCTATTTGGCCAATCAGTGGTGAGGAAGGGCTTGCCGTGAAAAGACTATGAAATGGGCTCTACATGCCGCGAGCAACCCACAAAAATCCCTTTGTGTCTCTGTGATTTAGGCAGGTCCCTACTAGGCCTGTGCAGAATTTCAGTTCCTCTGATTTAATTCAGAGGAAATTTGGCCTGATTCAATGGCCAAATCTCTGAGTCCAAATCGAATCGGAAGATCCATTAAAAGGTCTGAATCAAATCGGAAGCCTCCAAATTGATTCAGAGAGATTTGGAGATTTGGAAAGCTTGTAGCAAACAAACTGAGAAGGAGGGGGATGGGGTGATCTTCCATATTGGAAAAGGCTGAGGGTGGGGGAAAGACTGCTCTGATATTGACACCTGTAGCTGGCCAGTGACTGATTTTTCTCTTGAGTTCCTTTCCAATCATAGTGCTCAGCGGATGGGGGACAGGGATGTAGAAACAACATATAAAGCTGTCTGAGGCGATCTGTGCCTTTTGTGAGCTGTCTCTCTTGGAGAAGCAGTGTCTGAAAGGCTCTGGCTTACTATCTAGACTCTTGCTGTCTTTTCTTGTAAGTTGTACCCAATCCTTTCCTACTTACCCTTGCCTATAATCCCTATTGTTATCCCTATCCATTCCTTACAACTTATTCTTCCCCCAACATCCTCTTATTTGTTCTTGTTAGTCTGTCTTGATTCCAACCCCCCCCCCCAAAAAAAAAAAAAAAAAGAAGTCCGTGTTTTCCCTGACAGTGTGTCATCACTGTGCAGGAAAGTACAATATATATTACATACACGCGCTCACACTCACACACTGAAGTGCATTGGAAAGGCAGGGGAGGGAGATGGGCAGAGGAAGAGCTGCAAGTTCCCCCTGCCCCAAACATAGACGCACCCTTTTTCCTGGCAGCGATGAGTCTTCCGCTGCTAGTGGGAACAAGGAAGTGATAGCAGTGCCTGCCCCTGCATCACCACCGCTAACACCACTAACCAGCAGCAGCATAACATTGTCCACCCCAGTTTCAGTTTCCAGCATGAGCCTTCCAGTGCCAGAGGAGGAGTGGGATCCGGAAGCAGGGGACCTGAGTGCCATAGCAAAGAAAATTCTGGGGAAGGAGGGGGAATCTGAGTTTGTGCTCCACACTTCTCAAAGTTCCCCTACAGGCAGGTCTCCTTTTCTGGAAGGCACTTCGGAGGAGGTTGTGGGGGTAGGTGGCTCAGCTCCTCCTGTTGTGCCTCTGCCTGGTGAGGAGGGGGATAAGGCAGGATCCCCACCCTCAACTGAGAAAGGGGTGTGTAGTGTAGTGTGGGATCATTTTGAGGTGGCAGATGATCCCAGGTATGCTACCTGCCAGGATTGCTGAAGACAGATCAGCTGGGGCAAGGACGTGAAACTCTTCATCACCACAGCAATGCTGCTGCATCTCAGGAGGCAGCACTCCCTTGCCCTTGTTCCTCCTCAGCCTGGCACCAGTGGGAGCGTACCCAAAAAGAAGTCTCCCTCTTGCTCCAAAGCCCCTGTCCCCAAGAAGCAGAGGCAGGACCAGTGGGGGAAAGGTGGAGACAAAGGGGGTCACCTGAAGGCAAGTGAAATCACCCAGAGCATTGGGGAGATGCTTGCTCTGGATGCCCAGCCCTTCTCCTTTGTTGAGCATCCAGGCAGCTCATGGTGCTTGTGGCCCCATTGTACTAAGTGCCGGCTTGCACCACCTTTAGCAGGACGGTAGTGCCCTCCCTGTATCAGGCATGCAGGGAGTCCTTGAGAGAGGAATTGCAGAAGGCAAATCCACAGGTAGCCTTGCACTTTACCTTAGGCATCTGGAGCAGTGGGGGTGGAGATCATGCCTACCTCTCCCTCACAGGGCACTGGTGCAATCAGTCAGGGCGTTGGTGGGCTCTCCTTCAAGCAGAGGTGATGGGTGGGTCCCACACAGCAAGGGAAATCATGGTGGCCATGAACTGCATGGTGCAGGGGTGGCTTGTTGGGCTGGGTGAGCTCACCTGTGGGTTCATGGTCACTGACAACAGGGCCAGTATGGTCAAGGCTGTGCGTGTTGCCAACTTTGTTGACATCTGCTGTGTGGCACACAAGTTCAACCTTGTAGTCAGGGGCACCTCAGAGGAGGGACAGGACTCCCAGTGACAGCGTCATTACTACCAGCCAGCTCATCTCAGAATGCAGAAAAGTGGTGGGCTACTTCCACTGGAGCATCAAGGCGGGCAAGATGCTGTGGGAGAAACAGGCAGAGGTGAGCATCCCGCAGCACAAAATCATGTTGAGTGTGGAGACTCGGTGGAACTCCACACATACCTGAATGGAAAGGCTGGTTTAACAACAGAAGGCCATCCATGAGATGGCCTTGGTTGGGGAGATTGGGATCAGTGGCCTTCCTAAGAAAATGGAGTGGGATACCATCTCCCAGATCTCAGTGGTCCTCAAGCCGTTCCTTGAGGCCACCGAGTGCCTCAGCGCTGGCGATGCCCTCCTTAGCCAGGTGATCCCCTTAGTGAAGGAGCTTGAGAATGAATTGGAGAAGTTCCAGGGGATCGATGTTCCTGGCTGGGGCAGGCCACTTTCACTAGAGGTGCAGGCACTGGTGAAGCAGCTGAAGGAGAGCATCAAAAAATGGCTGGATCTGTTGCAGTCCAGTACATTCTACATGCTGACAGCCATAGAATCAATGAGTCGGAAGGGACCTAGACAGATCATCTAGTCCGACCCCCAAGTGCGACCCAAGGGTGAAAGGGAGCACCTGCAGCAGCAAAACCCTGATCACTGGACAGAGGTGCTAGTGAACAGTCAGGGAGGCAGAAGGGCAGAAGCAGGGGGATGTGGAAGAGGGGGATCCACTTTCCTGTCCCAGCACTCCAACCATGAGCCAATCTCCTCTACCACAGCCGCTGCCAATGTAGGCCAAGTGCATGGTTTCAGTGTTGGGGTCCAGAGGCACCAGACCCCACCATCAGGCAGGTAGTGTGGAGGCTGTGGTAGCTACCTCACCGAGGATATGGAGCTGTTGCACTGCAACCCCTTGGCCTATTAGGCAACCCACAGCCAGGTGTGGCAGGATCTGGCCACAGTTCCCCGGGAATACCTATCCTGTCCACCAACCAGTGTTCCAAGCGAGAGTGTGTTCAGCATTGCCGGGGATGTTGTGAATCTTGAGGTGTATGTTCACAGAAACCCCTGCACCGCCCTGCCTCAAACCTGGCAGGCCTCATGCCTGCACAAGGGGCTGCCATCCCTGCTGCTTTCATCCCACTCTGCCTTAACACACAGAAGTGATATGAGTTTTGCTTTCAACAGTTTGAGGTGCACTTTCACAGAAACCTCACCCCTGTCTCCTTGAAACTTGGCAGGCTTCATGCCCTCAGAAGGGGCTACCATCCCTGCTGTGTTTTCATCCGAATCTGCAAAAAAAAAGACAAAGTTATAGTTATTTTAGTGATTTCCCCATTATAGTCTACAGCCGAATCTCCGAATCAGAATCAGCCGAATTGAATCAGGACAGTGATTTGAATCACTGAATCAAATCACTGTCCCTCTGAATTAGCTGAATCCGAATCTGGATTGAATACTTGCTGGTTCACACAGGCCTAGCCCCTACCGATTAGCTTTGTCAAAGGCTGTAGATTTATGAAAAAAGCAGCCCTTAAATTTGGCCATGAGAAGTTCATTGGTTACCTTGGTATATGTATGTTGTCTTGACGTATTGGGAAGATAAAGAATGTCATTACGCAAGCAGCAGCCCTCTGCTACCACTCCCCATACAATTTATATAGCAGTGTCCAGAAGATTTAGTTCCTGTTGTTCTAAGCAGTCTACGTATGCCAGGTAAGAGACTGACCCTGCCCTGAGGGTTTACATGATGGCACTCTGATTCAAGAAAGTATCCCTATTAACAAAAGCATTCAATCATATGCCAACCCTCAGCAGGGGTGACCAACCCATGGCTTGCCTGGTGCAAGTAGTATGAGCCCTGGCCACTCAGGAGAGGGAGGCACCAGAATTGAAATAAGATGAGGAACTGAGTGCTTCATGAATGGCGTGGAGAGAGGGGTGTTGGGGTCAGATGTCACTACTAAGAGCCAAGTTAACCCCTCCCTGGCTTCTTATCAAATTTTTAGGATCTCCACTTTGCCTTATAAAACTGCAGTGTTTGGGGGGCAGGGGTTAGGGGCAGTCAGGGAAGGGTTAACTTAGCTTTTGGTAATGACACGTCCTCTTGAGACAGTTTCCTGTCCCTGTTCGGGTCCACACTGCCAGAGGCTCAAGCCTCCATGCCTCCATTCTGGCACACAAGCAGGGTCAGATTAACACATAAGCAAACTAGGCACGTGCCTAGGGCCCCCCTACGTGAAGAAGGAGCTCAAAGGGGCCAAGTTGTTCAAAAACAGTACATGTATATATTAGAAGGAGCCTGTGGAAAATAATATGCTTTTGCCATTATGGCTTAAAATTTATTAAAGTTTTAGGACAACTAGAGTGCACAATGCTAGACTTCATAAGTAATAATAAATTTATTCTTATTTCAGATCCTTTGACAAACGAAAAATGGCTACTGTAGACGAGAAGGTAAACTGTGTTCTATGGCTAGCAGAATTGAAGTCCATATCAGCTGTGAGAAGAAAATGGTGGTTATGTTGAAGTCTAGCACTGTGTACTCTAGTTGACCTAAGACTTCAATAAATTTACTTTTAAGTGCCGTTTACAGATTGTTTCTATCATACCTACAACCTAAGTTATTAAAGTTTAAAAGTGCACAAGGACTTTATGAAACCCCTGTGTGTGTGTGTGTCTATCTCTCTCTCTCTCTCTCTCTCTCTCACACACACACACACACACACACAAGAGAGAGAGGGATTTCTATAGATAGATCTATATAGAGATATCTATATATAGATATACACACTCTCTCTCTCTCTCTCTCTCTCTCTCTCAATTGTTTGTCTAGGACCCACTAAAGTGTTAATTCGGCCCTGCACATGAGGGCACAAAGTGGGGAGAGGGATCAGAGCAATGCTTGGGGAGATGGTGGGGCTTAACTTGTGGCACAGCTGCTAAAAGGGTTTGTCATACTTGCTTTGGGAAAACCAAATATAGAGGGGGAAGTAAACAGTTCTGGATACGTTAGTCAGAAATGCATGTGTTCTGGACAACCCTTTAAAACTTCAAAGTGTTATTAAGATGAAGGTTTTCCTTAGGAAAGTTTAACCTCCCCACTTGGTAGTGTGGTTTGAATCTATGAATGTTTTACTAGCAAATATATTAACTGAAAAATTCCATTTTTAAATTTTGTTTTAGGACACTCCCTTCCCACCCATACACTCACACTATCAGATGTCAGTAAAGTATTACTGGTGAGTACATAATTGATGAAGAGCTCTTTGAAACCAGGAGTTCATGGATTGGGAATACAGAAGGAGTTATTTACCCTGCTAAATATATATGGTAGCACCGAGCAGCAAGGCAAAAACAGGGCTCCATTGTGCTAGGTACTGTTCAACTTTAGCTTAAGTGACAGCCTTTCCTCAATGAGCTTACCCTTTAAATAGACAAGGCAGGGGCAGAGCAAGGGAAAGTCTATATCCCTATTCAAGGTGAACAGAGCAGTAGTTTGGGCATATAATATTAGTCCTGTGCCAGCAAAATCCTAGTATAGCCCTAGTTACCTGGCAAACTCTGCTTTTGTTGGTATGGCTTGTTTCATGTAGAATCATAGAAATTAAGGGCTGGAAAGGACCTTGAAAGATCATCAAGTCCAACTCCCCTGCTCTGGGCAGGAATACTGCTGAAATCAAATGATCCCAGCAAAGTGTCTGTCCAGTCTCCTCTTGAAGACTTCCAAGGCTAGGGACTGCCCCACCTCCTTGGGAAGTCTGTTCCAGATTCTGGTCAGCTGGAGAAGGCTGGAATAACCTATACTAGCAAAAGCATATTTTTTTTACATAAGCTCCTTCTAATATATTTTTAAACGTACATCTTGTTCCTAAGGTTTGAATGTGCTAATCTTTTCATCTGTACATAAATGTGTTTTGAATGGACTTTTACTGTGATGTGTATTTGTGGAATTTAGTAAAACTATCTTTCCTGAAACTGCCATTTGCTGACCTGCATGAAAGCTGACCACAGGCTTGATAAGTTCTAGATCATAATTTCACGCAAGCCCTTTGAATTTCACTTGCAGGGATGTCCTGAGCTCAGAAAGAAGGTCCTTCTTTATACCAAAATGTATATAAAAAGAAGGGTGTGCAGGGGCTTCCATATGAGGAGAAATTAAATAGGCTAGGACTTTTCAGCTTTTAAATGTGATAGACGTTTACAAATTACTAAATGGTGCAGAGAAGATAAATAGAGATTTATTACTTACTCTTTCAACATACCAGAAGTAAGGGACATATGATGAAACTAATAGGTAATAGGTTTAAAACTAACAAAAGGAAGGTTTTTTTTTCCACAGTGAGGAATTAACTTGTGGAAACCATTGCCACAAACTGTTGTGGAGGCTGATAGTTTAACCCAGTTAAAAGGGGATTGGACAATTTCATGGAGGAACAGCTCCAGCAGTAGATATTGAACAGGTATTGAATCAGAACGTCCTAAACCTCTGAATGCTGAAAACTGCAGCTGAAGAGGTGGAAAATTCTGGCCATGCTCTGTCCACTTTCCCCCTCAGCATCTACCAGGATGAGGCAGGGTCCTGGGCTGAATGGCTCTGTGGTCTGACCCAGTAAATGACATTTCCTATTTTACCTTTTTTTACCTGTTGCAGTCTCTCACATCTGCCCCTCTTAAGTACTTTGAGACTTGGCCTACAGTTGCAGAGATTTATCAGCATATCATTTAAGTGTATGATTGCTTTCTAACCTGAATAGTTAAGCTAGGGTAGATGCGGTTTTACCAGTATATGGTATTTTGTAATGGTAGAGCTAATTTGGTTTAGCTAAACCAGAGCGAACTTTACTGATACAAATATGTCACTAGTAGAGGGGGTTTGTCAGTATAAGAGTGACAGTTTAGCCAAAGCAGCAAAAGTATGCCCAAGGTTTTAATAAGTAAGTGTTCATGCTGAGCCAGATGACACTTTTTTTGCATATCTAAATTTTCTTGCTTGAAGACAGTGGGCTCAGTGCTGTTCTCACTTACCTCAGCATAAATTAGAACTGACTCCATTTAAGTCAGTAACATCACAATGGTGTGAAATCATTTTATGTGAGAAAAGAATCTAGTCCATTTGGTGGGGTGACCATTATAGAGGACCATCCAGTTGTCCTCTGTCCTCTGTTGATACAAAACTGGACACCTTTATGTCCTCGATTTTTCTCTTCAAGAAACTGTGTTGGGAGTGAGAGGTCATACATACTTTCTGTCACAGTCACCATCACCTAAATCATGTCTAACTGAGCCAGCTTGGCATGCAAGGTATGCAGGACTGGGCTGAGGTTGCTGAAGTGCTAGGTGTCAACATTTCAGAGTCTGGGGTACTAGTACTAGTTCATATCTCCCTGTTAGAGCATTCAAAATTGAGTTGAGTGATATAAAAGCACAGCTCAGGAGCTAGAGAGGAATTTTACAGTGGAATACATAAAATGAAGCAGGAGCTGGGGAAAGAGTAATGAAGAGATGTATGCTGTCAAAAATCTGATTAGAACGAGGAAAAAGAATTTTTTTACCATCAAGTGATCTTGATAAACAAGTTCTTGTGTTTTTCCCCTCCGAAAAGGATATTCAGAATGTGGAAAAACAGTATCTATTGTCAGCAAATACGTATCAATAACCTTTTAAAGTTGTTTAATATATTGTACTGTTTCCTGTTTGATCACTTCCAAGAAAGGCAGTTCTTTCCCAAAAAAGGAAAGGCAGTTGCCATTCACTCACTAGTGCCATTTTAGTCTGGCTGCTTAGTAATGTTAATTGTATATCATCACTTTACCTACCAAGGGACCTCACCTATAGTTAAGTTCATTATCCATTTAATGTTGGATAGTCCTAATATCAGTCACCCCAGCTCAGCAACACCTGAGCTTAAGAGTGCTTATTATAGCAAAAATAAGATCACAAGACTTGTCATGTAGCTCAGATGCAACTGTTAAGAGGGCAAGATAAGTGCCTGTATAAAACAGAATGGGCCAGAGGTTGCAGGTGTTAAGCAACTTATTTCTGTTGTAAGCATATACAGCCTCATGCCACCATCTGACTGAAAGCCTTTCAGGAAAGCAGAGATAGACCTACAGCCCTCCCACTTTTTCCTTTGTGCCTTCCCAGTGAAGTAGGGATTTGTGTAAGTTCCCCTGTGTACAGGGTATCTGCATATGGCACCATATGCTTGGTGCAGGGGGCTGGACCCAGTAATCTTCTGAGGTCCCTTCCAGCCTTACAATTTATGAATCTATGAGAGTGACAGATAGTTCTGTGCTATTCCTGGCTGCTCCTCTGGCATAAACAGAGTCTCAAGAGTAGAAGTGGCTTGCATATGTTGCAGTGCAGTAACCCTGAACCCATAACATGGCACCTCTGAATATATTAGGAGTCAGAACAGGGAAGGAAGTCATCCATATTTCTTCTCCTGGCCCACTCCAGTAGTACTGAGAAAAGCTCACCTGAGGATTGATCTAGTGTACAATGTCTAAGGATCTAAGTGTCTGTTTTCCATTTGTTATGACAGAGCTATATGCAGATGGTCTCCATTAAATGTTTTCTGATATTTCCTCCTTAAATACTCTGTTAGTGGAAGGTAACTAACATGGGCACTACATTAGTTGTCCAATAAATTGGATTTATAGATTATGAATGAAGGCAAGTAGTTCTTCAAAGTAATTGGTTACATTATAACTATGGACACACAAATGCAGCTTCTTTACGTCTTGATGTCCTTGCAAGCTAGTGTTTGGAGCAGAGAGCTGAGAACTGCAAGCTTTGACCTCAGTTTGATATATAACCTTGGTCATGTCACTTGGCCAACTCTTCTTGGACATGATGGTGACAGAAGCAGTCAACAGCCTCTGCTGATCATGATGGTTTCTTTGTACTCTTTCATCAGCCTGTCTGTATCAGCCTGTTGCTTTGGGTCTTGTATTTACCTTGTAAAGCCTATGCAGCAGCTAAATAGCTCCTGTTATTTTTCAAGATTTCTAAATCAGCTCTGACATCTGCTTCCCCATCACCGTTTCTGTGGCCTTTGGGTATGATTGGGTACAAAATAGGCAGCATCATTGGCTATTATGCACTTTAGCAATTTATCCATTCCACAGGTATGCAGATAAATCAGAGTTTATTACAACGTAGGCAGTAAACAAACTGGGACTGTGCTGTGCTTCTGAGTGAATTGTGTACTTGTCTGCTATTGATAAAGTAAAAAACACTATTACTTGGTTACATTTGAGACTAAATCAGGTGTGGGTGCGAGTGTGTAATGGTGTTGATATTACTATTCCACTTCCTGTAAATAAAAGGATATATCATCAGGCTTTTAATTTTATAATAACTTAATTTTGCTTTTTTTGATATCTTTTATTTAGGCCTTGAGGGAAACTAATAAATTGGCTGAAATGGAAGAGCCTCCTTTGCTGCCAGGAGAAACCATTAAGGACATGGGTATGTAAAAACGATGGTGTTCGTTCCCCCACTCCCACCTTCCCCCGCTTCCACAAAGAAAACTATTAGAATACCAAAAATGTCTACCATGAGCAGAATGGCTGTGCTGTCACTCACTGGCAAGGAGCAGATTTGCCTTGCAAACTGATGTCTAGACTTGTCTGATTCCTTTAACTCAGACTATAGGAAAGTATGCGAGCATGTGGCATTCATTGGTATTCGTTTCTTTTGGATATTTTCAAGCCAGCTTGCTAATGTGGTGAATTGCAAGGAAAAGAATTCTGTGTGAATCATAGAATCATAGAAGTAGGGTCGGAGGGACCTTGTAGATCTTCAGGTCCGACCCCTGGCTTGGGTGGGAGAAAAACTGGACTCATCTGAGTCCAGCCAGGTAAGCATCAAGCCTCTTCTTAAAGACTCCCGGGATAGGAGCCAGCACCACTTCCCTTGGAAGTTGGTTCCAGCTCCTAGCTGCCCTGACTGTGAAGTAGTTCTTGCGGATGTCTAATCTAAACCTACTCTCCAATAACTTGTGTCCATTATTCCTTGTTATGCCAGGGGGCGCTAGGGGAAACAGTGTCTCTCCCAAACCCTTCTGGTCCCCCCTAGTGAGTTTATAGACAGTCACCAGGTCCCCCCTCAGCCTTCTCTTGTGAAGGCTGAACAGGTTTAAGTCCCACAGTCTTCCATTGTAGGGTCTGCCCTGTTGTCCTCGGATCATGCGGGTGGCCCTCCTCTGGATCCTTTCAGTGTTGTCCACATCCCTCTTGAAGTGGGGCACGCAGAACTGGATGCAGTACTCCAGCTGTGGCCTGACCAGCATCGCATAGAGAGGGAGGATCATCTCCTTGGCTCTACCTGAGATGCACCTGTGGATGCACGACATGCACGGTGAACGTGTGGCTTTATTTGTATCACGGTTCTTAAATATTAAGCTTTGGAGACTAAAACCTTTTATAACTGCTGGACTTTGGTCACCTTCTTCTGGGGTTTCCTTTTCTTAAAAATTACATTAGTTATTTTTTTAGAAGTGTATGTCATTGCTAAAAAAGCAGGACTAAGGCTTGATATTCTTCTCCAGGCCCTTCCCAAAACCCCCAAACAGTCAGTAATAGTCAGTGGCTAAAGACTGACATAGGATCTATCCTGTGCCCCACACATTCTGTTTTTTTCCTCATATTTGGCTGCTGTTAAATATCTTCAGCTTGAAGGCATTTACCTGGAAATCCAAGGAAAACAGCTGAGTAGCCCAAAGGCAGTATTGTATTTTGGAAATCCTTGATAGGCATTTAAATATATTTGAGTTTCTGATATGTGAGTGTGTTTGTTTCTTTCCCCAGCTTGTAAAAACTCCTGCGGGAGGTGTAAATACTAAAAAGAAAATGCTACAATAAGCAATTTGGTATAGGGAATGATGAGTGTAATAGTGAGCAAGATTTTTAAAGAATTTTTAAGGTAACCTATATAGTTCTGTAGATTGAGATTAGCATTTGCTACTCAACCCTGTTTTTTCCAGCATCATCTGTAATGAACTGTACTGCTTTCATTCCTATTTGACAGAGCTGGACTTTTCCTTTAAGAGTAAATTTTACTTTGCTTTTGAAACATTTTCTCCTATGACTCGTTTAAGTTAGCTGTACTAGTTCAGAAAATTTACTGAGATGCTTGTTTTCCCTCATTTGGTTTGACATATTTCCATCCTTTGTAAAGCATATGTGCACCTACTGATGATATTTGTTGTATTAGAATTCAATTTTTATTTTAATAAGACCTAGTGGGGAAAGAAGAATCTTTAAAATTTGCAATTTCAACAAAAGGATGGTGTGGGAAAGTGTACTCACTGAGATGTCCTGCTTAGTTGAAATGGCCCCCTAAGGATACAAGACTCTCACCCTCCGGGCTACACGCCCTGAACTCGCCTGCCACGACTTCGATGATTCCTGGTTCAGATGGACTGTCTGGTGTGTGCACGTCCGAAAATGAGACCTTGTGTCCGTCGGGGAGCTGGTGAGGGCTCCTCCACCCCTACAATCTCGCCCGTGCCTCTGCCACAGAAACCTGTCTACGGCTCCCTCTTCTCGTGTGAGTCCAAACCTCACCAGAAGTGGTGGAGGAATAACTTGAATGCTGCCGCTGCCTAAAGCGGCGGTACTTGGAGTCCCGCTCTCTCCTCGAGCAGGATCCTGCTTCATTCTCCGGGGTCTTTTTCTATGGGTGTCCTCAGCCTGCCCTCTGGGGCCGCCGCATGGCTCAACGCCGAGAACACCCCGCCGACAGTCCATCTGCCCCTTTTTAACCTTTTGGGGCTTTCCTTTGCCCTGCTCCTGCTGAAGCCAGACGCTCCGGCACATTGCGGTCAACCCGTCACCGCTCTGGGTCACCGCCTCTCGCTCGTGCCCCGCAGCGGAGCCTTACCGCTGCCCCAAAATGTGCGGACCCAGCCTCAGGCGGCGCGCATCTGCCCCTCCGCTTCCTCGCCGGTCTCCGCCGCTCGCTGTGGTGCTTCCGCTCCCCGTTCCGGTGCGGCTTTTGAGCCGGAGGCTCCTGCCACACACCTATAAGAGGTAAATATTTGCTCCGCCTTCCGGCGCCGAGGCGAAGGCGTTCTCATGGGGGGGGGCAGCCCAGCGAGCTCCACAGCCCGCTGATTCACCTGCTCCCGCACAGATGGATATTTCAAAGAGCAGAAGGAGATTTAAATGATCAACCTTTTCTCTTCCCCAAGAAGATTAGGTGCAGGGCATGGGAATTACTATTACCTCTTTATCTGGCACTTGTTGGCACTTAGCTAGAGTGTTTTGTGCAGTTTTGGGCTCCATATTTTAAAAGGGATATGGAGAAGTTAGAGAGTGTCTAGAGGTGTACAAGAAAAATGAGAGAGCTTGGCAGGCAGGTCATACGAAGAAAAGTGCGCTTAAGAGGGGACATTATAGTAGTCTTCAAATATTTGAAGGGCTGCCAGAAAGAAGAGGGAAAAAACCTTTTTCTCTTGTTGCAGAGAGCAGAACACAGACCAATGAAGTTGCAGACAAGTAGGTTTAGATTGAATATTAGGAAGAACTTCTTCATTGTTACAGCAGTGAGGCGGTAGAATAGATTGCTCGGGGAAACTGGAATCTCCATCACTGGAGGTGTTTAGGAAGAGGTTGGACAAGGATTGGTCAGGGATAATCTTAGGAGTATCTATGACCTATGCTCTACTATGAGTATTTGTCATACTTCTGGACTTCGCCAGTTGCCATGTGGGGCTGAGGAGGAATTTTTTCCTCTTCTTGCTACTATGTGTGTTGGAAGGGCAGGGGGAGGTTATGGTTTTTATTTTCTTTCTATCTGTATGCAGAAGCATGCGGGGTGGGGAGGGGGAGAAGATGGAAGGGACAGGACAAGGGGTTGGCTGCAGTCAAGGGTGGAGATTTTGACTGTTGCTTGCCAATGCACCTGACTTGAACCTGGACATTCCTGGCCAGAGGGTATTCCCCTCCACTCAGGATCAGACCAGTTGCTTCACTTGGGGTCAGGAAGGAATTTTACCTTGTGGTCACATAGGTACAGACTGTGGAGGTTTTGCCTTCCTCTGTAGTGGGAGGCATGGCCTTCTTCCTTGGATCTCTCAAATGTATTTTAACAACCTTGTAGCAGCAGGATCTTGTCTGCCAGCAGTTCCACTGATTTCCGTATGATTACTCATATGCAAAAATGTCACAAAACAGAGTCCTCTGACAGCAGTGCTACTGCTATTTTGTTCCGTGAAGATTATTTATAAAACTTACAAAAGTGGCTTATCTCTTTCTTTCTATTTTTTTAAGCCAAAGATGTAACTTACATCTGCCCTTTCACTGGAGCTATAAGAGGAACCCTGACAGTTACAAATTACCGGCTGTATTTCAAAAGCATGGAAAGGGTAAGATTTATAAGCATTCACTTTCCTTTTTCCATCATATATATAACCATGTCCAGTACTGTTCCCTAAGCCCTTCATTAGGAATGTGCATAAGCAGTTGATTATATGTCTTAATGTTTGTTGTGTTTTTTATTTTCTCCCTTTTTAACTAACAAATTTCACCTGCCTTTAGGACCCTCCATTTGTCCTGGATGCTTCTTTAGGTGTGATCAACCGAGTAGAGAAAATCGGAGGTGCTTCCAGCCGTGGGGAGAATTCTTATGGACTGGAGATAGTATGCAAGGTAGAGTGTATGTGTGGGAGTGGGGTGAGGATGACTCTTCTTTTAAAGAATGCTGTTCCTATAAAATGAAATGAAAACTACCTAGTTGTAAATCACATAATCTACCTGTGTGACTTACCACACAAGGATTTTTAAAAATCAGTTTCATGCATTGAACAACAGCACCACTAGAGCTGAGAACCACAAGCTTCAGGTTTTTTCTCATCTCAAAGTGGTTTCTTACTGTCCCCCAACATGTGAGTGGAGTCTGACCTGCTTCCTATGAATTCTTCTTGAGAAGAGGCGCTGTAATTACAGCACGTTGGAGCAGGCTTGATTAATCAAGTCTGCTGGCACATGGTAATTGCAGCACTTCAGCAGACTCCAGTGTCACTTGTATCAGCATCCTTGTGCTGAAAAATGGTGGCGGGGGCTTGTTCGATGAGCTTTAATTAAAGAACTCCCGCTGCCCTTTTTCAGCACGGGGATGCTGATACATGTGATGCTCCAGGCGCTTCATTAGAACAACTCTCTGAACCACTCTAATTAAAGTGCCCCCCCACACTCCCAGAGCAAGTGCCCAATGTCCTCTGAAATGCCCTTTGGCTGAGAAGCAGGACCCAAATTTAATTTTATGTTGTATTTTCTTTTGCTGTTACTCTCCTTATTATCTTTTAAATTTGAATCCCCACGCCTGAAAGAGGAGCATTCCTGTTCATGAGCTTTATAGTTTGGCCGTTATTTTGCATCAATGATTGCAAGCTTTTAGATGTTTTACTAAAAATATTTTATTTTTGGGTAGGTATTTCTGCCCTTCTGGGCTAAATGATGCTATATGTGCTCAACTTGTTTCTGAATCCTGATTTTTGTAGGAAGACAAACAATGCAAACTTTACGGAGGTAGCTCTTCCACAGAAACTGATCAGAGTATATAAAGTAGACTACCGGTTGTTCAGTTTGTTTTCCTGGGGTGTCAGAGTCGTCATATACATTCAAGATGCATCTGAGGTGATCACAGTGATGATGAGGTTTTTTTCAACTTTTCCAGGATATTCGAAACCTACGGTTTGCTCATAAACCGGAGGGACGAACTAGACGGTCCATATTTGAGAACCTAATGAAATATGCCTTTCCGGTATCCAATAATTTGGTAGGCTATTTTTTCCTTATTTTACTGGAAAATGCAAAACGTTTATATAGCTTCATGTGAAAATATTCATATAGTTCACTATTTTAGTTGTGTGATTTGAAGGTTGCATGTGTGAGGAGGACACATGCTCACTTTAAACAATTCCAGTGGATAAAATATTGGTGGCAATTAATTCTTCTGGCAGGAATCTGGGATATGTTGAATTGAACGAGGAGATCCAATATACTGAGAGGTGTAGCTTGCAACAATAGGAAGCAATACAGCTGAAATGCCAATAAGGAAAAAAGCCAAAGATGTGAATAAAGAGCTTGGCATGACTAAGTCACCAACTAGTAAGTAGTAGTGAGTGACTTGTATTAAATTCAGTCATAAACAGGGGTCCTGGTTTTCTCTGATTAAAAAAATAAATAAATAAAAAATCCCCATTTTTTGGATATAAAAAAGTAACCCCGAATCCACATTTTTCCACGATTAAAATGAAATACCGTGTGTGTGTATATCAATGAAACACTGTGTGTGTGTGTGTGCGCGTACACACCATATATATACCATATATATTTCAGTGATATCTGAAAAAAGGATTTTTTTTTTCATCAGTGAAAACCAGGATTCCTGATCATAAGAACAGAAGAGTACATAAGGGGGTAGGATGTCATACTAACCTGAATTAGAACAGGCATTGTCTTAATTTGGGGAAATGTTGAGGGAAGTGAGGCATTGATTGTTCCAAGTTCTGGCCACATTTCCACCATGCTTTCCATAGCAACTAGCTGACACGAATATGCTGTAAATGTTAGTTAACAACTGTTCTTAGCAGTATGTAGCCTATCAGAAGTCTGATTTGTGCTCTGTGTGGGGTTTGCTAAATTAGGCAAAACATACATTTATGGAAAAGGTGTAGCATAGGTGGTATTTAAAGGGCATTCTTGGGAACCTGAATTGGGGAGGAAAACATCATAATGTAAGATCTACTCTCACTTTTATATGAGTACTTTGAATGGTGGTCATTTTGTTATTGCTTCTCGTGCCTTAGATCACAGCTGTCTGCTTCACTTAGGCATTTAAATAGAGGTATGCTATATTTTTAGTCTCATGTGCCTGTCTCAGGGCTCGTCCATTCAGTGTGAGCTTATCTAGCCATCCAGGGGTGATCCGTATAAGGTACTGTGTGTTAAATAACTCTAATTAACCTTAATAGTCTAAATACTAAAAAGAAAACCCCACAATAATATGGTGGTGTTGCTTGAGAAGCTGGTTGAAAGTATCCTAATTGTCTTTACTATGGAAGTGGAATGTTCCTGCCACATAACGTTTGCATTTAAAATAATAAATGTTTTTTGTCTGTGTGATATAGTAGTTAATAGATTGGTGAGACAAGGGAAATGGAGGAAAGTACACTGGTGTTTTAATTACTCTGTACAATGGAAGTGTCAGTATCTGTACAAAGCTTTAGAGAAAAAGTGGTGCAATGGAAACAGAAGAGAAACCATGAGTTATTACTTGGATGTCAAATAACATGGGACGTGAGCTCCAACTGTTTAATGGCAAATGTTTTCTCTTTCTCTCAGCCCCTTTTTGCATTTGAATACAACGAGGTGTTTCCAGAAAACGGATGGAAGGTATTTGACCCTGTTTTGGAGTACAGAAGACAGGTGGGTACTTGTATCACAACCTTGCTCATATTTTTTATTCTGCAGCAATTCAGTCCTATGGTGAAATATAATTTACAGATTGTTTGTAATGAAGAATAACCCTACACAAAATGCAGGATCAGGACATTGCCAGTTCCTGAATATGTCAACCAATGTTGGTGCAGCTCCACAAGTAATAACAACCCTTTAAGCATTAGTGTAGACAGCTTTAGGTTGCATATAAGCAGATTTTCATGATAAGGTGGATAAAACCTAATGCCCTCTAAATGATCAGCTGTGTTTTTACAAAGAGAATACTTCCACTGTAAAACTCTAGCACAGAGCAAGCAGCCTTGAGGAAATGTTGGCTTATCATGGCTGTAGCTGTTCAACCATAAACCCATAATCCAGCCAGCTACATTACAATTTACCTCATCTAGAATAGGATTTACAACAAGGTAGTCTAACAAAATAGATGATGTTGACTAGATTGTTTTAAAAGAAAATCCCTAATGTAGACAGTCTAATTCTGCGTCTTCACTGCAAAAAGGTGTGTATTTTTATATGGAGATCTCTTGATGTACAATACTAGTAGAGACAAAACAGAAGTAGTGAACTAGTTGAGGTCAACCCTCTCTCATTTGGGTTTGACCACGACTAGTTACATTGACATAAACTCAATAACGTCTTGTCTCCACTAAGATTTTACACCAACATAACTATTTCACGTTATCTACATTGACTGTGGAAACGCACCTTTTTTTTTTTTTTTTTTTTTTTTTTTTTTTTTTTTTTTTGCAGTGAAGACGACCCCTGCCTGTGTGATCTGAATTCTGACTGATGGAACATACCAATTACCACACCAGATAAGACCCCTAATCCCTTTGGGGGCAAGATAGTGGAACAGAAGTGACCAGTACCATCTGCTGAAGAAGAGCAAGCAACAGTGCAGTAGGCAGTTACATATTGTGACCTGGTCACAGAAAAAGTTTCCATCTAACTCCTTTTCAGTAGAGGATGACTTAAGTCTTGAAACATGAGATTTTATAATCCTTTCAAAATTCTGATGTATTTCAGTTTGTTTATTTAACTTTGCCCATTTGTAACTGTGGGTGTTGTCTGGCAGTGGGGCTTGGGCACAATGTAACAAAAGTGAATTAATCCAGTACCAGGATTGCCCATCTTTGGAACATCCATTTGGCCTTTGTGACTTCTGCTACCTATAGAACCTCTAGAATTGGTTTAAAAAGAAATGTAGGAGAGTTTCTTTGGATATAAGCAATACGGCAGTTTCTTAGCGATTCCACAGTGGTGCATTAACTTGTCATCGGATTGGCCAAGTTTGTCCTTTTTCTTCTGGAAAGGGTTTGGGAGGTGAGGTAGGCAGCAAGCATAAACCAGCTGTGCTTTCTGGTATTCAGAAAAGGCCCGACCCTGGGGAGGATACAAGACAGGATCAACAATGACAATTATGTCTGCGGCCCTGGATGAGATGCCATTTCTTCAGATTTGTGCAAACAACCTCAAGTGTACTGATCCACTGGAGATCCTAGATACTAGGAACGATGTTTAGTGAACCCCAAACTGTTCTGTAAATATCTTTGAGAGAGAATGAAATGTGCAACTTATTAAAAAAAAAAGTTGTTCACATAAAACTATGGGGAGTAATAAACAACCTGTAGAGAACAAAGGAAGTGATAGAGGTTTGGGCTGGAGTAAGTAAATGAAATCACATGTGGCAAATGAAATTTAAAACTGAATTCACTCCTTGATTTTTTTATTGCATGCTGCCTGGCAGAATATGAAACAAAATTGCAAAGTGAATAAGACTCAGCTAAAACCAGAAGGTTTTTAAAGGATTTTGGAATAACGTAAAGCTTTCATTTTCTAAATAAGGTGGGGAGCAATAGGAAAATATTACCAGGGTTATGAAGCTTAGCGTTTAGTGATGTTTTCCTAAGGTAGCTGTGTTGGAAAGATCCCTTGATCTGGTCAGCTATGCAGTGGAACCACAATATGTAGCTCTGGTTGCTGCTTTCAGAAGAAAACAAATAGAAATAGATACTTGAGGAGGTGCTGTAGAGGGAAGAGCACTAAATATTCATTCAGAACAGGAAGGGTAGAGCATGTGGGGACAGTTTTTTTCAAGAGGAATGTTGTATGTTGTCAAGGAAGGAAAATAAGGTCCCAAATAATGGATGCCACATGGCTTAGTTCAGAATCAGCCCCTTTTAAAATTATGGCTATGCTTGACCTCTCTTGGGAGTGGAGAACTAGCTCATAAGTGCTATTTCTCCCTGCCTGATATACTTTATTCAGAACTGTACTAGACTGTATAGAGCAATGTGGTCCCTGTCTCCTAGTGGTGACTCAAAGGCTGTGGTGCCACAAAGAAAATGACAGATTAGCACCTTGCCAACACACTTACATTACCCATTTTTGGGGGAATTGAAATAGATTTGCTTTTTCTGACATGCTGCAGAGGAAGCATTTCTT
Organism: Crocodylus siamensis; assembly: GCF_052110815.1. NCBI lineage: Eukaryota > Metazoa > Chordata > Crocodylia > Crocodylidae > Crocodylus > Crocodylus siamensis. The sequence continues at coordinate 399,176,537 of NC_143395.1, forward strand.
TTTAATTCATCACCCAACAGTGCCCTTTTTACAGCAATGGTGAAGCCTGAAATCTTGAAATCTTGGAGGTGATAATACCTGAAGCCTGCATACAAACAGCATATTCTTAAGTAGGGGTGCACCGATAAACATTTTCTTGGCTGATACTAGTGGCCAATTATTAACCAGCCGTTTCGTCCGATACTGATCCAATAGCCAATTTACAGGAATACAGCCTGGCAGCTTGGAAAGCAGCCTCCTGCCAGTAAGTCTGTAGGGGGGAAGGGGAAGGACATGAGGGGTATGGCAGATCAAGGGCCTCACGGTGAGGGAGGGAGTGGGGCAGGGACAGGCGCTGTCCAGCCAGGGCAGTGACTGCAACCCTAGGAGCTGGATGGAGCTGCAGGTGGCTAGTCCTGGGAGTGTAGAGAGGGGTGTGGTTCCCTGTCTCTGTATGGACCCCTACCCCACTCCCTCCCTCACTGTGGGGGCCTCAATCTGCACACACTCCCCACACCTCTTCCTTCCCCCATGCCCCTTCCCCCCCACAGACTTAACAGCTGGATGCTGCTCTCCATGCTGCCTGGTTGCATTCCTGGCTGTGAGCATGCTGCATGCATGCAGCATTTATTACTGACCTTATTGGCTACACTGGCCAAAAAAAACTGATTGCCCATAATGTTAATTTTCCTTTTATTGGTGCTGATCCAATATGCCACTGATATATCGGTGCACCTCTATTCTTAAGTAGTTCTGCTCCATGCTATGAAAAGGGGTATTTCAGTCCCAGTGATTCTGAAATCTTTGTCTAATCCAGGGGTGTCAAGCTCATCTGGCCCCATGGGCTATATGAGTGGCGTGGGGCTGCTCCATAGGTCAGATGAATTCCATGGGGCTGGATTGGGCCCTTCCCCCCCCCCATATGCCTGATCCAGCATGTGGCACCTGTCCCAGCAGGCCCATGCAGGGTCAGTCCAGGACACATGCCATACACAGCATCCACTCCTGCCAGTCTGGGACCCACATGGTGTGTCCTGCACATGGGGCTGCACATGGGGCTAGTTCATCATGGATCTTATATGGGTCAACTCTGAGACCCATATAGGGGGTCTAATCTGCTGGGGGCCAGATGATAGGAATCTGCAAGCTGCAACTTTGAAATCCCAGTCTAATCCTATGGCTGTATATTAGTGGAGTGATATTGTGGTTTTAGAAGGTGTATGTTTGCTCTCTATCTTAATTGTGTTTCAGCCTCCGTCTTCCTTGCTTGTGTGTAGTTTGGGGTGTACATAGATATTGCAAATTGAGGTTACCCAATAAAGCTTGTGTGTATAGGAATGAAGTCATTTTGCAGAGCCATCCATAAGGCAAGGGAATTCCAAAAACAGCGTCGTGCTCTTCTCTGACTTGCTTGCACAACTAATGCAAGAGAAAGGGTTTGTTCTTTCTGGTCTAAAAAGCCAGCATGACCACAAATGGCCTGGTTGATAACTCACGAGCATCCCACACCCAGGGAGAGGCACACAATGATGGTCTCAGGCATGGTACAATCCTTGGTGGTACTAGATGCCTACCACTCTTTTGGCTTAGGTTCAGCAGAACCAGGGCCACCCACAACAGCCTTTTCTAAATATTTATGGGAAACCACAAGCAATTGCAGCTTTGCTAGTTCCTCCAACAGTGCCCCACAGTCACTGAGTTGCCTTCCTATTTGAATTCAGGCATAAGTGTACGATGAATATTTTGCTATCCCTAAGATAAGTTAGATCAATACACTTATAATCATGCAGTTCTAGTAAAGTGTTATCTGATGGTTAACTTGACCTCACAGCCAAGGTGACACAAAATGTTCCTCATATTATTCAGTTTTGAGATTTTGAACTGTTGCATAGCATTTCCATGATTATCATGCTGAGCACTATAGAAAAAGTGCTCTTGGATCCCAGAATGTACCATCCGAAGTGGAGATGGTGTGTGGACACCCCAAACTCATGCTTCTTGGTTTGTTAAGAGAAGCCTCAGTTGAGGTGAACTGGTTGTTGAGAACCCACATACACTCTGATCTCTTCTTTTTTAACTTCTGTTTTTCTTTATTTTTCATCTTTTCTTGTGCTTTTCTCTCATCTAGTCTCCCCTCCACCTTGTCTGGTAGCTCTGCTTTCCAGCCCCAGTTCACATTCACTAAAGAGATGCATATATTTGGAGAGGGCACTCTGGCACCATCCAGGCTTAAGATGAGTGCCAGGAGGAGGACAACTGTCCCCAAATGCTGCAAACAGAAGGAGCAAAGCAATGGATTTAAATTGCACCAGAGTTGATTCAGATTAGATCCTAGGAAAAACTTTCTTACTGTTGGCATACTATGGCACTGGAATAAGCTGCTGAGAAAATGTGAAATCTCCAGTGAAGGAGGTCCTTGAAGAAGGCCGGAGAAGCATTGGACAGGGATGATTCAGGAGTAGCATTCCTGCATTTGTGCAAGGGGTTGGAAAGTTATATTTCCCTTATCTAAACAACTGCCTGTCTTGGGGTGGAAACACTCCGCTAACCATTGTAAAGACAAGTGAGACAAAATCCTAGTCTTCTAGTGTCTTCTCCCTGGGACAGGGACACTGTAGTAGTTCATTTGCTAAACTGTGGAAGTAGTTCATTTGCTAAACTGTTGTTGTTTCATGTGCAGGGAATTCCCAACGAAAGCTGGAGAGTGACCAAGATAAATGAACGCTATGAGCTGTGTGATACGTATCCTGCCACTCTTGTTGTGCCTGTAAATATTCCAGACGAGGAATTGAAGAGAGTGGCATCTTTTAGATCCAGGGGTCGCATACCAGTGAGTACGACAGAGAGGAGCTCCGATGTGGCTTTGTAAATACCTTTGTACCACGAATATTGCCAAGATCAGGTCGACAGGAGACCAACACAAACAGTTAATGGATTATAAAAACAAAGGCAAGACATTTTTTGAGGCGTTTAGAAGGCAGCAATATCTGGCAAAACTCCTGTCTTGAAAGAGACATAGACTAAACCGAAGTGCAAAGATAAGATAATTCAGCTAAAGCCAGACAGTAATTCAGTTTAATTTCTGAGGTAACAAAATAAACCCTGCTAATTTATTTGCAGTTTTTTATCTCTCCTGACCTATTTTTAAGGAGTAACTGAATACTTTTTACTTAAGTCATACATAGCTCTTGATGAAGACCCTTCATATCAGGTTATAAGTAAAGCCTAGAGTAGTAATTGTCTTTAATAGTAACCAAAAGTATGCTGTTTGCTTTGCAGCTGTAAAAGATAAATTTGCCCCAGCAAGTTAACTGTTTAGATGAGAAATATAAAGCAAGAGTCAACTTGGGGGCAGGGGGAAAGTGGGTCTACATCACTCACGGAATTGAAAGGCACTAGATTAGCTGGGAAACAAGCTGTATTCCATCCAAGAGTCAGTTTTAAGCATGTTTATACATCTTTACATTGGTTCCAATTTGAGGAGCTCATGGAGGAAAAAGAATAAATACAAGATAGTGCTGTCAATTAAATTACATCATGATTTATGTGATCCAAACCATTGGCCCCAAATCAAATACCAGGCAGAGTCCCAGAGTCAAGTAATGCCTAACTGAATTCTTCTTTTCTTTCCTAATTTTTGTGAAAGGTATTGTCGTGGATTCATCCAGAAAGTCAAGCTACAATCACACGCTGCAGCCAGCCGATGGTTGGAGTGAGCGGGAAGAGAAGCAAAGATGATGAAAAGTATCTTCAGTCCATCATGGATTCCAATGCCCAGTCCCATAAGATTTTCATATTTGATGCAAGGCCTAGTGTTAATGCTGTTGCCAATAAGGTTAGACATTCTGTCCTTTGTTGGTAGCAGGAAATGGTACAATTCAGAGTTAGCCTACCATTATCCTGTAACATTAACTCCTGAGGCTGTAAGGGAAGGTGGGTTCTTGCTGTTATATGGAGTCCGATTTTAATTTTATTGGACCTCCAGGGTAGCATAAGCATCCACCTGCCTTAACCCAATTGTAGGATCATGGCCTGCGATTATAGTGGAAGAAAAGATAATCAAACCTATCTGACAGGGTTTAAGAACAGGTATTGGTTGGGACATTATGGGTGCTTGCAGATGAAAAAAAAAACAGAACAAAACAGCACTTTACTATAAACTTGGCATGTTCCCATGCCAAGCCCCACACATACCCAGAAGAGGCAGCGTGTTACTTCAACCCAGCTCATCCAACATAGGTAAAGATCAGATACTTTAGTGCAGCCTTTTTGGCACTTTTATCTAATAGCTTTGATTGATGAGCTGCAGCTAGAATCACGAAAAAGCCCGACTGAAGCACCCAGTCTTTACAGATGCTACAGAGCCAGGTTGAAGTAAGGGGCTGTTTCTTCTGGTAAAGCATTTTTTTAAATATCTCCAGGCAGCCTATGATTAGCAATATAAAACAGGATTTCTAGCACCCTGGATTTGGGGTACCAGTTTCCAGTGCCCAGAGCCATGACTCTGATTTTCCAGGGTGTTCAGCATTCTCTGTAACCTCTAACTTTATCAGGGCCTGTGAATGCTTAATACTTTTGAAAATAGGGGCTATGGGGTTTTGAATTGGGTCACTTTTGAATATTTGGTAGCCTGTGATGTCTCAGTTGTCAGTGGAATAACTCAGAATGTAGCCCTTTTCCCTAATGCTGCTTCATAGCATGTAGTAGATTGTGTAGCTTTGTTTTCATGCCAGAATTAGTTTGCTGCCTGGGCTCTGGACTTTTTCCAGCTATGTCTCCCTGTTTTTAAAAAGGCAGTTAGCTGTGGAAAAAATAACAGCACTTCCTATATAATACTATAATGAGGGTGCCGGATAGCAGAATTGTGGGTCTGATGAACTTGACAATTGAATGGATGTAAATGATGATTATGAAGAAATCTCCTTCAGTGGGATACTTTTTACTTTTTTTTCACAAAACACACTATTAAGGAGAAACTGTTTATGCAGGGAAAATATATTAAGACACTGGGCAAAAACAATTGTTTTCTTGAGTGTGGATTTGAATAGGTGATATGAGTCTATTTTTTGCTCTTTATCATCCTTTTGATAATTTATTTTGATACTGTTTATCAAAATATTATTCTCCTTCATCAGGTTGAACGATCATTAAGAAAAATATATTTTGTTTCCTATGGGTTTTGTTTTTCTTCCTCAGGCTAAAGGAGGAGGCTATGAAAGCGAGGATGCCTATCAGAATGCAGAATTAGTCTTCCTGGACATTCACAACATTCATGTTATGAGAGAATCATTGAGAAAACTGAAGGAGATTGTATATCCTAACATTGAGGAGACTCATTGGTTATCCAACTTGGAATCAACTCATTGGTTAGAACATATTAAGGTGTGCATGTGGGCAAACAAATGTATCCGAGTTAGCACCTATTGTGTATGTGTCTGTGTCACTGAAAAGAAGTGCCATTCAGTTGTCTGGGTCCCATATCTAGAGCTGGCCAAAGTGCAGGATTTCCAATTTGTGACAAACGTCAGGTTTTTTAAATCAGTTTTCATCCAAATCTTACCAAACTCACAATTCCATAATGTGACCTGGAAATTTTGAAAAAGCAAAAGTCTTCAGGAATGGCCTCAACATGGTGCTCCTGAGTATCATGTTTCTTGAGACCTCAGAGCTGCTGAGAGCTAGTAGCAGCCAGGAAACTCATATGAATGTTAGTGTCACTCAGCAGCGACCAGTGTTCCTAGTATATGCCAAGTGCCACAGACTGCCCTGGGTCAGGGACTGCTGGATGTCAAGACCCCCTGCCCCAGTCTAGGGTATCTACACAGCAGGGCTGCCCTGAACACAGACCTAATGGAAACCTCTCCCTGGGCTTACATTCCCAGCTCCACAGAAGGGACCGTTGATAATCTGAGAGTCCCAGTTAAACCAAAGGTCCCAGTGTTGCCAGGCTTTGTGGTGCAAAGCTAGAGCCAAGTGCTGAATTCTAGCTGAGGCTCCCAGGGCTTTCAGACTCTCAGCACGGGCAGCATTGGGCTGGGAAGACCTGGCATGGCTGGCTACCCTGGAGCTGCAGACCCTGGAAGCTGTGGGGCCCCCAACAGCCTGTCATGAATACAGGCAGGGATGTATGGGAGCCTTGCCTCGTTCACCAAAAATTTGTCAAACCCAAGACATTTTGGACAAAATATTTCAGATGCTATGAACTGGTGCTTATTAGTGAAACTCTCTTACTGAAAACCACTTCTAGTCTGCTTTGTCTTCCTATTAAAAAGTAGAGGATCCAATCTGCTCCTGGGACAGTTGTAAGGAAGCTGCTATTTTATGCCTTGTATTTGACTTGCAAAATGAGAACCACACTGCCAGGAGTTCCACTGTAGTCAGTGAGGGGTCTGTGCGGCCAGTCACAGTGGGTGTTTCTCTATTGCCTCTAACCATGTGAGGGAGCACTGCTCTGAAAATGTGCCCTGCCCACTTGTATCCAGGCCCACCAGTTTGCAGAGCAGGTGGTTTGGTCGTCTTAAGCACATACCCTGACTCTGTACCAAGGTGCTCTGACTGGGGCTCCCCCAGGACCGCTGTGAGCTGTCTTCACCGCTGATTTTCAGGGCTGGCTGGGGACAAGCATACGGAGCTTTTCTCAGCAACGGACCGGATCCCACTCAGGAGGTGGTGTAGACACATACCCTGTTGTTCCTCAGAAATTTCATATGGCATCTTCCTTTTCTTACTGTTTTACTTAATGTTCAGTAGAGGTTAGACTGAAGATATATTTTTGTCCTTTTATAGGAGGAAATGAATGAATTGTTTAGTCATTTTATCCTTTCCTGGTTTCTGTGACCTAGAAACTAGTTGTTTCATGCACACTTTTGCTTGATTTGGCCTGCAATGTTTATCTTAGGTTGTTATTTCACTGTGAAAATCAAAGAGGGTTTCTCCTCCTCTCAGAATAATCTCTGGATATGGGTGTATGTTAGACACCTACATAAAGTAAGGGTATCTGGGAGCTTTAGTGTCTAGGAAAGTTTAATGTGTAAAATGGAAAGTTATAAGCCATCCTTTTGGGAGGAGTCAAACAGTTATTCGTCATGAAATGGGTTGTGCTTCCAATCAGTGTTTCTGGTAAAATTTGAGTACAATACCTGCATATGCAAGTGTAGCATATTCAGGCAGACTGCCTGAAGTTATGCACTTATAGTGGAAATAGGGTGATAAGGAACTTTTCCTAATTTGCCAATATCATTCTTTCTGGGTGAGATATATAACCAGTTTAGTTCCTCTCATGGATGCTACAGCTGTTACTGTAACTGACTGCAGCAGTTAAAATTGACATGGTTAAAACAGGATTATGACTGTCATGTAGATGGGACCCAATTGTGTTCCAATAAGTAGGTTAAACCCTGGACTACACAAGGATAGCAGCTGTGAAATCGGCTGCAGGAATCTACAGAGGCCTTTCAAAATCCGCCTTACGACTGTAACCTCACTGAAGCGGGTGATAACCATGTTATAACCATGGAGCAGATGTGACCCTTGCCTTCTCCAGAGGTGTCACAGCACTCCATTTATAGTTCATATGATATGGGGAAACTTCCTTAATGCCTTTTCTGTGTCCCAGCTAATTCTTGCTGGAGCCCTTCGGATTGCTGATAAGGTGGAATCGGGGAAGACATCCGTGGTTGTGCACTGCAGTGACGGCTGGGACCGAACAGCCCAGCTCACTTCTCTGTCCATGCTCATGCTGGATGGCTATTATCGAACGATAAGGGGATTTGAAGTACTTGTGGAGAAGGAATGGCTGAGTTTTGGGCACAGATTTCAGCTGGTGAGTTTAGTCTTTTGTGGGTGGAAAAGGTTGCATGTTACATGGTCAGAGTGGCAATACTGTTTAGTAACACTTGTCTGATCGCATCTGAGGTCACATAGGAAGGGCGAACACCAATAACATTCACCTTGTCATGATATATTCTTCATTGATGGCTCCTTGTCCTTTATCATGCAAGCCATTAGTGGCAGGTAGGGTAAGAGCAAGGGGTTCCAGGCTCTAATACTTGTCTAAGCAAGGGTGCTCAATGCCTGGCCTGTAGGCCAGCTATGGCCTGCAGAGCCCTGGCATCCAGCCTCTGAGGTTCTCCATGGATTGGCAGGGGAGTGGTGGCAATTAATACTGCCACTTTTTCCCTGCTGCCAAATTACCATACCCTGCACAGCCTGATTGGTATGGGAGACACTCCCTCACATACACTCTCCCAGAATGGCCCCCACGTGTAACTGGATTGGAGCCAGACTACCCCCCACCCCCCGTGTGGCCAGATTGGGGCCAGGCTTACCCCCCACAATGCAGTTGGAGTGGGCCCAGGCACTGCCTGTCCTGTGCCCCAGATCTGGCCCCACTGCCCATCCAGACTGCAGGGCAAAAATCTTGGGCACCACTGGTCTATAGCATTCATTTTCCACCTAACCATGACCAAGTCACTTACCAGGTTTCCAATTTGCATGTTGAAGTGACGCTGTTCCCCCATTTTGCAGATAGGGAGAGTGAGGCAGTGAGCAGTTGAGGCTCTGATTCAGCAAAACCACTTAGCTACCATTAAGTGGTCATAGTAAGCATGAGTGGCCCCATAAGCAGCAGTACAGTTAGTATTGTTACTAGTCTGCTACTATAAGGGTGATACTCCCCCTCTATGCGGCACTGGTCAGGCCGCAGCTGGAGTACTGCATCCAGTTCTGGGCACTGCTTTGCAGGAGGGATGTGGACAACATGGAGAGGGTCCAAAGGAAGGATAAAAAACACCTTGAGAGACTGGACACCTTTAAGTCAGCTGGTCCAGACAGCTTACACCCCTAGGTACTTAAGGAGCTGGCTAGCATCCTAGCTTGGCCACTGGCATGGATCTTGGAGAACCTCCTATATGATCAAGGGGCAGCAGGGCAGGCTTACGAGGACAGGCAATGGGACCTGAAGCTGTTCAGGCTCCACAAGAGAAGGCTGAGGGGGGATCTAGTGGCCTGTTATAAACTAGTCAGAGGGGACCAGCAGGCATTGGGGGGAGTCCCTGTTCCCCCGAGCACCGCCAGGAGTGACTAGAAATAGCGGTCACAAGGTGGCAGAGGGTAGATTCAAACTGGACATCAGGAGGTGCTACTTCACGGTCAGGGTGGCTAGGATGTGGAACCAATTTCCAAGAGAAGTGGTGCTGGCTCCTAACCTTAAGACAAGGCTAGACAATCACCTTGCTGGGGTCATATGACCCCACTACTCCTTCCTGCCATGGCAGGGGGTCGGACTTGATGATCTGCGCAGGTCCCTTCCGACCCTACTGACTATGAAACTATTTTATGTTTTTATAGTGTCTCACAGCATAGGAAGTCTGAGGTCTTACAGTAATACAAAAAACAAATACTTGGGGCATAGGTGGCTTGTCCAAGGCCACCCACAGCAAGGCTGGTGTTAAAGGCCTTCAGCTACAAATACTTTAATGATCATGATCCACCCCAAGGGAGGAGTACTCTGCAGTGGTCTGGACCTGTAGGGAGTGAACCAGAAAAGCCAAGGCTGTGACTGAACTCCAACTGGCTACACATATTAAGGACAATAAAAAGTCCAGAGGAAAAGCAAGGGTAACATTGGACCCCTGCTAAACCATATGGGTCAACTGACAACTGGCGCCCAGGAAAAAGCCAACCGGCTCAGTGGGTATTTTGTGTGTTTTTCACCAGCCCCAAGGGACAGCCCTGCTCAATATGGTATGGGATGGCCAGGGTGAGGGAGAACTGTTACCCTTCATCAGTGATGACCATGTGAAGAAACACCTTGAGAGACTGGACACCTTTAAGTGAGCTGGCCCAGACAGCTTACACCCCTAGGTAGCATCCTAGCTTGGCCACTGGCATGGATCTTGGAGAACTCCTGGTGCTTAGGTGAAGTGCCCATTGGAAGAAGGCCAATGTAGTGTCTATTTTCAAGAAAGGGAGGAAAGTAGATCTGGGGAACTATAGGCCCATCAGCCTGACCTCCATCCCCAGGAAGATCTTGGAGAAATTTATCAAAGAAACCATTCTTGATAAACTGGCTGAAGGCAATTTCTTGAGGGACAGCCAGCACGAGTTTGTTGCAGGTAGGTCTTGCCTGACCAATCTCGTCTCCTTCTACAACCAGGTGATATCACCTGGACAAGGGAGAAGAGATTGATGTTATATATCTCGACTTTAAAAAAGCTTCTGATCTGGTATCCCTTGATCATCTTATAGAAAAACTGCCCAATTGCAGCCTCAGCTACATCACAGTCCACTGGCTGGGGAATTGCCTTTGAGGTCAGACCCAGAGAGTGGTAGTTGACGAAAGTCAGTCGTTGTGGTACACTGTGACCAGTGGGGTCCCCAAGGCTCCATCCTTGGGCCTGTCCTTTTCAACATCTTCATTAATGATGTGGACATTAGTGTCAGAAGCAGACCAGCCAAGTTCGCTGATGACACCAAACTTTGGGGAAAAGCATCCACACCCGAGGACAGGATGGTGATCCAGGCCGACCTTGACAGGCTCAGAAAATGGGCGGATGAAAACCTGATGGCCTTCAACTCTGAAAAATGCAAGGTTCTTCACCTTGGGAAGAAAAACCCGCAGTATGCTTATAGGCTTGGCAGTGCTATGCTTGCTAGCACCACGGCCAAAAGGGACTTGGGGCTCATGATTGACCACAAAGTGAATATGAGCCACAAATGTGATGTTGCAGCCAGCAAAGCGAGCAAAACTCTGGCTTGCATCTATAGATGCTTCTCTAGCAAATCCCAGGATGTCATCCTACCACTGTACTTGGCCTTGGTGAGGCTGCAGCTGGAGTTCTGTATCCAATTCTGGGCTCCACAATTTAAAAAGGATGTGGAGAAGCTTGAGAGAGTCCAGAAAAGAGCCACGTGCATGATCAGTGGTCAGGAAAACAGATCTTATTATGAAAGGCTGAGAGCTATGGGACTCTTCAGCCTGGAAAAGCGCAGGCTCAGGGTGGGACCTGGTGGCTGCCTATAAGGTGGTGTACTTCAGGATCTGGGGGAATGTCTGTTCACCAGAGAGCCCCATAGGATGACAAGGTCAAATGGTCATAAACTCCTCCAAGACCATTTCAGGCTGGACATAAAGAAGAACTTTATTGTCCGAGCCCCCAAGGCCTGGAACAGATGCAAGCACCTACTCTGGACTCCTTTAAGAGTCAATTGGACATTTATCTTGCTGGGATCTTGTGACCCCAGCTGACTTCCTGCCCCTGGGACAGTGGCCTGGATTCGATCTTCCGAGGTCCCTTTCAGCCCTAACGTCTGTGAAATCTATGAATAACAATCTGCCAGGGGGTAGTGACAATGAGTTAGTGTTGGTACAGCGCTTGGAAGCTGTGAAGTGTTTATGAAGCTGGGCTTACCTGTAGTGCTCAAGTTTTTTATCCTGTTCTTCTGCAGTAGCTAAGATGACATGCATAACTGAAAGGAACAAATATCTAGACTTTTTGGGGGTCTTCTGAGCCCTAGCTGTAAAATACAGTTGATGCGAAAATAACACCAGAAACCTATATTCAGTCATTTTTTGCTTTCCTTTCTGTATAAAGTGCACTCCATATGAAAAGGTCCCAGGAACATATTGCACTTCAGAAACCAAAGGAATAAGCTCCCCGAGTGCCTTCCCCTCCTAATATAAACATGGTAAAATCAGAACATTTTAAAACCATATAAGCTGTTGCAAGTTACTGCATTGTACCCAGGTGCAAAACACCCGAGCAGTTTACCTTAGAAGCTGTATACTAATTCAGTATCTTTTTTTGTCCTCCCTGTATCAGAGAATTGGCCATGGAGATAAGAATCATGCAGATGCTGACAGATCTCCTGTTTTCCTCCAGTTCATTGACTGTGTCTGGCAAATGACAAGACAGGTAAATTTCTGGGCTGCACATGTGTTTTGAAAGCCTTTATACACATGACTTGGAACAGTGTATCTCGCCAGTGAACTCGCTCAGGTTTTAAATGAAAATACAACAATCCCTTTGGCTTATCTGTTTTGGCTTTACTTCAGTCTAGGTAAAACTTTGGAGTGTCAAAATGAGTTAGGAGCCTGGTTCACAAAATGCCAGTGAGATTTAGGAGCACTTAGGCACCCGTGTCGCTGAGTTGCTTTAGAATTTTACTCCCTTTTTCAGAGCAGCAGGTCAGGAAAAGGGCTCCAGACAGCTGGTTTTGTTTCATTTCAATGAGTTTTGAAAGCGAGTGTATTGATTCTGATGTGATAAACAGTGTTGGAAACTAACTTCCTTTAGCCACAGACCAGCTTCAGCAGAGGCAGAGCCAGTAAAACTGCCTTGGGATACTCCAAACCTGCTGTAGACAGGCTGACTATTGGAGCTGAGGGCTTATGAGCTTAGGGCTCTCAGAAGGACTCTGCCTCTAAGGCTGCTCTGCATTTAGCATCTCTACCACGACCTCTGGGTTGTAATTCTAAGTTCACAGAGCCCTGGGCAGACACTTTATTGAAAAAAAAATAGTCCTATAATGATTTGAAGTCGGAATGAATGTTGATGGGCTTGTTACTTTGGGGTGCTTTTCAGAGTGGAAGGGGAGGAAGGCAGGATGCTCCTGTCCTAGGAATTGGTAATCCGTCCTCCACATGACTTACTCTTACTCTTATGTAATCCAGCCACTGTTGAGGAATGGGTGTTTGGGATGTACCAGCGCACAGCAGATCAGAGGCAGGAGGGACTCCTTAGCCCCCATGGCTCACCAAAAGCATTCGGGAATGTCTCCTAGCTAAAAGGGAGGCATACATCCAATGGCAGGGAAGGGTCATCACCAGGGAGGACTAGTTACTGCAGTTGCTGAGGGATGCAGGGGGGCAGTCAGGAAGGCCAAGGCGGAGATGGAACTGGGGCTGGCTTCCCGGATCAAGGACAACAAGAAGTCCTTTTTTAAATACATAGGGGGCAAAAAGAAGGTTCCAGGTAATGTGGGGCCCTTGCAGGACACGTTAGGAAATGTGGTCGTCACACCAGATGACAAAGCCAACATATTTAACGATTTCTTTGCCTCCATTTTCCTGAGCAGGGACCGGAACAGCCACCCCCCCTCTGGGCCCCCCTCAGTCCCTAGGGGAGACGCACCTAGGCCAAGGGTTAGTGAGGAACTAGTTAGGGAACTTCTGGAGGGACTGGATGTATTCAAGTCAGCTTGTCCAGACGATCTCCACCCTTGAGTACTGAAGGAATTGGCTGAGGTCTTTGGGGGACCCCTGGCATGGCTTTACGAGCACTCGTGGTGCTCTGGTGTGGTGCCAGAGGACTGGAAGAGGGCCAATGTGGTTCCCATCTTCAAAAAGGGGAAGAAGGAGGACCCGTGAAACTATAGGCCAGTTAGTCTTACCTCAATCCTGGGCAAGCTTTTTGAGAAAATTATTCTGGTGCATGTCCACGAGGGGCCAGCAGGGGAGATCATGCTTAGGGGCAACCAACACGGGTTCATTAGCGGCAGGTCCTGTCAGACCAACCTGGTGGCCTTCTATGACCAGATCACCAAAACCTTAGATGCAGGGGTAGCAGTGGACATAGTCTTCCTGGACTTTCGGAAGGCCTTCGACACTGTCTCTCACCCCATTCTCATCAAGAAACTGGGGGACTGTGGTGTTAACACCCACACAGTCAAATGGGTCACCAACTGGCTGGAGGGCCACACCCAGAGGGTGGTGGTGGATGGGTCATTTTCCACCTGGAAGGACGTGGGCAGTGGGGTCCCCCAGGGCTTGGTCCTGAGGCCCGCACTGTTCACCATCTTCATCAGTGACTTGGACGAGGGGGTTAAAAGCACTCTGTTCAGACTTGCTGATGACACTAAGATGTGGGGGGATGTGGGCACACTAGAAGGGAGGAACAGGCTGCAATCAGACCTAGAAAGGTTACAGGGGTGGGCGGATGAGAACAGGATGGGATTCAACACTGACAAGTGTAAAGTGATGCACCTGGGGAGGAAGAACCAGCACCATACCTACAGGTTGGGGAACTCCCTTCTTGTCAGTACAGAGATGGAAAAGGATCTTGGAGTTGTCATTGACTCCAAGATTAACATGGGCCGGCAGTGTGGAGAGGCAGTCAGGAAGGCCAACTGCACCTTGTCATGCATCCACAGATGCATCTCGAGCCGGTCCAAAGAGGTGATCCTCCCCCTCTATGCGGCACTGGTCAGGCCGCAGCTGGAGTACTGCATCCAGTTCTGGGTGCTGCACTTCAAGAGGGATGTGGACAGCATGGAGAGGGTCCAGAGGAGGCCACTCACATGATCAGGGGGCAGCAGGGCAGGCCGTACAAGGAGAGGCTACGGGACCTGAACCTGTTCAGCCTCCACAAGAGAAGGCTGAGGGGAGATCGAGTGGCTTGTTACAAACTAGTCAGGGGGGACCAGCAGGCACTGGGGGAGTCCCTGTTCCCCTGAGCACTGTCAGGAGTGACCAGGAATAACGGTCACAAGCTGGCAGAGGGCAGGTTTAGGCCAGATATCAGGAGGCGCTACTTCACAGTCAGGGCGGCTAGGATCTGGAACCAACTTCCAAGAGAAGTGGTGCTGGCTCCTCCCCTGGGGGTCTTTAAAAGGAAGCTAGATGTACACTTTGCTGGGGTTGTTTGACCCCAGTACTCTTTCCTGCCATGGCAGGGGGTCAGACTAAATGATCTACTCAGGTCCCTTCTGACCCTAGAAACTATGAAACCGTCTAGCCATGGGACCTCGGCTTAGTAGCCAAGAAGGGAAGGGGGATAAGGAGAATTAGGGATACATCTGCTGTCGACAGGCTGACTATTGAAGCTGAGGGCTCTGCATATCTCTGTGTCCACTCACCCCTGTACTCATCCCCCATCCCTTCAAAGAGCTCCAGTTTTCCCCCTCCACAACTTACAACCCTGCCATGCTTCAGACCTCCCTCCAGCACCATACCTGGCTTGTGTTCATTACTGCATTGCTCTGCCATGACTTGAAAAACCTTTTAAAATATTATTTTCATACCTTTTTCACATTTTCTCCTAGCTAGTGAGCAGGTGCAGACCTACAAAATTTCTGTTCCTTAGTAAATTGACTTTGTGACATGATGCACAGCCCTATTCTGCAGTAAATCACTTGAATCCTGGGTAAAGCTACCTTTTGAACTAATAACTTTTTGTACAGTAACTATTAAGTAGTAATGTGTGGTGCTTCTGCTCCCAGTGTCAGGTTCATCCTGCTCTGCACAAACTGGCTCCCTTGCCACCTACTGACCCAGTGCTGTAAAGGGCTTACAGTGGACCCACAATTTGGGAGAGCAGGCCCAAGTGTCCTATCGAACAATGGAGCAAATTTACTGTGGATAAAAATATGGGGGAAGTTCCTCTGCAGTGATTGTGCTGTGTGTCTTCCTCCTGAGAATGATTCTGGTTTTGAAAAATTGTGATAAAACAAGTGGGAGACTTTTTAAAACAAAAAAAGAAAGAAAAATAACCCTGGATCATTGGGATATCAAGACATCTGCCATGGCTAACTGTGTTACAGGAGCACCTATGTGTTCCACTGGGTGTCAAGACATGATATCAAAGCCTAGAGTCCTGTAACCTATTCCTGACCTGTGAACTAGTAGCATGGCTTTCATCCTAATTCTCTTTTGGATGTGGGGATTATTTCCAGTAATCACCTGAGGCTTCCTACCCTCTGTCACGTCTCATTCAATCTCACTTCATGGTGTGGCATTAGCAGCAGGCATAATAGAGCAAACTTCAGTAGAAGCAGTATTGGTTGTGTCTAAACAGTGATCAGATCCTTTAGGCCTCTGGCTGCTGCGCAAAATTCCTTCTTGCATGTCAAGCATATTTTTAAGGGGTGCTTGCTCGTGGAAAGGAGGAATATAACTGAGGAGACAGACAGATAACCCAGTGCAGAGTGGATATAAAGTCAGCTCGTTAATGCTATCGATTGGTACGGATGTGTTATGTTCATTTGCAACAAGTAATGAATTGTTTAAGAAAAAACCTCTCTTTTTTGGTTGTGCTGGAAGTTTCCTACAGCCTTTGAATTCAGTGAGTACTTCCTGATAACCATTCTGGACCACCTGTACAGCTGTTTGTTTGGAACATTCCTGTGTAGCAGTGAGCAGCAGAGAGTGAAAGAGGTAAGCCTCGTTCTTTCCCCAGGTGAACACACTGTACTTGTATTCTTCAAAAGGGCTAATGAAAGCTTGCCAGTTCTCAGTGACTTCAGTGGTTTTGGCCTTAAGAGACTTTCTAGCAAAACAGCTGATATTCAGGATTCCCTCTACCTGCAAAAAGTAATGCTGATTGTTCTAACTTAACTTCTGTGCTTCAGAACAGTGCACGTTTCCCTCCCTGTAAACAGCTGCCTTCAGCCACTTCCTGCTGCTTTCATTGGTTACATTCATATTCTAGGTGGTTGGAAGAATACGTTTGTTTAACTTTGGTTAGACACATGCTTCTCCTGATCACTTTTTTCCCTCTAGTCCTCTAAGTTGTCACTTAAGACCATTTTCACAGTATAGAAACCAGGAAGCACGTACTGTCATACTGCACATCTGGTTAACACCAAGGACATTACAGGTTTTCAGATGTGCTCTTTTTATTTCACCTTGAATGAGCTGGAGCTGCCAGCCATTGAGGAGGATTTAGCCCAGCCAGTTCTGTCCCGTCATCTGGCCAACATGACCAGGGCTTCATGCAGGAACAAAACCTAAAACATAAATGGAGGGATTCTGTGTAGGTTGAAATGAATTAAAGCAGTTTGTTAAAGTAGGAAGCACCCTTATAGTACCCACAGGCTGGCTCTAGGCTAGGAGTGGGTAATTCACCAGCAGCAGTGGTATTGGCAGAGGCTGTAGGGCTAAGGGCTGTTCATGACTGTGTAGCAGAGAACTGCTGTGTGTAGGGTTTAGTGGTGGTATAATACCTGGTCAGTGTGCTGCACATGACCAGTGGGTGTGCAGAGGTGAAACATGTCGTTCCAAAGCAGCAAACACATGCAATCTATTCTCTTTAAGGCCCTAGTGTAAAAAAGCAC
Organism: Crocodylus siamensis; assembly: GCF_052110815.1. Classification (NCBI taxonomy): domain Eukaryota; kingdom Metazoa; phylum Chordata; order Crocodylia; family Crocodylidae; genus Crocodylus; species Crocodylus siamensis. Next base: position 399,193,568 of record NC_143395.1, read on the forward strand.
TTAAACGCATGTGTATTTCCATTGATTTGGAAGGAGCTACTTGCATATACTTCACTTAAATCAAAACTTAATCTAGGACTGTCTTTTTTTTCTGTGTACATAAATGTACCAGAGCTTCTCCAGGAGCCCTTCAAAGAGGTGAAGCTAAGCAGAAGTAATGATCATTCACATGAGCAGCCTTCCTCCCCCCACTCATTTCAGCCTTCAGCATTTCCATTGTAGATGCCCAGCTCCGCTCTGGATGGGGTCTTCCACTTGTGCTGAGGAGGATTTTGATTTGTGCAGGGGCTTGAGATGGGAATAAAGGGTGTTTTCATGCCAGAAGGTGTGTCTGCATTACAGAAACCACTTCAAAAGGATGAAATGTATTTTTTTTTAGCTAGGGAAAGGCAGCCAGATTTGTATTAATGGCGAACATATGAATATGGTGGTATAAATACTCCTCAAGCTGTGTAGATAAATGCTAGAGCTCATATGGCTGCGCATGTAAAATGAAGCTTTTATTTCCCCCCCCGCAGAGCCTTCCAAAAAAGACTGTGTCACTGTGGTCCTACATCAATAGCCAACTTGAAGACTTTACAAACCCCTTGTACGGGAGCTATACCAACCATGTGTTGTATCCAGTAGCCAGCATGCGCCATCTAGAGCTTTGGGTGGGATATTACATCAGATGGAATCCAAGGATGAAACCACAGGTGAACAGGTTTTTTTGTTTAATGTGTTAGAAGTTGTGTCTCACTGACATTACTAAGGAGCCTGTAGACTTGGCCGTAGACAGATATGTGGTAGTACCCAGGTGGAGCTGTTTTAGCTTGCAGTTGTATTTAAAAAAAACAAACAAACCTGAAAACTTTAAGAATCATTTCCAGTCTGTTGCAACAGTCTGTTGAAAATCCTGGCTACTTTTTAAATTAGATGCCTAAAATTAAGTCCCCAGGTAAGTAATCTGAAGGCAGAGACTCGGGTGCCATGGGCATCTTCTCCCTGATACTTCTGCAGATGTCAGCTTGTGAAATTCCCACTGATGGCTTTTAGCTAGTGGTTTTCATTATTATTAAAATTTCCATTAAAGCCAGTAAGCACTTCACATGGCAAGCTTGGCGTATGGAAATCACACACCCTGTGCTAATTTTACAACAGTATTGTACATTGATTTAAAAGTACGCCAGTGTTCATAATGGATGGATGGATGTACAGCTTATCCCAACGTAGCTGAAGGGTATGGGCTGCTGTTACTGGGCTTGGTCACTAGGCGGCAAGGAACAACAGAGGGGATTACGTAGTCCATATACAGACTAAAAGTGGGGAAAGAGCATCTTTGGTCTGAGCTGCATTCTGCCATCACTCAGGCTCAGGTTCTTTTGTATTGCAGGAGCCTGTTCACAATCGATACAAAGAACTTCTTGCAAAGCGAGCCGAGCTGCAGAAGAAGGTGGAGGAGCTCCAGAGAGAAATAACTAACCGATCAACCTCCTCCTCAGAGAGAGCTGGCTCTCCTGCCCAATGTGTGGCTCCTGTGCAGACAGTTGTATAATGACTTTTCTTTTAAGTACTTTCCAGGACCATGATACAAGGGCAGCTTTTCTAGCAGGAAACCCTCTGAAGTTAAAAACCTGGTGTCTAGGAGATGACAATTTATTTATTATATTTCTTTCCAGGGTTATTTATTAGTACTGTAATATTAATGGAAACTTAAGCAAAATCATGCCCCCTATGCAATTAGTTTTCTTAGTGGCTAGATTACTATAAAACTACAAATTGTACCAAAAACAAGATGCAGAGCTCTTGTTCACATATCTATTAGAAACCACTTCGCTTTCAGTGAGGGACAGTGCATTGGAAGGAACATTTATATTTCCTTATATTTGGAAGGAAAAGTGTCTACACAGGAGAAGTCTGACAAGTCTCCATTTTGCTGGAACAGATACAGACTAAAGAGAGAATAAGCAGGATTCTTATCGGTTTCAAAGTCTGGACTGCAGCTGTGTTGAACAATTGGACTTCTCAGTGTCAGTTTACATGCAAAAATGTCAAAACTGAAATGTTGCCAACATATGAAATTCCAAGAGAACCCTAAACAGATTTTTTCCTATTGACTAATTTGTTCTTTCCCATCACATAGGAAATTGGACCATGTATTTAAGCTTTGCTTTTGTCTGGAGGTATGCGAGAACTTAAATCAATGTCAGCTTCTTCTTAAGATATATTCCTAATAAAGCAAAGTGATACCTTATCTACAGGAAAGGCATCTTCAACCAGGAGGGTATGGGAGTAGATGAATTACCACTATCTCTAAGTTGTCCTTTTTAGGACAGTTTATCTTCAGGTATCACATATTATTTACATCAGTTAATTCCATTAAACTAATATTAAACCACTTTTATAAAGGATGGGGCAGGAGACAACTCCCCTGTAGTTTCTGCAGCTATTTCTTTCCCATGCCTCATACCCAAGAGATGGCAAATGCAACACATACTGGAATCAGTTGAGTTTCATTTTGCTTAGGTAAGTGTAAACTGTTATTTAATGCTTTGGTGCAGGATCATGGTGATGTGTTCATAATTCATGCTGTATTTTATTTTTCTGTTTACTGATTGACCAAAGAAAACCTTCTGCATGTATTACAATCACACTGTAAAGTGAATGGTCAGTTGTTTAGTCTGCTAAAGTAATATTTTAGCACTTGCTTAAATATGTTTTATTCTGAGAGGGAGAGTATAGTGTATTTAGGAGCCTTGTTACCTGCACAGTGGTCAATTAAAGTTTATCCAAAATCAACTGTAATGCATAACTTCATTGCAGAAAATGGGAGTTAAAACTTATTTTTTGTAGTTGCTTGCAAACAGTGAATTTTCCAGAGTATCTTTCCATATAAATAATGGGGACTTCTCAATAAAGGCCCATATATTTGCATTGGGTTGTGGGGGGTTACTTTGCCCCCACATCTCATTTCCATAGTAAGCAAGAGGCTCACTACTGAGACTTCAGTTTTGGTACTGTACTGTCTGAGCTCTTCTACTAGTCCATCAAGCAGCTACACACCTGTCACACACATATTCTTTCACCTCTCCTCAGAGAGAGAAGCATGTGCAGCAGAATGTTGTTTGGGCAGTTAAAAAAAAAAAAAAAAGTTTGGCTGACTTAGTCTACCTTATGCAGCTGACTCCATCTTTTCTCTTCTCCACTACTTCCTACTGTAAATCTGTTGATAGTGACACAGACAAGCCATGCAATGAAGTGAACAGCACACTTGAGTTTTATAAACCTGGCCCTCTAAGTCTTTAAAAAGTTTTACCTAAACTTTGATTTCTGTGTTGCAAAGAATCAAAACATTCTGAATCAGGAGGCTGTGTTCAGTTCATAGGGACATACTCTTCTAGTCTCTAGTATAAGTTATCCTTATGTAGCAATACCCTCACCTTGCAAATTCAGTAGGGAAGAATTCCTGTTTCTTAAAGTGGAGGATTTGTTTCCTTAACAAAAAAAATAAAATCAGTGAACAGGTAAGTTATTTCTCTACCTTGCTTCCAATTGTATTTGTTATTTAGAAAACTTTACTATTAGTGCTAAAAGACACCATTAAAGTAACAATTTTTGATGCCTTGAAACCTATGTGGAAATTTAACTCTTCTCCCTCTCTTATTCTTACAGATGCTTGTAATATTCAAGCTCCATAGTTCTGGAATTGTTGTAAGATATTTTTCACATCTAAGTGTTCTTGTCTAGTTGCAACTAGCTCATCCATTTTGATTTAAATATAATATCTATGAACTAGTTAGTGCCTCAAATGTGGAGGCCACTAGAGAAACTTACAATTCAAATGCTTCCACTTCTAGTTTTATACCTCTCTTTCAACCATGCAGGAGTTTTTAGACCACTGCTACAGGCACTACCACCTCCTTGGGCCTGTGTTAGGTGCAGATCTTGAGCATGCTCAGTGTGCCCTCTGAATCAGGCCCTTGAAAATGTGTGTACACGACAGAAACAAAGCCATGGCTAGGCCCATGCATACCTTGTCTGCCCTCCGAGGGCAATCTTGAAACCTGTCTTTGTGGAATATTTGAGAGCTGTTGCCAGGCAAAGGCCTGCAGCACGTGTGGTGTCTGCAAGCAGTGCCCCCAGGCTGGTCCTGGTCTGGACTAGGGGAAGATGCACATGCTCCCCCTGCTCATATGCTGTTTGTAACACAAACCAGGCACCTTAGAACTTCAGACTGTTAAAAGAAATGCCTACTGTTCCACTTCAGCAGGTTAGCTTTATTGGCTTCCAATCATAACTTTATAGAGGTAATCAGTCTTCTGTATATTCCATGAATAGGAAACTCTGTGCATTATTAACATAATAAATAATTCACTTAGATAGGCAAGTAATTTTACCTTCATGTTTGTATGACGACATTCACACACAGCCAAAATGAAGAATTCAAGTTAAAAGCAAGCTGCCTGGCATGATTGAGGCACTTGCACTTTAAAATATCTCAATGCTTCTCCTTAGCCCTTTACCATCTAAAGGGATATGCCAGTAATGAGTTTTATCCTGTGGTCATGCTTAAAATGGATGCTATTTCTGAAGACCGCTTACTCCCTTTGGTCTTAAATGTCATTACTCTTAGTTGTTAAAGGAAAAACCAATTGGAAAAATGATGACTGTTCCTTCTTTGTGGATGTTAAAGCATCCAGTACAGTTAGAAATGGGTAGTAGAATGTAGCAGAACAAGGACTGGATGGGTTTTGTGAAGAAAACAAAACACTATAACACAAAAGCCTATGACAGCAGCTGCACACACATCAGAGGATCGCTAATGTTTTTCAGACTCATGTCCAAGTTTTGTTTTCATGTGATATGTCTTTAAACACCTACCTGTGTAAAATTTCAACAGTATAAGCTGTAAGATTAGGTATGCCTTTTAGTCAAGCCACCCCAGAAAAACAGTGAAATAAAGACAGCCTGCAGATGGTAAGCAGGAAAAGGGAGCAGCAAAGGGCTATTAGCAGGGATACTTTAAGAGTGAAGCTTGTTCTTTATGTACATTGTTTGGATTAAGACCAGAACACGATCACACCTAAAGATAGAAGAGTGAGGGGGGGTTTACAATTTTAAAAGTGCACTTAGTATGCAGTAGTCTCTTTCACACATTAGAAAAAGGCAGTTGTTTAGACCTGGAACGAAAAAAATCCGGATTGTTGGAGTCTCAAAAAAAACCGCTCCTGCAGTACAGAAGTCAGTAGTCCCAGCTGATGTCATCTTTCTGCAGTGAAGTCTGTATACTCTGCATGTCCCGCAACAGCTGTAAGTTTTTCCGGCTTTTTTCTCCAGGTTTTACTTTGATGGGACCAGCATCCTTGCCTCTTGTAGTCACAGTTGTTGTCACTCTCACCTCACTAGTTCCTTTTGTAAACCTTCTGTCTCTCTCTTCACCACAAGGCTTTTTGGATTTACATTCTCTCTTGAGTTTATCAAGCTAAGAGGAAAGGCAAGAGATATTAGGAGCAGTTTTTTTTTCACCTCGTCCTTTATTCACATTGCAGGCAAAAATCACACATGCCTGTGCTGCCCCCTATCCACAACACAAAGCTGGGGATCTCCTTTCAAGATACCCAGTCAGAATACAATCCCTTGGATTCCAATGCAGCTTCTATTCTGAATTACTGTTAGAACAAGCAGGGTCCAAGGAAGTCCCTCAATCATGAGGACGAGTGGGGAAAAACTTAACTTTTTCAGCCTGTCTTGCATTTTCAGTTCTGCTTCTAGACCCATGTGAATTTAATAAACCTATAACACTGTATTTAAACATTGGGGGAAAGCTTGAGAAATGGTATGGACAAACACAATTTTAGCTGCTTTAAAAGGGGAAGGGAGCTGCTGTTATGTTACTTCTGCATGATCCTGTAGGAATACAAGTGAACTAATTATCCTAACCCAGCTTCATTCATGGCAAAGTTACAGCTGGAGTAGTTTGCTTCACCTGTATCACGACAAGCTCATGAGTCATAACAGCATGCATCAGTATGCTTTAATGTAGCTGCAATTGTTCCATAGATCTATTCCTAAAATTAGTAAAGGAGAGAAGAAAAATTGGATACAGGATTAAATCTTGATATAAGTAACTATTTAAGCTTCTAAGAAGCTTATAAGTGAAAGAACCTAGTTTACATTAAAATCAATTCACCTTTTAAACTGGAGCAAAACAGTGAATGCAGACCACTCAGGCTGCTTCCACACAAGCGTGGCTGTTTGTTTCCCCAGGGACAAGCAGCAGTGGCACACCTTGTGCAGCCACTCTTTGTCCCCAGGCAACACCTGGGCCATGTGCCCTCTGGCAAGTGGCATGTTACCCCAGGTGGGTAGGGGACGCTGGGGCTGCAGCAGTGGTGATCCTGCTGTTTGGATCCTGGCTGGCAGCTAGAGTGTACCTCCAGCCAGCCAGGCTCTGGTTTTCGGTGGTGTACGCTGCCCCTGAGTATAGTGCTCTACTTTTTTTTTTTTTTTTTTTTTGACTCTGGGAGATCCCAGTGTCAAACCCTCCCCACATGCTATACAGCTGAATGTGTGGTCTGCATACCACACAGCTGCGTTAGTCTGGATACAGACTAGGAATACAAGCAGCTCCCACTTTTAAATGTTTATCAAGCATTGAGGGGAAAACATTTAAGACACACTGAAAAATTGTGTCTTTATGAAGTTCTGACTGTTAAAAGTGGTCTGTCTTATACCTCTTAGGAGATCTTTTTGGCTGATCCAAATTCAGCTATAAACAGACAGTAAAAGATTATTTGAGGCAGTCTTACAGAAGTGCAAGAGCAAGAAGGTCACTCACTCGTGCCCGATGTCTCCGGACTTTACTGATTTGATCTGCTTTTGCCTCCATTCTTCCCACCAGTGCCTCAAGCTCCCTCTCCAGGTCTTCCCTGAGGGCAATGGTTGGAGCTTCCTGGATTAGCTTTGTTAGCTGCTGATGATCACTTCCATGTAATTTAAAGACAGGAAAAAAAGCTTGGGTCAAATTTAAATGTTGCTCTACTTACATGCTTATGTCTCTAGGGAGATACAATATCAGCAACCAGAAAGAGTTTCAGTCTTTTATCTGGTTTTGTATAACAACAACTGGTTTGCAGAGCTCTTGCTGGTAGTTAGTAGTATTACAGGAAGGCATGCTAGTAGCTCATTCTTGCTGTACTGGCTGGCTGTTAAAAATACAAGTTTGTTTGAACTCAAATACTGTTAGGTTAAGATGATACAAGTAGCCTCTTCCAGGCATAGTCTGAACCTTCAGGGAGCTGTTTAGAAAGCCCAAGTTCTCCCTCTACACTTCCTTATTCCATTTATATGGGCTACTGGTATTTTAAGTGTGCGCTCCTACAGATGCTGGGAAGACCACAGAAACTGAAAACAAGAGCCCTAAAAAAGGTAGTCTTATTTACTCAATTGTCTGCTGTGCAATGAATGATGAGAAATGGAGCCTGGGGGAGCAATCCCTTAAGTCTGGTACTGCTGTAGGCAGGTACAATTAGCAAAGTAACTCTGCAGCACAGAATAATCAAAACTGAGTGCTAATACTACAGAGGGGAAAGTTGGTCTCTACTTTGGAGCAGTTGGAAAGAACTAAACTATCCACCATTAACTCGGCTCCAACCCCACCCAAAGGTACCTACCATTCTTGGGGAAAAGGCAGCCTAGGCCTCCCCTCTATCCTACAGAAAATTGCCAACATCAGACCAGTGGTAAAACGCATTAACATTTTCAATTAGACACAATTTATTACGGAACTCACAAACTCATTTGTCCAAATTCATCCTGCAAAGTCAGCAGCACTTCTGAGAGCTCTTCCTGGGATGAAGAAGAGTCATTCGATAAGGAGGGCTTTCTGTCTTTGCTGGTACGAGGGACACTGCCAATGGACTCAGCTAGTGGAACATCAGTGACCACGCGATTGTTACACAGGGCTTTTGAGTGCTGTTTCATCAGATGCAACACATGCTGGACATTGGCACCAACAGAATGGCTAGGACCAGTAGACTGAAGAAGAAAAACCAAGTATACATAAATAGTTCTTAGTGTTTATTAACAACTTAGAGCAACTGAGTATGTTGCAAGACATTCAATCCTAATTATATAATTTTCCTTTTGATTTGTTGCTAGGAATTACTTTAAGGGATTTTTGTTTGTATGATGAGTGCTTCTTGTGAAAAACAGCGTGACTAGACAGCCCTGGGAGCAAAGGGCCCATTTTATATGTACCGATTCATTGCGATCTCAAAGGCAAACCTCCGATAGAAAAGAGCTGGAAAGAAAACAAATTAAATCTCTTAATCAGTCTGACCACTGGGTGTCACAAGAGCACCAAGTCGGAGGCTAAGAGTAAGCCATGTCTTCTGAAAGTCCAACTGAAATCAAATGTAACAATCTCCTGTTCCTTATTTACGGGCTTTCAAAATTAATCTACTTACCTTTCCAGCTACAAATGGCACATCACCCAGACACAGTCTGTAGTGGGGCTGAGTGTTAAGATGGCCTGAAGGAGAGCATTTCTGAAAGAAAACAGTAGCTTATTAGAGGTGGCACTCACTGTCAAGCCCATTCTCTGCTTGGTGGCCCAGTGATCAGAGAACACAGATACCTAGCTGGCTCCTCAGTCATTGCCCTTCTTCCCCACCCCCCATATCATTTAAAACAACAGCATACTACCTTATCTGGGTGCTTAGTTTTCTTCTTCGTTTTTCTTGATTTTGCAGAGATTGATGGTGACCCTGCCTGAAACAGTATTTTGCTGGTTTCCAGGCCCATCTGAAGCTGCAAATGGGAATTATGATGTTTTTACTTAATCAGAATTTGTGTGCTTTTACACATGCATAGGCTTATGAGATGGCAGGGGCACGTAGCCTCTACAGTGAGACTGCGTTGTTACTGTCAAATAATAGTGACCATGACTGCATCTAAACTATACTTCCCGACCAAATGAAGGATAACTAGTCTCAATGGAAACTGAATGAGGTCACTTTCAGGCTAGAAAGTGCTAAATATTAATCCTACACCTCCTTTACCATCACTGCTGATTGCCAGCACATTGATCAAGTGCGCTTGCTGGTCCTGCCCAATTCAGTTACTGATGTTATTTATGGCATCACAAGTCCTTGTATTTTGGTGGAGTTATGGTGAACAAATCTCCCAGTTAGTACAGTGACAGCACCCTGTTCATTTGTGCCCCTAAAAAGGCTGAAGTGGCTTTTTAAACTATTATTTCCATCCACTGCCAACAAAGAAATTTCTCAAGTGCATATGTGTGATTAATATAGGAACTAGGGCCATGGCCCTTGACAGATTGCCAAAACTGAGTAAGCAGCCCTCCACCCAAACTAACTGCCTGCCCCTGAGCTAGACCTTCAGCTTAGGAGGCAAGATGATGTAGCTTTTCTTTCTATCTTCACGGTTGATCACTGCATCCAGTCAATTGGATGCTTAGCCCTGTACTAAATCAATAATTCCCTGTATACAAGCTCATCACAGACTGGGTGGATCTTCTTTTCATTCAATATTTCCAAAGGGACCTCCTAACTCCTTTCAGAACTTCATCCCGAGCTGTTTGTGCATGTTTTTCTCTTGAGACCTTAGAAACTAGGATTGCTGTAGCTAGCAACATACCCCATGTTCTCTTCCCCAGACTTCACATGGATACAGAACAAAAAATGTAGCTAATATTTTACACTAGGAGCCTGCAGACAGCCAAAGGGAGAATATATACTATCAAACAAATGCTGCCTAAGTAAGGGTGGAAGTTCCCTGCCCTAAAAAACTTATTTTCCCAGGCTGCTGATACACAAGAGGGGCAAAATGTTCCCCATTGGAACATTCCAAAGAAAAAGTCAGGTAACATGTTGCACTCCTGCACTAAGATCATATGATATGGAGGAATAGAGCTGTTCCTATTAGGACTGACAAGCTATTAAAAAAATTAATCGCAATTAACTGCAAGGCTTTAAGAAATAGTTACAATTTTTAGGGGCGGGCGAGGGGCTACTTTTCCTGTGCTCAGCACTGCCTTGTAACCTGCCCCCACTGCCAGCCTGGGCCCTGTGCCAGCTCCGGGCTCGCCCATTGACAGCTGCTCACCCATCAGCAGCTGCCTCCCCCCTGCTTGCCACACCAGGCAGCATTTGGCACCGCTGCCTCTGGGCTGCCCAACACATGACTTCTGGGCAGGCAGCAGCAAACACTGCCCAGCACGGCAAGTGGAAGGGCTGCAGCTGCCATGGCACAGCTCCGACAGGCAAGCCCAGAGCCAGCGCAGGGCCCAGGCTGGCAGCGGGGGCGGGTTACAAGCTGGTGCTGAGTGCAGGGAAAAGGAGCCTCGCCCTGTGGCTGGCATTCTGCACTGCAGCCGCTCACAGCCCATGTGGGGCTGCCTGTGCCTCCTCAGGACAGCCCTGCGCAGGCTGTGAGCAGCTGAAGTAGGGAGCGCTGGCCACAGTGAACAAGGGGCCACTTTTCCCCAGGCTTAGCTTTTCCTGGGCTCCTCCCCTTACCTGAGTTTCCCGCACCGGTACAGCTGAGAAGCCACATGGTCCCAGGCCAGAAGCCCCTGCTGGGGCTTTTACCTAGGGGGGAGCGGGGCCGGGTGGGCCCTGCTGTTGTAGGAGCCCGTCAGGCTCCCCCCTGGGTCCTACTGTCCTTAGTTCCTGTTATTTATTTATTTTACAAGATCCAAAAGACAAATATTAATTTTCTACATTTTTAGGGGCCCCGCAGGCCAGACAGAATGGCCTTGCAGGCCGTATCCAGCCCACGGGCCATATTTTGCCCACCCCTCATCTAGCTGAAAGAAATGCTGCAATTTCCCTGCCTCTACATGCAATTTACCAGCTGTCTTTCAGCAGAGAGAACATGGAAGGTCACAGATATTGGTTCCTCCCACATTCCCTCCGTTGCCAAGGAAAAACAAAATGGATTAGTTGGAAAGGAAAAAAAATGCAGGAAAGTCAGAGGGATATCACTTTGTATTTTAGGAGTCGAGTAGCAGATAAACTGCCACAATCTCATCATTACATTGCACATCCTGGAAACCATACCAGTGAGCTTGGCTGAAAGGTTAGTAAGAGGAATATAGCTACTCACTACACACTGTACCGCAATGGGAAAGAATGCTGCTGGTTACCTCAGCTGCTTTGTCCTGCACAAGCTTCCTTGCATGTTCCTCCTCCTGCAGTTTCTGTTCCAGCTCTTTCATTTTTTTCTAATTAAGATTAATAGGGAAGATATTGTTATTGTTGGAATATATGGCTCTCTTTTTTTTCTTGAATGATAGAATAGGAACTTGAAGAGATTCAGTACATTTGTCCATGCCAAGTAAAGACTCTAGAATCAGAGTAATTTCTGCTGTCTCTATGCAAACAGTACGCTGCATTCTTTATATTTAAATTGAAAGTTTACTGTATTTGCCCATGTCTATCTCCAGAAGTGCCCGAGAGTACAGAACAAGCGACTTGAGAGAGAGAGAGTGTGTGTGTGTGTGTGGGGTGGGGGGCGGTGATCTCCAACAGGGAATAAAAATGGGTTGGCTGCCCTTCTTGAACAATATGAAGAGTCCTAAAAGAGCTGAATGCCCTCACTTTTGTTTTTTTGCATTAAAAAGTGATGTCCCATTCTACTTGCTCTGGAAGACACCGAGCAACTACAGAACTAGCAAGTTGGACAGAATCCAAACTTGATTGTGGAGACCTGATTTTTATTTATGCTATTTCACAGTGTGCAAGTCAGGTTTTCAAGCCCAATTTTGGTCTCTGAAAAATGCAACTTTGACTTATACACTATACCACCTTCTCCTGTGAGTGGTGCCAGGCTTGGTGCTCGACTGGCACAGCCCAGCCAGCAGCGCTCGCAGGGGATGGGGCCACATCAGCCAAGCACTGAACCCAGCACTGCTTGCAGGGGATGAAACTGTGCCAGACCAGCACTAAGCCTGGCCCCATCCCCTGTGAGCAGTGTGGGACTTGGCAGCACCGCTCGTAGTAGATGGGGCCAGGCTTGGTCACAGCCCCATCCCGTTAGCCCATGCCACTTTCAGGGGATGGGTCCGCACCAGCAGAGCCTAGTCCCATCCCCATCCCCTGCAAGCAGCACATCCCCAGCCAAGCACGGAGCCCAGCATTGCTCACAGGGGATGGGGGGCCAGGGCTGAGATCGGCGCTCGGCTGGGGTGCCACTCGCAGGGGCTGGGGCTGGGCTTAGCTACCGCAGCCCCGGCACTACCACTTGCAGGGGATGGGTCTGCACCAACTGAGTGCTGAGCTTGGCCCCAACTTGGAAACCATGCCTATGAAAATCCTAACTTCCAAATGAAGGTCAACCTACACACTGTGAAATACTGTAGTCAGTTAAAAAAAAAAAAAAAAAAAAAAGTATACATAATTAAAAAACAGTAGGTATGTATGTGTGCGCACATGATTTTAAGTCTAGTTCATATTTTAGTTTTTGTGTGTGTGTTAAAATTTACATTTCATTTATTTACATTAAATAAAAAATAGAGTCATCTATAAATATACATATATAAATATAAAATAAAAGTTTATTTTCATTAACACCTGTTAACTCAAACAGTTGAAACAACTGGGGGCAAAAGAAACCACCACATATATTTGAATTTACTGTTTTGACTGAGAGTGGGGGAGAGGGTGGCAGTGGCTGCACACAAAGCAGGGGGGGAGGGGGGGCATGCAGAGCAGTGGCAGCACAAGGTGGTGGGTGGCAGCAAATCTTTCCCCACCATGTGCAAGCTTCCCCCGTTGTGTCCAGCCAGCCAGCCAGCCATTCCAGTTAATAGAGTGTTCCTACAGCTTTTACTACATCTGTAGAGATATAGATATTAGGGCTGTGCAAATCTTTAGTCCCAGATTTGATTTGGCAGAGATTCAGCCTGATTCGGTGGCCGAATCTCTAAATATGAATCAAATCAGAGGGTCTTTCATAGTAGCTAGGGTCATGAGGGACCTGAACAGATCATCTAGCCTGACCCCCTGCCAACAGGCAGGAATGAATGCTGGGTTCACAAGACCACAGCCAGGTGATCATCCAACCTCCTCTTGGATTTGCCCAAGGTAGGGACGAGGACCACTTCCCTGGGAAGTTGGTTCCAGATTTTGGTCCCCCTAACTGTAAAATACTGCCTTCTGATCTCTAACCTAAACCCATTCTCCATCAGCTTATCACCATTGTTCCTTGTCACCCCAGGTGGTGCTGGGGAGAAAAGGGCTCTACCTATTAGCTGTTGATCTCCCCTGAGCTTGTAGGCAGCCACCAGGTCCCCCCTCAGCCTCCTCTTGCTGAGGTTGAACAGGTTCAGGTCCCTCAGTCTCTCCTCATAGGGCCTGTCCTGCTGCCCTCTCACCAAGCAGGTGGCCCTCCTCTGAACCCTCTCCAGGTTGGCCACATCCTTTCTAAAAGTGCGGCACCCAATGCTGGATGCCTCCTGGGTTTGGGGGGGCACCCGGGGTCCCCCAGCAGCCAAGCCAGGAAGGCACAGGGGGCCACCCCTAGCAGACCCAGAAGTGGACCAGAACTACTTCTGGTCCACTTCTGGGTTTGCCGCTGAGCACGTGGAGGGCCCCCCAACACTCCTGTGGGATTCTCCATTTGCCCCAGCATCACAGCGATCACAGTTGCACCTGCTACCTCAAGGTACGTAGAAATTTTTTTTTAAGTTGTGTGTCTGTCTGAATCACTGATTCTCTGAATTAGCATTGAATCTTCAGATTTTGATTTCGGCCAAATCGAATCAGGGACAGTGATCCAAATCAACAAATCGAATTACTGTCCCTGATTCAGGCCAAATCTGAATCAAATAGGGCCCACTTTACCATACCCCTAATAAATATAAAGATTCTAGTAATGAAAATAAGCTTTTTAAAAAAAATTGTTGGGAGACATCAAAATTTACTGTAGGAGAAGGGACTATTTTGTCCAGCTCTTGCAATGACCTTTGCTATAGATTAAAAGCATGCTAATATTAATGACCAACACAAGTCTGATCCAGATCACAAGAGAAATGACCGACCTCTGCTAGGGACTGCATTGCAGTCAGTTTGGTGTATTCTTGTTCCAGCATATCCAGCTTTTCCAACTTAGACTGAACATGCGACTGATCAAGTCTCTCTCTCTCTAATGTGGCCTGGAAGGAGACAAAAGTAAAAAGGCAAAACAATTTTTAAAAGCACAACTCTACTAAATCCTCTACAGATGTCCAAATCGTTATAACAGCCTCACAGTAACAAAACAAGTCACTGATTTCTCTCTCTGTTTGGTGCAACTATGCCTTCAAACAGCATTCAATGACAGGTACCTCATAACCAGAGAAATGTCCTGGAGAATTGACGCAAACGTTAAAAACAAGCATCTTCAATTAGGTATTAGAATCTCCTGAAAAATACTGAAAACAGACATTCAGTAGATCAATGTTGCAATGACTGATTTAAGAGCTGTGGAGGGGCGGGGCAAATACATATTTGGAACAAATTGGGCTAGTTTTTATTTTAGGGCCTAAACTTTAGGTAGCAAGTTTTGAAGAAGAAAAAAAAGTGGCCGTATTGTCATTAATGAGAGTTCTGCCATTATCAATGGAGTTCATAGTTCACCCATATAGCTATAACAAGTAAAAGAAAACGGGAGCAAGGAAGTTATATACAGTGGCACAGCACAACCAAGCAGGTTTCCTCGGAAAATCTGAATTTACCTGTTTGTCCAACAGGCTTGTCTTTTCTTTTTCTGCATGCTCAATCATTTTCCTCATATATTCCAGCTGCTTCTCTAGAAGTCTGCAACGTGATTCAGCAGTTGCCAGTTGGGAAGCCAGTTCTGAAGATATCGGAGACAGTGGAAACGTGAATTCAGTCGTCGTCATCATCTGCTTCCTGCAGCTCTCACAATGTGCTAAGTGCCGTTCCAAAACTAAGCAAGGAACAGTCCCCATCTCAAAATGCTTAGAGTTCAAGTGCTTAAACTTAACTTAAACCTAAAAGTTAATTCAGATTAAAGTAGTGTGTTCTTAAAGGGCAGAAGCTATTCCTGAGCAACACCATGTATAGATACTTAATGCAAATAAGGCTATACCCTCAGGGCGATTTCAAAATGGAGCTATTCCAGAATACATAGATGCAAAATAAATTATTACATACATGTCATGGAACACATGCAACAGGTAGACAAAGTTCTTTGGGCAAGTGTGATATCTTTTATTAGACCAACTAAATAGTTGGAAAAATTGTTCTTTGCAAGCTTTCGGGTACAAACACCCTTCTTTAGGTATAGGGAAAGTCTGCTGGTGTTTTGTGTGCTGTCCTGGGTGGAACAGAAGCCAAAATGTCCATGTCTGAAAAAGGGTGTTTGTGCCCAAAAGCTTACGATGAACAATTTTTCCAACTATTTAGTTGATCTAATAAAAGACATCACATTTACTCAAAGAATCATGTCTGCCTATGTCCTTAGACCAACACAGCTACAACCAACAACTCTGAACACATGCAACAGGCTTTTTCTTTTTCTTTTTTTTCAGTATGGCTAAAGTTACCCCACCCCCATTAGCTCTTCAGGGAGTGAAATTATCTCCTTATCCCCAAATATGTTAGTGACCATTTAGTATAATAGAACCCACATCACCTGTATCTGGTGATCCCCAACCCACTTAGTTCACAATGGTTACCAAATTAAGCAGCAGCAGCTTCCCAGCTGTTTGCCAAAACATTTACTTCAAAGGGTACTACATTCAGCTGTTGCTCATCAGTGGTTCCACCTTGTTACCAAAAACTCATTACCATGGATCTGGGTTTTCTGCTTGCCACGGAAAAAACAGATTTTCTCCTTTAAAGGAGAAAAACGTGGGAAACCACAGGTTTCCCCATGCAGGCTAGCAGAGTTCCAGCCTGCAAGCGGCTGCTTGGGACTGGGGAAGCAGGGGAACAGCAATCAGAGGCAAGGCATGCACTCCAGGGTAGGGGCAGGGACCAGAGGTGACACCTTGAGGCAATGAGGGGGCTTCTCCCCCCACAGATTTGTGCACCCACAGCAGGGCACAGGGCTGCAGCCCAGCTGGACTGATACACAGCTGCCTCAGTGGGACTCCCATGCCAGCTGTGCCACCAGCAGTGTGAGGAGTAATGGACTAGGGGGCATGCTGACCTCACCTCCTCATCGCCAGCCGCTTGCATCCTGAGCCACAGCTCTATCCCAAAGGGGAGATGGGATGGGGAGGGGGACGGTATGGGCAGTCTGAGGGGACAGGTGGCAGCTGGGCCATGGCAATGGGCTAGACCTGTGACCTGACATACAAGCAGCTGGCAGCAGGAGCAGATGAGGGCAGTGAGACCCGCTCCTCATCCTGGTCTATTACTCACACTGCTGCTGGCGCAGGGATCCCAGGCAGTGGCAACGAGTCTTGCCACCCCACTCCACCCTCCCACGCCAGGTCCCACTTGCTGGGCCAGACTGCAGCCCCATGCTCCATTTTGGGCACAAATCTGGGGGGGCACATGCTCCCCAATGCATCACCTATGACATCAACTATGGTCAGGCATCTGCCCTGCCCCTCTCTTCCCCCCCGGACACTGGGGGGCAGCAGGTTGGGAGTGATGGGCACCAGTGGGGATGGGCAATGGGTCAGGAGTGAAGGGCACTGGCGGGCGGGTGGGGAAGGAGTGGGGGCTGTGGCTTGGGAGTGAGGGGCATATCAGTACTTCTCAGTGCTACAAAGCAGCTGCAGGGACAGCTGCAACTTGACCCGTGTCCTGATGAGTGAAGGGGGAGCTCTGATTTTCTATGATAAAAAACCCCACCAAAATACATATTTATAATTTGTTTTAATATAAATGATTGAGGCACTGATAGGCTTCCATATTACTTTAAAACTGTAAATATATCAATAGCCCATTGTGTTCAACTGACACCTAAAACACCGTTTTTAAATCAGAGAATTTAGATTTTTAAACAGAGAAGACCAGGATCCCTGCTCATCACTGACTGGCCTCTAGAGAGACATGACTGCAGCCCATTTAAGACATGAACCTCTTTTGCAAGCTCAGACACAACATTAGAGCCTTGTCCAGACCTTACCCTGTAAGCGAACAAATATTAATCAGTGCTGTTCGGCTTAGTGGAAGTTACATGGTAAAGCGAAAAACCTACTCTGACTGCCCATCACCTGGCACAGCTGACTTGCACTAGAGGCTTGGTGAGCAAGGGTAGGACTAGGAGCTATGGGAAGGACAGGTCTCACTGCCTCTGCTGAGTAAAGTAAGTGCTGCAGCCCCAGTGCCTCCCATTGCCCCTCAGACTGGCTCTGCTCCCAGCTCTAGGGAGCCCATCTGGGGTGAAGGGAATGACACAACGCCTCCCCGCCACCACTTACAGCAGGTCTGCTTCCCAGGAGTAGAGCAAGCCTGTCCAAGATGGAGAGGAGTGGAGGAAGGGGGATGGGGGGCAGCAAGGAGGCAGTGCCCCTCCTGCTCAGACTGGCTCAGTCTGCTCCTGGCAAGATGATGTGCCCCGGCTTCCCTGCTTGTCCACTGCCTCCTGGGATGCTGGAGGACTTTATCTTGGGCAGAAAAGCTGTAGAGTAGCCACAAGTTAATGGAACAGGAGCACATTTAAGCAGATTAGAAATAATCCTGCCCTGAAGTGGCATATTGTTAAACCAAATAATGAGTGCTTTAAACCATTTAAATGGTGTTAACATGCAGCCAGTCCAGGTTTTAAGAGCTCCAGAAGCTGCTTAAAGTTACTGTGTAACAAGGTCCTTAATATACAGCTACAATTCCCCTAGTTAACACCCCTGGGAGGGGGTGGGAAACAAAACAGACAAAACAACCCCACCCCCAACAAATCTACTGTTTAACCCTTTTTGTCACACCCTAAAAGCAAAAGGACAAATACTTGAATGCACATTTAGCTCCCCACCAAAATAATAGAGCATAACATAGATTCTCACCAGCTGGAGGGGGATGGTGTGGTTCAGAAGGTAGTATACAGACTGACAGCACGTCTTCCTGAACTTGTGGAGTCCCATTCCCCTCCTCCCACCCCGCAGTCTTTTCCTTGAGCCTATATTCTATATTAGTAGGTCTCGACCTTTTTTAGATTCAAAGCATCAGACACAAGTCCACAACTTCTATGAACTGAGCAGCACCCCATTTCAAAAATGTATTTATTACAGGTCTTACCTTCAAGCAGAGGGGACAGACAGACAGGGTAGGGGAACAGCTAGGCAGGGAGAGCAAAGCCTGCCCTTGTATCTGCTTATCTCCTCACACCTGAAGCCTGAGGCTACCTTTGTCTGCTTATCTCCTTGCACTTTCTGCGGTATCCTTGAAAGGACCTCAGGGACACAGTAACCCTGTTGATAATCACTGCTTTATATTTATAGATGGCTTATTCTAATATTCTAGTAATTGTTCTTTGAAACTTTTGGAACTGAACTAGTTCTCTTGTGGACTTGGAAGATATAAATTAGCTGGGATTTATGTTCCTGTGAAAGATATACTACAGGGGGAATACTTTCTTATCTCCTTCCCTTTGCCATTGTGGAATGCTGTTCAATATAGCATTTCTTCTCTTCTCTTCCTTCTCCACCTTAGTTCACAGTCACCACTGACTAAGCTGTTTTGTTTTTATAGACTTGTCTAAGAATTTTAATGAAAATATCCATTATAAAACTATTCAATACATTTGGTTAAACTATATCATAGCTATAGCATATAATAATGCTCTGAAATGACCTGGCTCAGCTAGACAAGTGAATTGCTTTCTTTCCTTTGCTAGGAGTCATGTCTAAAAAAAGTTCATTCAGCGGTCACTCAGAAATAGGCTTTTGGGGCCTCTTGCTTTAGCTGCACTTTGTAGCATTGAACAGGTCCCTTGAAAATTATCAGCTCTGGCAACAAGCAATTACTCATATTACCAGACTCAGTCAATTACTCCCTTAACAGACTCAGTCAACAGAAATACACTGTCATTTAACAGAATTCCAATGAGCCACACAACTCAATTCTCATCAAAAGATAAAATATCAAGTTGTTACAGCTGTTACATTAGCCACCATTAGTGTTATCCATAATACATTATTTCTACCTGGCCTGGCCCAATACTAGTGGGCTTGACCAACAAACTTCATTCTACTTTCCTATTCTACTGCTTATGACTAAAATGCAAGGCTAAGCACATGTCATAACTAAGGCTGACACTAGGTCCAAAGTCTACATTCATTGTCATGGCGTTTCAGTCACTGACCACACTGGAGGCCTACAACACAGCTGTTCAGAAAAGCATTGCATTTTAAAATAAAAAAACTGCAGCAAAAGCTGGAGCACCTCAGTGCCTAATCTGAAAACCCTCATTTCTGCAGAGGAAAGAGAAGAAAGGAAGCTAACCCTGCTACGTATCTGGGTTCAAACCTGCTGAACACAGGACAAGGCTACACTTGAGACAAAACAGTCTGCCTGCAGCTTCCATCACTGGTAGCTGTGCAAAGGCTGAAGCAACGCAGATAAATATTTGCAAGTTACCCAGCACAGTCAAGGTCTTAATCGTAAACTATTTTGTTGAATTTCTCCACCTATGCAGGACCCATGAAGTTAACAAATTGTACTTGTACATCTTGGTTGAAAATTCTCCAGTGCTAATACATCTGGGTTAAGTTGGCTGGTGCTTGCTCTGATATTGCTTTGTTACCATGCAAAAGATAAATGCAAACAAACCTTGATTTTGCTTTGACACCTCAGTCTTGGATTGCTCCCTCTGTTGAATTTGTTCAGTTAGCACTTTCTTATAGTCAGCTGTTTCTCTGCTTAGATGCTTCACGTTCTCCTCTGCCTGCATGCGTTCCAGCTCCAACCGGCGAATTTTTTCCTGGAGATTCTTCAAAGCAGAAAGGATTGCTGCAATTGACCCAAAATGATTAGAAATTCTTATCACACATCAACCAAAGGCACTGCCTCAGGTTGTTATGGATCTACCAGCGAATGCTTAGCCACCATCTCCAGATCCGTTATTCCCCCCAAAATGTTAACTGGCTTTAGGAGAAGTTTCACCTTGATAATTGCACATCCATGGAATTGTTGAGGCTGTGGCTCACTGGCTTCAATTAAATGTTTCAGAAGGAGCTGCATTTTAAAGCATCTTGTTCAAAGGTTGGGGCAGATAGTGGGATCTTGGGCTCTGGCTCTTAACACTGCAAATATTACTGGTTATCTTTCTGGGCTGCTGATCCTTTCCCACTGGCACTTGACACCTGCTTGGTAACTGTATCTAGTACCCAACCACAACACAGAAGAGTCCTGTGTAAATTAATGGGAACAATAAATATACTGAATGCATCTCATTTCACTGGAAACTGGTAAGGAACTTCAGCACCTAGCTAGCAGTTGAGATGAAAAGCTGGTACTCCTCTGTGCACTGAGCAAATAAGTCTGATTTTAAAGCACACAGTAGCATTTTGGCATGGCCACAAACCCCACCAATGCATTAGTTGTACTGTGAGTGCTCACTGAACCAGAAAGGATGAGAGAGAAGAGCTGTAAAACCCTCTTGTCCCAAGGGCTCCTCTGTTCTCCTAACCTACCCTTATGGATGCCACATTTGTAGGACTCTTCCACTCTTGTTTCTGCACCAGTTCTCTTTCCTCCCCATTCAATTCGACTCCCATATGCCATGCGACCACCATTCTCTTAATCCCAACCCACCCTTTAACATTAACCCTCAAAACTGCCTTCAACTAACCCCAAGGCAGTTATAACAGAATGAGCAACACATTACCAGCAGATGGACCAACTGCAATCTAATGCATTTATGTCATTCAGAAATACTGTATACTCCTGCAATGGACACACAACCTATCAAGAGTCTAGCTAAAACACCATACATAACACCTATGCAAAAAATATCTCCAGATTTCTATTGCTGAAATCACAGTAGCGCAATAGCCTAAGACTGAAACCCACAGGCTGCATCCACACGTGTGGATGCTTGGTTCCCCAAGGAAAACAAGCAGCAGGACACCTTGTGCCACCGCTACTTGTCCCTTGGGAATGCCTGTGCCACACATCTTGTGACATGTGGCAGGTTACCGTGGGTGGGGTGGAAGAGGCTGGGGCCAGTACTGGGCTGGCCCCCGCAGCCTTACCTGGGGTCCTGGGCACCTCCTGGGGCTGTAGCAATAGCAATCCTGCTGCGCAGAGCCTGGCTGGCAGCTGGAGTGCATCTCCAGCTGGCCAGGTTCTGGTTTTGAGCAGCGCATGCTGCCCTTGCGTGCACTGCTCCACTTTTTTTTCCCCATGGGTTTTTCTGACCTGTGGATATCCAGGGGTCAGCTCCTGTCCCCCCTATGGTGTTCCCTTGAAGCAGAGAGAACAACTGAATGTGAGTACTGCACAGCTGTGCTCATCTGGATGCAGCCACAGTGAAGCAAAGAAAGAATGCACCTTTAATAAAAGATTTGTGCATTTGGGAGTAAGATTACTACACCCAGAAAGGGGTATTAGTATTTCAGGAAAAAGTCCTGGAAAAGAAAGAGCAGTTAGTAAACTGAGTTTTGCAACAGCTGACAAATTCCAAAGTGAATTATTTATGCATGGGAGAATGAGTGAAGAACTTTGTGGTCCTCAAAGTAGCTATGATAATTGTGTGGGTGAATATTTGTGTGACAACTATACAATCCTTAGCAATTAGAAGTCATGGGCAAGAACAAATGTAGTAAAATATTCAGGTAGCTGCACAGTTGAAGTGCAGAGTTATAGACAGCATAACTCTTCCACAACTGACAGCAGGATGCTAGATTACCATATTTACTTGAATCTAAAAGGAGGAATTCTCCCCCATTTAATGAGGAAAAATTCCCTCATCCTGGATTTGAGTATGGGGGTGAGGTGAAGCAACTATAGCCACTCGTCCCAACTTCATTTCTGTTCCCCAGCAGCCTCTGCTTCTCCCTCCCCACTGCCTCTTACCCTCCAGGTCTAACCCCTGCTCCAGCTATGTAGCAGCAGCAGCTGCAATGGTGGCAGCAGCTCTGGTCCCAGCCTCCTCTGGGACCGAAGCTGCTGCTTGGAGTGGTAGGGCATAGAGCGCATGGTTGCTCCAGTACCTGGGCTGGAACAGGACCAAAGCTGGAGGGTAAGCATGCCCTGCTGCAACAGTTGGCAGGACAAATTTAAAGACATCCTGCCAATAATTAGATTCTACACATGGAAAATTATAATAAATGTATACTGTTTCCATACATAGAATCTAATTATTGGGGAGTTGCCCTGAAGTCAAAGTCACCTTGGATTCAAGTAAGAACAAGATTCTAAAGTTGTGCCAAGCACCTTTACAGCTTTAAAAAATAAATCTTCAGAACCATTAAAGCAACTGCATCCTATTTCTGCCAAATTGCCAGGCTATGTTCCAAATTTCTCATTTTTCAACAATGAAAGCTGGAATAAGATGCACACTTTGGTTTCAGTTTGTGATTATACCGTATATGGCACCAGCAAGAAACATGGCTTCATCAATAATTAGCAGGAGAGCACCCTTTCTCTACACTTGAACATTCTTATATTTCAGCTATCTGTTCCCTAATTAGATATCAGCAGCATGTTCAAGCCAGAGCACATACATTTTAAATGCCACTCCACTTCCCCAGTCAGACCCACACTACAATCACGTTATGTTATAACCTGGAGTATGAATGTTCATTACCTCCCCTTTTTTCCATCTCCCATCTAGTAAAGCTCTTTACCTTCCACCCCTCCCTACAGTGCTGATGTCACTTCATCTCATCCCCCCTCATGCTTTAAAAGCTTTTGCCATGTCCTTGGAGTTTCTTGGGCAATTCTTACACTTTTATTTTTTATCCCTGGAACATCTCCCCCAGCTTCCAGACACCAAACCTCCCCCTCATCTACAAAACTATTCTACAGTAAAACCTTCTGAGCTCAAAGAAACCCCTAATTACTGATAAGGAGAGGTGACATTACTCATAGGACTCTGTGAAATGCTATTAGCCAGCTATCCATCCACTAAGGCAGGGGGCCCCAGACTGTGGCACGCAAGACATCTCTGGGGGGAATGCAGGAGAAATTGTGTAATGGCAGATTTAATTTTCATTTTAACAATAATTGACATTTAAGGGGTTAAAATGTAAAATGGATGCTGGTAGGGGTATGTGGGCAGCTGGTAAATCTGGAAGATGGTATGCAATAAGAAAAAAAGTTGGGGAACCTTTGCACTAAGAACTGTGTTGCTCCTACCTAGGAAAACTGAACTGGCTCAGGAGGCAAGACATTCTCCCACAGTGGGATCCCAGCTATGGAGCAAAAGCTAAACTCAGTTGTCCACTTCAAACAAACACCTTGTTTATTTAACCTTTCCCTGGACAAATCCCTTTCAGGTGAATCAAGTGAGGAAATTAGGAGAATAAAGCAAGAAAGGAAAAAAAAAAAAAAAAAAGAAAGAAAGAGGAGAAATTACAAGGAAAATGAGGAATGTGTTACAGGATACTTAGAACTCCTGACAGAAGCTTTAGAAACATCCAAGACAGACAGGATTTGGCTGGATTTATATATTATTACCTCTGCTGTTACTTTCTGGATATGGTACTACTGGTCTCCCAGGGGTGTGCAGCAGATCAGAATTAATGAAGGGCTTGTGCTTGGGATAGTCTACAAATGAAGCTGAGGAGAGTCCACCTGTGAGTGATGCAGATTTACCACTTCCTTGGAACATACCCTGAAAATGAAGCACAGTTGTTACTTGGAGTCCTCTTTTCGCAGACACCAGTTGCAACAAGCAGAGAGAACAAGATGTGATGTTAATTATAATTAATCGCTGAAGAGGCTGATTACATGTCCTATGAAGAGCCCAAAAAGGGGAGCAGAGAAGCTCTCACCCTCAAATGCAGCATGTTTCTCTTCATCCTCAACTCTTCCCTGTTCCTGATGAAGTGAGCTGCGGCTCACAGCAGCTTGTGCATTTTTCATTTAATCTGTCTATAAGGTGGACCTCTTTCTTACCAATTCTTGATGGATGAACAAAGACAACAACAGTTTCATTTTTTGTCAGAAGCTACCACTGCAGATTTTCTTTACCACAATTTTGGCTACAAGCATCATTTTAAACCTAACTGAACTTAAAATAGCCTCTGATGTAACCAGACAAATTTGTTCTTCGGTTCCATTCCATAGTTTCCAATTTCCAGGATTTGGCTGATTTCTATTTACTTGTAGGAACTCATACGGGAGTCTTTTCCTTAGAGAATATGCATGGTGTGTGGTGAAAATTTGAATACACTCCACTGTACTTAAGGTTTCTGCTATACGTTTGGCATAGAGGATTTAAGTAAAACGCTGGTATTACATCTCCTAAATGAACACACAAGCTCCTTGCAGGCATTAAAAAACAAAACAAACCCCAAAAACAAACCAACAAACAAAAAACAATACAGCATTTCACATGCTGAGCTCAGTGCATGCCCAGAAGAGGCACCATGTTAGTTGAAGCCAGCTCACCTGACCTGTATAGGTTGGGTGCTTTAGTTGGGCTTTTTTGGGACTTTTATCTAATAAAGTGATAAAAGTGCCAAAAAGCTCTGTTGAAGAGCCTCATCTATACAGATGCTGCAGAGCCAAGTTGAAGCAACAAGCTGCTGCTTCTGGTAAAACATGTTTTTTTGGTTTTTGTTGTTTAACGTCTGCAAGCAGCCTATTGTTTCAGTTGTTATTGCTTAACGATGGGTGCAGCAATAACAAAATAAATGCATGCAACTGGATATCAGAAAGGTGGCCTTTTTAACCTCCTATAGTTTTCCACTAAATATTTATTTTAGAAATCATGTGACAATTTGAAAAACCTGCCAGTTCTAGTGCTACCTGAGTTTTGCTACCACTAGTGTTTGCTTGCTTTTTAAGGGGGGAAAACATTTACGTCTTCAATTAAGTATGGAGCCAGAAACTCGTATCACACAGCATCATGTAGAGCCACTTAAAGCACTACAAGGAAGAATTTCAGGAGGTGAGAAAGGAAAAAAGAAAAGAAAATCCTAAGGTGATGCCAGTCTCAATCATAACCAAATCTCACTGTAAAAGAAATGTGGTTCATCAATATCAGAAAGCACTAAAATTAAGAAATGATGATTAAGGTTAGAGCTACATTATGATAGTGTGCAAGCACAATGTACAGAATTGTGAAATTGAACTACGAGTCATACAGACAACTTGGATTCTCACCTCTCCTTGCCCCAATATTTATTAATAGCAGAAACAGGACTAATCTCAGAAGGAAAGCAGATACAAGCCTGTAAGTGCCACTGGAATATATGCCTTTGGGAATATATTCAGCAGTCCAGCCAGCACACATGGATTACATACAGACACATTAACATCCAGCATATAGGGAACCCCTTTAGTAGTCAGTTAAACATGTTCGCAAACAGGAAACCTGGAACAAAGTATAAATAAAGAATATAGTAAATGACTAAATGCCATCAGACCAACAGCATCCATTAGCTTCCCCCCCACCCTTTTTAGACAGTCTATTTAAACTTAATAACACTGTAATATAAAGCAAAATAAATATTTGCCACCCTCACTCTGAGCTGTATGTTGTTTAGGCAATTTTGGCCACTGGCTACATACACTAAATCTGAATGTTGCAAAGCAGGGTCAATATAGACACCTGCTTGGGATCAATGTTGACAAACATCCTGCCAAGTATTAACCACGGTATTCCTTAGACAAACATTCCTTGCCACACTCTAAATTGCTACACTCCATGCTGCCAAATAGGGTTTACTTATGAATGTTTCCTATGATACTCTGCAAGTCAACAGGACTGGGCTGTTCCAGATGTTTTGCAATTTACTGACAAATAGCAAATTGGATTTCAAATTAAAACGTTCAAGATACAGCTGGTAAAACAGCCAAAATACACAACTGACCACCATAACCACACAACCCAGAAAAACTCAGTTATCATGATAGCCTGGCCCTGCCTCTTGCATAAGATTTGCTTAGTTCTTTTAGGCCTGAATCCTGATTTTTTAACTTATTACAGAAGACAGCCCCTTTATACATATTTCAGGATATTCAACCCAAGGGTACATGGATGTACATGAACATTTTTGGGGGAGGAAGGGGGAGGGGGTACCATATCCAAATCCATCTTCTGCCTCTCACGTACCCTGATAGAAGTTTACCAAATACCCCATTATAAGAAATTGTTTTAGAGTTACAATCTAAAACAGAACATTCCCTGAAACTAACGTTTTCTAACTAACTAACTGGAGCAACTGAAATAAAAATAAATTAAATCAAGATGTACCCATATAAACAAGAGAGAAAACATACACTGATGAACTGGATTTATCTAGGCCAGGGACGGGCAATTATTTTGAGCGGAGGGCCACTTACTCAGTTTTGGCAGGCTGTCAAGGGCCACATAGGTAGTCCCGCCCCTTTACAGCTACCCCACCCCTTGACAGGTGTCCCGCCCCCGGTCACCATCTTGGGACCAACATCCCAATGTCTTGAGACCACTGTCCCAGGGTCAGCACTGGTGCGGCTCAAAGTGGGGCACAGGCTGGCAGGGGTCTGTGGAGCTGGGCTGGGCTGCACCAGCAGGGAGAGGGGAGCTGGCCCAGCTCCACAGAGCCCCTGCCAGCTAGGATCCCGCGCTCCTGCCACCCTGTTCTGGGCCCCCACTGGCACTGGCCCCAGGACACCAGTGCGGGCCCTGTGCTCCCACTGGCCCCCCAGCCCTGTGGTACAGGCGGGGGGCAGCGCACAGTCCCGACCCTCTGCTTGCCAGCAGGGAAGAAGCTCGTGCTGAGCATGGGGAAAAGCGGACCCTCACCTGCCCCAAGTTCGGCGCCCCACATTACAGGTGCTCGCAGCCCATGTGGGGCTGTCCGGAGCAGGCACAGACAGCCCCAGGCAGGTTGTGAGCAGCTGCAGTGCGGGGCACTGGCCATGGGGTGGGCGAGGGGCCACTTTTCCCAGCACTCAGTATCAGCTTGTAACCCCCCCCCCCACTGCCAACCTGATCTAGGCTGTACAGTAACTACATAAGTCTATGAAGTAATATAGAAGAAAAAAGGAGGAAGAGACTAGGAATTTCATAGATTTCGTAGACATTAGGGCTGGAAGGGACCTCAGAAGATCATTGAGACCAGCCCCCTGCCCAAAGGTCATAGAATTCCAGCAGGATAAGCATCCAATTTACTCTTGAAGGTGTTCAATGTAGGTGCTTGAACCACCTCCGCTGGCAGACTGTTCCAGACCTTGGGGGCTCAGACAGTAAAGAAATTCTTCCTTATGTCCAGCCTGAAACAGTCTTGTAGTAGTTTATGACCGTTTGACCTCGTCATCCCTTGGGATGCCTCTGGTGAACAAACATTCCCCCAGATCCTGGTGGTCACCCCTAATAAACTTACAGGTGCCCATCAGATTACCCCTGAGCCTGCGCTTTTTTAGGCTAACGAGCCCCATGGCTCTCAGCCTGTCATCGTAAGGTCTGTTTTCCTGACCACCGATCATGCGCGTGGCTGTTCTCTGGACTCTCTCAAGCTTCTCCACATCCTTTTTGAATTGTGGAGCCCAAAACTGGATGCATTACTCCAGCTGCGGCCTCACCAAGACTGAGTGCAAGGGGAGAATGACGTCCTGGGATTTGCTTGAGAAGCATCTATGGACGCAAGTCAGCGTTTTGGTCGCTTTAGTAGCCACAGCATCTCATTGCAGGCTCATGTTCATCTTGTGGTCAATCATGACCCCCAAGTCTCTTTCATCCATAGTGCTAGCTAGAGTAGCACTGCTGAGCCAATAAGGATGCTGCAGGTTTTTCTTCCCAAGATGGGGAACCTTGCATTTTTCAGTTAAACACGATCAGGTTCTCGTCTTGCCCATTTGCTGAGCTTGTCCAGGTCAGCCTGGATCACCCACCTATCTTCTGGTGTGGATGCTTTCCCCCAAAGTTTGGTGTCATCGGCCAACTTGGTCAGTCCACTCCTAACTCCAATGTCCACATCATTAATGAAGATGTTGAACAATATGGGTCCAAGGACAGAGCCTTGGGGGACCCCACTGGTCACAGGACACCATGATGAGTGACTGCCATCAATTACTACCCTCTGGGTCCGACCATGGAGCCAATTTCCCAGCCAGTGGATCGTGGTGAACCCAAGGCCACAACTGGCCAGTTTTGCTCAGAGGTGATTATGGGATACCAGATAAAAGGCTTTTTTGAAGTCAAGATATATGACATCAAGCTCTTCTTCCTTGTCCAGGTGATAGGTCACCTGGTCATAGAACGAAATGAGATTGGTCAAGCAATAACCACCTGCAAGAAACCCAAGCTGGCTATCCCTTAGGATGTTGGTGTCAGCCAGTCCATTAAGGATGGCCTCTAATAAACTTTTCTAAGATCTTCCCCGGGATAGAAGTCAGGCTGAGAGGCCTATAGTTAGCCAGATCCACTTTCCTCCCTTTCTTGAAGATTGGCACCATGCTGGCCTTTTTCCAGTCTTTAGGCACTACACCAGAATGCCAGGAGTTTTCAAAGATCCGTGCCAGGGGCTGGGCTATGACGCTCACCAGCTCCTTGAGTACCCTGGAGTGTAGATTGTCAGGACCGGCTGATTTGAAGATATCCAGCTTCTCAAGGTGTTCCTTCACAAGGTCAGCATTAATGGAGGGCAGGGGATCTCCCTCACCCAGACCTCCCTGTCCTGTAGCGGGCATGGGCATCCCATGGGACTGATGAAAACTGACGCAAAGTACCCATTTAATAGGTTGGCTTTTTCCTGGGTATCAGTCGTCAGTTGCCCCATCTGGTTCAGCAGGGGTCCAGTGTTGCCCTTGCTTTTCCTCCGGCTTCCCACACAGCTGAAAAAGGACTTTTTATTGTCCCTGATGCTCAAAGCTAGTTGGAGTTCAGTTGCAGCCTTGGCTTTCCTGGTTTGCTCCCTGCAGGACCGGACCAGTGCAGAATAATCCTCCTTGGAGGTGAATCCTGTCCTCCATCCTTTGTAGGCCTTTCTTTTTAGTCTCAGGAGGTCTGCTAGGTCCCTGGAGAGGCAGGGAAGCTGCTGTGTCCTCTTGCTGCCTTTCCTCTGAGATGTAATAGACTTAGCTTGTGCATTGAGGATTGCTCCCTTGAGGAGCAACCACTCTTCTTGAACTCCCCTCTCCCTGGGGTCATGGTCCCTTAGGGCCTCACTGACAAGCCTCCTGAGCCTGTTAAATTTGGCTTTTCTGAAGTCAAGGACTTCTGTGTTGCTGACTTGCCAGCTTTAGGGCGAATGGTGAAGGTGATCAGTTCGTGGTCACTGTCACCCAGCTTCCCATCAATCACTAGGTCGCCGATTAGGTCATCCCCAGTAGCCAGTACCAGGTCGAGCAGTGCATTGCCTCTTGTTGGCCCATAGACTTCTTGAGTCAGGTAGAGGACATCCACACACAAGAGGAAGCTTTGCGACCACTCAGTTTTTGCCGAGCGATTCTCCCACGAGATGTCCAGGTAATTGAAATCACCCATGACAACCATGGTCCTGGAGCATGCGGCCTCAGTCAGTTCCCAGGGAAACTCCTGATCAAGATCAGGACTTTGGATGGGAGGTATGTAGCAGACTCCCACCACTGTGTCCCCTGTGCCATATTCCCCACGATTTTAACCCAGAGGGTCTCCAGTCATCCACCCTGCTCACCAAGATCAGCTTGCAGGGACGTGTCGCTTTCCTTAACATAGAGAACTACACCCCGGCCCCTTTTAGCTACACGATCTCTCCTGTACAGGGTATAGCCATCAATACCTGTGGTCCAGTCATGGGTGGAATCCCACCAGGTCTCCATTATCCCCATGACATAATTATTTGCATTGAGCAGGAGGGCAAGCTCCTCCTGCTTATTCCCCAAGCTCCTGGCATTTGTGTACAGGCAGGCAGGTGTCTCCTTGGGGGCTCTTGCCTTGCCCACAGATTGTACCAGGGCTGGGGCAGGGGTGGGCTCCCTTAAGTGCCTTGGCCTGCTGGCTTTGCAAGGGTTGCTCAGCAGGCCAGCAGTGGCAGTAGTCCCCCCGTCCTCCGATGGGCTTAGTTTAAAGCCTGGTGGAGCAGGTCAGCCAGTCTGGCTGAGAAGAGCCTCCTCCCAAGGGGAGAGAGGTGGAGGCCATCTCTTCCCAGCAGCTCGCTGCCTCTCTCGCCCAAGAGTGGGCTGTGGTCATGGAAGCCAAAGCCTTCCCCATGACACCAGCACCACAGTCTTTGGTTCACTATGTGGATCCTCCTCCCCCTCCACAGCCCATACCCCGAGACTGGGAGGATTGAAGAAAATACCACCTATGCTCCCAAACCTTTAAGCCCCACTCCCAAATCCCTGTAGCACCTCATGACCCGGCTGGGAGCACTCTGAGCCATGTCATTGGTGCCCACATGAATAAGGAGCATGGGATAGTGGTCTGGAGGAGCTTTGGGATCTTCTCCGCAATGTCCTGGATGCGGGCCCCCAGGAAGCAGGAGACTTCCTGGGCTAAGAGGTCGGGGTGGCAGATTGCCCCTTCAGTCCCCCTCAGGATGGAGTCTCCCACAACAAACACCTTAAGTTTCTTCTGGGGGAGAGTGGGGGTGGTAGCTGCAGTTGAGCCTGTGTTACCTGTGGAAGCTGGCAACTCAGCAGGCTCTGCTAGAGCAGCAAGAGGTGTGTACCTGTTGCTAAGCTCTGAAAGGGCAGGAGCCTTGGTGCGGTAGGCCTTATAGCCCTTGACCACCTTGGTCCATGCCCCTGACTGTACAGAGTGGGAGGTCCCAGAGTCCTCCTTTGTCCTGGAGGGAGACTGTGGTCTACCCTCCGGCTCCTCCAGACATTCTCCAGAAGAAGGGCCTGGCAGTAGGAGTCGATCACAGTTCCCAATGGCTCGCAGTCTCTGGACTGTGGCCCAGAGCTCTTCCAGCTGGCATGCCAGAGACCCCAAAAGGGAACAAACCCCACAAGGGGAGGTGGCCATGCTCCTGGGCCCCAGAGCCTGAAAAAGTAACAGGCAGCCCCTGCAGCCGAGAGCCAGGGGCTCCATCTGCAAGGATCCTGGAACCATAGGCACCATCTGGGTGGCCATCTCTGAGGTGCCGGGGGGGGGGCCGCAGAGCCTGAGGGGACCCTTGGAGTGCAGCACATGCCCATCCGTATCATGCCTCTGGTAGGCTGAGGCTGAGGACGAGTCACCCCATGAGGTGTTAGCAATCTATCGCATGTGAAGCCACTACATCCAGCCTGCAGAGTTGGGGCTCCTCCCCAGTGCACCTGGGGAGTCGGAAGAGGAGTGTGGCAGCAGGTGCTGGGTCCTTGCACCAGCTCATCTAGGAGACTCAGCAGGGTCACTCAGCTACACTGCCAAAAAATATCCACAGAATCACAGAAAATGAGGGTTGGGAGGGATCTCAGAAGGTCATCTAATACAGCCAGCTCTCCTGGACTCCTCCCCCTCTCAGACAGGCTTCCCAAGGGATCCTGCCCATGAGTTCCCTGAGCAAATTCAAGTCTGCTTTTCTGAAGTCCAGGATTACCCTGCTGCTCTCCATCCTTCCTTTCCTCAGTATCCTGAGCTCAATCATCTCAAGGTCACTCCTGCCCAAGTTGCCATCTACTGGTACATTCCCCACCAATTCTTCCCAGTTTGTGAGCTCCAGATCAAGAAGAGCCTGGCCCCTCGCTGGCCGCTCCAGCACTTGCACCAGGAACTTGTCCCCATCACTCTCCAAAAACTTCCCAGATTGCCTGCACACTGATGTACTGACCTCCCAGCAGATGACAGGGTGATTGAAATCCCCACCATGAGAGCTAGGGCTTATGACTGGGAAACTTCCGCTAGCTGTTTGAAGGAAGCCTCACTTACCACCTCCCCTTGGTCTGGCGGTCTATCATAGATACCCACTACAACATTTTGTAGGTTTTACCTGCTGGATGGGGTTGTGTAGAGCTGTGAAAATAACTGATCTTGCAGTCAGAAAAATATTCTGACTTGCTATTTCGTTCTTTCTAGTTAACTTGAGATAAAATTTCCAAACCCTGCCCCCCGCCCCTGTGTCAAGGCACTTAATTTAGAAAATGCTGAACAAAAACAATTTTATCATTCAAAAATATTATTCTGGCTGGAGCAATTTGATAGAGTCATGAATAGTGTTGATTAATCTAAATGTGCATTTTTCACTGAACAAAATATTCAACCAAAACCTTTTACCCAACTCTGCTCGCGTGAACTCTTACTGTAAATAAGACTAATCCACTTCAATTCATGCTCTTATTCAGAGCCTTAGTGGAAAAAAAAATCAAGTAATTAGCGTTACTCAGAAAGGAGTACAAGGTCAGAGCACTCATCATACAAGTATAACCAAGTTTATAAGCTTCCTAAATAGCTTGTTCCTACAAGCTCTTAGTAGTTTAATTGACAACATGCAACTGAGCTCTGACAGCAAGAGAAAAGGTGTCAGTGCCAGTAACAAGCACACAATGCCCCATAATTGTTTCACTATTTGATTTCACATAATGTATTATTTGCATTTTGAAAGTGTGTGAAGTGTGGGCTTCAGCCCAGTTCACTATCAGCATGCTTCCCTTTCTGAGAGAGTGGGTACAGGAAACCCGTGAGTGGCCAGTTTCAATTTTTAAGACCCACTTGCTAATAGTTTTTTTGAAAGGGAACAGTTTGTTCTCAGCTGTCTCGATGCACACAAGGTAAACAGAATTAAGAACAGAAGCCCTGTCTAGTTTTTGGCCTACAGGACATGTGGGGCCACATCCAGTCTCCCACCAGCTCACTGCTGCAGGTGGAAAGCTGAGGCTAGGGAAAAGTGACAGTAAGACAGAACTGAGCAAGGTTACAGTCTTAGCAGAGTTACCACTACCCTTTGGCCAAGAAAAGAAGATACGCTTTTTATCTCATGGGCCACTGCCAGCAGTTCTCATAGAGAGGCTTACACACTCCTTACTCCCAGACCACATACTTATATCGCTAGGGAGGAACTGCTAAAAACAAATGCAGCTGCCTGCAAAACCAGCAGGCCTGGCTTCTGAGAGCTATAATGTCAGGGAAAGGCAGCGGGCCATTTCTTCTTGGGGAGGCCAGGTATTTTTTTAATGAGCTCTTTGAGTCAGTTGGTACTGGCAGTGACTTTCCCTCCCCAAGGGATTGTTGTTTGGAACATGTCGGCACACCACAGACTTCAGATTAGACATGGGAATAGGAACCTTGGGTCCTGTTATATGTTACTTTGTGAGCTGCACACCTGGCCATAGGCATTAGTGCTAGTTCACATGTGGAGCAGTCCCACTTCAGGCCAGCAGGGGCCCGGAGGACTGAAAGGTAGGAATCTGCCCTACCTCCATTGCAGGCTCCCTACTCTGGTAGTTTCCCAGGTATCTGCCCTGGGGGGGCAGGCAGGGAAGAGTTAACATGCCCGCCCAGTTCCCAGGCCCTGCTGCTCTTCTCTAGGCTGAGTCTGGCCCAGACAATGGCAAGGTTAATCCTCCCCTGCCTGTTCCCCTGGGAGAGACACCGGGGCAGCCACAAGTAAGAAGGGGGCAGTGAGTGGAGATCTGGGAAGGTGTGGGTTGGGCAATGGGTTTGATGCAGGGGCAGGAGCATTATTTACACTAAGGTATAGCCTAGATAGGCTTTGAACCACAGAGCATGGGCTTAAAACCAGTTTTAGGTGTTAATGTGCAACCAATGCAGGTGTTAAGAGCTCCAGGAGCCACCCAAAATTACTCTGTAACAAGGTCCTTGTTGAATAAAAGCTTAAAAAAGAAGGAATCATAAAATATAGGGAAAGGAAAGGCCTCCATGGCCAGGTGCAGCTTCCTACAGCCTGGGCTGACTGTGGCATGCCAAGCAAAATGGCCTTGTGTGCCCTGCTCTGGCATGCATGTTGGGGGTGGGGGAGGGAGTTGCCAACTCCTGTACTAGAAGATATTCTGGAGATGTTGCTCCCCCATTTTTCTTCCCCCTCAGCTGGGAGTCTGCTTCCTTTCTCCATCAGAGCATGAGGCAAGGGAGAAGAAAGGGCCCTGCTCTCTGCTCTGAGAAAAGCTGGTGAGAAATCAGCTCAGGAGAGCGGGATAGTAATAACACCAAAGTTCTAGGCTTAACCCCTGGTTGGCTAAGATTGGTGGTTTTCAACCTTTTTATTATTATTATTGTTATTTGCAGACCCTTATAAAGTTTGAATGGAGGTGTGGACCCCACTGAACTGTAAGTGTGGATAGTCACATAATGTTGATTGATCACATTCATAAAATCATAGAAAACTAGCCCCAACTAGATCATCCCAGCCAAAACTTTGTCAAGCCAGGAACTGAAAACCTCCAAGGATGGAGATCCCACAACCTCTCCGGATAACCTGTTCCAGTTTTTTACTACCCCCCAGTGAGAAAATTCTTCCTAATAATTTCAACCTAAACTTCCCTTGCTGCAACTTGAGACCCGTGCTCAGGGGTGGGCAAAATGCGGCCTGTGGGCTGGATGCGGCCTGCCAGGCCCTTCCATCTGGCTCGCGGGGCACCTAAAAATTTTAGAAAGTTAATATTTATCTGCCCCTGGCTGCCTGTCCTGTGGTGCTCAATGACTTGCCAAAACTCAATAAGCGACCCTCTGCCCAAAATAATTGCCCGGCCCTGCCACTGCTCCTTGTTCTGTCTTCTGCCACCGCTGGGAACAGTCCAGCTCCATCCTTTTTCAAACACCCCTTCAGATAGTTGAAGGTTACTATTAAGTTCCTTCTCGGACTCTTCTTTTCTAAACTAAATAAGCCGAGTTCCTTCAGCCTCTCCTCAGAAATCATGTCACCCAGCTCCAAACCCTCGCTGCAGTTCGGACGCTTCCCGCCTCCACAGGCCCTTCGGGATGCCCCGGGACCCACCCGCCAGCAGCCGGGTGGCAACAGCCCGAGCTTCAGGCCCCGCCGGCGTCCCGCAGTCCCTCACCGTGTGTTGCGGGTCCCCGGCCGCCGCCGCCATAGCTGTGCGCGCGGGGGTGCGTGTCCCTTTAAGACCGTGGCGCCCATGCAAAAGGCAGCGCCCGGGACAGCTCCGCGCGCACCAGAGGCCTCGTGACTGACATCGCAGCCAACCAATGGAGGAGTTCAGAGCGTATTTCCTCGCGGCTAATCCCGCCCCCAATGAAGACAAAGCTTTGGCGTCATAAAGCCGGCCCCTGGCGTATGACTGACAGCTGAGCTGCCCAATAGGAAGATGAAGGAGGGGGGCTCACAGGGGGCACGGGGTGAAGCCAACGGCGCGGGCGGCTTCGCTCGCTACGCGCCTGCGCAGGAGCGGATTCGCGCCGGAAGAAGAGGCCGGGTCGTTGCCCGGCAGCCCTCACCCTCCCCTGCAGCCAATGAACATCCAGCGGCCGCGCTCCTGCGGGCCAATGGGAGCTGCCAGCCAATCGGGAGCCCCCCACGGGGAGGTGGGCGGGTGAGCTGGGCTCGCTCATTGGGCGGCGGCGGGGCGGGGCGGGGGCGAGGTTTGAAGGCCGGTTTGGCGCGCGGCGCTGATTGGCCGGCGGCGGGGCCGGGCGGGGCGGGGGGAGGTGGCTGCAGAGCGCAGGGAGGAAGCGGCAGCGGCGGCGCAGGCTCGCGCGGGGCCTAGGCGGCGCCGCGGTGTTCGCGCGCGGCGGCGGCCCAGGCCCGGCCCCCCCTCGCGGGGGCGGATGGCGGCGGCGGCGGCCCCGGCGCTGTACGCCTGCACCAAGTGCAACCAGCGCTACCCCTTCGAGGAGCTGTCCCAGGGCCAGCAGCTCTGCAAGGTGCCCCCGCCCCGTCACACGTTACATACATGGCTCGGGGAAGGGGCGCCATAAAGTTAGGCCGGCGGGGAAGGATCGATGACTTTTCCCCACCTGTTCCTGCGTGGGGACCATGCAGGGTCATGCGGCCGGACACTTCAGGAGCCGGCAGCAGACCCTGGGCAAGCTTGTAGTATCGCTCCCCCATCGCCAGACAGAACATTAATAATAATAATCGAAAAATGACTGTTTTCAGGCCCATTTCTGTCCAGAGCTTGGCATATGCCTTGTTCACCCATGCCCGCATCCGGCCCCGTGTCTGGCATGAATTGCGTGGCACGGAAAGGAGGCTGGGGAAACCCTGCAGGCACCCTGAGGGGGCATCTGCGTGGGGCAAGGTCATAACGGCCGTTTTTGTTTTCAGGAATGTCGCATTGCGCACCCCATGGTCAAATGCACCTACTGCCGCTCAGAGTTTCAGCAGGAGAGGTAAGGCGCACATCGCGAGAGGGGGATGGGCCAAAAACATGAGCCGGGGCTAAAATGTTCTCGCGCGTCAGCGGGATTAAAATCCCGAGTTCAGAAACGGGGCTTGATGGGTGACACTTGGCATCTGAAAGCAGCCAGCAGCCTTTTATGATCGCGCGCACCTGCCACAAGGGAAACCAGTCATCATGGGTGAAAATATGAATGGTTTAAAGTGAATGGTAAATTGTTTGCCAAACTGCAACCGCAGCAATTTGCTTCCTACTTTGCTCAGCATGAGATGCAAGAAGATAAATGCATTGTATACTTGGCTAGTTTGGACTAGTGATATTTTAAATATTTTATGAGCTTGTATGCATATTTGGTAACTAGTAAGGAATCAATACATCTTTGTTGTTGAATTCAACTTTGCAAAATTTTCTCTTTAGCAAAACTAACACAATATGCAAGAAATGTGCACAAAACGTGAAGCAGTTTGGAACGGTAAGTTGGCAGTTTATTCTCAAAAAGGCATGCAACACTCCCATTATCCAGCCAAATACAATAGATGTGCAAGGGACAGCCTGTGTCTTGATATTATGATGCACAGTTTAATATTTTAATTCAGGGTCTAAAATAGTTTCAGTTGTAAATGCACTTTTTGCACATAAAACTTTGTGAAAAATGAGTCTTTTGGGATGAAGCTTTCTATTCGGGAAAAATCTTGTGAAAAGTTATACCTTCAATGGATGAGTACTTTTGCTATTTTTAAAATAGGCACTCTTTTCCCCTGCAGGATTTTCAAGAGTTGAAATGTGCAGTCAAGTTCAGTAGTTACAAATAACTAAGTAGATTCATTGAATGTATATACTTGCACATGCATCATTTTTTCCAAGCTTTTGAACAGAAATGCTTGTATCTAGGGGCTGCTGTTGCTGTCCCTTGTCTTCAATATCTGATTAATGAGAAAATCTGATCGTGGAGCGGGGTTAGTATATAACACCCATTAATGTTTCTTAAACGAAGGTGACCACACTAGGGTTATTAAAAAAAATGTGGCTAAGTTAATTTTAATTTGCATTTCCTTACCTTTAATTGCCACTTAGATCTGTGTTACAGAAGCTGTGCATATAATGGGTAATTCTGTGTTCTGATATAACGTTTTTATCAGAGTGCAATGTGGACATTGTGGGGAGGCAGTTGAGATTCACTATAATAAAAAGCATTTCTCTTGTGAAACAAGTGCTTAGATCCTATGAACTGTGCAATTAGAGTCATACTTTTTAGGTAAGATACAACTTAATGGACAAGTTAAATATAAAAGCTCTCACCATGTAATCTGCTTAATACTTTGTAAATTGAAACAAGATGTCCTTTGGAAATCCTAAGGGATTGTAAACCAAGTATAATACAGATGTGCCAACACCTGTAGCAACATTTTATTAAAAGTGGAACTTGCTTCAAAGGAAACTGAACTTTAATGGCATTTTTAGAAACACTGGGAATTTTAGTTCCCAGTTCCATATGTTTATCAGCTTTATTTTGTGATGTAGATTAAACTCAATTTACCTTCAGTTACCAGAAGAGTTATTTTGTTCCCCAAGGGACTGTAAGCCTTAACCTGGAAACATGTGCCTGCAGCAGTCAACCCCCTGCATATTTGAAGGACTTGGGATGTTCTCAAAACCAGTCAGAAAAATGTAAATGGTCAAATTAAACTTTTGTGAGGCAGAGATATTTTTCTGGTATCTTACACTACATCACCTATATGATTGTGAGAGAGTTACTGGACAAGCTGTCGGATATCAGGTGTCTTTCCATAGGTCTCCTCAGATCTTTTGGGACAAGGGGGTTCTTATTTCTTGGTGATGTAAAAAGTTTGATTTGGTGCTTAGAGAAGAAGCTGTCATCCAAAATTAGGCATTTCTTTCATAGAACATGCGCACAAGTGTTTATTTTTCCCACTTGGGCTGGCATCTTTTAATGGAAAAAAATGTAGAGAAAATGGAATGCAGTACTAGTCGGAATGCTTCATATTTAAAGCAGGATCCCTTAAAGATTTATTAGCTTAGAAACACCATTTTATTTTTGAAAATACTAACATTAATTTAGTATGGTGGGAGCGTTGTAGTCATGATGGTCCAGGGAAAGTACAAGAGGCAAGGGTCTTTTTGTGATATCTTCTATTGGGCCAACTATATAGTTTCCTGGAAGAATTTTTATTATACTGACCTTAATTCTGCTTCTCTGTTATTTTTCAGCCGAAGCCTTGTCAGTACTGTAATATTATTGCAGCATTTATTGGCACAAAATGTCAACGTTGCACAAACTCGGAAAAGAAATATGGACCACCTCAGACATGTGAACAGTGCAAGCAGCAATGTGCTTTTGATCGAAAAGAGGAGGGAAGAAGGAAGGTATGTATTGTCTTTATTGAACTGTAACAGTTTAACATGAAAACAAAAGATATGACTGAAAATCTTCCCTCTCTAAAAGTAAAGGTGAATTTCACTAATATCAAAAAGTTGTAAAGAGCATTTAATTTACTTTTCCAATGTAAGCACCTTTCATGAAACTTTGCATTACATATGTGATCCACAAAGACCGGATACTAGCTCCTCTGCTGACCAACCTGCTCTTAAAGAATCCCTTTTTAAAAAATTTTTTGATGTCAACTCTAAAATATAATCTAACCATGACAGCTGTATAGGAACAAAGTTAATGCAACGGAATAGTGTGAGTGGGTTTTTCCCCCTACTTCCCACAACCTTAAGTATTTCATCTCTGTAACTTGGTTTTCTTACTTCCACCTTTTCCTATCAATCTTCAAGACTTCCTTTTAACCTTTGCTATGGCTCTGAGTAGACCTGTCCATTTTAACTTCTCAAACGTGCATAGACATGGCTAGCCAAGTTAGTTTGGAGTTAGGCAGGAGGTAGGGCAGTGTAGAATCTTAAGAAAAATTGGTTCAGAGAGGCATATGAGCTTTTGTGAGCAACAATCTGTTCCATCAGATGGTAGGAATGGACTGGCAGAAAGACAAGATTATATATAGAAGGGAAAGAAACAGGAGGGTGGGGAAGGCTGCTAAGAGAAGTAATAAGTGGGTTGGTTAGATCAGTTGAGATGAACAAAGCAGTTAACTCTCATGTTCCTCCAAGTGTTGAGTTAGCCCAAGTAATAGGATGTTAATACATAGTCCCTATTCATCTGCCTTGTGCCTCTTGTGTCAATCTAGTCACACGAGCATCTTTTTATTGGTGATAATCCTTTTTGTTTCAGGTTGAAAACAACACTGCCATCAAAGACATTTTTCCTTAGTTACTATAGAGGAATGGACCAGGTTCATACAGTTGAGTCGCATCATACGCACATTTAACTTACGCAAATTCATCATACGCATATGCCCCAGAGTGCAGATTGTTTGGATTCAGCCTGCAGCTGTCCCCCACAGCGCTGTGCACTGGGTCAAGCAGCTACATTGGGAGCAGTCCTGCTGGGAAGCTGTGCACGCTGGCCAGGCGGGAGTTTGGTGCAGGCTGCCCTGGGCAGGAAGGAGGGACTGTACCACTGGGCAAGCCCAAGGGTAATTTTGACTATACATGATTTTTGCCTTATGCACTGACTTTAGAATCTAACCCCCCTGTGTAAGATGTGACTCCACTGTATAACATGTCTTATTCTGCCTTGGGTTAAGAAAGGTTCCATGACCATGTGAGACCCAAGCTAAAAGTGACTGCTTCAGAGCAAAATTTTCCAGTTCTTGGAATATGTAGTATGTGTCTATATTTGGTAGTACCAATTTGCAGTGTAACTTACAATGTCGAGAAAAAGCAGGGTAAACATCCTGTACATTAAAGAATGAACTTCATATACCAGAATCACAATGATTTCTCTTGAATATTGAGCTTATCTTTCTAATACCTAGTGCATGATTACTTAACTGCAATTTTTTCCCCCAAAAAGGTTGATGGGAAGTTGTTATGTTGGCTCTGCACACTGTCCTACAAGAGAGTTCTCCAGAAGACAAAGGAACAGAGAAAAAGCCTAGGGTCTTCACATTCTAATTCATCATCCTCATCTCTGACTGAGAAAGATCAGCATCATTCAAAACACCATCACCATCACCACCATCATCACCGTCACAGCAGCAGCCATCACAAGTAAGTATTCTAATTA
The DNA here is from genome assembly GCF_052110815.1 of Crocodylus siamensis. Lineage (NCBI taxonomy): Eukaryota > Metazoa > Chordata > Crocodylia > Crocodylidae > Crocodylus > Crocodylus siamensis. The sequence continues at coordinate 399,233,990 of NC_143395.1, forward strand.
GCGGTAAAGCATAACTTAACGGGGGTGGGGAGGCACAACTTCGTGCCACTGGCACTGTCCCCACTGCTCCTGGGTGCTGTCTGTGATTGGGTTGCAGCCCTGTGGTCAGTGCAGAAATTGCACCGCCACTGCTGCCCCCACTGTGGCCAGGCCCTGACTCCACTGCAGCCCTGTGTCCCACTGTTTGCGCAGTAATCTTGGGAGGGCATGTGCCCCCTCCCCTCTCACCCATGCCCCCTCCACCCCCACCCGACGTGTCACCGATGATTCTGATTCTCTAAAAGGTTCTTACTTGATGGGATAAGTAGTGAGGTCATATTTCAGGACATTTTAACAGCAACAGCAACTTAACTTAACAGCAACTTTCAATTATTGAATTGAAAATGGGAATAAAATATTTTGGTGTGAGGGAGACATGCCACAGATGGGCCTGCAGCGCTACATACTACACAGCCATGCTCATCTGGATATGACCTTTGAATCTCCATGTTCCCATCACTTGAAGAGATGAGAAATAATTCAGTAAAAAGGAAATCTTGTTTGTAACCTAGTTACCAGGTAATAATGTAACTGCCTGTAGATCTAGAAGAGTAATTTAGTTAAATGGTAATGAAAATACTTTTCTTAGGAGCACTTTATTTTTGTTTTGTTCCTTCACTTTAGGAAGAGTTCTCCAGTCAATGTAGTACATTCAAGTCTTGTTGATAGTTTATGAGGTGCTGTCCCATCAGCAACAAGGCAGTGCTATTGTAAGTTAGGCTTTTGATGGTTATCTGGCCATTCTTACAATATTTTTCTCTATTTTAATTTATTCTTGCAACCTTTCTGAATATTTACACCAATCTTGCTGTGTTGTAAACAGCATACTAATTTTTTAATTGTCTTTTTACAGCCATATGTACATCCTAGTTAGTCTTAAATGGCTGTTTCTCTAAGTATTACTTTTGTTTTTTAGTACCATATTAAATGTACACTGTGGTATGAATCATTATAACTATAGATAACACTTTATAAATGCAGAGCTTTTTACAATTCCCTTCCTTGTATTTCTCAGATTTATGTATTCCAGCATATTAGTCAATGATTCCTTTAGTGAAGGCCACCTGGATATTTTCATTCTAATTCTCATTTTAATTAGCATATAACTTTCTCTGCTTTGATAAGGATAACTTTTAAATAAGATGGGCTAATTTTGAAAATGAAAAGCAAAAGTGACAATTGGAAAAACAGTCTTTCCTTTACAAAAAATAATTTTATTCCTTCTTATCCCTCTAATTTGAGGGAGAAATTGACTTGGCAGGTAAATAAGGAGGACAGAAGCCTGACTTCTGCTGAAAATCCTTTTTGATTTAAGATATAACTGGTCAAATCTTATTTCCTGAGACCTAGCAAGCATCTGGTAGATAAAACAATGTAAAGTAATTTGACTTTTAAACAGACTTATACATATGGCAGAACATATACGTGTTTTTGGAATTCTATATTATAGTATTTCTGGACAGATTGCCCCAGAAGTGGTTGCCCCACTGGACTGGTACTTTCTTGTGTTAGCAGTTTCTGTTTTAAGCCCACTTCAGCCATATCAAGATACCCAACTTTTACCCACGAGCAGAAAAGTGGACATGCTGGGGTGGGATGGAGTTTAAAAGGTATATGGAATTAAACAAGACTTAACAAGAGCTCATTTTGTTTCAGTGCCATCGTCTAGGTTGCACCATGAACCCAACTACTTTACTTGCTCTTCCCTGTACCTTTTAAATTACTTAAGGTACACACCAAAGTAGTTCTGCTCTGTCAAGTATTAAAGGAGCAGTGTCAAATTCACAAAAACTAAGAAATGCCAAAGTTAAGGTTTTACTGTCAACCTTAACTCTGCCCCTTGTTCTTTATGACAACATTTAATTAAAGGATTTTGATCTCAATAAAATATAATCATAAATGTGATTAGTAGATGCTTTGCTTACTGGCTAACAACACATGAATAATCAGTAAGTTCCTCTAAAAATGATTGGGGCAGGATTTTGTCTAGACCTACATATTGCTTGCTGCTCAGAACTTAAAAATGAGTATGTGCATGTTGTTTGGTTACAATGACTGGAAGCTGAATTCTTATTAACTGTATGTTAATTGCATGCATTTCAGAATAGGCAGCCTGAGTCCAGAGCAAGATCAGGGACTATGGAAACAGAGGTAAATACACTAACCATTTCAGAATAATTTGGTAAATTTGTCTTACAGTTTTTATTGAAAGTTTTGGGGATTTTGGAGTTCTGCTGTATGATGCAATGCGACTGCTTTAAATTTACATTTTTTCTGTATTTGATTCTAGCCATAAATCCTCTGCAGCTATTCAGAATGACACTCCAAAGAAAAAACCCAAACTGGAATCCAAGCCATCCAATGGAGATAGGTAAAGCTATATTTTCTACAACTGAGACAGTTCAACCAAGTAGAGCATTGGGTTTATGGCCCTTAGCTACTTTTGCTTGGAGAATAAAAAGTGAAAAATTGAATTGTCCATCCAGGCAACTTGTGGGTTGCATGTTTGAGTGCTGTCAGTCAGCTGAATGGCTTTACAAGTAGAAAACTGGCACTGTTTCCTGCTTTTTGAGGTACTCTGGGCACAATAAAGTAAAACTTGAGTATAAGACCACAGTCACCAAGCAAATGGTGTTCCTTAAAACTGCTTTTTCAGTTGCATGCAGGTTTGAACCTGGTCCTTGAAACTGACTTGATAGCTAGTGAATGTTTTTGGACCTAAATGTTTGAGACTACACTTTTATGCTGTCTCTGACTAACAGTGGGAATAAATGTAAAAAGTGGCTGCTTCAGTTGAGAAGTGTTTGACCCCCTCAAAGCTAATACTCAATTATATTTCTGCAGGTGTATGTAATGTGTGCCATTAGTAAGGTAATTTGCCAGTTGCATCCATTTCTGTCAGGTACATACTTTTTTGCATTAGTCCTTAAGGATGTTTGTGGAATTGTTAATTATGGAATTTGAACTTTGAAAAATATGCCGTTTTTGGTTGATGTGAGTAACAATTGTGGTCTTTTTTACTTTTAGTAGCTCTATAAATCAGTCAGCAGACAGTGGTGGAACTGACAACTTTGTCCTCATAAGTCAGCTAAAAGAAGAAGTAATGTCACTGAAACGTCTTCTGCAGCAAAGAGATCAAACCATCTTAGAGAAAGATAAAAAGGTAAAAGATAAAAGTGGTTAATAAGAACTTGGTGAATTTGTTTTGTATATTTTATGTTCATAACTGTTTTTGTAAAAAATACAGTTGTGTGTGAATGTTAAAACAATATTTGAAATATTTTTATTTTTGTTTTGTGCATTAGTTATCACAACCCTATCACATCTTTAAATTCTAATTAAAAAGATATGTGACTCTTTTAAACATAGATAGCTTATTCTAAAATGGTTTGGATTACTAATGTTTGAAAGTCCTTGCCATTCCACAATCTTAAATGGTTAATGTGAAACAATTTGAACAGAACCAAGTTTGTATAAAAGCTATCATTACAATTACTGCTTTTGGTAGCTTCTTCAGAAAATGTGCATTCTCTCTTTCTAGCGAAGGAGGCCACAGGTCAGAAAAGAATCTGACTTGCCTGTTTAAATGTGCTTTAGTGGGTGAAGCATACAAAAAAGGCAGTGGGAGGAAATTTATTCTTGCATTTGCTTGTCTGCAGTGAACACACAACTTGTATTTGTACCCTTTTTATAGGGAAAGCACTCTTAGCAACTTAATTTTGTGAGGTAAGAACTCAATTTTTTATAGTTTAACCTGTTGTATTCTGATATATTTAAAGGCATTTTAGCTCTTCTTAGGTCACTGGTCCTAGTATGTAATCCCTCTGCAGCACAGCTTGGATTAAGCAATTTTCACTAAAACCATGGAGAGTTTAATCTCTGGTCCCGCCTAACGATACTGATATTCATCTATCCTTAGTGACACTGATATTCATCTATTCACTTCGTATATATGCTTAACTTAGTGGCCATTGATTTCCAAAAATGAATAAGTTATTTATCAGAACACTTATGCTTAAATGTTTTGGTGCATTTTGGTCTTCTTTAAGCAACACAAACAAATAACTAAAGATGAATGATCACACATAGTAGCTAAACATTTACTAAAAATGTATACTTTAAAATATTTTGTTAGTATTGTATTTCATTGGTTCCAGGTTCTCTATAACTATCCAGTATTCTCTTGGTGAGAATTGATCATCAGGTCTAGTGTATATATCTATATTAGAAAAATGTAGCTGGATGATCAAAAAAAATAAGGCTTTACTTGTATTATAAAGGCAAGAATTAGCTTTTTACCCTACGTAGTGTTTTTGTACTTATGTGTTAGTACTACTGCTCTAAGCCCAATAACAAGGTTTTATTGCCACCCTGAAATATCTTGCTTCAGTCTTCAATGCCAGTGCTTAATGGTATTAACATTTGACTCATCAGTAAGGCACTTCATCCAAAAAGTGTCATCAGGAGTCATTTGGAGGAAACTACTTGCCCTTCAGATCACCATTTCTGAATCCCCAGGCAGCTTCACATTGAAGTTCTTGACATTCCTGTTTTCATAAGTTCAAAAGAGGGATAGTTCTAGGAACACTATGGCAGTATCTTGAGTAACGTATGCAAGGGTCTTCTAGATTGCAGTAGCACCTCTAGTGCTTGCTTCTGACCTTTCATCAAAATCAGCTTGAGCTTAATAGCTACACTCAAATGTCATCTCTTTGACACACAAAAAGTGGCATTTATATGCACAACCCCCATATCTCCTTTTGCTGTTAATCATTGTAGAGCAGTGTTTCATTCTTTTTGAGACCTCATCAATGCTTCAGGGCCCACATCTTGCTCACATATCTACCATGATTCTTGAAAGAAGCATGATAGTTATACACTTAACCAGGATTTCCCTCTTTCAATCCAGCTGCACAGCCATGCCTTTCCACTGTATGTGAGCCGCTTGCTGGAAGCATGTCAGATGCCTCAAATTAATTTGTTCTTCAGATAGCTAAGAAGTATATAGTTCCTTGGATGCTACTAGCAATGTCCTGTATCCAAGTGAAGAGTAGTGGATCATGTCAGTCCTGATAAGAAAATACCAGTCAGTTTTTATCAATAAGTTGCTACCCCTCACTTCAGTAACTACTAGAGATGTATTGGTCTGATATTGGATTGATACCGATATAAAGAAAATTGTCTATGTCGGATATCAGCCCGTTGGGCCGATAATTTGGCCAATAAATGCCTGTGTTGCGTGCAGCACAGCAGGGAGCAGAGCTGGCAGCATGGAGAGCTGCCTTCAGCTGGTAAGTCAGAAGGGGAGAAGGAAGGGAAGGGGCATGGGGAGATCAGATCAATGACCCCCCTGTGGTGAGGGAGGGGGCAGGGGCAGGTGCTGCCCAGTCAGGGAGGAGGGGGAGCTACAGGACAGAGGTGCAGCTCGTGGGGTGGGGCGGTTCAGATCAGTGCCTCCCCCGGTGAGGGAGGGGGCAGGAGCAGGTGCTGCCCGGGGGGGTGTGCCATGGGATGGAGGTGCAGCTCATGGGGTGGGGGCGGCTCCCACCACTGCTTGCACCCTAGGAGGGTGGGGGGCGGAAGGGTGTGTTCCCTTGGATCTGCGCAGCACAGGGCAGAATGCAGCTGGAGGGTAAAGCCGGAGCCGGCACTGCACAGGGTTTTTCCCATTGCTTGGGTGGAGGCGGGGCGTTCAGCCGTGGCCGCACCAAGGAGTGGCGTGGGGCTGGGAGTGGAGCTGTGGCGAAATTTGGGGTGGCTGCAGCTTCCACCCAGTGCTGCTGAAGCCCCCTCTGGACCCAGCCTCCAGCAAGAAAAGCAGCACTGGCTCTGGCTCCACCCTACAGCTGCAGCCCACCTTGCACCATGCAGATCTGGGGGGCACACCCTCCCCCACACCCTCCCGGGGTGCAAGCATCAGTGGGAGCTGCCCCCACCCCATGAGCTGTGCCTCTGTCCTGTGCCTCTTCCCTACCCTGGCTAGGCAGTGCCTGCCCCTGCCCCCTCCCTCACCATGGTGGGGAGTGTTGACCTACCCCACCACACCCCTTCCCTTCCCTCCTCCCTCCCCTTCCACCACACCAGACTTACCACCTGATGGCAGCTGTATCAACTATCGGACTGGTATTGGCCAATATGCCTCCTTAAATATTGGGTATTGGTATCAGCCCCCCCCAAAATCTCTATCAGTGCACCCCTAGTAACTGCTTTGTCTTTCTGGGCAAAGAGGATATTAAACTAGACTAAAAGGGGCTAGCCTTTGAAGGACAAACATCAGAAGCTTATCTATGATGGATAAGAGTGTGAACATTAGTTGCAGCTTATTAGGCAATAGTGCCTCCTGTCTCAGGAATCTGTTTGCTTTCAAACAACTGGGTTTTGCAGATAGGTCCAGAAAAGTTCTACTGTAAAAATCCCATGTAATCATTATAGTCATAAGAAGAGCAATTTTCAGAAGATTTTCAGCTCCACTCAGGTCGAAGGGAACTTTCTTAGGATAGTTAATTTTTCAGAAAGCTGATTGTTATTTTATCTCAATTACTTTATTATATCTGGCTTATTTGCTTCTGTGGATGCTTCATTTCCTAATAAATCTGACCAGAGTGGTCCAGAATGGCTTATGCTTCTGTCCACTGCACTTGAGAGTTAAAATGCCTTTAGAGGATCCGTTTCTGCCCATTTTGTGCTCAGGATCTGAGACCCAGGAGCAAGTAACTTTGCTATATATGTTTCCCGTGGTTTTTTTCTCCATCACTTTGGTGCTTGTAAAAGAAAAGGTTGTTTTTTGTAATTTCTCAGTTGGTCTAATAAAAGGTATCATTTTGGAACCAAGAGTTCTAGATTTTTGCATCTTTTTTATGGATCCACTGAAATTTACTTTCAGTTTATATGTGAGAAAGGGCTTACTCTAAGGAATCCTTTTATTGTATCTCTGGAGGTGTCACAAGTTAATGTGTTATGCTAATTATGTACATGTTGCAGCTAAAGACTTGCAAAGCAGTCTTGTAGCTGAGAGTATGGATAAGCACTTTAAATTGGTGTGACCAAATATTAGAAACACTATTGAGGAGCTAGACCCCATATCCAATTCCTGAGCAAAATAAATACAGACATTTGTGTTCAATGATTTCACATACAGCAAAATTAAATACTCCTTTTATGAGAAATTTAACTCTATTGAGCTGGTATTACTAAAAGTACGTGACGATGAACCTATTTCCCCTGAGACTCTTTAGCTGGTCAATCTGAAGCCTTCGGTGCCTGTCATATGGACCTGTGAAATAGTACAGTTAAAAACAATATAATACAGCATTCCAGGAAACCCTCATAGAAGTTGCTGTGTTTTTTAGTTGACAGAGCTGAAGGCAGACTTTCAATACCAGGAATCTAATTTGAGAACAAAGATGAACAGTATGGAAAAAGCTCACAAGGAAACTGTGGAACAACTACAGGTAATTACTTTACAGAATAGTTTAAGTTAAAGGTGTCGTAATAAGAGTTAGTTTTATGTAAATACTTTAAACATTGAACTGTGTTATTTTATCCAGCTTACATTCATTACATTCGTTCACTCTCCTAAGTTGTTTGTAGCTATCTGCAGATTCAGGTATATTTCTCCATATGAGTTAACACTCAAGACATGGTACAAGTATGTCTTTGTAACTAAATGTAAAAACCTTTGAGACTTGTCTTTACCCGCCAGTTGCTTCTGCTTCTTAGAAGCATGGCTCCCACTTTGTGGAATGCTTATTTACCTGTTTATCTGACTTAATGACTTAGCATAACCATGTAAGTTTGCATTCAGTATGGTGATGTAAGCCACACTGAAAGCAACTGTTTGAGCAGTAGGAAAACTCGAACCAATTCATTTGTACATTTTAGAATGAACAAATGTTTCTCTGATACAAAAAAATAGATACTGATTTTTGCAATGTGGTACAAGGAGTTTGGCAATCCATCTACCATGTAAAATTAACGGAAAATGTGTAATGTAGCTGTAAATACCATACACTGTGGTGAAAGTGTCATCCATTATATCCTTGATTATTCTCAGAATACAGCTTTTTGAGCAGTGGTGTTGTTGTAAATTCATAAGGCTGTCAGCTTCTCCATGCCGTGTCACTAATGGATATAATATTGGAATGGAAACTATTAGGATTTTGCAGAATTGCTTTTATTATGTTTAAACAGGAGAGCATTTCTATAAAACTTTCTTTTTATCTGTATTACAGGCCAAAAACAGAGAACTACTCAAACAGGTTGCAGCATTGTCAAAGGGTAAAAAGTTTGATAGAAGTGGGAGTATACTAACATCTCCTTGAGGAACTGGCTATTCATGTGGGGGTTACTACTCAATGTAAATTTGGGTAATTCTGTGAAGCCCTTAAAATCCTGTGTAGTGGAAAAATATTTTTGCACACCAGATTAGTTGGCATGTTTCCTACACATTTTTATAATATGCAGCTTTTTTAGTTATTGTTTGGATTAGATCCTTCAACTGGCTTGAAGATTTTTTTTTAAATTTTTTTGATATTGGGAACTTTTTTGCCAGCAATAGTATTAAACAATTGCAGAGAGGTAATATAGCAGTGCTCTTTTTAAAACACAGCATGCAATAACAAAATAGGTGTACTTTCTAAAGAGTTCAAAGCAACAGTGGAGTCCTTTAAACTATGCTAACTTCAGCCAAAAGTCCATTTTCAAGTTTATAAATTTACAACGATCTCTCTTTTGAAATACAAATGTGAACATTGGGTTCTGGCAACTGTTCTTTTACTTTGTATCAAAATATAGTAAAAGTAAGATGGAAATCATGGTGCTTTCAAGCGAGGCTCAAAAGGCATAATGTTTATGTAAATACAGTTGTAACAGTTATATTCTTAGTCATAACAGGTAACTAGCATTTTACATTCTTGTGATAGGGATTTGCTGAAAAATGATCTATTGTACAGTATCAGAGGCAGTGTGGTTTTTTTGTAAGATTTACTGTAGACTTTTCTTGCAAGTGCCTTTCTCCAACTGTTTATTTATAGGAATGTTGGTATTTTGTACATAAGGTTTTTGTTTTAAAATCATGTTTAATAGATGTTTATGTGTGTATATAAATGTGTGTACAGAGGAATCGGAAACAAAGATCAAAGTTGCTAGTACAGTGCTTGAAGCAGCATTAAGAACTAGCTAATTGATGGGCAGTGAGTATTGTCTTTAGGTAACATTAACTTGTGTTGGGGTGTTGGGTCTTGCTAGTGCTGCTCATGCCAAACACTTCCTAAATAGAGAAAAGTGTTTTTTGCTTCACTAAATTTTAGTGGTTTTGTTTATTTTTCCATCTGGAAAAAAATTTTCAGTCCTAGTTTTTCAGTTTCACAGCAGACATGCTCCCAATGTTACCTTCTGAATTAGTGATATAGCAAAGCTCAATGTCTTATTTTTAAAACCGTAATGTTCAGAATGTTTTAAGTGTGCTAGCTGTAACTTATGGGTGCTCTTTTCAATTCAATTGCTAGATTCACATATTTTGCGTAGTAAAGATACACACCAAGAAAACAGTAGCCAAAACTGTAACTATTAACTGTAAAGTTAGTAAAGGGAATGGATATTATTTCAAAACTGATTAATATTTTTTCAGTTTATAAATTATATCAGTTCAGATTTAGTTTTGTTAGCAGTTGACTTTTATCACAAGGATTTGAATTAGACTAAATATAAAATAGCATAGATAGAGGTCTCTGAAGAAAGCAAGCTAAAAACCAGCATAAATTGGAAAAGACTTCTGTCAGACGATATCTCTAATTCAGCTGTTGATTTTTTTATTTTATTTTTATTCTTTTTTGGGTAAAGTATAACTTCTTGCACTTCAGTTAACTTAATTGTGTGTGATGCCCAGCATTTGGAAAACTAGACTCTGAAGTTCTCTGGCTCTCCACCCCCTTGCTACTAAGCTGTGGACAAATTCACAGAGGTTTAGACATGTTTTAGCGGAAACACAGACTTATAAATAATTGGAAAATTAAGGTAGCTTGTTTCTTATGGTGTAGGGTTTTTTGTACACTAAAGTCAACTTTGTACGTTTATAAATACTGTTCTTTAAACTTGCTAATACAGCTAGGATAGAAGGTGCTGCTCCTATCCTCTTGGGTTGTTCATGTGAGAGATTTGTTTTTTTAATATAGGCATTTTTCTGTATTTCTTTAATTCAGAATACTATTTTGATACCATTTTTTCTGGTTTAATGGCCACCCACATCTGGTGGGTTTGCTTTTAAAACAAATTCAAAACTGAACATCAAATTGATGAGCTATCTTAAGACTTATTCAAACCTCTGTAAGCTGCAATAGGAAGTTTTTAAAAAAAACAAATTGAAGTTCAATATTATGAATATTTGTGGTTTATAAATCCCAGTGCTAAAAACTTTTAGGGGCTTCACAGTATTTAGTTCTAATTAAATACGTGATCTTTTTATTCCATAACCTCATTTTTAACTTGAATTTTTAAATATTGTAAACTAGTAAATTGAATCCCAGTTCTGACAAATGGTGTCCTGGAGCTGTAGAATATCTGACATAATGAACTGATGTTCTTTTTAATGTGGATCTGCAAGGAGATATGTTGTACTGTATTGTGCTTTTTAGCCTGTTTTCAGATGTTGATTAGCATTGACCAGTGATGGCCATTTTGGCTCAAGTTATTTATGTATTTTAAGCCTATGAATATTGCAGTCCCCTTTTAGATAGTATGTCTAAATATGCATTCTGCAGTGAAGATATTCAGCTGTCCACATGTATAGACTATTGAAATACTGTACTGGCACACATCTGACTGTTGACATTTTGTACCTTTTCTAAATCCAGTATTTCACAATAAAAGCTTGTCAAAATACTAACCTGTCCATTTTATATTATTCTGAGAAGTATATTTTGTTTAAACATCTACAGTGCCAGAATTAACCAAAACTCAGTGTCGGTCCCATTTTTGAGAAAAATCGTAAAGGCTCTATTATGCAGAATGCTAGCCTTCTGCAGTAATTACATACAGAATAATTTTACTGTTTTAGTTATACACGTCAGATTATTTCTCTTGTCTATCTGTTATAATGCATAGAGTGATAATGCATGGAACTGTTTTAATTGAGAAGAGTGGGGAAGTAACTGTATTTAAGTCAAACTTTAAACAAGCTGGATGATGGAATATAAAGAAAGATTTAATTGCAAGATTCCCATTGTCTCAACAGAGCTGGTTCATTAAACTTCAGACCATTTTTCCATGCCGTGCATTTAGTCCTCAAAAAGCCAATTAATTTATGTTAACATTTGTATTTTGTCTCCAGAGAAAACTAGACATTTCCATTTTCCATCTCCTCAATTACAGAATCTCTGTTTTGGAAGGTAGACAAGTCGTTTTTTGAAGGCCACTCTAGAGTAGTTGGAACATATATGCTGCCAACAGTAGCATTGTAAGCAATAGGCAATTTGTTTTTTATAATGGATGAGGCAGATTTTATTTGGTAATATCTTTTCTGTACCAGCTTTGTAGTTTAGAGATGTCAGATAGGCACAAAACGAGGAAATATGTCCATGAAACATGTCTCCAAACTATATTGTTGGTTCAGGAAAAAATACTGCCAGACAAATCCTGTTTCTTATTTTCTTGACCATCACATTTAAAGCACCACTTCTACGTTACTACTACTACTTAAAGCGTCAAGATAATTTTATCTTGTCAGTGTTGAAATGGGTTAAGCTGACACTTATTGTAGATGGGAAAGGCTCAAATATTTTTAAAAATTAGTTTTGGGTTCATTTTTTTGAATGTGGTTACAGTAGAACCTAGACACTTTTTTTGTTAAGTTTAGATTCTTATGGACTCTGCGAGGGTGAGGGCTTGCAAACCACCTGGGCGCATATAGCCACAGCAAACAGCTGTGCAAGAGCACAGAAGAGGTTCAGCTACTTGCTATGGATTGTACTTCAAAGGGCACCATGAGGTGTATGGGACCACTGATGAGCTCCAGATAGTCAGAGAAGCAGCATCCTTTGAAGTAGAAGCTGCAGCAAATAGCTGAGGAATCATCTTTAATTCAGCAGCCCATGGCAAATGAACCAGGCTGCAACCACTTGCATATGAATGGTCCAGTTTCTACTGTGTGATGTTAGTTTTCTTTGTAGTGTTTACAGGATCTATTACAGCGCAATGACTATTGCTTGCCCCTAACAAGTCAATTATGGTATTATTATGATAGAGTAATTTTCTTTTGGCCTGGTCTAAGTCAGAGTGTCACTAGCTTATGAAATCAGTCTTCAAGTCACAGTGAAAAGTGATGCAAAATTATCCAGACACATTTTTTTTTTAAATTTGGCTTTTATGACACAACCTAAACCAATGTTTTTAAACTGAATACAGGGTCAGCATAGGGTTTTTCTTCTGATTTAAAAAAATAGATTTAATTTAATTCAATGTAGTCCACGTGTAAACAAGACCTTGCACGGTCTTTAATGGTCTTCACAAGCTTTGAATTCATACTTCTTAGAAAAACACTTTAAAGTGGTTGATTGCAAATTCTGATCTCAGTTGTCTTCTTTAACATAGTGAATGTCTGTCATTATTTTGTATTTATGACACTTTTTATTAAAATTCCATTAATATCCCTTCAAAGGTCAAATATAATTTAATAGGAAGAAGTCCCGCTGTTCCCTCCTCCCCTCCAACACATGCGCATCCGCGCGTGCGCACACATGCACACTCCTGGAAACAGAAACACATGAAACTGGTGGAACTGTCTCATGCATCTCTGTTTCTGGGACACTTGGGAATGTTCCAGTTTTCCACTTGACTCTTGAATCAGTTATTTCAACACAGGCCCTTTCTCAAAGACCTTCTGGCAATTAAGAGCAAGTTGTGCTTGGAGAGCTGGGTTAAGTTTGAGGAACTTTCAAAAGTTTCAGGCAAGTGTTTACATAAGCTGCCTTGTTTCACAATTATATCAAGACAAGAGATTTTCCTTTTGCTTTTTAAAGCTTCACCCTGCCAGAAGAAACAAAAGTTCTTTAAACTTGGTGATCTTTCTGTTGCCCTACTTGGTTCTGGATTAGTGTTGAAAATTTTGCCACTACAGCTATTCTGGTCAGGGACATGGCTATGAGAGATTTGTGCCAAAATAAGGGTATAGACCCTTCTAGTAATTGCAAATGATACATGTACAAGCTGTTAGGCTATAACTGTTCTGTGTGCCCCTGTATTGATACAAGTGTAACAAAACCATTGTAACTTTAACCTGAATGAAAGAGTTACAGTGATTTAGTACAGGCCAGTCTCAGTGGGAAAGGGCAGATAAGACCTTTTCTGCTCTAGAAAAATTTCCTACCGCTCACTGAGTCATATAACTGCTAGTAGCATTAGTGGAAGCTTTAGTATGACTCCAGTATGTGCCTTTAGCGGACTGTACAAGACACCATAATACCACCATGCCTCTGCTGGGGAAAAGCAGCAGCCCAAAGACTGGAGAGAATATGCTGACTCAATCTTCCTACCTGGGCACATATGAGGACTTCCTGTATAAGAAATATTTCTTTTATAAGCAACAGTTTCAAGAAGTGACAGCCAACATCAATTAATCAATTCCCCTCGCTGCGTTTTCTTGGCTAAGTTTCCTTGTTCTTTCAGGTGACATAATTGCTCCAATTTGTGACGTGACTGTTAAGCAACCCATTGTGCTCTCACCTGCTCTCTACGGCAGACAGTGTGACTGCTTAAAAAACAACTATTTGTGTACATGCAACCTTGCTTTTAAATCTGGATGTGATCAGAGTTCACGCAACTTTTCCTCTATTTTTAAGTGCTGAATATAATAAATAAATGTGAATGGCTACTTTACTTCTCTTTGCTCCACAGTTTTAGAACCCTCTTCCACCTTTCTTTGGGTCGAAATAGAGGTCACCAACTGAAGTGCATCGCTTATGCCAGGATGGGTCCGAGTACAGCTGATCCACTTAATTGGGTGAAATGCACCTCACCCATTGTCCTCCTTGTCGATGCTGCAGGGCAATAGGTGACATGTTCTCCCAGGCCCAGCCCTGCACAACCCACGAATTCCCAGGCAGGATTGGGTATTCCCCACGTACTGAGCCATGTTCCTGGGATCTCCAATGTGTGTCTCAGCAAGCAGGGAAACCCTGACTCAAGCCCCCAGAGCACCTGCCCGGGGTGATTTGTGCAGCTCTGTGTTGCCGTATTTTCTATCCATAAAGCAAACATATCTGACACTATAAAGCAGCACAAATTATTGCTACCTTTTGTCATGACTACATTATGGCACAACAAAGGGTATGGACACCGGTTTGCTTTTGTTTTGTGCCGCCATAAACATTACCATGAAGGCACAAAGGCAATGAAAGTTGATGTCTGTTTCAACCCCAGGTAAATCTTTTCATTTATATAACGCAGTTAAAAGACTGTATTTTATTTGGTATGATACTTAGGCTTCTGCTTCTTTCCCAGACCTGAAAAAGGGCACTTTGTGCCTGAAGGCTTGTCTAACATCTCTCCCAGCTATACACTTGGTTCAATAAAAGATATGGCCCAAAAAACCCTGTGAGAAGCAGATTTTGTGGGTGATATCTTTTATTGGGCCAACTACATGTGTGGGATAGATTCAGACAAGTTTTCAAATGAGGTTCAGTCTGCATATTCTATTCCTACTATGCAGTTGGTCCAATAAAAAGCACTACCCACAAAAATCCTTGCCTATCACACATTTCCTGGATCATCACAGCGGCAACTACTCCAATACTACCAAAAAACCCCTTTCTTCTCACAATGGCTGCTTATATACTATTAGCCACTAGATGTTGCTTAAATTACATACTTTCACAGAAGTATATGCCTGCAAGTGTGCTACCGCATACTGTCAACTACACAAGAGCTTTGCATAGAGAGAACTTTCTCTCTACAAATGAAGACACAAAACAATAAAAATTGGACCGTCCTAACTCCTTAAACAGACATGTGCCATGAATGCATTTTAGTAGAACTGAATTTATAAAGTAAAGATGTAGATGCATGTTCATTTTGAATAGTTAAATCAAAACAACATTTTAGTGCTTGACCAGTAGCCAGCACTTAAACTGTGGTCTCTATCCATGAATCTCAAGTCATTTTACTTAAAAGGAACAAGACCCACCAGTATTATAGATGGGGAGCTGTGGGAGAAAGTGTGTCCACTGTCACATAGCAAGGCAGTGATAATGGCAGGAACAGAATTCAAGGCTCCTGACTTCTAGTTCACAGCCTCATATAGTGAACGCCCTGCCAGGTTGAATCCATGTTAATGAGAGGGAAAATAATAATTCCAGAATGCGCAGGCAGAAGGTTATGCTTTTGGCACCAAATTTAATGAAGATTGACGATTTCCTTTTTTTTTTTCCCCCTGGGTCTGACGTAATTCTGATCCAGGTCTCTCCCAAATCATAAGATTGAGTTCACAGAAATGTTTGGAATCTTGTGTCTTGCCAATGAAGGGTATAATTCAGGTCATTACTTAAGAATTCGACATCTATGTGAATTCATTCCTCAAGCAACATTATGATTTCAGTACCAGTAATCAGTTTATTAAATGACCAAAAGATTTCATCCATATGTTGTGCAGGGCATGTTTTGTATTTGTATCATAGTCAACAATAAGATCTGATTCAGAAATATAAACAATACCAAATGAATAATTAATATTGCCAGCTCCTGTGTGCTATTGAAATACATACTGCCTTTATGGAAAAATCGATGTCTAGCCAAAATGTTGAAGACCCTTATTAAGGGTTGTAAGGAAAACCTCCAGATTCTCAATTTTTTATCTATATTCATCCTTTTCAGTTCACTTTAGTCAAGCAAACTTAATTTTTGGATTAATTTTCTAGCTGCTAAGCAAATACAATAGGGAGAATTTTTAATTTTAAAGAGAGAATTGGAAACTAATCATCTAAATATAGTTTGCTGAGCTTGTAAAATACATAGGGGTTTGGGTTTGTTTGGTTTTTTTTTTCATGAGGAAGCAGTCCCAGGAGCTATTTTGGGAAGAAAGCTTCAAGTAAACAGGGCATGAAGCAGTGACCTCTCACCCATTTCTTCCCTGGTGATATGTTGATAAAATGATGTAATTCCCATACTATGCAAGTGCAGAAAAAATCTGCCAATGTTTCTTGTATTTTGTTTTTTTAAAGGACAGAAGCTGGGTAAAAAAATTTTAAAAATGCCTAAATCTAATTTTTGAATATGCCTAATTCTCACTGAAAATTAATGAGACCTAGGACCTTGTTACACAGTAATTTTGGGGGGCTCCTGGAGTTCTTAATCCCTGGATTGTCTGCACATTAACACCTGGAGCTGGTTTTCAGCACTTCTGCATCTTAAACTTTTGTGATTCCAGCGCAGGATTATCTCTAATCCGTATTGCCCAGTGGGTGTTACACTAAGGGGTAGCCATTCTCAACTCTACCTTAGTGTAAACACCTTCTCACCCCTGCTGGCCCAGATCAAGGCCACTGCTCTTCCCCTTGCCCCCACAGCATCCTAGGTCCACACTTGCAAGGAAATCCAAGGAAAGACTCCCATTGACTTAAATAAGACTTGTATTGGGCCCTATTTTTTGATTTAACCCTATCATGTAGTGCATGAAAAACCATAGGCCATTGACTTTAACGAGGACTACATGAAGTTTTGTTTGATCACAAATTCTGTGTAAACTCCAACAGTATTCAAGTGGGAGGTAGCCCGTTGTTTTTTTGTTGTCTGTAAAGGTGGTGGTGTCCATTGCTCGATACTGGACATTGACTGTGCAGCAGCCTAATAACCATGGATTCTGGTTTTCTTTGATTAAAAAAAATCACCAATTTTTGGATTTAAAAAAGTAACTCAAAATCCACATTTTTCCATGATTAAAATGAAACACCACGATTGATTGATTGATAGATAGATAGATAGATAGATACTGGATTTCGGGTTAATTTTTTTAATCCAAAAATTGGGTATTTTTTTTTAATTGGAGAAAACCAGGATTCCTGCTAATAATACTGCACAGTAGTGTATCAGGCAGCAACCGTGTTAATATTCTCCTGCGCACAGTAAGTGTCACTAAAAACCCAGTAGCACAAGTTATTTGCATTGACTTAGTACTCAGTTAATCAAGTACAAAACATAATGGGCAGTAACTACGGTGCATTAATGAAGGTGTAGACATGCCCACTGAATATAATTTTCTTTCTGCTTTATTGCAATATACACATAGGAATGTGGTACTTCTTTGAGAAGATTTGTGACAGAACAGTATTTTCTGTTTAGGATATGAGCACAGAGAGAAATCACAGCAAAATTAGATGTCTAGGTACATCTTAATTCAACTTAGACTGCATTTACATTCTGCTTTGAGTCAAATACATTGAACAAAGATTAAACAAAAATAACCTGTAGGCAAATCAATATGAGAAGTAGCTAATAAAAATGTTTATGGTGACTCAGAGAAACCTGCGTACTTAATTTCTGTGTCAGATCTGTAATCACCCTGTGCAAATATGTGCTTAGTCTCAGAAAAAAACTAAACCAAAAATGATGTATATGGGAAGTAATAATGTATTTTATGAAGAGAAAAAACCCCACTATTTATTCCAAATTATGATTGCAATTAGGACCACACAAGAACTGGCATACTGGGTTGAGACCAGGAAATCAATCTAGTCTGGTAGTTTGGCTCTACTACTTCTGTGTGGAAACTAAAGTAGACAAAGTAGACAGTGACAAAATAATATATTCATGGGGAGGTTTCTTCTTTGTCCTGTTTATTGGAAGTTGTCTCAAATCCAGAAGATTTTTATTCCTTGACCTGTGGCCTCAGTGATATTTTGTGACAGTGAGTTCCCATAGACTAATCTATAGTTACACAATATCTGAAGTACCTTATTTACTCAAATAGAAGATGACCCTGATTATAAGATGACCCTGCAATAATTAGATTTTATACAAGGGAAATTTATAAATCTCTTATAATTTTCCAGGTATAGAATCTAATTATTGGAGGTTTGCCTTGAATTTGTCCCCCTCCCACTGCTACAGCAGGGAAAATAAATCTGGAGAGTCAGGAGCTTCCATGCCTTCTGCACCCCCAACTTCTTCCCCCTAGAGCCCCTTTTCCCCCACCCCTTAATGTCAGACCCTGCTCTCCCTGCGCATATGGAAATGATAGAGAAATTTGAAAACACTGACTTTGAAATAACCACACCTATATACTTAGTTCATCTAGAATTGAGGCATTTACTTTTTTTTGAAACTGCTGCAAGTTTTAACACAGGTATTCCAGAAACCCTTTTGAGCAGCATTTTGACACTACTTATACATAGTACAAACTATGCATGATACTAGTCCAAAAACAAAGGCTCATGATTTACCACATAGTCCATTGGGCTGGGCCCCATCAGAGTCAACAGCGTTTAAACCCATGGTGACCCCATAGCTCAGGACTACTCAGAATGTGTGTGTGTGTGAAACATGTTCAGTGCTGGGGCAGTGAAACCCTTCCCCAGGCCACTGCCTTTGTTGCCCCAAAGGCACTCCTTTGTTGCCCTCATTAGCCTCTCAGGGTCCTCCACCCTATTGTCTTTCCTACCATGCCTTGATGTTACAAATGGATAGAGAGGGTGTGCCTAGAAGGCAAAAGGGGTTTTTGGATGCGTCACAGGATGGGGTCCCCAGGGATAGCCATAATGCCCCTAGGGCCCTGTGACCATGCCAGTCTTGCCCAGTGGGCACCCTTTTCCTCTCCTGCCACGTCTTGCTTGTAATTATAATATAGGGAGGCTGCCCTCTAGTCTGGGTCTGGACATGGTCCTGATGGACCTGCTGAACCCTGTGTGTTCTTGGACTCCTTTTTGGGTCTCACTCAAAATGGATGCCTCACGGGACACCCTCAACCTTATGGGCTAGATGTGTGTCTCTAAAACCACCCCTTTACCACACCCAAAGCCTTACAGATGGCATTCACACATTGTCTGTTGGCATTCACATTGCCCTAGCTAGGGCTCCGGTCATTGCTGGGCTCTCCGCAGCCTTGTCTCTGCACCCACACTGGCGCTGGGGTCTGCTCACCCCTTTTGTCACTGCGCCTCCTGGCCTCCTCCTTCCCCAATAGCCTTAGCCCGATCCACTGGCTTATAAACAGCAACCAAAATATGAGTCCCTGGGCTATAATAAATAGAAGCAGTTCAGGGTGTGCTCTGTCCCTTTAAAAGAATCAAGCTTCCCCTCCAGCACTAAGTGCCTTGTAGGCCAGGGTACCTGGTGAGTTCCTGGAGCCCCATTAGCCCTATATGCAGCATATTAGGCAGCCACAATGTCTCTGGGCAATTCTTGCCTGGAGGTTTCTTCCCCTGGCTGCTGCCAGAAATCTAACCCCTGCTGGTTTCAGCCCTGGGGTTTGTATGTGCCCAGGGCCCTGCCTTCTTCCAGTCAGCTGACCAGGTGCAGGTGCAAGCTAATTCTCTTGTTAGCCTGCTGCCATAGTAACCTGCACCTGTGGGGTTTCTGTCTGGCTCTTGGGGCCCTCTCCCAAGGCAGTTTCGGCTCTTAAAGGAGCAGGCACCTTAGCGCCCTGCAACAGATGGTTGGCCTTTGTTTGGGTTGAGACCTCCCTGGCCTTGTCCAGCTTTACTTTGGCTGGGCCCCTCGGCCTGGGGCCTGCTGTCCCAGGACCGCAAACTCCCAGACCCCAGCTCTGACCATGCCTTCATGGTTCTGGGTCCTCTGGCCCCCTGTTCAGGCCCTCATGGCCTTTGGGCAACTAGGCCCCTGGTCTTGCCCCTCCTAGTTCTGGGCTTGTGCCCTCAGTCTCTACAGTCCCTCGCCCCATGGCAGACTCTGGGCTTGCACCCTCAGTGTTGGGTATGCTTTGCCCCAGGGCAGATTCAGGGCTTTCACCCTCAGTGTCTGCAGTTTGTGGCCAGAGTTCTTCTGTCATAACAACACCTAGGATCTGTGGTGCCCCCAGGATCTGTTCTCAGTGGCTTCTTTTGCCCCTGCAGCCACAATCAGCCCTCGGATATAAACAAAAACCAAAAACATGAGTGTCTGCTCCACACCCAAAGGTTCCCTTCCTGGGGTTAATCTTGCTCTGTGGAAGCCCTTGCCCAATAGGTCCAAGATACTTATCTGCTCCTGATTCAGAGTACAGGGTTTCCTCCACCTCTGCTGCAGCTCTGCATCCTTCCTCTGCTGCCCAGAGTTCTTCCTCTGGGCTCCTCGGCCTGGCTTCTGCTCAGTTTAAGTTGTTCCTTGAACTATAATTTGTGTTTGACTGGGTTTCTTGCTTACCCCTCCTGTGCCTCCCAGCCTTCCCTAATCAAATTTGTTACTTTCCATGGATGATGTCCGTACAGTAATTCAGAGGATGAGAACCCGGTTGGCTCTTGGACTACCTCTTAGAAGGCGAACATTAAAGAGGCCAGCATTTTGTCCCAGTGTTTGGGACCTTTGCCTATAATTTTCCTAAGCATGCCCTTTAGGGTTTGATTAAATCTCTCTACCAACCCATCAGTCTAAGGGTGGTATACTGATGTCCGTAATCTTTTAATGCATTGTGTTTTGCACACCTCCCAAAACACCCTCAGCATGAAGTTGCTGCCTTGATTGTTTAATATGTCTTTTGGCAAGCCCACAAAAGTGAATATATTAAACAGCTCATCAGCAGTTTTCAATGTACTAATTGCCCTGAGGGGACTGCCTTCAGATATCTTGTGGCATAGTCTGTTAATACTAAAATGTACTGGTACCCAGCTGAGCTCTTTATGAGCAGTCCCACAAAATCTACCACTACTCACTCAACAGGTTCTTCTATTAATGTCATTGGTACTAGCAGGGCTTTCCAGGACCTCCTCAGGTCCACCCGCTGACACTCTGGGCAACGTTTACAAAAATCCTCTGCTTCCTGGCAGGTAGCTGGCCAGAAAAATTAGTGGAGCAACCACTCCCGCATCCTATCACTACCTAAATGGCCCCCATGGGGACTTTGTGTCCCACTTTCTTGATAGCTTTTCTGTACATTCTTTGGATTAGTAGCTAAGCTATTTCCTCTCCCTGTGTGGACCCCCGATTCACCCCATACAGAAAGGCATTTCTCATCTCAAACCAAAAGTACATCTGGACAATGTCTGGGGGGACCACTTCATCATCGCTCCAAGCTACGTTGCCGTCCTTAAATATGTGGTAAAATGCATCTTCTCGGGTTGTTCTGTTCTCAAAATGTATGCAATGTTGTGGCTCACCATGACTTGCAAAAGAGTTGGCAGTGAGAGGGACTGCATGCAATGGGCACTACTGCATGTCTTATTCAGATAGACTGTACTAACCTTTTCATTTGGTAGGTTCCCATTAGTATGTTTGCGCAATGTGGGCCTTGTGTTTTATAGTCATGCTCAGTGTTGGTTGCATTTAATCAGCTTTATGGCTGGTTTCCATTGCTGAGCACAAGCTGCTTTTGGCAGCAGTTTAATAATAGGCAATGCAGTTAGTGATATTTCCTTAAATGCAGTTCTGATGAGGGGCTTTTTTCTCTGTGCCAACTGGGAGAAAAAGCATGTCTTGTTTTCAAGTGGTAGATCTTTTTCTTAGCTTGATCCACCTTTGTTGGCTTAGATTTTATAGGCCTGACCTGTGCCCTCCAGGCTCAGAATAATCATACTGGTGTTTGGTATTTGTTTATCTAAACTACCTTTAAGTTTTACTTATTTAGCCATATCAACCTTCCATCCCAGCAGTTTGGCCTGTTCCTTCAGCACTAAATCATACTCGTCTTTCCTCTATTTTTTTCCAGTGTGTAAAAGCAAAATGGCTTTCATCCTTTTGGTGTATATTTCCCTCTGAGTTCTAGTGTCACTTATGTTTCCTACTGTTTCTTATGGGCAAGTCATTTTTCAGCCAACAAAACACAGTCTTCCAAGAGGTGTGCTGGCTTTCAAGCATACCCACAAAAGGAGAAATGCTACTGGCCAGTAGTTGATGTGGCCCATCCTGGAGAGTGACATTGTTCTTTGGTCCCTGTCCCACATTCTGAGTTGATTCCAGTGCTATGTTCTGCCCTCAGGCACGCTTCTCACTGAGCTTAACGGGAGGTACACATATCTGTCAGTGGGCTGTTTTCAGTCCACCGTCCCAGCGTGTGATTCTTCCCTTCTAGACAGCTTTACCTTTTAAATTCAGGTGGCAGTTCTCAAGGAACTCCCTCCCCCCCACCAAGTCTACCCTTATGTGCTAGTAGGATTTTTCTTTTTACATGAATTTTCTTTTCAGCTTAAAAGAAGCAGCTTCGTATTTCTTACTAGGCAAACTATATCAAATGTCCAGGGAGGGAGGGGGGAAATTTATTTTTCATTTAATTTTCTTATCTGGTAAATTTTGCAAAAACCCACTTTCCAGTGCTTTCTCTTAAATAGAACTTTCTTGCCCAAAGAAGCATTACTGCTTTTTTTCCCTCCACTGTTGCCATTTCTCCATCTCCTTCTCTTCTCCAGCATGCCTCTCATTAATGAAATCAGCAGTTCTCAAACACTTCCTTTGATATGGCTCATCCAGGAAAATTGTGATTAATGTGTTAATTGTGCAGTTGTGTAGAGCTGACTTTTAACCACTCCATTGAAGGGCTATTTTGATAAAGGTAGAAATTTTGCATAAAAATTATATCAGATAGAAATAAACATTTAGAAGTTGAACGTACTTTGCAATCAGTAACAATATTAATTAAACCCCAGCCAGGCTCATAGCTGTACACAATACAAAGGGAGACAGTCCCTTCTTCAGTTACCTCTTTATCTAAAAGTCAGAAAAAAGAAGGCAAGATGGATTACTATAGTGAAACACTTTGGGAATGTAGTTAGAAAGTTTAATTTTAATTTTCTACATGTCTGAGCAGCTTGTATTCATGCTAACTTGTGCCTTTGTTTTTAACAGAGATATTACCCAATTTGATTTATTACAGTGTTTTCCTCCTTGTCTGATTCCTTTTATTTTTCTGTAAACTCTCTGATTCTTATTCTTAATATGTCCACTTCCATTAAAAATAACTACTAACATTTTAGTACTTGTGCTTTCAGAGATACAAAACTCGGTGCCACATTCAACAACTAGTAACTGAACTGCTGTATTTTAGAGAATTTCTGCTTGCTGCTCTGTAATACCAAACATAATATGTGTTTTGCAGTAGTAGCATATTTTCAACCATCTGCATTTGCCTCCCACTCACATACACTTAGTCACTGCATACAAACATACACCTTCTGCTGAACTTCATAATTATGTTCTTCTCTAATAAAGCTCATTAAGTTTTTAGTGGTATGGTATCCTACAAAGCCTCTTCTGGCAACCATTAGAGTCCAATAATCCAGATTTACTGGCAAGGACTGCAGAGTAGATAACTTTACCCAGCCATTATTGTAAGCACTTGTTTCTCATGTGATTTAGTGACACCAGTTTTGTCCTGGCCTTGCCAGTCAAGTTTTGCCAGGTACATTTGTACATTCTATTATGAGGATGCCCTATAAAATGCAGTTAATGCTGATGAAGTCAATACATCTCCAAAGAAAATACTCTTGAATGATAAAATATAGTAGAATATTACACTTGCCATAGAATTTTTTAATGTGTCATATCTAGGTCTTAATCTGATCCTTAACACTGCTATCTCAAATCATAAAGTTTAAAGTGATATATTTATCTCTTTCCTACAATCAGCAGGAACTGTACTCATTGTGTCTCTGTGTTTATTTTTTAGTGTAGATTTATGATGGGAAGTCTGGGTCTAAGAAACAAGTTTTGTGTTTTGTTTAGAGGGTGTGAGACACATGGCTGTCTTAAGTCTTTTTTGGGAACAGTCTCCAAATTTATGACCAAGTTAATGTTTACATAGATTTGACTCTTGAGTTTGGGTGTGCCAGTGGGACATTGGTCTCATGGAAGACAGTTACTCCAGGAAAGGCTAATTTGGGTCAGTGGTATAAAAAGCTTCAAAGATGAGAACAAAAACCTTGAGAAGAGCACAGGAGTGGTGTACTCTGGGTAGTTGGTGCTACAGAACAGATGGGCTGCCTGGATTTGAACCAGTTGCAAGTTTTATAAAACTGACAGTTTCATTCCTGAGCAGAGAAAATTATGACAAGCAAGGCTGGGGGGATCACTCTGCAGTCTTTGCACTGAGGCTAAGGCTGAATCCAGAAGGAAGAGGACATAGTATTCATTTCAGCTACAGATAAAAGGCAGTTTTTCATGACAGTAGCCAGCTGGGAATTCAGCGACGGTAGAAGGTACAGTTAAAAGCCAATGCTGCAGACCACTTTATCAGTCTCAGGGCAGTCTCCCTCAACAGAGGCTGATGTCATGGAAGTAGCAGAGCCCTAGGAAATGGTAGAATACCACCTGCCAATTACTAGCACTTTAGTCCTTGGTGCTTCAGAGTCTTACCTAATCTTGCCACACTTGATCTTAGCCCACAAGAGGCCAAGAAGATCTTGGAGAAGCTGAATCCTCGTAGGAGTTGCAGGAAAGCTCTGCAGATGGAGGAACAGGTACCCAGCAAGGCACATGGGGTGCAGTCTGAGTGAAATCATCTGGTTATGGTCCCATTATCCCCTTCCTCTTCTGGGGCTGGCTAGCAGAAGTCTATATCGACCATATCAAATGCTGCAAAGAAGTCTTAAAATATGAGCAGGGAATTATGGTTCCTAAATGATAACTGCACCATGTCTGGTATACATCCAGCTCCTAGCATGAGTGGGAAAGGTCCAGGATTTAGTCATTAGCTAAGCAGGGTGAATAAGTTATTCAGTTAGTTATCAGGGGACTTTGTAGAGCAAGGAGATCATTGTCTATTACAGGGATGGCTGACCTGCAGCGGCTGGACCACAGATCAGAAAGGGACAAGCTGCATAGTGAGAGGTAAGGCAGGAAACATAAAGAGCAGTAGATGAGCAAGGAGCACAGGGAAAGAAGCAGAAAACAACACGTTGGGTAGGGAGCGTAGGGCAGGAAGCAGAAAGCAGGCAGCTGATTGGGCAGCAGAAAGGGACTGGTGTGGCACTTGGAGAAGGTGTGGAGCTAATTTGTGGCAGGCCTGCCAAAAAGTTTGGTCCCCACTGATATCTTGCATGCTATTGGTTGGTTTAAATTCTCTGGAAAGTTTAAAGTTTCTCTCTTAAATCCAAGTCTACTGATTTCATTGACTTCAGTGGAAGTTAAGCTTGTATTTACATGCTTTGCTGGATTGGGACCTAATTGGCATTGGAGATTGTGGCTAGAGAGGAAGGATGTAACAGTGGTCATAGGACTAGCATATCATTTCTGAGTCTTTTTCAGTTCCTTTGGTCACAAATTGTCTCTATGGCCATGAACAAGTGGGTTAGCCTCTCTGTGCTTTAGTTCTCCTCTGTAAAAGCAAGAAGTAGTCCTGACCCACTTTTCAGGAATGAGAATGCATTAGCAGTACCTAATGTGTGTAGGAAGAAAATGTTGCAGTTCTTTTCATTGTGGGAAAACATTTGGTGGAGGAGACAGAAAAAGCACTCCTTCAATAATAACACCAGCAATGCATTTGTGAAAAAAATGGCTACAATTTCAAAGTTAGAATTGGCATTTTACTTGCCTTGGCCTTATTGTTTAAAACTCATGGCAAAACATGTCCTGCTGGTGCTGTAGGACTTCAGTTCATTTGTGGCTGTCAGTTCACAAATTACTTGAAGTGCTGATCATTCTCAGTTGTTACAGATAAATTTGCAGGTATTTTTTTTCGATGGCTCTGTTATCTTAAGAATAGTTAAATATCTCTTCCTGTCGAATGCAAAAGATTCACGTTGTGTTGCTGATGTATTGAAAATATTCAAAGTAAAGTAATGGAAAGAAGGTCCCAGGATTAAGACAGTAGACCCGTTTTAGCAGTCTGAGTTCAGTTCCTAGCTTTGCCACCTTGGTTTTAATCACTCAATCCCTGTTTCCCTTGCAAAATAGACCTCATAATGCTTCTTTTCTCTGAATATTTGTTTTGTCTATTTAGACTGGAAGCTGTTCAAGACATGGATTATGTCTTATGACACTGCTCACTTTATAGTTTTCATAGATTTCATAGATATTAGGGGCTGGAAGGAACCTCGTGAGATCGAGTCCAGCCCCCCGCCATAGACAGGAAGTCAGCTGGGATCAAGTGACCCCAGCAAGAAAACCATCCACATATTTTCTGAAAGAGTCCAGAGTAGGTGCTTGCACCACCCCGGGGGAGTCTGTGCCAGATCCTGGACACTCGCACCATAAAGAATTTTTTCCTTTTGTCTAGTCTGAATCAACCTTCCTGGAGTTTATGGCCACTAGACCTTGCTATCCCTTGGGGAGCTCTGGTGAACAGCTGTTCTCCCAGGTCCTGATGTACCCCTCTTATGTAATTGTAGGCTGCTATCAAGCCTCCCCCCTGGAGCCTTCTCATCTCCAAACTGACGAGTCCCAAGTCTCTCAGCCTCTCCTCATATGGCCTGCCCTCCAGGCCTTGGATCGTACAAGTGGCTCTCTTCTGGACTCTCTCTAGCTTCTCCACATCCCTCCTGAAGTGCAGGGCCCAAAACTGGATGCATTATTCCAGTTGTGGCCTCACCAGGGCCAAGTAAAGCAGGAGGATTACATCCCTGGTTTTGCTTGGGATGCATCAGTGGATTCATGCCAGAGTTTGGTTTGCTTTGCCAGCCACAGCATCGCACTGGGGGCTTATATTCATCTTGTTGTCAATCAAGACCCCCAAGTGTCTTTTGGTCACAGTGCTAGTGAACACCACTTTAGTAGTATCCTGGTCTTGATAGAGCTCCAATTTAACATAATTAATAATAATAATAGCGAACTTCCTGTTTATCAACTCTTAATTTTATGACTGCAGTCCATTGACTTAAATAGTAGGAGGTTTGGCTCTTAAATGAACTGTAACTCTGTGCACTGTGGGTGCATCTACATATTCATTAATGTGCCGTAGTTATGGTACATTAAGCTTAGTACCTGTAATTACAGGTACCAACTTAATGTGCTGTAATCAGTGCTCCTGCAGTAGCACCGGCGCATGCTTTTTTTGTGATGCTAATACTCAGTAGACTAATTCTACCACACATTAGCGCATCATCACATTTTTTTGCCTGCTGTGCTAATATGCAGTAGAAGTAGTCTACTGTGCTTGTAGTGTCTTGTGTAAGCGCTCCCTCTTTCCAGATCCAGTTCCATTTGGACTCAATTTTGCTAATTGAATAACTACTACAAATTATTAAGCCCAATGAAGGGATCACTGAATGAAATTTGGTGGTATTTGTTATGCAGAAAATCAGCCTTATATAGTGTAAATTTATAAAACTATGGGGTCTTTTCCATTTTTCGCTTTTGAAAGAAATTATGAGCCACTGATCTTCCTTGTACCATTATAGTTTCTTGCTATTCCTTTGCTCAGGCAAATATCTATAGTAGGTTTCACCTGAATATGAAGCTTTGGGGCCTTTTGCTATTAGTGGACATTGGAGTCAGGAGTGGACTGGCCAAGTTCGCCGATGACACCAAACTTTGGGGGAAAGCATCCACGCCAGAAGATAGGCGGGTGATCCAGGCTGACCTGGGCAAGCTCAGCAAATGGGCAGACAAGAACCTGATGGTGTTTAACACCGAAAAATGCAAGGTTCTCCACCTTGGGAGGAAAAACCTGCAGCACCCTTATAGGCTCGGCAGTGCTACGTTGGTTAGCACTACAGAAGAAAAAGACTTGGGGGTCATCATTGACCACAAGATGAACATGAGCCTCCAGTGCTATGCTGCGGCTAGTAAAGCGACCAAAACGCTGGCTTGCATCCATAGATGCTTCTTGAGCAAATCCCGGGACGTCATTCTCCCCTTGTACTCGGCCTTGGTGAGGCCGCAGCTGGAGTACTGCATCCAGTTTTGGGCTCCACAATTCAAAAAGGATGTGGAGAAACTTGAGAGAGTCCAGAGGAGAGCCACGCGCATGATCAGAGGTCAGGAAAACAGACCTTACGATGACAGGCTGAGAGCCAAGGGACTCTTTAGCCTGGAAAAGCGCAGGCTCAGGGGTGATCTGATGGCCACCTATAAGTTTATCAGGGGTGACCACCAGGATCTGGGGGAACGTCTGTTCACCAGAGCGCCCCAAGGGATGACGAGGTCGAACGGTCACAAACTCCTGCAAGACCATTTCAGGCTGGACATAAGGAAGAATTTCTTTACTGTCTGAGCCCCCAAGGTCTGGAACAGTCTGCCAGTGGAGGTGGTTCAAGCACCTACATTGAACACCTTCAAGAGTAAATTGGATCCTTATCTTGCTGGGATCCTATGACCCCAGCTGACTTCCTGCCCTTTGGGCAGGGGGCTGGACTCGATGATCTCCTGAGGTCCCTTCCAGCCCTAATGTCTATGAAATCTATGAAATCTGCATCAGCTCCATCAATGCTCAAGTCTGCAGTAGCAGCTCATGCTTTCCAGCATTTCCAGGAGTGTTTACCAGGAGATTTTTCTTCAAATAAGTCATGGTTCTTAGTGTTTGTATGTCCCCAGACACTTGATGCTCTTATATGCATTCTGGAAATTTGAAGATTATTTTCTTCTTAGAAAAGTGAGATAAAAGACAAAGAAAATAATCTGAAACCCACCAGAATGTGCATGAAACCACCAACCCAGAAACTTATTTAAAAAGTAACAACAACCCTTGATTATTTCAGCTCTGTCCTTCCTGCCCCCGGTCTTCTGTCTTCTCTTCCTGTCATTGGTTTAGGCACAGTTGTGAAAGTCACTTCATGCAGAGGAGCCAACAAAAAGCATGCCTTAGCTGAGCTTTCAAAATCAACTCTTGTTATAAAAATTAATTTCAGCCAGTAAGAGCTAAGGCTTCATCTCACTATATAACAGTAAGTTTCAAGTACAACCAGGTCTCTGTAACACTTACGTATGAGTTCTTTCATGTCTACCTTTTCAAAGATATAATTGTTTGTTCTCCCTGGTCTTCTGGAAGGTCATTCTCCATTCTTAGTTAGCTGGACCATTGTGTCACGCTCTTCAAATTGCCTTAAACATGTCAGTGATACAACAAGATAGATGCAGAAGGCCTTCAAAGTTACTGATATGCTAAGGGACATTGAAATATTGTCTCCCTGCCTGAGGAGTGTTAAAAGTTTGGTGTCTTGGTTGTCTGCTGTTCAGTTTTGACAAAGCAAAATTCATGAGGAATGGGTAAAAAATTCCACTGGGTTTTGTTTCTGTGTTCTTCAGTTCCCTTTTCCAGCAGCTATTTGAAGCTTCAGGATTATATTTAGCCCCTAGCTTGTGCTTGATTGTGAAGTTGGCACTTGTACACGTCATATAATCTTTTAAAATACTTTTAACCAGTGTAGATGCTTTTAGTGATGCATTCCACGCCGCCCCCCCCAATATAGCAAAAGTACTGTATTGCTCATTTTCATTTCCTGTTTTTCTTGAAGTGGAAAACAACTGTTACGTTTTCCAAAATTCTTTTCATTTTCCAGTTAATACAATTTGCAGTTAGTGACTAATTTAGTGGCCCAATTCAGATTCTTATATACAATTTTCACATACATGTTCAGATGCAATCTGTAATGCTGTCTTGTATTTTGCCTGTAAACACCAAAGAATGAGTCCTACTCTGACCTCAGTTGAAACTGTTTGAATCCAGGGTGTCTTCATTGATAGGGTTACCATATTTCTGTTTTCAAAAAAGAGGACACCTGTCAGGAGGGAGGGTGGGTAATGTGATTGTGGTGAGACAGTGATATGCCTGTGCCCTGCCCCTGCCCCTCACTCCAAAGCTTCAGCCCCACCACCCCTGCTGCTACCCTTCACTCCCAACCCACATTACCCCACCCTCCAAACCATGCCGGTACCCCTCACTCCTGATCCCCTGGAACTGTGCTTCCGACCCACAGTCCCCCCCTCCCCCCAAGTGCCCCTCACTCCCAAGCCACAGCACCCCCAGCCCTGCTAGTGCCCCTCACTTCCAACCCACCACCCCCTGCTCCCCTTAGCCCTACAGCTTCTCCTGTCCACCCCACACCTTCGAGCAAGGGCACCAGCCCTGATGCTGCTGGCTGGGCCACACAGCTCCCTGCTGCCCCAAAAGGGCCCCCCACCCACCCACTTCCCCAACTGGAGGAGCAGGCATGTCTCCCTTGACCTCCTGCCCTGCTGCAGTGCCAGAGCCCAGACAGCTTCCCCCCAGTGCTGGCAGGTACCCACCCCTCTCACACATCCATCCCCTCCACACACCCTACTACACACACACACAGATAGTCGCCAAGCCCTGGCCCTCCAACACCTGCCCCCCGCATAGACTTACCTGCATGCAGCTGCCAGGGCTGCTCCCGCCACCTGGCCTGGCTACATACCTGGCTGCATGCCCTGTCTCCAATTGCCTTCCCCCCAGCTCCCCCTAGTCCCAAGCAGCTCCTTGCTAGGGCAAGCCAAGAAGTACCAGAAAAAACTTTGATGCTGAGCAGACCAAATCCCAGACAGTTGTTGATACTTAAAAAGCTACCCAGACAGAGATGGAAGGACCCAAAAAGACTTCATGTTTAGGAAAACCTGGATGTAGGTAACCCTTTTCATTGAAATCAAAGGAGTTCTGCCTTCACATCAATGTAAGATTAGAATCTGGCCCAGTTGATTTTCATAGATTTTATAGACATTTGGGCTGGAAGGGACCTCGGAATATCATTGAGTCCAGCCCCCTGCCCCAGGGACAGGAAGTCAGCAGGGGTGATAGGATACCAGCAAGATAAACATCCAAATATCTCTTAAAGGTGTTCAAAGTAGGTGCTTGAACCACCTCTGGTGGCAGTCTATTCCAAACCTTGGGGGCTGGGACAGTAAAGAAGTTCTTCCTTATGTCCAGCCTGAATCGCCCTTGGTGGAGTTTGTGACCGTTTGTTCTTGTCATCCCTTGGGGCGCTCTGGTGAACAGACATCCCCCTGGATCCTGGTGAGCACCCCTGATAAACATATAGGTGGCCACCAGATCACCCCTGAGCCTGCGCTTTTCCAGGCTAAAGAGTCCCATGGCTCTCAGCCTTTCATCAAAAGGTCTGTTTTCCTGACCTCTGACCATGCACGTGGCTCTTTTCTGCACTCTCTCAAGCTTCTCCACATCCTTTTTGAATTGTAGAGCCCAAAACTGGATGCAGTACTCCAGTTGCGGTCTCACGAAGGCTGAGTAGAAGGGGAGAATGACGTCCCAGGATTTGCTTGAGAAGCATCTATGGATGCAAGCCAGCATTTTGCTCACGTTACTAGCTGCAGCATCATATTGAAGGCTTATGTTCATCTTGTGGTCAATCATCCCCAAGTCCCTTGTTGGTAGTGCTAACCAACATAGCACTGCCGCGCCTATAAGCATGCTGCAGGTTTTTCTTCCCAAGGTGGAGAACCTTGCATTTTTCAGTGTTAAACGCCATCAGGTTCTTGTCTGCCCATTTCCTGAGCATGTCAAGGTCAGTCTGGATCACCCTTCTATCCTCGGGTGTGGATGGTTTACCCCAAAGTTTGGTGTCGTCGTTGAACTTGGTCAGTCTGCTTCTGATACCAATGTCCATACCATTAATGAAGATGTTGAATAGTATAGGCCCAAGGACAGAGCCTTGAGGGACCCCACTGGTCACAGGGCACCACGATGATTGACTTCTATCAACCACCACCCTTTGGGTCCGACTGCAGAGCCAATTCCCCAGCCAGTGGATCATGGTGAAGCCGAGGCCACAGTTGGCCAGTTTTGCTAAGAAGTGATCATGGGATACCACATTGAAGCCTTTTTTAAAGTCAAGATATACGACATCAATCTCTTCTCCCTTGTCTAGGTGATAGATCACCTGGTCGTAAAAGGAAATAAGCAAGACTTGCCCGCAACAAACCCATGCTGGCTACCCTCAAGATGTTGCCATCAGCCAGTCTGTTAAGAATGGCCTCTTTGATAATCTTTTCTAAGACCTTCCCTGGGATAGAGGTCAGGCTGATGGGCCTGTAGTTTACCGGATCCACTTTCCTCCATATCCTTCATTCTTTGGAGTTACAAAATTCATTTCCACAAAGCTATGATCTGTTTTAGCTTGTATGACCACTAACAATGCACTTTCAAAGTAAAACAACCCTACCGCTTGCCATGAAATTTTCGAGGGTGACAGTCTCTCTTAAATTTATGTTCTGCATATAGAGCAGGTCTTCCAACTGAAGCCCATAGTAGTGGGAACCTTGTTAATGGGAAGTAATTTCATGTTAATTAGTAGCATTTACTCAGTACAGTTGTGGACTCTTGCTGCAAGCCCACCTGCTGTGATATAGAACATGAGGAGCTGGTTATACATTAGCAAATAAGGCTGTGATAGAAGAAATATTTCTTTCCCTAGAAAAGTAAAACTAAAAGTACAGTTAAAATCATTAGAGCTTTTTAACAGATTCCCATTGGAAGGAATCAAATAATGTAGTGACCTAACATTTATTTGTCCACCTTCATGTTAGCATGTTAGCTTTCTGCCAAAGGAAAGTACCATGATTTAACCATTTGTTAAAGCACTTTCAGTGGTAATTGTTTCTTTGGAAATGCTGCAAAATAGAGTATTCTGGAAACAGTAATATTTCATGCCATGCTGGTGGAGGGCTAAGGTGTCTTTTTTGCAGCAAGTTGCCAATGGCAAACTATGAGTTAGCAAAAAGGAGCATAAAGGAATTAGTTGCAAGGGATAGCTAAAACACTAGAAAAGAGACAGTGTATTGTGTAGAGGCAGGGAGAGTTGCAGTGGATCTTTGCCAGATATCTCTAGGTCACCATTCACTTGAAGCTTTAGAATATGTACACTGAGCCCTATGCATTGCAGGTCAGGTCAACAGAGTTACACCATTAATGCATATGCCTATTATTCTTTGTTCTTTAATATGTCATATTCTTTTCTTTCTCTGCTATTTCAAGCTTTCTGTTCTTGCCTTCTTTCAAGGCCCTGCACCATAGACCTGCCCCCTACTCTATCCTCTCACTCTAT
Source organism: Crocodylus siamensis (assembly GCF_052110815.1). Classification (NCBI taxonomy): domain Eukaryota; kingdom Metazoa; phylum Chordata; order Crocodylia; family Crocodylidae; genus Crocodylus; species Crocodylus siamensis. Next base: position 399,267,106 of record NC_143395.1, read on the forward strand.
CCATCCATTCATCTTATCACTTCATTCATCACTTCATTTGATCTGTCCCCTACACTTTGCCCCTGTGACATGTTAGTTGTTATCTTCAATAAAACTTACCTGCATTTCCTTCCATACCACCCCTATACTTTTACAAACAGGGCTTCTCCTCCAAAAGATCCACTTCTATCATGATGCCTTCATGAGAATGATGGCAAGGCTGTAGGTAACTGGGCATAGACTGTATAACTTTATTTATAAAAAAGATTGAGCCATCATTTTGTTAGCGGGACATTGTTTACAAGGTTGAAACCAAACAATATGTGGCTACTGTTTGCTTTTCCCTTTTCCTCTGCCTGTCATCTCTCTGTCATGTCTTTTTAGAGGGGAAGCTCTTTCCTAACAGGAGCAAAGCATGTAAATACCTGCCTATTTTAAATTTGTATTTAAGTCTCATGGACATGCTTATATGCTTTGTTGAACAAGCATGAGCTTTGGCATCTACTTAATTCTCTTTTGCTGAATGATTTGCTTAGGGCTTATAATCTATTGGAAATACTACTACTATCACTACTTCTACCACAGCAATTACTACTACTACTGCTAATATGCTAAGAATCCCAAATTGTACTAAATTTTGGGCGCGTCTACACATGTGCATTTAATGTGTAGTAACCAAAATTACTGCACAGTAAATTTAAGCCAGTGTAAATGCACATGTAGACACCCTCTGGTCTGTATTTCTATATGACATTTGCTTTTTTTATTAGACTTGAGCGCTGCTGTCCTTCTGTGACATATCATAGCAAAAATTGGTTTACCATATCATTCTGATTATAGGTTGACCCTACATATAACTCACTCCTTTGTTTTCAGTTTCAATTTTAAGAAAACTAGGTTTTTCCCTTAATGTAAATCAGTAACTACAAATAAAGACCCTGAACTGTTACTGTGCAAAAATCCCACAAGAGAATCCAATAACAAAGAAACGAATGAACACAGTTAAATGAACAAAGGTGCTAAAAAAAAAGCGCCTGAATCAGGGGTGACTGGTGCCTCCTGAGTCTGGGGGGACACAATTTGTGGGTGGGCTGAAGTTGAGGGCCCTGGGGTGGGTCAAAAGCTCTATATCCAGTCCTATACTTCTGTGCCATGGCTTAGTGCCTCCCCTGCCCCCCCCCCCCGCAACCCGCACACGCTGTTGGCCTGCGTGAAAAAAAAAACTGCCCCATCCTGCGCAGTGCTGAGTTGGGAGTCAATCTCAGGGAAGGGCATGTGCCTCCCCCTCTTACCACTTGCTTGTGCCCTGAATTTTTTGCAGTGCAGTTCTTATTTTAGTATTTCTCATACATTTAACTGAATGAATTGGGTCCTTGGTTATTTGATTTTCCCCTGGGATTTTTACTGCAGGCACAAAAATACTGATAGTACAAAATTCAAGACTGCTGGGGCCAGTTCATAGGTCAGACATAAATTGAACTTTTCTATGATTTTTTGGAGAGAAAAAAAGGTAGATTTATATCCAGAGCATTACAAGATTTAGTTAATGAATAATTATTTCCCAAATGATTTTGCAACCCTAGCTAGGTATCACTTGAATAATTGTTAAGCTTTTCAAGTGGATAATAAAAATAAATGGAAGAGAAAACAACCCAGAACAGTAATATAGAGTGAGACCTATTCTCCTCTGGCTTGAACGGGCAGAATCAGGAGCAACTCCACTATAGTCAATAGAGCACATCAGTACAAAGGCAATGTTACTAAAATTGGGAATTAAGGCCAGAAATGCTAAAAAGGCTGAAATGTGATGCAGTGTAGGTCACAGCATTTACCATTACTTGGTATTACTGGATTAAGTAAGGACAAAAAACCAAAACTGTCTGCAGTGAGAAGGATAGTGGGAGGTTTACTCTACACATCTCCAGAACAGAAAGGAAAGATAAGAATGCCTCTTTTGGTCCTGTGTGGGTTTACCTTCAGGACTGGGTTCATGAGATTCTCCCGGTCACACGCTTTTGCTTCCAAGGGAGCAAATGGGCAAGGAAATGGGTGAAGCTGGGCTTGTCCCAGCCAGCAGATCTCAGTGGGTATGTGTGTAGATGTGAGGGTAGTTGTAATCTGCTGTCACTATAGGCTGGTAGCAAATTGCTCCCCTCTGAGCCAAGGGGAAGCAGAAAGATAATTGTGCCTCAGAGGGATTTCTAAGGTACAGTGTTTTCTGAGGGTAGTCCCAGGGTAGTCACAACGTAGACAACTCCTCCCGCTCCCCTAGCTAGCCCATAGTTACTTCTCTCATTCCAAAAAATGAACCATTCCCTTTGGAATGAACTTCTTGCAAAGCACCCTTTTTGAGTCCACATGCTGTACTGCCTGTTGGTGCAGAGCCTAGTGAGGGATAATATGAGAGTGAGAGTATGGAATTACTCCAAAATAATTGGCTGAAATATGAAGTCCCAGAACATAGGGAGATAGGAAGCAAAAATATAACTCCAGACAAAAACCTACAGCATCATTTAATAGTTTGAGTCCACATCCAGGCAACTGCGTAATATAAGAAAATTCTTCAATAGTGGTTGTTATCTAGAACATCCTACAGGCAGACAGTGGTAATGGGACTTAGTAACCAATTTACTAAAGGTGATGCAGTGAATCACTTGGTATATCAGTGCAGTCAGACCTTAAAATGCACATGTGGGCAGAGCAATAACTGGATTGTAGTAATGGATTTATACATTACATTCCCTGCAAAGTATCACTTTTCTTTAAAGTGCTCTTTAAATTGTATTTAGGAAAAAAATATAAGGAAATTCACAAACAAAACCTTTTGCAACAGGGACACTGAACTGCCAGCACTCTTAAGAACTCTGAGTAAGACATGCAAGCTTAGATGAAAACACACTCAGCACTTGCACAGCATCTAGCAGTAAATGTGGGAAATGGAGAAATTCTGGATGCAGTGAGACTTACCAAGCTAACTCTCTTATGGCATCAGTCAGCAGTCAGTCCTTGTGATTGACAATAATCCACAACACACTTACAGACTCGGCAGTGCTACGCTAGCCAGCACCTCAACTGAATGAGACCTGGATGTCATGACAGCAGGCTGACCTGCTCCACCAGGCTTTAAACTAAGCTTGTTGGGGGACGGGGAGACTACTGCCACTGCTGGCCTGCTGAGCAACCCTTGCAAAGCCAGCAGGCCAAGGCACTTAAGGGAGCCCACCCCTGCCCCAGCCCTGGCACAATCCATGGGCAAGGCAAGAGCCCCCAAGGAGACACTTGCCTGCCTGTACACAAATACCAGGAGCTTGGGAAATAAGCAGGAGGAGCTCATCCTCCTGCTCAATACAAATAATTATGATGTCATAGGGATAACGGAGACCTGGTGGGACTCCACCCATGACTGGACCTTGGGTATAGATGGCTATACCCTGTACTGGAGGGATCACGTAGATAAAAGGGGCAGGGGTGTAGCTCTCTATGTTAAGGAAAGCTACGTGTCCCTGCAAGCTGATGTTGGTGACCAGGGTGGACGACTGGAGACCCTCTGGGTTAAAATCCGTGGGGAACACGGCACAGGGGACACAGTCATGGGAGTCTACTACAGACCTCCCACCCGAAGTCCTGAGCTTGACCAGGAGTTCGCCCAGGAACTGACTGAGGCCACATGCTCTAGGACCATGGTTGTCATGGGTGACTTCAATTACCCAGACATGTCGTGCGAGGATCGCTCAGCAAAATCCGAGCAGTTGCAAAGCTTCCTCTCGTGCGTGGAAGACCTCTACCTGACTCAAGAAGTCTATGGGCCAACGAGAGGCAAAGCACTGCTCGACCTGGTACTGGCTACTGGGGATGACCTAATCGGTGACCTAGTGATTGATGGGAAGCTGGGTGACAGTGACCGTGAGCTGATCACCTTCACCATCCACCGTAAAGCCGGCAAGTCAGCAACACGGAAGTCCTTGACTTCAGAAAAGCTGACTTTGACAGGCTCAGGAGGCTTGTCAGTGAGGCCCTAAGGGACCATGACCCCAGGGCGAGGGGAGTTTCATAGATTTCATAGATTTCATAGACATCAGGGCTGGAAGGGACCTCGGGAGATCATCGAGTCCAGCCCCCTGCCCAAAGGGCAGAAAGTCAGCTGGGGTCATAGGATCTCAGCAAGATAAGCATCCAATTTACTCTTGAAGGTGTTCAGTGTAGGTGCTTGAACCACGTCCGCTGGCAGACTGTTCCAGACCTTGGGGGCTTGGACAGTAAAGAAATTCTTCCTTATGTCCAGCCTGAAATGGTCTTGCAGGAGTTTATGACCATTTGACCTAGTCATCCCTTGGGGTGCTCTGGTGAACAAACGTTCCCCCAGATCCTGGTGGTCACCCCTGATAAACTTATTGGTGGCCAGTTGTGGCCTTGGTTCCACCACAATCCGCTGGCTTGGAAATTGGCTCCATGGTCAGACCCAGAGGGTAGTAATTGATGGCAGTCACTCATCATGGTGTCCTGTGACCAGTGGGGTCCCCCAAGGCTCTGTCCTTGGACCCTTATTGTTCAACATCTTCATTAATGATGTGGACATTGAAGTCAGGAGCTGACTGGCCACGTTTGCCGATGACACCAAACTTTGGGGGAAAGCATCCACGCCAGAAGATAGGCGGGTGATCCAGGCTGAACTGGACAAGCTCAGCAAATGGGCAGATGAGAACCTGATGGTGTTTCACACTGAAAAATGCAAGATTTTCCACCTTGGGAGGAAAAACCTGAAGCATGCTTATAGGCTCAGCAGTGCTACGCTGGCTAGCACTACAGAAGAAAGAGACTGGGGGGGTCATGATTGACCACAAGATGAACCTGAACCTTCAATGCGATGCTGCAGCTACTAAAGCGACCAAAACGCTGGCTTGCATCCATAGATGCTTCTCAAGCAAATCCCGGGTTGTCATTCTCCCCTTGTACTCGGCCTTGGTGAGGCCGCAGCTGGAGTACTGCATCCAGTTTTGGGCTCCACAATTCAAAAAGGATGTGGAGAAACTTGAGAGAGTCCAGAGAAGAGCCACGTGCATGGTCAGAGGTCAGGAAAACAGACCTTACGACGACAGGCTGAGAGCTATGAGGCTCTTTAGGCTGGAAAAGCGCAGGCTCAGGGGCGATCTGATGGCCACCTGTAAGTTTATGAGGTGTGACCACCAGGATCTGGGGGAATGTTTGTTCACTGGAGCACCCCAAGGGGTGATGAGGTCGAATGGTCATCACGTACTGCAAGACCGTTTCAGGCTGGACATAAGGAAGAATTTCTTTACTGTCCGAGCTCCCAAGGTCTGGAATAGCCTGCCATCAGAGGTGGTTCAAGCACCTACATTGAACACCTTTAAGAGCAAACTGGATGCTTATCTTGCTGGGATCCTATGACCCCAGCTGACTTTCTGCCCTATGGGCGGGGGGCTGGACTAGATGAACTTCCGAGGTCCCTTCCAGCCCAAATATCTATGAAATCTATTTAATCTATAGACAACAAAATGAACATAAGCCACCAATGCAATGCTGTGCTGGCAGAGCTAATCAAACACTGGCATCCTCATGCTCATGCTCTACTCAACCTTGGTGAGATTACCACTGGAGTACTGCATCCAGTTCTGGGTGCTGCACTTCAGGAAGGATGTGGAGAAGCTTGAGATAGTCCAAAGGAGGGCCACAGGCATGATTAGAGGCCTAGAGAGCAGGTCATATGAGGAAAGGCTGAAATACTTGGGACTGTTCAGCCTGGAGAAGAGAAGACTTAGAGGGGACTTGGTGGCAGCCTATAAGTGTATCAGGGAAGTACATCAGGGCCTGGGGGAGCAACTTTTCACCAAGCCCCCCCAGGGAAGGACTAGAAATAATGGGCACAAGCTGATTGAAGATTGCTTTAGACTAGACATAAGAACAAAATGCTTTACAAGTCAAGTACCGAGGTTTTGGAACAAGCTTCCCCCTTGTTGCGAGGTGGTATAGTCACCCACCCTGGCGATCTTCAACAAGCATCTTGATGCCCATCTTGCTGGGGTCATCACACCCCAGAGGTCTTTCCTGCCCAAGTGCAGGGGGGCTGGACCCAATGATCTGTAAGATCCCTTTCAGCCTGTAATAACTATAAAACTAAGAGCTTTCCTGAACAGGGATGGATGTAAGCACTAACATATGTGACTTGGAACCAAAGGCCCATATTCAAAAGAAGACTTAAGTGCCCTAGCACTAAATATTCCAATACCTAATTTTTGGAGCCACCTAGTTAACTCAATAACCCTCAGTTAGCTCCCTTAGTTAACTCAACCTGGCTCCCATAGTTAACTTAACAGATCCCAGTTAGCTTTTCTAGATAATGAATAGGGGCTCCCTAGTAATACATGGGGACAGTTAGGTGCCTCAAAGCAGGATCCATGAAAACAAAAAGCCTCCTAAACTAGCCAACAGGAAATGCTTATGACTTAAATTCCTGCTCTCTCTGAACTTCAGAGCCTTGCTTAGTAGTAACAGAAGACGCCTTACTCTGGCAGTTATAGCCCAAAACTTCTCCTGAATGCAGGTGCCAAAGGCCCTTCGTTCAGGAAGACAGCTGTGGATCCTGTCTCTTAAAAGGAAGGTTGACTGTTGTGGCGTCAGTATTTTCCCTCCATTATACAAAGCTCAGGCAAAGGCACTCGGGATATGTCAGACCTAGGTTTTAGGCCTTTCTCAGCTTGAGACAATTCAAATCACATCTTGGATCTCCTAGAAGAATGCCTTACTCACCAGGCTATCGGACAGGCTCTGTACAAGCATTTCCCCCAACCTCATTGAATCTGTTCCTTATTTATACAATAGCTTTTAAGAGTCACTAAGTCAGAGAGAGGGAGCAAGTTGATTTAGACAGAGATGACCTCCTGAGATCCTTTCCAGCCCTACTTTTCTATGATTTTAAGACTTGCTGAGCTGGTAGGGCACTGTCAAGCCTGATTTGATTCTGGCAATGTCCAGAAGCAGCTCTTCAAATGCCAGGGGATCTGTAGTGTTGAAAACTGAGGAGCCTCTGGACGTTAGACACCTCCAGGGTGGCAGCTAAGGATCACAGTCTACTTGGGGTCTCCTTTTACTTCCGTCCCTGCATTAGACATTTTCAGATGATGGGGAAGGATCAGGACCCCGTCTTTTGTCCAACAGTCTTTTGGTTAAGGCCCTAACCTAGGGAGTAGGAAACCTGGGTTCTAGGTCTCATCAATCTAAGGAACTTTAAACCTACATGTCCCATTTGCCATGGAAGTGCTGTAGCCATCATGCTGTGCGTTTATGGAGGCTAGGGACTCCTTAGGAAAGCTGGCCTAATTGCTGAAAAGAAATACAAGAATCATTAGAGCCAGGAGGAAAGCAAGCAGGAAGGATCCTCTCTCTCTAGCCCAGTGAAGAGGGCACTCCCATGGCAGGAAGGGAGAGAGAACAGGGTCTACTTATGCAGCTTGCTTTAATTTTGGATTAAATGCAAAAACAGCATAGGGAGCAGAGGTAGAACACTGCTTTAAAATGAGGAATAGAGGATTTTCTCAACACTGCCTAGCCCCTGCCCCGGTGATTAGGATGCTTGTCTGAAAGCAAGAGATGTGTTCAAATTCCCTCTCCCTGAGTGGAGCCTATAACGAAGTCTCCCACTTTCTGTGAAAGTGCCCTAACCACGAAGTTACCAGACAATAGGTGTGCTGGCTGCCGTCTTCCATACCAGTGGCTTCTGACATCGTGTCATGATTCAATAAGATCATGAATTAGGCCAGGGCTGCCCAACTCCTAAGCAGGGGGTCTCATCCCCTGCAGGCTGCACCAGTGAGGGCTGCACACTGTGCAAGCCGCATTGAGGCAAGCCACAGACCCCCCAGGCTCCGTGCTGTGCCTCAGCTGTCCTTTGTGCCTATGTGAGTGTCCCACACCCCCAGCTGCACCATGTGTCTGTGCAGGTACTCCTCCTCATCGTGGACCCCCAGCTTCACTCTGATTTCCCCATGTCCCAGAGGGTGAGGACAGGAAACAGAAATTAAAAAGAGAGAAAGAACACAGAGAGTCTGGCTGGTTTTGCAGCCAGAGTGATTTGGGAGGTTGGCCAAGCGGGAGCCCAGGGGCCTCAACTTAAATCTTCATAGGCCTTGTGTAACCCACAGGCCATCAGTTGGACAGCCGTGTGTTAAGTGATTAAGTCTGGGTAGGGGTTTGGTTGATGAATCACCCCAGGAAGGAGATGGGATTTCAGAGACACGTCCTATCACTTGGCCTATGCATCCTTCTCAGCCTAGCATGCTGTGATCCTGACAGAAAGACACTTATTGGAAAGTGAAAGGGTTATCCATTCAAGGCATGGACACTACGGATACCTATCTCAGGGTTTTAAAAATCTGCTAAGAGGCCTAAACACACTTAAATCTTAAGTGAGACAATGCCCAGCAACACTGTGATTAAGTGTCTTTTGAATCGGGGCTTTGGCCCTGATATTCTGCCTAAATGCTAGGTTGGGCATGTGTCTAAAGTCTCATTTTGCACCTAAGCCAAAGTGCTTTCCAGTACATCTCCACCCTTTTAACTTCAGAAGTCCATGCCCCAAACCACAACCATTTATATTTAGTATAATCTCAGCTTCTCCCATATTTGTATACTGAAAAGTCCTTGAAGGTCACTTATGAACCTTAACTAGAGTTCAGAGTAGGTTAGCTGAGCTTGAGAAGCTATCCATTAATGCATTATGCTGCTTGCTTTCCTGCCTCACCATTTTCTTTCCTTTGACCTTGGACCTTTTCCTTTCCTGTTTCTCAGATTTTTGTGTTTTTTTTTTCCTGGATTTCTCTAGGTCAGGTTTCCCTGGGGAACTAGCTCACAGCAGAGAATTGCCTGACTAGTGTCTTCTGCATTGTACAGACTTGTCACCGGCATTTTCACAGCTGTCATCACAGCCTTAGACTTGTGATGTCTGGCATCTGGAGAAGGAAGCTCATTAGCAATAGCATTTTGTACAAGCTCTCCGATGAGCTGTACTTTTTAAAATACAGGGTGGGACCAAACTATTTCCTGAATGCCCTCCCACTTTCGCCCAGTCAATAGTCTCACTTGCACTTGCTGTGAATTCCTTCATACACTCCTTGAATTGGAAAATTCAGGAGTTTTCTGCTGAATCTGCCCCAGAGCTGTTTTTATAGAACTAGACTTTTAGATGTGATCAGCACCCAGTGGCTCCCACTGAGAAAGAGAAGATGCCTAAATGGGAGGTGTGTCTTTGGGAGGAGCAGAATAATAATATGCAGCAAGCTAGCGTTCACTAGCAAGTTGTTCCAGAGAAATGTGATGATGATCATAGATCTGAGTCAGTATAAACAGACAAAAGTCATGCTTTGGTTATTGGGGGAGATTCTGTACTGCACCTTCTAACAAGCCAAAAGAAGCCTCCATTGTATCATCCAGATTCAAGACTGTCTTGGGCCCCAGAAGCTGCTCCGGCTTTTCACAGCCTCCTCTGACCAAGGTATGGGCTGCACCACAGACCAGAATCCTTGGAGCAGAGGGTAGGGGCACAGCCTCTCTCATCTAATCAAACACATTTACTTGAAATCAAGACAAGGGATTTTTTTTTCTTATTTAACAATGGGGGGAAGCCCCTCATCTTGGCTTGAAATATGAGGTGGGGCAGGGAAAGCAGCTGCTGCAGCTCTAAGTCTGGCCCTGGCCCTGGCTCTGGCCCAGGGCCAGGATCAGACCTGCTACTGCTGCCTTTCCCCCCTACTGCCCCTGCACCCCCCTACCAACTCTCTGCCACTGCCTCCCTGCCTTTACCCCTACAGGCTTTGCCCCCCACCCTCCCATCAAACCCTATACCTGCTCCAGTTTGGGATAAGGGAGCACACAGTTGCTCCAGCCCCAGTTTGACTCAGTAGGAGTGGCAGTGGCAGTAGCAGCTTCAGCCCAAGCTCCAGCTCTAGCTCCAGGGCCTACTTGAAGATGTCATTGCCACAGCTGCTGGACTGGACTGGGGCCAGAGCAACTGTATGCTCCCTGCCTTAGGCTGGAGCAGGGACAGAGCCCTGCCAGAGACAGTCTGGGGGGAAGTTGGTAGGCAGAGATGCCAGATGTGGGGGGGAGGAATGGAAGGGAAGAGGCTACAGGGAGTGGCAGGCAAGAGTGTGGGCCAGGTGGGTGCAGGCACAGGAGGCAGGTGGCAAGGGATGCAGGAATGGGGGGCCAAGTAGCAGTGGGGCAGGTGCCAGGGGACAGTCACCCCAGGGGGCCTGGTGCTAGGGTGTATGGCCACAGGGGGAAGGCAGAAGCCAGGGGGGTCAACTGGTGGGGCAGACAGGTGACGGGAGGGCAAGGTTGAGGGAAAACAAATGGCAGGGGTCAGACTTCTTAACTCCCGTTACCACCTGCTTCCCCCACCTTGCCTGTCCCCCTGCCCTTCTTGCTCTACTACAGTAGTGGGGAAAGGAAATGAATTTAAGATGACCCTCCAATAATTAAACTCAGTGTATGGAAAGTTATAAAAAAATTGTACATTTTCAAAGTATAGAATCTAAATACTGTGGGGGAGGGGTCATCTTAAAATCAGGGTTGTCTTGGATTCTGGTAAATATGATATTCATTTCAGTCCCTGCCAAACAACCTGTGTAGCTGAACAGTCATGGTCAGCAGCATGTCATATAATATGAGTCCTCAAGACTTCATTCTTCATTCTTCTGTTTTCGAATGAAGACAAGCCCTCACCTTTCTAATGAAGACAACCTAGACAGGTTACAAGGGTGGGCGGACGAGAATAGGATGGGTTTCAACACAGACAAGTGCAAGGTGATGCACCTTGGGAGGAACAACCGGCACCATACCTACAGGTTAGGGAACTCCTCTCTTGTCAGCACGGAGGCAGAAAAGGATCTGGGGGTCATCATTGACTCCAAGATGAACATGGGCTGGCAGTGTGGGGAGGCAGTCAGGAAGGCCAACTGTACCTTGTCATGCATCCACAGATGCATCTCGAGCAGGTCCAAAGAGGTGATCCTCCCCCTCTATGCGGCACTGGTCAGGCTGCAGCTGGAGTACTGCATCCAGTTCTGGGCACCGCACTTCAAGAGGGATGTGGACAGCATGGAGAGGGTCCAGAGGAGGCCACTCATATGATCAGGGGACAACAGGGCAGGCCGTACAAGGAGAGGCTACGGGACCTGAACCTGTTCAGCCTCCAAAAGAGAAGGCTGAGGGGGATCTTGTGGACTGTTATAAACTAGTCAGGGGGGTTCAGCAGGCATTGGGGGAGTCCCTGTTGCCCTGAGCACCACCAGGAGTGACCAGGAATAACGGTCACAAGCTGGCAGAGGGTAGGTTTAGGTTAGATATCAGGAGGCGCTACTTCACAGTCAGGGCGGCTAGGGTCTGGAACCAACTTCCAAGTGAAGTGGTGCTGGCTCCTATCCTGGGAGGTCTTTAAGAGGAGGCAAGATGAACACCTTGCTGGTGTCGTTTGAGCCCAGTACTCTTTCCTGCCATGGCAGGAAGTCAGACTCGATGATCTGCTCAGGTCCCTTCCAACCCTACTAACTATGAAACTGTGACTTCAAAAAAGCCTTTGATCTGGTATCCCATGATCACCTCTTGGCGAAACTGGACAATTGTGGCCTTGGTTACATTGTGATCCACTGGCTGGGAAATTGGCTCCGTGGTCTGACCATGGTTGTAATTGATGGCAGTCACTCATTATGGTGTCCTGTGACCAGTGGGGTCCCCCAAGGCCCTGTCCTTTGACCCATATTGTTCAACATCTTCATTAACGATGTGGACATTGGAGTCAGGAGCTGACTGGCCAAGTTTGCCGATGACACCAAACTTTTGGGCAAAGCATCCACGCCAGAAGACAAACGGGCGATCCAGGCTGACCTGGACAGGCTCAGCAAATGCACAGATGAGAACCTGATAGTGTTTAACACTGAAAAATGCAAGGTTCTCCACCTTGGGAGGAAAAACCTGCAGCACCCTTATAGGCTCGACAGTGCTACGCTGGCTAGCACTACGGAAGAAAGAGACTTAGGGGTCATGATTGACCACAAGATGAACATGAGCCTGCAATGCAACGCTGCAGCTAGTAAAGCGACCAAAAGGCTGGCTTGCATCCATAGATGCTTCTCAAGCAAATCCTGGGACTTCATTCTCCCCTTGCACTCGGTCTTGTGAGGCCGCAGATGGAGTACTGCATCCAGTTTTGGGCTCCACAATTCAAAAGGGATATGGAGAAGCTTGAGAGAGTCCAGAGAAGAGCCATGTGAATGATCAGAGGTCAGGAAAACAGACCTTACGACGAGAGGCTGAGAGCCATGGGGCTCTTTAGCCTGGAAAAGTGCAGGCTCAGGAGTGACCTGATGGCCACCTATAAGTTTATGAGGTGTGACCACCAGGATCTGGGGGAATGTTTGTTCACTGGAGCACCCCAAGGGGCGATGAGGTCAAATGGTCATCAAGTACTGCAAGACCGTTTCAGGCTGGACATAAGGGAGAATTTCTTTACTGTCCGAGCCCCCAAGGTCTGAAACAGTCTGCCAGCGGAGGTGGTTCAAGCACCTACAATGAACACCTTCAAGAGCAAATTGGATGCTTATCTTGCTGGGATCCTTTGAGTCCAGCTGACTTCCTGCCCTTTGGGCGAGGGGCTGGCCTCGATGATCTTCCGCGGTCCCTTCCAGCCCTAATGTCTGTGAAATCTAGGCAAATCTAAACAAGTGCAGTCTTAGGGGCAATCTGATGGCCACATATAAATTTGTCAGGCGTGTACACCAGGATCTGGGGGGACAATTATTCACCAGAGCCCCCCAAGGGATGACAACAGTTACAAACTCCTTCAAAACCATTTTAGGCTGGACATAAGGAAGAAGTTCTTCACTGTCCGAGCCCCCGAATTCTGGAATAGCCTGCCAGCGGAGGTGGTTCAAGCACCTGCTCTGAATGCCTTCAAGAAAATATTGGATGTTTATCTCTTGGAATCCTATGACCCCAGCTGACTTCCTGCCCCTGGGGCGGGGGGCTGGACTCAATGATCTTCCGAGGTCCCTTCCAGCCCTAACGTCTGTGAAATCTGTGAACCTTACCTTACCTGAGCTCTGTCCATGCAGCCAGTCCATAGGATAAAGAGATGACACCCTCGCCTCCCATATGAGTGATGTAATTTACTCCAGTCTCTAGAAGTTGGATCCAGCTAAGACTGGCATCATGCAATAGCAACAGAAGCAAGAAACAAAAACCACAGAGAGGCTGTTGTAATTGGATGAAAGGAAAGTGCTTTGTAGACATAGTCAGGAAGTGAGACAAAAGATACAGAGCTGCTTTGGGAGGTGGTAGCACTTCCTATATTAACTTTACCTGCCTTCTGGCACAGGTCAGAGCGTAATGCAGTCATGAAATGTGAAAACTGCTGTGCAGGACAGAGAGCACTCCATTCTGCATTCCCACTCAGAGCAGGCTGAATTTCTATCTTATGGGAAATTCTAACATTTTGAAGAAGTGCTCATTCTGAACTGGAACAAAACCTAGAATGTTCAAAATTTCTCACAGAACGGATGTTAGGTACATTTTGCTGTCTAATTTAGAAAAGCCAAAATATTTTCTTCTCAATTTTCAAAAAAAAATGGAGCAGCTGCTTAACAAGAACTTATACAGCTCAGGGCATCCCCTGATTAGGAGACAAACCAGGAGGACTCCTGGGGTGCAGACATAAGTTACCTTTGTTGTCCAATCAGCCCCCTGAGCACGTTCTACAGCCTTGCCATGACATACCTGTATAGCTGCAGAGTGCATTAAAAGTGGCTGATCGTACAACAAGTGAACCCTCATCAAATGAGAGATCAGATGAAGGCACTCCACTTTGGAGCATCTTAGGGAACTTCTATTCCCTAGGGTCAATCTGCCGTGTGATCGGGGCTGTCACTCCCTACTGCTGTCTGCAGGAAAGGAGGGTGAGAGAGGAGCAGGGGAGTGATCCATGGACTGGGGTTTGCCTGGCCTGAGCTGGAGGGGGAGAGGTGGATTGGAGTCCCTCTGCCTCACACCCCTCCCCTAGACCTCCTCCTCCAGCTCAGGTCATGCAATGCCCAGCCTGCAGATTGCTCCCCCTCCTCACTTCCCTTCCCTTCCCTTCCTGCAGACAGTACTGGAGCTTATTAAAATGCTCCACCAGCCTTGCTGTCTTGTGTATTCAGCACCCCTGCATTTCAAAATGGCGGTAGGGTGCTTTAACTAAAGCTCGATGAATAGGACTTTTGAAACACAAGATGCTAAATGCACAAGATGCTATGGGAGTTTTAATCAGACCTGCTCCCAAGAGCCTCTCTAATTAAAACGCCCCTCCCCGCCACCCTGGAGCATGCATATAGATATCCTGTAAGCCTGTGCTCTCTCTGCAGCCTAGGGTAAAATTAAGCAGTATATCAGGCAGGTTTGTGACAGAAACTGGCCTGTATTTCTATGGAAGTTTGTCAAAACTTAACTGGTACCATGAGAGTGCAACTGCCTGGATACAGTGCTGCAAGGCCAATAAACCTGGTCCAAAGCCCTGAAGTCAATAGGAGTCTTTCTTTCCCTTGAATTGCAAAACTCTGGATCAGGCCCTAGACGAGAGATCGTGAATGTAGCTAGACGCCTTGTTACCAGTAGACGAGGGCTATACTGAAACAATAGTGATTACCAGGGATCCTAGTTTTCTCTGATAAAAAAAAAAATCCCCAAGTTTTGGAGTAAGAAAGTAACCAAAGTGTGGATTTTGGGTTACTTTTGAAACCATCAATTCTGAAATCCCATGCCATTATTCTGAAGTACATGCACTTTGAAATTAAAAAAATAACCCAACATCCACATTTTTCCATGATTAAAATGAAACACCACTAATATAGATATAGATATATAGTGGTATTTTATTTTAATCATGGAAAAATGTGGATGTTGAGTTACTTTTTCAATCCAAAAACTGTGGGGGGGTCATCAGAAATAAACAGGATCCCTAGTCATTACAGACATGCCTATTCTCTGCTCATACCTAGCTCTTTTGTTATCTTGTGTACTTGTACGGAAAGGACTGAGTGCATAGGCAGTATAAAGCTCGTTTTACCTATAGTCTTACTTGAATTTACACGTAGCCTCCTTACACTGGAATACAAGAGTCTTGCACACTATGCTGTGTGTTGTATCAGACCCTTCAGGATCCTTATGGGTGACCACAATGCAAAGTAGAAAGCCTGGTGAATGAAGAAAGATTTTCTAAAGAGACTATTGTAGAAGATTAGTGAAGTGGAAAAGTGGAGCAAAAGCTCTTTAGTCAAGCCTTTACCAAAAAAACAATCCTGGCTGCTGATACTTACTATGTAAATATACTTGAGGGGGAAACAATAGAGCATTTATTCTTTCTCTTGCTTAGGACAGCATTTCAGAAGCTGAAACCCATCATTTCCAAATGAGTCACTGCAAATTAGCAGATTTCAAAGGAGCCACCATGAAGTTTGCAGCAGGTGGAGTAGACTGCAGGGGTGGGGGGAAGGGACGAATAAAGACAACATATCTTTCCCTTCGTAGTTCATTCACCAAGTTTAGCCAAGTCAGTTAAGGAGCCTTTTTTTGTATGTAACAATGGGAGGCAGTGAAGTCTGGTGGTTATACAGGAATTGGGAACCAAGAGCCTTGAGTTCTAGATCTAGGTTCTGAGCCTCTATTCTCTCTTAATTCAAACAAAAAAAAATCTGCTTTTTAAAGGAAAGGTAATTCATCATTGGAGCAAAACAGTGAAGTACATGGTCATCATTTGAACTCCTAGAATCAAAAATCTAAACAATGTTTTACTTCATCCAGGTAGGGATTGATTGAAACATTGGGTGAAGTGTTGTTGTTTTTGAGGGTTTTTTTTCTTTCAGTTACTGCATTAATCAGGAAACTAGATGACCCCAAAGGTCAATTCTAGTTTTAAAATCTGTATTTAAACCTCAGGGCTAAGTACAGACAGTCAAAAAGCTCAAAGCTGAATTGATTAGATTGAGCCATTAAGCAAGTAAACAGACATTCACTTTTGATTCTGGAAATGCAGCCACATGCTTGCAGTGGCCCAGGCCAGAAGCCGGGGGGCAGTAGAGCATGCTTGCCTGTTTGGCTGGAGCAGACAACTTAGGTCACAGTTAGCCCACCCACCCTGTGAGGTGGGGGCAGGGGCTTGCAGGGGAAAGTGCAAAGCATCCTGAATTGCTGGAGGACTGTAGCTGCGAGTCGCCACCACAGGCTCCCGAAGGGGAGAGGGGAATCCCTGCGGGTCCCAAACCCTGGAAACAGACCCCTGGCGGGGGTGACTTGCCCCCTGCTGGACAGCAGGAGCAGGAGCCAGGACTGCGGCTGCAGCTGCAGTCGCGCAAGCGTGTTACGCCGGCTGTTTAATCAGCTGTTTCCCGCGCGGGGAACAGCTGGACCAATCGCAGCAGCCATACCAGCTGCGGCGGGAAAATTGAAAACCCCCCCGGAACCAGGGCGGAGGGGGAGCTGGGGAGAGAGAGTGCTGGTGGACAGCACACTAGACATGCTGAGGCTCCAGTGAGGAAGAGGAGCGGCACAGCCTACATGGCTCCTGCAGGCCACACAGGGGAAACTTTTGAGCCCCCTACAGGAGGCAGAGGAGGGGAAGCCCCCAGCTCCCCACTGAAGGCCAGCTGAGGGAAGCTTTTAAGCTCCTTGTAGGAAGCAGGGTAGCGGAGCCATTTGAATCCCCTGGAGGAGGCCAGGGCCAAGGAGGAAGCTCCACAGCCCTCTGCTCCTCAGGGGAGTATTTCTTCTAAAAAAAAAAAAAAAATGGAAAAAAAAACCCAAATCAAAGAGCCTAGAGAAGGCGGGTCAGGCTTCAAGGCCAGCTGCACCCACCCTGAGAGGGAGGAGAGCCAGCTGCATCCACGCCAATGTGGGACTCCACCCGGAGCAAGCCAAGGGCAACCCCGCAGGGAGAGGCCCTCCCAGGAAGATCTTCACTGAACCCCCCTCTCTAAATAGTTTAACATCAAAGTCGTGGCAGGCGAGTTGAGAGGTAGGGCTACACACCCGGCAGGCCGCGCAACACGTCAGGCCCCAACCATCACAGGAACTGTGAATTAACTTGAATTGTCGCAGGCCTGCTCCTAGGAAAAGGTACAGGTGTCGGTTGCCAAGGCAACCGCAGTTTGGTCAGTTGACCAGAATGGGGCAGGGCCTGGCCTATAGAAACAGCCCAGGCTGAGGCCAAGCAGGCAGTTCCCCACTAACATCCAAGGGAGAAGGAGCTCTGTTAGAGTAGGCAGACTAGAGATGCTTGAGGGCCTGAGCAGCTTCAGCTCGAGGATACTGGGAGGAGGAAGCCCTGGTAGGGGTTTGGTTGATGATTAGCTAGGTGGCTTAGAGGTTTACGTTTAGCCAGGAGGCTTAGTTCGAGTTGTAGCCGATTGGCTTACGTTATTGCTTTTGTGGTTACACCGGAGGACCGGGTGAGGCTAATAGAGGTTGGAGGAGGCCTCATAGGGGCTCCACGGTGGTGTGGGGACCCCGGTGGCAGAGAGGGCACAGAATTTAGGGGTGCACGGACCCCAGCCCCGAGAAGGGGCACAGTGCATTGGGGGGCCAGGTAAGGTCGAGGCCGCCTGAGCCCCACAGGAGTTGTAGACCCAAGGAGGGGATTTAGGGGCCAGGCACGGCTACGGCCACCTGAGTCCCAAGCGCAGAGAAAGGCCCTAGTGCGGGTAAAGCCCCAGGGAGGGCGCACAGGTGAGAAGCCCCAGGGAGGGGATTTGGGGGGCCAGGCACGGCTATGGCCACCTGAGCCCCGATTGTGAGGCAGGGCCCCAGTGCGGGCAGGATCGGTAGAGAGAGCCCTGGTGTGGGCACAGCTGCGAGAGAGGCCAGGGAGCGTCTGTGGGGAGTGCGGGCAATTGTAAGGAAGGAACAGCCAGGGAGCGTCTGTGAGGATGCAGGCCAGTGAGAAAGAGGCCGGAGAGCCTGTGAGGGCCTGGGCCCAGGGAAGATGAGCCCAGGGAACCCGTGAGGAGTCAGGGGTGCCCGTGGGGGCACAGGTAGGATTTTGACTAGACAACGTCCGGTACATCTGAGAGGCTTGGGGCATGGTATCAGGTGTGGTAGGAGTCATGCGTAGCCCTTAGGGCTTTAGTGCACGGAGTCAACTAAGATGGGACACAGACTGGGATACATCAGGGCTACTGTGTCCAAGGGGTCGAAAGGCAGTCTCCCATAGCACTAATAACATCAAAGACGTGGCGGGTGAGAATGAGGGTGCATTGACACCCACTTGGCACGGTAGGGGGCGCTAGGAGAGATGATGGCCGCTCCTAGGACCCCGCCCCTTGACATGAATCTAGAGGGAATTTGGGACAGAAGTTCAGTAAACTGATTTAACCTAAATCTGATACTACATCCATACAGGTTTATCTTATACTGGTTTCAGCCATCTTGAAAGCAGTTTATGTGTACTGAACTCCTGTTGTACTACCGATTTGAACCAGTTTCCAATCACTTATACCGAGTTATGTCCCTAGCCCTGCAGAGCAGTTTTAGATTAAATCTGAGGAGAAACTTACTAGCAGCAAAGAATGGAATAAGTTGCTTGGGGGAATTGTGGCATCTCCTTCTTTAGAGGTTTTCAGGAAGAGGTTGGACAGGCATCTGTCTGGGATGTTTTAGGAAGAGTGTATCCTTTTTCTGCACAAGGAGTTGGATTAGATGATCCCAGAGGTCTCTTCTAACTTTATTCTAGGAATCTATACATCAGAATTTTATTTCCCAGTTTATAACCCAAGTTTGTTCGAGACTTGATCTTCAATATCCTTAGCTTCAGTGGACTTCAGATGATGCATTTGGGTTATGTAAGCTCCTGTCTGCTTCTGCATCATTATAGTGATAAGAGCACCATAATAGTGTCATGTTATGAGTGAGAAACAATAATAACATTTCCAATTCTGACACTAACTTTTGTAAGGCCTTGATGAAGTCAAAGGTTTCTGTAATTCCCATTTCCCATGTGTGAAATGAAGCTGGGACTTTGTTAAGCACTTTGAGGACTCTTAATGAAAGGTCTTGTAATTAAGTATTATTTGCATGATGATAGTTATGATTAAAAGGTTGAGCACATGGTTATAGTGATTAAGCCGATTGCTGTTATTCTTGAAGCATGTGGTATAAAGAGAACCAAAAAAACTCTCAGTGGTGGACACAAATGATCCCTTTAGTCATTAAAGGAAATCCCAAGGTGACATCCCAAAGAGAATAACCTCAGTGGAGACCTTTGTAAAGCTAGTTATTACGTGATGGGGACAATAAAGGGAAATGAGGTTTATATTTGCTTATCCAAAAGGCCAACAAAAGTTCATAGATTATTCTTTACACAGATAAGCTAGACCTTGTGTAAACACTCATCACTGGAAAGTATCTGCTGTTTGTTTTCCTAACTTGAACCTTAGGGTAACCACATGCAGAATGGACGATGGTTTGTTCTTAATGAAATGAAAAGAAATGGTTTGTTCTTAATGAAAAAAAAGCCATGTCTTAGAAGATCCTTGAGCAGAATTAAGATGATCCCTGTTATTTATATTATGGGATACAGAAACTGATATAGTTAGAAAGCTTCCTTGCAGGGAAAAGGTGTATGTACTTAAGAATAATGGCATGGGATTTCAGGTCTACATCTTTCTCCATCACATTAGAGCAGAAATGTTTGCTAAACTGCAGTTAAGTGACCAGTCCCACAGCTCTGAGTTCAGTCAAACTCCCACTGAAGTCATACTGACTACTCAGGAAATCAGTAGGATGTCAGTGGGAGTTTTGCAAAAGTTAAGGCTGTGGGATTGGACTCTAAAGGTCATATATTGCATCATTGGAACCTCAAATGTAGGTGCTTAGTAGGTATAAATTGATGTAGCTCCTTCAACTGTGCTGATTTATATCATGGAACACATTTTCCAATATGACTTGACTGAAAAAATATAGTTTGGTCTGCAACTTGGTTATTCACTTATGTTAATTTATTTTTTCTTTGCTAATTAAAGTCAGATTTTAAAAAGAATTTTAGTGCTTAGTAATGCATATAGGTGCTTACTGGAATTTTCAAAAGCACTTAAGATTCCTATGTCCCAAGGCACCTAGTGCATTTCTGAAAATCCCATTAGGCACTTCTCTGTGTCTTTAGGCAACAAAATATCTTGAAACATCTCATCTGTAGTCTCTCAATCCAAGAATGATTCCAATTAATTGAGAACCATCTGCACATATTTTATGTTGGCCATCTTGTGTTGGCTTACACGCAGTATAATATATCAGTATGCTGCCCACACTTCTCTCTTTGTCAAGTCCTTCTGAAAGTTTTGACAGTCCTCCTTAGACTTAACTAAACTTAAGAGTTTTGCAGAAAAGTAGCAAATTGTTAAGTTTGAAACTCTTATTGTGTCTGGGAATTTCAGAGGCAGTCCAACAGAGGTGATCTTGCAACAGGTCCTTTTGTGTTAAAGCTTCTCATTCAAGAGAGTATAACTTGGTCTGCTGTCTACATACAATGACACTGTTTTATTTCACTGGTCATTCCCCTGCCTTTACATTTTTGAGGGAAAAATTTGCATCAGCAGGAAAACACAAGCCCCATCTTTTAAAGTTCAGCCCTTGATGCCATCAGTTTTTGTGACAACTTGACAGCATGATTTATTGCCACAGTAAGAGAAATAAATGGAAAGTTATTGTTTAACTTTAATACCAGGAGCTATTTGTTGATATTAAAATAGAATTTGTTAGCTCTGGTTAACTGCGGTGCTAGTGTGGCTTAATAGCATCAGGACTTGCCGATTTTCCTCCCATAATCAAGGAACATGCACATGATGCTCACACATGGTGCTGCAATTAAAAAAGGATGAGATTCAGTTTTGTTCAGGTTGTAATATTGTTAGAAATGGAATATTGTTAGAAATGCACAGCTTGCATCTTGCACCCGATAAGAAAGAAACACTGCCAAGGACTTTGTTCCTTTCCTAGCCTTGCCACAGCTTTTCTTATACTAAATCACAGACTCTCCCCCAGCTTCTCCCTAGCCTTTCTCATGCAGATTACAGAAGCTGGAATTCAACTGACTGTGTCCTTGAAAGGGGGGGGTTGAACTCTTGGTGACCTATAGTAGTCTCTGAGCATGCTTAATTAGCTGATGCATATTTACCCCTCCGCCCTGCATACTTAAGTAGTTAATTATACTACACATGCGATGTATGTAGTGATGTAACCACATGTATGCTTGTATGAAACGGAAGTGAGCTGTAAGAGTTCCTGTTTCTGCACACGTGCCCAGGAGGAAGAAGATAAATACAGCCTGCAAAATTCCTTGGTGGGTTCAGAGTAATCTGAGTTTTTGACTCTGCTCTGACCCTATTTGCAAATACACCTTTTGTGCCATCTAATGAGTGTGTGTCTGTGATTTTGGTGGCCTCCAGAGAAACGAACCGCTTTAAGCATCAATCTTTTGCCCATCTCCATGGTGTCTGAGCACATTATTTAAGTAGTCATCACAGAAGCAGAGGAATAAAAGATGGAGACTTTCCAGTGCTGAATTGATCCTAACAATATGTTTGTATGCTGTGATACAAGTGTTTTCTTGCATGTGGTGTGGTAGGGAGTGTCAGAGCTGATGAGTTTTCATATTTGAAGTTATGAAGTTATAGTATCATGAAAGGGATTCCCAGTTATGTGGTGCTTCACTTTCTACTGTTTCAATTCTTACCTTACTAAAGTGCCAGTTGCCATGATATTTAGATACCAAAATCCAAACAGTTTAAAGTTTCAGCTTTGTTCAGATACGAGTACTTTCTCATCTCTTCCTTAGGGGCTTTTATTACATAAAGAAGATACGAGGCCTGTGCAAAGCAGCTAGTATTCACTAGGATTTGGCTGATTTGGGGGACAGTGATTCAGTTAAGTGATTCAAATCACTGTCCTGAATTGATCTGGCTGAATCTGATTTGGAGATTTGGCTGCTGCTGAATGTGTGAATTTCTGAATTACCCAGGCCCATCCCCCGCCCACTGTCCCAGCCCGGCAATGGCTGCCCTGCCCACCCCAGCTCCGGCACTTTGAAAAAAAAAGCCCCACTCAGAGGGTGCTGCCGGGTGTGGGGGTGGTCCCTGCTCCCCCCCACAGTCTCACACTGCATGGGGGGCTCTGCCATGAGCCCCCTGACCCTCCCCGCTGTCCCAGCCCTCTCATGGCTGCCCCACCCTCCCCAGCTCCGGCCCTTTAAGAAAAAACCCCTCAAAAAACCCCATACTCACCAGTTCCTGCCTGGCAGGGGGCAATCCCCACTGACCCCCCCACTGCCCCGCATCATGCGGGGGTCTCTGCATGAGCCCCCCAAAGCCCCAAGGCCACTGCAGGAGCTGGTGAGTGTGGGGGGCCTGGCAGGGGTAACCCCATGGTCCCCTCCTCCCTCCTCCAGCCTCTTCTCCTCCGGCCCCTACTTACCTGCTCGGAGTCCGGCTTCAGCTCACTGCGGTAGCAGGCGGGGACTGCCCGAATCATCAAAGCTCTCCAAATCTTTTTGGAACATTCAGAGAGCTTCGAATTGATTTAGACTTTTTTATTGGTCACCTGATTCAATTCGGATTTGGAAATTCAGCCACCGAATTGGGCTGAATCTCCTCCAAATCAAATCAGCACCCAAAGCTTTGCACAGCCCTAGAAGATAACTGTGGGAGAAGGAATTAGTGATACCCTCTGTTAAAGGAAGGCCTGTGTGTCTTATATAGTGCCCTTTAAGAGGAAAGATACGAATAATACATGCTGATCTCCCATGGCTCTTCTAGGTATAAGTATGGGAATAGATCTTTGTTAGGGATATTGGTAGGGGTAGGATCTGAATGGCATCAGTCTTTACAGAGAATGCGTAATAGAAAAAAGAAAGTACAACCACGACATGTAACAGTGGACTAAACAAGCCATATCAAAAGCACAGTAAGGGACACAGTGCTGGCAGGGCAAATGGATGTGACCCTAAAATGCTTTTCCTTGTACAATCTCTGTGCTTGTGTGAACATTTAGGGTTTTTTGTTTTTCCTCCACTGTGTCTGCTAACAGTTGTGGCTGGGAATTTTGAAGGTGCGTAAAGATTATAGGCCTCCACTTCCCTTCAATGACATTGAAAATCCCAGTTCTTACTTACTGATTTTACAGGGAGCACAGGATTGTCTTTGATGCTATTGCATATTGAATGCAGATGGGGAATCAAAATCCTTCTAAGTAATGCTGGCTTGGTCACCAAGCCTTTTGCTCATGGAAGGCGTGGCTGCTCACCCCTGCTGAAAATCAGCCTGTGCTAAATTAGTGGGAAAGGGAAAATTCAGGAGCCTAGCACTGCTGAAAATCAGCCAGAAGTGCCTATTTCTGAGTTTAGATCCCCGCTGCAGGGTGCCCACATTTGAAGTCTATGATCTTTACATCTTTGCTGCACTTTCTCATTTGAAAAATAGGGATAGTAATGCTTCTTTCCTTCCAGTGGTGATGTAAGAATTAGTAATAATATGTCGATCTATGGTGCTCTTCATCTATGGGTTTCTAAAGCATGTAAAAAAGTATCAGTATTGCAACTAAGGCAGATAAGAAAGTGAATTGTTCAAGATCACACAGTTAATCTTTTGTATAACACCTTGAAGACATAAAGTGAAGGGCTACATAAGTGTAAAGTATCCTTACTGCAAGACATTCTGGGCTCAGTCCTAATCTTATTAGCAGTGGCTTTACAGCAGTGTAGGCTTGAGCAGATTTACTGATGATTTACAGTAAGCTAAATGATACTCAGAAACAAAACTTTAGTGTTTCAATTTCCTAAACTGGATTTTGTATTATAAGCAGAATCTTTTTCTTCCCAGTGTAAATAGAATGATGTTGTATTTAAACAATTAAAAAATACTGAATAGACAAGTAATGTTTGAGATAATTATGGGAAGAATTTTTTCCTTTACCTCGCTGAGGGTGGAACCAACTATAGCTTACTATTTGTTTGTTCTGTATTTATCTGCCACTGATTGTTATTCTTTAAGACTCTTTTGTGGTGTGTGCTGCTGGAGTACATTTGTAAAGCAAAATTAGCAAACAGAACACAGATGTTGCTCTGTATCCCATTTTTAGTCATACAAATTATAAAAAAATCTCCTCATGTAGTATTGGTTTCAGAACTGATTTTTTCAGTATGTTTTTGTTTATAGCAAATCATTCTTGTTTAAATAGCCCCACTACTGTACTTTTTAGGAGATATAAAAATAAAGGTACTCTAACTGGGTGCATGGTTCAAGGGGTGCAGCAGGAATTGCTAGAGTGCAGTGTGCCCAAGCTGTGGCCAGCAAGACTGTACCTACCCCGCCCCCCACCTCTTCTGCTGTCCCATGCTTGTTCCCCTCACCCCCATCCTTTTTCCAGGGCACTGACAGAGCTAGCTCTGAGGCAGCCTCTAAGTCTTTTTCTCTGCCTCCGTTCTCCATCTGTCAAAACAGTGGCATTTCCCAACCTCAAGCAGGTTGTAAGACCACTTGGATACTATTAAAATGTGGTGTCATATTGCCTCCATCTGGCCTCGTATAGGTGCTCTTGAGCGGCCTTCAAGCGTTCACTCAACTCTGGCCGAGGGGTATGTCCCCGAAACTGAGGTATTAGATCACACTTCACCCTGAGGGAAGTCCCGACACTTGCCTTCCATGACTTGGTCTTCTCCTTTTCAGTGGGGGGTCTCCTTCCCAGGGTTTCCTGCTGTTCCGGGCACTACCCACTGGAGGCGTTCTTGGGGCTCCACCTCCCCTGCACCCCAGCCATGTGCCAGCCCTCTGGATCATTGGATGGTGGGTTGTCGGCCTGTTCCCCAACTCGCCTATCTTGGATGGCCGAGAGGCGTATGATTGTCCCCGCCTTAGCGCCCAACCTTCCTCCGAAGCTCCTATCAATTCTGCCCAGATCTTCCTTTGTGACCCTGGACCCGTGGAGGGTCTTCCTTTAGTCACGACTCTGGGTCCCTCCAAAACCAAATGGAATGGGAAAAAAAGAAAATAATGAAAGGATTTGGGTGTGGGTTTCTGCCCACGCCACTCACAGGTCCGACGTCCATGATCCTCTTTGATCCCTCAATGTCGTCCCTTCTCCCCAATATGGGTGAGGCACTTTCAGGGGGTCCCTGTGCCACCCCTACCAGGGCTGTAAGTCTTCCGGGGACGTCAGCCAGAGAGCAACTTCGCTCTCCAATGTCCTTGTCATCTGTCCCGCCATCCCTTGGCCACTGGCTTTTGAATCTGCCGGGCGATGGGTCTTTCTGACATCATCCACTGGTGCCACTGCCAGCCGGCAATAAAAGCAACTGATGAACCGTGCCAGCGGCCCTTCTTGGCACAGCGCTCCCTTCCCTGCAGGAAGTAAGTATGCCCTCTTCTCAGGGCTCTTTCTTTCTTGCCCTGGGCGGGTTGCCCCTGCCTCGGGTCCTGCTGCAAGAGGCCACTCCAGCACCTCCGTTTTTATTTCCCTGGGACACATATAAAAACCTAAAATGAATAGTTAAGAAAAAAAATATGGCACACATCATGTAACTATGAGCACCAAGAAACTTCAAATTCTAAGTGTAGACTACATAAAGACTTTTGGTCTTGCTGGCCTTCTCTTGAATATATAACTGTCATTCTCCTGCAAAGTTAGTGAAGGAAAGTTTACTACACAACAGAAAAGGTGTAAGCATCAATTTCTGATGTAGAACCAGTAGAAGTCTACTGAACCCAAGGAGGCAGACAGCCAATTTTGTGGGCCAGTCCTGGGGCTGGCCACCATTTTCATGGGCTGAATGCAGTGGATCCTCCCCATGTCTCTGATTAGCCAAGGCACCCCAGCAGTCCCACC
The DNA here is from genome assembly GCF_052110815.1 of Crocodylus siamensis. Taxonomy (NCBI): domain Eukaryota; kingdom Metazoa; phylum Chordata; order Crocodylia; family Crocodylidae; genus Crocodylus; species Crocodylus siamensis. The sequence continues at coordinate 399,292,993 of NC_143395.1, forward strand.
CCCTGCAGATTAACAGATGGTCCAAAAATTGCAGCTTAATTGCTTACTATAAATGGCTTCCACAGGTTTAATCAAGGGATTGAGCCCACAGAAACCATTAATTTTGATGCATTATTAAGCAATCTAAGCATTTTATTGAACTCTAAACTGAAATGTATTATGAAATGCAGTTTGTGCTAGCTATTAAATGCTAGCATGCTGCATCCAGCATCAGTAGCTGCAGACATTCTCTATCTCTGTGGTGTGAACACTTGTCTGTACACTGAGATGGCTTGCTGAGCATCCACTGAGTTTGTTGGAATGGTGAGTCTGTGTTTTGCCAGGACGTAGAGGTGTGGAAACTGGTCACAGACAGAGTCCCAAAACACAGGTACAGGCATAGGTATCCAGCACTCTTTAACAAAGTTCATGTAAGCAGCACATTCATTGTCATGCTCTTTCTGTTATCCAGGGATTGATTTCAGTAGCTGAGGATCACAACGCAGAACAGGCACCTAGCAGGGGTCCAAAATGTGAACAGAACTAAGGAAGGAGGCAGCCAGTTGTCTGAACCAAGGTGGCAGTGATGGTATCCCTAGTACTGGTTCAGCCTCATAGTTATTTCCTGGAATGGTTCCTGTCTCCACTGGTTTTCACAAGGACAGTTTAACAGTTCTTGTGATGCCCTGTCTTCTACCCAGCTTATCAAATCCATCAGCTTGTTGTGTGCATGGTGGATTTCAGCCTGCCAGCCTTCAAACCATATTAGAAGCTCCATGAACCAGGTGGCAGTTTCAGTCACTAACATCACTTGATCTTGAATGTCACTCTGCCTTAAGAGAGCATGAAGGTTAAGCATGCACTATGTGCCAGATGTGATTTCAGACTCCTTGCTCACAAACTGCTGGTAGTACTGCACATGCTTGGCATGGTAGTGAACTGTGTTGAACCATGAATTCTATTTTGTGAGCACAGGCTCTGATGACAGTGGCATGTGAATCCCCATTTTGACTGGTGACGAACTCCCTGTACCGGATCTTACAGCCTGGACAGTGGTTGAAAGAAGGCTTTCTTGAAAGAGGACACCAGACTATCCACATTGGGGAATTTCGTGCATCAGATGTCATTTACTAAGACAGAATGTGTGCATTGCAGGTAATGTGAACTGAGTTGGGCAGCATTCCTTGGAGCACTTCAGAGAAGTGCACATGCACATGGCATTTTTGGACAGGAGTGCTGAGATCTTGTTAAATGCTAAGCCATAGTTGACAATTACCTTCACTATGGCTTGAGAAATGATAGAAAAATTGACAGAGGTGATGTGGACCGGCTCAATTTGAAACACAGGCAGGTTCCAGTCTGCCCAGCTCCCCAGTACAAATAAAATGTACGGCATATAGTTGTCCTGTAGGTCAGTGGCTTCATCAGCCACAATGGAGGGGAAGTCATACTCTGCCATGGCAGCCTTTGTAGACTGTACATGTGAAGCAATCACTGCAATGAGGTAGGATTGGAAAAGTTTGTTGGCACATGGAAAACTGCCAGCATTTGGCATGTTTTGGTTCAGGCAGTCCATTAACTTTGGGTGATCAAGTTTCTCCAGCAGGATGTTCACCCCCACAAAAACCTCCATGATGGAAAAATGCTGCGTCTTGTCTTTGCCAAGCTGCTTTCCATGGTCCTTTTACAGAATGAGAACACAGTTGCTTGTTTCTTGCTCTGACCTTCAGCCTCTACAACAGCCTTTTGTTTCATGCGTGCCTCAGACTCTAAGTGTCGGTCTATGCTGGTTTTTCTTGACACATCCAGAGTCACATCGCAAGTGGTACTGCTTCCCTCCGTGTGCAAGGTCCCTGCAGAATACTGCCTTACACAGTCCAGTGCTGAAACATAGCTGGCTGCCTTGGAGGTTTTCTTCTCAGGGTTCATGCTGAATCCTCCTCAGACTGTAGCATCCTCCTTTGGCTGCTTTAAAAGCCAGCACCAAAATCTTCTTCCTTCCCCGATTGGCTCTGGACTGACTCCTGGACTGTGCTTACATCACAGGTTCAGCCTCTGATTTGTTCCCTCCCCCTCTTCCTCCTCCCACGCCCACCCTTCCCCCCTGCTTCAGTATTGCAGAGCTTCCTTCCTTTTTCTCTGCATTGGTAAGTTTGGGTTGTTGGTGGTTTTTTGCAGTGAGCCTGCCAAAATCACAGAGCCCACCCAATTTTGCATTTTCTGCAAAAAATGTGCAATCATGATTTCACTAGGTCCTTAAGAATCAGAGACGATAATGAGTACTAATTACTTTTATTCCAGTAGCTCCTGCAGACCCCAGTCACCATGAATGCCCTACTGTACTGAACATCGGTTCCCATAGTAAAGGACGTTCCCTCCCACAGAATATAAGTGAGGGAGTTTTTCCTATTTTACACATGGGGAACTGAAGCACAGAGGTGAAATCAGGGGCCTCAAAGGCAAAACTCTCATCAGGATATATTAAACAGGTCAAGGTTACAAAGGAAGTGTGTGGCAGAACAGGTGTGGAAGACATTTCCCTATTTTGCCATACACTCTGAAGAAGGACATTGAAAGAACTACCTGATCTCTGCACATTTCAAAGGCATTTGACAAGCATTATACTCCCAGGACAGAAACATGGTGAGCCAATAAGTATAAAACACAGCTCCAAACTGGAAGTCAGATTTGTAAGCCTGGAGAACTGGCAGAGTCTTTGAGGAGGCCAGGATTGTCTGAGGTAAATGTTATCTTTCCCTTTATGGAAGTCCCTGTATCTGTTCAGTTTTTAGCTTTACTCCTAATGGTAATGCAACCCACAACTGTAAGTGGGTACCAATTCTAAGTCCATTTTTAGATAAGGTTTGTGGTAATAGCTTGAGAAAGCTATCTATGATGTAGCAACAGGAACAGCTTTAAAGTGGCCCAAATGCCAGTAACGCTCACTTTCCCAGCACACCTCCCTAGGTCTGGCCCTTTAAATGTAGTAAAGCTATGTGGCTGCAACCTTAAGAAGCCATTTTGCATTCTGTTTCTCTCTTCCACCTGCTAAGTACCTCTTTCATTTTCCCATCTTATTGTTGCACATCTAACTACATTTACCTAGAGTTACCAAACAGAGATCAAGCAGTAGCACCTCATTTCCTTTGGATTTCAGCCCAGATGGTCATTACCTCTGACATACATCTTCCTTTAAAGTAGCCTTTTAAAAAAAAACCTGATTCCCAAGCAGCAGTTTTGTAGTGTGCTTGTCTAAAGTGCCATTGATTTAGCTCCTGTTTTTGCACAGCCCTCTTCTATAAATTAGAGAACAGAAGTTGGAAAGATTCCTCTTGGCATCTTAAGCATCTTGTCTTAGCTGTGGTTAGTTCTTTCCCCGCATCTTGGTCTCCTCCCTCCTTTGTCTGTTTGGTTTCAAACTGTCAGCCCTCTGCTTTCTCTCCGACTCTGTTGTGCAGCTACAGCTGGTCTCAAACACTGTGAAGGGAAAGGATTGATAGAACATGATACTGAAAGCAGGAGAACAACAAAGTACTTGCCAAACTTGTCTTCACGGCATAACACTTCCCTAATAAACAGAAAGACAGACAGAAATCCTGGGACATTCTTTATTTGTTTAAATCAGCATACTAGAGGCTATTTGTTTTTTCTCCTTTCTTGCTGCCCCATATGACCATCAGATGCTTAGTTTATTTTTTAGCTTTAGGTGTCAATTGAAGAGCACTTAGGGGATGCTGGCCTTGTGGTTAAGGCAGTGACAGGGGACTTTGGAAATGTGGGTTCCTCTCCTGGCTTTATCAAGAACTTCCTATGTTGCACTTCAGAGCCAAAGCTAAGACCCATTATGGGTCTTTTGATTGACTTTCCAGAAATTTAGTTGAGGCATATGAGATGAAATCCTGACTCCTGTTGCAGTCAATGGAAGACTTGCCAAATTACTTCAATGGAACCAGGATTCTATCCCTACCAACTGGTGCCCCATCTTGCCATCTTAACATAGAAGGATGCTTCCTCATATCTTCATTTTGTCTGTTTAGATACTCAGAGAACAGGCAGGCAGGTACTTTGTGGCTGTTCAGCAGTGAACACAATGAGGCCTCGATCTTCTGTAACAGTACTCCCCTGGATAATGTGGTGAGGACAAACATTATCCAATAAGAATGAAGTAATAACAGAAACTTAGATATTTTGATTTGATGGTTGGTTTCTATTATCAGTATTTTTCCTCTTTTATCCACTTTGTGCAATGTGTATATGAAAAACATCAGCAGAACCCACTTTTCGTGTGTGGGTGTGCACATTCACATAATGCTTTGGGAACTTGCTGGGATTCCAGCAAGGAAGTTGAGCTCTAATTCCTCAGGGGACTCTGATTCTGCTCTTTCAGTCTGCTGAGAAGAAACATTTCATTTTTGAGCCTAAGTGAAAAGAAATGATAGAAGCCGTGCTGAAACCCTGGCCTTTTGAATAAACACTGACTTGATTATGAGAGGCAGTAAAATCACCTTAGGTTTGAGGGCTCCAGCTGCAGTGTTGAGCAATATGTTGAAAATAGCACTGCACAGACCTGTCTACGTGATCAGACAAAGCATTGCAAAGGCAGACAGCAGCCCATAGTGGAGAGGCTTCCAATGACAGACCACTTAAACCCCACTAAACCAGTAACTTGTACAATACAAGGTTCAGTGGCCTGCCTGCTGCCTGTTGAGATAACCTTTTAAGAAGTACATTCTTTTTTGTAGTCTTTTTGGCTGTGTTTTCCATAAGAAGGTGACAGCCTTCTCAGATATGTGCCTGCTGAACTGTATCACAAGCCCTGTCTACAATCTGCATGAAGGAAGTTGACCTGTGATGGGTAGTAGATACCAGCTACAGCTCACCTATGACTGGCCTAGACAGGGCAGGCTCAGGACCAAACCATTTTCAAGATGCAACAGAAAATTATGTCAGCCCCCCGCCCCCCCATCTGAAATAACTTGTGATATGAAATGGGGTGATCTATCTACAAAGGTATTGAGCAGTCTGCCATTACAAGGCAGTAATGCTAAGGAACCCAGAGAGATCATGTTGTTGACTTATTGGTCTTCTCTGGTGTAATATGATTCCCCACCCCCGCCCCCTTGTATTGTCAAAATGGAAAACAAGTACACAGAGTTTGAGCACCATTTCTTAAGTCTGGTTTTGGCATAAAGTATAAAAGGGATAGTGGGTTTTTTTTGTATTATGACAAGCTTTGGCCTTGCCATTATGGATAAGCCTGGGTAACATTTGAAGTGGGCCAGTACGGGGTGCTCCTGCACTGAGCTGCCTGCCTTACTGCATCCAGCCAAAAACCAAGCTTCAAGTGCCTCCCTTGGGGTGCCTACATATGGCCGACCCCATCCTGAAGCACACCCACAAGCCGCAAGCCTGAAATAGCGCTGCCACCACCCAGACTCCAGTCTTTGTCTGCGTCCTGTGCCACCTGGGATGCACAGACCCAGTAGACCTTGGGATCCTGGAGTGCTTCTATTACCCTGAAGCATAGAAAGTAGCCTCCCTTAGTCAGCCAAGCAAAGGGAGCAAAAAGGCGTGCCCAAACCCTCCCAAGCATGTACCACAAGGCTGGCTAATGGATGGCTTTATTGGGTGGAGAGGGTAGGCTTGGGGATAGGTACAAGTCAGAGAAGTATCAAAAGAAAATCCCAGAGCAAACAGAAATGGCGGGGTAGCCTTTTCACAAGAGACTAAAACACTAGATTCTAAATTCCCTGCTACATTTCATGTATGTTGCTCACAACTCCGTCCAGGGGATGATTGAGCCTGCTCTAGAGGCCGCATGGCTAGCTGGCTGTGTCCCCAAAACATGTCTTCCCCACTTCCAGGAAGAAGGGATCTTATATATCCCTGTTGTGATCTCATCACTAAGACCCCACCAGAAGCATTCCCTTTGGCAGCTGACTGGTATTTCCAAATGACTTAAGACTGGCCACATGAGAGAACTAGTCACATGACCTGCAAGAGTGGGAAACTGACACAAAGGGAGCAGGTCCCCCTTCCTCAGGAATGTCTCCAGCCCAGGTCACAGCCCAGTGATAAATGAAACAGATGTGGGGAGGGGCTGCCTGCTTACAGCAGAGGCAGATGGGGTGGGGGGGAGCATGATTCCTTCACAACATTAACACAGTGTTGCTATTTCATGGATGTGCTATGGTTCTGTAAAATTATTCTGTTACCTCCAGAGGGCCTGTTTTGTTATCACATGATTCCCCAGCCCAATATTTGTAGTACAAATGGGCCCAATAAGATTCCTGTTTCCACTGGACGAGGAAATATTACTAAAACAAATACAGCTGCTGAGTCTTGGTTAGTGTTTAAACCCTACAGGACATATTGGTCCATGGAACATGCTTTAGTGTAGACAAGGTTCTCTAGGTTTTGTGGCTGAATCACATTGGCTGTTCTCAGGCAATACCACAATACACTGCATGACACCTGGCAATAAGTATTTTCAGATTGCCTGCTTCTGAAGTAGTTATGTATGCAAGTAAGCCTCCCTTTCACTACTCACTAACTATTTTTGAGCGGGGAGCAGGGTCATTATGAAAAAGGTCATTATAAACACCCTCAGGAATGCTGGGATACTACCTTGGAGTCTGCCTTTTTCTAGTATGGAAGTCAGGGAAGGTGTATGAATAGACTTCATGAAGAGTAGATGTAGGCCTTTATTTTGTCTTCTGGTGACTGAAAGCATTAGTTGACCTGGCCCCAGGGGGCGGGGTTGAAACTCTTGGATGTTTCAAAAAATGGCTTGAAATGACAATAGTCACACAAGCTAAATTGTGGGGAGTTAAACAGTTTGCTGTTGTATATTAAGGTGCTATTTTTACAGACCTTTCAGCTGATTAATGGATATAATGAGCATTTTGCAGACATGAATAATGTCTTATAGGTAGTTATAAGTACATCAGTAGAAGGTGTTGTGGATAGTTATAAATCATCAGTGTAGGCAACCTATTGACCTGTGTGACTTTACAGCAATCAGTAACAACTGATGAACAATTAGAAAAAAACTTTTTATGCCTGACACCTTAGCATAATACTTGACAAATCTGCTAGAGGTTCTAATTAGCAGTCCTACTTAGCCAATGAACCACTTGGCCACTCTTTGGGTTTCCTGACTGGCTGCTGGAGAGAGCAGCCTCCCCATTTAAACCCACCCACAGCAGCAGACTGCAGGCTAGCCAGTAGTTCTTTCTGAAGGTCTGCTGTGGTAAGCCTCCCCTGGATGATGTTGCTCTTGGTTTTCTGACTTCTGACCCTGCTCAGCTCTGTTTCTGGACTGACTGTTTGGAAATTCCCTTTCACTTTAGTAACTCAGTCTCTGACTCCCGGACCTTGATTTGGTCTATAATTGGGACTCTGCTCAGTTACAAATTCTCCCTCTGTTTGGGTACCTTTGGATTCTGCATCTGTCTCGTGTCCTCCTCTGGTGGCCTAACTACTGGCCAGACCACGTAATGGCCCAGTCCTTACATCTAACAGCCTTGCAGTCCTTCAAGTATTTATGCACCTAAGGTGCAAAAAGACTAAATGAGGTGCCCAAGGTCATGAATCTTGTACAGGGAATGGAACTAGAGTGCCCAATTCTAAGTTTTGGGCTGTAACCATTGAACCATCCTTCCTCCAAAGATCCAGCCGGCAGGGTGGAAAGCTGTAAAGAGTTGTGTCCACCAACTTGCTTTCTCAAACACCTATGATCTCCTTCCTTGACTTCTTCCAAATCTCCCCACCCCCCATGATCCACATGCAAACAATAATTTTTTTAAAGTCATTAATAAGGGGATCCAGTTCATGTTATGTTAAAGAACTTTGTAACCTCCGGTATGTGGCACACTTTGACACACAGCTCAAGGTAAAAGATCACAGCTGCGCTTTTGAGCGTAGAACCATGCTTCTTTCAGTCTGATGCATTATATTGCTGACACAAGAAACTCCAGAGTGCCACCAGCCAGTCAGTACTTTCAGATGCTTCATAATCAATTTTAAAACCCCAGACATGATGAGGAAATGGCTAACTTCCTCCTATATTGTTTGTTATGTATTTTAAAATGTATACAGTACATTGAACAGCTTTAATCAGAGCAGTCCAGATGCGTTAGTCATATTTAAAAAAATACAGTACATACATAACATAATTGCAGCAGCAGCCCTAGGACTTAGTAGGGATGGAAAAATCTATCCTAGTCATCTATCCCCACTGTCCGTGCACCCAGGCACTGTCCCAAAAGTCTGAGATAGGCATGGGCTTTACATAGGGTACCCATGGATTTCAGAAGCTGGTCCTGGCTGGCTGTTGAGAATTATAATGGGTATCCTAGAAATGCAGGGGTGTAGGATGCTGTCTCGCCAGGAGTTGAAGCCACACAGAGGACCTTGCAGGTGGGCAGGCAGGCACTGCTGCCTGCCTGGCACGCCGCCCCACACCTGCCAGTTTATGAGAGCGTGGGGGGGGAGGGGAGAGGGCCAACATCCTGAATGTCCCAGATGAATGTCATGGATGTCCCAGATTTCCTTATGGTTAGCCAAGCTTTCCAGTGTACCCACATCTCAGACCTGAGCTATTTCAGACCATGTGCCCCCTTCTCCCCCATGGAGTGCATCCTACTGATGCTTTCCCTTTGTTTAAACTAAGAGGGCTCTGGTTTTTGTCTCAGCTGCAGCAAGATGGCACAGAGCGAGGCCATCCCTCAGGCTATTTAGGGCTTTATAGATAAGTGTCAACATCTCAAAATACTACCTGATAATGACCCAGGCAGCCAGTGCAGCACTTGAATCACTGGTAACATGTGTTGTCAGGCTGAAACTCCAATTTACAAGCGAGTGCTTCATTCTGCACTAGTTTCAGATGCCTGTCTTTATTTGACAACATGATCTCACTGGTCTAAAGTGAACAATGTCTTGGTACATTATATGCCTAGCTATGCAGGAAAACAAACACGGAGTACAAAGTGTCTGAGAGCCAGGTATTATTCTACATTGCAGAATCCTCTCTAGAAGGCTTGTGAAACTCCACTGTCTGCCTGAAGTTTGCTTGAAACTGTGCTGAGCAGGCAGCCAGTGCTATGGTCTCTAAGGGCAGCAATGGGCAAAGCAGTCTATTTGGCACCATTCCTTTAATGAGAACAAGGAGGCAGGTTGTAGAGTTGTTTTCAAACTAACAGATAGCAAGAAATCTAAAACAGGAAAGCCAAGTTGTGCAAGGCTGTACAGCATGTCCTGAAAAAGCAGTAAACATGATTAAAATGATTTAACATGGTGCAAGAAACAACTATTTTGCTCCCCTATTTATGCCCGTCCTGTACAAAGGCATCCTTATTATGCATTTTCATATGCTTGTTGTCTTTAATTCCTCTATAGGGATTACATATTATTGTTGTATTTTGCCTGCAGAAATGTTCTCTCTGTGCAGTTTTAAGCCACTCTCCCCTTCAAAGAAAAGGTCTTTACATCAGTTTTCTGGTTTGGCAGCTGAACGCTTAGAAGTAAAAGAGTTTAAAAAATACAAAAATGAGTTTTCATAGACTGCTTTGGTTAGTGCCTATAGCAAAGCTGTAAACATTTAGCCCACTAAAGATGTTCCCAAAGACTTGCTCAGCATGATAACACAGGGCTGAGAGCCAAGGGTGAGGTAATACAGTAATTACTTTACCAGCACAATAGCTGAGCCAAAAGCAAAATGCAGTCCAAATCACTTTAAATTAGAAGTGCTTATTGAACTTTAGAATACCCTGTCCAGGCTTTGGAGACCTGTTTTCTCTTTTCCCTAACCACACCACCAACCTGATCCTTCCATATCAATGGAGTAGGGAGAATGTAAAGAAATTCCACATAGACATAATCTCTGCAGAAAAAGTAAGTAGGGAGTTATGATGCCATATGCATTCTTACTATTTATAATATTAATAGCAGGCAGAGAGCTGTGTTTGCTTTTTTTTCATTGAATCCTAGCCAACACTAACTGCCATCCCCATGTCATTGGTTGTCTCCATGCACCAAACCCTTGGAGCCATGGGAAGGCAGCAAAGGGATTCCTGGATTGTTCCCTGCAGGGGAGGAGGGATAGCTTTTGTGTCTTATGGATTTTGTTTTCTGTTAAACTTCTAGGTGTCTGCTGGAAAGAGCTGCCATTCTGTGTTTGATTCAGCTGGAGCCTGTTGTAGGGGGCATGCACACAGTATCTTCAAAGTCTCTCATGCAGACTATGTTTGTTCCCCCTTTCCTTGTTCTCTTAGGATGAGGTCCTCATCTGAGTTACAGTAAATGGAGCTTTGCCAAATTTAGACCAGATGCAGAGCTGGTCCAAGGTATGCGACTAACGTTTGTGCATGGAAAGCATAAACAGTCCCCTTTTAGATTTTTAATCCTTTCCTAAAACTTACCCATTTAATTATAGGATGTAGCCTCCCTCAGCCTTTAGGGACTGCGGGCAAGATTCAAAAGAGGACTTTAGCACCTGAAGTGTTTTAGGGGGATTTTTAGATGCTTAAGTCCAAAACCCAATTCCAAATTTGTGATCTGGAAACCCCTTACTCAGCTGTCATTTAACCCTGGGGGCATCTAAGCTGCAAAGGGACCTTAGGTTTCTACTTTTAAATTCCCTGGGTGCTTGCAATAATGCCTGTGCGCACAGCCAGTACTGTCCCATTCTCCATTGTTTCCTCAGGTTAGGGGCTTGTTCCAGTAGGCGTGCTCAGCATACCTACCACAGGTGGACAGGATCAGGCTTTGCATAAAATAGTTTCAGCTGTATGTCTGAAAAGGAGTTATACTAGCAGTAGCCTCCTCTTGTAGAACAGCCTTGTGGTTAGACTGCTGCCACAGGAGGTGTAAGACTTGGGGTCAATTTCGCAAGCCCCTGACTCCTACTTTCTAGGACACTGCCTTGTCACAAGGCTGTAGGGCCATTGGAGGGAGGTCCCACTGCAGCTGTGCAGAAAGGAATCCAGCATTCATCTTAACTGTGCAGCCTAGTGGGTAGGCCACTTACCTGTATCAGAGGGTGATCCTGGAATCCAGTCTCTGCTCTCAGGCCTGTTTCTGTTTTTTGCATTATATTATTTTTGGCTAAAACAGAGAAACAATCCTGGGAAACATCTTGGCCCATGGAACATTTTCTCCCGCTGGATATTTATCCAGGCTACTTATATATGTCCCAGATGATGAGGGCTCCCCTCCTAATTCTTGGGAGTCTTTTATGATGTTATTCCTCAGGTCAGAAGTGATACCCTGCCTCAAACTTTCCTGTATAATACTTTCTTTGAATCCTTTCAAAAGGAGGAGAAAAAAATAGCCCAAATTAATTTCTAAACACTACATGTGCTGTAGCTGTGAGCCTGCCTGTGGTTGGAAGGGAGGTAGGGGATTTTACCTTCCTTTCTTCTGCACTGCCTACCCACACACATGGTGGGCATTGCCATGCTTTCCTGGTCTCTCTCAAGTGCCACTGCCACCAAAATGAAGCCTTCAGACAATAATACTGCAGGAGTGGAAGTGCAAATTGACTGTGCTGAAGGCATCAGTCCTGGAAGTACCCACTTCTGGAGGTGGCATTTCTAGGAATAATATTACACCACAGCTGTTCACAAGCTATTGTTTAAACTCTCAGGAGGCTGGGAGGGGGCAGAAGCAAAGTACTGGAAAATAAATCAGTGAAAATGCATTTTCTTTAAAAAGATGTTTTTGCAAATGGGAAGTCTGAAACAGACCAAGCAGCCTTGAATGATGAACCCAAGAGCTGCATTTTGAATGGACTGAGGGCCAGGGAGGCCAGAAAAGAGGTTTTTGTAGTAAGAAGGTTGAAAGGGAAGTGGTGCTCGCCTCTACCCTGGGGGTCTTCAAAAGGAGGCTAGACAGCCACCTAGCTGGGGTCATTTGACCCCAGCATCCTTTCCTGCCCAGGGCAGGGGATCGGACTAGATGATCTGCTCAGGTCCCTTCTGACCCTAGAAACTGAAACTATGATGAGGAACTGAGCTAGAGTTTTAGTAGGATGGGCTAAGAGGAAATTTGGGAATATTGTGAAAGATGAGATAAGATTTGGACATTGCTTGGTTGTCTGAACAATGGAGAAAGAGAAGTCTAATGATATTCAGGGTACAAGTGTGAACCAGAGGGAGCCTGCTAAAGTAACAGGGAGCAGTATGTGAAAAAGGAGTAGGTCTGGGAGGAAACACACACTGGAAGTTACTTCAGTCCCCTCTGCCTACAACTTTTTCTCAAATGGTTTACAATGGTTTTGCATTTGTTTTCTTAAGTAGAGCATGACAGTTCTTCCCTCATTCTTTGAAGCAATAGGTACAATATAGCTAATCACAATGGGTTTTTACTCAAAGCATGACAACAAGAGTTTGGTGCATGGTTCCCACTGAGTTTAAAAGGGAATAGGATGCTTAGTTCTCACAGTCCACTTGAAAAATCTCCCCTCTACCTCAAAAACTAAAATAAAATGAAATACCATCTCTAACACCAGGCTGGGACACTGTGTTCAAGCTAACTGGGACAGGAGAGTGCTTCATCATGTCTCCTGCACCTCTTTCAGAAGTAGCTAGGTGTTTCTCAACAGACTCCCATTTGGCTCAGGCCAGTGTGAGTTAGCTTGGGAGAACTAGCAGGGTCATGGCACAGGCCGGGATGTAACTGTGGGAATTTGATCACAAGGGTTCAGGGCAGTAAGAGATAAAGCACTTTTAAAACATTTTGCTCTGTTCCTTCTTCATGCATCACAAGGAAAATCTGGAACAAACTAAAGGGGAAGAGACAAGACAAAAGACAACAGAAGTGTTTAACTTCTCCAAAAATGTCTCATTTCTCTTCCAGATGGAGGGAGAGGAGCCAAAGTTGGCAGATGATTAGACATATGGGGGAAAGACAGAAAATAAGTTCACAACCAGGATTACTCACAAATATGGAAAAATATTTCACAAATGCAGTAGGTTTCTGCAGCAGTTTTGTACTGAACCTGCTATACATTTCAAACTTGGAATTCCTCTCAGTTTCTCTCCTCTCCCCCAACAACTATCCCACCCAATACATTGTCAAAGGTCCTCAAGGTCATCAGGGGGTGGACCATGACTGGAATCCGCTGCCATGTCTACAAGTTCTACTTACTTCTCATCTGTGCCTGGCAAATCTTGGAAATGAGGCAATGTAGCCCCTTTAGAACAACTCTGATGACCTACCAGCACTGCTTTCAGACTCTTTCTCAAACAAACTGGCTACAGAGATCTGAACAAAATAGTCTAAATTCTCTGGTGTCTTAGGGTTTGTCAATGCATAGAGTTGTCCCCAATTATCTCCACATGCAACACTCCAGTTTCAGAATAAGAAGTGCCTTGCTCCTTTGAAAGTGGGTCACACTAAACAGGAATAAGACTTTCTTATTCTGCAACAAAGATATCTACACAGGGAATAAATTGTTTAGATAAGCCCCGTGCTCTGTTTTGCGGTGTGGGAATCGGCTCTCTAAAAGAACATTGCCGCCAGCTAACTTTAATGTGCATGACCAAACTTGAGCAACATCTTATCATGGGCCTCACTGACCTACACAGCTTTTGGGAATCTCAGCTTTTTGCGGATGAACTCCATGTCCTAAAATTGTCTTGAACAATTTCATCACTGTATTTGGAACAATCTGACCCTTCAGCAGCCTCAAGCCCTGACCTCGTCTCTTAAAGAAGCACCAGTTTATCACAGTGATTCAAGCATCAGCTCACCAAAACTAGCCCCATCCAGTTATAACACCCTTGTAGAAATTCCCGTACTTTCTTTGTCTGTCCATTGCTCACTGGTACTGATGTCCTTTCGGGAACAGTATGTAAAGAGGATCTTCACTGTTTCCTTTCTCTGATTAAAAGAAGAAACTCCACAAGCTCTTACAACTTATTTGGTAGAATATGAAAAGGGAAATACGCAGTTTTTAATGTTATTAAGGGCCACTGTGATCAGCATCCTTGTAATAGAGTCTGTCCAGCACTGTACCTAGACTCCTGGTGGCCCCAGACAAACTTGTAGTATCGGGCCCCCTTTCACCAGAGATAATGCTGATAATAATAATAAAATTTACCATTTTCAGGCCCCATTTTTGTCCAGGCCCTGGGCAGCCACCCAGTTTGCCCATGCCTGTATCCGGCCCTGAGTCTATCAGCAAACAATATTAACCAGAGCTCTTCTAGTAGTGGGATTGATTCTTTCGCACTTTGTGTGAAAACTAACTCATAGTTTAGTTTAGAACATGTCTATTAGGAAGATTTCTGTGCTGGATTTAAAGACCCCATGATAGGCCCAGTACATGCAGTACCCAGAATCCTGTGCCCAGTTGCATATTTTGGATAATACTGACATAGTATGTCACGCCCCCAATTTACTGCACAGCAGATGTTGCAGAGGAGAAGGTTTTGAGACGTATACATGTAGGTCAGATGGGATGGATTAAAGCCTTCAGTGTGATTAAGCAGGATTAGGAGTGTGAATACTTCTAAGTATTCAGGAGGTACAGTATAATAATATCTTCATAGCCCCGGGGCAGGTTCCTCAGAATATTTTGCCTGTTTTGATTATGTCCTATTTTAGCTGGTTTTATAAATGAAATCTGTGAGGTGCCAGCCCAGTTTTGCCTGAACAGCCTGTACCTCTCAAGCACAATCTCTCGTTATCGCCACCTTGAGAGACCATTGCCAAGCTAGGAAGGGAACAATTAACCTTCCCTCTCATGTTTTGCACCATGAAGCTTCCAAATAAAACTTTTGAGCCTCTGAGATGTTAAAAAAGAAAAAGGAAGTGGCATCATTTCTCTTGTCTAGCATGTGGAACTAGGCTTCCAGCTGGCAACCCCTGGACCCCATGTAGCCCCTGAGGGATTAAACTAAGGCCCCTCAGTTCCTGGTTCAGACGCTGCAGCCCACCTTTGTTTTTTGTTGCTCATGGAGTCCCCAGGCTCTCCCTCCCTCCCTCCACCCGCTTTGCTGCCTGTCCCCACCCCCTTGGGGTGGGTTGGGGCGGCACAGCCTGGGTGACTGAGGGAACCTGTGGCTGGGAGAGGCCAGGGCTCAGGGAGATCTGGGGGTCCTCTATAGCATCTGTGTTGGTGCGCAGTGGCAGGAGTTGGCTGCTGCACAGCAAAGGCAGCATCTGGCAGGGGGATGCAGCATGGCACAGCATGTCCTCACATACAGGACGCCTCTGTGGTATGGCATGTCCGTGTGGCAGCGACCTTTGTGATGCAACAGGGAGGGGTTCATGGTGTGTCGGTGGCCCATGCATTGTGGCCAGGGGGACTCATGGCACAGGATGCGGCCCATATGGCATGTGGGCCGGAACTGTACAGTTCATGTGGCATGTGGCTGGGTGTCCTGCAGTTGCTGGGCCCTCAGAATTTGGATAGCTCTGATTTAGAGATTGTTTTAAAATTAGATGTAAGTTGGCATCACAACACAGGGATGTGCTGCTGGAATTGAGGCCAGATGCTTCCTTGCCCTCATTTGGGGGTGTTGCTCTAAAGGAAAAGAGTTTGACTTAGGCACATTTGGAGTTAAGTACAGATTTTAAGATCTTCTTGGTTTTGGCACATTGCTGACCCTATTTATTTAAAGCTCAGGAGTCAGTGTCATCCCATCTCAACCCTCACCCAAATTATGAGATTAAAAATTAATAATAATAGTGGGCTTTTTTACCTGCTGGTTTCAATGCCTTTAGATGCCTCTTGGTCATGTTGTAGACAGTGTTTCTGCGTCCACATAAGCATGGACATTAGTTTCCCCAGGGAAAAATAGTAGCAGCATACCTTGTGCCATTCCTACTTGTCCCTAGGAAATGCCTGTGCCATGCACCCTCTAGCACATGGCAGGTTACCCCAGGTGGGTAAGTTACCCCAACTGTGCTGGACCCAGTGGCCTTATCTGGAGTCCTGGGGGCCACAGGGAGCTGCAGCCATGGTGCACTTTAATTAATTTAATTAATGAAATGACAATTAAATTAATTTAATTAATGAAAGCCACCACTGTCAGTCATCTGGCCTGTACCAGGTATTAGCGATGTGCAGCGCCCCCTGCTATAATTTAGGAAAAAGAGATCAGCGGGGTGGATTGTTATGCAGTGCACCCTGCAGTAATTTACTGTGAATAGTGAATAGTGCACTGAGCATTTCCTAAGATTTAAGACTGATGATGTGTAAACAATGACAGAAAAATAAAACCCACCGTTTCAATTGAGGGGTGCAGAGAATGCAACCCTGAAGGACTGAAACCCCATCACAGGTACAAGGGCTCATTGTGACTCTTTCCATTGGATTTAGAGGGCTTTGGATCAGATTGATTAAACAGGTAGATGGAGTGCTGCCGTGCACTAAATGGAACTCCGATAATGCTCTCCTTGCATTATCTCACTTCTGGGAGTCCCAATCCTAGAAGATGCCTGGAACCCCACTTCTGCACCTATATTCCTGCATTCACATTCCTGCACTGTTGGGGGTCATTGTTTCATTCAGTGGTTCCCTTCCATCCCCAGACACTGCTCACCACATCTCTGTTTGACTCTCTGTTCCCATAGCCCCCCAAGTCCTGGTTTCCTTGGGCTGTCCCCCATGCTCTACCCACCAATTCAAATCCACATATCCATCCATCCAAGCTCCTCCCCACAAGGCTAACAGGAGATCGTGGCCTGCTGACTGGACATGCTCTCCCCCCGCCCCCCCACCCCAGGAGACCGGAGCACAGAGCTGCTTCATTATCAAGTCCTCATTCTCCAAACAAGGCACTGAAATTCTCCTAGTGCTTATAATATGTGAATGAATCAGCACCCCCTGAATTTATTTCTTCACACTCATATTGGGTTTTGAATTAATGTGGCCAGTGGCAGGTAATGCCTTTTGATGTCCTTGCTGCATTTCATACACCCTGCCCCCACCACCCCTTCATCCCCACTGTACACACAATGCAAAGAACAAGCCATGTCTGCTGGGCTTGGAGCAATGGCCAGATACATCCCTAAGCCATGGCCCCAGCTGGGCCTAGGAAGAACTGGCAGATTTGACTGATATTTGTGGGGAACAAAAGCTTCTGGAGCAGCTAGAAAATTGACAAAATAAGCCAGGCTATGCCGCCATTGCCCAGGAAATGAAGGTGCACAGCCACAACTGGGACTGGACACCATGCTGCAGCAAGATGAAGGCCCTGAAATGTGCTTTCCATCAAGCCAAGGACCAGAATTCTCATTTGGGGGCAGGATGCACAATAGCCCCATTCTATGACCAACTGTCCTGCATTGTTGCGAAGGATGCAGGTAATGCTTGCCTCTGATCCTTTAGGATGATAGGGGTGTAAAAAGCCACAGGGTCACCTAGCTCACAAGAGTCCACAGACTGTCCTGCCACTGCAGTGGACAGTGCAATATGCACTGTGCAGCCTTCAGGCAACCTGTCAGAGGTGGGGTGGGAGTGAGTGCTCACAGCAGCTGGAGGATGGGGACAGCCAAGACAAAGTTGTCTTGACCATGGCCCCACTCTCCCCAGTGCCTTGCCCACATAATCCAGAGGAGGAGGACACATTAGATTCCATGATGGTCTTCCCGGAATGGTGGGACATGCCAGAAATTTCAGAGACTCAAAGATCAATGTTGATGCCAGAGATGCCAGAAGATCCAAGCCCAGGTACTTGTAAGTTACAGGGAAGGGACGTTAGATCTATTTGGGTGACTAGGTCTTATGTGGATCTAGCCCCACTTTTGCACCAAGGCCAAGTGCAGGGAGGCAGGAGGGAGGGTGTTAGTTTTGTAAGCGGCAAATATGTCAACTGCTTGCAGTCACCCAATGTTTCACATACGTGGGGGTGGATGTGTTGTGGCCTCTCTTAAAGTTGCTTGGAAAGAGGGAAGTATTACTTCATTTAGTGCCAGGAATCTGCTGCTGAGAGGTTCAGGTCACTCAGTCTCTTCTCATAGGGCCTGTCCTGCTGCCCTCTCACCAAATGCGTGGCCCTCCTCTGAACCCTCTCCAGGCTGGCCACATCCCTTTTAAAGTGCGGTGCCCAGAACTGGATGCAGTACTCCAATTGCAGCCTGACCAGTGTTGCATAGAGGGGGAGGATCACCTCTCTGAACTGGCTTGAGATGCATCTTTGGATGCATGACAAGGTATGGCTGGCCTTGCTGGCTGCGGTCCGGCATTGGCGGCTCATGTTCATCTTGGAGTCAGTAATGACTCCAAGATCCCATTCCGCTTCTGTGCTTTCAAGAGGGGAACTCCCCAGCCTGTATGTATGCTGTGGATTCCTTCTCCCAAGGTTCATCACCCTGCATTTGTCTACATTGAACCCCATCCTATTCTCATCTGCCCACTTTTGTAGTCTGTCTAAATCTAGTTGCAGACTCTCTCTCCCTTCAGGCATATCAACTGGAACAGAAGCTTTTGAATCTTGGGCACTTCTGGCCAAAAAACGAAACTCACCACCAAGGACATGCATGATCTTCAGTTTGCAGACAATTGCTGCATGAAGGCTTACTCTGCACAGGATGTGCAAGCGACCCTAGATGTCTTCAGTGCATCATATAAGAGACTTGACCTGTCTTTGAGGGTCACCAAGATGAAAGTTTGCCCCCAACCCCTTCCCCCCTCCCCCACCCTGGACAGCTGAACATCCCTCATGCTATCTATGTAGACAGGGAGGCTCTGGAGTACGTGGAGCACTTTCTGTATCTTGACAGCCACCTCGGTCAATGGGTTACTGTCAATGAAGAAATTTAGCAACGGTTCAACTGTGCCAGTGCTGCCTTCTTCAAGATATGACAACATGTCTTAGAAAATAGAGATCTTTGGAAGTCGATGAAGGTCCTGGTTTATAAGGCTGTCATGCTGACCACTCTCCTCTACTGCAGTGAAGCCTGGACCATCCACCAGCACCACATTAAGACCCTTAACAGCTTTCATGAGCGGTGCTTGCATTGAATCCTGGGGATCAAATGGGAGGACCACCAGACCAGCACAAATGTCCTCCAGGAAGCCGTGTCCACCAACATCAAAGCCTTGCTCTTGAGAGATCAACTCCTATGGATGGGCCACTGTATTTGGATGTCTGAGAACCTCCTCCCTTGCCAGATTCTCTTTTCCCAGTTCTCTGTTGGCCAATGCTCAAAAGGTGGCCAAAGGAAATGGTACGGAGACACGCTCAAGGTTGCCCTCAAGCACTGAGGCATCAACACCAAAGGCTGGGAGGATCAAGCTGGGAGGAGCGAGCTGCTGACCATTTGGCATGGCACCACCTGGTCCACCAAGGCATGTGCCACTTTGAGGCCCTATGACTTGATACTGAGGTGGAATGGCAGTGGCAAAGGAAGGAGAAGGAAACCAACCCAGGGCTGCAAATCCCAATCCCATGTGCAAAAACATGCCCCCATTGCCAAAGAAGGTTTTCATCCAGAGTCAGGCTCCTCAGTCACCTGAGGACCTATCAAGCCTGATGATCATCATCCTCAATTTTGAGGGACCACCGATGGCAATGCCATGGCACAGTAGCAGGCTACCCCATGAGCCATGTACTGAGAGTTAGGCCCTCGATGGGCACCCACAGGTTCCCTGTCGAGGCATGGCACAATAGCAGTCTACACAGTGACCCTTGTGTCAAGACACCACTCCCAGTGGGACATGGTCTGAACTGCTGAGCAGCTCAAACATAGCTGGTGAGGGAAGGAATGCTGACAGAACTCACCCACTCTTCATAAAGCGGGCACGATTAACTCTCGTGGGCTCACAGAACTCTGCTCGTTGGGTTCACATAAAACCAGTGAGCGTATTAATGGTGCTAGGGAGACAGTTACACTATAGCCAGCCAAAAATGGATGTTTTAGATGTGCAGGGTGGAGGGGAGTAGGGGTTCCTCACAGCTGTTGCCAGGCAAAGTTTGGGGATTTTTGCTCTGTGATGCTTGCAAGTTTTAATGTCAGTCAGTGGCGTTCACCAGGGCTCCCCCCGGCCTACTAAGGGTATCCTAAAACATTCATTACACACAAATACCTGCAAATTGGTGGACAAGGGGGCTCACTACACAAAAATTGTAGCGACGCCCAGTGGACAAACGGGTTCACCACATATGATTCAGTGAATTGCCATGTACACGTGACAGATGAATGGCTGCACCATTCCAAGTTGCATCACTGCACACTAAACTACATCAGGATGGGGATTAGTTAAATCACCAAAATCTCACATATGCATAAAGTCACATGTACAAGCACCCAATGAGTCCAGTGAGCTTTGGGTCAGGCTTTAAGTACATTACGAAATCCATCAACATCATATTCAGTTTAAATGTGGACTCCCTTCTTACTAGGTATTCAGGATTCAAACCCTTTGTTCCAGGGTTCCTGATTCAGGCCATTTGTTCCTATCATCCAGTTCCTTCTATTTTAGCTGGCAGTGAAGTCATAATGAATAGCTTGTTGTATCAGTTGTATTAGTAGCTGCAGGATTATGATGTCACTGCAGGTTGATGAAGGAAGGGAAGTGAAAAAGAGTTTTGTCTCCTGTGCTCAGGGCCATAGAGGACTTTACCACTCTTCTAGTGCTACTGAAGACAGTATTCATTTTGGAATATGCATCAAAAATAAAAATAAAAGAATCAACCGTCACATTTCCCTGATGCTACTTATGAAATCTTAATCCTGTGTTTATGACATCTTCATCCACAATGATTACAATGTCCTATGCCATGTAATCCCATAGTGTTACTGAGAACACAATGATTGTGGAAGGAGGATCCTGGAGATCCTGATTTTTTAAAAATCTGAATTTTTTGCTCATTTCAGAAGAAAATCAAGTAGCTTTGTAAGAGCAAGAAAACTAATTAAAAACCATATGATTAGTAAATGGCTTTAGGTTTTAAATAAGATAGATCCAAAAAATTCCCCAGTATTACAATTTTTACCTCAAGAGATTTTAGCAAAAATTAAGCTTGTTGATTCTTCACCCATTGGTTTTTTTGGGAACTGACAATATCACAGTGAAGGGTACTGCAAGCAGAAGCTTTAACAATATGCAAATCAAACCTGAGGAGCCAAAGGGCTGCTGGGAAACAGTAGCTAAATATAGGTATGTATGGTCAAAAAGTGCTAGTTTATTAAACACCAGCATTACTTTTATTTATTTATTTACTTATATATTTATTCCCTTTAGTTTGGGAGACTGCAAGGTTGTTGTCACCTTTAGGGGAATAAACTAACATATTGGTCATTCACTCTAACTTCAACAAGTGAGACAAAGAAAAGGAAATAGCTAAAACAGTTCAGCTCTTGCAAAGAGGATTTAATGTTAGTGTTTACCATACCATCATCAGAGACTCAAAACCAACCTATCCCAGTTACAATGCATTAAGCAAAACCTTGTCTGAGCCCTGTTAACCTTCAAGTATTAAAAGTTAGAAATGAGGAAAGCTCATTAAGTCATCTAGTCTAATGGAGTTGTTTCTGTTCTGTCTTTGTGCTTTGGGAAGTTTTATTTTAAATGTTTCAAGCAGTGGGATTAAGATGGTGAGTACAGTACCTTGGGTCACTTGTCTGAGCAGTTGATATCCAGTCTTATTTTGAGAGTTGTCTTTGTAATCATATGTAATGTGTCTTGAAATGACCACCTTGATATCAAAACATAGGAAGTGCCCAGGACCTCGTGAGTCATCAAATTCAGTCCCATGTTACTGCAGGCTTCATATAATCCATTTCATAAACTGATCAAGATCCATTTTAAAAATAGTTCGTGTGTGTGTGTGCGTGTGTGTGTGTGTGTGTGTGTAGTCCCCACCACTCATATGGAAAGACTACTGCAAAACAGATGGTTAGAAGCCTTCTATCTTCTAGCCTAAATTTATTCTTGGCCAACTTTTCCCACTGTTTCTTGTGCTAGGCACAGGAATATTTGTTTGTGCAGCATTATATCACTTGGCAGAGATGGTGTTAACAGCTGGCAGAAAGCTGGGGAACTGTGGACTCAACTACCTCATGATCCAATGGCTGGGGAACTGGATCTGGGGTTGGACTCAAAGGGTACTAGTTGATGGGAACAAATCAATGTGGTGCAAGGTTACCAGTGGAGCCCCAGAGCTCAGTACTCGGGCCAGTAATCTTCAATATCTTTATTAGTGACCTAGATTCAGTCATCAGATGCAGACTGGCAAAGTTCGCGGATGACACTAAACTATGGAGGAAGGTGGTCGCACTGTAGGACAGGCTGAAGATACAGGCCAACCTGGACCCATTTGCAAAGTGGGTGGACCAAAACCTGACAGCATTCAATGTAGAGAAATTCAGGGTACTCCACGTTGAGACAAAAAAACAGCATCATACTTATAGGCTCAGCAGTGCTTCGCTCGCTAGCACCATGGCTGAAAGGGACTTGGGGGTCTTGATTGACTGCAAGATGAACATGAGCCCCCAATGTGATGCTATGGCCAGCAGAGCCACTCCTCATGCATCCACTCTAACATGCATTCACCGATGCATCTTAAGCAAAATCAGGGACATCATCCTCCCACTTTACTTGGCTTTGGTGAGGCTGCAGCTGGAGTACTGCATCTGGTTTTGGGCCCCTCACTTCAGCAGGGATTTGGATAAGCTCAAGAGAGTCCAGAGAAGAGCCACCCATATGATCAAAGGCTAAGAGAGCAAGCCTTACAAAGAAAGGCTGAGGGACATGGGACTCTTCAGCCTGGTGAAGAGAAAGCTCGAGGGTTCTTGGTGGCT
The DNA here is from genome assembly GCF_052110815.1 of Crocodylus siamensis. Lineage (NCBI taxonomy): Eukaryota > Metazoa > Chordata > Crocodylia > Crocodylidae > Crocodylus > Crocodylus siamensis. The sequence continues at coordinate 399,315,730 of NC_143395.1, forward strand.
GCCTGTAAGTATATAAGGGGGGTGCACTAGGATCTGGGAGAACAGTTGTTCACCAGGGCTGCCCAAGGGATAACAAGGTCTGACAGCCACAAACTTCTAGAAGGCCGATTCAGACTCGATATAAGGAAAAACTTCTTTACGGCCCATGTCCAAGGTCTGGAACAGACTCCCCCCAGAGGTGGTGCAAGCACTTACTCTGGATTCATTCAAAAGGATGTTTATCTTGCTGAGATCATTTGACCCCAGCAGACTTCCTGCCTATTGCATGGGGGATGTACTTGATGATCTCATGAGGTTCCTTCCAGCCCCTAATGTCTATGAAATCTAATGTCTATGCAAGGAGGGTTCTGGTCCAAGAGGAGCTTTGGGTGTGTATGCACTCAGTTTTGCTGGCAGAACGGGAGTTGTTTTGCCTTCATTTCCTACCATTATCAGGTGCTATTTCAGGACATACACACTAACACTGAAGAAGTAGTTACAGGATGGACAAATTACAAAACTTGAGCAGCTCTTTGGTCCATGTAAGGCCCAAAAGACAGTGGAGACTTCATTAACTTGTCTGCTGTGCATAAGGAATGAAGCATCAGGCGCCCATTTAAGGGGAACTAGTGGCCTCTGAGAGTATGATCAAGTTCTGGATTGACTATTCACGGGGATCCTGAAAGAAGTAGGTATGTCAGCACATTGAAGGGCTGTTATACAGAAGAGGATGATAGACTCCCACACAGAAGCAGCGATGTCTACCCAGCCACCTGCCTGGCGCACCGTGCTGCTCTGCCTCTGTGCTATGGAAGCCTGGAATATCCCGGCCAGACCAGGGTGTACGGTCATCCTACCTATAATTCTCTGGTACAGTGTGAGGCCAGAGCGTCCACACATGCAGAAACAATGGCCTCCATCACAGGAGGTAGGAATAGTCCACCCATAACCTGTAGCAGCAGCTTGCCTACCCACGGATGACAACATGTATATTTGTCTGTCTAATCTGTCCATGGTCTAGGTCAGAGCTGTCCAATTGGAGGCCCATGGGCCACATGTGGCCCACAATGGGTTAAGGTGTGCCCCCCAGGCTACCACTCCGCTCTCTTTCCCTCTGTCCAACTGCTGCTGCAGCCAAGTTCTCTAGGCTCCCCTCCCTCCCCTGAATTTTGCTTCTTGTTGTTACCTCAGGGGGTATGGAGGCACAGGACCCCACAGCTGGGGAGCTGAGGTGAGGGTGCTGCCTACATATGCAATGCAGTGGCAGGGGGGAGGGGGCTGTCCACATTTAACGTGCAGCAGAGGTGGTGGTACAGGTGCCCATGGCTCATACTAGCGCAGAACCCAGGGCATGCAGGCAGCACATTGTGTGGCCCTTGACAACTTTGGACTTGGACATCCCTGGTCTAGCTAAGTATGTAACTACTTTTGTCTGTTTTTGAACTCTTCTGCTTAAAAGTTCAGGGAGTTTGGCTGTCTGTTTAGTGTAAGGCCTTTTATTTGGGAGAATACTTCAAGATGGCTCATGGTTGCAGAGTAAATCATGCCCATTGAGCCTTTTTGTGGAGAGTCCACCTTTGTTCTTGTTTAATTATAAAAATGTTCAATAGAAGAGCTAAACATTATTACTATTACTTCAGACTGAGAATATATGGTTATTCTTTTATTTCTGGAAAAACATCATGAACTTTGAATGGTACGATAAACATAGTGGTATCTAGACATCATGTACCCTAGATAAAGGCTTTCTGTGTAGGTTAAGTTAGACAGTCATCTTTGCTGTTTCCTTAGCAGAGGTTTTGTGGTGAGTCTGTGGATCCTGTATTTTAGCACCTGCCCCTTCTGCATGTATAACCCATTTATTTTGGATGTGTGCTAACTTCTGGGTTTGGCCCCAGGTGATATGATCCCAAGAGCTATTTAGGAATATACACTGAATGCATTAGAACATTGAATGATATTATACATGTAACAGACTTGTTATATCCATATCTGTTGTATCTGTAATCTGCCTGTGATCTTTCTGTAAAGCATCCACTGATAAGTAATTGAATTTCCTTAGATAGAACTAGACTGGTATATTTTCTCTGGTGTAAAAGAATTGCAACAGTTTGAATCTGGCAGGTTTCTGGTGCATTTATGTAACTACCTGTATCTGATACACAGTTGCATTTTAAGGAGATGAAACGAATATGGATTTACAAACTGTAGTTGTTGTATTAACACAGCACTGAATCTCATATTGCAATATAAGTGCTTACTGTAATTTTTCATTTTCTGTGGACTGCAGCATAATTTCTCGTAGAAAAGTTCATGTTGACGAACTGAAATATTGACACCTAAATTATATACATAAAAATATACAAAGCCAGATTTTTCATATCTGGGTGATTCACAACCTGTTTAATTCACAGCAGGAATTAAGGATGAGCGGGGGTCAGGGGAGGGACTTCTGGTATCAGTACACCTGCCAAGATAGTGGCACTTCTGAGACACAGGGTGGATTTGAGTGATAGTATGCCCTTTATACTACCATGAGCCAGTCAACTGATTGCTGTGGCTTTTACTTCAAAGGCCATTGCTTTTCCACTCAATTAAAGTAGCTCAGCCACCCTATGCAGCTGTTGGCTGTAGCTATATATATACCCCCAACTACTTTGCATACCTTTTTTTTTTTTTGCAGAAGGGGACACTAACCCTGAAAGGTTTTAGACTCCTCCTTTATTTGTATCCTTGAATGAACAGCCATGTTCCCATCCTGCAACTCTGTGTCCCCACAGGTACCTGTGTTGTTTCTTGTTCTGCATCATTCATTTGCAGAAGGAAGAGTGTGTTCTAGCAACCAAGGCATGGGATTAGATCAGGAGACTCAAGATGGCTCTTCCTAGCTTTGCTGCTTGACTCACTGTGTAATACTGTGCAAGCCACTGTGACTGCCTATTCCTCATTTCTCCATCTAAAATGTGGGAATAGTAACAATAAATAACTACCTAAGGCTATGGTAAAGCTTCATTAATGGGACAATGGGACATAGTGATCTCTGTAATAGATCAGAGGCCTATTTACTATCTCCATGATCAGATTATGAAGCGTGTTTGCCTATGACAGTGGAAGCCTGGGCTCAATGACCCAGGAAGTACTTTACAATCCTATGTTCCTAAATCCTTACTATTAGCACTTTGGATATTTTTATGGGTGTATAAATACTCAAAATGACACCACTGAAGGTCAGAATATTATAATAGGAATTTGATGAAATGGTTTCTCTCCTAGGCACTCATTTAATCATATGGGCATAAAGACGCTAAGTCCCAGATCCTGGGATGTAGGTTTCCAAATACCTTCAAGGTTTTGGGAGCTGGGGTTCATTCCAACAAGCAGAAGTCAGTGAGACAATCCCTATACTTATGTTCTTGCTTGATCACTCAGAAACAGAGCCTGGAAATATTGTTTCCCTGGGTGGTACATTTTTTAGTAGCTGGAAGAGAAGATGAAGTTTTCCTTGTCAATGTTTTACAGTAAAAAGTGGCCATCCATAAGAGTGAGTATTAATAAATGCCTAAACTATGCACAATATTTTTTCTATATATCATCAACAACTTGTCAGCAAATATTGCCTGCTGGATTTTCCCATCTTGACATGCCTTAAGCAAATGGAGAAAGTAAAGCAAAAAGCTGGATAATTAGCTGAGGGGGAGAGGTTCTCATTCTGTATAGGATAAGTGCTCTGCCCATCTGACTTACAGCTATGCCAGGTCTTGATGAGGTGACCTGAAAAATGGAAGTAACTGGAACATGCAGATGCTAAGGCTTTATCTGTACTTTTTTAATTTTAAATAGCCCTGCTTGTGGCTTTACAGATTCATGCAGAGCTAGGCAGACAAACAGAAGTATGAAAGGGCCCTTCTTAAAACACAACATACATTATGTATGAATGTGAACTCTGCCTGACCTCAAGTCCTGGATCTGCCCCAATCCATAAACAGCTTGGGCCAGATTTCATGTTGCTGCACTAAGAGATCTGAATAAAATCAGAAGCTGCATTTTCAAGATTCCCATTTCAGAAATCTTCTCAGGGCCTCTTTAATCTCAAAGATCCATAACTCAGAAATGTTATGCGATTGATCTAACTAAATGTAAGTGCTGTACTCAAGTTCTTCATTATCTGTTACCAGTAATGTGTACTTAGATATGCAATGCATAAATATGATTACAGCTGGTAGAATTATTCAGTATAAATAAATTATCTGACACATAAGGCCCCTTCTTGGTTGACAGATGGTTTGACCTGATCCTGGTTTCTGCAAGCATGCTAACTGTTTACTGCTGAATCTTGATTCTCCACCACCTTGCATCTGTGAGTCAGTACAAAGTGGATGGGTAATACACACTTTGCACAGGAGCAGGTGACTTCATCCAGAAGAAAGCTGTGGAGAATCAGGGTTACTGACTTGAACAGGAATTGAGGGTGCTGAACACTGCTGAGAAGAACAGAACTTCTGCAAAGGTGCGGTTCGAAAGAGGAACAGTTAGTCCCCAGATATTCAAGGGAACACAAATCCTCTAGATCCAAACATCTGTGAAGAGGTGTGAACATAACCAAAACAAACTTCTGTTCAGCATACAGACAAGTGACCTTGAGCATAGTGGTGGCCCATTCTTATCTCAGTGCTGGTGGCCTGGCCTCCTTTGGATTACAGATGTTCCTTCCTACATTTTGGCAGCTGAAATATGCTTTGTTGAAATGTTAATGACATGGGACAAATTGCCAGAATGGGAAACAGAAACCTACTTCTTTTTTAAGCTCCCACATTTTGGAAGCTGTTTTTTGAGTGCAGTAACTTTTCTTAGCAACTTATTTAAAGTTCAGCTAAATCTGTCACCAGCTCAAGAATTGTTTGGCTTTGACATTTTAAATCAGATCATGTGGAATGTAGAATTTAAATACATGTCTTTTGAAATATCATTTTGTTTCAAATAGCTTATTTATTATAGCTAATCATAGTGTCAGCACTTAGCCCTCAGTTTAGCCAAGCACTTCAGCACATTTCTGTTCAGCAAAGTACCTAAGCTTATGTTTTAGTCTTACTAGAGTTAATGGATAAAAATCTAGCTCGTTGAAGTCAGTGAGAAGTTTCCCTTTGACTTTACTTGAGTCAGAATTTCACTCAGTGGAACCTAACATTGATGAAATCACACAATCATAGAAATATGGTGGTGGAAGAAACATCAAGAAATCATCCAGCTGTCTACATCGCGGCAGGTCAAACACAGTCTTGCCCATCCCAGGCAACACTTGTCTAATCTTAAAAATTTCCAGCGAAAGAGTTTCCACAGCCTCCCCAGGTAGCCTGTTCTAAGTCTTTCAGCACCCAGGCCCTCTTTATTCTTCTTAGCCCACTGGCTATGAAGAACAGCTGACCACCATTCACTTTCTCACAAACTTCTGTGTACTGGATACTGTTGCCATGATCCCTCTACCTCTTCTCTTTCCAGGGCCAAACAAATCCAGTTCCCTCTGTCTCTCCTCACAGGTCATGTCTTTGAAACCTCATTTCATTCGTGCTGCTTTCTCTGTTTAGCTATATCGTCCCTACAGCATGGTATAACTGTATATCAGGGGTGGGCAAATATTTCAGGCAGAGGGCGGCTTACCCAGTTTTGGCAAGCTGTCGAAGGCCGCATGGGTTGCCCCACCCCTTCACAAGTGGCCGCCCACTGGTCACCATCTTAGGACCAAAGTCCCAGTGTCTTGGGACCAATGTCCCAGGGCCGGCACCGGTGGGGCCCAGAGCGGGGTGCAGGCTGGCAGAGGCCAGTAGAGCCAGGCTGAGCTGCACTAGCAGTGAGAGGGGGAAGCTGGCCCAGCTCCATAGAGCCCCTGCTAGCGGGACCCTGTACTCTGCTCTGGGCCCTGCTGATGCTGGCCCTGGGACATCGGTGCAGGCCCTGTGCTCCTGCGCCCGCCCATTCACTCCCAGTGGCCCCCCAGCTGAGACAGGGACAGATAAATTTTAATTTTCAAAATTTTTTAGGGGCCCCACGAGCCAGCTAGAATAGCCTTGCAGGCTGGATCTGGCCCACGGGCTGTAATTTTGCCCACCCCTGCTGTATATGATATTCCTCATGAGGCCCCAGCAGCACTAATTAGATCAGAATAATCACTCCCTGTATCTTCAATATGTTACTGTTGATACATCCCAGTAAGGGACTTGACTTCTTATGGTTAGTGCATGTTTAGCTTGTGGTCCACTGTGCCTATGAATGCTTTGTTGAATAGTGACATTAGTTGAATCAAGGCCTGGAGGGAGGGAAAAACTGAGATGGAGTCCATGGGCCTGGGCTGTTGTATGGCAAAACAGCTGGGAAGGGACTCCTGAGTGGACAAGCCAGCTGGTGAGGCAATAACATCAGCAGAAGAGGAGCTCCTGAATCAGACCTCAAACCTCAAAAGGGAGGGGGCAGGATTACCACAAAGAAATGACAAACAGCTATACTGTGTCTCATGAAGTATACAACAGTTAGTCTCATTAATCACCTAGGTTAGCTCGAAGAATCCTAAATGCAGAAACAGCTTTTAAACCTGTAACCAAAGGGAATTTGGCAAATTCTAAACACCTGCAAGGCTAGTGGGTCTTTGGTAGATTATTAAGTAGATTATAGATTGAGTAGATTATAGATGCAAAGCAGCTCAGTGCTGAATTAGAAGGGAGTAATTTCTGAGCTTGCGTGTCATAAAATGCAACATGTGAAAACAGAATTTACATTTTCTTTGCAAAGTGTCACTGTAACCATACTTTCCTGCACTGGATATAACTAGGAATGGTAGTATGGCTGCAAATTCATGTACACTTGATTTGATTTTGCATTCACGTTTTCAAGCAGGAGCCAGATAATTTAATCAGGCCTCATTATATGTGGGTTGCCCTTGTTAACATGAAGTAATTTATTGAATGACCATGGGGTGGGAACAGAAAAATGCAGGAATTCTCTTTGCTGAAATACTTAAACATTTGAACCCCAGATTCACCTTAGAGCAACATGTTGATGTCTTCACTTGCCTATAACAAACTTTAAAATCAAAGTTACTCTTTCCCTTCAACTGACACAGCAATGCAGTTGACCTATAGTTTTTCATTGGCCTTGAAGTAAATTGTCTTCACAACACCTATTACCAAGAAAGCCCAATAGATACACATTAATCCTTTCATTTTTCTTATAGACTTAGACCCTGATACACCACTGCAATACACAGGTGTAACTCCAGTGATTTAAAGAAAGAGGGGATGATATTTTGCTTTCTTTCTGTAGGCTAGCAGGCTTCACCAGATCTCTTGGCTCCTGAGGAAAACCCCGACATTTTACTTCAATTTTTTTTACTAATAATTCAGCCCACTGATCAGACTTTGTAAATCCCAGCTGTGTGCTGGAGCTGTGTTTGCTTTAGAAGGGGAAACAGGGCTGGGGGAGGACTGCCCCCAAAGAACGTGCAGCAGCTGGTGCTTTGCAGTCATTCAAAGAATAAAGCAGGCTGACAAAGCCAAAGGAAGGAGGCAAAAGTCTGCCCAACTCTTCCTTCTTGACAGTCTCATTGTACGTTCAGCTTTCTCTGTTGGTAGAATGCAGCCCAGTCAGGCTGGGATTGGCTTCAAAAACTCCCTTCTCAGGCAGGGTTAAAGAGGCCGAGCTTTCATGGACACACTGCTCTTTCAGCAAGCACTTGGGGCAAGGTGGGAGAGATCAGCTTGCGATAGGCAAAAGGCAGGCACCACCTTGTTAGTCCATTGAGGCAGCAGTCAGCTTGGACTCCCTTCCCTCACAGAGTCTCCCATACTGGGTATGTAAGCCTTGCAACCTCAGGTTTTTGAGGACTCTAGTCTTGACGTCCAGCCCACTTCTGAAGTGGTGCAAAAACGAACTCTGGAATCAGTGGGGCGGCAATATGCAGAGTCCAGTCTTGGGGCGGGGAGAATCCTCATCATCTGAAATATATCTGGAGAAATCTTTTTACCATATTGCATTTCTTCCTCTGAATCTGGCAAATAGAGCCCAATCCCCAAAGGGGAAAGAGAAGATAAAAGGCTTTTTCCTCCTCCAAGGGAGGAGAGCCCCTTATCAGACTCACCACAAGGAGATCAAAAAGAAGGAAACAAAGCATAGAGACAGGCTCAGTCAGAGTGAATGAATTATGAGGCTGCAAATTACCTTTCCAACAATCCTGAGAGCACCACACCTCTATTAATTAAACCCTTGTGAATGAGTATCTTATAGCTGGTCTCAGAGGCAGGTCTTGATAATGACCTAGAAACCAGAGACACACTTTTGAAGTTAGTGGGGCAGTGATCAATCTGACAAGATGCAACATTGAGCAAACCTGCCTGAGAAAATCCTTAGAAATCCCAGCAGTGTTGGTTGGCAAAGCCATCTGAGTGAGGGATGGGGGACTGAGTTAACAGTGTCAAGTGCTTGTCAGACAGGGTGAGGTTCTCACTCATCCCTACAGGGAGAGTTAGCAAGAAACAGTGTGGAAAATCCACTTTGAATTGCTGTTCTGAGGGGAGGCGCATGGTTTATGTATGCATATACATACAGTCAGCAAGGATGTCAGCTTTGCAATCAGTATGGTTTTCGTCAGCGGGAACAAAGACATGTGAACTGCTTCTGGCCTTTGGCCAAAACTTTCCCCCATTCCATTTTTCACTGTCATTTTGAATATGACCTCAAAAAGACCTGTTTTTTTTACCATATTAGGCAAAAGGACTAATCCCAGGCTGTTTTGTGCTGATACTTCTAGTTTTGCAGTCATAAAAGCTGCTGCCTGGATGTATCTGTAGACAGAAGGAGCCACATTTGGCACTATTGTAGCTCTTTTTGGGATAAGATGAGGGAGAACCTCATGTGGTGACAAGAAGGAAGTGCTAGGCATAGTGGTCACTCTTAACAAATCCACATTTACAAATAAACATTGCACCATTTTTAAATGTTTGAAGTGCTGGGGCGGGGGCAATATACTATGACTTGCTAAGGGAGGCCACTGTAAAATCCATCAAGGAAGGACACCAGTTAGTCTTTGGCCCTCAAGTTCAGCAAGAACAACCTGAAGTGATGGTTTTCTCAATCTGGTAGAACATTGTCAAGGAGTCTAGGAAATTCTGTCACAGTGCTGAGGGATGCCACATGAAAGCAACAATGCCTACGTAAGAGCTACAGCCCAGTTCAGGAAACTCTTCTGACCATCTAAATTCAATCGCCTAGATGTTATCCCCTGGTAGCCCAAGGTATATGGCATAAAAGGGTCCAGTTAGAGCCAGGAGTGAAACTTTAGTGACATTCTAACTCTACCAGCAACTTACTGTGTGACCTTGAGCAAACCACTTCACCTCCCTGTGCCTCTGTTTTTTCCTTTCCAGTCTTCATCTCTCTTTCTGTATTTGAAATGTAAATTCTTCAGGACAGAGATGGTCACAACCCTATATGATTGTTACTTTGTCTAGCCCAGGAGTCCTCTATGGTCATACCATGATGATGAGACAAATCAGTATTCTGAAATCACAGGACACATTTTTGTAAAGCTGATGGACAAGGTACATCAACAAAAATGTAGTGATTCACTGCACCCAGAAAACTTGTTTACATAGTCAAACAGGATAATTGCACATCAACTTATTTATGCATGCAGTGAGTTGCTGGATGTTTGGTACGCATGCTTGTAAAGCAGTTTTTTCTAGGTGCAAGTATATTTGAAGAATGTCTTTCCATCCATCACTGATAGGAAAAACAAGCACCAAATAAGAGTAGAAGTAACCTTTCTGCAACAGTAATAAATGTGTCTTCATGGGGGAAAAGTGCAAGTGGAGAAAGCTGATACGGAATGCCTGCTGTTGGAAGGAAAGCGTATGTCTGTCAAGCACATTGGATTCATTGTTTGACAACAGTTCAACCTTGTAAAAATATTAACTCCTCCCACTGCCAAGATCAGTGAAATCTGGGGTTATTGGCTGTGCAAGTTCCAATTGTTTAAGACGATCCCCACAGGAGGCTTGTTTTAATTGGCATCCTTACTTTAGTTGAAAGACATTCCCTTTGTGTCCACAGTTTGCTAGACTTTACTTAGGCATGCCGGTCCTGATAGTTCATCCTGGTTTCTTTGCTCCTTTAAGGATTCCTCCCTGAATGATCCATACCAATAAATGGTGCTATTTCATAGAATTTCTTGAAGAGACTCAGGACAAGGACAGTCCTGAGTTAGCATTTTTCTCTTTGTTAGAAACTTTCTATAATAGATTCTCAATTCACTTGTCAGAACAGTGACAGGCGATATGAAAAATCTGTTATAAAAAGTTTCTAACAAAGAAAAATCAATCAATCAATCAATCTGTCTATCTATCTATCTATCTATCTGTAAAATGGGGCAACCCTGTTCTAAGCCGGCAGTTCCCAAACTGATGTGTTGTGACTTCACTAAGGGTTGTGGCACTTATAAGTGTTGTCAAGAGCCCCATTGAAGTTAAAGTGGAAGAACCAGCCTTGCGCTAGAAGTAGGGTCACAAGCCCCAAAAGTTTGGGAACTGTTGCTTCAAACTGAACAGCAATACACATTCCATTTTGTGCCAGCCTCTGAAAACTGTTTAAGTCATTCCTTGCCTCCTAAATTATATTTTAAAAATATTTGTAAACAAAAAATTTTGCATTCATTTGCTTTTGGGCATAAATGGAAAGCATGTTGGTGCTATTCCATTCCCTCAATTTGTATGTTACATATGGTATTTTTAAGCACAGTGGGCACATCTACATGTTCATTAATGTGCCATAGTTACTGTACATTGAGTTCAGTACATATATAATCAAGTACTAGATTAATATGCTGTAACCAGTGTTACTGCACAGTAGCACTGGTGCACGCCTTTTTAGTGACACTGCTACTCAGTAGCCTAATAATACTGTGCAGTTGGGTATTAGCACTATTTGTACTGTGACATGCTACTGTTCAGTATTATTAGGCTACTGTGCAGTTAGCATCTCATGTAGATGTGCCTCCAAGTGCCTTAGGCAAAAGAATGGAGTGGGTGATATGGGACTCAATAAAGAATTAGGAACATAAGACTAGAAGGAATACTTTGGACAAGCAATCACTTAGCCACAAAGCAATCTGTGGATGGAAGGGAACCTATTATGCATAACAGAAAGCAGAGGAACTGACGCCACCGGTGCCTTAGCCCCTGCAATAGTGGGAAATTTGAGGTAAAAAGTGTTTAGAATGATGGTCATAAGAAGTGACTGACACCGCAGGCTGCAAAGGAAGGAAGCTCCCTGCGTACACCCACGCATGAAAACTACCTGCGCCTCCCCAAACATCCGAGCCAGTTTGACCTGGGAAAAAATTCCTTATGATCCCATATCTGATGACTGGTTGAACCAGAGGACATGAGTAAGCTCTATTAGATTAAGTACACTGAGAAGTTTCTTGACAGAATCATAGAGACTTAGGGCTGGAAGGGACCTTCACAGGTAATCTCATCCAGTCCCCTGCCTGAGGCAGAATCAGCCCTATCCAAACCATCCCATACAAATCCATAATCTAATCTAGAGGTGGGCAAAATATGGCCTGCAGGCCAGATTCGGCCTGTCAACTGACTGGATCTGGCCTGCAGGAAGGCATCCACCATGTGAATGGATCCAGCCTGTGAGTGGGAGGCAGCTCCAGCTCTGGCAGCCACTAGGTGCCAGGTGGCTGAAGCTGCTTCCTGTGTTGGGCTCTGTCTCTCTCTCTCAGCCTGGGCTGCCACCAGTGTGGAAGCAGAAGCATAAATCTGCCTGCAGCTGTAGCAAGCCTCCTCCCACCCCCGCTTGGATCCAGCAGCTGCCAGCCGCATCCATAGCTGCCCAAATAGGTCCACCAGCTTCTGGGCTGGGGCTCCAGGCACGAGGGGGTGGGGAAAGGGCAGGGCATGCTGCAGTTGTGTGCAGGCTCAGGCTTCCACACTGGTTGCAGCCCCAGGAGGGGAGGTATGGGCAGAGGGAGAGAGAGAGAGAGATGTAGCCCTCGACAGGTCACCATGACTCATTAAGTGACCTGTCAGCCCAAATAATTGCTCACCCCTGATTTAACCTTGTAGTAAAACTACCATCAACCCTGACACACACCAGACATAACACCCTAACTTGCCACAGGTGAAGCAGGGGAGACCATGGCAGCCACTGAGCACCGTTACACCCAAGCTAGCCTCCCTTCCCTAGCTGCTGTGAATGTCTAGTGCTTCAGAGGAAGCCAGAAAAAAATGCATTTCTCTGTGTTCTTGATTATTCTTTCATTTCCTAAGACCTAGTATCATATGGAAGTCACATTAATGGGCCTGTAGTTTCCTGGGGCTCCTTTTTCTTTCTTTTTTTTTTTACTATTGGCATTATGTTAAATTAAAAGAGGATAGTAGAATTAATCCCAATCAACATGGGTTTATGGGAAGTAGTTCTTACTGAATTCACTTTGTATTTGTTATAAGATTATGTGTGGTTTATAAAGATCATTGTACTTATACAATATACCTAGACTTCTGTAAGGCATTTGGCTTACCACAGAATGTCTTGATGAAGAATGATACAAAGTCAACATAGCTCTCATTAAATGGATTAAAACCTGGTTAAATGATAGGCCTTAAAACGTAATTAGAAATAGAAAATCATCATTGAACAGGCATTTTGCGAGGAATTCTGCCAGATTCTTGTACCTGGCCTTGCAGTTTCAGATATTTTAATAAATGACCTGAAAGAAAACAAAAAATCATCATTGATAAGGTTTGCAAATGACCCAAAGACTGAGGGAATAGTAACTGATTATGAGCTGGGGTTGTTGATACAGTGACTGACATGACTTGGTAAATTTGTCATATGCAAACATTACGCTTTTCAATACAGCAAAAAGTAAACCTAAACATATAGGAACAAAGCAATTAGGGTATACTTAGAGAAGGCTCTGTAAAAGCTGGGTGGTCTTGGTAAGCAGTTAGCTGACTATGAGCTCCCAATACACTGTTGAGGCTGATAGAGCTAAAGCGATCTTTGGAGGTCTAAATGGAGGAATACAGAATAGGAGTAAGGAGGTTATAGTGTATCTATGTTTGGGCCAGTCCAACCAAATCTGAATACTGTGTCTGGTTCAAGGAAGCTACTTCAAAATTAGAGTTCAGAGGATGGAGCTAGACTGTTCTCAGTGGTGGCAGATGACAGAACAAGGAGCAGCAGTCTCAAGTTTCAGCAAGGGGAGTTCAGGTTAGATATTAGGAAGAATTTTCTCACTAGAAGGGCAGTAAAACACTGGAGCAGGTTACCCAGAGAGGTGGTGGAAGCTTCATCCTTGGAGGTTTTCAAAACCTGACTAAAAGCTTTGGCTGGGATGATCTAGTTAGAGATGGTCCTGCTTTGAGCAAGGGGTTGGACTGGATGGCCACCAGAGGTCCCTTCCCCCCCAACCCTAATTTTCTGTGCTTCTATTATTCTATGATACTTAGCTCTACGCTTCAGTATACCCTATGCAAATGGAGCCTCTACTTTAACAAGTCTCTGTAAGCCTATGCAAGCTATGATTTTAAGGCTTATAATGGATAAATTTCGGTAGATTTTCACAAGCACTGCAGAAAGGAATGTGCTGAAGTGAAAACTATGACCCATCAAAGCTCCTGCTCTGAGACAGGAGTGCTAGAGCTTGTGAAAGAAAAGGACACGAAAGACCCCTTTCCCATCCTAATTCTCAGATCAAGCTCAACACAACCATACAACCTTTTTGTTCAACTGGCTTCAGGGTATTGGTTGTAGCTGTGTTGGTCTAAGGACATAAGGACTGCACTGCACAACAGAGCCATCACCATACCTGGATCTTACATCTGCACCTCCAGAAATGTTATATATCTCATCCAGTGCACCAAACCCCCCAGTGGAAAATATGTAGGAGAAACCAAATAACAACTGCATACCAGAATGAACACACACTGAAAATCTCTTGAAGACAAGAATACCCACTTACCTGTGGGGCCACATTTTTCACAAGACAACTATTCTCTCTCCAATCTTTCAGTTCTAATCCTCAAAGGGAATTTACAAAACACCTTTTGCAGACAAGCCTACAAACTTCACTTCATCAACCTACTGGACACAAAAAATCATGAACTAAATACAGACACTGGATTTATGGCACATTACAATGTGCCTAACATCTACCCTGGGTAAGCTCTCTACTATTTACCAACTTACATCTCATCACCATGTCTACATTCCCCGCCCCTTCCCACCTGGTTCCTCACCCATTGACTGCTTCAAATAGCATTTTCACTGACTGGCTTTCTTGCATAGTGGCCTGGGGCTTCTAGTCTATTCTATCCTATCCAGGAAGAGCAGAAAACAGCTGCAGTCTTCCTCAGCCTGAAGAAGAGTGTTTATACCTGAAAACTTGCAAAGAAGAATTTTTCCAACTATTTTAGTTGGTCTAATAAAAGATATCAGATTTACCAAAGAACCTTGTCTGCTCAGCTGGCTAACATTTGACAGGGTCATAAGCAACTGAAAGCCAGGTCCTATAATTGGAAGGATAGGGCTACCTTCATAATAACTGAGTGCAGGTCAGCCACATAAAAGACAGGAATCTGGTAAGTAAGCTCAATGCACTGTTGTATGTGGCCAAATCCTGATGGGCTATATCCCAGTCACACTGATTTAACAGATCGGGGCATGATCCCGTTACCGCCAGCGGTCATTGCTTGCCTGAATCAAGAATAGGGTCAACAGTTGCAAGGGTCTTTGTCAGAGAGAATGTGAAAATTCTGTGATAAATAGCACTTGTTGAGAGCAGCAACTGCATGACACGCTAGCAGCACCATACAAAAATGAGCATTTACTGAGAAAGTTAACAAAGACAGCTTAACACCAAAGAAAAAGTAGTTGCAGAGGGAGAATACTACATAATCTCTTTTATGGAGGCTGGAAACCTTTGTCAAGCTATAAGTAATTCATCTCTGTAAATATTTGCAGCATCAGGGCCTTAACAGATAACTTGAATTTTAATGTGAGACATCAGCACATTCTTAATTTGGCACATACATGCACCAAGGGAACTTCCTGCCCACTTTCTTTCTCCCTTTTTGTTGCTGTTGTATCAGGTCATTTTAAAGGGGAGGAGGAAGACTCATCTGGAAAAACTGCTGCGTATTTATAATAAGGCCATCTATTGCACCACTCCTGGTTGAAATTGAAAACATATGTTACCCTGGGAAGAGGCTGTTTCTTTTTTTAGGACCTCATGCCCTTCTGAAAATGTCAAGATACAGTAACGAAAATGTCAAGAAACAGTAATGTGCTTACATCGTGTTGGTGAGGTGTTTACAAAGCCACTGGAATTTTGATCTACACTGGGCAAAAACAGTCTTAAAAAGGCTGTGAGCACCCATTCACAAGACTGTTTGTCTGCTAAAAATTATCCTCAGAGGAATCAACATCCTCACTGGTCTGACTCAGTACACAGAGGCCAAAGACAGGGCAGGGAAACCCTCTCACTCTCTAGCTAAGAATGAAGGACAAGCTCATCCTGCCTGTCCCTATCTGTGATGTGCCTCTTTTATAAATGCAGAAAACCAGCTGCCTTTGCTGATTCTGTCAATCCAGCAACACTAGCTCCCAAGTTCAAAGAGTAACCAAATTCGTTTGAAAACAAGATGTTCTGAATATCTCACAGGCCTGCACTGATACCTCATCAGAATTGTTCAAAGCTCCTCTGGGCTGTATTTCATAAATACCACACATGCATGACATGAAAAGCCACTGTGGTTTATTAGCAGGATTGTAATGCTGGGGACATGGGCCTCATTCCCAACTCTCTGGGGCAAGGCCTGTCTCATATTATGGATTGTCTGGTGCCTAGCACAACAGGACTAGGTCTCAGTGGGTTTCATAATATACATAAATAGAAACAACACTGTGGGAGTCCACATCTTGTGCCAGATCATAGCCCCATGTCAACAGATATCCCATCTCTCGCTCAGAGGAAAGTAAGTATCTCTTCAATAGTGTTATCTACCATGATCTCTTTTCACAGCTGCCAGCTGGTAATGTCACCAATCATGCATTAATTCTTCAGATGCATTTTTCTAAGCACTAAAAATCTTAAATTAAAGGAAAGAAGCAATAGGAATGCATATAGTGATTGACTCAAACAAAAGATATGAAGTTTGAATTCAGATATGAATGTGAATATGGAGACTCCCATAAGGATAATTGTTCTCAGACTTCCAGCTGTGGTTCAACCCAAGGCGGAGCCAGATCCATCTAGAGAGTTTATAGAATTGTAGAAAAACAGGACTGGAAGGGACCTCAGGAGGCCACTTAGTCCAAGCCTCCGCCTGAGCCAGGATCATTCCTCTCAAAACCATCTGAACCAATTTTTGTCTGACCTGCTTTTAAAAATGCTCAGTGATGGAAATGCCACAACCTTTCTAGGTAATCTGTTTCAGTGTTTAACCACACTCAGAGTTCTTCCTAATATCCAACCTAAATCTTTCTTATTGTCTATTACATCTTCTGTTCTTGGTGTCCACAGGGCACAGTTAAGCACTACATCTCTATAACAATCCTTTCCAGACTTGAAGATTTATCAAATCCCCACTTCTCTTCTGCAGGCTAAATAATCCCAGTTCTTCCAGATGTTCTTCCTATGTGATGATTTCTCTGCCATGTTTTGAGGGTTGGATCTGGGGTTCCCTTTCCAGCCCATCTCAGCTTTGTTCTCAGTATGATTTTCTTTTATACATAGAGGTCAACCTGGAAAATCACTGATATGTTCTTTAATTTTTGAGTGCATGTCAGATTCCTTTTGAGTCACAGTAGGGGAATCATTTTTGTGGTGCTCAGCTGACTCAAGGCAGACAGAGCCAAACAGCTTTTGCAATCATCAGTGGGTGTTTTGTTGCTTTGTTTTTCCCCCCTTACTGGCATTACAGTAAATGTGTGTGCATGACTGGCAGCTGGCTGCATTATTTGCAAAATGAACTGCAGTGCAGTGGAGTATAAACTTGTGGCTAGAAGAGCTGGAGGAAATATTTACCTCTGAACAATCTTATCGAAATAAAAAGTGCTTCAACCATACCGAAATTTTATTTTTATCAAATCATTTCAACTTGGTCAAGTAGGGCTGGAGTGTGGTTGTAGCTGTGATGATCCAAAAAGTGTGCAAGAGATAAGGCTCCTATTAACATCTCTTTGTTTCTAGCTCCTCCATCCCTCCAAGCAGACTTTTTTATTGGGACTGAGGGGGCAGTGAACAGCTGCTAGAAGGAGGAACCTGCACACCAGCACCACTGTCACTGGCTGAGTCTCAGCTGGAGTGGAGCAGGAGTGGCTCTGGGACTCCCCCCATGCCCAGATAAGTTGGGGACTGCTGTGGCAGTAGTGAAGCAACACCCCTCTTCCGCCTTCAAGCACCGGGCCAGCTCAGCTCCCAGTTTCCCTTACCAGCCTGGAGACTCCAGGCACTCCTCACTCCCATACCACCATGGTCTGAAAGGTGATGGACTGTACCCCCCTTTAGGAAATTCTAGATCCACCCCTGGGGGTTGCTTTTGGCACAAATCTGGGGCAAGGCTTGAACTCAGAAGAGGGAAGCAAGCAAACAAGCAAGCACACATGTGTAACTAACAATTAGTATGAGAAAGTGAGCAAGCTGGAAGTGATTTACCCAAAGAAAGGGGAGAGAATAATAAATAGTAATGAATGTGGGGCAGGTGGGAAAGTGGGGGGCTGAAAGACAGCTATTACTACTGCTGCTGGTGGCTGGCTTCCTTAGGTGCCTGGGTTTGGATGTCAACAGAAAGAGTTTTTCTGCCACCAGAGCTGGCCTAGACCTGCTGAATGACAG
Organism: Crocodylus siamensis; assembly: GCF_052110815.1. Lineage (NCBI taxonomy): Eukaryota > Metazoa > Chordata > Crocodylia > Crocodylidae > Crocodylus > Crocodylus siamensis. Next base: position 399,333,602 of record NC_143395.1, read on the forward strand.
AAGCTTTGCCAGTAGAGGCTGGCAGAGCTGTGCCCACACCAGGGGCTTTGCCAGCTGGACTACTGGGACAGAGCACATGGTCGTTTATGCCTCAGCTGACAGTTCTGCCAGCAGGGCTTTGTAACAGATGAAGGCAAAATGGGGAAGGAGGGAAAACAGGAGGGGGAGGGAAAATACTAGCTTAAAAACCACTGGTAAATATTTGAATTGGGCAATGATACAGAAAGGCCAAGCAGCCCACTCCTGTGCTTGGAGAAATACTCACTGCTTGTCCTACATATGTGCCTTTGCCTTGTTCCTCTTCAGAAGCAGCCTGTGTCAGCAGTTATTGCAGGCATCTTCCCTTTTTCCCAGTGCAGAAACCCCCCAAGTGCTGTGTTTTGGGCCTCACCTCCAGCTGCCTATGTCAAATCGATCCTCTCAGAAGTGGAAGAAGGAAAGGCAGCAGAAGCCTGTAACAAACACAAGGATTTGAGTCTCAAGAAGAAACTCAATGGGGAGTTGAAAAGGGAAAAAGAAATAGCAGAGGGCACTGAAGGGGGAGACTGATTGCAATGTAGTCAGCTCTTCAGAAAAGTTTATATTTACAAGGACATCTGGAGTCCTATTAGCTGGTATAAACATGTGCAAGGGCTAGAAACCCTCATGTGTCATGTCAGAGCCAGCTAGTAATCACTTCCAATATGGGAAGGGATAATTGGTTATTATGGGATTTCTTGCATCTTTCTCTAGAGCACCTGTTATGAGCCCCTGGTTTGCTGTATTGTGGCAACATCAGTTTTTCCATGTTGCAGTTCCCGGTTCATAAACCAGATGCTTTCCTCTCTCTTCTTTTGATTGCAAAACCTGGGCTATGTGAAGGGAACTTAGTGCACATGATAGTTGCTGCCTTGACAGCAACAGCAACAAATTAGTACGATGGTAGTGGTTAGACAGTGTCAATGAAACATAGAAATGCACCTTTATGTGACTGTTCCCCTCCAAACCCCAGGGGTGCATCCAGATGAGTGCACACATGTGGTATGCAGTGCTGCAGATCATAGGTGATGTGTAGGGAGGGACATGGGAGGGGGCATGTGCCCCCCCTAAAATTGGCCCTCGCCGGCTGGGGAGTGGGGAGTGCTGGTGTCCACCCTGAGTAGTGCCATCGGCAGTGACCAGCTGCAAACGCCAGTGGCACTTCTGGTTTGTTGCTGGCACTTCTGCCAGCAGTGGCAACTGGGTACTGCCCCCCCACCCCTGTTGGCAGTCGGTGGCTGGTGCCCACCCAGAGCCAGGAGTCATCAGTCACCCATGCTGCAGACCCATCTGCAGCACTGCAAACCACACATGCTGCATATGCAGGCATTTGCTGTGCTGCTAATTTGAAGTGCTATGGGGTTTTTTGACACTGGGAGATCCCGGTGTCAAAAAAACCCACACCTGAAAAAAGCAGGTAAATGCACTTGGCAGGAGCATGCACTGCCTGAAACTGGCCTGGCTGGCTGAAGCTACACTCCAGCTGCCAGCCAGGCTCCACACACCAGATCACCACTGCCAGAGCCCCAGAAGGCGCCCAGGTGCTGCCCCAGCCTCCCCTATGCTACCCAGGGTAACTTGCCATGTGCTAGAGCACACATTCACAGGCTTTCCTCAGGGATAAGTTATTTGTCCCTGGGGAAGCGCATGAGCACACACATCTGGATGCGCCCCAGGTGTTTAACTAGGTTCATCCCCAGAGCAATTTAATGTGTCCCACGCTGTTCTGCTCTTGCATCCCTGCCCCCATACAAACAGGAAGGTAATTCACGTCTCGTGGCAAATCCAGGCCTCCACCCTTGTGTTAAATTTCCCTAAAAGGGAGTCAGTCATGGTGATGGCTGTTCGTGTTGTAGATTTCTGTGCATGGGGAAATGAAGTTAAGCCCAGCTTAGAGGCAATTTGATCCACAGCACCGGGACTGGGAAACAAGCGGTAAGGAGTTTCATCCCTGGCCTTGCTTCAGAGTTGGGCCCTTCTTCTACAGTTGGGTCCATAATGTTTGATATTCACTCAAGTCCTGTTTTTAGACTTATTCAAGGCTTCAATATTTGAAAGGCTTTTGATGACATTTTGAAAAAGAGGTGCCTGAGAGTTTTTGAAAACTTTACTTGTAACCTCTCTATCCCCCATTTTCTATGCCTGTAAAGTGGTGATGATTATGCCTTACCCAGCTGTGTCAAACACTTTGAGATTTGAAGATTAAAAACCCAAAATAAATGCCTAATAGCATCATCCCTCTCATCATGCCCTCATATCTTGGGGGGTGTTAAGCACCTCTCTAACTTCGGTTGCTGAGGATCAGCACTGAACAGAGTTTAATGTCATAGATGAGAGAGATGCCAGAGCCCATTCCCAAACCCCTAAGCTCCATAGCTGTCCCTGTATTTAAAAAAGCTTATTCAGGAATTTTTAGTTCACCACTGAGCTTTTCAAATAAAAAGTCAAAGTTAACACCAGCAGTGTGTATGAACTAAACGCTGTAGGGAGGAAGGGAATAAGTTAATATTTCACAGGCATGATACATAGCCATGAAATATGATCACGGCAGGGAAATGTGGCTTTATGCTTTTTCTAAATTAAAATAAAACCAAGGCTGTATCTCCAAGAACATACTGCTCCAGGGGGTTGAGTTTTAGCTTTACATTAAAATTAAAGATTTATTTTAACTCTAATTAAATCTTCTGCTGGTGTACAAGGGAAAGTATCTGTGGTAAGACTGTCTCTGCTTTCAGAGCTTTTGATGTGGTTCAGATTTTTGAAAGGAGAACTCAGGACTGAAGTTTTTAATGTTTCACTTCACTGTATTGGCCTGAAATAAACACAGTGGCCTGTGCCAAAGAGGAGTGGCAAGAAAAATATTTTCCATGGGTTTTGGTTGAGAATCTGAGTTTGGGGCAGACAGATTTGCCCAGGGTAGGTACTAAACCTGAGGGATGTGGAACTTGAACAGGACAACGCAAAGATGGAGGGCATGGAACTAAATTTTGCCATCATTTCTAGCCATGTGAGACCATGATCCTATAACTGGCACCGATAAGAGACAATATGTTAGCTGGTTGCTAACATTTACAAGTGTGATGTGGTTTTGATACAAAGCAATTAATTGGATCAGTACCTCAATTTATGTTTTCTTAAAAGAAAACTATAGGGATGATATAACATACAGAGAGTCACTGCATTTGAAGAACTAGCTCCTGCCCTAATGATGTACAAGGAAACATATCCACTGTCTTTACTGGGAGCCAGGAGCAATCTTAACCTCAGGATTTACTGTGAAGGGCAAATGTCTGAATACCAGCCATGGTAATCCTGGAAGGAAATGAAAGGAAATCATGTTTACTAAGAACAAAACACATTATGATCAAATTTTGACACACCCTAAATCATCTTACTTTTGAAAACAAGTCAGGGTTTCATTATGTCTAAATTTTAAAAACAAAATTCATAAAATAATTTTGTAGCCTTGAGTGAAAACTTGATTGAATGCTTAAAAATTATTTAAAGCCAAGGAGAAAAGGAGGCAGCATCTATTATGCTGGAGTCCTACTGAGTCTTACAAATAGCATCTGGCTGGGTTAGTACTATCAAGCCCTTGGTACATGAGAGGTTTATACCGATGGAAAAAGGAGAGGATATACACATAATGTACAGCTTTACATGAATGCACCTCGCTCAAATCTCATGTAGAACTATCCCAGGAACAATCAGGAGTAAACTGAAGCAGTGGAAGTTAGACTGGTTTAAGTGTCATGTGGCTATAACTTATCTCAGGGAAGCTCTCTGTTTTACCCGCTTCCCTGCCACCTAGTGGTGATACACTACTGGGGCCTACTGAATGCCTGGGAAAGCTGGTCATCATTCATGAGTATACACCAGTACACAAAAACTATGTAAGTTGCACCAGCATAAATGTGTACAGGCCCCCAGACATCTGTACGATACTCACCAGGAACAAGTTGACATTTCTGGAGCTTTAACAGAATAGTGGATCCCTGGGAGAGGTGTTGATGCTTCAGCGAGCATAAGTTTTCTTTTTGCTTCAGTGTTTGCCCATACACTAAGCCTGACTTAAATTCATTTGTAGATTTACAGGGTGAAATACAAGACTTATTAAAGTTAATGGGAAAAATCCTATTGATTTCAACAAGGATGGGATTTCTCCCATAGATTACAAGCCCAGAAGGAACAGTGAGGTTTATCAGGTCTAACAGTATAGAAAAATATGAACCTTATCACCTGTAGTTGTTAAACAGCCCATGAAACTACTAGACTAACTAGAGTTGGATGAACAGGGCACCAGTCCCAGGTGCAAATTTAGAGGGGGCACCAGAATGGCAGCCCTGGGACACTTGTGTAGCATCAGGAGTTCCTGATGCTGCACAGTGTGTAGGGATCCTGTGTACCAGTAGCCCCTAGTATGAGGGGAGAATGTACCATGGCAATGGTAGCAGCCAGAGTCTTTGAATTTCTGGTAAGATTTTCTCCCTGGCTCAGTACGCTCCTCCTACCCTACGTCCCACCCAGGGCACCAACATTCCCAGTGACACCTCTGCAAGGAACTTTTAACAGAGTAAGGGCGTTCAGTCACAATGTCCTGCATGCTCACCTTCCACCTCCGCTGATACCTGCTGCACTTTCTACTGCACATGGCATCCTTCACTTCCTGCCCTAGATTTATGTGTAGTGTTCATGTACATCGTTTAGCAACTGTTCCCTCCTTGTGGCTGCAGTGTCTTGGTGATGGAGCTAGACTGGGCAAAGCCTATTAAATGGAGCTAGACTGTTCTCAGTGGTGGCAGCTGACAGAACAAGAAACAATGGTCTCAAATTAGAGTAAGGGAAGTTAAAGTTCGATATTAGGAAAAACTTTGTCATTTGGAGGGTGGTGAGAAGAGTTGCCTGAAGAGGTGGTAGAATCGCCATCCTTGGAGGTTTTTAAGACCCAGCTCAACAAGTTTCTATGACTGTGATCAATCAGCTGCAGAAGAGTGAGCTGTTGAGCAATAATGGCAGCAGCTTCAATGTGCAGTGTAGAAAGCCCCAGACGAAGAGTATCTGTGCCAGATTATGCAATATGTAATCTGCATTTATTGTTTTAGCTTCACAAAATATGCAACACAATTGTGTTGTGTGTCACTGCAACACAATTGGCCAGATATCCAGAAGGTCGAATCACACCTAAATCCTCCTGATGCTGATGGGAGCTGCAGGTACACAACTCTTGAAGATTAGGCCAAATGTCAAGCCTGAATGGCAGCTAATAATAAATAGCTTCTTTCTTTCAGAAGTCTTTGTTTCCTTTATTTCAATCTTGAAAATACAAAATGTCACCCAATTCCAGGGCAGGAACTGTCCCCAGGCATTACTTTGAACAAAGAAACTAATTTATAATTTACAGAGGGAAAGATAACAACACTGTAACTTCTGCATTTTTCCTATTTGAGGCCTTACTATTACTATGCAGTGACTGAGGACAAGCTGGGCAAGATCCTCAGCTGGTGTAGAGTGACTCTGCTGCATTTGTTTCAGTTGCCCTAGGCTGCTTTATTCCTGCTCTTGGGGTATAGTTAAAGGTGTTCAGACATGGATTAAGGTGGTAGAAATTTGCCTGAGACAGAACCATGGGTCTGATATCCACAAGCTTTGAGGAACTTGATCTCTGCTTCTGATCTTCCTGGTTTGCTGTCAGCTGCATGCACTATACCAGCTCCAAACAAGTGTCAGATAATTCTTCCCCTATCTAGGTTGTGGCCTAGCTAGCCTTCAGCATTTGCCATAATATGACCATCAGTAGTAGAATTTATGACTTCAGTACGTGGATGAGGCATAGCACTTCTGCCAGCTCTCTCAGAGAGCAAGGATAGGCTGGTGGGTAGGAAGTGCCATCAAGACTTGACAAACCATGTTTTAAGATCTTACTCTGTTACACACTCCCTGTAAGACCTCAGGAAAATCACTTAGAACTATATTTTCTTGCATGTACAGTGCATGTTTTTTAGGGTTACAATACGTCCGCGTTTTCCTGAACATGTCATCTTTTTGAGTCCTCCAATCTCTGCGCAGGCAGTTTTTTGAAATAGAAATCAATGTCTGGGATTTTGCTCTGCTCCAGTGGCGGGAGCAGCGGGAGGGTGATTGGAGGCAGGAGCAGTGCTGGGGGAAGCTGTCTGGGCACCAGGGCTGCAGCAGGGTCGGGGGGGAGGCACCTGCCCCTCCAGCAGGGCAAGGGGGTGGGGGCTCTTTGACAGCAGTGGGGGCTCCGTGGCTATGCCGGTGCCTGTGCTTGTGTGGGCTGGGTGGCCCTAGGAGACACTGCCCCTGGGGAGGGGGGCATGGCCAAGCCACCTAGCAAGGGGCTGGAGCTTTAGCTCAGGGTGGGGGTGTGCCACAGACATCCTCTCTTCTTCCCTCCAGCCTGCACCAGAGCTAGATTCGCTTTCCCATCGCCTGCACGAATCGGGGCTGCTACGCTCCAGCCTGGTCAGGATGGAGGAGTTGTGAGCTAGGAGTGCAGGGCACTGGCAGTTCCAGGGGGCTGTGGCTCGGGAGTGAGTGGCACCAGCATGGCCCGTAGGGGCAAGGGACCATGGGTTGGCAGTGGGGGGGCACTGGCAGGGCCAGAGGTCTGCGGGTCAGGACTAAGGGGCAGCAGCAGGGATGTGGGGGGAGGGGCTGCAGGTTGTGCGTTAGGGGCACTGGCAGGGCCAGGGGGCTGCAGGTAGAGAGTGAGGTGTCCCCCTAGAAGGTGGCCTCTTTTTTGGAACTGGAAATATGGTAATCCTATCTTTTTTCTAATTTCAACTGCTGGAAATTGGGGTGCACAATATAAGCAAGGAAATACAGTAATAGCAGTCTCTGCCTCTCCTGGGGGAAAGTGAAGGTAATGCTGCCCTGTGGCTCCTTAGCTGCCAGCTGTGGACAGTTGATCTTCCTCCTCCCCCCACATGGCAGAAGCTCCTGCTACAGAAGCTGCTACTCTGTTACTTCCTGTTTCTTATCAGTATTTTCAAGGAAAGATTTTTTTCCCCCTTCATTTTGCCTTTTCAAAAACAAGGTGAATATCTTATTCAGGAGCATGCTGTATGTGAGAGAATACAATATCTTTGTTCATTGTTCCTCAATCCCCCATGTGCACTATGCAGATAATACCATCCTACTTCACAGGTGGATGGTAGAAATAAATATGTTACAGACTTTGACACACTCAGATGTTATGACAGTGGGGGTCATATAAGTAGCTGAGATAGATACAAGAGAACTGAGTACAATTGCATAGTCACTGTGGGCGCTTCTACACGTGCACTTTATTGCACAGTAGACTAATTGACTGTGCTGTAAAGCATCACCGTCTACATATGCACAGCAATTAGACCAGCATAGACTAATTTACTGCACTGTCACATAATCCTATCATACACAAGTACTGTCTGACGGCAGAGTAAATTACAGCACTTAAACACACGTGTAGATGATTATGTTGGGATTAGTTTACTCCAGCTCAAATTACTCTGGAGTTTAGTCAATCATATTAATTGCATGTGTAGATGTGCCCACTGTGTCGGAAGTTTATCCCAGGTTTGGTCCAGTGGCCCATTGACTTCAGGACCAAAACTCCCACTGACTTCAGTGCCTAGATAGTTTTGTATCTACCCTGAGAAAATGCCCCACCCTCCTCCCAGCTGTATTTCTAAGCTCTCCAAATAGCATTTCTGTAGGCATTAGTGATGAGGGCAGTGTCAAATATAACTTACTGTGCAGATTTTTTCAGCTTCTCTTTTTTGCATATGGCTAAAATTAACCAAGTATGGACAGAACTGTACACCGTTAACATCAGAGGGCATCTATACATGAGCATGGACACACTGCGACACATTGGAATTCCAGTGCACCAAAGGGGACTCAGTTAATTGAGTCCTTTGGAGCGTGGCAATTGCTGCACTCCAGCAGCTTCCTACGTCTTGTGTATCAGTGTCCCCGCACTTAAAAATGATGGCGGAGCAGTTGAACTAAAGCTCATTAAATGAGTTATAGTTCAAGCACCTGCCACCATTTTTTAAGTGTAGGGATGCTGATACAGGAGAGATGGTGGCACTTTAATTAGAGTGGCTCTTGAAGCTGCTTTAATTAAAGTGCCACCCCCTTACCCCCGCAACATAAAGTACCCAGATCGCCTTGTGTTATGCAGTAGTGAAGAGAAACTAAGGTGCTGGGGACAAATTTTTGCAGAATACCGGGTGCCAGACTCCTGTACCAGAGAGAGAGGATGTGGAATGTCCATGCTAGGAGTCTGCATCCCATGTGCCATGGAGTGTGCAGCCACAAATTGGTGCTTGAGGATCATTGACTCAGGCCTGTAGGGGGACTGTCAGGAAAGCTAAGGCGGACATAGAGCTAAGACTAGCGTCCAAGATCAAGGATAATAAAAAGTCCTTTTTCAAATACATTGGGAGGATGAAGAAGGCACTGGGTAATGTGGGGCCCCTGCAAAGTACACTGGGCAATCTGGTGGTTGCGCCAGAGGAGAAAGTGGAACTCTTTAACCAATTCTTCACCTCCATTTTCTTGTGCAGGGACTGGGACTTCCCCGCTGTGATGCCAGATGGACTCAAGGGGAACGCCTCCAGACCTCAGGTTGGGGAGGACCGGGTTAGAGAGCTTCTGGAGGGGCTGGACATGTTCAAGTCAGCGGGTCCAGATGCTCTCCACCCCAGGGTGTTGAGGGAGCTAGCAGGGGTTATTGCAGGGCCCTTGGCACAGCTTTACAAGTGCTCTGGTGCTCGGGCCAGGTGCCAGATGACTGGAAGATAGCTAACATGGTCCCCATCTTCAAAAAAGGGAAGAGAGGACCCGGGCAACTATAGGCCCGTTAGTCTTACCTCTATCCTTGGGAAACTCTTTGAGAAGATCCTCAAGGAGCACATCTGTGATGGGCCAGCTTCAGTGATGATGCTCAAGGGCAACCAGCATGGTTTCATTAGGGGCAAGTCATGTCAGACCAACCTGATTGCCTTTTATGATCAGGTCACAAAGGCAATGGATGCAGGTGTTGCTGTGGACGTAGTCTTTCTAGACTTCAGCAAGGCCTTTGACACTGTCTCCCACCCCATCCTCATTAAAAAACTAGGCGACTGTGGCATTGATGCCTACACAGTCAGATGGACTACAGATTGGCTCAAGGGTCATACTCAGGGTAGTGGTGGATGGGTCATATTCGACCTGGGGGGAAGTGGGCAGCGGAGTCCCCCAGGGCTCGGTCCTGGGGCCTGCGCTGTTCAATTTCTTCATCAGCAATTTGGACGATGGGGTGAAATGCAACCTGTTTAAATTCGCTGATGATACCAAAATCTGGGGTGAGGTGAGCACGCTAGCAGGGAGGGAAAGACTGCAATAAGACCTGGATAGGTTACAGGAGTGGGCTGACATAAACAGGATGCGCTTCAATAGTGAGAAGTGCAGGGTGCTGCACTTGGGCAGTAGTAACCAGCAGCACACTTATAGAATGGGAAACTCCCTTCTAGAGAGCATGGAGGCAGAAAGGGATCTTGGAGTCATTATTGACTCCAAGATGAACATGGGCCGACAATGCGAGGTCACGGTTGGTAGGGCTAACCGGACCTTGTCATGCATCCACAGGTGCATCTCAAGTAGAGCCAGGGAGGTGATCCTCCCCCCTCTATGCGACGCTGGTCAGGCCACAGCTGGAGTACTGCATCCAGTTCTGTGCGCCCCATTTCAGGAGGGATGTGGACAACATTGAAGGGTTCCGGAGGAGGGCCATCCACATGATCCAGGGACAACAGGGCAGACCCTACATTGAAAGACTGCGGGGCCTAAACCTGTTCAGCCTTCACAAGAGAAGGCTGAGGGGGGACCTGGTGACTGTCTATAAACTCACTAGGGCGGACCAGAAGGGTTTGGGGGAGACACTGTTTCCTGTAGCTCCCCCTGGCGTGACAAGGAACAATGGACACAAATTATTAGAGAGTAGATTTAGATTAGACATCCGCAAGATCTACTTCACAGTTAGGGCAGCTAGGAGCTGGAACCAACTTCCTAGGGAAGTGGTGCTGGCTCCTACCCTGGGGTTCTTTAAGAAGAGGCTTGATGACTACCTGGCTGGACTCATCTGAGTCCAGTCTTTTCTCCCGCCCAGGCAGGGGGTCAGACTTGAAGATCTACAAGGTCCCTTCCCACCCGACTTCTATGATTCTATGATTCTATAACTCAATGCTGGTAAAGTTGGCTTCAGCAAGGATGTTGAAAACTGTGTGACAATCTTCCCATATGATATGGAGGATTTTCCAGAGGCATCATTGGTGATACCTCTCCAGGCTCTTGAGATGACAATGGTCATCCATACAGCAGAGTGGAGATTATGACAGCATTGTAGACCTGGATTTTGGTGTCTTTCCAGAGATTGCGATGAATAAAGACATACCAAAGCAATTTCCTAAAGGAGGCACTTGTGCACTGTATTCTGTGTTGGGTTTCCTCATCAACGTTCACTCTCTGAGACAGGTAGCTACTGAGCTAGGGGAAGTGGTCAACTACCTCCAGGATCTTTTCTTCAATGGTAATTTGGGGAGGGGTGTCTAATTCATGGCCCAGGACAGATTGAAAGAGCACTTTAGTCTTCTTGATGTTGAGAGAGAGGCTTCTCTGAAGAGATCCAGCATGGTTTTAAGGTTTTCTTCAGTGTGCACAAGGATGGTGCAATCAGCTTATTAAAGGTCAAGGATGGTTGTTTTGAATACTTTGGTGTTGAAGCAAAAACATCCCAGATTGAAGAGTCCTCCATCCATTGGTATTCAGTGTCAATTCCAGAAGTAAGGTGATCCTTAATGAGAACCAGGATGACTATCAAAACATGGAGGACTGAGTTGGGGCAATGACACATCCTTGCTTGACCCTGGTTTAGATGTCAAATGGATCTGTCTCTGATCTGCTACATAAAACATAGTTATCTGGTCATGGAGAAGCCTCATAACCTTCATGTACTTTTAAGGACATTTAAATCTGGCCAGTACATTCCACAGGGCTTCATGATTGGTGGAATCAAAGGCCTTAGTAAGGTGAATGAAGGCCACATACAGGTACTGATGTTGTCCCTGACTCTTTTCTTGGACCTGGCAGGCAACAAAGATTTTACTGATTGTCCCATGGGATGGTCTGAAACCATACTGAGATTCTAGAAGGATTTCCTCATCAAGAGCTAGGAGATGGTTCAGGAAGATGAGGGCAAGGATTTTTCTTGCTGTGGAAAGGAGAGTGATAACTTGATAATTCCTACACACAGACTTATCTTTGATCTTGAAGATAGTCATGATGTTATGATTCCTCAGGTCCCCAGGGATCTCTTCATTGTTCTGCATGTGAGGGGAGCAGAGGGGATCCTAAATTGGACTGCTTAGTCACAGTAGCAGCTGCCAAATTGCATCCCTGTCTCAACCCAGGTGCAAGCTGACCATCAGGCTACTGTCATCTGTGTGCTGATTCATGGCTGGAGACTGCTGGATTCACTAGACTTGCCTCCGTCACCACTGATCCATCACCAGAGGGCTTTTGGTACAGGAGAGCATGTTGTTTCCTATGGTAGAAGCCTATGTGTGACTTGGTTTAATGTGAGGAAGCTGTTGCGCAGAAACAGCAATCGCACACACTTGATAAGGTGGAGATCTGGGCCCAGTGGCTAGAGGGAACCCTAGACAACCCTAGGAGACTTCCATCTTGCTGTAGCCTTCTTCTGTCTTTACAGCTGTTGAGACCCCGACATCTCCTACCTGGTTAACCATTGAGGACTTGGGGTTGAACTGTGGTTTATTTGGAACCTCTTCTTAGGCCTGTTCGCTATGGGTGACTCTGCCAGAAATGTGACTCTATGAGCAACATAGCTCTAAGTATCACAAGGACACATAAGCCTCTCCACTACTACAACAAGTTGGACCACAGAGAGGACTCACAGGTACATTCAGACAAACTGGCTAGCAAATCACTGGTTTGGTCCAAAGCCCACTGTACTTAGTCATGCAAAACACCCACAGAAGTCAAGTGGAGATCACTGACTAAGTAAATGGATTTATTTCCAGGCTGACATCACTGTAAACGAAACCAGAATCTGAACTTCTTTGGCTAAAACTGAAGTAAAATGGCCTCTTCTCTTTTGTTTTGGAAGGTCCAATTACCATTTTGAGACATTAGTTCAGTCATTCTATTTTACCTTCCTCCCCCACATTGCTAGTAAAAAGAAGACCCTCTTGCTGGTTAAGAAACACCAATAAACTATGGCTCTGAAATATTTAATCCTTACTACAGTCCCAGGACAAATATTTCAAAGAATTTCCCTCTCCATAGCTACCTTTTTCATATTTCTGGCTCACCTGGGCCTCTCAATCCTACATGAGTATTATCTAAATCAGGGGCGGGCAATTATTTCAGGCAGACAGCCGCTTACTGAGTTTTGGCAAGCCAGCAAGGGTTGCATGACAGGCAGCCAGGGGCAGATAAATATTAATTTTCTAAATTTTTTAGGGGCCCCGCAGGCCAGATAGAATGGGCTGCTGGGCCACATCTGGCTCTCAGGCTGCGTTTTGCCTGCCCCTGTTCTAAATGGACATCTCTGAATCTTTTCCTGTTAAAAATAAAATTCCTATTCTAGATCTTTTACCACTTGCCTCTCTAATGCTGTTCCTTATCTTCTCTCTCCTGGGTACATAGTTTCATAGTTGGTAGGGTCGGAAGCAGCCTGAGCAGATCATCAAGTCCGACCCCTGCCATGATAGGAAAGAGTGCTGAGGTCAAACGACCCCAGCAAGGTGTTTGTCCAGCCTTGTCTTAAAGACCCCCAAGGTAGGAGCCAGCATCACTTCACTTGGAAGTTGGTTCCAGATCCTAGCCACCCTGACAGTGAAGTAGCACCTCCTGATGTCTAATCTGAATTTACCCTCTGCCAGCTTGTGACCTTTATCTCTAGTCACTCCTGATAGTACTTGGGGGAACAGGCACTCCCTCAATGCCTGCTGGTTCCCTCTGACTAGTTTGCAACAGGCCACTACATCCCCCCTCAGGCTTCTCTTGTGGAGACTGAACAGGCTCAGATCCCGTAGCCTCTCCTTGTAGGGCCTGCCCTGCTGCCCACTGATCATGTGAGTGGCCCTCCTCTGGACCCTACCCATGTTGTCCACATCCCTCTTGAAGTGCGGCGCCCAGAACTGGACACAGTACTCCAGCTGCGGCCTGACCAGTGCTGCATAGAGGGGGAGGATCACCTCCTTGGTTCTGCTTGAGATGCATCTGTGGATGCATGACAAGGTACAGTTGGCCTTCCTAACTGCATACCCACACTGACTGCCCATATTAATCTTGGCATCAAAGATGACTCCAAGATCCTTTTCTGCCACTGCACTGACAAGAAGGGAGTTCCCCAGCTTGTAGGTATGGTGCTGGTTCTTCCTCCCCAGGTGCAGCACCTTGCACTTGTCAGTGTTCAATCCCATCCTATTCTTCTCCACCCATCCCTGTAACCTGTCTAGGTCCAATTGTAGCCTATTCCTTCCTTCTAGCGTGCCCACATCCCCCCATATCTTACTGTCATCAGCAAATTTGAACAGAGTGCTTTTTACCCCCTCATCCAAGTCACTGATGAAGACGTTGAACAGTGCGGACCCGAGGACTGAGCCCTGGGAGACCCCACTGCCCACATCCCTCCAGGTTGAAAACGACCCTTCCATCATCACTCTTTGGGTGTGGCCCTCCAGCCAATTAGTAACCCATCTGACTGTGTAGGAGTCAATGCCACAGTCCCCTAGTTTTAATGAGAATGGGATGAGAGATAGTGTCGAAGGCCTTCCGAAAGTCCAGAAAGACCATGTCCACTGCTACCCCTGCATCTAAGGACTTGGTGACCTGGTTGTAGAAGGCCACCAGGTTGGTCTGACAGGACCTGCCTCTAATGAACCCGTGTTGGTTGCCCCTCAGCGTAATCTCCCCTGCTGGCCTCTCATGGACATGTGCCAGAATAATTCTCTCAAAAAGCTTACCCAGGATCGAGGTAAGACTAACTGGCCTATCGTTCCCCGGGTCCTCCTTCCTCCCTTTTTTGAAGATGGGAACCACATTGGCCCTCTTCCAGTCCTCGGGCACCGCACCAGAGCACCACGAGAGCTCATACAGCCGTGCCAGTGGTCCTGCAATGACCTCAGCTAATTCCCTCAGCACTCTGGGGTGGAGATCGTCCAGACCAGCTGATTTAAATATGTCCAGTCCCTCCAAAAGTTCCCTGACTAGATCATCGCTGACCCTTGGCTTAGCTGCGCCTTCCCTGGTACCTTCTTTTTGCCTCCTATGTATTTAAAAAAGGACTTCTTGTTGTCCTTGATCTGGGTAGCTAGTCCCAGTTCCATCTCCGCCTTGGCCTTCCTGACTGCCCTCCTGCATCCCCGAGCAACTGCAGTATAGTCCTCCCTGGTGATGGCCCCTCTCTTCCATTGGGTGTGCGCCTCCCTTTTTGCTAGGAGACATTCCCGGATGCTTTTGGTGAGCCATGGGGGCTTTTGTGCGCTCCTGCTCCCTTTGATCCGTGTCGGGATTACCTTCCTTTGAGCTTGGAGGATTGTGTCCTTAAGGAGCAACCACTCTTCTTGGACACCTGGCTCCCCTCCCCTCTGTGACCTCAGTGCTTCCCCAGCTATTCTCCTTAGCTCATTGAAGTTTGCCCTCCTGAAATCTAGAGCTGCTGCCTTGCTGCAGGCCTTTGCCACCTTGCACTGGATGGTGAATTCCAGCAGGCAATGATCACTGTTGCCCAGGTGGTTGAGCACCCGCAGCCCCCTCACCAGGTCGTCACCCATGGCCAGCACCAGGTCCAACTGGACGTCTCCCCTGGTGGGGCTGTGCACCCCCTGGGTTAGATGGAGGTCCTGCATTTCGGCTAGGAACCTACGTGAGTGGTCAGACCTGGCTGACTGCTCTTCCCAGCAGATGTCTGGAAAATTCAAGTCACCCATGATGACCACATCCTTTGACCTAACTACCTCTGTGAGCTGAGTTAAGAATTCCTGGTCTAGCTCTTCCCCTTGGTTGGGCAGTCTGTAGTAGACCCCACCGTTAAATCTCTTTCCCTTTGACTGCCTTGTATTCTAACCCAGAGCACTTCCACGTGCCCCTCCTCTGACTCTGTGCTACCTGGTGAGGATGTGTATTCCTCCTTAATGTATAGTGCCATGCCCCCGCCTGTCCTCATTGTCCTATCCCTCCTGTATGGCCTGTAGCCCTTGACATTCACCGCCCAGTCATGCGTTGGGTCCAACCATGTTTCAGTGAGCCCCTTTGATGTCTATCAAAGCCAACTGATGGAAATGTGAGCTCTACATGTCCTTGCTTGCTTGCTAACTCTCAGCTGCTACTTAAAACTCCCTTCTTCAGTGCTGCCAATAGAAATATTTTCCTCATTTAATGATACAATATCCCTGTTTGCCTTAATGAAGATGCCCCATTAGCCCTATACTTCACATCTCCCATTTTAATAGGTAACCAGCAATGAAATTTATGCAAGATTCCTGTAATGTTTGTTCTCAAAACCTACAAAAATTATAAATAAAGAAAGGTTTTCAAGTTGGGGAACTCAACGGATGCAGGATTATTCTGGGTGTCCTGCAGACAGATCACTGTCTGCAGTCAGTTGTGGTTTTTCATTCTAAAGGGAGTCACTGTTGCTGTTATCCATGACTTCTTCACTGCCAGACTGAGCCAACATTGTACTTAGAGTTGCCACTGAAAACTGCTCAGGAACTTCAGCTATTAGTTACTTACCAGTTTCTTGTGGGGAGCATATTGCACCTAACTACATATTCTGTTGTGGCTTCTGGGGCAAAATTCAGGCTGCTCCTTTAATGATTCAACTCCTTGCTGCTTTAGTCCTCCTCTCTTTCTGTGTCATACTTCAGTAATTCAGTGTCATACTGCAGTAATTAAGCTAAGACCCTGCTCCCCCTCCCCGTGGAAATAGAAAGGGTCTAGAGACTATAGCAGCAAAATAACAAGTGCCAAGACACTCTTAGTGTTTTTGAATTTGCTCTTCCCATTGACATGTCACAGCCTGAATTGTTGATTTTCAGGGCAGGCTGGCAGCTCCATTTATACTCACAGGCTCTTCCTGAAGGGTTAGGTTTTTCATGTAGTGTGAGAAGTGGTGTGATTTTTCTATGTGTTTTTAAATGAGTGGAAGATGTAGCTTAAGCTCTAGGGAGATGAATTTTAAAAATCTGAAATTACTAATGAAAAGGTGTTATTTCTAGAGCCGTACACTAGACTGTCAACAGAACAAGGAGCTGCATGAGACAGCGCTGACTTTAATGACTCAGAATAAATCATTCAAAATATGGTATTGTTGGGGTGATGTTGTAGCTGTGATGGTCCAGGAAAAAATGTGAGAGGCAAGGATTTTTGTGGGTGATATCTTTATTGGACTAACTGTATATTTAGGAGTGATATCTGCTAGTCAGCTCTGCTGTGCCTGCTTCTTTTCCAGAGATCTGAGGAAGGACTTGTCCAGGTCCCTACCAACTATATAATTGGCCCAATAAAATATATCACCCACAAAAATCCTTGCTTCTTGCATAATTTAGAATGTGTCATTTATATATTGAATTCACCTATAATGTTCTGTCATAAACATGACATTCACAACTGTATCACTTGTTTTAAAATACAGGCAACCCTAGCTTACTGCTGTTTCACTTAGCACTATTACATTATAATGCTTGTTTTAAATTGATTCCACTTAACACGCAGGAAGTTTCATTATAATACTTATGGGCATCATACAGCTGGCAGCAAGTTTTGCTATTCTGCTTAATGCTCAGTTTTTCGGGAACCAATTAAGAGCACTAAGTTGGGAGTTGCTTGTATTTTCCTAGCTTTTCATACCTTTTTTTTTCTTTGTAGGTGAAATAACCCATTAATCCCTCACAGTACCCTTATATACTGTCCAACAGAAGCATTCAAAATAGTATTTACCATGAGCATAGACAGATGTCTAAAAGACACCGAGGTCAGTAAACTCCTTTGCACTGGTGCCTGTTGCTTCTGTGTTGGATGCATTTGTTAGACATGCATTTGTTTTACTGATAAAATATTGTGTCCGTTACTGCGAACTCTCAAAGGATAAGAATTCCTAAAACTGGATATAAAATCATGAGATTAAAAAATGGGGAACGGGTCCTTCTTATTTGCCTTCTGGATTTCTGAGTGTAGGATTCAGAGGGGGTTACATTTTCAAGCTGTCCTTGGCAACCATCTGGGTTAGAAATGTGCTTGTACTTGTAAATGCAAGCCAATATTCTCAGGGAGTCACATGACTCAAACAGCTGGAGCTTTAAGAATAACACCAGTTATCAGAAGACTGGAGATAAAATCACAGCCACATCTCTCTCACCCAGTGAACTAGTGGCCAGTGCCTATTGCTGTCCTCCAGCATGGCTTTTGAGGTGGCCTGTGTACTATAGAGCCATGGGGGTGAAGGCCTTCACAGTGGTGACATATATGGCCAACCTTTAAAACAGCTGACGACACAGATTCTGCTTATGCCAATCAGTCCAGATGCAATGCAATCAAACTCTTCAATTACACTTCAGTGATTTAATCAACTCACTGTCAAATACTGGCTGGGACTCCTGTGGTACTATTACAAATTCAATAATTGCTGCCAGTTGACAACAAGATATAATTTAAGTGGATTAGAAAGCAGCATTGCACTGTCAGTTATCTGCAAGCCCTCTATGGGGACTGAAACAAGCAATATTTCTTGTAGAGAGCCACCACCGTGCTATCACAAAACTGTTTCTTCTCTGCGGCACTAAGTCATCTCTTTCTTATGAGGTTGGAAGCAGCTTGCTTCAAAATGAAGCACTGGCTGAGCTCAACACTGAAGACCAGAGAATCTGATTTGTGAGGGGGGCGGGGGGAAAAGGAACAACACAAATAGCTATGAGCAAAGTCTAAAAAAAAAAAGAGCTGACTATGGCAGTTTCTGCTTTGCAGAAATATAGATTTGTTCTGGTGAGAAAGATTTCAGAAAGGATGGCCTTATCTGGAATCCTTCTTTCTTTCTTTCTGCTCTTCCACCCAATGGCCATCCTCAGAAAATACGAAAGGATAAGCTTGTCTGAATTGTGGCTGACAGTCTTTCCCACCTGTTTGGTCTTGCTTTTCAGAATGTTCTTTACTTCCTTTAGTTTTTTCATAACACTTTGAGTCACCTGTGGGAATTCAAGAAGTAATGAGTCCTCTCTTCTTTCTATAAAATGTTAGTTCTGATAGCCCACAAAGAGTGTCCACCAGGACGCGGACATGGTTCTGCGGCAGTCCTTGCTACAGGAGCTCTTGTGATACCTAATTGCTAAACTCTCTCCCAGCCCAGGGGAAGGAAATGACTGCTGGATCCATCACTCTCTCCTAGCCTCGACTCCATAACCTTCCTGGACTCTGGGTGTAGTGAGTCATTGGCAAGTTTTGTCCTGTGGCATATAAAGATTTCACATCTTCACATTTCCAGGATTCCTGCTATGAGGGCTCAGTGTGCCTCTGGTTCTCAGGTGCCTGGGTTTCCATACCTGTGCAGCAAGAATGTTTGGCTCCAAAGGACTGTAAAAACATTCAGGAGTGTAAATTTTGTTTTGCCTGCTTCCCCCCATGGGGTAGACTTTAATGTCAAACATCACTTTCATACCAGCTTCCCTGTGGGTCTTGAGGTCCTGCAGGGGCAGAGACAATTCTGCTCTGAAGGTCTGCGAAGAATTAAAACTCCGTGATTTCAGTTTACACACATGACTCTGCACGAAGGCTAAGTTAGTTTTGAGTTTGATGTCAATGTCAACCCAAAAGCTGAACGCCAGACTAAAGTGGTGTGTTTGGCACAGTTCCAGGGGTTGGATGGCACAGGTCAGCCCAGGTTCATAAACCTCTGGTAAGCCAGCTCCAAGGGAGGAGTACAGAATGGAGCCCCAGAGTGACTTGCTTGCTTTCAGGGTTTGTCACAAAGCCAGGAATCCCAAGGGGACCGCATCTGCAATATCCTTACCCTGGCAGTGAGCCACCAGATGGCTTTCATCAATGCTTTAATAAATTGAAGGCACTGGGAGTTTCAGCTCGGCCTCTGAACTTGCAGCCTGGGTGTGTCTACACTGCAGTTGAAGATGTGACTGCAGCTCGAGTAGACATACCAACTTTCAACCACTGGGCAGAGAGAATGCATAGAAGAATTTCTGTTTCTCCCCTTTTAAGGGTCAATAATTTGTATTTGTAAGTGTCCCTTGTCAAACAGGAGTAAATTATGCCCTGAAGTTAGGAGGAAAATTATATTAAAAAATTTAAGAATGTTAAAGTTAGGAGCTTGCCAAAATTGGAAACCAACAATCAAGCCTGAGAAGTATCTAAATGTAACAGGGTTCATCTCTGGGAGTGGCCATGATGCTCCTGGAGCCCCCTCAGCCTTTATCAACTTCACTGTCTTTGGGCAATCACCCCTTCATTCACCTGCCACATCTTGATATATTTATCTTTTAGATAAAGGGAGGCTGCCCCCGGGCTTCCCAAGCTTGATGTAATGCTCCTGAGCTCAGGTGTCTCTGCTCTCTGCCTTAAGGGATAATTACATGGCTCTGACTTCCCTTTACACTATGACTATGCCTTGCACATATCACAGCTTGATAGCAAGCAGTCTCTCTCTATCCACATTCAGGCACTTTGTCATCTTGGATACTCCTGGGTGCAACTCTCTCTGTTCACACCTGGGGACTTCACTTATTTTGATTACTCCCAGGTATAGCCTAGGGTCCTTGACCTGGATCCTGCCTCTCTTGAGGCACTGGTCCCTGGGCCTGACTCTGCCCTCCTCTGGGCTTCAGGTCCCTGACTGTGTTGGCTTCTGACAGTGGCCCTCCCTTGACCTTTGGCCCTTCCTCAGAGCTGGCCCCACTCCTAGGCCAGTTGAGACCTCTGGGCTTCCTGGCTGCGCTCACCCCTCCTGGGATACAAGTCACTGACTCTGCCTCTTTCCCCTTGCAGGCTACAGGTCCCTGACCTTCCTTGCTCTCACGACCCTTCAGCTGTGGCCCTACTCTTTGGCTTTGGCCCCTATCTTTTGGACCCTGGTCTTGCTTCTAAGCCATCTGAGACCACCTTACTTCCCCTTGTCTCAATCCCCAGACCACCAGTTTAGGTGTTTACCAGAAGCCTGGCTGCAGCCCTGCTGTTTATGAGCACTTCAACCCCAGCTGCCAGGATCAAACTACCATCCCAGCTCAGGTTCTGTGCTTATATCCTGTTAAGTCCACCCCCTTTTTAGGTCATGTGACCCCTAATTGCCTCCTGCAGCACCTGCTCCATCTGCATGCTGTCTTCTCCTGAAGTAGCAGGAGCACCAAGCCTCCTGCTGCAATAAAATAATCCAGACACATAAGGGGCAGAATTGGAAAAATTTTTGGAGGACAGAAAATCTTTAAAATGTAAAGAAAAACCTTGTATTGACTGACCAAAGGAGGCTGGGTACTCCAGACATAGGTATGTAAAAAAAAAATCCAATATTTTTAGATTTGATTTCATTGTCCTCAGTTATAAATTAAAATCATGGGCCAGAATGCCTTCCCCTTCTCTTCTTATTTATGAAACTCTGAGCTGCTCTGTGCAAATTTTCCTCTTTCTGGAATGCACAGGTCACCCAGTGGGAGGACATCAGCCAGGGCTGTTTGTAGTCACTGTGTGCATTTCATACACACTCAGGCAGAAAGAGCTAGAAGAGGTTTTTTGTTTTTTTTGAACAGATGTACAAAATCCAAGCCACTTATGGCACAAAGTGAATGTGATCTGCTTACAACCCCAGTGCTACCTCAACTGTGGGTAAACAGCCCTCTCAGCAAAGCCAGACATGTGAAAACCAAGTAGGTCAGAGAAACAGGAAAACATCTACATGTTCCTACAGATTTATCCATGACAATGTGTTTCATTATTACTCTCCAACCCCCACTCTCCTTCACATAGTGTGCAATCAGATCACAGATCTCAGTAATAATTACTTCATTACAATGACAACCCAGGAGAAAAAAATAGCATTTGTTGAGAGCCAAGAAAGCTTTGCATATTTTGCTGATTAGCAGGGATCCTGGCTTTCTCTGTTAAAAATTCCAAAATTCTCTAATAAAAAAACCAAAATTCTTTGATTAAAAGTATCAGTTAAACACAATGTTCTGTTGATATATTTACCATTTTAAAGCAATTTGGAAGCCTACCAATGCCTCAATCATTATAATTAAATAAATTCTAAGTACCTATATATTTTGGTGTTTGATTTTGGTTTTTTTATCATGGAAAATCAGAGCTCCTCTGCCCCCTTTACTCACTAGGTAGTGGGTTCAGCTGCAGGTGTCCCCCCAACACCACTGCTTGGTGGTGCTAAGCAGCTCTGATATGCCAGTGCCCTGCCTCGGCCCATGCCATTGCTCTGCACTGCCAAGCCACGGCCCACCCAGTCCTGCAGTGCCTCTCACTCCCAACCTGCAGTCTCCTGCCCCCGCTCCAGCTTTGCCAGTGTCCCTCATTCTTGACCTTCAGCCCCCTGGCTCACCAGCCCTGCCAGAGGGGCTCCCAACTGCCCCCTCAGCCCTAGGCCCCAGCACCCCCAGTGTGTGAGGCAGGGGGTGAGTGGGGAAGGGGTGTGTGTGTGTGAGGCAGGGAGTGTGTGAAAATAGGCAAGGCCACTGGTGATACATCGGGGGGAAGGGGGGGCATGTACCACCCCCCTGCCCCAGATTTCTGTGCCGACAGCGGGGTGCCAGAATGGCACTGGGCAGGAGCCACCTCCGTGGTCCAGTATGTGGGATCTGGTTCGGGTGGGTGGAGTGGGGTGGGGAGATTCAGTGCTGCCACCACCAGGAGCCCAGGGCCAGTTGCGCTGCCAGGGCTGCTTCCACCACCCTGCCTAGCTGTATTGCCAGCCACATGTGTGTGCAGGTGTGAAGAAATCCCTTCTGTCTGTCCCTGTTTTTGTGTGTGTCTTGTTTGGGCTGTATGCTTTGCTTCTTCCCATCCTCCCTTATAGTGTGCAGACTCTTTGTCTTAAGTTTCCCGCCAAGTAACCTGTGGAACCAGTTTGGTGACTCTGGTCACTCCACTGAGGGCTGCTGACCACTTTTTGAAAGGATTGGTCTGCCTCAGCAAGGTTTAAATAATGCCTATTTCTGGTTGGAGCCAAGTAATGAGGTCAGAAAAGTTATTTAAGGGTCAGATCACCTGCTCTGGGGGAGGGTTCACAAGGCACTTTAGAAACACACACCGAAGCATGGGCCTCCAGAATTTGCTGGATATGTAAGTAGTTTACCTGAAATGTAGCCAGTAAATTAGGGTTATATATCTTTAGCTGCGTCTTAAAGGGACCAACAAGCCCATTCTGTTTTGCTCAAGGCATTTTCTTTACTACTTCTCTGTCTTGTACCCCTCTCCCATTTCCCCCTTCTCTGATCAATAAAAGTTATTAATTACAGCTTGCCTAGCTGTAAATGCTTGCGAGGGTGGGGAGGGGGCTTTTTGCTCCTACCAGAGCTTGCCTGATTATCATCTGATTCTTCCCTACCTGAAAAATTCCTGGGTGGCTCCAGGCAATAAGGAACACCCAGAGATACTACCAGTAGGCTAAGCACCCACAAGGTCTGCAGCATCTGTGTACCCTGGGCTGCACAGAGCCCTAACAGAGACCAGAGCCCAGGTGGTGGCAGCGATTACCCCAGGCTTACAGGTGTGCTCCAGAAAGGGGTTGGCTGGATGTAGGCACACCAGGAGAGACACCTGAAGTGGGGTTTTGGTTGGGCATACTGAGGTGGGTGGCTAAGCATAGTAGCGCCCCCTACTGTCCTGCCACAGCAAGTACACCTGCATATGGTATTCCCTGCCTCCAGTCACCCTTCTCCAGCTCCCTCCAGGCCCAAGAAGCTCCTTGCAAGCTGGAACTCTGCTAGCCTGCAAGCAGAAACCCACAGTTTCCTGGTTCAAAGGGGAAAATCCAGGCTTTTCTTCCTTAAAGGTAAAAATCCATCTTCTCCCACATTTTCCCACAGGAAGCAGAAAACTTGGATCCCTGATGATTAGCCAGATCTCCAGCTTGAGAACATAAGGTAAGTTCAGCTGAAGGTGATGGAGAGAAAACCCAGGGAAAGAGATTAAGCACTTAGATGTGCTTTTTGTTGTGTTTGGCTTTTTTATGTTGTTTGAGTCACAGTGTCTCTGACTGACCCTTCTGGAGTTTACTAAGATAAAATAACTCAGTACAAAACAATGTATTAAAAAGAAGGGCTTAAGTTTTAAATATAATTGCCCTCACTGCTTTGAGCCCAGAGTCAGAGCAACCACTGGACTTTAAAGATTGGTCTCTGCAGGCAAAGTATCATGTTTTCCAGTGGAGTGGCTTGCTTTCCAGTTGTGAGTGGCATAAACTCACAGCAGGCATTTCCATTAGTTCAGAACAGGTAGGTTTACTTTCTGTTGGAGAAAAACATGATTAAAAAATGAAAAAGAAAACTAAAGATCTGCCCACACTACAACTCTGAACTGTGATTTTCAAGCATCTTAGCAGAACATCTACCTTAACTGATTGCTTAAAAAGCTTGTTTGCGCATCAGTTTTTGTGTTACCTATTTGTTTGTGCTTCTTTGCCTCCTCCGTTATGTACTCATTTGCATTAGTGTCATGTGCAGATACAAACTATGTTTACAGCTAATTTTTTCAGTATCTGTTCATTCTGTCTGTTTATCTATCCCTATAATGCAAAACACTACAAACTTACCTTACAGTGAGCAATAAACAACACAGGAATTATAAGCTAGCATTCATTGTCTATATCAGTGATTCTCAAGCAGGTTGCCACAGCACCCTGGGATGCTACTAAAACTGAAAAAATCTATTTTATTTTCTGTTGAAAAAAACAAATGACTCCCACCCCCTCAAGAGCTGGGATTTTCCAACAGGTTCCTTGTACCTACCAAGGGGTTCCTTGAGTCTGAGAAGCTGAGAACTGCTACCCAATATATTGCAATTCTCACATGGCCTTGAGAGGCCTGCCATACCACATCCCAAGCATTTCTGTTACATCTCTGGAGCACATTTGCTGCACGCATCCTGGCACTTAGCATCAGTCTCCTCACAGCATAATTTGTTCACCTGTAACTGGTTATTATTTAATAGTATTTGTATTGCAGTAGTACCTAGGAGCCCCAGTCATAGACTTAGTTCCCATTGTGTTAGGAAATGTAGAAACACAGAACAAAATGGTGGTGGCAAAAAGGTGACATTCTAAGTAAGTTAGAGACTCAGCTAAAACCTGTAGCATGAGTAAGGACTTAGGTTAAAAAAGTAACCCTGCCTGGTGTACTGAAACAGCTTCCTGTACTATTGCCATTGTATTGGTAGCTTAACACTATGTTGGTGGGCACTTCGTGAATCCCTTAAACAGATGGTGGAGCAGAGTGTGTTTATTTCTGACATGATAGGTACCCTTTCTTCCTATAAGTTGTTCCAAAGTACATTCCATAAACATGAAGCACTCATTGTGACCAGGGCAAAGTTTGTAGCTGCAGTAAAAACTTGATAGTTTTCAAACTCTACTATTAAACTTTAGCTTTATTTAAAAAAAAAAAAACCCACAAAAAGAAAAAAGAAAAACCAGGACACTGCAGCATTGAACCAAACCAATTAAACAGAGAGAGGAGTGGCTGGCTGAGAAAGTGGGTAGTGGAATACAGAGCTTTCGATCAGTTTTCATTCAAAAGTTTTTCTAAAATGTGTTTCCCAATGAAGAATTGGGTGGGGGGATTTTTTTTTGTGGTAAAAATATATGTCTATCTATCTATACATACACCAACACACACACACATATATATATACATTATATACACACACACACACACACACACACACACACACATAAGATTATATATATCTACACTCTACATGTCACACCACGAAAGGAAAAACCTTCCAGTTACAAAAACCGCACCCGCACACCTGTGCTTCCATGCACCCATACAAATGCCCGCTGGCCACCTGAACCCATTACAATATCTGCATCACACTCAACACAGACAAAACAACTACGTCCATCCTGGTCCCTCGGGCCAGGCCACACTTCCTTTTCACCCCTGCCCTACTTACAGGGTCACATACTCAGTTCAAGTGTCCTCTCCATTGTCATTACTCCAGCTCCCACTGGAGGACCCGCTGCTGCTGTTGCTGTCCTCTGTTCCGCTTGTCCCTTCCTCTTCTTCACTGCCTTTGCCCCTCTCTGCACTCGCTGGGGTTGGATGATCATGTGTCACATATCTCTGTGCCAGGTGACTTTGGCTGCGTCTTCTCCATCCTCTGCTACCAATTACTGGTAGTAGGTCTGGAGTTCGCTCAGTGCCATTTTCATGTAGCCCACTACCTCTATGTCCATTTGCCTGTACAAGAGGAGGTTCCTGGCCTTCCACAAAGCGCTCCTGATACAGGACACAAACTGGTCAAAACAGGGCAATGGGCTCCCCTGATGTTTGGCAAGATGCCTGTACAGTGCCACTTCACTGGTTAGCCGGGTCACCGCTTCGCAAAGCTGTTTCACCCTTTTCTATACCACCTTAGCACAAGTGCAAAGCCAGAGGAGGTGGTCAATTGTGTTGGTGGCCACATGGTAGTTGGGCCACGGGCAGCTGCGTCTCCCCAGCTGCCCCTCTCTATGTCTCCAGGCCTCACTGGGAGAGCTTGGTGAGCTATGAGCCAGTTCAGGTCCTTGTGCTCTTTGTGCAGATCCTTGTGGTGGATGTGCTCCCACACAGCCTGGCACATGTCACCCGGGAGCAGGTCCATGGACTATGTGGTATCCCTTAGTCTCACCGTCTCCTGGATCTTCCTGTGGTTTCTCGTGGTTGCTGGGCCTGCATTTTGCAGGCTGTACACACTGCAGCACTGGTTCAGGGTCTCATAGAACCGCGGTGCACCCATGATCTACAGTCTGTTAGTTGGGGTGAATACCCCCCCGTGTCTTAGGATGTGCCCTGCAAAGTACCTCATGAGGCAAGCAGTTTTGGCTTCTGCATCTGTCGCTAGCTTGCAGATCATGCTCACGTACTTGGCCCACAAGAACAGGAGGATGTCTGGCATGCCCCTGCCCCTGGCCCTCTTGTCCTTTTATAAGGTCTTCCGGGAGAACTTTTCCCATCTGGAGCCCCAGAAGAAGATGCGCATGGTCCTCTGGATCCTGTGGGTAACACGCTCAGATAGGGGAAGACCAGTGCGGGATACAGAAGTACCGATAACAACAACGCCTTCATGAGCGCGATGCACACCCCCATGGAGAGGGAATGCAAGAGCCTCAGCCCCAGTTTCTGTTTTACCTTGTACTCTGTCTTCTCCCATGCTGTCCTGCCGCTCAGCTCCGGGTCAAAATCTATCCCCAGGATTCTGCCCCCTTCATGGGGGACAGAGACACCCAGGGACTCCAGGTCCCTGACCTCGCCCACAGCCAGGCAGGTGCTTTTGCTCACATTGAGCTTGGCCCTGCTGCTACCTCGTACACCTGCGTGTGCACCAGGGCTCTCTCCACCAACCCCCTGTTCCAGCAGAAATCGTCCATGCAGGCCAGGACCTGCGCCTCTCGTTTGCTGCCTCCTGGGATGTGGACTCCACAGATCCCTGGGTCCTGCCTCAGGCACTGGGCCACGGCCTCAATGATGCAGACGAACAGGAGTGGGGAAAGTGGGCAGCCCTGCTGGACCCCCGACTCCACTGTGATCGGGGCACTCAGGAAGCTGTTGATCTGCACTTCACTGCTGACTTCCATGTAGAGGGTCCTGATCCATCTGACGAAGATTGATGAAGAATTGGGTGTTCTACTAAATAGAGCTTTTTGCAAACATTCATTTGTTTCAATGAATACTTCGCTTTTTGACTGAGAAACACACTGCCTAAAAGCCCGTGACTAGTTTGGGTGACCCCATAATCTTATTTTGGTTTTGACATGCCACCATGGTGGCTCACAGGAGTTCCCGTTCAGGTGCTTGACAGCCCCATTTGCTCTTTACGGACTGGTTTTCTCAGCAGAACTTCATCTCCCAAGAGCACTGGGATCATGTGACTGCCATAAGGCACTGCCTCTCCTCACCGAGAAGGCAAACTGTGATGCAGTACAGGACAGTCCAGCCAGGAAGCCCCAACAATAGGATAGAGTATGAGCTTGAAGCATTTGACCTGCTATTCTGCTCAGTCAGCCCATTTCCATTTTCAGGCAAAAGGGTAATTTTTAAAAATCCAAAATCTACCCCAAATTTGAAATTTTCCATGAACAAAATCAAATGATCTCTATTTAGGATTTTTAAGTAATTTGTGAAAGGCAGGTCAAATTGGCAATGAGCAGAATTTGTTGTTCTTTGACAGCCGTTCAACATCCATATGGGAGAGAGCTGGTGGTTTTAGTTGCAGTTAAAAAAGAACATAGGTATTACTTTGCTGGCTCGGACTAATGTCCATGTAATCCAGTTTCCTGTCTCCTTCAGTGGTCAGTTTCAGATGCCTCACAGGAAGATCTAAAACTTTTTTTGGATAATAAAACTAGTTAATGCAGAGGCTACAAAATCAAACCAGTCCTATTTAATATGAATTCAGGAGGCTTGAAAATGTTGGCCAGTCTCCAAGGTTTAACTGAAGGATTTAATGTTTCATGGGTATTAAAATAACTTTTAAAAGAAACCAAAGTGTTTTGGGTAAATGGTTATAATTATTATTATATGATATTTATAATCAGGATCCAGTGCCCCAGCAATCAGAACGCTGCCCACACACATAGTAAGACAGAGACTATGCCCTGAACCTCTTTATCTTAATAGACAAGACAGATGCATAGTAGGAGATAGGAAGTGACTTGCCAAATGTTATGCAGGCAGCCAGTAGCAGCTTCAGGGATTTAATCACTGTCCAGTGCCTCAAGACCACCCTTCTAGAGTTTTTCTTTGTTTCTTTTTGTTAGATAAGATCATTACTACAACCATTCTTATTGCAATAGTTACAGCCTTTACAAATCTGAGTCCTCTATAGATTAAGACCAAGAGAAAAGTAATAAAAAGAAAAGCCTAAACGCATTATCTGGATTGAAAAAACTTGATAACATGAATCCAAATATAATATGGTCAGTGATTAATGGGACTTGTAAAATGTGTGCTAAATCCTTTATTGGAAGTAGGCAGCACAGGGAATCCCTGAGCTCTTGAGTTTGTGCCTCATAAGGTCATGCCCCAGAATGTGGTTGTTGTGAAGTTATCTCTTCCTCCTGTCATTTTCTTGAACTTGATCAGTGAAGGGTGGCTTAGCAGGCCTGTGATCAACCTTCTCATTCACCTTCTCTCCCAAGTCTAACAGATCAAATGGTAGTCCACTTTGCAATAGGGGAAAAGAGAAGAGATGAGTGAAGAGAAGACTGCGCGGGGATTTAATAACAGTCTTCACGTATCTGGAGGTGATTACAGAGAGGATGGAGATGGGCTTTTCTCCATGGCTGTAGGGGACAGGACTATGAGCAATAGACTCAAGCTTCAGGAGAGGGAATTTAGGTTGAAGATCAGGAGGAACTTTCTGATGTGGAGGGTGGTCAAGCATGGGAACAAGCTATGTAGAGAAATTGTGGAATCTCCATCCTTGGACGTTTTCGAGAACAGGTTACACAGACACTTGGCTTAGACAGTATAGTCAGGGATGATTCTGCCTTGAGCAGGAGGCTGGACTTCATGAGGTCCCTTTCAGCCCTACTTTCCTATGATCTGATGATCCTAAAAACTAGATCAAATATCTAAACCATGTGCAATCAACAGCCCACAAATAGTGGAGAGCCACTGTGTCACTGTTATCCTCCCATTAGCAGTCCACGTAGGTCCTGCCATGGTAGCTAATTTCAGCCATTCTGCACCTTCTCCTCCCTCATTGGTGCCCCTGTGTATGGGTAACAAACACATTGCAAAGATATACAGGGAAAGCAAGCCTGATCCAAGGACTGATGATGACTGGTCTTCTGGTTCTATGGCCTTTTGGATATCCATTTGGAGGCAGACAAATGCAGGTTTTTTACCCTAACTAGGCTTGTAGCCAGGGGATTGGGCCTTTCTACACCCTCAGCTCTTCCCAGGTGTTGGCCTCTCTCCCTCCTTCACAGTGTCAGCCTAGATAACTATGGCATACAGCCAGCACTATGCTGGTATCTTAGAACCAGCTGTTCAGATCTTCACAACAGAGGTGCCATGTTGCTGCTGCCTCTGCTGTAGCACAAGTGACTGTTTCTTCTCTCCCTCTTCCCTCTCAGTTCCTACTTCAGCTAGGAATGGCTGCCTGCAGACGGACACGGAGTAGGCAGCTGTCTGGCTCGCTACCAAGTAAACATCTAAGCGAATGAGTCCATGGACCTTAACACTATAGTCCTGTCTGATTTTCAAAGAATGAGGGGTCAGGGATGCAATGGAGGGAAAATACACCCAGATGGGGTAAGAGAACTTGAGGCCTTTTCTAGGTGGAGTAGGTAGAAAAATGGTAGTACAAGAGACTCCAACACAGGAGGGGTTTTTATTGTGTGGGGGGGGGGGGGGGGGAGGGGGCTGGGGAAGGGGTATGAGGATTCATGAAGAAAGATTTCCAGACAGGGGAAGAGAGTATGAGGATATGGGGAAGGAGAGACTTCAGAGGCAAGAAGTAAAACTGAGTAGAACTGAAAAGGAAAAACAGCTACTGATAGCTGAGAGACTGGTTGAAGGGGGAGAGAGGACAAGGAGGGAGGGCTGACCAATGCTGCTTCAGTGCTTCCTTGTACTTCTGTGGGGCTGCATCTTTCTAGTGCCTCTTGCCCTCTATTCTGCTTCTGTCTGCTCTCTGGGAATTCTGCATTCACTGGTACAATTAATGACTCATGTCTTCTCTGGGTAGTGAGCGTCACAAGAACCTCTCTATGGCCCTTGAACAGCAGCATTTTCTGAATCATTATTTTACAAATGGAGAATGCTTTATTGCTTTTTTATCATTCACCACATCTAAAAATAAAATCCTCAGGAAGCTGTCCTGGCTGGCATAACTGGTCAGCAACAGTATTAATTACTGAAGCAGTAAAACTCAGCACAAGGGCAGGTGAAATATTTATGTGCGTTTATTCAACTTTGATTTATGATTTTGCTACTGTATATAACAGCTTTTTGCCCAATAATACTGTCATTACGCTTCATCTTGGTGCTTGCTAATTTTATTAGGGCTATCTAGTTCATGTGTCTGACTATCATAGAAGAAATTATTTTGAAAGAAAAATACCTGATGGTGCTTGCAGCTAAGGTCTATGACTCATTGGTGCTTGCAACTATACAGGGAGGGAATTTTAGTGGAAAATTCACAGATTCATAGATTCATAGACATTAGGGCTGGAAGGGACCTCAGAAGATCATCAAGTCTAGGCCCCTGCCCCAGGGGCAGGAAGTCAGCTGGGGTCATAGGATCCCAGCAAGATAAACATCCAATTGACTCTTAAAGGAGTCCAGAGTAGGTGCTTGCACCACCTCTGGCAGCAGTCTGTTCCAGGCCTTGGGGGCTCAGACAGTAAAGAAGTTCTTCCTTATGTCCAGCCTGAAATGGTCTTGGAGGAGTTTGTGACTGTTTGACCTTGTCATCCCTTGGGGTGCTCTGGTGAACAGGAGTTCCCCCAGATCCTGATGTACACACCTTATATACTTATAGGCAGCCACCAGGTCCCCCTGAGCCTATACTTTTCCAGGCTGAAGAGTCCCATGGCTCTCAGCCTCTCGTCATAAGGCCTGTTTTCCTGACCTCTGATCATGCTCATGGCGCTCCTCTGGACTCTCTCAAGCTTCTCCACATCCTTTTTTAATTGTGGAGCCCAAAATTGGATGCAGTACTCCAGCTGCGGCCTCACCAAGGCCAAGTGCAGCAGGAGGATGACATTCTGGGATTTCCTAGAGAAGCATCTATAGATGCAAGCCAGAGTTTTGCTCACTTTGCCAGTTGCAACATCAGATTGGTGGCTCATATTCACCTTGTGGCCAGTCATGACCCCCAAGTCCCTTTAGGCCATGGTGCTAGCAAGCATAGCACCTTTCTTCCTAAGGTGGAGTACCCTGCATTTTTCAGCATTGAAGGCCATCAGGTTTTCATCCATCCATTTTCCAAGCCTGTCAGGGTCAGCCTGGATTACCATCCTGTCCTTGGGTGTGGACGCTTTACCCCAAAGTTTGGTGTCATCAGCGAACTTGGCCAGTCTGCTTCTGACACCAGTGTCCACATCATTAATGAAGATGTTGAAAAGAATAGGCCCAAGGACAGCGCCTTGGGGGACCCCACTGGTCATGGTGCACCATGATGATTGACTTCCATTAATGGAACCACCTTAAATATGGAAATGGCAGGAAGTTTAGAGGAAAGTAGGGCTACCCTAGCAGAAAAGTTGTCGTTCTCAGGAAGTGCTGGAGTGAGACACTGGAACAGTCCCCTGGCCCAGTTTGTAAAAGATGGGACATTCTTATTCCACACCTGGGAACAGAGGACTAAGAAGGTCTCTTGGGCCATTAGACCCAATCCCCATGTTCACAGGCAACCATTTAGCCTACGATTCCCCAAAACTGCCACATTGAACATGCACACAACTGCAGAGCACAAAACCAGCAATGGCAGGAATACCCTATAATATGTACCAGGTAAAAACAGGGGAAAGAAGGGCACTACAATTGGCCCTGTGAAGACAGAGAAGCAGTTGGTTAACATATGCTTTACTGTGGCTGTTTTCATTTAATTCAGCAACTTTTGAAAACATCACCATTCTGCATTGCTTTTACAAATCTGTAGTGTTGGTTCAGTTGGTTCAGTGGGTTCAGTTTAGCGCTGAGCATGTGCCATCCCTCCCTGAAATTCTTACAGGAGTAGTAGATATTCTGATACATTAGAACCCAGCTACTTCCCATGATTAAGTTCCTTACCCCCGTTAAGATGATGACTTATAAACTAACTGGGGGTTATATAGCCACAGCAGACAACTGTGTGGGATTGCTGAAGTGATTCAGCTGTTTGCTGCAGCTTTTATTTCAAAGGGTACTGCTCAGTTGCATGGGACCACTGATCAGAGAAAGCATCATCCTTTGAAGTAAAAACCACAGTAAACATCAAAGTGGCTTGTTTTTAATCCAGCAACCCTCTGTGAAATCAGCAGGTTGCAAGCCACCCAGATAGGAATGGTTGGGGTTCTACTGTACTTTCTAAAACCCTGTTACCCAGAGTGGTCCTACATCTGTTTTCTGTGTTATCTCACTATAGAAAAAACTGGGTTTGCTATGAGTTGGACACCCTAATCTGTCTAGGAGCCAGGAGGAACTGCTAAGTCTTGCAGGAATTACTACCCACCTTACCTTTCTTCATGACCTACCAGCATGCATGTACATGCTAACTGCCTCACTCAAAATGACTAACTTCCCAAGGAGAATGACTAGAGGACTACAAGGAATTGATTTAGCTCAAACTTACTTTCAAAGTTAGTGGGGAGACAAGGGATTAATTCCCTACAAATATCTTTGGCTTCATAACCAAGGAAACTGCTTCCTCTTCTGACGCAGTACCATTTCCTAGGAACCAACTGTGTAAAGGGCATTTCAGCTTTGTGGTTCTGAGTCATGTACTTAAGCCTACCTCACTACACTAAATCTCTTGAGCATGTGCTTAAGGCTATATACAGACAACCAAAAAGCCAGAGAATGAATGGATTCTATCTTCACAGGTTAATCTAAACTCCACAGATTGAACCAATAAGCAAGTGAACAGACATTCACTTTTGATTCCAAAAACACAGCCACATGCTTGCAGTGGCCCAAGGCGAGAAGTCAGTGGGCATTAGAGCATGCTTCTCTGCTCAGTTGGAGCAGACAACGTGGGTGAAGGCTAGCCTGCTCATTCTGCTAGGCAGGGTTTGCTGGGGAAGTGCAAAGCATCTTGGCATGTGGGGGGGAGGTGGGGAGAAGGGACACTATGAACTCACTTAATTCTGGGGGGGATCTGGGGCAAAAGCTCAATAAACCAATTTAACCTAAATCAGTTAAGTCTGATACTACATCCATCTAGGTTTATTTTAAATTGGCTTCGGTCATTTTGAAAGCAATTTATGGGCACAGAACTTCTGTTCTGTTACAGATGTGAACAGGTTTACCACCTCTTAGACCAGTCTGTGTGTAATTTCTGTCCCTAGCCTAAGAGCTTTGTTCACCTGGGACTCAGGTGGCACCCTGGCACCATACCAGGCACCTTAAGAGTCTATAAACAAACAATCACAAGGAGCATGGAACTTAGTGCTACATATTTTGGATAATTGTCTATCCTTCTATGGAATAGATGCCAGTACATCAGCAACGAAGAGCACTGTCCTTTACTGGATGGAATTAAGTCTGCTTCTGTACCTTATAGACGAAATACTGCAAAAAGCTGAAGCCTTTTGGTTAAATGGTTAGGTCCAATTTGTCTGGAACAAGGGAATCAGCCTTCTATCTTTGGACCTGTCCTGGCATATAGCATAGTCATAACAATGAAGTCTTAGCCACCCTGGGATGAATCACAGTTACCAATTTCCCAAGCCCATTTACTATTTGAAGTGTTAATTCCCAGTCACCCTTCTAATGTCCAGTGCTCCAAACCCCAAGTTTGTGTTTCTATTTTAGCAATGTTTGTACAAAAGCTATGAAGTAGCATAGCGGAGTTGCATTTTTGTTCACTGAAACTGCAATGGGAGATTTTCCAAAGACACCAACATGGCTTTGTGTGCCCAACTCTTAATGAAAGCCAGTTGATTTTTGGTCACCCACTTCTCTTTTGGAAATATGCCCCATAGCCTGGAGTTCCTGGTTATTGGAGCCAGATTCTCCACTAGGTGACTCCAGTGGGACTCCATCTATATAGATTCATTGGTGAACTACAAGGTGAAATCAAGTCTACTACTATTTATTTTATATGAATAAGTTAACATAAAAATGTGCTTTTGGTCTTTACTGATCTACCTATTTGGTCCTTTGTATAAGTTAAACATAGTTGAATTTGTAGAGCATTTTCTTGGAAACCTGATGCTGAACAACATAGCAAAAACTAACAAGATGACTGTTCTTCAGCCAATCAGATTTATGTTTTATTTGCTGAGAGTAAGTATTAAAACGTAGGACTTTGGGGTTCAGGAGCTGCATGATGCCAGAGGACTGGAAAAGGGCCAGTGTGGTTCCCATTTTCAAAAAAGGGAGGAAGGAGGACCCAGGAAACTATAGGCCAGTCAGTCTTACCTGGGTCCTGGGTAAGCTTTTTGAGAGAATTCTCCTGGTCGTTGTCCACGAGGGGCCAGCAGGGGAGATTATGCTTAGGGGGCAACCAACATGGGTTCATTAGAGGCAGGTCCTGTCAGACCAACCTGGTGGCTTTCTATGACCAGGTCACAAAATCCTTAGACACAGGTGTAGCAGTGGAGATAGTTTTTCTGGACTTTAGGAAGGCCTTCGAAACTCTCTCACCCCACTCTCATTAAAAAACTAGGGGACTGTGGTGTCAACACCTACGCAGGCAAATGGGTCACTAGTTGGCTGGAGAGCCACACCCAGAGAATGGTGGGGGACTGGTCATACTCACCTGGAGGGATGTGGGCAGTGGGGTCCCCCAGGGCTCGGTCCTCAGGCCCGCACTGTTCAATATCTTCATCAGCGACTTGGATGAGGGGGTAAAAAGCATCTTGTTCAAATTCGCAGACAACACTAAGATTTGGGGAGAAGTGGGCACACTAGAAGGAAGGAATAGGCTGCAATCAGACCTGGACAGGTTACAGGGGTGGGCGGATGAGAACAGGATGAGTTTCAACCATCATGACAAGTTGACCATCAACACCAGGTTGGTGAACCTCCTTCGGTGGGCTTTAAACTAGGCTCGTCGGGGGAGGGGGAAGATGAGGGCGGAGGAGACGATGAACTACCAGGCCCAGCAACAGCCAGCGAGCCCAGACCAATGGTCAAAAGGGAGAAACAGGTAAGTGATGGGGGACGGGGCATTGCTGAGACTAGGGGGTCAGTGGGCACAACCGTTGGAGGCCTCAAATGCCTCTACACGAATGCTCGAAGTATGGGGAAGAAGCAGGAGGAACTCGCCCTCCTCCTAGCTGTCACCAGCCCTGACATAGTGGGGATCACAGAAACGTGGTGGGACTCATTGCATGACTGGGCGGTGAGTGTCAAGGGCTATAGGCTATACAGGAGGGACAGGATAGGAAGGAAAGGTGGAGGAGTAGCACTCTACATCAAGGAGGAATATACTTCCTCGTCAATTAGCAAGGGGGTAGAGGGGGGGCACTCTGAGGTGCTCTGGGTTAGAGTAAAAGGCAGTCCAGGGGATAGAGACTTAACGGTGGGAGTCTACTATAGACCTCCCAACCAGGGAGAAGAGCTCAACCAGGAATTCTTAGGTCAGCTCACAAAGGCAGTGAGGGCTAAGGATGTGGTAGTCATGGGGGACCTGAACTTCCCAGACATCTGCTGGGAAGAGCAGTCAGCCAAGTCTGACCGCTCACGTCGGTTCTTAGCCAGAGTGCAGGACCTCCATCTAACCCAGGAGGTGCACAGCCCCACCAGGGGAGACGCCTTGTTGGACCTGGTGCTGGCCACGGGTGACGACCTGGTGAGGGGGCTGCGGGTGATGGGCCACCTGGGAGACAGTGATCATCGCTTGCAGGAATTCACCATCCAGCGTAAGGTGGCAAAGGGCTGCAGCAAGGCAACAGCCCTAGACTTTAGGAGGGCTGACTTCAACAAGCTAAGGAGGATCGTTGGGGAAGCACTGAGGACCCAGAGGGGAAGGGAGCCAGATGTCCAAGGTGAGTGGTTACTCCTTAAGGAGATGATCCTCCATGCCCAAAGGGAGGTAATCCCAACAAGGGTAAAAGGGAGCAGGAGGGCACATAAACCCCCATGGCTCACTAGGAGCATCCGGGAATGTCTCCTTGCTAAAAGGGAGGCATACACCCAATGGAGGGATGGGGTCATCACCAAGAAGGACTATGTTACAGTCACCCGAGGATGTAGGGGGGCAGTCAGGAAGGCCAAGGCAGAGATGGAGATAGGACTAGCTTCCCAGATTCAGGACAATAAGAAGTCCTTCTTCAAATACATAGGGGGTAAAAAGAGGGTCCCGGGTAATGTGGGGCCCCTGCAGGACACGATGGGCAACTTAGTCGTCATGCCAGATGACAAAGCTAACATATTTAACGATTTCTTTGCCTCTGTCTTCCTAAGTAGGGACCAGTTCAGCCACCTCCCTGCTGGGCCCCCCTCGGGCCCCGGGAGAGACACGCCTGGGCCAGGGGTTAGCGAGGAGTTAGTTAGGGTACTTCTGGAGAGGCTGGACGTGTTCAAGTCTGCTGGTCCGGACAATCTTCACCCTAGGGTTCTACAGGAACTGGCCGAGGTCATTGCGGGACCCCTGGCGCGGCTCTATGAGCACTCGTGGTGCTCTGATGAGGTGCCGGAGGACTGGAAGAGGGCCAATGTGGTCCCTATCTTCAAAAAGGGAAAAAAAGAGGACCCGGGAAATTACAGGCCAGTTAGTCTTACCTCAATCCCGGGTAAGCTCTTTGAAAAAATTATCCTGGCACACATCCAGGAGGGCCTTGCGGGGGAATGCATGCTCAGGGGCAACCAACAGGGGTTCATCAGTGGCAGGTCTTGTCAGACCAACCTGGTGGCCTTTTACGATCAGGTCACCAAATCATTAGACGCAGGGGTTGCTGTGGATGTAGTCTTTCTGGACTTCCGGAAGGCTTTCGACACTGTCTCTCACCCTGTCCTCATCAAAAAGCTGGGAGACTGTGGTGTCGATGCCCACACAGTCAAATGGGTCACTAACTGGTTGGAGGGCCGCACCCAGAGGGTGGTAGTGGATGGGTTCTTCTCGACCTGGAAGGACGTGAGCAGTGGGGTTCCGCAGGGCTCGGTCCTCGGGCCCGCACTGTTCAACATCTTCATCAGTGACTTGGATGAGGGGGGTAGAAAGCACCCTGTTCAAGTTTGCTGATGACACTAAGATGTGGGGGGATGTGGGTGCACTAGAAGGGTGCAATAGGCTACAAGCTGACCTTGACAGGTTGCAACGGTGGGCGGATGAGAATAGGATGGGGTTTAACACTGATAAGTGCAAGGTGTTGCACATGGGGAGGAAGAACCGGCACCACACTTACAGGTTGGGGAACTCCCCTCCTGCCAGCACGGAGACAGAAAAGGATCTTGGAGTCGTCATTGACTCCACGATGAACATGGGCCAGCAGTGTGGGGAGGCAGTCAAGAAGGCCAACCGTACCCTGTCATGCATCCACAGATGCATCTCGAGCAGGTCCAGGGAGGTGATCCTCCCCCTCTATGCGGCACTGGTCAGGCCACAGCTGGAGTACTGCGTCCAGTTCTGGGCGCCACACTTCAAGAGGGACGTGGATGATATGGAAAGAGTCCAGAGGAGGGCCACTCGTATGATCAGGGGTCAGCAGGGCAGGCCTTATGAGGAGAGGCTACGGGACCTGAACCTGTTTAGCCTCCACAAGAGAAGGTTAAGGGGGGACCTTGTGGCCTGCTACAAACTGGTCAGGGGGGATCAGCAGGTATTGGGGGAGTCCCTGTTCCCCCGTGCGCTGCCAGGAGTGACCAGGAATAACGGTCACAAGCTGGCGGAGGGTAGGTTTAGATTAGATATTAGGAGGCACTACTTCACAGTCAGGGCGGCTAGGGCCTGGAACCAGCTTCCAGGGGAAGTGGTGCAGGCTCCTAGCCTGGGGATTTTTAAAAGGAAGTTAGATGAGCACCTTGCCGGGGTCATCTGACCCCGGTGCTCTTTCCTGCCAAGGCAGGGGGTCGGACTAGATGATCTACCTAGGTCCCTTCCGACTCTAGCTACTATGAAACTATGAAACTATGAAACTGACAAGTGCAAAGTGCTGCACCTGGGGAGGAAGAACCAGCACCATACCTACAGGCTGGGGAACTCCCTTCTCATCAGTGCAGAGGCAGAAAAGGAACTTGGAGTCATTATTCATGCCAAAATGAACATGGGCTGACAGTGTGGAGACACGGTCAGGAAGGCCAACTGTACCTTGTCATGCATCCACAGATGCATATCAAGCAGGTCCAAGGAGGTGATCCTCCCCCTCTATGCAGCACTGGTCAGGCCACAGCTGGAGTACTGCATCCAGTTCTGGGCGCCGCACTTCAAGAGGGATGTGGACAACATGGGTAGGGTCCAGAAGAGGGCCACTCACATGATCAGGGGGCAGCAGGGCAAACCCTACAAGGAGAGGCTACAGGACCTGAACGTGTTCAGCCTCCACAAGATAAGGCTGGGGGCCATTTACAAACTAGTCAGGGGGAACCAGCAAGCACTGGGGGAGTCCCTGTTCCCCTGAGCACTACCAGGAGTGA
Organism: Crocodylus siamensis; assembly: GCF_052110815.1. Taxonomy (NCBI): domain Eukaryota; kingdom Metazoa; phylum Chordata; order Crocodylia; family Crocodylidae; genus Crocodylus; species Crocodylus siamensis. Next base: position 399,372,133 of record NC_143395.1, read on the forward strand.
CAAGAAATAACAGTCACAAGGTGGCAGAGGGTAGGTTCAGGCTAGATATCAGGAGGCGCTACTTCACGGTCAGGGCAGCTAGGGTCTGGAACCAACTTCCAAGAGAAGTGGTACTGGCTCCTACCCTGGGGGTCTTTAAGAGGAGGCTGGATGAACATCTTGCCAGGGTCGTTTGACCCCAGTACTCTTTGCTGCCATGGCAGGGGGTCGGACTTGATGGAGGACGGGATTCACCTCCAAGGAGGATTATTCTGCACTGGTCCGGTCCTGCAGGGAGCAAACCAGGAAAGCCAAGGCTGCAACTGAACTCCAACTAGCTTCAAGCATCAAGGACAACAAAAAGTCCTTTTTCAGATATGTGGGGAGCCGGAGGAAAAGCAAGGGCAACGTTGGACCCCTGCTAAACCAGATGGGGCAACTGACAACTGATGCCCAGGAAAAAGCCAACCTATTAAATAGGTACTTAGCACCAGTCTTTCATCAGTCCCATGGGACGCCCATGCCTGCTATGGGACAGGGAGATCTGGGTGATGGGGATCCCCTACCCTCCATAAATGCTGAACTCGTGAAGGAACATCTTGAGAAGCTGGATATCTTCAAGTCAGCCGGCCCTGACAATCTGCACCCCAGGGTACTCAAGGAGCTGGCGAGCGTCATAGCCCAGCCCCTGGCATGGATCTTTGAAAACTCCTGGCACTCTGGTGTAGTGCCCGAAGACTGGAAGAAGGCCAATGTGGTGCCGATCTTCAAGAAAGGGAGGAGAGTGGATCCGGCTAACTACAGGCCCATTAGCCTGACTTCTATCCTGAGGAAGATCTTAGAAAAGTTTATTAAGGAGGCCATCCTTGATGGACTGGCCCAGGCTAAAATCCTAAGGGATGGTCAGCAGGGGTTTATTGCGGGTAGGTCTTGTTTCACCAATCTCATTTCCTTCTATGACCAGGTGACCTATCACCTGGATGAGGGAGAAGAGATTGATGTCATATATCTTGACTTCAAAAAAGCTTTTGATCTGGTATCCCATGATCACCTCTTGGCCAAACTGCCCAGTTGTGGCCTTGGCTCCACCACGATCCGCTGGCTGGGAAACTGGCTTTGTGGTCGGACCCAGAGGGTTGTGATTGATGGCAGTCACTCATCGTGGTACCCTGTGACCAGTGGGGTCCCTCACGGCTCTGTCCTTGGACCCATACTGTTCAACATTTTCATTAATGATGTGGACATTGGAGTCAGGAGTGGGCTGGCCAAGTTCGCCGATGACACCGAACTTTGGGGCAAAGCATCTACGCCAGAAGATAGGCAGGTGATCCAGGCTGACCTGGACAAGATGAGAACCTGATGGTGTTTAACACCGAAAAATGCAAGGTTCTCCACCTTGGGAGGAAAAACCTGCAGCATCCTTATAGGCTCGGCAGTGCTATGTTGGATAGCACTACAGAAGAAAGGGACTTGGGGGTCATCATTGACCACAAGGTGAACATGAGCCTGCAATGCGATGCTGTGGCTAATAAAGCGACCAAAACGCTGGCTTGCATCCATAGATGCTTCTCAAGCAAATCCCGGGACGTCATTCTCCCCTTGGTGAGGCTGCAGCTGAAGTACTGTATCGAGTTTTGGGCTCCCCAATTCAAAAAGGTTGTGGAGAAGCTTGAGAGAGTCCAGAGGAGAGCCACGTGCATGATCAGAGGTCAGGAAAACAGATCTTACGACGACAGGCTGAGAGCCATGGGACTCTTTAGCCTGGAAAAGCGTAGGCTTAGGGGTGATCTGATGGCCACCTATAAGTTTATCAGGGGTGACCACCAGGATCTGGGGGAACGTTTGTTCACCAGAGCGCCCCAAGGGATGACGAGGTCGAATGGTCACGAACTCCTGCAAGACCGTTTCAGGCTGGACATAAGGAAGAATTTCTTTACTGTCTGAGCCCCCAAGGTCTGGAACAGTCTGCCAGTGGAGGTGGTTCAAGCACCTACATTGAACACCTTCAAGAGTATATCGGATGCTTATCTTGCTGGGATCCTATGACCCCAGCTGACTTCCTGCCCTTTGGGCAGGGGGCTGGACTCGATGATCTCCCAAGGTCCCTTCCAGCCCTGATGTCTATGAAATCTATGAAATCTGCTCAGGTCCCTCCCGACCCTACCAACTATGGAACTATGAAACTGTGGTTCATAAACTTCTACAGAAGACTTTAGTCCCAGAGAGATTTAGACAGTAAGAAAAATAAAGAAACTCTTAATAAGCTGGGAACTGGCATAACAGCATTTGTGTTGTGTTCCAGATTTGGCTCCAGGGAATTTAAGTAGTGGTCCTTTCCCTAAGCCCAGAGACTGGAATTGGTTAAACAACATGTCTTCAAACTAGGGAATTTAATATCTTGAAAAGATTCTTTTTCTCTGTACACATTGGGAGTCTCCAGTACTGCAGATGACCACACTCTAGCTCTCGTCAGCAGTGTGATAAGAATCACTTGTCATTCTGCCTGATCTTCACTGGCTTCCTAGTGAAAATCCTGAATCAAAATGGAATCCAAAACTATGACTCTCAGGTGCGCCATACCCCTCTGACTCATAACACTCTTCCACTCCACCAAATTTACTTTCCCCTCTGTCATCTCACTTTAACTCAGAACACTTTAGCAGTATAGGAATTTTAGTATTTTGGGATTCCCAAATTTTTCTAGTATAGATACAGGTAGACAAGTGAAGCTACAATTTCAATGGCTATAAAACCACCCCACCTGAATGAGCAACCCCACATGAGTTATGATGTGTTATATAATACTGGCCACACTAAGGATGTCTTCTGAACAGCGACATCAGTAATAATTAACATCTCACAATAACTCTGAGGCATGCAGTAGAAATCTAATATTAAACTGGTCTTGTTCTTTTTATATTATAGTAGCACTCAGGAGCATCAGTTGTGCTAGGCATTGCTCAGCATCTAAAATGATTGTGGTGTTCATTTTTGCTTCTCTATCTACTTGGGAGTCAGTTACTTTTTAGCAAGGAAAGAAGCCTCTCTTTAAATCTTGCCTTCACATCCTCCATTTCCTCCTTTGATTGATCCCAGTATAGGGTTTTTGATACCTTGCATTAAAGACACTGTATTAAAAGAAACGTGTTTATTCCATACAATGCAATACTATATTTTGCAATACTCTTTTTGGAACATACAGTGATAAATAGCATCAGCAGCCAGGGCTGCATGGTTGCATGGGGTCAGCCATAACAGAGGTCAGTCTTCAAAGGTTCTTTTATATCTGTAGCACCTGGTCCTGTTCTCTCTGTCTGGTGGGTACTAAAGATGAATATTCAATCACTGTGCTGCTGATGGATGAGTTGTCTTACTCCTTGTCATCATAAATTAACTTCCCATTCTGAAATGTAAAGGCAGCTTTGTGAACTATACAGCCTGAACCCTGAAGAGCCATTTGTGAGATTTTTATGATTTTATACTCAAATTCAGGTATCACATAAAGACACTTTTAAAATAAGGATTTTCCATCCTACAGAAATTTGAGGGACTATCCTGAATTATAGAGTAGTACCCTTTTGTCCTGTAGTGATCTTCTTGGACACCAAAATGTATCCCAGTTAGTAGGCAGTCCATTCTATAAAGCTCCACTACACAGGTCCTGCATAACATCTCTGTCTCTTCTTTGAATGTGCCTCTTCTGAGCTGCTCTTTGCTCAATTTATTTCACAAGTGATTCCAGTGTGGATAACCTGTTCTTCCACAACGGTCTCTGCACCCTCATCCGTCTTGCTCCCTAGCATGGAATGCCATTTGTATCTTATTAATTGAGTTACTGCCCTCATCTTTCAAATCTTTGCTATGATCTCATGCTGCCGTGAGGCCCTTATGAAATTAGCCAACTCACATTTATCCTTTGAAAGTGCAAATAACTTCATTACATGATAGGATATTTTGTACAACGTAGGTTAAAGAATGATGGTAATGCTGTGATTTTGGTCGGTTGCCCATTTTTGCCACAGTTCAATCCCCATCTTTGATGGGACAAGCAGGATTCAGTGCATCGGAGGTGCCTGAAAGGTTAATCTGACCCGTAGTTAAATTGAGGCATACCTATGCCACATTGGAAGAAACATTATCCCAGTCCCAGTTCCATCCTACCCCTAAACAGCAGATTCTTTCATCTCAGCCCAGGAAATGCATTTACTGAGAGAGATTATCTTGTCCCAAAGCAGAAGAGAGTCAGTAGCAAAGATACTAATAGATCACAGGCCTCTTGACTTCTCATTCCTGAGTCTAACAACTTAGCAATGTCTACTTCACCAAATAAATAGCCCAAATTTTAGGACACAGAAGTGATGTGAAATGAACCCTCAAATCAAGGAGTAGCTCAGCATAAGTGGCCTAGAAAAAGGCACATTTAAGCATCCATCACAGGTATTAATAGTCTCAAAAGTAAACTGCCAAAAGCTAAGATGAATTATGTCAAGAGGTAAAGGGATAAAGTCAGGATTGCCAAAAGTCAAGTTGAATTAAGTCAAGAAGCATAGGGATAAAGCAAATGTTGCCAAAAATCAAGCTGAATTAGAATTTGCAAAAGTTATCAGACAACAGCTTCTTTAGCCCTACAGACAAGAAATAAAGTGGGGCCACTATGCGGGGAGGCTGGCTTAGAGATTAAGCAAAAGCTAGGTATGGTCAAAAAGCTAAATGAATACTTTCCGTCAGTGTTTAAGATGGATGTTTATTTGACAATATGTAGCCAAAAGCAGGATGGCTAATGGGAAAGTAAGGCTAAGGGTAAAGTAACAGGAATTGCCACATCTGAGTTGGGAGCAAAGATTCACAGAACTCAACATGGTCAAAGCTTGTGAGGAAGCAATAGCTTCCATGCCGTGATTCTGAAAAGAATGGGCACATGGCAGCAAGTACTGTTAATGAACCTACCAAGTTGGGAGTGATGCTGTGTGATTGTAGAGTAGCTAATGTAATACCTGTGTTAAAATGGAAGGAAAGGGATCTAGGCAACCACACTGTTAATAGGCAAGGTTACAGAACAAATTTTGAAGTGAAGAAGAATTAAAGAAATGAGGTATATAGAAAATAGGGCAATATGCAACATGGGTTTAGTAAAGGTAAATGCACCAGACTAACTTGATGACTCATTGCTAAGGTCACTAGTTTTCTAGACATAGGAAATGAAGTAGAACTAATCAGAAAAACAAACAAATATTTGATAAGGTGCCAAAAGGGAAACTGTTAATTCAGCTGGAGAAGATAGAAATAAGAACAAGAAACCTAAGGTGGATACAGGACTAGCTAAAGGGGAAATGACTAAGGGTCATGTTAAAAGGCTGGAAATGATAGGACTGGAGAAAGGTCACCAGTGGATTTCCTCATGACTCTACCTTGGTAAACCTCTTATTTAGTATTTTCATTAATCATCTTGGCACAAAAAGTAAAGGCACGATAACAGAATTTAGAGGCACTCTAAATATGGAGGAGGATTTGAATACAATACAGAAAGAACTGAATGACACTGAGGACTGGAGACAAGATAAATTTGGCATCATAAAGTGCAAGCTCATGCACTTGCAAACTAACCACACCAAGTCCTGCCATAAATTGGAATCTCATAAATTGGAAAAAACATAGGCAGATGCGTGTGTATTAGTCAATCACAGGATGACCATGAACTTCCAATGTAATAACCATGTGAAAAAGACAGTGAGATCCTAGGATCAGGTGAGTTCTTTTCAGTAAAGGGAGGGTAAAATATTAATGTAATAGTTCACAGCCCTAATCAGATCTTAGCTGGAACACTGTGTATATTTCTTGTTTTTCACAGTCAAGATAAACTTTACTGGAACAGTGTGACAAAAATAAAACCCCAGAAGGGAACTTACCTGGGGTGGAAGATGAGTGGATCTGGTGCAAGACCATGCCGAGCTGAGGAAGCAGCAGGCATGGAGTCATGGTCAGAGAAAGCGCCACGGCAGAAACAAATAAAACAACAAAGAAACAGATGAGCCAGGAGGAGCCAGAATTGGCTCCTGCGCCAGCATCGTCATGTTTTATGGACACTTGCCGGCGCTGGTTCATTGGCCAGCGTGCTGAACCAGGGATGAAAACTCCGATGGATAGAAAGCCCAGGACACTGGAAGTGGGTTCCCCTGTGGGTACTCAGCAGCCCAACACAGAGCTCTGCCCCACAGGAGGAAAGTGGTGACAGCCCCGAGAGGGGATTTTGAGACAAATTGCTGAAGGGTAGCAGTACTTACCTGAAACAGATACATGGATCCCTGATGTCTCTCAGGCAGATTGGGCTTTCCAGAAACCTGTGGAGAGAAGAAGAGATGATCATCCATGACTTGGCTACAACAAGCAATTGAAACTGACATCGGGGGGGCAAGGTAACCCGGGGCCAGATAGAGGCTAGATCAGCCCCACTGAGGCAAGATCCCAGTGAGGCTAACTGACATCCATACACAGAATACCATTTGAAACAGCCAAGACATATACCAACACTGTGACCAAACCCAGAAGACTGGGATTTGACATCATTGGTTGGCGTTAGGTGGGGTGTAGGGGAGGTGGAGCCCCAAAATGGGAAGATTGATGGGAGGATCAAAGGAGGGGACCAGGAGGGATGGAACATACATCTTCCTTCCTACTAAATATCTTTATTCCAGCGAAGTCATGGCAGGAGAGGAGCACTGAGGGACCCTCCAGAATCTGGCTCAGCAATTGACCATCCTTCCTGTGGACAACAGCGACATCTGATAAGCCAGGGAAATGACTACTAGGATGATCAGGGGAATAGAGAGACTATCCTATGGCAGGGAAGTAAGAGCCTTGTTACATTTTACGTTGTAAGCTGCACAGATATTAATTGGCTTAGTGTTGTTCGGCTCAGTGAAGCAGTCACACTGTTAGTTTAAAAACCATCTCCAACTGTCTCTCGCCTGCACAGCTGTAACTTGCCACTAGAGGCTTGGTGAGAGGGGGCAGGATTAGAAGCTAGGGGAAGGATTAGGAGCATTTTTATATGTGATCCAGAGATGTGGGGGGGGGGGGGAGGAGTGTGTGGGCAGGGCACTTTAAATAGAGTGGCTCTGAGAGCTGCTCTAATAAAAGCACCCTCAGAGTCTCATGTATCATTGTCCTTGCACTTCAAAATGGTAGCAGGGATGATTTAACTAAAGCTTGTCAAATGCTGGTTACTGCACAGTCATTTAGCATTTGCTTAGTATGCAAATACTAAATGACTGCTCAGTAATAACTACACAGTCAGCTGCACATGTAGACGCAGCCTGGAACGCCTGTGTTCCTGTGATAGAACATGTGGCCTGTTACAATATTTATGACAAGAATTCTTTTTCTCTAAAGCACTAACTGTGCCCAAAAAACAAAAGGACTCAAAGGTAAGGACTCCTGTTTAATCTCTTTGCAATGTCTAGTCAGTGGATCTGCTCCTCTGTTTCTATTTATCTTTATTTTTTGGACAGTCAGCTTTACATTTCTTGTTTCTATATAACCATGTCTCCTTTAATTTAGAATCTTTAATTTAGAATTGCAAACATTATTCTCAACAGCTAGGACAGCAAGACCTAATTCAAATCCAGGTCTTCAGAAATGTCTTTGTAAAGGAGTGTATAAGGGGAGTATTATTCAATAAGAGAGAATAGCTATATTAGTTATTCAGGATCCTGCTTTTCTCTGTTTAAAAACCCAAACTTCTCGATAGAAATACAAAATTCTCTGATTTTAAAACCCCTACATCACCAGGACGCATGTCCAACTGCAGCTGTCTGCCCCACTGCTTTGTGGCACTGACCAGCCCTGATATGCTGGTACTCCTTATGCCTGAGCCACAGTCCCCCAGCCCTGCTGGTTCCTGTAGCCCCCTGTCCTCTCTAGTGCCCCTCACTCTTGACCTGCAGCCCCCCTTCTCCACTAGTGCACCTCACTCATGACCTGCAGCCACCTGGATCTGTCAGCCCCCCTCACAGCAGACTTGCTGCCCCCCATCCCCAGGCCCCAGCCCCCCTACTGTGTGGTGCTGGGGTAGCATGTGGGGCAGGGCAGGGGTGTGTGGGGTAGTGGGGTTGCCTGACCATAGGCAACACCATAGGAGATGTGTCAGGGAGGCATGGTGGGGCATGTGTCCCCCCATATATATGCATCTACAGTAGGGCATAGGGTTGTAGCTTGGCCAGACCTGTATCCGGCAGGAGCTGCCTTTGCAGCCCATTGGGCAGGAGCCAGTGTGGGAGGGTGGAGTGGGGCACTGCAATGAGACTTGCTGCTACTGCTGCTGCTGCAGCTGCCAAGACCCCTGCACAAGCCATGCTGCCAGTAACGTGAGGAGTAATGGGTCAGGGAAGGTAGGGGGGAATGCTGCCGTCACCTCCTCCCACCACCAGCCACTCATGTGCTGAGCCATGGTTGTACCCCAGAGGGGATGTAAGGTGGGGGGCAGTGCAGGTGGCCTCAGACTGGCATGCAAGTGGCTGGCAGTGGGAGGAGGTGAGGGCAGAGTGGTCCCCTACCGCCCCAGTTCTTTACCCCTCACACTGCTGGTGGCATGGCTGGCATGGGGGTTTTGGTGGCAGCGGCGGCAGCAGCATTTTGCTTTGCCATCTCATGCCAAGTCCCACCTGCTGGGCCATGAAGGTGGCTTCTTCCTGGTACCAGTCTGGCCAGGCTGCAGCCCCATGATGACCCCCCAGGGAGTGTGTGTAGTGGCAGGCAGCCAGCTTCCCCAACAGCTCCCATCCACCCTGGACAATCCACCTGTAGCTCTATTCTGCTCCCCAGCCAGGCTCCATGGCCATTCATTCTGGCCCCAGGCTCCATCCTAGCTGACCAGTGCCTCCAGCCTCAGCCTCAGCCCTCACTGTGAGAACTCAGCATGAGCCACCACCACTGCCTCAGTCTGCACCCCCCACGCCACCACAGATTACATTTGCTCCCTTCCCACCCCCATTGACTTATCTGCAGGCAACTGGGGGAGCTGCTGCCCACCATACTGCTGGGCACATGGCACCAGCTGCATATGATCACCCTCCTGGAACTCTGTCAGCCTGCAAGGGGAAACCTGCAGTTTCCTGCGTTTTTCTCCTTTAAAGGTAAAAATCTATGTTTTTCCATGGCAAACAGAAAATCTGGATCCCTGGTTATTATTACTGAATTAAACATGCAGGTTAATCACATCATGTACACTATATAATCGGGAGGCTTAGGGTTGCATTTTTCAGTCCTTTATTCATGCAGATGACTGTATTGACTAAATAAGACTATATACTAGCAAAGGGACCATTCATATAATGATGCAGTGTCTGATAGTATCACAAAACTGAGTGGTATATGGAGTTTATAATAAAGATTTGCCATTCAAACTTTACTTGTCTTGCAAATTTGCTTAAAAGCATCAACCATTTGTAGCCACAAATGTCATAGCTAGGGAAAATAAATAATTACCTGAGGATCTTTGAAGGTGAACTATGACTTAAGTACAGTAAAAGTTCTGTTAACCAGCATCTTACAAGCCGGTATGCTCAATTAACTGGCATGAGGCTTGTCTGATAAAGTGAAACCAGAAGTGCCCACCATGGCACTTCCAGTTTGTCTGAGCCCCCATGGACTATGCTGCCAAGCCCCCATGGCCTGGGGGCATTATAGGCTGTGCAGGGCTGTTCAGAGTCCACCTCCCTGTCCCACAGGGCCCATGGGAGGGGCAGCAATGCTACGGAAGGGGCAACAGGATGCCCCAGACATGGCGGGAGAAGCAGTGGCCCAGACCACTCAATTAACTGGCATATTTTGTTATCCAGCATCCCCCATTCCTGGGGGATGCTGGATAACAGAGCTTTTACTGTAAGTGAACATAGGCCTAATTATGATGATCCTTGATATAGCCAAGAGGTCTTTTCTGATTTTAATAATTTTGATAATTATGCTTGCAGGTGGATTCAGCTACAGGGCCAAAGAGGTTCAGGTGCAGCTATGAGCCAGAGCCAAGATATTCCTACCAGTCATTTTTGCTAACTTTATTAAACAGTGGTGCCAGCTCTTGCAATTTTATCACAAATTGTAAAATATTTGGTTGCTTTCCTAAAGCACCAGTTCCTGGAGTCATGAATCTGGGAGAATCCCAGCTTTCATTTAAACAAATATGGCTGTTTGGTTAAGTAAAGATGCTCTGAAACCAGAAACCACAACTCAAAATGTTGCTTTTTCTATTAACAACAACAACAAAATCTCATGATTTTTAACCTAATTTTTGAGGTCTTGCTTGTGACTTGAAAGCTCAAGATTGGAAACACTGCTGCTTGAAGGACCCTGTAACAGGGAATCCTAGCACTGTTACTAGGAGGCAGGGTGGTCCCTTTAGACCAGAGTCTTTAGAAACACCAAGTACCAGGAGGGCAGGGGTTAAAAGCCCAACCACACAGGCCAGGCAGCTGACCGGAAGCAGATAGGACTCTTGGCACATATAAACCCCAGGGCCGAGGCTGGCAGGAGTTAGTTCTCTGGCAAGCTGCCAGGGGAAGGAGCTCCTGCAGGGAAGAATTACCCAGGGACACTTTAGCTGCCAGATAGACTGTTTACGGGGCTAATGAGGCTCCAGGAGTCTACAAGGTACCCAGGGCTGGGAGGCACTCGATACTCAAGGAGCAGTTTGGGGTTTTAAAGAGGCAGAGTGTGGCTTGCATAACTCAAAATTCTGTAATAGCCCAGGGGCTCATATTTATGTGGTTGTTTTAACTGGTGGACCGGGACGAGGCTACTGGGGAGGAGGAGACCTCACAGTGGTGTAGCGCCCCAGAGGTGGAGAGGGTGCAGAGACAGTAAGCCCAGTGCCAGAGAGGACACAAAGATAGGGCAGCAGTGACTCCACGGCTGCTCAAAGGCCAAATCAGAATTAAAAGTGCTAGTCTTTACACACCATCTACAAGCTATGGGCCACTGTGTAGGGGAGGTTCAGAGCGGTGGATAGTGACCCCTGGTATCAGGGTAGTAAATGGGCAGCCTACCACCTGAGTAACATCATAATTATTGTTCCATCAAGGTATGGCAGGAAAGAAAGATGGGTGTTTAGCCCAGAAACAGAGGGTCAGGCCAACGTTAGACAGGGCAAGGGATGGCTCCTTGTCACAGACCCATCCTAGGATGGAATAGTGTTTCTCTGAGCAAGTTCTGTGGGATGTTTGTGATCCCCAGACTGGCTGGTTAATGGATAATGGTTGTCCTTTCCAAATGAAAGAAACAGAACAGAGGGGAATGCTGAACAGGGGAGGCAAGTGCAATGAAGAACACAAGCAAACAGCATTATTATCTTTAGAACTATTCACCACACTAAACAGTAAAGCTGGAAATACCTCAGCATATCCCTAATATTGTTTTATCACATGAGCAGTAGCCACAGCAGCCTTAGTGTTCTTGGAGGCTACAGATGGTAAGGGAGACTGGAAAAGCCAGCATTGCAAGAGGGAGGCATTTGGAAGAGGAGAACCCTTACATGAAAGCAAAGTGGGTCAGAGAAATAGTGCAGCAAACGCATAGGCCTTTCCCCTCCCCATACTTGCCTGCTTCAGGCTGCTTTGTCAATCTTCATAATTTCATAGTTGGTAGGGTCAGAAGTGACCTGAGCAGATCATCTAGTCCAACCCCCCGCCATGGTAGGAAAAAGTACTGGGGTCAAACGAGCCCAGCAAGGTGTTCGTCTAGCCTCCTCTTAAACACCCCCAGGGTAGGAGCCAGTGCCACTTCACTTGGAAGTTGGTTCCAGATCCTAGCTGCCCTGACTGTGAAGTAGCGCCTCCTGATATCTAGCCTAAATCTACCCTCTACCAGCTTGTGACCATTATTTCTAGTCACTCCTGGTAGTGCTCAGGGGAACAGGGACTCCCCCAATGCCTTCTGGTCCCCTCTGACTAGTTTGTAACAGGCCACCAGATCCCCCCTCAGCCTTCTCTTGTGGAAGCTGAACAGGTTCAGGTCCTGTAGCCTCTCCTCATAGGGCCTGCCCTGCTGCCCCTGATCATGCAGGTAGCCCTCCTCTGGACCCTCTCCATGCTGTCCACATCCCTCTTGAAGTGCGGTGCCCAGAACTGGACACAATACTCCAGCTGCGGGCAGACCAGTGCCACATACAGGGGAAGGATCGCCGCCTTGAACCTGCTTGAAAGGCATCTGTGGATTCATGACAAGGTGCGGTTGGCCTTCCTGACCTCATCCCCACACTGCCGGTCCATGTTCATCTTGGCATCAATGATGACTCCAAGATCCTTTTCTGCCTCTGCACTGACGAGAAGGGAGTTCCCCAGCCTGTAGGTACGGTGCTGGTTCTTCCTCCCCAGGTGCAGCACCTTGCACTTGTCAGTATTGAAACCCGTCCTGTTCTCATCCGCCCACCCCTGTAACCTGTCTAGGTCTGATTGTAGCCTATTCCTTCTGTCTAACGTGCCCACATCCCCCCACATCTTAGTGTCATCAGCAAATTTGAACAGGGTGTTTTTTACCCCCTCATCCAAGTCACTGATGAAGATGTTGAACAGTGCGGGCCCGAGGACCGAGCCCTGGGGGACCCCACTGCCCACATCCCTCCAGGTCGAAAATGACCCATCTACCACTACTCTCTGGGTACGGCCTGCCAGCCAGTTGGCAACACATTTGACTGCGTAGGTATCGACACTACAGTCCCCGAGTTTCTTAATGAGAATGGGGTGAGAGACAGTGTTGAAGGCCTTCCGAAAGTCCAGGAAGACTATGTCCACTGCTACCCCTGCATCTAAGGACTTGGTGACCTGGTTGTAGAAGGCCACCAGGTTGGTCTGACAGGACCTGCCTCTAATGAACCTGTGTTGGTTGCCCCTAAGCATAATCTCCCCTGCTGGCCCCTCATGGACATGTACCAGAATAATTCTCTCAAAAAGCTTACCCAGGATCAAGGTAAGACTAACTGGCCTATAGTTCCCCGGGTCCTCCTTCCTCCCCTTTTTGAAGATGGGAACCACATTGGCCCTCTTCCAGTCCTCTGGCACCACACCAGAGCACCTGGAGTGCTCATAAAGCCGTGCCAGGGGTCCCGCAATGACCTCAGCTAATTCCCTCAGCACTCTGGGGTGGAGATCATCTGGACCAGCTGATTTAAATATGTCCAGTCCCTCCAAAAGTTCCCTGACTAAATCCTCCCTGACCCTTGGCCTAGGTGTGCCTTCCCTAGGACCTGATGTGGTCCCTGCCCAGGAAAATGGAGGCAAAGAAGTCATTAAATAGGTTAGCTTTGTTGTCTGGTGTGATGACCAATTTTCCTAGCATGTTTTGCAGGGCCCCATGTTAGCCGGTACCTTCTTTTTGCCCCCCATGTATTTAAAAAAGGACTTCTTGTCCTTGATCTGGGTAGCTAGTCCCAGTTCCATCTCCGTCTTGGCCTTCCTGACTGCCCTCCTGCATCCCCGAGCAACCACAGTATCGTCCTCCCTGGTGAGGGCCCCTCGCTTCCATTGGATATACACCTCCCTTTTAGCTAGAAGACATTCCCAGATGCTTTTGGTGAGCCATGGGGGCTTTTGTGCCCTCCTGCTCCCTTTGATGCATGTTGGGCTTGGACGATCGTCTCCTTAAGGAGCAACCACTCTTCCTGGCTCCCCTCCCCTCTGGGATCTCAGTGCTTCCCCAACTATTCTCCTTAGCTCATTGAAGTCCACCCTCCTGAAATCTAGAGCTGCTGTCTTGCTGCAGGCCTTTGCCACTTTGCGCTGGATGGTGAATTCCAGCAGGTGATTATCACTGTTGCCCAGGTGGTCGAACACCCACAGCCCCCTCACCAGGTCGTCTTCTGTGGCCAGCACCAGGTCCAACAAGGCATCTCTCCTGTTGGGGCTGTGCACCCCCTGGGTTAGATGGAGGTCCTACATTTCGGCTAGGAACCTACGTGAGCGGTCAGACCTGGCTGACTGCTCTTCCCAGCAGATGTCTGGAAAGTTCAGGTCACCCATGATGACCACATCCTTTGACCTAACTACCTCTGTGAGCTGACTTAAGAATTCCTGGTCTAGCTCTTCCCTTTGGTTGGGTGGTCTGTAGTAGACCCCCACTGTTAAGTCCCTTTCCCCTCAACTTTCTTGTATTCTAGCCCAGAGCACTTCAGTATGCCCCTCCTCTGACCTTGTGCTAGTTGATGAGGATGTGTATTCCTCCTTGATGTACATTGCTACACCCTCACCTTTCCTTTCTGTCCTGTCCCACCTGTACGGCCTATAGCCCTTGATATTCACCGCCCAATCATGCATTGGGTCACACCACATTTCTGTGAGCCCCACTATGTCTGAGTTGGTGTCAGCTAGCAGGAGGGTAAGCTCCTCCTGCTTGTTCCCCATACTACAAGCACTTGTGTAGAGGCATTTGAGGCCTCCTGAAGATATATGCACTGGCCCCCTAATCTCAGTATTGCCCTGGCCCCCATTGCTTACTTGGGTATTTTTTTTGCTCATAGGCAGTCTAGGCTGGGCTGTACTTGTGGGTGTCGCTTGGTTTATTGGTCCAAGGCTTCCTCCGCCCTCATCTTCCCCTTCCCTCAAACAGCCTAGTTTAAAGCCTGCTGGAGGAGATCAGTCAACCTAGAAAAGAACACACGCTTACCTTTGGGGGAAAGATGAAGCCTATCCCACCCGAGCATGTCTCTCATCGTGATGTGCGGGTCGTTGTCTAGGAAACCGAAGCCTGCCTCAAGACACCATTCCACTAGCCACAAGTTGGTCTCTCTGATGCAGGTGTCATGTCATCTTCCACATCCGCTCACTGGTAGGACAGAAGAAAATACCACCTGTGCCCCTATTTCCTTCAGCACACCTCCCAGAATCTTGTGGGGCTTAGGAGGGTGTCACAGAGCACTTAGGTGCCCAGCTTCTTTTAAAGAGGGGAAACTGCTAGGGAAGAGTCCTAGCAGTGAGTGAGGAGCCCCAGCTGCTGGTTGCAAGGGCAACCAGAGTTAGCTGGTGACCCACACCTGCCAGTGGTCAGCTGACCGGAGGGGGCAGGGCCTGGCTCACATTTAAACCGCAGGGCTGAGGCCTGGCTGGCGGTTCCCTGCTGGCAGCCAAGGGAAAAGGAGCTCTGCCGGAGCAAGCAAAAGGCAAAGAAGCCTGACTGCACAAGCAGCTCCTGATTGCTATTATGGGATGGAGAATTCCCTGGTAGAAATTGAATGATGTTTTAGCCGGGCGGCTTAGATTTTTTTGTTATAGCCCAGGGGCTTGTGTTTTGTGTTTGCTGTTTAGAGCTGGAGGTTTGGGTGAGGCTATCGGGTTGGAGGAGGCCTCACAGGGGACCCATGGCAGCGTGGAGACCCCCTCCCCAGAGAGGGGCAGTGGGATGCCCCAGAGGGGGGGCAGCGGGACGCCCCAGACAGCAGGCAGCATTGATGAGCACCCAGCGAGGCACAGAATGAGACAGGGCTACAGAAAGCCCGAACGCCAGAGAGGCACTGTGCGAGACAGGGCTATGGAGAGTCCAAGCGCCAGTGAGGGTGCGAAGCAAGACAGAGCCGTGGAGGGCCCAGGGAGGACAAGGGGGCCAGAGTAGAATAAGGCTCAGACCCAGCCATGTGAGTACCATCTGCAAGGCTTGGGCTGCAGTGTAGGGGAGGAAAAGGAGCCACAGATAGCACCCTCTTTTGCATCAGGGCAGTAAAATGAGCAGCCTCCTGCTTAATTAACATCTTCTAATTAATCAGTTAAGAACAAGGCATGGCAGGAAAGAAGGCAGGTGGTTGGCCCATAACAGGTGGGTGGGGTCACCAGTAGACGGACCCCAAAGAGGCGCACCTGTCACAGAGGGCCATAGCCTTTTCATATGGAGTTGCATAGTGTACACATACTCTAGGATGTAGGGAGCCTGTGCAGTCCATTCTGGGAAGAGTAGGCTAGAAGCCAGTGCCAAATTTAGAGCTCACAGGTAATGAACAAGCCATCACATGCAGGAGAATGAATCTTGTTCCTGGGTTACAAGTTCACTCCCACGCAGACATTGGGGTATGTATTCTATCTAGTATGTGGACTAGAGCTAGAATTTACTGCCTGGAGCACAGTTCCCTGGTGCATGGTCATAATCCCTTTCAAAATGGTCTTATGCATGTCTTCATGGAAAGCAAATCTAACATATATTCCTGCATTTGTAGTTGTTTACTAAATGTAAAACAGAGAGCAGGGAGGATTTTTTTGGTTTTGGAAATGTAGAAAAGGAATTGCAAAATTTGGTCTGAGAGCTGCTTTTCATAGGCAAGATTTACTGGATGTGTTTTTATTCCATCCAGATGTTATTTTAAGAAATAATTTAGGAGTAATATTAAAACAGACATAAAAGAAACCTTATGGGAGTAGCACTGTCAGGAGCAAGGATTTTTAATGGTATGCAAGGCGAGTGAATGAGTTGCTCTAGTGTCCAAGGGCCTTATGGGAATGAATGAATGTGTCCAATTAGAATGCACTAAATATCATCTTAGAGCAGGGGTGGGCAAAATACGGCCTGCAGGCTGGATGTGGCTCTCCAGGATTTCATAGATTTCATAGACATTAGGGATGGAAGGGACCTCAGATCATCGAGTCCAGCCCCCCGCCCAAAGGGCAGGAAGTCAGCTGGGGTCATAGGATCCCAGCAAGATAAACATCTAAATTTCTCTTGAAGGTGTTCAATGTAGGTGCTTGAACCACCTCTGATGGCAGGCTATTCCAGATCTTGAGGGCTCAGACAGTAAAGAAATTTTTCCTTATGTCCAACCTGAAATGGTCTTGCAGTAGTTTATAACTGTTCAAATTCATCTTCCCTTGGGGCGCTCTGGTGAACAGACATTCCCCTAGATACTGGTGGTCACCTCTGATAAACTTATAGGTGGCCATCAGATCACCCCTGAGCCTGCGCTTTTCCAGGGCTAAAGAGCCCCAAAGCTCTCAGCCTGTCATTGTAAGGTCTGTTGTCCTGACCTCTGATCATGCGTGTGGCTCTCCTCTGGACTCTCTCAAGCTTCTCCACATCCTTTTTGAATTGTGGAGCCCAAAATTGGATGCAGTACTCCAGCTGCGGCCTCACAAAGGCCAAGTACAAGGGGAGAATGATGTCCCGAGATTTGATTGAAAAGCAGTTATGGATGCAAGTCAGCATTTTGGTCACTTTACTAGCCGCAGCATCGCATTGCAGGTTCATGTTCATCTTGTGGTCAATGACGACCCCCAAGTCTCTTTCTTCCTTAGTGCTAGCCAGCGTAGCACTGCTGAGCCTATAAGGATGCAGCAGGATTTTCCTCCCAACTTGGAGAACTTTGCATTTTTCAGTGTTAAACACCATCAGTTTCTTGTCCACCCATTTGCTGAGCCTGTCCAGGTCAGCCTGGATTGCCCTCCTGTCTTCAGGTGTGGATGCTTTGCCCCAAAGTTTGGTGTCATCGGCAAACTTGGCCAGTCTGCTTCTGACACCAGTGTCCACATCATTAATGAAGATGTTGAACAATATGGGTCCAAGGACAGAGCTGTGAGGGACCCCACTGGTCACAGGGCACCATGATGATTAACTTGCATCAATTACTACCCTCTGGGTCTGACCACGGAGCCAATTTCCCAGCCAGTGGATCGTGGTGGACCCAAGGCCACAGTTGGCCAGTTTCACCAAGAGGTGATCATGGGATACCTGATCAAAGGCTTTTTTGAAGTCAAGATATATGACATCAATCTCTTCTCCCTTGTCCAGGTGATAGGTCACTTGGTCATAAAGGAAACTGAGCTTGGTCAAGCAAGACCTACCCACAACAAACCCATGTTGGCTATCCCTCAGGATGTTGGCATTGGCCAGTCCATTAAGGATGGCCTCTTTAATAAACTTTTCTAAGACCTTCCCCGGGATAGAGGTCAGGCCCATAGTCTGCCAGATCCACTTTCCTCCCTTTCTTGAAGATAGGCACCACATTGGCCTTCTTCCAGCCTTTGGACACTACACCAGAGCACCAGGAGTTTTCAAAGGGACTGGGCTATGATGCTTACCAGCTCCTTGAGTACCCTGGAGTGTAGATTGTCAGGGCTGGCTGACTTGAAGGTATTCAGCCTCTCAAGGTGTTCCTTCACAAGGTCAGCATTGATGGAGGGCAGGGGATCTCCCTCATCCAGACCTCCCTGTCCCGTAGCGGGCATGGGCGTCCCATGAGACTGATGAAAGACCTATGCAAAGTACCCATTTAATAGGTTGGCTTTTTCCTGGGCATCAGTTGTCAGATGTCCCATCTGGTTCAGCAGGGGTCCAATGTTGCCCTTGCTTTTCCGCCGGCTCCCCACATATCTGAAAAAGGACTTTTTATTGTCCTTGGTGCTCGAAGCTAGTTGGAGTTCAGCTGCAGCCTTGGCTTTCCTGGTTTGCTCCCTGTAGGACCAGACTAGTGCAGAATAATCCTCCTTGGAGGTGAATCCCGTCCTCCATCCTTTGTAGGCCTTTCTTTTTAGTCTCAGGAGGCCTGCTAGATCCCTGGAGAGCCAGGGGGGCTGCTGTGCCCTCTTGCTGCCTTTCCTCCAAGATGGAATAGACTTAGCTTGTGCATTGAGGATTGCTCCCTTGAGGAGCAACCACTCTTCCTGAACTGCCCTCCCCCTGGGGTCGTGGTCCCTTAGGGCCTCACTGACAAGCCTCCTGAGCTTGTCAAAGTCAGCTTTCCTGAGGTCGAGGACTTCAGTGTTGCTGTCTGATTTGCCAGCTTTTCAGCGGATGGTGAAGATGTATTCAGCTCATGGTCGCTGTCACCCAGCTTCCCATGGATCACTAGGTCACCAGTTAGGTCATCCCCAGTAGCCAGTATCAGGTCGAGCAGCACTTTACCTCTTGTTGGCCTGTAGACTTCTTGAGTCAGGTAGGGGTCATCCACACACTATAGGAAGCTTTGCGACTGCTTGGATTTTGCTGAGTGATCCTCCCACGAGATGTCTGGGTAGTTGAAGTCACCCATGATGACCATGGTCCTGGAGCATGCGGCCTCAGCCAGTTCCTGAGTGAACTCCTGGTCAAGCTCTATCTGACCTGTGGGCCCCTAAAAAATTTTAAAAATTAATATTAATCTGCCTGTCATGCAGCCCTCGATGGCTTGCCAAAGCTCAGTAAGTGGCCCTCTCCCCAAAATAATTGCCTGCCCCTGTCTTAGGGGTACACAGACACACTGGGGAAGATATTGAATCCAAGTTCGAATTTCAGTATGATATTCACCTCCTCTGGGCTCAGTTATGCCTAAGGCATAGCAGGGAGCCCATAATCCCTCCAAAGGCAGTTCTGGGGAAGACTTCTGTTTAAAGGAGTCTGACATAAACTCCTTGTATTCTCAATCTCTCCTGCTCCCTCAGGATTTCTTGTTCCCAAGGCAGAGGCCACAAGGTGTAGCCCTTGTATACCCTGGACACAAAAACTGTAGTACTTCCCTTCTGTGGCACTGCTGGGTAACATTGCAAACAGTCTTGCTCTGCTGTGCACTCCTCCGACTGGTATCTCCTTGACGTGCATGCCAGGTTTTGTCTTGGCCCTTAGTAAACTTGCCTGTTGTTCATAGTGTTTGTGCTGCAGGAATGCTGACTGTATTAGCATTAGCCCCACCTCCGCCCATAATGTTAGTGCCAGAAGTATTTCAGTTTGGGCTGTGTCCTATTACCACTATCCTTCTACTGGTAAAATGTGTAATGCAGATGCAGTTTTACCAGTATTAAAGGGTCCTTACTGTAAGCGGGATAGTTAACCAAACTAGTTCACTCGCTTACTTACAGCTCTGTATAAGGTCTATCTCAGCCCCTGGATCACAGCTTCTCCTTCTAATTAAGGTTTTTCCCACAGCATATCTACCCTATTCTTTCCTGCCATGACTTGTTGGATCAAAATAAAAGAGGGAGGCTTGCTGTTCTTCATTGCTGTTGACTGGGGCACTAAGGAGGTCTCATTTACACCCTACTTGACTTTTGTGATGCTTGGTCATGACCAACCTATTAGGCAGTTTATCTCTATAGTGTTCTTGGCTATTTCATCTCTGCCATGTATAATCTTCAGCGGGTGGCAGGATTGTGAACCCCTGTATTTTCCATAGGTACCCCTATCCTGCACTACTGCCAATCATGGTTAGTTGTCTACCGTGTCTTCCAGCTTCCCAGGCTGAAATCCTCTTTGCCACGGAAGACCTCACTGGTGAGGTTTTCTTCTTATAAGATGTAGGTAAGTATGAAAACTCCTCCAAGTCTTAGGAAGAGTCTCCTACTCTCTTCCTCTACCCCTCCTGGGGCATTGTCCCTGGCTTTAATTTTTCCGCTGCTCATCCTGCTCTCTCTTGTCATCTCTCTCTCCCCCTGCACTTCCGGTTGTTGCCGGGAGCATTTTTTTTTTAACTCTTCTCCGTCCTGTGCCCAGCCAACAGGAGCTGACAGAAGCTAATAATCTCAGTGCTTCTGCTCTTACGGCTTCTTGCTTCTCCCCAGGTAAGTGGTGGTGCTCAGAGCAGCTTCTCCAGCATGCCTTACCTTCTTCAGGGACCTTCTCTTGAGTCCCTGTAACCTCTTCACAGTGGGCAGCATGATCCTTGCTGCCACACTTAAAGTACTACAATTATTTACCTGTATGTTACGGAAAACAATTATAACAGTATAAACACCTTTTTCCTGGTCTGATTACTTCCATAGGGTGGGTTGTACTGTTAAAACTACACTAGTGAAGTTAAAATGGTGCAATTTTATTTGTAGAAAAGGTCCTAGACTGTAGGTGAGTTACTTAAAGACACCTACTGTTAGTCCCAGCCTGAAAAATGAGTGTCAAATTCTTTTCTCAGTTACACTGAGGCAAATCCATTGGATTAAGTGCTGAGTTCTCTAACTCCTTCCCACACAAAGTTGCCCTAGTGCATTTTTAAATCTATTTAGATAAATTTGTGCATATTTCTAAATCAGTTTCAATGGGACTTCTGTCCAAGGTTGGTTTCTATCAATGATACTTGGGCCTTTGGAACTAAACTAATTCAGGCAAATCAATGTAATCTAGGTTTTAAATTGATTCAAGGGTCTCTGCACCAGTTTTACAATCAAATTTAAAACACCTTTAATTAAATCAGTAAAACTTTATGTGTAGACCAGGCCCCTGCCAAAACTTTTTATTGATTTATAATTCTTGTTGACTTCACAGGAACTATGTCAAAACCTTGGGGGTTGGCCTTGTAATATAATTCCTGATTTACACTGGCAAAACTGCAAACAGAATTTGCTCTTGAGAGTGCAACATTGAGTTTTGCCAACCTTCACTGCTGAAACCCGTAAGATTTTTAAGGTAGTCCTTTATCTGCAATAATGGTAACAGACATCCTATAAAAGCACAGAGGATGCCAAATCACTAGAACAATCACTGATAGGATTTCCTGTCATGTGGGAAGGAAAACCATATCTGCACAGGGACCCTTTGGAACAAATTAATCCATACGACTCACCCCATCTAGCCCCTCGTGCCCATATACATGATACTTAAAGCAAAGGGGAAAAGGAAAATATCATTATTCCATGTCTTGCTTCCATGATGTTAAACTCATCTCTGGAATTAAAAGTTTGCCATGCCGTCCCTTATCCATCTGATACAGAGGCTGCAAT
Organism: Crocodylus siamensis; assembly: GCF_052110815.1. Lineage (NCBI taxonomy): Eukaryota > Metazoa > Chordata > Crocodylia > Crocodylidae > Crocodylus > Crocodylus siamensis. Next base: position 399,393,753 of record NC_143395.1, read on the forward strand.
ATACAGATCTGTGAGACAGAAGTGAAGCAGGCCAGTGGCCCTGACAATTTTTTCAGGTGACAGATGTCTCTACAGCTGAGTCTGAACCTGAGGAAGAAGCATGGCTTGAGAGGAGCTATCACTTCTAGAGTAGAGCTGTTGGCAGCATTGTATACTACACTGCTGAGCGTAGCAGCAGCAGGAAGTGTGGTTACATGAGAAAACAAGCAGATTTGAAACAATATGCACTCCAAGGAATTACACAAATTATACTCTAGTGACAGTGGGGCCATTGACTCAATTGTCACTATGAAGAAAACATCCCTTTTTATATACTTAGGCTGGTCTATCAGTTAGTCTCTGGTTAGTCTCTCAGCAACTTTTGCATTGCTGCTTGCTGCTTAGCCTTCATATTTTTTTCTGATACAGAGTGTCTCTCTGTCCTAATTTTTTCTTAAAATCTGTTTATTTGACTAGCATGTGTATCTCATGCAGATAAAGTACAGCTGCTGTTTCCTACACATAAAAGCATGTTAAGTGGTTGCCGAACTGCAAAAGACCTGACATGAACAGACAGTCTGGCAGTTCTGACTATTGAAGTGGATCTCGTACAGGCCATGCTGTGCAACAGTAAATATACAACTGAGACTTCATGGTCCTTGGGCCTTAGGAATCTTCCTCCACTTGCCTATCCCTTTTGCTCCGGCGTCTGGGGTTGGAGGGGGTACTAATCATCACATCAACTTAAAACCTATGCCTGCCTAAAATAACTAGGCACAAGCTTCTTGGCTAGGGACAGATATTACACATAAACCGGTTTAAGTGATCAGAAACTGGTTTAGACCTGTAACAGAACAGATGTTCAGTGCACATAAATCAGTTCGAAAATGGCTGAAACCAGTTTGAGATAAACCTGGTTGAATGTAGTATCAGACTTAACTGATTTGGGTCAAACCGGTTTATGCAATGTCTGTCCCAGACCCCTTGCTAGTTTAAGTTAAACCAGATACCCTCAGGACTTTCGCATGCTCTCTGGGCTGGGCTGCCTGCTCCATAGCAGAGCTGGTCCCTCCCCCCTGCTCCATGGCTGCAGCTCCTGCAGAGATTGCAGGTGTCTGCCTGGATTCCTCCTCCCCACTGCCTTGCACAGACACCTCTCAGCATTAACTAGCAGACCACATGCTGGCTACAGTCCATGCTGTGGCAGACAGGACAAAGGCAGAATCAACAGGTAGCTGATAATGTCCCTCTGTTGTTTTCTTAATGGGGTGATAAACATTGAGTTAGGGGTGATAAACACTGTGTTATCAATTCCCTGCTGGGCTGGTTAGAAGGTTGGAAGGGGGGAACCGCTCCCTAATCAAAGCATCTTGTTGGAGCCTGGCCACACCCCCCTCAGCTCAGCACTGTAGAAGGGAAGGGAGGGCTGCTCTAGTGCCCCCCAGCTTCTAGCCTGAGCCACTGCAAGCATGTGCTGGCACATCTGGGATATCTGTGTGATTACAAACTGATTCAGCCTAGCCAGGTTAGACTAACCTGCAAAATTTAAATCAATTCAGGCTTGGACTTTTTAAATGTCTGTCTGTAGCCCTTTACTTCAAGATATTTTTTCATGGCAGCATGTGCCTTCTGTTAATGTGCCTCATGCGTTTTTTTACTGTGCAACAGCTTATATAGGAAAAGCATTCTCTGTGTTCCCAGAAGTAATAACTGCTGACATAATGACAGTATTTGTTAGTCTGCTGATTTGGTTGGACGTTTTCTTTGTTTTTGCTGACTGGTCTAATATGGACAGGCTGGAATTTTAGCACAAAATGGCAAGGCCAGTAGTTCAGCCTCTAGCCTCAGATTCTGGCTGCATTAGTTCAGTTCCTAGCTCTGCTACAGATTCCTGGGACCTGTCAGCATTGTCTTTATACTGTCCCCAGGAGCACCATGACTAAGCATGACATTCATGCTCATTTCTGCTCTCCAGATGCTAATTCCTAGAAATGAGTAGATGTAGCCTCCTTAGAGCACTGTAAAGTGTGTACCACTTAACATGACCAAGACAGACAGCTTAAAATTGGTGCTGGACACAGTGTAAGGTCATTGTCAGGTGCTGGCACAAGTGAGGAACAGGGAGTAGGTGGATATGCTTCACACATGCCCTAGCATGGCTTTGGGCAAATTTTGGTGTTCCCATGCTTCAGCTCTTCTCTACCTCACAGAAGTGTTGTAAGGGTGGGTAAGTTCATTACAGACTGGAAGGTGCTTTGAAACTTTGTTAGCAGAGGCTGTGTAAATCCCTAAGATGGTTTCTAGAAAACGCAGCACTGCAAATCTGGATAGGAACCTATTAAAAAAGATAAGGCCCCAGATTCATAACTAAGGCCATTTCTTGTGTTCCTTGTTCCTGTATTGCTTATCTAGTATTTGCTTGGGACTCATGTCTTCTGAAGTATGTCTGTGGCTAGTGCTCATGAAAGGGTGGAAATGGCATCCTGGTAGTGTATGTCCTGTGACCAGTGGAACAGGCACAGCCTGGGCAGTGGAAGGGGCACCCAGCCTGAGTCCTGACCTGCAGGACCACAACCAGAAGAAAACCAGTCATTGCATTTCTATGCAGTTCTGTTATGAGTGAACAACAAGGGTGGCTTTTATGAAGTGGCCAAAGGCTTAGTACCAGTTCAGTAAGAACAACCAATTCAAAACCATCAAAACAGCCCAACCTGATCTGGTTGATGTCTTTCAGTGTCCATGGGAGACCCTCCATTGATTTCAGTGGCAGTCACAGCTGCACCTATAAACATGAGATGCTTGTTAGTCTATTAACAACCCTCTGAGCCACCAAGTGCTCCAACTGCTGATGTTTCTGTTGATGTTTCTGTAAAAGAAGTACTCTTCCATGATGGTGGTCATGGCCATTGTTTTCTTTTGTTGTACTCAAAGGCATCTTTATCATAACTTTTAAAAAAAAGAAGCAAACTTGTTAACAAATAGCAGGAAAATGGAAGACGCAAAGAATTTATGTAAATTTCCCACAAAATTTAAATGAAATCACAGCAAATTTTGATAAAAATTCTATAGACCCGTTTGGGTCTGGTTCTGAGTGAATTTTGCCAGTGCCATATGATAGGTGATTGCATCCTAGCTCTCCTTTCATGGTCTGTAAATAACAGAGCCAACTGTGAATTATATTAGGGGATTGTAAACACAAAGACGTGCTGCTGTTTCAATTAATGCAGAAAGAAATCTTGCTCATTACTTCCTTCTAAAAGAACAAGAACATGTGTTTTTGATCCACTGATAAGAAATCTAGTGATACTAAATTTTGCTGGAGGAACTTTTGTGTTTTTAATGCAACACATGAAACTTTTCTTCCATGAACGTGCATTCAATTCATATTCAATGTGTAATTCTTTCAGTCTGCAGAGACTTTTTTATGCTGTCGCCTAATATTTGTCATATGCTTTCAAATCAAGAAGCCAGATCAAGAAACTGAATAAGTGGATGTATGTTGGCACATTAACTATGAGCCACATGCCATTCCAATCTTTATCAATGAAATTATCATAGGTAAGTGTCACCTCTAAGTAAGATGAAACCAGTAGGTGTGGCAAGACCAGTGAGAGAGATAGGGAATGGCAGAAGGAAAGTTGTCTGTGAACTCAGTGAGGAAAACTCAATGAAGGTACAATGGAAGGAAGGAACAAGTAGATGCAAGTTGATGCACAAGGAGAGGAGAAAACCTCCTTGTAAAACTGTACAGGGAATTATAGAGAAAGTGGGCTGAAATGTAATTTTAGTCATCCTTCTGTAAACCCAGTGATTTCTGCTGGGGGACAATCTGAGCAGGTCTGTTGGGAAGAGTTGTACTTTATTTGGAAGAGAGAAGCTTGAGAAGGTTGCTTAGGAAAGGATAGACATATCTGTTTGGAAATAAGAGATACTGTAGCCATTGTTGGGTTAGAATTATTATGGGTCAGAATAACAGACTGTGACTACTATAAGGAATTCATTATCCATGTGGGACTGGCTAATCAGAAGTGGGGATATGAACAGGATATGCTTAATAATGAAAGATGGGCCTCCATCAAGAGCTCAGGTTCGATTCAGATTTGAATTTTTAAAAGCAATGGGATTTACAGCCAGCTTTTTTGGTCTTACCTAATGCAAGGACAGGAATGAATTGTAAACTCAAGTCTGGATCTGAATGACAGCTTCCAGGTTTTGGGTCTATGGCCTTGGTTCTGGCTCATCTCTGGTAATTATAATAAAAACTAAAATGAATGTTCGTAGAACCTCCAAAGGCTTAGAGTTGAGTTTTGTTTCAGATAAGTCTCCTCCAGCTTGAATGCTTGTCTGGAACAGATATGAACATCTGGTGGCTGTGCAAAAGGCATTTTCACTTATAGTACAAGCCATAAATATTAAGGGAAGGAACACAGCCCCTTTCAATGCAGTTGGCTCTTCCAGTTTTAGGCTTGTCCAGAATCCAGATGTGCAAAGAAAAGTGAATACGAGCAGAAAGTTGTCCAAACACTTCAGGACTGCAAAATAAGCTCAGTTCAGGGTCAGTTCTAAAAGTGGGCAAAGTTTTGGGGTAGGCATGCCTCATTTTATGTCCAATGTAGTATGTTCATTTCAGTAATGCATAAAATTGCATTCCTGGCTGCCAAGAACAGTTGATGGAGGGATCACACGATGTGTTTACTTAAGCAGTGATTACTGAGGTGCAAGGCGTTCCTTGTAGGTTGTTGCTGAAATGAAAGCTGAAGGCAGTTTCAGGCCATTCATTCCATACATTCACTTACCCTGGAGGAAAATACCTATGCTGAGGAAAATAAGTACAATTTAAAAAATAATTTTAAATGATTAATTCTGTGATAGTTTAAGCAGGACCCAGGCTGAGACATCCCAACTGAGATCTTAAAAATGGTTAGATTAAACCCTAGTTTTCTGTTAACAATGGATACCCTACATATATCACAAATTAGAACTTGTATAGTCTAGCTATTCTTACAATTCCTTTACTTTTATTACAAATTTAGTGCCTCTATACTCAATTATGTAACACTGCAAAATAAATAAATTGTAAATCAGGGGAATGACTGCAAAGAATAGTTGTCATTAGTAAGGTCTTCATATCTATCCAAATGCTTGTGTGACCTTCGTAACCACAGCTTCTAAATCATAGAATCATAGACAATTAGCATTGGAAGAGACCTCAGGAAGTCTTCAAGTCCAACCCTCTGCTAAAAACAAGACCATCCCAAACTAGATCATCCCAGCCAAGGCTTTGTCTAGCCGCATCTTAAAAACCTCCAAGGATGGAGATTCCACAACCTCTCTGGGTAACCTGTTCCAGTGCTTTGCTGCCTTCCTTGTGAGAGAGTTTTTTATAATATCCAACCTAAACTTCCTTTGCTATAACTTGAGACTGTTGCTCCTTGTTCTATCATCTGCCACCACTGAGAACAGGCTAGCTCCATCCTCTTTGTTACCACCCTTCAGGTAGTTGAAGGCTGCTGTTAAGTGCCTGCACTCAGCCTTCTCTTCTCCAGACAAAATAAGCCCAGGTTCTTCAGTCTCTCCTGATAAATCATGTGCCCTGGCTGGCTAACCATTTTGACTTATTCTGGACTCTCTCCAATTTGTCCATCCACATCCTTTCTGCAGTGGAGAGCCCAAAACTGAACACAGTACTACTCCAGGTGTGGCCTCACCAGTGCTGAATAGGTGAGAATAATCACTAGCAATAATAATAGTAATAATCAATCTGCTGGCAATGCTCCTACTAATGCAGCCCAAGATGCCATTAGCCTTCTTTGCAACAAAGGCACACTGTTGTCTCATATCCAGGTTATTGTCCACTGTAACCCGCTGGCCCTTTTTTACAGAGCTGCTGCTTAGACAGTCAGCTCCCAGCATGTACTGGCACATGGGATTGTTCTGTCCCAAGTGCACAATGTTGCACTTCTCCTTACTGAACTTCATGAGATTTCTTTTGCTCCAATCCTCCAATTTGTTGAGGTCTCTCTGTATCCTAGCCCTACCTTCCAATATATGTACTTACCCTCACCTTGGTATCATCTGCAGACTTGCTGAGGGTGCACTCTATGCCATCTTCCAAAATACTGATGAAGAAATTGAACAAAACTGGCCCCAGGACCAACCTCTGGGGAATTCCACTTGAGACTGGCTGCCAACTAGACATTGAGCCATTGATTACTTTGAGCCTGACAATCCAGGCAGTTTTCTACTCATCTTACAGTCCATTCATCCAACCCATACTTCCTTAGCTTGCTTGCAAAAATGTTGTGGGAGACCGTACCAAAAGCCTTGTTAAAGTTCAGGGATATCGTGTCCACTATTCTCCCCACATCCACAGAGCAAGTCATCTCATCATAGATGGCAATCAGGTTGGTCAAGCATGACTTGCCCTTGGTGAATCCATGCTGAGTGTTCCTAATAACCTTCTCCTATAAGTACTTAGAAATTGATTCCTTGAGGACCAGCTCCATGGTTTTTCCAGGGACTGAAGTGAGATTGACTGGTATGTAGTTCCCCAGACCCTCCTTCTTTCCTTTCTTAAAGATGGGCACTATATTTGCCCTTTTCCAATCATCCAGGACCTGTCCTGATGGCCACAAGCTTTCAAAGACAATGGCCACCAGCTCTTCAACAACATCTGCCAACTCCCTCAACACCCTTGGGTACATCATATCCAGTCCCATGGATTTGTACACATCCAACTTTTCTAAATAGTCTCTAACCTGTTCTTGCACCATTGTTAGCTGCTCACCTTCTCCCCAAACTGTGTTGCCAGGTGCATTAGCTTGGAAGCTGACTTTGCCTGTGAAGACTAAGGTGAAAAAGGCATTGAGCACTTCAGCCTTTTCTGCATCCTCTGTCACTAGGTTGCCACCCCCATTCAGTAAGGGACCTTCACTTTCCCTGATCTTCCTCTTATTGCTGACATACTTGTAGAAACCCTTCTTATTACCTTTCATGTCTCTTGCTAGCTGTAACTCCAATTGCACTCTGGCTTTCCTGATTTCATCCTTTCATGCCTGAACAATACTTTTATATTCCTCCCTAGTATGTTGTCTATATTTTCACTTCTTGTATGCTTCCTTTTTGTGTTTTAGCTCACTGAAGAGATCACTGCTAAGTCAAGCTGGTCTTCTGCCATACTTGCTAGTCTTCCTGCACACTGGGATAATTCATTCCTATGTCCTCAGTAAGGTTTCTTTAAAATACAGCTAGGTCTCCTGCACTTCTTTCCTGCTCAGACTGGCCTCTGAAGGGATCCTGCCCATCAGTTCCCTGAGTGAGTCGAAGTCTACTTTTCTGATGTCCAGGGTCTTTACTGTACTGCTCTCCTTCCCAAACAAAACTCTCTCTCTCCTGGATCCCCAGTGCAGGCTTCCAGTGTTAGGATTCATAACACTTTGAGGACCAACTGAAACTCCCTCAGCTCAGCTGGGATTTCTCCCAACTCTGTGTTCCCTTGGGGGCTAAACTCCCATATGCCCAAAGGATTTCTCCATTTGTTCACTGAACAGTCACTCTTCTAGTCTTTTCCTCATGCACCCAGGCAAGCCATGGGAGGTCATACAAGGATAAAATCTCTATGAAAATATGTAATTGTTACTAGACATAAGGCAAGCACAAGGTGCTCATGAATATGCAGCATGGTTCCCGGTTTTTGCAGGATCAATACAATATGCTGTGCACTGCAAATACTTTTCTCTGTGTAGCTTTTTACATAGCTCAGTTGTTCTCAACCTTTTTAGACTTAAGACACCCCTCAATAGACTCGGGGCACCACTTGTAGAATGCCAGTCCTTAGTTATTACTCATTTTGACTACAGAAAAATAATAGAGCAATTCTTCTGTTGCAAAGAACTCAGGAGGCCGGCAACAGGTCAAAATGTTTTTAACACTATGCATCCCCATGTGAAAACTCTGAATTTATCTCATGAATCATGTTTGCACACCTAATTGTGCTAACATTGTGTGGCACCCTATGGCACCCTTGAAAGGACCTCAAGACACCACTGGGAGTTGCAGCACACTGAGAATCACTGACATAGCTCTTCATAAGTTAACTCTCTGGTCACTGGGAACTGGAAGTGCTTTTGCACTTTACCTCAGACATTTATTCAGGACAACAAGGGGAACATTTTATTTGTTTGGCAATTACAGGTATAACCTAAAGCACCTATCCTCTTAAGGGAATGGAGCAGGAGCGAGGACAGCAGATATCTTACCTCGGTTTTACCTTGTGGGGGAAGGACAGGAAGCGGCCCTTTGTTCACTGCTGTCCACTCTGCACTGAGCTGGAGCATGCAATTCCTTACTCCAGCTCCCCTATGAACAACAGCATGTTCACTGTCTACCAACTTGGGACCTGAATTGTCATTACAGAAATCATGGATCTGCAGAGAGACTTCTCCTGGCATCCCATGCCTGTGGGAACATGAAATCCCTAGTGCAACTGCCAGGAGCAGAGCCCCAATGAAACTGGGTGGAGCAGTCAGTTTCTCAACCAGTGTAAACCTCACATTTGAACTCCAACAGTTTCAAAGGTGAGTTTGAAGCCATGAGTATTTGTATGGAACTGGAAGTCTGCCAGGCACTTTACAAGCAAGGCAAGCTGCAACTATGAAATGGAGTGGAAATCACACCTTTTCCAAAGTCCAAGAGTGCTGGGAATTATTCCAGTTCAGGACCATACTGTATGCCGGAGTAAGTCACAGATTCAGATGCCAGCTTCCCAAAGCTTGGGTCTGGATCTCTAAATAAAACACAGCTACAAGCTCTAATGAGAACAGAGGTACCGACTCATGAACGGACTTGCTTCAGACATGCTGCTGCCATGCTTGCAGCCACTGGGACCGCTCATGTAATGGAGGTATAACCTCATCACAGTCAGGGTGTTTAAAGCTTCCTGTGCATTTTCTCGTGCTGTGGTGTGTAAAGCATGAGTTGTCCTGTGCTAAGAGGCAGTTCTATGATTCATAGCAAAGTGGGGCTGGAAGCGGTCATCTAGTCCACCCCCAGCTACAGGCAGGATCATCCCTGACTAAACCATCCCAGCCACATATCTGCCCAACCTCCTCTTGAAAATGTTCATGGATGGAGCGTCCACAGTTTCTTTAGGTAGCTTGTTCCAATGCTTGGCCACCCTCATAATCAGAAAGTTCCTCTTAATCTCCTCTGCCACAGCTTGAAGTCATTGCTCCCAGTCCTGCCCCTGTGGCCATAGAAAAAAGACTATTTGCAGCCTCTTCATAATTTCTCTTCAAACACTTGAAGGCTATTATCAACACCCCCTCCTTCTCTTCTCCAAACTAAATAAGCCTAGCTCTTTCAGCCTGTCCTCATAAGTTATGCTTCCTAGGCATTTGTTTGTGTCACCCTTCACTGGATTCTTTCCAGTCTGTCCACATCTATCTTGAAGTGTGGAGCCCAGAACTGGAAACAGTGCTTCAGGGCAGGCCTCACCAGTGCTGAATAGAACAAAGAATCATCTCCCTTGGTTTGCAAGAGTCACTCCCATTAATACAACCCAAGATACTGTTGTTTTTTCTGCAACAAGAGCACACTGTTGGCTCACATTTAGTTTATGGTCTACTATATCCCTCAGGTCCTCTGCAGTACTGCAACCCAGCCAGTCATTTCCCATGCAATTATTCTGTCCCAAGCGCAGGACTTTGGATTTGTCTTTGTTGAATCTCACCTAATTGATTGCAGACCATTTCTCCAATCTATCTAAGTCATTCTGGATCCTAGCCCTGCCCTTTAGAGCAGCGGTGCTTAAGGTTTTTGCCCCACGGGCCACATGAATGGTACAGTGACATTCCACAGGCCAGATTGGGCCCTGTATTACTCCTGTGAGCTGCCTTTGCCTAGTCCTGCACATCAGGATCAGGTCCCTTGGCCCCACACCACCCCTGCCTGGCCCTACTGGACCAGGATTGGGCTCCAAGGCCCCATGCTGTCCCCACCCAGCCCAACACACAGGGATCAATCTAGCACATGGGCCATGGTTTGTGGAGCTCCACACAGACCCAGGGAAACCTGCAGGCTGGATGACATAATACCAGGGCCCAGATCTGGCCTGTAGGCTGGGAGTTGAGCACCCCTGCTAGAGCGTCTGTAACTCCAACCACCTTGGTGTTATCTGCAAATTTGGTAAGCTTGCATTAAATCCCATTGACCAAATAATAAATGAAGATGTTAAACAATACCAGATCCAGGACAAACCCCTTGATAACCTGTGCTGGAGAAGCAAGACATCTTTTCATTACTAGTATATTTGGCCATTGGCTCAGAGCACATTTCAAATTTTGCATGTGCTTTTCCACCAACTTTTTCCACAAATAGGCTGCAGACACACAATACCTTGCTCCTGTGAGACTTGAACATGCTTACATCTACTTGTAGCTTATATAGCCTAGGAGTTCAGAGAAAGCTGAGTGTTAGGTCTGGGCACCTGGATCCTGACTTTGCAGACGGTCATAGATTTGCTCAAACCATTCCTTAATCTAATCATAATGCTAAATTCAGAACCGGCATAAAAAAAGGAAACTGTCACTGATTGTCATTGGAAGTTGTGGTGGCTGCCAGAAGAGTTACATTTGGTCCACCGAAGTCTCAAAAACCATCCATTTACCATGATAGGAAAGCGATAAGTCATCATCATTGGCAATCCCTCACAGTCAAAACTTATTGTCTTCCATGAATGTCTTATCTGTGGGTCCAACAATGGCTGACAAGGTCTATCTGGGATCGACAGTCTCTGTTGCAACTCAGGCAAATGTTTCTGTGCAGGGTGGGTGGTTCCTGGTTTCATCTGCAACTTTCTGTTTCTTCCACTCCCTTTTTTCCATCTCCTGTTGTCATCCTAAGGTTTGAAAGTACTGAGATCCTTGCAGCAGATTCTTCCTCCATTTGTGGCAATCATGACCAATGGTCTCTCATGAATTGATATCAATGTTGCATTTTTTTAAAGTCGGTCTTAAGGACATCCTTGAATCATTTTCTCTGCCCTCCTCTTGAGCGTACACCTAGATTGACCTGGGAGAATAAAACTTGTTTTGGGAGTCTGGAGTCAGACATCCATGGCCAGCCCAGCAAAGTTGATGTTGAATGATCATTGCCTCATTGCTCATAGAGTTTGCTTGTGAGAAGGTGCTAATGTTGGTGCATCTGTCTACCCACTGGATTCAAAGGATCTTCTGCAGGCAGCACTGATAGTACCTTTCCAATGACTTGAGGTGCCCCCCTATATGTTGGTTATGTCTCAACTCTTGCTGGGATCCTATGATCCCTGCTGACTTCCTGCCCCTGGGGCAGGGGGCTGGACTCGATGATCCTCTGGGGTTCCTTCCAGCCCAAATGTCTATGAAATCTATGAAACTCCATACAATAAGGTGAGGATCATGACTGCATGATAAACCAGAACCTTGGTTTCAGATTTGATGTTGCAATCTTCAAACAATGTCGAAACGTAATTAATTAAACATGTTTTGAATACAGAGCTGAACAATTTTTTTAAGGTGAGATGATTTTTTCTATTGGGATATAACTGGTTTATAGAGGCTCATCTCACTTTTTTTCTAAAAGAATGGTGAATGTTAATTGGTTGCTCTTAAATATCTACAACCCATATGCATGTTATGAACAGAAATAGATGCATTACTCACCAAGTTGTGCTAGTGCTGAGATCATCATGATTCAGGGCTTTCTAGATCATAAATTTTGTTCAAGATCAAAGTGAACTGTAGTTTCTTAATTTGGGGAAAAGGAAAATGTAATGAAATGTGTCTAGCGCTACAGTAATGTGCTACCTTAACTTATAAAGTATAAGGGACCATTATTTTTTATAAAATACAGTGTTAGGTAAAAGGGAATTCCATAAGGGATAATGTCTTGTAATAATACAGGAGACTAAAACTGAATTACAACTCAAATCAATAAATGTTACATTATGCAAAGCAACACACAGGCTGTAAAGCTTAACAATACACATAGTCTGCCAAAGCTAGAACAAGGTTATTACCTCCTTTTAAAATAAAGTTTAATAGCTTCTGACACAAAATAAGTAATACTGTTAAATAACAGAGAATGGACCATAAAATACTGCTCTGTGTAATAGTTATTATCCGATGTGCTAATCTTCATAACACATTATATTCTCAAATAATCAAAATATCGTGCCAATAGCCCCTTCATTTTTATCCATTGCTCCATTACTTTCTCTCCTTCACAAGGTGTGTAGTAGGCTCTAACAACCCCCTCAGGACTGTCAGCACCACCACGCTAGTAATAGGAAGTATTTTTCTTACTTGTTCTTGTTGACCTCTGGTTAAATTAGATTTTTTTCTTCACATAAAATTTAGGTAATAAGAAATACCAGAAGTAACAATGTGTTGCTTCTGGTTTCATTACCAAGTCTACCAAATACTGGCCAACATTTTTTTAATCTAAGGACTACATGTTTTTCTTCCTGCTCTCATATCTGATTGATCAAATCTATCTAGCTATCTATAACTTCTTGCTCGCGTTTGCAAAACTGCATAATATGCTCATAAGAAGAATTATCTTGCTTTGTTCCATAATGAACAAAAAATCCTTGTCATTCTTTTGAATTAAACATTTTCAGCTTCTGCTAAATAACTAAGCATAACAATTCACTTCATATTTACCTTTAAAGGCATGGTGCCAAGTAATTTATATGCAATTTTATGCTATGCTTTTCTTTCAGTTTCCCAAATGTAATTAAATAGACATGTTTATGTGGGGGGTTTTTAATGTAAAAGAATTTCTTTACCTTTACATTTAAAATCTTATCAGAAGTACAGTGCTGGAAATACTTTCAGCTTCCCAAATATAATTAAATAGCCATGTTTATGTGGGGTTTTTATAAATGTAAAAGAATTTCTTTACCTTTACATTTAAAATGTTATCAGGTGTACAGTGCTGGAAATACAAATATAACAGCTGTAGGCTCCCAGACCATCAAAAACCAGGCAAAAGGGTAAAACTTGTATTTCATACATAGAAAAAGTATATTTAGGCTTCGATGGCTTATATTAAAACAAGCTTGTTTCATTGTTTCTTTGTGTTCCCCAGCCTGCCTCTGTTTGTCTGTTGTCTAGTTTTCTATTTAAATTGTAGGTTTGTTAGTTCTGTTCTGTTAGTAAATGGTTTTGCACAGAGCTGTCCAACTGACAACCTGTGGGTCGCATGCAGCCTATGAACATTTAAATGCCAGTCCCTGGGTGCCCACCTGGCTGCTGTTTCCCCCATTGCTCCAGCTGCAAAAGCATCCAGGGGGCTTCTCACACTGGCTTCTCCTTCCCCATCACAGTGGGTGGGGAGGTGGAGCCTGCAGTGCTGGGGGTGCTGGAGAGGCATGGTGCAGCTGAGGAGCCCATGGACAGCAGCTTAGGGTAGGGAGGGGTACCTGGGTATATGTTGCAGCAGAGGTGGGGGGTGCCCAGGCACTCCGTGCAGGGGGAGGGTGCAATGCAGCATGGGAAGCCCATGCTCAGTGCTGCAGCAGGGGATTTCATAGATTTCATAGACATTAGGGCTGGAAGGGACCTCGGGAGATCATCGAGTCCAGCCCCCTGCCCAAAGGGCAGGAAGTCAGCTGGGGTCATAGGATCCCAGCAAGATAAGCATCCAATTTACTCTTGAAGGTGTTCAATGTAGGTGCTTGAACCACCTCCGCTGCCAGACTGTTCCAGACCTTGGGGGCTGGGACAGTAAAGAAATTCTTCCTTATGTCCAGCCTGAAACGGTCTTGCAGGAGTTTGTGACCGTTCGACCTCGTCATCCCTTGGGGCGCTCTGGTGAACAAACGTTCCCCCAGATCCTGGTGGTCACCTTTGATAAATTTATAGGTGGCCATCAGATCACCCCTGAGCCTACGCTTTTCCAGGCTAAAGAGTCCCATGGCTCTCAGCCTGTCATCGTAAGATCTGTTTTCCTGACCTCTGATCATGCGCGTGGCTCTCCTCTGGACTCTCTCAAGCTTCTCCACATCCTTTTTGAATTGTGGAGCCCAAAACTGGACGCAGTACTCCAGCTGCGGCCTCACCAAGGCCGAGTACAAGGGGAGAATGACGTCCCGGGATTTGCTCAAGAAGCATCTACGGATGCAAGCCAGCGTTTTGGTCGCTTTACTAGCCGCAGCATCGCATTGCAGGCTCATGTTCATCTTGTGGTCAATGATGACCCCCAAGTCTCTTTCTTCTGTAGTGCTAACCAACGTAGCACTGCCGAGCCTATAAGGGTGCTGCAGGTTTTTCCTCCCAAGGTGGAGAACCTTGCATTTTTGAGTGTTAAACACCATCAGGTTCTCATCTGCCCATTTGCTGAGCTTGTCCAGGTCAGCCTGGATCACCCGCCTATCCTCTGGCGTGGATGCTTTGCCCCAAAGTTTGGTGTCATCGGTGAACTTGGCCAGTCCACTCCTAACTCCAATGTCCACATCGTTAATGAAGATGTTGAACAGTATGGGTCCCAGGACAGAGCCTTGAGGGACCCCACTGGTCACAGGGCACCACGATGAGTGACTGCCATCAATCACAACCCTCTGGGTCCGACCACGAAGCCAATTTCCCAGCCAGCAGATCGTGGTGGAGCCAAGGCCACAACTGGGCAGTTTGGCCAAGAGGTGATCATGGGATACCAGATCAAAAGCTTTTTTGAAGTCAAGATATATGACATCAACCTCTTCTCCCTTGTCCAGGTGATAGGTCACCTGGTCGTAGAAGGAAATGAGATTGGTCAAACAAGACCTACCCGCAACAAACCCATGCTGGCTATCCCTTAGGATGTTAGCCTGGGCCAGTCCATCAAGGATGGCCTCCTTAATAAACTTTTCTAGGATCTTCCCCAGGATCCACTCTCCTCCCTTTTTTGAAGATCGGCACCACATTGGCCTTCTTCCAGTCTTCGGGCACTACACCAGAGCGCCAGGAGTTTTCAAAGATCCGTGCCAGGGGCTGGGTTATGACGCTCGCCAGCTCCTTGAGTACCCTGGGGTGCAGGTTGTCAGGGCCAGCTGACTTGAAGGTATCCAGCTTCTCAAGGTGTTCCTTCACGAGGTCAGCATTTATGGAGGGTAGGGGATCCCCCTCACCCAGATTTCCCTGTCCCATAGCAGGCATGGGCATCCCATGTGACTGATGAAAGACTGACGCAAAGTACCTATTTAATAGGTTGGCTTTTTCCTGGGCGTCAGTTGTCAGTTGCCCCATCTGGTTTAGCAGGGGTCCAACATTGCCCTTGCTTTTCCTCCGGCTCCCCACATATCTGAAAAAGGACTTTTTGTTGTCCTTGATGCCTGAAGCTAGTTGGGATGGGTGTAGGGCAGTGGTTTTCAACCTGTGGTCCATGGACCCTGGCGGTTTGCAGACTATGTCTAAAAGGTCTACCTCCATTCAATATTTTAGGGGTCCACAAAGGAAAAAAGGTTGAAAACCACTGGTGTAAGGCATGCAGTGCAGCTGGGGTGGTGGTGCAGACTTTGGCCCCAGGGGCCATGGGCAACCCCCACCCCTGCTAGTGTGGCCCCTGGATGTTTAGATGTTGGGGAGCCCTGGCCTCATTCAAAAGTGCCCAGGTTAATGACTGGGGCTCTGTGGAGAATGCAGCAGGCTGAGTTCCTGTGTGGGGCTCCAGTAGAGGGTAGGCTGGCCATTAAGCGAAAAGGAAACATCTATGGGTGACTGAGGAGCCACCTGACTAGATGGGGTGATGCTTAGAGGTGTATAAGACCAGTCTTGGAGCAAGGAGGGTAGTCTGGCTCTGCAGGCTGTGGAGGAAGGAGGTCCTAGGAGAGAGAAGTTTCAGGCAACCTGCCCATGGAAACCCAAGCCCCCAGGGAAACTGCATAGAGACAGCTTAATATGGCTTGGAGTGGGGGTATTGACCCTGAGAAGGAATCAATTTTAGTTGGGAAGTGGTTGGCATATATTTGTATTATGGTTATGTTTAACACCAGACACCCAGGTTGTGGCTACAGGTGAGGATTGGAGGCCATATACTGGGGTGCCTTGGGCACTCAGGGTTACGAGCCCTGTGAAAGGGAGAGTGAAAGAGAGATGGAGCAGGCTAGAGCCAAGAGGACCAGAGCCTGTGCCTCGAGAACAAGAGACGTGGGGCAGGGCCACAGTCTGCACCTCAAGACCAAGACCGTGCCAGACCAGAGCAAAGACGCCTGAGCCTGTTCTGTAAGAAGGCAAGACCAGGGCTGGGGCCCCAAAGCTGAGGTCTGGGGCAGTGGACCTGACCTGAGGGGGCACAGCCAGGGAAGGGAGCCAAAGCCAGGAAGGCTGAAGCCCCAACAAAGGTTTGAGACCCAAGGGGGCCAAGTGTTGCAGTGGGCCAAGAAGGCCCCTCTGAAGTGATACTGAGTAACATCTGCAAGGCATGGGCATGGCCGTAGGTAGAACAGAGGCCACAATTATCATCCCTAAGGTGGCTTGTGCCTAAGGCACAGATAGGGCCAGGAGAGCCATGACTTAGTGCCAGATGGGCATGACTAGTACCAGCCAGGGATGTGGACAGTAGAAAGCAGAGGGACTGAGGCTTTGGGACCTTGAGGCAACCTTCCTAAGTACTACAAGATGTATCAAAGCATGGGAAGCAAAGTGGAAAAAGGAGGGCTACCCTGAGGAGCTGGAGTGGGGCAGGAGTCATTTGGCCACCTGGGGGCATCATGGCCACTCCTGAGGCTATTCATCAGAGAGCACTTTCCCCTGTAATATTCTGCATGACAGATATGCACAGAATAGTGCCTGCATCCAGCAGCAAACAGAATCCTAGTAGTTTCACAGCTCTACCCACCCCTAGACTTGTTGGAAACAACGGGCCTGTTGTAAGACTGGTGTGTGTGTCAGGACAAGGCCCGCAGGGTGAGTCTGAAAAGTCTAACATCACCGCTCTCACTGAGCAGAATGAACGTGTTATCTAGCAACAGCAATGACACTAATAGGTTAAATCATTTTAAAATTATACCTCAATAAGTTAAGATGTTTAAAATAAAAACCCTTCCTGTTTTCCTAACCACTGTACGTGTAATTTTCATCTTGACAGTTTCCTGTTAATCAACAGAAAACTGACCCCATGATATTTTTCTTTTACCCTTATTAGTTGATTTCTTGCCTCCTGCATGCCTGCTTGTAATGGCATGACCCAGTGATTCTTTGCAGATTTTGTGTGATTAAAATGGCAGCGGTTCACTTTCGCTCACAAAAAATGATTCCTTCCTGCTGTAGATTTCCGCTATAAATCCACAGATGCAATTGCACACAATCTGATTTCAGACTCCAAGGCCAGCATTCATCCTTGTCCAACCATTCATCTTGACTGAACAGATCAGATTATACACAAGGGAATAGTCTCCAAATGCAAGGTTATGTAGCTTTAAATTAAATCTAAGTGAGGGACAGTAATGTATATAATATCACTTCAATGTCTTTATTATTAAGGGAGGAGAAGGAAGGCATTCAACCAGCTCTTCATTTATACTCACCTCACCGGCTGCTGACATGCAGCGATGCTATCCATACTTTTGTCGTTGCAGTCAAGGAGCTACACAATGCTGTCTCTCTTCAGTTAAGGAAGCAGCACAAGCATTGGAGGAAGGGGTGATACAGACTCTGGTAGGCCCCAGCTTTGCAGGTCGGTTTAGCAGCTTTGGGTCTGAGTTATTAATAGTGGGGAAAGCTGAGTGGCTGCTGCCTTTGCTCCTTTATCTGCTGCCAGGACTGGTTATTCCTGTTTGTGGAATAAAAAAAGTCACAGCTTCTTGGCCAAAATCCAGATGACCCTTTCCATCCTCAGTGGCCCCTGTCTATCACAAAGAAGGTTTAAAATCTTTTATATTTTCAAAAGCATTTAGTATGACACATCATGTTCCTGTAACTCCTTTTAACCCAAGCAGGCAACACAGGTTGTTTCCTTTTTGGAGAGAAATTGATGGTAGAATCAGGAATGTTTTTGATGCAGCCCTTTTTATAGACAATTTAAAGGACTTGCTTCCCTGAGCACAATAGAGAGTTCCTTAGCTCAGGGGTCCAAGCTTCTTTCTAGGCAGCACTCTGTCCAAAAGTGCTTTTGTTTAGCTTTTTCCCAGGATTTACAAATCTTTCTCTGACTGAATCTTATCCTGTCTCTATACTTCTGTAGTATCCTTGCCTCTTTTCTCTTCTATTACACAGCTCCATCAAACAATACCCAACATTCATAGAGTCACAGATTGTAGAGTTGGAAGGGACCATAATGGATCATCATGTCCGACCCCCTGGCAGGAAAGAGGACTGCGGTCAGATGACCCCAGCCAGGTGACTATCAAGCCTCCTTTTGAAGACCTCCAAGTTAGGTGATAGTACCACCTCTCTTGGAAGCCCATTTCACACTCTGGCCACCCTTACTGTAAAAAATTTCTTCCTAATATCTAACCTGAATCTACTCTGCACTAGTTTGACCCATTATTCGTAGTTACTCCCTGGGGTGCTCTGGTACATGGAGCATCACCAATTCCCTGTTGTCCTCCCTTGATGAACTTATAGACGGCTATGAGGGTTCCCCTTAGACGTCTCTTGTGAAGGCTGAAGAGATCCAGATCTTTCAACCTCCCCTCGTAGGGTCTTTCACGGAGACCACTAATCATGTGAGTGGCCCTCCTCTGGATCCTCTCCAGATTCTCCGTGTAGCTTTGAAATGTGGCGCCCAAAAGTGGACACAGTGCTCCAGCTGCGGCCTGACCAATGCCGCATCGTGGGGGAGCATCACCTCCCTTGATCTGTTGGTCATGCATCTGCTCATATGCAACAAGGTGTGATTGGCCCTGTTGAGGGCCTCGTTGCACTGCCGGCTCATGTTCATCTTGGAGTCAGCTATGACTCCAAGATCTCTCTCAGCCTCTGAGCTGCTGAGGAGGTCATCCCCCAGCCTATAGGTGTGCTGGGGATTCCTCCTTCCTAGGTGCAGTACCTTACATTTATCTTTGTTGAATTGCATCCTATTTTGTTCTGCCCATTGATCCAACCTGTCCAGCTCAGCTGTATCTGCTCCCTGTCTTCCAGTGTTAACTTTGCCCCATAACTTGGTATCATCTGCAAACTTGGAGAGGGTACTTTCCACAGCCTCATCCAAATCGCTGATGAAGGTATTAAGTAACACCGGTCCAAGGACTGAACCCTGCAGGACCCCACTGCTCACCGCCTTCCAGGCCGAGAACGACCTGGCCACCACCACTCTGGGTGCAGCCCCTAAGCCAGTTGGCCACCCACCTGACTATGTAATCGTCCACTCCACAGCCTGCTAGCTTCCCTATGAGAATAAGATGCGAAACTGTGTCGAAGGCCTTCCTCAAATCCAGTGGATGACATCAGCCTCAGTTTCTGTGTCAAGGCAGTGTGTGACCTGGTCATAAAAGGCTATAAGTTTTGTCAGGCAGGATCTACCTGTGATGAACCTGTGCTGGTTTCCTTTCAGCGTCGTTTCCCCTGCTGGGCCTTCACAAATGCACACTTCGATGATTTTTTCCAGTATTTTCCCAGGGATAGAGGTAAGACTGACTGGCCAAAAGTTACCTGGCTCATCCCTTCTCCTCTTCTTAAAAATGAACACCACATTGGCCCTTTTCCAGTCCTCAGGGAACTGGCTGGAGCACCATGAGTGCTCAAACAGCTGTGCCAGCAGCTCAGCTACAACACTGGCCAATTCCTTCAGCACCCGTGGATGGAGGTCGTCCGGGCTGGCTGACTTGTACCTATCCAGCCCTTCCAAGTGCTCCTTAACTAAGTCAGCACTAACCTTTGACAGACTGGTGCCTTTTGGACAGCTGTCTATGCTCAAGGTGGGGGAATTGTCTTGGTCAGTACTTAGGAATACTGAAGCAAAGAAGTCATTGAAGAGCTCTGCCTTTTTCCCTGTGTCAACCACCAACTGTCCTGATTTGTCCTGCAGGGGCCCTGTGCTACTTTGATGCAGAACCTGTGCATCAAAGCTTTAGAAGGGCACAGAGTCATCCCAGGGAGCTGGGCAATAAGGCAAATAGCAGTGGTACCAATTCCAGTCTCTTATTAAAGTAATCTTAAGTATTTAAATCAATTCTACATGGTCCTAGTAGGGTGGATTTACAAATCTTCTTTGGCAATCCCCCACAGTCAAGGATGATTGTCTTCTGTGATTTTTTTATCTGTGTGTTTGAAGATGGCTGATGAGACCTTTCCAGGATTGAGAGAACTCATTGAATTGGTTTATAAGTTCGTTCTTAATGGCAAAACCAGCTCAGTGATGTTGGCATGCTCCTTTCTGTTTACCCTTCCAGAAGAAGGTATAGCTGCCTTCATGTTCTTTAAACTTCCCAACTCCCACTCACCAGGTCTCACTCAGTGCAGCTCCATCGAAGTTGCATCGCCCGAGTTCTCAAGCTGTGATTGCAGTGTGGTGCTCTGGGCATTCATTATTAGGGTTGTCCATGAAGGTCTTGATGCTCCAAATCCCAAATAATGATTGTGTGTCTTCACTAGTATTTTTGACTGCAGTGATCGTGATCCCAGTCAGGAACAAATACATTGTATTAAACAGAGTATGTTTAGGGCACCTATTCTAGCCCCTCCCCATGTGGGGTGAGCAAACCAAATCCTGAAGAGGGATGTTTGGTCACAGTTTATAGCTGCTGAATCACACTCTTGTCTCATCCAAGTGCTAGACAACCTTGTAATTGCCATCTCCATGCCAGTTCATGACTAGGAGCTTCCAGACTTCAAAATCCTGCTCCTATCACCATTAGCTTGTCACCAAAGGGCTTGAAGAATGGAAGACACCTGTGCATGACTGCTTTTACTGTAGAGAAATCTGCTGCACATCAGCTTCCACATGGCTCTTGACAGAATAGGACCTTGATCCGTTGACAAAGAGATGAAGACAACTGGGGATCTCATTCTGCTGCAGCCTTTATCTGCCTTTGCAGGGAAAGATGCAACTATTCATAACTGGTACAAGTAATCCCTCCAAAAACAGCCTTTTTATAAGTGCTTCATAAACATTTTGAGTCTGACTTGCACTGGGCTTAATCCCTACCTAAGCAAAGAGGAACATTGGGCTGATCACAGAGAACTGATAACAGCTGATAGGATCTCAGTTGTCTGGCCTTAGCATAATATCAAAACTGAAAAAGGAGTGGAAGGTATCTTTGACTTCTGTGACTGATGTAAGATCTCACTGGGACCATCTTCTGCATATGAATTGTGTGTACTGGAGCCCCATGTCTAGCTAATGTGATTCTGAAGCAGGGTATCCCACTCTTCCCATTCAGTCCCAGTGGAGCTAAAAGGAAGGCTCACTGGATACCTTCTGTCACACCCCCGGGCAGATCCAGGATCACAGCGAGAGGGGGTGGCCTCAGATCCATCAGCAATCTGGAGTATGACCGGCGAAGAGCTCACTATGCAAATACCACAACAGCCAAAAGGTGTGTTGCTGTATCCTCCTCTTCACAATCCTGGATGTCAGTGAGCTCTTTGTAGCCGAGGAAAGGGTAATGAGGGAAGGGTAAAGCAAACAGCAGTAATGAACTGACAAACTCAGAGCTTATTATGGCCCATGTGGTGCTCCAGCAGGAGCTGCACTGATATGCCGGCAAACTCAGAAAGGTCACTGCAAATGTGGCACACAGCCAGCTCCCCTGATCCTTGCTGTGGCCTGGCCTTCCTACATACCTCAAGTTCTGCCAGCAGCACTGTGAGCACACACGCACTTGCAGTCCCCCTGAGCCAGCAGAGCCCCTTCTTGCCAGCAAAGCAACACCAGCTCTGAGCGCAGAAGGCTTCCACTGCTGCCTGGCAGCCGGCATGTACAGTGACACCCATGTCTTCTGGTGGCCATGGTACCTTCAGCAGTTGTGTCTTTCCAGGGCACCTTTTGAATGCTGCAGGTGATAAAGGGGAGCCACGTGGTTCTGTGGTTTCCATGTGGTAGCTGATGTCTGCCTCCAGATCTTCTGGTGCTCGAAGCAGCCTGGTATAGATCAGGCTTTACACTCAGGTCACTTTCCTTTGTTTTCACAGTGTAAAGGGTGAGTATACATGTGATTTTATATCCACTTGAAGACCTCTTTACCCTGCCAGAGGAACATGTTTAAAAGAAAGGTGCCCATGTTTAAATGAAAATCAGGTTCCACGTGTTTCTTTATAAAACTCCTGGGGACATTGCTACCCCTGGCTGGGCACTAGTCCCTCGACAGAAGGCTTTCTACTGCTTCCATCTGTTATCCCTGTATAAATCTACACTAATGTTTGACTACAATAAAGTTACTTCAGATTTGTCCTGGTGTACATACATGTCATTGGGCACATCTACATGTGCAATTAATGTGCCTGAATTTTTCTGTGAAGAAAACTCAGGCTGGACATGTCTACATGTGCACCCCCGTTGGGAGCAAATTTGCTCCCAACAGGAGTGGTCTAGTCCAGGGCTGCTCCTGCCCCCCTGCCCTGCTCTACCTCCCTATAGCAGCCAGGGGTAGCTCCAGACTCCCCAGGGTGCCAGCCCCAGGCTGGCAAGGAGCACAGGAGTCAGGCCTGGGCTCTGGGGAGCAGAAGGGAGCTGTTTGGGAGTGGAGCACAGCTCCCAGCTACATGGAGCTCACGATTGCAGCCCGGATCAGCAGCACTGGTTTGGGGCGATGCCCAATGCCCAAGCATGGGGGGAAGCAGCACTGTGACCAGGTGAGGGGGGCAGGGAGATGTGAGGGGCACATCACCCTGCAGCACCAGAGACCAGCAGGGAGATGCAAGGGGTAAACAGTGCCAGGACCAGAATGTGGGGGAGATGCAGGAGGGAAGCAGCACTGGTCCCCCAGTCCTAGCGCTGCTCCTGCCCCCCCTGTGTCTCTCCCCTGGTGTCAGTGCGGCTTCCCCACTTATGTCTTCCCCTGGTCCCAGTGCTTCTCAGCTCCCAGCTCCCCCCAAACATGGGCAGGGAGTGGGAGCCGACTAGGGTGTGTGCTGTGTGGGCACTGGCAGAACTGAGGAGATGGAGGAGCTCTCTGTCCCCTCATCCCTGTCGCTGCCTGTGCAGCACATGCCCCAGTCGGCCCATGCCTGGGGGAGCTAGAAGCTGAGCAGCAGAGGAGCCAGACAGCTCCCCCCGCTCCACCTCCTAGCTGTCTAGGTCAGCATCTACACGTGCGCTACTGTTCAGTAGCTAATGTGTCGTTAATCTAGAATATGTCTCACCAGCTATAGTCCCCAAGCTTGGGACCACAGGAGGACTGGGAACAAGGTTTTGTTCCTAGAGTGATGCCTCTCTGCCCAGCCAAGTCCCATCAATCTCTAATTGTTTTCTCCTTTTGTTACACTTCAAAAGTACCAAGTAGGCAATGAAACTGCAGAATTTGAGAACCCCGATTCCAGTTCACCCTAAGTTAGATGACTGAAGCTAAAGCAGAGAAAAATCTCTCTCCTTCATGCTCAGTTGAACCTAGAATCTGCAAGCTTCAGTGAAGAAGAAAGGCTGTGGTCAGTGACAGGCACATTTCAGAAAGCTAGCTAAAATATGTGGGCCACCATTAAACCCACCTTCATCCACAACTTTGCCTTTCTCCTGGGGATCTATGCAGGTAGGAGGAATTCCCTAAGGCCGCATCTCACAAGATGCTGCTGGTGCAGTCGTTACTTTAGTCCAGGGGCAGGCAATTGTTTTGGGCAGAGGGCCGCTTACCCAGTTTTGGCAGGCTGTTGAGGGCTGCATGGGTAGCCCCACCCCCCCTTGACAGGTGCCCCACCCCCTGGTCACCATCTTAGGACCAATGCCCCAGGGCCAGCACCAGCGGGGCCCAAAGTGGGGCACAGGCTGGCAGGGGTCTGTGGAGCTGGGCTAGGCTGCACCAGCAGGGAGAGGGGAGCTGGCCCAGCTCCATAGAGCCCCTGCCAGCTAGGATCCCGCGCTCCTGCCACCCTGTTCTGGGCTCCACCAGCACTGGCACTGGTGCAGGCTCCATGCTCCCGCTGGCTCCCTGCCCATTCACCCCCAGTGTCCCCAGTCCCGTGGTACAGGTGGGGGGCAGCACACAGCCCCAACCCCCTGCTTGCTGTTAGGGAAGAAGATGGTGCTGAGCATGGGGAAAAGCAGCCCCTCACCTGCCCCATGGCCGGCACTCCCTGCAGCAGGCGCTCACAGCCCACGTGGAGCTGTCTGGAGCAGGCACAGGCATTTTTGACAGGAACCAAGGGTAGATGAATATTAATTTTCTAAATTTTTTAGGGGCCCTGCGGGCCAGATAGAATGGCCTCAAGGGCTGGATCCAGCCCACGGACCATATTTTGCCCACCCCTGCTTTAGTCACTTAGTACTAGTTTATACAAGTACTAAATGACTGCACAGTAACCACAGTTACTATGCAGTAGTGTTGCCGAATGGCTTTTTCATGACGCTGACTGTGCAGTAGCTTGTTAGTACTTCACAGTAGCATGGCACCACACTTCCTGCTACATGACACTATTGCACACTAGTATAAGCCACTGTGCAGCCAGCGTCTCATGTAGACATGGCCTAAGAAAATGAAACATGGGCTGGGTGCTGCCTAAATGTCTTGAATCAGCTTCTGGATGTTGTTGTGTGTAGGCTTAGCATCATAGGGTATATTCTCCCAAACTCTCCTATGAGGGAGTGGCTCAACTCCAGTCATTCCAGCAAAAGACTGGGAGTCACTTGAGATCAAAACACCTAGAATAACTGAAGACCTTTTCACTATGAACCTAGCTCTCACAGGAAAACTTGAGCTCCAAATGGACCATTTAAAGATAGATTATCTGATTGGACTGAGGGACTGAAAACGATGTCAGTATTGGCTGCTATACAAGACTAGGTGTTAACAATACATCTCTTTCTTTTAGGCACAGGTGGCTTGTGAGTGGCTTGTGGAAGAAGAGAGGATGCTACCCAGTTGCTCACTACCTGCTGAGAGCACTGACCTGCAGGCCTGACAAGTCTGGAAGAAAGGAGGGAAAGGAGTAAGTCTGAGTAAGTCTGTAGTAAATCTGAGTTTAGCACCTCAGGCCTGTCTGGTTCTGAGAACTTTAGGCTGTTCCTGATTTGCCTCTAGTGAGGCTGCAACAAGGCTAGTGGGATAGATCTACTTCAGAGGGAGGTTGATACAGAAGCCAGAGCCACGCTCTAGCAGGGTTGTGGTGTTGCTCTAACAGCAATTTTTTCTTAGTCTTCAATACCCCCTTCAGTGTAAGGCTTACCTAAAATGAGGTATGAAAAACTGCTTAAAGGACACAATATTGAATGCTCACAACCTGAGCTCTTCTGCTGTTGGAGGTGGAACCAGACAGAGGAGTGCACATCTCAAGATGGGTTATGCAGTATCCCATCATTTCTTTGTTTAGTTTAGCCTGTTCTGGCTCAAACACATCACATTAAATGTGATGTTTTCTATAAGAGAAAATGGGCTGAATATAGATGGGCAGGGAATATGATGGATGAGGAAGACTTAGAAAATGAGAAAAGGAAATAAAAAAGGGAAGAGAAAGGCGAGGAGAGGAGAGGAGAGGAGAGGGACGTGACTCAGTGTCATGGCTTCCCTCCCCTTCCCTGCAACACCAGCTCAAGTCAGGGCCAGACCAAGGGTAATTGGTGCCCTAGGTGAACTGTGTAGCTTGATGCCTCACCACTTCCAATATAGAGGAAAATAAGAAGTCTAGAATGAACTTTTACATGTACTTATTTAATATTCAAAATGAACAATAAAAACAATTTTTTTATTGATTGTTCCACACTTTTCATTAAACCTAACGCAATTATACTGCAAAAAAACTACTAGAATTTATTATAATACATGTACAATTAAAAGAAAATCCTCATGAGCACTACTGTAAAAAATGAGAACTTTACTTTTCGTGCTTTCAGTTTCACAAATTCAGAAACGAGCTCGTTCCAGTTTTGGAAATTTTCCAAATGTTCGCTACTTTTTTCATGAGACGAGAGAATTGCAGCTATGTTTTTCCTGTCCTTTGAACCATTTTCAGTAAATGATGATGCACCAGTAGCTTTACTGCTAAACAGCTTGCAGCAGAAACAAAACACTGAGCCGTTCGATACTGAATATTGTAGCCATTGTCAGTGTGTTTCTTCCCCATTGGTGAGTTTTCTCTTGTAATGATGTGCAGAGAATTTTCTTTTATTTCCATCTTTAGGGAAGTGCAATTCCTGAACTTGTTCAGGTCCATGTTCCACCAGTATTTGTCGCACGCAGCCATCACATCTAGGCCATGTAACAGGGTCACTGTACTGTAACTTGTTTGCACCTTCCTCATCTTTCACATATGTACCCTTATTATCTTTATCTACCTCAACTTCAGCACGTACGTCTGTAGGTGAATATATTTTCTCATTTCAATGTCAGTTTGATGCTGTGAGCTGCCTTCGTCTTGATGCGAGCTGCCTTCATCTGGATGTTGTGAACTGCTTCCATCTTGATGTGGGTCAAATCGAAGATATTTCAGGAAGGAACCCTCTTGCTTTGCTTGTTCTTTTGCCTGTTCAGCTTTTTGTTTATGATACTGAGCTCCAGATTTTCTTTTTCTCTCTGCCATGGTACCATTCCCCTGAAACAGTTTTAAATTGTTTCAGATAAATTATCAATGTAGAGAACAATCAATCTAAGTACCATTTCAAAGAACATTCTGACTGTGATGGCATTAATAATGTGGACAATTGATTACATTATCATGGAAGAAATATAGCTGTCATTTTGTTCTGCATATAATTTTGCACACACCCCTCCCCCCCAATTTTGGCACTCTAGGCAACTGCCTAGTTTGTCTAATGGTAAGACTGGCCCTGCTCAAGATTATAAGTAACAGAGTCTGCAGAGGAAAATGAACAGCTGTTTCTATGAAGTAGTCAGGTTCTGATCTGTTACATCAGAAGAAATCCAAAGTAACTGCACTCAGTTCAGATTTACTCCAAATTTATAGCAGTGTTAACAAGATCAGAAGTAAGCCAAGTATATAGCAGAGCTGTTCCATAATGCCAGAAGTAGAATAAAATTCAAAGCAAACAGATCCTACAAAGATTATTTTTTTCATTATATGGCCTTTATGGGATATAATGAGGATGCACAATATGGAGAAGCTGATCATTGCTGACACATTATCTCATCACATCTACAGTTTTCTAGCATGGGCAGGTTGGTTGTGCCCAAAGAACATGAAGCCGTACCTAGCATACTTGTGCCAGAAAGACCCACAAGGTAAACACAATTTAGGCCAGCAGAAGAGTCTTTTTGTTAGTTTAGCTTATGTCATTCATGGATGGGGTTGAACTATATCTGCATAAGAAGTCCTCCTGTAGGTGACCCGCCCCTCTCACCCTCTCCACCCCAGGCCTTTGATAATAAAGCCCTTCTAACGTCACCTTACCAACACAATTTTGTATGTTCTGTCCCCATTAAAAAGCACTGGGTCTCAAGGGTAGCTTGTTCTATGATAGGAGAGTTTAAGTGACTAGATGGGAAAGGGGCCAGGAGCTCATTGAATTATTGCATCCTAACCATGATAAAAAACAGATGTTAATAGGCTTAGAGGAGAAGGCATAAATAGCGTGAAGATAAAGGTTTTAGGGGAGTGTAGGGTCACTAGACAGAGTCCTTGCCAGAAACTGGAGACTGTTGAGTTAAGGTTACTTATTTGAGATACAGCTCCACCCCAAGAAGGAGGCATTGGAGGCTCTGAATCATGAGCTATATGAGTCAAAGGACCAGGGCAGACTCTGTGGAGCAATGCTGAACCAGAGCCTGGGCACTGGGCTAGGGGACCCTTCTTACATCCTGGCACAACCCTGAGAAAGAGCCCTGTAGGATCCCTGATCCAAGAACATGGACCAAAAAGGTGAAAGTCTGTAGTGAAGACTCTCCAGAGAAGCCAAGGCCTGCCATGGGGCTGGCAGAGCTCCCAGTTAGAGGGAATAGGAGGAAAGTGAAAGAGAGAAACTGGAAACCCCAGGGGTGAAGGATCTGGGCCTGAAGGTACTATCAACTTATTGTATTAAAGGGGGAATGTACCTTGGGCAGGCTGTCTTGTCATAACAGTCAAATCCAGGACTGCATCCTGCTGAGCTTCTGTAGAGATCCTGATACAAGTGGAAATACAGTGTGGATGAATGGAGACAAGCTCAGTAACCGGACAGCTAGAGAAACAAGCTGTAATATCCATGCACAAAATGTCCCTTGTCTTTGTTTACAAAGCCAGAAACATCCCCGAGTATGACTGCCTGAAAGAACAAAACAGATATGGTGACTGGGAGGCATATTAGATTTGCTGTCGTGTCTTTACTCTCCTAAGAAATAAAAACATTTTGTCTTCCCTACCCCTAGCGTTATGCCCAAACTGAGCTCTTCTCCTTGAAGAGTGAAGAAGTAAAATACCAGTACTTTGTTACCTTTCCCAATACAGTACCAATGAAATTACTCATACCTAGGGTGAGATTTGGTAAAACTCTTTAAAACACAGTTTGTTAACATGCAATTCCTACTTCCTGAGGGTCTTCTCCTCCCAAATTTTGTTGTTGAGAACAGATACATTCATACAAGCCATGACCAGCAAACAATGAGGCAAATATTCCCTACCTCACAGAACAGTTTCCATCACTTCCCAGCTCCTCCCCCATTCAACCTTGCCACCCACCCGCACATCTTGATTCAGGTTAAGGCTGGTGGGAAATGACAAATCCTTTACACATAAATCTTTACACTAGCTTGAGTTGGTTGAGAAATGGGGCTGATTTATGGGGGATTAACAGATCAGAGTTGAGGAATGTAAAGAGGTTTAAGCTATCTAAGTGGAACACTTACACTTGGGTCACAGGGAATTTGATTCAGACTTGTGACTGTTTAATTATGTGCAGTAAAAAGTAAGGTAGAGAAGTAAGTTTATCAAATGCAATGCCCTAAAATACAGGAAAGATGTTTTTCTCTGTTATTATCTAGAAAAAGTTCAAGTATTCAGGTAGCCTTCTCTATGAGGTTATTTGTATAGTTGTCCATTTACATGACATAAAGAATATATAGTATAGTATAGTATAATAAGGACAGGTAAAGTGGGATAGAATAGGCTTGGTGCAGTTCATAGGGTGCTGGATTCAAGGTCAAGGCGCTGTAGCCAATAAAGGTTAACAGGTTGTGGCTACTCATGCCATACTATAAAAGGAAGAAGTAACTGGGTCAAAAGCGATCTAAGAAGGCAGCTGTAACTCCTTGCTTCCTGGCTAAGGACAGAAAAATAATTGTCCCAATATTTCAGTTGATTTGCTTTGTCTTGTAATTGTTTGGATAGTGAATACTTCCTGGGAAAAGGTCTTAAACGGACTCAGGCTTGGAGTTTTATTTCCATTCATGCCTGATGAAACAACACAGCTAAGGCCTGGGATTCAGGACAGCTGGATCTATTCTTAGATCAGGCCAAAACTTCCTGTGTGTCACTTACTCTGCTCTATGCCTTAGTCCTATGTCTGTTAAATGGAGATGGATCAGAGGCCTAGCAGTGCAGCTTTATGCCTAGGACAGCCACAGGATGCTGATGGTAGCACCAGCTCCTACCATGACATTGCAGTGATACAATCAGTTGCCACTAAGGCAATGGCTATTTTTGTGTCTCCTCCCCAGTCCCAGCAAAAGCGGAGCTGTAGTTGCTCCTCTCAATTATGCTACTGGATTATATCGTTTTCTTTCCTCAGAGGAGTGGTGAGAGAAGAAAATCCATTAATGGCTTTTGGGTAGCTTGGGGTGAAGACCAAATAAGTCCCTCTAGAGAAAAATCAGCTTGAGTAAACATAAATCATGCAGAAGAAATCCAACTGTGCAAAGCCCTACTCAAGCAAGAAGCCCAAGAGAAGTCAGTGGATATGTTTGGATTATTCATATGAATTAGGACGCCCATGATTAGGCCATACATTTATTGAAAAATTTTAGATTTTTTCCTGCCCTCCAAAAAGCTAAATAACTGTTTATAAATGCTCCTGTACTTTTTACTAGAACTTCCAAGAGCTGCTGCACAGTCCCCTACTTGTTCTTTTCTTAAAGCCAAAATTGGCTTAATTGCACCAACTAAAAGGCAGAAGGAAAGCGATTATGTCCTATTCTATTAACCTTTGAATGTAATTTTAGTAGATTCTTTAGCGTTTGCATATTAACAGCTGAATTATTCATCCCCACATCCATTTAATTATAGCTCTAATACAGTGTTCTTTAATTTAAGACACTGCCCTGCTAGAATGTGAAGAACCTTTGCCATAACCAGCTTCTTACCCAGTGTATTAATTACCCACTACCAAAAAAAGTATTCTACTGTGTGAGACAGAGCGGGTAGGTTTACACTGGGTTACATCAGCTTATCAACATGCCAAGAAGCAGTGCATATGTGATTGAGCTATGAGCAGTGATATGCAGAGACAGTTTCAGCAGCAAACAGCCAGGGCATTTGCCTTGCCTGGGGCTCCAGACCATAAGGGGTACCACTAGACTAATTGATGTCATACCTATGGAAGAGTAATGCAGTTCATCCAACGTCTGGGTGTAAAGGGAAGAAAGCCAGACGGAGCCTGTGCCCATGACCCCATGGGTCTAACACTAGCAATCTGCATCCTTGTTGGTCTCTCTGCTACACTGAGGAAGAAGTCATCATTTTTCAGAGGGACTAATGATCCTGGGCTGTCTCAGATTTTGTCTATCTAAAGACTTTTTAAAGAAAACTGATTTGTGAGTTGGGACAAATCCTTCTGTAAAGTGTCTCAAACTGGGCCTCCAAAAATAGAGGCATTCCTAAACACGAGCTGATTTTAAATTTTTGGCCAGAGTACCTCTGCTGACTTTAGACCAGGGTAACACTATTTACTTTTAATGGAACTACTCTTGATTTACACTAGCATGAGAATAGAACCGAGCTCAATGGAGTTAAACCCCTCAGCATAAATCTGGAAGTTTAAATATGTATAAATAAGAAAAGTATGAAGTCCATTAGAAGCAGGTACCATTGGTCCAGGCAGGGTTACACCTATGCTTCCAGTTGCTTTAATTATTACTTGTGATTAGCTAGGATCATTTTTCTTGAAATATATGTGTTTTCAAAGGAAAATTATAGAGCAGTGCATCCTTGAATAATAACATTAAATTGCTACTGATTATTGCTGAGCAAGGCTAAATAAGCAGGCACTAGCACTTGTTATAACAGAAGTGACACATTCACCACAGAGACATGAAGGTTTGTCATTGTGGTGCAGCTGTTTATGTCAGCTGAAGGAAACATCAGCCCTTAGGAAATTTAAAAGGAAACGGTCACAGTTAGCTCATGGTTTCTATATTCACTTAATGCATCAGTCTGCAAGAATTGTTAGAGATCACATACCTGACCTCAAAGGGGCGAAATGAAGCTTGTTAAAACTGCACTTGACAGTACCAAAAAAAAAAGTAACTAAAACTAGTGTCAGGCATTAATAGAACAATTCCATTGCAGGCAAAGTTACATGGCTGGGCATGCTGGGTCTTAAAGTGAAGAATGTAACAGGGCTAAGATTGCTTTCTGAGGCACTTTGATGATCCTTTCCACTGTGGCTAGGTACAGACATTCAAAAAGCCTGAGGTGGAATCAATCCAAGTTACATGGTTTTCTGTAAGTGGCATAGTTTAGATCAGTAGCTAACAAAACCACACATTTACTCTTTGGTTGGAGTGAGGGGGTACAAACCTTAGACATTTTAAACCAGTCTGTGTGTACCAAACTTTTGTTTTATTACAGGTGGACCAGCTTCCAAACATATACCAGTAAAAATGTTGTCTGTACCTAGCCTGGATCTCCCAGCACATCTTTTACTTCGGAGATGAGCTTTTAGCTTATGATGGGACAAGGACTGGCTGTGTCTTGACCACAACAAAGCATGTTGTCAGTACTGTAATAAATAATGTACCTAGCAAGGTGGAAAAAGTAATCATAGTCATGGGTGTCAGGCTGACTTAACAGCTAGGTCAGACTGAAAGCAACACAACATTTAAGTGAAAGACTTGTGTGTGTGGACATGAGCTGGTATAGGTACGGTCCCTCAAAGCCTGAATTAAATTTGATGTGAAGACGTACTTCATAGGATTCTGTTTCCATAAAGTAGAAACTATCTGTCTTACCCAGCTTCTCCTACCATAGTATCTGTTTGTCTCGTAATCTTTAATTAATTTACTCTCACAACACCCATGTGAAGTAAGACAATTATTGCCCCTTTAGAGAAGGAGAATATAGGCACTGCAAAATGATTAGGCAGTAATTTTATTAGCATTGATTTCACTAGGAGTTAGGCACCTTAATATCTTGCAATCCGAAGTCTGAAGTCACCCAGGAAGTGTGTGATGGAACAGGGTCCTGAAACAACATCTACCAAATTCTAGGGTAGTGCTCTGACTACCCTTCCTCTCTACCCAATCAAGCTCTCCTAAATAGCAGGACTATTACAAGGCTTAATTAATCAGTGCCTGCAAAGATCTTTGGATGAAAGTATCTATTGAGTTGATTATTACCAAACCCATCATAAGCTCCTTAGGTCAAGGACTATGTCAACATGGGTGTGTGCATGTACTGCTTAGCACAACAAGGCCTCAGTTCAGATTGGGGCCCTGTGTTCTACTAAAAGACAGATAGCAAATAGTAATGAATATTTGGCTATAAGTTCCTAAAAGGCTCCTTCTTTCATAGCAGATACATTTGACAGCCAGTGACTAAATGCTATATCTTTCATAATCAAATGACTCACAGCCCTAGGAGGGAGAACAAGTATAGACAGTGAGCACTATTGTTCTGTGCACATCAAAATAAGCAAGGTCATTTTCATCATTTAAAACATGACAACCCATTGGATTAATGTCTACAAAAAATGTAGCATGAGAGAAGGATGAGTAAATCTTTAGATATTAGAGTTCATGAGAAGACTCAGTCCAAAATGAAGAAACAAAAGTATATCCCAGGAGGTCTGACTTGGATTCCATTTGCGCAGGCATAAATCAAGGTTAACCCTACAGAATTCAGTGGTAAATCTAGCATTAAACATGAAGCAAGAAAGCAGACCAACAGATGTTCCCATATCTGTGTTTCACTGCAGTCATATGTGTCTGGATCACTAGAGTAACCCCACTTCCACCTGTTGTCTTTGGCCCTGGTGACTCTTGCTCATAAACTGTTTAAAGATCTCCATGTTAACTAATCCTTTACTGCCTCTGCTGGGAGAATATTGGCATTGTCAATGTGTATTTTGATGCCCTTGTTGAATATGTACAGCCATGTGACCCACATTTTCTTAAACAAGTTCCCTATCATGAGGAAGCTTTTCCATCATTTCAGTTTTCTAAGAACTCTAGGGTGGACATATATCTGATATCTGCTGTCTTTGACCTGTTGAGATCATTTTATTTTCATATAACTGAAGCACTATCATGGGTGGGTATAAACTGTTTAGGAAGGACAGGGGAAGAGGAGTTGCACTTTATGTAAAAGAGCCATATGATTGCTCAGACCTCCAGTATGAAACTGGAGATAGGCCTGTTGAAAGTCTTTGGGTTAGGGTCAGAGGAGAGAGCAACAAGGGTGATGTCATGGTGAGTTTCTGCTATAGCACACAAGAAACAGAAGGAAGAGGTGGATAAGACTTTCTTCAAATAGCTAGCAAAAGTTTCCCGATCACAAGCCCTGGTTCTTGTGGGGGACTTCAATCACCCTGACATCTGCTGGGAAGCAATACAGCAGTGCACAGGCAATCCAGGAAGTTTTTGGACAGTGTTGGAGATAACTACATGGTGCAAGTGTTGGAGAAGCCAATGAGTGGCCATGGTCTTCTTGACCTCCCTCTCACAAACTGGGAAGAATTGGTGGAAAATGTAGAAATGGCAACTTGGGCAGCAGCGACCATGAGATGATTAAGTTTAGGATCCTAAGGAAAGGAAGGAGAGCAGCAGAGTAAGGACCTTGGACTTCAGAAAGCAGACTTTGACTCACTCAGGGAACTAATGAGTTCTTCCGCAGTAACAAGAGTGGGATCAGGTAAAGTGTGTGTCCCTTGCTAAATGGGGGAGGCAACCTAGTGACAGAGGATGGAGATATTTAACACCTTTTTCACCTGTCATCACAGGGAAGGTCAGCTCCCAGATTACTGCATCTGGCAGCACAGTTTGGGGAGGAGGTAAACAGTTAACTGTGGCAAAAGAACTGGTTAGAGACTATCTAAAAAAGCTGGACAAATACAAATCTATGGGGCCAGATGGGATGCACCTGAGGGTACTGAGGGAGTTGGCTAATGTGATTGCAGAGCCACTAGCTATCATCATTGAAAACTCATGATGATCAGGAGAGTTCCCAGATGACTAGAAAAGGGCAAATACAGTGCCCATGTTTAAGAAAGAGAAAAAAGAAGATCCAGGGAACTACAGACTGGTCAGCCTCACCCCAGTCCTTGGAAAAGTCATGGAGCAGGTCCTCAAATAATCCATTTCTAAGCACTTGGAAGAGAAGAAGGTGATTAGGAACATTGAGCATGGATTCACCACGGACAAACCATGCCTGACCAGCCTGATTGCCATCTATGATGAAATAACTGGCTCTGTGTGCAGGAAGAAGAGTGGACATGATATACCTTGGCATTAGCAAGGCTTTTGATACGGTCTCTCACAACATTCTTGCAAGCAAGCTAAAGAATTATGGGTTGGATGAATGCACTGTACGGTGGATAGACTGTACAGCTGGATCATTCAGCTTAAAGGGAAGCAATCAATGGTTCAATGTCTAGTTGGCAGCTGGTATCAAGGAGAGTGCCCCAGGCATTGTTCCTAGGGCCAGTTTTGTTCAATATCTTCATCAGTGATTTGGAAGAGGGGATGGAGTGCACCCTCAGCAAGTTTGCGGATGGCACCAAGCTTGGGAGAGTAGTGGATAAACTGGTGGATAGGGCTAGGATTCAGAGAGATCTTGACATATTAGAGGATTGGACCAAAAGAAATCTCATGAGGTTCAACAAGGACAAATGCAAATTCCTGCACTTAGGACAAAACAATCCCATGCACTGATACAGGCTGTGGACTGACAGGCTAAGTAGCAGCTCTGCAGAGAAGGACCTGAGGGTTACAGTGGAGAATAAGCTGAATATGAGCCAACAATGTGCCTTTGTTGCAAAGGCTAATGGCATACTGGTTTGTATTGGTAGGAATGTTGCCATCAGAACAAGGGAAGTGATTCTTCCCCTGTATTTAGCACTGGTGAGGTACTGTGTCCACTTGTGGGTCCCCCACTACAGAAAGGATGTGGATACATTTTAAAAAGTCCAGTGGAAAGGGAACAAAAATGGTTAGAGGGCTGGGGTGCATGACTCATGAGGAGAGGCTGATGGAACTGGGCTTAGTCCAGAGAAGAGAAGGCTGAGGGTGGACTTAATAACAGGCTTCAAATACCTGAAGAATGGTTCCAAAGAGGATGGAGCTGGACTGTTCTCAATGGTGACAAATAACAGAACAAGGAGCAATGGGTTCAAGTTGCAGCAAGGAAAGTTTAAGGTAGATATTAGGAAAAACTCTCAGTAGGAGAGTGTCCCAGGGATGCAGGATCAGGCAAGGGGGAAGCCTCATTCAGAGGCAGACCCCAGACTGAAGTAAAAGGGGAAAAAAGCATATATGCTGCAGGGGCCCAGAGGAGTGAGGAGGCACGCCATGGAAAACCATCCAAGCAGTTTATCAGCTGCGCCCATCTCCAGCTGGGGCTGGGTGACGCAATGAAGAGGCATCACCTGGTGAAGATAAAAATCAGTCCCAAAAGCATGGGAGAGAGGATGCCGAGGGCCAGAGGACCATTGGGGAACTGCTGGGCGGAGAGCGTCCAGCTGCTGCAGTCAGCAGCAGCAGCAGGAGCTGCAAGGGATCCCCAAGCAAGGGAAGACTGGCGGGGATCGAAGACGCTGGCAGGGAGGCCGGCAGCAGAGGTGGCAGCAGGAGCTGCAAGGGATCCCCAAGCTGGGGAAGACTGGTGAGGATTGAAGGAGCTGGCAGGGAGGCCGGCAGCAGCAGCGGCAGTGGCAGCAGGAGCTGCGAGGGATCCCCGTGCCGGAGAAGACCAGTGGGGATCAAAGGAGCTGGCAGAGAGGCCAGCAGAAGGTACAGTGAGAGCCAGTATGGGAGCTCTTATTAGAGGTGATGGGTCCTGGAGGTGGGTCCTGGAGGGGAAGAGAGAGACCCCGGCTGGGGTGGGGGCATGAACCCCAACCCCGGGGGCATGCTAGCTTAAGGGCATTAGGGGCTAAGGGAGTACAGGACTCTCCCCATGGTTACTGCTCACCTTTTTTGTTCTTCCTTTGTCTAATTGCTCTTGTAGTCGAGTTATCAGTCTCTATTTTGTCATGTCGGGTTGTTTCTGGGCCCTGGGGGTTTATGGTGGTGAGAGTATCAGTTGTGTCTGCCTTTTTCAGGCTGATCTATTTTAGTTCCCTGTCTAGAGCAAGTTAGTGGAGCCCTCCATTCCAGGCTGGTGTAGCAGTGACCCCGGTCAAAGACAGGAAAGGAACCACATGAGAGCACGGAGTGGAACAGCAGCATCTACCGTAGAAAGTGCAGGGCATTGAAAGGGACAGTCCCAAAGGCCAAGTGACACCAGACCCTCTGGATTCAGCCAGAGCCCGAGGCAAGGGAGGACACGTGGGGACCGTGAAGATATTAACAGGGGATAGCCACAAAAGATCCTGAGGCTCGTCTCAAAGGTTGGCATATGGCCGGGATGTAGGGGAGGTTGGAGCCCTGTGGACATCCGCTGGGACACATGACTGCTCTTGAGGCATCCTCAAAGGGGACTCTCTTCACTGAAAGACCATCCAAAGTCATGACAGGCGAGTTTGGGGGCCATCCCGAAGGTAATTGAGGTACCCTCTGGGGTCTACGTGAGGTTCCCTGGTGAGCAAGGTCAGCTGCTTGGGCAAAGGTGGCACAGGAGCGAGCCTTCAAGGGGAGACGGGCACAGAGAGTAGTAAGGCACTGGTACAGGCTTCCTGGAGGGGTTGTGGACTTTCCATCCTTGGAGGTTTTTAAGACCTGGGTAGAGAAGGCCTTGGCTAGGATGATCTAGTTAGGAATGGTCCTGCTTTGAGTGGATAGTTGGACTACATGATCTCCTGAGCCCCCTATCCAACCCTAATTTTCTATGGTTTTATGATATCTGTGATTATGGTTTTGCTTGTGACCTCTCTCCTCATGCCTAGTGGAGTGATTCTGGCAAGCACATCTGGGCTGTTCACATTTGATAGCTTTAGATATCCTGTATAGTAGTGGCAGCTATCATTCAGCACCAGGACCAGCTTCTGTGTGACCTAATATTTACCACACTAGACATGACTATTTGGCTGTTGAATAGCAAAGTGCAAGTGGGCATCTCTTGGGAAAAGACTGACCTAACAATTATATTAATACAGAATATGGACTTGCTACAGTGTAACTGTTACACTCACATACTCCTACAGCTGTGTAAGTATAGAAAAGCTGTTGCAATTTATTCATTCAGCTCTTTCATTTAGTGTCCAGTGCCATTCTAAGCTAGGAAGGGTTTTAGCAATGGACAAATGACACCCTGGTCCAGACCATGCTGAGCTGCCTGTTGGCCACATGCCTTAGATAGCACTAAAGTTATAGTGAACATTTCTCACCCTCTTTGCCCTACAACTGTATTGGTGTACCTTGGACTGAATAAATTATCCACATGCTTATAAGAAGGAATACAACCAGTTTTAGTAGCAGGATTCTCTACACTATGTTCTAGGCTAGGGGTGTTGAACTTGCCCATCTCCTTGCACCACATCTGGACCATGGGATTCCTTGCAGGCTGGATCCAGACCACAAGGAACCTCACAGGCTGGATCCAGACCCACCTCCTGCATCTGTTTGAGTGGCAGCAGTGTGGAGGTTAATGAAGTCATTGTTCAGCCCCTACCACCACAGTGTGTTCCAACTGGGGCTGTATATCCCAGATTTTGGTAATGGGTCTGCACCTCTTTGTCCTGTCCTCAAATTCCTAGTCCCTGCAGGAACCCTGTGGGCTGGATGACAATGGCACTGAAGGCCACATCCAGCCCACAGGTTATATCCTTGACACCCTTGTTTTAGGTGGTCTATAACTGCTAGAATCAGATTCTGATGTTCAAGTGAAAATATAGATGCCATAGGGACAGGAAGGCTTTTGTAGAAATAATGATGAAGCATAATGGCTTATGCATCAGGCATGGATAAGATCCTGTGCTGGGCTCTCCAGACAGCTGTTTCCTGCACCTTGGGACAGGAGTGAAGCAGGAGTGGCTCTGGGGACCTTCCCATGCCTGCATCAGCTGGGGACAATGGCAGCAGCATTCAAGTTCCTCTTTCCAGTGTCTGCTCCCAGACAGTGAGGGACACCTATGGTGAAAGGACAGGCGGAGAGCAGGTGCTGGAGGGAGAAACCTGCATGCCACCACCACTACTGTCCCCTGCTTATCCTGGCACCTCATACCCCTCATTAATTCTTTTTAACATCCAACCTAAATCTGCTCCCCGTCAATTTGTAGCCATTGTTCC
This sequence comes from Crocodylus siamensis, assembly GCF_052110815.1. NCBI lineage: Eukaryota > Metazoa > Chordata > Crocodylia > Crocodylidae > Crocodylus > Crocodylus siamensis. Next base: position 399,432,364 of record NC_143395.1, read on the forward strand.
TAGTTACTCCAGGGGGTGCCCTAGTAAATAGAGCATCTCCTATTCCCTGCTGCCCTCCCCTGATGAATTTATAGGCAGCCACAAGATCACCTCAGCCTTCTTTTGCAAAGGCTGAAGAGATCTAAGTCTCTCAGTCTCTCTTTGTAGGGCCTTGCCTGCAGGCCTCTGACCCCTCTGAAGATTCTCCACATCCCTCTTGAAGTGCAGTGCCCAAAACTGGATGCAGTACTCCAAGTGCAGCCTGACCAGTGCCGCATAGAGGAGAAGCATCACTTCCCTGGACCTTTTCATCATGCATCTGCTAATGCATGATAAAGTGCAGTTAGCCTTGTTGATCACTTCATCACATGGACAACTCATGTTCATTTTGGCATCAACTATGACTCCAAGATCCCTTTCTGCTGCTGTGCTGCTGAGAAGGTCATCCCCCAGCCTGTAAGTGTGTTGGTGGTTCTTTTTGCCCAGGTGCAGCACTTTGCACTTGTCTTTGTTGAACTGCACCCTATTTCGTTCTGCCCATTTTCCCCCAACCTGTCCAGATCCTCCTGGATCCATTGCCTACCATCGGGTGTGTTAACTTTGCCCCATAATTTAATATAATCTACGCACTTGGACAGGGTGCTCTCCACGCCCTCATCCAGATCACTGATGAGGGCATTGAAATGGATCGGGCCAAGCACCAAGCCTTGCGGGACTCCACTGCCCACATCTTTCTAAACAGATGAAACCAGATACGCTTGAAGGAAATTCATAATTAAATAGAAGAAAACTTTGCTCAAGACAATAAAGCCTCCAACCAAAGAAGTTACAGTAGAGCTACCATTTGCTAAGGCATACTCAGATACCGTGGTGATGAGAACAGTATAAGAACCTAATCATTCTAATATAATAAAGGGCTTAGTCTGTCTGTCTGTCCTTAATGCTTTTGAGCAACTGTGTATGCGGTGCTGAGAGGGCCAGTGGTGATTAACAAATTCTTTCCCTCCATTTTCTTGTGCAGGGACTGGGACTCCCTGACCAAGATTCCAGACGGACTCGGGAGAAACGCTGCCAGACCTAAGGTCAGGGAGGACTGGGTTAGAGAGCTTCTGGAGGGGCTGGACATGTTCAAATCAGCAGGTCCAGATGTTCTCCACCCCAGGGCGTGGAGGGAATTGGCAGGGGTTATTGCAGGGAACCTGGCGCAGCTTTACGAGCTCTCATGGTGCTCTGGCCAGGCGCCAGATGACTGGAAGAAAGCCAATGTGGTCCCCATGTTTAAAAAAGGGAAGAGGGAGGACCCAGGCAACTACAGGCCCATTAGTCTTACTTCAATCCTGGGGAAACTCTTTGAAAAGATTATCAAGGAGCACATCTGTGATGGGCCATGTGGTAGGGCGGGTGCCGTGAACTCCCCTAGCGCCCTGCTACAGTGCCAAATCAGTCTTAGATGCACCCTCTTTATCTCGCCCACCACGTCTTGCTGGTAAATATTGTTAAAGGGAGGCTGCCTTCTTTCCTCTTTGGCATGGTGCCCTGATGTATCTTGGCTAATCTAATTGCCCAGTGCACTCCAACCTTTGGGGCTCCCCGTAAGTCCCACAGTTGCCCGTGCCCTCACGGGTCCCCGGACTCATCTCCGTGCCCGCCTATCTCGCCTTGTGGCTCTCACCACCCACACCAGGGCCTGTCTCCTGCGGCCCTTGCAGCCCGCACCGGGGCCTTGCCTCTATACCGTCGCCCACACTGGGGCCTTGCACAACTGGGGCTCAGGTGGCCTTGGCCTTACCTGGCCCCTAGACCCTCTTCCTAGGTCTTACGCCCTACTGGGGCTTTCCACAATTGGGGCTCAGGCAGCCTCGGCCTTACCTGGCCCCCAGACCCACTTTCTTGGGTCTTATGCCCCACTGGGGCTTCTTGCGTGTGTTAGAAATATTATTAAAAATGCATTATCAATAGCTGTTAGCTCCCATCAATAGTGTTGTCCTTTGAATAAGCATGGCTGCCAGCCCTCCTTGTCTCCTTAAGGAGAGAGGGAAGGGGGGGTTGGAAACTGAAGGAAAAACTCCAAGAGCTCTCTTTGTTCTGCAAATTTACTATCTCTTTGTTACACTAAATCACACTTTCTTTCATGGCTCCTACGGTTCTTAGGCTAAGATAAGAATAATTGCCATTTTAGCCTTCAGGTTGAACCTTGAGTAACCTTGAGTCCCTTTTGAGCATGCGTAATAACCTAATACATATTAAGCCTATCCGCCCCGCATACTTAAGTAGTTAATTATAATACACATGGGATGCATGATCTGACGTATTCTCATGCATGTTTGTATGAACCAGAAATGAATTGTAAGAGTTCCTGTTTCTGTACACGTGCCAGAAGAGAGGGGATAAAAGCCTGCTAATGATTGTACTCGGGGGCAGAGGGTTTTGATCTTTTGTCTTCTCCCTCTGACCCTATTTGCAAATATATACCTTTTGTCTCACCAACAATGTGTGCCTAAGGATTTGTTATTCAATAAGCCTCCAAAGAAAACGAACCGAGAGAGAGTTTTTTTTACCTCAATCTGGCGCCCAACGTGGGGCTCTCTTTGGATGACTCCGGAGTTCGTCGGCACATCGTCTCTGTCCCCCTGGGGGGTTTGCGCGCCGAGCCTTTCTTTTTGGCTCGCCCTGAGGTGGGGCTTGAGGTGTGAGCCGGAACATCCGGAACACTAAGGGCTCCTATGCAAATTTTGTTTTTTTTGGAGTCTCCAGGTACACATTTTTGGCTTTGGATCGAGATCTCTGGGGTATCTGAGTGAGTATACGAATTCCCTTTGCCCAATTTGGTTCTGGGTCCGGAGCAGGAGGTGTGCATGTTCTCATGGTAAATCATCTGCTGTAAGGGACTTTTTGGTATTTGGTGTGCCTTGGGTGCACTTTTGTGGGCAAAATGGGTACGGTTAGCTCCCGTGTAGAAAACACGGATACCCCTCTAAGGTGCTTATTACGTCATTTTAATAAATTTGCAAGGCCGGCCGATTACGGAATAAAAATGAAAAAAGGTGATTTAACTAAGTTTTGTCAACTCGAGTGGCCAACATTTGGGGTCCACTGGACCCCGAGAGGATCCTTTGTGCTAAAAGAAGTGATAGCTATCCATGAAATTGTTATGCAAAATGGGTATTGGAATCAGTTTCCTTATATTGATTGTTGGTTGTGGGTGGTTCAAAATCAGCCACCTTGGATTAAGAATTACTTAGTAAAGTCTCATGTGATGCTTGTTAAAAAAAAGACTCGGGGGGGGGGGGGCGCCTGTACTTCCTGAGTCTAATGAGGGGGGGGATTCTGAATTGGCTGAGTACCGGACCCGTGCTCCGGTTGCCCTGTCGGGTAGCGAAGATGAGTCAGACGCCTCCTCGGCATCCAGTCCTTCTGCACTACCGCCCCCTCCCTTAGAGAGACCACCACCGACGTACCAAGGCATACCTAATGAGTTAGAGCGTGAGCCTCAGCCAAGTGCCTCATCTGAATCAGGAAATAAGGGTTATTATTTGCGCAAGCCTGTAGAGTCACAGCCGGTGCTAAACTGTCCGATGCGAGAGGTTATTGGGGAAGGAGGCACTACAACTTTTGTCTACACCCCATTTAGCACTTCAGATTTATTTAACTGGAAGAATCAGAGCCCCTCTTTTCGTGAAGACCCTGAAAAGATGAGAGATTTGTTTCGATCTATTGGGCAGACTCATCGACCCACTTGGGCTCATGTCCAGATGATGCTCCAGACCCTCCTAACCCCGGAGGAAAGGAGATTAGTGTTAGGTACAGCAGAGCGTATTGCGACAGCCAGAGTTGAGTTAGAGGGTGCTGCTGGTCGTACTCTGCGTGATACCTTCCCTGTAGAAGAGCCGAGATGGGATAATCACACTGCCGAAGGCAGAGAGCTGAGTGCACGGTATCTGGGAATTATAGTGGAAGCAATGGGAAAGGCAGTGCCTCGGGTTACCAATCTGTCTAAGTTGTATGAAGTGAGACAGGGAAAAGAGGAGGATCCCTCAGCTTTCCTTGGGAGGCTGTATGAGGCGTTTCGCAGGTTTTCGGATCTGGATCCAGAAGCCCCAGATAACCAGCGCATGGTAAATCTTATGTTTATTGGTCAATCTGCTGCTGATATCCGTAAGAAGTTACAGAAAACTGAAGGAGGTGCTGGGAAACCGATTTCAGAGCTGGTGGAAATTGCATATAAGGTGTATGGGAATCGTGAGCAAGTGCAGGAGCGCAAGGAGGATAAAAAGGCTCAGCGACAGATGGCAGCACTAGCAGCTGCTATAACTGGAGGGAACTCTGAAAAGGCTGGGATGCAGAAGGGGAAAGGAGAAAGAGTGGGAGCAGACATTTGTGCTTATTGCAAAGAGAAAGGACACTGGAAAAGGGAATGCCCGAAGTTGAAGGAGAAGAGAGAGAGGGAACCGAGAGGTCACCTCATGCGGGCAGAAGACAAGGGTGAGGATTCAGAATGAAGGGGACAGGGATCTAAGACCACTACCCTTCGGGTTGGAGCCCGAGAAGATCCCATGGTAACCATTAGGGTTGGTGGCAAAAACTTTGAAGCCTTGGTGGATACTGGGGCTACATTTTCAATGATTCCAGAAAAACCCCCCTGTGCAGGAACTAGTGAACAGCATGTACTTGTGGAAGGGATTAAGGGAATGCAAACCCGACTCCCTGTTTGTAAACCACTCCTCACCAAAGTGGGAGATCATTTGCTTGAGCACTCCTTTGTGTATTCTCCAAGTTGCCCGGTTGCACTCCTTGGGCGGGACTTACTCACAAAATTGCAAGCTGAGATCTTTTTCAGAGACGATCAGATGGTGGTCCAGCTACCTGTCAAGCAGAGCTCGAACTATCAGATGGCTCTCCTGGAGGACCGACGCCCTGCAGTAAGTCCAGCAGATCACATGACTGGAGTAGACCCCTCGGTATGGGCTGATGGAACCCCTGCGCGAGCTAAGTTCGTCTCCCCGGTAAGGATCGTACTCAAGGATGGGGAGGGGCCCGTTCGGGTAAAGCAGTACCCACTCAGCCGAGCGGCCAGAGCTGGACTCAAGCCGTTAATAGAGAAATACAAGAGGTACGGATGGCTAGTGGAAGGGACTTCACCCTATAACACCCCCATTCTTGGAGTGCCAAAGGCAGATGGGGTCTCATACAGACTGGTCCAAGACTTACGGGCAGTAAATAAGAAGGTCCTTTCAGACCATCCTGTAGTCCCGAACCCTCACACGATCTTGACACAAGTACCGGGGGAAGCTGAAATATTTTCAGTGCTAGATTTGAAAGATGCTTTCTTCTCTATTCCCCTTCACCGAGACAGTCAAAAATTGTTTGCTTTTGAATGGGAGGATCCAGACACCTTCCATAAAGCCCAACTCATGTGGACAGTTCTCCCACAAGGATTCGTAGCAGCCCCTCATATTTTCGGACTTGCCCTTCAGAAGGACTTGGAGGAGTGGAAGGGATCACACCCCGCAGTGACTCTCCTCCAGTATGTGGATGACCTGCTAGTTGCAAGCCCAAACTTGCAGCTCTGTGAGGAAGCCACCAGGTCACTCCTAAACACTCTGGGGGGAAAAGGATATAAAGTTTCTAGAGAGAAAGCCCAGATATGTCAGCCTGAAGTCACATTTTTGGGATATAAGCTCTCAAAAGGAGTCAGAGCCCTAAGTGCAGATCGCATACAGGCATTCCAAGGTCTAACCCCACCCAAGTCACCCAAGGAGCTACGAGCATTCCTAGGGCTAACTGGGTTCTGTCGACTACGGATACCAGATTATGGTGGGAAGGCTAGACCACTATATGACTCACTGACTAAGGAGAGTCTCACTAAATGGAAATGGAATAAAGAAATGCAGCATGCCTTTGATCTGCTTAAAGCAGCATTAACCCAGCCCCCTGCCCTGGCCATCCCAAACAGTAAAAAGCCATATCGACTGTATGTTCATGAGAATCGAGGGGTCGCATCAGGGGTGCTGACACAGCCATCGGGCCCGACCTGGAGACCCGTGGGATATTACTCAAAGGTTCTAGATCCAGTGGCACTCGGGTGGCCAGCCTGTCTTCGGGCTGTGGCAGCCACAGCAGTGGTTGTTGAAGAAGCCCAGAAGATAGTCATGGGTGCGGATATGGAAATACTCACTCCTCATGGAGTTCCCCAGATCCTAGGGACTGAGGGAGGGAAATTTCTTAACCCCTCCAGACAATCACGGTATGAGATATTTTTGCTCTCTAATCCAGGACTTACTTTCAAACATACTACAGCCTTAAACCCTGCAACCTTGCTGCCGGAGCCAGGGAAACCGATGCATGACTGCCTTGAGGTCCTGAATCAAACTATGCAGGTGCGACCTGATCTTGCTGAGGACCCAATTGAGGACCCAGATGTTGAATACTTCGTAGACGGCTCCAGCTCTGTCATCGATGGAAAAAGACGAACAGGATGTGCAGTAGTAACCTTGGATAAGGTAGTATGGAGGGAGTCATTGCCGAGCTCATGGTCGGCACAGGCCGCAGAACTCACTGCGCTCACCCGAGCATTACAGCTGGGGACAGACCAGCGGGTTAATATATACACTGACTCTCGCTATGCTTTTTCTACAGTCCATGCACACAGACTATTGTGGAAAGAAAGGGGTTTTATTACGGCCTCTGGGAATAAAATTGCTAATGGCCCCCAGATTATCAAGCTACTAGAGGCACTCCACCAGCCTAAAGAGGTAGCAGTCATTCATGTGCGGGCCCATGGGAAGGCTGCTGAGGAAAAGCATAAGCTTGGAAATGCAAAGGCTGATTCAGCAGCAAAGGAAGCTGCATTTATTGGGGGAGAAGCGGAGGAGGTATCCAAGCAGGCCATGTCCCATGCCATATGGCCAGACATCCAAGATTTAGTCCCACAGTATTCCCCTGAAGAAGATAAATTTGCACAAAGAGCTTGTGCAGAAAAGAACTCCCAGGGGTGGTGGATAGTACCAGGAGGGAAAGTCATGATACCCAGGCCATTGCTTCGGGAGGTGCTGCAACAGCTCCATGCAAGAACCCATATGGGAGGCTTGGCCATGGGTGATCTAGTGATTCGCCAAGCAGTAGCTCCAGGGCTATATGTAGAAGCTCAGCGCATTGCTACCAAGTGCATCACATGCCAGAAAGTAAACCCCCGAAGGAAACCCCCTGTGCCAATGGGAGGTAGACCCTGGGCAGCGTACCCTGGACAGGCATGGCAGATTGATTTTGCCGAGCTCCCACGGTCCGGACATCACGGGTTTTTACTTGTCATGGTAGACCAGCTCTCTGGTTGGGTCGAGGCCTGGCCCACCAGGACTGCCACTGCGGCTACAGTAGTGAAGTATTTGTTGCAGGAGATCATTCCACGGTATTCCCTGCCTGAGTCCATTGAGTCGGATCAAGGACAACACTTCGTGGGAAAAGTGGTTCAAGGAGTCGCGCAAACTCTCAAGGTTACTTGGAAATTACACACACCATGGAGACCACAGAGTTCAGGACAAGTGGAACGTATGAATAGGACTTTAAAGACTTTGCTCACCAAAATCTGTATTGAAACACGTCTTAAGTGGCCTCAAGCATTGCCGCTCGCCCTTACTTGCATTCGAAACACTCCCCGACGGGGCCTTAAATTGACCCCATATGAAATTATGTTTGGCAAGCCGCCTCAAGTCTTACCTCCTGGAATGCGAGACAATGTAACTTTTGAATTAGGTAATAGTGAGCTTCATATGTACGTTATTGCTTTGCAGTCTGTCTTGTTTTCTCTTCACAGGTATGCAGCCTCCTTTCAGCGCCTGCCTTTAGACGTACCGGTACATGACTTCTCCCCGGGAGACTGGGTCTTGGTGCAGCGGTGGAAAAAGGAACCTCTGACTGAGAGGTGGAGTGGCCCTTTCCAGGTACTTCTAACAACCCACACCGCTGTAAAGATCGCTGCCCATGACCGTTGGATACACCATACCCGTGTGAAACGACATCCACAAGCGTCAGAGGACAACAACTCCCAAGACGAACTCACTCCGGAAGCTGAGTCGTCTTCGGAACAAGAAGCCAGCAAGTGGAGCTGTGAACCTACTGGTGATCTCCAAGTGCGCCTGAGACGGCTTAATCAAAGTTCAGAAAATTAGTCCAGAAAGTAAAAGGGAAAATATGGTGGGAATTATAATGTGCCTTGTTGTTATCTGCATAATGAAAGAAGCAGGATTGCATAGCCTTAGCCACTGGCCTATGCCCCCGCTTTCCCAAATTACTCCCCCAGGGACAAATTTGTATGTTGATATGATGGAGAGGATTGCAAGTACTTTTAATCTTACCAACTGCTGGGCCTGTGGGGGGCTCCGAGAGGCCGGAGAACAGTGGCCTTGGAGGGCTTTTCCTTTGGCCCCAAAATGGTTGGTCAGTGACAAAGCAGATGTTAAGAGTACTGGTCAAGAATGGGATGAGAACCACAGCTGGGATCTTTCCCAAGTGGCATTGGGAGAGTACTGTATTAGCAGTAATGGTACAGGAAGGAGGTTAGGACATAGTCAGTGTACATGGACATTAAAATGGGCCCGAGTATGCAGCAGGTATGCTGATCAATGGAATTCTGCTGCCGTTAGGCTCCCAATCTCATAGTAGCTAGAGTCGGAAGGGACCTAGGTAGATCATCTAGTCCGACCCCCTGCCTTAGCAGGAAAGAGCACCGGGGTCAGATGACCCCGGCAAGGTGCTCATCTAACTTCCTTTTAAAAATCCCCAGGCTCGGAGCCTGCACCACTTCCCCTGGAAGCTGGTTCCAGGCCCTAGCCACCCTGACTGTGAAGTAGCGCCTCCTAATATCTAATCTAAACTTACCCTCCGCCAGTTTGTGACCGTTATTCCTGGTCACTCCTGGCAGCGCACGGGGGAACAGGGACTCCCCCAATACCTGCTGATCCCCCCTGACCAGTTTGTAGCAGGCCACAAGGTCCCCCCTTAGCCTTCTCTTGTGTAGGCTAAACAGGTTCAGGTCCCGTAGCCTATCCTCATAAGGCCTGCCCTGCTGACCCCTGATCATACGAGTGGCCCTCCTCTGAACTCTTTCCATATTGTGTCCCTCTTGAAGTGTGGCGCCCAGAACTGGACGCAGTACTCCAGCTGCGGCCTGACCAGTGCCGCATAGAGGGGGAGGATCACCTCCCTGGACCTGCTCGAGATGCATCTGTGGATGCATGATAGGGTACGATTGGCCTTCTTGACTGCCTCCCCACACTGCCGGCCCATGTTCATCGTGGAGTCAATGACGACTCCAAGATCCTTTTCCGTCTCCGTGCTGGCAAGAGGAGAGTTCCCCAACCTGTAAGTGTGGTGCCGGTTCTTCTTCCCCATGTGCAACACCTTGCACTTATCAGTGTTAAACCCCATCCTATTCTCATCCGCCCACCGTTGCAACCTGTCAAGGTCAGCTTGTAGCCTATTGCACCCTTCTAGTGCACCCACATCCCCCCACATCTTAGTGTCATCAGCAAACTTGAACAGGGTGCTTTCTACCCCCTCATCCAAGTCACTGATGAAGATGTTGAACAGTGCAGGCCCGAGGACCGAGCCCTGCGGAACCCCACTGCCCACATCCTTCCAGGTCGAGAAGAACCCATCCACTACCACCCTCTGGGTGCGGCCCTCCAACCAGTTGGCGACCCATTTGACACACAGATGCAAAATCTCAAAAGGACAAGAATATTACCTTTCGATCCTGACCCTACCAGATGTCAGGCATATGAAAAGACCCGAGGCGAACGATTTACCTACATTTATAAGTGGCAATGGGCACACCTGAATGGCACAGTGGCAAGGTTTAATGCATATTGGAGTGCCTTGAATGACACAAATGAAATAACTAAGTGCGAGTATAGGGATAAAGATGGCGTATGGAAATGTCAGTTTAAACTAAGTAACTATCACACTGGCCCTTTAGGGCATAAGGGCACCAAATACTATCCCCTTCTTTTCCACAGCCGTGACCCCCTAGCCTTGGGAGGGGAACACAGGGCCCTAAAAGGACATTATTGGATTTGTGGAAAGCGTGCCTATACGGTCCTACCACGAGGGTGGACAGGAACCTGCTATATTGGAGTAATTGTACCATCTTTCTTTTTGTTACCATCTGAGGTTGGAAATAAGCTGGAAGTCTCTTTGTATGATGATTGGAACAGGGCCAAGAGAAGTATTGATGTAAGTTTGACACAGGGTGGCTCCCAAAAGTGGAAGGAGGATGAGTGGCCTCCTCAGAGGATTATTGAGTATTATGGACCAGCTACATGGGCTAATGATGGGAGTTGGGGCTACCGGACACCAATATATATGCTAAATAGAATCATCCGGTTGCAGGCAGTCTTGGAAGTAATTACTAACCAGACCGCCACTGCTCTCGAGTTGCTGGCTCGACAAAGTTCTCAGATGAGGGAAGCCATATACCAAAATCGAATGGCTTTAGACTATTTACTTGCAGAGGATGGCGGAGTCTGTGGAAAGTTCAACCTTTCTAATTGTTGCCTCCAAATAGATGATAACAGGAAGGTGGTCTTAGAGATTGCCAAAGAGATTAGGAAAATAGCCCATGTACCAATACAAACGTGGGAAACTACATGGAATAAGGACTGGTGGTTTCAATTATTTGGAGGACCCTGGTGGAAAAAAGTAGGGTTTGTGCTTTTGTGTGCTCTAACTGGTTTGATTTTTATCCCTTGTCTCATTCCTTGTCTTACTAGATTGATAACCACCACAGTAGAAGGAATGCAGGTTGCAGCAGTCCCTCTAAAAGCACAGACTGTAGCAAAAGTCATGGTCCTCAGAAAAATTCCTCGTAATTATCTTGATATGCCCAAATGAAGTAAAGATCAGAAAGCATCTTGAGGGGGGAATATTGTTAGAAATATTATTAAAAATGCATTATCAATAGCTGTTAGCTCCCATCAATAGTGTTGTCCTTTGAATAAGCACGGCTGCCAGCCCTCCTTGTCTCCTTAAGGAGAGAGGGAAGGGGGGGTTGGAAACTGAAGGAAAAACTCCAAGAGCTCTCTTTGTTCTGCAAATTTACTATCTCTTTGTTACACTAAATCACACTTTCTTTCATGGCTCCTACGGTTCTTAGGCTAAGATAAGAATAATTGCCATTTTAGCCTTCAGGTTGAACCTTGAGTAACCTTGAGTCCCTTTTGAGCACGCGTAATAACCTAATACATATTAAGCCTATCCGCCCCGCATACTTAAGTAGTTAATTATAATACACATGGGATGCATGATCTGACGTATTCTCATGCATGTTTGTATGAACCAGAAATGAGTTGTAAGAGTTCCTGTTTCTGTACACGTGCCAGAAGAGAGGGGATAAAAGCCTGCTAATGATTGTACTCGGGGGCAGAGGGTTTTGATCTTTTGTCTTCTCCCTCTGACCCTATTTGCAAATATATACCTTTTGTCTCACCAACAATGTGTGCCTAAGGATTTGTTATTCAATAAGCCTCCAAAGAAAACGAACCGAGAGAGAGTTTTTTTTACCTCACGTGCGTCCACACTGGGCTCCTCCCGATATCACCCACACTGGGGCTAGGGTCAGGACACCCCAAAACGCAGCGCCCTCTCCGGCAGGAACCCCCCCACTACTGGGGAGCTCCTATGAGGCCTCCTCCAACCCCTACAGCCTCACCTGGTCCTCCAGTCTTAAACAACAACCACAAAACAAAAACCTCACACTCCCATGTTGTAACATAAATTCCAAGCCGACTGGCTATCCATAGCTCCATTCATTGGAAAACCAGAGTTTTCCTCCACCCAGTATCATTGGGCAGACACTGCTCAGACCATCAGGCTTCTCTGCCCTGCTTGCTCCAGCAGAGCTCCAGCTTCTTCAGCTGCCAAAGGGGAACTGACTCTGGCCTCAGCCTCGCTGTTTATATAGGCCAGGCCCTGCCCCCTTCTGGTCAGCTGACCAGACTGGTTGTCTCAGCAACCCACACCTGTGCTGTCCTGGTAAGTGGCAGCTGAGCCCACATTACTGTTATCAGTAGCAGGCACCCTAGTGCCCTGCTACAGGCCAGCAGCAGGGATGATGCTCAAGGGCAACCAGCACAGTTTCATTAGGGGCAGGTCCTGTCAGACCAACCTAATTGCCTTCTATGATCAGGTCACAAAAGAATTGAACGCAGGTGCTGCAGTGGATGTAGTCTTTCTGGACTTCAGGAAGGCCTTTGACACTGTCTCCCACCCCATTCTCATTAAAAAACTTGGTGACTGTAGCATTGATACTTACACAGTCAGACGGACTGCAAATTGGCTGAAGAGGGTAGTGGTGGATGGGTCTTTTTGGACCTGGAGGGAAGTGGGCAGTAGAGTCCCCCAGGGCTCAGTCCTTGGGCCCGCACTGTTCAATTTCTCTATTAGTGACTTGGACAATGGGGTGAAAAGCAGCCTGTTTAAATTTGCTGATGATACCAAGATTTGGGGTGAGGTGGGCACGCTAGTAGGGAGGACATATTACAGCAAGACCTGGACAAGTTAGAGGGGTGGGCTAACAAAAATAGGATGGGTTTCAATACTGACAAGTGCAGGGTGCTGCACTAGGACAGTAGAAACAAGCAGCACAGTTACAAGCTGGGAAACTCCCTTCTCAAGAGCACGGTGGCAGAAAGAGATCTTGGAATCATTACTGACTCCAAGATGAACGTGGGCCAACAATGCGAGGTCACAGTCAGTAAGGCTAACCGGACCTTGTCCTGCATCCACAGATGCATCTCAAGCAGGGCCAAGCAGGGGGAGGTGATCCTCCCCCTCTATGCAGCACTGGTCAGGCTGCAGCTGGAGTACTGTGTCCAGTTCTGGGAGCCGCACTTCAGGAGGGATGTGGACAACATGGAGAGGGTCCAGAGGAGGCCACTCGCATGATCAGGGGACAACAGGGCAGGCCCTATGAGGAGAGGCTATGGGACCTGAACCTGTTCAGCCGCCACAAAAGAAGGCTGAGGGGGGACCTGGTGACAGTCTATAAACTCACTAGGGAGGACCAGCAGGGTTTAGGAGAGACCTTTTTTCCCCTAGCGCCCCCCAGAGTACCAAGGAATAACGGCCACAAGTTGTTGGAAAGTAGGTTTAGATTAGACATCCGAAGGCACTGCTTTACGGGCAGGGCGGCTAGGATCTGGAACCAACTTCCAAGGGAAGTGGTGCTGGCTCCTACCCTGGGGGTCTTTAAGAGGAGGCTAGACATCTACCTGGCTGGAGTCATTTGAGCCCGGTTTCCTCTCCTGCCCAGGGCAGGGGGTCAGACTTGAAGATCTACAAGGGCCCTCCGGACCCTACATCTATGAATTTATGATTGGCTGCATGGGCTCTGCCTCCTCAGGCAGGGAGAGAGCTGCCACCACCTCAGGCAGGGGGGAGGGAGCCGCCACACCAGAGGCCGGAGGAGGAGGAGGAGGAGGCGGCGGTGGCAAATGGACTGTTTATATGGCTGGCTCTGAAAGGTGAGTGTGGGGAAGGGGCATGTAAACACTCCCCGAAACACTTTGTCATTCATGATGAGCTATTAGCTAGTATAGATTAGAACAGAGCTTGCTTAGCAGAGGGACTGCCTTTTACCTGTGTTTGTACTACATATAGAAAAATGGAACCCTAGTCTTTAGTTGAGGATCCTAAGCACCACCATTTGGAAAAATACATAACTAAATAAATAGAAAAAGAATGATTGAAAATTGTCCTTCTTGGTCCCATCAACACATGGGCAGAGACAGTCCCTGCCCCCAAAACCTTCTACTTGGAGTCCCGTAGCAAGTCTGAAGCAGATCAAGGAAAATAGACGGCTTCTTTTGAGTTTCAGTCTACTCCCCATCCCCTAAACTGTGTCCCCTCTCTTAGTAACAGCTGTTTAGATTTTAGTTGAATGTGTTTTGTTTGTCTTCTTCTTATCATTTGGCTCAGGCTCTGAGATCCTCGATATTACCCATCTTTATAAATTACATTCCTAACTTATTGCTATTTTGGTGGGCAGAAGTCTTTGGCTACAAGATAACTGAAGGAGCTTTTGGGGATTTCCAGAGTACATCTCACTGTCCCTAACATGTCACCAATCAGCTAAATTCACCTTTGGTGCAACACCATTGATTTAAGTAACCCATACCTCACACCGATCCCTGGCTAAAAATACCAAAGAAAAAAAGAGGGGTGGGGAAGAAAGATAATTTATTTAAAAGTTGCGGGGGGGTGGAGAGGAGGCCAGGATGCACAGTCATTTTTGGGGGAAAACAAGAGATCACTTACTTCCAGTTACAACAAGTTTCTACATATCTTCTAATTATCTTCTAATAAGAACAGTTCCTGTGATTCAGTGGATTCTTTCCATTGAATTCACTGGGCTCTTGATGGGTTGGCATGGATTCAGTAATGCCAACTGCCATGAAAAAATCACAAGACTCCTTATTGCTGAGTCAGATTAACATTGACTCATGATCTCCTGGTAGAGAGATCATATCTCAGGATTTTTTTCTTCTGATACGTGTAGAGAGCACCAAGCTGGTAAGTCTGTGGAGGGGAGAGGGAGGGGGAGAGGGAAGAGACTTGGGGCAGATTGAGGCCCCCATAGTGAGGGAGGGAGTGGAGCAGGGGCTGGGGTGAATGGGGCTCTGGGGCCAGGGCAAGTCATGCAACAGAGCCATGGACATGTGTGTCTGTCCATGCGCATGTGTGTGCGTCTGCCCCTCACTCCCAAGCCAAAGCCTCCCAGTCCTGCTGCTGCCCCTCATTTGTGAAGCACAGTACCCTGCATCCTGCCAGGGTGTGTGGAGACCCCTCCTCCCTGGACTCCAAACCCCACACACACCTACATAGGCCCCCACACCTTCACAAATACCACCCCCCATACACACAGAGATTTCAAAAATAGCATCTCATTCCAAATCTCTTGATTTTTGAGAGCTTGTTGCATGATTTTTGACACAGAGGGGTTGACATGACTGGATTCTCCTCAAGGTAAAGTTACTTTCGAGGTGTGTGGCATGCATGCATCTTCTCCAAAGTCAGGTTTAGTCTTGTGGTGTTTGGTCTCTTGTTGTACAAGAGTTCTTGCTGTTCTTGTCTTGCTGTTACAAAGTGGTGTTCACAACTGTTATTGTCCTCATAACTATCTATGTTGTGGTATTTGATAGGCATGTAAATTTGATGCATCGTTTTAGTAAGGGGGTGATTAACTAGAACAACCCAAGACTGTTCGCACTTAAAAGAGTCAATGGTGAGAATTAGCATTTGACTTGGTTTGTGTGCTGGTCCTCCTTGTGGATGTGCTAAGAGGCTTGGGACAGAGAGGGGCTGAAGCCTGGGTCTGGCCAGACAATGGGAAGTTTACAGTTTAAAAGAAGCCTGATACCTCGCAGGTGAGGCAGCATGCCAGATTAACAAATCCACATGTCTACAAAAGGATGCCAGATTATAGCCTGACAAATATGCATTTTCAGGGGTCATGAAGTTGTTGACCAAGTGTGAGCCCTAGAAATGAAGGGGTGATGTATGGTAAGAGCCAGACAGGCCAAGGTACTTAGAAAGCATGGCTTGGATCTTCAGTTTTCCCATGTACAAGGGAGTGGCTGAGTCCCCCAGCCAGGGAGGCTGGGTAAAACCAAGCCGACAAGGAAATGCAGCAGGCCCTGATGGGCAGTCAAAGCCAGAGGCTTCATTTAGACCAGGGGTGGGCAAAATATGGCCCACAGGCTGAATTTGGCCTGCAGCCAGACTATTTTTCCCAAAAGCCCCAGTGTTGACGGCTCCTTCCAGCTGCTGCTGCCTGACCCAGCGCTGCTGCCGGGACACCCTGCCCCATCTGCCCTGCACCCACTGACAGGGGCAGGACCTGTGGGCAGCGTGTGTGACTGGGTGTCTGGGATGGGGCCGCAGGCTAGCGGGCAGCAGAGTCCAGCAGCAAGATGGGCAGCAAGGCTGGGAAGACACCAGGATCCAGAGGAGAGCCACGCGCATGATCAGAGGTCAGGAAAACAGATCTTACGATGACAGGCTGAGAGCCATCGGACTCTTTAGCCTGGAAAAGCGTAGGCTCAGGGGTGATCTGATGGCCACCTATAAGTTTATCAAGGGTGACCACCAGGATCTGGGGGAACGTTTGTTCACCAGACCGCCCCAAGGGATGACTAGGTCGAACGGTCACAAACTCCTGCAAGACCATTTCAGGCTGGACATAAGGAAGAATTTCTTTGCTGTCCGAGCCCCCAAGGTCTGGAACAGTCTGCCAGCGGAGGTGGTTCAAGCACCTACATTGAACACCTTCAAGAGTAAATTGGATGCTTATCTTGCTGGGATCCTATGACCCCAGCTGACTTCCTGCCCTTTGGGCAGGGGGCTGGACTCGATGATCTCCCGAGGTCCCTTCCAGCCCTGATGTCTATGAAATCTATGAAATCTTGGAGCAGTGACAATGTGTGGCCAAGGACAGGCAGAGCTGTGATCTGCTACCAGCATTCCTCCGTGACAGGTGCAGGTGGACAGGGATGTGCAGGGAGTGGATCGCAGCTCTGTCCCCAGCCCTGCGCTGTCACTGATCCATGATGCTGACCCCGGACGCAGCTCCCCACCCAGCCATGCACCCTGCTCGTGCAGCTCCCGGCCAGTCTCCATGGGGACCCCGAGATCATGGGGCCATGACAGCATGGGGCTGGGGCTGGGGCAGAGACGTATGGGGAGCACATTGCAGCTCTGTCCCGGATCCACACTTCATGGCCCCATGATCCCAGGGTCTCCGTGGAGACCAGCTAGGAGCCGTCCAGGCAAGGCATGCAGCCGGGTGGGGAGCTGCATCCAGGGCCAGGGCGAGGATTGTGGGACAGTGACAGTGCAGGGCCAGGGCTGGGGCAGAGCCATGATTTGCTCCCTGCATGTTTCTGCCTACAAAAACCAGGCCTGTCGCAGGGGCCTGTGGGAAGTGGATCATGGCTCTGCTCCAGCTCCGCATTGTCACTGCCTCAAGATCCCAGGCTCTCCCTAGCCCCACCTGCCCGTTTCACCCCCAAACACCACTCCCTGCCAGCCCATGACCCCATCTCAGTCACCCGGCTGCAAGCCCTGCCTGCACGGGTCCCATCCCAATCAGCGGGAGTGGGGTGGATGCGCTGGGGTGCTCAGGCAGCCAGGCTGGGTCCAGCAGTGGCAGCCAGGAGCCACCACTGGGGCTGCTGGGAAATGTAGTCTGGCCACAGGATGGATCTGGCCCATGGGCTGTATTTTGCCCACCCATGATTTAGACCCTTGAAGCTGGTTAAAGATTGCATCTTTGGATTTAGGGGGAGAACATGTAAGTGTTCTGGTATTTTCTTTTCTTCATTTATGCTTGTTTCTCTGTCTGGATCTCAGCATATAATTACTGGTTTCTTATCCTTTAAAACCAGAATTTTTTCATAATAAATTGTAGTGTTGTTTGTCTCCCTGCTGGTTGCCTGTTGAGGAGTGACTTCTGGGCAGGTGATATGCCACACTAACCCTTTCCATAGAGAGGAGAATCTATAATTTCTTCTTTTATAACCCAGGATTGAGGGGCCACTTGGGGTTGGCAGGGATCCCTCACTGCAGCTGCAGAGTCCATGGTAAGGGCTGATGAACAGAGGTGCTGGGATAGGGAGCTATCTCAGGGCAACCTCAGTCTGTTCGTTGGGGGCAGGGAGAGTGGCAGCATAGTAGGGAGCTCTGGGGGTCCCTACAGATGGGTTTGTGACATGGGTCCATAAGGAGTATGGAAGGGACAAGGTGGTATCAGGTTGGTGGGTGCACTGCAAAACCTAATAGAGAGATTTTAGTGTTGTTATTTGACATACATAGTTCAAACCCATATTTAGTTCCAGTTTATAACTCTGTCCATGCTGATTCAGAGCAAGGGATGTAGCAGCAAAAACAACGCACACTAGCTCTTGCTAGTTTCTTGATATCTTTCAATTTTCAGCTTACCTGAAGCCTACAGATAATTTGATGAAATGCACTCAGCTGCTGGAAACTGGCCACCCACACTCTCCCTTGCCCACTCACTGACATATGGGAGTAATAATCAAGAGGGAGGGACACCTGTATCTACTTTTCAGTGATATTAGCTCCTACAACCTGCTTTTTTAGGTTGAAGATTGGTTGCAGCTTAACTCTGCCTGCTGCCTTTAAACCTTCCTCAAAATTTTCCACTTCCGTGATGCCTGCAAAAAAATCCTGGTGGTAGATAGCTGGGGGGAGGGTGTTTAAAATTTTACCCCTTCTTTTGGTTGGGGAGGGTGGTTTGGTTTACATGGGGTTATCAGTGCTCTAATATGGACAGGCCTTTTTGAAGGAGGAGGTTTATAGCATTTCCAGAAGACAAACAAAACCTGAATTCACCTTCTGGAAGTTCATTTCAGAGCCAACCCCCCTTGACTGTGAATGCTTTGTCACTGGTGTCTGGCAGCCTTGGGTCTGTAGTTTGTGACATGTTTCCAGTTCTACCTAGATTAATATGTAGCAGCAGTATATCCAATATAGCACATGTTAAAACTGGCAGGTCCCAAAAAGAAGTTATCAAGGGGAAATCTCACTGCAGGGTTTTACAACTATACAACAGTTTCATTAGTGATTTGGAAGTATATACACAGTTATCAATAATAAAATGTGTGGATGACACTAAGATTAGTAGAAAGGTAAATGATGAGGCGAACACGGTAGTTACACAGCACAATCTGGATCCTTTAGTAAACTGGGTCCAATCCAACAAAATGTGTTTTAATATAGTATATCCAAATGCATAGCTCCTTATCTAGAAACATGGAATACAGGTCATACCTATGAAATAGAGGACTATGTCCTGTCCTACCAGTGATTCAGGACCCATTTGTGAACATCAATGGCTAGTCCTGATCCAGTGCTCCTCACTCCTGACCCACCACCCCTGCCCCCAGGCTGGGGTGTGCGTGGGACATAGGGGGCCTCAGGCAGCCCCTTGCAGGCTGAAATTTTGCCAGCCTGCAAGGGAAAACCAAGGTTTCCCCATTTTTCTCTCTAAAAGGAGAATCCATTTTTAAAGTTTGTTTCCAGCCCTTTTCTATATTCTTGTGACCCACTTCTGGGTCTCAACCCACAGGTTGAGAAATGGTGCTATAGAAAAAAAGGGCTATATGGTCCTTGAATGTATAAACAGGAGAACAGTGCATAGGAAAAGAGAAGTGATTTTGATTTTACCTCTGTGTATATCACTGATAAGGCCAACACTTGAGTTCTGCATTCAGTTTTATTGTTAACATTTTTAAAGGGATATTGAAGAAATGAAGAGAATGCAGAAAAGGGTTACAAAAGTATTTGAGAACTGGAGAAAACGCATTCGTGTGAGAGACCGGGAGAAGTTGATCTCTTCAGCTTATCAAAAGGAAGATTGAGAGGTAACTTGATTACAGAACGTAAATACCTTCCCAGGAAGAATATACTGACTGGCTACTGGGTCTGACTGGCTATTTTAAGTTAGCAGTGAAAGGCACAAAAAGAGCCAGTGGCTAGAACCTGAAGCTGAACATATTCAAATTAGAAAAGAGGATCAATGTTTTGACTGTGAGAGCGATTAATCACTGAAATAAGCTATTTTGGAAGTGATAGATTGTTTGATGTCTTCAGATGAAAACTGGTAGATAAGCTTATGCCAAAACATGAGATATGCTTTAGTCAGACATAGAGCATTTGGGCTCTATGCAAGGGTAAACGGGTGAAATTTAAGGACCTGTTATAAGTAGGAGGTCAGATTAAACAATGTCAAAGTATTCTTTTGTAACCCATGCTGCATAGTGTTGCTGTGAATTTGGGGCAGTAGAATGGTATATGTTATTGGCCAGTTTGCACTGAAGAGAGTTTTTGAATAACAAATGGTGACTGCTCTTTGCTTTCTCTGTGCCATGGTGCTATCTGCCAAGGGCCTGAGTCAACAACATAAGTGCCTCAGGCACGGCAGCATATACAAGCAAATGATCAGCAGTTGAAATGTGCTTCACCTGTGTTGCTACAGGATTGTTCCTTTCCCTGGTTACTGTTCATCATAGCCAAAGTGGATACATGTGCACTGAGGACAGGATAGGAGCACATAATAAGTCATGTTTGCAATAATCAGCAGATGGATGGGTTGTGACACAATATGATCCCTCTCTCTCCCTGCCTGCCTGCCTACATTCAGAGAGCGTAGAACCTGATTGATACAGACCTACTTCGATCTGTGGGGGCAAGTTTGTTAAGGTGCAGGCTGAGATGAATAGGTGCATGAGATCAGTGTCTGCTGGCACTCAAGTTATGGAATCAGAGATGAGCAAGGAGTTTGGTGAAGTCACAGAAGCTCCGGGTTCAAGCGATTCTGTATCATTCTGAAACTGCAAGCTTCTTATCATGGACCAGGCTTCAATGCAGTTAGCCACAGTGGAGTTACATTTTTGAGCATTCCAGATGTTTAGACTCCTTGCTATGTTGTTGGAGAATACAGAGACGGGGAAGTTTTAGGAACCTCTTTTCAATCATCAAATGCAAATTCTCCTGGGTGTTTGCTTCCCTGTCTGTTTTGGGGCTTTCTTGTCATATCTTTGAAGTCCTTAGAACAAAAATCAGGAAAATGCTTGTTTGAAAATGTAAGAAGTAGTGAAGGTGAACATGAGAGGCCTATCAAGAGCTGACAACTCAGCAGTTAATAAGAGATGGCAGCTAGGGTGGAGGAAGATTATGAAAGGCCTTAAAAATAAAAGCAAGTAGCTTAAGAACTGAGGTGGTAAAGAAAGGGGAGCCAGTGGAGAAATGCAGAGATAGGTGACATGGTCAAAGCAATGAGCCAAGAAAACAATTGTTGCAGCAATATTCTGGGTGGATACCAGTGAGGCAGTGGTGCATTCATCAAAGCCGAAGAGAAGGATGTTGCATTAACTGAGATACGAGCTGATGACAGTCCAAATGAGTTTTCCCTGGACAGATGGATAGGAAAGGACATATCTTAGAGATGTTATACAG
The DNA here is from genome assembly GCF_052110815.1 of Crocodylus siamensis. NCBI lineage: Eukaryota > Metazoa > Chordata > Crocodylia > Crocodylidae > Crocodylus > Crocodylus siamensis. The sequence continues at coordinate 399,453,373 of NC_143395.1, forward strand.
AAAGAACTGGAAAGACTTAGCTTGGATAGAGGGAGCAATGTCTATGTTTGTGTGTCTTACACAATGATATCCCAGTCTAACTTGAGCACTTGGGAACTACTGTAATTTAAGCAATAATTCTATTTGGTATGACAGTCATAATGAAAATTAGAAGTTATACCCAGAAGCAACTTCGATCCTGCGGATCCCACTGTGTTTTAAACACTTTGCAAAGACACACGTTACTTCATCTACTGTAGGTGTTGCCCATGGCAACACAACACCTTTTATGGGCCTAATCCAATCCCACTGAAATCAATGGAAAGACACAAAAGAGGATTTAGCCAAGGCCCTGTTAGAGGAGTGGAAGAAGAAAATATTGACTCATTTGAAACTATTTTATACCCACAGTCTTTTCTTTCAATCCCCCCAAGCCCCCAAAAGTGAATGGAAGAACTTTGGAAAGAAAAAGCAAACCTTTTAGGATCCTAGATGTGGGAGACTGTAAAATAGTAAATGAATACATCTTAAATCAAAGCATTTGTTATCAGCTGCCCTTGTACTTACCTGCCAGGACTTGTATTCAGGGCTCTGTTTTTCTCTGGCTACAAAAGATGAAATCATAAACACCCAGAACAGAACAGAACAGAAGGCTTTTTTTTTTTTCTTACAGCATGGCAAGGAAAAAAACAGCTTCATGACTTCAAGGCTTGGCACACACCAAGTCTTTTAGTTCATGTCTAAGCCCTCTGCTATTTTTCTGGATCAGTTCCAAAACTGCTTACATTGATGGATACATTTGAAGCAATTACAGGCTGAAACCAGCACAATCCTATAAGTCATCCCTTCAGTGCAACCCTAGCAGTTAGCAGTTCTTACATGCATTAGGGATGTACCATGACTCCTCATAAAAAATAAAGTATAAAATTGTTTCTAGTTGGCACCAGGCTTTTCACAGAGAATTCTGACCCCAGGGCGAATTCACCACCCTACAATAGCTTGGAGAGATTTTGTGCCAATTAAGCAAAGGTTTTTGCTGTGCGCTCTTGTGCATAACTTTATACAATTAACCTGGGACATATCCAAGCTATCAAATTAGAATTATTTCTAGTGTCTGCTGAGTAGTGCACTCTGATGAAAAATCCAGCACAGGCCAGTATAACATTTGAAGCAGCTAAATTGAGGCTGATGCTGTCTGGCTATTCAAACAAGCAAGGCTAATTCTGTCTGGCCATTCTCCAGTATGATTTCCTGGATGTGTTGATGTTACTATGCCTGATTTACACTAATGTAAATGGAGAAAGGATTTGGCCCCACATCTTTTTTCCCCTTCAACACCACTGCATCAATGATTTCTATAGAAAGCAAAACAAAAAAGACTCAAGTGTATTGGCTCGCAGTACTCCACACCCGTAAGCAATCCAGAACATGCATGTAGGATCAATGGAGGGAAAATGCTTCTCTGGAAACAAATGTGTGTCTTGCTTCCAGTGCGTATTTGGTAAGAGAATTTTTTTTTAAGTTTTATAAAAAATGTTACAGTGCCTTTTAAAATCAGTCACACATTCATACTATTTAAGACAAATTGACAAGTCTGTGTTGAAATGCAACTAGTTTTGACTGAGAAATTTAGAAGATAAACAGGCAGAAAACTTACACCCAACCCATGCAGAGAACCACAAGTACATTTCCATGGGAAGAAAATCTTGCCATCTATTCCTCTGTCTCCTCAGTCCTTGTCGTAACAAACAGGAGCAGACACAAGAAACACAACTCCAGGAAAGTCAATATACCATAGTTTAACCATACTTATTCATATCTTTCTTAGGCACTCTTCTGTTCCATCTAAGCTGCGGTGGTCAACCCACAGCACTAGTGCCACAAGTGGCACTGGCCACTGCTGTGTGTGGCACACGAGCCCTGGGTGCTTAGTAATAGGAAGTGCCAGAATGGAGGCAGAGGTCACCATTTGCCTCTGGCCACATGGAACAGAGAGGGAGCAGGACAGTGTTGCAGGAGGAGATCTCAGGTGTCACTGGCAAGAGCCACATTAATCCTTCCCTGGGCCTGCAGCTTCCACCAAATGAAGGACTTTGAATCCTTACTCACCAAGGCAGTTGCAGGGATAGGGGAAGGTTAAGTTGGCTCTTGACAGTGACATCCACTTGTGGTAGTGTCCTGCCTCTGCTCCACTTTGAACAGCCAGATGTTTGAGGCCCCCTACCTCCATTCTGGCATCCTAGGGTGAAAACTTTGTCAAGGATGCCTCTGGGGACTGGGCATCAAAGCAGCACTCAGGGACGGACACAAGACATAACTTCTGGCATGTCTGCCAGAAAGACTGGCCACCACTGATTTAAGCTGACCGGAAGAGAACTGGAGATCATTGTGGTCATCTGTCTCTCTCAGGTATGGTAATACATTGTGAGATGTACTTGGGGGAAGAGTTACAAAGTGTGATTCTAGGTTAATATTTGCCCCTCAGACTTGTGGGTCTTTCATCTGGGGTCTTAGTTTGGGTCATAACAGAAAATAGAAGTGATATTTGAACATCCACTAATTCTGAGTCTCTGGGTCTGCAGTTCTCAGTTGTAGCTCTTATTCAGATAGATGAACAAAACAAACTATGTCTCTGCCCGCTCAGAGCACCAGCTTGTGTAGCTGTATTGATGTTTCACTGAAAACTAAACAATGTACTGTGTCTTTTCATCCTTGAACTGTGCTCTTCATTTCATTGTTTCAGTCAATCAACAAACTGAAAAGCCTTCTGAAACTCTAAGGGGAAGAATACGCTGGAGGAAACTGCTGAAAGAAAAGCAATTTGGACTGGAGTGTGCTGTTCCATAAAATAGCTCTTCAGATGCTTGCAGTCATACTATTGAAGGAGCAACACGTGTAATATTGGCCCACAGCAGTGTTTTAAATACACACTTATTTGTTCTGACCTTCCCCACTTGGTGCCCCTCAATAAGTATTATTCTCTTTCCAAGCAGAAGAGAAAAACAACTATTGTCTCCTTTTCTAGCATTTTCCTCAGCTGACGTACCTCATGCCTTATGCACCATGTATGGAGAGCAGACAGGTCCCATTCTTGCTGGAATAGCAACTGGAAGCAGGCTAGGGGAGAAAAGAGGTTACTTAACTTATATATTTTCTGGGGCAAAGGCTGTGTTTTTGCTCTGTGTTTCAACAACACCCAGAAGCATGGTGTCCTGGTCAGTAACTGGGGTTTCTAGGCATGATCACAATACAATTAGTAAATAATACTAAATCTAGTAATACCAAATAATAATCTAATAATACTAAAACTTTATGCTCTGGGTACAAGCCAACCACTACCCTAGTGGTGGTATTTACTGTCCAGCATACTGTGTGTTATTCTCCTTCATCCCCCTGAGCTCTACAGCCCTGACAACAGGGCAGGTGTATCTGATGCACACGCTGTGGAGAGTGACCAGCCAGAAACAAGAACAGCAGCAAGGAGCAGAAGCTCTTTTTCTCCTACACCCTAGCAACCGCCGATGATATATTTGGTACATTTCTATGTAAATTAATGCTTCTCCTTGAACAGCAGTGCACAGCTTCTGTCTCCTTGGAGTGGTAGGTCTCCTAGAACTGAGGTTCGAGAGAAACTAATGGCAGCATGGCCACTGAGTTGGCAGTGCTTCTAGAAGGCAAAGAGGGAGAAGGGGCATGGAAATGAGAAGCCAAGCAAAAGCAAAGGCAGGAATTCCCCACCAGCCCAGTGCATTGCCACTGACCCTGCTACTGCTTTGCTACTGTGAATTAGTCCCTCAAGATGGGGGAATGCACCCAAAATCAAGCTATACTCCATATACGCTGTAAATTAAGGGAGTGAGGGGGTTATTATGTAAAAGCAGAAGTACTAATTAAATATTAAGAGCCAGGGCCACTTCTGGTTTAACTCTAGTGCCTTCCCCAAAGGCCAGCAAGAGCATAACTGGCTTGTTAGCTCTGTGATCATTGAAAGCAACATCATCTTATGCTCGAGAACTTAAATTTGTTTTTTTCAAGCTGACCCAACATAATGTGCTCCTTTTCAGTGGTGCAGAATAATATTGTATGGCTAGAAGCTGATCTTGCTATTAACTCAGCATATTGTTGATATGGTAAAATGGGAAAGAATAGAACTGCAGCTATTATAAATTTCTTGAGCCAAACCTGAACTCTGTAAAGTCAGACTTGGAAGGGCAATGCTTATATAGTACAGCTTGTAGTGCTCCTGGTCTGGTGTTTTAGGCAGTAGTCAAGGTGCATTTATACATGTACTCTGGGAATGGGGGGCAAGAGGGGGGGTGACAATGACAGGGGGGACGCTTTACATTTTTAACAGAATGTCATTTCTTTTCTAAGAGACATTCTTGAACTTTCTGTGTTCTCCAAAAATTTCTTGAAGTTATCTTATTTTCTACTTGATTCTTTCTGGATGAAGTTTTTGGGCAAAATTCTCTGACAAGCTTGTGGCATAGGACTATTTCAGAACTGTGTGTCACCTCCCAGCCATGTTCTGCTCTGTCACACAAGTGTAAAGCTAGCATAAATCCACTGAATTCTTGGACTAAAGGAGATGGAAATCTGCCCTTCATATGCACTCTCTGCTCTCCATTGAAGAATTCTTTATGAGCTGTGAAGGTCTCTTTGCTGGTGGGCTGGTTTTAAAACCTTTCTTCTATTGGTAGTAAACTGCCTTTTCCAACATTTCCTTCGGTAATGTCTAGGTTTTGTAGGCCACCTCCATAGGTGGTCTAATTTAGGCCAGATGCATGTACTTGTTAACGTGTCCATGATGATATATAAAAGCTGTACATTTAGAAATGCCTAATAGTGTGTTTCAGTAGTAAAAGAAGGCTCTGTGTTATATGTGGTGCATGTGACACTAGTAAAAAGTTAACTCAGAAAAGGACATTTTTAGTGGCTGCTGAAAACCAGTGGCGGGCCTCGGGGTACAGCAATCAGCTAAGGAAAGTTCATTTTGATAGTGCAGTGCTTCAGCCACTGTGTTTCTTGCTTAGTACTGTGGAAGCCTGGCAAGCTTTGTCTCCAAGCTGTACCGTGTTACTTACGCTTTCGGTTGATGTGTTCAATGGAGTGGCATGAGCATAAAGCAGAGTCAGGAAGTGGCCAATCAGGCCTTAATTGCTGTTTTTCTAACACAAGCCTTTAGGACCCCGTCCTGAATTCCTTGCCCATGTACACTTCCACCGACAGAATTGAATTCCTTACTACCACGCCTGCAAATACAGTGTTTGCCAAATGTGTTCTGAGTTTACACACTTCACTCACTGTAGACCAAAAACTGATCCACATAGTAAGGCCAAAGCCCTTGTGTTGGCCGCCTAACATTAATCTTGCCTGAGCACAGAGACCATGTTAATGTTCAACCCTGTGCGGATGGCCCATGAGCTGGCTCATAATAGATTGGGTCACTTGCAGATTCTGGTAGACTCTTTCTCTTACACAACTGTAAATCTAGGGTCACTATTGATCCCATTGATGTCGCTCTGAATTGAGTCTATTCTACATGAGATTCGATTCCAACCTTGAATTCTGCAGTATTTGAATAGGCATGTACTCTTGCCTCAAATTAAATTAAGGAATTTGGAAAGCATCCAACAAACATGTAAATGTATGCCTGCTTTCCCGTAATTTCTCCCTGACATCAGGCAGTTTTATCCCTCCTTGCTTTCACTTACACTGCATAGAAATGCCTCATAGGAACTTTCCATTTCTATTCTCTGCAAATTTAGGACACATGCTTCTTCCTCTAGATTTGTTGCCTAACCACTGGATTCACTGGTTTATTATCCAACTCCCCTCCTACTTGATCAGACAGAGCAGTGTAGCACTAGCTCTTTGGTGACCCATTAATTCAGCTGCTCTCATAACAATGTTGTTCACACTGTGAAAATTGAGAAACCTCCTGATCCAATCACTCTTGATAGGTGACCACCACTGAGGAACCATCAGATTAGAAAATGTTTGTCCTGGAGATGTTTGAAGTAGATAGGAAGGAGGAGGAGAGAAAATTGACTCTGAAGCTTTACTAATTATTTCTCAAATGAATAAAGAGGCGCAAACTGAGACACAGATCAGGAAGCCTCACTTTAGGAAATGTGTGAAATCTCAACACAGCTCAGGGCCCAGATTTTGCAGATGGTTCTTGTGATAGTGGCTGTAATGCAGTGGTCTCCAACCTTAGTTTCATAGTTTCTAGGGTGGGAAGGGACCTGAGCAGATCATCTAGTCCAACCCCCTGCCATGGCAGGAAAGAGTACTGGGGTCAAACGACCCCAGCAAGGTGTTCATCTAACCTCCTCTTAAACACCCCCAGGGTAGGAGCCTGCACCACTTCTCTTGGAAGCTGGTTCCAGACCCTAGCCGCCCTGACCTACTTTTTAAGTAGGAGATCACCTTCAGCATTTAAAAGCAACCCAAGATCTACCATGTACTGCTGCCAACCTCTCCTCCCTCCCCACCCCCCTGTCCAGCAGGTAAATCTGTGGGGAAGGAAGCAGGGTAGCAGATTGAGGCAGAGGGAGAAAAAATTATTTGGGAGCATGCCTCTCCAGCAGGTAAGTCCCACCTGGCCGAGGCCCCACTCAACTTACCCCTGCTCCTGCCTCTGCAGCACTGTCCCTCACCACAGGGGCCTCAATCCAGTCACTGCCCCTTCCCTCCCCCACAGACTGACCTGCTGGGCTGAGGCTCACATGTGCATGCGTGCAGGCACTCAGCCCCCCACCCCAGTCTCGGATTGACTCCAAGAGGCTCTGAGATGTACTGATGGATCAAGATCCACTGGTTGGTGACCACTGCTCTAATGTGATAATGCAAACACTGGAACCAAACTCCCCCAAACTTTGTGCCAAATTTCATGTACTGCTCCCCAGCAATTCTTCATCTTGGGGCAGATCCTCAGCTGGAGTCAATCAGAATAGCATTATGCTAATGTAGACCATTAGTTACCTCTGGTTTTAAAACCAGGGCCAGACATTAACGGTTTCTGCAGCGGTTACCACAGGACTGTAGAAGCTGCCACATTCTGAAGCTGATGTAAACAGCTGAATGATGATCACATTGAATGCCAGCGGTTCCTGCCATGGATTCATAACAACATAGCACGCAACTTTCTGACAAAAATATGCCAAGTGAGAACAGAAGCAGATGTTTTGACATCTGGGCTTCACTATATTTTCTCAAATTTAAGCTGTGCTGGTAAAACACAAAAGTCCTTAGGTGGCTCCAAAATACTAATAGATCACTGAAGCAGCCATTCACAAATACATAACTTCAGAAACCCAAAATTAACTTTGCTTATTTTGATCTGATGTTTATTACTCTTAGCCATATATCTGAGTTGTTTCACAGTGTACTTTTATCTGTAATTTACTGTATGCTTGGTAAATGCTGTTTTCTCCAGCAACATCCTTGGTCATTCTGGATTTGTGCCAACTCCCACTGAAGTCAGCGGAAAAATTTAATCTTTCTCAATACATCCTGAGATCTAGACTGAGTTGTCTAGGGCTGCTGACAGATCAAATTAAAGGTGTGAAGGGGTCTGATGCACAGTCCCCACAATCATGCTTCCTGCCATGCACATGTGTTATGGCAGGAGGCACAGCTGTGGAATCAGATCCAAATGACACCACATTGCACCAAGGAGAGCCCAGGCAAGTAGCAAATTTAGCTTCCATGTGTGTGGCTAGGAGCCCCAGACAACTGATCCGGGCTTCCAGCCAGGGGGATACAGGGGAGCCAGTGGCTCCTATGCTTTCCCATGGCTGGGAGTGCCAGTCAACTGGGGGGGGGCTCCAAGCCATAGCAGAGCAGACTCGAGCCAAGGACTCCCCTGCACTCCTGTGACTGGGAGCCCCATTCAGCTGACTGGAGCTCTTAACAACCCCCTGCACTCCCTCAGCTGGGAGCCTTGATCAGCTGACCAGTCCTCCCAGCCTTGGGAGCACAGTAAAGTTTTGACAGTCTCCAGTGTGACGGTTTCTAGCCCCCCACTCAGTTCAAGGCATGATCGGAACTAACTACAAAGTTATTACACATATTTGGTATAATCACTATGTGGTTTATTCTCTGTTTTATCACACTATTAATTGAATGAATGAACATGTGACCAGGTCACTACTTACAATGTGATTAAACAGTTAACTAGTTAATCATGTCTTAAATGTAACATCTGTCAGGGGCCTAGGAGCTAAGATGCTGTAGGGAAGTAACACTGTAATGTAGGCTGGGGTGACTTTACCTATTAAATAATTAATCAGTATGATTTAATTTACCATTATTCCAATTCCCCATCACCACCTTGCCCTATTCTAATAATTGGTCACTACTGGATAATTCACCATTACCTGCATTCCCCTTTGGAGTGCAATTTAACCAGAGTTTACTGTATTTGTCCTCTTCCTTCTCCCATTATGCCACATAGGGTACAAGGCAGATTGTATCAGTTCATAATATAACTTCACCTGTCCCTAGAGACTAGGAACACACATGATCCAACCTGTTTGGTTTGCGAACACTTCAGAACAGGCCTATGAATTTAAACGGGACTCTAATTTAATTACGATCTAATAATAACATGCAGTGTTCACACACTGGTTTGCATTTTCATGGCTCTGTACAAACAATAATTAATTCTCACAGCTTCCCTGTGAAGTAGGTGAGTTGGTATTTATTATAACTATTTGACAGAAGAAGAGCAGGTGGTAAGGTGCTTGAGTAAGTTGGTGAGGGCAACAGAGAGAATCAGTGCTAGTTCTGGATTCTTAGTCCCTTGTGCAGACTATAGGATCATGTTTTCCACTGCTCAAAATAGAGATGTGTTTGTTACTGTAATGTGGCAAGGAAAATCTGAGGAGCCTGACTGGTCAGTAAGGATTCCAAGCCAGGGGTCAGAGCTTATAAACATTTAAGGCTTGAAACTCCCATTGGTTTCAAAAATAATTCTGTGCATACCTTCTACCAGCATAAGGCCTCATATGAGCATCTAGGAAACCCATGTAGACTAGAATTTCTCCTCACTGCATATCACTTATCATAGGCACCAACTTTTATTTTTGCCTGGGAGGAGAGGCCAGGGGTCAGGGGGTGGGGGTGCTGAGATGATGGACATGTGGAAGGATTTATGCATTTCAGGTGACAGCCCTCTTCCCGAGGGGGGCCAGGGCCCTTGGGCCCCCACATACTCCATTCCTCTGTCATTTATGACTCACAGTTATACACTTCTGTTATTGGCAAGATTCAGAAAAATGAGTAGCAACAACACCTCCCAACAGGAATGAGGGAACAGGAAAAGTAAACTGGTTGTATAGGGAGTTTGGAGACCAAATATAAGAATCTTTCTTTCTAAGTTCAATTCTGTGCCTAGTACCATGATGAGTAGGGATGAAGCAGTGGGATGTGCCATGCTTTCTGTAAGTTAGAAGCCAAAAGAAGTGTTTTGGGTGTGGAATGCAGCCAGATGCCTGAGCTGGAAGAAAGGTTGCATGGACTGGGAAGCCAAGTACAGACTCTAGAGTACATCTGATAGGCCAAGGCAATATTACACAACAAGATTTGGGAATGACCATCAAACAAGATTCAAGGAAGAAAGGAACTGGCTACCAAGGATACAGAGAGAGAAGAAATCGGAAAGGTGGCTTGGCAGCTTGTAGCTACCAGGGGCAAGAGAACAAGGAAGCATTTGAAGGAAATATAGAAAAACGGGGTTGACAAAGAGAGAGTCGTGGACCATGAGGAATTCCAAACACCTAGACTTTGTCCTCAACAGAAAATGTATCTGAAGATCCAGCTAGTCAACACCCCCCACCAAGAGGTGTACAAAACACACCTGAGGATGCCTAGTTGGCCTAACCCTTAAAACAAAATTAACCATGCAAGGAAGACAGATGAGTGTTATTAGGGATTCTATATGGTAAGAATGTTCTTCAAGGAAGAGGTAGACAACAGGATGGTGTCCTGCTTCCTGGACCCAAGACACAAGACATAACTCTAAAATTCAATAGGCTTCTGAAGTTGGTGGACGAAAAAACCCTGGTGATAGTGCTCATTGGTTCTACCAACATGACTATATGGTATACCCTACCTCACAATTTAGAGGCAATATCATAAAAGAATGTCTTAAAGAAGATCTCCCAGGTGATCTTACAGAGCTTTCCTGTCCTGTAAGCAAAGGAAGACATAAAGCAGACAATTCCAGATGTGAACCACTAAGTAATTTTTGTAAAAGTGACAGTTCTATTTTAATGGCACATCAGTTCACTTTTTTTATGGAAACAGCCTCCATCTCAGTAGAAGGAGAGCCCATCATGAAAGGCTCAGGCTGCCCAAATAAGTCCATGTTATTAAACCAATGACAGAAGAGAGTGGAGAGAGGCAAAAAATGAGCCCTCACTTAGCACAAAATCAAAATGTTGAGAACAAATATAATCAAGAAACTAGAGGACATAAAGAGAATAAGTTATTTCATTGTCTATTCGCCAATGCTAGGAGCAGAGTTATAAACAAGAGGAATTGTAAATGCTCCCTTAGAGGCATACATTTGACCTAATTGGTGTTACTGAATCCTGATGTCAAGAGTTGCAGGACTGAAATGTTAAAAACAATGTTTACAACTTAGGTAGTCAAAAGGAGAGGGAGTATCACCAAATGTTAAAAATGGCATTACTTGTTTCCAAGTCATTGACAACTTGGAAGCAAATGAGGTTGATGCTAAAGTTCAAGATGTTTTACTGGCCATTGTCTGTGAAAGACCACCAAAACAGGGAAAGAACAGGACGACTGGCTCTTCGAGCACCTATTTATAATGTCCAAGAAAAAATAAAGCTGGGATTTCCCATCTGAGTGACACATCCTAGAGGTTTCAGATTGCCAGTACTAACCCCTCTGTGAATTTATAAAAATTATAGATGACAGTTTCCTTAGTGGTGCATCCAACAAGAGGGAGTCCTATATTAGACCTCCTTCACAGGTAAAGAAGAACTGATCACAGCACTAAGTTTAGAGGTAGGGTAGGTAGAAGGAATCATGACTTTATTACATTTGTTATATGTAAACAGAATAACGTCTAAACCATGACTATATATCCTTGGTGCCTGAAACGGTAAGTTCAAAAAATAATTGTGAGAGGTAAATAAGTAGGAGGATAGGTCACAGCTAGAGTACTGAAGCACACACTGTGATGACTGGGGATATTATGGGGCTAAATTGTGTCATAACAACAATGTGTAGCCCAGATGCAGCTTTTTCCATCCAAGCATCTCAAAGCACCTTATAGCAAAGCAGCAGCGCTGGACTTCAGGAGGGTGCATTTCAATGAGGTAAGGAGACTAGTCGGGGAGGCAGTGAGGTCCCAGAGGGGAAGGAAGTTGGGAGTCCAAGAAGAGTGGTTGTTCCTTAAGGAGACGATCCTCCAAGCCCAAAGTGTGACAATCCCCATGCAGATCAAGTGCTCAAAATCCCCCATGGCTCACCAAAAGCATCCACAAATGCCTGAAAGCCAAAAAGGAGGCGTACACCCAATGGAAGGGAGGGGCCATTGCCAAGGAGGATTATACCTCCAGGGCTCGAGATTGTAGGGGGGCTATTAGGAAGGCTAAGGCAGAGATGGAACTGGGACTAGCAACCTGGATCAAAGATAACAAGAAGTCCTTTTTTTAAATACATAGGGGGTAAAAAGGTGCCAAATAATGTGGGGCCTCTGCAGGACATGCTTGGTAACCTGGTGGTAGCACCAGATGACAAAACTAATCTCTTTAACAGATTCTTTGCTTCCATTTTTCCGAGCAGGGACCGGGGCATCTCCCCCAGTGGAATTCTGGATGGACCAAGGAGAGGCGCAGCCAGGTCAGTGATGACCTAGTCCGGGAACTTCTGGAGGGACTAGATGTGTTCAAATCAGCAGGTCCTGATGACCTCCACCCCAGAGTGCTTAGGGAACTGGCAGAGGTCATTGCAGGACCCCTGGCACAGCTTTACAAACACTCGTGGTAATCTGGTGAGGTGCATGAGGACTGGAAAAGGGCCAGTGCGGTCCCCATTTTCAAAAAAGGGAGGAAAGAGGACCCAGGAAACTATAGGCCCCTTAGTCTTACCTCAGTCCTGGGGAAGCTCTTTGAGAAAATTATCCAGGAGCACATCTGCAAGGGACCAGCAGAGGAGATTATGCTTGGAGGCAATCAACATGGGTTCATTAGAGGCAGGTCCTGTCAGACCAACCTGGTGGCCTTCTATGACCAGGTCACAAAAGCCCTGAATGCAGGTGTTGCAGTGGACATAGTCTTTCTGGACTTTAGGGAGGCCTTCAACACTGTCTTTCACCCCATCCTCATTAAAAAAATTAGGTGATTGTGGTGTTGATGCCTACACAGCCAGATGGGTTGCACATTGGCTGCAGGACCGCACCCAGAGAGTGGTGGTGGATGGGTCATTTTCAACCTGGAGGGATGTGGGGGTGAAAAGCACCTTGTTCAAGTTCACAGATGACACTAAGATGTGGGGAGAAGTGAGCACGCTAGAAGAGAGGGACAGGCTACACCTAAATCTGGACTGGTTACAGAGGTGATTGGATGAGAACAGGATGGGTTTCAATACAGCCAAGTGCAAGGTGCTGCACCTGGGGAGGAAGAACCAGCACCATTCCTACAGGCTGGAGAACTCCCTTCTCATCAGTGCAGAGGCAGAAAAGGATCTTGGAGTCACTATTGATTCCAAGATGAACATGGGCCGCCAATGTGGGGACGTGGTCAGGAAGGCCAACCGCACCTTGTCATGCATCCATAGATGCATCACGAGCAGGGCCAAGGAGGTGATCCTCTCCCTCTATATGACATTGGTCAGGCTGCAGTTGGAGTACAGGAAGGATGTGGAAAGCACGGAGAAGGTCCAGAAGAGGGCCACTCGCAAGATTAGGGGGCAGCAGGGCAGGCCCTGCGAGGAGAGGCTATGGGACCTGAACCTGTTCAGCCTCCACAAGAGAAGGCTGAGGGGGGATCTGGTGGCCACCTATAAACTTGCCAAAAGGGACCAGCAGGCAATGGGAAAGTCCCTGTTCCCCCGAGCACTACTGGGGCTAACAAGGAACAACGGCCATAAGTTGACCGAGAGTAGATTCAGGCTACTCATCAGGAGGTGCTACTTCACAGTCAGGGTGGCTAGGAGCTGGAACCAACTTCCAAGGGAAGTGGTGCTTGCCCCTACCCTGGGGGTCTTCAAAAGGAGGCTAGACAACCACTTAGCTGGCGTCATTTGACCCCAGCATCCTTTTCTGCCCATGGCAGGGGTCCGGACTAGATGATCTGCTTAGGTCCCTTCTGACCCTACCAACTATGAAATTATGAAAGTATGATATTTAGGGCTAAAGCCTCAACACATAGAATGAAACAGTGCCATTTTGCATCAGCAGAAGATCTGGCCCTACTTTTTGCAGCACCCCTGTGCTGGTTTATCAGGTGGGAGGCCAGATTTTACAGTACAATTCATTCATGTTATGCCACTCTGGTGGTACAAACAGGACAGAATGTGGCCATAAATGGAAAATTTTGTCTCTTCTGAAAGCATTCTCATCCACATAGATCTAGAAGATGGGGCTCCAACATCAGCTATTCAAAGCTGCCCTGGCAATGGGGGGTATCCTGTGGGAGGATGGGACATAGTGTGAGTGAGCAAGAAGTAGGCCATATATATGGATCCTGAGGCTGGCTAGAACTCTTGTACTGCTCTGATTGTCACTCAGGCTAGGCTGAATCCATAGCAAGAAATTGCAATTGCTTTCCTCCTGGCCCTGACATTTGAGACAGGGGAGAATGGAGCTCAAAAGAATGAAGGCAAAGAGTGATTAAGTGACTCACCATGTCAGAAGAGTCAGTGACAGAGCTGCAGAGAACTGATGTATTTAGATAGTTCATTCCTTGCCATTGACCATTACACCATGACCTCTCTCCACCTTCCCTGGTCAAGTCAGAGATAGGCTAACCAGCAAAAAGAGGCCAGAACCAGGCCCTGACCTCAGAGCACCATGGTTCCATCATGTGTCCCAACATGACATGCACAGCTTGTCTATATAGTGATGGTATATCTGGACACTGGATGGCCTGACTTCACTCCTGTCATGCCCAAACCACCGAAATCCACAGACTTGCTCCAGAGCTGGAGGTTCAACAGTGAGGCTGCTCTGGTCTCATCCTTAGGACCCACTTTCAGGCCCACTGGAGAGCAAGACCTTAACAGGAAATGGTAGGCACGAGTCTGGAACAGCCTCACCAGCTAACTTCCATCTCTAGATAATGCCCATGGATTCAAGTGAGTAGGACATGCCCAGGCCCTCCCATGCTAAGACACACCATGGCTGTAGCATAGATTAGTCCACAGTATCTTAGTCTGTCCATGTACATACCCTTCATAACTGTCTGCAGGACCACATTTTGTTAGCTTTCTAATAAAATATTCCTTGTAGGACTGCCCTGAAACCTGCACAGAGACTGATTCCTGTAGTTTAACCAGCTGTCAAAATCATTAAATAGGATTTGGCACCTGTGACCCACTTTCTTTATCACCTTCAACAGGTTGGGAGTAAACAGTTTGCTGCAGGCAAATGGCTTCGGATGAGTTGTAAGACAGGAATGAAGAAAGGAAATTGTTAAAAGAGGTTAAGCATCAAGTATCTATTTCTGTGGTTAAACCAAAGCTGGCACTCAAAGGCACATGCATGTGAGAAGTACTTCTTTAGCACAGTGAATGGAAAAACAAATGTACTGGCTAAATTCCTTGTATAGGTGGAAAGCAGCCTGCATGCTTCAGAGACCTGATAGTATATGTTGCTATGAGACCCATCTTTGTTTCATAAATGAAAGTTGTGTCACAAATCAAACACAGTGCCAGCCCCTTGGCATGCACTTGTACCTCTCATGGTAGGATAAAAGTGGGTATAAAATGGTGTCATGGTGGTCAGAATCAATTTTGGTGCCCATATGAGTGAGTCCATAGGCGGCAAGACAAAACAAAAGCATCTGGCCCTGTTCCCCAATGCCTTCACTTCACTGCAAGCACCTCAGTGTTTAAAATCATTGGTCAAGTCAAATATCACGATAAAAAGAGATACTTTTCTTAATTAAGAAATGTAGGGCTCTCCATTTTTTTCTGATGTTTCAGCTTATGTTAAGGCATACTTGCCTCATATTTTCAAACTTTTTCTGCAACTTTGAAGGCCAGAAGCTCCTTTTATTAAAAATAGTGGGAAACACAGACGTTTTCAGAATCACTTGACTCCAGGAGCTGGAGCTTTAAGACAGATAGTAAGTACTGCAAAACTTAGAGTGAAACTGTGAGATTTGATAGCAGGCATGTAGTACCGTCAATGTGGACACGGAGCTATGGAGTATTCCTTAACTAGACATAGACTGAGAGGATGGCAGATCTGGTGATCTTGCTTGCTGCCTGTGTAGAAAGAAGTGTTCACCCAAACACAGATTCAGAAAAGGCTTTGATTTCAGGTTAACCAACCTGAGCTTAAAAGTGGCAAAATGTACCATAGATATTTTCCAAACTATTATGTGGATGCTACAGTTCGGTCATATACATTTTACACATCTATGCTTGCTGTATAGTTGGTTGACTAGTTTTTCATGATTAGAAAAACACAGACTTGCTAAACTACAAAATGCAGTGATCAGGGCTCTGATAATCAGCATGCTGAAGGCAGTATGCAAGGCTAAAAATACAGAGTAGAAACAATTATCTCAGCAAAGCAACTACCAATAGCTGAACAAATTAAACAGACACAATATGAACGTCAATTTTTCAACCCTGGTTTGAGCTGTGGCAGCAATTAGAATGGCTAGCACAAGGTTTATGCTATCTTGATTCTAGCAAGCACATTTTTAATCAAAACAGGTTAGAAAAGTCCACTTGGCTCCAGCTCCTCTGTAGTATTGGACAAACTGATTTTTTAATTTGCAAAACATAAAATTAAGATATTGTACTAGCTTAGGGCCATATCCAGATTGTTTTTGTGGATGCCTAAAAGAAGACATTGGCAGAATTTAGGTACCTAAGTTATAAAACGTGATCCAGACGAACTCTGCTCCAGCAGCTGCAAAATGACATCAGCATCTAAATCATGAGATGCCTCCATTTGGGCTTGAAAGGATCTCTGCATACCTAGACTGAGGTTTCTGTGGTCCCAGAGCTGTGGCAATAAACCCTGATGCCACTCCTCTGCTGCCAAATTTCCAGACCTGGGGGGAACCCTGCTAGCCAGATAACAGGGTTACACAGACTAGATTCAGCCTGTGAGCCATAGGTTGAGCAGCACTGGCCTAGTGGATAGATCATTTGCTCTGGAAGTAAGAGAGCTGCATTATATACTTTCCTAAAACTAATGGAGTTCAAACACATCTCTTCCACTTCTTGGGACAATGCCTTCCCATTAGGCTATAGAATAGGGTGGTCTGAAGGCACCTCTATCTCTCAGTTGAAGGTGGGCCACTGGGCAGATAGGCCTGTTTGTCCTATTAAAGGCATGGGCCAAGCTCACCACATAACACAGTAGCCTGTGTAACTAATTGGGGGTGGGGGCTAGTAAGGACAAGGACAACTAAATACTGGGGACAAAAAGTAACAAAAGGATGTGCAGATGGGTCAGAGGTCCAAAAAAGAGTACCCTCAGGGGACACCGAGCAGAGCACCCTAGACAGCGCCCACCAACTCTCAAAGGCATCTAGAGAGCCGGCAGCTACTGCCCAGCCAAGCTCCGCTCGGAGATGGGAACGGAGGAAGCCCAGGAATATGGCCCACCGGTCCCTGGGGACCCTCCCTGATAAGATAGATGGCCAGCTTGGCCACAGCCAGGTGGAGGTTGACCAGGTGGTCCTGGGACTTGCGGGGGCCACAGAAGGGGTGTGAGAAAATAAATAAGTCTGGGCAGAAATGCAGCCAGCAGCTCAGTAGGAGGTTCTGGAGGAGGAGGTGCAGGGGCTGCACCATGGTGCACTTGAGGAACATGTGCCCCAGGGTCTCCCTCTGCCACAGAATGGGCACGTGTCCGGGGCAGGCACGCACCGGGCAGATAGGAACGCGAGTGGCACAGATGAGAGAGAGAGCAACCAAAAGAGAGCCTGACTCTGCAAGGTTCAGTGATGACAGAGAGTCCTGGGGTCTCGTCTCCGCTCCCAGTGTTATTTCTGTTCTTTAACCAGTGACTATGAACCAGTACCAGGTACCAGTACCTTATAAACACTCCTAAAAGTTGCCCAACATAACTTTTTCGGTATCTCAGTCTGTGCTGCTTTTCAGGACTTTTCAGAGCTCAGAGGAGGTGCTGGTAGCCTCATGAAGAAGTGGTGAATTGGCCTTTTCCGGTTGTATGAAAATGTGTTTAGCCTAGTAGGGCTAGCCCAGTTTAGCCCTCAAATCATTGAATATTAAATCTGTGTCTGGTGTAGGACCAACTGCTGTCTATTGTACTCTTCAGCTCAGTCTAATTATACAGGGAAGGTAGAGAAGGAATATTGCATTGGGGGAGGAAGGGAAGCAGTGTTGTGGCAGGTTGATTTAATTTAAAAGGATGGCAGATGCTGGCAGCTGTTTAGAGGTTTTGGAGTATTAGAAGCAGATTGAGGGGATGAATTAGTGGTCTGAGGGCAACAGAGGCAGTCAAAGGTGCACAATCAGTTTGTCAGTATCATGGCTGGGTATTGTGCATGTGTGTGTATGCCTGCGTGTGTGTGGGAGTATATGCCTATTATAATATACTTTTCTTTGGTGGTTAAAAGGATCATTGCCATATAGTGAAATATTTCATAATTTTTTATGGTCTGTTTATCCTTGGATTGGCTTACATATTGAAATGTAGCAGTAAATGCAGTATAATAGTTTGCAGACCTCTGTAAAAAACCACTATCAATGTTTCAGCAATGTACTATACATGCTTCAGAGAACTGCAGTGTCAGCAGGTTATAAGCTGGGCATGCATCCATGTTTTCCTTACTTTTAAAAGAGTCGTTGACCTAACAGAGGCCCGTATCAAAATGGGATGAACAAAAACAAGACTAGACACTGCAGTATTTGGTGAAACTTCTTTCATAGGGTAGAAAGAGTTACTGTGTATCTATTTGTGGTCATCAGAATGCTGATTGTGCACTTGTATATTCAGCAGTAATTAAAATACTCAAGGCACAATCAGCCATCACCCAGTTTAAGAGCAATACTGCATGCCAGAAGGAACTGAGAAAGAACTGTGAAGCTGCAACAGCTCCCCCCTCCCCTGTCTGTATTGTTTTTCTATTTTATTTTACTTCCTCATCTCACTGTTCCATCATCTTGCTGTGCTGTGGTAGGGGAGATTGGGCTAGGCATTAAGTTTTGGGTGTGTGTGAAAAAGTTTGCTTCCAGAAGAGAAAGACTGGCAGTGGGAATAAAGAAACAGATACAAGTAGAGCAACAAAGAGACTGAGAATTACAGGTAGACTTTGGAGGGATGGATGGAGACCTACCTCCAAGCGTCAAGAGTTTGGCTGCTCAGTAAAATTTCAGATGAATATTATTTGTTAAGAAGAGGCATTCTGTTCACCATGGAATCAAATCAGTGGCAGCAAAGGCTCATTTGGAGTATGTTTACAATATGCTGGCTCCACACATGCCATATGATTGGGAAAAAGCCACAGTCACTTTTTTGGCATGTGCCCCAGGCACTGAGAAGAGTGGTGCTGGGTGCTCTCATCACTGTTCTAATAGCAGCTATCTGAGGTTTGCTTGATAAGTGGGAGAGGGAGTGGGAGGCAGAGTGGGAGCAAGTGAGCAGAGCTTGTATTCATGGCAACACTCCCGGGTGCGGGCCACCATAGCATAGACCTGGTCCTTGGGATTCTTTTTCTCCAGTTCAGTGGACTTTGTATCACGTCCTCCATGCCTAAGGGAAAGTCCTTTAATATATTGTAGAAGTTGTAATTGTGATAGTGATGCAACAAAAACTGATTTTGCAAAAATGTGTGCTGAGCCTGGTATCTGCATTAACACCAGAGAAGGGATGTAGAACTTGTTTGGTCATGAACTTTATTTTGATTCACTGCTATGCTAGGGTGGCCTGGCTCACAATACTGAACACACCTTAGCTTATCCATAAAGTGGCCTGGATTTTTTTTTGAATTTATGGCTGATGGCCTTTTAAAATTCTGACAATTTATGAATCACCAGGGACAGGAACTAGAATGCTACGCCCTCAGGAACGCCAGCATTCAGAATGGGCAATGTCACTTGTTCTAGCTACCTCTCGGGAGCCAAGAGGCATCAAATCTTAGAACAGGGGTGGGCAACATGTGACCCACGGGCCGAATGCGGCCCGCCAGGCCATTCTATCTGGCCTGCAGAGCCCCTAAAAATTTTAGAAAGTTAATATTTATCTGCCCCTGGCTGCCTATCATGCAGCCCTAGATGCCTTGCCAAAACTCAGTAAGTGGCCCTCCACCCAAAATAGTTGCCCGCCCCTGCCTCAGAATCTCCTCCTTCTGAGTCCCACATATTTCAACTACAACTTTATTTAAGTGTTTGCTCTCTTAAAGAACAGCATCCAGGACCACACATACAGGGCATACAGGGTTAGTATTTAAGGTCAGGTATTTTCTTGTTGCAGGGAGCAAACATATCCATCCCAGCACGTGCTTGCACAGCATCCTGGCCTGTGACCTACCCAATCCATAACTGATGCTGAGTCTGACAAGTTCTCTAGGTGCCTACACAAATTTAAAAACACATGTAATCATATAAAACCTCCACTTAAAGCAACTACCTTCAGTGTTCCTATCTATCTGAAGAGCAGCCCTCCAACTTTGCACCTTATCCCATACTGTGAGTTAGCTCCTATGTTCCAGCTACCACACAATTATCCAATAAGCTCCAGTATTTCTGTCTCTGTTTTGATGACCAACACATACTGTTCTCTGCAGTTTTCAAAGAGAATGAGCACCTCCAATTCCCATTGACTAGAAATTTCCCAGCATTGATGGCCAGATACTGTTGCACTGCTAAGATCATAACTCTTTGGACCCCTCCTATCACTCCTTGTTCCAAATGTCAATTTATAACCAAAGCCAATGGGAATTTGATTACTAATTTCCATAGGAGAGAGGCCCAGATACTAATGGAAAGAAAACTAAAATTCAGCAAGCGTGTTGGGGTAAAATAAAAATAAACTGGCAATAAATAATGCAGAGGGGTTGGAGATTTTTTGGTCTGCCATCTCCCATGTAAGGAAGCCAGAGCTATGAAGTGCTTCTATTTGTGCCCTGTTATTTACCTGAAAATGAAAACCTGAGGCTAAATGTTATGTCAGTAGTATTCAGATCTAGAGCTATAAAAATGAAAAAGGAAAGGAACTCTTCTAGAAAAGAATAGAGAGACTCTAACATAATTTCCTTTTGCAGATAGCTATTTGCTCTCTAGTGAATTATCCTTTTCAGCTGTTCTCAAGAGAGTTATGGTAAAGCCAACTGGCAGGTTGCATGTTCCACATATGAATTGGCAGTGGATCATGTACAGTTTTGTACAATATATCAGACACCTGTGTTTTAGATTTCCTAGATATATAGGTGTTGGATGGCTGGGCAAAGGAATGTCTGGAGGAAGGGATGAAGACTGAACTGGATAACTCAAAGTGATTTAATTTAGGCAAGACTGGAGCGATCTGGGCTGGTGCAGGCACTAAGATGCACAGTTGACAGCTGAAAGGTTGCAAATTTGAGGCCGCAGCAGAAGTGTTCACAGTGTGTCTGTGGCCTGTTAGATTCACATGAAACTGCAAATTCTGCTAAAAACCTTGTCACAAGGACATGAAGGAAGGCAAGACTGGAAAGCCCTGTGCTTAAGACTTTCTTTCAAAGAGTGGCTGTCATTTAGTAGATGTTGATATAATGGGATCTTACCCACTTTTGAGAGCCTCACGCACTGCTGCAATATACATGACAAATAAGAAACAAAGAATATGCTGGTGACATAGTAATGAAACAGCAACCCAAAATTGTTGTGGAGAATACCTAGTTCTTACATAGCAGAGTTTATTAGCAAATTTCAGAGAGCTCTAAAAAGAGGTTAGGATCATTGTCTTCAGTTATAATTTAGGAAGCAGGCACGGAGACGGTATGACTTGCCCAAAGTCACCCAGTGGGTGAGAAAGCCAGAAGAAAATGAACCCTTCCACCAGGGGGTAGTGGCAGCAGAAAGGGACAGGTCTAATCTGTCCAAGTCTCCTTTTCTACAACAAAACTGTGGCTCAGGCCCCAATCCTGAGCCATGCTCCTGTTCCTACTGTTGGGAAATTAAAATACAACTTTCCTAGTCACCTACTTCCCACAGGGCAAGCAGCAAATTTCATCCCTTTAAGCCTCCTAGCTCTTGGAGCTATATGCTCAAAGTCTGTCTTGGAAGAAACAATTCCCACTACTTGGAGGGGTTCAAAATTAACTAGAACTACGCAAGAAATCAAAAGTGCTATTGTATGCTGCTCAATGACAGTCACAGAAAAGCAGTGAAGATGATCAGCTACATAGAGAGAGATATGTAGGGATAAAGAATCATGCTATAAATATCATGCTATTATATAAAGCAATGGACTAGTCTTCAATCCTAACTCAGTTCTTTTCTTCTTTTTTTTTTTAACTATTCTTTCAAAACTGATATAGCAGAAAAGGGCAACAAAGAATTGAAGGTAAAGGAAGACTTTCATATAAGAAGAGATTAAAAATGTAAGACATATTTACTGCCAAGAAAAGGTGAGCCAAAGGAGATATGGTAGATGATGAAAGGAATAAAAAAAGTTTATTTCCACAATACAAAGGGAAGACTATGAAATTAAAAGTGATATATTTAAACGTATAAATGATCTTTTATTGCATAGTACAGAATCAGTCTGTGGAAATCCTTGCCATAAGAAAACTGAGCAAACAAGTTTAGTAGGGTTTAAAAGCGAATGTGATAATTGTATTAATAAGAATATTTTTGTGATATCGCTAGCTAGGGCAAATATGGATGCAGCTAATACCAGCTTTCAGGACACAGTTTCATAGTTTCATAGTTTGTAGGGTCGGAAGGGACCTGAGCAGATCATCTAGTCTGACCCCCTGCCATGGCAGGAAAGAATACTGGGGTCAAATGACCCCAGCAAGATGTCATCTTTAACCAGTTTCAGCAGAGGTAGGTAGGAAATGATTTTCTTGTCTGTGAAAATGTGAGGGCTTTTTGCCCCAAACTGAGAAGAAAACTCAAAATTTCAAAAATTTTGAAGATCAAAATTACACATATATATTTCATACATATAATCTTATATATGTATAATTTTGGTCTGAAAAATGTTGGTGATTTTATAGCTATATATTTTAATTTTAATAAGTTTTGATTATATTGCTCAGCTTTTTACTATTTTGATTTTTATTCTAATTTCAGATAAAAAAACTCATTCCAAATGCAAAAAACATAATTTTTCCATAATGCTAAAATTACCATTTTAAAACTTTTTTCAGCACTTTTAATCAAGATCAGCTCTTTCCTGTCAAAAGATTGTTTTGGCAATTCAGCATTTTCCAAAGGAAAAAAATCAGTTTATTGAAAACTCTCATCCGACTTCAATTTCAGGCACAAAGGAAACTTCCCCCACTCTATCAGAATTGTACAGTATGATGATCTTACACTATCCTTAAAGCAACTGGCACCAGGCTTTCTTGGGAGGATGATACTGGGCTACTTGGATCCTTGGGGTGACTCAGTATGGTAACGGCCATTTTTATTGAGAAGGAGTTAGACCCCTATACATTATATAGTCCCCAGATGCACAGAAATGGTTAAGTGTGTTAGTCTGAAATCAGGCAAAAGGTAGGGTAGAGTAACTCCTTAGAGAATAATTGGTGCAGAAACACATGAACTTTTGTAGGCAATACCCTACTTCAGATGTTAGGTTACTGCGTACAAAAGCTCATACTTCTCTAAACCAGTTGATCCCTGTCCTACCTGCCCCTGTTACTCAAATGTGGCTGTACAGTAGGTAAAAGGGGCATTTTGGTATTAAAAGCATGAAAATAAAATCAGGGATGACATTCTGGCCCTTTTGAAGTCAAAAGGAGTTCTGTTATTGACTCCCATGGGGCTGAGATTTCACCCTCTGAGGCAAAACCAGCAGAAATTTTGTCCATTCTGGCTAAGTTGGGTTTACCCAGGCCTAGACGCAGGATATAGAATCAAAGCTACTGAAACTGGAGAAGGTGCTAGGAATTGAGCCTCTGTAGCTGCGCTTCAAGCCATTCTCTTCACAGTGTCTGCAGTAAAGGAAGGAGGGAGGAATTAGGGAACTGCTTGATCATGCCTAGCTTATTTTGTTTTCACTCTGATGCAGTGAGAGTATCTTGCTCCTGTTTAGTAAAATTCACTCCTTTGCATGTGGGCCCTACCTCATGGAAGGCTTGCCCTCCTCTCCTACACACCCCTCACCCTTGCCAAACTGGATGAACTGGATACCTTCCCAAGATACACCCCAATACTTAAAAGCAGAATTGCTGACCTCATGTAATTCAGTGTTTAATTTAGCTCCCAGTAACTAAAATGACACAAACTTGCATAGACACCAATGATTAGGACCTTGACAAACTTCTTATTTAAATTATACCCAAGTCTGAAATGGAAGATATATGCAACTTGACTATATGCAGTGATATTAGACAGAGATTTCTAACATGAGGAGTTAGCAATGGAACCCACTGGAGAAAGTCTAAAATCATGGGTCAGTTTACTTTCCTCATCCTTGCTAAATTGTTTGTTTGGCCCTACCCTCAGCCCTCTTGCACAACAGAACAACATTGATCTAAGTCCCTTATATATTCATGGTGCCTATAACAAGGACATGCTTAGGGATACCATGGCACCCCCTTGAAGGTCACCTAAGTCCTGGTCAACCTTTGCTCCTGTCTCTCAGGGTCTGTCCTGGTGTCTCACCTGCCATGCCTTTAACATTGCTGATGGAGAGCCTGCCCCTGGAAGCTGGTGATCTCTAGATGCTGCTCTTAGTCCTTTCTTCTATTGCCCTAAAGTCTCTGTCTCTCTGCCTGAACCAATCCTGGGCCCCCCATATCCCAATCCTTGTCCAGGCTTCAGCCTGTTTGGCCTTAGCCCTTTTTGCCTCTAGTTGAGGCCCCTGGCCCAGGCCCACTGGTTTGGGCCTTGGCTCTTTGGGCCTTAGCCTTGCAGTGGAGGGTACCTACCTGGTACCCTGCTCATGGCCTCTTTCACTCCTACAGTCTCTCCCAGTCCTTCAGTTATTCCGCAAACATAAGCAAACAAACACCAATACAACTGAAATACACGCAAACTGCTTTCACAAAGCTCATCCCCCTGCTGTCCATCACTATCCTCCCACAAACAAAAGCTCCCAGGGCTAGGCTCACTCTCACCCTTGTGGGTAGGGTGGGTATACCTGGGCACCGCTTCCCGTAGTCAGCCTCCCTATGGCAGCTCCTCTCCCTGCAGCCTGCAGGGCCTGACTGCCCACTGTGGCTCAGACCCTGGGCTTATATACCTGGGAGCCCCACCCCCTTTCTGTCCTGTGCCTTCTCCAGCCATGCACAGGGGCTTTATTCTCTTCATTAGGGGGAAGCCTGTACTCTTGCCGCTGTGACCCCACACAGCCATCTTAGGCTGCTGCATCCTCTTAAAGTGACATAAGCCCCCTGACTCCCTGTTACAGAGCCCTTCTTCCTGGACAGGCTGCTTCAATCCCCGATCCCATCTCAAATGCTTTTCTTTTTAATGTCATCTGCCCAGTCTCCCACCTTCATGCGGACTGCATTGGCACATGCCCCGATGCACTAATTTTCCTCCCCCTCCTTTGTGTCTGAGTAACAGAGTTTGGGTCCCCTGCTGCAGAGTGGGAGGGTTCTTTTGGATAAAGATGATTGGTGAGTCAGAGGGAGGAATGAGGGAACTACTGGCAGGGGAAGGAGGAAAGGTGATTAGATGGTTAAAAGCAAAGGACAATATTGGACTAGGCATTGGAGGACATTGGCACATTTGGCACATTTTGCTTATCTCTAGGCAGATCTGGGTACTCGCACCCCCATTTGGTTCATGCTTCACCCAGGGTTTAAAACAAGCTGTGACAATAGCATTTCTAGTCAGCAGCACTGTGGGAGCCACTTGACTTCATGGCTCATTGTGATCTACCTGATCCCTTCTAAACACTTTATTCCATGGGAGTTAACAACCCTCTCTTCTTTTTAATGGTCTTGATGTTCCACCACTGAAGTTATCCTTTGTTTTGTAGTTTCGCTGTCCGTTATGTGCTGCTGGTAATGAAGCTCCTATTTCATAGCTCTGCAGATGTTTTTAACTCATTCCAATGATGTTACATTTGTTTTTGCTTCAATCCTAAACTGAATAATAAATCCCTAGGGTCCTAGCATATAAGCAAACTTCTGGTTTATTTTTAACTGGAAAAATTGTGTGTTGTTTTGCACCCCACCATCTGCACCCCCTTTTCAAAACTCTAGATCTGGCCATGGTTCTACGTCATTTGGGAGCTTACTCATTCTAGTCCAAGAAGAGGCATAGCCATTTTGGCATCCTGAGCAGAGATGCTGGAGGATACGGGGTGGTACTGAGTGCTGGTGGGTCTTCCCTAATCCCAGAGACTCAAAGACCCTGGCTGCTGCTGCTACTGCTACTGTGCAGCCTCCCTGTACACTAGTGGCTGCTGCTGACACAATGGGGCCACTGTTCTGGTGCCTCCACCCCACATGGCTATCCCTAGTTATGCTACTGAGCCCAAGTAGGGAGTTCTCTTCTTCTGTCTGAAGAAGAGGCACTCTGAAGCAATAGGTTCCTTCCTCACAGGAAAACAACTGGCAGCACAGACAGCAAGGCATTCATTCCTCCCAGTAGCCATTGGTTATTCTCAGGGGTGGGCAAAATGCAGCCCATGGGCTGGATGTGACCCACCAAGCCATTCTATCTGGCCCATGGGGCCCCTAAAAAATTTAGAAAATTAATATTTATCTGTCCCTGGCTGCCTGTCATGCAGCCCTTGATGGCTTGCCAAAACTCAGTAAGCGGCCCTCTGCCCAAAATAATTGCCCGCCTCTGGGTTATTGAGACCTGAGCTTTGCAGTTTAAATCAAGAGCAGTCTCAGGAATGTCTGTGCGCCTGCACTTAATAGGCAATATTTTATATTATATAATACTTTCTGTATTTTATAGTCTATTTAATATCGTTGCACCCTATTATATTATATTTAGTATCATTTACACCCAATTATATTATATTATATTATATTATATTATATTATATTATATTATATTATATTATGTAAAATATTGCCAATCAGAGATAATGGTAGCTGATGAAAAAGAGCCATATATATCCAAATACACATTCATGATATTTATTTAGGTTGGTGTAGCTGGGAGTCTCATGTAGTGTTTATTTCTAAGACAGTTTGGAATTGCTGCTTAGATAACCTTACTTGAGATAAATTCCCTACCGAAGCCGGCCATAGGGGTGGGTGATGTGGACGACCCCCAAGGCACTGTGGTTAGGGGTGTGCCAAACACACACAAACACACGTGCACAAACGTATGTGAGCAGTCTGCACTCATAGTGTGTGTATGCATGTGCATGTGGAAACTGCTGAGGATCAGCCCCCACTGGAATGTGGTCAGCCGCAGCAGCGGGCAGTGTGGTCGTGCGGTGCTGCTGCAGCCACCTCAGCTGCACGTCCTCCCTTAGTGTCACTGCAGGCCAGCCAATGCAAGTGTGCTTGCCTCCCAGACCAGACTAGATGAGCTGAGCTGCGCCACACCGCCAGATCAACACAGGCAGCCGGGCATGTCCTGTGTGAGCAGTGGCTACCAGTGCCATCCGTATGCATACCCCTGAGCATTCATTCCTACCAGGACAGAATGGCCTTGTGCTCCAGCAGGCAGAGCCCACCCGCAGTCAACTGGAGCAGGGGCTGTGCACGCAGGCTGCCTGCCCACAAAGCCCCACGTTCCTGAATACGCATTGTGCACATCCATTGTGCACCGTATGCACACATACCCGCATACCTCTCTCACATACAGAAATAAACCCTCTGATGCATGTATGGGTGCACACAAGTACACATGCATGCAAACACACTTTCAGTCTCCTTCTGCAGTCAGTCTCACACCCTGCTACACAACCATGCAGGGCCCAAGCATCAGTTGTTTGGGGCCAGCACAAACTTGTAAGGCAGGCCCCGTCCCACCCGCCCACATACAGAAAAACTCATGAATCATGAAAGAACATTTTCTATTTTAATTCTGAAATTATATTCTACATTGCTGACTATTTTGTAACTTTTCGGTTTTTGGTCCTGCTAATGGTATTATCCAGTCGATGTTTTGATTTTTTTGTTCTAATGGAACAACATGACTGCAACCATTTTATAAACAGACCAATTCACTTTAAAGCTTTATTTATCTGGCCTTTTTCATTGCAAATTCATGAATTATCTCCCCAAAGTCAATTTCTCTTGCAAGTTCACACTCGATAGACAAAATAGCAAGGTGGTTTAACCGTTCTTGTCCCATAGTAGGACGCCTGCAGTTTTTGATGAGTGCTAGCTTGCTGAAACTTCTTTCAGCTTCTGCTACAATCACTGGCAGCATACAAAAGATCTGTATAACTATGCACACTTCACTGAAAATTAGATGTTTTTTGTAAATCTCAATAAGATAAGTGGGGGTAGCTCATACTCTTTTCCAAAAGTAAATCTGAAGATTTTTTTCACATGCAATATTTCGCAAGGAAAATTCTCAGAAAGATCTGTGGGATACCTGTGAAGTAGACATTTAGAAGCTTTGTCCAGTTCCTCATGCGCTGGTGTCAAGTATTTTAGGACTGAATGGAATGTAAAACAAAGTTATCGGTTGCTTTGAATCTGCGCTGTGTTCCACAGATAATGTGATCCAAAGATGCATCAGAAACGTTCCTTCTGAATAAAGATTTTGGATCATTTTCAGAGATGATAGAACATGATTCCTCAGCTGTGTCATCATCAAATTTTTTTCCGCTTCTTGCCTCTCTTCTTCAGTAATTGTGGCAAAGTTCCCATGTCTTCTGCTACAAGACGTGCTTCCTGTAGAATTTTGGGCCACTGATCTCTAAGTTGTTTTACTTCTTCAATAATATCAGCAATGAGAGCTGCCTCTGATTCAAGAGAGATTCCCCTGGCTTGCAAAATCTTGTTTCTGTCATCAATACTTGAAAGAACCTTGTACCAGAAACTACCCAACAAAAAGCATGAAAATGAACTGAAGTACCCTTTCACTGCTTCCAGTTGTGACTGAGCGTTGTGTCTCAAAGTTAATTCAAAAGCACATTGCAGTGCTTCCAGAATACCTAGAAGATGCCTTGTGAGTGCACAGATAACATCACCACATGCACTGCAGCATATCTGACAGAGAGTGGAGTGAGCAGTGTATCTTATCTGTTATAATCATCCACCTCACAAGGCTAGCACTGAAAAACACAAAAAGTTGCTGCACACGACCAAAAAATGTTTATGTTTCAGTACATGCTGCTGCAGCAGTAAGTCCTACAAGATTTAGTGAATGGGAAGCACAAGGAGAATACACAGCAAGTTCATTTTTGGACATAATGCAGGCCTAAATGCCTTTTATTTTCCCTGACATATTAGAGCCATTATCAACACCTTGACTTCTACAGTCATCAAGAGGAATGTTATGACACTTCAAGCTGGCAATTAGCATTTCAGCTATCTGTTCTCCATTTTTTTAAATCAAAACTCAAAAAAACCTTTCTTTAATGTTAAATGTACCAGTATCTTTGTTGTGAATTACAAATCGGAGTATCAGCATATGTTGTTCTTGGTGACAGACATCAGGAGTAGCATCACAAATGATAGAATAATAAATGGCTTTTTCTCTCTCTGCAAGGATGGCCTCCTACATACTCTTACCAAATAATTCAATAAACTCATTTTGACTCTCCCATAAGAGATAATGAGCCTATCCTTGCATCGTTTTGCCCTCTGTTTGCTTCTGTTTGACTTTGGCCAAATGGTCATGAGTGATGCTGTCATAATGAGCTATTAACTCAAGAGTTCCAAGAAAGCTGCCATTGTGTGCATCACCTTTCAGATTATCATCTCCTTGGGATGTTAAACCTCTTGAAGCAAGATATAAGGTAACATCCAACAAACTGTCCAATATTTCTTTCCATCATGTTTCTTCTGTTAATATTTGGTTTTGAACCTCACTGTCCACTCCATGTCCACCTGACAGTGACTACTTCCACTGGCAGTAGTACATTTTATGTGCTAAGCTCTTTTCATGTTCAGTAAGTTCATTATGTAGCTTTTGCCATTTTTTCACATTTGGTGAATACCCTTCACTTTTTGCCAGCATACTGCATTGTTTTTGTCTCCCTTCAGAAAGTATCCAACATGGAAAACAATACAGCGCAGGATTGTTTCTCCAAACGAGCCAGTCTCTTGGTAGCTGTTCTCCATTGGAAGTCTGACATTTGAGAAAAAATTCAGGAAACATATACCCACCACCATCTTTTGGAATTGACTTTGCTAGCTTCCAAATTTCTTCCAAAGTCAGGACACCAGCTAGAACAGTTTTTTGGCTGACAGAATCTGTTATCAGTTTAGGCCACAAGCCTGGGTCTTTGAAAAAGCATGAATCCGATATTGTTGTACTACTCTCTCCTGTTTTTTGAAAGCCTTCTTCTGAACATAGAGGTGCTAATGGTGATATTACCTATCTTTGGAAAGCATTAGATTGGAATCACATGATGCATCTGGCAGCTTTTCTTCATCATCAGTTGCCACAGACACAGTCTGTATATTAAAATCATTTCCATCTTGCTTTTGTTCATCTACTTCCCTAGTTAGTGCATTGGTCGAGCTAGACTGCAGAAAGGCCTGTCTGTTTTGAAAACCTGGAGGATTGATTGGTGTCCTTTCGCTTCTTTTAGTTCCTCTCCTTATGTTTCTGGCTGCCTGATTTGTATTTATAGCTAGACATGGTGCATGTGTGTATGAGAGACAGAGAAAGAGAAAGAAGTGTCCTTTGCTTCCAGGCACTAATCCTATCCCTGTTTCAGTTCTTCTCTGTGCAGTATTGAGACCACCAGGCCTAAGTCACTTTCGGGCCTGTAAATCCAACCAGCAACACTATGGCTTCCACTGTCCCTGGAATCAGTGTCCCTGGTTATATGGTGCTTTGTCCCTCCCCTCTCCATCTATATGCACAAGGGACTCTGGGGCTTGTAATGCTTGAGAAAGCGTGTCACATAGGGAAGCATAAATACCTCTGGCTCTCAAAGCAGAAGTCCTAGAATGAACTGCACATGCACACACTCCCTCACTGTTCACAATGTAGCTTATCCTGCTTCTGATTGGCTCCAGCAGATCTCACAGTGGAGACCCCATATAGGTAGTACATAACTTTCCATACATATCCTTAAGCATGACTTACAATTTAGCCTTCGTTTTTTCCCCCCCATGGTAATCGGGTTGCAGCCTGGGCTGGGACCCCTTGGATCCCCGGGACCTGGTAAAGTGTATCCTTACCCCCCTCTCCCCCCCACGCTTGGGCCCTGCAAACATGCATGCAACGGTGTGTCCCATGCCACTGCCTGCCTGTCTGCCTCTGCCTGCAGCAGTGCTGCTGACTTGGGGGGGAGGGAGGGGCGCCAAAACAGTAGGTTGCCCAGGGTGCCTTTTTTTCCTAAGGCCAACTCTGCCCTGCACTAAGGCAGATCACTGAGTACCTAGTGCCTAGCCAATGTGATTTATCCTGGGGGTCAAGTCAAGTCAAGTCAGGTCCGTCCTGAAGCTGCTGCAACTGTCGGGGTACACTAGATGCTGCAACAACCCTCCTCCACTCCACAAGGTTAGTTGAGTTGCTTTGCTTCATTGGTGATTCTTCAGGCATAGTAACCTGGTGGTCCCTGTCTCCTAAGTATGGATGGCCATTGGCTCATAGGGGGTTCATCTGCCCTTTGACGGGTCTTGTTTTTAGTCCTGCTGGGGTTCAACACACCCTCCTGAATCTGTAATTACCTGGATGTAGAATTGGTCTGGGAAGGGAAATAAGCATAGTATGTGTGAAGTGAAAGGAGCTGATTTACTGCAGCTGGTACTCTGCCACACTTACACACACACACACGTGCGCGCGCGCACGCACACACACACACACACACACGTTCTTTATTACCCTAGCTCTGATCATGAAAGTTTACTCCAGTTCAACACCATGGATTGCAGTGGAGTTCCTCCAGTGTAAAACCGGAGGCACACAGTGGTGACCCCAGCAGTCACTCCACCTCCTTTTACTAAAAGTTTTCTCTTTCCCCCTGCCAGCACCTTATTTTATACCACTCACCTTATTTTAATGTCTCACCTGGGCAGAACCAAGGAAGTTCCAGATTATGTTGAACTTTCAAGACCATAGCATACAGGTATATCTGAAATTAGGCAGAATATATTTACCTTCCCTACCACGATGCAAAATAAAAGGCTTTTTACTCTGATACGGTTAAAATTGCAAAAAGAAACAAAATAGAGTTTTAGTTTTGCAACAATATAAATTCAGTTGCTTCACCTAGGTTAAAACATGCTGTTTACAAAGTTAATATTTATAATGATAATAAAGTCCCCTCCAATCCCCCCACCCCTCTTGAAACTACTACCTATGGGATGGATCAGTAACAGGGTGCCCATGTTAAAAATCCTCAGTTCAGCACGGCATACTTAAACAAGTTATTTTGTGCTGGCTTCTGTTGATTTAAAATGAGATGACAGAGAGAGAGATTAGCTAAAACCACAGACATTATAAATTGCAATTTGGCCTCAAAAGCTGAATGAAGAAGAAATGCTTTGATCTGTGACTCATTTGGGGCTAGGCTGAAAAGCATTTGAGGGGAAAAATATGTACAGGGAAAAAAAGAACATGGACATAAACAGAATTTTCTCAAATTACTCTAGCTGACCTAAATAAGTGTTCAGCATTAATGGAGTTACTTTAATCAGAGTGTAATAATTTCTATCTTCGTAACTGGGAGAGGGCATACAGAATGGTGTAGTGGCATCATAAACTGGAGTACCTTGCATGACAACATTGCAGTCTCTATCCCAGTTCATTAACATGTCTAAAAAGACTCATTTGAAAGACAAAGACCCAGATTTTGGCTCATACTCTAGACTTTTTGTGGGAAATATGCTGGGAGAAATTGGAAGAGGACCTTTCCTAGCCCATGAGATCAATTTATAAGCTAAAGGAACTGGTTTGATTTATTTTTAGTCATAAAAGCCTTTGAAGTCAGTAGGATTTAAAAACATGCTTAAAGCTATGCTTGTGCTATCGCAGAGCTCAGGGAAAAGCAGAGAAACTTCTTGCTTTCAAAAAAGGCTTTATTGCAACTGCTAAAAAACAAAGATGGCTGACAACTTCCTGTTGGTGTCATCGTGTCAGCCCTCAGGAGGGGGTTAACCCCGACTACTACAATGCACTTGCTTCAGTGTTTTGATGAAAGAGGTCAAATTTTCCCTATTGGTTTGTTTTAGACAACCCAGCCACATCTCTTTCTCTTTCAGCCCACCCAACCTGGCACACCCTGTACAAGCTGCCCATGGCCAAGAGAATTGGTGACCACCAGTGGCAGCTGCTGCATTGGGCCCAGGCCACAGGCACCTTTGTCTGCTATCTGGACCCAATGGGTGTGGCAGCCTGCCCTTTCTGCAAGGAGGAAGTGAAGGACACTCTCTCCTAGACTACTTGCCACCCCCCGCTGACACCACCGGCAGCGATCCCCACTGGCCACTGCCAACAGTGCTGACACTGCCAGCGGTGGCTGTGGGTGGTCGCTGACCTTTGGTCGGCACTTGCCACTCCACCCCTGCTGCTAACAGCCCTGGCAGCATCTGCGGGCACTGCTGCTGCACTCCCGCCACTCCCACCACTGCCACTGTGCTCCCGCCGCCACCGTGCTCCCCCCCAGCCACCAGGGACACACGTCATTCATGGCTGTCAGCACCCTTTTGGCACACTGGACTTGGACTTCTCTGAGATTGTGTACACTTTCTCTCCCACATACTGAAAGACCGAGGGGAAAGTGATTCACCTGGCCAATTTCCTGCTAGGCTAGGACAAGGTGATAACCCTGAAAAGCCACAGAAACCATCTCTGAGGGGCTGGCATCAACACCCTCCAACTCCTTCATTTCTTGGTCCAGGTATCACATATAGTTTCATAGTTTCATAGTTCCTAGAGTCGGAAGGGACCTGAACAGATCATCGAGTCCGACCCCCTGCCATGGCAGGAAAGAGTACTGGGGTCAAACGACCCCAGCAAGGTGTTCATCTAGCCTCCTCTTAAAGACCTCCCAGGGTAGGAGCCAGCACCACTTTTCTCCCAGAAGTTGGTTCCAGATCCTAGCCGCCCGGACAGTGAGTTTGGACATGTCACCTTGCAACAAAATGTACACCTCACACTACGCCATCACAGGCACTCTGCAAGGTGGAAGATGGACAGCTAGCCCTAAATGTATAACCTCATAAAGGGCATAGTGGGGGAAAGGGTTTCAAGTGGTTTTTGTTCTGTGTACCAGGCTCATCCCAACAGAGGACAACACTCTTCTGCATTTTCATCTTCTGTTTTTAATATTTTTATAATAATATTTTTAAAAGTCAAAAAATTGTCTCCCTCTCTGTCTTCCCTCTCTTCCCCTCCTAGTCTGGCTTTCCTTTCAGGAATCATCTCTTTTTCTAGAAAGTCTCTCAATATCTATATTGTGGATCCTCTTGCAGAGATATAGTTCACTTTATCAGCAGTCTTGGCCTTTCTCACTAGCTCTGGCTTAGTATCCTATTAGGTATATAGCAGTCTCTTGCTGGTTATACTGTCTAAATTTTTTATATAAATTTTCATCTTATACACAATTCTCCTACTGTTCTTATTTGGAGATATTAGGGGACAATACTAGGAGACAGTTATGCGAAGGAAAGATTGCTTTCCTTGTACAGGATGGGTCTGTTAGTCTAGCAAAAGCCAGATGAAAACCCCAAGGCAGACTTTCCAGCCTCAGAATTGTGCTCCAGGCAGCAGCAAACCAACCTGAGTAGGAAAGCCAAGGTCCTGGAAGATGGGCCATAGCTGAAAAAGCCTGTTTTTCATGTTCCAAGTAAGTTATGGAGCTGGGAATCCTTCTTACCTCCTATGTTTGGAATGTGTCTGAAGCAGGGCAAAAACAAACCCTCCAGATTTGGTTTATTAGGAATGTTAAGGGGAAAGGACCTTTTCAGTTCCCATTTTGTAGACAGATTGCATCTCTGTGATATTCTGTATTTAGACTCATTTCTGTGTAGCAAGTACTATGATAGCTGTGTTAGTGCTCCGGAAGCACTGATCCTCCTGATTTTTTAAATTGGATGTATGGACACGCTTCTGCTCAGGTCAGTTTCAGGAGTCTTCATCAGCATATTTGGTATGCATGGTGTTGTAAACCCTGGCCATCAATCCAGCTAATGCCCTTTCAGTTCAAAATGGAACTGTGAATGACACTAGAATTCCCAAGTTTATCCTGGGCTGAAATCAATATAGCTTTTTTGCTGAGCTTTCCAGTAATAACACCTATTAACTCCAAGTCCTCTCTCCATTCTGACACATACTTCCTTCATACCCCGAGCAATTCACTGTAGGTCTATGAGTGGACCAAATATGTATCCATGTACATATAAAAGATGAAAAACTGTGACAGGCTTTGAATTGGGTAACCCTGCATCTATTTCTTTTGTTGGTCAGGCTGACCATCTGGCTGGCAGTCAGTAAAGCTAATCAAGTTATGCTCACTATGTCGGCTTATTCAAACTGTGTTGCAGAAGGAGCTGACAGTGCCTTGGGAGGAACAACATTCACTTGGCCTCTCTGCCTTAGATTCCCTTACAGTAAATGTGACCAATGAAACTTCACCTCACAATATCTCCTGGGTCTGTTGTGAAACTTGATTAGATAATGGGTCCTTGTCTTGTCTTCTTTTCCTTGCTTACTTGAATCACTCCATTAAATAGAATGGGACTGGCTTCCAGAGCAGGGCAAGTAAGATGTAACCCAGTGTTTCTATAACACTTTAAATATGGAATGCTATTATTATATAGTAAGGGAGTAACAGTGACCTTACTATTTGGAATTCTCTTAATTTTGAGAGTTTGATTATTTAAACTTAGGTTCTGGTCCAGCACAATGCCTGACTACATGCTTAACTTTCTGCACTGAACAGTCTAAGTACTAACAGTCACATGGTTAAAGGTAAGCACATATGTAAGTGCATTGCCAAGTCAGAGTTTTAGTGCTCCATTATTACTATTTTTTGCTGTGAATTAGTTTTCTTGGTTCCAGAGTGAATGTATGTTGGCTAATTGAGAGAGAAAATTAATGGAAGAACAGAAGGCCAGGTATCTAGGACTCACAACTGCTATTATTTCAATATAATAAACCTTCTGGCTTATGGATTTAGTATCCCACTGAGGTATTCAGGCAGTTACACAAAACACTCTTTCTTCCATCTAGTGTTTGAGGGTGTCGCCAGACTGCCGAGATGCAGTTCTAGGGTTATCATTTACTTTTCCCCTTGCTGCTGAGACTGTATAGAATCATAGGGTTGGAAGGGCTCTTAAGGATCATTTCATGCAATCCCCTGTATAGATGCAAGGTCCACTGTTCCTAAACTGTCCTAGCAAGATGTTTATAGGATAGTGGTGCTCAGTCTTTTGTTGGCACATACCAGATGAGTGCCTTGGTGCTGGTCCACGGGCTGGATTGGGTCCCATGAGCTGGGATAAGGCTTCATGCTGCCTCCCCAAGCCCTGTGTTGCCTCCTAGGGCCCTGAGCTGTAGGACTGGGGCCCACACTGCATCCAGCCAGCTCCCATGTGCCCAGATTGGGCATGATCACTGGCCCTCTAAGGCTTCTCAGAGGTCCAGAAATTGGGCAGTAAGGGGGTGGTAATTGCTGCCACTGCTCCCATGCTGCCAAATTTTTGGACATGGGGAGACTCCTGCAGGTCAGATGCCATGGCTCCACAGCCTGCATCTGGCCCATGGACTGGGGGTGGTTGAGCACCCCTGTCCTAGAACAAGAGGAAGCTCTACTGCAAAGCATTTTCTTATATTTCGTGCTTCTTAAATGTGAAACTGTTGACTGTATTTTAACTCAGTATATAAAGTCTTGGCACTATAGCAAAACAGCAGACTGCATAATGGGTGTGTTGAAAGAGTGAGCAGATGGTAGACTGTTAGCATAAGAATCTAGCAATGCATTTAGAAAAACAGATGATTTTGGAAAATGAAAAATTGTGAAGTATCCCCTCCCCCACCTCCCGTGTGCATATCCATAAAGTGTTAGCTTGGCAGCAAATGATAGGAGTGACTCAGTTTTGATACATGAGCAAAGGTTTGCAAGAATTAGCAAGGAGGTGACAAAAATCACCTCCTTTTCATGTATAATAATACCCGATTGGATTTTAACCTCATTTAACACCATGGACCAACCCTT
This sequence comes from Crocodylus siamensis, assembly GCF_052110815.1. Taxonomy (NCBI): domain Eukaryota; kingdom Metazoa; phylum Chordata; order Crocodylia; family Crocodylidae; genus Crocodylus; species Crocodylus siamensis. The sequence goes on from NC_143395.1 coordinate 399,489,962, forward strand.
CCCTGACACCACTTACTGTGGTTGATAGCAAGGGAGGCCTGACTAGAACAGTAGCCCTTTCCAGTGGCCAGGCCAGGAGCTGTTCCTGTTGCTACAAAGCAGCCCACCCCTGCCTCCTCACTACCAGTAGAAAAGCTCTCCCCAGCCATCAGGGACATGCTACCAGGCTGGGCATGTACATATCTAGAAACCTTCTAAATGGGGGACTGGTTATAGGATTCCTTTCACCGATTTGTAGCATATTATTTATGTTGAGAGATTTAGCTGTGGGATAAGCAGTTTGATACGGTTACAAGGATGTTGCCTGTTGTACGAGAAGCAAACATCTCATTAAAATGAATACCCCTTAGTGTGGTACCAACAAGTCAGCTTCTGTGATGGAGACAGTGAGGTTAGATATATGGGTAGTCTACCTGTGACAGGCCAAGAGGTTTGGCAAAATTAGTGCTGTCTTCTTTCTCTTTGACAGTTGGGCTTCTGTTAGAAAGAGTGTAGATTAAAAGGCTTGTGCCATGAGTGTAAGAGGCCCCTGGTATTATGAGGGAAGGGGTTCTTGAGTTTTTCCCTCTCTCTGCTAATTTTATGACAGTGGGTCTGTTGGGGTGCACAGACCAGATTTTGAGCAATTTGTTGATGTTCTGGGCATCCTGAGCTGGAAAATCCCATGCCTGGAATTCTTGGCAGCTCAGAGAGCCTTGGAAGCTTTAGTAAAGGTTGAAATGCAATGTCATTTGGACTTTTCCTAAGTGATATTTTGAAATTTCAATTTTTCATTCCATTTCAGAGCATTTTTTTGGTTTTAGAACTTAATTTAGGAAGGTCTGATTTCATTTAATTTAGTTTCTTATTAGTTGTTAGGGATCCTAAAGCCATTTACATATCTTTATTATTTTAACTCTAATATATAAATATACCCTAAAAAACCTTAAGCTCTTTATGGATGTACTCAGTTTTGCCAACTCTGACATTTGGTATTTTATTTTTAAATCTCTACCTTCTGAAGTCATGTGATTATGTGAGAATGAGATATTATATGTATGTTTCTACCCCGCACGGTTGAAGAGAAAAGTCTAAGAACCTGACACAGTTGCAACAGCCAGGCTTAGAACTGAGAAGGCAAATGAGAGGACCTAAGATTTTTTTTTAATTTCATAGCTAAGATTTTGTTTAAACTCATATAAATTCCAGACCTGTCTAACTTCAATATTTGAAAATACACTGGAGCATATCATCCAAAAAAATAATTTGCAAGCACCTGGAAGATAACAGAGAGATAAATAAAAGCTAGTATGGATTTATCAGGAGCAAGTCATTCCTAGTCAACTTGATTTCCCGTTTTTGGTGATGAGACAGGCTTTATGGATAGCGGGAGAAAAGTAAGTGTAATATATCCCAACCTTGGTAAGGCATTTGACACCATGTCCTGAGACATTATTATAAGTAATCTAAGGAAATATGGTCCGAATTAAACTAATATAAGTTGGGTACATACTTTGGTGGAATCATTGTGCTCCGGGGTGGTTATTAATAGCTCAGTGTCTAAATAGAAGGTATCAAATGAGGGGTCTTTTCTGGGTCCAGTGCCATTCAATATCTTCAGTACTGACTTGAAGGATAGAGGCAGCATTAAGTAAATTTACACTGACTAAATTTGCAGATGACTTCAAGCTGGGGAGGGGAGCAGATAGATTAAATAAGTTTAGAATTCAGAACAACTTTGATGAATCGAAAAAAGAATCTGAAATAAACAATGAAACTAAATAAGTACAAGTGCAAAATATTACACTTCAGAAGGAACAATCAAAAACACAAATACAAAATGGGAAATGACTGGCTAGGTTGCAGCACTTCAGAAGAGGTCTTGGGGGTTATAGAGGACCTCAAGATGAATGGGAGTAAACAATGTGTAATATCCTTGCAAAAAAAGCTAACAGCATACAGGGATATATTAACAAGAGTATTTTATGCAAGTGAAGGCAATGGATTTTTCCAATTATCCAATAGTGGTGAAGCCTCACCTAGAGTATTATGTCCAGGTTTGATCCATGCATCTCAAGAAATGGGCAAATGAGAGAATGACTAAAAGACAGCAAAAAAGATAATTTGAGACCTAGAACATATGACCTGCAAGGATAGTTTGGAGGAACTGGGATTATTTAGTCTGGAAAAGAAAATACTGAGGGGGGATTTGGTAGCAGTCTTTAAGTTCAAAGAAGGTTTCTATAAAGAGGATGCAGATCAATCATTCCCCATGTCCCTAGGGGACCAGATGAAGAGTAAAGGGCTTTAATTGCAACAAAAGAGATTTAGTTTTAATATTAGTAAAATCTTTCTAATTATGACAGTGGTTAAGATTCGGAACAGGCTACCATCCTTGTAAATTTTTAAGTGCAGTTTAGACAAACATTTACCTGGAATGGTTTAGACAGGGATAATCCTGTCTTGAGCAGAACTAGGTGACCCCCGAGGTCCATTTTTTCTATGATTCTATGTCAATTCTGTGGAGTGTTTTTCAGTCTCGACTTGTCTTTTGAACTCTTGGGGTGGGCAGTACTGCAGAATAGGAACTGTATCACCTTTCAGAAAAATGCAAGTACTTCAGGTTAAAACACAGTCACTAAGTAACATTTCTCAACACTGTTACTCTAAACCCAAGCCTCAACTAGGGTGGTACAGACGTGGGAGCCCATGGAGTACCTGAGCAGGTTCTGTGACTTGTAGACATCCCTCTGTTTCTTTCACTGTAATAATTTAATCATCTGGCTTTGACATAACTATAGTCCACTTTTAGTACCGAGAAAACCAATCCAAGCAATCACCAAGGAACTGACAAAAACTTGATGGTCTTCGTCCTCCATAGGATATGCCAGTTAGTTTTGCCCCATCCCCAGTCTAGACCACTTTTGAGTTTTGTACTGGTTAAGAGATTGAATTGAGAGGCCTAAAATGGCTTAAAAATCATCCCACTTCAATTAAAAAGTATGTTATCCCTTACTCCCGTGTCTATCTAGGTGTTAATAAAACTCCCAGTCAGAGCAAGATACAAGTGCTGGGAGTGGAAGGGAAATACCAGCTCTGTGGGAAGCCCAATTTGCTTTCTGAAAAGAAATCTCTCATAAACAATAAAACATGATAAAAGGGGCATCATGAAAGGCCTGGGTTGATTAATTACCCATGCCACCCTTCACTGCTCCCCTGCCTGATCCCATGGGCAGGTGGACACTGCTGAAGGAATTGAGAGCACACCTTGGCTGTATTGCCACCTTTTAGGCTTTTATTGCAAATTGCATGATATTTGGTATTTCTCTTCAAGTCCCAAAGAAATTGCAAAGAGAATTTTAGCTTCTTTTATTTTTTTTAAAGGGGGAGGGAATAAGTTTCAAGCCCTCAAAGTCTTGGAAATGAGAAAGCAAATAAAAAGAGCCCCACATTTATTATTATTAAAAATTCTCAAGACTTTTAAGCCAATCTTATGATTTTTTTGGGACCTGACTCATGACTTTTGTATGTTTGGGGTTGGCAGCCCTGCAGCAACATCTCAAAGGGGAACGGCTGCCTTCCCTCCAAGTCTAGCTGCAGCACTCCACAGAGGTAGGGAACCAGCCAGGAGCCGTTAGCTGGAACCTGGTTGAACTGGCAGGCAACGGAAAGCATTTGGCTCATTGTTTTAAGTAAAACTTGAAAGGATCTTAGTTTGGTGAAGAGAAATGTAACAGCAAAGGAACTGGCTGATGGGATAAGGAGGGGCTGTGTTTTTGCAGCTGAAGCCTGTTAAATGTGTGAGATGAATGAGTGGATTAATCAATATCATTCAAATAGGAGAAAGAGATCAATATTTTATTTTTCCCAGCAGGGACTACTCTTTCCTCTGATCCCTGCATACCCTTAACATCATCCCCCAAGATGAGAGAAGCAACTAAAGGGCCAATGCTGCCAGCTGTTCCCAATGGGCAGACATCTGCCTGGGTGCAGAGCACCATTCATTTCAGCGGGGCTCCCACTGTGTTCAGAGATCATTCTGTGGGGAACCACTTACAAGATCAGGGCCTAAAAAGTTCAGAATCTGTGCTCAGAGACACTGGTGCAAGCTCATTGATAATAATATGGCTGTATTCAAGGGCAGGATCCTACCACCTTGGACTCCAGGCGCACGTCCAGACATATGTGGACGTTTGGTTCCTGGGAGACAAGGAGTGTCGACACACTGCTGCTTCTTGTCCCTGGGGAATGCCTGTGCCACATGCGCTTTGGCTCATGGCAAGGTGCTCCGAGTGGTGTAGGGGAGGCTGTGCCCCAGCAGCCTTACCTGGGGTCCTCCCAGAGCTACAGCCATGGTGATCCTGCCGGGTGAAGCCTAGCTAACAGCCGCAGCGCAGCTCCGAGCAGCCTGGCTCCACTTTTTAGCAGTGCATGCCGCCTGGATATCCCTTGGATATCAAAAACACAGGGGAAAAAAATGAACCAGCGTACACTTGGGCAGCATGCCCTTGCAGCGTGGAAAACACTGGACTGTGCAGTATGTGGGGCTGCAAACTTGTTTGCAGTCAAGTTTGCAGTGCCACATACCACATGACTGCGCTCATCTGGACGTGCCCCAGGAGTCTCTGGGGCCTGCCCGCCTACCCAGGCTTGAGCTCCCACTGGATTCTCTCACAGACTGACTTACACTCACACCCACCTTGCATGTAATTTAGACAACTGCCCTTGTGGAACTAGCCCTTAGAGTTTACGAAACTGTACAAGAATCTTTCCAGAGTTGTTCTTGATGCAGAACTCTATTCAAATCAGTGGTTTTTCAGGGTGTGAACCAGGGCAAAATGCTGTCCCAGGCATCTAACTGATACCAGCTGAAACATGCGAGTGTGGTTTAGTGTTGCATACTTGGACCAAAAATACCAGAACAAGAGACATCTTTCCCTCCCCATTGTGTCTGTCACTCTTCAGAGCCCTCTAGTTCACCTCCTACCGTAACCACATTGTATTGAATGTATTTGGCCTCACTGTCCAGGTCCTGCATCATGTCGCCGCTCAGTTTCATCTGCTTCTTTCCTTCCCTCTACCCAGTCACCCCTTCTCACTGATCACTTGTCTCCTTTTCTCAGCCTTGGTCTACCCCTATATCAGGAATGTCTGTCTATTTCTGCATATGGAGAACTCTCCCTCCTTAAAACTCTCTCTCCTTTCTTTGTTCACATCTTTCCTTCTGCAGCAGACCCCCTTCAATCCCCATTATGAGAAAAAATGCATAGGACCCTTTAAGGAGAAACAGACAGGCTGGAAGAAGGCCCCCAGCAACAAGGGAGGCAGAAGGGCTCTGATCAGGAAGAAGGCAAGAGCACTGGCTAGAGGGAGATGAATATTGGGGCACTGACTGGGATAGGCCTAGGGAGAGGTGAGGCAAGCCTAACTGGCTGCAAGGAAGGCCAGCTTGGTGCTGAGACTGTTCAGATGCTTTTAGATGAAGGGACTGTGTGGTGGAAGCAAACCAGAGTACTTATAAGGTGGAAGAAAATCTAGACTAAAAATGTGGCATACCAGGAGGTCCAGCAGACCTACATCGTGTCAACTACACACTGTCTGCACCTGTCATCAGGGTGGAGAGGCTTGCATATACCGATGACCCTAAGAGCAAATAACCTCATTGATGGACAGGAGCTGTTGAATGTTGAACACTTTGCGTTTCTCAGCAGCCATCTCTCAAAGAAGACCAACATAGATGAGGAGATCCAGGGTAGGATCCAATGTACCAGCTTTGCCTTTGGAAGATTGTATCATTGTCTGTTCAATGATCATGACATCGGGATTCAAACAAAGCTCCTACTATATAAGGCTGTGGTAATCCCAACTCTTTTCTACAGCTGTCAAGCTTGGGTGACCTACAGGGACCACCTGAAAAGCCTGGAATACCATCACCAGCACTACCTCTGGAAGATCCTTGGCATAAAGTGGGAGAATCATTGCACACATGGCAGTGTCCTCAACTGTACCAACACCACCGGTATGATTTTTCAGCATTAGCTGTGGTGGACAGGGCACTGCGTGCACATGCCTAATGTATGTTTAGCAAAACAAGTGCTATACTCCCAACTCAGCCAAGGACTCAACACCGTCGTCTCTCATCGAGAAATAGCTTTTTGTCCTCTACCGTACCATTGACGACATTGCTGAAATCAGCCAGAACTACCCTTTAGCAAAAAGAATGAGAGAAATTAGATGACAAAGTCGTTGAATGGAGCTGGTGAGGAATTACCCCCAGTGAGCAGTTAGCATCTGGCTCCAATTAGAAATGGCACACATAGTTTCATAGTTAGTAGGGTCGGAAGGGATCTGAGCAGATCATCAAGTCCGACCCCCTGCCATGGCAGGAAAGAGTACTTGTCTAGCCTTGTCTTAAAGACCCCCAGGGTAGGAGCCAGCACCACTTCACTTGGAAGTTGGTTCCGGATCCTAGCCACCCTGACCGTGAAGTAGCGTCTCCTGATGTCTAATCTGAATTTACCCTTTGCCAGCTTGTGACCGTTATTTCTAGTCACTCCTGGCAGTGCTCGGGGGAAGAGAGACTTCCCCAATACCTGCTGGTCCCCCCTGACTAGTTTGTAACAGGCCACTAGATCCCCCCTCAGCCTTCCCTTGTGGAGGGTGAACAGGTTCAGGTCCTGTAACCTCTCCTCATAGGGCCTGCCCTGCTGCCCCCTGATCATGCGGGTGGCCCTCCTCTGGGCCCTCTTCATGTTGTACACATCCCTCTTGAAGTGCGGCGCCCAGAACTGGACACAGTACTCCAGCTGCGGTCTGACCAGTGCCGCATAGAGGGGGAGGATCACCTCCTTGGACCGGCTCGAGATGCATCTGTGGATGCATGACAAGGTACGGTTGGCCGTCCTGACTGCATCCCCACACTGCCGGCCCATATTCATCTTGGTATCAATGATGGCTCCAAGATCCTTTTCTGCCTCTGCACTGATGAGAAGGGAGTTTCCCAGCCTGTAGGTATGGTGCTGGTTCTTCCTCCCCAGGTGCATCACCTTGCACTTGTCGGTATTGAATCCCATCCTATTCTCGTCCACCCACCCCTGTAACCTGTCTAGGTCTGATTGTAGCCTATTCCTTCCTTCTAGCGTGTCCACATCCCCCCACATCTTAATGTCATCAGCAAATTTGAACAGGGTGCTTTTTACCTCCTCGTTCAAGTCGCTGATGAAGATGTTGAACAGTGCAGGCCCAAGGCCTGGGGGACCCCATTGTCCACATCCCTCCAAGTCGAAAATGATGCATCCACCACCACTCTCTTCCACTCACACGGTAGAGCCTGAGCAGATTAAGAGTACATCTTGGCAGATGCAACTTTCTCATGAAATCATGGGGTCCCTTCACAACAGACCAGTGTGTTTCTCAGGAGAAACAAGTCATGGATCATCTCCTGAAATGCCCTGTTAGCACCGCAATACACCCCACAAGTTTTGGCAGCACCAACACCAGAAGCAGTGGCCTGTGCAGAATATTGGGAGCAGACCATATAGAAAGGTTGGACTGGATACACAATGAAGAAGAAGCCAAAGACAAAGGACATGTGGGGGCTAGAGGAAATGCTTCAAGAACACCCTCAAGGTGAATATTAAGAAGTGGGGCACTGACACCACAAATTGGGTAAAACTAACCTGAGACAGGGCTACATGGCAACACCTTGTGAAAGAAGGTACATCTTACTTTGAGGTAAACCATCAAATAACAAACAGAAAAATGACAAACAGAAGGAAAGGAAACAAGTTTAAGAAATCTGTGGTCCAACTCTCCCTTTAACCACCATCTGTGGCATTTTCTAGAGCGTCTGTGGCTCTAGACTTGGCTTTCTTAGCTATCAACAGACACATTTACAACCCTTTACTCAACCTGTGGGAGTGATCATTCTCAGCTAAGAGGGATCACCAATGAGGTTGATGGCACCTGTCATGTAGGTGAGATAAACACAAGCACCTGGGAAGAAGGGCTGGCTAGAGTAGAGCAGGAAATTCAGGCAGCATTGCACCTGGAGTAGGGTTAAGGTGTGAGCAGCTATGCCTACCTTGAACTGTTGCCTAATGTTTTACCATAGGTTTTTTTAAAAATCTGCCTAAGATACTTCTACAGTTGCTATTTTTATGGTGTCTGTGCAGCTCACAATCCTTAATGTGCTTATACTCAAAAAGCTTCCCTTAAGGTAGGCAGATGTTGTTATACCTCTTATAGATGAAGAACCAAGGCACAGAAAAATTAAGGCCTTGTCTAAATGCAAGTGTTATATCACTTCAACCATACTGGTATAGCTAGGTAAAAAAATACTGCCCCTAACCTGCATACTTCTAGCAGTACAAAATCTGCATTAGTTGGAGTTGGCATTTTGGATTTGATCTGAGCTGTATCCAATACTATCTTGTTTTCAACAGTGGTCAGTTCCAGTTGCTTCAGAGGAAGGTACAACAAACTCTTCAGTGGACAGTTGTAAGGTAACTGGCCCCAAACAGGCTTCAGCAAAGTAAATGGTAGAGATTGGCTTAACCCTAGAAGTTTGAAGTCCAACATCCTTTCTGAAATGCTATTGTCACTAATTACATTATGATATGATATTTGCCTGTAGTTGCATGGGAAGTCTGTGAAATGAGTTACCAGAGCCACACTCTATCCAACAGATCACAAATGGACATGGGTATTGGGCAGTGATATAGGCTCAGCCTGGATCAGTTAGGAGCTGATTGTATTGAGTCAGTGTTACAGTCCGATTGCCCAACTCTATGTTGCAGGGCTATATGCCAAGGTATTTGGGTACAAAATGACCAAGTGAGGTTTCAGTCTTTTTTTGCAGATGGACAATATTTTTATGCCCAGTCATGGCTGGGCAGTCAAAACAGCAATTAGGTTGCATCAGCAGATGTGCCTGCTTGTAGTCATTGCTAGTCCCAGCAGTATACAAGCTACCCTCTGATTAGTTTAATTTCCAAATCTAACTCGGATCCTTGAAGAGCTTAGCTGACTGTTTTAAAATTTAAGTGGGGGCAAAGGCAAGTTCTTTCCACCTGCTATAAGCCTAAGAGATTGCAACTGTTTACCTTGAGCGCTCTTGTTGGGTGTCTTCTTGTGTCCCTCCAGTCAGCTAAAACAGTGGTGACGCATACGGGGTGCACGTGCCCCCCGAGAGTGCTGGTGTACGCCCTCACAGCCAACATCCCCCACTTAGACGGCAGGCGGGAGGGGGAGGTTGGGAGCACTGGTGCCCTCCTGAGAGTGCCAGCCAGGGAGGGAGTGGGGGCACCAGGAGAAGTGCCAGTGGCACTTCCAGGCACATCCCTTGCCTTTCCAGGCATGCCGCTGGCACTTCTGGGCAGTGTTCCCTCTTAGAGCCAGCTGAGAGGGAACACTGCTTCTGGGTTGGTGCATGTGACTGGCTTCAGGGGAACCCCACCCCCCAGTCACTGATTGGCCGCTGGTCGGGCAAGTGCCCCCCCCCAACTCAGGAAGCACCAGTTACCCATGAGCCAAAATAAGAGTTACCCTTCACTCCCCATCATGAGAATGGGAATACAGTGTGGGTGTGGATGTGCATATGCATGTTAAGCAGGAACTGAAAGTGCCTCTCTCAGTTCACTAAGAGCCCTGCACCTAGTATTGGGAGTAGACACAAAGTCACAATTAACCTTCATACCGATGCAGATTTGAATTAATTTCCTTCAGTTTTGACTGGTACAAAAAGGGGCAAACATTGGCCCAGTGCTTTTTACTTTCTAAGACCCTTTACATGTACAAGTCTGTGATGGTAACAATCTGTTTCTCCAGCAGCCACAGATATTATTGAAGTCAACAGTATTTGTAAGTGCCTCTGAAAATGAGGCCTCAACAATTCTCATAAGAATGGCTTTCAGTGAAGTTGGGGTTAGGGAGGGCAGTCTATCTGAAGGAGCTGTGATGCAGAAACTCCTAGGGATCAGTGCACTGGCTTCAGAATCACATGACCTGGTTTTTCTTCCCAGTTCTGTTACTGGTCTGATGGGCGATCTTAGGCAAATCACTTCACCTCTCTGTGGCCTTTGTCTTCCCACCAACCTTTTCTTTACCTTGTCTACTTAGCCTGCCAGCTTTTTGAAGTAGCAGGTGTCTCCCAGTTTATCTGCCTACAGGAGAAAGTTAAAAAGTTATTAAACTTTTTTTTTGGAAATCCCATTAGAGCATTCTTTGTTGTGCTTTTTAGAAGTGACTTGTTTGGGTTTCCCTTTAAACTGATTGTTAATTAAATTAAGCTAGAGGATGATCAAAAGCCCACTGAAGTCATTTGAAAGCGTCCTAACTACTTCAGTGGGCATTGGTTTGGGCCCATACGTAATAAAGCTTTTGTGCCTAGGGACAGAAGTTACACATAAAGTGATCAGAAACTAGTTTAAACCTGTAACAGAACAGAAATCCAGTCCACATAAGACAGTTTCATAGATTTCATAGACATTAGGGCTGGAAGGGACCTTGGGAGATCATCGAGTCCAGCCCCCTGCCCAAAGGGCAGGAAGTCAGCTGGGGTCATAGGATCCCAGCAAGATAAGCATCCAATTTACTCTTGAAGGTGTTCAATGTAGGTGCTTGAACCACCTCCGCTGCCAGACTGTTCCAGACCTTGGGGGCTCGGACAGTAAAGAAATTCTTCCTTATGTCCAGCCTGAAACGGTCTTGCAGGAGTTTGTGACCATTCGACCTCGTCATCCCTTGGGGCGCTCTGGTGAACAAACGTTCCCCCAGATCCTGGTGGTCACCCTTGATAAACTTATAGGTGGCCATCAGATCACCCCTGAGCCTACGCTTTTCCAGGCTAAAGAGTCCCATGGCTCTCAGCCTGTCATCATAAGATCTGTTTTCCTGACCTCTGATCATGCGCGTGGCTCTCCTCTGGACTCTCTCAAGCTTCTTCACATCCTTTTTGAATTGTGGAGCCCAAAGCTGGACACAGTACTCCAGCTGCGGCCTCACCAAGGCCTAGTACAAGGGGAGAATGACGTCCCGGGATTTGCTCGAGAAGCATCTATGGATGCACGCCAGCATTTTGGTCGCTTTACTAGCCGCAGCATCGCATTGCAGGCTCATGTTCATCTTGTGGTCAATGATGACCCCCAAGTCTCTTCAAAATCTCTGAAACTGGTTTAAGATAAATCTGGTTGAATGTAATAGCAGACTTAACTGATTTAGGTTAAACTGGTTTATGGAACTTCTATCCCAGACCTTTCCTGGTTCAAGTTACATCACAGTCCCCCAGCATCCCAGAATGCTTTGCAGCCCTGGGCTGGGCTGGGCTGGGCTATCTGCTCAAGCAGAGCAGGGTTGGCCTTGCCCCTCTGCTTTCTAGCCAGAGCAGTGAGGACTACGTGACAAGAGGGTGGGCTGGTAAACCTAGCTGGGGACACAGCCAAGTCTGCCTGCCAGGGGCAGAGCAGCCCCTGCCAGACTTTTCCCTGCTGGAGTGGAGGGGGAGGGTGTACAGACCAGCAGGCTCAGGCAGAGGGGAAGGGGGGGCGGTTTAAACATCCTCCATGGCCCACAAGACTCCAGACCAGGTCTGCATAAGGGAAGCTGCCATCCTACCACCCCCACACTCTACTCCCTGCTCCAGGGGGTATGGCAACACCCCAGCTGGGGTGGGCAGGGTGAGGTGGGGGGGTTAATCCCCCCTCCCCCTGTTTCCCACCGGTATGGGACCCCAGCTGGGGTCTGCCTGGATTTTCTCCCTGGTGGCCACTTGAGTGGCGGGGCCATGGCCAGACATTGGCCCAGGCAACAGCCTGAGGCACTGCCTGATCAATGTCTGGTCATGCCCCCTACCGCTCGAGTGGCCAGTTGGGGAAAAGCTGCGCAGACCTCAGCTGGACTCTCATGCCAATGGATAAAGGGAGTCAGTGGGGTTGAATTCCCCGCCCCCTTCACCTGAGGTGCTGCCCAGGCCAGTGCCTGGCCATGCCTCCCACCACTGGGTGACAAACCTGGCTGGGGCTGCTTCCCCCTTCCCTCTCCAGGCACACCCCAGCTGATGACCATGCAGGCAAGGATGGGGATTTAAACCCGTCCCCAATCATACTCAGTGGCTTGCCAGTGCTTGCTGCTGGCTCTCCACCTTGTCTCCAGCTGTTAGATTCCATTTAAATGCAATTTAAAAGAAATCTTTTCCTTTCCTAATATTATTTCTCCATGTAAGTAACTGCTGAAGTCGGCACAGGAATGTTGTGGGAAAACAAGGAAAGGAGATTGCCTGGCTGCAGGGAAGGGAAGTGGTGTGCAGATTTGGAAACAGGAAGGGAGAGGTTGTCCACACCATGAAGAACCCCTGTAAAATTGTAATTGTCCTCTCCCTATGTTACAATCACAGTGTCTTATCCTACTGGGTGCTGAAAGCTCCCGCAAAGTAACAAGTGTCCTCACTTCCTACTGCTTCATTGGGAGATGAGGACAGCTAATGTATGACTACATGGTGTGGTGTAGAGATCCGTATGCTAGCTCCAAACAAGCTAGTCATGTTGGTATGGCACAGTGTAGGTAGCTCAGGTCCAGGAAACAATCTAGCCATGACAGCCAAGTGTCCTCTGTCTGCTAATTGGCACCTCTGACATGGCTATACTGGTTCTGGAGCTAGCTTGGGTACTTCTACATAGCACGGCACTACATACCTTTAGCACCTCACAAGGCTGGGGCTAAAGGGAGATTTCTTCACCTTTTTCTTAGCATATAACATGCAGGAGCTTTAGAGTGTGATCTTTTTTAGATCCCATAGGAGTTTTGGAACCACTGATGGTCATTCATTTGTGGGTGATGATCTAATCCACCATGCCAGACATCTATTCCAGAACTAGCAGGCAGAAAACAGGGAATCCACAACTCATACTCCCCACATAAATTGTCTCCACTCATAGTTTCATAGTTGTTTCATAGTTGGTAGGGTCAGAAGGGACCTAAGCAGGTCATCGAGTCCGACCCCCTACCATGGGCAGGAAAGAATGCTGGGGTCAGACGACCCCAGCTATGTGATTATCTAGCCTCCTTTCGAAGACCTGCAGGGTAGAAGTGAGCACCAGTTCCCTTAGAAGTTGGTTCCAGATCCTAGCCGCCATGACTGTGAAGTAGTGTCTCCTGATGTCTAGCCTGAACCTATTCTCAATCAACTTGTGGCCATTATTCCTAGTTACTCCAGGTAGTGCTTGGGGGAACAGGGCCTCTCCCATTCCCTGTTGGTCCCCCCAGTCAGTTTATATACAGCCACCAGATCCCCTCTCAGCCTTCTCTTGTGGAGGCTGAACCGGTTCAAGTCCCGCAGCCTCTCCTCGTAGGGCCTGCCCTGCTGCCCCCGATCATGCGAGTGGCCCTCCTCTGGACCCTCTCCATGTTGGCCACATCTCTCCTGAAGTGCAGCACCCAGAACTGGATGCAGTACTCCAACTGTGGCCTGATCAGTGTCGCATAGAGGGGGAGGATCACCTCATTGGACCTGCTCATGATGCATCTATGGATGCATGACAAGGTGTGGTTAGCCTTCCTGACCGCGTCCCCACATTGGCAGCCCATGTTCATCTTGGAATCAATAGTGACTTCAAGATCCTTTTCTGCCTCTGCGCTGACAAGAAGGGAGTTCCCCAGCCTGTAGGTCTGCTGCTGGTTCTTCCTCCCCAGGTGCAACACTTGTCCATATTGAAACCCATCCTATTCTCATCCTCTCACCTCTGTAACCTGTCCAGCTCTGGTTGTAACCTGTCCCTCTCTTCTAGCGTGCTCACTTCTCCCCACATCTTAGTGTCATCTGCAAACTTGAACAAGGTGCTTTTCACCCCCTCATCCAAGTCTCCGATGAAGATATTGAACAGTGAGGGTTGGAGGACTGAGCCCCGGGGAACTTCACTGCCCACGTCCCTCTAGGTCAAAAATGACCCATCCACCACCACTGTCTGGGTGCGGCCCTCCAGCCAATATGTGACCCATCTGACTGTGTAGGCATCGACACCACAGTCTTCTAATTTTTTAACAAGAATGGGATGAGAGACAGTGTTGAAGGCCTTCCTAAAGTCCAGAAAGACTATGTCCACTGCGACACCTGCATCCAGGGCTTTTGTGACCTGGTCATAGAAGGCACCAGGTTGTTCTGACAGGACCTGCCTCGAATGAACCCATGTTGGTTGCTGTGCCAGGGTCTCACAATGACCTCTGCCAGCTCCCTAAGGACTCTGGGGTGGAGATCGTCGGGACCTGCTAATTTGAACATGTCTAGTCCTCCAGAAGTTCCCTGTCTAGGTCCTCACTCCCCAGTGTCTGTGTGCAGTCTGCATGATCACTTCCTCAAGACATGCCACCACCTTCTAAGGCAACAGGATATTGTCAAAATGTCTTCCACTGGATCTCATGCCCTGCATATTCCTGCACCCCTTGTATTAATCCCAACCTTTGAAATGGGTTATCATCCTGAGGTGGATCCTTGTCTAACCACGTCTATGCAGTAACCATACCAGCACCCTCAAGCATGTTGCTCTGCTCCACATGGACTGTCTCCTCAACTAGAGGAGATGAGTCACAGCAATATCAAAATAGACACAGCTAGACAGGTCTGATTCAAATGTTACGAGTGCAGATGCTCATGCCCAAACTTGACTAAACTGCATTCCAATATCCAGCCTGGGGTAAATCCAAGTGAAGACATAACTCAGTGGTTCTCAACCTTTTAGGACTTGAGGCACCCCCTCATATCTCCCATGAATTGAATGGCACCTAATTTCAAATACTAATTTTTATACAGCCCTTACTGCCTTGCAGAAGGGCCAGGCTAGAGGTAGGCAACTATTTGGCCTGGTTGGCTACTTAAGGAGTTTTGGTGAGCTGTTGAGGGCCGGGGAAGGAGGGCATAGACCCAGCCTTGGCCCCCATCACAGCTGTTTACACAGCCCATTGATGAGGGGGGCATGTGGCATGAAGATGCCAATCTCTCCTGCATGCAGCTCTGGGGGTGCCCAACAGAGCAGGCAGGTGGGACAACAGGATCTCCATGGAGACCAGCCCTGGACCTCTGCTGGTAGGGTGTGCTCGGCTGGGCGGATGGGATAGGGACATGGATGGCAGGGAGTGGCATCTGGGAGAGGGGCAGGTTGCAGGGATTGTGGGGCAGTGACAGCTCGGGATCAGGATCCAGGGCAGAGCCACGATCCACTCGTTGCACATCCTTGTGACAGGTGTAGGTTCCACAGGGAGGAGCCACTTGTGAAACCAGTGCCCACTGCAGAGATGTGCAAGGAGCAGATTTGCCCCGGGCCCTAGCCCTGCACTGTCACAGCCCCATGATTCTGGTCCTGGCCCCACCTGCCTGTCCTGCTCCTAGGTGCTGCTCCCTGCCTGCCCACTGCCCCATCCCATCTGCCCAGCTGAAAGCACCCTGCCTGTGGAGCTAGGTAGGGACATTCAAAAAGCCTGAAGAGGAATCAGTCTAAGTTATGTGGTTTTCTGTAAGCAGCAGAGTTTAGATCAATAGAGTACAAAACACACATTCACCCTTTGGTGGGGGGAAAGGCAAATCTTAGACCAGGTTCCACCATTTTTAAACCAGTCTGTGTGAACTTCTGTTATGGGTATAGAACAGTTTCCAATCATTTATACCAGTAAAAGTGTAATGTCTGTACCTGGCCTGGATGTCTTGGGCCAGTCCATGGAGACCTCACCTGCCAGCTTATTTTGTCCAGCACCCTCAGTAGTGGGTGTGGGGCAGCCAGGCTGGGGTGCTCCTGCAGCAGGGCTGGGTCCAGCTGCAGTGCTGGAGACCTTGGCAATGGCAATTGGAATGAGCCACTGCCATGGGGGCTGCTGGGAAGCTGAGTCTGGCCACTGTACCACCCCATCCCCACCCCCACCCCCACCCCACTGCCACAGTACTCAGGCCCATGGATTACATCTCCCAGTGTGCCCAAGAGCCATGTGTGGGCAGGCTTCACCCTGTGCCAGGTGGCACCTCCTCACCCAGGGGCAGTGAGACCAATTTCATGCGCACAGTCTGGGATGCCCTTGTAACTGGGCTGGGTGGAGCTAAGGGCCCCACTGCGGGCTGGATCAAATCACTTCGAGGGCCAGGTTTGACCCATGAGCCATATTTTGCCTGCCTCTGAGCCAGGCAGTGGGCATAGGGGATTGGCCAAGCAGAAATAAGCCTGAGTCTGTGCTTATCTGCCATTTCCTCACATTTCATGGCACCCCAGTATATGGTGGCATGCTCCTTGAGAATCACTGCGCTAAGTGTTTTTCCTGGGGGGCCCGCCCATGCATGTGCCCATCTCCTCTGGGGAATCTGTTTGTTCTCTGGTTACTTTCTGGTATATATACATATATATATATATACATATATAAAATTTATATAAAATAGGCAATATATAAAATATTGCAAAAGAGTTTAGTTTAAACTGCCTGAGTGGAATAGAAACAGAGATTGTCTTTCAATACTAAGCTACAGATCATGTTCCCAAATATAGCAATTTGCTTTCATCAGGAAGTTTAACCTTTTCATTTTACTTCTGCTTTCTCCTCAGCTGAGAATAGTCTAATCAGACCCACTCTGTCATTCCCATGCACTACCCAGTTAAGCAGCATTTGAGTTGCAAATGCTACAGTAGACTTTACAGTGTATGGGTAGTCAGTCAAAAGAAAGTCAAGGGTTCACCTAAGTCTGACAGCTCAGTTAAGACACAAGTTTCTGTAGCCAGTAATGCTCAATGGAGCTGCCTGCTTTTCAGTCCCCAGCAGGTACCTGTTGAACCTCTGGCAATATGGAGCATGACTTACAGTCAGCTCTGTGGAGCCAGAGGAAAACACCTTTACCATTCTGCCATCATGTACCACATAGGAATTGAGCACTATTCCCTTACATCAGGGGCAGGCAAAATATGGCCTGCGGGCTGGATTCATCCAGCCCATGGGCACCTAAAAAGTTTAGACAATTAATATTTATCTGCTCCTGGCTGCCTTTCAAAGACGAACAGGAGCCAGGGGCAGTAGGACGCAGGGGAAGCTGGCAGGACCCAGGAGCAAGGCTGGCCTGCCCCCCCCCCCAGCCCCTCCTACCCCGCTCCCCAACTAGAAGCCTCTTCCTGCACTACTTTCACTGTTTCCCTGCCTGCCTGCTGGCCACTTCAGCACCACATGGCCACTGACTACAGGAGCACAGGTCCCACAGTGGTACATGGGTCCCCTCACACTGCCATACACACAGACCCCTACACTGACACCCCCTCACCTCCCCCAGCCACCCTGCCACACACATTCCCCCACAAGCCCCATACCCACCCACACCCCAAATGGCTGCACATATCCCACACACCTATCCAACACCCCACAAATCCCCACACACTCATCCACACCCTCCCCTACACCCCACATACCCACACACCCACATCCCCCCACAAACCTATAACTCCCAACCCCCACACCCCACATTATACAAGAGTAAGTCTTCATTTAAGCTATTGTGCGATCACCTCTACATACACTACAAAAGCACATGTAAATCAGGACAAAAATATTTTTTGAAATCAAATTAATGAATGTTGTAGATGCTCAATTTTTAGAATATAATTTGGTATTTTTCTGGTTCTGAGATAGCAAAACCCTTGCTGAAAGAAGTATTTCTGGGGGCAAGGAGAGGGACTTCTGGTGGCAAAGTTCGGGGGTTAGGGGCGGGACTTCTGGTCCTAAGATGGCAACCAGGGGGGCAGACATCTGTCACAGGGCGGGGCTACCCATGCAGCCCTTGACAGCTTGCCAAAACTCAGTAAGCAGCCCTCCACCTGAAATAATTGCCCACCCCTACCTTACATAGTGTGAGCCCTTTTATGGCTCTCAATGTTCTTTTTAGAAACCCGACAATCCGCCGTTGTAGCACTCTGTATGTTGCTATGACCAAGCATTAAAGTAATGAATTATGTCCAACAGCTAGTAGAGGATACCATAATACATGAATTCTCTTCTCAGCTGTGCCACTGACCTGCTGTATGACCTTTTCCAAGTCACTTTATTTTTCTATGTTTCCTCTTCTGTGGTTTGCCATGTGTACGTGGGCTGCTAAGACAAAGTGCTCTCTTTTGCAGTGCTTGCACAGTTACTATCCTGCTTCATTCCACTACGTACTGTCAGTGCTGTAGGCTCTTACGATT
Organism: Crocodylus siamensis; assembly: GCF_052110815.1. Taxonomy (NCBI): domain Eukaryota; kingdom Metazoa; phylum Chordata; order Crocodylia; family Crocodylidae; genus Crocodylus; species Crocodylus siamensis. Next base: position 399,508,132 of record NC_143395.1, read on the forward strand.
GTATTGCTCATCTTGCAACATTTGGTATTTTTTCTTAAAGCCCCATCTTCTGGAATCTTGTAAGTGAGAAACTTGCCTTTTCTTTAACAACTCTAAGCTTTTAGCCCTCCAGTTGTGGAGACAAGTTTGAATATATAGGAATGACAAAGGCTGAGACACAAGAAAGAAAAAAGTACCCCAAATTTAGTGGGAAGGGACTCATCTCTGAATGCAGGGGGTTTGCAATGAGGATAAATATTTATTACATGTGCATACGTCATATTAATAGTGGACAATGAAGTGCCCGTCCTGCAAAGGCACTAAGAAAGCAAACATCTAATTACCATGTTTTAATACCCTGGAAATACAGCATATTTGCCAGGAGCTGCATAATCTGACTGCATATTTTGTTTACAAAAATACAGAAGGCACTATTCAAAGAGAAATATTTTTAGCCCTGTTTATCATCTTGGTCCCAGGGCTCTGCAAACCTGAGCCTGCTGAGAAGATTGACTCGACACATATCGCCCACACACCTATTTGTCTCAATGCAAATGATGTCAAATGTGTGTTCATCCCTTTGTACATTTTTAGTGGCTGGAGACATCCTGTCTCTGCTGCAAGTGCAAAGGAAGTGCAAAGAGCCTATGCACTCGGCAGCAGAGCTCCCTTTGCTAGGAAACAAGCTGAGCAAAATCACAGCACTATCTGATTCTTTCTTACCTCTGATTGGCCACTTTCCTTTGCCGCTGACATCATCCTGTTGCTGGGTGGAAAACTTATGAAGCACAGCCCTTGGCTCTGTTTTCAGTGAGCTGTGAAGATGACTCTCTGCAGCTCATGTTTTACAGTGAAACCAGATTACTCGACACACACGCGCCCCTGAAATGCATTGATTCTGGCTCTTTGTTAATAAAATTAAATGACCGTTTTCATATGAGATACCCACCACCTCCAGCTCCTCTTCTGTATATAATCAAGGAAATCCAGAAGATACGGCTGGAATCAACTGCTTCTCTTCGTAGCAATGTTACCAAAGGGGCAGCTGTGAGCAGCTTCTGTTGACCATGATTGGTGTGTCTTGGTAAATTATTCTGTGTCAACCACCCCCTGCAAAACACATTTGATTATGTATACTCATTATTAATTATATTGCTGTAGCTAATGGAGGTTTCAACCAAGATCAGGGCTGTGTTGTGTTGTACATACCTATAGTTAAGAAGCAGTCCCTGTCTTAAAGAGCCCAGAGTTTAAATAGGCAAAATACAAAATAGGCAACATCCAGAAAAGAACTGTCATTATTTTATTTCTATAGATGGAAAGTTGAGACGTAAAGGGCATGGCTACACAATGCAGTGCCTCTTATGTGGTTAGAGGTAACCACATAAGCTCCAAATGAGTGGGCATGTCTGCACAGCCCTGGTAGCCCCAGGTAGAAGTACCACTGTGACACCTGGAGCCAGAGTATCTGCCTCAGTAGAGTAATTAGCCCAGTGGAGTGCCACATGGGCACTGCTTCCAGTTCCAGGGCTGACGTGGGTATCTCTGTGCAGCACTGCAGCCTTACCCAAAGAGAGCAAGTCATTTGCCCATGGTCTCACAAGAAGCCTGAGACAAGGTTAAGGACTGAACCAAGGTCTTGCAGGAGTGTCAGCCAAGTGCCTTTTCTACAAGATGCTACTTCTCTACCCAACCTACCTGGCAGGTTGTAGAAACAAAAAGGACAAGACAGAGTATTATTCCCTTAAAATAATATGCTAAGTTCAGTCTTGGTTAAGCAGATCTAATTCCACTCAGCTAAGTAGCTCAACAACTGACTGGTTTGTTTCACATTATCATAACTGCTTGTTTTATCTTGGCCCCCATGGTACTCTTGGATGAAGTTTCAGTATCACTGTTTCTCATCTGTGGTCTTGAGGCTTCAGTTTTCACCACCCAGTAGCCAAAATGACTGCACCATGTCTGAAGTTGGCCTGTTTTCCTGGTGTACTTGTCCAACTTCTGGGCAGCCAGAAGTCTCACGCCATGCAGGCATGGAGGGGGCATCCCTATGGGCACCCTCACCGCAGGCTGCCCAGTGCCCTCCTGCGTGAACAGCCTGGCTCCCCTCACAGCTGCATGCACTATGTGCCCAGCACCCCCTCCTCCAACTCTACATAATGTCCAGCTCCTCCCCACTGCAACACGCAGGGACTCCCCCCCCGCCCCCCACCAGCCACATCTACCACCAACCTGCAGTATGGGCAGCCCAGCTCCTTTGTTTGCTGTGTGCCCAACTGCTGTAGGAGGAGCAACTGTGAGGGATGGGAGGAGTAGCAGCCGGGCAGGATCCCACAGGCCCTAGGCTAACCCTCTGAAGGCTGCACATGGCCTAGAGGGTGCCACTTGGACAGCCCTGGTTTAGTGTTTGCTTTACTGATGGACAATAGTGCCAGGGACAGACACAACACATAAACTTGTTTCAGAAATGGGTTTAAACCTGTAACAGAACAGATGTTCAGTGCACATAAACCAGTTTGAAAATGGATGAAACTGGTTTGAGATAAGCCTGGTTAAATGTAGTATCAGACTTAACTGATTTGGGTCAAACCAGTGTATGCAATGTGTGTCCCAGACCCTTTGCTAGTTTAAGCTAAACTAGACACCCCCAGCATCCCAGCATGCTCTCTGTGCTGGGCAGGGCTTTCTGCTCCACAGCAGGGCTGGCCCCTCCCCTCTGTTCCCTGGCTGGAGCTTGGCAGAGACTTCCAAGCACAAAGCACCTTCCTGATTTCTCACTGCTACACAGGGATTATTCTTGCCTCCCCTCTGCCTTACGCAAACACCTCACCATTAGCTAGCAGACCACATTCTGGCTACAATCCACGCTGTGGGAGACAACAGGCAAGACAGGCCTTTTGGAGCTAATCAACAGGTAGCTTAATGTCCTTCCTTGGAAGAGCTGTTTAAGAAGAGCTCCATTAGTTAATGGAGAGAGGCTTTGTTTTCGTAATGGGTTGGTAAACACTGAGTTAGGGGTGATAAACATTCCCTGCTGGGCTGCTTAGGAGGGTGTGGGGGGGAATAATCAGAGCATCCTGCTGGGGGCTGGCCACACTCCCCTCAGCTCAGCCCTGTGGAAGTCAAGTGAGGGCTGCTCTAGCACGCCCCCACTTTTTAGCCTGAGCCACTGCAGGTATATGCCTGCATTTCTGAGATGTCCTTCCAGTTACAAAACTGATTTAGCCTAGCCAGGTTAGACTAATCTACAAAGATTGAATCAATTCAGGCTCAGGCTTTCTGAATGTCTGTCCCTAGCCTAAAGAAGAGGCAGTTCCCACAATGACAGCAGCCCCTGTATACCTTGCCTTACAGAGGTGGCCTGCATGGTTGCTGTGGTCTTCACCTCTCTGTAATATATATTTTAAGAGCAAATCTTTCGTTATTGAGTTGTAGCAACAAGATGTTCCATGCAATATAAAGCAAAAGTGTGTGTGTATGTGTGTGTGTGTGTGTGTGTAGTGCAGCTTATATGTACATGTGGCACTAGAGCCATGTTACATTAACACTTTAACATCAGCTTTATTTAGAAACAAAACAAGAGCGTCATTCTTGCAAGCTCGGAGGCAGCAGTTTTCTAACAGGAACTATTGAACAAGGCCCTGATTTGGCAGCTCAGAAGCAAATCACCTAAGCACATACTTTAGATATAAACTTAGTCCCATTGACTTCATTGTTTTAAAGTTAAGTATGTGCAATGGTACTTTACAAAGTGAAGACAGTTTGGAGGGATTTACCCCTTGTATAAGGAGCAGAGACGTATCTGGCATCAGCTGTTGCTGCCTACCTACTCTGACCCTGAAGTAAATGAAAGCTAAACCTGGTAACTTACCCTGTTTCATTGTAGGTTAAGCTGTCATCAATTTAAGACTTTGCTTACCATGGTGTAAGAGTAGGCCTGTAGGTACCACACATTACCTGTTCTGCAGTAAGTTCCTACATTTGTTTAATTTGCTGAATCCTGTTGTTTGATGATATCCTGGGTCCCACTACAATGTTTTCCTGAACTGGAAACAAAGTACATAGAAAGTAACCACGCATCTTAACTGTAAGTAAAGGCAGGCTTTGAAGTCATCCTCTCACCAATAGACAGTCATTTTATTCTCTGCCCTTTCTTCAGTTTCTGCCCTGGTGCATTTCCCATGGCATTCTCTTCTTGAAACAATCTTTTGTTTTACAGGTGCCTGAAGTATCCTAGCTTTTTCAGCTAACTGCTCCACTCCACACTGCTACCTGAGCTGCTCATTTAATTTCCTCTGCCGCAGTATTGTCAGAAGAAGTTTCAGTATCACTGTTTCTTATCTGCAGTCTTGAGGCTCCAGTTTACACCAGCCATAAGCCAAAACTATTGCACCAGTCTGACCTTTGTGATCACTACCTCGGCTCTTCCTCCAAACAGACTTTAGCATTTGACCATAGGTCAGTTGTCTGCAGGGGGGCCACCTTTATAAACCAATATGGGCCCCAGGTAGCAGAGCTGAATTCGTTCTACATTGTCTACTCTAATTGCCATGATACAGCTGCTAGGAGGCTAGGAGGTTGGGGGGTTTTTGTGGTGCACCTTTACATACCTAGATGTCTAATGGAGACAGCTGCATTTTATATTTTGATCAAGTGGTACCTACTACAGAAGAGGGATTTGTTCTTAAATTATTGTTAAATAATTATTAAATTAATCTAGCTTTCAGCTTAGACCATAAGTGTCTGGTCACTCTTCATATACAAAAGAGCATAATATAAGTGCAGGTGGAAAGGGTTAAAAGGTAGAGTCCAGTGCTTTGTCATATGGGATAGGCAGTTGCTTCAGACATTGTTACAGTTGAGCTGGCTGAGGAATTACAACACCAGTATCCTTCTAACTTTAAACAGGAGCTTTTAATAGCTCTTTACTGGATTCCTCACAATTGCTGATGCCTTTGTTGTTGTAAAGGAGACAACCGAATCTAATTCTCTCATTAGAAACTAATTCTCTCTGTAGTGGATTCCAGTGTCCATGTAAAAACTGAACAAATGTAGTGAACTAATAGAACCCTGCCACACTTGTGTTCGATTTTTCACCAGTCGGATACACCTTTGATCTAAAGTTACTTTTTCCGTTGTAAACTATCTAAGCCTGGACTGAAACCCCCAAGACAGGCTCTTTTCTCTGCCCTAAATTTTGGGTACATTTGGATCCAAATATGAATTCTGCTTTTTAGTAATGAGCCCAAACAGCAACCAGACAATCCAGGGCTCCTTGTATTTCAGCCACTTTGCATCAGAACCTCACAACTCAGGCTTGTCTCTGGTGACATTAGGAGTTTTGCAGCAGCTGGACCACATGCTTAGGATAAATTAGTTTCTACAAGACTGGTCCAACATCCTCTGCGTTTGGCGTTGCTGGGTGTTCTTTCTTCTGCCTTGCTCACTCCCTTGGAAGCTAAATTCCATGGTACCCTATCCAGCATATATTCTTCTTTCTTGATAGCACTACCACTAACATCCTTCTCAGTCATTCTAGAATGAGTTGCAGGACAACACTGCTAGCTCAGGGAGTGAGATCAGCCTGTAATTGGATCGATCTCTCAGACACCTTTCCTTGGCAGTGCAATAAAACAGTCCCTTCCATTAATCATCCAGGTACTGATTGGTTTTCCTAGCAGCTTCAGCTATTCCACAGCAAGGGATCTATTGAAGAGCTATTAAAAAATCCTGTTTAGAGTAAGAATTACATTTGTGTTGTAATGAAAAGCTTCAGCTTTTCCTTTCGGTGCCATTGCTGACAGCTCAGCATTCATACCAGCTTCATTTTCAACCTGAATATTTTCCTGTTTCCTTCCCCCAAGTCTTCTCATGTCTAGGATGCTGCCCAGTTAGGCTTCTTACAAGGTAAGCTGCTCTTTTCTGGCTTTCATCTGCATACTTTTGGTAACTTTCACCAGAGGTTTAAAGTACTTGGCAAAAAAATAAGTCTCAAATCCCTTTAAGAGGGTAGCGGCAGTTGAATAGGATCTGATTCTTTAATGCAGCAATTCTCAAGCTTTTTAGACTCAAGGTACCACTTGTTATGCTCAAGGCACCCCTCAGAAAATGCCACCTCTTAATTTTCATATCCTTTATTAGACCAACTAAAATAGTTGAAAAAAATTCTTCTTGTGCAAGCTTTTGGGTCCAAACACCCATCTTCAGGCTGAGGAAGTATTAACCTGAAGGAAGGGTGTTTGTACCCGAAAGGTTGCAAGCAAGAATTTTTTCAACTATTTTAGTTGGTCTAATAAAAGAGTTCAGATTTACCCATAGAACCTTGTCTGCCTGTGCCCTTAGACTAGCACAGCTACAAGCAATACCTCTTAGTTTTCACTCAGTTCTTGACTACAGAAAAATAATAGAGCAATTCTCCTATTGTAAAGAACTCTGAAAGACCACAACAGGTCAAAATGGTTTTGACAGTAGTGATTCCTATTTGAAATATCTGGGTTTATCTTGTGTTGATGTTTTTACATCTAACAGTGCTGATATTGTGCTGCATCCTGTGACACCCTTAAAAGGACCTCACACCACTCTGATGTGCTGGAGCACCCTGGCTGGGAATCGCTGCCCTCATGTTTGTGTCATGTGTGGATGTAGAGGATTACACAAAGAACAATGACAGCAAAATGTTGCCACTGGTGTGAGATAGGAATTCTGATTTATTAGGACTTTTATAATTGCTTGGCACGATTGTAAAAACTGAACAAGGTGAAGGCAGGAGAGAATCGTGCCCCTCAAGGTCAAGCAACTTATGTAAAGTCAGAGAAAAGGTTGGTGGCAGAGTTGGAAATAGAACTCGGCTGCTCTGCGCCCTAGGACACATCTATGGTGCCCCTGTGATGAGTCTATAGCACTACAGAGATGTCTATTTTTTTCCCCAGTCCCAGTAAGCATGTGCTAAAGCCCAGAAATGATGCGCTACAGTTGGTTAGATGTGGCCTGATTGCACATCAAGAAGCACACTGAAGGGAGAGAGCATTGCTCAGGGCACATGCTCATGGACACACTAAATAGGCTGACTAGTTTTTTAACTTTGGCATGCATGCATGGAGTAGGAGCCAGCGGAGGTAGGGCAGGCTGCTCGGTGGGTGTAATGTAGACATGTCCTTAAGACCCCTGCCTCAGGCCTGATCCAGAGTACAGTGCAGCTAATAGAGTTTTTCACTGGCTTAAGGAGACTTTGGAACAGGAGAAGTTTTTTTGGAGCAAAAGGATGATTAGTTTCTTACCACTGATGAGTTCACCTTCTCCCATTTCAAACACCAAGGGTCTCCTCAAATAACCCAAACATTTAATTTCTGTATGATCTGCTGCCTTTATTGTCTAAGTGCCCATGTAAATATGTTTGAGAATCAACCTTTCTGAATTTTTTCAGTAGAAGCCCTGTTTGTGGCTCAGTGGGTTTTAGTTCAGATTTGGGATTAACTATAGAGTGTCTAAATACATGATTTACCCATGTGTGTCTCTTATTCCAAAAGCCAGCATGCAAGAGGGCTTATCATGCCAGGCCTCAAAACACATTCAAACAGAAGCTTCATGTGGAAGCTCAACAAAGTAAATGACATGAAATGGCCACAAGTTTCTCGCTGAATTGACACACGTTTGCAGTATATTACTGGTAACACTCCCCCCACAAAAGTTTAACTAGAACTCATTGACTTATATTGTCGTCACTGCTTATAAACCACATCCTTATGTTGCAGTATGATTTGCATGCAAAGCCTATGACACATTTCTCTGATTAAAGGTGTATGTACCCTGGTTTTATCATAAGGGAAAGTTAGTGTTGAGACTAGAAGGACCCCCAGTTTCTAGAGAGGATGACTTGCTGTTAGCTAAATGAACAATGCCACTAGGTCAAAGCAGCAGGCCTTCTGTGGCCTTTACAAAATGAAGCCATTGTCGCACAGCAAACTTACTGGCACTCGTTCTCCAATGCTTTTGGCTGACATATTATTTGCATGGTATCTCAGAACTTCTGCTTCACTTGAAGGGAATATATAAATATCCCACAGTGGGACGACTGACTTTCTATAAACCGATTAAGAAAAACAGGTTTTTTTTTCACAACAACAAGAAGGTGAACATGGAGAGTCTTTGTGTAAACACAGATTACATGTTACAAAATGACTCCAGGCTTACTTACCACAGACTCTTCTTTCATGAAATTCAATATACATTTATATTTATATACTGACCGTAATTTACAGCACAGCAGCAGAAATATATATTTATTGACAATGCTTTGGATTTTTCTTCTGCTTTTCCCAGTCTCAGATTTTTTTCATGCTAAATACACTGAAATACCATGCCTGAAATAAAAAAAAAATTAAGCTAAGTGTGAATTATCTTTCAGCACTATGAATAGCATACATAGAACTGCATTCAGCAATATTTTTCCTAATTCATTTGATTACAGTGGTATTTAAACAGAGGACTGGGTCTTGCTTGCCATGACACTGGTATAAATGGTTGGTGACTCCACTGAGTGCAGTAGGTTAACTCTGAATTTATACCCACATAACTGAAAGCAGAATTTCGGCCCAGTATCTAAAAACTACGAACACTGAGAGTGGAATTATCCCAGGGAAGAATTTGGCCCATAATATTTCTTAAATGATGTAATGTAGCCAAATAATACAAACATAAGTTGATCTTTAGCTGGTTTATAAGAAAATCCATGATTCCCAGTGATTTATAGACCACCATTAAAAGAAGATTAAGTTTCAGGAGTAACTCAGTATGACTAAGAGAATGCAATTTTATTTCCCCCTGTAAAGGGACATTTAATTAAAAATAAAGACAAACAAAATTCTTAAGGCCTTTCTGTGGAACTAGTGTCCTCTTATACAAAACATCCCATATCTTTGCATCCTTAAAAAAGAAAGCTTGCAGGATCTTAAAGCATTCACACTTGTGCCATTACTGACCAGTACCTTCATTATTCTTTATTAATTTAAATGCTAATGTAGTGATAACAACCATTCAGTTCTGCTACCTTACTTAATTTCAGTAGGGCATCTAACAACAATATATATCTTAATTAGTGTAAGGGAAGTTGAGTTTGCTCTTCATTAACAGTGCAGTACAGCTTACTATCAGCTCATTTATCTGCTTAAATGTGAAATAGTCCACTGACTTCCAGAACAACCCCAAGACATACAGGGCCTCCTTTGAAGATACCATGAGTCCTCCAGCCCAATGCCACTGCTTTCAATAGGGCTGCATGAGAAATGGAGAGAACATAAGCCCACTTTTCTCTCTACCCCTTTCCTTCTCCCATAGCATAAGGTTTTAAAGAGAGGTCTTTCCTTCTGGAAAGACAGCCTTGCTCTACTAAGTGAAATAGTTCAGAGTCTTCCAAGAAGAAACTGCTTGTGGGAATTGGCACTACTTATAAATGAATACACAGGTTAAAAGGAGCTGGAGAAGACAACAGGATTTGACTGATATTAGTCTTGGGAAAGACTCTGCTCCTTATCTCCTTTATTACAGTGCCAGGTGGCTATGCCCAAGCCTATTCACTGTGTTTCTGTAAATCACTGGAGGAATTACCTGGATTCACAAAGGAGAGGGGAAAAAATGGAAATGCTGAGGTTAGCTGGCTTGCTGAACCCACATAGACATATTCCACTTTGGAACTGATCAACCAAATCTCTGCTTGTGGAGGGATTTTTTTTTTTTAATATTTCTGAATTTCAGAATTTGGACTTTGTATTATCCAAGAACATCCCATGTACTGTATCCTGGGATCATTCAATGCAGAGAAACAGGTCATGCAAGAAAATCCTTAACCCCACATCTCCACAGCTGTGAAATATTCCCACCCTCACTTCCTTCAATTACTCTCCTCATCACTTCCCCTTAAATGATGGCACTTTCTGAGAAAATATACCTTTCATTGGCCCTTCTGTCTTTCCAGGATGTAATCAGTGGAGGAATAGTAACAGAAGAGAGACATCTCTAAATCAAAATGCAGGCAAGTGCACGACAGATGCTTTTCTGCACATCACTTTTTTTCTTCACTAGAAACAAAGAATAAAGCTCCATTTTAATTCAGCACGATCTTTCAGTGTGCTTATGTTAACATCTTGGGGCAAAATGCCATTGGCTTCAGTGGGAACCAGACCTAAAAAAATGTGCCAAAGCCTGAAAGCTGCTGCGTGTTGTATTTGTTGTGAAAATAATGAGAGTCATAACAACTACAATGAATGCAACAAGCTTACTGCACCAATTAGATCCATCTTTAATGTGGCATTATGCTGCACAACGGGTTTAACTTGCAAGAAAGCAACAGACAGGGTTTGCCATATATAGAAGCTTAGCTTATCCTTTTTATTGCCAGCCACTGCATTAAAGATACCTAACTTGTTATGCTGTACTGATAACAAGCGTGCGCGCGCATGTGTATGTGTGTGTGTGTGTGTGTGTGCGCGCGTGCATGTGTGTGTGTGTGTGTATACACACACACACACACTCTCTGAATGAGGAACTCTCCCCTTGAAAGAGAAGGGTCCTGCTTTAAGGGGCAATAGTTGTGACTCGTTCCACATTTAAAAAATGTTTCTGCCATTCTCTTCCTCTCCATTCACTGGGGTAGCCGCAAGTCTGGCGTAAGCCATGTCATTCCACTGAGGTCACTGAGACTGGGCTTATTTGCTCCAGGGTTAAACATTTTTTCCTTAGAGCCACAGATGCATCATAACAGTTGAGGAACTCGGTGGTAGCTGGCCTCTCAAGCCAGTAGATCCTCCAAAGCTTGGACCATCTCTTTGGAGGTGCACTGGCTTTCTGTACACCTCTGCTCTCTTTGTCCTTTTATCAGCACAGCTGTAGGAGCAATGCTTCCAGTCTCCACTGTTGAACCAACAAGGGTTGGATTTGGGGCTTGCACTGTGCAAAGGGCAGGAGCAGGCAGGTAGGGTTGACTCATTATTACTTCATCTAGATATGTCCCAGTGTCACCTCTTTTAAATGGAAGGTTGTGATATGAAGAATGTGGGAGATGTCATTCACATGAATATGGTATGTACCTGTGGCAGGGCACCCTCAGGGGTGCCGTGACCTCCCCTAGCGTCCACTGGCTACCGTGTCAAGCCGGTATCAAATGCACCCTCACCAATCTCGCCCGCCATGTCTTTGCTGTTTTAAGTGTTTAGGGGAGGCTGCCTTTTATATGTGCTTTGACACGGTGCCTACCTTGCTATACCGGGGCTCGGTCCAATTGCCCACCTGCGCCCTCACAGGTGCCCCCTCGCTTCTCCCACGGCCCTCGCCGCACCGGGGCCTGTCTCCTGTGTTCTCGTAGCCCGCGCCGGGGCCTTGCCCTTCTACCACCGCCTGCTCTGGGCCTTGCCTCTGTATTCGCCCTCCCCGGGCCTTCCCTAGATGTCCGCTCTTAGGGCTCCTCTCCAGGGTCTCTCAATGTATGTGCCCCCTCTCAGGGCCTCCCAATAAGCTTACCCCCTTCTGGGGCTTCTCCCGTACAGACAGTGCCCCACTGGGGCCTGTCTCTCCGCACCCAGCTCTGGGCCTACCTTTGTACCACCGCCCTCCCTGGGCCTTGCCTTTATGTATGTGCCCCCTCCTGGGGCCTGCTCAACATACTCGCCCCCTCCTGGGGCCTCGTGCCCCCCGCGCCCCCCGGGGCCTCTGCTCGTGCTTCCCGCGCCCCCCGGGGCCTCGTCTCCCGCGCTTGGGGCTCAGGCAGCCTCAGCCTTACCTGGCCCCAAACCCCTTTCCTGGGTCTCACGCCCACTGGGCTTCTCCGAACTGGGGCTCAGGCGGCCTCAGCCTTACCAGGCCCCCAGACCTCTTTCCTACATCCTACACCCCACTGGGCTTCTGCCTACGCCAAGCTCTTCCCGAAGCTGCCCACACTGGGCCGGGGTCAGGACACCCCAAAACACGGCACCCCCTCTGGTGCCAGGAACACCCCCACTTTACTGGGGAGCTCCTAATGAGGCCTCCTCCACCCCTACAGCCTCATCCGGTCCTCCGGTTCTCAATAACCAGAACCAAAATCTCCCTCTCCTGGGTTACAACACAACTTCCAAGCCAACCTGGCTCCCTTTTACGTATCCTTCTCAGGGTTTCCTCTGCCCAGAACTGTCAAGCAGACACTCTCTAGCCATCAGGCTTCTTCCCTATGTTCTGCTCTGCTTGCTCCCACAGAGCTCTCCCAGGCTGCCAGCAGGGGAACTGACTCTGGCCTCGGCCTGGCTGTTTATAAAGGCCAGGCCCTGCCTCCTTCCGGTCAGCTGACCTAATTGGGTGCCCTAGCAACCCACACCTATGCTGCCCTGGTGGGTGGCAGCTGGCCCATATTACCATCATCAGTAGCAGGCACCTTAGTGCCCTGCTACAGTACCGTTATTTGATTGCTAAACTGTTTGCTCTCTGTTTTCAAAGGGTTTGTTCCTACAGAAATCTGCCATTGGCTTCAAAAAAACAATTTAGGGCTTTTGATATGGTCCCTGGGAGCTGCTCTCTCCCTCAATGCTGCTCTCTATGCCTGCCTGCTGCACTGAGCTCCTGGTTGTCTCCCTGCTGCTGCTCCCTGTGTCCCCTGCTGCACCGTCATCACCCCACTGTGCTGTGTGCCACACAGCTGCTTCCCTGCTGCACCGCACCACTCAGGTACCCAGGTGTGGGACCCCCACACACTGCAGGCTGTGCTGCACTACACCATCCCACCCCCTGGCAGGGGCAGGAAAGGGAAACCGGCAGGAGGAGTAGCTTGGAGCCCCCCGGCCACTGCTGCAGCCCAAGCAAGGAGAGAGACCAATGGCCAGGTGGGAGCCTGGGAGCCATAATTTAACCCCTTGAGGGCTGCATACAGCCTGCAGACTGCCAATTGGACAGCCCTGGCATAAACTTTTGTAAGCAAAATCTTACTTCATCAGATGCTGTGAAGAGACTGCAGGAATCAGAGTTTCCGAGTAGAAAACAGTGATTAGAGTACAAAGGGTAGAGAAAGGGAGAGGGAAAAGGAGGGGACACTGCTGAGAGGTGCAAGGTGGGTAGGAGATAGAAACAAAGCAGTTAACTCACTGAGGGACACAGAGATTATAAATGAAATCCAGATAATGGAATAAGAATCTACAGTCTTGATTTGGACCATACTTACCACAATCCAGTTTGAGTGATTTTTTGTTCTGCAGTTTCCCATTCAAAGTCATTTTTAAAGTTTTGTTGTTAAGAACAGCTACCCTGAGGTCAGTGATGGGATGTCCAGGGAGGTTAAAGTGTCCAGATCCTCAAGTGGCCAGTCAGTGTCACTTCCATCCTTGGCAAAGTCTTTGAAAAGATTATTAAGGTTCATATATGTGAGAGCCCAGCAGGAAAAATTATGCTGAGGGGAAACCAGCATGGGTTCATAGCAGGTAGATCATGCCTGACTAATCTAGTCTCTTTTTATGACCAGGTTACAAAACACCTGGACACAGGAGTAAGGGCTGACATTGTTTACTTAGACTTCAGGACAGCCTTCAGTACAGTATCCCACCCCATACTGGTGAACAAGTTAAGAGGCTGTGACTTGGATGATTACACAGGCCGGTGGGTGGCAAATTAGCTAGAGGGTCGTACCCAGAGAGTGGTAGTGGATGGGTTGGTATCGACCTGGAAGGGAGTGGGGAGTGGGGTCCCTCAGGGCTCGGTCCTTGGCCCGATACTCTTCAATGTCTTCATCAATGACTTGGACGAGGGAGTGAAGTATACTCTGTCCAAGTTTGCGGATGATACAAAACTGTGGGAAGAAGTGGACAAACCAGAGGGCAGGGAACAACTACAGGCAGACCTGGACAGGCTGGACAAGTGGGCAGAAAACAATAGAATGCAATTTAACAAGGAGAAATGCAAAGTGCTGTACCTAGGGAGGAGAAATGTCCAGCACACCGACTGCCTAGGAAATGACCTTCTCAGTAGCACAGAAGCGGAAAGGGATCTTGGAGTCCTAGTGGACTCCAAGATGAACATGAGTCGTCAGTGTGGCAAAGTCATCAGCAAAGCTAACTGCACTTTATCATGCATCAGCAGATGCATGACAAACAGAACCAAGGAGGTGATACTTCCCCTCTATCGGGCACTGGCTAGACCCCAGTTGGAGTACTGCATGCAGTTTTGGGTGCCACACTTCAAGAGGGATGTGGATAACCTGGAGAGGGTCCAGAGAAGAGCCACTCATATGGTTAAGGGCTTGGAGGCTAAGCCCTATGAGGAGAGACTAGGGCACCTGGACCTCTTCAGCCTCCGCCAAGAGAAGGTTGAGAGGTGACCTTGTGGCTGCCTATAAATTCATTGTGGGTACGCATACGGGAATTGGTGAGGCTCTGCTCACCAAGGCGCCCCTGGGAGTCACAAGAAATAATGGCCATAAGCCAGCAGAGAGCAGATTTAGACTGGACATTAGGGGGAACTTCTTCACAGTTAGAGTGGCCAGAACCTGGAATAGGCTCCCAAGGGAGGCGGTGCTCTCCCCTACTCTGGGGGTCTTCCAGAGGAGGTTGGATGGGCATCTGGCTGGGGTCATCTGAACCCAGCACTCTTTCCTGCCTATGCAGGGGGTCGGACTCGATGATCTATTGAGGTCCCTTCCGACCCTAACATCTATGAATCAAGGTATGCATCCCAGTCACTGGGATCAGAGCAGATACCATTGTAACACAGCTTGGCTGTAAACAATGAATCTAGTGGTGTGCTTAAGATGAGAGCTGCTGGCATGTAAGTAACTGTAGTGATCAGTTGGTTTCTGATATCATGTGGTGGTGCTATGACCATTGCAAATTTTCACAGCGTCTAAGAAGTGAATTTGCTGATCAAAGTATTGCAAAATAGTTTTATGGAGGGGTGGAAATTATTAAAAGTCCTAGTGATTCCTTCCCGTGTGTCCATATGAAGGAGATATCATCAATGTACCTTGGGTATACCAGGGAACTGAGAGGGCAGCTGCAGAGGAAGCAGACTCCATGTCTGTGATAAATATATTGGCATATCGGGGTGGGGCATACTTCTGCCCATGATAGCGCCATTCAACTTTAGGTGCAGGGTGTCCCCAAACCTGAAATAGTTGTGTGCGAGGACAAAGTGGGAAAGTGTGATGGAAATAGATAACCCAGTCACAGGTACTTATATGACAATACACATGTCAATGTCTTGAAATTTTTTTTCTGGCCAAGCAGAGCCCAATACTTAGGACTTCAGTCAGGAAACATGAAACAAAGCACTCCTAAAAAAATAAGAACCTGAGGTCCTGAAGTTAAGGCAGAAGCAGTATCTGCAGGGAAGCAGACAGAACCCTTGTCCTTAGAAGGGAGACAGGAAGGGCAGGGAGATACCTGGAAGAAACTGGACTTTTCCAAGATTTGGGGAAAATGCTAAGCTTTAGCTGAGAAGAAATGCATGTAGTTTCCTTTATTGTTTTAACCTTTTCCTTTGTTAAACATGTTCCTATGGATAAGTAAATCATCTTTGAAGAAGTTTTTCTGAGTCACTGCATGTATTTCCTGATCACAGTCGCTGAAGGGCAGTCTCATGCATATCCCCAACCAGTTGAACCTCATGAAGAATTGTAGTTTGTTAAAAGTGCTGCAGGAGTCAGGGATATGCTCTGTAAATGGAAGAACCATGAGATTTAACCCTGGAAAGAAGCCTGATGGTTTGCAGAGGTCATGTTGGACAGATCACTATGTAGGGAAGGTGCAAAGGTAAAGCTTTCTTTTGTTACTGTGACACATAAATCAATTGATTTTGGCATTCTGATTTTGAGACAAATTTCCTATTTGTATACTCTCCATTCACACCCATGGATTAAGACTAGGGACAGAAGTTACACACAAACTGGTACAAGTGATCAGAAACTGGTTCAAATCTGTAATACAACAGAAGTTCAGTGCACATAAACTGCTATCAAAGTGGCCAAAATCAGTTTAAGATATACCTGGGTGGATCTAGTATCAAACTTAACTAATTTAGGTTAAATCAGGTTTTGAACTTCTGTCCCTCCAGGTTCAAGTTAACTCACAGTCTCTCAGCATCCCAGGATGCCTTGCACCTCCCCCACAAACCCTCTCTCACAGGGTGGGCAGGCAAGGCTGGTCCAAGCGGTCTGCTCCTGCCAAACAGGGAGGCATGCTCTAGCACCCCCTCTTTTCTGGCCTGAGCCACTGCAGGCATGTGGCTGCATTTCTGGAGTCAAAATGAATGTCTGTTTCCTTGCTTATCAGTTCAACCTACGCAGTTTACACCAACCAGTGAAGATTGAATTGATTCAGCCTCAGGTTTTTTTACTGTCTATATTTAGCCTGGGAAGGGCTTCTGGGATCCAGCAAAAGGCTGAGCACTGTGAAGCCAGACTGAGGAGGAGAGGAGTCCAGGAGGGCTAGCTGTACTTTAAACAAGACATACTGGGAGTGCAGGACATGAATGACTGGTGCCTCCCAAGTCTGGGGGGGCATCAGATTGCCAATGGGGGAGGGGAGGTCCCCCAGCAATCAATCACTGACACTTCCGGTTTTGCGGTTGGCGCTTCCAGGGGGTGCACAGCCAATCTACACATCACCAATGGCGCAGGAACAAACCATCCTGATGTGCAGGAAGACTAGCAAGTATGGCAGAAGATCAACTTGGCTTAGCAGGAACTTTTCAGTCAGCTAAATCACAAAATGGAAGGTTATAAGAAGTGGAAAGTTGGACAGATAACTAGGGAAGAATATAAGAGCATTGCTTGGGCATGCAGAGATGAAGGCAGGACAGCCAAAGCGCAACTGGAGTTGCAGCTAGCAAGGGATGTGAAGGGTAACAAGAAGGGTTTCTACAAGTATGGAGGTAGCAAGAGGGGGAACAGGGAAAGTGCGGGTCCCTTACTAGATGGGGGAGGAGGCAACCTTGTGACACAGGATGCAGAAAAGGCTGAAGTACTCAATGCCTTTCTTGTCTCAGTCTTCACAAACAAAGTCAGCTCCCAAACTATTGCACCAGACAGCACAGTTTGGAGAGAAGGTGAGCAGCCCTCAGTGGTGCAAGAACAGGTTAGGGACTTCTTAGAAAAGCTGGATGTGAACAAGTCCACGGGGCCAGACGAGATGCACCAGAGGGTGCTGAGGGAGTTGTCTGATGTGATTGCAGAGCCATTGGGCATCATCTCTGAAAACTCATGGCAATCAGGAGAGGTCCCAGATGATTGGAAAAGGGCAAATATAGTGCCCACATTTAAGAAAGGGGAAAAGGAGGATCCAGAGAACTACAGACCAGTCAGCCTCACCTCAGTCCCTGGAAAAATCATGGAGCATCATCCTCAAGGAATCCATTTCTAAGGCACTTGGAGAAGAAAAAGGTGATTAGGAACAGTCGGCATGGATTCACCAGGGGCAAGACATGCCTTACCAACCTGATTGTACCAAAAGCCTTGCTAAAAAATCAACGTTTGCCACATCCACAGAGCCAGTCATCTCATCATAGAAAGCAGCTTCCCATAACATTCTCACAGGCAAGCTAAGGAAGTATGGGCTGGATGAATGGATGGTGAGGTGGATAGAAAACAGACTGGAGCATCAGGCTCAGAGAGTAGTAATCATGGCTCAGTGTCTAGGTAGCCTCCAGTATCAAGTGGAGTGCCCCAGGGGTCAGTTCTGGGGCTGGTTTTGTTCAATGTCTTCATCAGTGACCTGGAAGATGGCATAGAGAGCACCCCCAGCAAGTTTGCAGATGACACCAAGCTGGGTGGAGTAGTAGATATGATGGAGAGTAGAGCTAGGATCCAGAGTGACCTAGACAAATTGAATGATTGGACCCTCACACTACTGGGGAGCTCCCATGAGGCCTCCTCCAACCCCTACAGCCTCACCCGGTCCTCCAGTTTAACAGTGAGCACAGACAACCAACATAATAACCCAAGCCAATCAGCTGTAACTCAAACATAAGCCTCCTGGCTAAAACCTAACGCTAAACAAATGTTCTCTAACCCACACCATATCACACCCGTAACTAATGACTTATACCTCCAGGCCTTTCTCCTTTCTTTCCTTTCAGGGTCAAGCTCTTTTCCTCAGCCTAACCATGCCCCTTCAACCCAGCTGCCAGTCAGGAGAGGGAGGGAGAGAGAGCTCCCACAGCCGCCTGTCTCTGTTTTATGGCAGTCAGCCCTGCCCCTTCCAGTCAGCTGACCCACCAGGTGCCGCCCTTAGCTCCTCCTGGTTGCCCCTAGCAACCAGCAGCTGAGCCCATACTACTGTTGTTCAGTAGCAGGCACCTCAGTGCCCTGCTACACCTGCACTTAAGATGGAACAATCCCATGCACCAGTACAGGCTGGGGGCTGACTGTCTGGGCAGCAGCTCTACAGAAAAGGACCTGGGGGTTACAGAAGACAATAAGCTGAATATGAGCCAGCCGTGTGCCCTTGTTGCCAAGGGGGGTTCAAAAGAGGATGGAGCTATACTGTTCTTAGTGGTGTCAGATGACAGAACAAGGAGCAGCAGTCTCAAGTTGTAGTAAGGGAAACATAGGTTGGATATTAGGAAGAATTTTCTCACTAGGAAGGTGATAAAACAATGGAACAGGTTATCCAGAGAGGTGGTAGAAGCTCCATCCCTTGAGGTTTTCAAAACCCGGCTAGACAAAGCTTTGGCTGGGATGATCTAGTTGGGAATGGCCCTGCGTTGAGCAGGGGGTTAGACTAGATGACCTTCTGAGGTCCCTTCCAACACTCATTTTCTCTGATTCTATGCTACCTTAGGATGTTCAGGATGCTCAAAAAGATTCAGCCCACAGTGAAAGTATATAGCATCATTCCCATTAAAAAGAAAGAAATATTTTCCAACATGGACTCCATTGATCTTTGAATCCATTCCTGGAGCAAAACGAAGGGAAAATAGCAAGGCATGAGCTCAATAGTAAAAAGCAAAATATAGAGGAGGCTGTGAGAATTGGACTTTAGTGCAGCTATATTTTCATCCCTTGATTTCATGTATACACATAATTGGGTATTCAGAGAGTGTGAATGGTGGGGATATGAAAAATCTTTACCTGGATTTTGCTTCTGGGGGTCTTTGACACATCAGAACCCACCTAGAAATATGACCACTAGACTGTGGTGCCTGCCCCTTTCCAACTTCCAACCATCATTTCCATCTCAGCTTCTTGAAAACACAGTGATCCACTTTAATTTTCTCTCCTCTTTCAGTGGCTCCTGTTACCTCCCACTTTCTGAAAACTCTCCAGCCCTATCTCACTGTTCTGTTAGCCCCTTCCTCCCCCTAACAGCATTGGCCCAAATCCAGGGTCTCAACTCAAGTCCATATTGTTACTCCATATTTGAGAGCAGAACATGCCCCAACGTGTCCAGCTCAAACCTGACCTTCAGAAGTCCTGTAATTATCTCCTATTCCAAAGTTCCTGATCTTTGACTTCAGTCCCGAGCTGCTTGCACAGTGTCACCTCCAACCAGAGGCTAGAGAGGGTTCCATAGTAGTGCAAAAGCATTATACATAGCTATTTGTGATGCTTCTATTAGAGTGAGGGAGTGTTACACACAGGTTTTGCTACCTGCCACCACTCTTTGCTTTCTTAACCATGCATGGTATTTGCCTTTTCCCTGCAAAAGTTGTTGTGCCCAAAATCTAAAATATTTCCAAAAATAACTTAGTGTTGGCCTATTTTTCCCCAAGTGCCCCTATTAACAGTTTTGCAGTGTTGATGCAAGCTGTGAACTAAAGTAAATGACGTGTTGTAATATATTTTAATGCAAACCACAGAAGCATATAGAAAGGGAAAGAGATAAAGTATATTTTCTAGCTGGCAAGTGATGAATGCTTTAAAGAATTAAGCAGCAGTTTGAAAAATTAGAGACTGAAAAGACCTAATAGGTCATTTAGTCCATTTCTCCTGGGCCTGTATATAATTGTTTCCTATGACATACATATTTTCTAGTGCGTTATCTAGTTCAGTTTTAAATGCCTCAGATGAAGAGGCTTACACTGCCTCCCTGGAGGGACAATTCTACCATCTATTAGACCTCACTATCTTGGGTAATTATCTGAGCACCGATTTTGCAAATTAGGATGTATAATTATGAAGTCAGAAAATTCCATTTGGTAGTTTAAAAAATGTGCGGAATAACATTCATAGCACAAATATTAATCCTTGTCCTTTCTTGCACTAGCAAGTTAAACACAATCCCATGCAAACCACTTTAAAGCAATGCATTAGAAGGCAATATCACAAAGGCAGAACTGTTTGTCCTTCAACATCTATGGTAATAAGGTGCCCTTTGGGAAACAACATCCATTTTCCCATTTATCCATATTTGCTTGCTTTTACTGTTTATTCCAAGCTTAGCAATCTTAAATGCAGTTTTAGTATAAGATTCAGGGATTTTAAGGTCTAGATTAGATCATTAGATCATCTGTCTTGACCTCCTGTATAACAAAGACCATAGAATTTAATCCAGGGGAATTTTTCTGCTGTGTTGAGGCCAATACTTTGGTTTTGACTCAAGTATCTCTTTGGGAATGGTCTCCCATCGTAACTTGAATGTCTTAAGAGATGGGGAATCCATCATTTCCCTTGGTAGTTTGTTCCAGGGTTGATAATCTTCCTTGTTAGAGAAACTTTACAGAAATTATGACAACAAATTTTAAAATCTGCATAAACCAGATGAAGAGCAAACAGAAGTGCTGCACTCTTTTAACTGAGTGGTAATCTTTAAAAAACGAAGTTGATATTCTTGTTCCAATTTCTACTTAACAAATGTCCGTATCAGAAAAGAACACCCCCCAGCACATATGGCATAGACTAACTGATACCTTTTTAGGCAGTGTAAGCAGCAAAACCAAGGACTGACAGATTGCAGAATTAGCTGTCCTTTTACCCATACAGACTGGTTTAAGTACTATGGGAAAGCTTAAGGTGCCTCAGCCAATGCACATTGCTTACAGATAATATGTAAGGTGAACAGAGAATTTTGCTACTTTTACCAGTTCAGTTATTAGGCAAGAATTGAATGAAGAACACAGGAGTGGGTGGGAAATGGGTGACAGGCAGCTCCTCAAAGGTGAAGGAAGTCAAAGGTGAAGGAAGCACTGATTTTTTTAAAATTTATTTTGAGGAACATGTTTGCTAAAAGTACCTTAGAGTCTGGATACATTTAGTGAGAAATTGGCTTTTGCCAAGAAAGGCCTCAAAGACTTCTTCAAAGGTATGCATCTGCATCTGCCTGACTTGAAACCAATGGAACTAGCTGCATGCCTAAAATTAAGCATGTGCGTGGGCCCTTGAAGTAAATAGAGATATTCAAATGGTATAATCTTGTACAGGATGCGGGTCACAGGGGCTATAATGAAAGTAATAGACCATGTAATGCCATTGTAGCAAACCAAAGAGTTCAAGGTTTTTTTCTGTAAAGTTATATTGCTCATAGTCTATAAATCGTGGATCCAATGATGGTAGAGCAAAATAAAACCATTCATGTCCATTATGAGCTTTCCTGTTTCCAATGCTGTTTGAGACACAAAATTGCCCAAGATGACAAAATATGTAGGACTTCCTGTTTGTGAGAAGAAACAATAATGTCTGGGACAGATATCCAATCTTTGACACAGCAGAGAGTTTTCCTTACACTCCACCATCCATTTATTATGTGTGGTATTTCGGAAACACTGGGTTCTCCCATTTCCACAGACACTGGGGCACAGAGCAGCTAATGCCCAGATTCTCGTAGGCATATAGGCAACTGTGACTGCAATCTAGGATTAGAATTAGGTACCTAAATGTCTTGAAAGATCCGACCGCAACAGGTTTGCCAAAGCTCACCCAAACCATCCCAAGTCTTAGGCTACAGTGACTGCCATAAAAACTGCCGCCCCCTTTCTCTGAGTCAGTCAGAGTCTTTCCACTATTTTTAAATGGCCATTTTTTGTCAGCTCTAACTTGTAGCTCATATGGGAATAATTTCAACAGGCAACAGGCCCCAGTTTAAGTTTCCCCTGCATCTAGTCAAATGCAATTGTACTGAAGAAATCAGTGAATGTCTGTATACTGAAAGGTAAAATGAATGTATACTGTTACTGAAGGTGGGTTTTTTTATATATATAGCTATATATATATCTATATCTATAATATACACATATACACCAATCTTATCTATTAAAAATTAATTTAAAAATATAATCTTATCTGTTAGAACCAGGGGCTCCCAGAACTGAAAGTACGAATTGATGTAACTTGAGCCAGAGCCAATATTCTGTGGCTAGTGGCTTTAAGAATTTACATCCTTTGTGGCATGTCAGAGAGGCCCCGTGTCGCTTACATTCACCAGTGTGTTATAATAAGACATAAAATGATGGCAAATGAATTTTAAAGTAACTTTTCAGTAGGAATGCTGTTTATTTACATGTTGGCAATTCATTCAGATTAGATGATGGAAAGTGACAGGTCAGTTTCATTTTGCTGATTCTTTGCAATAGCCCAATGCTACAGTTTTTGCCATGAAAACAAGGCACAGATAGTATTTTTATTCATTCACAAACATGTTTTTCTGATTTTATGAAGATGAACTAGTTTTGTAAAACTTGAAAAACTGCAACCCATAAACATTTTTCTCTATCCGAGCATTTCTATTGCTGCTCAGCACCCTTGAGTCTTTCCACGGTAGGGACTCCACCTTTGCCAGCATACTTACAGAGAGTGGCTGGTCTGCTTTTTTCTATTTCTGCTTGGGGAGTGGTTTCTTTTTGGTGGGGGGAGGGAGGGCAAAGATGGGAATGAGCAATGCTAGGAAGCTTGCTTCTGTTACAGTGAAAGATTTTGCAGGGTTTCCTAAAGATCCTCAGCTCTTATATTTATATAATCTCTTCTGGAGATGTGAATTATTTGACAGTATCCCTTTAACAAATCAGCTAACTAAACTTTATGTTGCTTAATTGCAAAAACAAACAGTGTTCCCACAGATAAGGGATTAGTCAGATCACTGTATTTCCCTGCCCATTTACAATTACATTGACAAGGTAAAACTTTATTTTGCCATTTACATTGGTTTAATAAAATCTCTTGGGGATTTCAGAGAGCTAGAATGTCAGCGATAGGTTTCTGTCAGAAGATCAAATCTGCCTATTCCATTATATCCTAGGGTAGGAATCATATAAAACCCTATCATTAATTCACAGAAGTTTATTGAAATTAGTGGGACAGTTTACCAGCTTAAATATAAGCAGGCAAGTAAGTATTTAGCATCTAAAGTTATGACAGCCCATAAATGGTAGAAATGTTGGTAGCTCTACAGTATAAAAAAGAGGTCTGTACCCCCCTCTATCTTGCATTGTGGCTTTCAGGTTTGTGTTTCTCCTAATTACATACTCTGTCACAGTACGTTAGTATAGAGTCAAGCAAGTCTGACTCATTTTTAACAATCCCCGCAACCCGAGGCAAACGTACAGGCACACGTTCACATACACGTACACCCTCTAATCATACCCAACTTCCCATGAGCAAATATCTAATCCTCTCCTGCCTGGCAGCACAGCCGCTTTGTTTCTACAAGTGCAAACAACTGCTTCAAAGCAGCAGGGTGGTTGGGGTTTTTTTTTCTTCCTCTCCCCAGAAAGCAGTATTTTTTTTCCAGATAAACCACCAAAGCGACATCCATTTTAGAGGACGGGGACAATAAAAGTGTCCCTGTCTACCATGAAACAATCGATCTGTGTGTCTGGGGGAGGGAAGGGCCAATAATCCAAGCAAGATAGAGTTGATGCTCTCAGCCCCAGTCTGAGAGTCTGCATATGCTGACAGGGTCCTTCTATCAAAGGGGTTGTCTCAACCTTGTGACCAAGAGGTTTACAGTACTGGGGGGCTCGCACATCCCTGGTTGTTCCTGGAAGCCAGGAAGGCCTGGCGACCCGCGCATACAACTGTTCCTAGCCTCCTTGGATGCACTGTTTGCCGTGATGCCTCTTGCTTTGCAGTTTCCAGACAAGCTTACTCCAGAGCTGACTTGGAAGGCAACCAGCGCACCAAGACAGCCGCACCTTGCCCCACTTCCCCAGCAGCTGGGCTGGCTGGTTTGTGTGGTTGCCAAGTCCTCCCGCGAGCAGGGAGGCTTTTGTCTGAACCCGTGCTGACCTCAGCCACTGTCTCTGGGACTGTGGCAGCACCTGAGAGGCCCTGAACTGCAGCAAGGGATGCAGCCAGGCGCTGACCCTGGTGCCCGGCAGGGGCGGGCCAGGGGGAGCTGGTCTGGGCACCACTGCTCCCTGCCACCCAGCCCCGCCCCGCAGCGCATGGGCACCACCACGCCCACCTATTTTGCATAGCCGCGCCTCATTGGCTGGACGAAGCCCCACCCCCGCCTCACTGAGGCCGTATCCCCTCCCCCGGCTCCAAAGGCTGCCCAGAGATGAGACTCGGCCCCGCCCCCGTCCTTGTCTCAGAGGCTGCCCGGAGATGGCAACCAGCGAGCGCGCTCGCTATTGGTCGGCGCTGCTCGAGCCCTCCCGTTGGCTGGTGGCGGGGCCGGGGGGCGTGGTCGGAGCGCGGCGATTGGCGGAGCGCGGGGGGGTGTGCGCGGGGTGCCCGGCCGGGCTGGGGTCGGGTCGGCGCGGCGGCGGGGCTGGGGAAGCCGCGGAGCGGGCGCGGAGCAGCAGTACCCGGCGGTCCGCTCCCGCCATGCACCGCGGCAGCGCCGGCTCCCTGGGCAGCGGCCCCGCCGCCTGCGCCGCCGCTGACTACCGCGTCTGCACCAACTGCCGGAAGGTGCTGAGACAGGTACCGCGGGGGGCACGGCACGGCACGGCACGGCACGGCCCCGGCGGCGGCGGGGGGGGCGGCGGCTCTGCCCGCGGCCCCTTTGTGCGGCCGCAGCGGGCGAGGCCCGCGGGGCGCCGCGCTCCGCTCCTGGCCTCCAGCCTCCTCGTCCTCCTGCCTCCTTCCCTGGTCGTCCTCCTTCCTTCTGCCCTCTTTCTCTCCTCTTCTTTCCATCCTCCCTTCTCTCCTGCCCTCTTCTCCTTCAGTCCTGCCCTCCTCTGTTTCCTCCTTTCCTCCGCGCTTTGCTTCTCCTCCTTGTTCCGCGCTTTCCTTTTCCTCCCCCCCTTCTTCCGCGCTTTCCTTTTCCTCCCCCCCTTCTTCCGCGCTTTCCTTTTCCTCCCCCCCTTCTTCCGCGCTTTCCTTTTCCTCCCCCCCCCCTTCCTCCGCGCTTTCCAGGCGGTGCTGTGCACACACGGGGGCAGGGAGCGGGCAGCCACCCCAGTGGGCCAGGTCGGGCAGAGAAGGAGCCTGCCTTCAAGCCCCACGGCTGCAGCCTGTTTGAAGGGAAGCTGCATCTCCTTAAACGTGTGCACTTGGCATGGCAAGGGGGTTTTTGTTAGTTTGGTTTTTTTTAATTGCCATAAGCTCCTGGATTGTGTTACAGTGGGTCCTCGGGGCTGGACTGGTTGCAGGGCAGTTTGTCATGGATCAGAAGCTCTGAGCGGCTCAGCGCAAATGGGAACCAGTTTGCGGCAGAGGCTGTGCGCTCGCGAAACTTGAGCGGGCGGGTTTATCTGCAGGAGAACTTGCCTGAAAAGCGAACGTGCCCACGGTGCGAGCAGCCCCGAGGCAGCCGCTTCAGACTTGACATACAGCTGAAGTTGTTGGCTAAGCAAATTTTTAATGCCAAATGTGCCTGTGGCTAAGGCAGGGAGGGGGAGATTGAGCTGTTCTGCCAAATACCCACAGTTTTTTTTTTTTATGTTGACAAGTAACTTGAGGCTTGGCAGCCGTTGCATTTTCAGGATTCAAGTGTAAATTTTGCAACTTCTGAAGCCATAATCCCCTGCCATTGGTAGGGCTTTTGTTCCAGACCTTTTAAATGCTAGCAACTGTAACTGTGCTGTGCTTTCTGTACAGATTTTTTTAATAGCTATTGTCTTTTCTATTCATCATTTCAGATGCATCAAAAATATTTTGATTAGCTGTTGCTAGTCAGATACACTTCATAGGGTTCTGGTGACATGCATAGATCTTAGGTAGATGAGTACTGCACTGGAGGCTGGTGGGTAGGTAAGATGTTTACAGCTTGGTGCTGCTTTGCCTTGTGAATTGCCTGCTGGAGGCCCGTGCAACTGCTCGTACTGCAGGATTCACTCATTTCAGCAGCAGTTTCAGAAACTGAAAGCAGAGAGGGAAGACAGATATTTTGTGATCAGACTGATTGTGGTTTGACAGGTCTTCAGGCTACCCCACAGATAAAATAGCATAGAACTTCTCCTTCCCTAAATATCTAAAACTTTTGGTATAATAAAATCACTCTCAACTCCAGCCTACATTACAGAGCACCAGACAGCAAAGCCAATAATTAAATAGACTCCAGCACCACATTAGTTACCTTAGCTGACAAGTAGAAAATACAGAATTTTTCCTGATGTAAACGAGTTAGAATCTTTGGCTCAGATCTTAACATATAAGTTAAACTCAAGATCAGTGTTGCTGTATCTGGTCTACTGTCAGTGCTCTAAAGCTTGGGCAACAATATGCTTGACAAACGATTGACCCAAAAACTCCTTAAATATGTGCTTGCATCTTTAAACTGCTCAAATACATTCTGAGTAATAACTGTTAGTAATGGGCAGGGTAATATTGGAGTGAGGAAAAACAAGTCTTCCACCCTGTGGCTTATAACCAGGGATCCTGGTTTTCTCTGATAAAAAGAAAAACAAAATCAACAGTTTTCAGATTAAAATGAAATGCTACTAATATCTACCTAAGTGGCATTTCATTTTAAACCACAGAAAAATGTGGATTTTGGTTTACTTATTTTAATCACAGAAAAATGTGGATTTTGGTTTACTTATTTTAATCCAAAAATTGGGGATTTTTTTTTTATCGGAGAAAACCAGGATCCCTGGTAATAACAAAATTCCAAACAGTCTAACAGAATATAAGCTCCCTTGGGTAAATCTTGGTCTCCCAGTGAAGGATAAATGGAGGGATACAAACTTTAGTGCGTAAAGTCTCAGTTGATGTTAGATTCATCAGGAATGGCCTTTTTTTAGAAAGGTGGTTTCAGTCCTTGGAGAGAATTAATCCCAACTTTTCTGTCTACAGTGGAGAGAGAGGGTAAGCACTCGGCCCCGAAAAGATGTACAGTAATGAGCTAAAAGCCCCACTGGCTGGATAAAATCATCTGTCAAGCTAGGTCTGCCATCATGGGCTAAGCATAAGCTAAAAGGTGTTGTGCAAGTAGTAAGAGGCAGCTAAAAATGCAACTGTTTGCTTTGTAGAATTCAAGAGGTCTTTTAGGAATGCCTTCTTGCTAAGTTAAGGAAACTGTTGTAGTACAGTCCCAGTAATTTAGTATCTGATTAAAAGTATGCCTAACTGGGCAGTACTTGTAAAGCTAGGCATCATTTTCTGTGTAATGTTTTTATGGTATTGTTTGCTTTAAAGACCCTAGTGGTCAAATACTACTGAAAGAAATAGAGATACTTCAGATACCTAGTTGGGTTTTTTTTAAGTAGCTGCATTCCTCCAGCAGTGCAGAATGCTCTTACTAATGGTTATAAAGGTTTGTTCCTCTCTTGGAGCTCTATCATAGCCTTAATTTTTTTTAGTTTCTCAAAGATGTTAACCTGCAGAAATCCCTTTACCTTTTTTAAAAATAGTTTCCCATAACTAATTAACATGCTATAGCATGAAACCAGAGATATGTTTATTTATCAGTGCCACTGTTGCCAATTATTTTGATTTTATCACAGATTTTATATTCAGTATTTCTTAGTCCCACCTTTGGAAGTTATGCCATTAGATAAGTGTCTTGGTATTGTTTTTCTAAGTTTCTAGCTCCATAAGAAGAAGAAGAAAAAAAATGGTTAGAAATGTGAATTCTAAAAGGCTCAGAAACTAGAAGGGAACTCCAAATACATACTTTTCTCTTCAAAAAAATCTCCTCTCCTCGCTCCCCTTTTTTAACTACTTATGATTTAGGAGAGGGTGGGGCTTGACATATGACAAATGCTTAATTCTAATCCCAAATTACTAATACTCTTGGGTTGGCAATAATGCCTTTGTTTTCTTATCCTCTGGTTAACATATGTCTTTGACAGGATGTGTCTAGTTTTAATAAGCAAAAGCAATTTCATTCCTTTATAGCCTATTTCTGGAAGCATTTGCAAAATTCTACAGTAGGAGACTTTTCCTTTCCTCTAGAAAAAAAATGCTGCACTGAAAAAGCAAGAAAGGTCTTTCCTTTGTTCACCAGCCCTCCCCCAAAACACACACCTCAGTCTTGCACTGTTCTGTATCTTTGCAGACTCTGACCCATTTGGATAACTGCTGCCTCCCCCCCACCCTGTTTAATTATTGCCTTTGCTCTCTGGTATCAGAAAGAGCTATTGTTCTCTCAGCATGCACCATGATATTGAACATTCCTCTGGCATTCTTGCACTTAATTCCAAAAAAGTAGAGAAAAATATTCCTCACATTTTTCTAATCTAAACTGCTGAAAATCAGAAAATGGAACTGTGAAATTCTCATTAAGCCTGAACTTCAGTGGTATGAGTGAAAATAACACCCCAGTGAAAGGTCAGTGACTTGCAATGAACAGAAGTTAGACCCAATTTTCTAGAAAGGCAATTTGGCTATAACAATCGTTTTCTGAGTTTCTGGCCAAATTACAAGGCAACAATGGAAGTAGTATTGGAAGGGGGAAGGTTCATTTTTTTTCATAAGAAGCTTTGAGATTATTCACTGGGCAAATTAAGCACAAAGCGGCTATTCCTATTGCAGTTTTCTTCTGTTGGGTAGGTGGTGGAGTTAAAGCACCAGACCATGAGTTAGTAGACCTGGATTATGTGGTTTTCAGCATGGATGATTGACTTGGACTCAGGCAAATCATTTAATCTGCACCTTAAATTCCCCTTCTGTAAATGGGAGGCTAATGCTGACTTACCTTGATGGTGTGTTTTGAAATCTACTTCAGCAAAGTATGTTGTAAGGGTGTTTGTTCTTTTCCCTTTTGGCAAGGGGAATGCTGATATCAGGTTGAGAACTGCTCTGTTTGGCAATCTCCATTGGCTTGAGAGAGAATAGTAATTGGATTCTTCCTTCTTTCCTGGTTTTGCTTGGTTGAGGGATTTACATTTGTGAACTACTTCTGTTTCTCTCTTCCTGTGTGGCTAAAAGAATGGGCTATAAGAGATGGAACACCTGACTCTTCTGAGTACCTGGGTTTGCTTAGTGGGTCACTCTGCCCAGACTGGACTCCTTCCCAGTTAAGAAGGAACTCAGACTGCAGGAGGAAGAAGGTAGTATGTGACTTCTTAATAATCAGCTGAGCAGCATCGTAAATGTAGACGATCTATACTTCTTTTCTTTTTTTAATTATTTTTTCCTCCTACTCTGTCCCTAGGCCCACTTACAAAGCTTCTTGCCAGCATTTCCCCTGCAGTAGAGCTTGATGGCATGGCACCTTAGTTTTACAAAAGCTACATCGATAACGGTATATATGTGTGCAACTACAGTATGTGGGCAGTGCCCCCACTTGTAAATATTTTTTGTTGGGTAACATAGCTTTGAGCCAGTATTTTAAATGGGTTGGGGAAATGACTCACGAGTTATTTCATCTTCTCGGCACTTTACCCTGGGCACTTATACGAATATGGTTGGTAACAAAGGATGTTGTGTTCAGTAACAATTTTTTAAATTTAGTTTTTAAACTGGATAAATTTTACCTCGAGATTGAACACATATTACAGTTAGAAAAATAGTATTCCATATGAATATCAGCTTTTTATTCCAATGCTTCAAGAGTATTACAGGCCACTTGCCACTGTAAAACTTGACAGAGTTAACATGTCAAAAGAGACTACCTATGCACTCTGTATTTAATTAGGTACTCTGCCTAATTAAATTATTGTGTTTGTTGTTGGAATTTATTTTTGGTTATGCAAATTGTTGCATGAACTTCAAAATAGGAGCTGGAGTTGTCTGATGGCTCTCTTGATGCAGACCAGCTCTTCGGGGATTCAACGGAAACTGCGTAATAGAGTGGAACTCACTTCAGTAGCAGGGTTCCTCTCCAGACAGACTGAAACCAAAGGTGATTGTGTTCACAAAACAAGAGGGCAGCCTTGCCTGTTTACTGTGGTTGATAAAATGCTGTTCAGTTGGCTAAAGGAAAATGTATTATGAAATTAAATTGTCTTACTAAAGTCTATGCTTGTAACATTGGACTTAACTAAGAGAATGTTTTAATATTCCTTGAAGGGTTCCCTTGATTGGTTTAGATATCTCCCAACCATCAACTTAAAATTGTTTGGAGAAAGGATGCTTAA
Source organism: Crocodylus siamensis (assembly GCF_052110815.1). Taxonomy (NCBI): domain Eukaryota; kingdom Metazoa; phylum Chordata; order Crocodylia; family Crocodylidae; genus Crocodylus; species Crocodylus siamensis. Next base: position 399,538,456 of record NC_143395.1, read on the forward strand.
CAGAAATCAAGAGTTTTGAGTTTAAGGTGGGCTTCACAAGGTTTTTCACATCTATCCAGGAACTTGTTGCCTAAACACTCAAAGCGATAGAAAAGAAAATATCACTTTTGAGTTTCAGCATTTCATTTCATACAGTCAACATGACATATCGGACTTCTTCCCTATCATTCAAACTCAGCTGCTCCTGAGAGAATCCTGAATGGATTTGTAAGAAGGACTTTGAATTTAGTCTTTGGGCACTGACAGATGTGCAGCTTCCTGCTGTAACTCATGGCGCTTTACAGGAAGCGCCACGAGTTACAGCAACCCTCCCCTGCCACCCAATAGACGTTCTCCATTGCGGGGGAATCGAGATTCAGTTTGGAGCTGGCTGCATGTCTGCAGCTTTCCTCACCTAGGTTCTCCACCCCCCCAGCTCCAGTGCGGTCTTCAGGATGGGAGCAGGGAGAAGGGAGGAGAGGGAGCTTGGACTGGGGATTGCCCAGCCTGGGCTGGAGGGTGGGGTGCATAGATTGGGGTCTCCCTGAGATGGAGGGGCTCCAAACCACCCACTCCACCCTCCAGTGCAGGCTGGGCAAACCCCAGCCTGAGCTTCTTCCTTTCTCTTCTCCCCCTCCCATCTGAAGACTGCACCAAGGGTGGGGCTGGACTGCATGAGCCCAACCCTGCTCCCAGCAGGGCCTGGCAGAAGTTAATGAAAGTGCTCTGCTTTGGAACACCTTCATCTGAACGCCTGTGTAATGAAGGTTCAGATGGTCGTATGACGGGGCACTTTTTGAAGTGTTTTGCAGCCATGCTCTTCTGTTAGGGCATGGCTACAGAGTGCTTCATGGGGCTGATCACGTGACAGAACGTCACTTCTGATGTAAAGAAGTGCCCTTTGTTTACGTCAGAAACTTGCCTTGATTCCAGTATTTGGTGGGCAGCCACCAATATAGTTGCATTGGTGTAAACCGTGCACTAATGAAGAGATGCCATGACTTGCACCAGTGGAACTTCTGCACAGATCACAACTTGCACATGTTTAGGATCCAAAGTGGTCCTGATGCAGCTACAGTGGTAGCTGATTATCAGTCACCAATGGCAGTTTACCAATGAAGGGCATACCTTTATCACTATTGCTTTATAGCTAAGATGCCAAAGAACTGTCAAATTAACAGCCTTTATCTTTGCTCAGTCTGTCTGTCTGAGATTTATTCATACTTCCTCTCTATCTCGCTCTCTCAGCTTACTGAAACTGAAAGATGCATGCATCAGAGCAGGGGAAAGTTGTTTGATTTGGGCAGTGTTACCAATCATATCTTCAATCCATGAATGTCTAAGTTATTGGAGCTGGTTGCTCTTTAATGCACAGGGAAGCAGGCACAGCATCTTTGCCAGATGGGGATTTTTGCAATTCTCTTTCCTGTGCCTTTTTCTAAAGTTTTATTGCTAAACCTTTTGTTCCACCTGACATATTTTGTGAAACATTCCAACTCCGTAAACATTTGAAAGAGTTCTTCAAATGTGTAGAGAGCTGCATAAGTGCTGGAACAATCTATCTTAATTGCTTTGACTTGCATGGAAATCATTTGCTTTTGGGGGGTTCTAAAATGTCCTTTTAAAGGAGATGATCTTCTAACTTGGGGCTGTCAAACATATGGCCCCTTGAACCATTTCAGCTGGTCTGCTGGAAGTCCGGCATAGCTAGTGGGACGTGACCTGCTGCAGAAATCGGGGTCCTCTGGTTCCAGTGGATATAGCCATCAGCAGCAAGGGGGAGAGCGAGGGCTGTGCCCTTGCTTGCCATGCCACTGCCTGATCCCTGACCCACACTGCTGCCTGAAAGTGGACTTGTGGCATTAGCCCTGGACCCAGATCCCATCGCTGCATTGTATTATCAGAATTTGGATATTTCTACAGGAGCACTCTATGCAGGCTTCAGAATGGTTTGAGACACTTAAATACGAAAGTTATGGTTAAAGACATCTCCCATTCTGAAGACAGCACCAGGGGTGGGGCCATGCTGCTAAAACATAAGCACTAATAATGGAAAAAGAATAAAAATACAAAACATCTTTAAACTGCTCCTAAGAGTATCTTGTGAAACATTTTTGACTGTTTGAACTAATCCCCCTCTTGTTTGTGATACTTTGTGGTGGCTTTCACAAATGATTATGTGGAAAAGTCATATTTGGAAGGAATGTAAAGTATTTCTAACTTCACTTGCTGTGATTTAGCTGGAAAAGAATAAGAAAGTTTGCATCATGTGACCTGTTTGCATCATGTGACCTGCAAGCTCCCATAGACCACATCTAAATTCTCTGTAGACCACCATTGGTTCATGGATCTTTATTAGAACTGTTATCTCAAATCTTCAAACATGAGCAAATCTCATGGGGTTTTTATGTGCAAATGCTACATGAAATAGTTGCCTCTAGGAACCCCCAGCAACAGAATAACCACCCATTATCTTTAGTGATACAGAAGACTCATGGAAGGAACTTAGTATCTAATTCCCCATTTTTATTCAGGGTTCTTGTAACTTAGTATAAATGATGTTCTTATTTATAAACATGAAGTGTGTTGATTTGTACACTTCACAATTAACAAATATAATAATTTTCTATAATTTTGAACCTAAAATGTTATACTCCCTTCTGGGGCTTAACCCTTCCAATGCAGGAAACAGATACAAAGACAGAGTAAATCACATCATATATGTCAGGGCGGACAATTATTTGGGCTCATGGGCCACATAGGGAGTTTTCACAATCTCCACCCTGGAGTGCGGAGGGAATTAGCAGAGGTCATTGCGGGACCCCTGGCACAGCTTTACGAGCACTCGTGGTGCTCTGGCGAGGTGCCAGAACACTGGAAAAGGGCCAGTGCATTCCCCGTTTTCAAAAAAAGGGAGGAAGGAGGACCCAGGAAACTGCAGGCCTGTTAGTCTTACCTTGGTCCTGGGGAAGCTCTTTGAGAAAATTATCCAGGAGCACACCCGCTTGCCCCTTGCAGGGGAGTGTATTTTTAGAGGCAACCAACATGGGTTCATTAGAGGCAGGTCCTGTTAGACCAACCTGGTGGCCTTCTATGACTAGGTCACACAATCCTTGGACACGGGTGTTGTAGTGGATGTAGTCTTTCTGGACTTTAGGGAGGCCTTCAACACTGTCTCTCACCCCATTCTTGTTAAAAAAAATTAGGAGATTGTGGTATCGATGCCTACACAGTCAGATGGGTCACCAATTGGCTGGAGGGCCGCACCCAGAGAGCAGTGGTAGACAGGTCATTTTCGACTTGGAGGGATGTGGGCAGCGGGGTCCCCCAGGGCTTGGTCCTCAGGCCCACTCCATTCAACATGACACTAAAATGTGGGGAGAAGTGGGCACGCTAGAAGGGAGGGACAGGCTGCAATTGGATCTGGACAGGTTACAGGGTTGGGCAAATGAGAACAAGATGGGATTCAATACTGACAAGTGCAGGGTGATGCACCTAGGGAGAAAAAATCAGCAGCATATCTACAGGCTGGGGAACTCCCTTCTCATCAGCACAGAGGCAGAAAAGACCTTGGAGTCATTATAGACTCCCAGATGAACATGGGCTGACAGTGTTGGGGATGCAGTCAGGAAGGCTAACCGCACCTTGTCATGCATCCACAGGTGCATCACGAGCAGGTTCAAGGAGGTGTCTATGAGACACTGGTCAGGCTGCAGCTGGAGTACTGCATCCACTTCTGGGTGCCACGTTTCAGGAGAGATGTGGACAGCATTGGGAGGGTCCAGAGGAGGGCCACTCGCGTGATCAGGGGGCAGCAAGGCAGGCCCTATGCGGGGGGGGCTACAGGACCTGAACCTGTTCATCCTTCACAAGAGAAGGCTGAGAGGGGATCTGGTGGCCATCTGTAAACTAGTCAGGGGGGACCAGCAGGGAATGGGAAAGTCCCTGTTCCCCCGAGCACTACAGGGAGTAACAAGGAACAACAGCCATAAGTTGATTGAGAATAGGTTCAGGCTAGACATCAGGAGGTGCTACTTCACTGTCAGGGTGGCTAGGATCTGGAACCAACTTCCAAGCGAAGTAGTGCTGGCTCCTACCCTGGGGGGGCTTCAAAAGGAGGCTAGATGGACACCTGGCCAGGGTCGTTTGACCCCAGCATTCTTTCCTGCCATGGCAGGGGGTCAGATTTGATGATCTGCTCAGGTCCCTTCCGACCCTACTAACTATGAAACTACGGTGAGCTGTTGTTGGCTGGGTCAGCACCCTCCCTTCCCCACGCAGTAGCTCACCAGAACTCCCTAAGTGACTCTGCTCTCCACTTGGCTGGCTGGCTGGGATGGGGCCGCAGGCGGGCAGTGAGTGGCAGCTGGGAGCTGGGCTCATGGCGTGGGGCTGGGGTCTGGGTCAGAGCCACAATTCGCTGCCCCCACACCCCTGCAATGGGTGCTGGTTCCGTGGACAGGGGCAAGCAAGGAGTAGATCTCAGTTCTGCCCCAGGCCCTGGCCCTGTGCTGTCAATACCCTCTGATCTCACCTCATGATCCTGGCCTTCCCCACCCATCCTGCTCCCAAACACCACTCCCTGCCTGCCTGTGGCTCCATCGCACCTGCCCACCTGTGTACCCTGCCTGTGCAAGTCCTACCCCTGTCTGGGTGTGGAGCAGACAGGTTGGGGTACCTGGGTAGCAAGGCTGGGTTTGGCAGCAGCAGCAGCCAGAAGGAACCGTTGCTGCCAGGAAGCAGGTCTGGCCACTGTGCCACCCCACCCCACCATGTGCCCGAGGTGGTGGGACCAGTCCCATGTACCACAACTGAGGGAGCTGCTGTGGGCTGGACAGAATCCTTCAGTGGGCCAAACCCAGCCCATGGGCAGTATTTTGCCCAGCCTTGATGTAAGATGTTTTACCTAGAGTGCTGAATTTCTTAGTTAACCTATGGAGTTGCCAGTGTGCAAAACAAAATGCCATATTAGTGACAATGTAGAAGAAAAACGCTGCCTTAGTTTAAAACTATTTTTAGAGGACTACAACGGTCGAAACATTACATGCTTCAGGGTACCAGGTATGGTTCTTACGGCATGTCTCCATGGTCAAACTGTCCTGATCTAAAACCATTTTTAAAGGACTACAGGGCTGCTTATTCAGGAGCAACTTCTGTTTATAGTCTCTGGGCTGTTACTACTTTAGTATTGCTTTGTAATATCAACAAAATAGAATTCAGAGCCACCATATGTTCTCTCTCATTCGTATGAATTCTGCAGTTGGAAATGATTAAATATGAAAGTGCCATAACAATACTGAACCCAGACCTAATTTTAACAGTGTATTCTTGTAAATATGTTTAATATCACCTACCTTAGCATGTGGCAAAAGGAATAATATGGTTAAATTATTGGGTACATATACTTGAAGGGTTTTTAACTATATAGTTCTAAATCTCTTTTAATATAATTATCCCTATTAACTGAAAAAGCTAATAAAATCATTCCCTTAAATTTGATTGACATGCGTCTCAGTAAAGAACAGTTGTCATTGATCAGAGGTGTGGAAATAGTAATTTGTTCTCGTATTTAGAAATTAGATGTAGACCTCTAATAAACATTGTGCCCACACGCTGTCTAAATATTCTACCTGATACCAGTTGGACCACATCCAATTTGAAGGAAGACTTGAAACATATGACAGTATGTTTTGTGTCTTGCGGTTGAGCGTGCATGGCATATGCAAATACCCGCTGGTTGGCTGTTCAGAGGCAAAGAAAAAACTCTTATGAAAGTCAGTGTCAGAATTTGATTAGTTTATTGAACTTTCGCTAAACTACTCCAATAACAAAAGTAGCATCTGAAAAGGAGGGCAGACATTTTTAATGTTAAACTGTAGTGTGTAGCTTTAAGTTGCGTTGACTTTGTGCGTTCAGTACTTTTAGCTATGTAAAGTAAAACCTATTGGGGAAAGTCTTACATAGATTCTGTTCTCACTCAGTGATCATTTTAATTTTTAGATGTAATCCACTTCTGTCCCAGTTACAGGCCACTTGTATCTCTGTCCCTTTTTGTTTCTGTAGAGCAAGACCCTCTAGTCCAGTGGTCTCCAAAGTGGGGTGTGTACAAGACTATCCATTGGGGTGCGGGAAGAAAATATTAGAACTTCTATTTATGTAGATAGGGGTGCGTGATCAAAAAAGTGTGGAGACCACTGCTCTAGTCTACACGTACTGCACATGGGCAGCCTGGGAGCCTGATCCAGACTGCCCCTGGAACTAGCATGCAAGGCCTGTCAAGCATAGGTACCATATGCAGCACACACCCTGAACACCCCTTGTGCTGCATGCAACATGCGTGGCACTGAGTCTAGCCAGTGTGCCACATGGAGCAGCAGAGCCAGAGCCGGTGCATGCCCCATGCAGTCTTTGGATCAGTCTAGAGACCCATGGGCTGGACCATAAGGCTCCATAGGTAGGATTCAGCCTGCAGGCTGGATGTTTGACATCCCTACTCTAAATAGAGAATACAGCACATCTCATTGCTGACTGTCACCCAAGACCTAGGTTAAGATACAGACATGTAATCAAAGATTTTTTACACAATTATCATGACAGTATCAGGGATTGGATGGTTTTGGGATGGAGCCTTTCCCCGTAGGTTTCTTGTTGAAATTCAGCCAAGGCTGGTATGATAAGAAAAGCAGTTGTCAAGTTGGGTAAAACCCATCATGTCCCAGTGCAGTTCTTTGGAAGCAGGTGTCTAGATGAAATAATTGTCCAAAATATCTATTCTTAGGAAATTCCTCAAGTGAAGAGCAGTAAAAGCTTTAGCAGTAATGTACTCTGTCCGAGAGGTGACCCCTAGTTTAGAGTTGAAGCATGTTGGTTAAGACAATGTTTCCCCAGACTTTTAATGTCTTGGGTACACCTTTTTCTGCATTAAAACTAGCAGCACACTTCAGTCACCATTCCACCACTCTTGCAGTATAACCTTGGGAATCACTGTTTTAAGATATCTTGTGCCTCTTCATCTTTACTCACCTCAGCTTAAGTAGTCAAATAAAGAAGGCTTGAAAACAGCAAATAAATGTCTTCCTTAATAAATGGCAAGGACAGACACCTGCTGCTTGCATTTGATAGCTTATGCTGGCAGATCATAATGTTGAGTGTTCCCTTCCAAATAAAGGTGTGAGAGCACCATCAGTGTTTATACTTTTTTGTTAGAGTTATAACACAGCCACTGTATGTGTTTGTTTGTTGCACATGCCCACCCAGTGAACTGAACCCCCCCACAAACTCAGTACAGTAAACCTTGCAAATCAAGAGAAGACAGCAGTATATGTAAAATTGTCAAATACTGTAGCCATTAAAATTGAGAGAGAACCTGACATCCAAGATTAAATATTTATAAAATCTTTAAAAATACTTTGGCAAGAGTTTTTTAAAGAATCAGTTGATTCACCACATTGTTAAAATAGACCTGCAGACCTAGTGACTGATTGGAATTTTAATATACCAAGTTCCTGTTGCAGAGGATGGCATGACCAATATCTTCTGATATTATAAATAGAGTTCAACACTACTGGTACATTTCTGGGTGTATATTATCTGCATCAGCAAAACCAAACCGTGTTTTCTGATGGACACGCGTTCAATAGAAAGAACTTTGTTAGGACTCTTTGCACTTGCTTTTTAAGATAAGTCTACTAGTGAAGTACTACAGCTTAATAGAATAGAATAGTGCACAAGATCTTAAAGTAACTAATTGTTCATGAATTTGTGCAATGAGAAATGATCCATGTAGAATTAAACAGCATAATTAAAAGGACTGGTAACTAAAACTGAGGAGCTGCTTTGGACTGAATATGTACAGTGTATGGTAAACATTATGTACTGTGGGCCGAGTTTAGCTTAAAAGTCTTCTTTTTTTTTTTTTTTAGGTAATGCCTATTGCTAGTTACATAACTGGCTTTAACTTCCACATGTAACTTTCATCAGCAGGAAATTCATTATTATTATATTATTATTATTATTATTATTATTATTTAGCAACTGTACAGCAGTGTTTTCCAACTCCATCATGATAGCTTTTATAGGTGATACTTTTATCTTGTGTATGTTACACATGGAGTTGAAGTAAGGTCCAACTAGTCAGCAGTTGGTAAAATACCTGACACACCTGGGACACCACGCTGAGAAGTTGAGACCCTTTTGAAGACTCCAATTATTGTAATTGTGCCTAAGAAAAAAGGGCATTCATGAGCAGAAGACGGGTGTTTAGATGATGGGGGACTCCTGGAGACTATAATACTTAACTAACCTATCATGCTTCCTGTTCTTAACGATAGATATGAAGCAGTTTTGTTTCTCCCTTGTTTTTTGGTAACTTAATATTCATGAAATATTAAAGCATTTCCCACTTCAAGTCTTACATTTGTTGTTCATCCTTTTGCTACATAAAAAAATACATTTCAGAAAGGTTGTTTGAAAATCAACTGCTCCTACCACGTGCATCTTTTCCAGTGTCTCGTAATAGAATTTGGTTTTATATAACGCCCCAGGAATGAGAGGTACTTTGGATAATTTTCCATAGCAGTGAGTGAGATGACAGTAGCAGTGTATAATGTGACAGCATTTATTTGTTCAGCAATAGTTTTTACACAGCTGAGGGCACTAGAACTTAATTTACTGCGAGGGAGTATTGGCTGGGACACATGAACAACTTCCTCTTTTCAAATAGTGCCCTTGGTTCTTAATCTACACCTGAACATCTGTTGAGAGGTGTCAGAAAGCATCTCTCAAACATCCTGCTCCAGCAGCAGTTTGGTCATGTCATTTACCTGTAGACTGGGAAAAGCAAAGCAAACAATGCTAGATAAATGAGCAAATCAACAAAAATGCTGCTCTATAGCAGATTTCACAGATGAACTATAAGGTGTTTTATGATAACACTATTTTTTTTTTAAAGAGCACAATGGGCAAGAGCAGTCAAATTTGAGGCATAGTTTTAAATATTAGTCTCAAAACATGTGGTTGCTGTGCGAATTACTTTAGGAAGCAGGAGATATAATAGAGCAGTATCTACAAACTTCATAGCTATAATTCACCAGTCAGTTTTCTGCGTGATCCTGGATTGTGCTGTCTTGCCTCTTTTCAGCTATTTTTTAACCAGGAAAAATTACCGTGTCTCTGAAATATGTGTACTTGTGCCCTTCTGTGTTGGGTTCACCAGTAGATTTTGACTGGTTCAGAACTGAGTCTCTGCACCTAACAAGTTGAACACCTGTTGAATGTATATAATAGAAAAATAAATGATCTGGGCATAGCCATACAAAACTCACTCAGTCATATCTGGAGTAAACCAGCTGCACATTCATTTACCACATCAGAGGCATATTCAACACAGAATATATGATAAACTGATAAGGAAAGAGACCAAATACTTAGTTTGTGGCATTCATGCTCTTTGTTATTCAGTATTATGAAATTCATTTTTTGTTTTGTTCAAATGGCCTCGTTTGTATATAAATAGGAAAAAACTACCCAAAATCGAAACTTTAGATTTTGAATCCTTACTGTGCTGCTAGAAATTACTCGTGGCATGAAGAAGGTGCCACCATCCCCTAGTAGTTGGGGCTGTTCTCAGCATGGTCTTCTATGGTAATTGCTCCATTGACTGGGAGACCACTGGGCATTCGGTCGCTGTTGTGATGATATTAGTTGTGGATTTTGCTATTTTGGATTTCCATGTAGCAAGGTGGGCCATGACCAGGCTGTCGATCTTCACCCCATAATTGTTGCTTCAAGTTGGCCATTTGAAAGAAAAAGCAGCAACATGGTCTTTAAGGGCATCTTTACATGTGCTCCAAGGGTGGGAGGAGGGGCGCTTTCATTAGAGAGGCTTGTGGGAGCCGCTCTAAATAAAGCGCCTGCAGCATCTCATATATTCAGTCTCCCAAGCTTTAAAATGGTGGAGGGCGTGCTTTAACTAAAGCTTGTTTGAGCTTTAGTTAGTGCCTCCATCACCATTTTGAAGCATGGGGACACAGAGTACATGAGATGTCAGAGCTGCTGCAGCGTGCTAATTAGCACGTCGGAGCAGACTTAGTTAATCAGATCTGCTCCAACGTGCTGCAATTTCAGTGCTTCAGAGCAGGCATCCCCCATATCTACAGGCACCCTGAGTCTCCACAATTCTCCTCGGGGGACTGCACCGAGGGATTCTTTCAATTAGTCTTTTCCATGTCTTTGCCTAATGGCATAACTGCTGTGGCAGACTCCCTGTACTCTGTGTATGCCCCTCATTTCAGTCTCTCTGTTTTCTGGATAACTGGAGGGAACCAGTTGCTGAAGCCACTGACAGATCTCAGATTCTGTTACGACTTCATTTGAACTAATTTCTCAAGACCTTTAGTTTGTCTGTACCTTCTGAATACTTGGTTTTCACATCCATATGTGAACCTGAAGAGAATGCTTGAAAAATTCTGAGTTTGGCCTTTGAGTTGTATGCCTCTCAACAGCCAAGCCTGAGCTAAGGTAGCAAATGAGCTGTGACATCTGTAGTTTCTGGCATTAGTTTTTTCTAGGGCTAAGTACAAACATTCGAAAAGTCTGAGCCTGAATTGATTCAATCTTTGCAAGTTAGTCTAACCTGTGTACATTGAACCAAGAAGTAAGTGAACAGACATTCACTTTTTATTCTGGAAATGCAGCCGCATGTCTGCAGTGGCTCAGGCTAAAGCCATGGGATGCTAGAACGAGCCCTATCATCTCTTCGGCAGTGGCCAGAAGGCTGGAGGGAAGCTGAGTTGGGGTAGGGAGGCATGGCCAGGCCTTGGCAGGCTGCTAAGTATGATTTGGGGTGGGGTTTAAACCCCCACCCTGGCCTGCAGGGACCCCAGCCAGAGTATGCCTGGAGGGGGAGCAGGGGAAGCAGCTCTTGCTAGGCTTGTCCTTGAGCACCGGGGGGCATGACCACAGGTGACATTCCTGAGGTGAAGGGATGGTAGGGGGTAGGATTGCCCTTCCACTGATATGGGATCCCAGCCATGGTCTGCCTTGGCTTCCCCCTTCCCCCCCCATTCCCCTCCCCCCCAAGTTTAAATAGTGTGGGGTGTGGCCAGAGCCAGCCCTGGGCAGCAGTTTGGGGGGGGGGGGGGGGGGAGCCAGGCAGACCCTAGCTGGGGTCCCGTGCCACTGGGAGGGAACATTTTAATCCCCCTCCCTACACCCCCCTTCTCCAACTGCTGCCCGGGGCTCACTCTGGCCATGCTCCCTGCCACTTGAGCAGCAAGCGGTGGGGGAAAAACTGGACAGACCCCAGCTGAAGTCCTGTGCTGGTGGGAGGGGGGAATTAAACCCCCCTGCTCTGCTAGCCCTGGCTTTGCTGACTCCACCCTCCCATCCACCTGAGTCTGCCGGCTCACGCCCCTGCTCCGTCGAGTCCAGTGGGGAAAAGTGTGTGGTGGGGGCTGCTCTGCCCCCACCAGGCAGGCCGGGCTGCATCCCCAGCCAGGTTTCCCAGTCCACCCCCTTGTCAGCCAGTCCTCACTGCTCCGGCTAGAGAGCAGAGGGGTGGGGCCAACCCTGCTCTACTTGAGCAGACAGCCCAGCCCAGGGCTGCAAAGCATTCTGGGATGCTGGGGGACTGTAATGTAACTTGAACCAGGAAAGGTTTGGGATAGAAGTTCCATAAGCCAGTTTAACCTAAATCAATAAAGTCTGGTACTACATTCAGTCAGGTTTAGCCATTTAGTAACTGGTTTATGTGCATTGAACTGCTGTTCTGTTACAGGTTAAAACCAGTTTGTGTGTAACTTCTGTCCCTAGCCTAGATGCCAGCAACAACATGTAAGCCAGTGGGGACAAGTGGTGTGAACTGTCTTGCCTTTGGATTCTTCTGCCTTTAATGTAATGCTGAAGTTGGGAGTTGCTTACTTTCTCATTAGGTTTTCTTTCTTTTTCTCTCTCTCTTTTGGTAGCTAACTATTAGCACTAATTTTCTTGTGGTGCTGGAGAAGCTTTTGGTATTTAGTAGCTTGTTATTTGAGCTGTCACTTGACATATGTCTTCACTGCAGTCACTGCTCAGGCTAACCACCCATGTACTGATCCAGCTTCTGGGATGAGTTTAGTTGCTTGCACTGAGTTTTGTTGTTGCTACAGCAGCAACTTTGCTGCTATCAGTACTTGAGCTACTTAGCTGAGCTAGCTTTAAACTATGTCTACACAAGCTGCAATCACAGCAGTAACTGCAGTGTAGACATAACCTCAGAGGAGCTGTGTCATCAGAAAAACCTAAATCTTCTAGTGTACCATTAAGCCATGGAATGCTTGTGTTGTATCCATCCAGCCATGGCCATGCTAAACAAAGGTAAGAGAGTGCATCTTGGACACCAGTTACCATTTTAAAACCACCCACTCTGTCTGCTTTTATTTTGATGCTGCAAGCTCTACCTTACTATAGAGCTTTGGTGGGGGTTACCTCTGGTATGCAAGAATATCTGAAGACATTCAAAAGTGAGCCTCAGTGCAGATTGTCAAAAGCTTTTGTAAAATCCACCAAGTGTGAATAACTTCTGCCATTTGATGATCTTTGATTAGTCTTAAGTCAGAGTCCTTGAAGTAATCTTTTTTATTTATTGGGAAATTCTTTCATAGTAGATCTTTTTGTTTGCATTATGAGGAAATGCTGCTTAGCTTTGCAGTATTCACAGGCCACTTTTTAAGACAATGTTTTTTTTATTATAGACTCAATAAGCACAAATCAGATGCAATCCTGCCAAAGGGATGGATGGATTAGATGATCCCAATAAGTCTTTTTCATCTAACAGCTATGCCTCTGTGGTGAGCAGTATGCCTTAAGTGTGTGGGTGTCTTTTAAATTAATGGCAGTATTGTCTACCTCTTGAGAGTCAGGGCAACCATCCACCACTTCTGAATGTGGTGCCACCCTTGGTTGAGAACCGCAGTTGGTGCTGCCTCTGTTTACCTCAGTGGTTCTCAACTGGGTGTTGCTGTCTCTAGGTAAAACTTCCCCAATGCTCCTGCTGCACAGCCAGACTGGGGAGGGCTGCAGCACACACTCATTGTCCTGCCTCATTAGGATTTTCTGATAACCCTAAAGCAGAGAGGAGGGCTGGCTCATGCTGCAGCTCATGTGAGGCAGTCTTTCCATGCTGCCACTATGAAGGCAGTACCAGTGTTGTGACACCCCAGTTGAGAACCACTGCACTATAGATTGGCTTTACTATACTTGGATAGGAATGGTGTTAATTCATTCCTGTCAATGTGAAAATAAAACAGAACCTCAAATGCTTGTTTCACCTGTTAAGAGGATGCAACATCAACTTAATGAGCCTGATGAATTTGGTGCAATTCTTCAAACCAGTCCTTCAAAAAAATAAGGTTTTGAGCATGTAGAAAATCCTAAGACAAATTTAGCCCATCATGCTTAGTATGCCGAAGAAATTCTTGGGTAGAAGAGATCATGATCTTGTTTTGTTTAATTGACAATTCATATTCAAAAGAACTGACCTAGAAAAGGATTTGCAGAAATGGGCAGAAGATTGTGTTTACATTTTGAGCTCCTCTTGTCTAAGATGTTTTTAATAAAGGCTTTTTTCTGACACATTCTCCTATTTCTTTTAAAACATTTTACTGTGTGAGCTCAGTGGAGCCATAAGGGAAACGCATCTAAAAGTGTCTGCTTCCAGGCCCTGCAGACTTGGATGCAGGGCACCTCTGTCCATTCAAGAGCAACACTGTTAAGTCTCTGCTCTTCTGTGGCAGCTGAAGGGAGTGTACTTTGACAAAAACCTGATATAAAAGAATCAAGAATAAGATGGAGGGATGGGGGAGTTGATTTTATTTTATAATTGCTGACAATTGCTTATCTGATATGATTAGAATGCTACTTTCTCCACAAAGCATACCTAAATTATTGAAAACCTTGGGTAAAATGGAGACTCACCATGAGGAAGTCAATACATGTTCCATAACTATTATCTTTTAGGTTTGCTCATCTGAGAGTTACTGTATTTACTTGATTCCAAAATGAGGTTCCCAACCCATTTAATGTGGGGGGGAGCCCCTTGTCTTGGAATTGAGTAGGAAGTGGTGGTGGGAGGAGATGGGGGCAGCAGCCATAGCTGCTGCTGCCTGCCTCCCCAATTTCCCTGCACTTCTGCAGCCTCTTCTCCTTCCTGCCACTTCTCACCTGCACACCCATACCTTCCATGCTCTGGGAAAGCTCTGCCTTGCCACAGTCTGGGATATGGAGCATGTCTGCTCTGGCCCATAGCAGCAGCAATCTAATGGCAGCTAAGGCACTGAATACAGTTAATTGGGTGTTTGATTTGTACTGATGGTCTGATTCTGACCAGAGCAGTATATTGCGTTTAAGCCAGTAGAACCCTAAATAACTTGAAAGTCACTTATCTGAGAGACTCCATTCATCTTCAGGTATTTCTGCTTCACTTGTAGTCACTGAAGGCTCAAAAACATATTTTTATATTATAGGAAGTAAGCTGTTAGCCGGGTCTTCTCCAAGAGGGCCTGTCAGCTTCTGAATCGCTTCCTTTTCTGCATCCAAAATAACTTAGATCTGTTGACTTTCAGGGCATGTTTCATCAGGATTCATTCAGAGAGAACAAAGATGGTGAGGGATGCTAGTGTGCATTTTGAAAAGCTGAGGTTTGAGGAGCACTTGTGATATTTCTTCTGGCTGCCTATCCTGGGGAGAATCTGCTGCTCTCTTGTTCAGTCCATTAGTATGGATTGTATTTTTTCATGGCTGACAGAGTAACTAGACGAGGCATCTTTGCATGTGATTTCAGAGTATGCTTGCTAAACAGGAATCTGACTGCTGGATGATATAAATGATTCTGCTTCACTGACACTCCTATAACCCAGCCACCTGTCACATCATAGATGTTACGAATCTGATGCCAAAAATTGTGTGCTTTGTAAAAAAAAATAATAATTGTAAAAACAACCTTACTTTATTTACAAATATAGTTGTACAGGACACATAAACTGGTTTTTCTCACAGTTGCTCAAGTGTCCTAAATGCAATTGGCAAATGACAGAATCTCTGGGGTTTACAGTATATAAATCAGAGAAAGTAGACATAATTTCCTTAATAGTTAATGCTGAACAATCATACTTGTTGACTTTGTTTGTTACTTCCACAGCCATGATCAAGTAGAAGATGAGCCAAGGGTAAGAACTTAACTGTAGAAATCAATTTTAAAGAGGTGATCATGTGTTTTTGAAAAAATATTCTGGGTTATCAAAAATGTACGCGTTCAGCAAAATGTGATGGAGTAGAATACTTTCTGTTTCCCCCTGGCTCCTCCCCACCCCATCACAAAGGATGTTTTCAACTATCCTCTTGAGTTGTGCTTTTTAATGTTTGTTTCCTACTTTTTATTCCTGTCTGTGCTGTTTCAGTACGTTCCTTGGACTTTTTGTCAAGTACTTAGTACTTTACCCACAGATTCTGTTATAATTATCAGTCGCAAGTTAAACTGATACTGTTGTAGAAGAATTGGCAATGTTGTTAATATGTGGTTTAAAAAAAAACAAAGAACAAAATGATGGACATGTGGAAATATTTTTTAAATTTAACCGTCAAACTCAAACTCTCTATCTACTTTGTTTTTGACCTTCCTTCCTTTAAATGTCTTCCACCTCCATTCTCTGGTATCTTCATATTTGGGTAGAAAAATAGTACCTGAACATTAATAATGTTAAAAATGAAGTATTTACTTAAGGTGCCCAGTCTTGAATATTTTTCTTTTCACTGAAACGCCTTGATATAAAAAGAGTATCAACTGTTGTAATACAAAGTAAGAAAGCCTTGGTTTGTTAAAAAAAAAAAAAAAAAAGGATAACCCATTTCATAGCATCAAATAATATATTAACTTCCAATCTGTTTCTGAAAGAGCATTACATGGTTTTGACTTGGAACATATGAGATGCTTCACAAACTGCTGTCACAGTCCAAAAATGCCAGTCACTTAAACTTTTGACCTACCCATGAAAATATGATTTGAACTGTTGGAGTGGCTTCTGCTTCTCCAGTAAAATGAGTGACCAGCCTTCTTCCCCTGGGGTTTCAGCACTAACACTTCTCTCCAGGAAAGGTTTCGTACTGTATTTTCTTGCATACACACTCCCTCAACCAAGACACGTGCCTTGTTTTTGGAAGGCACAATGTAGAGAGAGATTTTTCCAGAGTCATGACTTAAAGCTGCCTTTTCCATGGAGAAGTGCTGCAAGATGCTGCCAGCTTCTTTCTAGGACTGCAAGCAGAAGAGAGGAAGTTCGTGGTTAACCCTTTCACAACCATTTTTGAATTGGCAACAGTTTTTTGCTGTTTATTTGGCTGCCAAGCCAAAATTGTTGTCAGTCTGAGAGCAGCTGTGAAATGATTAACGTCCTATTTCATGTCTCCTGCTTGTTGCCTGATTGAGAAGCTGGCAACTGTCTTGCAGTACAGTATTTCCATGCCGCTATTCCAGAAAGAAGAATTGGCTTTCGCGCTTAAGGTACACACCTCAGTGTTGGAGGGCTGATTACTGGCAGGAGGCAGGGAGAAGGGAAGGTGTATGTGGTATGCAAGCAAATGAGTATATGCAGGACATGGGAGAGAATATTCACAGAGCCTTTAGCAAGCACCTGGCAGTTTTACCTACAGATTCTGTTCCTTGTTATCGATCATAAGCTGTAGCATGAAATAAGTGCTCAGAACTTCCCCACTTGTCTGCCTTGGAGGTACAGTAAGCAGGGTTCTGGCCTCTTTATTGTATGTTAAAGCAGAGAAGCATGAGTGGGAGAGGGGGACATGGACTAAAACCAAAAGAAGCCAAGTTACTTTGATGGGTAGCTGTTTTTGTTTGGAAACGAGTCTATTTTATTTGAAAACAAGGTGTGACCACAGTTAGGGGAAGTGGATGTGAATGGCTTTGAGATGGGGGTGGGGTGGGGAATTAAGATCTACTTAGTAAAGGATAGAGCAGTAGAGGTGTAGAAGAAACTAGTTGGGGACAGGGGCAGGAAACTGAAATATGGTCTTAGTCTCTTTCAGTTAATGATACTAGGTCTTTTGTGTGGAGTTAAAGTATGAAATTCTCCATGCCATTTCAGAAGTTTAAAACAAAAAATGGGAGGATTCAAGTATTTGACCCATTGTAAAGTGATTTGTATCACTGGACTCATGGAAATGTGAGTAAATGTAAATGTATGCGTTGTGATGATCTCAGCTTTACCACCCCTCACCCCCCCGTAACCCACTGTTACACTACACTAGGGAAAGCAGAGGCTGGGTAGGGTCAGGTGCCGATGCAGGGGGCAGGTAGCCTCCTTGTCCTCTGCCACCCCCCGCTCTTCTTCACCCTGCAGGCTTCCTGCCTCAGCCACCTGTAGCCCCCAGCCACCTGTACCCCCCACCCCTAGCTCCCCATAGTCTCGTTCTCCCCCTGCATGCCCCCCCCCCCCCCCGTTACTGTCTGACTGTGTTTGTTGCTTGGGCCTTATTTGTTGCCTGGTCAAACAACAGTGGCGCTTCAGATTGGCCAGGGTGGGGACAGTGTTTCCCTGTACTTCATGCGTAGGAAGGAGTCTAGCGGGTGCTGGAACTGAGATGCACCTGACAGTAAGGGGAGGAGGGAGAGAAAGGGGACAGAAGGGAGGAGGGGCAGGTATCTGCTGTGGGTCTGACTCTGGTCCTGTCCTGGGCTCAGGGCCACAATGAGAGCTGCATGGGTTGTTTGCACCCTGCCCCCCACTTTGTATGCAAATCTAAGATGAGGAGCTTTTTTTCCCTATGCTGATAGTGTATGGAGACATGTGCCTCATCTTAGATTCGAGTAAGTATGGTAAGACATGAATGCAGGATCATCTCGGTGACAGGAGCACAATTAAGATTCGTGCCATAACTGAAAACAATGCCCTGTGGGTATAATAATGAAGAATTTTAAAAGGGCAGGTTCTACATCTCTACAAATGGCTCACAGCATACAGAAGGGGAAAGATAAATATTTATTTATATTATACGTGAATTGTAGAATCAGCTTATAGGCTACTATACTAATTGCAGTGGAAGTACATGTGACATTTTTCTCCCCATTTCAAAAGCACATATGCTGAAGTGAAGAAATCCATTGGCTCAGTGTTGTATGGATTAAGTTAGAAAATTGCAAACAGTGGGGAATGATTGGCTCAGCTGTGGTACTGTAGAGAAGGGCTTGGGAATTAGTGGATCATAAGGTGAATATTAGCCAGCAGTGTGTTCTTGTTGTATACTGAGTTGTATTAACAGGAGCGTCTTCTGCAAATCAAGGGAAGTGATTCTTCCATTCTATTTGGCACTGATGATGAGGCTTCACCTGGTCACCTTCTCCTAGTATCCAGGTTTGGGCTCCACACTTCAGTGGAGAAGTGGGTACCATAGAAAGAGCCTGATAGAGAGCAGGAAAAATAATTAGTGGCCTATGAAGCCCCTCTGAAGAAAGACTGAAAGAACCAGAGTTATTTAGTCTGGAGAAGAGAACACTGAGGGGAGATTTGGTAACAATCGTCAAATACTTGGAGGGCATTTATATAGACTTCTCTGTTTAGCTGTAGGAGGCGGGACTAGGAGCAATGGCATCAAACTGCAATGGAGAAAATTTAGGGCAGAGATTAGAACTTTTTGGTTATGAGTAGGGCCTGGTCTAAATCGCAATTTCACAATTTTCTTGAAAATCATTAAGTGATTTTTCACAAAAAATGCAGTTTGCAATGAAATACTATGATATGGCTATTTGCTGGGGAGTTCCCCAGCCAGCGGCCCTATCATGGCATATTGTTGCAACAAAACAAAAAAATGGGACCTACATGGTCTCTGTCCCCTTCCTTCCATAGCAGTGCCTAGCCAATGAGCCTGGCCAGGGAAGGTGAAGCTGCCCACTGCTGCCAGCATTCCCCCTTGGCACCAATCTACAGGCATGAGGCTACTGTAGTGGGGGGAAGAACTATGTCTGTACAGGTATGTCTGGTAGGGGCTGGAGTCTTATTCAACCACCAAACCAGCCCCACCATCCCCCAGGTCTTGCTGCCTGTGGCCATGGGGCCCAGGGCACCCTTGCTTTGCCTCACCTTGCGGGACAGCCTGCTGCACTGGGGCCTGCAGGGCTGTGAGGCAGGTGCAGGGCCCCCGGGGGAGCTCTTGGTCTGCGAGGCAGGGTGATGCCTCGACCCAAGATGCCCAGCCTGGCCTTACCCAGCCTGAACTGTTCCTATCACTCTCCATGAGCCAGGTGCTGTGCAGGGAGGGGTTGGAACAAGCTGTGGCACCCAGTGTACCTTCACCCTCCTCCTGGCGTGGCAGTGCAGAGCTGGCTGCCCAACACTGGGACCCCATTCCCTCCTGGCATTTGCAGCTGCTGCCCCCACCTGGTGGCCCGCCTCTCCAGCTGCTTCCCAATCCCCGCTAGGGGCTCTCCTCTAAGCCTCTGGGCCCAGAGCTGTAGCCTAGAAGCCTCCCCACGCACCTGGCCCTAAACCTGCCCCGTCAGTCAGTGGGCATGGGGGCTGCCACAATATGAGGATGAAAATAGCGGCTCACACCATGATCGGTCACGATATTAATGTGCTGGGTCCAGAATTTAAACCAGGCCCTAATTATGAGGATGGTCAAGCATTAGAACAGGCTTCCCAGAAAGGTTATTGAATCTCCTACTTGGAAATTTTCAAGACAAACTTTTGGCTTGAATAGTTTAGATGATCTCATGAGGTATCTTCCAGCCCTACTCTCCTATGATCCTGAACATAATGAATGGTGTATTAAGCGGTAGCAATAAATGGAAAGTATTGGAAGTGAAGTAGCATATGTCAAATGGAGACAGAAGCAGTGGCTGAATAAGACCAATGTCTAGAATACTTTAGATGGAGAAGCATTCAGAGACTGTTTAACCAGTGGAGAATTGCATGAATTTGTCATGTTAGATATAGGACAGAGGAGTGAAGGGAACTTTGGACAGAAGTTGCACATAAACCGGTATAAGTGATTGGAACTGGTTCAGATTTATAACACAACAGAGGTTCAGTGCATATAAACTGCTTTCAAAATGACTGAAACCAGTTTAAGATAAATCTGGATGGATGTAGTATCAGACTTAACTGATTTAGGCAAAATCAGTTTATTAAACTTTTGTCCCAGATCCCCTCCAGATTTGAGTTAACTCAGCATCCCAGGATGCTTTGCACCTCCCCTGCAATCTCTCCCCTTGCAAGGTGGGTGCGCTAGCCTTGCCCCAAGCTGTTTGTTTCTGCCAAGTGAGGAAGCTTGCTCTATCATCCCCTGGCTTCTGGCCTGAGCCACTGCAGGCATGGGCTGCATTTCCGGTATCAAAAGTGAGTGTCTGTTCACTTGCTTATCAGTCCAATCTACATGTTTTAGACTAACCTGCAAAAATCTAATTGATTCAGCTTTGGGCTTTTTGACTGTATTTTGCCAGTATGAGCTCAGTGTGTGGCATTGGCAACAACTGAAGTTTGAGAAAGAAGTGATAAAGTGACAGCAACTAAAGTTGCAGTAAAATAAAGAACATATGGTATTTTATCTGAACTCTCTGAAGGGTGTAAGGTGTGAAATAGCACATTGGCAAATCTATGTTTTTAATCAGCAGCTAGCTTTTTGAAGTCTTGAAAAGCTGCTAATGAGATTATTTAAAACAACAATTAGCAATAAGCCAAAGAGGTCCTAGAAATTAGATGAATAAGGATTATCTATAATAAAGGTGAATCTACCTAGAATGAAGAGGGAGAATAATTTCACAGGGCTGGGCAGCATAGCTTTTTGCAAGAGATACCTCAGTGGGTCTTCATGTGCTCTCTTTCTTTGATAAAGTGATTTAAATGAAAGATCCAGAAGACATGGGCAGGACTGGCCAGTCCTATACTGTGAAACCTGCAGCTAAAGTGGCAAGTGGCCAGTTGCTCACTGCCAACACCGCCACCGCCAGCTTCATGTCCAGCCACTTGCCTTCCCCCCCCCCCCCGGCTTCTTTGGGGCAGGGGGCCCCAAGACTATTTCTTGCAGGGGGCCCCAAAAAATTGTGGGCCAGCCCTGGGCATGGGTTTGTACATTTTTCTTTCAAGAAGCTTCTTGTATTTATTAAGCAAAACTCTTAGTGCAGAGCTGTGTCTTGAGGTGCTGGGAAATTAATTTTGAACCATCATGGTCTAGATTCAGACCAGTGTTGGTTAGTCATAATTATTTTTACATCATTATGGTTGGAATTGGTTATGGAGGTAAAGAATTTGTGGACCTGATTTGCCCTTTACACCACTGTAGTGACTGCATAGCCTCAAAGTCGCGCTCAGCATCCTTGTATGTGCAAATGTCTTATTCCAGTGGTCCTAAGTTACAGCATGACAATCTTGATATCAGCTACAATAGGGAGACACCAGACAATTACATAACAAAACACCATTCATTTTTTAATTAATACTTTTTTTGAAGGTTGGTTGGCGGCAGCGGGGAAAACCAGTAACAAGTTATAGAAAATATCCATATACAATAGATTATAATTTCACTACTTATAAGAAAATGGAACAGAAGATACACCCATGAACATAATGCTTTGTAAGCTGGTTTGTTGGATCAGCTGTTGTAGAGAACCATTTTTTGCTCTTTTCCTCATTCAAACCTAATGGGACTTCCCAAGTCTGTTTACTGATTGATTATTTTTTTTGTTTGATTGTTTGTTTTCTTTACACATTGATTTAAGAATTAAAATTTCTACAAAAATCTTACATAGTATAGAGAAGAGGGAGTAGATCTTGTATCCCTGAATTCAAGGCTTGGGAAAGGAAACTTTAATGAGTGAAAGCTCACCAAATTGAGACTGATTTCTAGGGTGCTTTGTTTGCCAAGCAAGTTTTCACTTTTCGTGAATAGTGTCCATAGATACAGCTCCTACAAACATTGAACATTTGGTTGCTGTACTCTACTCCCTATATAACCTATAGAACACTTGGTATTTAACATCTAATCTTTTGTGAGATTTTAAATCTGTATCCTCCTTCTGTAAATTGAACCTACTTAATATAATTCCATTGTTGAATTGCTTATGATTTTGTACGGTTAGTTGTATTGTTCAGGATGCTATAAATCACTGATACTCAACCAGGGTGATATGAGATCCTTTTAAGGGGGTTGCACAATATTAGCACTCATTAGGTGTGAAACACCTACATGCAATTCACAAGTGAAACTCCGAGATTTCAAATATGAATCCATAGTGTCAAAAACATCCTGACCTGTTGTGGTCTTGAGTTACTTATAACAAAAGAATTTCTGTTGTAATTTTCTGTAGTCAAAAAAAAAAATGAGCGACAGCTGAAAACTGGTAGAGGTTTAGAACCACTGCTGTAAATGAAGATTGAGACTTTGGTGACCTTTTTTTTTTTTTTAAGGTCAAGTAGGCTACAAACACTTCCAGAGTACAAATGGATGAAAATAAGAACTTTGAAGGAGTCACTACTGACTGCAGTGAGTACAGTGTATGGCAATCTGGCCCAAAATTATGCTGGAGAAGCTTGTACAATGCACGGTGGATATCAGACATTAGGGATGTCCTTGATCTGCAATTGGAAGGATTACAAATGAGAGAGTGCATAACAGTTTTTTCATTGACACGTTTAACCCATGGGGCAGTCACTATTAATAAAGTTCCTTGTTTGTTTATCAGCTGTTCTTGTAGCAGGTATTGCAGTTTGAAATGGTTGATTGCTTGTCATTACAGCTGGTCAAGAGCCAGGATTTCTGTTCTGTTGGAAATTCTCCCTTTATCTTCTCTTCTCTCTGCCACAGGGTAGGATTGAAAAGTCAAAATTTCCCATGACGCTTGTTCAAAAAATAGACTTGGGGCCACTAAAGTGTCTTTGCTTTTTCTGTAGCTATGAAAGGGGCATGGGGTGCCATTATGTTAAGAGTGAGGACTTCTAGATAGTTTAATTAATGTTATGATTGCAGTCTCTCCCCACTCCTATTTCCAAATTCCTTCCCTAAAATATCTGGTTTCTCCTGTAGGCTTTTCCCATGGAGGATGCAACGTGTCCTTGGTTACTGCAGTTCCAGTTGACTGACCAGTTGGTAGAATGCTCTGAACCCTTTTTTACTACTTGTGCTGTAAAACGTTCAGTGTTTACTTGGTGCCCTTTCATTTGAAGCAAGGTGATTTCCAAACAGTCTAGCATAAGAATGGGATGTATGAGTAATCTGCCAGGGTGCTGATGAAGATTTGAAACAGTGGGTGCATCTACATATTCATTAATGCGTCATAATTACTGCGCATTAAAGTTAGTACTTGGATAACCAAGTACTAAATCAATGCGTAGTAACTGGCACTGCTGCACAGTAGCGACGGTTTTATGGGTTTTTACAGATACTAACTGTGCAGAAGCTTAATACTGCAGTGCATTAGCATATTAGCATGGGTTTTGCCTGGCCCACTACTGAGCAGTGTTATTATTGTGCGGTTAGCATCTCGTGTAGACATGCCCAGTGACATCTCCAAGAAGAGCTACTTTCTGCTTGCTTAAACAACTTTAAAGTTCCATTTTAATCAGCCTTTTTTGAAGATAATTTTCCGCCCCACTTCTCTGCCTTTAGCAAAACAAAAAGTGGTTCAAGTACTTCTGAATCATATTTGCTTCAATTTGATTCTGAAATGAAACTAATAACTAGCGCAAGTGATTTTACAGATAGTGACAGTATAACTGGAGGTGCCGCAGTGACCTCAGTGGAGAGAGTTAAACTCTGTTGAAATAGATGAGTGGACAACCACAACATATCATGCACAATTCTTCGGGTGGACTATAATTAGTGTGTCAGCAGTTTTCAGTACCTTCATTTTTTCCCCCTTAAATTTAAACAAACAATGTAAGGGAAGTACATACTTCTTTACATTTTTTACAAGTATTCCAATAAAAATAATTTCTTTCTACATACAGCTTTAAATTGTTTGAATATAACATTTAAACCACATTAAGTGTGCTATATTTAATTTTTTTCCTAATCAAATATTTCAGTTCAGATGCGTGTGGCTATTGGGGCATAAAATTAACATGGGGGTACTTTTTTTAGTTTTGTTTACTAAGCACAAGTCAAATAAACATGCTAAATTGGATCACGCTCTATGTGGGTCATTGGAAGATTTTCCAGAAAATTTTTCAATTAAAAAATTTCCGGAAAACCCACATTTCCAATATATAGTAGCTGAAGCAAAAGTGATGTGTAGACATACATATGCCTGTACAGTTAAAATTCAGCAACTCAAATAAACCTTTTCTTGCTACAGTCTCCTAGCATAGGAATACACTTTTAAATGAGAAATTCCAGAGCCCTGGGTAACTGTTCTGTTAAACTAGTTTTAACCTGCAGTTGTAACAAGCTTGGGGGGAGTTGTAGACTTAGTGAGATAAGCTTTCATTGTGAAGTGTTGAAAATATGAAATGTTACTTTCTCTTCCATTCCCTTATCCATCTTTGAGTTTTTTGAATAGATCTTAACTCATCACTGTAGAAAGTATGCCCAAAAGCAATAGTTCTTATCTAAACTTGACAGAGTCAAGGTTACTGTATTTAATACTTGTAAACTTCCCATGTTATTAATAGCACCCTGAAAACTTGTATAGCTAGATTGTGTTTGCACAGCATCACTCTTGACAAGCTAGTTCTAAACAGTTCTTCCTAAAAACACAAGTGAGGGAAAACATCAGTTTTCACATGCTTGATTTCAAAAAACCTCCTTTCTATTAGCTGTTATCCATTTCAAGATGATCCTCGTATACAAATCTTTATACATGTAGACCTCTGCCCTAATATTTTATGAAGTGACAGCAGAAGGGCTAGAGATTTTTTCCTTAATATAATGACTGTATGATATTGATGGACTACTTCCCACTAGCTGGTTATTCAAAGGACATTCCATAATGTGCTGAAAAAGACTTTTATGTTGTTTTTTTTAGGTTGCCTGTGATCACAAAAAACATATCAATATGTGAAGAATAGGTTATTCGTCACTCGTGTAGGAGTCTGTTGTACTTTGTTGCAGGAAGAAGGGAATTTTTCCCAATGTGGATATGGGGATGTGTAGGCACATTTACACTTGCAATTGGTCCATCTGAATGAACTCTTACAGAGTTTATACTGGAGTTCATTGCTTCTGGGAGTAGCATTTATACGTCTGCCTGGGACTGCGGCTCATCTAGCTGGAGTGGTACAGTCCTGGCTGGCAGGGAGCCCATGGGGTCAACCTACCAACCCAGAGCTGCTCCATCCTGGCTCAAAGTGCTGTGGAGGAGCTGGCTGGGGCACGAGGATGCGTTGTATGGGGATGCCATATGGCCATCGTCCCCAACAGCCTGATGCCTTGTTGGGGTGAGCCATGACGAGGTGGAGAGTATCCTACAATCGTCCAACCTGGAATGCCCATCTTTATCCTACCACGCCTCGATGTTAATAAAGTTTACCAGGAGATGGATGCAGACCAAATGTTAACCCCGCTTGCCCACCTGGGCCAACTATTCTTCATGGGGCTGCTCCTCCCCTCACATCCCACCCTCACCACATGCTGTCTTCAATAGACCCAATAAATTGTCGGTTGCTGTGGATGTTGCATAACACTCAATTTATATCCATATAAATAAAGTCAAAATAAGACTAACTGCAGAATCAGCCTTCAGCTCAGGACTGTCTTAATCAATTTATGTTAGTTTGTGCTGGATCCCAACAGAAAACAAACTCAAATCAGTTTACTCCACTGCTCAGGCTGGTAGACTTCAACCAAAAACTTCTTCTCTAGGAAAAAAGAAAGATCATAAATCCAGAATCGAACTGAGCCAGAATAGCTTCAGTCCTCGATATGTCAATCAGACTGTTCACAGCTGTCTAATTTATGCCGTCCCATGAATCCCCAGTTTCCCACCTTCAAGTCGCAGCTACAGTTTGGGACCCAGATCCCTGGTCGGGACCAATGCCTCTCTTGGGGCTGGCTTTACTTTAACAGTCCCACGGTAGAGCAGGCCAGCTACCTTCCCTCCCTCCTCTTTCCTTTTTTTCCCCCCTTTATTTATTTATTTATTTTAAGCAACTGCCTCTCCGCTGCCTCTAGCTGTCGTGTCCTCTCCACTTTGTCTGCTCCCTGCAGGCTATCTGCTTTCCACAGCTAGGGTTTCCCCAGCAACTTTTTCTCCCAGAGTTCAGTTTCTTTCCCCTTGTCTTCTTTGGGAGATTGAGAGCTCTGGCCACTTCTGGTTCTGCTCTCATTTATCCGTCGCTGCTTCTCCTTTCCGCCCTTCTGTGGGGCCTGAAATGTTGCCCCTTCCACCAATCTGGAAGGATGATGTGCTCCTAAAACTTCAGGACTGGTCCTTCTCACCATGGTGGCTTCCCCCCTGCACTGAAGGCAAGTAGTTTGTGCTCCTGTCTCCCTGGGCTCTTCTCAGGACCCCCTTTCCTCCTGTCACAGGGTGCTACAGTGTGGGGCTAGCTGGCAGGCAGCCCTGCACTGAAGCACCCTAGTGCCCCAGCCAGCACCGCTCCTGTCTACACGTGCATTGCAGCAGAGTAAATAGCTCCACTGTACAATAGTACTTGTGTTGGGCGTATAATCCGATGGCAGTGTTTATTAGTTTACTCTAGCTTAATAGCACCACTTGTGTAGATGGTGACCCTTTAGTGCAAAGCTAATTAGGCAACCTCAGTAAGCGTCTTGTGTAGATGCACCCTGCGTGCGGTAAAGCCCTGATTATGCCCTAGTCTGATCAGCCTTGTGAAATGTTTACATGTAGAAATATGCTTACACAGATAGGCAAAATATTGATCAAAACAGCAACCAGAAAATTTTGCAGCAGAAGAAAGAGGGAGGCAATTTGCTAGACAAGTGATTTTTTTTTTTTTCCTCTCTCTTTTCCTTCCAAAAATCAGGTATTGAGCAGCTTGGAATTTGTCCCCTTTACAGCTGAGAGAGTGATACCAGCCATATTTTATTCAGTCATAAACTTTAAGCTACATTTCTGCTGACAGTGGAGGCGGTTTAATGCCAGCTTCGGTTGCATTCTAGACTTGTGCTATCAAACTCAGAAGGTATAACAGCTGTCAATTGTAAGGGGGAAATACTGTGCATTGAAGGTAACTTTCTAAAGGGGAATTTCCTACCATTACCAAAACTCTTATCCTATCTACCCACAAACATAAAAAGCTTGAGTTACTTCTTGTGACTAAAATCATGTCAGACTGAAATGAAGCTTATTTTAAAGGAAAATATTGGGTTAATTATATTTGAGAGAAGGACAAATCAAATCCTGTTCTCATGGCTGACTGATTACCTCAAGAAATATGCTTTTATCTTTTATTTCTTTAACTACTATGCACTCTTATTGATAAGTATGTCAGTGTCATCTTAACATGTTCAGGAAGTAGGTATTATTTACCCCTGTAGGACTAATATCTTGTGGTTCATAAAAATATCTTATGATATCTTGGGACTTGAAACATAGTTGATAAATTACAGTAAATTGTCTCCTGGACTGCATTTTACATAATCAGCTCCTATTATTTTTTAAAAGGTGTGTACGTTCTTCATTTTTCTCTTCTCTAGGTCCCATCAGAACTTCTTTGTGTATCGTCAGATTTTCAATTAACATTTTTCCTGCATAATCTGCACTGCTCTTGCATGGTTTCTCAGGGTCTAAAAAGTAACACAAGCAGAATAACACAAGTTCTAGTGCTGGGACGTGGTTCTAGTCCTTTCACAATCTTGTGCAGCAGTCTGCTGAAAATACTAGAGTTTATGGTAAGCTCAGAACAGTAGTTATGTACCAGCTTGACTGTCGTACTTAATCAAACTCTTCTCTAGAATCATTATGGGCATTTAAGGATCGTTTGTACAGTCTGAGACTTCTGCATTAGGAGAACAGAATATTTAGAGTGAAAATCTGAACCTGGCACTGATGTATAACTTGCTATAAAAGCACCCACCATTAACAGGTAATTGGAGACATGCATTCTTGTTTTTGAGAGAGTAAGATCTGGATGGATACAAGCTATGTGAGGAACCCCTCAGTATGTCTGAGAGGGTGTGAGGTTTTGAGGGAGGAACTATACACTTTGATTAGAGAACAAATTCTCTTGTTTTACCTATGATGCAAGAAATAATGGATATCTACAGATCTAAGACCACCTCCATCATCAGAAGCTATTTGGTAAAACTTGTGCAAACCTTTTGAGAGAGAATATTTGTGTATGTTAAATGTGTGTAGGGTTTCTTTCTTCATAAATGTTAGTTGACTAACTTAAATTGGATTTACTGGTTCATTCTTAGGAAGATTAAGTTCCTTATGAATTACAAATAATAGGATGCATGTAATGTAACCTACATATAGCATCCCATAGGGAATGTACAAATGGATAGTCACCTATTTGTAACTTCTGTGCTCCTGTACTATCCATTAGTTGATTTTCCATAGAGATAGCATTTGGGTTGTAACTCTCTTGATTCAGCTCCACTCATAGTTAGTGAAAAGACTCTCGCTTAGGTGGAACTATATTGAGATCCATAAGGTCTTTTTTTCTTTCTTTTTTTTTAAAATCACAGTCCAGTTCTTTTCTTTTTAAAGAAAGCATGAGTGCTCAATGCTGCTCATCTGTCTCATGTAGTAAATATAGTCTGGTCAGAGGAAATTTAATATGAAGTTTTTTAGGACCTGGCTCTTAGCTTAGCTTAGTTTTAGGTCCTGTGGACTTTGTATCATATGTATGGTTCTAGTGTCCATAGTGGACAAATTTAGGGCAAGATATGAGGTTGGTGAGAAACAGCAGCATCAGACGCCCATGATATGACAAAATAGGGTCCAAGGTGGTTGTTAACTTAGTGAGTGACATGAACATGAGTTAGGGTGTTAGGTCTATGTTTTGTCACGGTTGTCAGTAGTTTCATGAAGTGTTTAGATTATGGTTTGGATAGGGATAATCTTGCCTCAGGCAGGGAGTTGGACTAGATGACCTCTGGAGGTCTCTTGCAAGCTCTGTTTCTCTGTGACTGTTGCGTGCTAAAGGAGTCGGGCAATGGCCAGCAGGATTATCAGTAATCCATATTGTTTTAGGCATAGCAGCATGGGCAAATAAGATCAAGACATTCACACCAGAGCATAGTCTAAATCAGGGGTGGGCGAAATGCGGCTCCTGGGGCGCCTAAAAAAACTTAGAAAATTAATATTTATCTGCCCCTGGCTGCCTTGTCATGTGGCCCTTGATGGCTTGCCGAAACTACGTAAGTCCCTCCGCCTGAAATAATTGGCTGCCCCTGGTCTTCTCAGCGTATCTGAACCTGCTGTCTACCTCTTCTGTGGTCCAACTATTCCCTCCCCTTTTGAATAGTGCCAGCATCAGGCTGCTCTGTACATGCCAGTTCTGGCATAGGAAGCATCAGAACTAGATTTCCCTGGTCTCAAGCCTAGATTCGGATGTGGGGAGCAGCCTGGTTCCAAGAACAATTTGTAGGGGAGGGAGCATTAACAGCCAGGTGTTCTTGTGGTCCACCAGTAAGACTCACTGGTCTACACTGTATGATCAGCATACACCTTCACAGCAGACAACTTTTACCAAAAGATATTTTTCTAGCTCGTTGCATACTATTTGAGTTAACAGGAGAATTATGTGGGCAGAATAACGGGATGTCTGAACAGCTACTGTGATTAGGGCAGTCTCTGAGTTTGGTGTTTTGTACAGGTAATTGACTGGGCAGGGAATTCATTTCCAACCTATTAGAAAGATAACAAGCATAGGCTAAACTTTGGGTTCTCTTCTAAATTTGATCCACCTCAACTAAGCCACCTTCATCGGAGGACTGAGGTACAACTGTCTGACTACAAGTTCTTAAATCATTCTAGTTGCAATCTGTGTGGTAACAGCCTTATGAAAAGGCTGTTTGACACCTACAAAACCTTTCTAATCTTCAAAGTGCTTAGATATTATACAACCAGATTCTAATACTAGGAGAAATGGGATAGAGTCATGTCAGAAGCGTGGCTTTGTCTGTGTATATCTTATGTGCATGTTAAATCTAGAAGAACTTCCTTCTGGGTTGGGTACTTTTGTATACTTGTATCAGCAGTGTGCCAGAAGTGTGTGCACCATTAGCACACATCCTTCCCTTGATCTAAACAGCAGTAAAAATTATACTTGTTTTGTCATGGACCAAGCTGCAAGCAGTTTATTAGAGCAGAGTTAAAAGATTGTTCTATTTAATTCACGTGATATGGTGTGATAGCTTTATCTGTTTAACAAGCTGTAAAACATGCAAGCAGTCTTTTAAAAAGTAACCACGTCAAGACCTATAATATCTAATCTTGGATGATAAAGTGAATTAATGTTATCCTTGATAATTCTGATAGAAGTGCCTGACTCTTTTTTTTTGCAGGAAAAAAGAATCCAAGTTTCTCAGCCTTTAACAAGAGGACCAAGTGCCTTTATACCAGAGAATGAAGTAAGTTTGTAAGCTTAAAATAACCACAAGTTTTAAAATGAAAATGTTTGGGGCCAGAGTTCATTGTTCATGTGGGCAGTGAGTGCTACTTTAGATCACAGAAAGTCCCGTTTTGTCTGGGGGTGATTCTGGAAAGCAGTTACTGCAAAGATCAGATTTTATGCCTCCGTGAGCCAGTCGGTTTGCTATTTAATACAAATGGCACCCCCAACTTGTCTGCACGTGCCACTGCTAGTTACAGGTTGCCACATGTGTTTATAAGTGGCATGGGCAGCCCGTGAGGCTCGCTGCTAGCCGAACTTACTGAGCATACAAGGGCTTTTACTAATTTCATACAGGAATCTGAGGCTAAAATAGTTTAAATTGTCTGTTAAGGAGGAAAAAACCCCCCAGCCATCTGAGAGACGAGGAGGGTTCTAGTTAAGAAAGCTCTATTGATATACAGGAGAAAGTATGATAAGAAACCTAACCATGTAGATTTTAAGATAGCTGCATAATGAAATTACTGTACCAACAGAAGTCCAGTCAGGCACAAGTCATTCTGGCAGTCATTATTCCATATGCTTGGCTGCAGTCTCTTTCAAAATAGTGGAATGAATATTGGAATAAACTTCTTAGCATATCAAAAACTACAAGAAATGAGTAACATTATGACACAATTTGCTAGACAGATTTTTTGCTTTTGGTGATGGAGTTGTTGGCAGCATTTCTAGTGACAGTCTGGAAAGCCCCAGCTCAAATCCAGTGTGGGCCTGGCTGCTTCTACCTGCTCTCTGGCCACAGCATGGGCAAAACCCACCCCCAGCCACCAGAACACTGATGGAGCCCCCTAGCTCGGCAGGCTAGATCTGATTCAGCCCCAGAAGTGGGTGAAGGGGAATGTATTGAATTACAGTTGCAAATCAGGTATTTGATATATTTCATTCAGATGCTCTGTGATAGATTATTATGATGAAAGTTGAAAAATAAAGGCAGGTAGGGAAAAAGGTGCGAGACAAACATGAATGAGAAGATGTCTGCTAAGATTTTGAAAGGGGAATAAACAACACACTAACAAAATTCACAGATGATACTAATGTTGGAAGAAGTACAGATACCTGTAAGGACAAGAGAGTAGTATAAATGGAATTATACAGGCAAGAAATATAGTTCAAGAAGTCCACCTGGAAAATACAAGCTAACATATTTGGTCGAATTACCCAAATATTTAATGTGGCGATAAATGAGGGAAACAGTAATGCTTAAAGGGTTAGTGTAATTCTTTCGCTGTATATGGAAGGGGCATCAGCATATGACCTATTCCTTTCTCAACAGAGCCAGTCTAATTGCACCTGAAATACTCTTCTCAGTTCTGAGCAGTTTGTGGCTGCTAGCAGCCATTCAAAAAACAAAAGAAAAACCTATGCTTTACCACAAGAAGTGATGCGTTACTTCAACCCAGCTCTGCAGCATTTGTATAAATCGGGTGCTTCAGTAGGGCTTTTTGGTGCTTTTTTATCTAATAGCTGATTCAATCAGCTATTAGATAAAAGCGCCAACCAAGCCCCACTAAAGCACCCAAAATATACAGACATTTGGGCAAGCCAGATCTGACTAACGCACTGCCTCTTCTGGGCATGAACTGGGCTGGGCGTGGGAACGTGCCAAATGTAAAATAAAGCACCGCTTTTTTGTTTGCTTTTTTGAATAACTTCACGCAGCCTTTTACAAGATAGAGACACTAAGAAACTGGATAAAATTCAGAAAAGATTAGCAAAAATCACCGAGGAACTGAAGGGACTGAAATAAAGGAAATACTGAGATGAATATGTACCTGAAGAATCCTTAGAAAACCGAAGTAGACCTAAGTCTATAAGTAGTAGTTGAACTGTTTAATAACTGAGTAGTGAAGGAATGTTATTTAGAATGAGTCGGGGGATATAAGATGGACCAATGGCATGAAATTAAGAACAGATGTAATGTGAAAATCAGAGTAAAGCTTGTTGGAAGGCCTTTGTCTTAGTAGAAGTCATTAAGAAAGGAATTACAGAGAAGAATTCTACCTGAGGTAATTGATTGGACTGGGTAATTACATGACCATACAAGTCTCCTCCATTTCTGCCTTCTCATCCAACATGGAACACCGGGAAATCTCGAGGTAAAAAGTGAAGATGCAGTAACTCATTCAGGCTCATTATTTATTTTCAATGACATTTTATCAGAGCAGTATTTTGATTCTCCATTTACAAGCTAACATGACATTGAGTATTTGCTGCAATTTTATACCTTAATTTGTGATACATTAGTTGGAATGGGAAGGAAGGTTGTGGTAGTTTTAATGATAAACCAGCTACCTAAGATTCTGCTGGAGGGGAGTTAAAGTGTAACTCGGGTTTTCTAGTCTTTTGCTTGTAATCTTTTATTTATTTTTAAACAATTAACATGGTTAGACTGAGTGTCCTTGGAGATAATATTAGCTAATAGCTGCTAATATTTTTGTTCAGGCTTGTATTTCAAGAGCTGCTGGCTTTGTCTTCTGTTTTTTTTTAATACTGTGTTATTTCATCTAGTATCCCAGGAACAGAATTTGCTGGAATAATTAAACAATACCTTTAGTTTTAAAAAAAGCTTTATGCTCCTACTTTTAAAATCTGCTTGAATATTATGGGGAAATAACACTTGATCTCTCTAACCATACAGACATAAAACTAGTAAATGCCAGTCCACTTCTCTGCTTTGTATATATAACCAGGCTATGCTCCATTATTAACTTTGAAGTAACATTTAGAGGGGTGGTATGTGTTTGTGTGGATTCATTGACTTCTACAAATTTATCTTGATTTGTACCAGCTCAAAATCGTACTTTTAGAATGACGTACTGAAAAATGTCCTTGATCATCTTGGCTGAATATTAAAGTAGCAGACTGAGTATACAGGACTCAGTTTTCTGTATACTAGTGATTTCTTATTGGTTTTGTCAAGTAGTGTCTGCCTGTTTATATGTCTGACCACTCCAAAGCGTATGGAAGTTGGAAATGTATGTGTGTGCATATATATATGTGCACCATGAAAATGTTTGAATCCAGGTTTATATGAGGAAAAAACATCTTTCCTAGTTTCTCTGCTTTGTTTTCAAAAGGTTATGCAAGCAAATGGCATAGATGAACGTACAAACCTTATCGTGGAAGAATACTCAACATCTGGTCGCCTGGACAACATCACACAGGTCATGAGTTTACACACTCAGTACTTGGAGTCTTTCCTCCGCAGCCAGTTTTATATGTTGCGTATGGATGGACCCCTTCCTTTGCCCTATAGGCACTACATTGCTATAATGGTATGTACCAAGACATGCTGTTTCCATTCTCATTCTCTTACCTGCTTGACTGCCCTTGAACGGTCTCATTTACAGAGTGAGCTTACCTTGGCTCCCTTCTGAGGGAAGAAGCCTGACCACTAACTCAGTCCTTTTCTGTGTGGAGTTGGAGTTCCTGCCACTTGATAATTTACACTAGCTTACATGTCACACACATGTCCATAAGTGAAATTTCACGGGCAGTGTTTAAAACAATGGCACCGTAAACCTGATTGTTTTGGGTAATTGCCCTGTTTCATCCAAGGAAAACTAATTAAATTGATTCTTATTGAAGAACTGGTCTTAATTGTGTACAAATACCGTATTTACTTGAATACAAGAAAATTTTTTTCCATCCAGTTGGTATGGGGGAAAAAAAAGCCCCTTGTCTTACCATATACAAGGAAATCTCACTAAATACATTGTCTTTCGTTAAACTCCTGCCAAAAACAGCAAGTACTTAACAATGGAAACCAACTATGAAGGTGATTTAAATGCAGCCAA
The DNA here is from genome assembly GCF_052110815.1 of Crocodylus siamensis. Classification (NCBI taxonomy): domain Eukaryota; kingdom Metazoa; phylum Chordata; order Crocodylia; family Crocodylidae; genus Crocodylus; species Crocodylus siamensis. The sequence goes on from NC_143395.1 coordinate 399,572,795, forward strand.
CACTGAGCATGACTATAAAACATAAGGCCTATGTTGGGCAAACCCAAAAGGGTAGGTTGGCACAGCCCATCTGAATAAAACATATAGTAGTGCCTATTAAGAGCAGTCCCCCTTGCTACTGACACTTGAAGTCATGGGGAGTCACTACAATGCATACATTTTACTTCCTCTTCACTCCCACAATTGAGCTGTGCCTTTCTTTAACATTTCCAGTGATTCCTGCTTCTTCACCAGTCTTAAATGCCTGGCAAGCATCACAAAACTGGGCCTCAAACAGTTCACCCAGAATCCCTCTGTCACCCCCTCTCTCAGCCTGGCACATATGATTGATGTGGCCCCGTTCTCCAGGAGGTGAAGCCAGACCAGGTTGCCCTGTGCCTCTGCAGATAAATTTTTGGAGGATCCCAGGACTTGTAAAAAGAACACCCAATTCCAGTCATGAGTGAGAGCTAATCATCACATAGATTCTTTATTGGGAGTATCTGGAATATACCTCCCTCCCCCTTGCTGAGCTATGGGATCACCATGACTTGAAATGCTGTTGCCTTTTGGCTTTGGATTAATGCCATGCATAGTTTGTACTTTATATAAGTAGGTACAAAAGTGTTGCTTGAAAACATCTTTTTGGAGTACCTGTGCTAAAACTTGCAGCAACTTTAAAAAAAAAATGGTAACATGCATCAATTCTGGATGAGTTAAATGCATGGGTACTTCATGCACATTTCTACAGCCAAGATTAATTTCAGGGCTGTTATTTTCAAATCTGCTCATCATTTCTATATGCTCAGAAAAAGCAGGGTCTGATAGTAAGGGGAGAGGAAAGAAGCTGCCATGGGAAAATGAGGTGAAACAAAGCAAAGGGGCTACTTGATTCTCCCCTCCCCACCCCCAAGTTATTTTCCTCGCTATAGCAGTGGGAAGAAGAGAAATTCAAGGCAAACCTCCAATAATTATATTCTATACCTGGAAATTATAACAAATTTATAAATTTTTCATATATAGAATGTAATTATTTGGAGGTAGTCTTATAATCAGGATAGTCTTCTATTTGAGTCAATACCATATTTTATAGTCTAACCTTTCACAATATGAAGATATTTTCATCTTGTGTGTACATCTCTCCTCAAGGTAAAACAAAATCAATCTGTACTTTAAATGTGTTGTTGTATTATCTGTGCTTCTCTTAACTATTTTAGGCTGCTGCCAGACATCAGTGTTCCTACCTAATAAATATGCACGTTGATGAGTTTCTGAAGACTGGTGGGATTGCAGAATGGTTAAATGGAGTGGAATATATACCACAAAGACTGAAAAACCTGAATGAAATAAACAAACTTCTTGCACACCGGCCCTGGCTAATCACAAAAGAGCACATTCAGGTACCTATCAGAAAGTATCTAGCATTAGCAGTATGTACCTAGTTAAGGCCTAGAACATTTCTTGTTAATCTAGAAATCTCCATCTATAGAAGAAATTCTGATTTCTGATGCAGATAGTAATATGGGTGACTGAATGAGTATGGCTTTCCAGTAGTGGGCAAGTCTACATGTGCATTAATGTGCATTAAATCTAGTAATTCTGTGCACCTATACATGAGTGCGGAGGCTGCTCCAACCCTCTGGAATTCCAGCACACTGGAGCAGACTTGGTTTAATTACCACCCAATTACCATGCTCCAGCAGCCTCCTGCATCTTGTGTATCAGTGTCCCTGCTCTTAAAAATGGTCGTGGGGGTACTTGAACTAAAAGTCATGGAATGAGCTTTAGTTCAAGTACTCATGCCACCAATTTTAAGTGCTGGGACACTTATACAGGAGATGTGGCAGCACTTTAATTAGAGCAGTGCTTTAATTAGAGCAGCATGTAAAAGTGCCCTCCACCATGAGGTACTAGGAAAATGCACATTAGCCTGTCTTAATGCGCATTAACTAAAGAGCATGGCTTTTACGTGACACTTAACATGCATTAGCCTATTTCAAAGTGCATTAACTATATAGCAATTTTTTACTGATGCTTTAATGTGCATTAAAATAAGCTAATGCACATAAGTGCATCTATAGACATGCCCAGTGTGGTCAAAAGGTTTATAAATACCTGTCCTTCTGTAGGCAGAATATAAAAGAAGAATTTTCTGCTATAAATTGAAGGCAGTTAGAACACAGCCTTCTTATTGTTGTTTAATAGAATGTCAGATTAAGGCAGTTTTGAGAGAGGGTGTGTTTTTTTTGCGTCTTTTAAGTTAAAGTGCAAGGAGCACTTGTACTGCAAGAGCTGCTTATTCTTTCTGATTTCATATTTATGCTTTTTTTTCCTGTAGTTATACTTATGTTGGGAGAACATCATATGTCCACATTGTCTGTTCTTACCATTTTCCTTCCTGGGGTTCCCCTTAGCTATATTTCTCTGCTGGTGTTACCTTGGCAGATCCTTTGCAATTCACCAGAGACCAGATAAGAGTTTTGTTTTATTATGTTAGAGGCAAGTAACTATGTAAATATTTCTGTAAAGCCTTTTTTTCCCCTAAAGATGGTCATTTAATATGGAGAGCTCAAAATAAGACAGTATTGCTGGCCTTGGTGCTGGGAGGGGGTAGTTCTGGTAAAAGGAAGCTAGATGTTAATTTCACTTAATGTAAATGTTACCATATGTAATGTAAATATAAATTATTTGTACTTCTGTGTTCATCCCTAAAGCCCGTATATTTACACCTTATTTGTTCTTATTTCAGAAACTTGTCAAGACTGGGGAAAATAATTGGTCTCTTCCTGAACTGGTGCATGCTGTGGTCCTGTTGGCACATTACCATGCCTTGGCGAGTTTTGTCTTTGGTAGTGGCATTAATCCCGAGAGAGATCCAGATGCCTCTAATGGGGTCAGACTTATAGCAGTCAACAACTTCTGTGTCTGTGATCTTGCCAATGACAACAATATAGAGAATGCATCCCTCAGAAGTAGCAGCTTTGGGGTTAGTGTTGCAAGAGAATTCTGTTGCTTGTCTCCGAGGAATTTGCTAATGCAAAGTACACACATTCTTTCTTGTTTGAACTTCAGTGTAGTGTGGCTTTTGTCTCTACTACTGCAGTGCCAGGGAAATGGTGGTATAAAAAGTTTTAACTTTAGTTTGCAATGTAACAGATTTCAAAATTGACTAATTCTTACTGCAGTCTTGAATTCAGATGAGTTTTAATGGTTATTCTTCCATAAACTCCTGACACTAAGGCCTCTTTACAGTACAAAGCTGAAAACCCTAGATTTCAAATAGCATAAACTACTGTTTTTAACTCCAGAGGTTCTTAAGATGGTGGGTGCTAAAATTTTGATATCAGAGGGCACCTACACACGTGCAGTGAGGCTGCTCTAATGCGCTGTACTTACTGAGCATTGTAATGGTGACAGGGATGCTTTTAAGTAAAGTTCGTTTGACAAGCTTTAGTTAAAGTGCCTCCACTGCCATTTTTCAGTATGGGGACGATGATGCACGTAACGCTCTAGGCACTTTAATTAGAGTGGCTCTGAGAGCCACTCTAATTGAAGCACCCACATACATGCTCCCAGAGTACATGTATAAACACCCAGAGTTGGTAAATTGTAAATTGGTGATCTGAATTGTCACAGTGAGCTCTGTGATACTAGAAAAGGCCAGTATTTGAAACAACCTTTTGTAGACGAGGAATCAGTAAAACTCTTCACCATAATTCTGATTAAACTCCCAGAGAGAATTTTGACTAATAATTAGTTAACTATATTGTGTAGCAAATTCCCAGGTTTACAGGTCTTACTTTGTAATCCTTTGAAGAGGTCATTTTGTTCTGCTGGACCATCCCTCTTCTTTTTTGGTGGAGAGCTCAGTAGATTTCCATAGTAAAATATTTTGTGAGTAACAGACTTATATATAGCAAGGTAGGATTTGTTTATGCATGGTCTGAATGAGAAATGCAGTAGGCTTTAGGTAGGTTTGTGCCTACAATATGTGGTACTCATTTTCACTTTTGCCTTGTAACATATTCTCTTTAATATGGAAAAGCAAGTAGTTTGGGCCAATAAGAATGACATTAAAATAGAAGATAAAACTAACTTTATTGTCTTAGGTTCTGTTTCTTGATCTCACTCTTTAGATCAGGGCATGGCAACCTGTGGGCTGGATTTGGCCCACAGAGCTGGGGCTTCAACAGCCTTCAGCAGCAGGGGGCTTTACCTGCTCCATGCAACCAGGTGCTGGAGAAGCTTTGCTTGTGCCATACCACAGCCAGGTAGTGGGGTGAAGGAGCTGGCAGCTGGGTCCTAGTGCTGACCTAGCTGACACCTGAACTGAGCCGTTCCGGCCCACTGCTGGAGAATATTGAGCATAGCTTTCAGCAGTAGGAGAATAAGAAAAGTCAATTTTAATGTTAACAGTTATTATTGAAGTACATGTCAGTGTTCATGTAGGAAATTAGCATCCTTCTTGAGCATTCAGAATGCTGGAATGTATATTAAATAGGGTTTTTTCCCCTTTTTAAAGCAGTGGACACATTTCTCAGTTACTCTTGTCTTCTGAAAGTTTTTAAAAATGTTGAATCTTTTGAAGTGCCGTCACATGATAAAAGTCTATACTGTATTGTATTATCATGGGTGCAAATGACTTGAGAATATTATGTGTGAGTTAAAACCTTAAATAGCATTTATGCAATTTAATTTCTAATCTTCCAGAATATCTTTGTGTTTTGCAGATGGTAGATTCTTTAAGTGAGCTGGAGGCCTTAATGGAAAGAATGAAGCGCCTGCAAAAAGACAGAGAGGATGAAGAGGCTACTCAGGAAGAGATGACAACTCGTTTTGAACAGGAAAAGAAAGAGAGTCTTCTTGTAGTTACTGGAGGTACTTCACACTCTGCCTGGCCTCTGAGTCTTGCTTCATTGTATCTAGAATTCTTACTCCAATTCAGTTCACTAAGACGGGGGTCAGCAACCTACAGGCTGTGGGCTGGATTTGGCTTGCAAAAAGACTGGATCTGCCCCATGGCAGCTTGGTGAATTGGCAGTATGCTTCAGCCAGGGCAGCAGAGGAAGTGTTCCAGAATGTTTCCCAGGTGCATTCTGTATTCCTTCCACAACATCTGCTGATCACTTTGCAGCCCACAAAAGGGACAGGACAAACAGAAACTTGTGGGGACAGAAGGTTTCCAACCCCCAAATTAATTAGTAGCAGTTCCTTTAATCTTAATGGAATGGTAAAGATGATTCCTATCCGATTTAAAGCCAAGAAATCGCAAATGTCAAAATTATTAGGAAGTCAGTCTGTTTCAGGAAGAAATTCAAAACAGTCTCCTGCAGAAACTGCTGTTTCATGCTGCTTTAGTTGTATGAATTGTAGTTCACTTTTGTAGAAATGTTGCAGAGTAGACTTCTACAACACTTTGAAGAAGCTTGATTCTTCTGGAAATGTTTGTATTAATACCCTTGGAAACAGAAGGGTATATCCAAGCGATATGTTTACAACAAGCTGCAGCTTCTTGTTGTCCTTCATCTGAGTAGCTAGTCCCAGTTCCATCTCTGCCTTGGCCTTCCTGACCGCCCCCCTGCAGCCACGAGCAAACGCAGTATAGTCCTCCCTGGTGATGGCCCTCGCTTCCATTGGGTGTACACCTCCTTTTTACCTAGAAGACATTCCCGTATGCTTTTGGTGAGCCATGGGGGTTTTGCGCCCTCCTGCTCCCTTTGGTCCGTGTTGGGATTAGCTCCCTTTGGGCTTGGAGAATCGTCTCCTCAAGGAACGACCATTCTTCTTGGACACCTGGCTCCCCACCCCTCCAGGACTTCAATGCCTCCCCTGACTATTCTTACCTTATTGAAATCTGCCCTCCTGATGTCCAGGGCTGCCGCCTTGCTGCAGGCCTTTGCCACCTTGTGGTGGTTGGTGAATTCCAGCAGGCGATGATCGCTCTCACCCAGATATGTAGCCAAGATGTGTAGCTTAGTGGTTATTTCTTTTTTTTTCTTTTTAAAGAGATTTAATGGGTATTGATCTATGAGACTCCCTTGGTTTTCCTGGAATACTATAATATTGTCAAGGTGCATCTTATAGCTACAGGGAGAAGCCAGTGGAAAAACGGAACTTCAGAGCGAGTTAAATCAAATTCGGTCCTTCAGAATGCAAAACTGTACCTACCTAATTTGGTTGCGGTAGCTGTTGGTGTGCCAGGAGACAGGAAGGAACTCAGTCTCTCTTATTGGAAATCCACAGAGATCATCTTTTTTGTTCTTTGAAAACATACCATATAAAAGCCCCTAAAAGAATATTGTTGTACTATGTGGTTACATTGTTTCCTATTTAGATCTAAAAACACCTGTCTGCTCGCAGGATGTAATTCTCATTGATTCAAAAAGATTATTTTAATTTCTACAATTGTAGTCAAACTCTCTTGTCTATCTGTTGTAGACTGTTGTTACTCCTTACCATAGTATCCCAGCACCTTCAAAGTAAAATCAGTAATGGTATAAAAACTTAAATGGTCCTCATGGAATATTGTTAAACTTGTACTTTCTTTTGTTAAAACTGCTTTGGGTAGGGTTTTTTCTTTTCTGGGTGGGTGTGGATGTGTGGAGTTTTTTTGGTAGGTGGGTGCGGGGTGGCTTACATATTTCTTTACCCCATAAAACTCAGGCTGACTGCATCTAGTTTCAGCAAGTTGGACCTCTTTTTAAATCTTCAGGGAAGATTACCTACAGCAGATGCCATGCAAGTTTCTTCTCCCACACAGTTATGTTTTGATTGGTTAATGAGGCAGAGAGCATGATAAAGTATCTCTGTGATTCTTGGATTAACGGATTTTTAAGGCGCTAACAGTAGACATATGGCAACTTTTCTGTCAATGCACATGGAAGTGAGCCAGGGTTATAATATGAGGGTCAAATGCAGTCAGCTATGTAGTAATCAAGTCCTGTAAAGGTAGTTACACAATCAAGCCACCTGCTTGTTAAGAGGAGAAAGACTGATTCCTGAGAGAGAACCGGTACTTGCTTAGTGACACATTGTTGAAGCTCTTCACAGATGCTTAGTTACTGCAGCTGTTGGTATAATTTCAGCCTTTCTTTCAGTCAGTTCTTTGCTTTCATATAGTCTTGAATTGATATTTACAAGCCAAGTATTGTATATCTCTTCATACTTAATTTATTGCTTTTTGATTGCTCATTCTGCACTATAAAAAAGAAAAAAAGCTGATAGATGTCAAGACAACAGGCCCTCTGGGTAGTTTAGCTTGTCAGGGGGACATTTTTATTTTTTGTGCTGTTCACCAGTGTCTTATTGTACAAGCTTTACTTCACCATATCAAAGGAGTGACCTATTCCGGTGGGAAGCAGGTCAGTAAGTATACTGACCTGTGTCCAACACTGGTCATGTATGTTTTATGTCTCTCAAGCTCCATGAAGCTGCTCTACCAGCGTGCTAATAGTAAAAAAACATGAACCTGACTGAGTGCTATGGGTTGTAGTTTACTATTGCATGTAGTAAAAACTACTGTGTATACTCTGTTCAGTCCTGCTGGTCTTGTTACCCAACATGCCACATCTATAATTGTCAGTTCTAATCTCAAATTCATTTTGAGTTTCCCTTAACTTTACTACATTGATTCATGCCTTCTTTTTTCATAACAGCCCAGAAAGTTGCATAGGGTCACTTTTTTTTAAGATATCTACCTTTTTGCATCCAAGCTGAGGCCAAGCCCTTTCATTTCTTGCTTTGTGTCCCCAGAATTCATCCTCTGTTCTGTATTCCAGCCACCATAAAGAATATAAGCAGAAGGGAAGGGGGGGAAATTAAAATCTAGACTCCTTGCTTGCAGAGATAAGAATGCTACTGAAACTCTTATTCAAAGTAAATCAATCTACCAAAATGTTTAAACCTTATAAATGTACACAAGCAAAATACCATAAACTAAATGAAAATTTACTGGCATTCTGACAGTTCTATCTCTTCCCAAAGACCTTGTCCTGCTACTTTATATTATTTTATATTTTCTGTACAATTCTATGTCGGAGTGGAGGTTGGGAGGTAGTAGTGGTCTCCCTGATATGTCTGTTCTCAACACAGTATTTTGCTGTCCTTACCAGCATTTGATGATGAGATGGTATCCATGGACGTGTCCCGCTACATTGAAGATCCTGGTTTTGGGTACAAAGACTTTGCCAGACGGGGAGAAGAACACCTGCCAACATTCCGGGCTCAGGTACTTAAATGCATTTATTTTAGTAACTTCAGTCGAGGAGAACTTTTACATTCCTCAGCACCGGAGAAAATAAAATTGAGAAGCATTTGTGGCAGGATATCCTTGTTACGTGCCTGTGTTCATGTGGAGGATCAAAGAGATTATTGCTATTTATGGTATGTATTTCTAGTGGTTTTTGTATGATCAGTTTTTAAATATCCTGGGCCTTTCCTCCCCTACTATTGTCAGCCAGAGGCCAAGGACTGATAAGCTTTCATTTGTCTTATGCCTTTCCAGAACAAGTCTGTGGAACTTGCTAAATAGGTCCAGGGTTGGAGTGTTGTTGTAGCCATATGGTCCAGGAAATGTATGAGAGGCAAGGATTCTTTGCGGGGAAGGGCACTTGATGCCCAAAAGTTTACCAACAGCTCTTCCAGCTATACAGTTGGTCCAATAAAAGGTATCACAAAGCTTCTTTGCCTCATGTTCTAAGTTTGTAAATCTGTTTTATAAAAGTAAAGAGCTGAAAGACCTGCCTTCCTTTTCCTCCAAATATTAAAATCTTGTACTTGATGAGGCCCAGGAAATTGCAACACTTGATTTCTTCAGCAGGAAGTCTTCTTGTCTCAAAGATTAATGCTGTTAGCACATGCTGTACATACAATGTGTCACATTTTTAAGTGTCCTCTGCTCTGAAAGACTGTCTGAGAGTTTCCCCAGACTTAAACTTTTCAAAAAAATAAAGATCTTAATTGTGTGACCTTAGCCATTTTGAAGCCTTTAGCTAAGCATAGTATTTCTTTTGAGCTGGAGAAAGGATTCTCTTCTTCATCATGCAACATAGTTTGGTTCTAATCTTTGCCTGGGGTTCCTAAACATCCCTTAATACAAATAGAGAAATCATAGCAAGAAAGGCTGTAGGTAGAATAAATTGCTGATTAATAATGTCAGCTTGCCTTCATGGGACTCCTAATATAAATGAATAGCAAATCATGGTAAAACAAATCTTAAACCAGGTCAGAATGTTTCCAGAAAAAGCAAAGTAGGTGCAGTGCTAGCAAAGTAGGTGCAATGTTAAAGGAAAATTCCATGGTTATAGAATGATCTCAGCTGCAGTAAAGGAGATGTATTTAGCTCTATACTAATGTTAGCTGATCAGGACAAATTATTCCTGGACTCTTTCATATACTTTAGGATAGACTAAACTACACTTTGGGGTTGATTAAGTAAGCAGTGTGTCAGTAATCCCTGAACACTGCCAAAAGGTTTGCATTTTAAAGTTGGCTTCTGTAGGGTCAAAATCGTACTGACTTTTCTAGGAGCCATAGGTTCTTTGGAGAAAAGGCTAATAATTGTCATTGGCTTGGTACAATATTACCTGCATGTAGAATTGTTCCAAAGAGCTTTACAGAAGGTTATGATGAAATCAAAGGTCAAGATCTTATTCTGCTAAGTTTTTATATATCAATAACAGAATCCCTGCCTGAGACTCCTTTAAATTTTAAGCAGTGGCAGGTCAATATGATGCTGCTTGAACACCACAGACTGAATCTTTCAAACTACCTCTTGGATCCGTCCTTTTTGTTGTTTTCCAAGTAATGTCTGTAAGCAACAGCCTTTCTACTTCCCAGTGCTTCTGTTCTACCTCAGAAATGGCTGCTTTGGAAAGCTATAGATAATACGGTATTTATTCATAGATTCATAGATTATAGAGTTGGAAGGGACCCCAAATGATCATTGTGTCTGACCCCCTGCCCCCCAGTAGGAAAGAGGATCAAGGTCAGATGACCCCAGCCAGGTGCCTGTTTAGCTTCCTCTTGAAGGCCTCCAAGTTAGGTGATAGTACCACCTCTCTTGGCAGCCTATTACAGATTCTGGCCACCCTTACTGTGAAAAATTTCTTTCTAATGTCTAATCTGAATCTACTCTCCACTAGTTTGTACACATTATGCCTAGTTACTCCTAGGGGTTCCCTAGTAAATAGCGCATCTCCAATTCTGTGTTGTCCTCCCTTGATAAACTTATAGGCAGCTACAAGGTCTCCCTTCAGATGTCTCTTGTGAAGGCTGAAGAGATCCAGATCCCTCAACCACCCTTCGTAGGGTCTTGCACAGAGGCCACTAATCATGTGAATGGCCCTCCTCCTCCAGATTCTCTGCATCCTTCTTAAAGTGCGGCATCCAAAACTGGACACAGTACTCCAAGTGCAGTCTGACCAATGCGATATAGAGGGGGAGCATCACTTCCCTTGATCTGTTGGTCTTGCATCTGCTAATGCACGATAAGGTGTGATTGGCTTTGTTAATGGCTTTGTTACACTGCTGGCTCATGTTCATCCTGGAGTCAACAATGACTCCAAGATCCCTCTCAGCTGCTGAGCTGCTGAGAAGGTCATCCTCCAACCCACTGGTGTGCTGGAGATTCCTCCTCCCTAGGTGGAGTACCTTGCATTTGTCTTTGTTGAATTGCATCCTGTTTTGTTCTGCCCATTGATCCAACCTGTCCAGCTTGGCCTGTATGTTCTCCCTGCCCTCCGGTGTGTTAACTTTGTCCGTATGTTAACTTGGTATCATCTGCAGATGTGGACAGGATGCTCTCCACACCCTCGTCCAAAGCGCCGATGAAGATATTAAATAACACCAGTCCAAGGAATGAACCCTGTAGGATACCACTGTGCCCACCTCCTTCCAGGTCAAAAATGACCCATCCACCACCACTCTCTGGGTGCAGTCCCTAAGCCAGTTGGCCACCCACCTGACTGTAAGCGTCCACTCCAGAGCCTGCTAGCTTCCTTATGAGAATAGGATGCGAAACTGTATCAAAGGCCTTCTTAAAGTCCAGGTAGATGATATCTGCCTCAGCTCCTGTCTCAAGGCAGTGTGTGACCTAGCCATAAAAGGCTATAAGGTTTGTCAGGCAGGATCTACCTATTTCCTTTTAATCCTTTCTCTTGTGTCTTAACTGCAGCTTCTGTTCTGCGCCATCAAGCAGTGGAGCATGCTGAAATGCCAGCTTTTCAGACCCATGCTTATTTCTTTTCAGCATCATTTCCCCTGCTGGGCCTTCACAAATTCACTCTTTAATGATTTTTTCCAGTGTTTTCCCAAAGGTATAGAGGTAAGACTGACTGGCCTAAAGTTACCCAGGTCATCCCTTCTACCCTTCTTAAAAATGGGCACTGCATTGGCCCTTTTCCAGTCCTTGGGGACCTGGTCGGAGCACCATGAGTGCACAAACAGCCATGTCAGCAGCTCAGCTATGACACTGGCCACTTCCTTCACCTGTGGATGGAATTGACTGACTTGTACCCATCCAGCCTGTCCAAGTGCTCCGTAACTAAGTCAGCACAAACCACTGGGGGTTTGTGCTGACTTAGTGCATAAACTGAACACCAAAATAGAATATATGCCTTCTTTTTTGCAAAATAGAATTAAATAAAAAGGATTTTCCAAGAATTGTCTGCATAGAGCAGGGACAGATCCTAATTTTCAGGTGACTTCCCTTCCCTTCTTTGCTTAACCAAAGCTGAAATTCTAGCTGCTATTGAAGAATAGTCTCCATAGATAGATCTATGATTCTGAAAAGAGCTAAAGAGTCGCCAAGGCTGTGAAATAGGAGAAGAGAGACCAGGTTTGCAGATGGTATGAAGGAGGGAGAGGGAACTTGAAAAGCTCAGTATAATCAACAGATGTAGAGTCTGTCAATGCTCTCTGCCGCTTGAACAATGAGGTAGGAAAAGTCTGGGATGGTGCAGGCAGGATGGGTGTTTAAAACCCTCCCCAGTCAGAGCATCCTGCCAGGGCCTGACCATGCTTCCCCTCAGCTCAGCACTATGAAAGGGAAGGGAGGGAGGGCTGCTTTAGCACCCCTTCCCCTCCCCCCCACCCCCTTCCTCACCCCTGCTTCTAGCCTGAGCCACTGCAGGCATCTGCTTACATTTTTGGAATGAAAAGGGAATACATTTCCACCTCCAAATTGGTTCAAGTTCCGCAGGTTAAACTAACCTGCAAAGATTGAATCAACTCAGCTTTTTAAAAGTCTGTCCCTGGGCCAGATGCTCAGCTATTCCATCTGGATGCCTGTGCAGCTCCCAGATCAGTATGCTGGCTATTGTAAGTCCAGTCCTAAAATGCCTGACTCTTCCTTCTGTGTTTCCATAGTGAACTTTTAGAGCCTAGTTCAGGACTGTAGGTTCCACTATGGAGGGTTGGTGCTTGGAAGTTAGATGTCTTGTAACGCTGAGGGCACATCTACATGTGTGCCATTAGTCATTTAGTACTTGCTTAAGCAAGTAAGCAGCATTACTGCTCAGACCCAATGCTGCACAGGTTTTTGCCCCACACTATAGCACAGTAGCATCAGCATCACAGTTTGTGCCCACAGACGCTAAGTCACTGTAGCAATGCGCTACAGTGACAGCATCTCATGTAGACTTCCTCTGAAAGTCTTAACACTTAAGTTCTTTTGTTCTGCATCCTGTGACTAAACCTGACTTTATCAGGGAACATACACTGATTAAAATCCATAAGTTGATGAATTAATAACAGAATGCTTCTTTTTTTTTTTCTATTCTGTCTCTCAGTCTTCACCATAGGGAGAAACAAATGAGAGTCACCATTTTGTAGTCTTATATCACATGTTTCTTTTGTTCATTTAGGACTATACCTGGGAAAATCATGGCTTCTCTCTTGTGAACAGACTTTATTCTGATATTGGGCATCTCCTGGATGAGAAGTTTCGGATGGTCTACAACCTCACTTACAACACTATGGCTACACATGAAGATGTTGACACAACAATGTTAAGAAGAGCTTTATTTAACTATGTTCACTGTATGTATGGAATCAGGTATGTAACAAACTTCTTTTTACTAGTAAGTATGTTTTAAAGTTGGTAAGTACAGTATGTACCTCGGAAAAGAAGTTATTAGATTTTGATCACATGTAGAGCAGTGCTTTAGAATTGGTGTTTATGCTCAGAAAATAAATGTAGTGCCTATGTTTTGGAATACCAGTGGATTTGATACAAAATGTGGTGTATTTGTAGGGTTCTTAGTGTAACTTAATTGTTTTCTACATTTAGACAAAATGTAGCTGTTCAGTGGATCAAGTAATAAGCTTACAGTTCACACAGAAATCTGTCTTCCCTCCCTTTGTCATCTTTCCCTCCTTCCCAAAACTTCAGACAAAAGTTTTCCCTTTTTCAGAGAGAGGAAAAAGTTAATGCCATGCTCTTAAAGCTTTTAGAAGGTCAGTTGCCTTTGTTCTAGTCTGAGTCGAGATTGCTTGTAATTTCTGAATTTAAAAGCTGGTAAAAAGAAATTTGACATTTTCAAAGGTGTATTCAGAAGAGAGAGACTAGGTCTGCCTTCCTTTGTTTAGGTATGATGACTATGATTATGGAGAAGTTAATCAGTTACTTGAACGCAGTCTGAAGGTTTACATTAAGACAGTGACCTGCTACCCAGAGAGAACTACCAAGCGCATGTATGATAGTTACTGGCGTCAATTCAAGCACTCAGAGAAGGTGAGTCTTTCATAGCCAAACATTTCACCAGAAACCCCTGTCATGTAAACGGGGGAGGATGAGGAGGAGCCTCGCAAAGAGATGTGTATCTGAGAAAGTTAAACTTTTTAACAGTAAAGTTAATTCTCTAAACTTTTCTTTAAGTACTGTACAGCATGACCACATAAGTTAGTTAATTGGATGTTAAATGCCACTGTTGAGAGAACGTTTTCTCAGTGATCAGATCATGGACCTTAGAGACTTCTGAATGAAACTGAACCAGCAAGACAGTGATCATCGCTTGCTGGAATTCACCATCCAGCGTAAGGTGGCAAAGGGCTGCAGCAAGGCAACAGCCCTAGACTTTAGGAGGGCTGACTTCAACAAGCTAAGGAGGATCGTTGGGGAAGCGCTGAGGACCCAGAGGGGAAGGGAACCAGATGTCGAAGGGGAGTGGTTGCTCCTTAAGGAGACGATCCTCCATGCCCAAAGGGAGGTAATCCCAACAAGGGTCAAAGGGAGCAGGAGGGCACATAAACCCCCATGGCTCACAAAGAGCATCCGGGAATGTCTCCTTGCTAAAAGGGAGGCATACACCCAATGGAGAGATGGGGTCATCACCAAGAAGGACTATGTTACAGTCGCCCAAGGATGTAGGGGGGCAGTCAGGAAGGCCAAGGCAGAGTTGGAGATAGGACTAGCTTCCCGGATTAAGGACAATAAGAAGTCCTTCTTCAAATACATAGGGGGTAAAAAGAGGGTCCCGGGTAATGTGGGGCCCCTGCAGGACACGATGGGCAACTTAGTCATCACGCCAGATGACAAAGCTAACATATTTAACGATTTCTTTGCCTCTGTCTTCCTAAGTAGGGACCAGTTCAGCCACCTCCCTGCTGGGCCCCCCTCGGGCCCCGGGAGAGACACGCCTGGGCCAGGGGTTAGCGAGGAGTTAGTTAGGGTACTTCTGGAGAGGCTGGACATGTTCAAGTCCGCTGGTCCGGACGATCTTCACCCTAGGGTTCTACAGGAACTGGCCGAGGTCATTGCGGGACCCCTGGCGCGGCTCTATGAGCACTCGTGGTGCTCTGGCGAGGTGCCGGAGGACTGGAAGAGGGCCAATGTGGTCCCTATCTTCAAAAAGGGAAAAAAAGAGGACCCGGGAAATAACAGGCCGGTTAGTCTTACCTCAATCCCGGGTAAGTTCTTTGAAAAAATTATCCTAGCACACATCCAGGAGGGCCTTGCGGGGGAATGCATGCTCAGGGGCAACCAACATGGGTTCATCAGTGGCAGGTCTTGTCAGACCAACCTAGTGGCCTTTTACGATCAGGTCACCAAATCATTAGACGCAGGGGTTGCTGTGGATGTAGTCTTTCTGGACTTCCGGAAGGCTTTCGACACTGTCTCTCACCCTGTCCTCATGAAAAAGCTGGGAGACTGTGGTGTCGATGCCCACACAGTCAAATGGGTCGCCAACTGGTTGGAGGGCCGTACCCAGAGGGTGGTAGTGGATGGGTTCTTCTCGACCTGGAAGGACGTGGGCAGTGGGGTTCCGCAGGGCTCGGTCCTCGGGCCCGCACTGTTCAACATCTTCATCAGTGACTTGGATGACGGGGTAGAAAGCACCCTGTTCAAGTTTGCTGATGACACTAAGATGTGGGGGGATGTGGGTGCACTAGAAGGGTGCAATAGGTTACAAGCTGACCTTGACAGGTTGCAACGGTGGGCGGATGAGAATAGGATGGGGTTTAACACTGATAAGTGCAAGGTGTTGCACATGGGGAGGAAGAACCAGCACCACACTTACAGGTTGGGGAACTCCCCTCTTGCCAGCACGGAGACGGAAAAAGATCTTGGAGTCGTCATTGACTCCACGATGAACATGGGCCGGCAGTGTGGGGAGGCAGTCAAGAAGGCCAACCGTACCCTGTCATGCATCCACAGATGCATCTCGAGCAGGTCCAGGGAGGTGATCCTCCCCCTCTATGCGGCGCTGGTCAGGCCGCAGCTGGAGTACTGCGTCCAGTTCTGGGCGCCACACTTCAAGAGGGACATGGACGATATGGAAAGAGTTCAGAGGAGGGCCACTCGTATGATCAGGGGTCAGCAGGGCAAGCCTTATGAGGAGAGGCTACGGGACCTGAACCTGTTTAGCCTCCACAAGAGAAGGTTAAGGGGGGACCTTGTGGCCTGCTACAAACTGGTCAGGGGGGATCAGCAGGTATTGGGGGAGTCCCTGTTCCCCCGTGCGCTGCCAGGAGTGACCAGGAATAATGGTCACAAGCTGGCGGAGGGTAAGTTTAGATTAGATATTAGGAGGCGCTACTTCACAGTCAGGGCGGCTAGGGCCTGGAACCAGCTTCCAGGGGAAGTGGTGCAGGCTCCTAGCCTGGGGATTTTTAAAAGGAAGTTAGATGAGCACCTTGCCGGGGTCATCTGACCCCGGTGCTCTTTCCTGCCAAGGCAGGGGGTCGGACTAGATGATCTACCTAGGTCCCTTCCAACTCTAGCTACTATGAAACTATGAAACTATAAGAATGAATATAGAAAAATTATCGGACTGGAATTGCTAACATAGTCAACTGTTCTGAAACTTTTAGACTCTTCAAGTGAGTTCATTATTTACATCATGTACATTATGCTGTTTGCAGTCAGTACAGGATGTTGGCATTTGTAAAGCTATTAATTAAACAGGTTAATACCTCTCTCCCTTTTAATATAAACTGCATATAAACTCTTCTTTCATGAAATATCATGAATGTGCCCATGGCCATTGTGTTTGGTTTTAATAAACAAAGACTTTTATAGGTATTAGCATAAAATAAAGCCCAGCTTCTGTCCTTTCTATAATCTGCACGCTCATATGACCACTAATGTACACGTCTTCAGTCATGAAATTTTGAACTTTGATGTAAATGAGCTTTCCTGAGGTCCAGTAGCAAACTAGGATAAAGCTGCTATTTGGTCTTCTTTTAAGTGCTAGAAAAGCCAAGCTGGTCACTACATGGATGAGGGCCATAGTATATAAGGGGTGCCTAGGAATTGCAGGGTACCTGCAAGGTAAGTGGTTTTTGCACAGATGCCCCTGCATAATGTTGGGTAACATTGTGCCGCACCTTTCCAAGGCATTTGCATAGCCTGGCCTTGACACCAGTGACTTAGGTACTGATGTATACATTTTTGGTTTGGTAGATACCCTTTTTATATATATATATATATATATATATATATATTTTTTTTTTTTTTAACCTGGCTCAGTGTTCCTTGCAGTAGCTTCCTAATTGCACTTTAGTAACAGATTTGACTGCTGTTCCTGTATTTTATGGTAAGTTGCATGTGGATTTGTTACATTAGACTACCTGGAAGCAACAGAAATGTAGTCTTCCAAGTCATGGTGGAAAGGTTTTCTGTCATGAACATCATTGCTGTACAATGTTGATTTGCTGTTGCTTCTGTTAAGTCAGATGGAAGATTACTTAAAGCTGTGATTATGACCAGTTACCTGGGACCCCAGAATGTCAAACAAAATCGACATACTAGATATCTGGAGAGGACCTGGTAGCCCTTCAGTTGTGTAGGCTGCAGAAATGTAGCTGTTACTTTTTCGGGCATAAATCTTGAGGCAATTGGACAATTAAATAGTCTTGAATAAATATTGCTTGAGAAATTTGAAGCCAAGTAACTATATTTTTTAACTTTCATTTTTTTTAAACAGGTCCATGTAAATCTGCTATTAATGGAAGCACGTATGCAAGCAGAACTTCTATATGCCCTTCGTGCCATAACTCGTCATCTGACCTGAAGCATTTGTAGGGAGAGGGCCGAGAAGTACTTAACAATATGTAAAGACCTTTTGAAATAGATACACACCAGAAGCTGTTTGTGATGTAGCATCAGGTTATTCAATTCTCTAGTGTCAAAGTTTAGCCGTGTTTTTGGCGGCTGTAATGTGCAATGACGTGTTTTTATTTTCTTGATGCTTAACATTACTAATGATAGCAAAAATAACACTGAGGAGCACTAGTCCTACATTATTTTTTTCTGGTTGGATTTCTGGACACTGGTCAAAATCCTGAAAACAGGTTGTTTTACTTTAGCGCTTTGTTTTACTCACAGAAACAAAGCACTTGCATCTTGATTTTTTGTTTCAAGCAATCAGTTTTCAGATTAATGGAATCCAGCAATGGATCTTTTTTGAATGTTCTGAAAAATCTTAATACTGTGTCATAAATCTAGTAGAGAGAAGCATGCGCTGTGTTAAATGAATTGCCCACTGGATTCTTGGTTGTTTCCTGGAGACTGTTTATCAGGCACTGTTTTTACTACAGCAGTTGAAGGTGATGTGAAATGTGATTCAAACGTTGTCCATACTTTTAATGTGAAATTAATCATGATAAATTCCACAGCATGCTACTGAAATGCAAAGTTCAGCTTCTTCTTTCCTCTTTCCAAAAAAGAGGTTTCACAATTAATTTGAGCTGTATATATTATGTTCCAATCATGCATAGCAATCTTCTTACTGAGTCACCCTCTGTCAAATTCTTTACGTTATCTGTTCTCATCATAACATTGCTTGCAATTCCCTTAGTTGGCACCTGTATACTTAATACACAGACTGACCAAAAATTTGTATTTGTGCTCTCCTTTGTCCAGTGCTTGTTTTAAAGTATGGAAAGCAAAGGAAGACTAACATAATTGTTTTCTTTTCCTATTGGATGTATAGAAATTTATTACCCATAATTTCTTTCATAGTGTGAATGTGTTAATATTCAAGTTAAAAAATTGTGTTTCTATGCATTAATGTGAGTGAACAAAAGAAAAGTGCAATATTTAAAAAGAAAGCAAGCTTTTCCCTGTTACATCACTACTAAAGTGTCCTTTCTTTGAACAGCCGTAAAGAAATATTTAAAACCAAATTCCTTTATGGTCTGAGGCTTAGCATTTTTGCTCCAGCTTGTACAGCTTGAAGCAATCTGATATTTAGATGCCAAAGCACCCCACAAATAAAGCCAATTTGGACAACTGGTAACTTTGGGGAAGGGAAGAAGTAAGCTGCCAAAAATGTCACATTTCTGCATTATTTTGTTACATACCTAGATTAATTTTAAGAGCACAAAATTTCAGTGTTTATAGCTTTACTTTGTATTATGTTTAATGACCAGTGAAGTGCCTAAAGAGATTCATAAATTTACCCAGTAGGAAACAATTGTTACTGCTAAATCTTTTTTTTTTTTTTTGGGGGGGGGAGGGGTGGGAAGGTGGAGGTGTTTCCTTTTCTTTGTTTCTTTTTCTAACTCTGAGGGTGACTTTATTTTGCTCTTACATGCATTACGTACATAAAATTAACAGGTTATTTAAAGTTGCATTGAATTGTAAAAGACGATATAGGAAAAAAAATTTCCATTGAAGACTGCAGAATAGGTTTTTAGTTTATGACTAGTCATTTTTAACACTTTTCATTTGAAAAAAAAATCATGGACCATTATGCTATTAAAGTTAGTTTCCTGTCTCCTTTCTTTTTCTAATAACTTGCTATGACATCACATATTGGGTTTTTTGCTTTAGCTATCTGTTCCAGATTGGAAAAGTAAATGATTGTACACTTTGTTTCTGCACTTTTGGACTGCAGACTATTTGCATGAAAAACCTTGTGAGGGAGAAATTAGTAAAAATTTTAAAGTTAGGGTTGGCTATTTAAGGACTATCCAACAAATTGTACATCAGAATCCCTTCTGTAGGAACCATTGCATAAACCATAAAATGTATTTATCTTGTTTAGCTAACTACAAAGACTATTCAGAAGTGTTGAGAGGCTCATATGTATACACTTAGATTTTACTTCTTTCTAATTTATAATCCTTTTTTTTTTCTTTACTGTAGTGGCTGTACCTAATGGTTTTATGCTTGGAAATATTCTCTTTGCTAAGAGATTTTCTTTCCATTAGTAGTTTGACCTTTTAGTGATGGAATCCGTATAGTAATACTAAATTAAACTCCTCCAACATAAGAAGCCAGATAGTTCTCAAAGCACAGTTGAACTTTTGGAAAGAAGGTGAAACTAGATTTAGGTAACAACCACTTAATTTCTCTTCAAAAATGCAAGGGTTTTAGAGTAGCTTTGAATTTTAATCATGAAAACGTTAGTGCCTTTGCTTTAGATTTTCCCTATAGAATTTCCTTTCCAGCTCAAATGCCTTCTCAGCAATTTATGTGATTAGACTTGGAAATATATAAACTATAAGTAAATTGATTTTTTTTTCCATCAAAGTACTAGTGAATCAATAATAATGAAGAAATAAACTTGATTTTAGAAGGTGCCATATCTAATCATATATGGCCCATGTCACATTCCAAGTTAGGAAGTGTCATTTTACAACTAGTTTGCTGTAACTTTTTCTATATAAAATGCAAACTTGAAAGTTACAAAGCTGTTTTCCAGGTGGTGTTTTTCAGAGTATAGCATTTACTATGTAATGATTTATAGCCTAGCTTTTATACTCAAAATGTGATATTTTTAAAATTATAGATGTTTGTTAAAGTTATACGATTATACCGTATACTTTACCTACACTTTAGGCTCACATTGTGCCAAATTTAAACGTGCAAATGTTTTGTTGAGGAAACAAAAGCATGTGTGAATGTGAATCCTCAAACTTCATTGCTTATTAACTTCCATTGTCAAAAATGTACCTTAATAATTCTTGGAGGTATATGCTCAGATACTGTCTCTTTGCTGTCCCTTAATGGGCTTTGTTTACCAGAATTAATATTAGTCACCAAGTCTCAGTCTTCGCTAAGATAAAACTAAAATGTGTTGTCTCCTTTTCTGCTGAAGAACAAGTACAGAATGTGCTTTATTGCTTTTTTAAAATTGCTTTTCTATAAAGAAGGCAAGTGGAAAATTACAATTTGGAAAAGGTATTTGCATTAGCTCAGTATTCTGTGAAATATAAAACTGGCAGTTGGACATCATGGGATTATAGTCATGCAACAGCAGAGCCCATTTTAATCTAAATAAGACAGGATTGATGCTAACAGCAGGCTGTTGAAACTGTTGTAGAGCCCCACAGGAACTGATTTTTGAAATATTTCCAAAGTTCACTGAAATCAGACAAGAAGACTGATTCTGCAGTTAGAGTATACACAGAACCAGCATAAAAATTAGAGAGAATCATGCTCACATTTTTAAATTGCAAAAAGTGTCCCCATCAACTTTTACTCTGCAAAACTTAATTTAATGTTGTAGCAACAGGAGACTTATAAATATACAGCAAATCTAAAAAATTAAGTATTTTGGGCTACTTACAAACTATAGGCCAATGGGGGAATGGAGGGCGGGGACAGGCAGGAAAGGAAGTGAGATTCTCTTCTAAATGGTTTAAATGGAGAAAGAAAAAGGACAAGTACTTCAAAGGTATTTAGGTGCCTGAAGAAGCAAGGACCTCCATGGATTTTTGTTGACTTCAGTTGCAATTAGGTACCAGTGTGCTTTGAAAAATCACTCTAAGGCTAGGGATAGAAGTTATACATAAACCAGCTTAAGTGATCAGAAACCGGTTTAGACCTGAAACAGAACAGAAGTTCAGTGCACATAAGCTGCTTTCAAAATGGACAAATCCAGCTTAAGATAAACTTGGATTCATGTAGTATCAGGCTGAACTGATTTTAGAGCAAACAGGTTTATGGAACTTCTGTCCCAGGTCCCCTCCCAATTCAAGTTAACTTACAGCCCCCCAGCATCCCAGGAAGCTTTTCAGCCCTGGTCTGTGCTGCCTGCTCCAGCAGAGCAGGGCTGGCCTCACTCTCCTACAGTCACAGAGCTCAGGTGGTAAAGCCTCTTCTCCCTAGCCTCTGACTGTGCCCATCAACACAGTGGGACAGGGGTAAGGCAATGAACCCCAGAACCCCCTAGCCTGGGTCTGCACAGCACAAGGGGAGGGAAGGCACCCTCCATGGGGCTTAGCCCCCCCCTCCCCCTCCCCAGACTCTGGAGTTAGGCTAGAATTGCCTTAATCTCACCCTGCCCCTGCCAGCAGTCCTTGTCTTGGGCAGGAGGAAGAATGCACCCAGCCAGTGCGGGACCCCCAGCTGGGGTCTGCACAGCGCTGGGGGCACTGTGGAAAAGTCCCCTCCACTGGGCTTTTCATGCCTCACCCCTGCAGCCTGCAGGGAGGGAGCAAGAGAGCAGGGGAATGCACCCACCTGGCCCAGCTCTGGACACCCACAAGGCATAGGGTGGGAGGGAAGCCCCCTCCCCAGGGTTTTTTGCCCCATTGTAGCCCAGAGAGCCAGCTAGGATCCCTTAGGCCTGCCCCCCACGCCAGCTGCTCTGGTTTCTGAAGGGCTTGGGGGCAAACTTGAAGAATGCATCCCTGCTGGGGCTCAAGGATCCAGCCTTCCCCAGGCTGGAGGGACTGTTTTCCCCTGGGGGGAGACAGCAAGGGCTTTGGGGGCGTGTGCTATGCAGCCAATCAAAGATGAGTCCTGCTGGGCTTCCTTTGGGTGTCCTCAGCCATTGCCGGCAGGCTGGGAGGCGGGCTCTAGCGCCCCCAGCTTCTGGTGTGGCCACAGTGGGCCACTGCGTGGGTTTGGCTGTCTCTGGTTTCAAAAGTGATTATCAGTTCACTTTATTAGTTCAATCTACACAGTTCAGAGAAACTCGAGCTTAGTTGAGAGATTCAGCCTCGGGCTTTTTGACTGTCTGTACTTAGCCTGTACAAACAGTCTGTAGTTAGCCTAGGTGCCTATCTTCATTTTTCAGCCTTTTTTAAAGGTTCTTAATCATCTAAATTATTCTCCATGGAGATTAAAAGAATAATTTGCAGTAAAAAGTGTGACTTGCACCAGTTTATTGATGATATAGGTTACCTTGTGTGTTTAACATAGATTTATAAAAGTTTTTCAGAAGGCAGTTAACCTAAAACTTTGTTGTTTTTAAAGTAGTATCTTGACATAATCTTGCATATCTGTGAATGTTCATAAAAATATGCATTTAATGAGGGTGCTTAGGCTGACTAGAATAGACTTTATGTTGCTAAATTCTGCAGCCGCCCCGCACTAAGCCTGAAGTTGCTGGATGTATGTCCTGTGGTATGATTGTGATTATGGACAGTGAGAGCTGATCCAAAATCTGTTGACTTCCTGAGTCTTCAATCATAGGACATAAAGGTGACCTTCACAAGAAGGAAAAATGGATCAAACTGGAAAAAATGAAACCTACCCATGGCTGATCCAGACCAATAACTCTACTCATGGCATGCAAATGCTGCTAGCCACAAAAGCTGGCTAAAAAATGCCAGGGATTTGTTTCATAATATAAGCTTTAAACTAGGCAAGGGAAAGCCTGCTCTTCCATGCTGTAGCCTCTATCTGCCTATCTTTGGGAAAGTTTTAAGCCAAATACACATTTCCAGGGAAAAAAATTTCCAATTGAAAAAGAGTTTGGGAATCATAAAATCCCATCATCCCTGGCCATGGGAGACAGGCCAAGAAGAGCTGAGGTGTTCCAGGTTAGGACAGAGGCATCAGCTGAACAGCATTTCCTATGGTAGTTTAACCCTTGGCACAAATATACTTGGCCTTCTGCAAATCCACTGCCCCCATCTCCTTTCCAGTTGTTGAATAGTTCTGTTCTTCACCGAGGGGCTTCAGGCCTGACGTCCCAGTGACTAGCCCTGTCAAAAGTTCTCCCCACCCAGCAACAAGTGCTCCCTAGACAAGTTCTTAATCATGCTTTTCCAGCTGTCAAACCTTAAATTATCCTTCAGGCAGAAGCACTCAGACCGAAGCTTTCTGCATAGCGTTGAGTTCCTACGCTGCCACCAAGAAGTTCCTTAGAGTTCTATTGCTTAATCTTGTGCCGTTCCTCATTTTCAGGAACACTGAATTCACGTATTACATTTATTTCTGACCAGGAAAATTAAATCCCTTTTTCAGAAGTTCATTATTGAGTTTTGGTTTTTAAATAGTCATTCTCTCTGCCAGTAAGAGTGTGATTTTTGCCTTTCTGATTACCATCTAAGGCTCAGATATTGCTACTTGCACTGAAGTCTAACAAGCCTACTTGTGAAGGACCCATGCAAATTAGTCCAGGCAAGTGGGGGGGGGTGTCACATTCTGGCCTAGGATTACAAATGAATAAATACATCCAATAACGTATATTCTCTCAACCCAATTATATAAGCCCTTTCTTGGGCAAACCTCCCATCAACTTCTGGAGTTCTGTCCGTGAAAGGGTGGACTTGGTTGGTCTGGTATTTCAAATATTTTTACACAACAGTGTACGCATTTATTAAAACTTAGACTTATTGAAGGAATTCTGTCTATAGCAGTTAGATTTGGTCTTTAAGAAACTAAGAGATAAAATGTTGACACTGCCATGCAAACGCCTACAGACACTTACCTTTGCTCAGGTAGTAAGTTTAGAGGATGCAAAATAGGCTTTTACAAGTAGCAGCAATAATCTCAGGAGGGGAATTGGTGTGTTTGTTTCATAAAATGAAGTATCACTAAGTGTATTCAAAGTACTTCTGTACTTACGCACATAAGGGAAATATAAAACAACTTTTCCAAGAATACTGATGAGACTTTACAGAAGGTATGTGTTTCAGTTGCCCTGTGATGGAATAATTAAGATATATTTTTTTCCCCAATGTATCATTCTACACAAAGTTGAGGGGAGGGCAGCCTTTCATTTTTGAAAGTGTAAACAGACTGCAGTTTGAATTTTCTTTTCCAGCTTTTACAGTAAACTTTTGAAAGCAACATTTTAAGGAACATAGATTGCTTGTTCATCTCTAGGAATTTAGAAATGATGGTACCAAATTTATTCCAATATATTATAACCTAAAAATTTGCCGTGCAGTTTCTCATTGTGCCTCTTCATGCTTAAGTTATGCCACCAAAATTGAAATACAGCCTTTCCCTCCATTACCTTCACCAGTGAACCAGATCAATGAGTATATATTGCATGGTTGTTAAGAAAAGTATAGTAATGTTGAAAGGATTTATGCCCACTTAAACCTCCTTACGGTAAAGAATATGTCTGATAAACTTTGGCTGCAGTCTTAAGACTTTAATAAAACTCATAAAGCCACAAAATAATTTCTTGATTAAGGCAGAACTGGATATAAACTCTAATGTAAAAGATAAGATTTTAACTTGAAATCTCTCAATCATACCCTGTTATTTTGCTGGACAGCTCTGTAATGAATGTGTATGTCTTTATGTCTGAGACAATTCAAAATCAGACTGCCACCTCTATTTTGTTTTGTTCAATATCGTATTATCCTTTTTATCTTTTTTTTAAGTTGAGCGATATATGTAGCATGCTGTGAATGTCCGTTGGATCTTTATTCTTTAATTCATCAGTATTAACACCTGTTCTCTTTGTGTTCGTTGGTACTTTTACCCATTTTAATCAAAAGCTGTGATATATCTTTGCAGTCCTGTGCTTTGTTACTGTAACATTTTGATTTTTATGAAGCACGACTGTGGATTATTGTGAGGCAGACAGTGCTCTTACATGACTGCCACTTATTGGTCTCTCTTGTACTACGTAAAGTTGTAAGTAGAATAAGCTTTTTAACAGATTTGATGCAGTTTAGGATTCACACAAGTTACAAATGTCCAATGTGTGAGAGTCTCTGTATTTATAGGTTTTCATTCATAAAGTAGCAAACTTGATAAATATAGCCACTTTAACTGCTCTTGCTAAACAGACCCTACTGTAGATTTAAAATACCACTGTATATATGGGAAGTAGATGGTTGGAATAATGGCAGTGTATGAAATCTCTATTTATAAATGTGGATGAATTAAGCCCTTTCTCTGAATGAAGAAATCTAATGAGATGCTTAGTCTACACAAAGTGACTACTGTCCGTTTGCTCAGACATTGTTCTAAATACCTTGAAAGGCTGTGGTTTACATCATATCTTAACCCCCTCAATCAGCAAATATGCTATTCGTTTAAGGTAAGGCATATCCCTGGGCAAAGGGCCCAATACAGACAGTGTCAGTGCAAGCACAACTTTCTGTATTACCCTCAAAATAAAGTTGAGAGGGGATATGCGTTGCATTGGCTTGTCCTGGTCCCCTGTAGGGAGAGTTTCCCCCAAGATGAGCTGCTGAAGTTAATGGAGATTGCAAGACTCCTTTCATATTTCTTTGGGGTATGAAAATAGCTGCATCACTTTTGATTTGACATTCAAGAACCCTGTTTAGCACAGGTAAATAGTGGCATTTCCCCTCAGTTGATGTGATGTCTCCAAAGATGGTTTTGGGTCTAATCCTAATTAAGGCTAAATGGTGATGTAACAATCTGCCTGGAGTAAGGGACAGCACATTTTTGTTGAGCATCCCAGGCAGGAGATTGTTTCCAAATCACTATCCCCCTTCCCTTGCTTTCTGTTGCTCCATGGAAAGAGTAAATTGTGACAGGTTTATATCTTGCAGCCTGAGCCTGTGCTCCCTGGTAGGTACTAGTGCAGCTATGCGGGCATGTTGAAGAGAAGGAATGGAAGAAGATACCTAAGCTTCAGCCCTATCCCTATTTACATGTGGTGGGGGAAGCACAGCATTTCTTCTACAATCCTGCTTTCCTGCTTGTGCGGCTACGTGCAGTGGGTAGTCAACTCAAGGGTATAAGTGAGCACCTTGCTGCCGCTTTGTCCCTTGGGCTGCAATTAAGTGGGGTCCCAAGTTTGATCTTACGTGGTCATATCTTTTGCCAATGGTCTGCCTATGAGATGAATCGGCTCTTGGGAGTTTATGGTGGGATTCTAACAAGAGCTTTCAGTATAACTTTTATTTTCTTCTGTGTTGCTGATTTTGGATAAGCTGACTTAGCTGGATCCATTTTTGTGACTTTCATAGGCTTTAGTTACCCGACTTGAATTTCTCTGAACAGATGCAGAAGGAACTTTTAGTGAGTTAAGAGACACATGCATTTTTTAAATAAAGGAATTGTGTGTATTAACATGTTAACAGCAATTCATAAATCTGCACTTTTTATGAAGTTTTGAAATTCTATTTATAGGTACGAAACAATGGGTTTTGTTTAAAAACTTTATCACATTTATACTTGCTGAAATTTCTTTCATTGTTATCAGTAGGAATTTTATTGGTTAAATAAAATTGGCAAAACTGTTCCCTGGTGTGTGTGTGTGTGTGTCATTTTAAAATCTCTGTGGAAAATTCTTTGAAATGATGTCAACCTCTTGAAAGCATCAGCAATCATGAAGGCATTTTTTTTCTGTCATGATTTATTTCATGTCACAAGCTGTAGGAGCACAAGGTACTGGAAAATATTCAGCCATGGTTCAAGTCACTATCTTTTTAAAGACCTAATTATGCCTGTATACTAAAAGCCCAGTGATTGCTGCTGTTGATAAGAGAAGAAAATGCTATCATCCTGCCTGGGCCGAGTGTTCTATCTAATTTTAAAATTACAGGCTTTATCCAGACAGGACGTAGGGACAAGTTTTGCAATTAGGAGCCACCATCACTTTAACAAACAGCCTCCTTTGAATGTGCCATGTCAAAGAGGCAAAAATGACTTCAAATTTCTTTTCAGGGATTGTTCAGCAGCAGAGCGGTCTCAGGTCAAAATTTCTCATGCATGGTTGCTGGAATTGGTGAATCTGAAGTGTGCAGGGCCTTTGCCAAACATTTCTACAACCAAAATGCATGAGTTCTAAACGAATAGCTTTCCCACCCCAAGATTTTCTGTTTAGGTCACTTTCCACAGTTCCATTCCCCTCTGCCCCACCAGCCTAGTGGCAGCACAGATGAAGTGATGCTGTTATCTGCAGCTAGCAAGGAAGGACCTGACCCATGAAGGACACTTCACTGGCAACCTCTAATAGCTTACAGCTGAATTTGGCCCTCTTCCTTTCCTTGGAAGTGCACCCTACATGTTAAGTAGTCTCATTTAATATAAATGTCTTTAGAAGTAAAGGTGACGGGTTAGCCCTTTAAAAGAAGGTTGCTTTGCCTTGACTTGGAGCCTGCTGTGACTGAACTTCAGTGCCATTTGGATTGGATCCTTCTTCAGTGTGAAGGTAGTTACATTGTACAGGAAAGCTAGTGATGCTGGCTAACACCACCTTCACCAGTCTGTCATGCTCACTCTTATTGTTTGCATGTCTTAACAAGGGAATCCTAAATCCAGGGCTTGTTCCAAATACCAAAGGAAGCTTTATCTGCTACTGCTTGCTCGTAGGAAAGAGAAGATCTTGTATTTCTTTGGCCAGTGGTAGGAAAACTAGGAGTACTAATGTAAGAGGCACTCCTACCCCACTGCAATGTAAGGGAGTTTGGGCATTTTTACTACTGTCATCTAAACCCATCCTGGGCACATCTACATGTATATTTAGTGTGAAACAATAAACTCTGGTGCACATTGCACCTGAGTATTGCTCCTAGGTGCCACATTTACACACATGTCTGTGACCACAGCACATTGAGCTGGGTTGCCCCAGCTGGCAGGAGGCCCAGGGAGGAGGGGGAGAGGGGGTCAGCCTGCTAGCCCTGGGCTGCTCTAACCCAGCTCAACATGCTGCAGAGCAGCTGACAGGGGCAGGAGGGCACTCCAGCACAGAGCTAGCCAGCAGGCAACCGCACACTGAAGTCCCTTCATGCCCCAACCAGCTCTATCGGTGTGTACATGTGAATTGCTGTGCACTAAAAAACTCTGGTGCAGGTTAGCACTTGTATTTACAAGTGCTAACCTGTGGTGGAGTTTATTAATTTACTGAGCCCTAATAGGGTCACATGTAGATGGTGAAATGTTTACTGTGGAGCTAATTAGGCCGCTTCACGGTAAACATCTCATGTAGATGTGCCCCCTAAGTGGTAAAAGCACTTATGCCCTATTAACACATTAGACTGCTAGGTCTGCAAAAGCTTCAACTGCAGCCCTGACCTTGGCTACAACTACATTCAAACTCTTTCAACATTGAGAAGCTTTCTGTAGTGTCCGTTTAGGGTGTAGTGCCTTGTAACATCTCACCAAAAGGCCTAGTGCAGGTGCAGTGTAGCTAATTTTGTTTCTTGTGCCAGTATTAAGCTTTTTTGTCTTGTATTATAATAAGAGTCTCCAGGAAGATTTGACTGTTGACCGCACCTAGTGTGTCTAACACAACTCAAAAAGAGTTAAACATGTTTTGTTAATCTAATTAGGTATCTAATTTACCATCAGCTTTCCTTCTCACTTTGCCTACTCAGTTGAACTAGCTTTCAGGGAGAGCTTGGATTGAAAAATGTGTTGCTGTTCCCTTTCTTAAAAGGCTAACAATGCTATGTGCAAAAACTGTTAGGGAACTGTCCCAGTCTCTGCATGCAAAGCTTGCCTGCCCCAAAGGAAAGCACTAAATATAAATATCCTTAAAGTAAACACTTGATCACAGAATACCCCAGGTGTGAGTACCACCAAGATCCATAAAAGCATGAAGGAAATGCAGCCAAAAGCAAACAAAGCCATGACAGCTTTCCAAGTTCTAGCCAGGAAACATTTCATCCTGCAGTTGGAACAGCTCATGCTCTCTGACCAGAAGACTTTTGGTTATTTTAAGGTCTCTAAAGCCATCCAGAGCAGACTTCGGAGAGGTGGTTTACTAGGTAAAGACCAATCGAGTGACTTTTAATCCACTGTGAATTAGAAGGCAGTTTATAGATTGGAAACGAAAGGTCAGAAGCGTCCATGGATTTTGGACACCCAATTTGGAGCATTGTAGCAATTCTACATTCAAATCACAGCTCCCTTAGACTTCAGTTACAACAGGAGCTTGGGACATCCAGGTAATAAGCAACCACCTTTGAAAAATTGAGTTCAAGTGACTTGGCAGGCATCACAGAAAAAAAGCCATGGTACAGATGCAGGAATAAATCCAGCTCTCTCAAACAGCTTTTGGCTGCTTTAACCATGAAATTCCTCCTTTCTTCCTGAAGTCCCCTGTCTCTTCCATGTTTAGCAACAAACAAAGCACAGATCCTATAAGCAATCATGATTCAATCCTGGAGTAAGTCTATGTTATGAACTAAATCAGGCTGGGGTCCTGCAGAGAGAAAAATAGCAGATGGTCCTATAACTTAAAGTCTGTATTGCAATGTGTACACACGGGGGAACTGAAGTAAGGGGTTGCACAGGCCTGACTGGGTGAGTGTGTCATCATGTTGAATATGCTTTGGCAGGGCAGGTTCTGAGTGCCCCACCCACCTGCTCCCGCCTGCACACATCACACCTGCAAATGTGGCAGAGAAGCACCTCTGGCATGTTCCCCATACCTGCTCTAGGGACTTCAGGCTCCAGCATGCCTGAGAGCAGCCACTGGGAATGACCCCCTAGTGGCTTCACTATTGCATTTCTGCATTTGGCACATGGGAGTGGTAGGGTAAGGTAGGGTGTTCTTGGGAGCATCCCTGCTGGGACATGCTGGGAACACAGCATACAGAAACTTAGGAGGATTTATTTTGAGCCAAAACAAAGCAGAGTGCATCTCCATTTGCTTGCATGCCAAATTTGCAGGAGAACGGAGAAAACTAGATGGACTCTGCAACAGCTAGGCTATCACACCTATGAACACAGAGGACTCAGCCCCAGAGGGAAGGAAGGGCTTTCATTGACACCTTCACACTTTTTGGCAGATGGCCCAAATCAGCAGGCTCAACTGCGGTAGGCAGAAGTGGTGAGCGACAACCCAGAAATCAAACCAGCAGTTTCCAGGTCAGCCCCTTGGGCTGAGACAGACATTCAAAAGACCTGAGCCTGAATTGATTCAATCTTTGCAGGTTAGTCTCACCTGTGTAGATGGAACTGATTATCAAGTGAACAAATATTCACTTTTAATTCTGGAAATGCAGGCACATGTCTGCCATAGCTCAGGCTAGAAGTCCAGAGAGGGGGGCACTAGAGCAAGTCCTCCCCTTCCTCAGCAGTGGCAAGGCTGAAGGGAAGCTGACCTCCAAGGCAAGGACAGGCCCTGGCAGGCTGCTAAGTATGATTGAGGAGGGGTTTAAACCGTGTCCTGGCCTGCAGGGACCCCAGCCAGGCTGTGCCAGGAGGGGCAGGGGGGAAGCAGCCCTTGCTAGGCTTGTGCCCAGCTGCCGGAAGTGGGTGGAGGGGGGCTAAACTCCCTTGTCTCCCCTATTGGGCGCAGGGACCCAGCTGAGCTCTGCCCAGCTTTTCCCCTGCTTGCATGGGAAGAGGGGGGCAGTCTGACCAGAGCTGGCCAGCATGGCCCCACCTTCTGCTCAGGGCTGGGCAGTCCCTGTGGAGGGAGCTAGTAGAAAGCAGCTGGAGCTGAAGCCAGATCTCCATACCCTGAGCACAAGCTGCCAGAGCCAGGCTAAAGCTACCCTCAACCCTTCGCTGTTCAGAGTGGCACAGCAGGGGCAGGAGTGGGGTGGGGGGGAGGGGAGCCGCTGGCGGGGAGGGGAAGCTGTGTGCTGGCTGGGCCTGGCAGGGCTCTTCTGCTCCCCTCACCTCCTGCTCCTGCTCCTGCTCCTGCTCCTGCCCACTGTGAGGCTCTGGGTGGGCAGGTGGATGCTTTATCCCAGTGGCTTCTGCCCAGCGCCTGCAGCTCTGGCTCCAGCTCTGGCTGCTTTCTGCCTGCTCAGCATGATGATGAGCAGCCCCTGTGGGGGGGGGGGGGGTGGAAAGCAGCTGGAGATGGAGCTGGAGCTAGAGCTCCATGTGCTGGGCTGAAGCCATGGGGCTAACGTTTCCACCTGCCCACCCAGAGCTGTGTGGCAGCAGCGGTAGCTGGAGGCAAGGGAGACAGAAGAGCCCCCCTGGTCCCAGCCAGTGCAAAGCCTGTGGCGTGGCTGCAGCTAGCAGGTGCTGCACAGGACAGGGACATGGCAGGCGCTATGAACCCCAGCGGCAGGTGACTGCCAGGCTCCAGGGCCGCCAGCGCCTCTGAGCCAGCCCATGCAGCCGGCTGTTTGGCCAGCTGCCGCCTGTGCCCCATGGCCCAGCCAGGGCTGGCTACTGTGTGCCCGCCCTCAGCAGCGCCTGCAGGCTGGCCCAGCTCAGCCCCACAGCTGTGGGCAAGGCAGGCAGATGGTGGTGCTGTGGCAGCTGGCTCTGGCGATGCCCCCGCTCCTGTGGCTGGTGCAGGGATAGGGGCGAATGCCTGACTGGCTGCTACACCCTGGCCAGGCAGACCTCAGTTGTGGTTCCCCCGGTGGGAGAAGGAAGGGGGAATAAACCCTTTTCCTTCTCCCTTCACCTCAGGGGCCGTGCTGGCTGGTTCCTGGCCAGGCCCCCACCCCCTCTGGAACAGACAGCACAGCCTAGCCCAGGGCTGCAGAGCATGCTGGGATGCTGGGGGTTTCTGGTTTAACTTAAACCAGGAAGGGGTCTGGAACAGAAGTTCCACAAACCAGTTTGACCCAAATCAGTTAAATCTGATACTACATTCAACCAGGCTTATCTTAAATAAGTTTTGGCCATTTCGAAACTGGTTTTTGTGCACAGAGCTTCTGCTCTGTTACAGGTTTAAACTAGTTTCTGATCACTTAACTGGTTCATGTGTAACTTGTGTCCCTAGCCTTGGGGAGCAGTCCAGTACAAAGTGTAAAGGAACTGTCACCTGCAACCCAGCTTTCAGTATCCCAGTCCCAGCTCCCAGGATCCTACTTCCAGACATCTGCTTCTGCCGCCCTACAGCCTCTGGAGTAGTCCCAGGGCTAGAGCTGCCACAAACCAGGGCGTGCAGGACTGTGGGACCCCTGGTCACATCCTCTGTGCAGACTGCTGGGAACACAGACCCTAGCAGTTTTATCCTAGGGCTGCTAAGTTTCAAGACTTGGTTCTTTACTGGTGCCCAGGAGGCTCCAAGACCCATTTCAAGCTGATGTTTTTAGGCAGAGAAGCTGGGAGCTCTGGTACAGCCAGCCACCTCTGCAGAGTAACCTGTTCCCGGAAGCCCAACGGGCAGATGGTGCCAGGGTGAGATGTTCCAGGACTGCAGTGTCAGCAGGTGCGGGCCAGCCTGCCAAGAAAGCAGGCGGGCTCTGTGTCACCCCGATCTGAGTTCAGCAAAATACAGTTGAACCCCAGCTATTTGGAAAGCAGCTTAAATGGATTGTCATCTTCCACATAGCCACTAGGATATTGCTTCCTCTGCTGTATGGGAGGGTTATGAAGCCCTCTGCTGGCTGGATGTAGGACCAGGTAATACGGTAACTACTTACCTGGGCTGTTCTCCTGCAGCGGCAACCAACAGATTAGCTGCCAGGAGGGGGGGCAGTGGCAGGGCTGCAAGTGATCCATCCGTTTGAGCTGGATGGTCCTGCTAGAATCTCTGGGGACTTCCCCCTTCCTCTCCATACTCAAAGGCATGTCACCTCTCCTCCCTTGCCTTTGTTTCCCACCTGCCTGCTGCTTTCCCAGAGGTGGGGGAATGCATGGAGCTGCTCCTGCCTGCTCCAGCTGGGCTGTGGGGAGGGCAAGGGGGACTGGATTCACTGAGGGCAGGAACAGCACCAGTGGTGTCTGCGTCTGCTTCTGCGAGGAAGGGCAGTGCGAGGGAACCCACCCTGCCCCCTTGCTGCTGCTGCCGTTCCCAGTTAAACCCAGCCCCTGTGCAGCCCAGGTGGGGAGGGCAGGAGAAGCTTCCCCACCCCTGGGAAAGTACCAGGGCAGGTGGGAGAACAGAGAAAGAAGAGGAGAGGCAACTTGCCTGTGAGTGTGAGGAGGAAGGGGGATTCTTTTCCTCCAGAGGCTCCAGCAGCACCATCCAGTCCCAAAGGGGAGGGTGCAGCCATGCCACTGCACCCGCTCTGGATTCACCCCTGGGCTCAGGCCTCCCATCCAGCACAGAAAGCAGCAGCAACTGGTGGAGAAGCGGAAGGGAGGGAATGTGCCTCTGAGCCTGCAGGGGAAGGCAGGGATGCTTACCTGTTTTGGGGAAATTTTAAAATGTCTCCAGAGGCTCCAGGCATGGTCTGCCTGCACCTGTGGGTTGGGAGGGGGCAGGAAAGGAACCTGGGAGCAGGGGTGCCAGCAACTCACACAGCTTGGGTGGCTGCTCCTGCACCGTTGCCAAATCCCGGTTACGCCCCTGCCTGGGCCCCCACTTCTCTCTCTCCTCCCACCTCTAAGCCCCACGGTTGCATGTCTCCTTGCTTGTCTTGCTCCCTCTGGCTGGGAGGCTTCATTTCTTGCTCCCCGTATGACAACTGTCTGCTGTCTCAGCTCACCTTCCCCTTTGGGGACACCTTGTTGACTCTCCTCTAGCCTGTTTACCCCAAACCCCACCATCCCCCTGCTCACTGGCTCTCCTTTAGATACCTGACCTCCTGTCTCTTTCATAAAACCCATCCTGTGCCCTGCCTAGCAGGCAGCTTGTCTTCTTTCTGGCCCTTCCTGATCCAGTGGTTATGGGGCCAGATGGTGGCCAAGCAAGCCTGGATTTAGTGCTCTCCTTCCCACACATACTATTACAACTAGGCTGGAGCCTTGGAGGTATTCAGGTGTCTCAGGGTGAAAGTAGTATTTCTAGCTAAACATCGTACTGATTTCAGCCAGCTGGCCTAGCAATTAAGGAAAAGACCAAATGACCTTTTTATTTGCCACAGTACAAATCAAACCTAGATTTTCAACTGGGGGAGGGGGAAGGTAAAAAGGACACACCTGAATCTGATTCCCATGGGAACTCACAACGCAGCACTTTTTAAAATCTCAGTGACACCTCAGAGCATCTTTTAGGTGCCTAAATACTTGTGCCTTTGGTGTCTTGGAGCCTCAGTTCCCCATAAGCCAAATGGAGACAACAGCAATGTCCTCAAGGAGCACATCCCCGCGAACAGAAACATGCATTCTCCAGGGACAACTAGTAGTGGCACACATATGTGCCACTGCTAGTTGTCCCCAGGGAACACCCCTGGGAACAGTTGCTCAGAGGCACATTGTCTTCCCTCCCCTCCACTCCCCTTCTCTACTAGTTGGGTAGGGGAGGCTTTACTTAGGGTCCTGGGCGCCTCCTGGGGCTCCAGAAGTAGCAATCTGGGTGCACAGAGCCTGACCAATGGCCAGAGTGTGGCTCTGGCTGGCGAGGCTCTGGTTTCAGATGGTGCATCCTGCTGCCACATGTGCCACCCCATTTTTTTCAGGAATGAATTTGGGTTTTTTTGGCACCCAAATCTTCCAGTACCAACCCCCCCCCCAAAAAAAACCCCCAAAAAAACCCAAACCAAAATGTACTTGAAATTAGCAGCACAGCAAACATCTGCAAGTGTGGCATGTGTGGTTTGCGGCACTGCAGACCTGTCTATGGGACCACAAACTGGACATGCCTGCTTGTCTGGACACACCCATAGAGGTGTCATGACTTGAGGACTAATGCATTAAAGGCTAAGAGGTGCTACCAGTCTAGAGGCCAGACAAGTACCATATTTGATAGAGAATGGCAAGAAACAGGTCAGAAATAGTTGTGTGTGATCCCGGGCTCACGTAATTGAAGACTGTATCATCATGCATGTGCCAAAGGGGACCCAGATAACATTACTCTGCCTTTTGAGAAGTTTTTCTTTGTCTGAGCTTTACACTTCAGAAGCCTGGCATTTCTTCCTTCTCTCCTCCCCACTTTTAATCCCCCTTCTTTCTACTCTGTATCTTAGGTTGCAAGCATAAGTAACCTTTGCATGGAGGTTGAATGCTGCTGATGTCAACTGTTAGGATGTAATTGTTGTGTCTGCAGGCTCCTCTAGTGATACAAGTGTAGCAAAAGTGTTGCAATTTTAATCCTGTTTCATTCACTGTTAAATTTACATGGATTTAGCCCAGGGGATCAGGCAGGTGTAATAGTTGTGTCATAACAGCTGATGTGTCTTTTCCAGCCACAGCTCCCCCCTCTCTTTTCAAAGCAGTTAGAAGTTGTATTTGTCCATTATTACATTGTTCAAAATATAACACAGGTTGCTCACAACCCTAAAAAGTCCCAGCAACACATGCCCTCTGTACTGGGGCAGAAGGCTGGACATGCAACAATTGTCCATGCCAGGTGGCAGACATATAGCATATGCGGAGCTGAACCACAGCTACCTCAAGCACATCCTAGTGGAAAGGGAGCTCTTTATTAGTTTTTGTAGCTGAGGGGTTTGTAACTCATGCTGCAACTACCTACTTGCAGGAAAGTTGCTTCCTTATTTTGGGGGAATAATTTATATTGTGGTGGTGCTTAAAGGTCTCAACTGAGTGGTGCTTAAAGATTAAAGCCCCAGCCTACTGGGTGTCAGTGAATCCCAGTCATGAAATGTGTATGTATGGTAGAGTATGGACCTGCCACGTGTCCAGGGAATGTACTGGAGCCTCCCACACTGTGTGAGCACTGAAGGGAGAGCAGTAAACTTTCCCCATCAGGGTCTAAACCAACCTCTAGTTGAGAGGATTAAGAAGAAACCACCCCTGCTGGTACAGCTTGTATTTATTTTTATATCCTGACATCTCTGGCTCTCCTCTTTTTTCAGGGTAAAATGTAAGGACATAAATGTCCATTTCTGGATTTCTTGTACCTTTCTCCAGAGCAGCTGGTGCTGGCCTCTGTCAAGCAGCTAAGATAAAAGGCCATTGGCTTGAGGCAGGATGCTAAGATAAGAGGTGGGCTTATAGTTCATATATTCCTGGATAATGCATATGTATTGGGCTCTGTGAAGCCATGCATGCAGCCATGCATGCCTCTATCAGGGATTCATTCTAGGGTGGGTACAAAGTATTAATGTTAATGTCCACACCAGAGACAGGGCAATGCTAAATACAGATTTTAATCCCCTTGCCTCCTGGTCCCTCTCAGTTGATTAGTATTCAGATTCAGGGACTACCCTCTACATGAATTGTGAACCTGGTGTCAAGTCAGTCTGGGCTTTCTGTCTCCTCTTCATTTCTCCTGTACATTGTGCATTATGGGGAAACTGGGGTAAAGAGAAGAGTTTTCTTGTAACGTTGGAAAGGCTGAGATCTGTAGGCATTTTGACTGCTTGCACAAGTTGGGGTGGGGGGAGGTCTGGGCTAGCTGGGAAGGAAGAACCTCATTCTGTGTTCCTTGACACGATTGTCTCTGTTTGTTGGTTTTAAATCCTGAGTTCCTGTTCATACTGGACACTATGATCGAGCCAAAGCTCTGCTAGCCATAACAACTGCCTTGAAAAATAAGCTTTAGGGCCCTTGTGTGAGAACCATGCCTGGCAGCTTTGGCAGTGCCCAGCTGGGGCAAAGGAGGTTCCACTCCTGAAGTTTAGAGCCACAAATGTGAAGCCACACACATCTCCCTGCATCACAGCTTTGCCGGACAGCAGATTTTACTTCCCGCCTGTGGCTGAAGTGGATGATGATTAGTTTGTCTCTGCTGCCACCTAGCATCCTTAGAGGAGAACAAACGCTCTCTCTTTAAATGAGAACAAGGACTGTCCAAGACCCCCTGGCACCTTCAACAAGAGCAGTGTCATTGGTATGCAGCAGACAGAGCTCTGCTGTTGGGTGACTGGAGGACAGCCAGATCTGCTTGTTTCCTCGTACAAAACAGATGTACTGGGCTCCCTCCGAGACATACGTTATATGCACTGTTGCTCTTTAACTTATTCACCCCTGTGCTTTAGAAGGTATGGACAAACTAACCATTTACATCGGTGTAAAAACATAGGGGACAGACAATGCAAAGCCCTAAATAGGGATAGCTTTGCCTTGGCTGATAAAAAAAAGAAATCAGAGGGAAATCCTTGAAAGAACCAGAGGTGAAATACTACCCATATGAATGCAAAAATCTAAAACTCTTTGTTCAGAGATGATACCTTTTATTAGATCAACTGAGAAATTGCAAAGAAAAAAATTATCTTTTTCTACAAGCTTTCAGGCTCACACACCTTTCATCAGGCTCAGGGAACGTTAAAGATGGTAAAAAGTCCCCATATGTAGGAAATAAACTTCATTTTTGCACAGAGGAAGCTGAAGCTGGAAATCTGTCTCTCTGAGTCCATGAAAGTGTCTCTGTGAGGTGCCCTTTGTTGTGAAAATCAAGCAGGATTCCTCCCCTGTTGGTGTCAGATGGCAAGCAGGCAGGTGTAAAAATGTTTCTCATTCAGCAATGAAGTTTATAATCCAAAATCGGCTAAAATTCAGCATCTTCCATGTTTCAGGGATGTATTTGGTAGCTGTGTTGGTCTGAGACAAAAAGAAATGCAAAAATCTAGAACTTTTGGTTCAGAGGTGATACCTTTTATTAGATCAACTGAGAAATTGCAACCAAAAAAAATCCTTTTTTGTATAAATGACACTGGTTTAGATTTCATCTCTCTGCATCCCATCAGGAGTAGCCATTTGCTAAAGGCAAATAAGCCTACTATGCCTCCTACACTTCTGCCTAACAGATAAGCTACTGTGTGAGCCACTCTGGGGAAATCCTCACATCTGTCTGCTCCTGATCCTGGGATTTCATAGATTTCATAGACATTAGGGCTGGAAGGGACCTTGGAAGATCATCGAGTCCAGCCCCCTTCCCAAAGGGCAGGAAGTGAGCTGGGGTCATAGGATCCCAGCAAGATAAGCATCCAATTTGCTCTTGAAGGTGTTCAGTGTAGGTGCTTGAACCACCTCCGATGGCAGACTGTTCCAGACCTTGGGGGCTCGGACAGTAGAGAAATTCTTCCTTATGTCCAGCCTGAAATGGTCTTGTAGTAGTTTATGACCGTTCGACCGCGTCATCCCTTGGGGCGCTCTGGTGAACAAACATTCCCCCAGATCCTGGTGGTCACCCCGATAAACTTATAGGAGGCCATCAGATCACCCCTGAGCCTGCGCTTTTCCAGGCTAAAGAGCCCCATGGCTCTCAGCCTGTCATCGTAAGGTCTGCTTTCCTTACATCAGTATACAAAACCAGGCTATGTGATCATATCCCCCAGATGGATATCGCTGGCAAGACCTTTGCTCAAAAGACAATATAAAATGACCTCCATTAGAGTTCTCCTGAATGCAGTGATCTTGTGGAGACCCTGTGATGCATTTGTACCAGTGCTACCTACTGGATAGAAGCAGAACCGGTCAACCCGGTCATACTCTCCAGCAGTCAGCGTTTTCCAAATAGTGTTGATCAATTTGCATAACCCAGTTCAAATCAAATTTTAATTCAAATTAAAGGTTAATGGACAATCATGATCATCATGGTAGAGGGCACTGGCTATTCACAGTCTATACACTTGACAGTCTCTTAATAGAGTTTGGAATTAATTAGGAGACGATAATAAGTCTGATTAAGTACTGCTACCTTGTTGCAGTTATATAGGCTAGGGACAGACATTCAAAAAGCCTGAGCCTAAACTGATTCAATCTTTGCAGGTTAGTCAAACCTGGCTAGGCTAAATCAGTTTGTAACTGTGAAGACATCCCAGACATGTAGCAAGAGGTCTGGGACAGACATTGCATAAACCAGTTTGACCCAAATCAGTTAAGTCTGATACTGCATTCAACCAGGTTTATCTCAAACTGGTCTCAGCCATTTTCAAACTGGTTTATGTGCACTGAACATCTGTTCTGTTACAGGTTTAAACCAGTTTCTGATCACTTAAACCCGTTTATGTGTAATGTCTATCTCTAGCCCTAAAGTGTTGGTACTTAGTCAGGGTAAGGTGTTACTGGCATATTTAAGACTTTGTAAAGGTGTTACCTTCTGCCTTATAGCCTCTGTTGTGTTGCAAAAACCCAGTTGAGTTTCCCCTGCAGCAACTGATATTTGCAATGCTTATCTGCTTACCTGAGTTCCTAAGGACTGTTTTTCATAAAAGCAATACCTATGTTAATTAATACAGTTTAAATTGCCTAATTCAGACTGCCCTAGTCTGCATTAACTTTAATCCTCATTCAGTGAAGCTTAGTTAATTTAAACTGGAACCAATTTTAATTTGGACTACAGATGTCCACATCTATATAGTAGATGGCTGTAATCTGAATTAAACATAGAAAAATGTAACATCTATAAATGGTCTCCTTTGTTTCAGCAACCTACAGAGTCATTTTAGTTGGCTCTTAGAGCTCTGGGGGTCGTGCAGAGTTTCAATACCAGGATCTTTGCTGGCATTTCACCTTGCCCATGCAGTGGCCAGTCAGCAAGGAAAGGAGTGGTGGCAGCAGTGGTTCTGGTGGCAAAGGCATCAGCTGCCTTGGAAATAGCCTGTGCTCAGAGCTAAGATCCATGAATGTGCCCCCTTCCCTCTCCCCCACCTGCAAAACATTTCCATCCCCTTATGTGCTGTCAGGGTTTGCTTAGGAGTATCTGAGCAAGACAGTCTCTAAAATGTAGTGTGGGCAGCAAAATGAGATCATGAAGTCCCAGATGCTGATGGATGTGTTAGTGTCCCCCACATTCAACCTGGCTGTTGCTACTGTGTTGTAATAATAACCACAAAAAAAAGGTTGGGGGGCAGGTATGATGCCTACAAACCAGACCTCAGTAGTAAGCACATAGATGCCTTGCCCTCAGAGTATGTGCAACCAAAAAAAGTGCTCTGTGGTATTACTCAGTGTCCTACCATACAGGTGTGGTTTTGGAATAGGCCAGGAGAGTCCAACTCACCTCCTGAGGTAGTTTGAATGATGCACTCATTACAAACACTTGTCTAGATCATTTTGTGGGCTCCTAGCAGCCTAAACAAAAGAGGTCTAAATTACAAAGTCACCACAATCCCATCTTTCTTTTCATTCTGGAAGATCAGAAGTTTGCTTCTGGTTTTTGCCTCCACCCAGTCAGCAGATTTCCTGTTAGACTAACAGCAAACAGCTTACCTCTGCAAGTACGTTATCAACATTATGGGAGCATAGAAATTCTCATTATGAGAACACAGGATTAGGCACCTAGTACATCTGCTGTCTGATCTACTGGTGTGTCTACATTGCTGCAGCTGAGCGTCCTGGTGCAGGAACACCCCAGTTAATGCACACATTTCTGTCCACACACTCCAAACTTGGAAAAATATCAGGATGTCCTTGCAGGGTTGTTCCAAGCACACCAAAGACCTTAGGTCTGAAGTATGACTGTGGACATGCTGTATTTGAGATCCTCTGTGCTAGGACATGTGGTCATCACAGTGAACACAGCCTCTGATTCTAGTCAATGTTACCCACTTCAGGCTGCAGACAGACATTGCCTTCAACTTTTAGAGGGGAAAAGGCATTGTAGCTTGGGAGTGCACATCATCTCTTATTATATATCCATTAGATGTATGTGCCCCTGCAGTGTTACAAGTGAGCTAAATCACCAGCTTTAACCCTGAATGAAACAGATTAAAGTTACAACAGTTTTGCTATAGTTGTATCACTACAGAAGCATGCATGAATGGCACGTGTCCCTGGAGGCTGGGGGGGCATGGTGACCACTTGCAGGCAACTGCGGCAGTGGCAGCAGTGGGAGCATGGTGGCAGCGAGGGGGCAGCTCCTGCAGGCAGCCGCAGCAGTGTCAGCAGCTTGGGAGCGGGTGGTGAGCACTGACCAGTGTTTGGTGACCACCTGCAGATGCCGCCAGCAGCTTTGGTGGCAGCCAGTGGAGATTGGTGACAACCTGCAGATGCCACCAGCAGTGTTGGTGACCGGAGGGGGGGCAGGGGTGGCAAGTGGCGACCGCCCACAGGCACCGCCAGCAGTGCTGGAGTTCAGAAAAGAACTCTGTTTTCAGGTAAGTTCGTTTTCAGACTGACCTAGTCTTGATAGCACTTCTTAAAAAGAGCTGTGCACAGAATCCAAATAATTCTAGTCAACTCTCTGCAGTGAAGCAGCTGAGAACAACCTCTGAAAACAAAAAGCAGAACTGAAATGGCTGGCTGGATATTTTTCTATGAGACAGTAGATGCTGTTCAATACAAATTAACTCTATGCCTGGGTTACTGCTGTGGTTACTATAAAATCAAAGGATTATGTTCTTGTCATGTGTCTGCTCTTGTTTATACAGACATTTGAATACAAGCTTGTGTGATCTCAGAATGTGCCATCGCTTCACCATGGGCAGTTTTCAGTAGGAAGGAAGAATGGGACATGGCAACTGGTCATGGGCTATAGAATCTGAATTTGTTAGATTCAAACCTTTCTTTTCTATATCCCGTGTGCTCTCTGTAGAGGAATAGATACAAACAGGACATGTCTATATGTGCATTTATGCCATCTTTAATTTACTGCACAGTAAATAAAGTAAGTAATTCTAGAAGTTAGTCCCAAGTCAGTCCACGCACACAATGTTACTGTGCAGTAAGGTGTCTACACGTGCATTACTGCACAGTAATTAATCAGACATAAATTTGATACCTGCCTAATGCAGGTATTAAATTTACACTCAAATCAGAGTAAGTCACCATATTTACTGCGCAGTATGGGTATGCACATGTAGATGCATGTCCGTACTGCGCAGTAATTTTGGTTACTGTGCAGTAATGTGCATGTGTAGGTGCTCCCACAGTGCCCTAAGCCTCTTCCTCCATCAACCATCTTAAGTTATTGTTTCCTAACTCTTTGACTCTCCAGGTTAAGTGAATTCTCTCTGGCTGTCCTCTTTCTCCAGTAAGCAGCAGAAGAGCAAAGCAAGAGGAGAGAAACACACATACACCAAAGGGTGGGAAGTTAGAAACCGCTACTTGCTTTCACCCACTCTGACGTGGGCACTGAAGTGAAGTGTGGAGACACCTCCTGACTCCTCCTCCTAGGGAAAGTCTAGAGGGCAGCAGTCCTCAGTCTGAAAGGGTCTCGCTTTCACTACCTCCCACTGTGGTCTCTCAAGACTGGCTGTGTGGGAGCAGGCCCCAGAAACTGAATGAACTCTCCGTTGTTAGGCGATTGTGAGGAAATAGGAGAGGAAGGCAAAAAATCATTAAGGCAGCAGTTTTATGCAGCAAAAAGGCAGAAGTTTCTCATTAAGATAAACTATAAAGTGCTTACTTTTATACGGGGCCTGGTTACAGGAAGGGCTATATCCCACTGCTCTTGCTGAAGACCAAGGCAGTCTACCATTGATTTCAAAGGGAGCTGGGTTTGGCATTCTAGTGGTTCTTGGAAGCACGGGCCCTGCTCTTTACCTCTCTTGATTTGCTGAAATGAAACATTTCTGAGCATTAGCAGTAACTAAAACTGATGTAGTTCTGTTTGCATCACACAGATTGCCATAGCTGGCATTGGCTGGACAGAATGGGAAAGCCAGAGGTAAGTTAATCTAAGTAGTGTTTGGAACAGGATGAACCATTTTGCCTAAATACCATTTGGGCCATAGCTCTATGTATGGACTTTGAAACAATGCAGAAAAACAAATTATGCCTACGAACTTGCATGGCAAAGTTCAGGACACAAGGAGAGACGTGAATTGAGTCACACTAGTGCTTTAACTGTTGCTAGCACCAGTGCAGCATTATCATGACCTGAAAATAGCTACAAAGAGTTATGAGATTTGATGCTTGAGACTGATGACCCCAGTTTCAGCATTTAATGAGGATTCGTTGGCGGCAGAAGCATGTGACTGGGCTAAGAAGATCTAAGTTCCACCCCCAGGATTTTCAGAGAATTTCTGTATGATCCTGAGGAGGTCACTAACCTGTCTGTTCCTCACTCTAATAGGCATCACCATACATACTCCCTTGCAGGGGAACATACATATTAACTGGTGGTAAAATATCTTTTGGACCTTTGCCTAGAAGGCATTATAGAAGTACACAATCAGGAATGACTGGTGCCTCCCAAACCTGGGGGAGGGCACCCGCAGAATCCACTGACCCTTTCGGGGGGGGGCACCAGCCCTGCCGACAGCATAAGTGTCCGCCATTCGGGGGGGGCACCAGCCCCGTCGGTGGGGGTACGTGCATTCCCATGCACCGCCTACCAGTCGCCCATGTACACAGTGATGTTGTAGCTACAAATGATACTGGTAATAAACCATGCAACTCATTCGAATAGCACAGCTTTAGTAGCTTTTGATAACCTACAGCCGAATACTTATAACACAAAGTAACTCTATTGCAAAAAGCGCGTAGGCCATCTTGATGGGAAAATCTCATGTGGACTTTAGAGTCTTTGCTTTGTATACAGCCTTTCATAAGGCTCCTTCTATTCCTCTGTGTTGGCGAATGTCAGATCAGGACCACTGCCAGCATTCCTTCCCCCAAGCGGGAGCTTATCAACGCCTACTTGAGTCAACACATGGGAAATGTTCCTAACAAGTTTCTCAGAGTAGAAAACTACCCAGTATATTGAGAGCTCAGCAAACTTTGAAATTTCTAGCTCAAGTACCATTTGCCACCCTACCCTAGTGCCAGAACTTCCTCTTTACCTCTGGCAGGTTCGATGAAGCAAATATTTGGGCAAACAGGAGGTAAAACCTGTGAGTTAATATCAAGAGAAATAACCCAGTGGTATCTTTTGTTCTCTTCGTTTCTCTATTTAATTGGTTAAAACAGACAGATATTAATTAAAATGGAATTCCTGAAGTCTGGTAGGCCAGAGGGCTACAGAATCCACAAATCTTGAAGCAAAATTTAGGACCAGATTGTCAGTGAGCAGAAAGGCTGTTGGCTGACAGCCCTAACTGGGACTGGACAGAATATGGTTTTCTTGCCCCGTGATGAAGATTTATAATTTAAACATTGTTCCCAGTCCATACTGAGATGAAATTGGGACAAATTGGGACCACTCACAAAATACAAAAGTAGGAAAAACAGATGGAAGAACTAGCAATAGCTCAGCTCAGTCGCTCGTCTGGCAGGCAGGATGCCCAGTTTCAAGATCTGGCTGGAATCAGAGTATGGACTTGAATCTCCCACATCCCCAGTGCCCTAACCACTGGACTGTGATATGTTCCAGGGGGAGTCACTCTTCCTTCTGTCCTGTTAGATCAGAAAATCCATCCTAGACCAGAGAAACTTTCCCAATCAAAGGCCCCCTCTATAGGTTACAGGTGTCATGCAATTAACAGGTTAACTGCTCAGTTACCTTGAGACCAGCTACAGGTGTAAAGTACTTATCACACAATGAAAAGCTCCAGCCAGCTAGCAAGTTAGACCTTGAAAATGTGCACTAACCTTATTGCTGGTTGCTATCAAGCTTTAACTTGCACATGTAACAGGGTCTTCCCTGTGGCTGGGAGCCCTGTCAGCTGTGGGCTCCTAGCCGCAAGGATGCACCTTGATCAGCCAGGGCTGCTAATCCCACAACTGCTGGCACCCCCATGACTGGGAGCCCCTCAGCTGGGGTGTGTGGGACTTCCAGGCGTAGGAGCTTGCTTCTTGCTGGTACAGGGGAAGCCCTGGATCCGGCTCCCCCTGTACCAGTAATAAGGCATGATGGG
The DNA here is from genome assembly GCF_052110815.1 of Crocodylus siamensis. Lineage (NCBI taxonomy): Eukaryota > Metazoa > Chordata > Crocodylia > Crocodylidae > Crocodylus > Crocodylus siamensis. The sequence goes on from NC_143395.1 coordinate 399,617,789, forward strand.
ATCTAATGTGCAACTGTGTGGATCATGCGTTAGATCCCATGACGTCTTTACCTGCACATGTAGAGGGGCCCAAAGGTTTTGTCAAAAATGGCACCTTACCATGAAAATCAACATTTTGACAGAAAAACACACATAGGAAAATTCCTAATATTAAGAATGAGGGAAATTCCATTGCTCTTTGGTTAGCCAAAAAGTGGCAACTTCACTGAAATCCAGGATGGGTAGTACCTAGGACTAGAGATACATTTGTAAATCCAGAGAAGTAAATCCACTTGAACGGACAAACAGCTCCGCTAAACCTTCTGTGTTGAACATGCAACATCAACATCTCGCATATCCTGTGCACTGCAGACACACCTTGTATGTTATGCTCTCAGGCGATCCTTTCTGGCCAAACTAGTTACACTTGTATTTCTTTTTCTATCCTTTTTTATTTTTTATTTTTTTCACAGACTCAGCCAGGCTGAGAATTTGTGACTGAAACTATTCTGAATTTGAGCAGCCAGTTGTCCCTGTGGAGGAATGTTAAGGAAATAGTTGCAGCCTGGTGGAGATATGCTTATCTTTAGACAGGGCAGCTGCAAGTAAGGTGTGGATTCATGGGTTGAACAATGCTACCCACAGACATTTTTTGGCCTCTGGACTAATTCTTAAGTTGGACTTCTCTCTTGACCAGATGCCCACATACCTCTTTGTGACTGCTGGATTTAGAATCGGAGCTGGGTTTAGTTACGTTTCTGCATTTTAAGTAAGTAATATATATACTTCTTATGATTTTAACGTCAAAAGGAATATTGGTCAGTTTCATGAGAGAGCCATTCACAACCCATTAAAAAAACCACATCGGTCAGCCAAGCCAGGATAAAATACCTAGTTTCCTCCATTCCCCCAGTGGACAACACTGGACTGAGCACAGTACTTGGAGTCCTTGGGATCCAATAATGAGTCAGTCATGGATTCCCACCATAACAGAAACTACTGGGAAGAAGAGTGGAGGTGGTAGTAGTGCCCACAATGCCAGAGGAAGCTCCAATTTGTTAAACCTTGCCACAGCAGGAGTGACTTTGAGCAACATTTGCAAATCTTCCAAAGACGCAAACTAGCACATATGTAGTACTAAAGATAGAGCATAGTTTCATAGTTTCTAGGGTCAGAAGGGACCTGAGCAGATCATCTAGTCCAACCCCCTGCCATGGCAGGAAACAATACTGGGGTCAAACGACCCCAGCAAGGTGTTCATCTAACCTTCTCTTAAACACCCCCAGGGTAGAAGCCTGCACCACTTCTCTTGGAAGTTGATTCCAGACCCTAGCCGCCCTGACTGTGAAGTAGCGCCTCCTGATATCTAATCTAAACCTACCCTCTGCCAGCTTGTGACCGTTATTCCTGGTCACTCCTGGCGGTGCTCGGGGGAACAGTGACTCCCCCAATGGCCGCTGATCCTCCCTGACTAGTTTATAACAGGCCACAAGATCCCCCTCAGCCTTCTCTTGTGGAGGCTGAACAGGTTCAGGTCCCGCAGCCTCTCCTCGTAGGGCCTGCCCTGTTGTCTCCTGATCATACGAGTGGCCCTCCTCTGGACCCTCTCCATGCTGTCCACATCCCTCTTGAAGTGCAGCACCCAGAACTGGATGCAGTACTCCAGCTGTGGCCTGACCAGTGCCGCATAGAGGGGGAGGATCACCTCTTTGGACCTGCTCAAGATGCATCTGTGGATGCATGCCAAGGTGCGGTTGGCCTTCCTAACTGCCTCCCCACACTGCCGGCCCATGTTCATCTTGGAGTCAATGATGACCCCAAGATCCTTTTCCGCCTCCGTGCTGACAAGAGGGGAGTTCCCCAACCTGTAGGTATGGTGCCGGTTGTTCCTCCCCAGGTGCATCACCTTGCACTTGTCTGTGTTGAATCCCATCCTATTCTCATCCGCCCACCCTTGTAACCTGTCTAGGTCTGATTGTAGCCTGTTGCATCCTTCCAGTGTGCCCACGTCCCCCCACATCTTAGTGTCATCAGCAAATTTGAACAGGGTGCTTTTTACCCCCTCGTCCAAATCACTGATGAAGATGTTGAACAGTGCGGGCCTGAGGACCGAGCCCTGTGGGACCCCACTGCCCACGTCCTTCCAGGTTGAGAAGGACCCATCCACCACCACCCTCTGGGTGCGGCCCTCCAGCCAGTTGGCAACCCATTTGACTGTGTGGGTGTCTACACCACAGCCCCGCAGTTTCTTAATGAGAATGGGGTGAGAGACAGTGTCAAAAGCCTTCTGGAAGTCCAGGAAGACTATGTCCACTGCTACCCCTGCATCTAATGATCTGGTGATCTGACCGTAAAAGGCCACCAGGTTGGTCTGACAGGACCTGCCACTGATGAACCCGCGTTGTTTGCCCCTAAGCATGCAGTCTCCTGCTGGCCCCTCCTGGATGTGTGCCAGCATAATTTTCTCAAACAGCTTGCCTAGGATCGAGGTAAGACTAACCGGCCTATAGTTTCCCGGGTCCTCCTTCCTGCCTTTTTTGAAGATGGGAACCACATTGGCCCTCTTCCAGTCCTCCGGTACTTCACCAGAGCACCACGAGTGCTAGTAAAGCTGTGCCAGGGGACTTGCAATGACCTCAGCCAGTTCCTTTAGAACTCTAGGGTGGAGATCATCCGGGCCAGCTGACTTGAATACGTCCAACCCCTCCAGAAGCTCCCTAACTAAATCCTCGCTAACCCGTGGCCCAGGTGTGCCTCCCCCGGAGCCCGAGGGGGGCCCAGCTGGGAGGTGGCTGTTCTGGTCCCTTCTTAGGAAGACGGAGGCATGATCTAGTACAGGGTTGCCCAACAACCTGTGGCATGCACAGCGCAAGCAGCCTCTGTGTGGGGTACATGGCAGATCAGGGAGGGACCAGGCAGCACCATGGCAGATAGTGCGGATGGCAGAAATCAAAAGAGCAGATCATGCAGGGGCACAGGGCAGACAGCAGAAAGCAAAGAAGCAGATCGGGCAGGAGAAGGAGGTTGAAGTGGCACTCAAGGCATGTATGGTACTTAATTTGTGGCCTACCTACAGAAAAGGCTGGCCCCACTGCTCTACTGTGTTGTTCACTCTTGTCCAACAAGCACCTTTCACAGATGGTAAATTTACTCAAATCAAGAAGGAACTTAGACTGCTATGTGCTTTAATGAACCCATAACTAAACCCAGCTGCCCCAGGAGAGGTTTTCAAAGGCACAGATGCTGACTCTCATGGAAGGTTGGTGAGCGTTTAAATATCTCCCGTAGCACTTCACTTTGTTATCTGCTAGAAGCTGTAAAGGTAAGCAAGCAAGGGTTGGGTCAGTATTTGTATAGGTAACTTTCCAAGAAAACTCTGATGCTACAGGGAGCTGTACTGATATAGTGCATTATTTCTTTTGTATCAGAACTAGAGTTAAGGCCCCAGAATGGTTTTACGTGGCATTTTGCTGTCTTTCAGCTGACAGACAAAACTAAAGTCTTGACCTTCTATGTCTTTAAAGACAGCATTGTATTTCTGGGCAAGAGTTGAGCTGCTAACTATAGCAGTCTAGTCAATTACTTGGGTAATTGACTCCTGCTTTCCTATATTTCCTGTGTAATTTCAGTTGTTTCCTTTAGCTTTTTCAACCTGTCTTAATTGAAAATGAAAGATATACAGCAGAAGGTCATTACTGCTGTGAGGGTATCCAAGGACTTACCAGACTTACATGCCGGTGACCTGGATACAGCTGACTGGCTAAAGAGACAATTATGAATATCTCAATTTTATTTTCAATGTTGTGATATTTTTATGTAGCCAGAACTTTTTCTATGTCTTATCTTCTCTTTATCTTGTGGACTTTTATAACATATGAATTGACATAACCTGATACACTTTTCTATCCCACTTTGCATTTGATTGAAAAAAAACCCTGTCCTAATATAAAGTTGCTTTGCCAGAAATAGTTGCCATGTTTCATCCCAGAGGTATTATTTGCGTTTTCTAATAGGTAAAATGTTCTCTCAATGTATACTAATATGAGTTCCATCCTTTCTGATAATTCATTACCTACTTCACAAGTACTTTGTGAGATTTAGCAAACTAATTTCTCTAAAACATTCTGAGCTCTTCAACCGAAAAGTGCTGCAGAATTACAAAACATAAAGAACACCAGATCCTGGATAGTACTAAATTACTGTTATACCAGTGTCATTTTTCTTAATTTGTCAGGGCATTAAGAGTTGTGTTAGTAATCTCATTCATAATGATTCACAGCAGTATAACACAAGGATTTCTTTTGAAAAAAGTCACTTTTATTTTGTTAAAACCATACAGTTCTAGGAACAAAGTCACGCTCCATAAGTCATGCCCAGATAAGGATAATCGTAAACAACAGTTAATTTACAGGGGAATGAATCTGCAAAAATTGCTCAGTGCTTTTGGTAAATCCACTATAGCCAGCTTGGACATGCAGAATAATAAAATGGCCAGTAGGACTAGGGGCCGGGTTTAGCAGTGTTAAACTAATTCTAATAATATTGCTGTGTACCAGGCCATATCCACTGGGGAGGCAACCCCATTTAATGTAAGGGTAGGTCTGTGCTGCCATCAGGAGTCGTGAGTGCAGCATGGGTAGGCAGCTAGCCTGCTATCCTAATCTAGTTAGCTCGAGTAACAATCACTGGGAAGACATGGCAGCATAGACCTCCACACAGAATGTCCATAGCTATACTGGGAGTTTACCCAAGCTGAAGCCCCCATATCATCATGTCTTCACTGCTTTCATTACCTGAGCCACCTGGATTACATCTATTTTGGATAGACATATATGTGGTTCAATCTGACTGCACTGTAGAAGTACCTTGAAGGAGGAAACACAAAGGGGGAAAATACATTACAGCCAAACAAGGGGTCAACTTTTTGTTTGAAATAACTTCTAGTGAATGTTATGCTTGCAGAATCAGTAATGGGAGATGGGGAGATGTACATCTGTTGAAACTAATGTCCTTAACACCTCCCACATTTCATCCATATAAACTGACAGTTTTCATGTAGAGGAATAATATTAAAAGGATCATTGAAATAATTTGATAAGAACCATTTTCTTTTGATGAATGTATAAACTGCATCAATTTTTCTGATGCTAGGGAAAAATTCAGTGCTGCTCGCTAGACGGACAAATGAAGAGTCCTCCATTTCTCCATCAGCTTTGTTAATGGCGGTAAGCCTGCAGCATGCTGGTATGTTTGGCAGGCAAGCCCTGGGTGCCAAGTTAAAGAGGAAGCTAGCAATGGGAACCAGGGCAGCACTCAGACAGGGGTAGGGATTAGCCTGGGAGTTGGATCAGTGCTAGCTTAAGGCTTTGGCCCCATGAGAGCTGCAGTGGGAGACGTGGCCGAATTTAGCTGTGTCACATCCTGGTGGCAACAAGATTCAGCAGCCCTGGGCAATGGTGGTGGCTGATTATCAGGGATCCTGGTTTTCTCTGATTAAAAAAAATCCCCAATTTTCAGTTTAAAAAAAACATACCCCAAATCCACATTTTTCCATAATTAAAGTGAAACACTGCTATATATGTATGTGGTGTTTCATTTTAATCACTTAATTAATTCCATTTGTTTTATTATTAGAGTGACACTGTCTCATGCTTTGGGCTTAAGTTGTGGCATGCTTGCCAAAAAGGTTGGTCACCACTGAACCAGGTGAACTGCCTTATTGCTCTACCAAGATGGTAGTATCCTGTCTGGGACAGACCGCCTCTAGAGGAACGAGGATGCATTGTTCTCCAAGCCCAGTTCATCCCATGGCCTCTCTCTGCTGCTGAGCGTGCCTACACAGTTATCTAATGAGAACGCATGTTCCCTGGGAGCCGACCTGAGAGACAGTGATGTGTTCCACAGAGACCAAACGGCTGACAACTTTCAGGCCCTAGTAAGCTGGGCTGGATTTGAACCAGTCAGTTTGTTTATCCGATTGCTAGAACCTAAGGCCTGGGTCAGTGCCAGGCCCTCATGCAACTGCCCAAGGCACTGGTAAGCTTGGAGAAAGAATCAGCAGAAGAAAAGGCCGATGCAGGCACCACGGCAATCAGAGCTCCTTCCCCCTAGCACCTGGCCAAGGGGAGGAGAAGTCTGAGCTGAGAGGACCTCCAGTTTAGTGGGCAGGCAGTGCCCCATCTCCATATTTTTGTTTGTCTTTCTTTTAGTTTCCCTGTGTATTTTAGAGCCTGGCAGTCTTCAATAGAGGTCTGGGTTGAATTGATTTGTGACACCCCCTTAAAGCCTTTGCCATTTCCCTGATTCAGTAAGTGGCCCTCCTATGATGAACTTCTGTGCCATGCCAGGGCATTTCTAGTGAGGTCAGGGAGAGCAGGGACTATGTCTCTGGGGGGAGTAGGATAGAAGCAAAGGAAATGGCTAAACATGGGGGAGTAGGATAGAAGCAAAGGAAATGGCTAAACATGGGGGAGTAGGATAGAAGCAAAGCAAACAGGTATTTCCTGTAGACAGAAGGAGGGGAGGCCAGAGCCGTGATAATGAGACATCCAGATCCTCAGGGGCTTGACTGCAGAGTTCTCTTGGCATCAAGCAACTAATGCTCCACATCATATACCATTGTGGCAATTACAATCATACAAGCATGATTGTATCAGGTGGACTGCCTTGCAGCTCCTGTCCCTGCAGGGGCCTCCTCAGCCCTGGGCCTTTTGTACCTGTGGGTTTGGCAGCACTGTCTGCATCAGCCTTGCTAACTTGGTGTAAGCTGCCAACTCCCAAAATCTGCTGGAGCGATGTTGTGCAGCATTTCCAGCTTGACTGAAGTAACTTTCCCTACCAACCTCAAGAGCCCACATGTGGGCTGGGCTCCTCAGATAAGGGGTACTTCCACATGAATGTAACGCAAGAGAGATACACCGTCTTGGTAGGTGGCATCCAACTTTCTTACAGCCAGATTCTCCCACCCTTGCTAAGGCTGTTCATACCTTATTCTGCAGGCAGCCTCACTGTAAACAATGGGGATCCCAGCAAAGTGAGGTATTGTTCAGTATTAATTAGGGTAGCAAAATCTTTCCCATTTCCTAAATCTGTCCCATCTTCCAGGATTTTTCAGAGGAGCCAGCACTGTGTACTTCAAAGTATTTTGAAGACTTTCAACTCTAATTAGAGGCAATTACAGGCTTTGACTGTGCTAGAGGGTGTGATCCAAAGACTCTGATTCACTTCACAAGGCTTTGGATCATACCTCTACTGAATAAAGTCTTGTTTGGTTGCAGTGGTAAGCAAAAAGTGCAGTTAGGAGGGAGTGGTAATTATCCTTTCACCAAGCAGGGGAACTGGCAACTCTGATTTTCTTTTATTGAGGGTTTGTCTACACAGCATTACAGTGTTGTGTAGAGATACCTGAGCTGACGCAGAACATGCTAGCTGGGGTACCAGAAGCAGTATAGTGACACAAGTGCAGAGCTCTGCCCAGACTATTTAGCCCAGCCAAGATGTAAACTCTATTAGCCCGGGCAGAGAGCCATGCTAACATGGCCATAACTGCTGCCACTACCGAGTAAGCTCATGCTGAGCTAGCTGCGGTATCTCTGCATTGCTCTGTATAGGCATACTTAGACATACATACCATCTCAGTGTTCATAAAAAGGTACAGATTGAGAGCAACAAGCTAAACTTGCTGGAGCAAATTCTGCCTTATTATCCCAATGAAACCAATGATGCAACTAAAGGCAGAATTCAGTCCCATGGTTTTTCTTCTTGAGTCAATAACCTACATGTAAGGTTATTAACAACATAGCCTCCTTCCCTCCTCCTGGTTTTAGAAAGGCCTTTGCAAATGTAATGTTTCCCTTATCTCCCCTCACCACCAGGCCCATGGTTCTGCTGAGTCCTGGCATCACTGCCAGTAAACAACCATCAGCATTTTCTTATCTTAGTAGTGATGAAATATCTTGGTACCACATTCAGAGTGTGTCTCACGGCAGTCACTGGATATGTCACCCCAGTCAAAAACCTGAACACTTTACAATAAGCGGTACTTAATGTGCCATGGCATCCCCTTTTGGAGTTACATGGCCAGCCCCACCCCCATTACACCCATTTGGTTCATTATTATTAATATCACTACAATAAATACCCAAAAAGATTTGACAGCATTTGGCCACATATGGTAAAGCATTGCCCAACTCTTCTTTCATCGTGCATCTTCACAGTTCTGGTTTCTCTCCCTATCAGTCATCAGAAGAGACCTTAGGGATAATCCTTTTGACTATGTGAGTAGCCAGAGAAGTAGAACCACTCAAGAGGGCAGCTGTCGCATCAATGATCAATGAGAAAGTGCTGCCAATTCCAACAGCAATGTCTTTGATGACAACAGGAATGGCACCGAGCGTATAATAGGGAAAAGAAGCAATATGGAGGAAAAGCCTAACAGGGATGCTCAGAATTCTGCAGGTGAGGCTCACTATGTGATAGACTATCTGAGCAAAGCCCTTGATGATGTTGGCTGCAACCTGACCCATATCTCTGGGAATATTCAGCAGCACCAGACTGATTTCTTTCACGTAGGCCATTGCTCCATTCCATAGGCTGGAGAATCCTCCCACTATGATGTTGCTGAACTGCTTGACAACATACCACAGAAAATAAAAAGTGTATCTCACCACCTCCCTAACAATGGAGAAAACAATTCGCAAAAGCTTGGTGAAAGGGAGAGCAATGAGGCCAGCAACTCTTTTTAGCAGGCTTCCTTCTCCCCGCTCCTCTTCAGCTGTCTGGTCTGGACCAGGTGTGCTGGCTGAGTAGCCAAAAGTAGTCACAGTTGGCAATATTGGCTCTGTGGACTGGAGCTGGTTTATAGTTTGCAATACAGCCTCCATTTTCCCCTGGCTTTGCTTTCCTTCCCCACAGTTGCTCATAAACAAATTAACTTCTGTTGGAAACTGCTTCTCCAGTTCTCCTATAGCTAGCTCTTCCATGTGACTTTCATCGCTCATTTGTCTCACTAACCCCACAGACCACATCTCTGGAGCACTGCAGCATGCTGCCAGCCAGAGAAGTTGTGGGACCGACATCTTGTCTTTAACTCTGACTTTGGAAGGAACAGAGCCTGCAATAAGATACAGGCTATCTTTATTTTCACAGTGTGGGGCCAAAGCTTGCTCTATTATAGTCTTGACATCCCTATGCCAGTTTTTGCTTGCAGCTGGGGTCATGGGGACTGCATTCGTTAGTGTGTAGGTAGCTATCTGGAAATCATCTTCATTGAGGGAACTGGGGTTTAGCTGCCCTCTCTCATAACCAGAGTCTGCATAGTCTGAAGCTAGGGCTTGGTTTGCTCCAAGGTTGTTCACTGAGCCACCAATATCAGCTTCATGCTTCATTTCATCCAAGTCACTTTCAGCATCATCTATCTGAAATACAAGAGAGAGAAGTTACAGCTTGTCTTGCTGCATTGTCTCATGTTATATTCAGAATAGTTGTGGAAGTGCAGTCACAGCTAATCACAGCTCCATGGATAAGATTAATGCAGTTTTTCTTTTCCATTTTCCCTGTGGCATTTCAAAGTAAAAGTGGTTAGACCTGTTAGACTAACCAATTTAGGGCCAGAAAAAAACATTACCATGGTCCAACCTTCTGCACAACACAGGCATAATAATTGCTACCATATTAATTCCTACCATAATAATTCCAGCATTAGGAAAGCTGAGTTGAGGCGTTCCTGCCTGGAGCCTTACATGTAGCTGAGAACAGATCTGCACAGGGGTAAGCATAAGGTAGGGCAGAGAGTCAGGGGGTTAATGAGCAATGTGAGGATCAACTCACAGGATGGAGCAGGATGGAAGATGTGGTCTGTCTTAGGAGCCTGCATCTCTATCTGCTCATCAGTTATGCCTTCTTGATATTTTCTATGTCTTTCCTTCAGAGGTACAAGGAGCAGAGGCTAAACTTTGCACTGAATCACAGTCAGCAGCCTTCTTGATCCTATGTTTTCATACTGAGATGGATGTATTTGGGCATGATGTTTATGTCAGTTTGTGGTGTTAGCCCCTCATACACATTTCATTTGGGTGTCTATCACTGCTTAAACGTTTAATTTAGTTAAGCTCTAAGAATTTCATGTAAGAGTATCGACATTGCCAGGCTGGAACAGATCCATGGTCTGTCTAGCCTGGGATCCAGAAGTGGCTAACACCAAGTCCTTCAGTGCAGAATACAAGAAACCCTGTGAAAGGAGGTATAAGGTACTCTGAACCCAGGGAAGGTCTCAGGCTTATTCCTAAACTTTGAATTAGAAGTGTGAAGTAGTATATCCCTTCCCAACTGGAGGTTATCTTTGACTACTTCAACTGACTATTCTGGTGTCACCTGAGCAGGTGAAACTGGCATGTCTCCAACAAGTGACCAAGGCAAAACACCCAAGTAATTTGGTCCCTTTGCACTTGTGGTTGAGGGAAAGATTGAAAGCTCCTCCATTGTACCCTCAGTTGCTCCAAGGTCTGTGAAAAGGAATGTGCCAGGCATGCATGGTCATACATGCCAGGATGAACTTGGGCTGAGGGGACACAGAGAGACTAGTCAGGCTACTGTAATAAAGACAGAGAGCCCACCACTTGACCCCACTCAAGTCATTATCCGGCACTTGCAAGATGAAGTAGCAGCTCTGTTGCTGAAATTGGGTGCACCCCATCGACTAAAAAGGGAAGAAAGAGCTGCACCACTTTGGGACTCCAAGTGGAAATCATCCAGGCTGGGGTACAATAGACTGGTCATTTATGACAACTGGAGAAAGGATGGCCAACTCTTGAGTCTGTAGAAATATCCCCAGTGCGTATCTGGTACATCAGCGACTCACTGCTACTGGGAAGTCAAGGCCGGGAAATGAAAATAGGCTGCATTAATGGAGCCAACTGAGACCCACATTATAAACTGCTCTGCTAGCACCATACTGGAAACCTTGCTTCAAACTAGCTTCCCACTTGGTTTACCAGGACCCACCACCCTTGTGCCAATAGTTATCAATGGGGTATCAGGCAAAGCCTTGCTGCATAATGGCTCACAGGTAACATTGATTTATTCCTCCTCCTGTAAGAAGCATTTACAGCAACAGAAGCTACTCCCAGTGGGGAACATAACCTTGCAGGGGATAGGAAGTCACTCATCCAGATAGAGGGTATATGGAAGTGACCATAGAGTTTCTACAGCATGGGAAAAGGTCACCCCAGAGCACAAATACGCTGGCCTGGAGCCAGTGTGCATTGAGTAAAGGATAGACCTTGCTCCCTGATATGCTCCAAGAACCACTGAAAGATCCCTAGGGCGATTATGGAGGAGCCTGGTCCGAGTACAGCCGGGAGAAGATTGACTTCCCCACAGAGGAGACCTAAAATGGAGAGAAAAATTGACAGCTGCTACTGAACTTGACCAGAGTTGTTCTTAAAAAGCTGTTGCAAGTTAGTGTGGTGAGCGTGCCTGTGGAGCGGTGAAAGAGCTGGGACAGCTTGGGCTGTGCACAAGGTGAAGATTCTTGCCCTGAGGGTCCTTGTGGAACTGTTTGGAGTTGGGGTTTAAAAGTTGCCTGTTAAAAGGGGTGATTTTGTATTTGGTTTCCATTATGGGTTACAGTTTACCATTCTGCTGCCTATGGGTGTAAATAAATCATACTTGTTTGAACCCTCCTGTTAAAGTGTGGTACTGTTGCAGAAACTAAGTCACCACTGCAACATACCTGCACCCCCTCCTGAGAGGGGTTATGCTTGTTAACAGATAGCCACATATTTCTTCCTTGATTCTTGGCTAAATTCTTTAGCTCTGTGACTTCCTGTGGCAGTAAGTTCCACAGTCTAACTGCAAGCTGGGTGCAAAAAGGATGTCCTTTTCTCAGTTTTGAATTTTCCACCTTTCACTCTGATAATATGGCCCAGCAGTCCTTAGCCTGCCTTCTCCACACCATCCGTATTTTACATATTTTTATCATGTTCCCTCTTACTCAGTGTCAGTAAGGTACACAACACCTATCTCTTCCATCTTTCTTTATGTACATTTTCCATGCTCTCAGTCACTCCTTCGCCATTTTCAGAGCCTCTGCTAATTTTATAATACCCTTCTGGAGAGGAGTTGAACCCAGTACTGCGCACACTGTTCCAGATAAAGCCATACCACACCATGACAGCTTAATATTTTCTGTATTTTTCTTCATCCCATTTGTCAGCGGGTCCACGCAGAGTACCCCCCCCGCCCCCCGAGCCTCTTGATTCTCGCCTGCCACGACTTGGATCTTAATAGAAATAGGGAGGAAGGGGGTGTTATTTGGGGAAGTACCCACGGAAAGTACCATGCTGGATCGGGTATAATGCAGGTGCTTTTATTCAGCTCTTTTCTTTCTATTATTTACAGGACCCCACTTTGGAGGAGAAAGCAGTCTGATAGACCGATCTCAGGGATCCCCCCCAGGTCTCCTGGCTGGTCCTGGTCTACTAATACAAACAGGTAAGTACTGTGCAAAGTCCCGGTATCCGCCGCTAATTATGTCATTAGCGACACCTTTAGCATTCTCTTGCCACATCTTTCCTGGATTGGGGCCAGCCGCCCTGACCCCCTTCTCTTTGGGTGCAGGGTGCCAGATCACTGCCTCCTCAGGGTCCAGTCTTGTCTGAATCCTAGCCCACTTATCTCAATCAACTGAAGAAACCAAAAAGAAAAAAAGAAGTTTTCCTTTGTTCTGCTCCCGCCGGGAGCTTCCTGCGGTTAATTATCCTGTTAGTGGCTTGATACAACCACTGCCTGCGTCTTTCTCTGGCAGCCACTCAAAGTCAAGGCGAGGTCTGTGTTCTGGGATCCCTCTTCCCAGATCCTCCTCTCTGGTGAGTCTCTCTTGCAGTTCCCCTCTCTCTCTCTTTCTCTGTGGTGCCCAAAGGCAATTTCTCCTTTGCCTTCTCTCCCTCTTATCCTTCGCGTCTGGCCTCATTGGTTCTCCGTGGGCAGGGCCCACCTGCTCCCCCCGAGTTGTAATTATCTTCAGCTGTCCATATCCCTCTAGTAACAGGGTCTCAGTCAGGGCCGTGTTACACCACTCTTTGTGCATCCTAACAACCTGCTTGCTTTGACTATAGCTATGGTCTTGGACAGGCGTCTTCATTGACTTGTGTACAGTGATATCTGCCTGGGTAGAATTTTATATATGTGTGGAAAGATAAAACACTAAGTTCACCATGTTTGATTACCTAACAGTGACTGCATCTTATGTAGAGCATGTGGCATGTGGATTTTAAGCAAGCAAAACCCCACAACAACATATCAAATAACTGGGCATCTATATGCCCATCTTCCCATAAGCTATCTATAGTGTAATTGCAACTTCAGGATTTTGCATGTGGAAACAGGGTAATTTTCAAACAATGCAGGCTCCAGTTAAGGAGGCCTTGTGAAAAGTTGTCCATATGTTCATCTAACAGAAGCAGGCAAAGTGTGGAACAGGTGGCAACACCAAGGACTCTTTCCTTACCATCTCCCACTATTGTAAGTTTGGTATCCTACCTCTCTAGTTTGCACTGCAACAAGTTCTTGTCCTGTAAGTGCTCTTAGATTTCATAGACATTAGGGCTGGAAGGGACCTCGGGAGATCATCGAGTCCAGCCCCCTGCCCAAAGGGCAGGAAGTCAGCTGGGGTCATAGGATCCCAGCAAGATAAGCATCCAATTTACTCTTGAAAGTGTTCAATGTAGGTGCTTGAACCACCTCCTGGCAGACTGTTCCAGACCTTGGGGGCTTGGACAGTAAAGAAATTCTTCCTTATGTCCAGCCTGAAACGGTCTTGCAGGAGTTTGTGACCGTTTGACCCCGTCATCCCTCGGGGTGCTCTGGTGAACAGACGTTCCCCTAGATCCTGGTGGTCACCCCTGATAAACTTAAAGGTGGCCATCAGATCACCCCTGAGCCTGCGCTTTTCCAGGCTAAAGAGTCCCATGGCTCTCAGCCTGTCATCGTAAGATCTGTTTTCCTGACCTCTGATAATGCGCGTGGCTCTCCTCTGGACTCTCTCAAGCTTCTCCACATCCTTTTTGAATTGTGGAGCCCAAAACTGGACGCAGTACTCCAGCTGCGGCCTCACCAAGGCCGAGTACAAGGGGAGAATAACGTCCCAGGATTTGCTCGAGAAGCATCTATGGATGCACGCCAGCATTTTGGTCGCTTTACTAGCCGCAGCATCCCATTGGAGGCTCATGTTCATCTTGTGGTCAATGATGACCCCCAAGTCCTTTTCTTCTGTAGCGTTAACCAACATAGCGCTGCCAAGCCTATAAGGGTGCTGCAGGTTTTTCCTCCCAAGGTGGAGAACCTTGCATTTTTTGGTGTTAAACACCATCAGGTTCTCGTCTGCCCATTTGCTGAGCTTGTCCGGGTCAGCCTGGATCACCTGCCTATCTTCTGGCGTGGATGCTTTGCCCCAAAGTTTGGTGTCATCGGTGAACTTGGCCAGTCCACTCCTAACTCCAATGTCCACATCGTTAATGAAGATGTTGAACAGTATGGGTCCCAGGACAGAGCCTTGAGGGACCCCACTGGTTACAGGGCACCATGATGAGTGACTGCCATCAATCACAACCCTCTGGGTCTGACCACGAAGCCAATTTCCCAGCCAGCGGATAGTGGTGGAGCCAAGGCCACAACTAGGCAGTTTGGCCAAGAGGTGATCATGGGATACCAGATCAAAAGCTTTTTTGAAGTCAAGATATATGACATCAATCTCTTCTCCCTTGTCCAGGTGATAGGTCACCCGGTCATCTCCACCTTCCCAGCTGTCCTTAACACAGCCCCCATAGACTGACTCCAATATCATTTCAAGCTTAGGTAGAAGTTATCTTTAACTCTACGCTGCTGCAGAACCCTCTGCAGTCAATATAAAGCTGCACTTGTTGAGTGCTGATACCCATACCCAGAGCTGACCCCACGGGTGGTGGGGGAGGAGGGCCAGGGCATATCAGCCTGTGTGGGGCCTGTGCAGGGTGGGTTGCAAGCAACCAGAGTGCAAAGTCGGTGGCATGCAGTGGTCGGGCGGTGTGGTGGCACCCTTGGCATGTGCCAATGGCTCTGTCTGCGGGACCTGTACAGCACTGACTGCTGGGCTCCCCAAAGTGCAGGGCCCAGGACTGCTGCCCTGATTTGCCCCCCGCCACAAGGGACAGCTCTGCCCATACCTATCTTATGTGCCTGGCATCACATCCCATAGTGTCAGAGTGCTTCTCAGTCATTAGTCTTTATCTTTACAACAACCCTGTGGGTGTCTTGTTACCCAGAGAGGCAAGCAAAAGAAAGCAAGAGTATAGCACAGGCAGGGAACAGTGCGTTGGACACTGGGCTTTAGGGCAGGCAATGCTGCTCAGGAGAGGGCCAGAGTCCAAGGCAGGCTTCCACCAACCAGGGAAAAACCTATGCTGCTCTGCGTGTGCACTGCACAGTTATGCCAAGTGAGTTGGAGTCAAACTAGTTCGGTTCTGCCTTCAAAGCTAGGGACAGACATTACACATAAATCAATTTAAGTGATCAAAAACTGGTTTAAGCCTGTAACAGAACGTAAGTCCAGTGCACATAAACCAGTTTCAAAATGGTTGAAACTGGTTTAAGGTAAACCTGGTTGAATGTAGTATATCAAACTGAACTGATTTGCGTCAAAACGGTTTATGCAATGTCTGTCCTGGACCCCTTCCTGGTTTAAGTTAAACCAGAGTTTCCCAGCATCCCAGCATGCTTTGCAGCCCTGGGCTGGGCTCTGCACCAGATAACAAGCTGGCCCTGCCTCTCTTCTCCTAGGATGAGGCTCTGACCATTAGACCACCTTTCCTGTTAAACCTTGGTAAAAATGCTGCATAGTTGCACCTCACCCAGCCAGCCAGTCATGGACAATACTGGTATTCATTTTATTTTGCATCCTGTTAGAACCTCTCTGCAGCTTTTGGCAAATATTTCTCATGTACACATTCCAGAAGTAGACATTATATGCAAGGTAAGACAAGTGCACTTGCAAGTTACATCGTGCTCTATTGTGAAATAGCATTCGCTAGCCCTTAGTCACTCCACAGAGCATAATGAAGTTGTGCAATTTTTCACTATGCCAATATGTTTGTGTGTGTGTCAACTCATGTGAACATGCATATGCATGTCAGCACAAAACACACCTGACAGTATGCATGTACACCTAACTGTTATTCTCAGCATATTGGACTTTGCAGATCTCAGTCACGATGTTATTCAGAGGAAAACTGATGGCATTATTTTCTTGGATGTGCTACATGGCAGTATATAGTGCAAACATTCCCTTAAAGCAAATGATTTGACTTGACTTTGATATGAACAATTTATAACAGATACAATATCTCATCATTATTCATCTTGGCTTCCTCCCTTGCAGATTTCATGCAGCTGATTGCTTTGCTTGTGCTTGTTTATTGCTGGTAGGAGAGGTGGGATTGAGGAAAATGGAGTCTCCTGTATTGTGTTCCTAAGAACTGATTTCTCACAGGTTTATGCACTCGAATGTCACAGGCATTTTTCTTCACTCCCTGTTATCTGATTTCTGTACAGATATTAAACAGCTGTATCTTCCACCACAAGGCTGCTGTATCTCAGTGGTTGTTGAAAGGGATTCCTTTGGTATGGTAGTTGTGAAGTGGGACACAGCCTGTGATCTTGTACTTAAAGCCCCTACTGTAATGCAAATGGACATGGGATGAAACAAGGTTGAGTTCTGTCTGTTGTGCATTGGACTTAGCAACTTAGCATTCTTGCAACTCTGTCCCTCTGTGGGCAAGTTAGCATATTTTGGTGGCCTCTTGTGTTAGGTATTGTACTTGTGGTAAATGGACATGACACATAGTAAATGACAGGGTCTACCCCAAAGATCCTGCAATCAGAAACACAAGATCTATAGTGGTCATGAAACAGCCAGGCATAGCACAGGATCTCTAAAATATCCAGATACTTTAGTATAGAGTAGCTGCAAGCACAATTCATCCCATGACTAACAGGTAAGTGCTTAAATAAAAAGTACCATGAGAATTGCTTCTGGCCTATAGGGCACAGTACGGTGATCCCTACTGAGGCACAGCTCTGACTGATGTCAATGATCAATGTGGTCTGCATTAAAAAAATGATTTTCTGTACATAAAGCTTTTTTTTCCTGGAAATTCCTGCTCTTTGATTAGGCTGCATGCTGGTTGCAGGATGTTGGTGGCGTTTTCTATATCAAGGACTAATATTCGTGTTCAAAGGGGACAGTCATTTCAATCAGGACATTAAATTCTTTTAGGGAATGTATTGAGGCTGAAAACTCAGAACAAAGAAGCACAAGCAAGAAGAGTATCATTTAAATGCAGGCAAAGCTGTCTTGTTAGAGCAATTGCAAAGTGGGTTTTTATCTAGGACATTTCCCAGGAGATTGGCCCAGGGAAGGGGAATCCGAGCCTCTCAGTTCATCACTCATCAAAGTGAGCCAGGGCTCTATGGGGCTGGATTCTGATCTCCCAGACACTGATGTAAATCCTGAACAATTCCATGGCAGCTAATGACACAACACTGGCACAAAGCCACAGCAACTACGAGTGGAGTGCAGTGAATCAGTCTCGGACCGTTCAGTGCACAGTGCTGAGGGATGCAGTGGTTTCTTCACTGCAGCACTTGCTCGGAAATCTGCAGTCATGGCTGGTAAAATAAGAGGGGCCAAGGGGGAAGCACTAGAGAAAGTGACCTGATTTTTGAAGCAGGAAATCTAAAGATTGTGACAAGGAAATTTTAGCAGCTGAGAAGGAGAGAGAGCAGTGGGTGCTCAGGAAGCTAGGCCACTGGGGCTTCTTATAAGGAAGGGGTTGGTCAGTGAATAAACTTGATTGAGAGAGCCCTTGCTGCTGACTGGAGGTGTAAGAGGGCTTGGCAGTTGGGTGGAGTATCAGATAGGAAGGGCTTTTCAATGGGACATGTGGGAGGCTCTGGCACCTGAAAGATGGGCCTTTGGCTCCAATGGGAGCTGTAGGAGGGTTTGTCACAGGGAGAGTGACAGTGTGGGTGGGTCTGGGAACACTAGACGCTGTCTGACAGAGGGGCTCAGCCACTGGCAAGGGCCCCCTCCCTTGTGCAGAGCTACCTAGGTGATGCAGGTGGCAGATGTTCCTTTGCTGAAGTCCTTGATTAAAAAGGACCTATTAAAAATTCATAACAGTCCTTCAGCTGAGTAACTGTAAAGCCTTTAGAAAGCCCTTGCTCTATTCTAAATAGCAAACAACCACCTACAATAGGCATCTGTGCAAATGAAAGAAATGACAGATGAATGGGCGTCTGATAGAGCGAGAAATTAAAACCCCAGCAGTGGCAGTGAGGAAGTATGGGTTCGTGGCTAAGCCTGGGCTTCAGTATATCTGCAGTCACTTCCAGCTCTCCCTGTGTGACCTTGGCTCAGCCATGTCATTCCCTCCCTGTGTCTCAGTACACCACCCATGTACTGAGAATAACAGTAAATGTCTTTGTCTCTTTAGAGTATAATTCTTTTCCTATATGCATGTACAGCACCTTGCACAATAGAGCCTCAGTCTCAGAAGCCTCTAGGTGTTCCTGTCATACAAATAATATGCATCATTACTGAGGGTAAACAATGCCAGTGCTGGCTACATACATGCGTCACCAAGTCTTCCCTATACTTACTCCTTACATAACCCTGACTACAGTAAATATTAAAGTGTCTTTAGCCCTCTGAGGCAATGAGGCAGTTAAGGATGACCCCTGTGCTATAACAACATCAGGAGATCAGCTTAACTTCAAGGCAAGCATCAGTATAGACAAGAGTGACTGACAACTCACCAACCATTTTTTAGACTAAATTCCTGACTTGCCTGAAAACCTTCATATTGCTGGACTGGATAAGCCACCACTCTCTCCAGCCACACTGTATCTACAGCAGACATGCCACAGCCTCAACTGTGTGAACCGCAGATGCCTGTTTTATTCCAGTGTAGTAGAGCTAAAGCCCTCTCTTATCAGCTGCAGAATCGCATTGGCGACAAAACAAACTTAACCCTGTGACCAAAATTTTTAACCCTTTTACCCCTTTCTCAGGGCTTGATTTCACAGATGACTCCATGCAGAGTACTAGTTAGACAGAAGGACAGACAGAAAAGGGCAAGGAGTCATGTGTCTGTCCACCACCCAGCACATGAATAAGAACTATTTTTAATAAATGAATATCCAAAAGGATTTTTCAGCTCCGTTGCCTCTGCAGAATCCCAACCCTCACAGCACAGAGTAACTTAACCCTTAGCCCTCAGGCCCCTTGAGAATCTTTGCTTTGCCATCATTTGAAAAGCTGACTTACCTGTGGCTCCACCAACCAGCTCTCTTCTCTACTTTGGGCTGGTTTTGTGTATTTAAAAGCGGAATAGAGAGGGGTTTTGTCTTCCGTGCTGTAAAGCGTTGCAAAGCGAGGCTCTTTATTGTACCGCTGACAGATTTTCACATGGAAAGGCTCGGTAAATCCTTCTGGGGGGGTTTCTCCGTAAAAGAATCCATTGCATTCAGCAAAGCCAGCTTCATCTACTCTGACAACCCTGCCCTGGGAAAAGCCTGGGAAAGCCAAGAGGCAAAGGAAAAATAAAATTGATGTCTTCATGGTCTCCTCCCTTGAATTGTCTCTCATTGCTAGATATGGAGAAGGACCTGTGCTCCGGGTACATCCAGCAATGAAGCCAGCAAGCGACTGGAATCCGGGTGTAGCATACAAGGGAGATGAAATATGATCCCTTCAGGGAGTGAATGCGTTTTGCATGCAGCACACTGTGAAATGTGATGTGCGCAGCTCAGTGCTGACACACACTGCAGATACAAACCAGCACTCCAATAGCTCAGGAATCATCAGGACCAGTGTGGAGGAGCAAGGGACGCTGCCGCAGCTTTTAGGTTCCAGTTGCTGGCTATTGCCAAGTGAGCAGGCTGGATCCTTGCTTAGAACCACAGGGTGCATGGAGGGGACTGCATTGCAGCAGAGTCCTCAGGAGGAATTTCGGCTGACTCATCCAGAGTTCTTACTGGGGCTCTGAATGGGTTGTATACTGACGTGCTAACCCATGGGGAGCTTGGGACATGCCCAATCCAGCCACAGACCAGCCTGTGTGTCCAAAGGAAGGGTGCTGGCATTATGCTGGGTCTTCTGTTCTTTGCCCCTTTTTGGGTGGTGCTGCTAGCCATGCAGGGTATGCATCTCCCCAGCTGTGTTGGGGTTGACTCTAATAGGGCAACACAAAAAACGGTGACATGTAACCCACTCTCCTTAAGGACTTGCATTGCATGAACCATACACACTGGCCTTATAGCTCCT
Source organism: Crocodylus siamensis (assembly GCF_052110815.1). Lineage (NCBI taxonomy): Eukaryota > Metazoa > Chordata > Crocodylia > Crocodylidae > Crocodylus > Crocodylus siamensis. Next base: position 399,638,127 of record NC_143395.1, read on the forward strand.
GGCTCAGATTTCTTTCAAGCAAGCATGTAGGCTTATGGGAGCTACAGGCACTCAGTGCTCTCTGAGCATCCAGCCTCCTGCAAGGCATGCAGTTTGGATTCACCAGAATGAAAACAGTTATAATCGTGACCCCTTATGAACATTTGGGCCAAATCTATATAATGGACAAAATGTAATTAATGGAAAAATGAATTGGAATGAAAGTCATTCCCTACATTTTATAGTCTACACAGGTGTTATCTGTCCTATTGGGATCTTAGCTTGGTTTTCTCCTTCTCCAGCTAAAGGAAATATTATTTCAGAAAAAGGGGAGTGAAAGTTTTCATAACAATGGGGTAACTAGGAGGTTCCCAAACATGTATGTAGCTCTGTGCATGACTTCCTGCTGAAGATGACTGAGCCTGGTCAGATGTACTGTCTCCAAACTTCTGGACATCAGAACCCATTTAAATAATGATACTTTACCCTGCTGTATCGAGTGCCAGACAAGAATCTCCAGCACTTATTCCTTACAGCTGTTCCAGGAAGCAGGCAAAGATTTGCCCATTTTACAGATGATGAAACTGAAAACAAGAGAGATTGAAGTGACTTGCCCAAGATCACACAGGAAGTGTCTGGAAGAACTGAGAATAGCCCAGCCTTAACTACAGGACCATCCTTCCTGTAGTCAGGGACATGTAATCAAAAAGTACCAAAGCAAGGAAGTACATTGGCATTTTCACTGTGATATTATCAGATGTGGGAGACAGCAGTGCGTTGGGAGGTCTAGAGAACAACAGGAAATGTAGTAAATGGGTTTGTTTTGTTTTCAGACATGTGACCGGTCATTGAGGCCTGACAAAGAGCGTTAGTCACATTCAGGAAAGATTGTGGAAATGAAAATGTGGACGCAGCTGACCTGAATCAAGCAAAGCAGAGAAACAAGCTCAAAATATTCATCTTCCTGGATAGGAAATCTATGAAGAAGCTCCTGGGAAATGGAGAACAGGAACTAAATTTGAGGCACTAGATCCTGAAGAAATCCTAGCCTTGTAGTAATCCAAGTGAAATTTTCACAAGCGTCTCAGAGGTTTTGGAGCTGAAATCTCATTTTCCATGAGCTTCAAGTGCCTAAAATTCCATGAGCTTCAAAACTAGGGCTTATTCTCACTTAACTGTTTTTGAATGTTAACCATAACCATGGATCAATTACATTGGTGGCGGTATGAATACAACTAGCAACACAACAGTTGGATGGGCAATGAGGAAGATCCTCTAAAGAACACAAGGAACAAGTGATCAGAAAGGAGAAGAACCAGGAGAAGCAGTAGTGTAACTAAGGGAGAGTAGGAGAGGGGTGACCAGAGCAGCATCCCCAGGCACCCCCTTTCCGGGGGAGGTGGAGCAAAACCAGCCATTGCTGTAGTGGTGTTTGATTGCGTTGCAGCAGTCAGCACAGCAGGAGCAGGCACTGCCCCAGCCACCACACAGCTGTCCCAGTCACAGAGCTGCATGGCTATGCCTCTGCCCAAAAGCCAAGAGAGAACCACATTTCAAGAAGAGCCTGATCAACTGTATCAAGAGTCAGGAAAAAGAGGTCACTAGAGACTCTGGTGGGAGCAGTTTCAGTCAGTGTCTAGTGGGTTTTTTCAAGATAGGAAAGATAGGAAGCATGTTTGTTGAGACGAAAAGCCTGGGACGAGTGAGATTGTGAAGCGCAAAGGTGGGGATGAGAGTCCACATGTGCAAAACTGGACGTGGAATAGGAAGAGATCAATAGGGCACAGGTTAGAGAAGAACTCTAGAGAGAAACACCTCTGCCTGTGAGAAGGGAGAAGGAGAGGCTTATAGAAGGGAAAGACTGTGCAACACAAACACATTCATTAGTATTACCCACTGCCGGGGAGAACTTCCCCTTCACGGAGGGTCTTTTTGGCTCTGGAAGAATCTATTCCTGCTTTCTCAGGCCCTGCAGGAATGTCTCAAAGGAAAAAAAAAAAGAGCTCTAAAAGTTCATGGAAAATGAAAGTCTTAACAAAACAACAGGCCAGACACCCAAGTCCTTTACCAACTGAAAAGCTTCCAGGCTTGCCTTCCTTCTTTCCCACAGCAAGTCCCAGCTCCCTCCCACTCTCTATTAGGTGTCCATGTTTTGTTTGGGGGGTTTTTTAGAGACTCTGTTTTTCATGATGTGATTGCAAACCGCTCGAGCCCAGCAGCAGAGGGGACCGCACTTGACTTGGCATAGTTTCTCCTCTCCCACAGGGTCCTGGCATGGTGTATTTTTGTTCCCATTTGTCAAAGAATGAGGGGGGGGAAATAGACCGAGGGCCAACATCTCAGCTGTTGCAGTTCCACTTGCTTCAGCATAGAAACAGCAGCAGAGAATTTGGCCCAGCTGTATGAAGCTCCCAGTGCACAGGCCTGTGTGTCAGAGGGCACATCTGCCTGTGTGGTCACTGCCGTGTCCTAGACTTCGCCTTGCAGCTTTGACTGGGAAAAGACAACCTGGGGCACAAAGCTCAGCCAATGAGCAAAGCAGGAGTAAAAGGATTTTGCCTATTGGAACTAAAGGGGCTGGGAGCAAAAGAGACAGCAGACTGCAAGCTCTTTGGGGCAAGGACTGTCATGTACTGTATGAACATACAGAACCTATTACAGTAGGGCCCTGACCTGGATGACCTGCTACCACAATATTAATAAAATAAAATGAAATTAAAATGTTAAGGGTCAAAATGAAGTAAGTATTCCTATGGCATGGGAAGGATGGAAGGTGAACGTAGTGGCTTAGCAATGCCCAGGGAGAGGCAGGAGGCTGCAGTGCATAGTGGCTTGGAGAAATGAGATCTTTACCTGCATTAATGTTTTGTTCGTGTTTTTTGCTCGTATGTTTTCCTTGTCTGCTTAAATTGCAAGGGCAGGTTCCATGCTTTCTGATGGCTTTGTACAGCAGCTTGAACAGTGGGACTGTTACCCTGAGCAGAGCCATTGAACACAACAGAAACAGAAACACATAACATAAATATTGAATAATAATAACTGAAACACAGAGGCGCACATTACTCATGATTTGATTACAGCTTTACATAGGTAATGAGTTGATTTCTCACAGTAGATGGCTCTTTGAACTAGCAGGAAAAGACAAAGAGGAGTTCAGATTAGCAATAAGGTGCCATTTTTAACAGTAATAAATCACTAGGATAGCTTATCTGGGAACAGAGTGGATTCTCCAGGATTCTGGCATCTTTAAAATAAGGCAGACTGGTTTTTCTAAGGCTATGCCATAGCTGAGCCAGACACAGTGGGCTTGCTGCAGGAAATCCTTGGTGAGATTTTATAGACAATCAGCCTCCATAACTACAACAGTTCTTCAGTCCCTAAGTTTATTCTGTTCTGTACTTTATTTCCAGCACGATTTTTCATGTATTGATGTTTATTGCTCTTTGTTGTTTACTATGACTTCGTTCTGACATTACAACAGTCAGAAAAGCCCAGGTATTTGGCAAGTTCAAGGATCATAGTCACTGGTTCAGGGTGTCAAGACCAAGTATGAGGCAAGGAGAAAGTTCAGGAGTTACACGAATAAGCAACACTGAGCAGACTCCTTGCAAGGAGCTTAGATATCTGAGCAGCTTTCTACTTTCTGTATTGTGTGAATGAGGATGAACCTTTTTACTGTAGGTAGGAGGTAAATCCTCCCAGGTAGTGAGCTTGCACTCTGCAAGTGAGGGTGAATCATTATCACCAAAATTGCCAAAAGGTCTAATCAAGACTGAGGTCATACTCTGCTGGTTGCTGCATAAGCACTTTGTGAGAGACAGTCCCTTGCAATCTATATAGACAAGAGACAAATGAAGGGAGGGGAAACAGAGGCACAGAGATACCCTGATTAAGGCATCTGAGAAGGGTGTGGGAGACAACAAAGCCCGTTGGCAATATCCAAAAGTTTAAATCAACAGGCAAATTAGTACCACACCTTGGGACTTCCTGATGTTTGTTTAGGTAGCCGTACTTCTGGGAAGAGGAGTGAAGAAGGTGGTATCAGAAGGTACATTGAGGGGCACTGTTTGATGGATGTGATGAGTTTCAGGCGATTGTATCAGTCCTTCTCTAGCTCTTTCAGTACATGGGGCACTTTGTAAAAGACAATGTTCTCAGTATGGACCCCTTTCTCTTCTAAGGTCCTGTTACAAGGGTCTCATAATGTTTTATGCCATGGGCCTGCCAAGAATGTCTTCAGGCCACTTGAGTAGTCATAGTACACAGAGTGGGAACTACTGGATTGCAGGTTTCCTGTAAACACATGAATCTTGTCCTTCTGCCAAGTACGGTTGACTGACTAATTCAAGCTCTATGGTCCACCCAGTGCTTGGCTTTGTTATTGAGACAGCTAATAAGGATGCTGGTAGGCTTGTGTCTTTATAGTGTTTTTCACGTAGACAGCCCATCTGCCATTGAACTGTAATAGCTTTGGGCTTTCTTGACCTAGGCTACATATGGATGTATAATTCTCTGTTACCATCAGTTGTTAAGGTACCTTTATATTATGAAAATTATTCCTTCTTAAAAGCACATAGGAGAGACAGTGACTTTATCCAAAGGAACTGACAGGAAGATGGGAAATAATTCTGACTAAAAATATGATTTTTCAAAATATGATTGACAGGTTAATTCACACGCTGAAGAACTTGGGGTCTGGCAAGTGGCTTTGGCGGAGGAACCTCTGATTAGATAACAGTGTAAAAGATCTGAAGGACGAATGGGTCAGATGTTGACACCTGTATTCTGAAGTGAGGGGTTGGACTCAGTGACCCCAGAGGTCCCATCCAACTTTATGACTCTGTGATTCTCGGTGTTCATATTACTGTCACATGCCACTTAAGCCATTCAACTCTATTGCCTTGTGAGACAACAGCTTTTGTTTGACTGTGCAGCTAGTGTGGGAAGCTGGATCTAGTACAGGCTCCTAAAGAACATCAGGCTAGACTCACCCAGGCCCTTAGGAGCACTGTTGCAATCCCTGTTAGATCCTTGGGTGCCAGGAAAGACTTGTAGTCTTGCACCTAGGCTCCCTATACAATTCAAGCAGAGCTTTAATAGTCACTGGTTCAGGGTGTCAAGAATAGTGTCGCTGGGCACTTGTGTGCCCCGCTCCTAATGAAGGTTAAGAACTTAAGGGGAAAGGAGGGTAGAGGAGCACTAGGGTGCTCGCTACTAGTGATGGCGATGCGGGCTTAGCTGCCAATCAATAGGGCAGCACAGCCAGGGGTTGCCTAAGCAACAGATTGGGTCAGCTGACCAGGAAGGGGCAGGGCTTGGCCTTTATAACCAGACAGGCCAAGACCAGACTTAGTTCCCCTCTGGCAGCTCAAGGAGCAGGAGCTCTGCTGCCGCAGAGCAGAGCTGAGCGGACCACAGTTAAGCAGAGCAGCCAGAGCGCTCCAGCATTCGTATAATGATGAGAGGGGGTGAAGAGAAACCTGGCAGAGAGGTGAGGGAGTGCCTAGGTGGTGCACAGTTTAGGTTATAGCCGGGCGGCTTCTTTTGGGTTGTAGCTGGTTGGCTCAGGGCTTTATGTTGCTAGTTTGTTATCATTACACCGGAGGACTGGACGAGGCCGTAGGGGTGGAGGAGGCCTCATTAGGAGCTCCCCAGTAGGGTGGGGGTGCTCCCAGCGTGGTAAACGGCGCTGCATTTCGGGGTGGCCTGACCCCAACCTCAGTGGGGGTGACTAACGGGATAATAAGTGCGGTAAAGAGTGCTGTGTTTTGGGGTGGCCCGACCCCAACCCAGTGGGGGTGACTATTGGGATAATCAGTGCAGTAAAGAGTGCTGTGTTTCGGGGTGTCCCGACACCAACTCCAGTGGGGGTGACTATCGGGATAATTAGCGCGGTAGAGAGGGCTGCATTTGGGGGTGTCCTGACCCCCAACCCCAGTAGGGGTGGCTAACTTACTGAGAATCCCAGCAGGGTGAGTGTATAGACAAGCCCAGAGGGGCGAGCTTAGCGAGGAACTTAAAGGAGCAAGCATAGTGAGCCGGCCTGGGTGGGCTAGTGAATACAAGGGAACTGGTAAGAGGGCTCGAGTTACGTGACAAGCTCGGGAGCGCCAGTAAGGGTGCTGGTTGCGTGACAAGCCCAGGGGCGTTAGCCAGGACACCGGTTGAGTGACAAGGCCAGAGCGCCTGCGGGAGGCGCCAGTTGCGTGGCAAGCCCAAAAGTGCCAGTCAGGGTGCAGAGAGTAAACTGACCAGTCAACGTCCGGTACATCTGCGAGGCTTGGGGCATGCTAAAGGGGAGGTTGGAGGCATGCGTAGCCCATAAGGCTGGGGCGCACCGGGTCACCCCTCATAGGATAGGGGCCAGGACAAACAGAGCACCATGTCACAGGGAACAGTAAGGCAGCCTCCTTTAAAAGATATATAACACCAAGACGTGGCAGACGAGACTGAGGGTGCTAAACAGTTAACTTGGCACGGTAGGGGCCACTAGGGAGATCGCGGCTGCTCCTAGGGCCTGCTCCGTGACAAATAGTATTAAGAATACTATTAAGAATAGTATTTTAAGAAGTCAGCACACTTGAGTGGAGCACCCATTAAGCTAGCTAGTGAGAAAGGAAAGAGGTTTGTCTTAATCCCCATCTCTCCAAGAGCTAGAAACCTGACTTTTTTCTCAGAATTCATAACTATGAACCACCCTCTGGGAATAAAATAAGGTACCAAAACCAGGCCAGCCTGTTGTGGGGGAAAGGAGGCATTCCTTATCCCTCTTTAGCCCCAGTGGTTGGAGCATGCACCTAGCTGGCCTCAGATCCTTCCTCCACCTGATTTGGAGCCATGTTTCTCATCTCACAAGAGAGTGCCTGGTTAAGTGCATATCAGTTAAGTACATAAACTGCTTAAGTGCACAGAATCTTTCAGCCCGACTATCTTGTAACTTGACTGTTGTCCCCTTAGCTGCACACTAATTAAACTGACAGGGTCTACTTAGTAACTAATTACAGTCCTTGGGCCAGAAACAGTGAAAGGGAAGCAGCTGTCAAAGGGCTGCTTTAGACCCTTGGAAATGAGGACAGCTCATCAGTTTTGGGGTTGCTGGTAGAACCGCACAGACAGAGCTGTAGCCAATGCTCCTTAAGGACACAGCACTCTCAACACTGTGATATTAGTGCCACACATGACTAGCCTTCCTCATTATCAAAGCTGCTAATAGTAGCACCAGACCTATCAAGTTGGAAACGTCGGCAGCTAATCAGGTTTGAGGCTGCTAATAACACATTACTAACAGCCCTGGGTCCTTAAAGAGGGCTGCTTATCTTACATTTGGATGGGTGCATATCCTAAGTACATAGGCTTTTTTCAAGCCCCAAGGCTATGCACTTACACAGTACACAGTGCTTTTTTCACCAGTATAATTCCAAGTACACCACTGTGCATGTTTATCTGCCCAGGACCTCAGATACTTTACACAGCAGCAGGACTAGGACTGCCTGAGGCAATGGCTTAGTGCTTTATATGTGTGCAATATCTAACCTGGTGGTTCGCAAGCTTTTTAGACTCAAGGCACAAGGCACTCCTGAAAATACTTGTGACAGCCCTTAGGAAATGACAGGTCTTAGTTTTCAGTCTTTTTTGACTACAGAAAAATAAGGGGGGGGGGGGCGTGTTTCTGTTGCAAAACACTCAAAAGCCACAACTGTAGATTTCCATTTGAAAGCTCTTGAGTTTATCTTGTGAATCATACTTGCAAACTTAGCAGTACTAACATTGTGTGCTAACTTTGTAGCACCTCTGAAAGGATCTCCAGGTACCCTAAGGTGGCATGGCACCCAGGTGGAGAATCACCAGTCGAAACCCATTGGAACTAGTGGAGGTCACATGAAAACAAAACCTGGTTTAGGCAGAGATGATCCTCTGATACTGTGCACTGTGAACTCCCTGGTTGTCCCGCTGCACCTCAGCAGCAAAAGCAGGTGTATTCTTTCTGTGAAGCTCTTTGGATCCAATGTGCAATAGCAGTCTCAGATACTGCTATGTAAGGACTGCAATGGGTTATTTTGCAGCAAGTAGGCTGAATCACAAGAGACAAGGAGAACTGCAGCAGAGGGTGGTGTGGGAGGGGTTGATTACTTAAAGAATGTGCACTTGTTGCACTCCAAAACATTCCTGCCCCGACCATACATCAGCATTCTCAACATATTCTGCTCACGGCTCTGTCTTTGGCCTTGTCTCTGCAGTACTTACAACATAGGCAGACAAGGTTCTTTGGGTAAAGGTAGTATCTTTTATTCAACCAACTAAATAGTTAGAAAAAATGTTTTTCACAAGCTTTTGGGCACAAACCCTTCTTCAGGCATTAGAGACTAAAAAGCTTGCAAAGAACAATTTTTCCAACTATTTAGTTGGTCTAATGAAAGATATTACGTTTACCCAAAAAAACCTTGCCTTTCCTTAGACCAACATGGGTACAACCAACACCCCTGTTACATACAACAACATATTGATCCAACAGCTGGGTGCTGTTCTTCCTCACCACTGGAATGCAGCAGCAGTCTGTCAGTGCCTGGAGACTCTTGCTTCCCTTTAATCCCACCCAAATGCTTGTGTATGGAGATGGAGAACTAAAGCTAAGAGCAATACACTGGGTGGCAGGAGAGAGAAATGTAGGTTTTTCTATGCATATATTTTTTGCGTATGAGCAGTTTGTGCTGAGGTGGGGGAAGAAAGTAAAAAGCAGTTAATCATGCCGTGTTCATCACAAGGAATAGGCCAGAAGGAACAGGAAAGAGAGGGCAAGTTCATTTGAAGTTACTAATGTGATACAGAGACATGCAGAGTCTTGCCAAGGCAAGGAAAGTACACAGAAGCTTTTATGGGAAAGGACCCACCCTTTCTATTTACAGAAGCCAGACAGTTTAAAAGGTAAGCTTCAAACACCCCAAAACCCTGCGTCTTCCCCAAAGGAGCTGTCTGCCCGCATCTGAGCTGTGCATGCCTTGCCCATCTGAAAGAAAAAGTGACCTTCATGGCAAAGATCCCTAATGAAATGACATCATGACTAGCTGAATCAATAATGTAATGTGATTTTTCCAGCCTAGCAAAAACTGCCTAAACTTCAGCTGACCTGGCAGATAAGAAGGTATTTTGTTAGGTTCAATCCACCTTGCAAAGTATTTTATCCTGATCTCAAATTGATTATAAAAGAGAAGCCTGCCTAGGACCTCTGCAGTGCTCCAGGGGAAGATGCTGTTGCTGTGTGGCACGAGAAAGCACATCTGAGTCTAAAAATAGCTGTTTTCTAAAAGATGTTCCCTATCTCAAGCAGAAGTGATTAGTATTGTAAGAGATTACATGGCCTGCATTCTACCAGGTGCCTATATGTCCATCTCAAAGAACAACGCAAAGAAAATCAGTATCATTATCCCACTTCGTAGATGGGGAGACTGAGGGACAAGAGAGGGAGGGGGAGGGAAAGGAAGTGATTTGTCCATATTCACCCATGCAGCTCGGGGTAGAACTAAGACAGGGGTGGGCAAAATGTGGCCTGGGGGCCAGATGCAGCCTGCCAGGCCATTCTATCCAGCCTGTGGGGCCCCTAAAAAATTTAGAAAATTAATATTTATCTGCCCTGGACTGCTTGTCATGCAGCCCTCAATGGCTTGCCAAAATTCAGTAAGTGGCCCTCTGCCCAAAATAATTGCCCACCCCTGAACTAAGAACAGAACCGAGGTTTCCTGAATTCACATCCCAGGCTCTGTGCTGTAGGCCAGCCTGCTTCCTATGATAGTAAAGGTCCCTCCTGACTTTAAAAGCTATCAATCTGTGAACATACCATCAAGAGTCAAGTAGCAATTAAGATGGTTTATTCTACTTACGTGTGAAGATATGTTTTACCAAGCTCATTGTTTTAATCTTAATTCTACTAAAACTGGTTTCTGTCCGTATCTGAGTGTGGATGATGATATATGTTTAAGGCTATACGTAGATCACATCCACTATTAGAAAATTGCTTTTAAACAGTTACTTAAGGCTTGATTTAATTGGCTGGAACATGCAAACTATATGGAACAGCATTTATTATTGTAGGGCCTCATCCTGTTCCCAGTGAAGTCAGTGGCAAATTGCTGTAATGGAAGCAGGAACTGAAATCCTATAATGGAGCCTTCTTTTTCCATGGATGTGGAGCTTACTATGCTTAAATACTGCTAAAGGGAAAAATGTCAGGTTCCAAGCTGGCTAAGATATTATTTTGATTCTCTCCCTCCTAGAATTTTCTCTGTGCACCAGTTTTAATAATAGCAATAAACAAAGACTTTCAATAGCTTCTCACTGGCTACCCCAATATCTAACATCTTACTTATTGGAAGGATTTGGACGTCTCTTTAGCCTTTCAATTTCATAGATGTTAAAAATTTCATGGAGTTTAAGGTGAAAAGATACTATAATGATGATCTCATTTAACTTCCTGCATAGTATAGGGCAGATAATTTCACCCAATAATCTTAGCATCCAGCTGTTATCTTGTGGCTGACCTAGATCTTCTGATGTAAAGAGTCCAAGTGATGATGAATTCACCACTCAGATAGGTGACTGGGATTGTATTATACCACACATAGGAAAGAATAGCCTGTAGCTAAGACGTAATGTAAAGAACTTCACTAAAAAGTAATGATGAAACGAGACTTGGGGGAATATTCAAACAACAGGGATATGAGTTCCTAGTACAGCGTCATTACTATAATGGACAATTCCATTAGAACTGAACCTTTTGCAGAGGAAAAGTGCAAGCCATCCCCACTTCATTCTGCCTAGTCTGGACCATTTGTGAAATACAATGCTGGTTTTCTCTTTTTCAAATATATATGGAACAGGCAGACAGGGCGCTCCAACTGAAAGCTGTGTGTGAGAGATTTGCTTTTCTTTTTGCTCAGACCGTATAGGACCAGTTCTCGAGTGTGGTACTCTGGGCACTGGAACTTGTGAGAGGTGGGGAGCCTGAATCATTATCCACCCACATTTAGAAAGGGATAAATTTAGCTTAGCTATTAATAGAAATGTTTGGCTGGAGGAGTAAGACAGTGGAATTGTTTTCCTGAAGCTGCACCCAATTGTAGACATGGCAGGGGCACTGGCAGTGGACTGTATATATATACAAAGGAACTAAGATGAATCACTGCCTGAACCCAAAAAACATTTGAGCTATAGAAACCAGAAAGCCTACATGGAGGTCAGATTGTGTCCAAAACAATAAGGCCAGGAAATGACCCCACACTGCTTCAAAATGTCAGTTTGCTTTTCTAGCATCTTCCCACCCAACATTACTAAATGTCTTTTGGGTGACATCATGTCTTAGATGGGAGAAGCACAGAGATTTTAACAGTGAGCTGCATATGTGGTTAAATCAAGTAGGCAGAGGCAAAAATTGGGAATACAATGTAAATGTAAAACCAGTATCTGCCAGACAAGGCAAAGATAGACTAGGTTACCATGCAGGACAGTACCCAGTTGGAATACAGGTCCAGCATATTTAGCATTTAGCAAGTGGCCAAAATCTATATCATAGAAAGGTAACCACACCTTCAATCATTTGGTTCTACTCAAAGATCAAATCCCATAAGCGCCCTTCTTGCGGAGAATTTCTATTGACTTCAGTGAATTCTTTCTTGTTGTCAGATCTTGGCATGGATCTTTTATGCAGCTGGAGTACAGAACAAAGCCTGAATTGTAAGGCAGAATAAAAATCCTTCCTGACTCCACAGTTTATATCCTGAACATAGGAGAGGATGAAATAAAGAATGATGGTGGCACAGCAGGCACACAGGAGAATATAGGAGCAAGAGGGTTAATCACCTGTGGCAGCGTAGTTGGAAGCAGCAGTGAAAAGATTAATGGATGGTGACTGCATGCTGTCTGTAAGACTGAAAATCAGTCACAAAGGCTTGCTGCCCAAGGGTGGCACAGTGGGTTTGGCAGTGAAAGATGTTATAATAATTAATATAGAAGTAGCATTGCTCTGGCTTCCAGGCTGAGTCAGAGTCATCTGTTCTTCTCTCAGTCAAGGAGATTGCAACTTCTTACAAACTCCTTCCAAATTTAGTTTTGATTCAGAGCTTTTTAAGTATTGTGCCCCATGCTACCACTTCAGGTAGTCACGTTCTTCCTTTAACATGTATTGTAGGGCTCATCCTGTGAGAGATGGAGCATTTCATAAGAGGAAATGAGTGTCTTCACTACCCACAAACAGAAATGTGTAGGTAGCATCAGGCAAGTTGTGCTCAGTATTTCAAAAGATAGGCTCTGTAAGGAAGGGTGGTAAAAGGAAAACTCAGGGATTTGTATTCTGGAGTTGACTTTTCCCAGCTGTTGCTGTTCCAGTTTGAGACAGGTATGCTGTTCACCACACCACACTGTGTTTTAAAGGGACTGGGTACAGGCCCTGATTGCATTCACCATGGACAAACAAAGAACAGCCCCAACCAATAATATGTATGTATCTGGTGCTTTTGCAGAGCTAATTGCTCAGTGGAAATTATGAGAGAAACTGGCTGTAGACAAATATGACAAATGTTTGCTCTTGAGGACGAGTATTTTTAAACAGTGGTGGCCCATTTACCCCTGGGCCAGGTCACCAACCAGATGTAAAAGTCTTGCATTTAACCATAACTCCAGGTAGTAGGTCTACTTGACACCAGCAGCTAAACTCTCATAACAAATCTAATAATAGACCTGTGTCAGACACGTCTGCCCTCAGAAGGGTTCAGGTAAGTGGTGGTCCTTAAACAATCTCTGGCTTTAGCCAGGGCCAAGAGAGGTGCAGGATGTTGAGATAAATATTTTCAAATCAGCAGGTCCCAAAAGCATGGACTTGAGAGTCTTAAAAGTGTTGACTGAGGAGATGTCCAACAAACTGCTGTTAGTTTGTTACAGATGGTTGAATACTGGGGAAATTCCAGAAGACTGGAAGAATGCTTGGATGTTGTAGAGTAGGAGTTGGAGTTGAGTTTATCCCTGCATGCATACATACACCTAGAGAGACACAGAAAAGAGTCCTTAAAATGATTTGATGAACAATGAAAATGTTTTGCAGTGAGAGACAGAAAAGCTAAAACTGTTAACTTCTCAAAAAGAAAACTGATGTGATTTGATCACAGTGCATAGACACTTTCTTGTGGGGAAGATAACGAATACGAACAGTCTCTTTATGAACCATAATCAAGGCACATCTTGAATCATTGTATAAAAAAAACATGTTGAGTTCTTTCAGTCTGTCTCATTGCAAAACATTTTTTCAGCCCCTGAATCATTTTTGTAGCTTTCCCCTACATCCAGCCCAGTTTCTCAACATCTTTTTTTAGAATCCAGAAGTGTCTGCAGCATTGGGTGGTTAACAGATTCTTAATTCTTCCAAACTTTTAATAACAGGCTTTATTTTAAAAATTCCCTTCTAACCACACCCTAGGGGTGCTCCCTTATCATCTGGCATCATGAATCTGGGCAAAGTTGTCATTTTCATAATTACTATTGTTCCTATTTATCTGTATCACTATTGTGCCAAGGACTAGAACCCCATTGTGTTAAGTGCTTTGTAAACATAGAACAAAAAGATGGTTCCTATCCCCCAAAAGCATGAATTTTCTTATTATTTTTATATTGCTTATTTTATATATATATATTTTTTTTTCCCTCCTCTTTGTCACCTGCACCAAAGTGCCTTTCCTCTATCCAGCATTTTTTACTCTGCAGAGCTCAGAAAATGGACCTTTGCTTTGCAGAATTTGCCCTTCCCTGTGTTAGGTTTATCTTGCCTAGAGCTGGAGATGGAGATAAACATTCTCTCAAGGTGTGCGTGTGTGTAGGCAGGTCCCTCCCGATGTATGATGCAATATGTTGGTCAGTTATGGAGCACATACTCTGTAATCACTGGTGTGAAGGCTGTGTGAAAACGTCAGTGAGCCCTGTCTGCTAACTCACTCCTACCTCAGTTGCTCCATTTTTTTCACTATCCCCCCAAGAGTTATTCTCTCAACCACACTTAAGATTCCTCAGTAATTTTGAGCCTGCAAACACATCTGTAGGTTTATACCTACAGGAGAAATGTAGATGCTGCTGGGATGAACAGCAGCAGCCAATTATCATCCAGCATCCTGATGTTTTGTGATGTCACTTGGGCTGAAAGACAGCAAAGTAAAACCAGGAATAAGGAAGAAATGCTAAAAATATATCAAACGAAAATCTTTAAAAAAAATAACCCAAGATTGAATGAATGGACCTAGCACCGTGCCCTGGGGCCCATTAGAGCTGCGCTCAGGAAAAGCGTTGAAGGAACCACATTTGGGAGGGCAGGTGTTCAGCTATGAATGTCCTGCCACCACCTCCAGAATTCAGCCCTGGGTAGGGTTACCATACTTCCAGTTCCAAAAAAGAGGACACCGGCCAGGAAGGACACCTCACTCCCAACCCACAGCCCCCTGACCCTGCCAGTGCCCCTCACTCCCAACTTGCAGCCCCCTGTCCCTGCTGCTGCCCCTCACTCCTGACCCGCAGACCCCTGGCCCTGCTGGTACCCCTCGCTTCTGACCTGCAACCCCCTTATTCCCTCCAGCCCTGCTGGAGGGGGTCTCCAGCTGCCCCCATTCGAACTGGGTCAGAACGCGTCAGCTACAGTGGCTTTGGCTCGTGTGGGCAGCAGTGGAGCAAATCTGCCTCTAGCACGGGCTGAATGTGGGATGAGGCGATACCTGTAACACCCCCTATCCCAGGCTGGGGCTCCTGCACTGCGCCAGGTGGGCTATCTATGCGTCCTAGCCCCTGGGCAGTGTTTTCCAGGTGCCCTGCTCCTGCGAGCACAGGTACCAGCCATGGTGCCACAAGCCCATCTGTGCCGCTCTCCACTGCCCCCAAAGGGCCCCCCCAACCCTTCCCCTGTTGGAGGGTCAGGCATCTCCATCCTGCCCCTGCGCCCTGCTGCACCCCTCACACCTAGACACCCCCCACCACCAGCAGGCACCCACCCCCTACACACCCATTCCCTCTACCTACCCAACTCCTCACAGTCATGAAGCCCTGGGCCTCCAACCCCTGCCCTCACAGACTTGCCTACATCCAGCTGCTGAGGCTGCTCCCACCCCCTGCCTGGCTGCATCCCAGCCACAGATGCACCTGGTGACCCTGCCTCCAGTCACCCTTCCCCCACCTCACCAGTGGAGCAGATCAAAATCTGTGCGATGCAGAGCTGCATTGCACAGATACAGCAGGTAAGAAGCAGTATCTGACATAATCAGATGCCAAGTCATCCAGTGATGCAATGCTTACTGGGCAGAGGGAGATAAGGGGCTGTGTCAGACACAGGAAGGAGGCAGCTTATCCACTAACTGGTGCATCTCACCCTGGCTGGCCAGCCAAGGGGAAGCTCCTGATTCTCTACCCTTAGCTTTTGGGGCCCCCTGCTGGATAGCCTCATCAGCTGCAGCCTCGACAGGAGTGGGTGCTTGGAAAGTTGCTGTCCTGAGACTGCAAGCGCACAGATTAGTGGTTCTCATCCTTCTCGGACTGGGGTGCCCAACCTCTGGTCTGCAGGCCAAATGCAGCCTGCAGAGCCATTGCACTTGGCCTGTGGAGCTCCCCACAGGTCAGAAAAGTTGGTGTTGGGGGAGTGGTGGCCATCCTCTCCCCCTGCCATATTACCAAACCCCAAGCCCATGTGCCCAGTCACAGCCAGGCCAGGTCACCTTGCCCCTGGGGGGAATAAGGCCATGCTCCTTCCCACATCAGCCCTGTGAAGCCCCTTCCCCCCTGCCTGGCTGGGATCAGGCCATGCTGTTGCCCGACCTCCTCCATATGGCCAGGGGTGGCCACTATATTGACCCTGGACTCTGGATAGGAAGCGTTATCTGGCCTGTGGTCAGACCAGGGGCTGCTGATCGGGCCCACCAGGGAAAAAGGTTGAGCACTGCTGAAGGCGCCCCTCATTAGGCTCAAGACAACCAGAAAGTGGCAGCTCTTGGCATTTACTCCTTTCTTTGGGATCGGAAAAGAGGGAGCAGACACATTCTTGTAGGAAAGGGGCATCAGGAGCTATTGAGCTTGGGAGGGAGGGGCACGGCCTCAGAATCAGCACTTCCTAAACCTCAAATGCTGGAGGCTGCAAGTGAGAGAGGAACAGGGGAGAAAACCCTCATCAGGCCCAGGTCCTGCTCCCTTCCAGTGTCTGCTGTCTGCCCCCGTGTGACAGAAGGCCCTGGGCCAGCCGGCCCTGGGGCCTGACCCAGTCCCTGATGTTTGTCATCATGAGGACAAAGCAACAGAGCGATTCTGCTGCTGCAGAGACTGGGATTCGCTGCCTGAGAGCGCTGCTCATGCCCGAGATTCCCATGGGAATCATGTCTAAGCACCTGCAGCCCCTAACTGTGCTAACAGTGGGCCCGGCCCCCAACACCCTTAAAAGGATCTCTGGGCATCCCTGGGCGCTGCGGCTCCTGGATGAGAATTGCTATCACAGAGTGAGCGGCCAGCTTCATGGAGTGGGGGTGATGCCAACTCGGGAGCACTGGGATGTGCCCATGCATGTGCTTATAGATGTCCCCTCAGTCAAGAATGTAACAAATGAAGAGACTGGACAAACAAGAGGATGATTTGGGTGGAGCAAGAGGGAGGGCACTGAGGGGTCTTTTATGAAACTGTGACATTCTCAAGGGAATGGTGATGGGTGCGCGGGCAAACTTTGTAATGGGACAAAAATAATTTTCAAAGCAGGGTGCCAATTCTGTTTGAATCTATTCCAGGAGGTTTAATCACATGATGTAATGACATTAACGACAGATCTACTGACTGTACTCAGGAAGGCAAATGCACATGACTATTACATTTTAAAAACCCATTGGACTACTGTAAAAATTGGATGCAACATTTCATACTGATTTTAATGAATGCCCTATGATGCATCTCCTGGGTGACTCCTAGCAGTCTCCTGGAGATTATATCTTATTCCTGGAGACTCTAGGGGAATCCTGGGGGTTGACAACCCTAGTTAAAAGTGTGTTTCTGGTCTCTCAAGTGAACCACAGCAGTCACATGAGCTTGTCAGAGGCAGTTATCCATGTTTAGTCATATACAGTTCTATGTATGTTCAGTTATATATATGTTTAGTTATAAAGTTATCTATATGTATAGTTTTATATAGTTATATATATGTTTAGCTGTTTATTATCTATTAGAAATAAACATTTTGGCAAAAACCAAGTCCCCTCTGCCACTGACCGCCCACTGCGCAGGCGCACCGGGGACGGGACCGAGCACTCACAGGCGGGTTCTGCGGCCAATCAGCGTCCGGGGGGGGAGGGAAGCCGCCGTGTCCAGAACAGCCTCGGGTCGGCAACTTCCGCCTCCATAATCCTGGCGATACGCGGCCCCGCCCCGGGCGTGACGTATTGATCTGCTCACAGGCGGGGAGCGGCCGAACCTGGCTCTGCCCCGCCCCTTCCCCTCTCTTTGCTCTTGTGGTCTGCGCGCGGAGCCTTGTGGGACAGTGGCGGAGTTATGGTGGTGGCCTAGGCACCACGCAGCGCAGCCGGGAGTGGCGCGGCGCCCGGGTCCTGCGGGGCTGATACGGTGCGTTGGGGGCGGGGGAAACGAGACCTGTTCGAGGCAGGGGAGGGAGGGGTTGCTGGGTCCCTGCAGCGCCTCCCGCCGGCAGAAGGGGGGAAGGAGCCGAGGGCAGGTCCGCGCAGTGCCGGGCCCCGGCGGAGCTGAAGGCACCGGGTGCTGGGGCGAAGGGGCATCCGCAGCTGCCCGCACGGCCTCCGGGTCACGTCCTGCAACGTTGGAGGCTGCGAGCAAGAGATGAGCCATTGAAACACCTCTGGGCACTCTCCCATCTGCCCCCCCCCTCCCCCCGTGACACCGGTTGCTGGGCAGCCTGGACCGAGGGCCTGGTCCAGCAAGTGGCAAATTTGGATATGTTCTTACCTGACTCCCAGCTGGTGTCACACTTCAGCCTGACCCGCTTGAAAATCTACCTCCCTTTCAATATAATGAAATGCTTGCTGGGTGGGTTGTGACAGGTCGTGTCGCAGCCCAGGTGCTTGAACACTTGCTAATGCGAGGCGTTCTTGTCACTGTAATTCCAAGGTAACGCACCCGCGGTTACATGTCTCTCGCCGCACTTAGTAGTAACGGCCGTATTTTACATTGGATTCCCAAGTAGCTGAGATGACAACAGCTGCCAGGCCAACGTTTGAACCTGCGAGGGGCGGGCGAGGAAAAGGTGAAGGAGACTTAAGTCAGCTCTCCAAGCAGTACTCCAGCAGAGATCTTCCTTCTCACACTAAAATCAAATACAGGTAAGCACCGGTTTGGTTTCTCCTGAAATATTTTGCACAGCAATTCTTCGTTAACAAACCTAGTCTGAGACCTGAGTAATTATTGAAAAACAAGTACTATAATTATTAGCCCTCTGCATGAAAAGGGGCTTACTGCTGAACAAGAAAAATAAGAACTTCTGCAACTGTCAGCCTAAAGGGCAGATGCAGAAGATAAAATGGATTGGAAATGATTACAGCATTTTATTATTAAATGTACTATTAACTTGTGACGTGTGGGTACCATGATGGAAGCAAGTATTCAGAAGTGGTCTGGGTACACAGCGGGTGAGCTGGATGAGAAAGATATCCTGCACCCAGAGGTTGTTTTGGGAAAGACTATAGGGACATTAGACAGGAAGACATAACTGTACATATCAAAACTGGTAACATTTGCAGAACAAATAAGGTGATGAGATGCTAAAAGTGGTTTTTGAGGTTGCATGGGGTCTTAAAAGAAAAAAAGAAACAGATTGTTTTGAATGAACATACTGATTAAAAAATAACCCGTGAAGAGACTGGCAGGTGGAGGAAGATAATAGACTCGCATTGGACAAGGTAGATCATTTTGCAGTTTTACTCGTTCACTTCCAGTATCTTGAGTAATGTTTTCCTTTACTTTTGTTACCAACCACATTCTGAAAGTGTTTGTTCTTTAGGTCAGAGGTGTCAAATATATGTCCCATGCAGCCCTATCATTCAGTCTGCGGTGCTGCCTGTAGGTCTCAGATCATCCCCATGTGCTGCATGTGGGATGTGGGGCTGGTTCAGATCAGACCAATAGCCTAGCTCCCCACATGACATGGGGCTGGCATGCTTACTGCATGCAGTACGTGGGGCTGGTCCAGGAAGCCATGGAGGGGGCAGTCTGTATGCCTGATTTCAGCCCATAGACTGGCCCAATGCCTCTCATTTGATCTGCTGGGCTGGAGGAGTTTGATGCTTTTGCTTTATGATGGCTTTTTAAGTAGAAGAAATGTTGTTTTGATTTTTCAGTTTCAGAGTGCAGGCAAAAATGCATATGAGCATATAGTGCATAACTTATTGTTCTTTTGGGTGGCTTCTTTGGTATCTTCTGCCATTCTTCCATTGATCTAATAGGTTGGCTTTGTTAAATACGTAGCCAGAACTTCATCACACAAACTTTACAAGTGGTCACTCTAGTCCCTGACCTCTTTTTGAATGACATGGTATTGGATTCTTGGGTTGGTACCAGATGTAACATCAGTTATGGGCACTCCAGTTCCTTGTTCTTATTTATACAATAGGAAAATTGAACAACATGTTAATACTTATGGTATATTTTATAACTGCTGAAGTCCAGGATTCCTTTAGGTATTGTAAGCACTTATTTCTAGAAGTGAGTTTATAAAGGGGTGGAGTTCATTCCTGTTCATTTCACACGTTTTACTATTGGCACCTAAAATTGAACAGTCCTTGGAAAACTTATATTAATGTGGGTTAACATAAATCAACTTTGCTGACAAAGACTTCTTAAAAATATGCATGGGTGGAAATATTGTATATAAAAATGTATTAATGTGCTTTTTCCTACTTAGAAAATTAGGGTTGGAAGGGACCTTAGGAGGTCAAGACTGTTCTCAGTGGTGGCAGATAACAGAACAAGCAACAACGGGCTCATGTTGCAGCAAGACAAGTTTAGGTTAGATATTAGGAAAAACTCTCTCACTAGGAGGGTGGTAAAGCATTGGAACAGGCTACCCAGAGAAGTTGTGGAATCTACAGCCTTAGAGATTTTCAAGGCACTGGTAGACAAAGCCTTGTTTGGGATGATCTAGTCTGGGACAGTCCTGTTTTGATCAGGGAGTTGGACTAGACCTCCTAAGGTCCCTTCCAGCCCTAATTTTCTACGTAGGAAAAAGCACATCAATAAATTTTTATATACAATATTTCCACTCATGCATATTTAAGAAGTCTCTGGTACCATCACAAAAATTAGGGTTGCAAGGGGCCTTAAGAGGTCACCTAGTTCAACTCCCTGATCAAAGCAGGACTGTCCCCAACTAGATCATCCCAACCAAAGTTTTGTCTACCGGTGTCTTGAAAACCTCTAAGGATTTAGATTCCACAGCTTCTCTGGGTAGCCTGTTCCAGTGCTTTACTACCCTCCTAGTGAGAGAGTTTTTCCTAATATCTAATCTAATCTAAACTTCTCTTGCTGCAACATGAGCCCATCCTCTTTGGAACCCCACTTCAGGTAGTTGAACACTGTTATTAAATCCCCTCTTGGTCTTTTCTTCTGCAAACTAAATAACCCCAGTTCCCTCAGCTTCTCATAAGTAGGGACCTACCTAAATTATGGTGCAAGTGTGCTAATTTTGTTCCATCATGTTTCTTCCCCACTCCACTCCTTCCCCCCCGCCCCCAGGCTGATTGGAGCGGTACTGGTGGCCCTACTGCTTGCTGCGGATCAGCCAAGAGATAAAAAAAAAAAAAAAAATACTTCTAAAATATGCCATGGTTTTTGTCTGCTGGCTGATCAGTGACAAGCAGCAGAGCAAGGGGGCCCCATAGCCAGTCAGCAGTGGGAGGCAAAAAAAACCGTGGCATATCTAAAACCGTGTTCTTTGCGTCCTAACCAAGCAGCAGCAAGCAGCAGGACTGCTGGGTCTCCTCCACCAATCAGCAGGGGGGTGGGCGAGAATGGCAAAAAGAGCAAGATTAAAGGAGCTGCTGTGCAGTGCATTTCTGCCACGATTTAGGTAGGTTTCTACTCCTAAGTCATGTTCCCCAGCCCTCTAATCACTTTTATTGCGCTCCACTGGACTCTCCATTTTTTTCCACATCCTTTTGGGAGTGGTGGGAACAAAACTGGATAGAGTACTCTGGATGCAACCTCAATGGTGCTGAATGAAGGGAATTTAATCACTTCCCTCCATCTGTTGGCAATGCTCTTACTAATGCAGCCCAGTGTGCTTCTTTGCAACAAGGGTACACTTGTTTGGAGGCTAGGAAAAAAACATTTGTCATGTGATCATCTCTCTAGGATTAACTGAAAATACACTGCCCTCTCGATCTTATCTGAAGAGGCCTGGGAAAACATATGCATCCAGCAATAACTCAAGCTGTTATAATTTATAAAAGGAGGGGAAGAAAGAATGCTGTCCAGACCACCAGATCCTGGTGTCATCTGGTACCGTATGTTTGGATACTATAGTATTAGGTGTGTTAGGAGTAGGGAAGAGAGAGAGGGTCATTCCCTAATTTGCAGGTATCCTATCTGGTCTTTTGATTCTACTTGGAAGCCGCTGGAAAGATGAAGTTTAAATAATGTATTGCTGGAGTATGAATTCCCCTCTAATGACATATCATGCTCTGCATTGCCCAAAAGAATATTTTGATTCCTAGTAACCACTTCTCACATGCAAATTTCCACATGGCCTGCATGTGGAAATTGTTACCAACTGACAGCCATCTCTTCTCATTCCTTTTTCCATGTCTGGTTCTAGACAGGCCACTCAGGATGCTCCTGAGGAGGTGCGTAACCGTGACTTCAGAAGGGAACTGGAGGAGAGAGAACGTGTTGCTGCAAGAGAAAAGAACAGAGACAGACCAACAAGAGGTAACAGAATTACATACTGTAACAAATCCAGGTTGGGCATCAGGAGGACAAAATCTAGGAACTCGAGCTTCAGAAATGCAGGCCCAGACTCTCTGAGCTGAAAGAGAGCTTCTCCTAAGTATTGCTGCTACCAGAAGACCTGTCTTTAGGCCAAGCACTAGAAAATATACTTGGTGTCAGATTGGTACAATACTAAAGGATCTTTTACTCCTTGAAAGAAATTCATATTTTCATGTTCCTTATGGTGTTAGTGAGACATATTAATAATACTTGAGTGCTAGTGTACCGTGGAATGGGAATGAACATATGCAATTTAGTATTTTATTCTGCATGGTGATGTATGTAAAAATGTACTACTGGTAGTTTAGAGCAATAATCGTCTCTAGGTATTAATACAACATCCATTAGAGAGGTTGGAAGATAAGGACATTCATACTCTAAATTGCAAAACATGTATTGCCTGCAGTACTCCAAATCCTCAGTGCTTATCAGCAATCTGCATGCAACACTGGGGGGTGCTTTCTCTTTGGATCTCGGAAGTTGAGCAGTTTAGCTATAGTTTCCCCTGTTAACCTCTTTCCCCTTTTGACATATTACCTAGAACAGTGGTTCCTTAACTGACTGATTGTGTACCATCAGTTTAAAATGATACAGCCTTAAGTACCACCAGTAAATTTTTCATATACATGGGTAACAGACTATGAATTAAAACAGGGGCAGGGGCTGGGGTAGATGGGGCTCCAGGGTAGGTTGTGGGATGGTCGGAACCCTGGGAGGCTCATCTAGTGGTGCAGGGGGGCTCCTGCCACTGCACACACCCTGGGGGAAGCGTTGGGGGCATGTGCCTCCCGGATTTGGCCATCAGATGGAGGCTCTGCCCCACTGCTGTTGCCACGGGAGCCACACATGATGCCATGCACCTCCTGTGTGCCAGCTGCACTGTATCCCCTGCCTGGCAGCGGGAAGCACATGGCATCGCAAACAACTCCTGAGGCAACAGCAGTACGGCACAGAACCCAGCATGCAGTGGGCAGCCTGCCTCCACCCCATGCACAAATCTGGGGGGCACATCCCCCCCCCCATGCCTCCCCCTGGGGTGCACGCAGTGCTGGGAGCCCGCCTCGTGCCTCTGAACGAGCTGCCCAGGGCTCTCGCTGTCCCATGACCCATCCCAGGGCCCCATTCACCCCAGCCCCTACCTCTACCCCTCCCTCCCTCACTGTGGGGGGCCTTGATTTGTGCTCCCCCTTTTGCCCCCCACACTCGCCTGCTGGGTGTTGCTCCACACTTGGCCACCTGCAGCAGGCTACAGCTGGGTGTCTGCGCTGTGTGCGCCACTCCTCACCAGCCTTCCATTGCCTGTGCACATACCACTCGCAGGTTGTCTGCATACCACAGTTTGGGAACCGCTGACTTTGGAATTTAAACATTCAGTGTTTCTTTGATTTTTGGGTGCACCAGGAGCCCTTCTCTGGTTATCTTTGTGGAAGGGTTCAGCTCAGCAATAGGAGTGCTGAAAAATTTGTGCAGGCTTTTAATCTAAGGAGTGACAAATGACTTCCAAAAAAGGTCTTTTTATGTAGTTCCTATGTTTGGGTGCGGTAAGGACAGGTTTATCAGACATTTGCAACATCTGTTCCTTTTGTTTCAAAACCCTTTTTTTTATTTCTTTCCCCACAGAGCATACAACATCATCTTCAGTGTCTAAGAAGCCCCGATTAGATCAAATTCCTGCAGCAAATCTGGATGCAGATGATCCACTTACAGACGTATGTATTCTCTGTTCTCCTCCACGGGGTATTTGCTAAAGGTACATTTTGTGTTTGCATACGTGTTGAGGGTGTTGAAACAGGTAACCACCAGATAATGGTTCAAGCACATCTTTCTGTAACACCTCTCAGTAGAGGAGTTTGGAAGTATAGAGTAGCTGAGAAGGTTGTGCTTTCAAACCCAAATACCAGTACAAAACTTGTGTAGTTCCTCTTCACATGTGCCTGATAGCCCAGATCAGTGAGATGTGTGGAGTATGCATACACCAGCAAAGTGGGGACTTCTACAGTAATAAGTACAGAAGAGACTTGGATTACATTTAAATACACCTAATAGCTGGAGTTCATGACAAATGAAGCCCTAGGACCCTCCCTTTATTCTGTCCAAGCACTGAATCTTGGCTTTGGCTTCTCTCCTATATCATGCTAGGCTCTAGCTGGGAGGTCTAGTAATTTGCTTGGTAAATAGTGGTAGTGGTTTGTTGTTTTGTGTGTGTGTTTGTGGGTTTTTTTAATCCCCCTTTTAAACCTTGTTTGCATCTGGATGCCCCAGTATTGGAAGTGATGCACACGAAACTAACCATGAACTGCTAAAATTATACCCTTTCAGAATATGCGATGTTGCTATTCAGTTACAGCTGCACTTGGCTTTAGTTTAATGTTCTAGGTTTCTCTGATGAGTTGTACAGGGAAAGGTGGAGGAGATGCATACCACTGATTCCAAATGGCAGTAGTGGAAAACTACAATCATGCAATACAGAAGCCTGGAAATAAATCCATTTGTGGATGAGGGTTGTTGACAAGCATTGATCCCATTCCTTTTTCTCTTCATTCATCTTCTCTTCTCTTGCCAGCTCCCACTGCTGTCACGTTGTCCCCAGAGTGAGAACCCTAATAATGTAAAACTTTTTCCCTTGAGCTTTGAAGTGAGGACTTGATGCTACCCTGTTAGAGTGACCCTGTTACGTGTTGTTTCCATCACAATGCTGCTAAAGAATGAGTAGAAGAAGAAAAAACCTGTTCACTTTTGTCAGTATTGCTAGATTTTTGTAAATCGTGAGTATTAATCCTGACAATGCAGTTTTGTTTTAAAGATCAAATGGCATTACTTTCCTCATTTGCCAACTTGTTGCATGCCTGGCAGTTGCACAAAGTAGCCAGAGTTCTAGATTTGAGGGATCAGAGTAAGTAAAGTGTATTCTAATGTGATGATTGTGTTCTATACTCTTACTGTCCTTCTGCAACATTTATTATTTATTAAAGGATTTTTTCTTTTGCAGCTTATTCTGTTCTGCGGATGTGTGACACATTTACTAGCATAATGATAATTTTGTTTTGGCAGTAGTTCCTAGTGAAAGCTTCCTTGTGAAAGATGATATACATGCCTGTAACCAAAGGCGGTTTCTGCTAAACAGGGCTTTCAATCTGAAGGCACAACCAGAGACAATAGGTGGTTTAAAATAGACAAATGGGGAAGGAGTGAGGACTGTGTGCAAGTGCAATAGTTATTTTGCAGCTAGTTGTGTCAGTATAGCATCTGCCTTTCGTAAAAACAGTTGCAGTTACTTGGTTGAAAACAAATGCCTCCATTTGTGTCGTGTGTGTGTATGTGTGTAAAAGCTTAGTTATCTGGCACCTTACAGGCTGGCATGCTCTGTTAACCGGCATGTTGGCTTGTAAGAGAAAAGTGAAACCGGAAGTGCCCACCATGGCACTTCCAGTTTTGCGGAGCCGCCACAACCAGGGGAAAGCAGCCTGCACTGCCAGGCCCTCATGGCCTGGGGCATAGCAGCCTGCGTGGGTCCCCCCGTCCCTGTACCTTTTGGAGCCCACAGGAGGGGCGACAACACCCCAGACGTGGTGGAATAAGTGGCGGCCCAAACAGGCAAAGATGCCTGTTTGGGCCACTCAGTTATCCGGCATATTTTGTTATCCGTTCCCCCTGGGTGCCAGATTTTAAAAAAAAAAAAAAAAAAAAAAGCTTTTACTCAGAGTGTGTGTGTGTGTGTGTGTGTGTGTGTGTGTGTATGTACACGCACATTCTGTATAAAAAAAAAAAAATTGTATTGTGCTTGCTGGCATTGCAAATTCCTAAATGCTTCAGGACTCTACTAGCAAGATCCAGTCTGGTTGGTGTGGGTTATCATCTCATCCCCCTTCCCCCCACAAGACTGGTTGTTTTTAGTGTTTGGACAAGTGCTTAGGCTCTCTGTATCTTTTTGCCCATGAATAATTCACATCTTGCAAAAAAGAAGCTATCTTTGATTATATTGAGCAACTAGACCACTATTTTTTTTTCTTTCTGTTAGGAAGATGATGAAGATGACGAATTAGATGAGAGTGATGATGATGACACTGCAGCTCTTCTGGCTGAACTAGAAAAAATAAAAAAAGAGCGAGCTGAGGAGCAGGCCCGAAAGGTAAGTTCTCCCAAATTAAGTTGCTGCTTTGCTTGAAAATTAACTTTAAAAAAAATCCTGTGGTACCAAGTACTAGAAATGACACCATAAGATGGGATGATGGTTAGAACTGGTGGAAGTGAGTAAGTAGCAAGTTTTTAGTGCTGCTGTAGTCCTTTTGAAAGAGCACTTCCCAGATATATCATAGACTTCCTTTTGCAACTAGCCATTACAAAAAACATTTTTGGTGGTAATAAGTGTTTATTGGTGTAACCAGGTGCCGGTTGGTTGAACCTACATAGGCTAAAACCTGCATTCATGGGCAGTTACCAGATGTAGGATGGGCAGCTGCATGAACTTTCCCTAAACTCTCTGCCAGCGTGCTTAGTTGCAGCCTATGGCAATTTTGGCTTTTCACTTGCCAAGTACTACTTAACTGGAAAAACACTGTTTTTAGCATTGATTTGGGCTTCTGGTAATTTAATTTAGAATTGTAGATTCAGCTTTCCCCTGGTAGAAGGTAATGCACTAATTTGATGTGTATACCCTTATGCCTGAGTTTTATTTAACTAGCTGCTTTTTGTGACAGATCACAATTTTGCCATCAGAGGGAGCTCAAGTCATAAATACACATCCTCAAGCCATACTGATGTGATTGCACATGAGTTGTAATCAAAGACGGAACCAAATTAAATGCTTATAGTATGGGAATTAATCTTTTCACATTTTGATCCAGGACTTTGTCGCGAGTTCATTTGCACTACTGTGGGGAAGAGAGGATCCTCGGTGGTTCCCCTAGCAGGGAATGGCTTCTATGCTAACCCCACTTACAGCTACTGGTGTAGGTGCTGGGAAGGTGTGTCTGGAGTGCATTGGGTTTTGATTATCCCTGCTTAGCAAATATACTTTTTGGGGCAGAGGGATTTACTCTAGAACAGCTGGGTCCAAACTAGAATCTGCCAGAATTGCGGACCTCAGAGTCTGTTCTAGCTTTCCCTCCTGCTGAATGCAGTCAAGAACCTAGCCCGCAGCACTGATGGCACTGGACATATTTTTGGAATTGCATGGTGTATTGTAAACAAGGAAACAAAAAATGAGGAACTATCATCTCTCTTCTTGGGGAAAATCTCTTTCCAAACCATGCAGTTTGTCCAATAAAATATATACATTATAAGTAGGATGTTCTTAAAGGCAGTATAGGTTAAGATATATCAAGCTGGTTATGTTTAATCCCTTTCAGGGAACCTGAATTTATACATTATATAAATAGTATCTTTTGTTGGCCCAACTGTATAATTGGGGGAAAGATTAAATCAGCTTTTGAGCGCAAAGTGCCCTTCCTCGGGTTGTGCTCGAAAGCTTGTCTTATCATTTGTCCCAGCTCTACAGTTGGTCTAGTAAAAGATATCACTGAAAAATCCTTGCCTCATATTTCTTGGACCGTCACAGCTACAACAACATTCCAAACTTACTCAAATGTAGATGCTAACCTTTTAAAAATATGCTTTTAAATCTTTATCTTGTCAATCCCTAAAAGACCTTCAAAACCAGCTACCTGCATGAAATTTTGTTTGGGAGAAGTAAAGGGCTGAGTAAACCTTCCTTTGTTTGTTTGTTTGTTTTTGGGGGGGTGTTGTTTACTTCTGTTGAAGTTTTGGTTTCTGAAACTACTGATACTTCAAATACCAGCTATTGAGCTTATTGCACTAGCTGTTTTTAACTTGAGTCATTTTCAGGTATACTTTACCAATATGGATAAGAATTACAGCACCCACCATGCATAATTATACAAGTAATCTGAGAAGCTATGCTCTGCAGTAATGACCTGGCACAACAGGATTTATTTAACACTCTGGCAGTGTTACCTCACAATTTTCCTACTCTTAAAACTTATTTAAACACAGTGGGTTCTGTGTTTAGCTGTATGTTCAAGAATAAAAAGAAATTTCTGTTTTGATAACCTTAATGCAGGTTCTTCTTACAATGAAAACTTAAAATATGTTTTCAGTTTGAGTGGAAGCTCATATATTTTTGTATTAACAGCTTAGCTTGTTGCAGTCACCCAAGTGCCTGTGGCACTGCAATTTGAATTTATGGCTGCGAGTTGCTATACACAATGTTACATTTATATTTTTAGATTTATATTAAATATACAAAACATGGAGACAACAGATCAATCGGATTTCTAAACTGTCTTTTTTCTATGCCTGTAGAGGGCACTCAAAGGTGTAAAGTGCCTAGTACAATATTCATCTTCTGGTTAGTACAATATTCATCTTATTTCTGCTATCTTTTCCCCCCCTCAACTGCTAATACTCTTTATCCTCAGTATAATGCCTATTTTAGGAGTAAGTCAACATGAAAGAGAACATGTGTATGTCAAGTACGGGCAAAGACTTGAAGTGAATCACTGCCTCCTTCTTTATTGCTGAATAAATATATAATATTTTTAATCTGGAGGTATGAGCTGTAACACACTTGCTGTCTCTCAGATAATGGCTAGAAAAGGCTGAAAATTGTTCTTTTGTTGACATAAAAGCATTTTCATTAAATACTGATGACTACCAAGAACTCAGTTTTATTCTTCATTTTTCTGCAAAAATTTAGACTGCGCTAATCAAAAAGTCAGTGTGAAAAACAGGCAATCCATTACTTGCCAAGTGATAGGAAGACAATTGTGTGGGAGCATACCTTTTAAAAAAACTAAGAGAACTACACAAGAAAAAAGTATTCATCTGCACTGGACCCACCACAATGAGCTTTGTGAACTTGACCTCACCATTTTAATCAGTACAGTGTCTGTAAAAATAGAATTTGCAAAATATTCCAAAATAATGTAACTTAAGAATTCCTTAAGTGTAGATATGCTCCCTAAGACTCATAGGAGGGGACCATCACCCTGTTAGTGACATCAGGTTCACAAAGCTCACTGTAGTGGTATCAGTGCAAGAAATCGGAAAAAGAAGCGCTTAAAAACAGGCTAGCGTGGTTTGGTGGCTGACGCAAGGAACTTGGAATGCAGAAATCTTTGAGGATTTTTCCCTTATTTTGCTCTTAAACTTTCTATGCAGTTTTATTCAAGACACTTTAATTTTTTGAAAGCCGAATCAATTTTTCTTGTAGGAACTGTTTTCGCAGCTGCTGGGCGTGAGTTCTTTCTCCTTTTCTCTCCTGCCATGAGAGAGAACCCTTGCTCCCAGTCAGTACAGCTCCATTGCAGCCACAGTGGCTGTTAGGTCCCCCGCATAAAGAGTGGGTTCCATATTTAGTTGTGGGTTTCATAAGAGGGGAAAATTAGGATTATGAGAAGGTGTTACTGTCTAGTTCTTGGAGATACTGTGCAGGAGTAAACCATTGGCTCCCTGCATTCAGTCCTGCCCATATAATATAGGACTGCAGCCTCCAGCTTTGGTTCATCAAGTTTTCTCCTGCCCCAGTGGGTGCATCCTCATAGATAACAAAGTGTCTTTAGAAGAGTCCTCTATGGGTATTTTATGGCTAACAGTATTGTGTGATGTGGTTGTGAAGTGCTTTGCGCATCCATGGAGTTTGACGTCTTTCAGGTTATCATTATTTTATAAACTCTGGCCTAGGAATATTTGTGTATGTAATTAAATTCAGGGTAATACCCTATTTACTTAAATATAAAATGTCCCTGAATACAAGATGATTCCTACAATAATTATATTCTGTATATGGAACATTTATAAATTTGTTATAATTTTCCAAGTATGGAATATAATTATTGAAGATTTGCCTTGAATTTATCCACCTCCCCTTGCTTCAGCAAGGAAAACAGATCTGGGAGGGTCAAGTAGTTTCCTTGCCCTTGGCCTCCTCCCAGCTTCTTCCCCTTGCAGCCGCTCCCCCCATTATTGTCAGACCCTGCTCTCCCTGAGCACAAGTGAGAAGCAAATTTGAAAACACTGACCTTGAAATAAACCGCTATAGAAATCTACATGTAGTACCCATTGATTTAGTTCATCCAGAATTGATGCATGTTTCCTTTTTTTAAAACTGCTGCACCTTTTAGCATAGATATTTCATAAACACAGTTTTAAGCAGTACTTTGTACCTAATGTGCATATAGTCCAAATTACGTACGATATTAGTCCAAAGTCAAAAGTCTCATGATTTGCCATATATTTCATTGGATTGGGCCCCACTAGAGTCAACACCATGTCAAGCCATGGTGACCCCATAGTTCAGCACTACTGTGTGTGTGTGTGTACTCTAAATTCCCCCCCCTTTTCCCCCCACAAGGATCCATGTGCTAATTAGCCCCCTGCTCATGACTGGAACTGGGTGTTCTTTTCAGGAGTCCTGGGATTCTCAAAAAATGTATGTTCAGATGAGGTGCGGGGCCACAGTAATCCTATGTACCAGGCTGAGAGATGGTGTGGCAGAGGGATGCTGAGTGCACTGTTTGGGGCCCCATTTGGTGATATTTGCAAGAAATGTAAGTCTGGTGAAGAAACGGGGCTCAGAAATAGGAAAGAAAGGTGCAGTTTGACTGTGGGAGTAAAGAGAAAGTTGAAATGTATTCAGTGTAGTTGCTCCCCATGATTTGCAAAAGAGTCAGCAGTAAGGTGGACTCAGTGGGCACTACCATATATCTCAGGGGTGGGCAATTATTTTGGGCAGAGGGCTGCTTACTCAGTTTTGGCAGGCTGTCAAGGGCCACATGGCATGCCCCACCCCTTGACAGGTGCCCTGCCCCCTGGTCACCATCTGGGAACCTATGCCCCAATGTCTTGGGACCAGTGTCCAAGGGCCACCACCAGTGGGACCCAAAGCGGGGTGCAGGCTGGCAGGGGTCTGTGGAGCTTGGCTAGGCTGCACCATCAAGGAGCAGGGAGCTGGCCCGGCTCCATAGAGCCCCTGCTGGCTGGGACCCCGTGCTCCCACCACCCTGCTCTGGGCCCTGCCAGCACTGGCCCTGGGCCACCAGTGTGGGCCTTTTGTTCCTGCTGGCTCCTTGCCCACTCACTCCCAGTGCCCCCCAGCCCTGTGATACAGGCGGGGGGGCAGCGCACAGCCCCGACCCCCTGCTTGCCAGCAGGGAAAAAACTGGTGCTGAGCATGGGGAAAAGCGGCCCTTCGCCTGCCCCATGGCCAGCGCTCCCTGCTGCAGCCACTCGCAGCCCACGCAGGGCTGTCTGGAGCAGCCACAGGCACTCCCATGTGGGCTGCAAATGACTACAGTGCAGGGCACCGGCTATGGGGCAAGCGAGGGGCCACTTTTCCTTGCGTTCAGCACCAGCTTGTAACCTGGCCCTGCTGCCAGCCTGGGCCCCATGCTGGCTATGGGCTCACCCGTTGGGGCTGCGCGTGACAGCAGTAGCTGTGGCCCCCCACTTGCTGCATTGGGCAATGTTGGCTGCTGCTGCCCTCCCAGAGCTTGTGCACTAGGCAGCTCAGAGGCAGCAGTGGCAAACACTGCCGTGGCAAGCTGGGGGGGCCACAGCTACTGCTGCTGTGCACAGCCCCAGCGGGTGATCCCAGAGCCGGCATGGGACTCAGGCTGGCAGCGGGGCCGGGTTACAACCTGGTACTGAGTATAGGGAGGGTAAAGTCCCCTGTCCCATGCCCCATGCTGCAGTTGCACAGGCAGCCCCATGCAAGCTATGCCTGCTCTGGACAGCCCTGTGTGCGCTGCGAGTGGCTGCAGCAGGGAGCATGGGGCAGGGGAGGGACCGCTTTCCTCTGCACAGGGAAGGAGCCTGTGGAAAAGCTAAGCATGGAGGTGAGGGGGGGAAGCTGCCCTTCCCCTGCCCCGTGGCCTGTGCTCCCTGCTGCAGCTGCTTGCAGCCTGTGCAGGGCTGTCCTGAACAGGCACAGTGGGAGACTTAATTTTGTACTAAACCATCTAAAAATCTTGGTCAAATTTGATTTGGCTCTAATTCCAGGAAACTGATATTTCAAACTTGAAGTTTAGATTTACTTTGCTTTTTTCTTCTATTTTTATCTCGGGATTTGTATCAAGAATATGCTCAATGCACTGAGCATGTTTTGTTATGAACAACATGCTTTTGATTAAGTATATTTGGACAGCATTTTTTTGATAAGATAGTGAAGACTGGCTACTCTACCCATATGCAAGATGACCCCTGCAATAATTAGATTCTATACATGGAAAATAGAATTCTGCCCCTGGCTGTCTCTCTTCCCCCTACCCTTCACTGCTTACCTTCTGGACAGCTCTGGCTCCTGCTCTGGGGCAGTCAGCAGCAGCTGTGGCCGTGGCCGTGGCCTTGGCCGTGACCGTGGGCTTTGCTTGGCCCAACTAGAGGGAATCAGCTGTGGCAGCTCTGGGCCTAGTTGGGCCGGAGCTAAACATAAGCAATTGGTGGGGAGGGAGGAGAGGCCAGGTTGTGCTGTCTGCCGTGTGCTTCTTCTAAGCTATACACCCTGTGTTCCCCTCTCCCACTTTGAGCCAGCCTAGCCTGGGGTAGGTGGCAGCCCAGCTCTGGGTTTGAGGCTGAAGCTGCAACTCAGCAGCCACCTGCCCTGGACTGGTCTACAAATCTAAGAAAAGACTTTCTCTGCGCCCCCGCCCCATGTTGATTGAAGGAAAATAACCTTGTCTTGGATTTGAATAAATATGGTAGTTACTTTGCTGTCTCCTCACTAGTCCTCCATTCTGCTGTATTATTTGCCTCTACAGTATAATTATGAAAGCCAAAGGTGGAACAAATCCTAGACAAACATCACTGGGCACACAGGCTTTTGTTGAGTAGCACAATACAAGGGCGCACGAGCATATATTTGGCGGTCAGATTTTTGTTGGCTTTGCTCTGTCGGGAGCATGCGGGGCCAAAATCTTAAAGCTATCCTGAGTCCAAATACAGTTCAATATCAGGTTGCATATATCCTGTATAAATATTGCTACAGATATGTGATTTATTTTTTTTAAATAAAATTTTATGTTGAGTTTTAACCCTAAAACACTGTTATTTTGAGTCCCCTTTAGGGTACATTGCATGATTTTGTAATTTTCATATTCTCTAGCTACTTCCAAGTCTGATATAAAATCAGAAGAATTGTTTTAAAGTATACCTCCAATAAATATCAATGGAAACCTAAAGAGAAATCTGGCTTTTCTAGATCTCTTTGCATGGTGTCTCCAAAGTTCAGTCAGTATTCATATTATAAAATTCACAGTGTTCAAACCTTTATCAAGCTGTTTCTTTATAGTGGGGGAAAAAAAGTGGAAATCAATGGCCGGGCCAAAACCTATTGTAGCTGTTAAGTCCGCTGAACTTTGGATAAGTCTTTGGTGTTTACAAGCCCTTGCTTCCTTTGGAACTTGGTGGGGGCTGAGGGAGCTTAGTACCTTTTGTAAAATGTTCTAAAGAACAACGAATTGGATGAATGAGAACCAGTGAACTACTCAGAATAAAAAATAGATTGGCATACAGGTTCTCAAGCCTCCTTTCTTTCATTTTCCACTCCTCAATCCTTCCGAAATCAAAATTTGAGAGCTCGTAACCCTTGAGAGATTTGAGTCTTCATTTTGCACTTTTTATAATTATCTGAAGTGACCAATACAAATATTTTTACACCCATGAATGTTTAGTTTACATACTTTATTTTTTTTTGCAAACTATTCCTTCTAAGTTCCTCTGGACTTATTAAGAACTGTATAACTGTTGAACTTGCCATATATAGTTAGCAGATTTCTTCTGAATTTTGAAACTAAAGTTCCAAATTCTGCATCAGAAAAACTGTTCTTGTGCTTGTCAATTTTCAGAGACTTGCTTCAAATGTAAATTTGAAATAATAAAAATGTTTTGTTTTTGAAAAATTCCAAATAGGAAGCTGAATGTGTGTGTGGAGTTCAAACCAGGTCATTTTAAAATTGGATCATCTTCTGTTTTATCTGAAAACAGACTTCAGGTGTTTGTTTATCCTACTGTTTATCTCACACCTGAATATATGACTTTACTTGTTATACCCAAAGCAAAATCACTGCAGCTCTTGGCTTTTGTTCTG
This sequence comes from Crocodylus siamensis, assembly GCF_052110815.1. Classification (NCBI taxonomy): domain Eukaryota; kingdom Metazoa; phylum Chordata; order Crocodylia; family Crocodylidae; genus Crocodylus; species Crocodylus siamensis. The sequence goes on from NC_143395.1 coordinate 399,672,208, forward strand.
AGCTTAGTGTAAACTTCAACTCTTTTTGATAATATGATAGTTGAGTCTTTGTTGGATGTTAGCCTTTTTGTTCACTTCTAAAATGTATTGTTTTTGGTAGTTTAAGGTTTGAGAAATACTTAGTTTGTTATTCCTAATGATTAACAAATGTTCATTTCACTATGCCATAATAGGTAATGAGAAATGTGTGTAAGATCAACTGTAATTATGTTCCACACTTCTTGGACACTAGCAAATATTTAGACTCATTAATATATAACAATAATAAACCCACATAGCATATGGATGGAATTATATCAAATGTGTGGCTCAAATTACTGTTACTTAGATTTTTTTTCTTTATTTTTGTTTTCTAAAGTTTCAATTATTTAAATTTGTTATGACAGTATATAAAGTTCTCAGTTTACATAGGACTGGAAGGAAGAGTGGGGGCAGTGGTATGGGGTTGTGCCCCTCCCTGCTGTGTGGTCGGCAGGGGTGCATTGACAGGGCAGTGAGGAGCTTGCTTCCCTGCCTGGCCCCACTATGCCCTGCCATGCCAGGTCCCACCTGCTGGGCTGCAGAGACCCCAGGGCAGGGCAGCAGGGTCAGAAGCCTGAGCCCAAAACAGGCAGCCTGCCCCCACCCTGTACACACATCTGGGGGGTAAGGGGTCCTCTGCCCCCTGGGAATACGTTCTTTTGTTGGTTCTGATTTTCCTGCCTCTTTAATTTCATGCGTTTGTAGTAAGGCAAATAGAAGTTCTCATCCTGTACCCACAGTGTTTGGTTAACAGCCTTAGTCTTAGCTGTCCGTCTTCATATTTGATAGATTGTTGCTTTTTTGGGGGGCGGGGGGGGGAGGTGTTTGGGGTTTCTTGTTGTGTGTGGTTTTTTTACTGCTAACCAGCCTCCTTGCTTGTCTCTGAACCCTACTATCTTTCTCTCTTGAGGCGAGTAACCAGAACAGGCTCGCTGTACTGATTACCTAAATGGTATATTTGTGTATTATTCGTCATCTGATTGATTGTTATGTAATGTATCCTAACTGTTCACGTTCTCTGAATGCTGTTGCATAACTGGACAGAACTCTTCCCTGCGCTGTCCACAGCGCTGCCATGGTCTCTGAGCTGGTTTGATGCAGTTAATTCAGAACACAGTAAAGTATAGGAATAGCTCTCACTGAAGGGAGTAACTAGCATTTCTTCATACTTTTCAACACTTAGTTTGATTCCTCAATCAAATCAAACATTTAATAGGAAATATGCTGGGAGATCAAATTATCTGGGATAGTTGTCCATCACACAAAAATGTGGGCATCATCACCTCCTCAGTTGTTTTTTAATGAGTAGATGTGGCTACAGATTTTTATCAGATTCCTGATTTATTTATTTATTTATTTATTTATTGTCAATATGGTAAGCCTACTCTGAGTGTGTGTACTAGTCCCACCTGTCAGGAGATTTAAATGGCCCATGCATGTAGCTCAAAGATCCTGAACAGGCTTAGGTAGGATGTGGTAGAGCTGAACGTCACATAGTTGGTTTCCCCAAACATTACTTAATAGAAATATTCAGTGCTAACAGTCTTCTCTCCATAGCAGTAGGAAGCATCTGCCTGTGGCATGCTTTTGTGTGAAACCAGTTCATCCCAAAAATGCAAGCTTTTTTGTTTTGGGGGGGATTAATTTTTATTTTATCTTTGCAAATTTGTGGCATCATCTGCCTGATATTTTGAACAACTTTGAATCTGTTTCTGGAAGCTTAGGCCCAGATCCACAAAAGGAAGTTAACCCCAGAAAGCAGAACTTAGGTGGAGTTTAGACATCTAAATCCAAGAATTCAACCACTCCTCTGCCTAACCTCTCAGGAGCCCAGAAGTCCATAGGTTCTCTTAAGTTTTTATTGGTAAAATTCCCGGAGCTCCTTGAGTTTCATTTCTGCCTATGCACAGACCAGTTGCTGTCTTGAGGGATGAGCTGTTCAGTTCTACCACATCCTACCTAAACCTGTTCAGGATCTTTGCGCTACATGCATGGACCATCTAAGTCTCCTGATGGATAGGACTAGTACAGATGCCAAAGCAGGTTCACCATACTGACAAAATGCTGTAGCTACATCCACTCTTATTCAAAAATGGAGGATGTGGTGATGGTGCCCACCGTTTTTAAATAATGGACTGGGCAGGAGGTCTCCCAGATAGTGGGAGACCTCTGTTCACTTCCCTCTTCTTCCTGGAGAGGAGCCTAGTGACTGAGTTACCACCCTATAGTCTCTCTCTGCTACATCTGGGACGGCTTCAGCTTTTTATCCTGTGACTGTTTCATCTAAAATTGAATCCAGGTCTCCTGCATCCAGGGTGAGTACTCTGACTTTTGGTTGTTACATGAAAGGTGACTGGCAACTCTATTCCTCCTTTCAGTGTTTGAAAAGACAAGAGTGAATTGACCACCTATTTCCAAAAGAGATGACGTAGGTTACCAAACTCCAGATGGGATTTCATGCTTTGCCTCTACAGATGAGTTAGACACTTAGTCCTTAGCAGGGGAAGAAGGATTAGTAGGATGGGTTGGTGCACACCCCTCTTCAGCATTTTCTGTTGAATCACTTAAGTATTCTCCTCCTTAGTGCGCTGATGAGTTTGTATCCCATTCTGAGATATCTAACTCTCCCATGTATTATACAAGAAACTAATGTGCCTAAGGCATGATACAGCTGGAACCACAAGGTGACTTAACTAAAGACAGTGATATGAAATGGAGTGCCAGTTTAATTTTTAAAAAGTTATTGGCTATTGAATATATGATATGTCTGAGATTCTTCATTAGGGTAATGGTAACAAATGATAATTATGATCAAATGAAAATGTTACGGATTTTCTTGTTAGTATAATGCCACCTTGAATATACAAAATTCTTAGTCTTTGAAGTGACTTCTAGCTACTGCATTGTACACTAAAACTTCACAGGTAGAGTGAGCTTTGCCCACCTGTATATTTTTAACTAGGGATCATATGAAGTTTGAGGGTTAGTCACATGTTAGTAAGAAATATACTTTTGATTTAAAAATAAATTTGGGAACTTTTTCTATTCCTCAGACAATTAATTGATATTGGTTTCAAATTGTTTGTGAAAGGAAGTCTGAGAGAGTGAGGGTTTGTTTCCATGTCTCAGTCTTTCCAGATGTAAAGAGGTAAAGATTTTACAGGTGAGCAGATCTGTAAATTTTCTATGCTGATAACTTCAAAATCATCTCAGAGTTCTTCATGAATAAATGATTGAAAATCCTGGTTTCCTAAATTATTCTGTATATGATATATTAGTGGAGTGCCTTTAGCGCATAGTAAATCTATCTTGTACTTCCTGCTAAATTGCCTACTATTCATAAATTTGGTGAGTTAATACTGTACTAATAGCCTCTTGGAGAAATAAAGCTTTGCATATGTCAGTCACATAGGTGGAGCTTCATTTAACATGCCGTTCCATGTTGAGTGTATGAAGCTCAGAGGCACTGGCTTGTGTCAGTATTCCAAGTATTATAATGCTGAATATCTTGTAAGCTTGATCTTTTTAAAAAAAAAAAAAAAAAAATGTTTCCTGTTCTGGGTTCCTTGGTGTCCTTCATCCATAAATTTTTGCAGTTTAAAAAAACAGTCACAGACAGTGCATGTATCATCGTTTTGTATCATTTGTAAAAGCCCTGAATTTACTGCTGTGTAGTGGAACTGTAGCACTGAACGTGGTATTAATTTAAAAAATGTGTTTATTATGCAAACGTTTATTTAATTATCCCAAGAAAAGGGGAAACTTTCTGGAGTTTACATCAAAGAGTGAACCTTGTAACGCATTGAACATTTTCATGAAAAAAATGTTGACTTACAAAATGAATTTTGTGTATAATGATGGATCACAGGTCTGGATACTAAGATTGCTCATAAAAGAAGGCAGTGAAACCAGTTTTGTCACATGTGGTCACACTGCTTCCGTTAGAATTTATTTACGGTGGTGGGGAGCAGTGAGCAATGGAGACCCTGAATATAGGAATGCTTAAAACTTTGGTGTCATAAAATTAATTGGTTGTAGTATTAGTCATGTAGCTGTGATAACCCATAGATTTTGTGAGAGCAAGGATTTTTAGGGTGACTTTGTTTTTCTTTTACTGGACCAACTGCATAGTTGGGATAGAGTTAAGCAAGCCTCTGAAGGCAAGACATTCTTCCTTGAGTCTGATCAGAACCAGCCAGGCACTGCATATTAAAAAGCAGTAATAGGAGGGGATGAGAGAGATTCTCAGGGGTGGCAGATGCACAATCAGCAGGAAAAAAGAAGCTGATTCTTGGAAGGTCAAGGCCTATCAAAAGAGACGAGGAGGGTCATGATCACCTTTCATGTTTGGGGGGCATTTGGGAATTGGATTGGCTATAACATGCCCTAAAACCAATATCAGTGTTAACTTTCGTTCTTAGTGTCCAGCCAGTTTAAGAATTTTTGTTCTAAAGTTCATCTTTTAAATTGTCTTCCCACATGTCAGAGTTATGCATAATTTTTTATCTTTCATTTTATATTGAATTAAAATTAAAGAAATTGGGGAGTATGCGTGTATATATGTATATATGTCATTGTTAACTGAACGTAAATTACTAGCATTGGAATATCAAAACAAAGGCAGAATTCATTTTTTCTAGATGACTGCACATTCATTGGGCAGGAAAACTAAGACTAAGGACAAACTTATGCATACGCAGGTGTCTTAAATCAGCTCGAAGGGATGACCTGAGCTAGGAGTTAGAACTGTGTGTGGGAGTTTGCAGCTAAGTTTATATTCTGTAAACTAGATTGGAAAGATGAGTAAAAAAAAAAAAAAAAAAGCATCTTTTTCTCATTGTCAGGAACAAGAGCAAAAAGCTGAAGAGGAAAGGATTAGAATGGAAAACATTCTGAGTGGTAACCCTTTACTGAATCTTACCGGCCCAGCACAGCCCCTGGCAAACTTCAAAGTGAAGAGGAGGTACAGTGCTGTATTCTGTAATGTCCTTTTTTCCCTTCTTGACATCATATCATTCTGTAAAGGAGGAAAAATTGCATTGCTTCCATTAGTTTTATTTCTCTACTCAAACGATATTTACAATCAGTCTGAAATGAAGTTAAGATACTGTAATATGAAGATGATTGTTCAGAGGAAAGGTCTCCAAATCAGCTATCCTGTTTCTTTTTGAACAAAAGGTGATTGTGTAGCAAGTTTGTCATTGCCATTATAACACAATAGGGTGGTGACAAATTCCTCAGTGGAAACCAAGGTTTATTTAGTATTGGTAATTAACAAACCTTCCCCCCCCTCCCCACTCCTCCCACACTGTTTTTGTTGATTTATGGTAGGATTTGTTAAGAAATAGTCCAACTATTGTTCCATCTAAGTAAAATGGGATATAGGCTTGATTCAAATTCTTGTTGCATGCTGTAGATTAGAAACCCTTTAGTCCCTTGACATACTCTTTGGATTCCTCATTAACTCTTTCAACATATAGTTTGTTAAAGGCCCCTGACGTGTTAAATCTGTTACACAGTTAACTGGCTAACTGCACAGTAAATTTCGATTGGCTACACATGCAAAGTAACTGTCACCATAACAATTAGTGCTGTGTAAAGCTTTGGTCCGTGATTTGATTTGGCGGAGATTTGGCTCAATTCAGTGGCCGAATACCCAAATCTGAATCGAATCAGAGGACCCTTTAATCTCTCTGAATCAATTTGGAACCGTCCAAATTGATTTGGAGAAATTTGGACAGGTTTGGCCATTCGGATATAGAGACAGCTTTAAATGACTTTTCTACGTACCTTTAGGTAGCAGGGGCTACCTGTGGTGCTTCAGCAGATGCAGCGTCCCACAGCAGTGCAGGGGCTCCCCAGCATGTTCAGCAGCAGACCCAGAAGTGGACCAGAAATGCTTCCAGTCCACTTCCTGGTCCACCAAAAAGCATGCTGCACTCTCCCCGCTCCCGGCTTGGTGACTGGTGCCTCCTGGGTCTGGGGGTGCACCTGGGATCCCCCTGTGGCCAATCACCAGGCCAGGGGGTCCCCCAGCGCACTCCCCAGCAGACCCAGAAGTGAACCAGAAGTACTTCCGGTCCACTTCTGTGTTTGCTGCTGAACACAGTGGAGAGCCCTCCCTGCTGCTGTGGGACGCTGCATCTGCCCCAGCACCACAGCGATCACAGCCACGCTGCTACCTCAAGGTATGTAGAAAAAACTTTTAAAGCTGTGCCTGTACCCAAATCACTGATTCACCGAATTAGCATTGAATCATCGGATTCGGATTTTGCCGAATCAAATTGGGGACAGTGATACAGATCAGTCAACTAGGGCCTGTTTTGCACAGCCCTAATACCAATGGCCATCTAGCTATAAAAAAAAAATAAAATAAAATAAAAAAGCCAGCCAGTTCCAAAGTTAGTGTTAAAAAGGTATAACAACTCTGTGGCTTGGGGTAAGGTGAGGCTCCCCTGTCCTTAATGCTTCTGGCTAGGGAGAGAGAACTTGGGGCTGAGCTTTGTGGTGAGGCAGGAGTTTCCCCATGCCTGGCTATGTGTTTTGTGGGTTATTTCCCACCCCCTGCCCAGAGCTGGCAAAGAGGATGTTTAGGGCCATCTCTTGTTTTGTCCAAGTGGGTGGTAAGCAAGGAGGGAATCCTCCCCCCCAAAGGTGCACATTTAAAATGATCAAGGTCTTTGTTCAAAACTTGGGGTGCTTTTCCACGTAAGTTTACACTGACTGAGCAAAGGAGCACTCTGGGATACTGGAGACCCATCAGATAGTTGTCAAGCAATGTGTTCCCTCAGTTTAGGCTTGCTCTCCCCTGAGATGGGGAGAAAACCCCGGGCTGAGCAGGAGTGTCCCTGCTGGCCTGTTCCACAGCAAGGGGAGGAGGAGGGCCAGAAGGGGTAGAGGATGTCTGTGCTTGGTGCTGCCAGAGACTGGGGGAGAACTCTGGACTGAGCCCTGGCTAAGCAAATGTTTCCCCATCCACCTGGCTCTCTGGGAGTAATTTCTGTCTGCCTCCCCCCTAGATACACACTTAGCTCTTTGCTCAGTGCCAGGGAGCGATTTCTTTGGTCTTGCTTGGCAGGGGAGAGGGGAATTATCAGTGTGGCTTAGGTCAGTGTGGGGCAGGGATTCCTCCACCTCCATTGTCTGGCTGGGGCCCTGGAGGATGACTTTTTTTAGTAGAGGCATCTAACTCCTTCAGTGGTGCTGCTGACCAGAGTGACCAGCTGCGGGAGGTCTGCAGCAGTGCAAACTGTCATGCCACTTTTTCCTCCTCATATAGTCATGCACAGGGCACAGTGTTTTCATCATGTGAGAAGTCATGCCACAGTTGATGTAACTTCTGTCAGGGGCCAAAGAAACACAAAATGAAGTTTTACTATTTAATAAATACTGAATTTAGTGGGCGTGTTCACACATACCTATTAATGCTCAGACTTAGGCTCCGGAGAAATATGGATTTTTTTCTGGAAATGCAGAGTCATCCAGAGCTTATTGCTGCCAGGCACACGTCTACACATGTGCCCAGGGTCATGGCACTTTGAGCCGGGGCAGAGCAGCCCCAGCTGGCGGGGTCCCCCGGGGTCAGCCTGCCAGCCCAGGGCTGCTCCCCCTGGCTTAGTGTGCTGCAGAGGGGCTGACTGGAACATGATGGTACTTCATTGCAGAGCTAGCAGGCAGGCAGCCCCCACACTGAAGCACCCTTTTGCCCCAGCAACCCCCTTCAGCATCTTCACATGCAGTGCTGCAGTTTTTTACTCTGCAGTAGGATAATACTTAGTAGTTACAAGTACTATCCTGTTGCAGAGTAAATTAAGTTTTACTCCAGCATAATAGGGACATATGTGTAGACACTGAGACATTTACTGTGCACCTAAATAGTTTACTGTGCAGTAAACATCTCATGTAAATGTGTCTAGTATGTATTAAAAGCAGTTGGGTTTTTTCCCCTGGAAAGTTTACAGAGAATCATACCTCATTTCTGTGTAGTAAATCTCGTACCATACATCTATATATTTCCTTTTTTTTTTTTTTTCCTTCAGGTGGGATGATGATGTTGTCTTCAAGAACTGCGCCAAGGGGATAGATGAAACAAAAAAGGACAAAAGATTTGTAAATGATACCCTGCGCTCGGAATTTCACAAAAAGTTCATGGAAAAATACATCAAGTAGTACAGTTTTATGTGCTTTATTGCTCAAAGACTCAAAGGGTCACCATGGTTGGTGGTTTTTTTGGTTTTTGTTTTTTTTTCCTCCCCCTTTCCTTCCAACTTCATGGCTGAAAACTGTCTCCTGTCAGAATCTTTTTCCAGGGTCATTGACAGGTTTTTAATTGGCTTTTGCCCTATAACTGGAGTGTTATCCCTTTCAATATTCTTTTTACTTTAAACCATACTGTGGTTCATGATTTCCCCCCACCCTGCAATTGATATGTGTTTTAATGGCCTTCATGCAAATATTAGAAGAGGGAATCTGGTTTGCAATAAATATTTTAATTGTCTAAATACTGTGTCTTGGGGAAATAACTTGTGCGTAATGTTGTGATTTGAAGTGTATGCTTATTATATTCAGTTTCAGTTTCTTCAAGATGATTGAAATTTCTGCACAGTAGGAGGTGTGTATCTGTGTAACTGAGTTCTTGTCTATTCACCAAATTGGACTTCCTTCCTTCTTTTGGCTGACTACTTGAAAGCCATTGTAGATGGGAATCTTCCTTTCTTTGTTCAAAATATTGTAAGCTTTTGTCGTTCAGCAGCCAAGGATGTGTTTGATGGGAGCAGTCCAGGCTGCTGACAAACCTGCCTTCTCAAATCATGAGCTCGCCATCCAATGTTGTTACCTTGCCACAAGAACCATTCAGATGGTGTGCAGCACACTAGAGTTATGTCTTTTGCCTGGGAATTGCATTCTTTGTCCTCTTTAAACCACTGTAGAGCCTGATCCTCGAAACAGAACCTTATTATGGTTGCAAGGTTTAATCCTTGGGAAGCCAGTTAAAGGATAGGTGTCTCCCTTCTGGCTTTAGGTATGGCTTATGGGCCTTATTTTTAATGAAGGCAGCTCATCTAAGAGACCAAGCTAACATTAATATTTTTTTTAAAGCATGGCCTGTTCCCACAAGTGTCCTGATTTTTTTGGAATGAGAACTCGGGGCAGAGATGCTATCTAGTTGGTCTAATAAAAGATATTTGCAAAAAAAAAAAATCTTTACTTACAAGCTTTTGGGCACACGCACCTTTCCTCAGGCCTAGGAGAAAGTAAAGATTGTAAAATTTCTCCTAGGTGGAACTGAAAATTCATATTTCACAGGAGAGCTATAAGCTCTCCTAGTTGGAATAGTTCATTTTGTGCAAATTAGGCTCAGATAAAAGTTAAAATGGTCTGTTTACCTTGATGTTATTTGGTGTCAAGCAGGGTGTTGAATTATGTTTCTTTCAGGTTATGATCGTTCATATTTCACAGGACGATGATATAAGAAGGAAGCAAATTCGCCACTTTGAAACAGCCTGAAAGCTGACACCCTGGCTTCTGCCTGTTGTTCCAGCTCAATCTGCATGTTCCCAGAGCTCGAAGTGGCTCAACACAAGAGAATTTCCTGCTCAGGAGAGCATCCATCACCTCCTCCTGTGAAATATGAAATATAACCAGAAGAAAACATTAATTCAAGATCCTTTTACACAAAAGAACCTAAGTGATGCACTGAAGTGAGATGCCATTCTTTTCTATGAGGATCCGAGTTCCATTCCTACTCTGGGTTTCAAGTGAAAGTGTTAAGTGACTTCCTACTCTGTTAGAATTAATTTTAAAGCCTCCTCGGTGCAGCATAGTTGTTAGTCTGCTTGCGAAAGTTTAGTGTGGAATAATTGTTGTTGCAGGCTTCTATTTAAGGTGCCATAAGAGTTCTTGCTGATTGGCCTATTTATACTATACTAGCATGGATCATTGTTAGTCCAATTTTTTTCTTTTTTCCTATAGCATAAAGATTACTTTCACACTTCTGATTTGGCATGTCAGTCCTTCAATTTCAAGGTTATTGTCTGTCATCTTAAAAATATCAGATGCATTTTGTGAGTGTGCTCTTCATGGTGTTTAAGTGGTATCCTGCATTTTGGGGCTATTTGTGTCCCACAGGCAGTTTCATTATTCTTTGCTGTATTTTTTTTTCCTTCCCATTTTATGATAACATATTGAACCAATCAAAGCTAAATTCTAAACAGGTAATGTCAGTGCATACTGAGAGTGAGGAATTGTATATGCATTTTAAAACGTCATGTCAACCTCTAAGCTTACTTTACTTGGAATTAAGGAAAAAATTCTTCTTGAGTTGTACTATCTGTCTCTGGGTAACAATGTTAACACTCTGGAGGCCAGAGGCCAGCCACAGTTCCTCCTGAGCATGCATTAAAAAGCTGAAGTTTGAGTTAAGAGCAGCTGGCTGGCAAAACCTGGCAGCAGAGAAGCCAGCTGCTGCGTATGTCTGACCTAAGAAAATAGCGTTGCCATAGCAGCAATAAAAATACTTCTAGGCAATATTGCAAGATAATATAGCCAAATCCCCCAAAAGCAAGGAAATGCACATTGGAAAAAAAATTAAGATTTAATTTTTATAGCTAGTTCAGTGCCTTGGGAGAAGTCTGAAATGCATATCCATCTCTTTCTGGGCCGTTAAAACATGGTAGTCTTTTTCACATATAAAAGAAGAATCTCTTGGACTTAATACTATAAAGCATCAAAGGACTTTTGTTCAGTGAAGTTCTAGATATATGAGGTTATCCTATAGAAATATAAAATTAATCTCTGAAATGTGTTTAGAAATATGTAGATAAACTTATTTGGTACCTGAGTTTTTGGTTTTTTGGGGGGGGGTTTCTTCCCACTGACCCTTACTTGGATTCTGAAGAAACGGCTATTGAAGATGAAAATCTGCCTCTGAATGTGCCTCTTAGGTCTGCAGTATTCCTTGTAATATGGGCTTTATTGTCTTGTTTCTGGCTCAAACCTTCTCTTGTAATTGTCTTGGACTGTTGAATGTTGAGCTCTTTAATGCTGTAGGCTCGTCAAGTGCGTGTTGTTCTTTCAGGACAGCACTGGCTGCAATGGTACTCCTGTAATACAAACAACAAATCTCTTTTCTCATCTTTTTATTCTAAATTGACTAGATTTCAAGTAGATTGTATCCGTAAGTACTAAGAATATCTTTTAGTTGTTCAGTAATACACAAAGCAAGAATAGTAGCTTGATAGCTTCTGAATCCCCAAATCAGCCTCAGAAGTCGTTGTGTTTTGCTACCAACAAATAAACTGAGCCATTCAAGACAATGTATTACATGTTAGATGATATTCATACACCCCGCATCCCAACTGGGAACCCAAGAGAAGATGCATTTTTTTTAAAAACCTTTTATGTTCATGGTATTCCTAGTGACATAGTAATATGAAATTCTTTTGGAAAATGGCAGAACAGATTTTGTCATCTGTCAGATATTTGTCATCTTGGGTATTAAACATGGACAACCAAGTAGTCTGCAGTACCTTGTCTCTGTGATATCCCAGGAAAATCTTTGAAGCTCTGTCAAATTGCTGAATGCACTGTTTGGGGTTTTGGGGTTTTGGTTGGTTGGTGGGGTTTGTTTTGTTGTTTTTGTTTTACTGTTTTGTTTTTAGGGGAGGCCAGGTAGTTAACAGAAAATCCTCTCGGTTGGTACCAGAGAGTACAGGGTCCAGCTGTCACTGGGATGTGGGATATTCTTTAAGCACAGCACTTCAAAAGAAGTAACTATGTGATTCAAGCTAGAAGATATGAGCTGAGTCTCTAAGCAAAGTGCTTCAGATCATGAAAATGGATTTGGGGCTACTACTATGACTGAAGTCACTCTTGTATGCTCTGAAAAGTACATCATCAGTGGTCTCTGAGACTCCCCACTGTTCAGAGTGAGTGGTGATTTTACAGTATAGAAAAAATGGGGGATAAATGCTAACAGAATTTAACTTGTTTAGGGTTTAATCAGGGAGTCGTCACTTTATCTATTGTCATTTTTCTTTATTTTAATGGTTGAGCTAGTGTCAGTCAAGAAGAATATTTCTTCCTATATGTAACGGAGGAATTTGGCAAAGAGCATTGAAGCTGTTACTCCTAAGGAAACAACAGAGTGCTTTGGATATGAAAGCTGGCTGAAGAAATGAGTGAACAAAGTTTGTAATGTGTTTTAAATTCCCAATATTGCACAGAGTATGTTTATAAAAAGAGAAGAGCATATGTTTACATGGGGGGGGGTTCTTTATGGCTTCTGACCAGGAGCTCAGTAGGAGAAACCAAATATCACTGATCTTTATCAAGTTATATTTCTTTTATATAAAGTGAGGGGGATGGAGGGGAGAGGAGAGAACCTCTTCCAGGAATTCTGGAGTGTGGAATATAGCTATTTCCAGAAAGAAGATTTATGTGAATCTAAACCAACTAAATCACCCACAAGGAAAAATTCCCACCAAAGTAAAGAAGTATTTCTCAAAGCAGAAAAAAGGTCAGTGCTGCAGTAAATACGAGCATAAGTGAAGTGGAGCACTGTAGTAGCTCTAGTGGGTGCCAAATGAAACTTGGCTTCAGAACATATCAGCCAGGGTGTGATGAGGTTATGTGCACTGTTTGTATTACAACAGAGTATCTGCAGGTTGCAACCAGCATTGAAGGGCTATTGTCCTGAATTGTATACAAATACAGGGTAAAAGTCAGGCCCTGCCTTGAGGTCTCTAATTCTGAGGGGCAGCAACATTGCCATTTAATTACTTGACCTGTACTACCCAGAGTAATTGTGCTAAAAATGTCCATCTTATGATCAGAAGGGCTAAGGCCTAGGATAAAACTGACCACGCATAGCAAATTAAGTTATAAGTGGACCTGAGATGAAATTCTTAGAGCTACATTCCAGTTCCCCAAACTAAGCCGTCTTGTAATAGATCTTATTTTGTGACCTTTTTGAATGCTAGGGTCTAATTCCAGAGTTGCAAAAAAAAACAATCTTATTTGGAATCAGTGGGCATTGAAGGTCATCCCCATGAAGCAGAATTGATTAGTTGTCCCTAAGGTTTCCAAGAGCAGGAGTCACTCAGTTTGATTAGAAGACTGTTTAGACTATATTTCTGCAGCAAGGTTGCCTTCCATTAATGCACAGAAATTGTCAGTTTGCTCATTGCTAGACTTCATTTGGTACAGAGAGGAAAATTAACTCCTTGATTTATGGGGTGATGATGTATAATGGAAAAATCTTTATAGCAGAAAACATTTTTAGACTAATTCATTTCAACAGTCATGCTAGAGTGGAGACGTACTCAAGATGGTGATGATAAATCCTGTTCTTTAAGAGCTTTAGAGATAATTCAATTGCCTTGATCTTTTTCTCCTTTCACCTGACTGCTATTTTAAATCATACTCCCTTTTCTAAACTTAGGCTTTGCTATACATGTATTATGCCTCTCCCAATAGAAAAAAGGAAAAATATTTGTGGAGTACTCTAGAGCTTTGAGCTAAAGAGCTCAGAATATACAAAAGAGAGTGTTTATTTAACACTTAATACAGTTTTTGTGCTGTTTGCCCTGATTATTCACAAACTTTACCTAGAGCAACAGTTCTCAACCTTTATAGACTTAAGTCCCCTACTCTACTTTTGTGAATTGAATGGCACTCCATTTCAAAAGCTGATTTATTATAGTGCTTGCCTGCTTGAAGAGGGGCCAAGGACGAGCCTCAGCCACAGTGAGTTGGGAGAGGAGGAGCAACTGGAAGTGAAGAGCCTGTGCCACCTGCTCACTGGAGCCTGCGCTTATCTCCTCTGGTTGAGAGTTGCTGACCTAGGAGTTAGAGCAGGGGACTGCAAGTCAACTCGGATTCTGTTTCCATCTGGTCTTCAGGGCTGGAAACATGTCCTTGAGGAGCTATCAACCACTTCATGGTGTCATAGCACAGCTGGTCCACTTCACTGGCATCTACACACAAAGCCAGGACTTCGGGGGCCTGACGCTGCAGGAAAACAGCCTTGGGTTCAATGTCCTGACTAGGGCATGTACCTAAAAGTCAGGGAAACCCTGTTTGCAGATGTAGCCCCAAAGTCAGGGTTCGGGGATTCCTGCAGGGAAATTTCATGGTGCATCTGCCATTGTCTCACAGAATTGGACCCCTGAAGCCATGGGAGCTTCTGTCTGGCGTGCCTGGAAACCATAAGCGAGCAGCTGTCAGCTGCAAGAATGTGGTACAAATCATGACTAGGGCCATCATGGTCACAAAATGGAAGCATTTGTGGTGCAGCAAAGGGCTTAGAGCATAAAGTTGATACCTGCAGCCTAACTCACTTCAGGATAATGGACAGATGCCTGAGGGCCAGATTCTTCTCCTTTCTATCTTACTAGTATTTATTTATCAGAATATTAGCAGAGTAATGATTTTTCAATTGTCATAAGGAGGAGAAGGATAATATTTACCTACCCAGATGACAGATTAATTTAAATTTTTAAGAAAAGAAGTTAAGTGAAAGGATGGTGCAGTGATTAGGGCATTATTCTGAGACTTAGGGAAACTTGAGTTCATTTCCTGGCTCTGCCATAGATCACTGTGTGACCTTGAGCCAGTCATTTAAAACCAGATCTGCAAAGTGACCTGGGCACTTCTGGCCTACTGAAGTCCCAAATTGTGATCCTCAAAATCCCTGATCAGATGCCACCTAATCCTGAAGCTGTCTGTATGGGCCTTAATATTGTCTTTTTCTTTTTTTAATTAGAGCCTCCCCCCCACAATCCCAGACCTCAGATTCAGTTCTCTTCCTCCTCACACCCAAAAGAGCCTCTCGATGGTTTGGAGCAGTCATGCCAGAGGCTCGATCTTACACCATAAGTTAGGCATTTTTCTTCCTGTCTCTCCTGAAGGGCTTGATCTTGTGGGATGCATACCTAATGTATTGAGTACCCCACCAAAGGTAGTGGTCCTGGCAGGAAAGTGGTGCTGATGCCTCCCCCACTTTTAAATCAGTTACTCAGTGGTTTGAGTACTCATCCAGGATGCATGCACCTTTTTATTTGATTGCTTCCACTGCCTGTGGGGATTCAAACCTACATTCCTGTTTCTCTAGTCTAATACTCTAACCAGGCAATAGTTTTGGGCTGTGGTACCTGAGGTTTATCTAGTGACTTTTTAAAGATAAAATATACAATTTTTGAAGGCTGGATATGTACCATTGAGCTCCTTGTGGGTTAGATCTGGACTATCAGGCACAGTACTATCTGCAGTACTGTGCCCAGTTTTGGGCCCTGCACTATAGAAAAGATGTGGACAAAGTGGAGAGAGTCCAGCTGGGGCACCTGACTTTTGAGGAGAACCTGGGGGAACTGGTTTTATTTAGCCTGCAGAAGAGAAAAGCGAGGGTGGATTTGATAGTGGCCTTCAACTACCCGAAAGATGGCGTTCCAAAGAGGATGGAGCTGGACTGTTCTCAGTGGTGGCAGATGACAGAACAAGGAGCAATGGGCTCAAGTTGCAGCAAGGGAAGTTTGGGTTAGATATGAGGACAAACTTTCTCACTAGGAGGGTGATAAAGTACTGGAACACGTTACCTAAGAGGCAGTGGACTCTCCATCCTTGGAGGTTTTTGAAGCCCGGCTCAACAAAGCCCTGGCTGGGATGATCTAGTTGGGGCTGGTCCTGCTTTGAGCAGGGGGTTGGACTAGATGACCTCCTGAGGCTCCATCCAGCTCTCATTTTCTATGATTCTTTATGGAGTCTCCCAGGCTGGATCTGGACCTGGCAGTAGCAACAGGGCAAATGGCGGTGGTGGGGTGAGTGACAGCATGCGAGTTAACTACAAGGAGTTTCCTGGGCCAGATCTGGATGCCCTGGTGGTGATGGGGTAAGCAGCAGGGCAGGGATTAAGGCAAGTGATGGTTGCTTCCACGCTGTGCTTTCTAGGGCTCTGTTTCTGGGAATTTGGCAGCAGACTGCTCCCCTAAACACCCCACCCTCAAATTCCTGGCCCCTCTTCGAGGCCCACAGGCTAGATCTAGCCTGCAGGGCTATGTCTGAGATCCCTGTGCTAGAAAGTTTTATGCTTCCTTTCTGAGTCAGAGAATTTTTATTATCCCATGGAAAAATGGAACCATTTCAAAAGGAACTTCTGAAAATGCTGCCATCCTAGAACATGAGTCCTTCTGAGCATCTGAATTTTTGGTTCTTTATGCTTTAGTTCCCCATCAGTAAAAATGGAGATTTTTGTAATTCCTTATTTCATGGGGGTCTTTTGAGGACAAATGCATTGAAGATTGTGACACTCATGCTAGTGATGAAGTCGCTGTATCAGTACCTCCTATAGATAGGACTTGACATGGTTACTTAGGCATTGGTGTTTACCTCTAATGTTACTGGCGGTGGAGGGGGTGAGGGAGGGAGAAAGGAAGATGTGTCCCCAGGTGCATGCCAATAAGCATGGCCAAGACAGACCATGAACAAGCTGCTATTCATGCTGCCTGAGGCGGCTATGGTGACTCATTTTTGGGAGGCAGTGAGCATGGAATGGGGGTGAGTGGGTTAAGCCTGATTTGTGGCAGAGGAATGGCACCCAAATCCCATAAATATACCTTGGAATGGCACCCAGGAAGGGCATAAATTTCTAGGAATGGCACCCAGATCCCATAAATGTACCTTTGAATAGGATAAGTACAAGGCATAATGGTGTCAACTGTGTTTGTTTCCTAGTGTATTCTGAAAGGTTCAATTTTTCTTTGCTGACTTGCTGGAGATCTCAATGGTGGCAGCAAAGCACAAAAGCAATAATGTGTCTAGCATGAGAACTGTGAGTTGTTTCCCTTGGTGTCAGTTTTTGTTCCCAAAATTATAGGTTGTCAAAGATAAACTTTTTGTCACTTAACTATGATCTGCTTCAAAAGCACACTCTACTTTTATTCTTCCTTCTAATAGAAAAGTGTTAACAAAGTAATGGCCATAGAGAGGCGCATTCTTGGGGTGGAGGGGTTTCTATTCATTCAATTCTAGACTGGCTGGTTGTCTCATCTTCAGCTAGAATTAGTTTGGAGTAGTATCATTTTACTATTTATCCTCTACCCTTTTTAAAGTGTGTACATCTTGTCAAGAAAAAGATATCTGTGATTGAGGCAGGATGTTCTGCAAAAACCCATGAAGTTACCATCTGGCATCATCCAAGAAGTGGGGTTGAGAGAGGTTTTGAAAGGGGGGGTGGGAGAGAAAAAACATACAGGGCCTCCCTTTAGGTTGGTGCCCCTCACACCCACCCTAATATACATATTGTATATACAGGTTGTACCTGAAGCTCTAGAAATCATTGACCAAAATTGGAAAATATTTGCTTGGCACACTAGCACCCTGTACTTACTGAGGTCTGCTAGAGGCTACCAGAGTAATGATGATAACCAAAATCAGAACAGCAATATTTTTTTCTGAGTACTCTCAGTTTTTAGGCCTACAACATGTACACAACTGAGCTAAAACCCTACAGGAGCTAAGTCAGGCCAGTAAAGTGGCTACTCCAAAGCCCCCCTGAATCAGCAGGGACCTGGTAAGGAGCCCTACGCTCTGCAGAGCTAATTGCCTGTTCCTCACATAACCAGGCTACCTGAGGGTTTGGTAGTGTGCAGAGTGGAGTGGCATGTTAAAGGGCACAGCTGCAGGGCATGTTGAGTTTTGTGGTCTGGTTGCCCCCCCTCATGCACTTAAGGAGCTATACTGGTAAGATGTGGGCACCTCTGGGGATAGGTAGCACAACTGAGTGGGGCTTTTAAGGATATAAATGTTGTGTTTCAGGGTGGATTAAGCCCAGGTTGAGGGTGGCAGGTTTAGGCAGGCTTTGCGTGCAGGCAGTGCTTTGTGAACTTGGAATTGTAACGTCCTCTGTTTTTAGCAGGACCTAAATACCTTTGAAGACGTGGGCCTCTGCCTAAATGCAGGTCTAGGCAGAAACCTGACTCTCATTGATTTTCTACAAATTGAATCCAGTTGGCTTTGAACATTGTCCTTTTTTTTTTTTTTCCCTGTTTGCTTGGGGCAGCTTTAATGAGCTTATAGTTGCAGTGTTTTAAATTCCCTCAAGTACTTGTGTTAATAACAGTACCAATACTGTGTTTCTTTTCAAAGGAATCACACCCAAGACTAGATGTATTTCCATGAACTGCAGGTTATTCCCTGCATGATTCACATCCATACATATGAGTCATAGGACAGCTGGAAAGTGAAAACCTATGTAGAAATAGTGTTGTCCGTTGTCCTCCAATTCTTGAGTGAGTAGATGCATCCCAGGCTTTTATGTAAACAGTCAAAACTTCTTAGCTGTTTTAAAGTGTTTACTGTTGGAGTTCAAATCCTAAAGCCAAGACTTGGCCTTATTCAGCTGCATCTTTGCTGTTTGTATATTAGATCTTCTCACAGAAGATTAGGTGGAACAAGAAGACAATCTTATACATACAGCCTAGTATGCTTGTCACATTTATTATGTAACGTCAAGGGGGCTGTATGGACACTGTGAACTGTAAGAAACTGCTAATCATAGAAAAACTAGGGTTGGAAGGGACCTCAGGAGGTCATCTAGTCGAACCCCCTGCTTTAAAGCAGGACCATCCCCAACTAGGTCATCCCAGCCAAAGCTTTGTTTAGCCAGGTCTTAAAAACCTCCAAGGATGGAGATCACCACCTTTCTGGGTAACCTGATCCAGTGTTTTATCACCTTCCTAATGAGAAAATTCTTCCTAATATCCAACCTAAACTTCCCTTGCTGCAACTTAAAATAGTTGTTCCCTGTTCTGTCATCTGCCATCACTGAGAACAGTCTAGCTCCATTCTCTTTCCAACTCCGCTCCACGTAGCTGAAGGCTGCTATTGAGTCCGCTCTGTCTTCTCTTCCCCAAACTAAATAAGCCCAGTTCCCTCAGCCTCACCTCAGAAGTCGTGTTTCTGACCCCCCCACCATTTTCATTGCCCTCTGTTGGACTCCAATAGGTCCACATCCTTTCTGTAGTTGGGGGGGGGGGGAACTGAACTGTACTCCAAATATGGCCTCACCAGTGGAAGCATCACTTCCCTTAATCTGCTGCCAACCCTCCTACCAATGCAGCCCCGTATGCTGTTAGGTAGGGCTGTGCAAAGTTTTAGCAGCCGTTTAGTTTCATAGGTGTTTGTGCTGTTTCGGCACCTGAAACACCAAATCCAAATTGAAATGTAAGGCTCAGAAACACCTTCGAAACTAAACAAAGCATCTGAAATGTTTCAGAAAACTTCAGAGTTTTGGAGCTGAGCTTGCAGGGAAACAGTTGTACGCTGCTGCCCTGCCGCGTGACTCTGCTCCACATGGAGCAGAGATCTCGGGGGGTCTCCTCGCTGCTGCTGCCTGCCCCACACTGCCCTGGCCACGCGAGGCTGCACGGGGCGGGCAGCAGTGGCTAAGAGACCCCCAGCATGCATCTCTGCTCCCTGTGGAGCCAGGTCGAGTGGCAGGGCAGTGCTGGTCCCTGCTGCATGACCTGGCTCAGTAGGGGGTGGAGATCTGGGGCAGGCAGCGGTGGCGAGGAGACCCCGGTGCGGATCTCTGCTCCCTGCGGAGCGGAGCTGCATGGCAGGGAACAGCAGGCTTGATCGCGACTGCACTGCTTCCCTGCACCGTGACGTGGCATGACAGGGATCAGAGATCTGCATGGAGGGCTGCAGCCCTCCCTCTCTCCTGGACAAGCCACCCAGGGCCCCAGCCCCAAGCCCCACCTGGCTGGGTAGGGCTGTGCAAAGCTTCCCTTGCAGCCCATTTGAAACAGATTTGGAGGAAATTTGGCACAGCCAAATCTCCAAAACAGATTCAGCTGAAACGAAACAGGACAGTGAGCTGAAACGCTGAAACAAATCACTATCCTCCAAAATTGCTGAATCTGAATCCAGAGTGAAACAGCCATTTCACACAGCCCTACTATTAGGCTTTTTGGCGATAAGAGCAGACTGCTGGCTCATATTGAGTTTATTGTCCACTGTAACCCACAGGCCCTTTTCTGCAGAGCTGCTGCCCAGCCAGCCAGCCCCCAGCCTGTACTGGTGCATGGGATCGTTCTGTCCTAAATACAGGACTTTGTACTTGTTGATCCTCATAGGATTTATTTTGGTCCAATCCTCCCATTTGTCTAGGTCTCTAGGAATCCTAGCCCTACCCTCCAGTGTGTCTACTGTTCCCCAACTTGGTATCATTTGCAAATTTGTTGAGGATGCACTCCAATCCATGGTCCAGGTCATTGATGAAGATATTGAACACAACCAGCCTCAGGACCAACCCCTGGGGCACTCGACTCGATACCAGCTGCCAGCTAGACATTGAATCATTGATTACTGCCCTCGGAGCCTGATACTTCATCCAGTTTTCCATCCACCTTACAGTCCATTCATACAACTTGTACTTCCTTACTTTGCCTGTGACAGTGTTCTGGGAGATGGTATCAAAAGCCTTGCTAAAATCAAGTTACACCACATCCACTGGTCTCCCTGCATCCACAGGGTCATCTCATCATAGAAGGCAATCAGGTTGGCCAGGCATGTCTTGCACTTGGTGAATCCATGCTGAGTGTTCCTATTTACTGTCTCCTCCAAGTGCTTAGAAATGGATTTCTTGAGGATCTGCTCCATGATTTTTTTCAGGGATTGAGGTGAGGCTGACTGCTGTATAGTTTCCTAGATCCTCTTTTCCCCTTTTTTAAAATATGGGCACTATATTTGCCCTTTTCCAATTGTCCAGGACCTCTCCTGGTCACCATGAGTTTTCAGAGATGATTTCAGAGATGATTCTCCATAAATGGCCCTTTCACTGTAGACCCTACTCAAACTCCACTGAAGTGAATTGGAATCTTCTTTGTTGGCTTTGATAACTGTGCCTTAATCTCTCTGCCATCATAGTTAAACCACTTATTGTGGTTAAATTTTATCCAGTTAGCATCAGTGCTATTAAAAGAGCACATTGATTGACAGGGTTTTGGGATGCATGCAACAAAGCAGTGAGTTTTAGATGCTTTAAAATCATATGTGCTTTTATTCTAAGCCAGTGAACACATGTATCTGTTCCCAAGTAAAAGCTATACAACAAACTGAACAACTTAATTCTGCTTGTCAAGAATCTCATAGACAGCATATAACCTATAAGTTCTGGCATAGAAACTAAGCTTCACTACTGCTTTTTTTGCCTTTGGGTCAAAAATCTGCTCTCAGACCTCCATGCACAACATACATTGAATATGATGGACATCGGGTGCTTCATGGGAGAGAATATGACCATATTTTGCATAGTAACTTTGTGGCTTATTCCTTGCTTTATCACACCATTAATTGCATAAACAGAGTTCTGGGTTACTACTTAAGACTTAATTAACTGATTAATCAAATCTTAAGTGTAATGACTGCCAGGAGCCCTAGAAAGCATTCTCACATCCCACATCATCCACTTACCATTTGTATCCCTGTTTCTTTTCCCCATCAAGAAGGGCCTGTCACTGCTAGGGGCCATGTCTGGCATGCTGGGTGCCCTGGTAAGGGTGAGACTGCAGGCTGAGGAATGTCACCTAGCAGGGAGCATTAGAGTGCAGGGCCTGGTATGATCCATGGACCAGCTGTGGACTGTGGGTTGGGACGTAAATTATAGTGTTATATTCCAGTGGATTCTCTCTGATAGACTTTAACATTTCATAGCTCATATTAAACCTCCCTTTACAAACCTAACTTATGTTTTTGTGGCTGTTGTACAAAATGTACCATACTCCTGCTTTTCTTTATTTCATATGCTCTGTAGCCTAATCCACTCCTCTCTGTGTTTGAGCTACTTGATTCTGTCACATACACTCCAGTATTCTTCCTTCATAGCATCATGTGTGACATCACTATTTTTAGCCATTTGCTGCTTCCTGTTTAGATGCTAGTCCCTTTGCAGTTTTCTAAGCAGCACAGGCCAATGTAGCCACTTACATGCTTTTTACACCTTTGTGTACATATGGTGCCAGTAATGTTCAGATAACCTTCCATAACCTGAATACATGACAGATTTATGCTGGTGTAATTTATATTGGTTTTAGACATCAAAGTAAATCTCATTAGGATTTTAAGTAGATAGACACACAGCTGTCCTGGAGTAGCTTTACATAGGAGGTGGCTATTGCAGTGCCTTGATCCTAGATGGTGAAGAGAACATAATAGCCTAGTTGCCTTGAGCAAACCCATAATAGGCTGCAGATGTAGGACATACAAATTGGTGTACCACATCACTGTAGTTTTTACCACATAGGGAGTCTGGGAGTACTTTAGAGTAGTTGTGGAAAATTAAGAAACTGGAATTGGTTTTGCTTTCAGATCTGCTATTTTTAACAAAATAATCTGCCTGCCTAAAGGCACAAATTGCATCTTAATGAATTTAAAACTAGTACTGTCTGAGAAGTGTCAGATTACCTAGACTAATATGTGCTTATCAGCCATAACAATCCATCACGTATAAAGAAAAGTTTTATATGAAGACCTGGTATTTACCATCTCTAGGGTACCCAGCAAAGATGGGCTTTTTATCCTGGGTAGTTTCAATGTCCATTTAGCAACAGATTAGCAAAGCTGGAAGGCTGTTGTCGGTGAACATGGCGTTGGGAAATGCAACAACAGTGGCCTTCTACTCCTGAGGAACTGCATCTCAGAACACTTCTAGATGTATTCCCAGTCAAGCACTGGTAAGTAATTGTATAACTCATTGTCAAGCAACAAGACATCAATGATGGAAAGATCATGGAAGGAAGTGAGTGCTGGGCAATTGTTGTCTCGTCTCTCTCTATGTCATTGACCTAAAAAACCTCAAGACAAAAAACCCTCTAAAGCTAAATCTCAACCAATTGAGGATTGACAGTGTAAAATGAGATCTATAGAAAGCAGCTATCTATCACTAGTGCAACTCATGGAGTTACTGCAGTTGAGTGGACATGCTTCAGGGAGGCTGCCTGTATAGCTACTTTGACCATTCTGGGTTCAATAGTTCACAGACATCAACACTAATTGGAGGAAGATACTGAGAATATATAGAGATTGCCTAATGAGAAACATAACCTATGTTTATCCTAGATGACCAGCAACAGATCACCATTCAAGAAAACCACAGTTAACAATATGTATAACACTGTTCAATCTGAATTGGGAGTTGCACATGATACCTGGTGGAGCAAGAGAATGGATGATCTACAGCCAAGCTTTTGTTAGAAATATTATTAAAAATGCATTATCAATAGCAGATTTAGAAAAACACAGCTGCTAGCCCTCCTTATCTCCTTAATGGGAGAGGGAAGGGGGGTTGGAAATTGAAGGGAAAAATACCAAGGGCTCTTTGTACTAAGGTATCACTCTCTCTTTGTTCTGCAAATTTACTATCTCTTTGTTACACTAAATCACACTTTCTTTCATGGCTTCCACATTTCTTAGGCTAAGATAAGAGTAATTGCAATCTTAGCCTTGGGGTTGAACCCTTCATAACCTCGGGTCCCTTCTAAGCACGCGCAATAAGCTAATACATATTAAGCCTATCCGCCCCGCATACTTAAGTAGTTAATTATAATACACATGGGATGTATGATGTGACGTATTCACATGCATGTTTGTATGAACCGGAAATGAGTTGTAAGAGTTCCTGCTTCTGTACACGTGCCAGAAGAGAGGGGATAAAAGCCTGCTAATGATTGTTCCCGGGGGCAGAGGGTTTTGATCTTTTGTCTTCTCTCTCTGACCCTAGTTGCAAATATATACCCTTTTGTATCACCAACAATGTGTGCCTGAAGGATCATTAATATTCATTGAGCCTCCAAAGAAACGAACCGAGAGAGAGTTTTTTACCTCAATCCTGGCGCCCAATGTGGGGCTTTCTTTGGACGACCCTGGGGTCTATCAGCGCATCGTCTCTGCCACCCTGGGGGGTGCGCACCGAGCCCCCTTTGGCTCGCCCGGGGTGGGGCTTGAGGCATGAGTCGGGACATCCAGGACGCTAAGGGCTCCTATGCAAATTTTGTTGGTTTTTTTTTTGGAGTCTCCAGGTACACATTTTTGGATTTGGATCGAGATCTCTGGGGTATCTGAGTGAGTATACGAATTCCCTTTGCCCAATTTGGTTCTGGGTTCAGAGCAGGAGGTGTGCATGTTTGCTGAGGAACTCTAGGCTCAGCTCTCATGGTAAATCATCTGCTGTAAGGGACTTTTTGGTATTTGGTGTGCCTTGGGTGCACTTTTGTGGGCAAAATGGGTACGGTTATCTCCCGTGTAGAAAACACAGATACCCCTCTAAGGTGCTTATTACGTCATTTTAATAAATTTGCAAAGCCGGCCGATTACGGAGTAAAAATGAAAAAAGGTGATTTAACTAAGTTTTGCCAACTCGAGTGGCCAACATTTGGGGTCCACTGGACCCCGAAAGGATCCTTTGTGCTAAAAGAAGTGATAGCTATCCATGAAATTGTTATGCAAAATGGGTATTGGAATCAGTTTCCTTATATTGATTGTTGGTTGTGGGTGGTTCAAAATCAGCCACCTTGGATTAAGAATTACTTAGCAAAGTCTCATGTGATGCTTGTTAAGAAAAAGACTCGGGGGGGGCCGCCTGTACTCCCTGAGTCTAATGAGGGGGGGGATTCTGAATTGGCTGAGTACTGGACCCGTGCTC
This sequence comes from Crocodylus siamensis, assembly GCF_052110815.1. Taxonomy (NCBI): domain Eukaryota; kingdom Metazoa; phylum Chordata; order Crocodylia; family Crocodylidae; genus Crocodylus; species Crocodylus siamensis. Next base: position 399,696,926 of record NC_143395.1, read on the forward strand.
CGGTTGCCCTGTCGGGTAGCAAAGATGAGTCAGACGCCTCCTCGGCATCCAGTCCTTCTGCACCACCGCCCCCTCCCTTAGAGAGACCACCACCGACGTACCAAGGCATACCTAATGAGTTAGAGCGTGAGCCTCAGCCAAGCGCCTCATCTGAATCAGGAAATAAGGGTTATTATTTGCGCAAGCCTGTAGAGTCACAGCCGGTGTTGAACTGTCCGATGCGAGAGGTTATTGGGGAAAGAGGCACTGCAACTTTTGTCTACACCCCATTTAGCACTTCAGATTTATTTAACTGGAAGAATCAGAGCCCCTCTTTTCGTGAAGACCCTGAAAAGATGAGGGACTTGTTTCGATCTATTGGGCAGACTCATCGACCCACTTGGGCTGATGTCCAGATGATGCTCCAGACTCTCCTAACCCCGGAGGAGAGGAGATTAGTGTTGGGTACAGCGGAGCATATTGCGGCAGCCAGAGTTGAGTCAGAGGGTGCTGCTGGTCGTACTCTGCGTGATACCTGCCCTGTAGAAGAGCCGAGGTGGGACAATCATACTGCAGAAGGCAGAGAGCTGAGTGCATGGTATCTGGGAATTATAGTGGAAGCAATGGGAAAGGCAGTGCCTCGGGTTACCAATCTGTCTAAGTTGTATGAAGTGAGACAGGGAAAAGAGGAGGATCCCTCAGCTTTCCTTGGGAGGCTGTATGAGGCGTTTCGCAGGTTTTCGGATCTGGATCCAGAAGCCCCAGATAACCACCGTATGGTAAATCTTATGTTTATTGGTCAATCTGCTGCTGATATCCGTAAGAAGTTACAGAAAACTGAGGGAGGTGCTGGGAAACCGATTTCAGAGCTGGTGGAAATTGCATATAAGGTGTATGGGAATCGTGAGCAAGTGCAGGAGCGCAAGGAGGATAAAAAGGCTCAGCGACAGATGGCAGCACTAGCAGCTGCTATAACTGGAGGGAACTCTGGAAAGGCTGGGATACAGAAGGGGAAAGGAGAAAGAGTGGGAGCAGATGTTTGTGCTTATTGCAAAGAGAAAGGACACTGGAAGAGGGAATGCCCGAAGTTGAAAGAGAAGAGAGAGAGGGAACTGAGAGGTCACCTCATGCGGGCAGAAGACAAGGGTGAGGATTCAGAATGAAGGGGACAGGGATCTAAGACCACTACCCTTCGGGTTGGAGCCCGAGAAGATCCCATGGTAACCATTAGGGTTGGTGGCAAAAACTTTGAAGCCTTGGTGGATACTGGGGCTACATTTTCAATGATTCCAGAAAAACCCCCCTGTGCAGGAACTAGTGAACAGCATGTACTTGTGGAAGGGATTGAGGGAACACAGACCCGACTCCCTGTTTGTAAACCACTCCTCACGAAAGTGGGGGACCATTTGCTCGAGCACTCCTTTGTGTATTCTCCAATTTGCCCGGTTGCACTCCTTGGGCGGGACTTACTCACAAAATTGCAAGCTGAGATCTTTTTCAGAGACGATCAGATGGTGGTCCAGCTACCTGTCAAGCAGAGCTCGAACTATCAGATGGCTCTCCTGGAGGACCGACGCCCTGCAGTAAGTCCAGAAGATCACATGACTGGAGTAGACCCCTCAGTATGGGCTGATGGAACCCCTGCGCGAGCTAAGTTCGTCTCCCCGGTAAGGATCGTACTCAAGGATGGGGAGGGGCCCGTTCGGGTAAAGCAGTACCCACTCAGCCGAGCGGCCAGAGCTGGACTCAAGCCGTTAATAGAGAAATACAAGAGGTACGGATGGCTAGTGGAAGGGTCCTCACCCTATAACACCCCCATTCTTGGAGTGCCGAAGGCAGATGGGGTCTCATACAGACTGGTCCAAGACCTACGGACAGTAAATAAGAAGGTCCTTTCAGACCATCCTGTAGTCCCGAACCCTCACACGATTTTGACACAAGTACCGGGGGAAGCTGAAATATTTTCAGTGCTAGATTTGAAAGATGCTTTCTTCTCTATTCCCCTTCACCGAGACAGTCAAAAATTGTTTGCTTTTGAATGGGAGGATCCAGACACCTTCCATAAAGCCCAACTCATGTGGACAGTTCTCCCACAAGGATTCGTAGCAGCCCCTCATATTTTCGGACTTGCCCTTCAGAAGGACTTGGAGGAGTGGAAGGGATCACACCCCGCAGTGACTCTCCTCCAGTATGTGGATGACCTGCTAGTTGCAAGCCCAAACTTGCAGCTCTGCGAGGAAGCCACCAGGTCACTCCTAAACACTCTGGGGGGAAGAGGATATAAAGTCTCTAGAGAGAAAGCCCAGATATGTCAGCCTGAAGTCACATTTTTGGGATATAAGCTCTCAAAAGGAGTCAGAGCCCTAAGTGCAGATCGCATACAGGCAATCCAAGGTCTAACCCCACCTAAGTCACCCAAGGAGCTGCGGGCATTCCTAGGGCTAACTGGGTTCTGTCGACTATGGATACCAGATTATGGTGGGAAGGCTAGACCACTGTATGACTCACTGACTAAGGAGAGTCTCACTAAATGGAAATGGAATAAAGAAATGCAGCATGCCTTTGATCTGCTTAAGGCAGCATTAACCCAGCCCCCTGCCCTGGCCATCCCAAACAGTAAAAAGCCATATCGACTGTATGTTCATGAGAATCGAGGGGTTGCATCAGGGGTGCTGACACAGCCATCGGGCCCGACCTGGAGACCCGTGGGATATTACTCCAAAGGTTCTAGATCCAGTTGCACTCGGGTGGCCAGCCTGTCTTCGAGCTGTGGCAGCCACAGCAGTGGTTGTTGAAGAAGCCCAGAAGATAGTCATGGGTGCGGATATGGAAATACTCACTCCTCATGGAGTTCCCCAGATCCTAGGGACTGAGGGAGGGAAATTTCTTAACCCCTCCAGACAATCACGGTATGAGATATTTTTGCTTTCTAATCCAGGACTTACTTTCAAACTTACTACAGCCTTAAACCCTGCAACCTTGCTGCCGGAGCCAGGGAAACCGACGCATGACTGCCTTGAGGTCCTGAATCAAACTATGCAGGTGCGACCTGATCTTGCTGAGGACCCAATTGAGGACCCAGATGTTGAATACTTCGTAGACGGCTCCAGCTCTGTCATCAATGGAAAAAGACGAACAGGATGTGCAGTGGTAACCTTGGATAAGGTAGTATGGAGGGAGTCATTGCCGAGCTCATGGTCGGCACAGGCCGCAGAACTCACTGCGCTCACCCGAGCATTACAGCTGGGGACAGACCAGCGGGTTAATATATACACTGACTCTCGCTATGCTTTTTCTACAGTCCATGCACACGGACTATTGTGGAAAGAAAGGGGTTTCATTACGGCCTCTGGGAATAAGATTGCTAATGGCCCCCAGATTATCAAGCTACTAGAGGCACTCCACCAGCCTAAGGAGGTAGCAGTCATTCATGTGCGGGCCCATGGGAAGGCTGCTGAGGAAAAGCATAAGCTTGGAAATGCAAAGGCTGATGCAGCAGCAAAGGAAGCTGCATTTATTGGGGGAGAAGCGGAGGAGGTATCCAAGCAGGCCATGTCCCATGCCATATGGCCAGACATCCAGGATTTAGTCCCACAGTATTCCCCTGAAGAAGATAAATTTGCACAGAAAGCTTGTGCAGAAAAGAACTCCCAGGGGTGGTGGATAGTACCAGGAGGGAAAGTCATGATACCCAGGCCATTGCTTCGGGAGGTGCTGCAACAGCTCCATGCAAGAACCCATATGGGAGGCTTGGCCATGGGTGATCTAGTGATCCGCCAAGCAGTAGCCCCAGGGCTATATGTAGAAGCTCAGCGCATTGCTACCAAGTGCATCACATGCCAGAAAGTAAACCCTCGAAGGAAACCCCCTGTGCCAATGGGAGGTAGACCCTGGGCAGCGTACCCTGGACAGGCATGGCAGATTGATTTTGCCGAGCTCCCACGGTCCGGACATCACGGGTTTTTACTTGTCATGGTAGACCAGCTCTCTGGTTGGGTCGAGGCCTGGCCCACCAGGACTGCCACTGCGGCTACAGTAGTGAAGTATTTGTTGCAGGAGATCATTCCACGGTATTCCCTGCCTGAGTCCATTGAGTCGGATCAAGGACAACACTTCGTGGGAAAGGTGGTTCAAGAAGTCGCGCAAACTCTCAAGGTTACTTGGAAATTACACACACCATGGAAACCACAGAGTTCAGGACAAGTGGAACGCATGAATAGGACTTTAAAGACTTTGCTCACCAAAATCTGTATTGAAACACGTCTTAAGTGGCCTCAAGCATTGCCGCTCACTCTTACTTGCATTCGAAACACTCCCCGACGGGGCCTTAAATTGACCCCATATGAAATTATGTTTGGCAAGCCCCCTCGAGTCTTACCTCCTGGGATGCGAGAGAATATAACTTTTGAATTAGGTAATAGTGAGCTTCATATGTACATTATTGCTTTGCAGTCTGTCCTGTTTTCTCTTCACAGGTATGCAGCCTCCTTTCAGCGCCTGCCTTTAGACGTACCGGTACATGACTTCTCCCCGGGAGACTGGGTCTTGGTGCAGCGGTGGAAAAAGGAACCTCTGACTGAGAGGTGGAGTGGCCCTTTCCAGGTACTTCTAACAACCCACACCGCTGTAAAGATTGCTGGCCATGACCGTTGGATACACCATACCCGTGTGAAACGACATCCACAAGCGTCAGAGGACAACAACTCCCAAGACAAACTCACTCTGGAAGCTGAGTCGTCTTCGGAACAAGAAGCCAGCAAGTGGAGCTGTGAACCTACTGGTGATCTCCAAGTGCGCCTGAGACGGCTTAATCAAAGTTCAGAAAATTAGACAAGAAAGTAAAGGGGAAACATTTAGGCTGTGTTTGATCTCATAAAAGGGAAAATATGGTGGGAATCTTAATGTGCCTTGTTGTTATCTGCATAATGAAAGAAGCAGGATTGCGTAGCCTTAACTGCTGGCCTATGCCCCCGCTTTCCCCAATTGTTTCCCCAGGGACAAATTTGTATGTTGACATGATGGAAAGAATTCCAGGTACTTTTAATCTTACCAACTGCTGGGCCTGTGGGGGGCTTCGGGAGGCCGGAGGCCAGTGGCCTTGGAGGGCTTTTCCTTTGGCCCCGAAATGGCTAGTAAGTAGTAAGGCAGATGTTAAAAGTACTAGTCAAAAATGGGATGAGAACCACAGTTGGGAACTTTCCCAAGTGGCGTTAGGAGAGTATTGCATCAGTAATAATGGTACAGGAAAAAGGTTGGGACACAGCTGTTGCATATGGACTTTAAAAGTAAGGTGGATGAACCTTACAAGATTAGAATGGCTTTATTATCCTAATAGCCCAGGGTATAATCGGCTAGTGTGGCAGCATCCCAATGGAACAATTGTGTGGTTTAATAAGTATTGGAGTGCCACAAATCGAAGTGATGATCGGACAGATTGTACAGACAAGAACCAGGATGGGCTATGGGAATGTTCCATGAAAGGAGGCCACGCAGTTGCTGGTCCTTTGGGTCCAGAAGGAGGCTTGGGGTTTCCCGAGATGCCCTATGGTTGGGCCCCTCCAAATGCCACCAATAGAGAAAATAGGGCCTTAAGAGGATACTATTGGATTTGCGGACGACGGGCCTATACAATACTACCACAGGGGTGGACAGGAACTTGCTATATGGGAGTAATTGTACCAGCTTTCTTTTTGTTACCGTCTGAGGTTGGAAATAAGCTGGGAGTCTCTTTGTATGATTATTGGAAAAGGACCAAGAGAAGTATTGATGTAAGTTTGACACAGGGTAGCTCCCAAAAGTGGAAGGAGGATGAGTGGCCTCCTCAGAGGATTATTGAGTATTATGGACCAGCTACATGGGCTAATGATGGGAGTTGGGGATACCGGACACCAATATATATGCTGAATAGAATCATCCGGTTGCAGGCAGTCTTGGAAGTAATTACTAACCAGACCGCCACTGCTCTCGAGTTATTGGCCCGACAGAGTTCTCAGATGAGAGCAGCCATATACCAAAATCAGATGGCCTTAGACTATTTACTTGCAGAGGATGGCGGAGTCTGCGGAAAGCTCAACCTTTCTAATTGTTGCCTCCAAATAGATGACAACGGAAAAGCGGTCTTAGAGATTGCCAAAAAGATTAGGAAAATAGCCCATGTACCAATACAAACGTGGGAAACCACATGGAATAAGGACTGGTGGTTTCAATTATTTGGAGGACCCTGGTGGAAAAAAGTAAGGTTTGTGCTTTTGTGTGCTCTAACTGGTTTGATTTTTATCCCTTGCCTTATTCCTTGTCTCACTAGATTGATAACCACCACAGTAGAAGGGATGCAGGTCGCAGCAGTACCTTTAAAAGCACAGACTGCTGCAAAGGTCATGGTCCTCAGAAAAATTCCTCGTAATTATCTTGATATGCCCAAATGAAGTAAAGATCAGAAAGCATCTTGAGGGGGGATATTGTTAGAAATATTATTAAAAATGCATTATCAATAGCAGATTTAGAAAAACACAGCTGCTAGTCCTCCTTGTCTCCTTAATGGGAGAGGGAAGGGGGGTTGGAAATTGAAGGGAAAAATACCAAGGGCTCTTTGTACTAAGGTATCACTCTCTCTTTGTTCTGCAAATTTACTATCTCTTTGTTACACTAAATCACACTTTCTTTCATGGCTCCCACATTTCTTAGGCTAAGATAAGAGTAATTGCAATCTTAGCCTTGGGGTTGAACCCTTCATAACCTCGGGTCCCTTCTAAGCACGCGCAATAAGCTAATACATATTAAGCCTATCCGCCCCGCATACTTAAGTAGTTAATTATAATACACATGGGATGTATGATGTGACGTATTCACATGCATGTTTGTATGAACCGGAAATGAGTTGTAAGAGTTCCTGCTTCTGTACACGTGCCAGAAGAGAGGGGATAAAAGCCTGCTAATGATTGTTCCCGGGGGCAGAGGGTTTTGATCTTTTGTCTTCTCTCTCTGACCCTAGTTGCAAATATATACCCTTTTGTATCACCAACAATGTGTGCCTGAAGGATCATTAATATGCATTGAGCTTCCAAAGAAACGAACCGAGAGAGAGTTTTTTACCTCACTTTGACCAGAAACAGATGCCCAAATGTGATGATGCTCTTAAAACAATATATGGGGCACATGCAAATGGTTCTACCTCATCATAAATTCCAGTGGAAACATCCTTCTGATGGAAAAGGGGAAATTTACTGTTGACAGTGTCGGCAGTGCCTGTGGGCAGTTGCCACTCACCATGCCTCCCCCTTGCCTGCAAGTCCCCCCCAGGCATCTGCAGGTGGTCAGTGATTTACTGTTGGCCACTGCTGCTGCTGCTGGTGGCGTCTGGTTGGTCACCAACCCCTGGTTGGTGCGCACCACCTCCCCACCGCCGACAGTGCTAGTGGCATCTGCAGGAGCTCTCTGCTTATCACCCCATGCTCCTGCTGCTGCTGCTGCCAGCACCACCATGCCCCCCAGCTGCCAGGGGCATGCATTGTTCGTGCCTTGGCAGATCACATGGTAAGCAGCAGAAAAGGTAAAGACTTAAAAAAAAAAAAAAAAAACCTGAATCAATGCAGTATTCATGCTTGAAACAGAGAACAAAAATTCTATGGCTGTATCCAGATGTGCAGGCACATGTGGTTTGTGGTGATACAAACCTCTACATAGCATCACAAGCCACATGAGTTGCACATTAATCAGTGCTTGGCACTGCTAATTTGCAGCACTGAGGCACCAATTTGCTACCGGGCTCCACTGTGGAGTCCCTGCACCAGGGCACATGGAGGCCCCATGTTGAGGCACACTGCACCCCAGCCAGGTGGGGAGTGGCTGCCAGGCATGAGGGCCCTGGAGCACATGTGTTGCTCCCTGGCTGGCCAGGGCACAGGATTCCTCAGCGCAGGGGATGTCTAGCCCTTGCTGAGGCACCCTGTGCCCCAGCCAGCCCCACTGCACCACATGGAACAGTGGGACAATGTGTCCCACTGCAAAGCACATGGGCAGGGATGTGCATTGGGACACACATTCGCAGTACAAATTTGTGCTGCTACTATTTGTGGTGCTGGAAATGGCACACCCCTGCTTGTGTGGACCCGGCCTGTGAATGCAAGATATGATACAACTTGGTGTGTGATGGTTTAAGTAACTTTGAGAACCAATGCATATGGAATGCAGAGCAAAGCATCTGTGCTAAAATTTTAAACCTTATGATCAACTATCCCAGTCCACAATATCTACTATCATCTGCTCAGCCAGTAACCATATGCTCCAGGCAAAAACAGCTTACCAGTCGCCAGAGAACCATTATCGAATATCTCGGCCACAATAAAGTGCAGTTTTCTTCAGTCACAGCCACACTCATTTAAGACGAGTAAGACCACCATAAACATGGTGTCCAGACCCTAGGTTGGTGATATTTCTGGGTCTTTCCAAAGTGTGTAAAATGTTCCAGCTCAATAGTCTATAAAATAGTTCTCTCTTACTGACCCAATTAAATACTTTAATCTGGGACATGGTTGCTCACATCTATATGTTCATTAATGCGCTTTTGGTAATGTGCATTAAATTTAGTACCTCCCTTGTGAGGTACTAGAAAAAGGCACATTAGCCTATTTTAAAGTGCATTTAGCAAAAGTGCATTTTTTTTGTGATACATAATGTGTATTAGTGTATTTTAATACACATTAAAAGTGCATGTGTAGACATGCCCTGTAAGACTGCTTACTTGCTTAAAGGATGCATGATCTTTGGGTCCAATTCAGCAAGGTACTTAGGCTGACTGGGCATAAATGACGTGTGCCCCTGGCAGCGACAGGAGCACGGTGATGGTAAGTGGGGAGCTCCCACAGTCGCAGCTGGTGACTGGCAGGCACTGACCAGTGGTCAGTGACCACCTGCAGACACCACTGGCCAGCGTCTGCAGAGGCCAGCAGACCACCTGCAAATGCCGTCAGCGGTGAGGGGTGGGGTAGGGTGGGGTGGCAAGCAGCAACCACCTGCAGGCGCCACCGGCACTGTAGGGGCCTTTTCATAGGGGGTGCACTGCCATGCTCAGGGGGTATACGTGCACCCCCTATGCATTACCAATGCTATTGGGAAATATAGAGTGAAGGCGCAAAACAATTATTACAAAGTAATTTACACTGGATTTTACTCCTTAGTAAAGAGTAGACACATGACAAGCTTGCATAAATCGGTTGCCTACTGTAGGTCCTCTTGTAGCTCTCCTGGTCACGAGGTGGTACAGGAGCTCATTTGTATCAAGTAAACGGCTACCTCTGGATTCAGTTGCTAGGGGGAGTGAAGTGGTGGACACTTGGTGTAAATTACAGCAGGCTATAGCTACTCCTCACTTTTCAAGGGGTATCAAGAGGAATGACTAACACATTGCAAGGTTGTGTCTGCTCCACTTTTATTATGAACTACAGTCAATTTACTCAGTAGTAAATATACCATGCATCTGTACCTATAGTAGCAGTGAGGGACCAGATTTTACTACAGATAGTAGTAGGAGCCTAGGAGCCAAAAGGAACCTGAATAAGGGAGAAGCTGTCTGGAGGGGTCAGACATCCACAACTTTTCGGTGGTGCCAATGGGAAGTGGGGCTGGAGCTGCACCTCTAAAAAATGTGGCCGCTTTAGGTGCCAAATGTGAGTCCCTAACTTCATGCATCCAGGCTTGAAAAAATTGTTGCTCTCTGCACTTGTGATCCCCTTTGTGCCAAACGGACAATAATACAGAGCTTTCTCAGCAAGGTGTTGCAAGTCTTAATTCACTGAGATTTGTGAAGTGCTATGCGATCCTTGGATAGAGCATGCTCTGGAAGTGCTAAATCTGATGACAAACTCACAACTCCCTTTTTAATTCCACCTTGCCAGAAGGCAGTTGTGTTGCCTTGTTGCCTATAGCAACATTTCCCTATTGGAAATAATAAAAGCTGTGAAAAGGAACTGCTTGCTTGCAGATCTAATGGAATTATTTTTTTTATTGCCTGCAATAACTCTTCATGACGAGCGCTTCTGTTCTGTAGGAGTCTAATGATCCTGCACCTGGAAAGTTTGCTGTAACGCAGCAAGCTTAAAGGAGCAGTTTTGAGGTTGCTGCTAGATAGAGGAGAATGTGGAATAGGAGTGACTGGGGTAAAGGGAGGGCTCCTAATTGATCTGATTAAGCAATTGCTTTTCTTGGCAGCACTCTTGTGAGAAGCCTGAAGCATCATGGTAGAGTCTTTGCTGTGGAGTAAAAAAAAGAAAGATATAGTGTCCAGACCTACACCCCACCCCTCACCCCCTGCTCCCCTCCCCTTCCAACCTGGCACCCCCCTCTCCCCTCAGATTCGCGTCCGACCCTGCTATGATGGAGGGGCTCCCACTTTTCTCAGCTGGCCCTGCTGCTTTTAAAATGCTCTACCCAATTTTTATTTTTATTGTGTTGCCTCTGTGGAGGTGGGATGGAGGGAGGTGACACAGCAGAGGTGCTCCTGTTTTAGCTCAGATAGCCCCACCCCTGGCCCACACAGCCAATCGGCATATGTGCAGTTGGGCAAAAGCCTTATAGACTGACAAAGTCTTTTATTATATTAGAATACACACACACACACACACACACACAAGACAATCATATAGCATAATTGTTTTACTCCATGAGTCTTCTGGGCATAGTGATGCAAATTGAGGATATGGACATAGGAACAATTATCGCAAGGTAAAAGAGGTGGGGTTTTACCATGCAGCATCAGCAGCTCAGCAGCAACTGCTAATACACACTTACCCAGGGTAAGTGGAAGCTAAACTGTATTAACTCACCTCTCTTCCACTGAGAGTTAAACTGCCAGTAATTTCTATTCCCAAAGTGTGCATTTTATGCACCCCAGTTCACAACCTGGATTGGTGATGCATGTGAAATGGAGCTGGGGAAAACATACATTCAAACCGGCCAAGATTTTCAGCAGTGACTGGTAATTTGGGAGATGTATTTGGTAGCTGTGTTGGTCTGAGATGAAAAGAAATGCAAAACTCTAGAACTCCTGGTTCAGAGATGATACCTTTTATTAGATTAACTAGTAATTTTGGATGCCCTTGCTGAGCCAGTTTGAAATACCATAAAATCAGAGGTTTTCAGATGGAGTGTCTTCTGCAACACAAGCCCTTTCAGGTATTACCAGTCAGGCATCTCAGATTTTGTGACACAGAATCACTCGTCACTCTTCAGGATGGTGCCCACTGTTTGTATTATGCCATGTGGGGAAGAAAATCTACTGGTTGGCACTTTTGGTCTTGGAGAACTTTTTGCTATAGGTCACAAAGCACTTTTGAAAAGGGAATAACAGTGTTAACGTGTTCATTTTATGGACAGAGAGACGCAGGCACAGAGAAGTGAAATGACTTATTGACAGCACACCAGTACTTAATTCAGAAAGAGAGTGCAGGCTCCTGGGCTCCCAGCACATTTTACCAGGTATAATAGCCAAAGTCTGTGCCCTGAGCACCTGCAGGGTAGCAGCAGGAACTGGGCCAGTTGTGGTAGTTGGGCTGGCAGTGATGGTGGGTGCTGTTTATGCATCCCTTCGAAATGTATTTTTACTAGCCATTGGATAACAGTGCCTCACTCATAATCATAGAATCACAGAAGTCGGGTCGGAAGGGACCTTGTAGATCTTCAAGTCCAACCCCTGCCTGGGTGGGAGAAAAGACTGGACTCAGATGAGTCCAGCCAGGTAGTCATCAAGCCTCTTCTTAAAGATCCCCAGGCTAGGAGCCAGCACCACTTCCCTTGGAAGTTGGTTCCAGCTCCTAGTCGCCCTAACTGTGAAGTAGTTCTTGCGGATGTCTAATCTAAACCTACTCTCCAATAACTTGTGTCCATTGTTCCTTGTCATGCCAGGGGGAGCTAGGGGAAACTGTGTCTCCCCCAAACCCTTCTGGTCCCCCCCCCAGTGAGTTTATAGACTGTCACCAGGTCCCCCCTCAGCCTTCTCTTGTGAAGGCTGGACAGGTTCAGGTCCCGCAGTCTCTCATTGTAGGATCTGCCCTGCTGTCCCCAGATCATGCGGGTGGCCCTCCTCTGGACCCTTTCAATGTTGTCCACATCCCTCCTGAAATGGGGCGCACAGAACTGGACGCAGTACTCCAGCTGTGGCCTGACCAGCGTCGCAGAGGGGGAGGATCACCTCCCTGGCTCTACTTGAGATGCGCCTGTGGATGCACAACAAGGTCTGGTTAGCCCTGCCAACCAAGACCTCGCATTGTCGGCCCATGTTCATCATGGAGTCAGTAATGACTCCAAGATCCCTTTCTGCCTCTGTGCTCTCAAGAAGGGAGTTTCCCATTCTATAAGTGTGCTGCTGGTTTCTACTGCCCAAGTGCAGCACCCTGCACTTGTCAGTATTGAAACGCATCCTGTAGCCTATCCAGATCTTGCTGCAGTCTTTCCCTCCCTACTAGCGTGCTCACCTCACCCCAGATTTTGGTATCATCAGCGAATTTAAACAGGTTGCAATTCACCCCATTGTCCAAATTGCTGATGAAGAAATTGAACAGTGCAGGCCCCAGGACCGAGCCCTGGGGGACTCCGCTGCCCACTTCCCCCCAGGTCGAATATGACCTGTCCACCACCACCCTCTGAGTCCGACCCTTCAGCCAATCTGCAGTCCATCTGACTGTGTAGGCATCAATGCCACAGTCGCCTAGTTTTTTAATGAGGCTGGGGTGGGAGACGGTGTCAAAGGCCTTGCTGAAGTCCAGAAAGACTACGTCCACGGTAACACCTGCATCCATTGCCTTTGTGACCTGATCATAAAAGGCAATCAGGTTGGTCTGACATGACCTGCACCTAATGAAACCGTGCTGGTTGCACTTGAGCATCATCCCTGAAGCCAGCACATCACAGATGTGCTCCTTGAGGATCTTCTCAAAGAGTTTCCCAAAGTTAGAGGTAAGACAGTCTATAGTTGCCCGGGTCCTCTCTCTTCCCTTTTTTGAAGATGGGGACCACGTTAACCTAGTTTTATTGTAATTAGCAGTGTCTAAGGGGCCTCAGCAATCTGAATGGTGTTAATCATTTCTTGTTCCTTGCATACAGAGAAGGGCAACCAAAACACTCAGAGACCAGGAGCTGTTGCCATACGAGGAGAGGCCAAAAAGGCTAGGACTCATCAGTTTGGAAAGGAGAAGGCAGAAGAAAGATATGACAGCGGTCTATAAAATCATGCAGGGTGTGGACCAAGTAAGCAGGGAACTGTTCTTCCCCAAGTCCCAACATACTGGAACTAGGGGGCAACCAGGTTTAAAACCAACAAGAGAAAATACAATATGTAGGTAACTGGTGGAATTCATTGCCGCAGGAGGTGGTGGACACAGATAGCACAGCCAGGTTCAACAAAGGACTGGATAAATTCATGAGGGATAGACCTATTAGTGGCTGTTGAACATGAGGGCTGGCTGGCATCTGTAACCCAGTAATGATGGGTACCAGGGAGGATGCTGTGTGTGCAGCCTGCAGAGAGGCAGTACTGCCCTCGTCCCCTCGCCTCCCTGGCCCTGCTCCTGAGAGGCACACTCCATTCCCTCCCACCCACGCGTACCCCCAGAGCCTTCCCAAGTACCCCTGGTTGACACCCTCTGCTCTTCAGCATCCATTTCTGCCACTGTTGGAGACACAATACTGGGCTAGACAGACCATGGGCTTGAACCAGTCTGGCATTTCTTATAGTCTTAATATAGAAATGCTAATATGAGCAGAGTAAGATTTAGATTGTCAGGCAATGACAGCAGTGACTGGCTTTCAGTATTTTATGCCTAATACAATTCCCCAGTCTTAGTTGAGGCATCTCTAATAAATATGTTGTATTATTATTTAGTATTTCAAGGAGTTCTTGAAATGCAAGGTCTAGTATCATATATAGTTGCACTGGAATAAACCAGTCCTGCTCATAGCTGAGCATCGGTTCTTAGTGAGGAGTCCCTCTAACAGAGACTAAGGAGGTCCCTAAGCAGTCCCATGTCAGAACCAACGAGGATCAGAAGCAGCACTCGTTTAAGCAGTATCATCTATTGGTCAGGCTGAGGGACTAAGACTGTGGGTCCTAGGACCAGCTTCTGTTCTACCTGTTAGTTGTCTAAATGGACTTAGAATAGACTCACACTTGGGCACCTATCTTGTTCAAATCCTGAAAATCTGTTAATGCACCTGATTTTGTAATGCACCATTGTCTGACCCTTGAGACCGAGTCTCAAAAAAAGCAGTGAGAAGGAGAAGGACGCACTGTTCCTCAAGGACTTGAGCAGGCTGGAATAGGATCACACGTAGACACACAAATCCCCTCTACCATCTAATAGGTGGAATAAAATCTGGTCCCACTTTCTCCATCAGAGTGCCAGGAGGCTTAGAGTTTGCTAGTATTGTACTGAGGAATTGGATCTGCATGAAGCAGCAGTTGGTAATTTTTTTTTTTAAGTGAGAGTTTGGAGGAGCCCAGCTGTGGTCAGAGGTGGGTCACTGCTGTTGCTGCTGCTGCTTCCCAGACCTCAGCCATATATTACCAACTCCTGGTACAGAGTGATCCCGTAGTAGCAGAAATGAATCTGCACCAAGACACGTGTTCAGAAGTGGCTGTAGGTTTTGAGTGGTTTCAGATCTTGTTTTCAGGTTCACTTCCATCCTGCAGGAATGAGACTGAGCTGCAAAGTGGATATGAATGACCCCAGAATTTCTGCCTTTCAGATTCAGGCCACTGGTTTGGGACCATCTCTCATTTCAACTCTAAAGCTATGTGACTATGTTTGTGTGCAGCTTATTGCCCCTCAACTTTCTGAGAGGAGCAGGGAAAAAAATTAAACCCTCAAGTCCAGTCATTACCACTTAAAGGATACTTTCCCTTAGCTGTTCTCTTTAACTGTATGGGGTGCATGACACAAGTCAGCAGTTCATTTTCTGGCCAGCAGATTTCATAGACATTAGGGCTGGAAGGGACCCCGGAGGATCATCGAGCCCAGGCCCTGCCCCAGGGGCAGGAAGTCAGCAAGGATCACAGGATCCCAGCAGGATAAGCATCCAAATGTGTTTTGAAGGAGTTCAAAGTGGGCGCTTGAACCGCCTCAGGTGGCAGTCTAGTCCAAACCTTGGGGGCTCGGACAGCGAAGAAGTTCTTTCTTATGTTCAGCCTGAACCAGTCACAGTTGTTGTTGAGGATATGGGCACTGATATTTTGCTGACAACTAAAACAAATGAGGGTTGGTAGCAGTAGCGTATGCATTTGCTTTTTATGCTGTCACAGACTGAGATTTAGAAATAAAAGTGGGAAGCATATTCCAGAAGTGAAGGCCATAGTTAGAAAGCCTCCTATCTCGTACTGCACTGAAGATATAATCTGAACAAGTTAAATTGCTGACTCCTAATATAATCATCAGTGGGAATGTATTGGCAAAAGAAAAAGACTCTAGAGTTCTGCTTCTGCAGCAGTCCTCTTTAGACTATGTACGTAATACAACAGATTCTGCAATAAGAATTTGTAAAAGCATTATCTAGAATTAATTTGTTTTTAACATTCCCTGTTATAATGGTTGATTTTTATGTTATTTGGCGGATATTTTCTGTTCTTTTCCAATACATCATTCAGTGCTTCTGCAAGTTGATGAAGGAAAAAGTAGGGCACTCTAAGATTGCTAAGTAATCCAAAATAAGGCACATTATTAGAAATGAAGCAGAGATAGTAACAAGCATTAATGGTCATAGTAGACTTAAGCAATTAGGGTTTCCACTGTCTGGATCTAGATATGGGCAAAACACAGTGATGACAGAAGTCTTCTATACACTCCCAGAGCATTATTAATCATTATCATTATTAATCCCCTCTTTATTCAAAGGGTGCATGGACTGGGAGGAGGCAGCCACTTTAAGTTCTTAAGCAAAATAATTCCTGGTTTTGGTGGGCTCCAAGCACAGCTGAACACAGCACCAGCTCCTACGATTCCTTTCGCTGCTCGCATCCCCTCCCATTCCCAGGGGATTTCCCTGTCTCCTCATGCTGGACCCCGTCCTGTCAAATCCCACTGGAAAGCACTTTCTCAGGGCAGTTCTGAGAGAAGGCAGGGTGTTTGCAGCTGGAAATAGTGCAGGGAAGTGCTTTCTCATGGTCTTGTCTCTGAGAACAGCAAATCCCAAAGGTTCCTCCTGACCCTGTTACTAAAAACCAGATGAAAAGAAGCCCTTCAATGCAGTCCTCGCTGCAGTTGGAACAAGATGCTTGTGACCGCTTCTTTTCACATTGCGGAGGGCACAAAGAGGGGGAGCTTTTGCTACCACGCTTCCAATTGATTCCTCTGGGGGAAAGCTGTGCCTTGAAAACTTGTGTTGCTTTTGCAAGGCTGTGTCCCCTTAAGGCCCTCGTGAAACTGAAGCTCAGGAATCCAAGTAGGGCTAGGGTCGTTCCCATCTTTCTGCAGACTAGCATTCAGACAGGATCTGAGAACTGGCCTCTTGCTGACTTTATGTGCCTCTTCCCCAGCTCCTTTATGGGTCTGGGTTCTGCGCTCTGGCACCGTATCATCTTGAAAGGGGAGAGAGGTGCACCACATGTTGGGGACAGTGAGGTTTTTTAAGTGTTAGCTGTTTGAATCTGCCTGGAGGTTGGAATGCTAATGGCAATTCCAGGAACCGGAAAGCTGGAAGGAAGCTCAAGGATCATCTACCTCTTCAAAGGTTCGTGCTGAAGCAGGCACTTGAACCCACACCTCAGGCTAGTGCCCTAACCAGTAACCCAGCCTGCCTCTGTAACAGGACAAGGCAAGCAAAACACCAAAAATGATTAGGCCTTGGAAGCAGACTTTTGAGGAAAGGCAGATAGATAATCTGGAGAAGACTGAGGAGGGATTTGCTAACTCCTCAAATCCTGGGGGGATGGAGATGGGCTTTTCTCCTGTACCTGTACGGGAAAGGACTAAGAGCAACAGTCTCAAGCTGCAGTCTCAAGCAGAGGAAATTTAGGTTGGAAATTAGGAGGAATTTTTTGACTATGAGGGTGGTCAAGCATTGAAGCAGGCTATTTGGAGAAGTTATGGACTCTCCATCCTTTCAAGAGCAGGTTAGACCCTTAGGGTGCATCCAGACGAGTGCGAAAGTGATGTATGTGGTGCTGCAGACGGTCTGCTGCGCCACGCACTGCACATGCAGGTGTTGCGGCTGCGGAGGTTTGACCCCAGGAGAAAAAACCTATGCCAAAAAGCAAGGCAGCAGTGTGCACTGGCCAAAACCAGAGCCTGGGCAGCTGGAGCCACACTCTGGTATCCAGGCTTCCTGCTGCAGGAGTGCCACGGCTGCAGCTCCTGGAGGCCCCCAGGACCCCAGGTAAGGCTGCTGGGGCCAGCACAGTTGCTGACCCCAGCCTCCTGTACCACACCTGGGGTAACCTGCTGCATGCCAGAGCACATGTGGCATGGGTGTTCTCGGGGGACAAATAATAGCAGCACAAGGTGTGCTGCTGCTTCTTGTCCCTGGGGAAATACATTCCCACTCATCTGGATGCACTCTTAGGGCATTTTTACATGTGCTCCAGGGGTGGGATTGGGGTCGGGGGGTGCTTTAATTACAGTGGTTCTGAGAGCTGTTCTAATTAAAGTGCCCACAGTGTCTCATGTATCAGCATCCCTGCCCTTCAAAATGGTAGAGAGGCACGGTGCTTTAGTTAAAGTGCCCCCACCACCATTTTGAAGCATGAGATGTGGAGGCTGGCTGGAGCATGCTAATTAGCAATTAATCAAGTCTGTTCCAACGTGCAGCACATCAGACCAGCCTTCCTGCACGTGCACAGGCACCATTAGCTGGGATGGTTTAGTCAGGGATGCTCCTGCCTTGAACAGGGAGCTGAACTAAATGATTTAATGAAATCATTTCCAGCTGTTTTCCTATGATCTGTGGATAAATGCAACTTGACCATGTATCTGTACAGTCTATCACATGCCTATCACTGGTATATGTTTGATGTTATATATAACAATGTCTGTTCCACTCCATATTTCACACAAAGTGGCACATAAATTCAATCATCAAATCCTATCAGAAAATCATTCCAGATCCTCATTGCTCTGATGGTTACAATCTTCCAATTTTCATCCTAGATTTGTTCATGGTGAGTTTATACCCATTGTTTTTTGTGCTAGCATTGTCCTTGAAGCGTTCTTTGCACTCCCTGCTGTATTTGGAGAAGGCAACCATATTGCCTCTTGGCCTTCATTTTGCTAAGCTAAATATGCCAACCTCTTTTTACGATCCTCTGGAAAGACAGACCTCTCCCCTTGACTGTAGCCCTTCTTTGCACTTGTTCCCATCTAAATTTACCTTTCTTCCACATGGGTGACCACAGCTGTACACAGTATTCTAGATGAGGTCTCAGATGTGCCTTATACAAAGTCAAAAGGAACCAGAACTCATGGTAGAGGTGATATCTTTTATTAGACCAACTAGAGATTTGCAAATAAAGGCATTTTTTTGGAAATCTCTAGTTGGTCTAATAAAAGATATCACCTCTACCATGAGTTCTGATTCCTTTTGCCTGTAGACCAATATGGCTACAGCCTGTATCCCTCATAAAAAGGCATGAATGCCGCCTCCTATTAGAAACACCTCATCTGATGCGTTCACATTTTACCTTTTGATAAAGATGATTCTTACCTAGGATCACATTTACCTTTTGATAGCAGCATCACATTCTTGGCTGGCTGACAGTCATCTTGTGATCAATTAATACCTGTGGGGTCCTTCTTCACCTTAATCATTTCAAATTGGTGAGTTCCCAACTGTAGAGAAAATTCTGATTATTCCTTAGGCTTGTGATCTTCCTTTTTGGTTTTTAAATTTTATCCTATTTTTCTACCCGTTGTACAATCCCAGAGTACTCCAGTCTTATAGATAGTTCTAAAGACAAATCTTTGAGGAACTCTACTGGTAACCGCCCTTCACCTTAATATTTCCCTTTTTAACACATCCTGTTGTCATTTCCCCTTTAGCCAAATTTACCTGCCTTCAGATTTCTGTATTTATCCCCATCTTTTTCAATTGAACTAGCCATTTTTTACATGTCGCTATATCAAATGTTCTACCAAAGTCCATATAGATTAGATATACTGTATCACGTTTCCTTCAACTGGAAAGATATCACATTAGTCTGTTATAATATTCCTTTGATAAACCCATGCTGCATTTTACTCCATTTTCCATTCAACTCTATGCTTTTAATTATTCTTTCCTTAAAAATATATTCCAAAACCTTGCAGTGCTATTGGGATCAAACTGAAGGGACTGAAATTCCCTGGACCACTTTTTTCTCCCTTCTAAAACATAGTTATTGCACTTGCTGTACTCCAAGCACATAGTAGTACCCCTCACTGGGTAGTTTTATTAAACATCCTCTCTACCAGACCTGTGATTTCATGTGCCAGTTGTTTCAGTATTCTGAGATGGAGATCGCGTGGTCTTGAGCTCTGCTTTCATCATGGAGTTATGACAAAGTTAATTTTCCCTCCCATACCTTCATTCCTACTAGTTCTTGCCTCCTTATCAACACCATCGTCTTAACTGAAAACTGAAGCAAAGTATTTGTTATACCTAGATTATCTTGAATCGCTAGTCTGTTCCCCATGCATAGCTACCCCTTTTTTTCCTTTTTTTTCTTTATTTATATGACCTTTTGTTGTTTGTTTTAATATCCTTTGCAAGATCTAACTCAGCTTGACATTTGGCAAGTCTCACTTTACCTCTACACTTCCTGACCTCTAACAAACTTAGCTTTCTTTGCTGATTCATCTGTTTTTCCCATTCCTGTAGGATCTTTGCTTACTCTTAATCTTCTTGCTGAGGTGATAATTCATCCAGGCAGGCTTGGAGTCCTTTCCCATTATTTTTTTCCCCATTGTTTGACAAAATCTTTGACCTAAAATATACATCTGCAGCTTTTCCTCATTGAAGTCCTTGAACTCTTCATAGTTAGGGTGAGATGAGTTGTAGCACCAGTCCCAAATCCAAATTTGGAGAGGTGCCAACAGCATGCCATGGCAGGCAAGGTTCTTTGACTAGATGTGATACCTTTTATTAGACCAATTTAAAAAGTTCTTTGCAAGCTTTTGGGCACAAACACCCTTCATCAGGCAAAACCAACAGCCCTGCAACAGCATCCCATAGCACTTTACACCTCCACTCCCCACTCCCCTGGCTCTTTGACATCCCCTCACCCCTGATCTCTAGGGCTAGGGACAAACATTACACATAAACCCAGTTAAGTGATCAGAAACTTGTTTAAAGCTGTAACAGAACTTAAGTTCAGTGTATATAAACCAGTTTCAAAATGGCTGAAACTGGTTTAAGATAAACCTGGTTAAAAGTAGTATCAGGCTTAATTGATTTGGGTCATAGTTTCATAGTTTCTAGGGTTGGAAGGGACCTGAGCAGATCATCTAGTCTGACCCCCTGCCATGGCAGGAAAGAGTACTGGGGTCAAACGACCCCAGCAAGGTGTTCATCTAACCTCCTCTTAAAACCCCCCAAGGTAGGAGCCTGCACCACTTCTCTTGGAAGTTGGTTCCAGACCCTAGCCGCCCTGACTGTGAAGTAGCGCCTCCTGATATCTAACCTAAATCTACCCTCTGCCAGCTTGTGACCATTATTCCTGGTCACTCCTGGCAGTGCTCAGGGGAACAGGGACTTCCCCAATGCCTGCTGATCCCCCCTGACTAGTTTATAACAGGCCACAAGATCCCCCCTCAGCCTTCTCTTGTGGAGGCTGAACAGGTTCAGGTCCCGCAGCCTGTCCTCATACGGCCTGCCCTGCTGTCCCCTGATCATGCGACTGGCCTCCTCTGGACCCTCTCCATGCTGTCCACATCCCTCTTGAAGTGCGGCACCCAGAACTGGACGCAGTACTCCAGCTGCAGCCTGACCAGTGCCGCATAGAGGGGGAGGATCACCTCCCTGGACCTGCTCGAGATGCATCTGTGGATGCATGCCAAGGTGCGGTTGGCCTTCCTGACTGCATCCCCACACTGCCGGCCCATGTTCATCTTGGAGTCAATGATGATCCCCAGATCCCTTTCCGCCTCCATGCTGACAAGAGGGGAGTTCCCTAACCTGTAGGTATGGTGCCGGTTGTTCCTCCCGAGGTGCATCACCTTGCACTTGTCGGCGTTGAAACCCATCCTATTCTCATCCGCCCACCCTTGTAACCTGTCTAGGTCTGATTGTAGCCTGTTGCATCCTTCCAGTGTGCCCACGTCCCCCCACATCTTAGTGTCATCAGCAAATTTGAACAGGGTGCTTTTTACCCCCTTGTCCAAATCACTGATGAAGATGTGGAACAGTGCGGGCCGAGGACCGAGCCCTGCGGGACCCCACTGCTCACGTCCTTCCAGGTTAAGAAGGACCCATCCACTACCACCCTCTGGGTGCGGCCCTCCAGCCAGTTGGCGACCCATTTGACTGTGTGGGTGTCTACACCACAGCCCCCCAGTTTCTTAATGAGAATGGGGTGAGAGACAGTGTCAAAAGCCTTCCGGAAGTCCAGGAAGACTATATCCACTGCTACCCCTGCATCTAATGATCTGGTGATCTGATCGTAAAAGGCCACCAGGTTGGTCTGACAGGACCTGCCACTGATGAGCCCGCATTGGCTGCCCCTAAGCATGCAGTCTCCTGCTGGCCCCTCCTGGATGTGTGCCAGCATAATTTTCTCGAACAGCTTGCCTAGGATAGAGGTGAGACTAACCGGCCTATAGTTTCCCGGGTCCTCCTTCCTGCCTTTTTTGAAGATGGGAACCACGTTGGCCCTCTTCCAGTCCTCCGGTACCTCACCAGAGCACCACGAGTGCTCATAAAGCCGTGCCAGGGGACTTGCAATGACCTCAGCCAGTTCCTTTAGACCTCTAGGGTGGAGATCATCTGGGCCGGCTGACTTGAATACGTCCAACCCCTCCAGAAGCTCCCTAACTAAATCTTCGCTAACCCATGGCCCAGGTGTGCGTCCCCCGGGGCCCGAGGGGGGCCCAGCAGGGAGGTGGCTGTTCTGGTCCCTACTTAGGAAGACGGAGGCAAAGAAATTGTTAAACATGTTAGCTTTGCCGTCTGGTGTGACAACCAAGTTTCCCATCGCGTCCTGCAAGGGCCCCACATTACCCGGGACCTTCTTTTTACCCCCTACGTATTTAAAAAAGGACTTCTTATTGTCCTTAATCTGGGAAGCTAGCTCCAGTTCCATCTCTGCCTTGGCCTTCCTAACTACCCCCCTACATCCCCGAGCAACTACAGAATAGTCCTCCCTGGTGATGACCCCTTCCTTCCATTGGGTGTAAGCCTCCTTTTAAGCAAGGAGACATTCCCGGATGCATTTGGTGAGCCGCGGAGGCTTGTGTGCTCTCCTGCTCCCTTTGACCCTTGTTGGGATTACCTTCCTTTGGGCTTGGAAGATCGTCTCCTTAAGGAGCGACCACTCTCCTTGGACACCTGGCTCCCCTCCCCCTTGGGACCTCAGCGCTTCTCCAACTATCCTCCTTAGCTCATTGAAGTTTGCCCTTCTAAAATCTAGGGCCGCTGCCTTACTGCATGCTTTTGCCACCTTGCACTGGATGGTGAATTCCAGCAGGCAATGATCACTGTTGCGGGTCAAACTGGCTTATGCAATGTCTGTCCCAGACCACTTCTTGGTTTAAGTTAAACCAGAGTCCCGCAGCATCCCAGATGCTTTGCAGCCCGGGGCTGTGCTCTGCTCCAGAGAACAAGCTGGTCCTGCCCCTGTTCTCCCTAGCCAGAGGTCCGGGGGGGACTGCAGGCACAGCAGGGTCTGCCTGGCTTCCCTTGCTGCTCATTGCTCAAGCAGATCTCCCCCTGCCTCCCTCCCCTCTCCCACAGCATGGACCCCAGCCCCACAGACCCTAGGCTTGTGGTATGCTAGCTAATGCTGAGAGGTGTCTCAAAGTTTGCTAGGACAGGCAGATAGAACAGTGTCTGCTTAGGGCTTTTTGGAGCTAAAAACAGGTCAGCTGGTAACATCCCCCCATTCCTCCCTTACAAAAAGCTGTTTAAGAGGAGCTTGAACTAATGAGAGAGGCTTTTGTTTGGTGACTGGCTGATAAACACTGTGTTATCGGCCCCCTGCTGATTTGCAGCCCTGTCAGGTTTGCAAACAGCATGAGGAAGCAGAGAGAGGGAGACTGAAAAGCTCATTGTCATCAGCAGATGCATGCACTGCATACCCCAGCTTTGCCTCAGATCGCTAGCCCAGGGCTGGGGGCTGGCGCCACTCCTGCCCCTTGAGCAATGCATGGGGAAAAGCCTGGGATGGTGCAGGCCAGGGTGGAGGATTTAAACCCCACCCTAATCAGAACATCCTGCCAGGGCCTGGCCATACCCCGCCCCCTCATTTCAGCACTGAGGAAGACACAGGAGTGCTAGTCTAGCGCCCCCTGGCTTCTAGCTTGAGCCACTGCAGGCAGGTGCCTGTACTGCTTCAGTCCTGAGGGAATGTCTGTGGGTTGCAAAGTGGTTCAACCTAGGCAGGTGAGACTAACCTGCAAAGATTGAATCAATTCAGGCTCGGGCTTGAATGTCTGTCCTTAGCCTAGCACTCAACAGCATCTCTACCCAGGGCACTGAACTTGCTCTAGTTATTCCTCTGTTCTTCAATCCAGGTGACTTTGCTAACTAGCTCTTGCTACTTTCTCCAAATATGCGCTTTTAAAATTAAGAACCTATTAACAGACCTACCTACTTATTTAAATTTCCATTTAATTTAAACTGAATCAACTTGTGATCACCCAGTCCAAGGTTATTTTCTATGACTGACACTTCTGTGAGATCCTTGCTTTTTACCGAAACCAAGTCTAAAATTAGCATGTCATCTTGTCAGTTCATAGGCTGTAACGCAGAAATCAGTCAGCGTTCACGCCTAGGATTCTAGGGCTCGATTCCTATATTTGGCACAATCCCCAGCAGTATTTCCCTCCCAAATAACATTATAGAGAGCTCTCTATGCAGCTTCAACCCTGGCAACTCCCAACATGACCCCAACAGAAACTGTTTTGCTATCATCCCTCAAAGAGATCCAAAGAGATTGTTTTATTCAGGAAATCGCTTCATATTTCTCTCCTTCCAAACTGCCACTCCTCCCTTCCTACCACTGTTGATGCTCTCTAAAAGGCCCACATACTTGGTATTTCTTCCATTCCTTTTTCCTCACCCCCTGACTAATGCTGTTGCTAGATCCTGCCAGTCATTCCCACCCCCAGCCTCTCCAAAATCCTCTCCCTTCAGAGGCACTGTTAGCTGCTGTTCTCTAGCTTCCCTGATGCTTGCCTCACTCCCAGTTAAACCACTCAGAAAACTGCCAACAACAGTATCTTGTTTCCAGTCAATTGGCAAATGCCTGCACAAGCTTCCCTCCACTCCCACTTCTGAATCAAACTCAAACTCCTTGTCCTCAGCTACAAGGCTCAGCATGACCTGGTGCTAGGTTCTCCCACTGCACGCGTCTTCTTCTGCTCACCTCCTGGCCCAGTTCACTGTTCCCATACAGCTGGGCTTGACATCCCCTTCATCATTCCCATGGTTTGTCAGAACAAGAATTCACAAGAAGCTCTTGAGTGTCCCGTCTAGCCAAATGTTTTGGTATGAAGAGATTAGTTGGATAGCCACCTGCCATTTCACTGGTGCATCATATGACCCTCTGCTAAGGATGGAGAGGAACCTTTTGTGACATTTGCTATTTCCAGTAGTTTTAGTTGCAGAACCAGCAATATTTATAATAGTATACCAAGTGAAAAGACGTAGGAACTTTCCATTATCCCTTTTCTCTTTTGTGTCATGTAAATTCATTGCACTGGCAACGCAATCGTAGGGGCAAGTTCTGTTTTTTCTATTTTGTCATTGAATTCAATAGGTGCAAGATAGGCTGAAGACATAATAATCTATGGTTAGAAAACTTAATGTACTTTATTTGTTTCCAGTTGGCTAAGGCTGACTCCTCTTACCTTTGTTCCAAGCACATGGTTCTCATTAGAGCTATATGACACACAGCTAACTTGGGGCCTAAGCAAACATTAATTTGACCCGAGAACAATTTGCTTTTAGTAAAACTCATTTTTCAAAGATTTAAACTGAAGATCAGGTTGGAAAAAAAACAGTTTGTATGTACAGCTGTGACTAGATAGAAGGCAGTGAATTGGCAGGATACTATAGGACGCACAAGACTCACCATTAAATCCTGTTGCTTTAATGTGCCATGCTGCGTCTGCAGTAGACAAAGCATGATCTGTTCCTAGGATCAGCCCATTTGTTCCATGAGATAAATGCATCCACCGGTTGTTCCAAATTCTCCAGGACTGAATTCAGGATGAAGTACAGCAAACAGTAGAGAATGTTCAGCAATTTAAAATGAGAGGTATTAAAATGTGATGGCATGGTGAGATACCAGCATGAACCTGGGAGAGCTGCATTATTCATGAATTGTCAATCAGCAAGTGACTTAAAAGGTGTTCCCAGAAGAATAACATACAGTCATACTTATCTACTTAAATTCTCTCTTCTTCTGTTAATGGCCCTGGAAATGAAATCTTTCGGCAATCAAGAGACGTTGCATTTGTCGTGGGAAGAAAGCCCTTTGGCCTGGGAATATACAGACACACACATCCATTATCCCACTTCAAGTCCCTCTGAAATATTCTGGATAAAATGCACTAATGTTTTTTCCTGAGATATCCCCTTGTACGTTTGTACGGGTATTGCTGTTCATTCCAGGAACAAACCTGTCAGGCTGTGCACTCTCTGTGGCCACCTCCTGGTAAAGGCGCAGCAATACAGCTTCGAAGTGGGGCTGTAAATCAGTGGAGCTCCCACCTTTTCATCCAGTGGGCCAGATTGGCAGTGCCCAGTCCCTGCATGGGCTGGATCCCGCTGGTGGACCTAATCCAGCACCAGCACAGGCCCACCCAGCAACGTGGAGTGGGGTGAGGAACAGCCTTGCCCTGATCCAGTTGTGTGGATCCAGAAGAGGGTATGGGCTGGCCCTGAACCAGCTGTGAAGAGGGAAAGGTGCATGGCTCATCCCATCCCTGAGCTGGCTGTGGTGGCCCTGCTGTGACCCACTGTGCAGGGCTTGGGAGTTTGGCAGGGCAGGGTGGGGAGTGGTTGGTATTAGCTGCCACTTCTCCCTTGCATTTCCCAACCCATAGGAAGCCCTGCAGGCTTGATTCCAAGGCTCCACAGGCTGCATTTGGCCTTGGGCCAGAAGTTGAACACCCCTAGTGCAGATGACTGTGTGGTACCAGTTACAATCTGGGTCAAATTCCAGGACCATTAATTCTGGGTAGAGGTAGAGCCAGGGGCGTGCAGAGGTGCAGTTGCAGTCCCTACTCTTTGAGTCCTGCTCCACAGAAACTTTAAAACCAACAGCCTGGGAAGGGCAGCAATGTTTCTATGCAGGCAATGCAGTGGAGTCACCAGAAACAGTGGGCAGTGCTAAGGGAATCAATTGACTTCATGGTTCATTATCATCTACATGATTCCTGCCAATCTCTCACCATTGCATAGGTGCTAACTACCATCTCTCCATTTTATGGTCTTGATGTTCAGCTATTCAAACTATCCTTTCTTCTGCAATGCTGCTGTCTGTTAGCCATTCCTGGTAATAACCCTCTCTATTTTACAGCCCTGAAGACTATTCTGAACTCAGGTGTCGTAATTTTAATTCAAGTGTAGAAATGACTGCTACTAAAGTATTGAAGCCACTGCCAAGACACTCAGGAAAACTAGAGTTTGCTTTACAAATCTAAGCAGGAGATGTACATTTAACTGAAAGGCCTATGGGACAAATGACACAATAACTTTGACTTTTTTTGCCATTTATTGCCTAGTTTGTTGTGTTTTTGAAACGTACTATATAATCTATCAAATTAGTACACATTCCAACAGTTATATTACTTTTTTACTTTCATCTTAAACTGAAAAATGTAGTGCTAGGCCCCTAGCATATTAGTAAAGCTTCTAGTTTCTCTTTAACTGAAGAAAAATGTCTCGTGTATCTGATGATGCACCATACTACACGCACTTCCCTTTTCAAAATCCTAGATCCACCAATGACCCTGGGTTATAAGTTCTGTCTATGTCTAGCCTTGATGCATTAGCCAGTCATTGGTGTCCATTCTGCTCCTACTTTAGCCCCTAGGATGGTGCGTAGGGACTCCAAATGAGCCACAAGGGGCCAGGAAAACATTTCCTCAGTGCAAGAGCTGCATAGGTCTATTGTAAACAACATTTTCATAGATTCATACATTCACAGATGCTAGGGTCGGAAGGGACCTCAATAGATCATCGAGTCCGACCCCCTGCATAAGCAGGAAAGAGTGCTGGGCCTACATTACCCCAGCTAGATACACATCCAACCTTCTCTTGAATACCCCCAGGGTAGGGGAGAGCACCACCTCCCTTGGGAGCCCGTTCCAGACCTTGGCCACTCGAACTGTGAAGAAGTTCCTCCTAATATCCAATCTAAATCTGCTGTCTTCTAGCTTGTGGCCATTATTTCTTGTAACCCCCGGGGGGGCCTTGGTGAATAAATACTCACCAATTCCCTTCTGCGCCCCCCTGACGAACTTATAGGCAGCCACCAGGTCGCCTCTCAACCTTCTCTTGCGGAGGCTGAAAAGGTCCAGTTTCTCTAGTCTCTCCTCGTAGGGCTTGGCCTGCAGGCCCTTAACCATACGAGTGGCCCTTCTCTGGACCCTCTCCAGATTATCCGCATCCTTCGTGAAGTGCGGTGCCCAGAATTGCACGCAGTACTCCAGCTGCGGTCTGACCAGCGCCCGATAGAGGGGAAGTATCACCTCCTTGGACCTATTTGTCATGCATCTGCTGATGCACGATAAAGTGCCATTGGCTTTTCTGATGGTTTCGTCACACTGCCGACTCATGTTCATCTTGGAGTCCACTAGGACTCCAAGATCCCTTTCCACTTCCGTGCCACCCAGCAGGTCATTTCCTAGGCTGTAGGTGTGCTGGACATTTTTCCTCCCTAGATGCAGCACTTTGCATTTCTCCTTGTTGAACTGCATTCTGTTGTTTTCTGCCCACTTGTCTAACCTGTCCAGGTCTGCTTGCAGCTGCTCCCTGCCCTCCGGCGTGTCCACTTCGCCCCATAGCTTAGTGTCATCTGCAAACTTGGACAGAGTACATTTCACTCCCTCATCCAAGTCGCTGATGAAGACATTAAAGAGTATCGGTCCAAGGACCGAGCCCTGCAGGACCCCACTGCCCACATCCCTCCAGGTCGAAACCGACCCATCCACCACGACTCTCTGGGTGCGACCCTCCAGCCAATTCTCCACCCACTGGACTGTGCAGTCATCCAAGTCACAGCCCCTTAACTTGTTCACCAGTATGGGGTGGGATACCGTATCAAAGGCCTTCCTGAAGTCCAAGTATACGACATCCGCCCCTCCTCCTGCGTCGAGGCGTTTTGTAACCTGGTCATAAAAAGAGACTAGATTGGTCAGGCACGATCTGCCTGCCACGAACCCATGCTGGTTTCCCCTCAGCATAACTTGCCCTGCCGGGCTCTCACAAATGTGAGCCTTGATAATTTTTTCAAAGACTTTGCCAAGGATGGAGGTGAGACTAACTGGCCTATAGTTGCCCGGGTCCTCCTTCCTCCCCTTCTTGAAAATGGGAACCACATTGGCCCTTTTCCAGTCCTCCGGGACTTGACCCGTGCGCCACGAGCGTTCAAATATTCCCGCCAGTGGCTCTGCAATGATGTCGGCCAGTGCCCTCAGTACCCTCGGATGGAGCTCATCCGGGCCTGCCGAATTAAAGGCATCCAGTTCTTCCAAGTGACCCTGCACCACCTCAGGGTCCACGCATGGAAGTCTGCTGCCTCCCTACACTCCCAGTGAGAGACTTGTCATGCCTCTCGCTTAGGAACACTGAGGCGAAGAACTCGTTGAGGAGTTCAGCCTTGTCCCCTCTTTCCGTCACCAATTGTTTCTGCCCAGTTAGCAGAGGTCCTATTCCTCCCTGGGCCTTCCTTTTACTCCCTATATATCTAAAAAACAATTTCTTATTGTCTTTTACTTGGGTTGCCATCCTCAGCTCCATGGTAGCTTTGGCCTGTCTAACTGCCTCCCTACAAGCACGAGCAGAAGAGGTATATTCCTCTTTGGTGATCTCTCCCTGTTTCCACTTTTTATGTGCTCCCCTTTTGGCCCTTAGTCTGCCCTGGATTTCTCTGGTCAGCCAGGGAAGCCTCCTGGCCCCTTTCCCTCTTTTACCTCTCCCTCTTTTGCTGTCACTGATATACTGATATGATATCCCAGAAGTCCCCACAAGTAGGGGGCACAGGAATGGAGGTACTGGGGTTCACTGTACAATCTACTGTAATTTAGAGCAGCACTGGGACTGCTATAATTCACAGAGCAGGCCTTTGCCATGCATCACGGAGTAATACCAGGATATGATCTCTCTGGGAAGCTACATGAACATGTTTCCCCATCCATAACATGATGTTTCCAGTGCTTTAAACATACAGCCTGATGATCTCTGACCCAGCAAATAGCTCCATGGACCTCACTTGACCTGCAATCATGCAGGGTGATAAGGAGCCTTTTACATAATCCAGCAGTTACTGGTGTTCACAGGTACTGTGAACTAACGGGAAACTAAGTTCTGATTCCTTTTGTCTGGACCAGCTCTTTGGTTTTCCTGGCTGAATCCAGCTGCTTATGGATCTAACCCTTCAATAGCAACTTCCAGCTCAGGGCATCCACTTCCAGATGAACTCCCTCTGTCATGACTGCAGGTTCACTTGGGCTGTTCGCTCCAACAGCAAGCAAATCACACTCCCAGTAAAGTGGAGACAGCAGGTTTTCAGCCCCTTCTTGAGTCTCTACCCTGCTTGGCTTTGGGGTGGCAGCCACCACTTCCAATGATTCTCCGGTCACCAGTAAATAACCCATAGCTTTGTTTGAGAATGATGCTCCCCACCACCTCCAGTCAAAGTCTCTCAGGGTGTTAGCTAAGCTATTATGGTGGTGGGCACAAATGGTGCCTTCCATCCCTTGCTTTTCAGGTCACCCCACACCAGTGTTTTCAATAATGTTCCTCCAGCTCAGAATTTAACATATTCTTGTCTATTCAGCCATTGAAATCCTACCCTGTATGTGTGTTACTGCATGCATGTTACATGTAGGCAGGGATTATTTAAATCTCTGTAGTATTATATAGCCAATATAGCAAAGTAAATGTTTGTAGGAAGCTAAAAAACGGCACTGAGTTACATGCATAGAACAATTTTCCTTTTCCTTCTAGTTATATTTAGGCAATAAAAATATTTCTTAGTTGCCTTTCCCCCCATTCCAATATGAAGAATGAAAAAAATATATTAAAAGAAACTCCCAAAAGAATAATTTCTTTATATGGTTGATGTCTTGGCAGCTAATTGGTATCCCTTGGGGCTCAGTTACTGATGGCTTAGTTGACTATCATTTGCCTGCTGCGTTTGTAGATAGCAGTTAAACAGGAAGCCTACAATGACCAGTGCTTCACAAAGACATAGCATGACCACACGGCTCAGTGCCACCCATTTTTTTTTTACCTTACAGATGGTATTTAGCTCCTAGTAGGTTTGGACCCAAAAGATGCCCAGTGAAACACAGTGTTGGAAAATATGCACAGGGGAAGTCTAAAAACATGATTATATTTTGCTTTGCATATCCAAAAATTCTTATCTATTTAGAACCTTTAATTCATGAACTTTTTCACATGGGAAACTATTGAGGCCAGTGAAGTTTCCATTGGGAAAGTGCATGTACTGGACAAGTTTCTGGGAAGTGGTAGAAGAATTGCTGTATAAAATGTATTAAAATGTTTTTTAAAACTGAAATGAAATCAAAATATAACAGCTGTTTTCCGTCCTAACTGATCATCAGATGCAAGTACTGACTCAAACGTTCACATGGTGCTAAATCACTGGAGCAGAAATCTGCACATAAGCAACCTATATTTTCACAGGCATTTTCCTGTTTTGCACATGCTAATCCAGATTTTGCTCACACAAACCAGGGTGCATATAGGATCGGTGAGGATGCATTTAGCATCTCTTTGAGAGAGCTGTTAATTTCTGCCTAAACAGATCATTTAAAAGTGATTTTTTTCAAACTCAATTCCCCCTCCACTCTCTTTAATAGTTTCATAGGTTCTAGGGTTGGAAGGGACCTGAGCAGATCATCGAGTTCGACCCCCTGCCATGGCCTCCTCTTAAAGACCCCCAGGGTAGGAGCCAGCACCACTTCTGTTGGAAGTTGGCTCCAGACCCTAGCCATCCTGACCATGAAGTAGCGTCTCCTGATATCTAGCCTAAATCTACCCTCTGCCAGCTTGTGCCCATTATTCCTGGTCACTCCTGGCGGTGCTCGGGGGAACAGGGACACCTCCAATGCCTGCTGGTCCCCCCTGACTAGATTGTAACAGGCCACTAGATCCCCCCTCAGCCTTCTCTTGTGGAGGCTGAACAGGTTCAGGTCCTGAAGCCTCTCCTCGTAGGGTTTGCCCTGCTGCCCCCGATCATGCGAGTGGCCTCCTCTGGACCCTCTCCATGTTGTCCACAACCCTCCTAAAGTGCGGTGCCCAGAACTGGATGCAGTACTCCAGCTGTGGCCTGACCAGTGCCGCATAGAGGGGGAGGATCACCTCCCTGGATCTGCTTGAGATGCATCTGTGGAGGCATGACAAGGTGCGGTTGGCCTTCCTGACCTCATCCCCACACTGCCGGCCCATGTTCATCTTGGCATTAATGATGACTCCAAGATCCTTTTCTGCCTCTGCACTGACAAGAAGGGAGTTTCCCAACCTGTAGGTATGGTGCTGGTTCTTCCTCCCCAGTTGCATCACCTTGCACTTGTTGGTGTTGAATCCTGTCTTATTATCATCCGCCCACCCCTGTAACCTGTCTAGGTTTGATTACAGCCTATTCCTCCCTTCTAACGTGCCCACATCCCCCCCCCCATTTTAGTGTCATCAACAAATTTGAACAGGGTGCTTTTTATCCCCTCATCCAAGTCACTGATGAACAAGTTGAACAGTGCGGGCCTGAGGACCAAGCCCTGGGGCACCCCACTACCCTTATCCCTCCAGGTTGAAAATGACCCATCCACTACCACTCTCTGGGTGCAGCCCTCCAGCCAATTGGCGACCCATTTGACTGTGTGGGTGTCGACACTGCAGTCCCCCAGTTTCTTGATGAGAACAGGGTGAGAGACAGTGTCGAAGGCCTTCTGAAAGTCCACTGCTCTCCCTGCATCTAATGATTTGGTGATCTGGTCATAGAAGGCCACCAGGTTGGTCTGACAGGACCTGCCACTAATGAACCCGTGTTGGTTGCCCCTCAGCATAATCTCCCCTGCTGGCCTCTCGTGGACATGTGCCAGAATAATTCTCTCAAAAAGCTTGCCCAGGATCGAGGTAAGACTAACTGGCCTATAGTTTCCTGGGTCCTCCTTCTTCCCCTTTTTGAAGATGCGAACCACACTGGCCCTCTTCCAGTCCTCTGGCACCACACCAGAGCACCACGAGGGCTTGTAAAGCTGTGCCAGGGGTCCCACAATGACCTTAGCTAATTCCCTCAGTGCTCTGGGGTGGAGATCGTCTGGACCAGCTGATTTGAATACATCCAGTCCCTCCAGAAGTTTCCTAACTAGATCCTCCCTGACCCTTGGCCTAGGTGCACCTCCCCTGGGATCTAAGGGGGGCGCAGAGGGGAGGTGGCTGTTCTGGTCCCTGCTCAGGAAAATGGAGGCAAAGAAGTCATTAAATATGTTAGCTTTGTTGTCTGGTGTGACGACCAAATTTCCTAGTGTGTCCTGCAGGGGCCCCATGTTACCCGGAACCTGCTTTTTGCCCCCTATGTATTTAAAAAAGGACTTCTTGTTGTCCTTGATCCAGGAAGCTAGTCCCAGTTCCATCTCCGCCTTGGCCTTCCTGACTGCCCCTCTGCATCCCTGAGCAACCACAGTATAGTCCTCCCTGGTGATGGCCCCTCCCTGCCATTGGGTGTATGCCTCCCTTTTAGCTAGAAGACATTCCCAGATGATTTTGGTGAGCCATGGGGGCTTTTGTGCACTCCTGCTCCCTTTGATCTGTGTTGGGATTACCTTTCTTTGGGCTTGGAGGATCGTCTTCTTAAGGAGTGACCACTCTTCTTGGACACCTAGCTCCCCTCCCCTCTGGGACCTCAGTGCCTCCCTGACTATTCTCCTTAGCTCGGTGAAGTTTGCCCTCCTGAAATCTAGGGCTGCTGCCTTGCTGCAGGCCTTTGCCGCTTTGT
Organism: Crocodylus siamensis; assembly: GCF_052110815.1. Lineage (NCBI taxonomy): Eukaryota > Metazoa > Chordata > Crocodylia > Crocodylidae > Crocodylus > Crocodylus siamensis. The sequence continues at coordinate 399,730,266 of NC_143395.1, forward strand.
GCTGGATGGTGAATTCCAGCAGACGATTATCACTGTTGCCCAGGTGGTTGAGCACCTGCAGCCCCCTCACCAGGTCGTCACCCATGACCAGCACCAGGTCCAGCAAGGCATCTCCCCTGGTGGGGCTGTGCACTCCCTGGGTTAGATGGAGGTCCTGCATTTCAGCTAGGAACCTATGTGAGCGGTCAGACCTGACTGACTGCTCTTCCCAGCAGAGGTCTGGAAAGTTCAGGTCACCCATGATGACCACGTCCTTTGACCTAACTACCTCTGTGAGCTGACTTGAGAATTCCTGGTCTAGCTCTTCCCCTTGGTTGGGCGGTCTGTAGTAGACCCCCACCATTAAATCTCTCTCCCCTCGTCTGCCTTGTATTCTAACCCAGAGCACTTCAGAGTGGCCCTCCTCTGATTCTTTGCTAATTGATGAGGATGTGTATTCCTCCTTAATGTAGAGTGCCACACCCCCGCCTTTCCTCCCTGTCCTATCCCTCCTGTATAGCCTATAGCCCTTGATATTCACCACCCAGTCATATGTTGGGTCCCACCACGTTTCAGGGAGCCCCACTATGTCTGGGTTGGTGTCAGCTAGCAGGAGGTTAAGTTCCTCTTGCTTGTTTCCCATACTACGAGCATTTGTGTAGAGGCATTTGAGGCCTCCTGTGGATGCGTGCACTGGCCCCCTACTTCCAGCATTACCCTGGCCCCTGTCACTTACCTGTGTATATGTCTGCTCGACGGTCTAGGCTGGGCTGTATTTGTGGGTGTTGCCTGGTTTGGCAGTCCAAGGCTTCCTCCTCCTTTGTCTTCCCCTTCCCCCAATGAGCCTAGTTTAAAGCCCGCCGGAGGAGATCCACCAACCTAGAAGAAAACACACGCTTACCTTTAGGGGAAAGATGAAGCCCATCCCATCCAAGCAAGTCTCTTGTTGTGATGTGCCGGTCATTTTCGAAGAAGCCAAAGCCCACCTTGAGACACCATTCCCGAAGCCGCGATGCATGTCGCATGCCGTCTTCCATGTCTGCTCACTGGTAGGATAGAAGAGAAAACCAGCTGTGAACCTACCTCCTTCAGCACACCCCCCAGAGTGTGGTAGTCTGCCATCAGGTGATCAGGGATTCTCCTGGCCGCGTCATTAGTACCCACATGGATTAGGACCATGGGGTAGTAATTGGTGGGCTGGATCACAGCCTGGATCATCCCCTTCACATCCTGAATCTTTGCTCCCGGTAGGCAGTAGACCTCACGTGTTGAGGGGTCCTGGCGACAGATGGGGCTCTCTGTACCTCTCAGGATGGAGTTGCCTATGACGATCACTCGAAGCTTTTTGCTCTCGGACTGCTTTGCTCCTTCAGCCTGCTTGGATCGTGGAGAGCGTGGAGTTGCCTCCCCTCCGGTTGCCTCCTCTCCTTCCTTCTCCTCCAGAGTTGCCAGGGCCTCGTACCTGTTCTCCAGCTGGACTGGAGGAACTGGTACTGCTGGGTTACGAGCAGCCCTGGTTCTGGTGGTGACCATCTGCCACTCTGCAGTGGAGCACTTCCCAAGGTGCTTCACCCTTGGGTGTGTGACCCTGCAGGGAAAAGAAATAGCTGTCAATTTCTTCCTCTGTCTCCCTGATTCCCCTCAGCCTGCTAACCTCCTCCTGGAGCTCCCTCACCTGCCCCTCCAGGGTCCTAAGGCAGGTGCCTGCAGGACAGGTGTGGGGGTCCCCAGTCCCTGCCCCCTGTGCCTTGCTGGACAACTCCTGTAGGCCAGGGGGTGGGGGGACGCCAGCCCCCCCATGGGCTCTGTCTGGGTGGAGGCCTCAGACAGAATGCGATGCTGCGGCTAATAAAGCGACCAAAACGCTGGCTTGCATCCTTGTACTCGGCCTTGGTGAGGCCGCAGCTGGAGTACTGCGTCCAGTTTTGGGCTCCACAATTCAAAAAGGATGTGGAGAAGCTTGAGAGAGTCCAGAGGAGAGCCACGTGCATGATCAGAGGTCAGGAAAACAGATCTTATGATGACAGGCTGAGAGCCATGGGACTCTTTAGCCTGGAAAAGCGCAGGCTCAGGGGTGATCTGATGGCCACCTGTAAGTTTATCAGGGGTGACCACCAGGATCTGGGGGAACATTTGTTCACCAGAGCGCCCCATGGGATGACGAGGTCGAACGGTCACAAACTCCTGCGAGACCGTTTCAGGCTGGACATAAGGAAGAATTTCTTTACTGTCCGAGCCCCCGAGGTCTGGAACAGCCTGCCAGCGGAGGTGGTTCAAGCACCTACATTGAACACCTTCAAGAGTAAATTGGATGCTTATCTTGCTGGGATCCTATGACCCCAGCTGACTTCCTGTCCTTTGGGCAGGGGGCTGGACTCGATGATCTCCCGAGGTCCCTTCCAGCCCTAATGTCTATGAAATCTATGAAATCTATGAAGCCCCAGAAAGGCTGTGCCCCCCGGGCAGGGACCCTGGCAGCACTCTGTGTCGACACCATCTTAGGAGTTGCTGCCTGTTCCTGGCTTTGTGCAGTGCCTTCACGCCGTGCTAGCAGAAGTAGCTCTCCTGGCCCTTCCTGCTCGCCTGCCGGCACAAACATTCGCGCAGCACGACTCAGGAGCCCAGCTCCTACCGGCTCAGTTAAGAGGGATCCAGAGGGCTTCCCCTCCAGATCTGGCTCAGCTGCGTCCGGTCCCTCTGCCCCACTTACCATAGGGCGATCAGCTGGTGCTGCCCCTGCTGCTGGCTCCGCTGCTGCTGCGTCCGCCTCCACTTCGGGTCAGGTAAGGGGGCACACGTGCATGCGGGACACACGTGTGCCTGGCTCCCTCCTCTTCTCCCTGCTCCTGGCTCCTGAGTGCCAGAGGGAGTCACAGAAGAACCAGATTTCATGAATCAAGTTGTTTATTATTCTTGCGTTTTTACTATTGTATGTAGGAGCTTTAACAGTAGCAGTGCCGGAGTGGTTAAGGCATCTCTGCTCCAGACATGTGCTGAAGGCTGCCCTCAGTTAACCCAACTGTACATGGGTTCCTGGTCACTTGGGCTGGGGACTTAAAGATGATGGGAAATTTTACCGTCTCCATCACTCTGTTGTATACAAACAGCAGGATGACCTGGTGAAAGTGACAAGCTCAGAAAATGCTCCTCATAGTACCATTCTGGAATGATATGAGCCAAATTGCATTTTTCGAGGTCAGATAAAAGGTTTTTCCAGTAATTGAGTCTGGGCAAGAGTCTTAGCTGTGAGCAAGAGGGAGTTGTGACTTATTTGCTTGAAGAAGGCACTATTATTACTATTATCTAGGAATTAAGTATAGAATGAGAAGAGAAAGGGGCCGTGGACAGAGCCTTGTGAAACTCCTGCATAAAGTGGGAAGGGGAAGATAAGGAGGATTCACTGATGGAGACACTTAAGTAAATCAGAGTAATAGGAAGAGAGCCAGAGGGAGTCACAGAAGAACCACATTTCAAGGAGATCCTAGTTGACAGTGTCAAAGGCAGCTGACGTATCAAGGAGAATAAAAAGGTCATTAGAGACTTTTGTGGAACGGTTTCAACTGGGTACAGATCAGTGTGGGTGTAGAATGGAAGTGGAAGAAAAGAAAAAGGATTGTAGATAGTGGATTCAGTTAGCTTAAAGACAAAAGTGAGAAGATGCAGTATTTGGAGAGTCCGGTGGGTCAGGGTAGTATTTTTTAAGACGGAAGAAACTGCATGAATAGAATAATAGGAGAACAAGGAGAGGCCAAGGAGATAACAGAAAAGATGAGTGTGGGTACAAGAAAGATGAAGAAAGAGGGTAAGATGGGGTTGGATGGGGTCACTAACATAAGCTGAAGGTTAGAGGAGGATAGCTAAATGAGACGCTTGTGCCTCTAGAAGGAGAAAGACTTGCAAGCAGGAAAGGGGGCAGGATAAGGAAATGGACAGGCGATGTAAGGCCATGTTATATTTTGTTAATTTTCTTTTAGAAGATATTGTTGGGAACCTCTGCAGAGAGAGAAGTGGAAGCCAGAAAAGTTAAAGATTTGAAGTACAAGTTAAAATGGTGAAAAAGCACCCAGGATTGCAGGTGTGGGATTCCTAGGAACACTCCTGGCTCATCGTCTCCATGCGATCACTGTCAGAGATCAGCCATTTCATGTAACCCATTTCATGAACCTGTCAAGCTCCATCTTAAAACTTGGCACATTCATTTAGGGTGGAGAAGTCAAGTTGTTTGGCCAGGAAGACCTGAGGAATGATGGAGGAAAAAAATACATTTGCGGAAGTCCGCCTTGCCATGGGATTTCCACCTGAATTGTTCCTTGGCGAAAGGACGAGAATAGAAGAGGATGCTGTAGGGGAGCTAGGGTTAGGGGATGGCTGGGTAGAGCATGTAATGGGAAAGAGAAGCAAAAGAGCCAAGGGGGAAGAGTGAAGCATGGGGAGACGGAGGAATGTAATAGAGGGCATGAAAGAGAGGGCTGAAGGCAAATTGAAAATCACCAATCTTGTCAGAGGGGAGGTCACAGAAGGGCTGAGTGACAGGGCACAAAAGCAATGCTGAAAGATATCAAGGAATGGCTAAACAGAGTGAACTCAGCAACAAAGGGAGCAGTGTTTGGTGGAGAGCAAGTTGAGAGAGTTATGCTTTTATCGAGTGGGAAAATTGAACCACGCTTGCAGGCCAACAGAAGGCACACAGATGAGGAAACATAGCTCAAAGTCTGAATAGGTCATCAACTTGGAAGCTGACATCATTAAGGATGAGTGCAGGAAATCATGAGCTGAGGAAGAGGGATGGAGGTTACCATCGGAGATAGGTGGGTGGGGAGAAGTTGGGTGGAATTAATTGCATAGTGCCCAAGACCCTGAAGAAGGATTGGGACCCCATTAGGACAGGCAGTACATGGCAAAGCTACAAGAAAATCAGTCGCTTCCCTGAAGAGGTTAGAAACAGGCACAAGCAAGTGGCGGAAACAGAATGTGGACGGACTGGGAGGAACAGGCCACGAGAAGAGGAACTGGGTTCGCTGAAAAGCAGAAATGCTACTGAGTCTTGCCCATGGGTTTGGAGGAAAGCTGTGCAAGGTCCATGCAGCCAGGAGGTAACGTGGAACACACACTCCCAGGTCTCTGCCTAACATGATAAGGAGGCGGCATGTCCTAAAATGGTAAGTCCACCCGGTAAGTCTAACCGAATGGCAAGTCTACCCTGCTGTGGCTAGTTCCAGCGCGTCAGCTCCCGGCACTCTGGGGAGAAGAGTCAGGCAGCCAGGTCGATGGGAAGTCAACAGAAAGGTTGGAAGGGTACAGTACGGGCATTATTTTATCACCTCAGTGATATGTCTTTCGCTTGTTTGCCAGATTTAAATTCAAGATCCTTTTATAAAGTTCTGCTCATGCAGAGGTGAGACCTGGAGCTGGGCTGGTGGGTGCTGTCCAAGGCTAGGCATCCAGCATCTTTTTCTGCTGGGTTAGTCATGTCTTTTATACAAGACATAATTCCTTTGCACTGTCTGAGGCCCCCACTTCTGCCATGCACATAGTAGTGGGCTTTCCTTTCCAAGTCCAGGGAAAGACCATTCTTAGAGCGTATAAGAAGAATAGATTGAAAATCCCTCTTCGAAGACAAAAATCTCTATCTTCATCTTGAGTTCTTAACCATCCATTCTTTCTGCCTGGCAAAACTAAGCATAGATACTGCTGATATTTCTTTCATTTAAGTGCTTTTTATACTGGAGTGACTCTGCTGATTTTAGTACAATCACTTTTGATTTATGTTGGCAGAAAGCTGAGGCATCACAGTAATGGATCAGGCTCAGTGCCTGTGCATTTCTCACAGGCGGGTAACAAATCTGTCTGAAATGCAATTGCTTCAGTTCATTATGTTGATATCTTTAATCAAGTTTATTAATTTTGGCCTGCACACCCAGACTTCCCTGCACAGCCCGGGGCTGGCCAGGAACTTTCCTGTTCTGGGGCAGGTCCCAGCCGGGCTGGGCTGGGCGGGGAGCTCCTGGCCCCAGCTCCCTGATAGGCGGACACTGGGACATTGCTCCCTGCCCCCAGCAAGTGCCTGCTCTGTCCCATGCTCCAGTCAGAGAGCCCACACCGGGACAACGTCCCCCTGCCCCGGCAGCAGGCAGCTCCCAACCCCAGCTGTGATTGCGCTTGTCCAAGCCCAGGACCAGAGCCTCCCCTGACAACAGGCAGCTCTTGGGGGAAGGGATTGTTCTCCCACCCTCCTGGACCATCTACATGTGGGCTACTGCATAGTAACTACAGTGCAGTTAATTTGCAGGTAGCATATTAACCACACAGTTGACTAATTTACTGTGCAGTAAGCATCTGCACATGTAGATGGTGATACTTTACCACGCAGTCAATTAGTCAACTGAGTGGTAAAGCATCTTATGTAGATGTGCCCACTGAGGGATAATATCCAACTAAGATTTCTGTTAAAAATAACCTGGCATCAGCTTCTCATAGTTTCATAGTTTCATAGTAGCTAGAGTCGGAAGGGACCTAGGTAGATCATCTAGTCCGACCCCCTGCCTTGGCAGATGACCCCGGCAAGGTGCTCATCTAACTTCCTTTTAAAAATCCCCAGGCTAGGAGCCTGCACCACTTCCCCTGGAAGCCGGTTCCAGGCCCTAGCCGCCCTGACTGTGAAGTAGCGCCTCCTAATATCTAATCTAAACCTACCCTCTGCCAGCTTGTGACCGTTATTCCTGGTCACTCCTGGCAGCGCACGGGGGAACAGGGACTCCCCCAATACCTGCTGATCCCCCCTGACCAGTTTGTAGCAGGCCACAAGGTCCCCCCTTAACCTTCTCTTGTGGAGGCTAAACAGGTTCAGGTCCCGTAGCCTCTCCTCATAAGGCCTGCCCTGCTGACCCCTGATCATACGAGTGGCCCTCCTCTGGACTCTTTCCATATCGTCCACGTCCCTCTTGAAGTGTGGCGCCCAGAACTGGACGCAGTACTCCAGCTGCGGCCTGACCAGTGCCGCGTAGAGGGGGAGGATCACCTCCCTGGACCTGCTCGAGATGCATCTGTGGATGCAGGACAGGGTACGGTTGGCCTTCTTGACTGCCTCCCCACACTGCTGGCCCACGTTCATCGTGGAGTCAATGATGACTCCAAGATCCTTTTCCATCTCCGTGCTGGCAAGAGGGGAGTTCCCCAACCTGTAAGTGTGGTGCCGGTTCTTCCTCCCCATGTGCAACACCTTGCACTTATCAGTGTTAAACCCCATCCTATTCTCATCCGCCCACCGTTGCAACCTGTCAAGGTCAGCTTGTAGCCTATTGCACCCTTCTAGTGCACCCACATCCCCCCACATCTTAGTGTCATCAGCAAACTTGAACAGGGTGCTTTCTACCCCCTCATCCAAGTCACTGATGAAGATGTTGAACAGTGCGGGCCTGAGGACCGAGCCCTGCGGAACCCCACTGCCCACGTCCTTCCAGGTCGAGAAGAACCCATCCACTACCACCCTCTGGGTGCGGCCCTCCAACCAGTTGGCGACCCATTTGACCGTGTGGGCATCGACACCACAGTCTCCCAGCTTTTTCATGAGGACAGGGTGAGAGACAGTGTCGAAAGCCTTCCGGAAGTCCAGAAAGACTACATCCACAGCAACCCCTGCGTCTAATGATTTGGTGACCTGATCGTAAAAGGCCACCAGGTTGGTCTGACAAGACCTGCCACTGATGAACCCATGTTGGTTGCCCCTGAGCATGCATTCCCCCGCAAGGCCCTCCTGGATGTGTGCCAGGATAATTTTTTCAAAGAGCTTACCCGGGATTGAGGTAAGACTAACTGGCCTGTAATTTCCTGGGTCCTCTTTTTTTCCCTTTTTGAAGATAGGGACCACATTGGCCCTCTTCCAGTCCTCCGGCACCTCACCAGAGCACCACGAGTGCTCATAGAGCCGCGCCAGGGGTCCCGCAATGACCTCGGCCAGTTCCTGTAGAACCCTAGGGTGAAGATCGTCCAGACCAGCGGACTTGAACACGTCCAGCCTCTCCAGAAGTACCCTAACTCACTCCTCGCTAACCCCTGGCCCAGGCGTGTCTCTCCCGGGGCCCGAGGGGGGCCCAGCAGGGAGGTGGCTGAACTGGTCCCTACTTAGGAAGACAGAGGCAAAGAAATCGTTAAATATGTTAGCTTTGTCATCTGGCATGACGACTAAGTCGCCCATCGTGTCCTGCAGGGGCCCCACATTACTCGGGACCCTCTTTTTACCCCCTATGTACTTGAAGAAGGACTTCTTATTGTCCTTAATCCGGGAAGCTAGTCCTATCTCCATCTCTGCCTTGGCCTTCCTGACTGCCCCCCTACATCCTCGGGTGACTGTAACATAGTCCTTCTTGGTGATGACCCCATCTCTCCATTGGGTGTATGCCTCCCTTTTAGCAAGGAGACATTCCCGGATGCTCCTAGTGAGCCATGGGGGTTTATGTGCCCTCCTGCTCCCTTTGACCCTTGTTGGGATTACCTCCCTTTGGGCATGGAGGATCGTCTCCTTAAGGAGCAACCACTCACCTTGGACATCTGGCTCCCTTCCCCTCTGGGTCCTCAGCGCTTCCCCAACGATCCTCCTTAGCTTGTTGAAGTCAGCCCTCCTAAAGTCTAGGGCTGTTGCCTTGCTGCAGCCCTTTGCCACCTTACACTGGATGGTGAATTCCAGCAAGCGATGATCACTGTCTCCCAGGTGGCCCATCACCCGCAGCCCCCTCACCAGGTCGTCACCCGTGGCCAGCACCAGGTTCAACAAGGCGTCTCCCCTGGTGGGACTGTGCACCTCCTGGGTTAGATGGAGGTCCTGCACTTCTCAACTTGCTTTTACATTGTGGAGCAGAAATGAACCTAAGCAGGCTCGGAAAAACTACAAACCAGGCCCTGACTTTGCAACTTGAGTTTACTTCAGTCGCAGGTCAGGAGTCCCTCTGGGTCACAGAGTCATAGGGTGGGAGTGAACCTCATCAGTTATCTAATTCTGTCCTGTGCAGAGCTGCAAGGATAGCTAAACTATCCTAGACAGATGCTGATCCAGCCGCTTCATGAAAACTTCCAAAGAAGGAGATTCCACAATGTCCTAAGGCAGCTTGTTTCAGTGCCCTATGGTTACAGTTAGAAGGCTTTTCCTGAGATGTAATCTTAAGTCTGCATTCCTATAGTTTAAATCCACAGCCTTGTGTCCTGCCTTCTGGGCATGGGAGTACAGTGATGCTCCATCTTCTTCATGGCAGCTTTTCAAATATTTGCAAATTGCTATCATGTCTCTTTAATCTCCCGTTCTCCAAACTAAACATACCTTGTTCTTTCAACCCTTCCTCATATGGCTTTAATTGCAACCCCCTTTATCTCACTTCTGGATTCTCTCCAGGTCCTTTACATCCTTCACAAAATGAGGTGTCCCAAACTGGACATGATACTCCATCTGAGGCCCAGCTGGTGGCAAGTGGACTAGGACTGTCACTTTCCATGTCTTGCATACAGCTGTCCTGTGAATGTGACAGAAGCCTTCGGACAGCCCAGCTCCCTGTTTCAACTGGCCTTGTTCCTGCTACACTTTCTAGCAGCATTTCACAACATATGGTTTATTCCTTCTTGATAGTACATCCAACAGGCTTTGACACATAAATGGCAGAACAGATTGTCTTGAGACCCAACAGCTCACCAGCCTTAACAGGCGGATATGGTGGGGGGAGTGTCTTCTAATAGTTTTTTTTCCCATACACACTTTTGTTGCTATAACAACCTAACACACATTTTTTTAGTCTCCAGTTTTGCAGCCTGATTCCTTTTCTTTGCATTCATTGATGTGAGCATTTTCTTCCACTGTCAGGAAACTTACCTTTCTGTATTCAGCAGCTCCAGCTATGGTGTGGCTATTCTCTTGCCACCCCACAGCTGTGCTTTAAATATAAAACTTGACATTAGCATTGGCCATACCTTTGCATTCGAGTTACACCTCTTGGCCCACCCTTAGACTGTACCAGGCATTATAAAAGGGAGCTGCTGCCTCAAAGTGCTTAAACTATTCAGAGAAAAAAAAATCAGACCCAGAAGGTGCTTCCAGACAAGTGCATACGTGTACTTCCCTGGGCACAAATAACCTGTCCCCAGGAAATGTTCATGCATGTGCATTGTGGTGCATAGCAAGATGCCCGGGGTGGGGTAGGGGAGACTGGAGCCAGCACTGGGCTGGCCCCAGAAGCCTTACCTGGGGTCCTGGGGGTCTCCTGCAGCATCACTGGTGGTGATCCAGGCACACAGAGCTTGGTTGGCAACTGAAGTGTGGCTCTGGCCAGCTAGGCTCTGGTTTGGGGCAGTGCATGCTGCCACCATGTGCACTGTCCCCACTTTTTTTGGCCTGGGTTTTTTTTACACTGATCAAATACCCTTCATCAGGCTGAGGAGGTGTCTGCAGATGGTCTGTGCTCTTCCTGGATGGAGTAGTAAAGTGGCTAGAGGCCAGTGCAGTATACAAGAAAGCCAGTCAGTTAAAATGTAAATTGAGGTGGTCAGTAGATGAGAAACAGGTTGGGGTGGGGAAGGGGAATGAATGCAGGTATAGTCAATAGATGGCGGGGTAGGGGAAAGGAATGAGAATAGCTTGTAAAAAGTGGAGGGTTCACCTGAGTAGTCAGATGTTAGGCAGCTTGTGATGTGTCATAAATCCAATTTCTATATTTAGTCCACGATTTTTGTCTCCAGTAGTATCTTGAGTACATACTGGCCTCTGGCTGCTTTACTACTCCATCCAGGAAGAACACAGACCATCTGCAGATGCTTCCTCAGTCTGATGAAGGGTATTTATACCCGAAAGCTTGCAAAGAATTTTTCCAACTATTTGATTTGGTCTAATAAAAGACATCAGATTTACCCAAAGAACCTTGTCTGCCTATGTCCAATATGGCTACAACCGACACCCCTTAATTTCTCATGATTTACATCTCCCATTCACATGCAAGATGGTAATACCACATGTATAAAGTTATCTAAGGGGATGGAATTAAGACCCAGGGAAATCGCAGAGAAGAGGGAAATGTAAGCTGAAGACTGTGACTGCTAACAGTGTCACAGGAAATCCATTTTCAGTGGTGCGGGGCCAGGCCACAGGCGTGCAGAGCCAGGTCACCTGGCCCACAGAACTGTAATTTCATGGTGGCAGCATCGACTGCTGTAGCCCCCAGAGCCACGACAGCTGCTACTCCTCCCACTGCCCAAAATGGGCGTCCCTGCAGGCCAGATAATGTAGCTTCTCGATTCAGACATTTGGCAGCAGAAGCAGCAGCAGCAGTATTAATTACAATCAGCTACGGCAATTAAGGCGGCCAGTGCTCACCACCTCCAAATATTCAGACCTGTGGGGAGCCCCATGGGTTGAATGAAACAACTCCACTGGCTGTTGATCACATCTGCATTAGACGATGTGAAATGGCAGGAACCACCACATGGAGGCCATTTCAAAGACAACACACTGAATAGAGCAATCTTGTTCCAGCATGGGGATGGACAAAGGGACTGAAAAGTCTGACTGAGTCTGCAGCAACCCAGGCCTAAATGTTGGAGGGCAGGGAAAGAATCTGGTGGAAGGCCCTCCTGTTCACATCTGTCAACCTGCAACCCAGTCCGCTCAGCCCAATAGGGGCCCCTAAGATGAACAAAGACTGGGGCGAGAGCTGAGCGAACACATCTACACGAGAAGCTTAATGCACAGTAGACTGCTTGATTGCATTACAGTGTTAAGGCAAAAACCATGCTATTACGCTACTGCACAGTAGTATTAGTCTACTGCACATTTATTTGGTACTTCCTTTTGCAAGTAATAAATTTAATGTGCAGTACACACTGCACATTAATGAACGTGTAGACGTGCCCAGTAGCTAGAAAGAGATACTCTGTGTGAGACAGACCCACTACTCAGTCCTCACTGGGATCAGGCTCCCTGTGGTCTCAAATATCTGTTCTTTCATTTAAATCCCCCAGGACTTTGCCTGGGTTGGTTGGTCAAGTTCAAGTGCTGCGTGAGGCAGCCGACTGCTGGGTAGCCCTTATTTTCTGCTCAGCGTCCAGCTGTCGCACAGGAAGTTCTGAATTCCACCAGGGTCACCAGCTGCCGGCTCCATGTTCTGCAGGGAGCTAATTGCATTTCCAGGTAATGCCTCAGCCATGTGTATGTGTAGGATTTTTCAGCCATAAATGGGGAGTCAAAAGGAGTGTTGCATAATTAGAGAACGCTCTCTGGAGAACAGCCCTCTCCACTCTGCTGCCTCTAAACCTGTAAATGCAAAAATCTGTAAAAGCCAACACCTCATCTTTATAGCAAGAGATTTTTACTTCAGATGCCCATGAAATGAAAGTCACTGCCTGCTGCCATTCACAGTCTGTTGCTTGTTGTCTGAGAAAGAACTGAGGCTGCTGACATGAGAACCCCCCTACCCCACAAAAATCAGCGCTTTACCACCAGAGGAATCACGTTAGTTTAGCCTGGCTTCCCAGCGTTTGTATAGATTGGGTGCTTCAGTGAGGCTTTTTGGTGATTTTATCTAACGCTGATTCTGGACATGGGCTGCACTCGGTGCAGGGGTGCACCAAGCTGAAATGTCTGGTATTAGCAGCAGCAATTTATTAGGGTTGTGCAAAGCTTCAGACTGTGATTTGGATTCGGAGATGATTCGGATGATTCAGAGGCTGAATCTATGAATCAGAATCAAATCACTAGAAGCTTTAGGCTTTCCTAATCGATTCGAAAAAGATTTGGCGATTTGGAGATTCAGCCATAGAGTATAATGGGGAATCAATGAAATACCTATAACTTTGATGTTTTTTGGCTAATTTGGACGAAACTTGCAGAGGTGGCAGCCTCTGCTGAGGTCATGAAGCCTGGCAAGTTTCAAGGAGATAGGTACAGGGGTTTCTGGGAAACTGCACCTCAAGCTGCTGACAAGCAAAACTTGTGTCACGTGTGTGTGTTTAGCCACAGCGGGGTGAAATGGACTCAGTGTGGATCAGACACGCTGCAACCTGCCGGACAGCTGACTCCCCAGGTACCGCTGCACTTTCACCTGTGCTGCTACATCCCACCCTACCCCACCCCAGCCTGTCCCTCACCCCATGAAACCTCCATTTCCATTTTCACTGACTGGCTTTCTTGCCTGCATTGTGTGCCAGGCCAGCCTCTGGCTTCTTTACTTTTCCTTCCATCCAGGACCAGGAGACACATCGACTGCAGGTACTTCCTCAGCCTGACAAAGGGCTTTTCAACCCAAAATTTTTCTAACTATTTTGTTTTTTTTCATAAAAAAGATATACACCTAAAAACACAAGATAAGCCATCACACACCACAAGTAACATATACCCATCCAACACAACATCTTTGCTTCTTGCTGTCAATTCCTTTATAACAAGAAAGGCTCTGTGACAGTTTCGTCTGGCTACCTTAGATGCTGCTGGTGCTGAGCCAGCTAAGTTATTTTGACCTGCCGTTGTTTACAGTGGTGGATCAGAATGAGGCTGTAGGGGAGGAGGAGGAGGCCTCACAGGGGCACACTGCCATGTTGTGCAGACGCCCCCGTGCCGGAAAGGGTGCACCTGAACATACACACAGTTGCACAAGCACCCATGTCACGAGTTTTGCCTACCTGCAGCCAGAGGTGCAGGACCCCAAAACCCAGACTCCCTCTGCACTGATCTCCTTGACAGCTTGCAGGCTTTGTGGCCGCAGTAGGCCCTAGCAGGCCTGCAGTTTTCACGCCCCCGTGCCTTAACACACACACACACGGTGTCACCTATGTCATGAGTTTTGCCTGTCAGCGGCTTGAGGTGCTGTTTCCCAGAAACCCCTGCACTTATCTCCTTGAAACTTGGCAGCCTTTGTGGCCTCAGCAAGAGCTACCATCCCTGCAGTTTTCACCCCGCTGTGGCTTAACACACACATGACATGAGTTTTGCTTTCAGGACTTTCAGGTGCATTTCCCAGAAACCCCTGCGCCTATCAGCTTGAAACATGGCAGCCTTAATGCCCTTTGCAGAGGCACCATCCCTGCAAGTTTCATTCAAATCAGGTAAGTTATAGATATTTCATTGATTCCCTTTTATACCCTATGGCCGAATCTCTGAATCTTTTCCGAATTGAATTAGAACAGCGATTTGAATCTCTGAATTGAATTGGCCAAATCCGAACCAAATAGTTGCCTATTTGCACAGGCCTACAGTTTATATGTCACTGTGTTGCAATGTTGGGAACTGGTCGGACTGGTGGGACTGGAACTCTTTCTGCTGGTATCTTGAGAAGGTCAATGCCCAGCTAGCTCTGACTTTAGTTCCCCTCACATTACCTTGTCTTAAACCAAGACACCTTCAGATCTGCCAAGGACCTGAAGAGTGGAAACTGCTGCTCTTTGAAAGGAAAGCAAAGAGCCAGTAGACTGCAAATGGACTTGACTCTGCTCAGAGAGGGGCCAAACCTGTAGCATCTAGAGCCAGCAAGTTTCAGGTTGTCTAGACCCAGTGGTTAACTCAGACTGTGATAGTGATGGGGCCAGCAAAAAAGTCTGAATCTGTTCCAAAGACCCCTGAAGGCTGAGGATCGCTCTTGCAGGGGAAGACTGGGAGGTCAGTGCACTGCAGGGGTTAGTGGCAGTGTACACTCTCCAAACACTGTGCCAGAAAGTCATCCCCTCTACCCTTCTGGCATAAGGAGAAGCAATTCTGTCTCCAAGTCCATTCAGTTCTTGGCCTCTCTGCTGACACTTCCAGGACAAGAACTGGTGAGATGTGGACAAGCCATTCTGAGTCAGCAATTTTTGTTGGAAGGCATCGTCCTGCTGGGTGCAGTAGCCTTCCCACCATTGCCCCTTAATACAACTACAGCAGTTGCACAGAGGTCACAGAGGAGCCAAAGCGGCCAGGGAAGGTTTCCCCCATTGTAGGAGCAGCATAGGTCTAATGTAAGTGACCCTAAACTGCCATGTATATTGGTCAAGGTGGAGACAGAAGAGGGAATGTCAGGCATGGGATAGGGAGTAGCTGTACCACTGGGGACCACCAGGGATTCTGGGTTGTTGTACAGCCTCCTGCAGCTGTAGAAAAAAACTGATGTACTAAGAGCAGCCCCCATGGCTGCTTTATCACACACTGGCTGCTGAGCTGGCAAGAACAGAGAGGGCACAGAGAAGATGGGAAAGCATTACAAGCATTTGGTCCTGTGCCCTAGTTGTTGCTCAACATTTTATTAAGAGGCAAATAATAGCCCCACCCCCCTTCCCTCCCTGTCCTATCAGGTTTAAACACCCTCTTGTGCATATGCACACAGGTACTGGCACAAAGAACAGCCATGCCCCAAGTCAAGAGGAAGCAAAACCCCATGGGCACAAATATTTGCAGAAAACCAAAAAGGAAAGAGCCTGCCAAGTCACAGACACTCTGGCAGTGCCCTCCCTGCACTTCGCTTGGTGCCGGACCAAGTCTGATACAGGAAAAAGCTGGGCTGAGCCTAATTTTACACCTATGATAGTATTTATAGTAGACTCCACTGGGGCTGCCCTACCAGTGCTCTCTGTTGCTGTGGACTGCTTGGACCACACCAAGAACCTCTGAAAGCAGAGTTGAACCAGCCAGATTAGCCATGTTGACAATTGCTTGATGGGGATGGAGTGGCCCCCCACAAGCTGGACTTCAGTGTTAAAACCAGCCTTTCAACAGCAATAAAGTGACTCCATTAGTATAAATGGAAATCGGGCCCTGGGAACTGGGCTGAGAGAAGACACTCATTTCACAGCAGCCAAACACGTCTCTAGAGGAGACTACCTGGGGAGGCCAGTGGCTGCTTTTCCATTGCAGTGGCAGCATAGTTTGAAATAAACTCACAAGACAGCCTGAGCCCGGCCACCAACAGTTTCCAACTAAGAGACGTTGGGGGCTGAGATGGTAAATCTCAATAGCAGTCACACACAGCCACAAACCACTAGCAGAGCATGCTCTGCACGTCCGGTTCCTGAAGTCTTAGGCTGAGATAATATTGTCTTCCATGCCAATGTTTTTTCCCTCTAGCATCTAAGTTGATTGTGACAAATTTTAGAAACTCGCTGAGACTCCTAGTAACTTTACAAGTCGTGAGCAAAGGGTAATCTGATGTGCAGGCTGAAGCACTAGTTCAAGGTTATGGCAGGCCCCTCACTAAAATACACATTAGGGCCATTTTTTCCTGAGGACTCTGCTTTGTGTAAGCTGCGCAGGTTACTCTGGTAAATGCTGTGCTGGAGTGTAACATAAATAGGCTGGTAGAAATATTTCAATCGCAGTAGAAATATTTAGAGCACACCAAGGGGATCTGTGTTCTGAATGCTTACCAGCCAGTCAGTTCAGAAAAGGTCCCTGTGAATTATTAGTCAAGAACTGACAATCTACACACCCAAAGCAAAATGCAACAGAGCTGAATGTGTTTGCAAGAAACATTCTTCTTTTGCACTGATAAATGTCTCTTGTCTTTTGGATGCATCGATTGCTTCCCCCTGCCAGCTACTTCCACGAGACAAACTGCCGGGTACAGATTAGATCTGGGGTGACTTGAATCAGGATCAGGGGAAAAAGTCCTCAAAATGGCATTTGGTCAATCACTGAAACTTATTGCTGAGGTGGCTTGGGCACCCAGTGGCCACTAGTTGCCACATTTTCAAACCTGAGTGGCTGAACTGAGGCACTGTGCTCAGATTCAGACAGCCAAGGATGTAGTCCCTTTTTTTTTTTTTTTTTTAATAAAAAAAAAAAGAGAAGAGGTTGAGCTAATTTTAGGCAGCCCAGTTTGAAAATAGTGTCCACAGAGGTTTAGTAACTGATAATGAGCTGACCCTGGAAGAACTCTGTTGGCTTCCAAAGCATGCTACAAAATTCATCTAGGAAAAGCCATGATCCTGTATGTTTTGTACAGGATCAGGTACTAAGTGGTCTCAATCCCCAGCATTTCACAGGCCCTTATATAATGTTAGGTCTGATTCTGATCTTGTTTTACCAGCATAGCACCCCTGGCTTCAGCAGAGTTGCCCCTCACTTACATCAACATAGGAGACTGGCATTCTGCATGGGAATGAATTCCTCCCTGAGTCAGGATGCTGAGGGAGACTCTGGAAAATATGCACTGTGATATTTTATTTATCTGAAGCTGAAGTAGCTGGTATGAAAGAAGATGTTCCCTTGTCCTTCATGCCCAATGTCATCTAGCTCTTGGCCCTTTTATAGCCTGAGAACGCTGTGTCTATTCTACACTAGCTCCACTTGCCTGCAAAGCCACAGACTAAAGAGTGGATTCCCACTAACACATAACAGAGATGACAACAACTGCTCTTGTTTGACTGGGCTTCGTGAAGCATATCACACTCATTGTTGCTTATTTCTCCTGTGTGTTTGAGACAAGTTCTGCTTTTACAGCTCAGTTAAGCTGCAGTGCAATGAACTTCTGGAAAAGCAGCCTACAGACGTGCTTTGCAGTGTGACCCAGCTGTACACTCCAGTGGGAAGGAAGAGTTTAAGCTGAGTTCTGGTTGATTTAAGCTGAGTTCTGTGATCAGTCCACCCATTTCCACAGGGGAAAGCCTTTTTCCTGCACTATACACCGTATCCTTCTGTGTCCATCTCATCCAGTTTTCTGTTTCTCAAGCCACAGTGCTTTTACCATGTCCTGTGGGTTTAAAGATAGGAAATTACTCCTTGTGCTATAATGGGGGCAGATTTGTGGATCTGATTATTCATGAAAGAATTTTG
This sequence comes from Crocodylus siamensis, assembly GCF_052110815.1. Lineage (NCBI taxonomy): Eukaryota > Metazoa > Chordata > Crocodylia > Crocodylidae > Crocodylus > Crocodylus siamensis. The sequence goes on from NC_143395.1 coordinate 399,748,009, forward strand.
ACCTGGGTGAGACAGGTAGAAAATCATCCCAAAAAGGATCCTCTGAGTGACTGCATAGATCAAAGTACTGAAGAGCAATTGTTACACCAAGCAGCAGCCCAGTGGTCTGTGATCTGGTGTTTTGCTTTTGTCAAAAAAAAGTCTCAAGAAAAGAGTGAACCAACATAGTAGTGGAACTATGTATGTTGCAAACTGAACACTATAACAACATCTAGTTTTATATTCCCCTTATATAGCTCTGAAAGGTTTACATTGCAAGTAAGTGGAACTAAGGCTGCTCAGCAGGAACCGAGGTGCAGAGAAATTAACTGACTTGCCTGGTGTCACAGCAGGTCAGTGGTAGAGGTGAGAACAGAAACAGGGGTTGTGGCTTCCAATGGTGTGAACAAGTGGAATTAAAAAAAGCTGATTAGGAAAATGCCTTCAATTCTGAGCTCTCAAAGTATGTTACAAACAGCTGAGCTGCACCTAAGGATGCCCCCGTAACAAGCCTGTGAGGTAGGGGTATATTCTTACCCCTATCTTGTGGCAACAGATTCAATGACTTGGGTACAAACACTGCCCACAAACACTAGGAAAGCAAGCCTTTTATAGTGCTAGGTTGGGAAGGCAGGAAGCCTGGTCCTTTGATTTCATTACAGAGCCATCCTTAAGCATTTGCAAACAAATACAGAGCATGTCAGCATGACCAGCCATCCTCCATCTTCTGTTGTACAAATGGAATTGGTTTCACTAACTTTCCCATGTCCATGGGTAAACTATGATCCAATGTGAGAAGGAAGGCACACAAGTATCCACCTTTATAGGGGAAGCTGCTGATTGGGCCTTTAAAATAGCGTCTTGAAAACTAATTAGCACAAATGTGACTGAAGTGGCAGTTGAGTACTGGGTCTACATCCTTTTCTGCCACTAACTCTCTGTGTCCTTGGCAAGTTTCTTGATGCTGTTAACCTCACGCAGTTAGGAGGATGATGGATATTTCCAGAAGGACATTGGGATCTACTGTTTGGGAGTGCCATGGAGTTTCTTAGTATCATTTTAAAGAAGAAATTTGGGTCACTGGTTCAATTCACACAGTCCCTCAGGGCACTTCAGTTACACCTCTGCCCGTGTTAGGGGGCTTCATTGCAAAAAAAGAAGCCACCCCTTGTTCCTTCTTTAAACATACCAAATCCCAATAAAATATGATCCAGTGCCATTAGAATAGTGCTGGGCCTTTACCAGCGAGCGCACCTGAGACGCGGAGCCTGAGAGCAGTGATACATGAGCCCTAGTCCCACCTTAACCACTGGCTACATTATAAATGTTTTCACAGAGACACTGGGACTGCTGGAAGTGGTGAAGACAAGTCCTCCAAGGCCACATTCTTCTCAAATTCCAGTTGCTGTATGCCCAAATCATAAAGAGTGACAGCCTATTAAAGGAGTGTCCAGATATTATTAGGGTCCTAGAAGGGGACTCCTCAGACTGGATATAAGTAATGGGCTGACACAGTTTGTATTGTGCAATTGCAACCAACAAACCCCAGGGAAGCAAAGGAGCTTTAGATAAGGCATCCTCGCCACCATTTTTAAGTGCAGGGATGCTGATACATGAGCTGCTCCAGGTGCTTTAACTACAGTGGCTCTCAGAGCCACTCTAATTAAAGCAATGCATCCCCCTCCACACACACTCCCAGAGCACGTGTCTAAATGCCTAAGGTGTCCACTTACCCAGTAACATTTTGAAAGGTTAACGAAGAAGCAGCAATAGGGCCTATGGGGATCACCTTCCCCACCCTCCTCAAGCTGAAGGGTGGTCACAGGTGACATCTCAATCTTAGCATATGTCTAGTAGTGTTTTCAAGGCCTCTGCTATCAGCATGAATCTTGATGGTCAGGGTCTCTCTTACAACACCTATTCCTGAAGTCATGGCAATAAATGAAAAATCTCAGCTTTCCTTAAAAAAAAAGTTTGATCCTTTAAGAAACCTGGAGCTGAGAAAGGATAAGAAATCAGAAGGCAATTAGAACTGCAAATGTATTCACTCTGAAAATTCTCAGAATTTGTAAGCTGACTGCATGATTTTGTGTGGGACTTGACTCATAATTTTTTCATAGTTGGGATGACTGTTAAAAAATAGTCCTGTAAGACTATTTTGATAGCCTTACAGGACTATCCTGTAAGATCAAAGATGTAGTTAGCTGCATTAGTCTGAAGTGAGGCAGGAAGGAGGCTGGATATGCACCTTCCAGACTAATTCAATCAGAGATGTTTTTAGTATAAGCTTTTGTGAATCCAAGCTCATGAAAGCTCATGCTATATACATCTCTAATTTAGTTAGTCTCTTAGGTGCAAATCAATCCTGTCTTGGATCCTCTAATCCATTCCCCTGTTTGTACAGAAAAGGAGAAAAATCCTCTAAACAGTATCACTGGGAAAATGCAGCAATCAGGGATTTTAAACACTGAAAACCTGTTTGCTAGTTCATTTGTGTGCATTGCTGTCAGTGATAGGATGTTTATGCAATGCATTTAACCCTTCAGAGTCTGGGCATGATGTAGGAGCTTCTCAAGCTCAGTTGGTATTCCTGAAATGCCAAAGCAGGAGCACTGTTCCAACATGTGATAAAGTCCTCTGTGGTTTCTAGCTGGACAATTTTTTTGACACAGCTTCCTGTGCTGATTTCAGTCTCCTATTGTTTTTTGTCTGGCCCAGTTCATTTCTTACCATGATCTCAAGCTGCAAAGTTAAGTCCAAAATCCAGAGTCCAGCTTTTTTCCAAAGTGACAAGCCACATTCTTCCAAAGGCCAAGATGTTACCTTATTTTTCGTTGCTGGCAATGCCCACATGCACTAAAAATATATACAGCTGCTCCGCATTCAAGACAGACCTAAGATAGGTGAAACCAGCTCAGCGCTGAAGCTTGTGCTTACTGTATGGGGCATGAGTCGGCTGCGTCGTGTGTGAGAGATGCAATCTGCCCTGGAATCAGTGACATCCCTGTGTGTCTGCTGACACATGCTAATTCCAGGGTTACTTTGAACAGGTGCAGGACAGCCAGTCAAGAATGTGGCAGGCAGACGGTGAGATGCCCTAAGTGGTTTTCATACCTTGCATATACGGAGCTTCTCTGGAGTCAGTTCAGGAATTTTCTAATAGACTTATTCAGGAGCATGTGAGAGTCTGCTGGGCAAATCTCAGCTACTAAGTGCCAGATGCTCCTGGAAGCTCCCCTTCCTCCTGGCCTTACCTTCTGTTAAATAAATAAACAAGTGAACTAACAAACTTCTTCCAAGGGGTCTGCTCCTAGGAAGTGCTGAGTACTCTCAAAGTCCATATAACCATGCAGAGTTAGACTGTGATCTCCTTAGAGAAGATATTGTTACACTAGTTCATACAGCCTCAACTCATGGGCGACTGGTGCCTCCTGAGTCTGGGGGGGACACCTGCAGAAGCTGCCAGTAGCGTCGGCAGTAGAGCTGGCAAGCTCCTGCAGATCCTGCCAGCAGTGTCAACGGCAGGACGGGAGCTGGCAAGCATCCGCAGATGTCACTGGTGGTGGGGATGGCCCTGTCGGTGGGGGGGCATGTGCCCCCCTGTGCCTCCTATGTGTCGCCTATGCCCCAGCTCCTGAACAGGTGAAGCCAGGGGGAGTTTTGCCACCCTCTCCAAAAGAAGCTGAATCAGGGCTTATTTTAATCCATTGAGAAAAGAAGCCCCAGCTCCAAAAAGGTCTGAAATCACTGGGATTAAGGACCTTAATGAGAATCAGGTGCCTGAACAGTTTAGAAGATCTGAGCCAAAGCATCTTGTTTGCTTCTCTTTGCGAACGGCTTCCACATAGACAAAAGAGATGGATTCTCTCTGATCCGGGTCCATGTGTCTGTAGGGACACAGTTAGATTCTCTTCATTTTCTTGTGTTTGCTCTTGGCTGCACTGGCCAATCTCCGAAAGAGTTTGCTGTGCACAGGAGGTTTGTCTTGTCCTGGTCTTTCAAGGGGGAAACCAACTTCCTTCCCACTTGTCCTCATTGTGAATTTGCAACAAGATCAATAATACAGGGTTACTGAAAGAGAAGATGGATCTGGATCATTATTTACAGCTGGCCTGCAAAAATTGGAGAATCATTTAAAAACCCACAGATGACGTTTTCCTCAGAATGCTAATACACTGCACGCTGGAAGAGACAAGAAAAGAAACATTTTATACATTTATTATATACAATATTAAGGCACAGGTTTAAGCAGCAAAGAATAAGAAAATCTTTGGCTGACCAACAATATCAATATTTGCTGTGGGCGACACAATGTTCTTCATTTCCCCACATATGTACAAATAAACCTCCAGCTGTACAACACTGTACACCAACCATTCTATACAACTGACCACAATAAAAAATGACAATATTTTACAACCAGTTACTGATGTCACCTGGAATGGCTACAGCACAATTTCACAAAACACAATACAAATCAAACAGTTGTGATTGACAGTAGCAACATCATTGCACTGGTTGGCTGAGGTTAGGTGAACTGACTTACCAACAGCAGTACTTTACATAAAGTCCACTAGTGATCTAACTCAGGGTAAAGATCCATTGCTCCCCCTTTGCACCAAAATAAAAATGAATCAAGTTCAACAAAACCATTAAGAATGTCCCTCTACGTTCAGTTCAGCTACCTAAATCTGTCTACATCAGAGGTCTGTAATAAATAGGGGTGGTTGGGGGGAGGTGTATACAAACAAATAATCTTGGGTAGTATCAACTGTAAACACAATTTTGGGTACTTGAAACTGGAGGGAGTGATGTATAGAGAGGGAGAAGGAGAGCTGTTTTTTAACTGACCTAGAGGAGAAAGCTGCACCACTAAGGAATATAGTAACTGTGTGAAAGCATCAACATCAACATCATGCATGTTAACAGAACGCTGGTTTTGCTGGACGACTAGTTATATACATGTACAGCATTTATTAAATAGTTTGTTCTGAAAAGAAATAGTACAGCTAGCAATAAAATACTCAGCAGACCAAAGGACTAGAAAGCATTCCTTGGATAAAATCCATTAAGTGAAACATTTGTCATGGTTGGTTTTATCTTCATTCCTTTGCTTTACTTGTCTTCCTCTTAACGGGGCAACTCTGTACTTGCAAAAGGATAACTGATGTGAGTGAAACACCAAAATCAGGAGCATGTTAAATACCAGCACTTATTTGTTGCCACATTGAGGCTGCACATTGAACGCAGAGACTTTAAATTAACAGAGAGAGGAAAAATAAAATTATTTTACAATGCATATATTAAGCTGCATAAAGTCTTCAAAAGGTTTACACATTCTGTTTGGCAAGACAAAGCTTCCAATACTTAAAACATACACAGATTTCTGTTTACTGAATAACCTATCAACTAGGTCTTTGTCTAACAAGTGCAAAAAATCAGAAAAAGGGAGACACTGACACGTGACGACTACTATGTACAGACAAAAATAAGTGCATAGGTTTAACAAACTAGTTCTGTTCAGGAAAAGGGTCTCTTTGCTATGCACTATTCCATGTTGTATGAAATGCAGGGCTGGCTTTGGCACCTGCATACCTTGTAATCACAATATCTTCTGTTTTCAATGGAAGCAGAGTGTAAAGTGGTTGCAGTTTTTTGAGAGTATCAAGAGCTGTTTCTATGTCTACAAGAAGGGCCCAATGTGACTTTGGGGCCAGCTCTAATGACACAAATGACCCCAAATAGGTACCTGCAAATCTTTCCCTGCTTTGTGCTGCTTCCCTTGAAAGCACTATCACCCCCTTTTCAATGCCACATCATTTCTAGTGTCAGTGGGGTAAAGTAGCCAGAAAGTTGGGGAAGAGTCAACAAAATCCTGAAGAGGAATATCTACCCATCAGCTTCAACAATACAAAGCAAAACTGCATGCAACTGGTAGCTCCGAACTGATAAGTTGTGTGTCTGAACTGCTCAGCAACTCACACACAAGAAAGATGCATTTAAAATGAGAAAGGTTCTATCTTGGGGAAAAAACAAGTAGAGAAAGAGACAGCAGCCCAGCAGAAAATAATCAGTTCAACTTTTGGGGCCCAGTCTTACATGCCTGAAGTGCTCCAGGCTCCCACTAACTCAAACAAGAGTTGGTGGCACTCCAGGAATGCAGGGCCAGACCCTGGGTGGTTTCTGTTTCTTCCAAGTGAAAAATGGGGAGATGTCAGGGTTTTAAAAACCCCTGCCAGGTAGGAAAGCATCACCATTTCTATTTTGCAGGTTGAAAAGCAGCCACATGAAGGAGACTGATTCCACAGTGCATTGCTTCCATCTAAGGTCAGTGAAATACCACCAAGATAAACACCAAGGTAAAAATGGTGCAAAATGGTAGTGAAAGGGATCAGGAGAAATTAACTGACTTGCCCCAGGAAACAGGACAAGACAGTGGCTAAGCCAAGGCAGCACAGAAAGGGTCTACACTTTCAGTTCCACATGGTAGGCTTAGCCATGCGAACCTCTCCAATAATGGGAGTGGGCTGAAAAATGGTCACTATGGTTAAGATGCTATTTGTTTTGGGGAGACTCTTGCAAAGTTTGGCCCAAATGTAATTTTCTTGTTTTCATTTTGAGCAAAAAACATCCAGCTCTGATTGAACGGAAAAAGAAAAAGCCCATTTTTCGTATTAAACAAAATTGCTTGTGACCTTTCCTTAAGCAATCAACCTGACTGAAAGATGAATTCCAGCATAGCAATAGCCTGCCATTGAGGAGCTCTGCATACAGAGCCTTGTTCCACAGAAAACTTGTATTTGAATAAGTGCTAGAAGAATCACATAGGATGAAATTCAATCCTGTGAAGAAAGCAGTCTTGAGACCCCTTTATATAGTGCTTGTGCCATGTTAGTCCCATCTAAGATTTATTTTAAGGGCTCAAGTGGGCCTAGGTCTATTACTGGCACCGCTGAACAGCAATGTGTGACACCATCTACGAACAAAAATTAGGACAGGCAACATCCATTAACTTTTATGCATGTGTAAATATACACATCCACAACACTGAAATATGCCAATCACAATACCTGAAGAACACTCAGCTGATGAATTATGTAACGTTAAACATGTATGTGTGTTGGGATTAACGTTCAAGGCCAGTCCCCTAATCCTGATTCACAAATAACAAGTGCTTGAGTGAGACAGGACTACAATCAGGTGCTGTAGAAAACAAGGCAACAAAATGAACTGTGTATGCAGTCATGAGAATCAATTCTTACACCGGCTTGTGGGTGGAGACCATCAATGATTTCACTGAGAGTTAGGAACCTCAATCTGGCCGTCCATTCCTACACACCAATATCTAACAGAGGGGAAATGTAGCATTTCTTATCCCAAACATTTTGATTCATCTGTTGTTGTTATTTCATACATATTAGAAGCTTGATTTTGATCTCATCAGCAAACAGATTAACTCCATCAGAATCAATGCAAAACCAGTTCATAATCGTGGTATTTTCCTCTCAACTATACTCTCCTCCTGTTCCTAGTAACCATTAGCTAAATTTCACCCTGTTACATGTTCAAATTCACCCTCCCTTACATCTGGGTACACCTGGCAAATCAAATTTTCTCCACTGACAGTACAACAAGCTGGAGCAGTTTAGACAGATATTGCCATGTATTGAAGTATTACTTTAATGAGCTATAAGCTTATCTCAAGAGAATATAATTGGCAGGGTCTCTTGTTGCTACCTGCCATGCACTCGATGCTAACTAGTCCACATTCTGTGCAGCCACTGACTCCAACTACATCCTGAGTAAAAGCTTCTAGCACTTTTCATATCATTTGCTGCTAAACACAGTGAATGTGTGTGTGTTACAGCTGAGTGAGCTCTCCTCATTTTTTTTAAGAAACATTTCTCGTAGGAGTACTACAGATTGCTCTGCTGGAATTTGTGCCTCTTTAATCCTCACCTGCAAGAAAATTCTAGCGAAGGACTGCTCTTGGCAAGAGAGCGTTTTAGGCAAGTCTTGAATTTAAAAAACACAAAGGATTGCACTGTAAACCTGATCCCAAGACTTACACTGAGGAAATAAACACATGACCTGTATGTCCAATCAAAATAAACCGACATGGCTTGAAACAAATACTGATAATAGCTGGGTAGTGCATGATCTACACTCAAGGATTTATTCACTATGACTATTTGGTGAACAATTTTGGATAATGACTAAGTCTCAGAAGAGTGTAAACTTCTGCTGGACAATTCACAGACTCCCACTGACTTTTACAGAGCCAGGATTTCACCCTCAGTCTTTGCTGTAGCTAAACAGTAAAACAGAACAGCATCTGGAACATCGTGTATGCATCCACTATAAATATTAAAGATACTTGTTCTTTACATTAGAAAATGCAGTTTCCTTTTTCTTTCACCTTCTCATTCTCGATCCACATTTCACAACCAGTGCTCTTTTGTTGTTAGAATATCCCAGCCCTTCATGTTCATTTTCATTACCCACAATCCCATGTTCACAACTCTTTTCTCCCTCTCTGGTTCCAAGTCAAAATCACTCCAAACTCTAGGCTCCTTCCAGATCCAAACTTTCTTCATCTTTTTTCAAACTCGTATACCTAGTTTTAAGATTTGCACAATGGCCTCCTTTGACTTGAACAAGTGCTAAGGAAGTTCTCTCTCCTCAGATAAGGACTTCCATCATATCTGTGTCAGGAAACTCAGGCTTGTTGATCAAACTGCTTACTCGGGTTTTGTTATCAAGTGGCTTCCCATGGCTGGGGGTGTTCTCTGTGATAGGGATGAAAGAAAGCAAAACTTGATCTCAGATGCACCAAAACATTTTCTAAACCTAATCCAAAATCTGTGTGGAGGGAAAAAATATTCACTATCTGTGGTAATGTTGAAGTGATATTGTAGCCATGATAGTCCAAAGAAATAGGCACAAGACAAGGATTTTTGTTTGTGATATCTTTTATTGGATGCACCATGCAGTTGATCCAAAGAAAGATGTCATTCACAAAAATCCTTACCTCTTTCACTGTACATCTGAAGGCCAAAATCAGCCCTGCTAAGCTAACAAGAGCGAGATCTGCTTTTGCTTGTGTGTTAGAGTGGAACAAGCCGCCAGCCACTTATGCCCTCTGGACAGAATTCCTGTTTTAATGCTGCAGTTTTGCAATCTGGAAACATAATCCCTTTCTTTTGCAACTTCTTTCAACATAGGAGGTTTTCAGTGGCACACTGAATTTCCATCAAGGAAGGGTTTAAGCATATTTTTGGAAGAAGCTGATTCTGAATACTCTGCATGCCGTGGTAATGTCCCTGATGTTTAAAATGGTTTGAACTGGGACAATTCTCCAAAAAACATTTGCTTAAATATATGAACTCACTTTCAATATTTTCAATGTGTGAATCCTTATAGTATTTTTGGCAGCATAAATAATTATATTTCCTGACATTTCAACAATTTAGTGGAGCCTTATGAAATTTAAATCCTGAAAAGTAAAGTCTGAAAAAACCAAAGCATGTGAGTTGGTCTAATCTCTCTCTGTCAGTGTAATAACCATCAGACATTTATATCTATTAGGTGTCTGCTTACCTACAGCTTTCCTTATAATCTCGCTTTCAAATAGTATGTAGCTGTAGTCTCCATAGTGTCTACACACTACCTATATCATGAAGATTGGCATCACTTACCCACTTTTTCTCCAGTGCCCTTGGCCCCGGTGTGCCTCAGGGCAGGACTGTTGGACGGGGTGGTGCTTAACCTTCCCCTGCCTGGGAAAGAGGCCGTGTTTGGCCAAAAAAGCTCTGAGCTTTTGTCCGTCTGAGTGCTGCTGTCTTTGCTTCCTGTTTTAGCATGGGAGGCGCTCACCGGTAATGATGCAGTTGCACATGACAGAGAGGGAAGGGGAGGTGGCATCGCTGGGACTGATGAATGGTCATGATGATCCTTCCCTAAAAGCAACCCTAAAAGACACAAGGACAATTATATCAGTAAAATCAGGAATGGAAAAGACCTGCTCCATTCCCCAGCAAATCCTCTTCTCCAGACAAGACAGTTTCCCCAGGAACTCTGATTGGTGGCTTTATCCAGGCTAGTTTTAAATACCGTATCTCCATCAAATTGTTGTCCACTATCCAGCTACAAAAACTGTTCTTAAAATGTCCCTCAGAGACTGCCTCCTAGCTCTCACCACAAGAAAGATTTTCATTTTATTCAGCTTGCAGAGTGATTTTTCTGGAGTCCATACAAAAAAATGTTCGAGTGGGGGAGAGGGGTCAGGAATAGTGAGAGATGCACCTCAGTGCTCAGCAGCTTGGAGACTGCACAAGCTTAAGGAACGAGCATACAAACAAATTACGCAAGACAAGGTCCCAAGTAAAAGATGGTAAGTCAGCTTTCATTTAACATAGAAAGGAAGCAGAAATGGATAGGTTTTGCAGAGCTGTGGACACCTGGTAAAGCACTTTGCCCTGTGCTGACTTGTTTATGTGCCCAAATCTGTCCTCAGATGTGTGCTCCTTCCCTCCTCCCTACAAACCCTATAGTGTTTCCACCTTCCTCTTCTCCCTGTGGTTTCCTAATGAGCATAACCGATCAGTTAAAAGTGCAGTATACCACCTACAGCAGCTGCTACAGGCTCCCTCTTTCCTTTCCCTGAAGCCCTGCAGAGTAGAGATTGAGGCAACCTGACTGAGCTACCAGGGAGGGAAGGAGAATGAAGGTGCTAATCTCAGTCTTTCACTTTCCCAGCTTATCTCCATATACATTCCTCCCTTCCCCTACATGACAAGGACGGCACCAGGCCCTGGTTTTGAACACATTACCCCTCACTGTATCTTGTTTCATTGCTGTTTTTCTTCTTTGTTGGTGTTTACGCTATTATATAAACCTTTCCCCAAGATGAACCCACTCAGTTCTTTTTCACCCTTTTTCATAAAACAGTTGTTTCAGAATAACAGCACTCCTGCAAACCCTTTGTTTGCTTGTATCTAGCTGCCTCAGCAATACCCTATAGAGAGAGGATATCACTGGCCTGCAGTTTTGCTTGCTTGCTGAAAAAACTGCATTCACTCTTTTCCCTTTTTTGATGACACATCACATTACAAACTCCTGTCTAACGTGTCTTGTTTAAGTTAAATCCAAATGTTCCTAGGCCAGACAAGATGTTTACTGCTATGAAGACTGCAGATACTTTTGGCTTGCCTGCAGCAGTGAATCTCCAAAGGATATAGCTCTCCTGGTACACAGGAGCATACAGGAACACTGTGGCTTAGGCTGTATTTGACTCTCCACAGCTTCAAGAGCTGCCATTTTCTTTTATTCCCATTTTGGCCAGAGAAGGATTTTTGCTAATGAACTGTAAGGAAATATGAACTCAAGTTTTTCAAAATGGCCCAGTAAGGCTTTATTTTAGCTCAGGAATAGAACGTGGGTTCTTTTTCTGGGAACACTAATCCAACAAGGATTGCCTAGGACAACGTGCAATCATTCTAGCCACTTCTTGATTCAGACAGAAAGTTATCCTTCCTTTCTCTGAAGGCATTTGCATTGCCAGTATCTAGCTCAAACTGCAGCTCACCTATGCTACCTTTCCAAGTCTTCTCTTCCTTCTTCTCTTCAGCAATCTGGTTGCTGCTGAGAGAGGTCTGGCGGGAATGTGCCCCTGTTGCTGCAGCAATGGATGGGACCGATCGAGCAGGTCGTAAGCTTGCAGTGTCAGTTTTCCCAGGATCCTTTCGTGAACGCTGCTGAAGGACCTTGATCATGGCATCTTTTTCAATGATTTTTGCATGGAGATTCTTTATCCTGCCAAAATATGAAGGTTTGCTTACAGAGATGGAAAAGAATAGCTAGATCCCAGCTACTCCCTCCCCCTTGTCTTTGCAAGATTGTTCCCTGCAGCATATTCTTAGCTGCTTTGTCCTCTCCAGTTTTAAGTAACTCAAGCACTAAAACTTCCACTATTTCTTTTGTGGGACATTGACAGAACCTAATTAAGCATTATTTCTTAGCAACTACATGAAACTGAGATGCTAATTAAACTGATCTACTGATATGACTTTAATAAACTAGCAGGAATAAATTGAACAATAGCCTGAATATGCCATGGACTGTTAAAGGTACTCAAATTAGTAAATGAGCAATTATGGTTGCTCCACTATGTTAAAAAGCCAAATCCTGTGTTGCTTACTCTGGCAGGTGCTATTGGAGAGTTTGTTTGGTTCCTGGTAAAGATCTTAGGATTTGACCCTATAGTCATTTGGCATAAAGATTTTAGTAAGTAAACAGTGTTGCTGAAATCTCTTAAGGCCCAAAACAACTACCACTGAAATAGGTGAAAAGATTCAGTGAGTTTGTTTGCTCCTTAATTTCTGTTAAATGGTGTGGAAACAATCAACAATTCTTGCTTCAAAGTGTACAGCAGCATTCCACTACAGACCCTGAAACTAGAAAGAATCAAATTATCTGAGAACGGGCTGGAGGAACGATGGGATGGAGAATCAAACTGAAAAAGTTTGACCCTACAAACAAAAAAAAAATCATTCTAATGAAAATGGTGCTGGGCAGAACTTAATCAAATACAACAGCAGGATTTTGGGGTATTTAAAATTGAAATGACATGTAAATACTACATAAGCACATGATGGGAGGTAGAAACTTTTAAGGTCAGAATTTTCAAAATCAAGTGCCTAATTTGCCCTGGCAGCATAAAATCCTTATCCATCTTTAAATGAAGGTAGTTTCAAAACTCCCATCATGTCAGTGGAAATAGGATCAGATCTTCTGTACATGTGTGCATGCATATAAGAACAGGATCATAGGAAAGTAGGGCTGGAAGGGACCACACAAGGTCATCTTGTCCAGTCCTCTGCTCAAGGCAGGAGCACCTCTGACTAAACCATCCCAGCCATGTGTCTGTTCAACCTGCTTTTGGAAACTGCCAAGGAGAGGAATTCTTCTCTATATAGCCTGTCCCAATGCTTGACCACCCTCATTGTCAGAATCCTTATCTCCAACTTAAATTTCTTGCTGAAGCTTGAGGCCATTGCTCCTAGTCCTGTCCCTTACAGCCATAGAAAAGATCCCATCTCCATCCTCTGTGTAATCACCCTTCAGGTATTTAAAGACTGTTATCAAAACTTTATTTTTAACAATTGTCACTTCCTCCAAGTCATGTGCAGAGCTATGGACACAAAGATGGCTGGGCCCCTCAAATACGGCAACTTCTTCATAAGCCACCTGGAAGAAAAATTTCTAGAAAACTGCATGATCATTTGGAATACTTCTATGTTAACATCAACTTTCTAGATCCTACAATCCATATGTGGGACAGAACCCTACAAACTACTATTAGAAAGCCTACAGACCACCATACCTATGTCTACAAGACCAGCAATCATCCCAGGCACATCAAAAGGCTGTTATGTGTAGCCAGGTCCTCAGATATCAGTGCACTGGCTCAGAAGAGAATACTTGTGATGCCCACCTCACCAACCTAAAATGTGCCTTTATACAACCCCAGTAGTGAGACAGACTGTACATTTGAAAGAGCTATCCAAATACCCTGCAGTAACTTGGTACAATATAAAAAGAAACCCCCCTGTTCACCCCTGGTGGTGACCTACCACCCCATACTGGAACTAATCCAGAAGAATCACCAAACAATTACACCCCATACTCAACAAAGTTCAGACCTGGAGAGAAATATTTCCAACCCCTCTGCTCTTGGCTTTCAAACATCCCCCTAACTTTGCCTAACTCTTCATCAGAAGCAGTCTCCACTATCCAACATACATCAAGTGGAACCCAGCCTTGCCTTGGCAAGAAATGCTTAACCTGTCATCAGTCAGTGTGTTAAAGGCAATATCTTTTATTAGTCCAACCAGACAGTTGGAAAAAAATTCTTGATTTGTAAGCTCTAGCACACTGACTGCTTGTATCCGTAGACCAACACGCCTACAACCTTTATTCCTGTAACCTGTCATCACATCTCCACTACCACTACTATCAACTCCCCCCGTAAAGAAACCATCAGTATCCATGATTCCTACACATGCCTTTCCCAAAATGTAATATACTTGATTTAGTGCATAAAGTGTACTCATGGCAACTACATGAGGAACATGAGGAGTAGCCACTTCCCACCGGTATGAACTCTCACAGGAAAAATATAAAAAATGAAGACATATACAAAACATTAGGAGCACTTTCTCAAAGAACAAACACTCCCTCTCTAACCTCACTATTCCCCTGCTCAAGCGAAAGCTACCCAATATCCTTAAAAGTGAACTTGGGAACAAAATTCTTAAGCTGGTTGGATGCTAAGAACCAAGTACTACATGGATATTGGGCTTCTTGAACATTATATTTTAAACAATGCCTGAATTCTTTCCCCACAAAGGTGAGAAGAAAAGTGAGAATGATCCTTTTTCCTTTTGATAGGCCATTACCTCCCAGTAATCAGCTTCCTTTCTTTTGCTAATCATGTGTCTGCTACCCCTGAGACTTTCTCTCAGCCCTTACCTTCTGTTTTTGACTATGCTGTGCTTGACTTCCTATGATCAGAGACCTGACAAAGAATGTCTTGCATTTGAAAGCTTGTCTAACTTTATCCCAACTACATAGTTGGTCAATAAAATATATGACCCTAAGAAATTCTTACCTGTAAAATAATTTTTGGATCATGACTACAACATCACTCTTACACTCTCAAATCCTTCCTCAGTCTTCTCTTCTCTCAAAAAAATAAACTTAGTTCTTTCAGCCTTTCCTAATAAATCTTGCCTCCCAGGTCCCTAATCATTTTTGTTGCTTTGTACTGGACTCTTTCCAAACTGTCCCCATCCTTCTTGAAGTGTGGGGTCCAAAGCTGGATACAGGACTGCAGGTGTGACCTCACTTGTACTGAATACCAGTATGCTGTTGGCCTTTTTTTTTTTCTTTTTTTTTTTTGCAGCAAAAGCACACTGTTGGCTTTTATTTAGCTTATGGTCTACTGTAACCCCCGTCTTTTTTTGCAGCATTGCAACCTAGCCAGTCATTCCTCAATCTGTATTTGTGCATGCAATTATTCTGTCCCAAGTGGAGGACTTTGCACTTGTCCTTGCCAAATCTTGGTTGATTGCCAACAACTTTTCCAGTCTATCTAGGTCACTCTGGATCCTAGCCCTACATTCCAGTGTCTGCAACTGCACCCAACTTGGTGTTGTGTTGTGTGCAAAATTGCCAAGTGTGAACTCAGTTCCATCGTTTACATAGTTAATGCAGATATCAGACGATACTGAACCCAAGATAGACCCCTGGGGGACTCCAGCTTCCAACTAGATGTTGAGCCATTTACGGCTACTCGTTGAGCCATAACCAGGTATATATCCACCTTATAGTACTTTCATCCAGTCTGCAATTCCATAGCTTGTTCATGAAAATGCTGTGAGGGACAGTGTCAAAAGCCTTGCTAAAGTCAAGGTATATCAAATCCACTACTCTCCCATCACCCATAGAGCCACCTTATCATAAAAGGAAATCAGGTTGTGGTCAGGCATGACTTGCTCCTGGTGAATCCATGCTAGCTGTTCCTGATCAACTTGTTCTCCTGTAGGAACTTCCCAATAAATTCCTTGAGATTCCACGTGTGTGACAGATTTGTACAGTCAAACTGGTAACAAATGCATGTATTGATTTTCCACAGAAATTGGAATTTTTTTTTTGTATTAATCCTGTATGGATTTATCCTGTTGGGCTTTAATCCAAAATTTAAAATCATAAAGCAGATTTTTTTTCTTTTCAACATGTTTTTCAGTGAAATCCTAGGGAAAAATCATGGGATGTTATCAAATAAATATCTATTTTATAAAAAAAATAGTTCTGATTAAAATGTCTGACCAGCTCTAACAGGTATTTGAAAATACCATAAATATATTTGCATATTCATAACAGGAAATTGCATAGGCAAATGAATGGTTGCACTTTTAATTACCTACTTGGGCATACATAAGCAGGGTTTTTTCATGTCACTTATGCTTGTATATGAAATTTTTCGTGCATGCAGCTTTAGAGCTAGGTTTGGAAGGTATGTACCTACATGCTACAATAAATTAAATGTAATCCAGATAGCTATCTATTTATCTGATCTGTAGATACTGGATACATATACATACACATATTTTAGATGATATGGTGATGGGTTGACTATTCAGCATTTATTAGTACAGCCTTGTTCTAAAAAGCAGAAGTTTGACTGACGTGCTACAAGCATTTTGCAGCCTCACACACCGGCCTCTTTTCACTCAGAATGATGGAGACATCTATTTGTAGGAAGGTCTCTCTGTAGCACATAGAAGGTTTAAATCCAAGCAGGGGAGGAGGCAGAATTAATCTAATCTCTTTTTAGCTTTCAAAAGCTGGAGACTGAAACTAAAATCAATTGGAGAGAAGCCCTTCCTTTAAGGGCCCTGCTACACATTCAAATTAAATCTGGTGAGAAACCAGCTATACAGCCATTATAAATTTTCAAGCACTATGTAGCTGGTTGGATTTTTTAAAACTGGGTAGTCATTCTTACTGAGTGATAATTATTTTTCATGTGTGGCTGGTCTAAACAGACTGCATGATTAACTAGTTAATTGTGTGATAATTACTTTGCACCTGTGGCCAGTCTTAATTTGCACATGGGGATGGTCTAAATTTATTGTGCACTTAACCAGTAAATTGCATAATATACGTAACATGTAGCAGGGGTGTCAAAGTTACCAAGTGAAGGGCTAAACGGGTGTATCCCAGCTTATCCAGGAATCCAAATGGCAAGAACGCTGGGGATTGTACGAGGAGGCCTCAGCACAACTCCCACCCCAGTAAGTATTTAACAGCTGTCCTTTACGTGTATTCCATGTCCTGACACCGCCGGTTGGCTTGCACAATCTCCTCCTCCTCCTGCCATATCCGCACCTCCAGGGAACTCTCACTGTAGCTGCCATTCCGTGAGTGGTTCATGACTGAGGTATCCCTAGCAATACAAGACACAGCCAGGCCCCTTAGTGTCACTTGCTTCAACAAAAAGCTTGTGTCAATACAAACAGGCAGACAAGCTATTATTTTACCATTGCCATTACAAAGGAAATTTGCAGGTAGCACATCTGTGATACACCAGGTATCACTGGAGAATGTAATATTCTAGTGAAACAAGCCTTTCAGTTATGGGGGGAGGAAAAAAAAAAGGAAAAACAAACTGGAAGAGAAATGTCATGTTCCACAATGAATAAGGAAAGGACACTGTCAAGATAAAAATGATGGGCAAGATCCTCGGTCACTCTAAAATAGCATAACTCCATTAGTTTTAGTGGTTCACTGCTTATGTTGAAGGCCAGGCCTGATACATTAAATAAAATAATGCATTAATACATTAGCCTTGGAAGCCCAAGATTTCCTTTGAAATCAATGGCACAGTCAGAGAATTGGCAGAAAACCAGGAGAATTATCTATCCTGTATCTAATTTGCTTTCAGACAATTTTGTTATTTACTTCTTGCATATCATTGCTGGGCACTGAAGCAGAACAGGTCAGCTTTGCTTTCTGTTTGAAGTCTGCTTTGCTCTCTATTTGTCATGCACTAGAACAGGAGTGTTCAACTTCAGTGTCCAAAGGCTGCATGCTGCATGGGCTTCCTTGGACTGCCACCACAGGGCCAGCACAGCCCCCTACACCATGCAAGTAGCGCAAGCTCCTCCCTGCACTGTCATGCCAGTAGCATGAGCCCCCCTCAAGCCCTCTGCTTGCACTTATGTGGGCAGCATAAGCCCCTCACCCTGTGCAGGCAACGAGCTCACAAAGCTCCCTCCCACTATCCCGTCCTGCCCAGTAGCAGGAGCAATGGAGAGAGTGGCAGCTGGGTGGGAGTCCGCAGGTCACGCAATAACCTCTTGGGGACCACCAGTTGGACAACCCTACACTAGAACAACTCTATTGCACCTGGATTTCAAACACTGCAGGGGAATCTGTTCAAGACAAAATATATGAACATATAATTGAGGTTTTAGTGTAAAAAATCATGAAAAAAATCTGTTAGATTTTGCAAATCCTGATTTTGTTTTTCTGTTGTTTTATATTTTTTATAATGCAAAAGCTACATCTAGAATGTAAAACACCTGAAAAAGTCCTTTTAAGTATGATACAGATTCCAGCACATGTCGGCCAACAGTGATGATGCTTTGTAATAGCTGTTGCACAGAAAGTTTACAAACCATGTTCCCAGGGCACTCCCAAGTGTAACTGAGTCAAAGAAAGTTGTGGGTGTTATGCAAGCCCACAGTCAATGCACTCATCCCTTGGGTATATTACAATGCCTGTGTCTGAGTGAACTACTTGTAGAATTTAGCTGTACATGAAGGGAAGTTTGTTCCCGACAGCAGAATACTTGGATGAACACTTTCTTTCCCTCAGCAACATATAATCAGGTGTATTAAGATGCCTTCCTTAGAAGCACCATTTATAGGCCACTGCTGGATGCTAGTCACTGGCTTGATGGACTACTGATCCTGAGCCAGAACGGCAAATCCTGTGTTCATTAAAGGACGCTTCTGGTGGCCTTACTCCACTGAGCAGTCCCATTGCCATTGAAGGAATTATTTTCCTGATTAGTATAAGCAGTGTTTAGCCTTAGGCAAACACTGATTCCTTGTTATTATTCATAACTTCATTTGACTAAGCATGTTGTCAACTGCCTAAACCAATGGTACCTCACCTCTCTGTCGTAGCTGTGGCTGCAGCATTCATGGCAAAGTGCCGGATTGTGCTTTCCTCCAGATACTTCTGCTCCCATTTAGTCATGTCAGCTTCCAGAGCCAGAATCCTCTCCTCCTTTTCCCGAACCAGCTCCATCAGTGCTGGGGCATTATGCTCTGGCAGGCTGGCTGGCTGGTAGTTCCCATGTTTCTGAAAGAGGGAAAAAAAAACAATGATGGAGTCTCACTCCATCCCAACTTAAGAGCTGCAGGAATCTTTCCAGCAAAATCTTCTACCAAACTACCCAGGATCCTCCATGCATCAATATCCACTAAGGGTCCTAAAACTTTCAAAGAACTTGCTACTTGTCAGACCTAAGAGTTATTGCCCACAAGGAAAAATGGCTCTAGGATCTGTAACTAAACTCAACAGCATTGTGCAAGCATGTTTTTTGTTAAGAAAGTGATACAAGTGCTATAGCTGGAGAGTGTAAAACATCTAGCTAAGGGTCCTCACAAAGTTTCTGAGCACTGAACGAGGCTGGCAGAGCTGGTGTCCACACTCAGAAGGTGGGGAAACAGAATCACAGAAAATGAGGGTTGGAAGGGACCTCAGGAGGTTATCTAATCTAACCCCCTGCTCAAAGCAGGGCCATTCCCAATGAGATTACCCCAGCCATGGCTTTGTCTAGCCAAGTCTTAAAAACCTCCAAGGATGGAAATTCCACAACCTCTCTGGGGAGCCTGTTTCAGTGCTTCACTACCCTCCTCGTGAGAGTTTTCCTAATATTGAACCTCCATCCACTTTGGAGCCCCCTTCAGACAGCTGAAGGCTGCTATTAAATCCCTCAGTCTTCGCTTCTCCAGAGTAAATAAGCCCAGTTCCCTCAGCCTCTCCTTAGCAGGCATGCGCCCCAGGACCCTAATCATTTTCACTGCCCTCCACTGGACTCTCTCCAATTTGTCCATATCCTTTCTGGACACAGTACTCCAGATGTGGCCTCAACAGTACAGAAGAGAGAGGAAGAATCACTTCCCTTGACCTGCTGGCAACACACCTACCAATGCAGCCCAGGATGCTTTTAACCTTCTTTACAACAAGGGCACACTGTTGGCTCACATTCAGCTTATTGTCCACTGTAATCCCCAGGTTACAAATGCCAGTCCTACTGTTGAACATGGTATATTAAAAGTTCATGTGGTAGTGAAATGGGCTGGCAGAGCTTGCATTTCTGCCACCTACCCATAAAGAGGCATGTGCTTCACAAGACTGTAAAATGAGTTGACATAAGCTGTGATCACACACCTTCCTGATTCATGGATTGCTGAACACACAATGAGATTCTGGGATAGACTGGCAGGGGCAGTATATCTACTGCCTACAGCCCATATCAGTGCATGGGCGGGTAACCATTCCAGCATGCCCCACACTGCATGCATGCTGCACACACTGGACGGGGTTCTGGAGGGCACTGCTCAGACTTCCTCTCACTACCTTCCTTTTCTATTCTTCTGTCCCTTCAGACAAGTTCCCTTCCATCACTGCTTTCTATGATCCCATGATGCTAACTAGGACACCAGCTGTTCACCATGGGCTGCACGAGCTCTGTGGCATATTCCACACCTAGCATTTGGTAGGAAAATATGACAGTTCTCATAAAAGACACCTCTTTTGAGATATTTTATCACTCTTCTATTGTGTAGGGACAGTATTTGGTATAAGTATCACCCACAAAAATCCTTGCTTCTTCCATGTCCCTAAGAAGGTTATCTAGGAAACAGAAAAAAGAAAAATGCCAAAAAAGAAGCAAAGGGACATAGTATGCTAAAATAAAGCTGCAATTGGTAAGCTATTAAGGGTCATGAATGTAAATATATGCACATCACCACCGGCTCCTTAAGTAAGAGATTCAGACTTTCTGTCTGTGTACAAATTTACAGACCAAACCTGACTTCTACAGCATGGAGCACAACAATGACACTTAAATAAATACTAAATTGTAGAAACAAAAAAAATCAGTGTGAATAAAGCAGTCTTTTCACATAATGGATAACACACTGATCAGTTTGTTTACCTAGACAAGGTCTCATTTAGCGTTATCTTTTGAAATGTCTGACCTCTGGACAAGCAAAACAAATACGGTTTCCTTTCAAATCTTTCTGAACACTGTGGATGAGAAAATGACACACTGCTTATGCAAAACAGGGACGAGAATGCACAGGACCAGAAGTTAAAAGACCTTGGGTCCATCTACACACTGCTGTATGGTGATGTTGCTAAGGTGCCGTGCTTTAGATCAAGGCTCCTGTGGTGAGGTAGGGAGTGAGGCTGGGGCATGGGCTGGGGAAGGCATTGCCCAGCCGGGGTGCAGTGGAGCATGGGACAGAGCCGCAGCTTGTCTGGAGGGTGCGGGGAAGGAGAGGCCACTGCACACATCCCAGGAGGGCATGGGGGGCAGGGGGCGTGTGCCCCAGATCTGCGTGCGGGCTGCAGGTGGGCTGCAGCTGTGGGCTAGGGCTAGTGCTGTGCCGGATTCTTCTTGGAGTGGGCTAAGCTGGGCTGTGCTCAGGGTGGAGCATGCACCTATGGGAGGTGAATTTTTGGGTGGCTGCAGCCTCGCCATAGTCCCCCTCTCAACACTGTTGCTGTACGCCCCAAACACAGCCTGGCCCAGCACCTGCTGGGAAGAGGCCAGCACAGCCCCGTCCCCAGCCTGCAGCTGCAGCCAGCTCACACCCCTAATGCAGATCATGCCTCCTTAAAAATTGGCTATCAGTATCGGCCCCAAAAATCTTTATCAGTGCAGCCCTAGTTTGGGTCCTATGTTCCTAAGGGACTGCTTCCTTTCTTATGTCCCATCACAATCCTTAAGGTCTTCCACAAGCAATCTCCTGCAAGTATCATCAATATGCCAAGCCCGCTTGGCAAAAATGCATGGAAGGTCATTTTCAGCAGTTGCCCCCCAGTTCTGGAAATCCCTCCCTTGAGGCCTGCTAGTACCCAAGCCTGGACATCTTTTGGAAGCTGTCAAACTGTGGCATGGGTGTCCAGGTCTAGAGTCACTCAGGGTCAGGAACCTGTCAGGATCAGGATAGGTGAGAAGAGTCTGGGGATAAACCAGGTCAGATTGCTGGGAGTTCAATCAGAGAGTAGAGTCTGAAAGCATGCCAAATCAAGAGCACTAGAGGAGTAGATGGAGGTTACCATGAGCCAGGTCAGAGAGCTGAAAGATCAAGCAGAGAACAAGCTGGAGGGACCATCAGAGCAATCATGGGTTAGGTACAGCCCTTTTGCTCAGACACTTTCTGTTCCTGCTCTGGGGTTTATATATGAGAAGTGGAGGGTCAGCTGACTCTAGACAGCCACTTCAGTGAGAGGGAGAGAGAGGAGAGAGTTAGGTCCCGCTGAGGGCTTCAGGCTGACCATGACCAGTCTGGATGATCAACTATGAGGCAACAGGCTGAGATGAGCAGCAATGTCAGCTAGGCTGAGGCCCTAGGTTTGAGGCCATGGAATTTTTTTCACCAAGTTGGGTTCATGGATGTTTTCAGGTCATTCCCATGTGTGGTCTGCAGGCCTGTATCCCTCCCAATCTATTAAGTAGTGCAACTTTCCTCATCTCTACTGAGTCTAAAATCTCACAGACCAGGTACTCCTCCCATCCCTGGATTGTTACAGGAACTGGTGGAGGGGAAGAATCCTCTATATGGAGTCTAAATAGTGATAGGGTGTACACCAGGTGTATACCAGGTGCATGTATCTTCAGTGTCTGGAGTTGTAGTATGAAGACTACCAGATTGATTTGGCAGGTTGTGTGGAAGGGGCTGAGGAAGTGGTGGTCTAATTTCCATGTGTCAGTGTGGACATGTTTGGTTGACAACCAGACTTTGTCCCACAAAACAGGCAGGCTGTGGCTGTCAGTGCTGGCCTGCCTGTCACTTACAGGCCTCTTTTGTCTTATCCAGGTATTGCATTACTTCCTCCTGGATTTTATGAATGTGGTATGCCCATTCTGTAGCTGTGGGGCTGTTGGAGTTTGTAGGTAAGTCAGGATGCAACCTGGGGGTAGAACCCATAGTTCGCAAAGAATGGGCTCTGTCTGTTTGAGATATGCTTGGAGCTATTGTATGCAAATTGTGTGAACTTTAGGAAAGAGAATCAGTTATTCTGTGAAAATTCAGGTAGTGATGGAGACAGTGTTTTAAGACCTGACTGGTCTTCTGAGCCTGGACATTTGTCTGGAGATGGTAAGCCAATGAGAGATGGACATGGACTCCCAGTAGGTGCATGGCTTGTGCCAGAACCAGGAGATAAATTGACACCTACAGCTCAATATGATGGCAGAGGCTGTGGACTGACAGGAATGCTGTTAGACCTATTTGGGCAACTCAGTTGAGATAGAATATCACCAGATACCCTCTAAACTAGTTCCCTTTTAAATTATAATATTCTCTTCCTATAAGCTGCCCTGAATCTTTGCTGGGAAGGACAGCATATAAATCAAATATATATGCTAGTGTTGTAGTTATGATAGCTCAGAAAATGTCCAAGGGGCAAGGATTGTTTTGCAATATCTTTTTTGGACCAACTGTATAGCTGAAAGAGCTGTTGGACAAGCTTTTGGGTACTGTACATAAATAAATAAATAAACTTTCTACCATTAATGGTGTTACTCCCAATTTACACCTATGTAACTGCAAGCAGAATAAGATCTTTTATTCTGAAGTCACAAGATAAACACCACATACCAGTGTACTCATTCACTACAGGGGTAACAGCTCCTAATTAAAGAAGGGCTATGGAAGCCAGAGTTTCTCAAGGGGAAATGTGTTAATTTTCTAAGAGTTAAAGCTATGTGTCATGCTTTATGTGTCTTTTTACACCATTCAGAAGTTTCTCTAAGTGGTGGTTTAATGTACTAGTGTATACATCTGGTGACCATCTGCAGCCCAAAGTCATATGTACTGGCTGCTAGCTACAAATTCTCTCAACTAACTCTTCATGTTCCTCTTTTTCATAAACTCCTCTTTACCTGAAATAACACCTGACAAAATTCAGCAACAAATACATGGTAAAAGGGGGAAAGACAGTTGCTTACCTAGAAGAGTAACTGCACTGTTAATATAGTTAAACTAAGCCTCCAACCATACACTTAAGCACAAAGGCACAAGACTGTCAAAAAAACCTCAGAATCTAAGGACATTTATAGACCCATGTACAATCTATCCCCATCCCTGTCCAATTTTGGATCTAACCTATGTTTGAATAATATCCCAGGGTGACAGGAGAAAGTGGCTCTTTGCAATCATGTAAAATATTTTGTACTGGTGCCAGTATTCATGTGGACCAAATGCCACCCTGTCTTACACTAGAGAATGTCTGAGCATCCTTCTGTACCTTGCCTCTTCTTAATAAAAGCATACTGACATTAAGGGCCCGGTCCTTGGCTGTATCCTTTACATTTGCTTGGACACACATGTACAAACAATGTTTTCTCCTCAAGCCCTCAGCACTTCTGGTGCAACAGATGGTTTTTGAAAAGAAATTTTGCAGAGTATACTGGCCCCTTCAGACACAGCACAGATGGCAAATCCAAGCTTTTGGTTCCAACAGTTGTGTTGGAAGCAGTGCTTTTGCATGGGCTTGAATAAGCCAAGCAAGCCAAGCAGCATCAAGCAATGGCACGGTAAAAATAATAAACCAATAACAATAAAATAAATAAAATAACAAACCAACCAGCCAATCTCCTAGTAAAAACCAGCAATTTAGGAAGGCATTGTCTAAATGAAGAGATGAATCCAAAATAGCAAGAACCTGACACCCACAGCAAGGTGACCTTTGATAGGAATGAAACTGACTGCCCAATCGCAAAATAAAATTAAAGATGCCATTTGCCCCTGTGTCTAGTCATGTATATTAAGCATCCAGGATTCTACTTCAGTGCTGCACACAGCCATAATGCAGGTGTTTTGATGATGCTGCAGGGAGTCAACAAACCCTTTAGAGTAACTGGTAAAAAAATAAGTCTTAAGCATGTGACAGTTCTCCAGAATGCACTGACATCAATTTGGCTATCCATTTAGTTAGAAACTGTTTGTTATATTTAGCAACCACAGAAGAGGCTTCATAAGCCAGGAATAAGCTGGGTCAGGGCAATGGGAGTTTAGCGAGCGTTGTGTGAGTACTTCCACACCACAGACTTGGTCAGCACAGGCTGTCACTCAGCACTTCACTATCTAGCCTTAAGTACCTTATGGACCTCTCAATAAGGAGGCCTCAACCAAAGGTCCCTCTGAATGCAGCCTGCAGATATCTAGGGCAGAGGTTTTCATAGATTTCATAGACATCAGGGCTGGAAGGGACCTTGGGAGATCATCGAGT
This sequence comes from Crocodylus siamensis, assembly GCF_052110815.1. Classification (NCBI taxonomy): domain Eukaryota; kingdom Metazoa; phylum Chordata; order Crocodylia; family Crocodylidae; genus Crocodylus; species Crocodylus siamensis. Next base: position 399,773,095 of record NC_143395.1, read on the forward strand.
CCAGCCCCCTGCCCAAAAGGCGGGAAGTCAGCTGGGGTCATAGGATCCCAGCAAAACAAGCATCCAAATTTCTCTTGAAGGTGTTCAACGTAGGTGCTTGAACCACTTCTGATGGCAGGCTGTTCCAGACCTTGGGGGCTCAGACAATAAAGAAATTCTTCCTTATGTCCAGCCTGAAATGGTCTCACAGTAGTTTATGACCGTTCGACCTCATCATCTCTTGGGGAGCTCTGGTGAATAAACATTCCCCCAGATACTGGTGGTCACCCCTGATAAACTTATAGGTGGCCATCAGATCACCCCTGAGCCTGCGCTTTTCCAGGCTAAAGAGCCCCATGGCTCTCAGCCCGTCATCACAAGGTCTGTTTCCTGACCTCCGATCATGCACGTGGCTCTTCTCTGGACTCTCTCAAGCTTCTCCACAACCTTTTTGAATTGTGGAGCCCAAAACTGGATGCAGTACTCCAGCTGCGGCCTCACCAAGGCCGAGTACAAGGGGAGAATGACGTCCCGGGATTTGATTGAGAAGCATCTATGGATGCAAGCCAGCGTTTTGGTCGCTTTACTAGCCGCAGCATCACGTTGCAGGCTCATGTTCATCTGTGGTCAATGATGACCCCCAAGTTCCTTTCTTCTGTAGTGCTAACCAGCGTAGCACTGCTGAGCCTAGAAGGATGCTGCAGGTTTTTCCTCCCAAGGTGGAGAACCTTGCATTTTTCAGTGTTAAACACCATCAGGTTCTCATCCACCCATTTGCTGAGCCTGTCCAGGTCATCCTGGATCACCCTCCTGTCTTCAGGTGTGGATGCTTTGCCCCAGAGTTTGGTGCCATCGGCGAACTTAGCCAGTCCGCTTCTGACTCCAGTATCCACATCGTTAATGAAGATGTTGAACAATATGGGTCCAAGGACAGAGCCTTGGGGGACCCCACTGGTCACAGGACACCATGATGAGTGACTGCCATCAATTACCACCCTCTGGGTCTGACCACAAAGCCAATTTCCCAGCAAGTTTTCAACCTTTTTAAGGAGTCTACCTCCTCTGGTGGGTACCCTCCCAGAGTACCCCCTTCCAGTTTTGCGGGGGGGAGGGGTTCCAGGCCAGCCAAACACAAAGCTGGTGGCGCATGGCGGTGTGCGGCATGGAGTGGTGAATGACAGTGGAGTGGGGGCGGGGAAGCAGTGTGCAACTGCCACCAGCATTCACCACTCCGCACCACCACCATGCGCTGCCTCCCTGCACTGCCACATGTACTCCCTAGGACCGTCCCAAGTACCCCCAGGGGTACACATGCCCCCGGTTGACAACCCCAGATCTAGGGAAATCAACGTGAGTTGGATCTAACGAAAAAGAGAAAGTCCAGGCAACTCTTGCAGTACAAGAGTAACTGCATTCTTTGGAAAATGCACTAAACATCCTGGCTACTACTACCTTTGCTGTGGACTGGTTTCCAAGTGGCTTCCACAGATAGCCCCACATGAAGGGCACTGCATGAGTCCAGTTCAGTTGCAAGTCAAGTGAGGCAAGGGCCACATCACAGAGAAACTCTTGCAACCATTCAGCACCATACCTAGACTCCTGGTGGCCCTGGCTTAACTTTTAGCATCAGGCCCCCCTTTGCCAGAGATAATGATAATAATTATTGGACAACAGGAAAAAATTACCATTTTTGGGCCCCCTTTCTGTCTAGGCCCTGGGCAGCTGCCCAGTTCGCCCATGTCTGTGTCCAGCCCCGCAACTATTACATCAAACAGATGGGAAAAGGGGTGTATTGGTTAATGAAAACAGCTGGGATTGGAGAAATAACTGTTGATTTGGAAACACCCTTAATTCAGCATTACAGGATAGTTTCTCTATTTGCTGAGAGAAGGGAAGTAACTCTTAGCAGATAAAATAAAGGCAAATTGTGCAGAGACCTTGTGGTTATGTGCACTATCTCACCACAAGCACCTGCTCCTATACTGGCATTCCTAATGAATGGCAACATCAAAGTCTTCCCACAAAATACTGCCTCCTAACTATAGTGCCCCTTCCCCCTTGGCATCTGTACACCATGTGGCTATGTGAAAAGACCTCTCTCACTCACTAGTTGACTAGAGGGCCAGGTCATTTTCGACCTGGAGGGATGTGGGCAGTGGGGTCCCCCAGGGCTCGGTCCTCGGGCCCGCACTGTTCAACATCTTCATCAGTGACCTGGACAAGAAGGTAAAAAGCACCCTGTTCAAATTCGCAGATGACACTAAGATGTGGGGAGAAGTGGGCAAGCTAGAAGGGAGGAATAGGCTGCAATCGGACCTACACAGGCTACAGGGGTGGGCGGATGAGAACAGGACGGGTTTCAACACTGACGAGTGCAAGGTGCTGCACCTGGGAAGAAAGAACCAGCACCATTCCTACAGGCTGGGGAACTCCCTTCTCATCAGTGCAGTGGCAGAAAAGGATCTTGGAGTCACTATTGATGCCAAAATGAACACAGGCCGGCAGTGTGGGGATGCAGTCAGGAAGGCCAACCATACCTTGTCATGTATCCACAGATACATCTCAAGCAGGTCCAAGGAGATGATCCTCCCTCTCTATGCGGCACTGGTCAGGCCACAGCTAGAGTACTGCATCCAGTTGTGGGCGCTGCACTTCACAAGGGATGTGGACAACATGGAGAGGGTCCAGAGGAGGGCCACTCGCATGATCAGGAGTCAGCACGGCAGGCCCTACGAGAAGAGGCTCAGGGACCTGAACCTGTTCAGCCTCCACAAGAGAAGGCTGAGGGGGCCATTTACAAACTAGTCAGAGGGGACCAGCAGGCATTCAGGGAGTCCCTGTTCCTCCGAGCACCGCCAGGAGTGACTAGAAATAACGGTCACAAGATGGCAGAGGGTAGATTCAGGCTAGATATCAGGAGGTGCTACTTCACGGTCAGGGCAGCTAGGGTCTGGAACCAACTTCCAAGCAGAGTGGTGCTGGCTCCTACCCTGGGGGTCTTTAAGAGAAGGCTGGATGAACACCTTGCCACGGTCGTTTGACCCCAGTACTCTTTCCTGCCCATGGCAGGGGTCAGACTTGACGATCTGCTCAGGTCCCTTCCCACCTGACCAACTATGAAACTAGTGCAGTATTCACGCTACCATTTTTACTGGTGGTAGGAGAGTAGCTCACGAACATGTAAAGTCTATGGTCTATTCATGTACATGAAACATCGACAAATAAAAAAAAATCACTGTTGTTTTCAGTGACATAGCAAAGGGTGGAGGGCACCAAAGGGTGGAAGGCAGGCCTGGGTATATGATCCCAGGTCTATGGCTCAAGACTCGTCTCTTACCTGCTGCATTCTCAGCGAATCAAGCTCCCTCTCCAGGCGTGTGCGCAATCGCCGCTCCATCTGCTCCCGTTTCTCACATGCTGCCTGCAGCTGGGTTAGAGCCTGCTGCAGCTTCTCAACCTTTTCCACGTAGGCTTGCTTCTTGCGCAGCTTGGGGAAAAGTTTATTGGAAGCACAGGGTAATTGGCAGTAAAACAAAAAAAGAGACCAAATCAGCCAATGTGAACTGCACCCATGGCTGGCAAATGATAAATGTAAGTGTGACTTTCAATGACTCTAGAACCTCACAGGGAAAAATACCCCATACCCTGCTTTAGCAGGGAAAGGCATAACACAAACCAATGTCTAGAAGCTGAAACCAGACAAAGTCAGACTGTGTATTAGACTCCAATTTTCACTGCTGAGGGTGATTAACAAATTATCAAGGAAACTAGTGGACTCTCCAACTCTAGAAGTCTTCAAATTCAGCCTGGATGCCTGTCTGAAGACAAGTTATTGGGCTCATTGGTAGAGAAATGGTTTGTGGTACACAGGATTTTAGACATGATGATCCTTAATAGACCCTGAAATTTATGGGTCAGATCCTATTCTCCAAACTAGGTACCTAAGTAGACCTAGCCACCAAAGTGGGATCCAATTCCACCATGGCTTAAAAACTGCTAACATGAAAAGTAGATGGGGCCTTTTTCTCAGTGCATTTTTGTGATTTCATTTTAAGGGCAGGAGATTGATCCAGATGTGTTCTTTGCTACTAAGGGATTGTTTTTGTATCTTGTACACATCAACTACTAGTTAAAACCACAGCTACTCCTATTGTATATACAGAAATGATTCCAAACATCACATGCTGATTTTGCAACACACTACATTTTCTGGCTTGAGATTAATCTCTGATTTAGTAAAGTAGCATACCCTAGCCTGAACATGTGAAAGCAGACTGACACCCTCCCCTGTGACTTTTCAGGCATACAAGTGGATGCAGACAGTAGGAGAACTATAGGTGCTTCCTGTGCTGTCACAGTCAATGCTTCCCACTGTATTAAGGAAGTGGTAATTACTGGACAACAGAGTAGAACAATATTTTATTAATGGCAGGAATTACCAAGTCTAGGACCTTTTGGGGAGAAAGAACTTCTCAGAAGTTCTAGATCAGGGGTGTCAAATTCATCTGATCCTGCAGGCTGGATGAATGGCTTGGGACCAGCCTGAGGGCCATATCGGTCCCATGGACTTCCGCAAGCCGGATCCAGCGTGCACGGCATCTACTCCAGCTGGTCCAGACAGGGATGTGGCTGGAAGAAGCCCAGCATCACAGGTGCTTGGCTACCACCATAGGAACAAGACTGGGTGCTGGGCTTCTTCCTGCAGTGCTGCTTGGTCTCCAGCATCACTGTTTTTTCACTTGGGTACTTGACAGCTAAGTGGGTGTTGGACTCCAGCAGCACCCCAGGTAGAGCCAGGTATCACGAGTGCCTGGCTGCCACAGGGGGGAACAAGTCACAGTGCTAGGCCTGCTCTCAGCAGCACTGTGACCATCTCCTGGGCACCTGTTTGCTGTTGCAGAAAGATCCTCCATCACAGCCACAGGAGTTGCAAAATTGGCAGGCTGGACGACCTGGCTTTGCAGGCTGTATTTGGGCTGCAGGTAATGCATTTGATACATGCTCTAGATCAGTGATTCTCAACCTTTTTTGTACCAGAATCCATTCATAAACATCGAAGGCCAGTCCTGACTTAGTACCTCTCACTCCCAACCTGCTGACCCCAGGTCCCAGTGTGGGACAGGGAGTGGGTGTGTGGGGGGCTCCAAGCAACACCTTGTAGGCTGGAACTCTGCCAGCCTGTAAGGGAAACCCACCCTTTTCCCATGTTTTTCTCCTTTAAAGGAGAACCCATTTCTAATGTTTGCTCACGACCCTTTCATATATTCTTGAGACCCACTTTTGGGTCCTGACTCACAGGTTGAGAAATGCTGCTCTAGATGGTCCAAGGCATGTGTTTATCAGTAAGCACAACATCAAAGATTTCTGTGAAAACTGATTTTACAGAAGCAACTGATTCGTGAATGCGCCAGATTCGTGAAGGCAAGAGGTAAGTGCTCAGCATCTCTCAGAGTGAGTCCCAGTGTGATCCAAAGTATAAATGACTTCTGAACCAGATGGAGAGCTCTTGCCCATGTAGCAAGGATGCTTAAGCCATACTGCATCCAATCACTTTGACTACTGGAGCCAGGTGCAAGAATTCAGCCTTGCAGACTAAAATCCCCTTCTCTGCTAGGACTGTTTCCTTTTCCTCCCATTCTTCCTTTTTCTTTTCTCTTTACATCAACATAAATGTTCAATCCCCTTTCAAATGCATCTGTTTTTATAGCACAGAAACAAATCAAGTAGCCTAAGTTGAAAGTCTAAAATAAGCTACAAATTTCTAGGCTGGAGAAAATACTTACTCGACCCAGAAGGGAGGTTCTGTGAAGTTTATTTCATTTAATCAATTAATAGGCTATTTTGGTTTTATAACTCACTGAATATTTCTAAACTGTATTATGTCTCTTTCCTGCCATGGCAGGGGGTCGGACTTGATGATCTGCTCAGGTCCCTTCCGACCCTACCAACTGTGAAACTGAGAAACTTTACAGAATACTGGTATGAGCATGCCACGTGGAAACTGGCATTTCCACAAGCAACATGGATTTGCTTGTCAGTTTTAGGCTGGCATAAGGGAGCTCTGAGGAACAGGAATTCATTGTTAGTACAATCTATGGGAAGGAAGATAGCTCAGTGTCAGTATCTGAAAACAATGTTGTATATTCAGAAGCACCGTCTAGGGCACTGATTCTCAACAAGGATGACAGGACACCTTGGGGTACCTTGGGATCCTTACAAGGGACCGTGAGGTACCGTGCAACTATAGTACTGTTAGGTGTGCAAACATGATTCACAAAATAAACCCAGATTGTTGTTTTGTCTTTACCACAGGGGAACAAAGTAAAGCTTCAGAACAAAGGAAGTGCCATAGGAGGTCAAACCCATGGTCCATCTAGCTTAGTATTCTGTCTCCAACTGTGGCACAAATGGATGCTATAGAGGGAAAGCAATGAAACAGATATTTCTAGAGTGCTCTATTCCCTTTTCAATATCCTCCCTGGCATCCATCATTATTAGTTTAGAGATGCCAGAGGAAACATCTCCAACAATTCTGTTCAATAGCCATTAATAGGTCTATCATTTATCCAGTCCCATTTTGAACCTGGCTATGCTATCTGTGTCCACCACCTCCTGTGGCAATGAATTCCACAAGTTAACTACGTATTGTGTAAAAAAATATTTTATCTCGTTACTTGTAAACCTGGCATCTAAAAATTTCAGTGGGGCCCCCTTAATTCTAGTATTTTGGGACCTGGTAAGAAACACTTCCTTGTTCACTTGGTCCACACAGTTCATGATTTTATAGACTAACATACAGACCTCAGTCTTCTGCTTTCCGAACTGATGAGTCTTAGCTTTTTCACTCTCTCCTGGTACGGCAACTGCTTCAGGCCACTGATCATTTTGGCTGCCCTTCTCTGTATCTTTTTTAATTCTACTATATCTATTTTGAGATGTGGGAACCAGTACTGCACAGAGTACTCAGGACATGGGTGCACCAGGATTTATATAGTGACACAATGATGTTCTTGTTTTATTTTCAATTCCATTCTCAAGGATGCCTAATGTTTTATTGCCTTTTTTTGGATGCTGCTGCACACCGAGCTGACATTTTCAGAGAACTATCTACTGTGGTCACTTTCTTGAGTCGTAACAGCTAGTTCAAAATGCAGCTGACCCTAAGCAACCTTTCAAGGACCATTGGCAATGGGCCAGATCTTATCTTCATTACACTGGTGTAAACAGGAACAATTCTAAAGATTTCAGTGGATTTACACTGATGTTAATTGGACTCAAATCTAGACAAGTACCCCCCTTGTACTCGGCCTTGGTGAGGCCGCAGCTGGAGTGCTACATCCAGTTTTGGGCTCCACAATTCAAAAAGGATGTGAAGAAGCTTGAGAGAGTCCAGAGGAGAGCCACGCGCATGATCAGAGGTCAGGAAAACAGATCTTACAATGATAGGCTGAGAGCCATGGGACTCTTTAGCCTGGAAAAGCGTAGGCTCAGGGGTGATCTGATGGCCACCTATAAGTTTATCAGGGGTGACCACCAGGATCTGGGAGAACGTTTGTTCACCAGAGCGCCCCAAGGGATGACGAGGTCGAACGGTCACAAACTCTTGCAAGACCGTTTCAGGCTGGACATAAGGAAGAATTTCTTTGCTGTCCGAGCCCCCAAGGTCTGGAACAGTCTGCCAGCGGAGGTGGTTCAAGCACCTACATTGAACACCTTCAAGAGTAAATTGGATGCTTATCTTGCTGGGATCCTATGACCCCAGCTGACTTCCTGCCCTTTGGGCAGGGGGCTGGACTCGATGATCTCTCGAGGTCCCTTCCATAGTTTCATAGTTTCATAGTAGCTAGAGTCGGAAGGGACCTAGGTAGATCATCTAGTCCGACCCCCTGCCTTGGCAGGAAAGAGCACCGGGGTCAGATGACCCCGGCAAGGTGCTCATCTAACTTCCTTTTAAAAATCCCCAGGCTAGGAGCCTGCACCACTTCCCCTGGAAGCTGGTTCCAGGCCCTAGCCGCCCTGACTGTGAAGTAGCGCCTCCTAATATCTAATCTAAACTTACCCTCCGCCAGCTTGTGACCGTTATTCCTGGTCACTCCTGGCAGCGCACGGGGGAACAGGGACTCCCCCAATACCTGCTGATCCCCCCTGACCAGTTTGTAGCAGGCCACAAGGTCCCCCCTTAACCTTCTCTTGTGGAGGCTAAACAGGTTCAGGTCCCGTAGCCTATCCTCATAAGGCCTGCCCTGCTGACCCTTGATCATACGAGTGGCCCTCCTCTGAACTCTTTCCATATCGTCCACGTCCCTCTTGAAGTGTGGCACCCAGAACTGGACGCAGTACTCCAGCTGTGGCCTGACCAGTGCCGCATAGAGGGGGAGGATCACCTCCCTGGACCTGCTCGAGATGCATCTGTGGATGCAGGACAGGGTACGGTTGGCCTTCTTGACTGCCTCCCCACACTGCCGGCCCATGTTCATCGTGGAGTCAATGACGACTCCAAGATCCTTTTCCGTCTCCGTGCTGGCAAGAGGGGAGTTCCCCAACCTGTAAGTGTGGTGCCGGTTCTTCCTCCCCATGTGCAACACCTTGCACTTATCAGTGTTAAACCCCATCCTATTCTCATCCGCCCACCGTTGCAACCTGTCAAGGTCAGCTTGTAACCTATTGCACCCTTCTAGTGCACCCACATCCCCCCACATCTTAGTGTCATCAGCAAACTTGAACAGGGTGCTTTCTACCCCCTCATCCAAGTCACTGATGAAGATGTTGAACAGTGCGGGCCCGAGGACCGAGCCCTGCGGAACCCCACTGCCCACGTCCTTCCAGGTCGAGAAGAACCCATCCACTACCACCCTCTGGGTGCGGCCCTCCAACCAGTTGGCGACCCATTTGACTGTGTGGGCATCGACACCACAGTCTCCCAGCTTTTTGATAAGGACAGGGTGAGAGACAGTGTCGAAAGCCTTCCGGAAGTCCAGAAAGACTACATCCACAGCAACCCCTGCGTCTAATGATTTGGTGACCTGATCATAAAAGGCCACTAGGTTGGTCTGACAAGACCTGCCACTGATGAACCCATGTTGATTGCCCCTGAGCATGCATTCCCCCGCAAGGCCCTCCTGGATGTGTGCCAGGATAATTTTTTCAAAGAGCTTACCCGGGATTGACGTAAGACTAACTGGCCTGTAATTTCCCGGGTCCTCTTTTTTTCCCTTTTTGAAGATAGGGACCACATTGGCCCTCTTCCAGTCCTCTGGCACCTCGCCAGAGCACCACGAGTGCTCATAGAGCCGCGCCAGGGGTCCCGCAATGACCTCGGCCAGTTCCTGTAGAACCCTAGGGTGAAGATCGTCCGGACCAGCGGACTTGAACACGTCCAGCCTCTCCAGAAGTACCCTAACTAACTCCTCGCTAACCCCTGGCCCAGGCGTGTCTCTCCCGGGGCCCGAGGGGGGCCCAGCAGGGAGGTGGCTGAACTGGTCCCTACTTAGGAAGACAGAGGCAAAGAAATCGTTAAATATGTTAGCTTTATCATCTGGCGTGATGACTAAGTTGCCCATCGTGTCCTGCAGGGGCCCCACATTACTCGGGACCCTCTTTTTACCCCCTATGTATTTGAAGAAGGACTTCTTATTGTCCTTAATCCGGGAAGCTAGTCCTATCTCCATCTCTGCCTTGGCCCTCCTGACTGCCCCCCTACATCCTCGGGCGACTGTAACATAGTCCTTCTTGGTGATGACCCCATCTCTCCATTGGGTATATGCCTCCCTTTTAGCAAGGAGACATTCCCGGATGCTCTTAGTGAGCCATGGGGGTTTATGTGCCCTCCTGCTCCCTTTGACCCTTGTTGGGATTACCTCCCTTTGGGCATGGAGGATCGTCTCCTTAAGGAGCAACCACTCCCCTTCGACATCTGATTCCCTTCCCCTCTGGGTCCTCAGCGCTTCCCCAACGATCCTCCTTAGCTTGTTGAAGTCAGCCCTCCTAAAGTCTAGGGCTGTTGCCTTGCTGCAGCCCTTTGCCACCTTACGCTGGATGGTGAATTCCAGCAAGCGATGATCACTGTCTCCCAGGTGGCCCATCACCCGCAGCCCCCTCACCAGGTCGTCACCCGTGGCCAGCACCAGGTCCAACAAGGCGTCTCCCCTGGTGGGACTGTGCACCTCCTGGGTTAGATGGAGGTCCTGCACTCTGGCTAAGAACCGACGTGAGCGATCAGACTTGGCTGACTGCTCCTCCCAGCAGATGTCTGGGAAGTTCAGGTCCCCCATGATGACCACATCCTTAGCCCTCACTGCCTCTGTGAGCTGACCTAAGAATTCCTGGTCGAGCTCTTCTCCCTGGTTGGGAGGCCCTGAAGTCTATGAAATCTATGAAAGTATCAAGAAGCAAGTGGAAGATGATATCCTCAAATATCCTGTGACTATGAGACGGGTATTTCTGGGTTCCATGTTCAGTTTGCAGGATGGGTTTGCAAACTACCAGCTCTGAAAACTGAGCTGAGACCAGTCAGTCAAACCAGGTTCTCCTTGACTCACTTATCAGTAGTAACAAGATTTCTCCAAGCTAAGTTCTTATTGTTCTAGGGCCAATCCTGATATCCTTACTGAGTTCTTGCACATGTTTATTTAAAAAAATAAAAAATATAGGTTTGCTAAATGGAAAACAAAAGATTTGATAGGGAAATAATGCTGCGTGACTGGGAAATGAAATGTAAAAAGGGAAGCAGGTTTGTAAATCAGAATATGATATGATTTCAAGATCCAATAACTCATGATCTAGTAGGGCAGAAACGCTTAATGAAGCAATACAAATATCTCCAGGACCAGTACACCTTTCCATTAGCATTACATCCATGGCTCAAACAGCCAGAAGGTGTCACCATGAACAAGTAGTTTGACCTCTTACCTATAGCTTGCATACAGGTCATAGAGGGTCACTCAGCAACTTCTGCTTAAAGTCCATTGACAAGTTATCATATTTTATTTAGACAAACCTTCAGTCCCAGTTTAGACTTCAAGTGCTGGAGAACACACCAGAGCCCTCAGTAACTTGGTTCCTATAGTTACTTACCCTCATTATTAAAAATCTGCACTTTACCTCTTGCCTGATATTTGTCTAGCTTCACTGCCCAGCCACTGGGCCTCATTATACCTATTTTGCTGAGAATAAAGAGATGCTTATGATCTGACATTTCTTCACCTATGAACATGTGGACTGGCATGCAATCATGCCTTAACTTTAATCTCTTGCTATAAGCCATGATTTCAGACATCTAATTGTACTTTATTTTCTAAACGTTTTCCCAGTTTTCAATTTCCTTTTTGAAATGGGGACACCAGAACTGGGCACTGTATTCCAGTAGTGATTAAACTTATGATGCAGGCAGATGCAACTTCACTGTCAGATTTTAAATAAAATCCTTCCATGCAAGCAGGCATTCAAAATTATGGAGATTTACATATTGGGTAATTTCCATGTTCAAGAAGTTGTATTAATATTCATGAATTATGATTGTTCCTGTCTAGCTATAAAAAGCTTTTAAAACTAAATTATAATGATTGGCAATACAAAAATTCCATAGGGGTTTTCGGAAGTGCGTAGGTGGTACAATCCCACTAATAGTGTAGACTTTACCTCTGATTTATTTTTCCTTCTTCATGTAATTCCAAGTTATTTTAAGAGCTCCCTGTTTAAGATCACAGTTTAAAACTTTAAACATTTTCATCTCAAGTTGGACAGACAAAAACCGACACACAAAATCTGAAGCTATTTCTGAAAACGTGTTTTAATTTTGTGATTAGTACCAGACAAAATGTGGTTGTAAGGATGCATTATTAACCTTGCTTTACATACCGTTCACTTAGACCTAAAGAGATCACGTGACTGATCAGTGTCACACAAGCAGGTCGTGAACTTACTGTAAGTCTGTACAGCTAGAAGTTGGACTCAAGTCCCCAAAATCTCAGTCAAGTGCCTTAATTGCACAATCATCCTTTCTCAGTAAGTTTTACTATTTATTTGTTCTTTTGGAACTAAGAAATAAGTAGTAAAACATACTGAGAAAGGATGGTTGCGCAATGAAGACACTTGACTGAGATTCTGAGGACTTAAGTCCAACTTCTAGCTTTACAGACTTATAGTAAGTTCACGATCTGCTTGTATGGCACTGATCAGCCACGTGATTGCTTTGGGTCTAAGTAGCAAGACTCCTGATGACTTCAGGGCAGCAGTATTAACCATCAGCTATTTACATGTACTTTGTGTATTCCAGTTTACTTTAATGCCTGTTGCCATGCCAGATAGAATGTGTCTGCTCCTTTTGACCAATCTCAGAAATTCCATTTATGTGCAGCATTCATCAAAAATACAGTTAGAAATAGGCATATATCTGTCTAGTGCCTTTTCGCTATCCACTCCTTCATTTTAGAGCAGGAACAAGCAATTATTTTAGGCGGAGGGCCACTTACCCAGTTCTGGCAGGCTGTCGAGGGCTGCATGGGTACCGCCGCCCCTTGACAGGTGCCCTGTCCCCTGGTCACAGTCTTGGGACCAATATCTCAGGGCCAGCACCAGTGGGGCCCAGAGCAGGGCACAGGCCAGAAGGGGTCTGTGGAGCTGGGCTGCACCAGCAGGGAGAGGGGAGCTGGCCCAGCTCCATAGAGCTCCTGCCAGCTGGGACCCTGCGCTCCTGCCACCCTGCTCTGGGCCCCACTGACACTGGCCCTGGGACACCGGTGTGGGCCCTGTGCTCCCACTGGCTCCCCGCCCACTCACTCCCAGTGCCCCCCAGCCCCACAGTGCAGGCAGAGGGCAGTACACAGCCCTGACCCCCTGCTCGCCAGCAGGGAAAAAGCTGGTGCTGAGCAAGGCGAATAGTGGCCCCTTGCTTGCTCCATGGCTGGCACTCCCTGCTGCAGGCACTCGCAACCCATGCAGGGCTGTCCAGAGCAGGCACAGGCAGCCTCTTGCAGGCTGCAGGTGGCTGCAGCACAAGGCACTGGCCATGGGGTGGGCGAGAGGCCGCTTTTCCCCGCTCTCAGCATCAGCTTGTAACCCGCCCTGCTGCCAGCCTGGTAGTGGGGCCGGGTTACAAGGTGGCGCTGAGCACAGGGATGGGGGAGAAAGCAGCCCCTCACTGCCCCATGCCCACCACCCCACGCTCCAGCTGCTCGCAGCCTGCCTGGGGCTGCCTGTGCCTGCTCCAGACAGCCCCGTGTGGGCTGCGAGCACCTGCAGCACGGGGCACCAGCCATGGGGCAGAGAAATATTAATTTTCTATATTTTACTAGGTGCCCTGCAGGCCGGATAAAATGGCCTTGTGGGCCAGATCCAGTCCGTGGGCTGTATTTTGCCCATCCCTGTTTTAGAGTATAGTGATTACATTTGAATTTGCACACAGTATAATGATGCCTTCTGCGCACTCAATAGTTGGCATCATCCATTCAATGATTTCAATGAGAACTGGTGGACTATTTTCCTCTCACAATAATGTCAAGCCTGGCAATGAGTCAGTAAGCACTGGCATAGGAATTTCTTTACCCATCACACCATAGTGCTATGGTACCCCTGCTTTATTTTTTTCCTGGCTGCATCCCAAATCAATCTTTTCATGATTTTCCCCAGGATGGGTATCAATCTTATTGGCATATAGCTTTCCAGATTACCCCTTTAATCCTTTTTAAATATTGGTAGGACATTAAATCTGTTCAATTCTGCTGGCCCTGCACCAATATTTTAAGATTTGCTGACTATAAGTGGTTCAGAAAAACCCTCAGCCAATTCTCTTAATACTCTTGTTTGGGTGCAAGTTGTCTAGTCCTGTTACATTGTGTTTAGTGAACTGGTTTATTAACTGGCTGTCACTCTTCATTCAAATAACCTTGGATTCTTTGGAAAGAAATGGGCTTAACCAGTATCAGATTCATGTCCTAAATCAATGTAAGGCTTTTTTCACTTTATAGAACTATATGTCCTGCCCTTAGGTTAGCATTTAATTGGTGTAATCTGGTCAATTTTCTGGTTACATATTGCTCTGAAAGCATCTATTAATGTGGTCTCCTTTCATCTGGCTTAGTGTTTTATAACTACATGTTTTCTGTCTGGAAGGGGTTATGAATGGAGTGGGGGTTCTACCCCTTATTCAAGCAGAGGTTCAGGACTTGGACTGAATTACAGCTGTAAAATGAATTGTGATTAAAGCAATCATTTCCAGCAGACCCAGGGAATGATGCCTTGTCTCACCTCCTCTTCCAGTTTGATGACCTTGGCTTGAGCATTGTTCAGTGCCTGATCCAGGATTTCGATGTGCCTCCGCTGATCATCATTGGCAGAACGCAGGGTCACCAATTCCATTTCCAGCTTCTCCTTCTCCTTCAAATGCTCTTTGTCTGGAAGAAAGACAGACAACAAGAGTGGCTCCATGAGAATAGTGCACACACTCTGAGCTGTGTACCAGAGGTAAGTTGGCACTCCGTGACACAAACAAAAGCTTTATGAAGATGCAGACAGTTGGGCCATTACAGCACAGCATCTAGGATTCAACAGTACTAGAGCGTGTTGGGTAGAATTTCTTATGTCTGTTCTTGCCAAGTCATTACCAGGCTTTGCATTAGTTCCCACCACAAAGAAAAGGATTCACCACATCCCTTTGGCTCTCTTAACAGAAGATGCTACCTAAAGAGCATCCTAAAGCGGTCACAGAGTAAACGCATATTCAAATGTGCTCAATACACTGTAACATGAAGGAGCAAAGAGCAAAAAGGGCCCCAGGTAGCTCATGTGTCTATTTAAACATATCTTCTTGTACAGCCACTGTATGCAAATTCTGGCTGCCGCTGGTATTTCAAAGCAACAACACAAATTAAGAGAGTACAAGTATCCTACCTAGATTTATAAGGGCTTCAGTTTTTAAAATGCTAGCCAGAAGAACAGGACAGGGTGACACTGCCAGCACAAACCTACAAAGAGCTTTAACTTTCCTAGAAATGAAAAGGTCTGGTAAATAATCCAAACCTGCACAAACATGGTAAGTTGATAAGTGCTACCTGAAAGACTCTGAACACACAGTTCATACACATGAAAAAATGATAAAACTGAATGTAGTTCAACATTAGCTACAAAAAGAGGCCAAATATTATATTAATCAATGAAAATTCAGAAAAATATCTATGCATGACACACTGTGAACCTCAGAATCAATCCTGCTTTTGGGTGGGTACATGACAACATACTTTCAATTCTTTGCAAATTGACAAAAGGTTTACCTGACATCTAAAAATGATGCTTTAGGACAGGGGTAGGCAACGTTTTTTGGCCGAAGTGCCAAAAAAACCCACAATGTCTACCTTGGAAAGTGCCAGAGCACCAATATGCCGGAGCCTGAAGCAGCTGTTTGCAGCCTCCTGGTTGCAGCCGGCCCATGGAGCCTGGTCTGCTTGCAGCAGGGCTTGCAGCCTCCCAGATGCCTGCTAGGAACAGGCTGGGCTCCATGGCTAGCAGCAGCTGCTTAGAGCCCGGGCTGGCAGTTCAGTGCTGAGCAAAATGGCCTTGAGTGCCATGCTTGGCATGCATGCTGGGGGTTGTTGACCCCTGCTTTAGGACATTATGTATTTCCTCTGTAAAGCAAATCAGTAGCATAACTGTGGGGAGGGAGGGGATGACTGGGGGGTGAGGGGGGGCGGGTGCAGAAAGAGCAGCCCCCTACCCTGCTGGCTCAGCCACCATGAGAAGTCTGCCAGCACCTGCTACCCCTGTGCATTGCTGTTGTCCAGGGCATAGAACTGCTCAGTAGGGCTGCACAAAATTTCAGCAGTCATTTTGTTTTGGAGGTGTTTTCGGGCCATTTCAGCAACTGAAATGCCAAATCTGAATCAAAACAGAAGGCTCTAAAACAGCTCTGAAATGAAACACTTTGAAACATTTCCAAAATGTTTCGGAGAATTTTGGAGTTTTGGAGCCGGGCTTGCAGTGAAACAAAACAAAGAAGAGAGAAGGGAAAGAGTGGGGGAAGGACTGCTTTGATATTGACATCTAGCTCCCAGTTTGATTACCCAGCTCTCTAATTGCTTATCCCAGCTCTTCCTGGGGGCCATGGACCCCCAAATCCATGTGCAGGGTTTCAGCGCGCAGCCGCTTGGCACAGCCCATGCCAAGCACCAGAAAGATTGCAGTGCTGCCACTGGCCCCAGCCTGCAGCGGCAGCCTGCTGAAACCCGGTGCACAGATCTGGGGCCTGTACCCCCCACGAAGAGCTGGAGTAATGATCAGAGAGTTGAGAAATCAAACTGTGGGCTGAGGAATCGAAGTGGGAGTTTGGGAATTGAGCCAGAGGCAGGGCAATCAAACAGCTGAGGAACCGAACAGGGGGCTGGGGAATCCCTGCCACCCGACCTGGCTCCGCAGGGGAGCAGAGATACTTGCTGGGGTCTCCTCACCACTGCTGCCCACCCCAGCGATGTGGAGCTGCATGGGGCGGGCAGTAGTGGTGCGGAGACCCTGACACAGATCTCTGCTCCCTGCTCATTCAAAAGAGATTCAGAGGAGATTTGGCAGAGCCGAATCACTGAAACTGATTTGGCCTAAACAAAATAGAAGAGTGATTCAAAACACTGAAATGAATCACTGTCCTCCAAAACTGCTGAAACTGAAGCCAAATCAAAACACAACCGTTTCGCACAGCGCTCAGCTATGCCTCCAAAGGAGTTTCTGTTATTCAAACAGGTCCACATCCTGCTGTTGTTAATGGATCCTGTTAGAACAGGGGTGAACAATTATTTTGGCTGGAGGGCTGCTTAATGAGTTTTGGTGAACTGTTGAGGGCCACATGGGTAGCCTCACTCCTCGACAGGTGCCCTGCCCCCTTGTCACCACACTGGGACTGGAAGTCCTGCCCCTATCACCTGACCTTTGCCACCGGACATCCCTCCCCTTGCCCCTGGAAGTATTCCTCTTGGGAAGCAGGTTTGCCATCTTGGAACCAGAAAAAAACCCCCAAATTATATACTAAAAATCAAATATCTACAATAAATTTTATTTAAAAAAATATTGTCGTCCTGATTTGTGTGTATTGCATGATATACAGAGGTGATTGCATTATAACTCAAAATGAAGTCTTACTCTTGTATATTGTGGTGGGGGGGTGGAGAGCTGTGAGGAGTATGGGGTTTGTGGGGGGTTGTGGGTGTACATGTGTGTGTGTGTATGTGGGGTGTAGGGGAGGGTGTGGGTGCGTGTGTGTATGTGGGCTGTGGAGGAGGGTGTGGGGAGTATGGGGGACTAGTGAGGGTGTATTTGTAGGGATGTGTGGGTGGGTATGGGGTCTGTGGGGACTGTGGGTGTGTGCGGAGGGGTTGTGGGGTTTGCAGAGTGGGAGGGTGTCTGGGGTGTGTGTGGGGGGAGGGTGTGTCTGTGAATGCTGGGGTGTGTGGGGGGACCCCCCTACAAACACATCTCCCCCAATGCACATAGTTCTTGCTGCCAACAGCAGCAGCAGTTGGAGCCCCCCAGTGGTGCATGGTCCCAGTGAGCCCCAGGGCTGCATGTGGCCAGGCCTTCAGCTCCATCATGTGGGCCTACCTTCCTGTTTGTCCACTGTCCCCATCTCTCTCCCCTGCCCACCCACCACTGCCACTCCTCCCAGTATGTGCTGCCCCTGGGGGAGTAAGCGGGGCTCAGTCTCATGCAAGCACAATAGGGGCAACCTGGAGCCAGGCTGGATACACCGAATTGGTAGGCACCCGCACACAGGCCAGATGAAAATCGCCTGGTGGGTCGGATCCAACCTGCGGGCCATATTTTACCTACCCCAATGTTAGAATCACAGAGATCTCAAATTCCCTGATTGCAATGGTCAGACTTCAGTGTTTCCCAAACACTACTCTGGGTTGTGATAAAATATAATTCTATCAGCAGGCCACTGTTGTTGGCTCTGCTTAGAAACATTGTACAGAAAGATACATTCACTGTGGATTCGCTCCACAATCCAAAGGTAAGAAAACAAAGTAGTTTGTTTTCAAGATTTATTTTCAGGAGCTTGAACCAAATCCTACCTTGACTTAGACTGGAACTGTATATCATGGCAAAATTTTGACCCTAAATCTGATCAACCCAGGAACAAAATGAGGCACCTGTTTATTCAAGTGTTATGTATATACAGCTTATAAATAGGTAATAAATGATCAATACATTTTAAATAAATAGTTAAGTCAGAGAGTACAATACATCAATAGGTTGCTCATGACCATTTCTAATACATAATACAGATGTGTTTGTAACCAACTATAAAAAAATACTATTTGTAAAATGCTTGTATTTGCCTAGAATCATTTCATACTGTATGCACATTTACCAAGCTTGTAGTATCTATTATTTATTAGGTATATCTGATGGTTAATAAATACAAATAATTTAGAGATTCTGTCAATGAATCCAGGACTTTTGCTCTCCTTTATGTCAAACTACCAGCTGCAAAATCATACCAAGTAAAGCCTTCAAAACATTTTTGCTTCCTCTAGAATTCACTGAAATCAAGTCATGAAACTGAGAACATAACTTGCCCCAAAGGTTCTGCTGAAACCATTGATCTACATTTCCCCGCAGTGTTTTCACAATCCAATTTTGTTTACACTAATGTGGTGCTTAGTTCTGGTTTATTGCTCTGTACTTACAGGCTATTAATTCTGAAGATACCATATTGTGACCTTGTCTTTCTTAAGTGAAATCTGAGGCACGTATTTAGCCTTTCATCAGTTTTCCAGTCCTTGACATGGCAAATTCCCCGAGGAGCTTTGTCCTGAGGCATCTACAGACACTGGAATCCAATGCTGCATCTGTTGCCAGTCTCCTCATGGAGTGACTAATTCAGCAGAATGTGTTGGGTAAAAGAATCTGCCATCGAGCTCCAGCCCAGATCTGGCCAGTTCACAGGGTCTGACCTTCACAAAGTGGTCTAACTGATGGGATCAAAGGGTCACAGGGGCAAAAAAGGCCACTCGGATGCTGAAACTTGCATGCCAGAATGCCAGTACTAAAAGGGGGGGAGAAAGTGGTGGGATGAATGCAGTATTAATGAACCCGAACTGCCCATTAGAAGATACTGCAATTCAAGCATGATTGTTTCACCTGCTCCAAAAACCTATGTCTGAAAGTTTTTTAAGCACCACATGAGTTTTTCACTCATCAGAACCTGTTAAGCCCAGAGCAAGGCTTTAAATGAGTTTTTTCCCCTAAGTGAATAGGGCCAGGTTGCCAGGTCCAGAGACTGAAGGTCTGAATACCCACCTGGGCCGTGTCCAGATGAGTGCAGACATGCAGTATGTGGCACTGCAGACCCATCTGTGGTGCTACACACCACACACGCAGGTGTTCCCCATGCTGCTACCTTGCAGTGGCGGGGGGGCGGTGACCCCATGCCTTAAAAAAAGAGAGGCAGTGCATGTGGCAGCAACATACACCACCCAAAACTGGAGTCTGGCCTGCCGGAGTCCCACTTCGGCTGATAGCCAGGCTCCCAGCTGCAGAAGCACCGCAGCTGCAGCTCCCTGAGGGCCCCCGAGCCCCAGGTAAGGCTGCTGGCCCCAGTCTCCCCTAGCCCACCCTGAGGCCCCGTGAGCCCCAGGCAACTGTGCTGGCCCCAGTCTCCCCTACCCCATCCAGGGTAACCTGCCATGCGTCAGACGGCATGTGGCATGGGTATTCCCCGGGTACAAGCAGCAGTGGCACAAGGTGCGCCACTTGATAAGGTGCGCCGCTGCTTCTTGTCTCCGGGGAAACAAACATCCACGTTCGTGTGGACGTGGCCCAAGAGGCAGAGTACTGAGAGCAGCAGGATGACCACTTCAACCCCCACTGCTAGGCTGTGTGCCTAGGCCAACCAGTCACATTAAGGCAGGACCTTTGGATTATAAACTCCAGGTCTCTGAGTGGCTCAATGTAACAAAGTAACACTGAGAAATCCAGTATTTACTTTCGCTCATTTAGGCAGGTGTAACTCGCAGTGAGAGGGGAACATGACAACAGTATGGATGAACAAGAGTTTAGCTAGGCCAGTTGGGAGGATCAAGTTAAGGAGCCCACTGGAGGAGTGCGGTGAGGTAAGAGTGCATGAGACGGGTGAGGAACAGCCATGTTTCTGTTTGTGGGGCCCTCCTTTTACTGGAGCTAATTCATGCCTGCTTCTAGGGATAAGGAAGGTTCAGCCATATGAGGACCATATTCCTTCCATAACCCTCCTGTTGGGGCTGCTGGTCAGGGCCTGGTGCAATTTGTGGCTCTCCACACAAAGTTGCAGTGGCTACATATCCCTAGAAGGAAGGCAGCTGCGCACACAGCCATCCCGACTCCTGGGAGTTTGAAAATCAGATACTAAAGATCCAGGACACATTTCACAAGAGCAGCAGGTTTAACCCCTGTGTCCTGGCTGAATTCCAACAGAGGTAATTACATTTCACCTCCCTTAATTCCTCCTGCAGTTTCAATTACAACTGGTACGCATGTGACAAAGCTCATCAGAAAGCTTGCCATGTCAGGGACTGCAAGACTGATGAAAGATTAAATGGCTACAGGAATTAATGCTCCAGAAAGACAAGGTCCCAAGGCAATGTCTTTAGAATTAGCAGCTGGAAGCTAAGAGAATTGAAACAGAATGAAACCCTGCACTTGTTGAAAAATAGATGTTGGATGTGATTGAGAAATCATCCAGAAGTGAGTACTTCTGATTCAGCATGGAAGCTGTTAATGTTTCTCTGCCTGGCTTCCCTCCACCCCACTGGGCTGCTTGCGCAGTGGGGGCCATGGGTCGAGCCAGCCGAGGTAGCACCCAGGGGTGTTTAATACCCCTCCCTCCCCTTCACCTGAGGCTGCTGCCCAGGATGGCTCCAGCCACACCCCTCCCCGCAAAAGTGGCTAGTGGGGGGAAAGCTCAGCAGACCCCAGTTGGGGTCTCCATGCCAGTGGGAGAGGGGGGAGGCAGGGGGGTTTAATCCCCCTCCTTCCTCCCCTTTGCCCGAAGCGCTGCCCTGGCCAGTGTCTGGCCATGTCCCTCCCTCCGGAGACAAACCTGGCAGGGGCTGCTTCACTCTTCTCCCTCCAGGCAGACCCTGGCTGGGGACCTACAGGCCAGGGTGGGGATTTAAACCCCTCCCCAATCATACTCAGCAGCCTGCTGAGGCCTGGCCATGCCCCCCGCCCCTCCAACTCAGCTTCCCTCCAGCTTTCTGGCCACTGCCAAAGGGAAGGGAGGGCTCGTTCTAGCGCTCCCCAGCTTCAGCTTGAGCCACTGCAAGTATATGGCTGCATTTCCAAAATCAAAGGTGAATATCTGTTCACTTACTTCTCGGTTCAATCTACACAGGTCAGACTAACCTGCAAAGATTGAATCAATTCAGGTTCAGGCTTTCTGAATGTCTGTACTTAGCCCTAGAGCATACCCTACAGCAGAATTTGGCCATTTATACTCTCTTGGAAAATGAACAGAAGGATAATCCGCTGGTAGGATGCTAAGTTTAGATGTAAGAAACCTAGGTTTCATTCCCTTTTTCACCACAGACTAGCTGAGCCATGTTGGGTAAATTGCTTTAAGGTCCCTCCTTAAAATGCACCTCTACCCAATGACCAATCTTTACACAAATGAATAAGCACCAATAAGGGAGAAGAACTAATAAGAGGGGTGCTTCCTATTTTATGAGTTAATCTGTAAGGTTCAAATCTACCCTGCCTTCTGCCAGGCAAAATCATGACATTTTTCATTACAGCACATCCCCTACCACTCATTTGTGTCCCCAGTACATTGAGGTAGACACTATCACTGTGGTGTTATTACTACAAAAAGAACGGGTGTATTTTTTTTTTTACCTCTTGCTTCCATATTTCTGTTTAAGGATGTACAACACTTCTAAACAGTTGGTAGGTGAAGTGATCTTAGTGTATCCTGCAATGTAGGAGTTCCTCTTTGAATGACTGTTTCAGTGCTTCAGGGGTTTTACTGCAGTTGTATTATTGGAAAATAATACTGTGTTTACAGTATTATCCACCAGAAAGACTTAAAATTCATGAGTTCAGGCCCCCAGAATCATGAGTTTAGCTTGAACATAATAACATTTAGTAAATAATATATGCTGGCTTTCTTTATTTGTCTTCTGGTGTTTGGATGTTTAAAGTTCTTTCAAACTGTTCTTCCCACTCAGGATGGCTAGAAAATTACTGCTACTCTAAGAAAACCACTAAGTATCATGAGACACATGATAAAATCACAAGAGTTGAGAACACTGTGCTGCAGCACCAAGAGCATGCCAAAGATTTTAAAAATTATTCTTTAAATCTAAATAAATAACAAGATCTAGGGGTAAATGAAGCTGTGCTGAGGGTTATCAGGCTGGAATTTAACCTCCCAGATACAAAGTACTTTCAGTTTTTGGGCTACATCACTTCGCAAAAGGGTCCTCAAACTAAGCCTGCAAACCACTGAACCTCACTTGCAATGGGACACCAATGTGACTGCCTTCTGTCCTGGAGGAAGAACTCACAAAAATACCTGGTCAGCAGTCACAGTCACACAAGGTACCTGTAGATATATAGGATACCTGCTCTGATGCATTGTAATCGCAGCGTGTCAGAGCAGACTCGATTAATTTAGTCTGCTCAAATCCGCTAATTAGGTTGCTCCAGCAGCCTTGGCATCTTGTGTATTCAGTGCCTTTGCACTTTAAAATGGTGGCAGGGAACTGAAATTAAAGCTTATCCAACTTTAATTAAAGCACCCCTGCCACCATTTTGAAGTGTAGGATGCTGAATATACAAGACACTATGGGCACTTTAATTAGAGTGGCCCCAGAGACCTGCTCAAATTAAAGTGCCTCCCACTCCCGGAGCACGTATAAAGACACTGGCAGTTCCTACCAAACCTGACTAGCCAAGGGGATTTCCAGTACATCTGGAAAAATCTAAATGCTTCAGGGATCTTAAGCATGTTGATCAACACTATCATAAAGCTATTTATTCTACAAGCTGTGGCTGTCCAGAAAACATAAATAGTAAAACAGAATTCTGAACCCCTTGTCTCTATTTTAGGAACACTTTCCATCATAGTAGCAACATTTAGCTCTCAGCACAGACCAGCGGACACTCCAAGCATCCATGCCATTTTATGTGATATGATCTCAAATAGCTATACTTGTCCTTAAGCTGTGAGTTGATATCAGTTATATGCAGAGCGTGCAGCACATGGTTACATCATTATTGCTATGAATGTGCCGGTAAAAGCATGTTTTGAAGCAGAGTTTTTGTCAGACAAGAGACTGTGGCCCTATCTGTACTAGAAATGCTAGCCACCAATGCTAGCCCTGAGTATAGCTGCATGGGTATAAACCTGTGATGTAGTAAGGCAGAGTCATTGCAAGTTGCCATCTGCACTGGGGCAAACTGGCCCTGCTTGAAATTGCCCAAAGGGTAGAGAAACCTATATAAAAAAAATGGGAATTTTTATAGATCTTGTACTTTTATAAAACTTGAACAACAGATTTACTTTCTGTATTCAGAGCAAAACTTACTGCTGATACTGGTTAACACTGAAGTGCTAGCACAGCAATGGAAAAATGAGCTAGATTCTCCTTTACTTTGTGCATCAACAACCAAATTATCAGTGATTTCCCATAGTGGCATCTTTGTTACTGATGATGTTGCATGAGTCAGAAAGAATGCAGTACAGCTTCAAGTCCAAAGTGGAGTTTCCTGGGCCAGTGGATGGGGACCCTATGTCAGATCCGCAGCTGGTGTCAATCAGCATTGCTCCACTGACATCATTTAAGTGAAGATGTTTTATAGGAGTGAAGGATCTGCTACCCGCTTCCCTTCCCCCTGCTTCTCTGGCCTTGCAAACTTGTCCAATTTGATACAGAAGCCATGGAAAGGGAATAAACCTTAAACCATAAAATGTCATTTTGCAGAGAAATTTTCTCCTTAAATATTCTTAACTTTGTGGAATCCACAGTCACATAAGAGTATATCTGCTTCCTAGCAAGCTTTCATTAAGTACGTAAAGTACACTCCTTTCGTGTTAGGATTCTATCCAAAAGGCACTCAAGCACCCAGCTCTCAAAGTGGAATTGCCAAATGCCCACCTTCCCCATACAGTGAATGAGGTGGGTTCAGCACCCCAGAATAGGGTTCACAACACACAGCACGCTGAGCTTGGGGATACCTATCACAATCACTAGGAAGCTTTGTCTGAGGTTTTCTGTCAAACAAGATCTGAATCAACTCTACAGACATCTAAATGGGACTTAGGTAGAAATTAGGCACTTGAATCATACGAAGTGATCCAAATCACTTAGCTACCTAGGTTAGGTGCTTCCATTTTATACTGAAAAGCGCCTTAGGAACCTAAAGTTGGACTAATGAGCATTCTCAGAAGTAAGAGAGATCAGCTTAACTCCTACTGCAAAATCTGCTGCAATCTGTGTGAACTTGGGAGGTTTGCCTGAGTCCCTGTAGTGTGTGAATCTCAAATGGCATGAGACAGACAATAAGGGACAGAGACATTCAGCCCAGCCAAGATGGTGGCAGTTGTGGCACGTAGCAGAATTTTCAGCACCTAAGTAAATGTACCAGTGACAATTTAGGCTTGTATGGCCCCTCTGGCACCTCCTCAGTTTGTGGATGGCTCACTCTGGCTTACACACATGAACTACAACTAAGCCTAAATCCTTTTCTGGATCTGGCCCAAACTCTTTTGTGAGAAGGATATTTTTGTTTGATATCTCCCTGGCCAAGGTCCTAGTAGAGGATTGTTTTTTAATAGATCTGCAGCATGGTGTGGTACATGATTTACCTTCAATAAGGCCTAATGTTATTAGAAACATATAATAGTAATCACATATCCACAGGCTAAATTATAGATTGGAGTTATTGGAATATTAAGACTATTTGGAGGTCCTTCAATTTCTAAAATACCAATGAGCCTGAACACACAGCTACTACTTTTCTTACTTGCAGGAAGTGGATGCTCCTGATATCATGAGAAACTGTAGGATTGCTGTCTCTCCGGTCCCTTATGAAAAGGGGGCAGATTCTTCTCTCATTCACTTTGGCATCAATTCAAGGTAAACCCAATAAAGTCAGTGGAGGTTACTTTGGATACAGCCCAGCTGAAAAACTTGGCTTTGCCAAAATGTATGCGTCCCAAGAAACTATCTTGCAAGCAACACTTTACGTTATAAATATTTATACAAAATAAGCTAACTCTTGTTACCATGAGCTCCCGCTGTTCAGAAGAAAAACATTATATGCAGTCCAATCTGTAGTTTAAGTAGGGTTACATGACAAATTAACTGAGTAAAACCAAACCACAAAGGCAATAAAAATGATAGCTAAGCATCCTCTACTCCAGCTCAAATCCATATCTTCAGAACAGATTAATGCAGTACTCACTCTGAAAGGCATAAAGGCCCTCTGTTGCCTTATCTTCATGCCCATCAAATTCTCTGCTGGCTAGCTGCCTATTGGCAGTCTCAAGTCGTTCTGCATATAAACAGGAAATACTTTAAGTATAAATATATGTATATAAAATTATAGGCCAACCAAGAAAATAAGATGCATGCCAGTGGGATGCTATAAATAGATCCTGAGAAGGGAGATATTAAAATGGAGGAGACTGAAGTATATATGAGTGGAGCATGAGACCCCACACTCCAGAAGAACAGCCTTTTTTTCTAGTTGGTAACAAACTGTTTATTGATTGGCAGAATTCACGCCTTCATAGATTTTCAGTTCAGAGGAGATAATTAGATCTTCTAGTTCATAGCACAATGGGGCTCCTTTCTTGGTTGGCCTTTAGGAAGTTATAATAAACAGGATTAATAATAATAGTTTGATCTCCTACATAATGCAAATAATGTTTCACTCTACAACAAACCTAGTAACTTATGGCTGACTAAGAATCTGTCCCAGAACTTGATTTAAAGATGCTGAGTGATGAAAAAACCACCTCATCCCCTTAGTAATCTGTTCCAACCATTTGCTATCCTTACTGTTAAAACCTGCACACCATTTCCCATCTGAGCCTCTCTAGCTTTCAGGAGATGAGGCCAACATCAACAATCCAGGAAATATGATGGACCTGAGCACAAAATGTGCCCTGAACTGCAGCATATGATTTCTCCAGCTTGCCTATACCATAGCCTCAGTGAGTCCCACTGAAGACCACCCTTCCCACCTGTGCTCAAAAGCATACTCCAAGCCTGAACACATGCCAGTGAGATTGTTCCAGGCTTGTGCCTCTGTGCCTGCTCTTAGACCCTCCATCTCTGACGGGACTAAGAGGTCACTGACGAAGAGCCCAGACCAGCCTCCAAGGCAAGCTCTCAGGTTTGGAGAATGTCAGCAGGCATGGGTGGGCAGGGCACGGGCATCCTCACTAGGATCTGCCACCACTGCAGCGTGGACAAGTTCCTTGTGGTTTGTATGTAAAAGTCAGCTCCATGGTAACAGCTAGCATGGACCCAATGCTTATATCCCCTGCTTTAGGTATAATGGGATGATGAAATAGTGCACAGGCACTGTGCTGAGGGTTTACACAGGGGTGACTCACAGTTTAAGGTCAAAGGCAGTTGTGCTATGGCCAGCAGCTCTGTATGTCACCACGGAAAGACCTTCACTGAAGAGCAGCAGCTATTGATGTAGCCAAAGCTCTGCTTGGAACCGTGACTCCCTCTGCACATGCTTATGGTTCCTTTCACTTCCAATCAGGCACTGATCAGTCTACATTGCCTTCACTCCCTTGGCCTTAGCTGTAATTTAACTCTTCACCTCCTTTAAAGCTTGCCAGCTTCTCTTCTGTATTGTGTACAAACATGGCCTCACCTTTTAAAGGGTGTCCACTGGAGAAGAATCCATGCACTTTCACCGAGTAGTCTACAATTTGCACTTGCATTTGCATGCAAAAAAGTGCCTCCTAATTTCTGATACTCAAAGGGAAGCCCTGATAATGACTCCCCTCCCTTTGTAACTATAAAGCACTTCAATATTATGTTATGCTATGCTACAGCTTATTGCCGAAGTCCTTATAGATAGCTGAGATCTACACGTTGGTGATCCTGGGACTAAATTAGTATTTTAAGGGCTAAAACAAAAACCTTTTGCTTAAAGCTGTTTTTCATGTATGTTTGTACCCAGGGGGACAACAGTAGTTTTGTCCCTTACCAAAGAAAAGAGGTTGATTTCTCAAGGGGTTTACCTAGAACACTCAGGAAACTGTTTGTCCAAAGCCTGCGGCTGGTGACGTGGAGCCTGATAATTTTGGAGAGATAAGAACATGTCACTTGGGGTGAAAACAGCTGTAAGGAGCTTCACATACCACGGAGATCCCTGTTGAAATCATGAAGTCTCCTAATTTCTCCTTCGAGCTTGTTTCTCATAGCCTTGTCCAGAGACTCTCTCTTAGTGGTGGTCTTGACCAGGCCCTCATAGGCTTCTGAAATCCTTTGAATTTCTATTTCAAACTGAAAGGAGAGAGACCTCTCATTAAAGCAAGGCAGGAATGCATATCATTCTGACATTCGCTTTGGAACATTTCAAAGGGGGTTTTGTATGTCAGGGCCGAAGAGTGTTCCAAGTTTCACATAAGCATACGGTTCTATAATAAGACTTCTCATAGACAGATGACAAAGCTGATCCCTGTGCATGTTTGAACATTCCTACTGCAACGAGCAATCAACTCCCCACCCACGCCGAAAACATCCTGCTACAACAGCATAACGCAATACTTAGCCAAATGCTTCTGAACAAAGTCAAAGTGGAGATCAGTGTGGCATAACAACTTCACCTTCTCCTTCACTTTCCATTTCTTCAACAACAAAGGCCTTCACCTGAAAGCTGCCCTGGGAGGGAAGGTACTAAGGAAATAGGGTGGGCTGCATTTTATCTTAGAAAGGGTTTGAAGAGGCAGGTTTATTACCTGACCATGAAAGATGATTCCCAGATGAAAAACTCAGCTGTGAACACCAAGTCCCCACGTAAACCAACTGTGATCAGTTTTACACCACTATAATCCATCGCTTTCAAAGGAGCTACTCCAGTATAAGTGAGAACAGAACTGCACTTAGCAAAAAAAAGCCAAAACCCACCCCCAAAGTTTCAACACCCTTCACTCTGAAAATGGGATTCAAATCCAAACTTTCGCCAACTCCTGGATGCCTAGATTTGGTATGTAGACTATTACAAAGAGAGACTTATATTACAAACTTAGATCCCAGGCTGGATCCAAGGGTGGCAGCAGGAAAGTTAAGTGCAGGGTGTGGTTTTCAGCTATGATAACGAGCTTGTAGAGTCCAGAGATGAGAGATATCTATTAAAAAAAAAAAAAAGAAGACATGATGGATATGAACCTTATAAACCAACTAAATCAGAGATGTATAAGCTTTCATGAGCAAGAGCTCACTTCATCAGCTGCTAAGTGAAGTGAGCTTTTGCTCATGAAAGCTTATGCATCTCTGGTTCAGCCTGTAAGGTGCACCTCTACTCTGCCTTCTGCCAGACTTCAGACTAGCATGTCTAACCTGCCCTCTCTGAAAATAAATACAAAGTAACAACCAGAGCTTTAGCCTGTGTCCTGCCACAGCTTTACTGAAAATAATGGTGCTACACTGACTTACACCAACTCAGGGCTGGACTCTATGTTTCCAGTCCTCACATTTGTTAAGGAAAGCCTAAAGGTAGCTGTAAGAACCAGTAAACAAATACCAAGAAGACAGTATTCATTTTTTAAAATCTCATGATTTTTAAGCCAACCTCATGACATTTTAGGCCTGACTCATGATTTCTGGGCACTGGATCTGAGTCCACCTCTGCTTACAATAGACTTCATGCAGCCATGAGAACCCTGTAGGGAGGATGCGGCTATTGGACTTATTGCTGCCAACTGCAGCACTGGAAAGTAGAAACCCAGCTGGTATCACAGTAATGAAAAATATTTGCAAGATGACCTGAAACCATGTGAAAGCAACATAGACTCGTACTTCATCATCCAGATTTGCCATAAAGTTTGGGAATATTTAGAACTGTGCGTGATGTGAAACTTGGCAGAGTTCTGATACGGAATGAAGTAGGAGAAACTCAGCCATTTCCACAGACTTCCAGTTTTCAATTTATTCAGATGCTCAAGATGTACAAATCTTTATGATGGAAAGTAGTATGGTAAATAACGGAACAGATCCAAAGCTGTCAATAAAAGTCAATAAAATATCTCCTAATGGAAACAAAGGAGATCCAACTTGGTTCAGGCCCCAAACTTGCCAAGAATCACACCACGTATTCAGCTTTCCTGATCATTTACCAAGTGTTATGTGTTTTACATCATTATAAGTAGTCAGTTTTTTAAAAATGCCTTTGCCAACAAAAACTACCTCCTGTCCATTGCTTCTCAAGTGACACTCAATCTTCTGTGGCATGAAGAAAACAATGACCCTTCTACATAGTGGGTGCATCACATGTGAAATTAGTGTGATGAAATAAACTCTGGCACAGTTCATGCTGGACTTTAGTGCTCCCGGAAGCAGCATTTACATGTGCACCTGGGACTGCAGCACACTGAGCTTGAGCAGTGCAGCCCCTGGCTGGCAGGGGACTTAGGGGGGTCAACCAGCCAGCCTGGAGCTGCTCTACCTTGGCTCAATATGCTGGAGAGGGGCTGGATGAGGCACAAGGGTGCTATAGTAGGAGGCTATAAGTGTGTTGCAGCAGAGTAAATAACTCCCTGTAAGATGGTACTTGTGTCAGGCAGTACTAACCTCCGGTGAAGTTAATTAGTTTACTCCAGTCTAATAGCTCCGTACATGTAGATGGTAACGCTTTACTGTGGAGCTAACGAGGCAACTGCAATAAGTGTCTCATGTAGATGCCCCCTGTGAGCTGGTATGTTCTGAAACACTTTTCTAGTCCTACCTCAAATTATCATCCTAACTTCTTATTTTGGTTTTAAAAGCAAGGGCTCCGGGAAGCAGCATTATTTTTTAGCTAATTTCATTGTGGAAGGTGGACTTTTCTCCTAGCCCAGCTGACATAGGACAAGACACCAGTAACATTCTGACCACGGAAGAAAGCATGTTTAAAGTAACTCTACAGAAATCATGCCAGTACTTTGTTGTTACAAGACAACCACCTGGCATGGGAAGAGATTTTATTTTATGCTCTTTCCTATATACAAATGGAGAACTGGTCAGCAGTTTCTTTCCCAACAGCAACAGGCAAACAGGCTCAAATATGATCCCTTACCCTCTGTCCCCAAAGAATCCTTGTCCAACCTGAATCTTTCCCATCCTGTCCAAAATAGCTTTTCTCACGAGATTGTATCCAAACTTGGCTGCTTTACAGGAGATGAAAAACAAAAATGACTGAACATTTTAAAACCTCATGAGACAGCCTCTTTTTTGCAAGTTTCCAGGATACTTTGCAAAATCATACTTTTTACTTAGTTGGCTTTTGCTTCACAATAACACTTACCACCCTGAACTTATAAAAGTGTTTTCCATGCATGAGAGTAAAGTAATAGAAAGTTATAGATTCAGAGATTTCAAGGCCAGAAAAACCTATTATGATCATGTAGCCTGGCTTCTGCCATCTGGCCGTTTGTAAAGCTTCCCCACTGGCACTGACAAGCTCTATCTGACTTAAGAAGTCTACAGGCCAACCAGGAGTAAGGTACTCCTGGATTTGGTTCTGGTCAAAGGTGATAATCTACTGAGCAACCTGAGGATCGAAGGGAAGCTAGGTGACAGTGACCATGAGAAGATCACTTTCTCCATCTACCATAAGACTTGGAAACCATCAGTAGGGCAGAAATCCTTGATTCTAAAAAAGCTGACTTTCACAAGCTTAGGAGATTGGATGGCGAGGCCCTGTGGAACCACTGTCCAATGGAGAAGGAAGTCCAAAAAGAGTGGTTGTTCTTCAAGGATACAATCCTTGAAGCACAAAGGAAATCCATTCCTTTTCATAAGAAAGGCAGCAAAAGGTCTAGGAGACCCCTTTGGCTCAATAGGAAAGTCAATGACCTCCTGAAATCAGAAATAGAAGCTTATAATGATGCAAGTCAGGAATTACCACCAAGGAGGAATACACAACAATAGCCCACACCTGTAGGAAGTGGATTAGAAAAGTAAAGGCAGAAACTAAAATCAAATTGGCAACAGGAATCAAGGCCAATAAAAGTCCTTCTTTAGATATGTAGGAAGTCGGAGGGAAAAAAAGGGAAACATAGGGCCCCTGCTCAGCAAAATGGGACAGCTGATAACCGACACTCAGGAGGAAACCAAACTCCTAAACAAATACTTCACGTTGGTAGTCCATCAGTCCAAGGGTGTTAGCCTGCTTGACAGGATACAAGATGATCAAGGTAGGAGTGATCATCCTCTCGTAGTTGGTGAAGATTTTGTGGAGGAATATCTAGAGAGGCTGGATATCTACAAGTCAGCAGGACTGGAAGAACTACACCTGAGAGGGCTGAAAGAAATGGCCAACATCATCGTGTGACCTATGGCAAAGGTATTTGAGGATTCGTGGTACTCAGGAGAGGTCCCAGTGCCTATCTTCAAGAAAGGGAGAAAAGAGGACCCAGAGAATTAGAGGCCAATCAGTTTTACCTCAATCCCTGGAAAAATCCTGGAAAAAATTATCAAAGTATTCATTATTGGAAGGCTAAGAGAAGGCATTCTTCTACAGGACAGCCAACATGGCTTCACTGCAGGCAGGTCATGCTTGACCAACCTTTGTCCTTCTATGATCAGGTAACTCACCATCTAGATAAGGGAGATAAGGTTGATGTCATATATTTGGATTTCAAAAAAGCCTTTGACTTGGTCTCCAACGATGTCCTCATGGTAAAATTGGGAAACTGCAGCTTCAACTACTTTATGGTCCAGTGGCTAGGTAACTGGCTCCGAGGTAGGACCCAGAGTGTATTAATAGACGGAACTGAGTCAACAAGATGGAAGGTGACAACGTGGTAGCCCTCAGGGTTTAGTACTCGGACCAATGTTTTTCAACATATTCATCAATGATTTGAATTCGGATGTTAAAAGCATACTGGCAAAGTTTATGGACGTCAACAAATTATGCGAGAATGTGGTCACACTTGAGGACAGGTTGACCTGGACAGGCTTGCAAAGTGAGTGGATCAAAACCTGATGATGTTTAACACGGAGAAATGTAAAGTCCTCCATTTGAGGAGAAATAATCCCCAACACACTTATAGGCTTGGCAGTGTTACACTCACCAGCACCACAGCTGAAAGAGACCTGGGAATCGTGACAGACCACAGAATAAACATGAGCCACCAAAGCGCTGCTGTAGCTGGCAAAGCGAATCAAACAATGGTATGCATCTACCAGTGCATCTCAGGCAAAACTAAGGCTCTCATTCTTCCACTTTACTTGGCCTTGGTGAGACCGCAGCTGGAGTACTGTGTTCAGTTCTGGGCGCCACACTTCAGGAGGGATGTGGAGAAGCTTGAGAGAGTACAAAGGAGGGGCACGCGCATGATTAGAGGTCAGGAGAGCAGGCCATACAAGGAGAAACTGAGGGACTTGGGATTGTTCAGCCTGGAGAAGAGAAGACTTAGAGGGGACTTGGTGGCAGCCTATAAGTCTAGAAGGGGCATATGTTAGGGTCTGGGGGAACATCTATTCACCAAGGCATCCCAAGGGAAGACAAGAAACAATGGACACAAACTGCTTGAAGATTGCTTCAGATTGGATATATGGAAATATGTCTTTATGATTCAAGTGCCTATGGTCTGGAACAGACTTCCCCCAGAGGTGGTACAATCACCTACCCTGAAGATCTTTAAAAAATGACTGGATGTGCATCTTGCTGGGGTCATCTGACCCCAGTCGTCTTTCCTACTCAAGTGCAGGAGGCTGGACCGGATAATCTCGTGAGGTCCCTTCCATCCCCTAACATCTATGAATCTATAACATAAGCCAAAAGAGTTCACTCAGCAATTCAATCAACCCCAAACATTCTGGCTGCTTGAGGGCATAGCTTTTAGAAAGATATTCCATCTGCATTTAGTCTTCAAACAATACAGAAGCCAGCACATTGAAGTCAAAATTGTCCTGACACTTCCTTTGTTGAAAGTTTGTGCCCTATTTCTCACCTAATTTTAACTAATTTCAGCTTCCAGATACTGGGTCCTGCTATGCCCATTGCCAGATTAATCAGTCCTTTATCTTCAGAAATTGTTTCAATTTTCTTCATCATCAATTTGGATGCGGGGGTGAAAAACATCCTGTTTAAATTCGCTGATGATACCAAAATTTGGGGTGAGGTGAGTACGCTAGTAGGGAGGGAAAGACTGCAGCAAGACTTGGATAGGTTACAGGGATGGGCTAGCAAAAACAGGATGCGTTTCAATACTGACAAGTCATTACTGACTCCAAGATGAACTTGGGCCGACAATGCGAGGTCACGTTGGAAGGGTTAACCGCACCTTGTCATGCATCCACAGGTGCATCTGTAGCAGGGCCAAAGAGGTGATCCTCCCGCTCTATGCGACACTGGTCAGGCCACAGCTGGAGTACTGTGTCCAGTTCTCGGCGCCCCACTTCAGGAGGGATGTGGACAACATGGAGAGGGTCCAAAGGAGGGCCCACCCGCATGATCCGGGGACAACAGGGCAGACCCTACATTGAAAGACTGCGGGACCTGAACCTGTTCAGCCTTCACAAGAGAAGGCTGAGGGGGGACCTGGCCACAGTCTATAAACTCTCTAGGGGGGACCAGAAGGGTTTGGGAGAGGCCTTGTTTCCCCTAGCATGCCCTGGCATAACAAGGAATAACGGCCATAAATTGTTGGAGAGTAGGTTTAGATTAGACATCTGTAAGAACTACTTCACAGTTAGGGTGGCTAGGAGCTGGAACCAACTTCCGAAGGAAGCAGTGCTGGCTCTTACCGTGGGGGTCTTTAAAAGGAGGCTTGATGCATACCTAGCCGGGATCATTTGAGTCCAGCTTTTTCTCCAACGCTCTCACGGAGAGGCAGGTATTCCAGACCTCGGATTGTTCTTGTAGTTCTTGTCCGAATCCTCTCCAATTATGCAGCATCCATTTTAAAGTTCAGACATCATGACTGGATCACAACTGTCAATTCCACAAACACTACTATCTTCCTGTGTTAATTTTTTACTCTTTGACGCACTATAACAGTAGTGCCCAACCTTTTTGTCCCACAGGCTGGATAAGCGATGCTATGTCGGTCCACGGACAGGATCCGGTCCATGGGACCAATCTGGCACGCAGTGCTGGCCCCAGTGCAGTGCTGCATGGGAACCGTCTGACTGGGTCCAATCTAGCTGCACGGGAATGGCCCCATCAGGGCTGATCCAGGTGTACCGGGCTTGGAAGTTTGGCAGCAGGGAAGTGAAAGCGGTGTTGATTGGCACCACTCCCCTGCTACCAAATTTCTGGAACTATGGGGAGTCCCATGGGCTGGATGACATGGCTCCACAGGCCATATCTTGCCCATGGTCCAGGGGCTGAGCACCCTGGCTCCATAAAGTTCCTACTGCAATGACATTAATGTACTATTACATCCTGGTAGTTTAACAGCTTATTAGATCTGATCAATACAGTTACATAGAGCAAGTGAGGCTTTTATCCCATCCTCTAAACACCATCATTTTTCAAAATGCCCTCCACCACATAAGCTCCTTGCCCAGTCCAGCTGTACTGGCAAAGGCAGGCTTGCTCTAGGATAAAATGAGGACTTTCATCAAAGCCACTCTTGTTTAAACATGATAAAGTGGGAGGAGAGGAACACCAGTAAATGACGCTCATGTTTCTCAGCAGCACTGCAATTTCCTTCACAAAAAACCCAATCCCTTCTGTCCCTTGATAGTTTCTAGTGCCAATCCACTCAAACAACCTACATGATGAGACACTGATAGAAACCATGCCAACCTGATAATTAAGCTTCAAAGAGGTAACATTCTCGACCAAAAAGAAAAAGGCAATGAACAAATGAGCTAAAAAAGAGATATAAAAAGGATAACAGCTCATTTATAAAAATGAGACAACATTTCAAACAACACTGGGATTAATCACTACCTTGTAACTCACTGTGAACTATCTATTTAAGTATGGTGTAGAATCTGATACCACTTGGGGGACAATCTGTGCTTAACAAGGAGTTGTATACATCATGGACAGTCTGTTTTTCTTTCCCCACTATTTTTATTCTATTTTGTTCTATTCTGTACTATAAATAGAAGTGGTGGGGAGGCTGCTACTCATATTGTTGATTTGTTTCATAAATTTATATTTTGCTTAGAAAAAAATACATAGCTTTTTCATTTCAATAATACAAAGCAAGTTCCATGTCTTTTTAAAAAATCCGTCATCACTTCAACTATGTGAGATACTCTTCTATGGGAATAGATTAATTTGTAGAGCTGCTGAAGACCCACAGCTCTCCCTCATCCCCAGAAATAATTTAGATTGACACCATTTGTGCATTGCATCCAAATGGGTAAGAAAAGAGCCCTTTTAGATGAATGACCAATGAATGTAACAACATAAGAAGTGCCATTCTGGGTCAGACCAACGGCCCATCCATCCCAGGATCCTATCACTGAGGCTATAAACAGAATTCTCTCCCGGGGTGCTCAAGATCAGATCCTGAAGCCCTGAAAGCACCTACTTGGGTGGCTGGATAGTGCAGGTAAGTCCATGCTGCCCACACTTTCCCACCTTAAAACAAACAGATGTCCACTTCAAAATGGCAGCTCAAATTAATGCCACAATAACAGCCACAAATTTGCACATTTGTGGCATGACAAAAGGCATGGATGTCCTTTTGTTTTCACTTTGCGCTGTCATAAAAATGTTTATGGTGGCACAAAGGCGACATCTGTTTCTATCCTGACAGTGGCTGAGGAAACTTGTCAGATCCCAATTACAAATCTGCCAGAATCCACAGCAGAGACTGGCGGGCAAGTTGCAGTTGAGGGTTTAAAGCTTTGGATAACCCCCTGGCTTTTCATGCCTAGTCACTGCATTTGTATATGCTGCTCATGCTTGTTTATCATTTGTGCATACGCACAGAATGGTGGCTATTGCCTTTGCACATAACCATTTATTAAGTTACTGAAAACAGCCCTCAAAATTCTAGCTGAGTTAAGCCGCCAGATATTATCCTGGAGAAGAGATACCCTAAAGTACCCATTTTTGGCACTGAGTCTGATTTTTAAAGAGCACCAGCTTCCCTCAATTCTCTGTTTTTCTGTTATCGCCTATTGTTGTTCTGTTGCTTTAGGCAGTTAGTTACACACTTATCCTTCCTACTGAAAAGAGCTTCATTCACTTTGCAGGGCACGCTGAAAATATGACAAAAGCATCCCTATAAAAGATGTCTGAACAAAGGCACTGCTTTATTATTTTACATATGATGTGAGAGCCAGGAGTTAAAGCCAACACCTTCAAACAGGGGAGCCTAGGTTTAGAGATCTAAATCCATACAGGGGTCTTTGAAATCACCTCTAAAAATCAGGCTGCTGATAGAGATGTCTGACAACCATGATCTGATTCTAGGGGACCTTTTTGTGTAGTGTAGTGTAGTGTAGTGTAAAAACATGTGAAACCAAATCCCAAAACATCAGTCAACCCTTGGTTCCAGTATATTATATTTCTATTAAAAAAGAGTGGGCTTATTGCAAACCTATTCAAATATGCACTACAACACTAGACATATTTTGTTATAATTACTACATATATTTTGTACAATGTGCTACTGATTATGCTACATTTGTAACTAGGTGCTGGCTTAAGAATACCCTAAATTCAGATTCTGCAGACTGACAAGATGACTACTGAAGGGGGGGTTCCCTAAGATTGGCATTAAGATAATGTGTGCAAAGTAAAAAAAAATGTTTCCAACAAAAGGAAATATGACAAGCCTTCTGTCTTTGTGATGAAGGCGTCTACATGGCAGCCTTTGTCTTGTGTCTGGGGCTGAGTGATAATGACACAGGGAACCACAGGCTGCGTTAAGCAGTTTGAGGGACTCAGTTTAAGGGTTACGTAGGGTTTGAGCTGCACTCCAAAGTTTTGCTGGCTGAGTGTGGATGCAGCTGTGCTAACAGAAAAAGGAGCTCTTCTGGCTTAGCTTGTGCTGTTTGGCTATAGCTACGATAGCTAAAAACACCTTCAGCCAGCACATGCATTTTCTCCGCCAGGGTTCTCTACCAACATAGATATGCTGACAAAGCTGTCACGGCAGTATCTCTGTTGTGTAAATAAGCTGTTCTTCCCCATTGTCTCCACTACCTGTTCCTCTTTACACATAGTGCAGAAGGGTCTTGCCTATTTTACACCCTGAGAGTACCCTCCACCTACCTTCTGGAGTTTGTCTGCCTTCTCATAGTATCCTTCCAGCTCCTGCCGTAGAACATGGTTCTCCTCTGATAGCATCTCCACCATTTGCTGTGCACGTTCCACAATGGCAAATGCATCGGGCGTGAGCTGCTGGCTGGGCGATGTTGCAGATGGAAGCTGCACAGCTCCGGCTGCGGAGAGTGGAGTCAGGGAGGCTGAGTGCAGTGGGCCGGTCACGGAAGATGCCTGGGAGGACATTGGGCTGTGCTGTTGTGCCGGCACTGGTGGAAACGGTGCTTGGCATTGTCGGCTACATGAAAAGCAAATGTAGAAGAGAATAACATTGACTTGGCAAAACTTTCCTGAAAATCCACCACTTCTCAAGACTTTACGGTCTTTGAGATAAGGAATATCTTTACCCCATATATCCTTCGCAATGGGGTCCTGAATCTTAGCTTCTTGCTTTACCATAACTCAGATACAACAACAGCAATCAAGGTAACTTGTCCACTCACCTGCTTTTGGCTAGGATTGATTTATCTGGCTCTCTAAAACAATGCAGACACATCCATCCCCAAACCCTGTCCTTGTTTAGATGTAACAACTAGTGTTACAGAGCTCAGAAAGCCTCTCCCCTCCTTACAACATTATCCAGGAGCATTGGGAGATGGATGCTTATGACAAACAAGCAATATATTACTCACCCTTCAAAAACCGTTCCCTGCCTGGAGTGAGCAGGTGAGCAGAATGCTGATAGGCTGAGTTAGAAGCAAAGAGGAAGTGAAGTGAGTGAAATAGCTACAGCTGCTGCAAAACTGCTGGCTGGACAACCCTGATCAATTATCTCAAATCATCAAAGGCAGCCTATGTTGCAAGACCTCATTATGATACTCAGTCAAGGGTATGAACAGATGAGTTATGCACAGGCGTATTAAACACCTGCTGATCTTACTGCAAGCAAGGTTAAGAAAGGACTTCGTCATGGTCTGTAAATACCTACACGTGGATGTATATTCTGATAGGAGATGGGCCTTTAACCTAGCGGATAAAGGCATAACTAGATCCAATGGGTGGGGGTCAAGCCAGACAAATCCAGAATGGCTATAAGGAGCAAATTTTTAACAGGAAGGATAATTGTGTCTTAGGTCCTTACTTGGCGACAACTCCTGCAGTATCTTGAGCACCTCAAGGACTTCAATATACCTACTCTCACAACTCCCTTATGAGGCAAGGCATACTGTCATCTCCATTTTAAAGATGAGCAACTGAAGTGAAGGGTATGAATATAATACACAAGTCAGTGATGTGTCAAGACAGTGGAGCCAGTTCTAAGCAAGTTAACCTGGGCAGCAGAAGCAGTCTGACTGTGGGAGCCTGTAGTGGGAGGGTAACTCACACTACTAAGAATTTGTCATGATAAATTCATTTGCACAGTTAGACCATTACACCATTAAGTAGGGTTGATATACACTAAGTGACTCACCCAAGGACACACAGAAAGTCTGTGGCAGAGGAGAGGACTGCACCTGGGCTCTCAAGTGCTAACAGTATCCTAACCACTAGTTTTCCCTTTCTCTGATTAGCCCGTCTCCATAGCCTGAAGTCTCTCAATCAAGACAACCTATTTGTCCTAAATAGTGAGTTCTAGTTTAACCCCAAGTTACTAAGCTCAAAGCAAAAATCATTGTTCCCTGTGTTTATTTTTTTGCCCTGTCTGATGCTAGAAATCAGACAAAAAGATTGTAATTATCCCTTTTAGCCTTGAAATCTATCAACAGTATTACTTACACAGCACATTTCATTATAAATACATAACAAATATTATTGCTGTTTACATACTGTATTCTATAGTGCATGGTGGAGTATCCAAAAGCTCTTTCCAGCCTAGATCTGCTCTCACTGGGTGCATCTACACATGCAATTAGTACAGAGTAATAAACTTCAGCGTAGTTTGTGCCAGAGTTTTATTTCTCCTAAGTGCAGTGTTTATACATGCGCCCAAGAGCACAGCATGTTGAGCCAGGGCGGAGCAGCCCCGAGCTGGCAGAGGGCCCAGGTCAGCCCCAGGTTCCAGCAGGTGGCATTGGGCAGCGGAGGGGCTGGGGCATGAGGATGCAACAGCATGGAGCTAGGCAGCAGGGTTAGGGTTAGGTGGAGGGAGAAACAATTATTTGGGGGGGGGGGGGGCCGAGCGCACATGCACGCACGCTCAGCTCCCTCAAGTGGGGCATGGGACAGAACCACAAGCGGCTTGTCTGGGGGTACCTGGCACAGGGAGGGGGTGGCAGCTCTCGCCGCTGTGTGCACCCCAGGAAGGCATGGTGGGGAGGCAGACTGCAGCTTTGGCCTGGCCTGGTACTAAGCCAGGCTCTTCCAGGCAGGGGGCTGGGCCACGCTGCACTCAGGGTGGGCAGTGCTAGGAAGTGGACTGGGGGGGGCTATGGTGAATTTTAGGGTGCCTGCAGCCCCCCCAACCTGTATCCCACCCTCCCAACACTGCCACCACCGCAGCCTGGCCCAGCTCCTACCCCTCCCCCCCACCAGTAAGAGTCCGCAGCCCACCTCCCCTGGCACAGATCCAGGAGCACATGCCCCCCCATGCCCTCCCAGGTTGTGCACAGCAGCAGGAGCCACCACCCCCTTCCCATGCTGGGCACCCCCCCAGATAAATCGCTCGCGACTCCATTCTGCGCCCCAGCCCCACTTCTGCTCCCTCCCCACCCCTGCTGCAGCCACCAGAAGCCCGTGGCCAGGCTGCCTTGTGGCCCTACCACTGCCCCGTGTTTGGGAGACTAAGCCCCATTAGCACCCCCCCTTCCACCGTCTATGCCCAGCACTGTAGCACCCTCATGCCCCAGTCAGCCCTGGTCACCATCAACATGTGTGCTGCAGCGCACTTAATGACTGCTGTGGGATAGTACTTGTCCTGGACAGTACTATCTTACAGTGGAGTCAATTTATTTACTGCACCCCAGTTGAGACACACGTGTAGGCAGTGATGCTTTACCGTGGAGCTAATTAGTTAACTTCACAGTAAAGCACATGTAGATGCAGGTACTGAAATTAGCCTGCCATTCATTTCAATGAGAGCAGAGCTGGATCAGTGCTGAATGGTTTCAAAAGCACAGGTCTCTGTAGTACAAATCTTACTGCAGTCTAGTAACTATGGCTAGGCAGGAGACTTGTTTGCCAGCTTACAACTATCTCTTGTCCATGTGACTTGTGTCAAAAGCCCAGTCCTATGAAAAGTGTGGAGCTCTGTGAGGAGTTGGCTGGTCACATGGCACTATATTCCATGAAAGGAAACTAAAAATACACTAAATGCTTTTCTAATGGTAGATTCCACATGAAAATTGTTGCAACTGCTGTAGAGATGTCATGTCATCAGGGCTGGGAGAGGAGTGATAATTTGTTGACCTGTGAGTAGGTGGCAATTGGCTTCCTGCAGTTGAGAATGGGAGGAGAGATGCCCATGAAAGTCTCTCTCTCTCTGAAAAGATGTTACACACCATAGAGAAGCTTGACAACCCTCTGATGGCACACATGGGGCCAGGTGGCCTTTTTCCTTTTTTATGTCCTTACAACAAGGTATTTTAGCAAAATTTACAGATTCACTGGAATCTCACATGGCCATGCTGTGAGCGCTTCTGCTATGGCCCTGATTTTGCAACCTCCAAGCTGTCCACCCTGTGCCTTAGTACCTTCACCACCCCCTGGGCAGGTAACATAAATTGCTAAAACTCTATTGTCTTCAATGCTCTATTTATGCTCCCTAAAGATGTGAAGTATGAATTCCAGTCACCTAAGTGACTTAGGAACCCAAGTCCAAATGGAATCCCAAGTCACTTGCACACTTTGAAAGCGTACTAGCAGTACCCAGCTCAGCTCGCCCTCCACCTCCAGCCAGAGGGCAGGCTGAGGAAGAGCTGGGCCAGGCCGGGCACATGCTGGCAGGGTGGCACCTGCTCCAGTCTGTCTGCCTTGCTGCCACACAGCAGCAGAAGTGCTTGCTGGCAGGGAAGCAAGTCTTCTGATCCAGCCCAGGAGCCCTCCCACCCCCCGGCTTTATTTCTGAAACTTTGGCTAACACTACTACATACTTAAAGTCAAAGAAAGGGCATCAAAATGTAAGTTTACCCAGGGTACTATTTTCCCTCAGGCCGGCCCTGTTTGAGAGATTTTATTCAGTGGTACACAGAGGGATGGGAATGGGCAGGAAGGACACTTGCACAGTACCCTCACAAGGCTACTACTTTGTTGAATACATC
The DNA here is from genome assembly GCF_052110815.1 of Crocodylus siamensis. Taxonomy (NCBI): domain Eukaryota; kingdom Metazoa; phylum Chordata; order Crocodylia; family Crocodylidae; genus Crocodylus; species Crocodylus siamensis. Next base: position 399,814,701 of record NC_143395.1, read on the forward strand.
ATCCTGGTAGTGGTTTTTTAATTAAGTATTCTTACACATTTTCTATTTCAGTAATGATTAAGTTAGTGTGAAAATGTGACTCATCGCTGGGAAAAGAGTGTTGAACCAAACAAGTCAAGTCAGGAAACAGGTTGCCTTGCATTGTTATACTATTTTTCCACTCTGTCGCTGGCAGAAACTCCCTGTTCCTGGCTTCCTCACACCACATGCCATGTCATACATACGACATCATGCGCAATACTAAAGCAAGGTCACCAAGGGAAAAGGAATTCACAGAAGCAAGGACAAGCAAAAACACTAGTAGTTGAACACAACAGCAGTCAGAAAATGGGAATTCCCCTGAAAGGCTATAGCATCAATGCTATCCAACTGGTAGGACATTACAGCAAAGGTTCTCAATGGCCACAACTACATGAGACACTACTGCGCAGTAGCATTGGGGAGCACTACTAGTGATGCAACACTAATAAACAGTAGTAATGACCTACTGCACAGCAGCTCATCACTACTGAGCAGCAGCATCAGAATAAACCCGTGCAGGAACATTACTGAACAGTAACACTGGTTCCTGCACACTCATTTAGTACTTGGTTACTAAACAAGTACTAAACAACTGCACAGTCTGCCACTCATGTAGATGCAGCCAGTATTGATGATGATGGGAAGGAAAGACTATGCATACAATGTCTGCTGCTCTCTTATGTGGAAGGGTCAGCATCATAGGTGACACACTCGTATTGGTTTTCGCATTGTTCAAAGAAAGAAACAGTGTGCATGTGGCCATGTGTGCTGCTGGGCAGAACCTTTCCATACAGCAGAACCCAGATCCTTTGAATCCAGGTGGTTTGCAACCTGCTTAATTTGCACTGTTGCCAAACTAAGGATGATCCACTCAGCAATTTGCTGCGACTTCCTTCAAAGGGTGCGGCTTCTCCACTTGGTCAGAGCTCATTTGGGGTCCTGCAGAACTGACTGGAGACGAGTTGCCCTTTTAAATAAAATACAGCAAATGGGGCACCTCAGTGGTCCCATGAAGCTGTTTGCTGGAGCTATATAAAGCTCCAACCAGTCAGACTCGTTCTCAAGCCCTCATCACTGGAAGAAGGTAAGGTATCTAACCCGGAGAAGTGGTGAGGTGCTACTGTGTCTCCATTTATTAATTCTTATACAGTGCTGTTGAGAGTGGATCTATCTGTAGTGAATTGGCATGTTATGACATGAGCAGTGTGACCCTTCAGATGCAGGAACCACAGACCAAATTCTGATCTCACTTATTTTACATGCTTGTACAAGAGGTATCCTTATCAAATTTCTCAAAGCATATGAAGGCGGGAGACCATTGGATTAGAAATTTTCCATAGATTTTAATCAGTCTCTAAGAGTGACAGCTTATGGAGCTAGTCCTGCTCTCAGTTACTGTACCTGGTTACAGTTCTTGGTGTCACTTGTAAATGCAGCCATGAAATTTGTAGCATTCAGCTCCCATAGTTGGGAAGATAACTGAAAAAATATGAACCAGGTTTCAGCTGATGCAGGATGAACTTCCAAAGCCTGCAGACAGCCTGAAATAATACCTCTGAGAAAGATAAACAGCTTTAGTGATCTCTCCAAGGGTTACTATCTGTGACTCTGAACAGTAAGTAGTGTAAATGTTGACATTGTTAAGGATCATAGAATCAATGAGTGGGAAGGGACCCGGACAGATCATCTAGTCCGACCCCCTGCCATGAGCAGGAAGTAGCACTGGGGGTGGCAAGGGTCATAAGACCCCAGCCAGGTGCCTATCCAGTCTCCTCTTGAAGATCTCCAGGGAAGGTGAGAGCACCACTTCTCTGGGAAGCCTATTCCAGGCTCTGGCCACCCATACAGTGAAGTAGCTCCTCCTAATATCCAACCTAAACCTGTCCTCCCTCAGCTTGTGGCCATTGTTTCTGGTGACTCCAAGAGGGGCCCTGGTGCACAGAGCCCCCTAATTTTCTATGTTTCTATGTTCTATGTTTCATCTGAACTCTCATATAATGAGGGTTCAGATTTTTTGCAGGATCAGGCCTTTTTAAAGTGCTTTGCAGCTATGCACTTCTGTTTGGTCATGGCTGTAGAGCACTTCAAGGGGCCAGATAAGTGAAAATTGTCATTTCTGTCTGCCCCTTCAGTTTCATCTTCACTCAATCCCCTGAAACCTCACAGAAACCCCCTTTGCCCTGTACTTTTCAGGGAACTTAAATAATTCTGCTTCAAAAAAGGTAACAATAAAAAATTGCTAGAATCAATAGTACAAACTGGGTTGTCCAAGGAAATATGCAGCATAACAATTTATGTCAAATGTTTACAAACAGAATGTTACTGACCTATATACCAGGTGGCCTAATTTAAATTTTTATCAAAATAATCATATTTGCTCAAATACAAGATGACCTCCCAATAATTAGATTCTATCTATGGAAAACTGCCGCAAGTTTGAGAACATGTACTCCATGAGCATACTTTGAGCAACACTTCTGTACCTACTTACATACAGCACAGTAAAAGCTGAGTTATTCGGCACCTTACAAGCCAGCATGCCGGTTTGTAAGGGCTTGTAAGGGAAAAGTGAAACCGGAAGTGCCCACCCTGGCACTTCTGGTTTCGTGGAGCCCCCATGGCCCGGAGGAAAGCAGCCTGTGCTGCCAAGCCCCCATGGCCCGCGGTATAGCAGCCTGTATGGGTCCCCCCCCATCCCTCAGGGCCTATGAGGCACCAATGCAGCAGGAGGAGCGGTGACACCCCAGATGCGGCAGAACAAACAGCTGCCCGAAGAGGCAAAGACGCCTATTCGGGTTGCTCAGTTAACTGACATATTTTGTTATCTGAAACCCTCCATTCCCCATAGGTGCCAGATAACAAAGCTTTTACTGTACAAACTACGCATTATACTAGTTCAAAGCCAAAAGGCTCATGATTTATCATGGAGCTCACTGGGCTTGCAAGAATCAACAGCATTACAAGCCATGACCCTGCAGCTCAGCACTTCTCAGTATGTGTGTACTTCAGATATCCCCCCACAAAGGATCCATGTGCTAATTAGCCTCTCGCTCATGACTAGAACTGGGTGTATTTGTCATGAGTCTTGGGATCCTCCAAAAATTTATATGCAGATAAGACACAGGACTACCTGGTCTGGGTCCACCTCATGGAGGATGGAGCCACACTAATCACATGCAACAGGCTGAGAAAGGGGGTGAAAGAGTCTCTCACCTACATAGATGTTTGATGTTTGCCAGACATTTAAGGCTGATGAAGAAACAGGAATAACTGAAAATGGGAAAGAAAGGTGATGCTCAGGTGTGAGAGTGAAGAGGAAATTGAAATGTATTCAACGTAATGGTTCACCACAAATTGAAAGAGTCAGCCCTGAGGACTTTTTGGGTACAACTTATTCAGATCGGTTGCATAACCTGACCTGGTAGATTTGCATTTCAGCCTGTGGAACAAGATCAGGATGATGGCCTAGTCTGGCTGAAGGTTTGGAAGGGATTGGTGGCAGCTGGAGCAGCAGTGGTGGCAAAGACAGCAACAACGTTTGGAATGATGGCAAGGAAAGAGATAGGACAAACTACACCTGGTGGAGGACAATGGATGAGAGCTCGTAGAAGAAAGCAGTTGTGTGATGATCTCCACAAGGCAAGGTTTTTGCTTGGGTGTCCTGAAGCTAAAGATGACCCAGCTAGATTTCAGCAGACTGATACTGCAACGGATGCTGAAGGTTTGGGCACTTGATATGAATTGCCTAATCCAGATGCTGAGCAACTTGGACTGGGAGGTAATGTTTCAGGATGAATCCTGAAAGGAATACTGGGAAGACCCCATCCTGGCATATTTTAATACTGGGACTTCCAAGGACATGGGAGAAAGAGTAGTCACAATTAAGATTTATGCAGAATTCATTGAAGAGGGGGAAGATACAAGATTTTGGCTACTGAGGAACTGTGAAAGAGAAAAATGCGGACAAGGTCCAAGACTCAGGGTATGGACTGGGACTGGGAGAGCCCAGGTTTTATTCTGGGCAGACTGTAGGGGAGGCTGGGATACAACATCAAGGGTAAAGTTCTTAGAGGAAAGCAAAATACAAAGTTTGTTGCCTGCAATGGACATGGTGAAAGGAGATGATGGAAGAGGAACAAACAAAAGGGAGAAGGAAGGATCAGTTTCAAGTTTGGAATCACAAGTGGAGTCATGCAGAGACCTAGACCTCAGTGCATAGATTGGACTTGGAGGGTGGTGGCTAATATTTTGGATAAATATGATCACCACTCTAATATCTGTTAATGTAAGGAGCATTTGCAGCCATGTGAAATGAGAGGGGATGGGCTAGTATTTGGACCAGATGGAGGCAGACATGATAGAGATTTTTAAGACCTGGGTAGACAAAACCTTGGCTGGGATGATCTAGTTGGGGCTGGTCCTGCTTTGAGCAGGGGGTTGGGACTAGATGATCACCTGAGGTCCCTTCCAACCCTCATTTTCTATGATATGCCTGCAGGAAGGTGGGATCCCAAGACACAAGGAATATAAAGACCTTATTGCAAGATGAAAGCATGGCCCATCCTAGTTGGGTAGTAATGAGAACAGGGCAGTGGATGTGGCAGTACTAATTAAGGATCCACAGCTGTGACTAAGCTATCAGGAGATAACTGGTCAAAGAGTGTTACAGATGATTGGCAAGAAGGGAGGAGAAAGGTTTGGAATACTGAACTTTTACACATCAGCTGCGCTCTCTTAGAGGAACTGACAATCCCCCCACTGGGACCACTGCCTGTAATACTGTTTGAAGATTTTAACTGTATATTGAATAAAGGGGATAGGATGAGGAATGACACCTCAGGATTAGATAGGTCCCCACAGATACTGGCAAAGCATAAACTACAAGACAGCTAAAAGATAGTGCCTGGAGTTAAGAGTAGATTTACTAGAATAGATGCGACTGGCCACTCATTGTCCCACACAGACTTTGCTTTTCGGTCTGAGGACTGAAAAGTTTGAGAGGAAGAGAGAATGCCAGGCCTCTCTGACCACCTACCACTGAAGGTGATGTTGGAAGTGGGAGAGCAAGGAACACCAAGCAGAGGGCAGTGGAAGTTAAATGCAAGACTATTGGAAGACGAACAAGTGTATAGAACAAGCTGGTATAGAAGGCACTGTGAAGAGCAATGAAAGGAATGTGTACAAGCAGAGCGAGTGTGCACAGCAGTGAGGGATGAGAGCAGAGTGCAGGTAATAAAGACAGAAGAGAGACTGTATGTAGGCCTGGTGTTCCCTCCATCGTGAACAACTATCTGTAGGATTCAGTTGGAATTGATGGCATTCTTTTGGAAAGCCAAAAGAGAAAGACTTAGGACAGGGGTTCCCAAATTATGGTATGTGTACCTGTGGGGCAAGGCACTGCTGGAGGGTAGACGGAAAAAATGATGTAACAGCAGATTTAATTTTCATTATAATAATAATTGGCACTTAAACGGTTAAAATATAAAACATATGCTGGTAGGGGTACATGAGCAGCTGGTAAACCTGGAAGAGGATACACAATAAGAAAAACTTAAGGAACTTCTTGTTTAGGAGAACAAAGTTATACACTGAAAAACTGATGGGAGGATGGGGCTTCCCCTGCATTTCTGTTTGTTTATGTGAAGTACAGCAATCTGTGCTGCACCAAATGGGCTGGGTTTGTCCGGTACTACGCAGAGATGTTACTGCACAAATATAACGTATGTAAAAGGTCACTCTCACAGCCCTGGGCCCAGATAATGCTGCCAATGTACAACGTGTGAATCAGTATGGGATGCGGACAATAGCTACAATAGAGTTGGTGAACCATAAAAGAAATCAAGGTCTGGGTTAGGGGAAAGGAGACGGTGTTTCCAGTCTTAGGAAGTTCATAGGGGAGGTTCTTAGGGGAAGAAGCACAGACAATTTGGAACACAGTGTTTGAAAAAAAAGCTTACAGAAGCAGCAACGGGACTTTGGTTGGCTGCTAGTACATTGGATTGTCAGTACAGGCACTCCAGTAGAGTTGGGGACAGGACAGAACAGTCGAATGCCCAAGGCAACCATGTCACAGTGAAAAAAGCACGACATTTGATGTGGAAGTGTTAGTTTGCCAGAATGGCCTGGAAGAAGGCAGAGAAACTCCTACAGTGGTTGGGTGCTGAGAGCCAACTCACCCCAGAAGTGGTTCTGTGCAGGGTGTGGGCAGGGGGCCAGAGGAAGGGTGGAGGAAGAGTGTGGAAAGCTGTAGTGAGCTTTGGTGCAGCATTGTGGAAGGCAAGAAACTTACTAGTCTTGCAATACCTGGGACTCTAAGTAGAAAATACCTTTCATTTGGTCTTGAGCAAACTGGGGGGGGGCTACTGCTGGCAGGACACAAGAGAACTAGGTAAGGAGAGAGCAATGGATTTATGGAAAAGAGATCTAGGAGGATGAAAAGATGAGAAGACCTGAGAGGCAGCAGAGCTGTAGCCACAGGCTGGGGGTTGGCTAGGGAAAGGTATGATAAGGGATAAGTCAAGACATATAAGGGACAAGGGGTAACAGGCATTAATAGATGAACTTGGAAGGGGACAGGGAATAATGCGGTATTAAAAACAAAAGGGTCTAGGTCTCTGCTTTAATGGAAATTAGGGGAAGGAGGGAATTGTTGGATAATATATAAATGTTCTGTGTTTCTTACTGGTCTTATTTGTCAAAGCTTTGGAAGCTGAGGGAAGCATAGTTTAAGTTTTGACAACTTACTGTTTTGTTTTCTTTTTAGTTGATGTAGTTTTTATAATACAATGTAAACTGATGAAGGCACATTTTTAATTTTTTGTATTTTTATAGTAAAAGGGAAAAAAGGTACCATCAGTATGTTTGCCCAATATGGGCCATGTGTTTTATAGGCATGATCAGTGTTGGTAGCATTTAATCGTTGGTTTCCATTACTGAGCACAAGCTACTTCTGGCAGCAGTTTAATGATAAACAATAGACCTGTCCGAAATGGCTAGTATTTGCTTCGGATTGGGCCGATTCAGGGGACACTAATTCAATTTGGTGATTCCAATCACTGTCCTGAATTGATTCGGCCGAATCTCCAAATCAAATAGGCCCCATCCCCTGCCCGCTCTCCCAGCCCCGTCAATGGCTGCCCCACTCAGCCCCACCATCCCAGCTCTTTGGGGAAAAAAAAAGCCCCGCACTCACTGGTTCCTGCCTGGTGGGGGGCAATCCCCACTACCCTGCACTGCATGGGGGAGCTCTGCCACAAGTACCCAGAAGCCCTGCTGGCCACTGCAGCAGCCGATGAGTGTGGGACTTTTTTAAGAGCTTGGAGCTGGGCCAGGCAGGGCAGCAATGGAGGGGGAAGAGGGAGAGTGAGCAGGGGATGGGGACTCATGGCAGAGCCCCCTATGCACTGTGGGGGCAGTGGGGATCGCTCCCCTCTGGGCAGGAGCCGATGAGTGCAGAGCCTTTTTTTTTTTTTAAAAGCACCAGGACACTGGGGGTGGGCAGGGCAGCCATTGATGGGGCTGAGAGAGTACGCAGGGGTTGGAGGGTGCTCAGGGGGCTAGGGGAGCAGGCAGGGGTCCCCCCATGGTCCCCCTTATAGTTTCATAGTTGGTAGGGTCAGAATGGACCTAAGCAGATCATCAAGTCTGAGCCCTTGCCATGGGCAGGAAAGAACGCTGGGGTCAAACAACCCCAGCAAGATGACTGTCTAGCCTCCTTTTGAAGACAAAAACACTGGTCAGTACGAGCCAGGCAGGAAATAAACCTACAATCTTCTGATCTGTAGTCAGATGCATTATCCATTGCACCACTGCCCCATAATTGCCAAGTGCTCCCACCTTCCCTGCTCCAGCCCTCCCTCACCCCCTATTTATGGCATGGAGTCCGGGTCCAGCTCCCCGCCGCAGCGAGTGGGGACTGCCCAAATCTCTGAAGCTCTCCAATCTTTTCCAAATCAATTCGGAAAGCTTTGAATGAATTCGGACCTTTCTAGTGGTCTCCTGATTCAATCTGGATTCAGCGATCTGGCTGCCAAATCAGGCCAAATCTCCTCCAATTGAATCAGCACCTGAAGCTTCACACAGCCCTATTTAATGAGTTTTTCTTGTATGCAAATATATGAGGGGATTTTCCCCCCATGCTGACTAGGGGAAAAAAATGTGTTTTATATTTGAGTAAATACAGTATTTCAGTTAGGGGTGTGATATTTCTTTGTGAAATAAAAGCTTTCATTGATTTTATACTGGTAAAAGCCCTATTGTAGATAGCTATACCAGTACAAATGTGTCTTTTGTTGGTACAGATGAAAAGTTATGTCACTATACCACATTTACTCACATACCATATGCAACTTTTCCTCAAAATTAACTTTCCAAAATTATGTTGCGTGTCTTGAGCAGGAATTTTTTTTCTGCTTAGAATAGCAGCAGTGGTATTTTTATTCAGGCAGAGCTGAGGGAGACAATTGATTTCATGGGTCATTAGAAACTACTTGATTCCTGCTAATTGTTCATCAGTCAACAGATGTTAACGACCACTCTTCTTTTAACGATCTTGATCTTCCACTAATCACGCTATCCTTTATTTGGCAATGTTGCTGAAGAATTTGCAATGTAGATGCTCCTGATCTTTCTTTTCTTATGTCATTCCTACAGATTATTTTTAGCTCTCTTAAAAATCCTTAATCTGCCCACAGAACCCAGTCTTTAGCAGCAACTACAGTTTCAGTTACTTGCAGAGCAACCAGAACTTCTGGCAATTCAGCTGTGAAAGGGTTAAAACTGCAGGTTTTAGCTATGTAGGAAAGGGAGAGAGTGAGCTGAAGATTAGACTGTCCCCGCTATATGCTGGCATAACTCTGGAAAAGTCTTTTTTTTTCTTCATTCTGCCTTCCCAAAAACAAAGTGTGTGTCTTATTTGGGGGTGTGGTATGCAAGATAATATAGTAAAGTACCTTTATATCATTATGTGCACCCAAACCAGGGGAGGTATATCACCTATAAAGTAGGAGGGCTTTTCTGCTTTAGACAAGCCCTGACTGCACTCTTTGAAGACTTAAGAAAACTCCTCTCATTGCACCAGTTTGACATTTTTCCATGGGTTTCAGAATACTTAGATTTACACAGAGAAGCATGAGCAGAATCATATTCTAGTCCCTGCGCAGGCACAGGGTGTTTGAGATGTTCTCATAAACTATTTTCCATCTTAAACTAACAGATTTACAATAGTTCTTTTGTAGAAGAATGCAAGACACTATAAACGAACTGTTTATACTTTTCTGTTTATTGCTTCGATTTGTCCCAGTTCTTTTGGGTTCTACTATTTATTTATAGAGCTCCAACGCACTGTAAACTCTGGGAGAACTGAGAATTACAACACCACCGCTGAAATTAGCTAACCAGCAGTTGTAAAAACGAAGAACACTCCCTTGATATGGACATTAGTTCAGTCCATATCCAGTCCCCCAAGAACAATCCTGAATAAATAAGTGAATCTAGCATATGCTGAGCTCTGAAGGTCAGGAGACTTGATTTCCCTTGGCATCATAGGGAAAGAAAATCTCAGAGAATTTCTTTCAGTGCTTTAGATCCTGGCTTTACTCTGTGCTATAGTGGGTTGAAAACTATGCTAAAGTTTTTCATTCAAAATGTCCTTTTTTTTTTTTCTTTTTCTTTTTTTTTTTTTTTTAAGAGTGCAAGAAAACTCCTGGTGCTTTGGTGTAGTGCCCAAAGACTGGAAGAAGGCCAATGTGGTGCCGATCTTCAAGAAAGGGAAGAGAGTGGATCCGGCTAACTACAGGCCCATTAGCCTGACTTCTATCCTGGGGAAGATCTTAGAAAAGTTTATTAAGGAGGCCATCCTTGAGGGACTGGCCCAGGCTAACATCCTAAAGGATAGCCAGCACGGGTTTGTTGCAGGTAGGTCTTGTTTGACCAATCTCATTTCCTTCTATGACCAGGTGACCTATCACCTGGACAAGGGAGAAGAGATTGATGTCATATATCTTGACTTCAAAAAAGCCTTTGATCTGGTATCCCATGATCACCTCTTGGCCAAACTACCCAGTTGTGGCCTTGGCTCCACCACAATCTGCTGGCTGGCAAACTGGCTCCGTGGTCGGACCCAAAGGGTTGTAATCGATGGCAGTCACTCATAGTGGTGCCCTGTGAACCAGTGGGGTCCCTCAAGGCTCTGTCCTGGGACCCATCCTGTTCAACATCTTCATTAATGATGTGGACATTGGAGTCAGGAGTGGACTGGCCAAGTTCGCCGATGACACCAAACTTTGGGGCAAAGCATCCACGCCAGAAGATAAGCGGGTGATCCAGGCTGACCTGGACAAGCTCAGCAAATGGGCGGATGAGAACCTCATGGTGTTTAACACTGAAAAATGCAAGGTTCTCCACCTTGGGAAGAAAAACCTGCAGCATCCTTATAGGCTTGGCAGTGCTACGTTGGATAGCACTACAGAAGAAAGAGACTTGGGGGTCATCATTGACCACAAGATGAACATGAGCCTGCAATGCGATGCTACAGCTAGTAAAGCGACCAGAATGCTGGCTTGCATCCATAGATGCTTCTTGGGCAAATCCCGGGACGTCATTCTCCCCTTGTACTCGGCCTTGGTGAGGCCGCAGCTGGAGTACTGCGTCCAGTTTTGGGCTCCACAATTCAAAAAGGATGTGGAGAAGCTTGAGAGAGTCCAGAGGAGAGCCACGCGCATGATCAGAGGTCAGGAAAACAGATCTTACGATGACAGGCTGAGAGCCATGAGACGCTTCAGCCTGGAAAAGCGTAGGCTCAGGGGTGATCTGATGGCCACCTATAAGTTTATCAGGGGTGACCACCAGGATCTGGGAGAACGTTTGTTCACCAGAGCGCCCCAAGGGATGACTAAGTCGAACGGTCACAAACTCCTGCAAGACCGTTTCAGGCTGGACATAAGGAAGAATTTCTTTACTGTCTGAGCCCCCAAGGTCTGGAACAGTCTGCCAGCGGAGGTGGTTCAAGCACCTACATTGAACACCTTCAAGAGTAAATTGGATGCTTATCTTGCTAGGATCCTATGACCCCAGCTGACTTCCTGCCCTTTGGGCAAGGGGCTGGACTTGATGATCTCCCGAGGTCCCTTCCAGCCCTAATGTCTATGAAATCTATGAAATCTATGAAACTTTGCAAAAATAAAAAAAATTAACATCAGGCACCTTCACTTGCTGCAAAAATGCTCAGAAATGTTTTTATCAATACTTACTCAAAATTCTTGCTCAAACTCTGTAAAACATTTAGGTTTCCTGAAAATCTGAATATACACAAATGAGAAATTTTGATACAAAGGAAGAAAACACAGTTTTGATAAACCAAAATGTGATACTTTTTTCTGGTTACAAAATGATAGAATAGGGACCAATTCAAATCCTCTGAAAACAACAATTTTCTCATTTTTCAATGCTCAGTGCCACAGACAGAAAACTACTGGCACCAGAGCAGGGATAAGCAGCAGGGGGGCAGGAGGGAAGTGGGGCAGGTGGAGAGACAGGGGAAGGGGCCCAAGGCTGTGGGGGAATACGCAGGGAACAGAGGCTTCAGGGGAGGACAGGCACGAGAGGGAAGTGTGTGGGGGGGCAGGTGACAAGCTGCTTGCCCCACCATTGCTTTCACGCTGCCTCCCCACTACAATCTCCCCCCTTGCTGCCTGTCCCTCATTGCTCCCCAACCACTTGCCTTACTGTATGCCCCCTCACTGCCTGACTTTCTACTACTGCTTTCCCCACAACAGCGATGTTGGGGATGAATTTAAATGATCCTCCAATAATTATATAACAAATTTATAAAATTAGATGATTATTTTGTGTCTTTAGGATGAACCCCCCAGCCCCCATTGGATCGGTCCTTGTGACATCCACTGAGTTTGCAAAGCTACCAAAATAACATTATTATCAGAGTGCCTCAGAGAGATCAAAAGACTTCTTGGTACACTCTTCAGGGGCCAAAGACCTGCTACTGAAAAGTAAATATAAACAGTTTGACTCCAAACAGCAGTGACTCTTTTTAATGAACAAGCAACTGGAGGAAGCCACCCACTGAATTTGTGTATTTAAATAAAGTCTTGTACATTTGAAAAATAAAAGGTTCGTGGTGAGATTTTTCAAAGGAACATGAGGAAAATCCCAACCCCGTTCTTTAGTTTCTTTAGTTTCAGAATTACAACAATTTCCTATAAAACAAATGGATTGAGATCAGTTGACTGGATTAAAAACAGTCTAAGAGACGGGTCCCAACATGCAATTAGAAAGAAGGACTTGTCATAAAGTTGGTGGGGTATGTTTCTAATGGAGGCCCTCCGGGACAAGGTTTTGACTTTATCAGGACCTAGATGAAAACATAAAATGACTACTGATAAAGTCTGTGGATCAGACAAAGACTGAAGAGGAGAAGTAAATAATGGAGAAGACAGGTTCCTTATACAGAGTAATCTCATTGCTTCTTAATCTGGGTACAAACAGTATGGCTGGTATCCTGTTTGCTCAAGGAGCTGGCGAGCGTCATAGCCCAGCCCCTGGCACGGATCTTTGAAAACTCCTGGCGCTCTGGTGTAGTGCCCGAAAACTGGAAGAAGGCCAATGTGGTGCCGATCTTCAAGAAAGGGAGGAGAGTGGATCCGGCTAACTACAGGCCCATTAGCCTGACTTCTACCCTGGGGAAGATCTTAGAAAAGTTTATTAAGGAGGCCATCCTTGAGGGACTGGCCCAGGCTAACATTCTAAGGGACAGCCAGCACGGGTTTGTTGCGGGTAGGTCTTGTTTGACCAATCTCATTTCCTTCTATGACCAGGTGACCTATCACCTGGACAAGGGAGAAGAGATTGATGTCACATATCTTGACTTCAAAAAAGCTTTTGATCTGGTATCCCATGATCACCTCTTGGCCAAACTGGCCGGTTGTGGCCTTGGCTCCACCACGATCCGCTGGCTGGGAAATTGGCTTCGTGGTCGGACCCAGAGGGTTGTGATTGATGGCAGTCACTCATCGTGGTGCCCTGTGACCAGTGGGGTCCCTCAAGGCTCTGTCCTGGGACCCATACTGTTCAACATCTTCATTAACGATGTGGACATTGGAGTCAGGAGTGGACTGGCCAAGTTTGCCGATGACACCAAACTTTGGGGCAAAGCATCCACACCAGAAGATAGGCGGGTGATCCAGGCTGACCTGGACAAGCTCAGCAAATGGGCAGACGAGAACCTCATGGTGTTTAACGTAGTAGTGTTTAACGGTAGTAAAGCGACCAAAATGCTGGCGTGCATCCATAGATGCTTCTCGAGCAAATCCCGGGACATCATTCTCCCCTTGTACTCGGCCTTGGTGAAGCCGCAGCTGGAGTACTGCGTCCAGTTTTGGGCTCCACAATTCAAAAAGGATGTGGAGAAGCTTGAGAGAGTCCAGAGGAGAGCCACACACATGATCAGAGGTCAGGAAAACAGACCTTACGATGACAGGCTGAGAGCCACGGGACTCTTTAGCCTGGAAAAGCGTAGGCTCAGGGGTGATCTGATGGACACCTATAAGCTTATCAGGGGTGAACACCAGGATCTGGGGGAACGTTTGTTCACCAGAGCGCCCCAAGGGATGACGAGGTCGAACGGTCATAAACTCCTGTAAGACCGTTTCAGGCTGGACATAAGGAAGAATTTCTTTACTGTCTGAGCCCCCAAGGTCTGGAACAGTCTGCCAGCGGAGGTGGTTCAAGCACCTACATTGAACACCTTCAAGAGCAAATTGGATGCTTATCTTGCTGGGATCCTATGACCCCAGCTGACTTCCTGCCCTTTGGGCAGGGGGCTGGACTCGATGATCTCCCGAGGTCCCTTCCAGCCTTAATGTCTATGAAATCTATGAAATCTAATGGAAGCCCCAGTTTATGCCATCACAAAAAAAAAAATCACATCTTCCCTCAAGAAAGGAATCTAGTCCACCCTGGGCCATGAAGCTCCCCCACTCTGGCAGTGGGGCACTTATGCACCTCCAGAACATTCAGGGACCTGCCTATAGGCAGCCGACAGGACATGGGCAGGGCTGAACTTCCACCCACCCCTTCGAACAGGGGGAAAACTCACTCAGCTTCTGCCCCATACCCTACTGGTTAGGGCATTTGCCTAGGTAGCGGGAGATCTGCGTTCTAGGTCCAATGCAGCTTAAGTGACTTGAATACGTGCGTTTTTCAGGAAGATGTCCTACTCGCTAGGGTGTAGATTAGGGAGGACTGCAAGAACCCTCCAGCCTTCTGTTGGAGCCAGGCCACTGGTTAGAAAGAAATGCAAGAGTCAAGGTGTCAGATGGAGAGTAAGCAAAAGGGAGCCTGACTCTGGAAAGGAGAGAGTTCTGACCCCTACTCCAGATGCTTTGCAGGCATTTTGTTCAATGGTTATGTGATGCCAAAATACTTTAAATGAATTTTGCAAAAGTGGGTGATGTGGGTTCAGACCTCTTCATGGTAAATGATGAAGACATAAGATGAGAAACATTTTCTGGAAACATTAGCAAGGTGGACTAGGATTGCACTTAGAGTCCAAGATGCCTAAAACCTGCCTAAGATATGCGATTGGCACTTGGAGGTGGAATGGCATCTAGGCACCTTGTGTTTATGTCCAAATGTAAGGTCATATATCTAGGAATACCTAATATAGGCCCTGCTTATAAGACGGGCCTCTCTCTTCAGATACTCCAACTCAGAAAAAGATTTGAAAGTCATGGTGGATAATCAGCTAACTATAAGCTCCCCACTACAACACTATAGCCAAAAAGGTTAAAGTGATTTAGGAAAGTATAAACAAGGGAATATTGACTAGATTAGAAAGAAGTGGAGTGTTACCTCTGCTTTTGTCCCAGATACTGGAGTAATGTAACCAGTTCTGGTGTCCACAATACAAGAAGAATGTAGAAAAATTAATGAATGATTGGAAAATATGCCTTATAGCAAAAAATTTAAGAAGCTTAATCTATTTAGCTTATCCAGGGAAAGCTATGGCAAGATTTGGTCACAGTCTCCAAGTACATATCTTGTGAATAGAAAACTGATTGTAAATGGCTCTTCAGCTTTAGCAGACAGACATGACAAGACCCAGAAGCTGGAAATTGGGAGCGAGACAAAATTAAACTAGAAATAAAATGTAGATCTTCTACCAGGGAAGATAATTAACCACTGGACAACTTACCAAGGTTTCTAGTAAAAGATTGACCAACACTGGAAAATTTTTATATCATGATTAAAAGTGTTTATTTCAAGCTGGAATTAATCCATGGAAGTCTTATGGATTGCGTTATTCAATGCATGAAACCTGACAATCAGTCATGCTGGGCTTAGACACAATGGGCATTTTTACACATGTTGCAGGATGTGGCACCAGGTAGTTTAATTAGTAAGCTGCGCTAATTAAAAGTGCCTTTGCATCATGTATATCAGCATGGCCACGCATCCCCACGCTGAGCAAATGGCAGTGGGGTGCTTTGAACTAAAGCTCATCGAATATGTTTTTTTTTCAAAGCCCCCTTCCACCATTTTTCAGTGCAGAGACGCTCAGTAACACTGATACACACGACGTGGGAGGATGCTGGAGCGTATCAATTTCCATGCTCCAGCAGACTCTATTAACTGAGTCTGCTCCGACACACTGGATTTCCAGCATGTCGGAGTAGGCTCTGTGAATGTGTATAGGAGCTCAATATGGCTCCTCATAATGAATATGACAGAGAATTGTGTCCTGAAAGACAAGAGCAATTGCCTGATGCTAAGCATACTGCATGCCACAAAAGGCTATTCTTCCCTTCTATGATTTCTGGGACGTAGACTGTGCTGCATACTCTGCGAGAGAGAAGCCAAAGGTAATGAACTATGAAAGATTACAGCTAGGCTACAAAGGCTTTCAGTACTAAAATCTTTTGTCATAACAGACTGCTTCCAGATCCACGTAGGGAAATCGTCAGTCTGAGAAGCCCAGAAGCTTGAATGGGGCACTGTGCAAAGCCTAAGCCAGCCCTGTCAATTTGGAGCAGATCTGTGCGATTGATTGCCTGAGGGATTATTTGAAGTGTGGTCCAAGATGCCCAGACATTTACTGACAGAGGCTGATTATGCATGTCTCTGAACTGAGGTGATTGCTGTGTCAATGAAGACTGCAGCAGAAGACACAGAAGAAAAAAACAGCCTGAAATAAGAATGGTGTTCACTAGGTGTGTACGAGTCGTGCAAGGGCTGGATTGACTTTTCAAATGTCCCCCCGATGGCCAGACAGATTGCAAGAAAACATCACTTCAGAGACGAATCATCAAATCATAGGAAAGTGGGGCTGGAAGGGACTACTGGAGCTCATCTAGCCCAACCTCCTGCCTGAGGCAGAACTTGGAGCAAAACCTTGGCTAACCTATTATTAAAACTACACCGGCAACCCTGCCACACAACTATAAAGCATAGATCCATAACCTGCCACAGGTAAAGCAGGGAAATATACCACAAGGAGGGACACACAAAGCCTAAGCATAACAGCAAATGCAGCTCTAACTACTCCAGCTGAAAAAATACAATAGCTCAGCCTGTTCATGGGTGCCTGCAACTGCAACGACAACTGCTTAAAATATAATACAAAGTGCCAAGTCACACAGCACAAACAGCCATGCACAGAAAAAACCCCAGAGAAGCTCGGGTGTCACTGGGGAGAACCCGAAGTGGCTTAGAAGTCCTTAAAAGGTCCCATGACCTAGGACCTGAAATATTTCCCTTCTTTATATCACAGCCAATCTTCAAAGGAAAGAAGAAATAGAACTGGGGTGGGGAGGGAACAATGCCTTGGCTTCATACTCATGACCAGTTCTGCAATGAAGAGCAGCCACCTGCATTTGGAAGGGAGCGGTTCCACCCCGCTGGACGGTTTCTAAAGCATGGTCACAACCTACGGGTGCCAGCCATGGAACTGGCTAAACAAGCCTCTGGAAAAGCTTGATAAAGTCCTCAGTAGTGACAAGGGCAAATGAGGAAATATTCCAGTCCCCATACAATAAACTAAATGAATCTGCCAAGTTTTCAAAAAGGTCAGCCCAGGTTAGTGGGCTCTGTTTTGCTAGCCAGTCCCCCTCTCCAAAAACAATCTGCTTCTGCATACCTGTCTGGCTCATGTGGGTAGTGGCTGGGGGGGGGGGGGTTCTGCTGTAGGGCAGAGGAATAATACAAACTGTCCAAACTGTCAATCTGTATTGCAGATGTAGGACTGGTACCTCCCTGCAGCTGAGCACTACCTCGCTCTGTAAGTAGCCCCATTTTCATGGTGTTAGGTCATGAGCCCCTTAGACAGGGAAGTAATTCCCCCTCACGTGTAGTCTCTTGAAGTGAATGTGACTACTCATAAGAGCACCTGTTCACCAGCAGCAAGAGCAGCAAGGAGCTTGCAAATCATATAATTCCCAGTTTGCTACAGAATTCAACACAGCTCTGCCACAGACGCTGGAGTATGATGTGCTGCGTAGTACATGAAGTTTTGCCCAAAGGGCATTTAAACAGACTCAGCAGAACGGGCTCGTTAGTTTTGCAATCAGCATTTTTCAAGAGCAATAAAAAACCGAGCCATCATGCTTTTATGGGGAGATTAATCTGTTTGGTATCTGCAGTGTTTGTTAACATCAGGAATTATGACTGGAATCCTGTCATGCTTCCTGAGACTATGACCCGAACTTGACCTTATTATCTTGAGTTTCCCATTCTCACAGAGCTGCTTCTTAGCATAAACAAGGGTTTTCACTTGGCTCTTAAAAACAGCATTTCCCACTGAAAATTATACAAGCTCTGGCTAGTTAATGCCGGTATTCCAAACACATGTTTAGCTGGTGGAATTCAATGTATATTGCCAAGCCTCGCTACGCCTACAGGAAAGTCCAGAGGCAGTCAATGCAGGCACACACTTGTATGTAAAGCAGTGAGGTCCCCCATCTGAAGGACACTTGAAGCCTCCGTCTTGTAGGACTCGGTTCTATCCCATCCAGGTGTCACAACTATTGCAACACTTGCAATCATTTTCGTCTGTGTTTGTTTATCAGTGCACAGTTACCTACATCACTTCAGGCATAAAAATTTGTCAAGGAGGTCAAAGAAGAACAACTAGAAGTGACGAGATGAAATGACATCTCAGCGGAGAAAACTGGTGGAATGGTCAAAGCCCTGTTGCTTGAGTCCTACCTAAGGCCAACTTCTACCTTCAAGCACGTGAGGCTCATCAGGTTTCTTACAGTTCTCAGGATTCAGTCCACAGAAAACTGAAAAACAGGATTCTACAAGAGCAACACTATCTGCAACATAACTATTGAAAATTTATGGCATCCCAAGCTACCTACAGTGTCAAGAGTGCCCTATAGCCCTGCTGTTTCCAATAACTTCTGTTAAAATGGGAATATCTGTATAGTCCCTGTATGGGCTGGTATTAGATTAAATAATAAGAAACTAATGCTTTCTACTAGGAGAATTCAATTGCATAAACATATTCAGATAATTTTAGCTTGATGCCTAAAATGAATTTATTAAGGGTTAAGGCGCTGATGAACTGCTACATATAATATTCATTTTTTAAGTTCTTTAAAGTTCCAAAATTATTAGACCACTGGATCAGGTGCTGTTCTCTGGATTGGCACAGAAGTGACTTTAATTAAATGAATACAGGCAACCCTCACCATTCACAGGGGATACGTTCTTGAGATCCCCGTGAATGGCAAAAGCTGTGAATACTAACAGGGCTCCCCATCAGACCCCACAGCTGCCCCCTGCTCCCCCCCTTTGTTTGCAGGGCTCCCCCACAGCACCTGGGGACTGACTCCCCGCTGAGTGCTGCTACAGCTGTTCCAAGAGTCGCCACAGCCGCCACCCTCCCCATCCCTGGGGCTCCCCTGCAGAGCCTGGGGACCTACCCCCCACTGAGCACTGGCACACTGTCGCCAGGGGAGAAGATGCCACCACCGCTGCCGCCTCCCTCCATATCCCTGGCGCTTGATCTGTGCCTGCCTCCCGGCTCTGCCCTTCCCCACGAATATTTGAATCCACAAATCTGGAGTTCATGAGTAGCGAGGGTTTCCTGTATAGAGTTATGTCATTGAACTGGGAGTAGAATATGGCCCACTGCATCTCAATAGATGGTGTATATCTGTGATCCTCAACCTTTTGGCCCTGCGGCCCAGATGAATAAGGTGAGGCCAGTCCATGGGCCAGATCAAGCCCTGCATGCTAGGATCAGGCCCTGGGACCTGGCACTGCCCACTGGGATTAGGTCCCGAGTGCCTGATACCACCCCCTCCCCCCATACCAGGATTGGGCTCTGGGTCCTGGTGCCACCACTCCCAGCCCTCCATATGCTGGGATCGGGCGCTGGTGCCCAATGCCACCCCCACTGGCCCTGCACCCTGGGATCGGGCACCCAATCCAGCATAAAGGGCTTGGGGCTCCTCATGGGTCCAGAAATTTGACAGTGGGGAATAAGGCTGCTGGTGTCCCACTGCCAAACTTCCAGATCCATGAGAAGCCCAGAGGCCAGATGACATGGGGCTGAAGGCTACATCTGGCTTGCAAGCAGGGGTTGAGCACCCTGGTCTACGTTACGGCACTGCATCCACCTTGCTCATATTAAAGGTGTTTCTGGCACAGAGTTCTATAGGGCCTTGAAATGGAAGTAAACTATATTTCTATCCACTGTACTGCTTTTATACTGTTAGACTGGTGTAAAATGGCCATGTATAAATGGGCCCATTTGGCCTGAAGGATATATGTTAATATGGGATCAGCACCTGTGTAAGACAACTAGCGTTTTGCTGCTCGCTTGAATAAGCATAGGAACAGGCCCATATATAGACTCACCTACATTTTCTCTAGCTGAACTTCCTTTTCCTTTTCAGAAACCAGTTATTTATGGTACACAGAGTATATTTTTTAATACTACATCCCTGTGGGATGGTCTGGCATGACCTGATTACTTTGTTCAAGGTTGTATAATGGGAAAAATGCCCACATCTTAACCCAGTTGGTGTTCTAGATTATGAGGCTGCTGTAGTTCACCCTCACAGCTAGGCAGTTGGTTAAGAAAGCAGTAGCACTGTTTGTCTAAAAGGTTCAACAGTGTAAATAACATCAAAACCAAAGGGAATTTACAAGAGCTAAGCAATGAAACCCAAGCATCCAATGTTACCTTGTTACACCATACTCCGGGGGAGGCTGGTATCTGACAACTGCTACTTCTGTTCTCGCTGGCTGTGGAGCAGGGTAGGAGGGTTTGAGAATATCCTGCATCATCCCAGAGTGCTGGTCATTATAAAACAGCCCATGTTCCTGAGTCTTGCTGACTGGAGACACCACCTGCTTGGCTTTGTAGGGATATTCAGGTGGCGGACCTCGCGGGTCCGTTCCTTTGCCAGAAGGCTGAGCAGGTGGCAGTCCACCAGTTTTGAACCCTTTGTTATTCCCTGAGGTAGGGGGATGTTGTTTAGCACCATTCCTCTCCAATGATAACTGCATGATCCTCTCACTTAGAGAGCGGACATGGCCCTGCTTTAGCTCTTTAAGCGCCTCATCTTTATGTGCTTGCCCACTGTTGGCCCGGTTCACAGTTGATCTCCCTTCTGTTCTGGATTTCTGACTGGACACTCCACCAACATAAAAACTGGGCCCAACAGCACCTGGCTGCTGGCCCCGAAAAAACTGGGACTGAGCCTTAGCCTCTTCATAGGTTGGTAGTTCCTCATTGTTCTGCTGAGGCTGAACAGTGGCCCTAGACTGCTTCTCCATCACAGTATTGTCCACCTGATGTTCTTGCCCCTGAGGTTCCTGGCGAGCTGACTGGTGGACCATTTGTGGGTCTTCTTGTGTGAGGTTTTCCGTGGAAGAAAGAGTGCTTGTTGTGCTGTTGGATGGTCCTACGCTCCCTGTGGCCTGGTGCTGAATTGCCAGCAGATTCATGTTCTCATTTGGGTTGCCATACCTCAGCTGTTCCTGGATCAACCGCTGTAATACTGTTCCAGCTGCAACATCTTCCGAACCTCTCATTTCCACCTCCGAGATCCTGAGGAAGTTTGGGGGATGCAACGTGCATACAGGGTCCTCAACTAAATGGAAACAGATGAAAGTGAGGATTTGTATTTTGCCATCACACCAGTCTTTAAACTATGCAACTGCTGAGAAACTTTAATCCTTTCACATTCAACACCTTACTCCCTAGCCCGGACACAGAAATACAGTCAATACCTTGAGAAAACTCTGTAGTGCAACTGAAAATAGTAAGACTGTAAAGATGTAATTGAAAGCAGAATCAGTCATTGGCTTTGTCTCTCAATCCGGTGGTTTGCCTCATTTCTACTAATTTTGTCTCTAAATAACTGAGCTCCATAATTCTGCAGGGTGGGTACTAACAGGGGGCATGGGGTTGGACTAGATGACCCTTGAGGTCCTTTCCAGCTGTATGATTCTGTGATGATACAGCGGCAGATTTACTGCAAGTCAGATAAGCTATATAGTTCCTGCTTGATAGGCCCCTTAGAAACACTATGAATGGAATAGATAACTAGTCGCATAGTTCATATGGACAATAAAAAGGATAGTGTCGTTCTTCGAAACTACAGAAAAATGACACATCTCCAAATCCTGTATACCTGAGGTCAAATACTGCAAGAACTTGTACCCTTGGCAACTCACTGGGTTCAGGGAATATGCATAGGTTTGTGATTCAGGGCAAAAAAGTTACTCTGTATTTGAAGTTCATTCTAATCCAATTTTTCAACAGCTGAACCCATTCACCCATTTGCCACCAGTAACAATTTGAACCCAATGAACTGCCCAAAGTGATATATGGAGCTGGAGTCTCTACTGCTTCAGAGCAATAACCACATGTAAAGGGGATTGTACCTACTCTTACTTGCCACTGCATATAACAGGAATAACTCCACTGCATTCAGTGAAGTTACTCCTGAGTGACTGGTGGAAACTAAATTATAATCAAGCCCTCAACACCAGAGAGAATTCTCTCAAATTCTTTGATGAAGTGTTTTTGTCCTCCTGCCTTTTCAGGGACAGGTTTTTGAGGTCATTCTTGAAAATGTTATTTTTCAACCCTGATGCTCACAGTTCTCAGAGGAGTTATTTAGAAGCACTTCATTCTTTTTCTCCATTTGAAAGTAGTTAAAAAAACAAACTTTCTCTGGAGGCCTGGAATTTCCCTAAGCCTTCATCTTTTATCCCGCACATTGTGTGTTCACTTATATACAGTTTGGTTGCCAGATGGAAAAGAAACACCCTAAGCTCTTAGCTAAGAGAAAAGGCCATTTCCATTAACATTTTTGTTGCAAAGACTTCAAGATGATTGTAGGGTATGCAAAGGAAAAAAAGACTGCATGCTGCTACTCTAGAGACAGAGCACTGCATGCTGTCCCACTTTCTTCCAGAGGACATTAACTGCCGATGTCAATGGTTCTCAGCCTTTTTAGACTTAAGGCACCTTCAATAGGCTCGAGGCACTACTCAGTAGACTCAAGGCACCCCTTCATAATTTCTGTAAATTAACTGACACCCCATTTAAAAAACTAACTTATTATAGTGCTTAAATCCTTGCAGAGGGCCTGGGTAGTGGGGGGCAGGGGAACAGCTAGGCAGGGACTAAGCTGGAGCCTGCACTTGACTGCACATCTCCTTGCACCTTGCGGCACTCTTCAAAGGATCTTGCAGCACCCCTGGGTGCCCCAACACCCTGATTGAGAATCAGTCCTGTCCTCATTAACAAGACAAAGAATGCAGGACCTAATCCCTGTCAGGAGATGTTTAAGTCGCATTAAAAAAATGCAGGGCAAAATGCAGATTGGTAAATTAAGGACCCAAAAAACTTCTAGAGAAAAACCAATCCTGAAAGTCCCAGCCACAAAACGCAGAAAGCAAAGCTTCCTCACTGTCTAACCTGGGGTTTTCAAGCATGCTAAAAAGCAATCCAGTCTGAGCAGTTAGGTGCCTACCTCTTGCCCACTCTCCACTACAATGCAGATACGAGACAGACTGACACCTAAATCCCCAAAGAGACCTGATCTATTAGACATGCTTCAAGCATGTCAAATGCCCAATCACATCACTGAGTTCAGCACAAAGCCCAGCAGCCACAATCATTCATTCAAAGACATCAGGGCATACTGTGCTCATAGCCAATGATTTGTAGAATAAGGTAGTGGCTACAGAGGACACAGGACACCTGGGGTCCAGATCTTTCGCAGACTGAGGGGATTCAAACTCACATAGTCTTCTTCCCAGAAGAGTACCTTACCCCAGAGGCAGTCAACCTGCAGCATGAGTGCCACAAATAGCTTGTGTGTGTGGCACATGGCAGATCTGGGAGGGGGCAGACAGCACAGCAGCAGCCAGGACAGAAAACAAAAGGCAGAGCAGGACATTGGACAGGAGCACAGGGTATGGAGCAGAAAACAGAGCAACAGATCAGGCAGTGGAAGGGGATCAGAGTGGCACTCATGGTGGGTATTGGGTCAATTTGTGGCATGCCTGCCACAACGAGGCTGCCCCCATTGCCCTAATGAGCTAAAATGTAGGCCAGGTGGGGTGGCGCTCTCCACCCTCATGTTGAAGGTGGGATTGCTGCACAGTCAAGAGTCATGCGGCCAAGAGCAAGAGGGAGTTTGTCACTAAAGCCTAGCGGCCCCTGCCATTGTAGCTTAGCATGGGTAAGTTTTGGGTTCCAGTCCCTGTTCTCAAGGCTCTGTATGGATTTTACATTAGAAAAATAGTCATCGGAGCAAAAAAAAAGTAAAAATCCAGAAAACCAGGCTACAAATGCAGATTCCCTTTGGCTTGCTTTATTTCTGGGTGCACAGTTGCCTAGGTCCAACTAGAGGGATGAAGAGTTTCTCTTTACACACACACAACCCCCAGGCAGAATCCATGGTCATGTCTACATCCTGGAGCAATCTGCCCTGGACAGGCACATCCTGAGCACAGCACAACATACCACCTACCACCCCCTGTACACATACACCAAATCCAGAAGAAAGCCAGTGAGACTGTTCTGGAGTCGCACACAAAGGCCATTTTCAAGCACTTTAATGACCAAGGTCTTGGGAGCAGTCCCTGGAGCAACTTCACTAATGTATTTCCAGGTTTTAAGTGTGTATGTGGGTGCAGGTGAGCAGGACATGCTCAGGAACATGGACTGGAGCATAGGGCCACAGAGGTACAGAAACATCCCAAACCACCCTCTTCCTGTGCAAGTGCTCAAACCATTAAGATATGAACCATCAGGTTACTGTATGAAAGGGAGGTACCTCCACCAATTGTAGCCAACTGGCTGCACTCTGGATCCATGAAGACAGAGGCTCCTACCGGGTATCTTCAACAACTCCAGGGAGGGGTGGTACCTCAGACATACCCTTTGCTTGGTGTTTCCTCTTGGGTAGCTGTAGGCAACTCCCTGCACTCAGTGTCTGGGCTCTCTGAGTAGCCCTTCAGAGGCCCTAACTCTCCCACTGTCAGTACAGGAAGTCTAGATTCCTAACTCTGCTTCTTTGAATTACTTCCATGGGTCCAGGCACCTATTTTCAGAAATTTAAAAGACTAATCCAGTTAAAGTTACTAGGAAAGCTACTTGCCTGCCTAAAGTTATTCACTAGCTTAAATATTTTGCCTGAGTGCGGAGCATGCACCTATGAAATCACTGAAAGACGAACACTTTTGCAAGGGCTGAATTCCATTCAAATCTTCAAAATAATATGGCGTAAAATTTTTGGACAGGCTGGAAAGCTGAACCTGCAAAAGTCACAGACGGACACCCCCCATGAACAAACACAAAAGGGGACTGTTTATACTTTTCCCCAGCCTGCCCTCCAGCTACTACTCAGAACTCAGAACTGCTGCTATTTTATTTTATTGCACCAGTCCTGAGAGACCCTGGCAGACTGGGCATTTTGCAGACACACTGCAACAGTATCATTTCTGCCCCATAAAGTTCACTATCCAGGCTATGACAATAAGCACCATGTGATAGATGGAGAATGACAAGGTCAGGATGAAGAAAGCAAGTGCACCAAACTAAGTGGAGGTTTCACTTCAACACCCACTTAGTCACTGACCTATTTGTGCCCCAGCACAAATATTCTGGTGACATGATTTAGCTGCCTGTTTTCTGACAATCTATCCCCTAAGGCTTGGTCCATGATTATTTTTCTCAGTTTTTGCAGTCCTGCGCCATAAAAAAGCTATGTGGCTTGGTATAACTATTCAGGGCAATAGAAGCTATGTGCCTTGGTATAACTATTCAGAGCAGAAAGGCTAAAACAGCGACCAAATTTAGATTAGCAACGGGAATCAAGTACAACAAGTCCTTCTTTAGGGATATAGGAAACAAGAGGAAAACAAATGGGAGTGTGGGGCCATTGTTCAGCAACTCAAGAGAGCTGGTTTCTGCACCCAGGAGAAAGCTGAACTCCTGAATGACTACTTCGCCTCAGTCTTTCACCAGACCAAGGGGAAAACTACGCCAGGTAAGGTAGAGGATGAGCATGGTAATAATAATCACCTTCCTACTATAGCTGTAGAATTGGTACGTGACCAATTAATACAATTAGATATATAAAAGTCAGCAGGACCAGATGATCTTCATTTGAGAGTGCTGAAGGAGCTGGCCAAAGTCATTGCAGAACCCCTGGTGAATCTCTTCCACAACTTGTGGCGCTCTGGAGAAGTCCCTGAAGACTGGAAAAAAGCCAGTGTTGTGCCCATCCACAAAAAGGGCAGGAGGGACGACCTGGGTAACTACAGGCCAATCAGCCTAACTTCCATCCTAGAAAATCCTAGAAAAGTTCATCAAGGAGCCTATCTGTGATAAGCTTGCAGGAGGTAAGATTCTGAATGACAGCCAGCATGACTTCATCAGGGACAGGTCCTGCCCTACCAACCTCATCTCCCACCCAGGTACAAGAGAGCAGGTTGATATTATACACCTAGACTTCCAAAAGGCCTTTGATTTAGTATCCCATGATGTCCTCACAAGAAAATTGGAGGATTGTGGGCTTAACTCTGAGACAGTCAGGTGAGTGAGAAGCTGGCTGCAGGATAGGACCAAGAAGAGTCGTAGTCAAAGGATCTGTGTTATCCTGGCAATAAGTGGGCAGCGGTGTCCTGCTAGGGTCAGTGCTAGGTCCAGTACTTTTCAACATCTTTATTTAATGATTTGGATGTGGAGGTCAAGAGCTAGCTCACTGGCGAAGCTCACAGACAACACCAAATTATGGGGAAGTGTGGTCACACTTGAAGATAGGCTACAGTTACAGGCGGACCTAGACAGGCTAGCAAGGTGGGCGGATCGAAACCTAATGAAGTTCAATGTTGAGAAATTTAAAATGC
The DNA here is from genome assembly GCF_052110815.1 of Crocodylus siamensis. Classification (NCBI taxonomy): domain Eukaryota; kingdom Metazoa; phylum Chordata; order Crocodylia; family Crocodylidae; genus Crocodylus; species Crocodylus siamensis. The sequence goes on from NC_143395.1 coordinate 399,841,122, forward strand.
TCCACCTTGGGACGAGCAACCCCCAACACACCTACAGGCTTAGCGGCACCAAACTGACTAGCATCACAAATGAAAGGGATCTGGGGGTAATAATAGACCATAGTATGAATATGAACCGGCAGTGCGATGCTGTAGCCAGTAGGGCAAATAACACTCAGGCATGCATCAATCAATGCATCTCCAGCAAAGCCAAGGAAGTGAGCACTAATGAGACCGCAGCTGGAGTACTGCGTCCAGTTCTGGGCACCACACTTCAACAAGGATGTGGACAAGCTTGAGAGAGTCCAAAGAAAAGCCACCTGTATGATCAGAGTCTCAAAAGACAAGCCATACGAGGAAAGGCTGAGGGATCTGGGACTCTTCAGCCTGAGGAAAAGAAGGCTGAGAGGTGACCTGGTAGCAGCTTACCACTACATCAGGGCAGTACATCCAGGGCTCAGTGAGCAACTGTTCACCAGGGCACCCAAGGGGAAAACCAGGAGTAATGGCCACAAACTCCTGGAAGATCAATTCAGGCTCAACATTAGGAAAAACTTCTTCACAGTCAGGGTGTCCAGACTGTGGAATAAGCTCCCACCAGAGGTGGTGCAATCACCTACCCTGGAAATCTTCAACAGGAGACTAGAGAGTCACCTTGCTGGGGTCACCTGACCCCCAGTTATCATTCCTGCTTAGGGCAGGGGGCTGAATCCGATGATCTTGTGAGGTCCCTTCTGGCCTTATAATCTACAAAACAACTGCTGTAGTGCAACTAAGAAAAGTTGCTTCCTCCATGACAATGGATGAAGAAGAATATAGCATGAGCTGTAGATCAAAACCCAAAGACAACAGCAAAAATGCCCTTTGATTTCAGCAGGAATCAAGATTTCACCCACAGCATATTCAAGGTTTTGAGATCCTTCAGAAGAAAATCTAAAAGCATCCACACCTGAGGATGGGGGGTCATCCAGGCTTTCACCTTGGGAGGAAAAATCTGCAGCATGTCTATAGGCTCAGCAGAGCTACACTGACTAGCACTACGGACGAGAGCAACTTGGGGGGGTCATGATTGACCACAAGATGAACATGAGCCTGCAATGTGATGCTGCAGCCAGTAAGTGAGTAAAATGCTGGCTTGTATCCCCAGATGCTTCTCAAACAAATTCCAGGACATCATTCTTCCCCTTGTACTTGGCCTTGGTGAGGCCGCAGCTGGAGTACTGCGTCCAGTTTTGGGCTCCACAATTCAAAAAAGATGTGGAGAAGCTTGAGAGAGTCCAGAGGAGAGCCACGCGCATGATCAGAGGTCAGGAAAACAGACCTTACGATGACAGGCTAAGAGCTATGGGACTCTTCAGCCTGGAAAACCACAGGCTCAGAGGTGACCTGATGGCCACCTATAAGTTTATAAGTGGTGTTTACCAGAGCGCCCCAAGGGATGACAAGGTCAAACGGTTATAAACTACTGCCAGAGCCCCCAAGGTTTGGAATGGCCTGCCACCGGAGGTGGTTCAAGCACCTACTTTGAACACCTTCAAGAGAAACCTGGATATTTTTCTTGCTGGGATCCTATGACCCCAGCTGACTTCCTGCCCTTCGGGCGGGGGGCTGGACTTGATGATCTTCCAAGGTCCCTTCCAGCCCTAATGTCTATGAAATCTATGCTACCCAATTTCTTCTCAAGGTATCAGTGACACCAAATAGGAATGAGAGCTAATTTCACAGGCAGGTACATGAGTGGTCTTGCTTGCTTACCAGCTTTGACACTACCAATTGCTTCTGCTGTTAACGGGGATATATCATGCCTGCTGGAGAAGAGTGGATGGTCCTGGTAAAGAAACCCAGTGTCTTCCAGTATCTGGACAGGGCTACTGGGTTTGTAACAGACACAAGGGGGGCCTACAAGAAAGAAAAATGGGATGTCAGTATCAATAAACTTTTTGAATGGACAGTCTTGATGCTGTGGCTTCTGATACATTTTGTGAGTGTGGCTAAGTGAGTAGAAGTAGCATGCCTTGCCAGGCCACACCTGTGTGATTCACTTATTTCAGGTGCTAGGACCCACTCGTGACGTCTGGATGTTTGGCGGAAAGGGGGATCTGCATATTCTACACCCCTTGATTTCCTTATGAGTGTGGAATATGCAGCATCTCTCAAGAAATGCTCAGCCCATCATATGCTTGGTCCTTTACTGTGCAAAATGTATCCTGTGTCAGAAACCTACCTGAGAACTTCAAAAGACAATTTTCAATGCAATAAAGAATTACTCCCTTGCGTACAGAGAAGGCTGATATTAAACCAGAATTCAATATACAACCTTTATTTTCTGTTGCTTTAGCCCTAGGAAAGAAATGCATGATACCTAGCTATGCAAGAAAAGAAAGCATAGCTGTCCTTTATACCAAACATAGGATGTAATTTAATTGGCCTGTAATATATAACGGAACAGATTAGATGATCTTTCCCATTCTTCCCTCAAACTTTATGAATCTAAGAATTCTTGCTTTAAGGAGCCCAGAAGGTTCAAAATTGGGAACTGGAAAAACAGCTACTGAAAGCTGCACAAGTTGACGTTCAGGATTTGTTTTTTTGAGCCCTGGTGCACTATGAGACTAAGGAACCAGTGACTGGGAAGGCCTGTCAACCTATGAACCTGCACATTGTTCTGTAGCATTGGGAAGCTGGGAGATTCTAGCCCATAAAGGTACAAAGTATTCATCTGCCAACCTTGGCAGACTGTCTCTCTAGACTTCAGACCAGTGGTTTTCAACCTGTCCACAGACCCCTGTGGGTCCACAAACTATGTCTAAGAGGTCTGTGAAAGATGATCATGATCAATCAAAAGTATGCAAATACCCACACTTACAATTCATGAGGGTCCACACCTCCATTTGAATTTTTTTAGGGGTCCACAACTGAAAAAGGGTTGAAAACCACTGGTTTAGACTATAAAAATCAGATTATTCTTTTATTACCTTGCTTAAAGCATCACCCACCAATCCCACTGATATTCTAGCATAGCTGTTACATTATATCTATATTGGTGATATGGGGGGCTGCTTGTTGCATTAAATTAGCTTACTGAGACAACTCCATTGAATCCTGCATTTCACTTAAAAAAAAAACACATTACCAATATCATCAATGGCCTCCTCTGGACATATCTGTATGGCTTTCCCTACATCTTTCTCCTCTCTGCATTGGACTTTGTCTGCTATACTTCTTCACTTGGTAGGAGTGTTGCCAGCAGATCAAGGGAAGTGATTATTTCCCTCTATTCAGCATTGGTGAGGCCACATCTGTGTTCAGTTTTGGGCCCCCCACTACAGAAAACATGTGGACAACTTGGAGAGAGTCCAGCAGAGGGCAGCAAAAATGGTAAGGGGGCCGCAGGGACATGATTTGTAAGGAAAGGCTGAGGGAACTGGGTTTCTTTAGTCTACAAAAGAAGATACTGAGGGGATTTATCACAACCTTCAACTACCTGAAGGGAGGGTCGAAAGAGGATGGAGCTACACTGTTTTTAGTGGTGGCAGATGACAGAACAAGGAGCAACGGTCTCAAGTTGCAACCCCTCTAACAGGGAAGCCAGCCTTTACGGACACACAGCCCCCAGCGGTGGCACAGCCCCGGTCCCTTCCCTGCGGTACTCCTCAAAGTACGCATGCATGACAATGAGCCAGGTTGGGACTCTGGACCCTAGTGCAGCTGTTCGCAGGCTCGGAGTTGCCTGCCACATCTGGCCTGGGCTCTGGGCAGCTGCTGCCAGCCATGGAGCCCAGGCTACTTGCTCTTGACCACCTGCTTTAAGCAGCCCGGGTCCATGGTTGGCAACAGCTGCCCAGGCTGGCTGTGGTGTGCCGAGCAAAACGGCCTCGCATGCCATGCTCTGGCATGTATGCCAGGGGCTGCCGACCTCTGAGCTAGGCATTTTCAGCTTGTGGAAAAGCCACTTAAGAAGGGACATGACAATGGTCTTCAAATACCTGAAGGGCTATCACAAAGAAGAGGGAAAATATCTTTGCTCTCTTGCTGCAGAGAGAAAAATGCAGATCAATGGCCTGAAGTTGCAGCAAAGTAGGTTTAGACTGGACATCAGGAAAACCTCCTTCAGTGTTGGAACAGTAAGGCAGTAGAATAGACTGCCTAGGAAAGTTGTGGACTGTCCATCACTGGAGGTGTTCAAGAAGTTGGGCAGCCATCGTCTAGGCATAAGCACGCCTATGTTGTACTAAGGTATATCCCGTGCTTCTGGGCTTTGCTGGTTGCCCCATGGCTGCGAGGGAATTCCACCCCCTGCCACTGCCACATCTGCCAGGGTTTTTAAGCCTCTCAGAGGCACTGAGTGTTGGTTTATGCCAAGGCTGGGGATTTGGCCTAGGGTGGGTTAGTGTTCCTGCTGGGACTTAAAACCTGCAGGTGCCTGGCTAGAGGGTTTTGCCCCTCCACTCAGGGTCAGACTGATTGCCAGGCAGGAATTTTACCCCATGGTCAAATTGATATGGACTGTGGGGGTTTTACCTTCCTCTGCAGCATGGGTCATGGCCCTCTTCCTGGGATCTCCTGAGCACATTTTACAGCAGCAGGACATCAGCCACCATGGTCCCCCTGCTTTACCCATAGCAGGTTAGGGTGTTTTGTATTGTGTTGTGTCCAGGTTGACTGTGTGGTTTGCTAAAAGTTTAGACAAAATGGATTCGTATAGGAAGGTTTGCAAAGGGATGATCCTGCCCCAGGCAGGGGGTTGGACTAGGTGACCTCTGGAAGTCCCTTCCAGCCCTGCTTTGCTATGATCTCATCTGACTACACAGAGCTTCACCTACCACCATATTCTTGACTCACAGATTTCTTTCTCCACTCTTAAATTATGCCACCTTAACCAAACATGCATCTCTGGCCCCCTTTATGACATCTTTTTCTCTCATATTATCTTTGCATCCTTCCTGGGTGCTGTTAGCAACTCCATTATCATCCAGCAGCCCTTGTACCCCATGTCCCCTTGACTCCTCTCTCTGTCTGAAATATTGTCCCTGCCACTAAGTCCTGCTAGGTTCTTCCTCTACAGCCTCTCCATTTACTAAAAACAAATATTTGTTCCCCCAGTTATTTCATTTTTATTATAATAATCTATAAAAAGTCACAGAAATGCCATAACATGAGCCAAACTTTGCTCCAGTCACTCTGCCTTTTACACTTCCCACCTCCCTTCCCATGTTTGAATGATACCTTTCTTATATTTTTATTCTAGAGAGTGGGCTCTTTGGAGCAAGGATCCTAGATCACATCTTCCACCCATGCTGGCTTTATGCTGGTATACAGTGATGTAGGAAAAGTTCCTCTTTATTTCTACTCCTGTAAGCTGCTAGAAAACCATGGCTTTTCTCTCTGCAGAACATGGTCAGCATCAAAGAACTAACAGATGACAGTGTCCTCATCTAGGTGATGGTGAGCCTGTGTCTAAGAAATCAGTCAGGGATGACTTTAAGCAGGCAAGTAGCCCCATTAAATTCAACTAGATCAGTACCTTAAATGCCTGAAAATAGGTGCCTGGCTCCAAGAGGTAATTCAATGAAGCAGGGTTCAGAATCTAGGCTCCCTGTACGGACAGTGGGAGAGTTGAGGCATCTGCCAGCTACTCAGAAACCCCAGACACTGAGTGTGAAGAGTTGCCTAGAACTACCCAAGAAGAAACACCAAGTACAGGGTACATCTGAGCTACCAGCCCTCCCTGGAGTTGTTGGGGATATCCATTAGGAGCCTCTGCCTGCTTTGAAGTTTCATATCCTGATAATGCAGAATAAGAGGAGAGTAGTTAATTATTCAATAATGTGCACCAGACATATTTTAAATAAATGGCATTTTGTCAATGAGGCTTCCACCCCAAACTAAAGTCCACCCTGACAAAGAGACCAGTGATGGGTCAGAGCAGACACCTCAGAGAGGTTGTGACCACATGCCCCAGTTCTGCATTCAGGCTATGTCTCAGGACAGCCAGAGAGAGGTGCTGGGAAGGGTCGCTCAGGGCTTGGGGCTGCCCTTGACCAGTCTACTGTTCCTAAATGCCAATCTCAGGCACACTTCAGTGGGAGGCATTTACTCTGTCAGCTTGGATCTGGAATCAGATGAAAAAGCATGTAGTTACTTTCAGTGATTTTCATTTTACTTTCACCCACAACACTTCAGTTTAAGTCAACTCCCCTACTCTTAGTAGGGCCGCATTAGACTAAATGAGAACAAAATCTGCCCCAATAGCTTTATAGGATGAAGCCATCTTTTTTGTGCCCAGAGGAGAGGAAAACAAAGCTTCTGTGAAATGTTAAAGAATTCATCATTTTATCATTCATATTATGCATGACTATGTACAGCATTTATCTATATTTAGAGAGCAAGTAGAAAAGATTACTCAATTGGGTGCATATGAGCCAAAAAAAAATCAAAAATTGTCAACTTAGCTCATATTCTCAAAGTCAGATTTATGCTGTTATTGAATTGAATTTTAAATCTCTGAAATGACTATAATCTTCTGCTTCAATGTCAAGTTAAAGGTATCTCCCTGCCTGCCCTTCCTACACAAAATTCCGTATGAATTAATCAACAGGAATTTTGTATTAAACAAACAGGACAAATGCCTGGATAGTCTTTCTGATATAAGCTGTATACTTCATTTAGAAAAACGGAAGCTAAGAAAACCAAATGGTATCATCCAGCACAGCCAGCCCCAAATAGTCAAAAAGTCATGAATCTGACACTGACATTCACTTAACTAACTCTAAAATAGTGAGATTAAAAAGTAAGTATTTTTATATTCAAAATTCCCTGTCTCCCCCTCTGGCCTTATGTTTTTTAAACCTTTTGGGTCCACTCAGGCTTTCTGTTTTTCTCATCAAACATGAAGGCAGAAAACTAATGGTATTTTTTTTAAATGAAAGCAAATATTCCCATCAAATCACTTGTCTTTTAGGAGCAGAGGCATCAACGAATATAGCTCTGTAACAAGACTTGAGAAAAAAAAAAAATCACAAGAGCTAATAACCCTGATCATCTCCCAATGGCTCTCAGACTTGGCCAGATTCTGATCTCAGTTATAATAACGTCACCATATTACTCATACCCAGGGAAAAATGCCCCCTCTGTGCCTTGTGTGTTATTGTAGTGGTGTTTTATGTTCATTCACTGTAGGTTTCAATTAAATGTCAGATTTAATTGGCACAAGAAACATACACCAGTTTATGTGTGAAACAGATAACAGTTGCTGAAAGATCAGTATTTGGCAGATAGCCACAATCCAGACTACCCACAATATTATACAACTGGAAGCTGTTTTAACTTTGTAAGCAATTTTGGGCCAAAGCCGGAGTTAACTATTTTTCTTTCTCTGTTTGATGTTATTAATGGAGTTATCTGTGAAACTGAGAGGGTGCATTCATATGTGCAATTAATGTAACTGAATAAACTCTAGTGCAATTTGAGCCAGAGTAAACTAATCCTGACATCACCGTCTATGTGTGCATTTAAGTGCAATAATTTACTCCACTGTTACATAGTACCTGTATCTGACAGGACTATCTGACAGTGTTGTAAATTAGTCTACACAAGTCCATTTGGTGCACATGTGTAGACAATGATGCTTTACTGCACAATAGTCTACTGTGCAGTAAAGCGCATGTGTAGATGCCTCCAGCTTGTCTCTCTGGAAAGGAGTGTTGCTCCCAACACTCAATGGCAAATCTTCCAATTATTATAAGGTTCTAAAACAGCTCCTGAGCACCCCCAGGGATCACCAAGCAGGACTATCTTGTCTCCTTGCACACTGTATGTATGCCCAGGGATGAACTCTTAGGTGTGGCAACTCATCTCCTCCCAATAATGTCTACTTGCATTTTATCACACCGCTGTTCACAGCATGAATCTCACCCACCCGTCTCAGCCACCAAAGCATTGCTCTTTCTGTCCACCTCAGCCTTCTGTACATCCTACCAAAGCTGGGCTTATGAGAGAGAAAATCCTCAAGTCCTAAGGTTAAGATTGAGTCCTCTGTGCCACTGCAATAGTGAACAGGGGCTACAAAAGCATCACCAGACAGGGAGCAATTCCCTTAGTGCAGGTGCTATTTAAGACCTACACCGTGTCCTTCACAAGATCAGCACAGAGAGTATGTCCAGCAAGGAGCCAGGAGCTGAAAGCTGTGGGAGGGGAGATTCTGAGCAATGGTACTTCCCGTAAGGTGCCTAGGAGAGCCTGCCATAGGGTACGTCAGTAGATCTCAGCCGTTTTTAGACTCAAGATACCTTTTGTTAGGCTCAAGGCACACCTCCTGAGATTCAAGGCACCCATCGGAAACTGTCAGCTTTTAGTTTTCACTCACTTTTTGACCACAAAAAAATAATACAGCAGTTCTTCTGTTGCAAAGAACTTGGGAAGACCACAACCAGTCAGAATGGTTTTAACACTATGTATTCTTACTCAAATTCATTGGGTTTATCTTGTGAATCAAGTCTGCACACCTAACAGTGCTGTCACTGGGTGGCATCCCATGGCACCCTGGTTGACAATCACTGGTGTAGCTCAAGCCTCTGAGCTGCCCAAGTCATGCATGGGGGCATTTTAGCCCCCAAAGCAGCCTGCAATCAAAATGGTGCAGAGGGAGCTTAAAGTACAAGAGATGCACCAGAGCCTGGAGTCCCTACATTCCTCAGCACAGCACATCTCCAAAGTGTTTGTATCCTAGACAGCAAACCCTTTGAGGCAGCCAGGGTCCTTCTTTCTGTCTTCTGGTACACCCCACATCCTACAACAGTGGTGGTACTAAACCAGCTGTAAGTATTAATATGAGCTCAAGATATCTCTTCCTTCTCACTGTCCTCATGATGTTGCAGTGATGGGAACCTCTAATGCAGGGGCAGGCAATTACTTCGGGTGCAGGGTGTCACAGGAGCACTGAGGTGCTCTGTGTCTTAAGTAAAGGAAATAAGGAGAGCCGCCAATCAATGGGGCAGCTCAGGGGCCGGTTGCCGTGGCAACCAGGCGGGTCATGTGGCCGGAAGGGGGCAGGGCTAGGCCTTTATAAACAGCCCGGGCTGGACCCTAGAGAGCAGTTCCCCTCTGGCAGCCGCAGCTCTGCGGGAGAGCTGAGCAGCAGAGTCAATGGTGGCGGTGCCCCACAGTGGGGCACAGTGAGTGGTGCCAGTGGGGCACAGCGGTTTGCACCGGAGAGGCGCGGCAAAGGCCCCACAGGGGGCCACGGGTGCGAGAGGCGCGGCAGGGGCCCCACAGGAGGCCACGGGCGCGAGAGGCGCGGCAGGGGCCCCACAGGAGGCCACGGGCGCGAGAGGCGCGGCAGGGGCCCCACAGGGAGGCAATGGGCGCGGGAGGCGTGGCAGAGGCCCTAGGTGGGCCACGTACTAGATCAAGCCACCCCAAGGCGGGCAGCAGGTTTCATTGACAGGCACCCAAGACAGGTGCGGGCTAAAGAGTGGTCTGGAGGGTCCCCGTACCAGCAGGGGAGCCCTAGGAACCAGAGGGGCCAGGTAAGGCTCTGGCCGCCTGAGCCTTACAGGACACACTTTATGTCAGGGTCATCATTGACAGGACTTTAAAGGGGACAGGTAGGGCTCCGGCTGCCTGAGCCTACCGGGACACACTTAGTTGGACAACCATCATTGGCAGGGGTCAGCAGGGGCCAGGTAAGGCTTAGGCCGCCTGAGCCCAATTGGATGGTCACCAGTGACAGGACTCAGAAGGGGCCAGGTAGGGCTTAGGCCGCCTGAGCCCAGTTGATATAGAGTTAATCCAGGTAAGGGGGCCAAGCCCAGGGGGGGCGCCAGAGAAGGGGCGCTGGTTGCGGGTTAGGCCCAGGGGCGCCAGAGAAGGGGCGCTGGTTGTAGGCCAGCCCAGGGGGCGCCAGTAGGGCACAGGACCAGACGTCCAGGAAGAGCGGCGAGGCCTGGGGCGTGCTATAAGGGGAGGTCAGAGGCACGCGCTGCCATAAGGCTGGGGTGAGAGCACCCCATTTGGAACGGAGGTAATACCAGCGCGGTGTCACAGGTGCAAGTAGGCAGCCTCCCATACTGAACCTAAGATCAAAGACGTGGCGGGTAAGTCGAGGGTGCTGGATTGCCTAATTGACACGGCAGGGGGGCACTAGCGAGTACACGGCCGCTCGTAGGTTCCCGCTCCGTGACAGAGGTCTGCTTACTAAGTTTTGGCAAGCTATTGAGGGCCACATGACAGGCAGCCAGGGCAGATAAATATTAATTTTCTAAATTTTTTAGGGGCCCCGCAGGCCGGCTAGAATGGCCTGGCAGGCCGCATCTGGCCTGCAGGCTGCATTTTGTTCACCTCTAATGGCTCTGTAGGCTGGACTTGCAGGATACCAGGTTGGCCTGCCAGGAACATTAGTGGTAGCACCATCTGTCATACACCTGCTCTTGGCTGACATACAGAAATGCTACAAGTTTAACACCCGACATGGAAACCACCAGGAAAAGCCTTAAACTAAAGGGACTCTGCTACCAGACAGCTTCCAAAAACAAGTTCTGGCAGGAAGAGCAAAAGGATTGGGAGCAAGAGCACAAGGTTGCAGGGCAGGCAGTACATGTGACCACACAAAGGCCAATTCTGAAGGAGATTAAGGCGAGAAATTGGCTCCTTTTAAAGCTATTATTTAGGTCTTGACTATTAAAGCAGCAGGTTCTCTCCCGCATTTTAAAAACAAACTGAATTTGGGAGCATTGCTAGGAAAGAAAAGAGCCGGGAAAGAGTGACGGATGTGGCAAGCATTTATTTTCTAGCTTTCTGGCTCACAGTAGGCCTTGTGCTTTCTATTGCTTTGAAAGGGGCCTTTTCATTGCTGCATGCATGACATCAATTGGCTGTCTGTTCTTTAATCAGCTGATGGAAGGGGCAAAAGGTGCTTAACTTTACTACAACATTTTAAAATGTGAATTGCAAAATAAAAAAGGAAGTGCTTACAATCTGAGAAGATAGAGTGTGACAGGGATGTATGTAGGTGGGCAGGGGTAGCACTAACTGGGAGAAACATGAGAATCTTACTATTTATATTACGGTAATGCACAGAGGATCTAGTAAGATCAGGGCCCTGGCTCCAGCAGTGCCTGCAGCACCCAAACTGCTATGAGTCCCCATCCCCGGAGCACCCAGGGTCCTGGGAATGGCAGGTATGGGGAGAGGGGGAGCAGGCAGGTGGAAGACAACGGGCCAAGATATGGAGAGAGTTGGGAGAGGAAAGACAGCGCTGCATTGTGAGATGCTGGAGAACCAACTTACCACACAGACATAAGATGGAAAAAAACACCCAAAAACTCAGCACAAAACAGTACTTTACTCCCTCTAGGTACATTTTTGTCATGCTTCAGAGCACTGTGTCCCACCTGCATGCAACCCTTTGAAACATTTCCAATGTTAGGTTTGGCTTCACCCTTGAGTAGAAACAGATGTTACCTTTGTGCTACCATTTTTATGTGCCACAAATTTTTATGGAAGCACAAAGTGAAAGCAAACAAATGCCCATACCTTGTGTTGCACCACAAGTGCTCCAATTTGTGGCTGCAACAGAAGATGGCATTCAACTGGGTCGCTTTATTGTGGCCCACATCAATTTGCTTACAGCAGAAGACCTCAGGTAGTATGAAACTGCCTGGGGTCTGCAGCCTTCCCAGGGGCTTAAGAGGCAGCTCCCCTGAAGCATTGGGAGCACTTGCCTCACTTCCCCACTTACTCTGGAGGGATGCATCTGGGTAAGTGGAGAAAGCCAGGCCTTCAGGATGGCCGTATGCAAGCAGGCAGCAGCAGACAAATTCCTGGCAGCAGCATGGAGCACGGGCTACAAATGTGGAGAGGGGACCCTCATATGGGAGTTCCCCCCTCAGAGCCCGCAGGAGCATATGGGAAAATCCCCTGCAGAGAGATTTCCCTGGGCATCTGCAAATGCAGAGGAGGAATCCCTGCGCAACCACCCCCCAACCATGCTTGCAGATCCACACAGGACATTCCCTTGCAAAGGGATTTCCCCCTTACACGCCTGCCAATGAGGATGTAGGGAAGGTAGGGGGGACCAAGTTTACCCCTGCTTGCAGATGCACCCTAAGTTGGCACAGCTGATTGCATATCATGGCATAGCTGATCATGTTCCATTAAGACATTAGTTTCCAGCCTTAGAATTAGGTCCAGCCGAAATGTTTGGCACTCCACGGTTCCGATTCCCTGGAACAGCAGTGCAGGAGCAGAGAGACAGCAGCACAGGTTGTTGGACTTGCACGCACTGGGACTCCTCTCTCTAAGGCTATGCATGTGCATGATGAACCAAGCTGCACGGACCATGGAGGGAAGAGAAAAGGCTGCAGGAGGAGTTTGAAGGCGGCTCTTGGAACCCCACAGCTAAAATGCCATCTGCAGCTGCAGCAGCTTGTATATGGTCCTCTTAATAAACAGAGAGCTTTGTTTTAAAAGCAAGGAATTTGCTCACATTACTCCCTGGCATTCAGTGCATGAAACATGATAGCTGTGTCAGAACTTCACGGTGGCTAATGTTCCTCTGATCAGGCCCTCTGAAAGGAAGATTATCATTAAGATGCAAACACACAGAAACACTAAGAGAGCAGACAGGGACTTTGGACACTGGGATTTCCCTAGGTAGCGGGGATCCTAACACAGGACTCCCCATTCTTAGGGGAGCACCCTAACCATTGGGCTAGAGAAAGTCAGCTACCTTAGAGGCTTCAGAAAGAGATACAAAGGTAGATTGTGGAAGAACCCTGACCCCAGGCAGCCCCGGGACTCACCGGGCGGGACGGAGCACGCCCGGCTGGAGCCGTCAGCGCGGGAACGCTGGGCGTGAGAGGCGCGGCACAGCCGGAGCCGGCGCGAAAGCCCGGGAGATAAGCCCAGCGCGGAGCCTGGCGGCACGCGCTTTAATTAACTCTTCCAGGTGCCGCGAGGACCCGGCGGTTCAAAAGCGGCGCCGGGGCGGTGCGTCGGGGGCCGGAAGCAGCCGGAGGAGGAGGAGCTTCCCGGCGGGGAAGCAGCAGTGAGGCGGATGGTAGGAGGGAAGCCGGCCCGAACCTTTTGGAGCAGGGTAGGGCCCTGCGGGGCAAACTACGACGGACGAAGGGACCTCAGGGCCACTGATTGGGTGGTGGAGGCTGGGAGCGGGGAAGCCCCCCCACCACAGCCACCGCCGGTGCGGCTCTTGGCCAGAGGCAGCAGAGGTGGGCTGAACCAGGGAGGACTGTTGGCAGACAGGCCCTTGGCAGGAGCGGCGGGCCCCGGCTATACCTAGGGGACCCCACCGAGACTTACCGAGTGACCCGGGGGTCACCAAGGACTCGCGTGTGGCGAGGAGAGAGAGACCCGACCCCGGCCGGGTTGAGGGGAACACCGTTGGGGACTCACCATGTGGAGGCTCGGGCGAGGGTGTAGGGGAGGCTGGAGCCCTCGAAGACCCCCAGACCAGACAAGACCAGAGACCCGTTTCTAGACCCGTACCCGCCAAGGAACAACACTGAACCTATATCATCGAAGTCGTGGCAGGCGGACTTGGCCGGAGCAGGCTGGGAACATGAGTGACTCCAAAGTGCACAAAGGGGCTGGGCCCCTAGGCGACCACGGGTACGTGAGTTGCGCCCTTACGGGCGGACCCGTGACATAGATACAGCAAGGGGGTATGTTCACATGGAAGACCGCTACATGGAAAAGACTCCCACACGGAAGGAAAGTATTCTGGACATTCACACTTAGGCAGTGTGAGCCATGGGCCCTAGTGGCAGTCAGAAGACAGGCAGAATCCAGGAGTCAAAGGTTTATAGTTAGGGTGCCAAGTCACAAGCCAGGATGAGATACCAGATCAAGTCAAGCCAGGAATAAGACTAGAAATTCAGTTTGTTGAGTATCAGAAGTCAGATATTAGGACAGTTACTTAAGTACAGCAGCCAAGTAAAGAGCCAGGGCCAGGTGGAGTGGGTTGACAGGAGCTGGCTTAAATTCAGCTGGGCCCACCAGCTCATCAAGTTGTAGAGCAGGGACTTAATGCTACAGGCAGAAGGTGGACATGTGGTCTGATTAGAAGCTGTTAGAAGTTTAAAGTTAAAAAATCTGGGGAGTTTCATATTTTAAAATTTGATTTTTTGAGCCTGCCGATCAGATTTTTTTATTTAATCGCATTTTTAAATGTTTTTTGTTAAGATGCTTTTTAAAACTATATAAATCTATATAAAGATAGTTTTAATTTAAGATATGTTAAAGCTCAAAGATATCATCATGGAATAGGGATTACAACTTCTATTTATATACTATTTGAGACAATATATTCATGTAACTTTTCTAAAAAAGTTTTACAAATAGGTCACAACAGGCCATGGACTATATTAGGGCCCCAACCTTATGGGGGTTCCCAGATGCTCCTCTATAGATTAGTAAAGATTAAAGAAAACCATTCTACTCAATGGGACTCAGTGCTCAGTCGAAAAGATCCCATTAAGCACCTCTGTGATGCTTAGTTTCAGTTCTCAAAATGTGAATTTGTCTCCACCGATAACATCCTTGTTAACAGCAATATATGGAGACAACGGACCCAATTACCTACCCATCAGCCCTCTTATTTCTCTTCAAGTTTGTGCATACAGTCAAGCCCTTACCTCTCTAAAAGTAAAAAGTTTAAAGAAGTTAAATGAACAGAGGATTGTTGGGGCTGGAGTAGATCTGGGCAAGGAGGAGGCTCGAGGTAAATGCAAGGAGGGAGGAGCAGTAGAAACCACGTGCTGCTGGTGAACTCAGACTGGTGGGGCAGTGGACCGTCCCATGGGAGTGGCGGGGGAGGTTTGCAACAGGCCAGGAACAGGGGCTGCAACCCCCTCCCACTTCCGGCCAGCTGCAAAAACCCCCTTCTCTGCTCCCACGGGGACGCTCCACCACCCCACCAGTCTGAGTTCACCAGCTGTGCCTGGTAGAAACAAAGGAAATTTTAAGCAGAGTATTCCAGAAGTCTTGAGGGATAAATTTCTGAGTATAGCCTCTCCAGTGATTTGAGATCTAGTGAGGGAACGGTATGGTAGAAGGGAAAACCTATCAAGGCAGTAGGCTTGCCAGGCCGTAAAAGAGAGAAGAAATCAAAGATGATAAGAAATCTAGAAGACAGTGAAGGAAGTCCCAAGCTAATGACACATGACCTCCTAATATAGCATGGCAAAAATATTCCCCAAATATCCTTAATCTAGTGAATTGGAGATAGCTCACCTCCCAGTGACTTCACAAGTATCTGCTTCAGTTAGCTTTGGTAAATAAAATAAACAAATTGTAATTCAGTTTTCTGATCTAGCTGGAAAATTAATCGAAAAAAATATCAAAATAAATCACTGCTTTAAAATGTATAGTATGTACCTTCTAAAAATGAAACCGACATCTATCTCCGAGTTGTGAATAATATCTACTAAAGTTATATCAAACAACAGCAATGCACTTTTTGTAGAAAGCAATGATTAAATCAAGGTTTCTTGATCAGTGATTTAAATCACGATTTAAATTTATTTGATTAAAATCAAACCCACCATGGTTAGAAGCACCATAAAGAAGCCACTGCTGAATACACACATGTTAATTACAAAAACATTGAGGCTCCAGCACCCTGAGGGGACCGTGAAAAACATCCTCCAGATCTGGAGGATAAGGACCACAGGAAGTCACCCTCTATTTCCAGGTGAGGGGTGAGAGGTACATGCAAGAGGGGATTTTGTTTCAGAAGATTTAAGAGTCAAGATCATGAGATGGATACATACTTCTGTCCTAGAGAGCCATGCCTGAACAAACCCAGTTGCCAGGCACTAGTCTAGTTGAGACCACACATGAACTAGTGCAAGTTCTGCAAAACATACACCATTCAACAGGAGGAGGAAACTCTACTATCTCAAGAACTCCTCAAATGACCCTTGGAAAAAGCTGGAAGAGGCCTCTTCACTTTTAATGCTATGAACAACTTGGTCACAGCCTGCAGACTGACTGGCTAAGCAGTTGCTCTACAGAAAAGGACCTGGGGGTCACAGTGGACAATAACCTGGATATGAGTCAGCAGTGTGCCCTTATCGCCAAAAAAGCTAACAGCACGTGGGGCTGCATTAGTAGCAGATTGCTAGCAGATCGAGAGAAATAATTATTCCCTTCCATTCTGCACTGACGAATCCACATCTGGACTGTGTCCAGTTTGGGGCCCCCCACTAGAAAGGATGTGGACAGGCTGGAGACAGTCCAGCGGAGAGCAATGAAAATGGTTCGGGGGCTGAGGCACATGACTCCTCCTGAGGAGAGGCTGAGGGAACTGGGCTTAGTAAGTCTGAAGAAGGGATGACTGATAGGGGATCTGATAGCAGCCTTCAACTGCCTGAAAGGGGATTCCAAAGAGGATGGAGCTGGACTGTTCTCAGTGGTGGCAGGTAACAGAACAAGGAGCAATGGGCTCAATTTGCAGCAAGGGAGGTTTAAGTTAGATATCAGGAAAAACACTCTCAGTAGGAGAGTGGTGAAGCACTGGAACAGGTTACCTAGAGAGGTTGTGGAATCTCCATCCTTGGAGGTTTTTTAAGGCCCGGCTAGACAAAGCCATGGCTGGAATCATCTAGTTGTGGCTTGTCCTGCTTTGGGCAGGGGGCTGGACTACCTGACCTCCTGAGGTCCCTTCCAACCCTAACTTACTATGATTCTATGAGTCCCTCTCCTATTATTACCTGCACACAATACATGAGACAAACCAGATGCCCGCTCAGATCTTGCTTCTAGTTCATGAGACTGGTAGTAAGTTATGGAATCCTTTACTCTGAGCTCACCTGTTCAAATCATCCCTGACAACAGTGGGATCCCGGGGCAGACTGGGGAGGTGGCCAGGAACACCTTGATTCCTGGTCCACCTGAAATTTAAAACCAACTGCTTGGCAGTGGCAGCAACATTTCTAGTCATGCAGTGCTGAGGGAGTCAATTGACTTCATGGATCATTGTACTTGACCTGATTCCTTCTAAACTCTTAATTCTACAGGTGTTAACAATCCTCTCTTCTTTTTAATGGCTTTCATGTTCCGCCAAACTATCCTTTGTTTTACAATTCTGCTGACTCTTAGCTGCTTCTAGTAATGAAGCTCCCATTTCACATCCCTGCATATTGTTTTTAACTCATTCCAATTATATTTGTTTTCGCTTCAATCATAAACAGAATAATACAGCCCTAGGCCCCTGATATGTTAGTAAAGCTTCTTGTTTATTTTTAACTGAAGAAGAACGTGTGTTCTTTCACATGCAATGATGCACCCCACCATCTGCACCCCCTTTTTCAAAATTCTAGATCCACCCATGGTAGGACCCTAAAACTGGACCCATCTGACAACTGTCTACTGTCCTCTGTGAAACAGATTTCTGACTTCAATCCATTTCCTCAGGGAAAGGTATCTACATCATCAACAACACTAATCTAAAGCAGATATTCTAGCAGTCCCACCAGTGAAATGATGAGGGAACCTAAACTTTTCCAAAAAGACTCAGCCCCAGCAGCTTTCTTGTTTAGGCAACACATTAAGCGGTCAGGTTTTCAACTGCTCAGCATCTTCTGTTTCTAGTGGGAGCTATGAAGTGCTGGTCTTTCTTAGGGTATAAAAAGACACTGTATTAGGAGTAGAATCAGCTGGGATGGGATGGGCCTAGTTACTTTACCAGCCCTGCAGCTAACAAGAGTAATCACCCACCATGATTGTTAATTCATCCCTGACATTGTCCAGCATGGATCCTACTTTAAAAACAAATCCTGCTCAGCTGAGTCAGCTCCTAAGAGCCACATCCTTCCAGACAAGAGTCTGTGGCTGGAGGGACATGGCACATCCGACCCCTTCCTTCTCATGGCTCTTGGCACTCTGTTCTCTTCTAAATCTGTTAGCCAACCTATGGATGCAACTGTGCAGACATACAGCAGCTGAATCAATGGCACTCTTCATTAGCAGCTGGGTAACTAGTAATACAGTTCCTGCTGTCCCCTCTATTTTACCTGGCAAAGAGAAGATCTGTGAGGACACCTGTTGCTAAGCACACCAGATGACAGAAACCTTCCCCTGCCACAGAGCTTTTTTTGAAAACAGGAACAGCTTCTCCTTGAAGCTTTAGCAAAGACCAGCTAAAATAAATAAACCCACCTCCATGTGTATAAGTTGGGGGACTGCGAGTGTCACAAACTGCAACAGGTGAGGATGGCTTCTGTTATGCTTGTCCAGGAGAGCTCTGGTTCAAAGAACTGCCCTTGCCCCCAGGAGAAGGAAGAGGAGGACTCCCCTGGTTTTCCTCCTCCTGCAGATGACCATCAGCCTGAAGTGCATTGGTCAGAAAAGTCTTAGGAAGAGGTGGGGCACCTTTGAGGAAATTTCCTTTGAAACCAGGACTTTTGGAAAGAAGCGTGAACTCCTTGCTCCCACGCAGTCAGAGGAGGACAAGGGAGCTGTGGAACATGTATGCAACAGCATCTGGCGCTGCTTCTTTGGAAGCTTATACCTGGAAGGCCCTTCTGTGTCTCATACCTAAACTGTGACAGGCACAGGATTTCTGCGAGTTGCCAAAGGAGTTATCATATGATCTACTGGGGTCATTTTTATCATATGGCTTGTCCTTAGTTTCACAAAGGACTCGAAAACTTTTCTCTTGGTGGTCTTTAAAGAACACTTTTATTGTGATGGGGAGGAAGAGTTGCTCCCTGTGCTGTCTGACCCAGGCAGATAGGCACTACTGTGCAGCACAACATCAGATGAAGGGAATGCAGGGCTAAGGGAGCTGGTTCTAGGAAATCCTGGTTAAAGCCATAATGCCAGCTTGGGAATACATAATGTTAGGTGCGACTAGGAAAATCCTTGATACCCACTCAGGAAAGATGATTAGAAAATGGCTACTGAATTGGGATTTTGACCACTATGCCTCCAATCCCTGGCTCTGAGGTGTGTCCTCCCCCTCTCACGGCCTGGGAGTATGGGGGGACAGCAGAGATGTAACAGGTCAGATAATCAACAGCAATATGGACTCAGGAAGCTTAGCAGAGCTGCTTATGGGTCCATCTCTTGCACCTCAGTTCTGGTGCTGATCCTTGTAGGGATAACCACCACTGATCATTGGTTTTGGACAGGGGAACCTGAAGAACACAGGCACCTTCCAGGCTGCGACTTTTGGAGAAGCCTGGTGGCTAGTTATAAATCCAGACACTCAATGATGGGCAAGTGGCAAGATGTGTAATTCTTCCTTTATGTGCTGTCTCCAAAGCTGCACGCAGACCAGAGATCACAGATCCTCTTCAATTAAACAGTTAGGGACAGTATTGATCTGAGGAGGGTCCTTTGGCTGGCCTCAACCAGTGAAGTCTTAGTCATACAGGAAGCGGCCAAGAATGTGCCAAGGTCTGATCCTAGAATGTGCCCAGCAAGGACCGTGGGCATGGTGACAGATTGGTTCTGAAGAAAGGTAAAGCTAGAAGCAAGAATCTAGCCCGAGGCAAGGGACAGTGTTTGCCTTGGCAGTAGTCGTGCCTAGGAGTACCATACTTAGTCTATTCACTGGAGACTGAGACAAGAAGCTTGGGACCAAACTACTGACCTGCCAAAATCAACAGGAATGCAGCAGTTCTGAAGAACAGCCTCAAAAAGTCAGATTTTCAAAAGCGTATAGGTCCCATTAAACAGCATGGCTAGATATTCAAGGCTGCAAACAGACATAGCCCTCATGTCACCAATTTTTATGGCAGCCCAAGTTGTAAGCAAACTGATGTCTTAGTCCCTTGCCATGCTCCAAATGCCCCAAAATGTTGCCACAATCAATGGTTGTCACAGTTTGTGACACCTTACAGAAGAAGCTATCTGATCGCTTATTACCTGCCTCATGAATTCACCTGCACAAGATTCCCCACAGTGCATGCATCAGGCTGCTATACCCCAACTTAGGGTGCATGTCTACAAGCAAGGAAACCCTCATGGGAGGGTGGCTAGGGAGAGTTCCCCGACTTGCAGACACGTGCTGCAGGAATACCCCGCAGTGGGGGAACCCTTCCTAGTGAGAACCCCTGGGGGTTCCCCCACTTGAAGAAGCATGCCCCAAATCTGGGCACAGCACTCATAGACACTGTCCTGCAGGATCAGGCCCCTGAATCCTCAGAGGGTGACAGGGACCCAAGCCCGTGGGACAACAGCTTTGGGCGATGTCTGTAAATGACAATGAAGTGGATCAGCTCTGTTTATACTGTCCCTAAGAGAGACCATTGCTCAGAATCTCCCACTGGGAACAGAAGATGCTGAGCGCTTGAAAACTGACCACTTATCGTAGTGCCTGAGCTGTTGGGGCCGAGTCCTTTTGGCAATGTTGTTCCGGATATCTTGATTTGGAGGCTTCCCAGTAACCACCAAAACCCAAGGCCCCCAGAATCACCAGCCACTTTTGAAAATATAAGTCTGAATTTCCAAGCAGAGATGAGAGATAATTAAGCAAACTGTTCCTGAACTGTTCTGAAAACCACAGCTCATGGGTGGATAGCTCAGAACTATGCTGAACAAAACAGCCACAGACGCTTAGATTAGGTGGATTTTTAATGAGCTGAAACTTCCAGCCGAGAAATCTGCCCAGCACAGATTCCACTGAAATTCTGACAAGCAAAAGAAATAGAGAATGGGGTATCTCTATGTGGCTTACTTCTCCTGCCAGAGATTATTGGCAGCAGGGCTTCTGCATAAGAATTGAAGAGACTTAACTACAAGATTTTTTTTAATATTACTTCAAGTGAAGGACAGTTTAAAAAAAAGATACAGATACTTTTCTGTTTGTTTGTGGGTGGGTTCATGAGTGAGTTTAATGCAGATGCAGGCAATTATTTTGGGTGGAGGACCGCTAACTGAGTTTTGGCAAGCCGTAGAGGGCCGCATGACAGGCAGCCCAGGGCAGATTAATATTAATTTTCTAAAATTTTTAGGGGCCCCACGGGCCAGACAGAATGGGTTGGCAGGCCGCATCCGGCCCATGGGCCACATTTTGCCCACCCCTGGTTTAATGTCTGTGAAAGGTTGTAGGCTTACAGTCTTAGATGCTAGAAACATCTATCTGCAAACAAGGTACAACACAGAAACTATCAACATAAGTTTCACCACACTTCCCTACCTATGCACCTTAACTCAGACCTGAAGGATCCTACTTAGCCCAGGGTGACAGTGAACTTAGGGTTAGATTCAAGAGAGGGGTGCACCCCCTTTTCACCACCTCCACTGTGTCCAGCCAAGCCCAGCATTCTGAGCAGTCTTTCCCCGCACTGGAGTCAACAGGGGACACCAGTGGGCTAAGAAGGGGGTAGGAAGAGGAAGGGAGGACCTGCCCACTGACCCCAGCTAACCCAAGCAGGGGGAAGCCCCAAAGCTACTCCCATCCTGCTCCAGCTGTGGGGAGTGGCTTCACAGGGTGCCAGTCTCTGCTGGAGACAGAGGCAGAACACGGGTGCAACCGCATCACTGCATGCCTCCTGGATCCACACCAGAACTTGAGAGTGTGGGCTGAAGTGCACTGTCACCTTAGGCTGAACAGGATCTTTCATGTCTGAGCCAAGGTGCATAGATAGGAAAGTGGGATGCTAGGAGTCTATCTTGTACCTGGTTTGCAGACAGATGCCTTCAGCAGCAGCAGGGTTCCTCTTCCTGTACCTGCTCGTGCCCTACTGGCCAGGAGAAGATGTAGGAGAAGAAACCCATCTGCTGCTGGTGTCCCTGGCTGATGCAGGCACAGGGGAGCCCAGAGCCACTCCTGCCCCAGTCCAACAGGGGCCACAGGAAGCAGCTGCATGGGATGACGGGCTTAGCCACGGACAGCGGCAGTGGAGGTGAGGGGAAGGCTGCTCTTTCCAGCACCTAGTCCTCGCAGGGGAAAAGGAGATCAGAGGGGATAAGCAGGGAGCAGGCACAGGAAGGAGAAACTTGACCATTACCACTGCTGTCGCTGGCTGATCCTCGCTCCCTGCACAGCCACTCCCTGCAGCCACCCCTTTGCCCAGCAAGTCCCATGAGGTGAGAGGAGCAGCTTTGGAGATCCCCCTTTATCCAGGACAACTGGGGAGAGTGGCAGCAGGGAATACAACCTTCCTTCCTGCTGCTTACCCCACCCCCACAGTGCCCCACTGGTCTGGGGACTCCAACAGCAACTTGCCCTCATGCCCCACAACAGTCTGAGGGACAGTGTGCTGCTCCACCCCACCCCTTACTAAATTCTATATCTGTCTATGCTCAGGTTAGCGCTTGGATATGTAGGAAAGCCTGCACTGCAGTGACCGTGCTGTTCCACAGCTAAAATGACTCCTGTCAACCTGTCCCTAATGCTCTCAGGCAGGTACACTTCACTTCCCTAGCACTGTGTTTACTAAAACAAGATGGTCTCCCCCTCAATCTTTTTTTTAAATAAATAAATAAATAAAAGACAGGGAATCACCTTGGTCAGTGGAGGGCTTTGTTGTACGCATGGTTGTGTGCAAGCCCATTGTGTTACCCAGGAAAACCCACTATACAGACCTAAATGTTCTGCTCCAGTTATTGTATTTGCATTATTTGTTCAAGATGAGCTGTGAGCAGGAAATATTAAGAAAAAAGGAAAGATAACCTAGCAGCAGAACAAATACTAGACTTGTTTTGCCTGAATATTCAGTATATCACGACAATTATTTTATGGATTTTTAACCTGTTCACAAGGCTACTTGAGGACTATGCCTCTACTTTCCCTCCCCCATACCACATTCCTCCCCATTCTGGTCCTCTCTCTTTCTGTGGGCGCTAGTCAGCAAATCCATATACCACAATCTGAGTGCTGGTCAGAAAGCCCCTGGTCTTTTTCCAGGGGCATCAGCACCTGGCTCGTTGGCAGCCTCTGCATTCAGCAGTTAAGCTGGCAGCTGTGGCATTGCCTCTGGCTCCATCACATGCACTGACTGCTGACAGGTTGTGTGTGTGCACTTGTTGGCCAAAGTAGCATTTAGTTTTGATCCTCAGGAATGTAGGAGCTGATTATTCATTTGTGAAGGACTCATCCTAAAATATTTCCTTGGTAAACAGAATGTGCTTTCCTCTCCAGCTTCAGCTCAATCTGGCAGCCCACATGTGTGCTACACAGGTTCTGGGCATAGCAGGATAGAGAGGAGCCTGCCACAGCACTGAGGAGCAAGTCCCTGGGATGCGTCTGGAGAGAAGGGTCATGGCTACTTAGCTAGTGACTATGCACACTGCCCAGGTATGGGGGCTGGATAACCATGGGTAGTACTGTAGCCTGAAGCCAGGTCTCCAGATTAGAAAGGAAGTTTTTCCTTGTCCACACACCTAGTACACATCTCAGACCCATAGTACTGTGCTGGCTATGAAACCATCCCATAGGTAGGGGTCTACCAAGCTCAAGGAGATGGCCAGCCAATTTCACAGGCAGATCCCAGGACCAGCCACCATTTTCATGGCCTGAATGTGGCAGGGCTCTCCCATGCCTGATTGGCCAAGGGGTCCTGACAGTCCTGCCCCTCTCCGTAGATTGACACGTGGCCTGAAACCGTGGCTTAATTACCCTGATTAAGCCAGGGGGAGCCATTTATCCATGCATTATTAAGTGTGCATTAATGGTTTTCCTGGACTTAATCAGGATAATTAAGCCACAGGTTTGGGCCATCCCTAAGTGGTGGGCTCTGTGCTTTTGGTGCGCTCTCTGCAAAAAAATAAACCAACTTACCAACAAGCAGACAAAGGTGTGCAGGAAGACCTACTGTCTTGGAGCATGGGGGTGGAAGGCAGGGGGTGGGACAGGGCAGGGTGGTCTGCCACCCCGCCCCACTTCTCCCATGCTCTAAAACTGCAGTTTCCCCACACTTTTCTTTGCTTCCCAGTAAGTTTATTTATTTATTTTGCATCAAGCCCACCAAAAGCACAGAGACCACCTGAAATCTCAGTTTCTGTGAAGATTGTGCAATCATTATTTTGGTAAGTCCCTACCTACAGGTCGCATCCTGCCTTCTCTAGGTCTCATTTCTCAGCTGAGTTTTCTTGCCTTCTCAGAAGACAAGAATGCTGTCTCTGCCCTGCACCAAAATCTTACTCTTAATACATGCAAATAAAACTCTTCTTTCAAAGTCACTGCAAGTGCTGAATGACCCAAGGTTACATTTGCAAGCCAGAGTTACAAGGGTGGTGATTGTAGCTGTGTTGGTCTAAAGACACAGGCAGGCAAGGCTATGCCTGAGAAAGGGTGTTTGTACCTCAAAGAACATTTTTTCCAACTCTTTAGTTGGTCTAATAAATCACATCTACCCAAAGAACTCTGCAAACTAGAGTTAGGCTTCTAAGTTCCTCTTGCTTTAAATGGAGAAACTAAGTCCTTATGGGTGCGTCTACACGTGCAATTAATGCAAAGCAAACACTGGAGTTTATTGCTCCCAGCTCTGCTATTTGAACATGCACCCAAGAGCAATAAACTCCAGAGCTTATTGCCGTTCAAATACGTGCCCAGAAACACAGCACATTGAGCCAAGTCAGAGCATCCCCAGCTGGAAAGGGGTCCGAGGGGTCAGCCTGCCAGCCTGGGGCTGCTCCCCCAGCTCAATGTGCTGCACATGGGCTGGCTAGGGCACAAGGGTGCTTCAGCACAGGGCTAGCCAACACGCAGCCCCTACATTGAAGCACCCTCACACCCCAGCCAGTTGGGACAGCATCTACATGCATGCTGCTGCAGAGTAAGTTAGTTTACTCCAGCCCAGTAGAGGCACAAGTGTAGACACTAAGACTAGTTTACTGCGTAGCTAATTAGTATATTGCACAGTAAACATCTCGTGTAAACGCATCCATGACTGGGGTTCACAACATGCAGCACGCTGAATAGCATATGCATACACCAGCTACCAGGAAACAGAAAAGAGGAGGGGGTGCCTGAAATCTCACCTCTCCCTCAGATTTAGGGAGCAGTTTGGCTCCCCCTGTAGCCCAGAGATGGAACCCCGTTCAGTCTGAAACTCCACCTCGGTACAGGTGCCTGGCTCAAGATTTTCAGTGGTGGTATGCAAAATGCAGGCACCATTGGCATTTGTGGAGGCTAGAGCATTCACCAAGAACATGAGAGAGAGGTTGCAGCTTCATGTGGACTCGAGAAGGTTCAAGCCCACCACTTCCACAAGAGTGCCCCAACCACCCGACTAGAAGTTAGGCTGGCATGAGCAAGGAACTTTTTTCTAACTACTCGGTTGATCTAATAAAAGATATCACATCTACCCAACAAACCTTGTCTGCCCAGGTTGGCAGGAAGACACCTCCCTAACTAAAGCTGCACCATCTGGCAGAAAGCAATTCAAGAGAGAAAAGCCAGAGAGAAAACAAACAAGAGAGAACTTGACTTGGTGACACTCCTCTTTAGGGATGAAGTCCCAGGATCTGGTCTCAGTTCCAATACTGTTTGTGAGTTTTAACCAATGACTACTTAAACCATGCAAAGCCATTACATGTCCTCCAGCTGTCACCATTTCAGAACACAGGCACCAAGCAGACTAACCTCGTCAAAGCTCAGACAAGAAACCTCGCTGGGGTTTCAGGGACTGGACTCTGGTGATTCAGCAAGTGATACTCCTGTTTGAATCAGTAGGTAACTAAGGTGTGTAGGAGACCAAGAGGCATTATTCTGGTGACAGCATCATCTTTTGGCCCTGGCCATTTGACAGTCATTAACTATCCCTTGGCACTTTTGACAAGGATAAAACAGACTGTGATGTCCAGGTTGAATTCTAATTTAAGAAAGTCTATTCAGCCTACCTAAAAGTCCACTAAAGCTTCAACAGTAAAGAATATTCTTCCTTAAGTCCTTAATTCTTCCGAGCTGCTGTGTGTTCCTGCTATGTCTTGGTTAACAACTGCTACCTTCTACTAGGACTACCAGGAGAGCCTTTCAGAAGTGGGCACAGTGACTCATGCATGCACACATTTATGAGTTTGCATGCACCCAGCTAAGGGGAACATCACAACGTATTGATCTGAGAAGTCAATGTTGCCTGCACCAAAGCCAAGATCAACATTTACCACCATCACTTAGTCTTGCTATTCACTGAAACAATGTCAACATATGCAGTAGTGCACACATTTATTGTTCCAGTCACTAAAACTGCTAAACTAGAATTTAATTTAGTTGCATCAATGGCTATGGGGTTCTTCCTTTTACATTGATGTTAATCCAGTGATTGCTGCCTCAAATCCAATCCCTTGCGATTGAAGTGGATTCTAGGGCTTGGCAGCCTGATCCAGCTTTTATTGCAGTCACTGGGAGCACAACTAGATCTTTATTTTGCTCCCCGTGCAATTTCAATATTACTGATAGTCTCAAGAGGATATTTCTTGCTCCCACTTTATTTGCAAGTATCTTTTTCATGCTTTATAGGATCACACTACTCTGTAACACCACTAAATTGCAGTGACTCATCTTTTAAGACTTATCTAGGTGAGTAATTTACCTGTCAGAACCCAGAGGCAGAAGAGAAGTGCGCAGACATGTCCTGTGTTTGATGTGAGTTATGTCTAGGGTCTGGGAAAGATCAAAAAACCGAAACATTCCTACGAACACAACAGAGAGGCAGATTTCTTGAAACCATGATGGCACCCCCAGGAAGCAGGTTTCTTCCCCAAGAAGGTGTGGAAGGAATGTCAAGTGGTTGGGGAAAATGGGTTATTAAAAACCAACAGGGAACCTCACATTAAAGAGAGAAAAAGTGAAACTTTTGAAGCGAGCGATCTGGCCAAAGAATGTTATATGAGGCCAGGCCATGTATCCAGGATCTCACAGTGGCTGAGAGTGCCCCATGCTAAAGGGAAGAGTATTATGCAGGTCCTATCCAGACTGACCTGTTCCCTGCCCCTCTTTCCTTACAGCTTCTAGCATTCAGAGGTCCTGGAAGCTCTTATTTGAAGGTTGTATGCCTCTAATACTCACCAATGGGCCTATCATGCATGAATTTGTCCAGTTCTCTTTTGAAGCCAGTTAAACCATCAGCTTTTGCAACCTCATGTCAGATTTCTATTACTTAATTACACATTGTGTGAAAAAAAACCCTTCCTTTTGTTTTAAACTTGTTTCCCAATAGTTTCATTGTGTGTGCCCTTGTTTTAGTATTGTGAGACACCTCCAGTTGCTTTCTCTGTATCATACGATCCCCTGAAGTCATCTTTTCCCTAGCTGACAAGTCCCATCCTATTTCATCCCTCCTAGGACAGAATCCTCTCCATGCCCCTAAACATCCTTGCTGCCCTTCTCTGTACCTTGCTTAGTTCTACCATATCCTTTCAAAGGTGGCGGGGACCAGAACTACAGGGAGAAGTGGCCTGATTTATACAGTGGCCTGATGACATTTTCCATTTTGTTTTCAAGTCCTTGTATTAGAAATTTCAGCTCAGAGCAATTCCCCAGGGATAAATACATAGGTGTTGAGTACCACACGAGTCACAGGGAACAGAATACTCTTCCCAGAATACTGTTCCTAATTCCACACACATGCACACGTTGCTGCCAAAGTTTTACGGAAATGTTGCTAATTTAAAGAATGCTATAAATCTCTCACTCCTAAGGGCCTGCCCCATAGCACAATGGACAGGTTACAGCAGATTCTAACCCATCCAGATCTGAAGCAGAATTAGAGCCAAACAACATGAAATGTATTTGGAAAAACTAAAATTGTGTGCATGCCTGTGTTGTACACACAAACACACAGGGTGATAAGTAATAGATCTTCTTTAAGCCATGAAAAATAGTTATCTTGCAAAGACAGACAGACAGATATTAGTTTCAATTTGCTACCATTTAGAGACACATTTCATGTGAGTAATTATAAACCTAAGTGATCTATTCACTTATACACCTCTTACTACCTTCTCTATATCTTAATCTCTTATGACACATTTGGATTTCTGTGCCATACTCTGCATTAGTTGCACATATGGCACTTCCTCTGATATTCAGAGCTCCCAGTGTGGAATGAAAGCAGAATGTTCAATAGAAAGTCAGAGTACAGATCAAAAGGAAATATTCCTATTGAAATATGCTTGTCTAAATTTATTGCATTGATCCAAAAGTCCTAAGGCTTCTGAAATCACATTCAAAGTAATCTTTTGAAAATAAAAAAAGAAAGAAAGAGATTTTGAACATGCCTGCAAACTCTTCTGTGGTTTATAAGAAAGCTCTGAAAGCAGTACAGAGAACAACAAATGATTTAAAGTAGTTCCAGGTTCTCTACCTGTCCCACAGCCAGTTAGAGGAGGATCATTACACATACTATTCTATTTTAAAGCATTTTCCTCTCTCCTGTGGTCGCATGAAAAATGCATGCAAACAGCAATGGAAACTTGCTCTTCCAGGAAAGCAATGAAACTTGCTAGGACCAATGTGGTGTCCAAGCCACAAAGCATAAAGCAAACTAACAGCACAAGCTAGATTCTCCTAGCGCAGGGCCTAGGCCAAAGCGTAGGTGTGGCAGGTACAGATGTCTCCTTCGTGCCCTTCACAATTCAGGCTGCTAAATGGACTAACCAGTCTATGTCACTGGAAGATTGCTTTATCTGCCCGTGTGAGATTTTCAGAGGTTCCATATGATCACATCAACCTGGACAAATTCTTGCAGATGTTGTCTGGTTCTTGTATCCTACTGTTGCTGTGAGTCTGGACAAATGCAGGAGAGAATATATTCTTACCTAATCTCATTACCATTTCAATCTTCTTAGGTGCTACCTGCAACAGCAGTAGGTGAAACTCTTCCAGACAGAATGTAATCTTTTAAAGTTGGCAGTACCCTGCTAAAGCCATAAGTTGCAACGTTAATTATAGAAAGCTGCTAAGATCTCAATGTACAGCATTCAGGCATAGCATAATTGTTTGCACCAGAATTGCAACATATTTGAAATGATCTCACCCTTAGCATCTTGTTTTGTCTTTTTCCCAAGGACTTTCAAGCTGAAATGTTCCTAGACTTGGCGGTGCCACTTTCAAGATACTACTTTGATTGTTAGATACTGCTCATGCTCACACCAGCTAGGTTTAAGGAGGAATATAAAGCAATTGCACTGAAACAAAAGGGAAGCAAGCACCATCAAGCCCCCCACCATGCACAGCGTTTGATTTCACATCAGTGAGTTTATATGTCCTGAAGGGCTCCTTATAAATACAAAGAGCATGCACAACCTTTTTTCCATGCCTGCTAGCAAGCACTGCCAGGACCAGACAGAACTGAACTATCATTGCTAGCATTATTTTTATTACAACAGAAGAGTGATTCTCAAGCAGGGTGTTGTGGCACCCTGGGGTACCATTACAATCTTTTAAGGGGGTCTTGGGGGGCAGTTCAGTATTAGCACTGTGCAAACACCTACATCTGATTCACCATATAAACCTAGAGATTTCAAATAGGAATCCATAGTGTTAAAAACATTCTGGAACCTGTTATGGTCTTTCTTAGGTCTTTGCAACAGAATTGCTGTGTTATTTTTTCCAGTCATGGAAAAACTAGTGAAAGCCAAGACCTGGCTTTTTTTTTTTTTTTGGGGGGGGGGGGGGAAGACTCTTGAGTCTAACCAGGGTGCCTTGAATCTACAAGGCTGAGAAACACTACAATAGAAAAACCTCTTCGAAGAATAGAAATCTAGTTAAGGCACCAAGCAACTGATTCACAAGGAAAACAACAGGTGATATTTTAAATAAAGTTCTCAGTCTATTAATGCTTCCTAATCATGTTTAAAAGGTTTAGTCTCATCCTCCCCTGCCAGCCAAGATTCGACTGTAGCAATCACATTTAGCTCATGAAAGGAAAGGCAACTTCATGGTTTATACACATTCACCTGGGCCTTAGGGGCATGTATAGACAGTCAAAAAGCCCAAGGCTGAATCAATTCAATCTTCGCAGGTTAATCTACATTATGTAGATTGAACCGATAAGCAACTTAACAGATATTTACTTTTGATTCCAGAAATGCAGCCACATGCCTGCAGTGGCCCAGGCCAGAAGCTGGGGGGCCATTATAGTACATCTCCCTGCTCGACTGGAACAGACAGCTTGGTCCAAGGCTAGCCTGCCCACTGTGCAAGTGGAGAGGGGGGTGTAAGGGAGGTGCAAAGCATCCTGGGATGCTGGGGGACTGTGAGTTAACTTGAATCTGGAGAGGATCTGGGACAGAAGTTCATCAACTGATTTAACCTAAATCAGCTGTCTGATACTACATCCACACAGGTTTATCTTAAACCGGTTTCAGCAATTTTCAGGGCAGTTTATATGCAATGAACTTCTATTGTGTTTCAGATTTGAACCGGTTTCCGACCACTTCTGCCCAGTTTATGTGTAATTTCTGTCCCTAGCCCATAGAGAACCTAGTTCAATCACCATGTTCCACTCAGTAAACAAACTCCTTGCAATCCTATAGCCCAGACCTCAAAGGTCTTTTGGTTCCCACTTCTATTGAAGACAACAGGAGTTAGAATGCTAAATACCTTGGTGTACCTGGGAGACCCAATGGTCTCCAATGATGTGCCTATGGCCTCCCCGCAATAAGAGATGCATCATATAAGATACAATCCAATGTGGGAGCCCAGGTTATAGAGAATGGGAGCTTGGGACATCCCAGCAGCATTTCTAAATTAAATGCTTGTATTATTTAAATATATATGGGAAAATGTACAATTTTACACAGCTGAAAAAATGGGTTTTTTTCCATTTTCATATAAATATTTCTGGGGGAGGGGGAAGTGCAGGGGGGGTTTTTCAAACAGATCTAATTAAAAAAAACAAACAAACACACGATTACTGACAGGGCTTCAACTAAATCTGACCATCTAGGACAGTGGTTCTCAACCTTTTTCCTATCAGGGCTCATTTGCAAAGTTCCATGGCCTGTCCCAACCCATACCCCCCCCTTGGTCCTTCTGTGCCTGACCCCCCAGTCCTCTGCCACCCCAGGCCATGCTGGTGTCCCTCACACCTGACCCACACCCCTGCCCCCCAGCTGCTCCCATCCCACTCAGGTGGTGGATACAGCAGTGATGTGGCAGCTCCAGCTCACGCGGGTGGCAGCGGAGGAGTCCAGCCCCAGCACAGGCTGGAGAGAGGAGAAGGAGACTCCTGTGACACCCATCCTGCCCTGGGCTGGGGCTGCTGCACAACGCCAGCCAGTCTGGTCATGGCCCCTCCTACCCACTAAGCAGCATTTCCCGGCTGCCCTGCCCCCATGAGCATGGACACCGGCCCAGGTGCTGCCAGCCCGGCCACACAGGTCTTCTCTGCCCCTTCCCACAGGCTCTCTGCCTTGCTGCAGCTCATGACCCTTTTAAATATTTTTGCAACCCACTTTTGGGTCACGACCTACAGGTTGAGAAATGCTGGTCTAAGAGATCCGTTGATAGGTTCCTACAGATTTCATGCTCTAATTATGGAAAGTGTGTGCATGTGTTTTAGAATAGTTATACCTATTAGACCACTTACATGATGATATTATTGTGATGCTTTGCTTTTATCTTGCATTTTGTCTGCTCTGTGCTCTCTCATCTCTGCTGAGCTTCAGCTGGTTACTACTTCCTGTTCCCTGACCAGCAACAGGATGACAATGCTACATGAGGACCCATGCAAACAAGAAAATAGGGACCTGTTTCTCCACTGCTGTGCACTTTGTGTAGTCACTAACGAGCGAACAGTGTGCATAACATTAGTCAGATCCAAAGTACACTTATTTTGCATCATTTTTCTGGAACATAAGTGCCTCCAGAAGGAGCAAGGCAGCGTGGAATAGGTTCATCCAGTTGGAGAGTCAGGATTCAGCCTGTCCAAGAAGAGATACAGCACTTTTTGTTTCTAGCCTTGGCAGATGATGAAACATAGGACCTTAACGAGGCTGCATTATGATTTATAGGCTCTGGGGGTGAGGGGAAGATGCTTACATACACTTTAGAATCCTCTATATTATTAGCTATGAATTTTATCTCTTTAAGGCACAGTTGGCTCCACGCTACTGAAACAGCTTGAATTTATAATAAGGTTTTATTGGAACTAACTTATTTTTTAAGCTACCACTTCGATCACCAGCAACATGAACTGCTAGTGTTATAATCATAATGCCCGATATCAGGCTTATAGCTTCGACACAAAAGGTTAAGAATTTTACAGCCTGGAGAATGGAAAGGCAGAAAACTCTCCCGGAAAGACTGAAATATAGAGGATGAAATGGAGCTTGCAGTTCAAGGTGTCACTTCTGATATAGCAGCCACAGTTTATCATTACAATTTAGAGGTCCGCCAGCATTTTCATTACCATGTAAATTCTGATCTTGAGGCCACAAGAGACATTTTTCCTCAGAATAAAATTCAGTATGCAGGGTGTGAAAGCAGGGAAAATACTTCTGAAATTAAATTAAACCTATCAAACTGCTGCAATTTATCGGGCAGACTTCTGCAAAACTGGAGTTCAAGTTCTGATTTATTTTACCATAGTGATTCCCTTTAGAAGTGAATGCATTTTTCAGTCTTAGAAAGTGACTGGTACAATTAATATCACTTGACCATTTAACTACCTGATTGCACCAGTATATCAAAAACGATAGGTGAATCAGCTATATATAATGGGTCCCTGCTACATCAGATAATCAAAACACAGAATCTTTTCCCCAAATGAATCAAACTCCACTATGAAATAAGAAAGGTTTTCTGCTCCTGTCCCTTTTTTAGGGGGTAGAAGGTCTCTTTCAGACTCTCAGTCCTTTGAGGGTTACAAACTACCCTTTAAGCTCCAGCTTCTGTTTACTCACAGCTGCAACATACCCCTCTTTCTAGGCCAACATCATCCTTGACATTAAATAGCTGTTCTCTCTGAAATACTCCAACAAACTTGTGGGCATTAAATTATGCTGGGACGAAGTCAGAATGAGAGCAGAACAAGGTATGCACAGGCTTTAAAGTATAGTTAAGCTTCCACATTTTGACTTAATGGTTCACCTCAGATTACTAGACACTTTCTACAGTTTGTAGCAGGGGCGTCAAACTCCCCTGGGATCCTAGGCTACATCCAGACTGTGGGGCTGGGCTCCTCATGGGTCACATCTAGCCAGAGGCAAAGTGCAGCGGCAGGTCTGGAAGTGGTGAGGGGTCTGGGAGCAGGGATCCACCAGGCGTGGCAGTGAGACCAAAGGCGACAGCAGTAGCGAGCCAAACTCCCCAACAATGGCCACGGCCAGGAAAGTCAAAAGGCCTTGAATGCCAGGGCTACACCCCCAACTGGGTGAGAGACTTCCAGCCTGCAGGCCTGGTTTATAGCATCAATAGATCAGAGGCTGGCTGAGGGATCCATGATCACTTGCATTATCAATTTTACCGGTTGTTACAGTGATGGAACTACACTAAGCAGTGCCTCTGAATTTCTCTCCCTTCCCCCAAATGGCAGATTAGAGAGAAAAAAAAATTAGCCCCGTTCCCACCAGAAAAATATATGAAAGTATTATACACTCTTCATTTACAAGGCATAGCGTGGAATTTATGCTGTCACTCTTGACACACTGCTTTTAAAAACAGTTATACAGAAGTGCTAGTAAGATAACTGTTTTTATTTCCTGGTCTCAGTAAAATGACTGGGTCAAAGTAATAACCAGGTACACCAGGGCAAAGGCCAGACAACAATAATTTTAGGGTTACTTTTACAAGTGATAAAGATTTGACTTAAAATTACCTAACTACTACAGGCACTGGGGAAGGATGCTTACAGTGTCCTACTATAGCTGCAGAGGCATGGCTTTGAGCTCTGCTCTAGATTCGTTCCAGAGACTATCATCAGCTATAAACAGGTACCTGATCAATTTTGCTGGGGAGTCAGAGGTAGCTGGATGTGATACCACCCTTGTGTGACGTTTGCTACAGAAACGGGAATACTTTAACTGCATCACCTCCAGGAGCTGCTCTTTGATTACAGATGCTGACACCAAGTTCTCTGCCACTTGCAACATTGCTGTGATCTACAGAGTAGTGGGAAGTAAGCAGAAATCAGCCCAGGTCTGCACTACTGACCATGGACCCCACTGCACGGGCATAACTCGGACAGAGGCTTCCAGATCTGCCCTTCTCAACTGCTTAAACAAGACTAAGTCTTAAACATAACCACAGAACTAAGCTTGTGTTGCTGGACCAAGGAGCCTCATGCTGCTTGTCCAATATACATGGAAGGGTGAAGTCAGTGAAATCAGAGAGAGCTTTGCTACTGACTTCAATGAGAACAGTATTTGTCTCAAAATGTTCGGCCTAGTTGTTCTCTAACTTAAGTCCATGCAAAAGAGCCTAATCCCTGCAACTACCTTCATCTGAAGCATATTTATATTTATGGTAGAAGACAGCCATAACCAAAAATGTAAAGGACTGTTTCATGGCAGATTATCCCAACCGTGTTTTCCTAAATTGTTGCATCATAGAAAAGGTCAAAAGAGCAAACTACCCTCCCTGCTCCTGCCCCTCAACGCACTGCAGAGAGTCAGTTACCAGATATGACCCAGCTAATAAGACAGTGCTAGGTATTTCAAAATGTTGGTGCTGAAAGAGTACATCAACTGCCTTGCACTGCAGCTATAACATACTTATGGACTGGCTTGGCACAGACATACTAATTGAAAAGGAAGTGTACAACATCCAGGTTGCTACACAGTGCCATATCTGCTACCATTTTAGATTAATCAATTGTCCTTTGTTGAGAGGGATAAAATTCTTCTCTCACCAATGTTGGTATAAAACTGGAATTACTTCACTGACTTCTACGTCTTATTCCTGATTTACACCTAGGAAGTTGAAAATAGCTTTTGATGCTGTCATAAGAAGTCACAAAGAGGTAACTGCTGGTTTGCTCTTCACAAATGTCAAAAGATGAAGCCTAATGATTTTTCTATGGTTTTTCTCATGGAGAAAGGTGATTAAGATGATAACACTTAGGTTTAGGTCCATGGCTCCAAACAGAATAAACGCTGTTGTAATGTTAAAATTCAGGAAACAAATGGGAACCAGATTACATCTGTCACACAGCTGCCACAAATAAATTGTTTTATGAAGGGAAACCCCCCCTGGGATTTTCCCAAATCCACAAAATATTCCTAAGCATTGAAGTTTCCACTGGGACTACTATATTAGCAGATAGCCTGTCTTGAAAGTACATGGATTCAGCCATGTCCCTCCAGGCTCCAAGTATGTGAGGGCTGCAAAGTACAAACTATTCCCACCTGAAGCAGGAGGAACATTTCATCAAATCTGGTCTGTAAAGAGCAGTTCTGCTCTGAAAAGTGGCTATACAGAGTATACGGCACCAGGCTTTGTTTACTGAGTGCCCTGTACATAAATTCAAATATACCTTTCGCTGCCTGCCAGCCCTGCAAGCACCACCTGTGGTCTGAGAATCACCCAGTGCTCTTTTCCTCCCATTTCTCACCTCTGGTTATTATTTTTCTGCCCTCGGTTATGTCACTTCAAACCTCAGATACATGTATTCACTCTAAACTATAACTGAAGACAATGTGGTTATACAGTGGTTTAAATAAAGGCTGCCTTCGATGTGCTGTTACTGAAGAGGAATGAGATTCAAAGGCTTCAGAGATCAGGCTGTGTTTGCCAGGTAGGCAGCTGGGCAATAAACACATCCTTTTTAAATACAGAAACAGAGTCAATTCTATTAGGGATGGCTTTGAGACAACAAAACATGTCTGGAAGCACTTCACACAGCAAAACTAGGCTGGGAGGCATCTGAAGTTTGTTGATGCTCAGACACCGCAGCAGTAAAGCACTGAAAAGCCCTCCCCACTCCATTCATTGTCTGCTGCTGGCTGAGTTCTGGTCCCCCAACCAGAAACATAATGCACAGGGTCCGTGCCCTGGGCAGCAGCAAGGGTTGGGCTAATTGCGGCAGCACGTGCTATTCTGGCACCCCCTTGTTATACTACTGCCCCCTGCTACACTACTGCCTCCCTCCCTGGAATGATGCCTTACTCCTTCTGAGGTGCTAAGGGGACCTAGGGACAGAGTAAAGCACAACTAAAGTGGAGTCAGGCAACTGCATCCTGGTTCTCATTGGATGACACGGTGACAGTAGGGACAGTGAGGTCGAGCACAGGTGGGGCATACCTGCTCACAATCAACATCTTGCCTCATGCATCACAGCTCCACCTGGCACACAAGCTGATCTGCAGCTTAAGCAGCATCTTACCCCTTTTTCCCCACTCCACTATTCAGCTCCTTCACACCCATGTCAGCTGCCAGTCCAGCCACTGCCCCAGTTCTTACCTTATAGCTGTTGCATGTGAATGACAGGGGTGACCCCCTCCACCAGCCAGCCCATGTTAAAGCATTCATTCCATAAAGTTCAAGTGACCGTACTGGAACCAGTAAGCCCCTCTGTTAAAGTATGGCAATTATTTTGGGCGGAGGGCTGGTTACCCAGTTGTGGCAGGGTGTCAAGGGCCACATGGGTAGTGCCGCCCCCTGACAGGTGCCCCGGCCCCTGGTCACCATCTTGGGACCAGTGTCCCAATGTTTTGGGACCGATGTCCCAGGGTCAACACCAGTGGGGCCCAGAGCAGAGCACCGGCTGGTCTCTGGAGCCAGGCTGGGCTGCACCAGCAGGGAGAGGGGGGAGCTGGCCTGGCTTCATAGAGCCCCTGCCAGCTGGGACCACGCTCCTGACACCCTGCTCAGGGCCCCGCTGGCACTCGCCCCAGGACACTGGCGCGGGCTCCGTGCCCCTGCTGACTTTCGCACCACTCCCAGTGCCCTCCAGCTCCACAGTACAGGTGGAGGGCAGAGCACAGCCCCAACCCCCTGCTTGCCAGCAGGGAAGTAGCTGGTGCTGGAAAAGCAGCCCCTTGTCCACCCTATGGACGGTACTCCCTGCTGCATGTGCTTGCAGCTCATGCGGGGCTGTCTGGAACAGGCACAGGCAGCCCCACACAGGCTGCAAGTGGCTGCAGTGCGGGGCGCCGGCCACTTTTCCCCTCCACACTCGGCACCAGCTTGTAGCCTGGCCCCGCTGGCAGCCTGGGCCCCATGCTGGCTCTGGACTCACCTGTCGGGGCTGCACACGGCGGCAGCAGCTGCAGTACCCCCTGCTTGTCACGCCAGGCAGTTTTGGCTGCTGCTGCCTGCCTGGAGCTCACGCGCTGGGCAGCACAAAGGCGACAGTGGCAAACACTGCCTGGCGTGGCAAGCGGGGGGGGGGGGGGAGGGGGCCACAGCTGCTGTTGCTATGCACAACCTCGACGGGCGAGCTCAGAGCCAGTGCAGGGCCCAGGCTGGCAGTGGGTCCAGGTTACAAGCTGATGTTGAGCGTGGGGTAAAGGCGGCCCCGCACCCGCACCATGGCAGGTGCTCCCTGCTGCCGCCACTTGCAACCCCATGTGGGCTGCGAGCGGCTGCAGCACGGCCATGGGGCTGGGGAGGGGCAGCTTCCCCCTCTTCCCCCCCAGCTTTTCTCTGGGCTTCTTCCCTGCCTGGGATCCTCCCCTGCCCTCCCCACTCTTCCCTCTTCCCTGTGGTTCCAGCGGGGGCAGCTTGGGTGGGCAGAGCTGGGCAGGTCCTGCTGTTGTGGGAGCCTGCTGGTCTTCCCCTGGGTCCTACTGCCCTTGGTTCCTGTCATTTTTGACAGGAACCAAGGGCAGATAAATATTAATTTTCTAAATTTTTAGGGGCCCTGCAGGCCAGATGGAATGGCCTCGGCCCGTGGGCCATATTTTGCCCACCCCTGAAGTATGGCCTGTCATCTTATCCCCCTCTCCCTCACCCGGCCCCCCACCTCTTGTCATTCTGTTTTCTGTATCAAAAATGCAATCCCAGATCCTCAGACTATAAAATCACCCTGCACAAGCCTTCATTCTTCCCCAACTCACTTTGTGCTCTACCCTTCTCCTGTCTGGGATACTTGCTCACCAACTTCTGTGCATTTGGCATCTCTTCCCCTCTTCCTCACAGGCCGCAGCTAATTTCGGGTCCCACTTCTCCAACTTTCTACTCCTTTTTCTACCTCTCCCTCCCTACAGGAAGTAGGAAGAAAAAAGAAAAGGAAGTTTTCTTCTTCCTGTTCCCCCCCAGAACCTCACCCGCATTCCTCCCCAGTCTCACCCTATTCACACATCCCCACACTCCTTTGATCTCTTCCATTCACTGAACCTCTCTCTTCACTTATTGCCTCCCACACACACTCCACATACCAGTAAGTCAGTATTCAACCAGACTGACCACATTCTCTTTGTAGCCCAAGCATGAAGATCAGTTCCTCCATCCAGGGATCATTAGCCAGCACAGCTGTCTTCCCGCTTCCAATTATCTTGTTATTCAGTAGGCTCCCTGCCCTCACCCCACAGCCTCTCACCATCTCTGTAGTACTACCCCTGCACTCACACTGATTACAGACAACATGAAATCAGCCACACACCTGAAAGCTATCTAGAGCCCCTCAGAACTGGCATAGCTGCTGTCTAACTGGTTAAGGAGACAGCCACTGTCAGCCCTAAATTCAAATAAGTGTGTGGGTATATACCTGGGCACCAGCCAGTTTGAATTCAAGCTGGTTGCTACTAGAAG
This sequence comes from Crocodylus siamensis, assembly GCF_052110815.1. Classification (NCBI taxonomy): domain Eukaryota; kingdom Metazoa; phylum Chordata; order Crocodylia; family Crocodylidae; genus Crocodylus; species Crocodylus siamensis. The sequence goes on from NC_143395.1 coordinate 399,879,709, forward strand.
TGAAATTCCTTTCAGGATTGAAGGATCTGACCAGGGCTTTCTATAGACTCTCCTTTTGGGACCAACCATTTCGTCTTTACAGAATTAAAATTACCCCAACTTGGTAGATCTGAAGTGTCTGATAATCCTAACCAAGCCCATCTCCAAAGTGATCCAATTCAGCTATAACTGAGATGCAAGACTTCTAGATCCACTGATCTCAGTAAAGCAACAGCAGCCTAAAACTGCAGCAAGGGAGCAAAGAAACATGCCATACAGTTTTTAAGCTCCACGCTATAAACTTCTTTGGCCTGAAAGTTCTTCAGATGCCCGCAGCTCTGTCTTTGCATGTGTGCAGAACTGCACCAGTCTGAACAGCTCGGAGCTTCAGGCCCATTTCCATCCAGAAATGAAGCAAGGAGGAGGTGAAGTCCCTCGGTGTACTCTGAACATGCCTGATATACACAGGCAACACAGCACCACAGCCGCATATATTCAAAAACAGAGTAGGCAGTAGCTGTTTGCCCCCTTAACGCCCGCCCATTGATACAAGAGCCACTTGGTTAAAACAGTCATCCAGGAACCAAGAGACCCGAATGCTATGTCCTTCTCTGCCTGAGGACCTCAAACCCAACATCTGGCTCTCCCAGGAGCTCCCCGACCACTAGGCTACAGAATAACCCGGGTGGGGGCACTGTCCACCCCTACAGTTGAAGGTAGGCCACCCTGCAGCCACACATGCAAGTACCATGGGGCCACAGAATGAAGACAGCCCAGACCAACACAATGTCACCCCAATATGGTGCCAGCATTCAGGCATGTGCCACACTGCACTGAGGCAGCCACACTACTTCCAGGTTGGAAGCCTGCCTAAGTCAGGCGTACTGTAACCAGCTGAGTGCTGTGCACGTGCCAGCAGATCTGCCTTTCAGCAGAGCTCACCAACACCGAGCCAACTATATTCTGTACAGTTCTGAACAGTTCCTGTGTGTAGCCCGCAGGCCAAATGTGGCCTGTGAGCCCCTCTGATGCAGCACCCTGCCCAGGATGGCCCCTTTGAAATGGCCCTTCCAAAGCAAAACTGGTTTAACCTGCAGCCCTTCTTAGTTTGGCACTGCCTGTGTGTGCACATTTTCCCAGGACAAACATTTTGAACAAGGACAAAATCCTGATTTTTAAAATTTCCACAGGACACCAGGACAGCTCCTTTAAAACTGACAGTCACAGCAAAAAACCAGGATGTCTGGCTGCTTGACAGCATCAAACAGGGGTTTGCATTTCTATTACTTAATATCTTTTGAGGCAGCAGATATAAAACAGTCTAAACTGGGCCACACAACTATAATAATGCCTCACTCAGGCTTATTCAGATGGAGTTGGATGAAGCAATGGATGAAGGAGATGGGCACCACCACGCTCAGCTCACAGGAGGGGCAACCTGAGGCACAGAAAGATGAAACAACTTGTCCAATTTTGTCTCATGGGCTAGAAGCAGAGCCAGAGCCCAGTGTCTCATGCACTGGACTAAATTGCCTTCAAAAAACCTCACTGACTGACCCCTTGTTGCTATTTGCATGACAGTCATGCCCAGGAGACCAAGGTGGGTCACAGTCCCATTGTGTCAGCCCCTCTACAATGCCTGTTGGCCAATTTGACATTCACTGGATTTCTCTGGTCACTTTGGTGATTTTTTCTGCCTATTTACATTCCCTCTGCAGTTACAGCAAGGTCAATGTGCTTCACCTCCTGTCCTAAAATGGTATGCAGGATTGCTCTGCTCTGCTCCAGATAGCAGCTCTAGCTTTCATCCTAGTGAGTTTGGCAAGTTTACCGAAGAGATCAATATAAAGCTATTTCCACGCATACTGCGAGGCATAATCAGCTAATGATTGTAAGGTGTTTATAGCGATCTACTGATGAAAAAAAATGCTATATAAAAATCTAGGTTTTATGTCAATTTTTGTCTGAAGATCTCAAAGCTTTTTATAAGCCTTGGCTGCTTTATTGAAGAGACTCATGTCACAATCCTATTCCCATTCTATAGCTGGGGAACCCAGGGCAGAGGGAAATGACGCAGTGTTGCCCAGCCAGGCCAGCAGTAGCCAAGCAAGGACTAGAATCAAAGTCCCCCAAATCCCAGTCCCACATGCAAGCCACCAGACTGCACTAGTAAAGCCAGCACTGGACTATGGCAGCAATAAAATTATTATTAGCTGTGACACCACAGCAAAGTACATGCTCAGACATCACACGCGGTACAGGGCAATGGGCTTCACGGAGCAGTTCACTGCAGCTGGAGGGTTATGTACTTTTTAACTGTTTGAAGCAATCGACACACAAAACACCTTTTGTTAAAGTACTGACAAGGCCACCTTTGAAGTAACAAATCCTTCCAGTATTTACAAACAGTTGTAATTTGTTAATTGCAACAGAGGTCAGATACAGACCCCTCAAATTTTCATGCAAAAAAATAAAGGGATCCTCAGATCACTCCTGCTCTGCAAGCTTGTTTTTTGTTTTTATCTACTATTGTAAAATTAGGTTACTACAGTATATGCACTCAGAACATAGAGGGATGTGGGCTTTATAAATGCCTTGACTGACAAATTAGATACAAGTAACAGTGCCTCCTCTGTGGAGCCTTTGACAGCACTTTGTGTGCAGTCATTTGCGCTGTTTCTGCTGTAAAAACAATCAGTTTTACTCTTGTTTGTGTGGGTCTTTCATACAGCAATAAGAGAAAATAAAAAAACCTTTCTTTTTTTAAACAGGGAAATGTAAAGCCACAAATACTAGCAGAAGGCTCTTAGGCAGGGTTTAGCATCTAAAATTTTATTTAAAACTTATTTTAAACGGACTAGAATTGAGACATCATTTTAAAGCCAAATCAATTTGTCCTGTGCCTCACCCTCCTCTACTAACCTGTAACCTAAATATTAAAGCCACCCTTCCCCATGGGCTCCAAAAGAAAATACCTTACTTATCCCTTTTTGCTTCTCTGAAGCCTTTCACAGGCATTACTGCTGGTTGATAACGTCTAAACTCCAACTAACCTGCTAGACACAAACATCCAAAAAGACCGTTATCTTCATCTAGTGCTAAACATATCCTAAGAGCTCCTTCCTCCTCATCCTTGCGAATGCTCCCACACCCCCTCTCACGTCTGTGCACCCCGCAGGGTAATAACTGATGGGTCCTTATTAATGTCCCTTTCATTACTGATATGACAATGTTTCAAAGGGAGCAGTTGGCACCTCTCACACAGATGCGCTACCGCTTGTCGGACGCAGCACGTTTCTAATGAATTTGGAGCCGAGCGCTACCACCCTTCAAATAAGGAGAGGCTGCGATTGCTAGGGGAGACCCCTCCAAGGGGGCCCTGAAGTTTTGATGGACACGATCCCTGCAGTGTTGCACCACTCTCTGTTTAAAGCATCAAGAAAACTGTCCTCAAATGCTGGAAACATTAACCCCTCAACACAGCCGGGAAACATACCTCCCAGCCTCTGGTCACTCCTCGATTATCCTTGACCTGTTCCGCTGCTATTCTTTTTTTTTTTTTTTTTGTCAGACCAAAAACGCAGGGAAATAATCGGGTCCTGGGAGACTTTAGAAGCACTTTGCAACAGGGAGCATCCCCCAGCTCTCGCCCTCCTTGGAGGTTGTGAAGCCCCGGCTGGACTGATCTACCGGGGGCAGGTCCTGCTGGCCGAAGTGACCTCCCTGCCAGCCCTGATCTCCTCCGAGCCTCGTCTACAAGTGACCGGGAGCGGTGACTCTTGCTGCCGCTGGGCAGAGGGAGGCCGGGCGCGGGGCTTGTGAGGGCACCAGGAGTTCTGGGGGCTTCCCCCGCGCCAGCCTCCGCCTCGCCTCCCCGCCCCGGCCCGCCCTGCCCGGCCCTGCCCGGGGCGCGCGTTACCTCTCCGCTCGCGCCCGGCAGCGCCCGCCGCCCGCATGGGCGCTCCTGGCTGGGGCGGGCGGGCGGGGCGGGCGCGCGGGACCCGCGCAACAATCGGCCCATTCAGCCTGGAATGCGGGGAATGTCCGCGCGGCCGCCCCCGGGCCCTAGCGCCGCCCGCTCCCGCCCGGCCCGGGGCCCTGGCATCGCCCGCCGCCCACGCGCGCACATGCACACGCACACACAAGAACACGCACGCGTGCACACACACACACACACAAATACACACGCCTAAACGCACACGTCCACACACGCACACGTCCACCCCCGGGCCACCTGCCAGGTCCTAGCAGGCGCGCGAGGGGAGGGGAGGGGAGGTCCCGAGAGAAGCAGCCGGGCCCCAGACGCGACCCGCTGAGCTCTTGGACGGGAGGTCGGAGGCGCCCCCGGGGGCTCACACCCGGCTCCGAACAACTGAGGGCAGAGGGAAAGCTCAGCAGGGGCAGTCTTGGGTGACTGACCCCCAACTGGGGGGGCTCCAGGGCTGATCGCACTGCAGATATTTACGCCAGAGGGCACTGCATGGGCTCTGCCCCCGCCACCCTGTTAGGCTTGCTTAGAATATTAAATGCATAAAAGCATTTGGGCTCAAACCTGGCTAAGTTGGCGCTTTAAAAAAAAAATTCCTCTCTGCTCAACCCCTGCCTGCAACCGCAGTGTATTTCCACTTCTGGAGCAGCCCTGCATTTGCCAAACAGAAAAGTTAAAATAGTTTGGGGATGAATGTGCCAGCAGTGCATGACAGGCCTTCTGCGCACCTCCCAGGCCCATGCCTTCTCAGGACTGAAGCAAAGGACACAACATGAATGGGTTTCCCTGCAGGATCTGCTGCAGTCACTTAGCATGCAGTTGATTTAGGTCAGCGTTTCTCCAGCTCTGGGTCACAGCAATATATGAAAAGGTCGTGGACAACTTTAAAAATGGAATTTCCGTTAAAGGACAACAACGTGGGAAACCTCAGCTTTTCCCTTGCAGACTGGCAGAATCTCAGCCTCCCCTACCCCACACACCCTCCCTGCCCCACACTGGGGAGCTGGAGACAGCGGCACTGGCCATTGATGTTTACCAATGGGTCCAGGTACAAAAAAGGTTGACAGCTACTGGTTTAGGTGATCCAGGTTACTAAAGTCCCCATCCTGCAAACTCCTACACACACCTGCTTTCACTTTACTCCCAGGAATAAGGCTACTCACAATATAGTAAAGTGTGTGTGTCAACGTTTGCAAGACTGCTCTTGATCCTGGTTATAGTCAAACTCTAGATGATCGAAAAGTAAACACAAATAGTTCAAGCCAATTAACATTTTATTCCACTGCTGAATGCAGCCTTGATCCAAAACCTATTACAAGTAATGAGATAGCTCCCTCTGATTTCAATGAGTTTGGATCAGGACCTAAAGGATGCCCAGATTTTCCTTCCTACTTCAGACAACTGCAGAGATAGCCCAGCGTTATTCAGAAAAGAAGTTATCTCCATTTTTCCAGCCATCAGCATACCATTTTCATTGGTGTTAATGTATTCATCATTTCCAACAACAGTTCACAGTCTTTATTTGAGAACCCTTCCATCACTGTCCATTCTGTTCTCATGGGGCGCTTGTACACTTGATGAAAAGTGACGAGAAATCGCCATTTGACTAGCATAATGGCATCACCATGTACATGTGCAGGTTTTTTGTCAACTTTTTTTTTCGAGCGTGGCAACTTAAACCACCTCTGATGTGTTTTAGTTTGGACATGGCAAATTGTCCCATTGTGGACAAAAAAATCTGACATGTGTACATGCCAAACAGCTCCTGCCGCCTCTCCGTGCTGCCCTGGGAATGGGCTGGCTTGTCCCTAGGGCAGTGTGGGGAGGTGGCAGGAGGGCATCTGGGTGTGCTGGTGTCCGAGGAAGGCGGCAGGGCCAGTGCACAGGGCACTGGAAGCCCAGGCGTGCTCGCAGAAGCTCGGGCTTGGCAGGCTTCCAGCATCCTGTGCACTTTCTCTGCCACCTTCTCTGGCCACCAGCTCACCCAGCTGTCCTCCTGCTGCCTTCCTGCACTGCCCCAGGGGCAAACCAGCCCATTCCCAGGTAGTCCCAGGAGGCCAGGACAGTGCACAGGGCGCTGGAAGCCTGCCACGCCCCAGCTTCTCCAAGCACACCTGGGCTTCCAGTGCCCCATGCACCACTGGACTGGGCCAGGTGCTGCCTGCGAGCTGGGGCAGCACCCATGCAGCTAGCACCATGGGGGTGCTGCTGCCACGGAGGGAAGTACCCAACTCCCCTACAGCTCAGGGGCTGCACAACCCAGTGGCAGCTCGTGCAGGAAGGCTCTGCCAAGAAAAAGCAGCAAGGGGCCTGATTCTTTTGTTTTTCCTCATAGACCTTCCCTCTGCAGCAGCAGTGCCCCCCAGGGTCTCCCGGGTGGGCTGCTAGCAAGCGGGTGCTGCCTGGAGGGTGCCACTGCCGGGGAGGGAAGGTCTGAGCCCCCCCCGCAGCTCAGGGGCAACCGCAGCTCACCCCCCCCAGCCATAAGAGAGGTGGGCAGGCTCTGCAAGAAAAACAAGAAAGATCAAACCCCTCACCACTTTTTTTTTCCCCCTCAGTGGAGCCTGCCCCTGTTGCGTAACAGTGACAGCCTGCCAAGGGATTTAATATGGCCTGTGGCAGGTCGCTCAGCCCTACCCAGCCTAGGTGCAGGGGGCAGCCCCAGCCATGACACCTGCACTGGTCCCACCACCCCTGGTTGCAGGGCAGGGCTGGAGTGGCATGATGGCCAGACTCCACTTCTCAGCAGTCCCGGGGGCGGCCGCTCCTTCTGGATGCTGCTGCTAGTGTTGTCACTGCTGCCAGAGCGGGCCCCACTGCCTGGGCACCCCAGCTTGTCTGCCCCACACCCACTGCTGGGAGCGCCATGGATACCAGCCCAGGTCCCACATGGGCAGTAATTAGGGAGCCGTTAATCACCCCCACCCTGTAAAACCATAGGTGCTGTCAAGCAGGGTTGCCAACTGAATATTTTTATTTACTGCAAACTGTTTACTGACAACCAAACTTTATACTTTTTGCTATGTTTGATGTTAAACCTTGAAATCTGAACCCATCCCTTTAAACTAGGGCCTGGCAGTAGAGCAAGGCTTAGCAGAAGAGTTACGTTTACATTATGTATAACATATATCAGTAAAAAAGTCTGGGCATCAATAAAAAGCTTTACAATTGTCAGTGAAAACATGTTCTTGGGTTGGCAGCCCTGAACTTGGGCTACTTCTCAAAAGCCTAAGTTCAGGCACCTATGTATCTTTTTGCACCAAAGTGTAGGAACAAAGTGAATTTAGACATTTATGGGGCTTGTGGTTGCTGGCACTTAACTTCATTCCAAGCCCCATGCAAGGACCTAATCTACTGATCTGGATCTGGAACTGAGTGACTTTCAGGTGGCCATAAAGGCAGTTCAGAAGTGAGCCCAGCTTACCTGAGTGTCAGTTCAGTGCCTTAACCATATCTCTCCTTGGTACCTGCTAGGCAATCCCCCCAGACTGATGTGAATGTAGCTTGTGTGTTTGCATCTGACAGCACGGATGTGGGGGAGGATTAGAAGTAGCATTGCTATTATTAACTCTAGACCCTCTCCCTTGTTGTATACTTGCTTCATCACTCATTTTCACCTAAATAGCACACAGTACCTATTCTTTCAAGACAAGCGATGGATTTATTGACCATGCTGGACAGCAGTACTGCACTAACAGGAACCCAGGAAACTTGTCAGCACCCAGAGGCTCTCTGCTGTGTAGCATGCCGTTTCCACAGGATGTGTTCTCTTTATAGTCTGAAGGATTCATGATTTCTCCTCACTGACCCAACCTAGTCAAACCATTCTTCACACTGATGCTAGGGGAGGAGGGGTGTTTCTTATTGGGAGCCCACCTCATTGGTAAGTAGCAGCACCTGTGTGTGTGCCATTATTCCTCAGAGGCTCTCTAAGCACTGTGCTAAAGTGTGCGCATGACTCTCTTGAGGCCTGGGGAGTCACGCATCCCAACCCACACTTTATGCTACCTATATCTTTCTGTACCTTCACTGTTTGTCCTGGGGTCAACATAACTGGACAGTTCTTTGATGTTTCTTCAGGGTTTTTGTTTGCACCTTGCTGAGATTTCTCTATCTCAGTTCTCCACACACAAGCACAGTGCCCAGCAACAACGGGACTATCCGAGTTATTCCTGCACAGCCTACTATGTGCAAGGTGCTTTACTACTCACATAAAAGAAAAGGAGCAAGCCTGCACTGCCTCTGTGCCACCATCAAGCAGCACATTTCACATGCATCAGATCCTGAAACTGAGGCCATGTGCCTGCCTTGGCACAGCACTGTGCACATCCCAGGAAGCACATTGCAGACAAAAAACTTATGAGCAGCACTACACTGTCTCTTTTCCAGAATCTGGTGCGCACGCCACACTTCACAGAGTGCTCCCAAATGTGGCATAGGGGCAGCGTGGGGCTGATCCTGGGCTCTGCCCTGGTCCATCTGTCCCACTTTGATGATGGGTGGGGGCCATGACAGGGCTGCACCAGTGACCTTACTAAGATCACAGGGTTACTCAGTCCTGGCATGCATGTCTCTTCTGTGCTATTATTTAACTTGGAAGCATTTTCCCCATTTGAACTGCACATCTTGCTTGGGCACAGCAGACAAGAGCTTTCCTGTCTGTATGTGAGCACTTCAACCAGTGGGGCTGTGCAGCTCCTTGCAAACGCTGGGTGCTATCACAATATGCAGGCACCTGAAGTTAGTCTCCTGGGTTTGTGTTTAGACACCAAAGTAAGTGGGCTGACTTAGAAGTGCTGAGCACCTAGTTCTGAGGGTGCAAGATTAGCTTTGAGCTAGAGTGGCAGAGCTCCAGAGTAAGCTCCCGAAAGTCAGCAATACACTCTGGATTGGCACAGGTATAAAACACAGCAGAATTGCAAACACACTATGGTTCAAGGGTGAAAGAACAAAGAATCTTATTCTACCTACATATTTCAAGATGCTGATGAGATAACGGATGGTCCAGTGGCTCGGGCATTAGCCTGGACTGGGGAAGGCTTGCTTGTTCCTTCTCTGTAATAGGATTCCTATCTGCATTTGGTCAAGTCACTTATGTTCAGGCCCAAAAGGCACTTAAGTGCTTGAATACTATTAGGTAGACAAGGTTAATCTGATATCTTTTATTAGACCAACTTAAATAGTTGGAAAACAATTATTAAGCAAGCTTTCGGGTTCAAAAACCCTTCATCAGGCTAAGGCAGTTTCTGCAGTTGGTGTGAGCTCTTCCTGGATGGAATGAAAAGTAAAGAAGCCAGAGGCTGGTCTGGTCTGCATGCAAGACAGGCAGTCAGTGAAAATGTAGACTGAGGAGTCGATGGGTGAAAGACAGGCTGGGCGGGCGGGGGGGGCGAGAAGGTAGATGAATAGTGGAGAGATACCTGAGGAGTCAGATGTGAGGCAGGTTATACTGTGTTATAAATCCAATGTTTATATTTACTCCATGATTTTTAGTGTCCAGGAAGCTGATGAAGTGGAGTTCATAGCCTCATCCTGGGAAGTGTTTTGTAAGTTTCCTTTGAGGATCAGGACTGAGACAACCTACACCTCTGAATACTATTACACACCTAAACTCCCAGTGATTCATATGGCCCTTGGTCTTTCAGGGCAGATTATCTGCTGAGACCCTGGAGATAAAGGCTGCTTTTATTTGTATTCATATGAGCAACTAGTCAGACATAAACAAAGACAACATTTCGCCTTTGGCTTGTAATATGCATATTCATGTCAGTGTGCAGAAAGGAAGGAGGGATTTCTCACAAAGCTAATTTCAAAATGGCAATTTAAACACCTCTTGTCTTCCTTCTCTAATTACTGTCTGAATGAAATAGGGTAAATGTTTGGGGGTTTTTTAATTAACTTGCTCTAGTAAAGAGTTTTATATAATCTGAATAGAGCCGGACCTGTGGGAATCAGCTGAGTCTGGCTAGACTATCCACAGCTCCCTCTGTGCTAGCTTTTAGAAGGGTTTATATGTTTTTTACCAAGTCCTCACTTTGCTTTTCCCTTGTTAATACACTGTTCTCCCAAAGATCAATAACAATCACAGTACTTTAGGGAAGCACTGAGCAGGAGGACTGTTTCAGAATCAATCTTTCTACAGCACATCTGACCCATGGTGCCTGATCCAGACCGTGATGAATTTCAGTGAATGACGGTCTCCCTCTCTCTCTCGGGGTCCATAACTTTGTATGTGTCCCCATATCCTTCATTTTTAGAGTGGTGTTTGCTAGCCCTTTTCAATATCCTCCTCTAGTTCAATTCCAGTTTGATGCTATAATGAAGTGATAGTTGTGAAGGGTGCAGATTGGATGATATGTCCTCTACTATGTAACAGGTAGGGAGGAGGCAAGCAGCAGTTCAAATTTCCTCAAAGCACAGGTACACTGAATTTAGCATTTCCTCCCAAAGGCCCAGCGCCTGCAGCAGGCTAGAAGAGAACTCCTCCAGTTACAGCATTTCATTTCCAAGTGTTCATGCTGCCCTTGGCCACTCTGTTGATGCTGAATATTACAGATGCCTTGCTGGCAGGTAAAGAGTTGTGTGCTATAACTGAATAGACAATTTAATCTCATTTCACATAGCCTGCTCCCCCACAGCTCCCTTTTGGTAACTAAGGCAATGGAATAGATTTAAGACCTGTAAGTTGGAAGTAGAAAAGAAAACACCCCACATATTCCCCTGGCAAGATCTGGAGCGAAGGAGACAACTTTTTTTCCATTCTTTTCCAGGGGTCTACTGGACTCAGCCATGACCAGGCTCCTGGATCTCCCGGTCCTGTCAGTTCTGTATTAATGACAATATAGGTCTGACTTGGTTATTATAATGGACCTCAGGGAAGATCACTGAGCTCTCATGGAAGGGATTCAGCTGTTCTGAACAGCAATTGCAGGTTGGTATTGACACTTATTACACATAAAACTACCCATGTATGTAATCTCATAGATTCCAAGTGCTGCAAGTAAACAAATAATTGTCCCACTACAGCTGACACTGGCAATCCCAAATGCCTGCATGCATTTCTTGATGTGCCTGCAGTTTCATGAGATATTCAACTAGGTACTCTATGAATAATAGCCCACTTAACATTACCCCCTGTGATACAGTGTGTAGAGCCAGCCACAGATATGAACTAAAACAATCATGGTCACCTGCATGAACTGAATCATGGAATTAGCTTATAGTGCATCAAGAAGTTCCATTAGGCTAAGCTTAGTAAATAATTACACAGATCCTTTGAAAAAAAAAAAAAGATGTCCTTACCATGCCTCCTGCCCCGTCAGATGGAAAGAATGCTAGCTGGTCTGATTAGTCACAAACTTTGCTTACCCCACATCCACAACTTGTTTCAGCAGATATTATTTTAACAATCACCAGCTTCTCTGATAAGTTATGAGCAGAGACAATTCCACGTGCACTCTTCGAACAGTACTTACACAATTCCATCTACAAATGGTGTTTAAACAATCTAGCTACCAGATAGCCAGTGAGCTCCAAAACTCAGTGAGCATTAAAAGAAATATAGGACTGTGCTATATTAATAGCCACCACAAGGTCTTCACTATGCTGATGACTGCACAGACTTATCAGGTTCCCCCCGATGTGCATTTAACAGGCAGGGCTGCCTTTGGAAAAGCAAAATCACTTTTGCACATCTGTTTTTCCAATTTTGCCAAAGAGCTTTCATTTTTCTTTCCTCTAATAATTTGACCTATATGGTTTCTGGCAGAGGACTGTGTTAAGCAGAGCACTAGTTCCCTGGATTCATTCCAGTGAAAGATGAGGTCAGAACAACAAAGAAAAAAAAACAGCTTAGATGGCTACTAAGCAATGGGAACAAACAGGTCAGAGATGGGTTTTTTTTAATCAAATGGGACCAGATTCCCAGTTGTAATAGTTCTGCAGGAACTGAGTACCATAGAAGCTCTATTTCCTGCAACCAGAATATAACAGGTATCTCTAACAGGGTTATAATACACATAGTACAGATGTAAAGAATACACCAAAATAATCAAGCATGTATCCAGCTATCAGGAAGTTTGGTGTACAGGCCCTAAAAATGTTCACATGTGTCATTTACAAAAGCAATTTGATCAGGATTGTGAGAAGATGGATTTTCCATACCTCCACCTGCATTTCATTTTCCCCCTCTGTCATCAAATTCCTATCAGTCTGTTCCAGGTTCACTCTTGAAGGGGGCTTTCCCCACCCATGAATTTTTCCAACCTGTCCTATCTCTCTCCCCCTTCCCCAATATTGTGCTAAATTGTCTTAATGGCACTTCACTGAGTGGAACAGTATGTTGGCAACAGCTGATGCTCTTGCTCAAAAGAGCATCTCTCTTTCCCTTCACTTCCCTTTTTTCTTAAGCCAACAAGTCCATCTTGCAATTCACCCAGGAGTCAGTCCAATATCATTCTGTTAGGTAACAAAGAAGTGTGAAATTTTCAGATTTTCTGATTTCTGATTCAGGGAAGAAAGGAACCCAACAAATGTCCAGCTGATTCAGACACTCAAAAACCTGTAACTGAACTATGGGAGAGAAGGGACAAATAAATGAAAAGAAAGAAAAGGAGTTACTTCTGCCTAGTTGTCATACAGCCATAACAAAAGGATGTCTCCAGTGTTTCCTTATCACAGTAATTTTACTTGGAGAAAGGAAACAGCTGCTTGTAGAAGCATTCCAAGGATCCAATCCTGCCAGATGCTGAGAACTTCCCAACGCGGTTCATTACCCTTAGCGCCCATCTTGTTTGGTAAAGGCTGAAAGGAGGTGCTCCTTGTCATGCCTGTTGGCAACTTTCTTTTACTATTATGTGGCCTGTTGGCAACTACTAGGAATGAAAGAACTGGTCACGCAACGTAAACCTTTCACAAAGCTTGAAAAATCAAATGGCTAATCTTTCTTCCACTGCTATGTTTCATGTTGGAAGCCAAAGTAGCAAAATAACATAATAATTCTTATGATATTTCAAGCAGGATCAGGAGCTAACAGGGGGTCACAAATTTGTGGCAGGGTGAGTGAGTGGCCAGACAGCGCCGCACCTAGACTCCTGGCAGCCACAGACAAACTTTTAGTATAGGGCCCCGCTTTGCCAGAGATAATGATTTTTTTGTTGCAAAAAAACAACAACAAAAAAATCATTCATCTTTGGGCCCCCTTTCTGTCTGGGACCCAGGTGACCCCTCAGTTTGCCTATGTCTGTGTCCAGCTCTGGGGCCCTATTGAGGGCAGCCTTTGGCAGCAGAGAGAGCAGCAGTGGGTGTGCTGACAATGCTACACACAGTGCTGCCGCCTGCCCTGCCACTGATCCAGCCCACAAGGACCTCCTTGGTCCAGAACTGGCCCAGAGTGAGTTTGACACCCTTGAACTAGATGAACATAGGAAAGACCAGAAATCTCATTAAAGCACACCCCACTACACTTGGAATAGTCACTCACTTCCTGGCCATAAGGACCTGTGTTTTTCTCTCATATACACATACCTACACCACCCTCCCCCCGCCTTGTTGCTAAAAATGCATTTCTTCTTCTAAGCACTGATATTGTTTTGTTCTTTCCTTTCTGTATGGCTATCCCAAATTCTTTGTTGGACCTGACTATCTTAGCTTGGAACACGATGATTTGCTTTATGTTTGGAGGACACAGGAGCTATGTAAAGTGCTACCAAATCTATTTTTAATAATCATTGCTATCCTGAAGTCCAGATTGTGGGATGTCTAATCCACCCACACAGGGAAAAGCAGTCTCCAGAGAGCTGCTACTTCCCTTTCCACACAAGTGGGCAGAAAATGGGCAGGTGTGAAGCAGGGTTTGTGTGGGAGCCCCCACAATGTTCCAGCCAGCTCAACTGTACCAGCACACAAGAGGAAGGGAATTGTATAGGGCTTATTTCCTCTTTAGAGCAGAAATGGAGCAAGGAAAGATTATCCTATGGCACAAGCTAGCTGCTAATCTACTTCCAGAGCAGCATGGTAATGCCACAGCCCTCCCTCAGGGTTCCTACAAAGCTATGGGTGAGCCTAGTTTTGTAGACTGAAGAGCCCTTGATAGTCATCCAAACTCTTTGCCCCATAGAGCTTCCCAAAGAGCCTGTCAGTTGCATGGAAGAATCCTTATCAATGAAAATAACTGCTACTGTCCACCACCACCCTTAACCAGCTAGCAATAATATAGCTTGTGTTTAGTCACTGCGTTAAGAAACCCAGATTCCCAGTATTAGATTTACAGTACAGGCATGCACATGCTAAAATTAATGTTCTTTACTTCTATTTATGGACAACCTTGTTTTACCCTCCAGTGCTGGTGTTATTCCAAGCTGTAAGTTCAGTTTTCATATGAGAAATCCAGTATTTCAGAAAAAGGAGATTGGGTTTGCAGTAATATTCAAATCTCATGCTTCAATTAAGGGTAAGCTAGACATTTCCCCGCCTCCCCTTGCCATGTTATACACATGGTCAGGTGAACTGGGTGAAATAGGTAAAAAAACTGTCCCAAGCTGTTCATTTCTGGATGTGGAAGACAAGTATTATGTTCTAGTTTAGGAAAATACATGCTTTATGGATACAGTCAGAACAAGCCCTTGCCTCTCTTGTCTATGGGACAAGATGCTCCACCTTATGGTCAGATATAATCATTTTTAAAAGATCACTAGCCTCCCACTTCTCTTAATCAGAGAAGAGTCTTCCTTTGGTTTTCAGCTAAGCAGAACTTTGGAAAGCACAGCAAACAAATATGGTTCTTGTGTGATACTTAAGGATTAACCCTGATCACCTTCTTTTATGTGATTCTTTCATCATTCAGGCTTTATGGCTAGGGACAGACATTACACAAACTGGTTTAAACCTGTAACAGAACAGATATTCAGTGCACATAAACCAGTCTGAAAACAGCTGAAACCGGTTTGAGGTAAAGCTGGTTGAATATAGTATCAGACTTAACTGATTTGGGTCAACCCGGTTTATGCAATGATCCCTCCCTGGTTTAAGTTAAACCAGACTTCCCCAGCACCCTGGCATGCTTTCTAGGCGGGGCTCTCTGCTCCACAGCAGGGCTGGCCCCTCCCCTCTGCTCCCTGGCTGGAGCTCTGGCAGAGACTACAGGTATCTACCTGGCTTTCCCCTGTTCCCCCCACTTTCCCTCCCCTCACCTCTCCCCTCTGCCTTACACAGAAACCTCCCAGCATTAGCCAGCAGGCCACATGCTGGCTACAGTACATGCTGTAAGAGAAAGGCAGAACCAACAGGTAGCTGGTATGTCCCTCTCTTTTCTTAATGGGCTGATGAACACTGAGTTAGGGGTGATAAACACCATGTTATCAGCTTCCTGCTGGGGTGATCATGAGGAGGGGAGCCCTTCCCTAATCAGAGCATCCTGGCCACACACCCCTCAGCTCAGCACTGAGGAAGGGGGGGGCGCTGCTCTAGCATGCCCAAGCTTCTAGCCTGAGCCACTGCAGGCATGTGCCTAAATTTTTTTGGTCCAGAGGGGATGTCTGTGTGGTTACAAACTCATTCAGCGTAAGCACGTTAGACTAACCTACAAAAATTGAATGAATTCAGGCTCAGGCTTTTTTAATGTCTATTCCTAGCCTATGAGAGAAATTCCTAGCCTATGAGAGATTTGCTCTCTATTGCCTAGAACTGCCCCAGAAGCTTTAGTGCCAAATGCTGATGAAAATTATGGGGCTTGCACCTAAAACAACCATTCCTGTTTAGGATAGCTTTGGTTTGAAGGTCAGAGGGAAAACCATTGTTTTAGGAGCACAGGTGCCACAGGTTAAATGGAAAAAGAAAGTGTTCTTTCCTGAGGTGCCCCAGGCTGAGCTGCAGCTCGTGTCTCACTATCTTCTCCCACGGTGACAGCTGTAAGGGGATGGGGGTGTGCCACTTACCGTGGGACCCCGATCCCCGGATGTCCCCTGGAGAGGAGGGGTACGCGTTGGACCGTCCCGCTTCGCCGCTCTCGCCTGCCACGACTTGATGGAAATATGGGGTTCACCCTTGCCGGGAAGCTGGCGGTCCACGTGGGGTACAGTACCTCCAAGGTCCAGGGGTCCTGAGGGCTCCTCCTCCCCTACACCCTCGCCCGGTCCTCCGGGTGGGGAGCCTCCGTTGGGGCTCCCTTGTCTTCGTCTTAGCTCCGCAGTGGGGGGGGGGTACCTCACACCGCTGGGCCCTCCCCAGGAGTCCTATCAGCACCTAGTCTCCCTGGTGCTGATCGCTCCACTCGTCCTGAGGCGTCTCTAACTCAGGGGCTCACTCTCTCGACCCGGGGGAACTACAACTCTGCCCCCCGGCCTGCGGGTCTTCCCCGCGGCCAAGCGGCCCGCAGCCGCCGGAGGAGGGTCCTTCCGACCCAGCCTCCCTTCCCGGCTTCCTCCGGTGCAATGGCCACCGGTCCCTTTTGTACCTCCGTCCGTTCAGGGCCTGCTGCGCCCCCTGGCTCCGCCGCCTCCGGCCTGGCCGGCTGGTGCTGCGCCGCTCCTGGCTTCGCGGCGGTCGGCCTCCCTGCCGCCGGTCCTTGCCGCCCGGCTGCCGGCTTTACCGCACCCGGCCCAGCCGCCTCTGGACCTCCGGCTCCCGGCTTCGCCGCTGCCGGCTCCCGCCGCGTGGCACGCGGCGCGGCTGTACCTGCCTCCGCCGCTCCCGGCTCCGCCGCTCCCGGCTCCGCAGCTCCCGGCCTTGCCGCTCCCGGCTCCGCAGCTCCCGGGGCAGGCTCCCGCCGGAGTCTCCGTCCTCCCCTGCTCAGGGTAGGCGGTTCCTTTTTATCTCCCCGCGCCGGTCCCGCGTCGGCGCGGTTCCAGTTCCGGGAAACCTTAAGTTCCCCACCCGGCTTCCGGGCCCGGACCCGGAAGCGGGGCGGAACTCCGGGATTCCCCGCTCGGGCCGGGCCCCTCAGGGTCCCGGCCCCCTCACAACAGCCTACAACCTGCAAAGCATCTCCTCCTTAGGGGCAATGAAGCAAGATTCTCAGTGTGCCCATGGACGCCAGCCGGGGCTATCCAAGTTGAGTGCCACTCAATCAGCATTTCTGAGAACAAGCCCTTGCCCCTCAGATACACAACATTTGAGCCAGTTCTATCTTCCTACCTGCACATGGTACTTCACTGCAGACAATGCCTCTGGCCTTTCCTACTCTTGAGCCATCCCTGAAATCTGCTTCTCTTTCATCTCCCTCTCTCGGCAGCATGACCTCCCCACCACCACTGTGCCTGCATGCCCTTTCCCTGTTCCTCAGGGGGCCAGATAACCAGTATCTTCAGCTGGTTCCACTGAGGCTGATGACATGGGCCTCCTGGACTGAGCATATAGCACGCCATGCTCTCACTCCCATCTCAGCAGACCACATCCAACAATGGCTGAGAAGCAGATTGCTTTGCACTAGGTCCTACAGAACTCTGGACTAAGAAAGCCTCCATAGCTTTATGACCTAAGGGTCCTGTAATAAACCACTTAGAGATTGCAGATGTTTGTCTTCTAGCTTGGAGGTGCTGGAGAACCCATGGGGGAAAAGATTATGGTCTGTGTCTCAGTCCAGCTGAGTGGAGCTGTCTGCAGCAGTCTATTTGCTGCTCCCTGATGAAGATTTATGGTACATGCAGTACATCCAGCCTCCCAGAGACCCTCTGTGGCTTTCCAAGGGAGTCGCTTTAACTTGGCTACACACTCTCTGAAATTAGTGGTAGGATGAAAAGCTAGATAGCACTCCCTGAAGTCTGAAGGGGGGGGGTAACTACAAGATAGAACAAGTTTACTCAGACTGCAAGCTCCCAGCTGCCAGCCACCTTCTCTTAGGGCCCACTTGAAGTTGTGAACAAGGTCTTGAACTCTGACTGTGCTTTTAGTCTGTTTCTCTTGAACCTCTGAGCTTGTCAAACTCATAGTAACGCAGGAAGTGAACTGCTGAGTTCCACCTATGAGCTGGACTCTTCACTCATGCTTCACATACATTCAGTCCCGACTCCTAGCCCTCTGCTTGAACTGCTAGCAAAAGAGGACACAAGTTTTGGGAAATTCTTGTAGGACTTCCCACCTTCAGATCACAATAGTTCCAGTGGCAGGCATGGGTTAAATTTAAAGCTATATTCAGGAAAGCTGTCACACCTGCAACAGGGAGATGCAAGCTCTTGTTCCAAAGAAAAATTCCTAAGCAAATGTAACTCGGAAGATAACTAAATACAATCTCCTGGCATCCAGCTGAATCTCTCTCTCTGCTCTGCAAATTCAAAAACAAGCCAGGAAAAAGCAAGAAATTATGCATGTATGCAGCAGACCACACTCAGTAGCTGCTCCTTTTTTTTTTTTTATATCTAAGTAATCGCTTTGTAATTACCTGACAAGATGTAGAGAAGAAAAAGAAATAGGAAAATATGCTCAACATGGACTTACCCAACTGATCCAGACTGAACAGAATTGGAGTACCTTCGGAAACCTCATTGCCTGGAGGGAGAAGAATAAATGCTTGGAAAAATCAACTGGATTCATAGGTGCATATAGTTTGAGTATTAAACCTACTTTCAGTACCACTGCAGAAAGGAGCTTGTCCCCCGTTCCTCCCAGGCATGCTTTATTTTAGCATGTCTATCTGGAAAATTAGCAATTGGCAGAGAAACTTTTGGTCAATTCAGCAATGAAACCAGTGCATTTTCTTGCTGCAGAGAAAAACCTCATCATCCTTCCAGCCCCCAGAAACTTTCCACTGGCACAGTCCCAGAGGGCTGCACTGCACCATCCTCATTCTTCATGGGATTCCCAGTCTGCACACACACAACTCTGACCTCTTTTTCTGCTGTGGTCCCCGGACTTTTCAGAAAAACTGTGTCTCCCATCTCCTCTTTTGCTTGTTCTGCACCCAAACTTCGGCCAAAAGCATTGTTAGCCGGAACAGAGATGAGCACACTGAGCCTGCACCCACCTGACAGCGCAAATACCTCCCTGTGCTAAGAGGAGCCCCTCATTGCCACCCAGTCTGCCTCCCCACTGGTCGCTAGGCAACTGCAGCAGGCATGCTCTGCAAATGCATTCAGCATCAGCTCTCCCACTCTTAGGAGGGTATTTTGGGGTTTCTGTTTTGCTTTGTATTATTCAAAAGCTAGGGAATGGCCAGATCCTCCCACAAGAGATTAAATAACCCAAAAAGACTCCTGGGCCTTCACTTGACTGCATCTGACCTGCCTGATACTGAAACCTTATCTGTCAAACAGGCAGAATGTAGCCAGGGCTGATTTCAGCCACTGGCCAGAAGGGAAAATGTTACTGCCTGGCTCTCCCCCTCCTGAAGAGCAGACAGAGCAAGACTTTCAGCTGCCTGACACTGGTGCTCCTTTAACTTGGTGAATATTACGGGTGATACAATCAGTGTTGCTCCTCCACTAGTCTCTAGGCAAGCCTTGAAATCCATGCACCTTCTGCTTTCATGGGATTGTGTCACCTCATGCCCATGAATGAAACAATCTTCACAACTTCCACTGGGAGGCAGGAGATGTTAGGAAGCCCATTTTACAACTGGGGAGATTGAGGCACAGAAAAGTGTAGAGACTTGCCCAGAGGCATGTGGCAAGTTGAAGGCAGAGGTGGGAAATTAATGCAAATCTCTTGTATCCCAAGGCAACACCTTACCCACAATCCCCTCATCCCTATCCTGACCCCAGCTGAAATCAGGACTCTGCTCTGATGCCTGCAGAAACTCCACCGGGTTCAAGGTGTAGGCACTAGTCACAGGGGGTAGAGGAGCTGTTGAGTCACTGTTAGTTGTAAAACTTGTGCACATTTTTTATTTTATAAAAAATAAATCAATCATGAACTTTTCAACATCTTCAAGACTCCACAAATGCAGCAGCATTTCTGGGGATACAAAGTTTGTGATTTTTCCCTATCAGATGTAATGTAGTTACCTACCTGCAGAGCAAAAATATGGAGACACATGCACCCATGTGCATACAAACATATACATGTGTCTAACCATTCTGCACATTTGATTGCCCCCCATCTTCCCTGGCTTTCCAGGTTACTTTGCTTCTTAAATTGCAAACTCTGGAGGAACAGGACCCTGTCATCTGTACAGACCCACGTATACCAAGGGCATAATCCCAACAGGGGGTCTGGGCACTACCAAAATATAAATATGAAACAATAACACAGACCTACGCATGTGGTCAGTGTTCAGATAAATTTAGGTTAATGCGGTGAAAAAGAAAGCTATGGTGGTGTCAGGGCAAGGTCATTTGGCCTAGAGAGTTGTATGCAGATGAGCATAACGTTAGCCACATCGCTGTATTGTGTGTGGTTGGCTGAGGTGTGGCAGGACAGCTTTTTATTCTGGGGAGCAGTGATGCACAGGACAGCACTTGTTGCTGCCCCAGTTGGCCTTCCCTCCCAGTTACACTATTGGGTGCTGAGCACAGATGTCGGCATGCTGTAACTGTGCTGACCATATTAGCTGCTAAGCTGAGAAGGCCCTTTCACCTTCATGCGAGACAGACCACATACAATTTTTTCCTTCTAGATTTTCAAGATGGATGGGAAGCAGATGCTCCAGGAACAGTTTAGTCGTATCTTAGCTTATCTAGTCACGTGCTACTCCCCTTCAGACAAACAAGCAAATGATTTGGGCTGTACATTTGGCTTCTTTCCCCCTAAACTCCTGAACTGCATGAGGAAAATCCATGACATTTTTGTGCAAATATGTTAGATCCACAATCTAGCTCATTCAGGTGGAGCATGAGCAGAGGACCCCATACTGCCCTTGAACAGCCCATCCCAACTATGAAACAATGAGTTTAGGATTAGGGTGGAAAAAATTTAGGTGAAGCACAGCCTAATCTTGATAAGCAGGGGAAAATTAGCCTTAGCTTCAGCATAACAACATAGTAATGCCTCACATCTAGATGCTACTGAATAGTTTAAGAGTAACTTTCCTGCTAGAATGGCACTTGGGTGATTCTTATCAGGACGGACTGAACAAACAGCCAGTTGGGTCAGGTACACAAAACTAGGCAGCTTGAACTACAGGGCCAACTCCAACAACTTAAAATAATTTGTGGGACAAGAGTCTGTACCATGTCCTGGCCTGTTCCCTTTCCCTGTAATAGGTGCCAAGGCTAGCCAGCGCTAGCAATACAGAGAAATCAGTGGAGCTGGGTGGAATATTTTTACCAAAGCAAAACATTTCAGAAACTGCCATCTGGAAGGTAATTTAATCTAGAGTGTGGAGTGTGTTGTGTCATGGCCTGGGATGTGGGAATTGGAGGTTCAGGTTGCTGCTTTACATGATTTGGAGTGACCTAGAATGGAGCAATGTGGAAAAAAAGCACACTTCTAAACCCTTGGTGCTGCCATGACCCAGAAGGGTTGTACCCTGGGGTCCAGGAATAACCTCCTTTCCTATTTCCCACTACAACACCT
The DNA here is from genome assembly GCF_052110815.1 of Crocodylus siamensis. Lineage (NCBI taxonomy): Eukaryota > Metazoa > Chordata > Crocodylia > Crocodylidae > Crocodylus > Crocodylus siamensis. The sequence continues at coordinate 399,901,121 of NC_143395.1, forward strand.
TGGAGAGCTTTTATGAGACTAAGCAGCAGCTCTGGGGTAGCAGCACAACTAAGAACTCGGGTGTGGGGAGCTCCAGTAGAGGGGGGCTCCCACAGCCTTAGTTTGGGTGGACTGATCACACCCTGGGAAAGTTGAGGGGCTCTGGATAGAATAAATAGAGAGGACTGCCTCCTCTGCCCTTCACTCCCCTTCCAGGAGTTACTTTGTCCAAAGTCCTCACCCAAGCATGTCACTGAATAAAGATGTGTCCACTTGGCCACTTCCAGCCCTCTAGTGACCCACTGCTTCTTGCAAAGCTCTTTTTTTAGGAGAGGATCATGGTGATCAAATCCAACAGGCAGAGCCCCAGAGGAATGAAGCCCTGAAAGGATGATCATTTGTAATTAGTCCCCCTAAGTAATGAAGACAAGCCTAAAAAAGGATCTAACATACGAGCTCTGTCTGTCAGCAAAGAGCCAGCCACTAAGGTGGTTCACTCTGTATTCCCCCATCCTTACATTGAGGGGCACCTCACTCCAAAAATTGCCCTGATGAAGCTAGTGAGATTACTCAGAGGATAAGGAGCTCCTGTCTGTGAGTGAGTGTGGCAGAAGCTGGGGTTGCCCTGAGTGTTCACTCTGTTGACTGAAAGCCGCACGGTTACTGTACCTCCTTTTACACTGGCAAAGGGAAGAGTCCCATCATGAGCCAGCCAGTTGATTCCATCCAGTTTCCAGTTTTCATTAAGGTCCATATTTCACACACAGCATCCAAGAGCTACCAGCAAGCTTCCCGCAGTTTTTTCTGAGGAATAACAAAAACAGATTTGGAAATGTAATTGCCAAGCTTCAAAATCTGCGTGCAGATATCCACTGAAGGAGAGTGTCAAGCTGTGTTCAGTCTGTATGGGGTTGTTTGGGGGGGAGAAAGTAGGAGAGGACAGGGTTTTGAGAGAAAGCTTAGCTGCTGGTTTTAACCTTAAAGATTATCAAGATGGCAGGAATTTGGTGGGTGCTTGAACAAGTGGGCTTTCATATCAATGAGAAGGAAGGAAGCTGCTGGAAGGATTATTGGATGGGCTTTTTGAGCTGATGTTGCAGACAATTATTTTTGGGCAGTGAATCAAATTCTAAACATTTTAGTATAATTCCTTTTTTTAAGTATTGACCATGTGCGTAGAGAATTTGAGTAGCAAAACTCCAAAATAAAATAATCACAGTAACACAGTAGTTAAATATAGACAGTCAAAAAGCCTGAGGCCAAATCAATTCAATCTTCATAGGTTGGTCTAAGCTGCATAGGTTGAACTGATAAGCAAGTAACCAAACATTAACTTTGGATTCCAGAAATGAAGCCACATGCCTACAGTGGCTCAGGCCAAAAGACAGGGGGGAGGAGGCACTAGAGCATGCCTTCCTGCTCAGCTGGAGCAGACAGCTTGGGCCACGGCTAGCCTGCCCACCCTGGAAGCGGGGAGGAGGGGGAGGTGCAAAGCATCCTGGGAACCTGGGGGACTAAGTTAACTTGAATCATATGACTCTTTGGCTTCTATTGCAACTAGTCAATATAAAAGTTTGTGGAATTTGCTGCTGATTTCAAACTAATGGTTGTGACCTTTGTCTCAGGCAGTGAAATCCTATGCTATTCTATCCATAGGTCCTGAATTCACTGTTTCCAGACCAGGACCAGAAACCACATTCCTTTAATACAGAGATGTACTGATACTATTTAGGGGTCCCTAGATATGGCACAATGATGTGCTTTTGAGCTAAAGTTAATAACCCAAGTGATTTACTATCTGCTCTGGTATTATGCTGTTATTTTAATGGCTCTGAGTTTGAAATATTTATTGTCCATTGACCTATATTGATTACCCATAAACTTACTTTATGTAAGATAATTAATAGCACATGGAGGCACAGACTTATATTTTCCTTATTACACCAGGATAGAAAGGAGTCAACATGTTATTTCTAGTTTTTCCTTACAGCTAGTTGCTATGATATCCAGATATAGCTAGAAGCACTGAGATATTATAGAGCTAGAATAAAGAAAAAGTCTCTCAGAAAATTACAAAGTCAGTGAGGCAGAGAGGAGCTGCAGATACAAAGGAATTTTGTTTTAAACAGCAGGACTCATAGAGAAAAGCAGTCTTTTGTTTTAGGAAGATTGCAGACTGAGCGGAGAGAGAAGCCCCTGCCAGATGAGTGGAGAAGGAAGGGAGCAGAGACAACAGATTGAGAGAGGAAGAGTGCATGCATGTGTGCAGAGAAAGTGCAAGTCTTTGACTGAGGCAGGTCCTGACAAAAAGTCTTTGAACTAGATCCTGTGCTGATGCAGTCCTTTGGAGTTGTACTAGTTTTAAAGCTGTTATTTTGATACAGCCCTAGGGGAAAGGAAAATTATGGACCACAGTTACCACATAACATTACCATAACATTACCATAGCATAACAATACCTAGTCAGTACTTAGATGTCAGGACAACACCACTGGATCCTAAGTATTAGATACTGCAGGCATCTACATGTGCATTCTACTGCAAAGTTGACTAATTAGCTCTCCAGTAAAGTGTCACCATCTACATGCACAGTGCTATTGGGCTGCAGTAAATTAATTAACTCCACTGCAGTATAGTACTGCCCAAAACAAGTACTATCCTATGGCAGAGTTATTTAATGTGCCACAATGTACGTGTAGATGGTAACGGGCTGGCTGGGGGAAATGAGGGTGCTACAGTGCAGGGGCTGTCTGCTGGCTACCCCCGCATTAGAGCACTCTCATGCCCTAGCCAGCCCCTCCGCAGCATGTTGAGAAGGGGTGGAGCAGCCTTGGGTTGTCAGGCTGACTTCCTGGGCTCCCTGCCAGCTGAGGTTGCTCTGACCCAGCTCAACGTGTTGCAGTCCTGGGTGCATGTGTAAACACTGCACCCAGGAGCAAAACACTCTAGCACAAACTGCATTGGAGTTTATTCAGGTGCATAACTAGCACATGTAGATGCACCCACTAAGTATTCCGGTATCTCTGCAACAAAGCAGAGAGTAAATATAGAATCCTGTTGAATAGAGCTGAGCAATACTTTTTTTGGTGAAAAGTATATTCAATGACAAATGCAGTTCAGGGTCCACCAAAACTATACACAAATTTGGGTTGAATTTACTAAATAGTTTTGACTGAACAGAGGAAAAATTCTCAGAAATGCTTAAATGATTTATGCTGAGTATTTCAACATGATAACTTTCAACTTTGTTTCAAAATGACGTTTTTGTTTTGAAAGTGACCCAGTATTTTTTTTAAGATTTTAAAAAGGAGTTTAACTAACCCCACAATTAAATTTTTCATTCAGTACCAGGAAAAAAATTCTCTTTACAGTTAACTAAAAGCAAAAATTGATTCCAAGTGTTTGGTTTGGACAGCAGACTGAAAAATCCATTATTTGCGCAGCTCTAGAAAATGCAAGCATATTACTGGCAGTTTGTTCATTCCCACTGATGAGAGAAGGGCTTGCCTACAAGTACAGTGAAAGCATCAAAGTAAGAAAATAAAAGGGGGATCAACACAATGTAAGAGATAAAATAGCTTTTCTACATCCACCATCTCTTCTGAAAAGACCAATGTCTTTAACTGACAAATTAGCTCTGGGCCTGCTGTTGGCCTCTACTCAGAATCATCTAGACATGATTCACAAACTCACATCAAGTAGAATATTAACTGAAACTGCAAACTCTCTGGCTCCACTGAAGCATGAACTCCATGCCATCATTAGAGGAAAAAAAAGAGTAAAAATGTATTAAGGCTAATCATATCAGGCATTGAGAAACTATTAATCGTGTCATAAATCACAAGTATCGCTTTAGCTTTTACTTATCTACCCCTGCATAGGAGGGAGCAGCTGAATTTTTATGACTTGAAGGAACAAGGGTGTTGAAGAGAGCTGTTGCGTTGAACCACAGCGACGTTTCTGGGAATGATTGTTTATTCTGGCTGCATCTAATTAATGGTATCAATACAGTATTTAGAAACCATAAATAATATGTGGCTTGTAAATACAACATAAGAACAAGCATTAAATAGATAACAGGCCATAACTATACAGGGCTAGCTCCTCAGTGACTGTAAAACAGCATAGTACTGTGCTAACCACAGAGTTGCACTAAACTACTCCAATTTAGGACCTGCCCCATATAGCTGTCTTCTGACTTTTGGCCATAACCTCATGTGTGCAGCAGTGTGGAGCTCCAGGGTGTACAATGCGTCTATGGTGGGGGAATGAAAGTGAAACAGACACCGTGGCAGTGCGGACCAAAAGTGCTTTGGTTGATATTAGAAAGGCATGTGGGCCTTAGGGAACAGGACTCTCTCATCTGCCTGAGCTGGTGGCATTGGGTACAACCTCCAGTCAGTAGCTCCAGCTTTTCAGTGAATGTATATCCCAGATCCTGGGTTCTTATGTGGCAGAGCTTGGATCATATCTCCAAGATCTGATACTAGATCAGAGGGAATCTGTACCTGATAGAGTGGATTCTTCTTTCACTTCCACTCAGGGAGCCCAGTAGAGTCACAGAGGTGTAAAAGAGGTGAAAAATCAAGGCCCATTGGCCTAAAGTTTGAACAAATGTTGTTAAAAAAACCTTGTCTGCCAATACAGTATTGCAGAGGTGTCTCTGTTTCCCTACTAATGAAAACTGCTGTACTTCCAAGGCAAGAATCCCCTTTCTCCCTAAGGGCCAGCCTGGAGAAAACTAGAAGCCTGTTCTCTCTTCTAGACCTTACAGAAGAAAATGTATTTCATGTGCTCTGAAACAGGACTGATTTATGAGAGCATGTTAGGGCAATTAAGAATTCTAAACTATTGGCTAAACATTAGATCTTTAATGCCTACCAGATACCCTAAGAAGTGTATTTTTGAAGCCTCTATTTTTCCAACTAAACCCTTGTTTGGTTGGTTAAGTAACATCTATATTCTCCTCCAGACAAAGGGCCTGGGAAATGTACTGAGAATCACTGAGCCAGTACTTCCCTTATATTTAAAGCAAGACATAAATTTAAGAATTAAAGCTGCCAGAATACAAACAGATACGCAGGCAGTGAGACCTTCTCAAACTTCCCCTTTCTGAGATTAATAAAGCATTCCTTTGGCCTAGAAACTTATTTAGCTGCAGTAGAAAACTACAAACAATGACAGACCATTACTAGATTGGGATTCATTCTAATGAGATATGCAGTTGTCATGGGCAGGTGATGTTGGACACCACATTTGGACAGAATACGCTCATGTGGGAGGAGTGAGAAAAATGACTTAAAACCCTATTTGTGGTCTTATTTTTTTAAGAAATAGGAGGAAACAGATTTCTGTTAGTGGAAAATTGTTAGCACTGGGCTACTGAAGAAAAAACAATTTGGCTTCTCTCTAACAACTTGGAGACTGTCCTGTACTTCCCAGGAGTATTTGCATTACTTGCACCAAGAACAAAGGCCAAAATCAAATACAGTCTGGCTATTTTACTGTATTATCCGCTGCTTCATTTTATCCATTTTTTGTATAATTATGCACTATATTCTGTTTTAATTTTGTGTAAATTAAGAATGAATACTCTTATTGTATGCTTTTATAAATGGTATTATATTATATATAATTGTATTTTTCATTTAATTGAGTTGTTTTAGCAAAAGTAGTATATAAACTGCTAGTCCTATTAGAAAATCTTTTCCCTCAGCTTTCACCAACCAGCCAGTGGAGACCTATTTTCCCACACCTCTGCCCTCAACCAGCTGGGGAGTCCCGAGTCCTCCAGAGGAACCCTACTTCACTGCCCAGTTATGGGAGCCTGCCAGTAGCCCCTTCTTTTTCAGGAAGAGTCCCTGGGCAACTGGAGAAGCATTAGGTATATGACACAACAGACACAATTCAAATGAAACTTGAGCGACTGAGATTGGATGCAATTTTCATTCAGGCTGTTTAAAACTAATATGTCATACAAACACATTAGTAGCTAGGAAAGATCAAGGGGTGTGGATTGTCAAAAACACCTAAGCCTAAGAGCACGCATTAAAAATTAATTTCCTTCTATAAATGCAGTCAGAGCAGGTCAGACAGATCCAGCCCCTGGTGTTTCCTCTGGCTCATGGGACTCCCCACAGTTTCAGCCATGCGTGGGCCATGGCTCTACACTCTAGTTAGGGTGCTCAAGAGTGGTACAAGGCCTGATTCCAGTGTATGGGCCCAGGTGGAGGAGGTGTGGGGCCCTGCAGGCCTGATCCTGGTGTTCAGGGCTGGATGGAAGTGGTGCCCAAACCCAGGGCCCCAATCCCAATGACAGGGCTGGGCAGAGTTGGTGCAGGGCCCCAAGGTCAATCCAGACAGAGACAGCACAATCCTAGTGCACATCCTAGCTGAGGCCACATGGGCACTATCTTAGCACACGGGATCCAGTCTGGCCCCTGGATGGGCTCCAAGCCACTGACCTGAAAAAGTTGAGCCCCACCGATTTACAGAGCAAATAAATTTACAGTACACCCCTAGAAGCTCAAATTAGCTCTCTAATGCAAACAAAACAAGACATGACAAATATCTGATGTTCAAACAGGTGGGAAAATACTGGAAAGACCCCAATAACTTGGGGGCCTTCTTCACACATCCAAACGAAGCAAAATAGGACACACATGCAATTCTTTTCCTTTTTGTAGCCCACCTCCTAAAACTTCCCAAACTGCAGATTAAAAACTGTTACATGTGAATTACTATTCCAGCATCATCTTTACAATCTCTAATCTGTAACAACTGGATGCCAGAGAACAAAAGACAGTTAAGCTTCTGGTTTGGAATTCTTCCATTTTACAACAGTCTGCTGCATGAATTCTTCAGAAAGTAAGCAGCTGCACTTGCATTTTTATAACCGTAAACTATGTAGAATTGATGTAACCAGAACAACAGGAAAATAAATGTTAAACGCAGTTCCCCTAGCCTACAAATTTGTACTTAAGATTTTCTAAGGGGCTGGGGGTAGAAGGAAGTATTATGTATTTTTGTGTCTTACAGGAGTTTTTCTTTCCCAGTGAGATCAGACAGCAACAGTACAACTGCTCTTATTATATCAGCAAAAGGTTTAAATCAGTGTTTCCTAAACTTTTGATACCTGGGGCACACGTTTTGTCTGGATTAAAATTCATGGTACACTTCACTCACCAGTCAGTGGGCCAGATCCAGTTCATAGGCCCAATCCTGTGTGCAGTGCTGGCCTAGCTGGGGCCTGATCCCTCCACACAGGACTGGCCTAGCTAGTCCAACTATGCAGGGCCCAATCCCTCTCCATGGGGCTAGCACAGCCAGAGCCCCATCCAGCCTATTTTCTGTGGAACACCTTCTGCCACTCTCACAGCACACTAATGCTCCAAGTAGGGTTGTAAATCCAATAATTTGTTTTACTATCTGCAAACCTTTTCAATGGAAGCCAAACTTTTTTACTGATGCATGTTGTTACTGATATATATGTTTTACATACAGTAAATGTAACTCTTCTGCCACACCTGGTCATGCTGCCCAGCCCATTAGAAAGGCTGAGTTCAAATTTAGGGGTTTCATATCAACTGTAGGAAAAAAGTAAAGGAGTTTGGTTGTCAGTAAAAATTTGCAGTAAAAAAAAAAGTTCTTGGGTTGGCAACCTTGCTTGCAATCATTTTAGACTGTGCAACTCCCCTGCCAGGAACCTCCTGCTCACTCCCTACATTCTGATGCTCTTAACTTCATCCCACATCATGCTGCCCCTCCAGCCCATCCCCCAGTCTTACTCCTGCCAGCCCAGTTCCCCCTGTCCCAGTATGAACCCCCAAAGAAGCCTACCTGTGACCCAGCAGTACTAAAGGCAGCCTGAGATGCAGCAGCAGCAGCACATGACTGAGAGAATGCACTTTGCAGGGTGCTGCTCTCCCTCTCAGAGACAAGGCTGCTGACTTAGGTCTCTTCTACACTTCTGTAAAAGTCTGACCAGCATAGCCACATATCACATTGATGCAGTTTCACTAGTTGAAGAACTACTAGCACTAGTAAAAGCCAGGAGTGGATCCAAGGGAGTACAAGTGATGTAGTTGCACCCATCCCCCCCGCAACACACTTTTATTCCCCATTCACTCAAATTAAAACTAATTGCCTTATAGTGGCAGAAGCATTTGTATTTAGGCAGCGGTGGGGAAGTCACTTGACTTCATGGATCATTATAAGCTACCTGATTCCTTTTAAACTCTTAATTCCATAGGTATTAAGAACGTTCTCTCCTTTTTTATTGTCTTGATGTTTTAATAATCAAGCTGTCCTTTCTAAAATTCTGTAGCTCCTATTTCAGAGCCCTGCACATTGTTTTAACTTTAGCTAAAAAAATTATTCAAGTGTGGAAATCTTAGCTCCAGTGAACATCAACTCAGGTGTGGAAATAATTTTCAGTGAAGCACTGGATACTCTGCCAGGGAGGTCAATGCTAACTTTTGTTTTAAGCTGAAAGAGAGGTAAATTTAATTCTGATTACAACAGGACAAAAAAAAAAAAACATCTTTTGATTATTTTTGCCTAGTGTGTTGTGGTTTTTTTATACATGGTACTGTATTTACTCATATAGAAGATGATCCTGAAAATATGATGACCCCCCAATAAGTAGATTCTATATATGAAAAATGTATAAATGTGATAATTTTCCAGGTATAAATTCTAATTATTAGAGGTTTGCCTTGAATTTGTCCCTCTCCTACTGTTACATAAAGGAAAATAAATCAAGGGAGGGGGGATCAGTTTGCTACCTTGCCCCCTGCCCCTCCAGCTCTTTCCCCTGCAACTACTTCTCCCCATCCTTACTGTCTGACCCTACATTTCCTTACATGGAAGTGAGGGGCAAATTTGAAAAAAGGGGATGCATCTACACGTGCAGTTAAACACTGGAGTTTTCTCCCAGGCACAGCGTTTACATGTGTGGCCAGGACTGTAGCACGTTGAGCCAGGGAGAAATAAACTGCCAGCATAGGGCTGCTCCACCCTGGCTCAGTGTGCTGTAGAGGGGCTGGCTGAGGCATGAGGGTGCTACAGTCTGGGGCTAGCCAACAGGTAGCCCTCACACTCTAGCACCCCCATGCTCCAGCCAGCCCTGGTCACTGTCTAAACATGTATTTTGGTGCAGGTAATTATTCTGCTGTAGGATAGTACTTGTCCCAGATAGTACTATCCTACTGTGGAGTTAATTAATTTACTGTGCCCTAATACAGTTGCATGTGTAAATGGTGACACTTTAGTGTGAAGCTAATTAGTCAGTGCCACAGTAAAGTGTCTCATGTAGATGCATCCACTGATTTTAAAATAAGCATGCCTGTAGTAATTTGGATATAGGCAAATTACTAAAAAGTTCTCATAGACTTAGTTCATTCAGAATTGATGCATTTTACCTTTTTTGAAACTGTTGCAGGTTTTAACAGGTACTCTATAAACATACTTTTAAGCAGCACTTTTGTACCTACTTATATATAGTATAAACTTTTTTTTTAAGTTTGTGTCTCAAACCAAATTAGCCAAATCAGCTCTGAATTCTATTGACTGAGAAGAGCTCAATTGTTTCAACTGTCAAGTACCCTACTTCCCAGACTCTTCAGCCTGGGGCTTCAGATACTCCCAAATCCAGGGCAAGAATCCTACATGCAAACCCCAAGCTCAGAGATCTTGAGGTTCAGATGCCCTCTTAGTCTCACTTGCTTCTAGTCCAAGGGCTTTAGGAGCAAGCTAGAGAGACAGTCCAAGGGAAATCCCCCATCACCATAAATTGTGTAGCCGAGATCCTCCCATTGGGAGGCTATAGTAGACTCTCACAGGGGTGCCCACCCACTGTACAATGGGAAGGTCTCCACCCTCAACTACATCAAGTTATTCAAGGCCAGGAAAAGGGAATCTCCCCTGCTAGGTATGTAAAACCACCTGGGCCAAAACCATCATCATGGTATTTCCCCACTTGGTATGCATGATATTAATCCGAAGCCAAAAGGCTCATGAATGATTTACCATATACTTCATTGGACTGGGCCCCAAGAGAATCAACAGCTTTTCAAGCCAAGCTAATTCCATAGCTCAGCATTGTTCAGTATGTGTGTGTGACCTCCAGATACCCCACAAAAAGGATTCATGTGCTAATTAGCACCTACTCATGACTGGAACCAGGTATTCTTGTCGTGAGTCCTGGGATACAGCAAAAGTTTTTACGCAGATAAGGCACAGGGCAACCTGGTCTGGCTTCACCTCATGGAGAGTTGGGCCACACAAATCATATGTGATAGGCTAAGAGAGAGAGTCTGGGTGAACTGTTTGGGGCCCAGTTCGGTGATGTTTGCCAGACATTTAAGCTGGTGAAGACAAATAAATAATGAGACATGGAAAAAAAAGGTGGTACTCATCTGTGGGAGTGAAAAGGAAGTAAAAATGTATTTCATGTAGTGGTTCACTATGACTTGAAAATGAGTCAATGCTGAGGCAGACTGCACACAGCGGGCATTTCTGGCACCATGGGAGGGTGAAAAGCTAGAGCAAATTTTGGCACCCTCCCATGGTGCCAAAATGCCCACAAGTCATAGTGAACCACTACACTGAATACATTTTTACTTCCCTTTCACTTCCACAGTTGAGTACCATCTTTCTTTTCTTATGACTTGACCCCAAACTGAGAGGAAGGAGGGCCTGGATTAAGATGGAGACCAAAGTGAAGCAGAGCTTGGGTCAGTGGTATGCGTGTCACCTCTCCATGGTAGGGCATATAGCACTCATGAAGGCAGTGTTGCTATCAGTGGTACACCACACTAGTCTTCCCTGACCCAAGTGTGTCACGCAGAATCCAGAGAGCCATGTGCATCTTTTTCTGGGGATCCAGAATGGAGAAGGTGGCAAGGAAGACCCTGTACAAGAAGAAACAGGTGGGGGCTAGAAGGATGCCAGACATCCACCTGTTCCTGTGGGCATGGTACATAAGCCAGATCTGCAAGCTGGTGACTGGGCCAGCAACCAAAACAGTCTGTCTTGTCAAGTATCGTACAGGTCACCTCCTGAGACGACGGGGGGCGGGGTATGCACCAGTCAGAGGGAGACTGTGCACCAAGGAACGCCCCTGGGTCTGCAGCGTGCTGAATGAGTTCCAGAGTGAGTTGGGGCTACAGAAGGAAAGCCCAGAGACCATGTCCAACCACAGGAAGATACAGAAGACAGTCAGAGACAGGCCAAGCGACCGTGGAGCTGCTCCCTGATGATGACTGCCAGACTGTCTGGGATCGGATCTTTCAGAAAGACCTAAGAAAAGACCACAGAGACTTGAACTGGCTTATAGCTCACGGCGTACTCCCAGTGAAAGCATGGAGGCACAGAGCAAGATGAGAGTCTAAACCCAGCTGCTCCAGGGCAAGCTGCCAAGGCAAGATTGAGACCATCGACCACCTCTTTTGGCTCTGCCCCTATGCCAAGAGATTTTGGAAAAAGTAAGCCAGCTCCTTGAGGAAGTGACAGGAGTCAGGCTGTTGACAAGGGAGGCAGCACTGTATGGACACCTGACTAAACATCGGGGGTCCCAGACAACTCACTTTGACCAGTCTGTGTCCTGCATCAGGAGCACCCTGTGGCAATGCAGGAGCCTCCTGATGTACAGACACAATGAGCTCAAGCAAATGGACTGTATTAAAATGTTTCTGAGTGAACTCCAGTCCTGCTATGAGAAATCAGTGGGAGAGGATGGAGAGGACGCAGCCCCCAGAAGCCCCCAGAAGCCCTGAGGCTGCTGCAGCAGCCGCTGAGTGGGGGCATTTCATAGATTTCATAGACATCAGGGCTGGAAGGGACCTTGGGAGATCATCGAGTCCAGCCCCCTGCCCAAAGGGCAGGAAGTCAGCTGGGGTCATAGGATCCCAGCAAGATAAGCATCCAATTTACTCTTGAAGGTGTTCAGTGTAGGTGCTTGAACCACCTCCGCTGGCAGACTGTTCCAGACCTTGGGGGCTCGGACAGTAAAGAAATTCTTCCTTATGTCCAGCCTGAAACGGTCTTACAGGAGTTTGTGACCGTTCGACATCGTCATCCCTTGGGGCGCTCTGGTGAACAAATGTTCCCCCAGATCCTGGTGGTCACCCCTGATAAACTTATAGGTGGCCATCAGATCACCCCTGAGCCTACACTTTTCCAGGCTAAAGAGTCCCATGTCTCTCAGCCTGTCATCGTAAGATCTGTTTTCCTGACCTCTGATCATGTGTGTGGCTCTCCTCTGGACTCTCTCAAGCTTCTCCACATCCTTTTTGAATTGTGGAGCCCAAAACTGGACGCAGTACTCCAGCTGCGGCCTCACTAAGGCCGAGTATAAGGGGAGAATGACATCCCGGGACTGCTCGAGAAGCATCTATGGATGCAAGCCAGCATTTTGGTCGCTTTACTAGCTGCAGCATCGCATTGCAGGCTCATGTTCATCTTGTGGTCAATGATGACCCCCAAGTCTCTTTCTTCTGTAGTGCTAACCAACATAGCACTGGCAAGCCTATAAGGATGCTGCAGGTTTTTCCTCCCAAGGTGGAGAACCTTGCATTTTTCGGTATTAAACACCATGAGGTTCTCGTCTGCCCATTTGCTGAGCTTGTCCAGGTCAGCCTGGATCACCCGCCTATCTTCTGGCGTGGATGCTTTGCCCCAAAGTTTGGTGTCATTGGCAAACTTGGCCAGTCCACTCCTGACTTCAATGTCCACATCGTTAATGAAGATGTTGAACAGTATGGGTCCCAGGACAGAGCCTTGAGGGACCCCACTGGTCACAGGGCACCACGATGAGTGACTGCCATCAATCACAACCCTCTGGGTCCGACCACGGAGCCAATTTCCCAGCCAGTGCATCGTGGTGGAGCCAAGGCCACAACTGGCCAGTTTTGCCAAGAGGTGATCATGGGATACCAGATCAAAAGCTTTTTTGAAGTCAAGATATATGACATCAATCTCATCTCCCTCTTCCAGGTGATAGGTCACCTGGTCGTAGAAGGAAATGAGATTGGTCAAACAAGACCTACCCGCAACAAACCCGTGCTGGCTATCCCTTAGGATGTTAGCCTGGGCCAGTCCCTCAAAGATGGCCTCCTTAATAAACTTTTCTAAGATCTTCCCCAGGATAGAAGTCAGGCTAATGGGCCTGTAGTTAGCTGGATCCACTCTCCTCCCTTTCTTGAAGATCGGCACCACATTGGCCTTCTTCCAGTCTTCGGGCACTACACCAGAGCACCAGGAGTTTTCAAAGACCCATGCCAGGGGCTGGGCTATGACGCTCGCCAGCTCCTTGAGTACCCTGGGGTGCAGGTTGTCAGGGCCAGCTGACTTGAAGGTATCCAGCTTCTCAAGATGTTCCTTCACGAGGTCAGCATTTATGGAGGGTAGGGGATCCCCCTCACCCAGATTTCCCTGTCCCATAGCAGGCATGGGCATTTGTTCTTCTTTTTTCAAAGAGCCAGGAGCTGGGGCTGGGGTGGCTGTGAGAGTGGGCAGGGGTTGGGGGGGCTTGTGGCAGAGCCCCCCACATGGTGTGGGACAGTGGGGGGCAGCAGAAATCATGGCCCCCCCCATCTGGCAGCAGCCGGTGAGTGGGGGCTTTTTTAAATTGCTGGGAGGTGGGGCTGGACAGGGCAGCTATTGATAGGGCTGGGACAACGGGCAGGGGATGGGGCCAATTTGGAAATTCAGCCAATTCGGCAGTGGCCAAATCTCAGAATCAGATCTGGCCAAATTGATTTGGGACAGCGATTCGAATCACCGAATTTAATCCCTGTCCCCCAAATCAGCCAAATCCAAATCCAAAGCAAATACTAGCCACTTCTCACAGGCCTACTGTTTAATGATAGATAATCTATATAATGAGGTTTCCTTGTATGCAAAAGTAAGATGAGGATTTTTTTCCCCATGCTTATTGGGAAAAAACCTCATTTTATATTTGAATAAATATAGTATATGATATAGGAAATACATACACATTCCAATGAAAGTGATATTTATTTTTGCTTTGATCTTAAACTGAATAATACAGCCCTGGGCCCCGAGCATGTTAGCAAAGCTTCTAATTCCTTTTTGCCTAGAGAAAACTCTGTTGTGCTATATAAAATGAGGCACCACACTATCTGTACCTCCCTTTTCAAAATCATAGATCTATCTATGGAAAAAGCTATTGTGCTTCGCTGAGCAGGAGTACATTTTCTCAGCACTTTTGTATTTATACATATGGATGCAGCTGTGCCTACACAAGGACAATTTGCTACTGACCTATTTCAGCAGTATTAAAGCAGATAAACTTTAAAAACCCTTAGATGTCCAATTTGAAAGTGTTAATGTGGTACAGCCACATCTTTCAGCGTGTCTGCAGGCTGCTGTCAGGCAGATAGAACAGCCCTTGGAACAGATTCAGCTACTGAAGCCTGCCTTAGAACAGTTACTCTTCTCCCTCAAGGGGAACACAAAAAATCAAGTTAATAGGTGTGATCCAGTCACAACTCCAGCCAAGGGGCTTTGGATCAGGCCTGGAAAGCAGCAATGCTCAATATACAGACCTTCATGAGCTTGAAAAGCATTGTGTGTTTGAGCAGAGTTTCCACAGCCATATAACAGAAATACTATTCTTCATGCCAGAATATACAAGGCAGCAAACTGATCTTGCAGTTATCAAACACTTCCATTTGGTTTCTTCATTTCATTTTCCTCAGAAGCCTTTTATTGCCTCATATATTCCTTCCCTGTGAAGTTCTCCTTTAATTAAACGAAAAAGGTGACTAATGAGCTGTTCATTAATGCTATCATTCAAAATGTTCTATGTAGCTGCTCTTAAGGAGTTCCTTAAAGAGCGATATTTGAGCCAACTGGCCCAGAATCTGATCACAATGTTAACTGAATGATCTCATGATAGTTATCTTGAACTGATATGTAATTAATGTGGCCTTATTACAGCTAGAGAAAGGAGAAGCCAAGAGCACTCGGAGAATTAGGCATCACAGTCCCCAGGAGGGGAATACTAGGACTGGAGACAGGCACAAGTTCACAGGAAGCCCGTGCATGTTGGGACAGGACGGAGGATTCTGTGTTGAAATATGCATTCCCCTCCCAGCCTCTTTCCAGAGAAAGCACACCCTGGGCGCACATGGCTCATGAAAGGAATAATCTGAGAAGAGCTGTTTTCTTAGAGTATAAGCAGCTCTCCATTTTAAGCATGAGAAGATTTTGTGGGAGGAACATACACAAGCTACAGTGCCAATTACCTTCCTGAGAACACCTGGTGTTTATTAACACACTTGCATAGATTCTGCCATCCTTACTTGAGCTAAGTAATGGCGTGCCCAAGCTAGATTTTCAGGATTTCTGGGTGCTCATGGGAGGCTGGCCCTTTTTGAGTATCTAGCCATGTCTCACAATGGGAGCTGAAAATCTGGTTCCATTTGCATCCAGGAGAACGATGTATAGTCAGGTAACATTAAGTCACCCTAACTGTTGGTACTGGAGGGAGGACCTGGCCTGTTGCCACACAGCTAGAGAACACATGTACAATCTAAGAAATAATAAATATGTGTTTTCATTTAATTTGAAATCACTTCTCCATTTTGCATGACTTGAAATGTACACAAAGCAATCTTCATCCAAATCCATCTCAGGCTGCCTATGTAAAACACCAGCAGTTCCTAGCAATCAGCTCTTATTTCAGACCCCAGATATTGCTACTCCTGCTCTTTACTTCAACTGAGTGACACTGAAACTTGAACAAAAGATCCCCTCACAGATAATCCCAAAGAACCGCACAGACAGTCCAGACTAGGCCACAGAAATGTAGCCACCTCAGAGGTGGAGAGAAGCAGCCTGTTGTTCAGCATGAAAATGAGGACCAGGAAGTGGAATGAACCACAATCTTACAAAAAGTCATGGAAAATAGCAGATGTCTCTCTGGAGCTGGTAGGACTGTCAGGTATTTTGTTCATCAGTTTGTTCTGAATTTTTTCAATTTGAAAGTTCCTTTACAATAAACTTTATGGAAGTGCAAACCTGGACACTTTTAATTCATCTGTTTGCATTTCCTTTCCATATCAGAGGCTGTACACTTTAAAATCAGACTCTAAAACCCTTATTTGGATATTAAGATCTTCAGAGCAAACCACATTTTCTTTTGTCTCTCATTTAGAAGCAAGCATGCTGCTCATTCTGAACAAATAATAAGCACCAGCTACTAGATCCTCACCCATTATCGTTAATTCAGCCAGTGGTATTCACAGTTTGATTAATGCCAATTCATTTTACACCCAGTCTTTGCTTATTATTAAAGAGATGATAATTTCTCAGTGGCACTTTTGTGAACTAAAAGCATACATCACCAGAAAGCACATGGCTCCTTTCTGTATTCTCAGTAGGAAATGTTCCACTTTGATTTGGACAAGACCTTTCAAAAAGCATAGAATACAAACGGTAAATCTTACCTTACACCAAGCATCTGTCGTGAAACTTCTTTGGCACTCACTGTCTTTACCCTGATACTGCAAGGTGGAAAGATTACTCTCTTGCTGAGGTATTTGTTCCTCATCCAGTGAGGGCTCTATGAAAACTATGCAAGCCATTGCCTGGACTTGCTTAGTTTTGTATAAGTTATGCACTGGAATTCAACTGTTCTCTTGCATTCAAAGAGCTTCAAATTACTACAAACTACCTATTGGTATTAAGAGTACTGGGAGTTTGGATTCATTTTCCTAAGTTATATACTTATCTTTAACTAATTAAGCCACTGGAAGTACAGAAGGGGAAAGAAAAGAACCATTTGTATACTGAAGGTAGAAAGAATTCTTGTGAGAAGCTGACATTTACCAGTAATCATAAAAATTGTTAAAATCATAGAGAAGTAGGGCTGCAAGGGACATCCATAGGTCATTTGGTTGAGCCCCCTGCTTAATGGAGGGGTAGTATTAAAATGATTCTGTTATTTAAAGGGGTATTTCTAATTCATATATGCCCAACCACTAATTTACAGAGCCACTGGCTTGTCTTTAGCTCTTATATATTCCACACTGAGAGGTAAAGCAAATAAGCATTTCCTAAAGTACTTGAAGTAGTAGGGTGCTTGTACACATGACAAAAATATCACTTTGTGTGGCTTAATGGTGTCACACTATACACATGCAAGAGTTTTGGTGGTTTTAAATGAGTTTGCATCATTACAAAGTAAACTACATCTGGATGTATTTTAGTTTGCAATGTTGCAAATTGCAATGATGCAGCTGTCAGCTTGGTCCCTGGCTGTAGGAGAGGTGGGCAGGCTCCACAGAAAAGAAGGATTGGGCCCCTTGCTGTTTCTGCCTGCAGCAGGTTCCTGCAGTGTGCAGGACACCTGGGGCCACCCAGGAATACGCTGGCCTGCCCCTGGGGCAGCACAGGAAGGTGGCAGAAGGCTGGTTGAATTTACTGGCAGTGGGAACGGTGCATGGAGTACTGCAAGTCCAGGTGGGCTGCTATCTGGCCAGGTGCTGCCCCAGCTTGGAGACACCCAATCCAACACTTGCCTGAGCCCACCTGGGCTTCCAGAGCCCTGTGCACTATCCCCACCACCAGCAAACCCATCCTTCCTCCTGCCACCTTCCTGTGCTACCCCGGGGGCAAGCCAGCCTGTTCCCAGGTGGCCCCAGCCATCCTGCATGCCACAGAAACCTGCTGAAGGCAGAAGCAGTGAGGGGCCCGATCTTTTTTTGTTGTTTTTTTTGGTGGAACCTGTCCACCTCTCCCACAGCTGGGGGACAGCTGCCAGAGGGCCAAGAGGCCCCTGAGCTGAGGGGTGGCCCTGTCCTTCCTTCTGCAGCAGCATCACCCCCTGGGGCTGGCTGGACAGACTGCTAGCAGGCCAGGTGCTGCCTCAGCTGGGGCAGCACCTGCCCACTAGTAGCCCACTTGGGCAGCCCCAGGGGGCACCATCCTCGTGAAGGGAAGGACTAGTGCAGATCAGGGGCTGCGTGGCTCACTAGCAGCTTGCCCTCCCCCCAGCTGTGGGCAGGCTCCAGCATTGATAAAAAAAAGGATCAGGCCCCTCATTGTAAAGTGACAGAAAATTTGAAATAGTGGGTTTCAATTAAAAACCCACCGTTTCAATTTAGATGGCATAAAATAAAACCCTGAGGACTAAACCCCTGTCATATGTACAGGCGTTCCTATTGCCCTGATCCAAAGCTTATTCACTTCAGTGGGTCACAGAATAGGCCCTGCCTAGGGGAGAAGGTAGAGACAAGTCATTCTGATGAATCTAGGCTAAGTCATGTAGGGCACAGGCAAAGAAAACCTGGTGCTATGCTGCCTTTAGGGTGTGTGGGCTAGAAAGTCTTTGGTAAGACTTCCAGGTACAGGTTTCCTTCGATTTATGCAGTATATGCATTCCCGGAAAACTGTACATAAATTGAATTTGCATAAAGGGAACCCAGTTTATAATGTAAGAAATAGGGATATGTTCCCACAGCGGTGAGGGAGGGAGTCAGGCTGGGACTAGGGAAGGGGCAGGACAAGGGATGCGGCAAAACCTGTCGGCCTATCCCGGAGCTGCAGCAGGGAGCAAGGCAGAGGGAACTGTAAGTGGGTGCAGGGCACAGGACAGCGGGGCGCAGGTCTTGCTGCTATGCACACTCTGGGAGGGCTGCAGGCTGGGAGGCTATGCCAGGCTCTTCCCAGGGGGCATGTACCCCTGTATCAGCGTGCGGGATGAGAGCAGGATGTCACTGCAGGCTCAGGCTGGCAGTGTCACTGGGCTCTTCCTGGTGCTTGGCAGCAGCACTGGAAGGGCAGGTTGGGAGGGCTATGGCAAATTTTGGAGTGGCAGCAGCCCCCCTCCCAGCGTCACTGCCCACCCTCAGCAGCAGGGAGACCCCAGTGCCACTGCCAGCCCCAGCCTGCAGTGGCAGCCTATTCTCATCCTGTGTGCAGATCCAGGGGCCCACGTCACCCAGGAAGAGCCTGATGCAGCTCCCCAGCCTGCAGCCTTCCCAGGGTGTGAACAGCAGCAAGAGCCGCTCCCCCTTGTCCTGCGCCATGCACCCACTTACAGTTCCTTCCACCTTCATAGATTTCATAGACATACGGGCTGGAAGGGACCCCAGAGGATCATTGAGTCTAGCCCCCTGCCCCAGGGGCAGGAAATCAGTAGGGATCATAGGATCCCAGCAAGATAAGCATCCAAATGTGTTTTGAAGGTGTTCAAAGTGGGCACTTGAACCGCCTCGGGCAGCAGTCTGTTCCAAACCTTGGCGGCTCAGACAATGAAGAAGTTCTTTCTTATGTCCAGCCTGAACCGGTCACAGTGGAGTTTGTGACTGTTCAATTTTGTCATCCCTTGGGGTGCTCTGGTGAACAGTCATTCCCCCAGATTCTGATGAGCACCCCTGAAAAACTTATAGGTGACCACCAGATCACCCCTGAGCCTGTGCTTTTCCAGGCTGAATAGCCCCATGGCTCTCAGCCTCTCATCGTAAGATCTGTTTTCCTGCCCTCTGATCATGCGTGTGGCTCTCCTCTGCACCCTCTCAAGCTTCTCCACATCCTTTTTGAATTGCGGAGCCCAAAACTCGGCGCAGTACTCCAGCTGTGGCCTCACCAAGGCCAAGTACGCCGGAAGAATGACATCCCGGGATCTGCTTGAGAAGTATCTATGGATGCAAGCCAGCGTTTTGCTCGCTTTACTAGCCACAGCATCACACTGAAGGCTCATGTTCATGTTCACCAGAGCGCCCCAAGGGATGATGAGGTCAAACGGTCACAAACTCCTGCAAGACCATTTCAGGCTGGACATAAGGAAGAATTTCTTTACTGTCCGAGCCCCCAAGGTCTGGACCACTCTGCCAGCGGAGGTAGTTCAAGCACCTACATTGAACACCTTCAAGAGTAAATTGGATGCTTATCTTGCTGGGATCCTATGACCCCAGCTGACTTCCTGCCCTTTGGGCAGGGGGTTAGACTCGATGATCTCCGAGGTCCCTTCCAGCCCTGATGTCTATGAAATCTTGTGGTCAACCATGACCCCCAAGTCCCTTTCATCTGTAGTGCTAACCAGCGTAGCACTACCAAGCCTATAAGCATAGTGCAGGTTTTTCCTCCCAAGGTGGAGAACTTTGCAGTTTTTGCCTGGATCACCCTCCTGTCCTCAGGTGTGGATGCTTTACCCCAGAGTTTGGTGTCGTAAGTGAACTTGGCCAGTCCACTTCTAACACCAATGTCCATATCATTGATGAAGATGTTAAACAGTATAGGCCCTAGGACAGAGCCTTGTGGGACCCCACTGGTCACAGTGCACCAAGATGATTGACTCCCATCGACCACCACCCTCTGGGTCCTACCGCGGAGCCAGTTCCCCAGCCAGCAGATTGTGGTGACATCAAGGCCACAGTTAGCCAGTTTATCCAAGAGGTGATCGTGGGATACCAGATCGAAGACTTTTTTAAAGTCAAGATATACAACGTTGATCTCTTCCCCCTTGTCCAGGTGATAAGTCACCTGGTCATAAAAGTAAATGAGATTGGTCAAGCAAGCCCTACCCACAACAAACCTGTGCTGGGTATCCCTCAGGATATTGTCTTCAGCTAGTCTGTTAAGGATGGCCTACTTGATAATCTTTTCCAAGACCTTCCCCAGGATAAAGGTCAGGTAGATGGGCCTGTAGTTTGCCAGATCTACTTTCCTCCCTTTCTTGAAGATAGGCACCACATTGGCCCTCTTCCAATCATCGAGCACTTCACTGGAGCACCAAGAACTCTCAAAGATCCATGCCAGTGGCTGAGCTATGATGCTCGCCAGCTCCCTGAGTACCCTTGGGTGTAACCAATCAGGGCCAGCTGATTTGAAGATATCCAGCCTGTCGAGGTGTTCCTTCACGAGGTCATCTTTGATGGAGGGCAAGGAATCTCCCTCGTCCAGGCCTCCCTGACCCATAGTGGGCAGGGCTGTCCCATGGGGCTGATGAAAAACTGATGCAAAGTACCCATTTAGCAAGTTCGCTTTTTCCTGGGCATCAGTTGTCAGTTGCCCCATCTGGTTTAGCAGGGGTCCAGTGTTGCCCTTGCTTTTCCTCCGGCTCCCCACATATCTAAAAAAGGACTTTTTATTTTCCTTGATATTTGTAGCTAGCTGGAGTTCCATTGCAGCCTTGGCTTTCCTGATTTGCTCTCTGCAAGTCCGGACTAAAGCAGAGTATTCCTCCTTGGTGTCAGTTCCAGTCCTCCATCCTTTATAGGTCTTCCTTTTAAGACGTAAGAGGTCCTCCAGTTCCCTGGAGAGCCAAGGGGGCTGCTGTGCCCTTTTTCTGCCTTTCCTCTGAGATAGGATGGACTTTGCTTGCACACCCAGGATTGCTCCCTTGAGGAGTAACCACTTGTCCTGAACTCCCCTCTCCATCGGGTTGTGGCCTTTTAGGGCCTCTCAGACAAGCCTCTTTAGCTTGTCAAAGTCAGCTTTCCTGAAGTTGAGGACTTCTGTACAACTGACTGACTTGTCAGCTTTATGGCAGATGGTGAAGGTGATCAGGTCATGATCACTGTCACCCAGCTTCCCTTCGATTGTTAGGTTGCCAGTATGAGGTCAAGCAGCGCTTTACCTCTTGTCGCCCATAGACTTCCTGTGTCAGATAGAGGTTGTCCACACATGAGAGAAAGCTTTGTGACTGCTCGGATTTGGCTGAGCACTCCTCCCACGAGATGTCTGGGTAGTTAAAGTCTCCCATGACAGCCATGCACTGGGATTGTGCGGCCTCAGCCAATTCCCTGCTGAACTCCTGGTCAAGGTCCTGACTCTGAGTAGGGGGTCCCCCACCATAGTATCCCCTGCACCGTGTTCCCCACAGATTTTAACCCAGAGGGTCTCAAGTCATCCACCATGGGTGCCAATGTCAGCTTGCAGGGACACATAGCTTTCCTTGACATAGAGAGCTATGCCCCCGCCCCTTTTGTCCACTTGATCCCTCCTGTACAGTATAGCCATCTATACCTGTGGTCCAGTCATGGGTGGAGTTCCACCAGGTCTCCGTTATCCCAGTGACATCGTAGATATTTGCCTACATTTTGTTCCAGGGCTGGGGCTGGAGTGGGATCCCTTACATGCCTTGGCCTGCTGGCTTTGCAAGGGCTACTTGGTGGGCCAGCAGTGGCAGTGGTCCCCCCATCCCTTGGCGGGCTTAGTTTGCTCCCTGCTCCCTCCCTAGATGCCCCACAGGACATTAGGCTAAGCAGCAATGAAAGGCACTCTAATAAATGGCTTTCCTAGGCTGGAGAAGGACATCCATGCCAAATTCAAAGAATTTATTGACCTCCAAAGATGAGTGAGTGTACCGAGAAGAAAGAAAACTTTTACAAAGGAAGTTGTCAACTGGCTGTTCCAAGTTGGTAGGATGCAGATAGTTGAGAGGATGAAATATGTTGCAAAATATATTTTTAAATTATACACAGCTAAATCACAGGAGCTGCTGAGGAAGCTGGAACTGATTCTTGTGCTTATTATGGTAGGAAATTCACCTGATAAAAGATGCTGACTGCACTGGAAATACATTGATTTACAGTAGTTTGGGATCTGGCTATATCTTTCTAAAATAGAGTCCCTTGTTTGATAATTCACTAAATAGTAGAGAAGGTAGAGGCAAGTAATCCTGACTGGTGCTGAATCTAATCTGATTCGTCTAGGACACAGGCAAAGAAAACCTGATGCTATGCTGCCTTTAGGCTGTCTAGGCTAAAAATCTCTTGGTAACGCTTCCAGGTCATAGACAAGCTGAAAAAGAAAAACAAATAAATCATGTATAGACATCTATGTTGTTAATAATTCCTGGGGGAATTAGAGATGAAATAATAATGCTTAAGATGGAATTTTTGGGTCTGCATGGGGCAGGAGATCGACTAGATACTTTATTGTTCCTTTCTGGCTTTTACATTTATGAAATTATGTTGAGGGAAAAGATCAAACGTGGAAGAAGAGATAATGGAACTGATGGGGGGGTAAGAGAAGGGAGGGGTAGGAACTGTGGAAAGAGGAAGGGATATTAGACAGCCATTACTAAAAATAAATTCAGCAAATTTGTGACTACAGGCAACCCTCGCCATTTGTGGGGGATACATTCCTGTGATCCCCACGAATAGCAAAATCCACAAATAGGACACTGCATTCATGAATGCAGTGCCCCTGGTGGCGGCGGGGGGAGACACGGCACCAGTGGTACTGGCAGGAGCCCGAGGGCACTGGCAGGAGCCCAGTGGCAGCAAGCACAGAGCTCCTGAGTAGCTCTGGTAAGTGTTTAAAAAGTGTGGGTTCGGCATTCACTAATATTTGAAACCGTGAATGCTGAACCTGCGAATACCAAGTGTTTCCTGTATTAAGCCATGTGGCTATGATCTCCCTGATCACTTGACTTAAAGGTTGCATCGCTTCCCTAACCCTTCAGCTTTGCTTCCTTAGACCATACTTCTTGAAGCAGGGACTGTATCTTCCTCTGTTTAGGAAGTATAGTAAGATGGATGGGCATCAGAGGGACACAAGCCTACCAAATGTCGACACTGACTTGGTGCAGAGTCACTTGGATGGACTGGATGTCTTCAAGTCAGCAGGCCTGGATAAGCTCCATCCAAGGGTACTGAAGGAATTGGCCGGTGTCATAGCAGAACGACTGGCACGGCTGTTTGAGCACTTATGGTGCTCAGGTCAGGTCCCAGAGAACTGGAAAAGGACCAATGTGGTCCCTATTTTCAAGAAGGGGAGGAAGGAGGATCCAAGTAATTATAGATCAGTCAGTCTCACCTCCATCCTTGGAAAGGTCTTTGAAAAGATTATGAAGGATCATATTTGTGGAAGTCCAGCAGGAAAAATAATGCAGCAGGGAAACCAGCATAGATTTGTAGCAAGTAGATCATGCCTGACCAATCCGGTTTCGTTTTATGACAGGGTCACAAAATGCTTAGATGCAGGAGCAGAGGTGGATGTCATTTTCTTGGACTTTAGCAAGGCCTTTGATACGGTATCAAATCCTATTCTCATAAATAAATTAAGAGGCTGTGACACAGGTGTTTACATGGTCCGGTGGGTGACAAATTGGCTTAGCGGTTGCACCCAGAGAGTGGTAGTAGATGGGTCAGTATCACCCTGGAAGGATGTGGGTAGTGAGGTCCCACAGGGTTTGGTCCTTGGACCTGGACTTTTCAATATCTTCATCAGTGACTTGGACCAGGGTGTGAAGTGTACTCTGTCCAAGTTTGCGGATGATACTAAATTGTGCAGTGAAGCGCACACTCTGGAGGGTAGGGAACGATTGCAGACAGACCTGGACAGGTTAGAAACTGGGCAGTACACAATAGGATGCAGTACAACAAGGACAAGTGCAGAGTGCTGCACCTTGGGTGCAAAAATATCCAGCACATCTACTAGGGGGAAGTGACCCTCTCAGCAGCACAGAAGCAGAAAGGGATCTCGGAGTCATAGTGGACTCCAGGATGAACAGGAGTCATCAGTGTGACGAAATCATCAGCAAAGCTAGCTGCACTTTATCGTGCATCAGCAGTTGCATGAAAATAGATCCAAGGAGGTGATACTTCCCCTCTATGTGGCATTGGTCAGACCGCAGTTTTGGGCACCGTATTTATCCAGTTTTGGGCACCGTATTTCAAGAAGGATGTTGATAGACTTGAGAGGGTCCAGAGGAGGGCCACTTGTATGGTTAGGGGCTTACAGGACAAGCCCTATGAGGAGAGACTGAGGGACCTGGACCTCTTCAGCCTCCACAAGAGAAGGCTGAGAGGTGATCTTGCAGCAGCCTACAAATTCATTAGGGGGTACCCTAATGGGGTGAGGGATTGGAGATGCTTTGTTCACCAGGGCGCCTCTTGGGGTAACAAGGAACAATGGTCACAAACTGACAGAGAGCAGATTTAGGCTGGATATCAGGAAAAACTTTTTCACGGTAAGGGTGGCCAATATGTGGAATGGGCTTCCAAGGGAGGTGGTGCTCTCCCCTACCTTGGGGGTCTTTAAGAGAAAGCTGGATAGGCATCTAGCTGGGGTTATCTGACCCCAGCACTCTTTTCTGCCTAGGTGGGGGGTCAGACTTGATGGTCTGTTGAGGTTCCTTCCAACCCTAACATCTATGAATCTATGGAAGGACTTGTGGAACACTTTTATGTGAGTGAAGTTTAGACAGCCCAAGGCAATCTCCAAAAGTTTTTTTTTTCTCTCTCCCTTTCCCTACTTCTTTAATTAAAATGGAATATTAAGTACATTTAATGTTGTGGAATGAACTGCATGGACATTCCTGAAGACTGAAGCCCTCCATTTATCCACAGATAAATCTAGGTGCCTGTAGCACAAGCTTCCACTTTCTGCTTTGCCAACACACTTCTACCCTGGATCTCCTCTACAAGTCGAATACTTCAGGAAAACCAGTCCATCTCATACACCGATACTAAGGCAAATGGGACCATCACATTCATCTTGTCTGAACACATGCCAGAGAACTTCACTGTTTGACATTTTCTATCCTTGCAAGAGGTACAATCCAAGACATAAAAGTTTCAGTTTTGCCAGTCTTGCTCCACCAATGTGTCTCAACCCTGGTCTCAGATGACCAAGCATAGGAAGGGGAAGAGTTGGTTCAGATATTGCCACTCAGGATGACAGTTAATGTCAACAAATTTGTTTGTATATGTGTGTTACAGTGAAATATTCAGGCTATATCACTGACACACACAAGCAGGGAGAAGGCAGGACAAGCTGATTCAGATCTGACATTCCAGTTTACTGCCAGAATTGTGCAAGGAACCAACTTGGACAGAGAATTAATTTAGGACATCATTATCATCCTCTCCCACATGCAGAGTTGGCAGCAACTGCCAGGAGTTGCCAATTTTAGCACAGAATTTAAAGCATTTTGATTCTGTGCTTCGTTAGAATGAGAATCCTGTGCCAGATCTCTTCACAGCAGCACATGCCAGGGAGGGAAGGGGGTTGTTCACAGGCCTGCTCCCTCCACTTTTTAGTGCCATTTCTACATTTTTGAGCAGCTCCAATTAACAATGAAATGTCTGGAAAAGGGACCGAGAAGGGAGACAAAGTTAACATTTTAAACAGCATGTTGAAAGTCAAATTATGGCCTGGACCACATTCTGGACAATGGCCATAGTTTCCTTTGGAGCCAGGCAAAGTCAGTTCTCAACTCAGAGTGGTCAACAAGTTTCACAGCTCATGGACCCCAAGCTCTCTCCCACACAATCTCCTACTTGGACACTTGCAGAACATAATGACAGATCTGAGCTTAGAGCAATAATTCGTCCAGTCTGTCGTATGAAAGGAGAAACTTTCCTTGATCAAAAAGAGCGGGTCTAGTTCTGATTGCACAGACCCAAGTTTTACATCAGGGCATGAGTGACTGGTGCCACTTGAGTCAGAGGGGGCATGTGCACCCCCCTCCCAGTGGCCAGTCAGTGATGTGGGGGAGGGGTCCCCCCACAGCCAATCTCACCAACTGGGAAGCATGGGCAGCACTCCTGGAAGTGCCAGCAGTGCTTCACCTGGTGCCCCCACTCCCCAGCCGGCACTTGTGGCGGGGGCACCAGCGCTCCCGCCTGGCCCCTCTGCCCATCACCTAAGCAGGGAGCACTGCCTGTCAGGGGCTGTTCCAGCACTATGTGTCAACACTGCATCAGGGTAGCTTCACTGATTTCAGTGGAGTCACTCCTAATTTACCCAAATACTTGCCCAGTATGAATCTGGACATGGACAGTTCAGAAAAAGAGCAAGATAATTATCCTGTCCCCTTATGGTTTCAGATAAGGAAGCACATTTCTAATCACAGACCTTGGGAGCTTAAAAAATGCTGATGCCATTTGTGATCTCACAGACAAGAAACTAGAAAAGGTTCAGAGGTAGATTCAAATTCGACTGTCTGTCAGAGTTCAGCTCTGAGATATTGGTTTATACTCTTGGAGAGTCTAAGAAAAGCACCATGTTTAAATAGGAATCCAGCTCCAACCCTAACTGTAGGTATAGGACATTTGCAAATGGGGTTTATGGTTGGGCTCATAACAGGAAAAATCCATGTCCCACAGCTGTAATTACATTGCCCACAGGATCCTGACAATCTTTTCTACCTACTGGCGCGGGCATGCAGGAGCTCTTCTCTAGTCTACGTACCTATACTGAGATGTTATCAGTCAGCTTCGGCCATAGTCACATTTACTCCTACATAAACAACAAGGCAAGCTGAAACCATCTTTAAAAAGGTGATCAGCAGATATTGCACAATTCAAATAATTCCTTGTATTTTATACAAGTGAGTCATTCATTCTCCTTCAGCAATCCCTCACAGTCGAGGATGATTATTTTTCATGCTTGTCTTATCTGTGGGTCCAAAGATAGCTGATGAGGATTGACAGATTCTGTTGTACTCAGACACATGTTTCTGTGAAGGAGGGGTGGCTCTGGCTTCTTGAGTTGGTCCCAAATGGGACCTTTAAAAAGCGCCCAGCACTGCAATTCTTGCAGTTGTATAACTTGTGAAATGCACGTTAGCGCTGACAAAATGGTGGTGGCACACTTTTGATCTGAAACCCCTCAGAGTGGCAGATCTCTGGTGCGTCGCAGGAAAAAAAGTATGTGTATAAATGCCTTTATAAATGTGTTTAAAGTTTCAAAGTACTGAGATCCTTGCAGCAGATTCTTCCTCAGTTGGGGGCAGTCTTGGATGGTAGTCTTCCACGAGTTGATGCTGAAGTTGAATTTTTTTTCAAGATGGCCTTGAGGATGTCGTTGAAGTGCTTCAAGAAGTGAGTCATTAACTACAGAACAGATTTATAACGCTGTAACCTGCCTTTAAGAAGAATAAGGCATAAAATTACAAGTCAATCCAAATTTTCCCTCCCATCCTTTGCATTTCAAGGTGGGATGCTGATGAAATAACCATGCGGCACATAGCCTGCTTTAGGACTACAGCCTCCACAAATAGCTCTCTTGAAGATAGTGGCTCTTCCTCTCTCTATCCCATAGATCTGTGGGTTTTGGAAAATCCTAAGGAGCGTGGTTAGCTTTCCTTTCCTAGCCGTGGTCTTTGAAGCTTGCAATAGCTATGGATTAGATCAAGGAGAAAAATAACCTGGAGCCTACGTTCTCCAGGGCTAAGATACATGCGTGCAGGATCTCCTCAAACCGGATAAGGGGAGAAATGCTTTTGGTCCTGAGGTAAAGCAGTTGTATCAGAGCCTTCTGAACTGCCCTTCTTTTGGGTTGGACAAGGGATGGCAAAGTGGATGGAAATATCCCAAACTAGTGTTTGGGAACTGTTCCTGCTGCCTTGAGTTCTGCGCTAAAATTGTAGCCAGGCTATGAGACATCAAGGCTTTAGGATCACATCATTTTAACCACCATCTTGCTTCTGGTCTCGTCAGTGCATTTCCGACAGGACTTTAGCAGGTGTTGCAAACCAACTGAAACAGACTGAAGGAGCAGATCAAGCTTCACCAAATCTCCTTTGTCCCCTCAAAGGGGGAAACCTTCAGCTGGCATCAGGCTAAGTAAACTGGCTCTGTACCCCACTTTTCCCGTTCCCGCTCATAGGGCAAACATTACATTGCCCTCTGGTAATTCTGGGCCAACGGGATAACTACAAATAATAAACTGCAAGCTAACCCCATTTAGAGCAGCCCCAGAATTGAGGTGGCAGGGGTTTTGCTCGTCTCCCTCCTCTCATCCAAGAACCGCCAGGTACTGATATAAGAGATAGGCTAACTTGCTTAATTGAGTAAGTCATAAGTTCAAGCATGAGTAGTTCATAAGTTCAGTATTTTAAATATTTGTCTAACAAATTGACTAGTAGGCAGTTTTAATCCAAGCATATATGACTAAGATGTGTAATACTAATACTAAATATAATCTTACGAAAATGTAAGTGCTAATACAGAAGACATCTATTCTGAGGCTCAACCCTGACCCAACTGGAAAGAGGAAGGCGCCCTCAACTGAAAAGAGGAAGATGCCCTTACGATGATGACAATCACAAGAGATAATTATAACTAACAGATAAATATGTAACGATGACTAACCCCATTATACCATATGTAAGACAAACATATAGATATAGAGAGTTCAACCCCTCTCAGGCGTAGCTCTTGGTCCTTAAGACAGGAGTCTGCCCTTCTGCAGAAGCAATACATTTTCTACCGGCACTCCTGTGTCTCTTGACTTATATTATCACGGCTAGTGCCCACGACACAAGACCAAGCTATCCTTTCCTGTTTGGGCAGCTAACTCGGGTTTTGCTGACAGTACGATTGAGCCCTTACACATCATGCCATTAGAAAGCTGGGATACACAGCATCTCAGAGCTTTTCATTTAGATAATTTGCACAAAATGAACTTTTCCACCCGGGTAAACCTATAACATCTTTCTATTCTCCTGTGCAATATGAAGTTTCATTTCTACCTGGAAGAAATGTTACCATCTATGCATTCTCCTTTGCCTGAGGAAGGGCATGTAATTCTGAAAGCTTGCAAATAAAGATTTTTTTTTGCAGCTATTTAGTTGGTCTAATAAAAGATATCACCTCTACCAAGAGTTCTGACTCCATTTAGATAACACACTCCTTTCTCTCAAGGGATGGCTGCAAGATGTCAGCCCTTAGGTATCTGTAGTCGCATGACTGAGCAGTTCCTTGGTGGCACAAATCCATGCCTGAGCCTCAAACCATATAATCTTCCAGGTCCCTGGATGAATACTTCGATCTAGTTAGCCTTGCATTCTGCTTCCAGCAGTTTTTGTGCTGCACGTGATGCTTCAGAGGCAGGGAAAGCCTTGGAGAAACTGATGCTTGTTAACCTTGTTCTGGGCACCAAATCTCTTTCCATCTCTGGCTGGGTTTTTTTCCTAAATAACTTGATCAGCAAACACAGGTGCCAGAGGTGCTTCTAAGATGTCATTTTTGGGTTTATCCTCTACTAGCCTGGCTTTCAAGGCTCCCATGCTTCAGCCACAATGATCTCTGCTCATTGAAGCTCGAGAGCAGATTTATGAGGCTTCTCTGCTACTGTTATAGGAAAAAATTCTTTTTGTGCTCAGCTCAAACCAAAGTCTGTAGTATAAATGGAAGTAAATGGGATTATTAAGATTCAAATCAGCTAATCTTCACTTCTCAAAAGGGCGAGTTAAGAATAAAAGAGACAGAATTAAAGAGGAGGCTGTTAGTGGGGGTATCAGGCTGGGAAATGACTGCACGGCAGTAGCCCTAGTGCTTGTTGAGAAGCTCTGGCAGAGAAAAGGGATGGAAGACTTCGGGGCCCAGTAGTTAGGCCTCTCTTGGGGCAACTCATGCTCATGGCTCAGGGATGGGAGTTTGTAAGGCCAAATCTTTGCTCCAGTTGCAAGGATGAGGGGTTGTGAAGCAGCAGAAGCCCCCTTATGAAAAATTACTAGAAGAGATCTGATATCCTATAAAAGGATGCAGTGTCTAGGTCCTCCAGTCCCCAACCCCAGCCAGCCCAACCCAGCAGGTGGAGCAGCAGCAATGGCTGGGCCACGGTGGTGGGGTAGAGCCATGGCTTGGCGTATGAGTGGCTGGTAGCAGGAGGAGGGGAGGGCAATGCAGAAACCCCCTGCCCCCCATCTGTTACTCCTCAGGTTGCTGACAGCGTGGCTGGCATGGGGGTCTCAGCAACAGCAGTGGCAGCAATGAGTCTCACCACCCCACTCTGCCCTCCTGTGCTGGGTCCTGCCCATGCTGGTTCAGCCAAGCTGCATCTCTGTGTTAGAAATATTATTAGAAACGCATAATGAATAGAGTGTTGTTAGAACTGCACAGTTTGCATCTCGTACCTGATAAGAAAAACACCACCAAGGACATTTCTCCCCCCGCTTTTGGCCAATTTGCTAGTTTTTCTTATACTAAATCACTGTCTACCCCCACACTCCCCCTGACAATTCACATGCAGATTACAGAAGCTGGAATTCAACTGACTGTGTCCTTGAAAGGGGGGGGGATTTCAACTCTTGGTGACCTAGAGAGCTTTCTGAGCGTGCGTAATTAGCTAATGCATATATGCCTATCCACCCCGCATACTTAAGTAGTTAATTATAATGCACATGCGACGGATGAAGTGACGTAATCACATGTATGTTTGTATGAACCGGAAATGAGCTGTAAGAGTTCCTGTTTCTGCACACGTGCCCAGGAGAGAGAGTATATAGTGCCTGCTGCGGGTTTCCTCGTGGGCGGAGCAATCTGAGACTTTCTGTCTCTGCTCTGACCCTATTTGCAAATACACTTTTTGTGCTGCTAATAGTGTGTGCCTGAGAATTATTATTTGCGAGTCTCCAAAAGAAACGAACCGCAATTTTTACATTACCTGTGCCTGCTGTGGGTGCACAAATCTGGGGGTGTGTGGCAGGGCACTGTTTGTGCCGGCCACTTTAAGGGCTCAGCCAAGCAGCTACCAGGTGCTTGATTGTGGTGGTCATTTTAGATCTCTGGCTGCCCATATAAACAGCAGTTTGCTATTAGCAGGCAGTAACTTTGCCTGACTGCATGCAACATCCCTGGAGGTAAAGGCAGGAGCTGTAGGGGATGGTCAGGAGGCTCCTGGTCCTAGGCATGACCTAAAACTGCACCCTGCTGGGAGTGGGTGGCCTGGTGGGACTCCCAGTGGTGTGGGAGCCACCAGAAAATACCAGACCAGTTACCACCCCAGTGAAAGGTTGGTTAGGGCACCTCAGTAACCCCAGCTCCCACAACCAGGTGGGTTATACCTAGTAGGGCCAGGAAGGCAGACCCAGGAGAGAGAGTGGGCTCAGAGGCCTGATGGTCAATGCTGGGGCCAGGACCAGAATGGTCAAAAGGGCCAGGGACCCACCGCAAGGGATGCCCAGAGCTGAGGGCCTGGGGTTTCTGACTGGCCTTGGAGGCAAGGCCAGGGTCTGTGTGGCCAAAGGTCCTGGGGGGACCACACTGGAGAGGGAAATGCTTCAGGGAGATAGGCAGCCCGAATGAGGGCAGAGTAGGCTGCCTGAGTGGAGGGATCTTGTAGAGGTTTGGACTGAAGGATTCTGGGGCCAGTGTGGGGCCAGTGAGATGAACAACTGTGGATGCCACTGTGAGACTTAGGCTATGGTGTAGGAGAGGAATGGAGCTGCAGATAGCGCCCCCTGGCATTGGGGCAAGAAAATGGGCAGCCTCCCACCTAATTAACAATTTAATTAGATATCATCAAGGTGTGGCAGACAAGAAGGGGGGCAGTTGGCCCAGAACAGGTGGGCAGGACATTGGTAGATCAGCCCCAAGAAGGCCCCCTATTACAGGGGGTCACATGCCTCCCCATGCTCCCCCCACCCTGACCTATACACCTACCCCCTGGGGAAGGTCCTGGGGGTAAGGGGGTGCAGGTCAGGAGTGAGGGGCACTAGCAGGGCTGTGGGGTGGGAGGGCTGTGGGGTGGGAGTGAGGGGCACTGGCAGGGCCAAGGGGATGTTTTCTACTTAAACTATTTACTGGGTCAGGACTAGAAATTTTGAAGCCATGGAAAAAGTGCCCCCCCCCCCCCGCCCGTCCCCTGCAATTTTTTTTTTCCAGAAAAAAATAACTTGATGGGGGGAAATGAAAGACATGCATTATTTATTGTCCTATCTATCTACGTTTAAGTTACTACTTTAAGAACATAATATATAATGTATAACTTACCACAAAATTGCAATGTTTGGTATATTTATGGAATTTAAAATTTTAATTTTTACTACTGCCTTATTGGGGTATAGGTTGTTGCTGTGTTAGTCTAAAGACATAGGCCGAGAAGAAGGTTCTTTGGGTAAATTTAATATCTTTTATTAGACCAACTCAAACAGTTGGAAAAATTCTTCTTAGCAAGCTTCTGGGTATAAATACCCTTCATCAGGCTGAAGCAGCATCTGCAGTTGGTGTGTGCTCTTCCTGGATGGAAGACATACATGCCTCATTGTTATTTGAACAAAACTAAGGCATTTAAAATAATTATTTGTAATTATTGTTACAGATGGAATTACAAGCTGCTACACCCTAGGGTACTTAGGCATCTCTTAGTTTTTCTCAGTTCATGAGAACCAGGAAAAAATAAAAGTTGAAAATAGAAACCATCAACATTATAGTAATCAAAAATGATTTTTTTTATTACCTGAACTTGGAAAGTCTCCTCCATACAGTCAGCACTCTCCAGAAACAGAAGAAACTCATATTTTGAGGGGAAAAAAGCTCAGAAAAAAACATCCCTCTAAGGTTGGAGATAAAATTTGGCACATGAAACCAATGTCACTTAAACAATCAAATATAACCTTGAAAATATTAGC
This sequence comes from Crocodylus siamensis, assembly GCF_052110815.1. NCBI lineage: Eukaryota > Metazoa > Chordata > Crocodylia > Crocodylidae > Crocodylus > Crocodylus siamensis. Next base: position 399,934,443 of record NC_143395.1, read on the forward strand.
ATTGCAAGTTTCTTTGTCTAAACAGAGTCAGACTTGGTTTCTGAAATATCAATATTTATATTTATTGATTTTTTTTTTATATTGATAATTTGAACCTTTGTTTTTATCTTGATGGACTTTAGAAAACTGAAGGTTTGCACAGATTGAAACAAGCTTCTCTACTCTTTCACAGGTTAGTTTATTTCTCAATTTGGTGTGTGTATTTCCAAATATAGGCCTGTTCTCTCATATGCTGTAGAAGATGGAGGAAGCAGTAAGGCCTTGTCACCATGTTCCAGGAGGAACGTGCTTGGCAGAGTCCCAGACTGCACTCCTGGACCAAATACCTGATCATGTTCTGTATCTGCAACATTTGAAAGTACCTTGCCAACATCAAGGTCTAAGTGTGTTGTTTGTTTTGTAATCCAGTCAAATGCAGTAAATTCTACCTTTGAATCTTGGATCCAAAAGTTTTGCAGCAGCATAAACTGGTGACAACAAAATTCCTCCTCCCTGTGGAAGAAGTGTTTTACTTCTCTGTCTTCCATACTCATTAGTGGAGATATACTTACATTGTCAAACAGTTGATTTTATTTGAGCCATTAGGTAGGGGATATCTGACAAAAGTTCACTGTATGATTCAAATGCAGCGATTGCTGAAGAAATTGACTTTAGAGTCTTCAAGGAGTTCAGCAGCTGGATCCAGAAAATGTCCCTATTAAGTACAGTGTTCCTTACTCTTTGAACTACTTTAAAATTTTCATTTATCACTGTTTCTTGAAGAGCTTCTCTGTTTTTTAGTAAACTTTCAAATGAGATCATCACCCCCCCCAGTCTTACTACAAAGTTTGAGTGTTACCATTTTATTCTTCCCATTCTTTTCTTCCTGCTGCTGCTTAAAGATTGCAGCTACAATATGAGTAGATTTAACGTATTTTATAACTTCTTTTGCAGTGTGTCCAACTTAATGAAGTCATTAAGAAGCAAGTTTAGGTCATGGGAGGCACATCCTATTGCAGTACTATGTGGATATTTGTCCATTATGATCTCATAATGGACAAATATTCCATGCTGCTTTGATATTACTTGCATTGTCAGTCAGCAAAACAAATACTTTACCACTCCCCATCTTGTGTAGGACTTCACATATTTTACTACTGATATACTGTGCAATATGTCTGTTCTCTCCTGTTTCAATGATTTTATAGAAAAACTGTCTGAGATGTTGTTATTCCAAAGTTTATGATTCCTTCTCCCCCTACATTTTAATGGCAAGAAGTGCTTTGATGGAGTGCTTTGTTAACTTTTTTTCATGCACAAATTGCATTACATTCATATTCTGATTCTAGAAGAGGCTTGCTCTAAGAACATCTGCTGGACAAATGGTATGATGGTCTTAATTTAAATGCTGCTTGCCAATGTTCATTTTTAGTGATTGATAATGTGGTCCCAGAAGCATATATTGCTCTTGCAAGAGGTGGTCAATTTTTTTCTTGCTCTTCAGGTGTCATCTTGTCTACAAATGAAGTTATTGGGAGTCTTTTGGATACAATTGGTTGAGATACCTGTTTACTTGATGACGTTGACTGGGCAACACTTTGTGATACTGATGTTACAGGAGGACTTCTGGATTGAGAATGTTTGCAAGTGCTACTTCCACTGTCATCATGATCTTCCTCACTCACACTCCCAAAGGATATTTTTTATGTCTGCAGGAGACCTCATACATGTGTAACCCTGGGAGTGACTCTACCCATGCCCTCACTTGAAGAGTGGGATCTTGGGGTACCTGATAGCCAGTAGCCCTGCTCAGATCCTTGGGTAGCTGCTGCAGGGTCCCCAAGTGGAGCGCCTACCCCTGACAATCAAGACAACCTTGCAGACCATTATAAAACTATTGAAAGAATTTAATTATTTACATGATAGCATATAACTAATACAAGTAACGTTACACGACATAACCTGGTAATGGTGGCTTAAGGGTTAATACTTCTTGGCTACATCTTACACTAGAGGAAGGCATACAAATTACCCATGCTAAATAAAGAACCAGTTCTTATATAATAAAGAGCTTAGTCCAGCTGTTTGTCTAACCATAACATTCTTGGAGCACTCTGATTGGTTAGTGAAACAATCAATCAGCGTGCAGAGCGCCACCATGATGGCCTCGCCCCCCCCACCCCCCATCCCTGATATCATGGCAGTACTCCGCCACCTCTGAGGAGCAGGGCCAGTGGGGAAGGAGAGGGGTGAGGCCTGCAGTGCTGGAGAGGGCAGCAGCACGGGGTGCTGGCAGAGGGGGATGCCAGGGCAAGCTTCCACCTCCCCTCCCTGCTCCTAGGAGACAGTGCTTGATGGGCAAATGACTAGTAAATAAATAACTGATACACCAACTAATAAACCATGATAAACCATGAAGAACTTATTTCTTAGAGCTGTGTGAAGCTTGGGTGGTGACTAGATTCGGAAGAGATTCAGCCCAATTTGGGGGCTGAATCTCTGAATCCAAATCGAATCAGGAGGCCAATTAAAAGGTCTAAATCAATTTGAAGCTCTCTGAATTGATTTGGAAAAGATTTGGAGAGCTTCGGTGACTCAGGCAGTTCCTGCTGGCTGCAGCAGGGAGCTGGACCTGGACTCCATGCTGGTAACTAGGGGGAGGGGGAGGGGAGGCAGGAGGAGGGGACCATGGGGGGACCCCTGCAGGTCTCATCCCCTGCCTGCTCCCTCAGCACCCCAAGTGCTCCCAACCCCTGCTGTCCCCCAGCCCCACCCATGGCTGCCCTGCCTGGCCCAGCTCCCAGTTGTTTAAAAAAAAGCCCCTACTCACTGGACGCTGCCAGGCGAGAGGGCGATCCCTGCTGCCCCCCACCTGCCCCATGCCGTGTGGGGAGTTCTTCCATGAGCAACCTGAACCCCCTGCCCACTCTCCCAGCCCCCTCCCCATGGCTGCCCCAGCTCCCAGAAACAAAAACCAAAAAAAACCCCACACTCACTGGTTGCTGCAGTGGCCTCAGGGCTTCTGGGGGCTCATGGTAGAGCCCCCCACACAGTGCGGGGCAGTGGGGACCACCCCCCCCACTGGGCAGTAGCTGGTGAGTCCTGGGGGGGGGTTGTTTTTTTTTTTTAAAAGGGCCGGGAGCTGGGGTAGGCGGGGAAGCCATGGTGGAGCTGGGACAGTGAGCCTCTGTCTTCCTAAGTAGGGATCAGAACAGCTACCTCCCTGCTGGGCCCCCCTCAGGCCCCAGGGGAGGCACACCTGGGCCAAAGGTTAGCATGGAACTAGTTAGGGGGCTTCTGGAGGGGCTGGACGTGTTTAAGTCAGCCGGCCCAGATATTCTCCACCCTGGAGTCCTTAAGGAATTGGCCGAGGTCATTGCAGGACCCCTGGCACAGCTCTATGAGCACTCATGGTGCTCTGGTGTGGCCCCAGAGGACTGGAAGAGGGCCAACGTGGTCCCCATCTTCAAAAAGGGGAGGGAGGAGGACCCAGGAAACTATAGGCCAGTCAGTTTTACCTCAATCCTAGGCAAGCTGTTTGAGAAAATTATGCTGGCACACATCCACGAGGGGCCAGCTGGGGACTGCATGCTTAGGGGCAACCAACATGGGTTCATCAGTGGCAGATCCTGTCAGACCAACCTGGTGGCCTTCTATGATCAGGTTACCAGATCATTAGATGCAGGGGTACCAGTGGAGTCTTCCTGGACTTCCGGAAGGCATTCGGCACTGTCTCTCAGCCCGTTCTCATCAAGAAACTGGGGGACTGTGGTGTCGACGCCCACACAGTCAATTGCGTCGCCAACTGGCTGGAGGGCCGCACCCAGAGGGTGGTGGTGGATGGGTCCTTCTCAACCTGGAAGGACGTGGGCAGTGGGGTTCCGCAGGGCTCGGTCCTCGGGCCCACACTGTTCAACATCTTCATCAGTGATTTGGATGAGGGGGTAAAAAGCACCCTGTTCAAATTTGCTGATGACACTAAGATGTGGGGGGACGTGGGCACACTAGAAGGAAGCATCAGGCTTCAATCAGACCTAGACAGGCTACAAGGGTGGGCAGATGTGAACAGGATGGGATTCAACACAGACAAGTGCAAGGTGATGCATCTGGGGAGGAACAACCGGCACCATACCTACAGGTTAGGGAACTCCCCTCTTGTCAGCACGGAGGCGGAAAAGGACCTGGGGGTCATCATTGACTCCAAGATGAACATGGGCCGGCAGTGTGGAGAGGCAGTTAGGAAGGCCAACCGTACCTTGTCATGCATCCACAGATACATCTCAAGCAGGTCCAAAGAGGTGATCCTCCCCCTCTATGCGGCACTGGTCAGGCCGTAACTGGAGTACTGCGTCCAGTTCTGGGTGCCGCACTTCAAGAGGGATGTGGACAGCATGGAGAGGGTCCAGAGGAGGCCACTCGCATGATCAGGGGACAACAGGGCAGACCCTATGAGGAGAGGCTATGGGACCTGAACCTGTTCAGCCTCCAGAAGAGAAGGCTGAGGGGGGATCTAGTGGCCTGTTATAAACTAGTCAGGGGGGATCAGCGGGCATTGGGGAGTCACTGTTCTCCCATGCACTGCCAGGAGTGACCAGGAATAACAGTCACAAGCTGGCAGAGGGCAGGTTTAGGCTAGATATCAGGAGGTGCTATTTCATGGTCAGGGCGGCTAGGGTCTGGAACCAACTTCCAAGAGAGATGGTCCTGTCTCCTACCCTGGGGGGTTTTGAAGAGGAGGTTGGATGAATATCTTGCTGGGGTTGTTTGACCCCAGTATTCTTTCCTGCCATGGCGGGGGGTCGGACTAGATGATCTACTCAGGTCTCTTCCAACCCTAGAAACTCTGCAACTATGAAACTAGGGGTGTCATGACAGAGCTCCCCATGTGGGGGCTTTTTTTTCCAGAGAGTTGGAAGGTGGAGCCAGGCAAGGGAGCCATTGAGAGTGGGCAGGGGATGGGGCCTGTGTGATTTGGAGATTTGGAAGATTCGGCAGCTGCCAAATCTCTGAATCGGATTTAACTGAATTGATTCCGGACAGTGATTTGAATCATGAAATTGAATCATTGTCCCCTGAATCAGCCAGATCTGAAGCAAATAGTAGCCACTTCACACAAGCCCATTATTTACACACATAGTCTATAACGTGTATGCTCCAGGCTAACTATGAGGACCCTGTGTACACTGCCCCTCACTTGGTTTCTCAGGGAGCAGGACTGCTTCTGTGTCTCTGGCACAGGGACCATGGGTGGTCCCTGCTGCTGGCATCCCTTTCAGGAGCTTCAGGCGCCTTAGTGCAGCAGGCAGTTGCTCCTCCTCTGTGATCCATGCAAGAGAGCTTATTCCTGCCCTGACCCTCATTCCCTGGCACAGCAGGGAGCAGTGTCTGAACTGCAGGTTATAGCAGTTCTCCTGCCCAGCGCAGCCTCACAGCTTCCGTCAAATGCAGCCCTCCCTGGGCCTGCCTGCCCCCGGGGCTTCTGGTGGGCTGGAACAGTCCACTGCCCCCTCTAGCTCAAGTGTTCCCTCCAGCACACTGAGCCTGCCCCTTCCCGGGTGCGTTCTTACTTATGGAGAAAACCAGGGCAGTCTCAAACAGAGGACAGAAGCCTGTGCTAGGCAGGGGCTTCCAGCTGGGGAGTGGGGCGGGGCTAGCCTTGCTGCTGGGTCCTGCCACCGGGGTCTCCTGAGGCCTGGTGCCCCTGACTCCTGTCATTTTTGACAGGCAGCCAGGAGCAGATAAGCATTAATTTTCTAAATATTTTAGGGGCCCCACAGGCCGGAAGGAATGGCCTGGCAGGCTGGATCCAGGCTGCAGGCCGTATTTTGCCTGCCCCTACCCTGGAACCTTCCTGCCTCCTCCTGTGCAGATGGCATTTTCCCCTGAGGGAAGAATCGCATCTTGGATTTGAGAGTTGTATTATGTCTATCCATAGGCTATGTGGGCCTCCTGAGGCTGGGGGGGCACAGTGATCACCTGCAGGTGGTGACGAAGGCATTGGTGGCAAGGGTGGGCCAAATGGGGACTGTCCTCTGGCAGCTGCAGCAGTATCAGCAGGGGGTGGGAGGGTGGGGTGTGTCCCATGGCTGGACGCCGATCCCAGAAGTGCCAGTGGCACTTCCTGGTGGGGGGGTATCACCAGTGTCCTGCCTGCCCCCCTGCCCATCACCTAAGCTGAGAGCACTCGTTCTCAGTGGGGGGCATCAGAGTTCTCAGGAGGTGCACGTGCACCCCCATGCACCACCTACACATCACCTATATGTTCTACCATATAAAGGAATTGTAACTATCTAATCCTGTAAATCGACTTACCTAAAACGTCTTCATATTATATAGTTATTAGAAATCATTCTGAGGTAGTAAAGGGCAGCTGTAATAAACAATATTTGAAAATCTTGTTTTAAAAAGCATTTCATTCATTACTCTAAAAGAAAATATTTCATAAGAGTGTTTTTCAGTTTTTCCCAAAATTTCCGATTTTTCCATTGGAAAAAAAGCCCTTGGAAAAAAACTGGAAAAACCCTGTTTGTTCCCTGGATTTTTCCATGTTTTTTCCGGGCCTTCACACCTGTAGTCAGGACTAGCCACTGATGTTTACAAATGGGTCGTGGTACAAAAAAGGTTGAGAACCACTGTCTTAAGGCACCTTTGAAAATCTGAGCTGTGGCCTCAGAGTTGTGTTGAGCTAATGAGGCTGAATGAGATATAGGTGAAGGAACTTACGTGCTTGTTTTGCTATTACTGTTTACTTAGGAAGTTCCTGTTATACACAGAACACATCTTGGAGCCCTACATTGTGACACTGAGTAAATAATACAATTGCCAAGAACTTTTATGTAGGAGATAGTCATGTCCCTGAGCCCCAGCTAACAGCTGCCATAGGACTAAGTTAAGACTTTGATTCAAATCACAAAGTGCATGGCTCAGCATAAATGGAAGTCTTTACTCCAGAGAGTGCCAGGCCTAAAATAGCAGGCAGGTCAGGAATGAGATGCCTTGGAAGGGTAACTTGGGGAAAGCTACATAGACTGCTTTCAGAGAACGCTCTCCACAACAGTATTTCACAACCCTTGCACAAACATCACTTGCACGTAGAATTTTCTTGTCAAAACCTGAGAAAGAGAAAAAGGACACGTCCAGATGAGCCCACACATGCCTCTTGCAGCGTCACAAACTCCTTTGAGACACTGCTAGAGGCATGTGCAGGAATGAGAAAATGTTTCCCATGCTGCAAATTTGCAGCGTGGGGGCAAAATTAGACCCCTGGACATTGTCAAAAAAAACCAACAGAGAAAAAAAGTGGGGCAGGGACCATGCCCTGAGGTAGCTGGAGGCTGGGTCCTCCACAGAGATACTCTGGCTGCCACAGCGTCTCTATGATTAGCTCTTGCCCTGGTGGTGAAGCACTCTGCCTGCCCATGAATGGAGCTGGAGCCAGGCTCCATTCCCAGTAAGTAAGGGGTCAGGGGGCTGGAGGAGGTGGGAGGGAATCATGTGGGGACCCCCAGCAGCCCTGCCACTCCCCCAGGCCCCCCAGCCCTGCCCACCTGGCCCCATCCCCTGCCTGCCCCCTGAACCCCCCGATGCCTGCCCTGCCCAGCCCCACCCCTCCCAGCCCCCTGAGCCCCCCCCAGTCGCCACCCCCCACCCCAGTATCAGGGGGGAACTCCCAGCACTTACCGGCAGATTGAGCTGCTGTATGGATCACTGCTCCCCCCCCCACACAGCATGGGGCAGGGAGACAGCCCCAGTTCAGGCCCTTCTGCCCCCCACTGCCCTGTGCTGCCTGGTGGAGGGCTCTGCCGAGGAGGTCCCAGAGCTCCCACAGCCCCTGCTTGGTAAGTAGAGGCTTTTTTTTTTTTTTTTAAGTGCCCAAGGCTGGGGTTGGGGGGGGCAGCCATTGGGGGGGGGTCTGGGGGAGTGAGGGGGTTGGGGGTAGCCTTCAGGGGGCTGCAGGAGCTGGCAGTGGATGGGGCCAAGTGGAGCAGCAATCCAAGGGAATACATTCCTGAGGGAGAGGAGAAACCTGCTACCTCTGCCTACGTGACTGGCATCGCATCCCTGGGTGAGGGGCTTGGGCTCCCTGGGGAGCTAGGAATTGCCAGTCTGTCCAGCAACTAGTGATGCATTTCAAATTGTTTGGCTGACAGCCAACAGATGCCGGCCTCCATTGGACCAGGTAAATGAGGTCATACAGGCTATATAAGTTAAAGACTGCCCAGGAGGAGGGAGCAGCAGCCATGAGGAAGACTCAGAGAAAGAGAAGAGCTGGATCATCTGAAACTTGCTCTCTCTCTCAAAACTCATGATCAAGGAACTGCCTGCCTCCAGAGGGAATCTCCACCTACCTCTGAATGATACTTGTGAGTAAACTACCTGAGATCTAACTAGATATATAGCTTGCAGTAATTCAGATGCGTGATCAAAGGCTACCCAGCCATGCCAGTTTGCTCTATGGGATTTCTCTGATATTGCTCTACCCTGTATCCTATTCCAACCCTACCCCTTGTAACCAATAAAGTTATCCTTTGTACCTAGTGTGGGAGACATATTGGGAGTGGGTCTAGATTATGCCTTGGGGTCCCCTTGGTTCAGCTAAGGGAGACCACTACTTGTGCTTCCAACTGAGGGAAGCATCCCAAGTTCTTGAAGTGAATCAAGTACCCTCCAGGGCTACTAGGCCTGTGTTTCCCAGGGTGTGCAGAGCCAGAATCAAGCCCATCCCTGGGTGGTGGCAGTGTTACCCCCAGGCTAGCAGGTGTGCTCCAGGAAGGGGGTCAGCCAGATATGAGGCGCCCCCAGGGAGGCACTTGGAGTCTAGAAGGGGGTTGGGCACAGTGAGGTGGGTGGCTGTACACAAAAGCACCCCCTACTGGCCTGCCACAGTCCTTATGTGGGTGTTCTTACATGGGAACTGGGGAACACAAAACTCGATGCTTTTCAATGCATGCACATATTATATGGCTGCTCTTCTGCCCATTCATAGCCCTCTGAATCTTGAATACAGCTTTTGCACTTCAGAGTTTTCACTGTTGGGGTCTCTCAGCCCTGGAGTATCTCTGGGATGCCGAGAGCATGGGCACCTTAGCTCTCTCTCTCTCTCGCTCTCATTCTTGCTGTAGTCACAGCTCACCACCAGCCTTCACTAGCCAACAACCAACATATTTGGCTCCATTAACAAGCCAGGATGCTCTTTGCCTATGAGATTGTTCACACTACCAGGTTATGAACACATATCTTTGTACTACTAGTAAAAAAAATGAGGTTTTGGTCATTCCCAAACTGTAAGTTCAACCCAAACTGAAAAAAAATTAACTGGAAAAATGGTTTTGGAGCTAGATTCACAAGAAGGCTGTAGGAGGTAGCTGTGTGGTAGCAGGCCCCTTTTACCCAATAGTTCAGCACTCACATGCGTGTCCTTCTGTGGCTAAGGGGATATGAATCTGTACCTCCCAAGTAAGTGCTCCAGTCATCAGACTATTGGTTTGAGGCAACTAGGGAGGGGAAGGAGGGAAGTTCTCCAGGTGTCCGTTTGCTACAAGTTTACTTTAAATAAACATTCACTAGAGCTGGCACTAGAAGCCTCTTCCAGCGAGTGTCCTAACCACCACACTTGAGGGTCATTCTAGCCTGAAAATTAAGAGTCAGCTATCTCACAGCCTAAGCTCCCACCTAGAGGCAAAGCAAGCTAATTCAGTACCCAGGTGGGGATATGCTGAGTAATGTAGGTGAGGGGCATGGGTGAAGGAAAGGGAAATCTCACCAGCCTGGGCTCTCTTTACACCAAAGGCAGCTGATACATGCTTGCCACTGGTGCAGCTGCAGCACTTTCAGCTTGGATGGCAGCAGCCCCATGGTGCAGGGTCCCTCGCAGCTGTACCGAGTGAGTTTTTCACCCCCTCCTCCCCTGGCCAGATACACTACTGGGTGCAAGACTGTGCCTGTTGTGACAAAAACTCCCCAGGTGGCTGGGGGAAGAAGCACTGTTCCACTCACCCCACCTGTGCCCTGCCCCCGTGCTGCTGGGTGCAAGGTTGTACCTGCCCAGTTCCTACAGCTGACAGCACAAGGCTGCCCCTATCATGGCAAAGTCTTCCACTGGGCATTTTGGTGCACCCTCATAGTTGGCACCCAGGGGTGTTGCCCCACTCAAAGCCCCTCTAGTTATGCTACTCCTCCCACTGCTGAATTAATGGCAAGCAGGAGACTCGGAGGCAGTAGGAACTTCTTCTCCAGCACTGATTTTTAGCTAGCACTTCAGAGAAATACCAAGTTTTATGCAGAACAACATACATTTTAAACCTATTCTGGCAATGCTTATGCCTGTGCCTATGCTGTGGGCGTTTCCTATGCTTCTGGGCTTCACCGGTTGCCTCTCAGAGTCAGGGAGGATACTTTTCCCCATCTAGTTGTTACAGTTCAGGGCTGTTCCCCCCCCCCACCACTTCCCTTAAAAACACTGGGTATTGGCTGCAGTAAAAGCTTGCGATTTTGACTGGGGTGTGACAATGCTCATGCTGGGACTAAAACATGGAGGTTCCTGCCACTCTGCCAATGTGTTTGGGATCAGGAAGGAATTTTACCCCATGGTCAGATTGGCACAGACTGTGGGGACTTTTGCCTTCATCTATGATGGGGGCATGGCCCTTTCCCTTGGATCTCTGGAATGTATTTCGACAACCCTTGCAGCAACAGTGCACTGACCACCGTTGGCCCCCTGCTTTACTGGTAGCAGGTAGGCCATGTGACAGGGTAGGACTGTGTAGTTTTACTAACAGATTAGACAATGATCTGTATAGGATGGTTTGGACAGGGGTCATCCTGAATCAAGCAGGGGGCTGAACTAGATGACCCTAGAGGGTCCAAAGGCCCCTTCCAGCCCTACTTTTCTATGATTCTATGGCATGAAAAAAAATAAACACTTTAAATTCATTTTGAATCAAAACCAAACTTGGCCCCTCCCCAAATTTTTCAGTTCAGCAGCTAAACTGAAAAACAAATTATTCCATAGATTTCATAGACATTAGGGCTGGAAGGGACCTCGGAAGATCATAGAGTCCAGCCCCACACCCAAAGGGCAGGAAGTCAGCTGGGGTCATAGGATCCCAGCAAGATAAGCATTTAATTTGCTCTTGAAGGTGTTCAGTGTAGGTGCTTGAACCACCTCCGCTGGCAGACTGTTCCAGACCTTGGGGGCTCGGACAGTAAAGAAATTCTTCCTTATGTCCAGCCTGAAACGGTCTTACAGGAGTTTGTGACCGTTCGACCTCGTCATCCCTTGGGGCGCTCTGATGAACAAACGTTCCCCCAGATCCTGGTGGTCACCCTTGATAAACTTATAGGTGGCCATCAGATCACCCCTGAGCCTGCGCTTTTCCAGCCTAAAGAGCCCCATGGCTCTCAGTCTATCGTCGTAAGGTCTGTTTTCCTGACCTCTGATCATGTGCATGGCTCTTCTCTGGACTCTCTCAAACTTCTCCACATCCTTTTTGAATTGTGGAGCCCAAAACTGGATGCAGTACTCCACCTGCGGCCTCACCAAGGCTGAGTACAAGGGGATTTGCTTGAGAAGCATCTATGGATGCAAGCCAGCATTTCGGTCACTTTAGTAGCCGCAGCATCGCATTGAAGGCTCATGTTCATCTTGTGGTCAATGACGACCCCTGAGTCTCTTTCTTCCATAGTGCTAGCCAGCGTAGCACTGACGAGCCTATAAGGATGCTGCAGGTTTTTCCTCCCAAGGTGGAAAATCTTGCATTGTTCAGTGTTAAACACCATCAGGTTCTTGTCCGCCCACCATTCACTGAGCCTGTCCAGGTCATCCTGGATCACTCGCCTGTCTTCTGGCATGGACGCTTTGTCCCAAAGTTTGTTGTCATTGGCAAACTTGGCCAGTCCGCTTCTGACTCTAATGTCCACATCATTAATGAAGATGTTGAACAATATGGGTCCAAGGATAGAGCTTTGGGGGACCCCACTGGTCACAGGACACCATGATGAGTGACTTCCATCAATTACTACCCTCTGGGTCCGACCACGGAGCCAATTTCCCAACCAGAGGATCATAGTGGACCCAACGCCACAGTTGGCCAGTTTCGCCAAGAGGTGATCATGGGATACCAGATCGAAGGCATGACCCTAATCCTGATCCTGTCTCAGCACTATTGGGGCATCAGTAAATACAGGGTGTACTGTTGCTATCTTACCTGCAGAGTTTTCTCCCACTGTAGCCAGGCTATTGGCTGTGTCCAGTTATGGTCTGTGTGGCAACCAGCACCAATTACGTGCTTCCCATGTTAAAACAAGACATAAAAAACACCAGAGCAACCACATTGCAATGTCTTTTGTCTGTTATAGAAATGGCCTTCAAGCTGTGTTGTTTGGAACTAGACACACGTGAAGATGTCAGCAGAGGTACTTCTGGTTGACCTCAGGAATAAAATTAGATCCTGGGAGCGTGTTCATTTTATATCATTAATTAAAAATAAGGTAATAATTGCCATAGAATGTTCTCAGTGACAGTGACACAGTACCCTGCAATGATATCCCAACTAAGCACCATTCCAGCTTCCAGGCACGCAGCTTCTGTATCAAGCACATCACCGTTACCTTATGCTATCAAAAAAGCCATTATCAGTCTATTCAGTCATCAGTCAGGAGGAGGGTAGAGATGCACCTTATAGACTAACTAATCAGAGATGCATAATAGGCCTGTGCGAAGTGGCTAGTAGTCGCTTTGGATTTGGCTGTTTCAGGGGACAGTGATTCGAATCACTGACCGGAACTGATTCAGCTGAATCTGAGTCAGCAATCCGGCTGCTACCAGATCAGCTGAATCTCCAAATCACACAGGCCCCATTCCCTGTGCACTCTTAATGGCCGCCCGGCCCCAGGTCCAGCTCTTTGGGAAAAAAAGCCCACACTTCCTGGCTTCTGCCTGGCAGGGGGCGATCTCCACTGCCCCATGCCACATGGGAGGCTCTGTTACAAGCCCCGCAACCCCTGCACCTGCTCCCCCAGCCCCTCCCGGCCCACCCCAGCCCCCAAAGGGCCAGGAGCTGGGGTGGGCGGGGCAGCCATGGGGGGCTCGGGGAGAGGCAGGGGTTGGGGGGCACTTAGTGGGGCCGGGGGAACAGGAAGGGGATGGGGCCTGGCAGGGTCCCCCCATGGTCCCCTCCCCCCCTCCTCCAGCCCCATGTCCCTCGCCCCCTTACTTACCAACACGGAGTCCGGGTCCAGCTCCCTGCGGCAGTGAATAGGGACTGCTCAAATCACCAAAGCTCTCCAAATTGATTCAGAGAGCTTCGACTTGATTTGGACCTTTTAATTGGTCCCAATTCAATTCAGATTTGGAGATTCCACCACCAAATTGGGCTGAATCTCTTCCAAATTGAATCACCACCCGCTTTGCACAGCCCTAATGCATAAGCTTTCATGGGCCATAATTTTCAGCATTCGGTTCCACAACAAAGATAAACTACCTTCCCCATGTCACACTTCAGGGAAGCAAACCCTTCAATCAATCAAGGAGTCTCAGGGTCCTGCTTCCCTCAGCTTATCTGAACAGGAAGGCAGAGGTGAAGGAAGAATGCAAATAAGACTGCCTCAGGATGGGCAGCTGAAGTGATGCGGGAAGAAGCTGCCATCATGAAGCAGCTCTAATGCATTCACCTCCTGCCAGCTCACATGTAAGAGCTTGTCAACAAGCTGCAACTTCCTTAGGCCCAGCTGCAGCTGTGGCTGCCACTGCTAAGCCAGGAGGGAGCAGGTATGTCTGAAGTGGCTGTCACACACTTTACTGCTGGCCTAACTCCAATGGTGAACTGAAACAAGAGCAACGGGGACTGTTCACAAATGGAGCTGCTTTATCCCGGAGGAAAGGAGAGACCCAGAAGGAATCTTAAAGAACAAATGTCTCTTCTTTGCCCTTCCTTTCCTTAAGTAAAAAAAACATCTCCATGCTCCCTCAGTCTACTTTGCCTGCCTATGCAAGAGCAGGTAGGATCTAGCCCTGAAGATCATTACAGTGATGTACCATTTCACAAATACCATGACTGAGGCAAATCATCCCTGTGCAGAGGGCTACACAACACCTGTGTCATTTATGCCCTGGGCACATACACAGGACTTACCTTATGCATAAAGTTTTGAGCCGACTGTTTTGCACAGTGGTGTTTCATCCAGTGTCCCTAGCCTGATTACAGGAAGACACACTCTGCTCCAGTGCCGTGGATGTGGGTGAGAAGCCAGAAGCCTAGAGGTTGAGAGTTTGAGGCCATAGCAGAAGCGTTCACAGCATTGCCATGTCAGATCCCAAATGAATCTGTGAATTCTGCTAAATGCCTTGTCACAAAGACATGAGGAAAGAAGGGACAGGAGGACATCACACGTAGCCAGGTTTGAAGTCATGTTGGCAGGGCTGCATGTGGACTCCACAGTGGTCACTCTGTCTCTTGCTGTTATCATTTCATTCTCTGCTGTTATGCCGCATTGTGGGACAGTATAGCTTTATGATAATCCTGACATTTCCCCCTTCTTACAGAACAAATATTCCCATTAGTTTTCAATACATTATGAGATGATTTCCAAGGTACTGTTGCTTTAAATGCATTTTTAAACTGGATTATATTGCCTATAAGATGTATTGCTGAGAAGTTCTTTATGCCCCATGTCTTGAATACGTTCTGCTCCATCTGCTAAGGAGTGTGAAAAGACAGTGTTGTGCTTGCAATGTTTTTTTTCTGTGAGCACTTCTTTTTAAGTGAACTTAAGATAGCCATTCCCCAGTGAAACACACACAGTATGTTCTTTCACAGGGAGACTGCAGGTTTTCTTTGAATTTTGCATTTTGTTTACAAGCCTTGATTGGAAGCTCAAAAGTCTCTTTAGGGAGGGGCAAGAGGAGGGGGCAGGAGGGGAATCAAGGCATCCCTTGTGATAAGCCTGTTTGTTGTATTTCAGAGTGCTTTTAGCATTCAGGTCCTGGGAGACCACACTTCCACCAGCCTAGAAACAGAAGCGGAAGTCAGTGAAATCTTGCATGAGTAATCATCTCTTTTCATTTCAGTTATATGGATGAACTGGTAGAGATCAAGACTTGATAACTCTACGATGTGAAGCAAGACTCATCCACTGTCATGACTGCAGGAAAACTCATGCAATCACAGAAGGGCCAATGTAACAGTTGCCATAGGAGACCCTGGATACTGACTCTTGCCAGGTAAGGCTGATAACCCTCAGAACTGAGCCCTATATTACTCTTTGATCAACTCTTCTAGGAACAGAGAAATGGACCAGGCCCATGGTCCATCTTATCTGGTATCCTAACTTTGACAGTAGTATATGTTTCAAAGGAAGGTATAAGGACCTCACAAAAGACCAATGTGAAATAATTTGTCTTGTTTGGTTTCATCCTGACCCCCAACAGAGGTTGACTCTTTCTAAATGATTGTCATTAATAACTGTGATGGTGGACCTTGCCTCTCTGTATCCTTTTATAATCTCCCAAAGAGCTGAAAGTACCCCGACTTTCCCGCCTGCCACATCTTGGATATTATTACAATATGTTCTGCTTTATGATGTCACTTGTCAGGAGGGTTGTTTTATATATATATATATTTGTTGTTTTATTTTGCTCTTTGGGTGTCTCTATTAGGAATCCTGGTATTATAGAGGAAAACTTCACTCAATTAGTCCCACACACTTGCCGATATATATATTCACAATCAGATGCAAATTAACGCTTGTCTTTATCTTTATTCTTTATAACACTATACAACCTTTTGCTATCTTTAAACAGAAGTGGTCTTTTTTTTTTTAACAATTATATCAACTTCGTAATTCTATCTACATACTGTTCTTATTTAACCTTTATCAGTTTGGTTGGACTGAACTTGGTGTTAGTAAACAAAGTCCCTTTTACTCTGGTTTCTCCATTTGTTTCCTTTTTTTTTTTTTTTTAAGAGCAGGCTTTTCTCTTCAAGCCTTGTTATTTCTCTCTCTTTACTTTTGCTACCCTGAGTGTGCACCTTTCATCTGGTGCGTGCCTGAAGCCTTGACTCCTTGTGGTCAGCACTCAGTTGTTTTCACTAAGCTTGTGGGAGTGAGTCATTTCACTCTGCTCTTTTTTTGTTTGTTAGTTTACTTTTCAGCGCGGCTGCCACCCACGTCTCCGGTGCCTCTTCAGGGATCCGCTCCTCTTTCTCAGAGCTCCGTTCTCTCCAGTGGCGAGAAACATCCTGAGGTAAGTGTCTTATCTCCTGGAGATCTTCTTTCTCCTTCACGTTCTCCTTCAGATGCTCTTTCTTTCTTCTCCCTTTCTGAGACTCCCTTCTCTTTCTTTTCTTTTCCCAGAGCGTCTATCCTAATATGGTAATAGCTCCAGAAGCGGCGTTCTCCGGCTCTTTTTGCCACGTCGCTGTTTACTCTTTCACGATAACAAGTGAAGATATTTTGATTACCACATGAATTTCCAGACCTCATATAGTATATTAGAAGGAAACTTTGTTTCTCACAGCTATGGAGTAAATGAGGTCACTTAATTGCTTCATTCTGAATGGAAACTAGGTAAAGACTTGGAGGTGTCTGTATGTTGCCAAATTATCCTGGGAGCAGGTGATTTTGCAGAGAAACCACATGTTTCTGGCAGGACCAGGTCCTGTTTGTTTTCTACAGAACAGTGCCCAGGCCTGAGTGAAGTAATCCTGCTGAACAGATGGAGGTGGTTGCCACCCCTTTGCTAAAAGGAGCTGCACTTCACTGGAGAAATGCTGAGCGACTCCAAGAGTTAAGTGCAGCTGGTCCTAAGGGGGCAAATCTTCCATAGGAAACATGTTGCATTGTTAACCAGTTAGTGGAGAAGTAGAATTTCCTTGCAAAAAAAGTTGTTTCAAGAAAAACTTCTGACAAAAAATGCAAAACTGCATAGTTTAATGGCTTGCAGGCTCAGCCCTCCTTTCTCTAGTTCTACCTAGGGCATTTCCATTCCTGCTGCCCAGGACACCACCTACATTTTCTGCAACTGCCTTTCAACAAACCCCAACCTCCAGTTTTGGGGGGTTTTTTTAATCGCCTCAAAGCCTTAAGATCTTTTGCTGCACCTTGGTTCACTCTAATAAGCACCTGTGATGGTACTGGAATCAGCTGTTGTACCTTCCTGTTTCCATATATTTTGAAGAATTTATTTAGATTGAGCTTGCCTGTGTTTACATTTTACCTTCATTTACATTCAGGTATCCTGAGTAAATTTAGTGAGCTTTGTCCAGTGCTTCTCCTAAACCACTTATTTCAGTCTCATTCCCCACCAGAATTTGGCTTTATATAACCTCATGCCAAAGGGATACATGCTTTCTTGAGAATAACGAGGTAGATAATGATTAGGATAGTCCAACTATTATGACTAAACAGTCCATAAAAGGCATTTATATGACAAACATTCATTAAATTGTATTTATAAACATAGGACTGAAGACTGGAAAGGATCTCCTGGATCATAAAAGGTCCAACCTTTTGGACCAAGCATGATCTAACCTTGTCATATAATCATGAATATAAATTCATTAACCTTCATCCTAAAACTAACTAAATTTTCTGTTTTCTTAACTTCAATTGTTAGGGTGTTCCTGAGTCTCAACTCCTCTGCTGGTAGGAAATTATCTTATAAAAGTACCAATGGTCCATTTGCACCCATTTGTATTTGTACCTGCATTGTCTTTTTAGCTTAAACAGCTTTCCTCCCTTGTTTAAATTCTCTCATTGCTTACCTTGCAGCAATGGAGATTTAAGTATATTAAGGAAATCATTCTAACTAGGAGGATGGTTAAGTACTCTGGGAAGTTTGCAATGTATATTAGACTAATGGTTGGGATAGTTTAGACAAGGAAGGTTCTGTCTTGGGACTGGACTAAGATGATGAACTGAGGTCCCTCTAAGCCCTGTTTTTCTACAATTTTACTGTTTATTCCCTTGAAATGTTTAGAAAGAGCCAAATATGAACCACATCACAAAGAGTAACACAAAGTTGCTGCTATATACTGGCTACCTATAGATTTGGTCATGCAAATGTTTAAATATTTACATTTACTCCTGTAAGTCAAAGTCCACCTAATCCTAGATGGTCCATTGGGCTAGCATGGCTAACCTCATAATCAATAGCAGAAAAGGGAGAGATTGTGGCTAGGATCACATCTGATCACCTGTCTCCGCAGTCTGAATGCCTTTTATGTAAGCCTGGAATGACTTTTATACACAGCATCTCTGGATTTATAGCAAGATGTCCCCCTAACTTTTCTGCCTTCATGCCCACACTCATACAAACAGTCCCATTGGCATTATTTTCAGGCAGAGTTCCATTAAAGTCAAACATGTGTATGGGAGTCTGTGGAATTAGGGGATAAATTGTGAGTGGAGCTAGCTTCATAATGATGATCTGCCTTCCTGCTTGATTAACACATAAAAGAAAGTGTGGGCTGTGAATGACTGCACAGTAAGTTAATGTTCCTGTTATGTGCCTCATCCCCCTCCAGACACCTAAAAAGATATTGTGTTGGCTGTAAATACACAAACAAACATGGATGAATATAGTTGTGCTGACTAAAATATTAAAATATGCACTTTAAACAGAAAGACATTTTAGATGATAAATTATCCAACAGTAATGGTACAAAAGGGCATTTATAAAAACTAAATTAGTGAAACATAAAACACTGTGAGATACCGTGCACACATCTAAAGATGTAGTAAGTTTTAATTTTATTGTAATAGTATGGAAGTATCTCTTCATCCAACAGGGAAATTTAAGTCTAAGCTGAAGTTTCAACACGTGACTGGTCCCACTACAATCAACAGGATTTAACCGAAAGCGTAAGTTTAGGATCATGACAATGTGTTTTCCTGGATCAGCAACACAGGATTCTTTAATCATATAATCAAAGACCATGAGCCACATCCTCAGAAAGTAAACAGTCAATATATACCAGCTCAAGATTTGACCTCGAATCACAATGCAAATATAACAAAGGCAGATTTAAGATAAAGTTACCTTAAAACCATGTCATGTCCTTATCACTGAGAGCTTACCTTTCACATGCTTTTAATATTTAATCCTGCATGAATTATAATTAAAAAGTTGATAAAATTCATCCCACTATAAACCACCAGGGGATCCATAAGACTATGATAACTATGAACTGGTAAAGCACAAGACTGCATGTTCTTAGAACACATCTCAGTCTCCCTTTGAATACAGCTGTTCAAAGTAACAAGGAAGTTAACAACTCTCTCTCCAGCCTTCATAGTTTCATAGTTTCTAGGGTCGGAAGGGACCTGAGCAGATCGAGTCCAACCCCCTGCCATGGCAGGAAAGAATACTGGGGTCAAATGACCCCAGCAAGGTGTTCATCTAACCTCCTCTTAAACACCCCCAGGGTAGGAGCCAGCACCACTTCTCTTGGAAGCTGGTTCCAGACTCTAGCCGCCCTGACCTTGAAGTAGCGCCTCCTGATATCTAACCTAAACCTACCCTCTGCCAGCTTGTGACTGATATTCCTGGTCACTCCTGGCGGTGCTCCTGCCTTGTCAATGTAGCAACTCAACTGCAGTTCAAACATTTTGCTATTCTGGTGCAAATCTACATATGGCTTTGTGCTTTAATAAAACTTCATTTAAACTGAGAGATTATTTTTTACCACTAGATAGGATATCAAAGTTGGGAACTCTTCTTCCATAAAAAATGCCCCAACACAGTTACCGTGGGGTAAGCATAGGATGATTACTCTTTGATCCATTATTGTAGCTCCTGTTACCATGCAGATAAACCCCATTATGCCCCAAGTCCAAGAGAAGAAACTGATTAAAAGCAATCAGGAGCTACAACAGGTATTAAGTCATTCAACTAGAATGATTGTAAATCCAATAAGAGCAGTCCCACAGATTTCAGGAAGGCCACTCATGAAATAAAATGCTTTTCACTGGGGACAAGGAGGGCAGAATCTGGCCCAGGGTAAATGTCACCTGGTTTGAAAGTTAACATCAGAGTAATAATGCAGCAGGCGATAACTCCCATGATTATGTTCCTTTTTAAAATTTGATTGAAGACTGCAGCATTACTTATTTAGTAGTAGCAGCTGAAAATAGGGATTACAGGAATCCATTATATTGGAGATGATGCTTTTTTCCTCTACACTGAAATTAGTTAACAGCAGTCAAGGATTCAAGCAGTTGAGTTTTAACTTCTGAAATTGTATAAGGTACTGACTTTGAAGCTCTGTTTTTCAGTGGTCTAATGATGCAAGACTCTTCTGCCCCAGGGGAATGGTTTCTATTTCTCTGTAGTGTTCTTCACATTTGCATATGTCTCATCTTTGCTTTGCTTTGCTTCCATTTTATTCGTTTGTATTACAGTATTACTTATGAGCCCCAGCTGGGATCAAAGACCCTTTGTACTATACAGACAGACTAAGAGAGGGAAGGGGCACAGAGGCACCAACTGAGCTAATTAGTTGCTAAGGGTCATTCAGTAGATTTCAGTAAAACAAGGGACTGAGCCCAGGTCTCTCAATTCCTAGGCCAGTAGAGACCATGTGTGGTTGTGAGGTTTCCAAAAATCTCTCGGAGACAAGAAGCTAGACCAGGGGTGGGCAAAAATATGGTCTGTGGGCTGCATCTGGCCTGTGAGGCCATTCTCCCCACCTGCGGCGCCCCTAAAAAATTTAGAAAATTAATATTGATCTGTCTGTCCTTGGTTCCTGTCAGAAATGACACGAGCCAGGGGCAGTAGGACCCAGGTGAAGCCTGGTGGGCTCCTACAACAGCAGGGCCCACCTGGGCAGGGGCTTCTGGCCTGGGACCATGTGGCTGCCCCGGCAGGGGGGACAGGAGGGGAGGACCCCGGGCAGAGAAGGAGCCCGGTAAAAAGCTGCGGGAGGGGAGTAGGAGGAAAAAGTGGTCCCTCGCCCACCCTGTGGCTGGCACTCCCTGCTGCAGCTGCTCACAGCCCACACAGGGCTGTCCTGAGCAGGCACAGGCAGCCTCAGGTGGGCTGCAAGCAGCTGCAGTGTGGGGCACTGGCCACGGGGCAGGGGAGGGGCCGGTTTTCCCCCCATGCTCAGCACCAGCTTGTAACCTGCCCCCGCTGCCAGCCTGGGCCCTGTGCTAGCTCCAGCTTCACCTGTCGGGGCTGCTTCATGAAGGCAGCAGCTGTGGACCCCCAATTGCTGCTGCTGCCTGCCCAGAGCTCACGTGCTGGGCAGCTCAGAGGCAGCAGTGGCAAACAATGCCTGGCGCAGCAAGCGGGGGAACCACAGCTGCTGCCGTCATGGAGCAGCCTCAGTAGGCAAGCCCAGAGCCGTTTGGGGCCCAGGCTGGTGGCAGGGGCGGGTTACAAGCTGGCACTGCAGCCACTTGCAGCCCACCTGGGGGTCCCTGTGCCTGCTCAGGACAGCCCCGCACAGGCTGCAAGTGGCTGTGGCAGGGAGTGCCGGCCACAGGGCTGGTGAGGGGCCGCTTTTCCCCACACTCAGCACCAGCTCGTTCCCTGCCAGTGAGCAGGGGGTCAGGGCTGTGCACTGCCCCCCACCTGTACTGGGGGGTACTGCAAGTGAGCGGGCGCAGGAGTACAGAGCCAGCACCAGCAGGGCCCAAAACAGGGTGACAGGGGTACAGGGTCCCAGCTGGCAGGGGCTCTATGGAGCTGGGCCAGCTCCTCCCTCTCCCTGCTGGTGCAGCCCAGCCCAGATCCACAGACCCCTGCCAGCCTGCACCCTGCTCTGAGCCCCACTAGTGCTCACCCTGAGAAATCAGTCCCAAGACATTGGTCCCAAGATGGTGACCAGGGGGTGGGGCACCTGTCAAGGTGCGGCACTACCCATGCAGCCCTGGACAGCTTGCCAAAACTGGGTAAGCAGCCATCTGCCCAAAATAATTGCCCACCAGTGAGCTAGACAGAGGTCTGCTTCCTTTAGCATCTGAGTTCTAGCATCTGAATGGTGCTGTAACACAAATCTTCAGATATAACTAATACAAGAGCAGTCAATATTAAAGTAATACAGAATTTGAGAGCCATATAAACAAACCACTGACAATGTGGAATTAGACTCTAAGTCAGAGGCGAGCACAATACAGCCTCCAGCCCACCAGGCCATTCTATCTGGCCCGTGACACCCCTAAAAATTTTAGAAAATTAATATTTATCTGCTCCTGGCTGCCTGAGCAGAGGCTTCTGGCCTGGAATTGCGGAGCTATTCCCACCTCCCTCAGCTGGATGGAAATTCAAATAAGAGTGTGGGGGAAGGCAAGAGTGGACTGTGGGTGATCACCAGTCCTTGGGGCTGGGCTGGGTTGCCTCCTGCTGGGTCCTGTGGTTGCAGCCACGCAGCCAGAAACCACATGGTACCAGAGTATCGTGGCAGGAGGCAGGAAAGCAGTGAAAGTAGCAGGTAGGGGAGGAGAGTGGCAGCGAATGGACGCACACAAGTGTAGTGACAGCTGGATGGGAGCGCAGGGCCAGCACCAGCGGGACCCAGACCGGGGTGGCAGGAACACGTCTGGGCTGGCAGGGGCTCTATGAGCCAGGCTGGCTCCCCTCATTTATACTGGTGCAGCCTGACTTGGCTCCAGAGCCCCTGCCAGCCCAGGCCTCATGCTCCTGCCACCATGCTCGGGCGTAATCAGCGTCCTGGGACACTGGAGCAGGCCCCACGCTCACGCCCAGCTGTTGCAAAGGTCATGGGTTCAGGGGCGGGACTTCCAGTCACAAGATGGCAATCAGGGTGCCAGGCACCTGCCGAGGAGGGAGAGGCTACCCATGCAGCCCTCGACAGCTTGTCAAAATTCAGTAAGTGGCCCTCCAGCCTGCCCCCGTTCTAAGTTACCAGGCTGTTGTGTGGAATCACAGGTCTCTCCTGAAACCTCAGCACCTGGCTGTCAGGACAGCAAACCCACTATAGCTCTGTGCCATGTTTTGTGGCTCCTCCGTTTTAACTTGCTACTGTACTGCCTGATTAAGGCCTTCTTGCACAAATGGCCAGCTCTGTGTCCCAGATCTCCCCCCCTTTTGGGGATTTGGAAAAGATATCACCCATTTATCTGTAGCACATATCCACTTACCTAGCAACTCTGGCTCTTTCTAAAGCTGCTCAGAGCCATTGTTATTCTACTGTTTTTCTCCAGATCAATAATAAACTATATAAATCTTGGTTGCTCCCATGTCCTCACATATGTGTTGCATTTGTTCTGTGAGGTACCTCAGAATTTGACTGCTAACCAAAAGGGAGTCAGAGGAAACCATGCCTCCCAAAGGAGGTCTTAAATGCACACAAGCATGTGCTTTGTTTTAATCATAGAAAATAGGGTTGCAGGGGACCTCTGGAGATCATCTAGTCCAACCTCCTGCTCAAAGCAGGACCACCCCAACTAGATCATTCTAACCAGGGCTTTGTCGAGCTGGGCCTTAAAAACCTCCAAGGATGAAGAGTCCACCACCTCTCTGGGGAACTTGTTCCAGTATGTCACCTTTTTAGTGAGAAAGGTTTTCCTAATATCTTATCTAAGCCTCCCTTGCTGCAACTTGAGACCATTGCTCCTTGTTTTGTCATCTTTCATAACTGAAAACAGTCTAGCTCCATCCTCTTTGGAACCCCCCTTTGGGTATTTAAAGGCTACTCTCAAATCTGCCCTTAGTCTTCACTCCTGCAGACTAAATAAGCCCAGTTCCCTCAGCCTCTCCTCAGAAGTCATATGCCCCAGTCCCCAAACCATTTTCATTGCCCTCCACTAGACTCTTTCCACCTTGTTCAGATCCTTTCTATATTGGTGGCGGGGTCCCAAAACTGGACGCAGAACTCCAGATGTAACCTCACCAGTGCAGAGTAAAGGGGAATGATTACTTTCCTTGATCTGCTGACACTACTACTAATGCAGCCCAGTAGACTGTTAGCCTTCTTGGCAACAAGGGCACACTGCTGACCCATATAGCTTACTGTAACACCTACGTCCTTTTCTGCTGCTTAGCCAGTTGATCCCAAGCCTGGAATGGTGCGTGGGATTCTTCCATCCTAAGTGCAGGACTTTGCACTTATCCTTGTTGAACCTCATGAGATTTCTTTTGGCTGTCCTCCAATTTGTCTAAATCACTCTGAATCAAGGCAGTCGAGGGGAAAGGGACTTAACGGTGGGAGTCTACTACAGACCTCCCAACCAGGGAGAAGAGCTTGACCAGGAATTCTTGGGTCAGCTCACAGAGGTAGTGAAGGCTAAGGATGTGGTAGTCATGGGGGACCTGAACTTCCCGGACATCTACTGGGAAGAGCAGTCAGCCAGGTCTGACCGCTCACGTAGGTTCTTGGCCGGAGTGCAGGACCTCCATCTAACCCAGGAGGTGCACAGCCCCACCAGGGGGGATGCCTTGTTGGACCTAGTGCTGGCCACAAGTGATGACCTGGTGAGGGGGCTGCAGGTGCTCGACCACCTGGGCGACAGCGATCATCGCCTACTGGAATTCACCAACCACCGAAAGGTGGCAAAAGCATGCAGTAAGGCAGCGGCCCTAGATTTTAGGAGGGCAGACTTCAACGAGCTAAGGAGGATACTTGGAGAAGCGCTGAGGTCCCAGGGGGGAGGGGAGCCAGGTGTCCAAGGAGAGTGGTCGCTCCTTAAGGAGACGATCCTCCAAGCCCAAAGGAAGGTAATCCTGAGGATCAAAGGGAGCAGGAGAGCACACAAGCCTCCGTGGCTCACCAAAAGCATCCGGGAATGTCTCCTTGCTAAAAAGGAGGCTTACACCCAATGGAAAGAAGGGGTCATCACCAGGGAGGACTATTCTGTAGTTGCTCGGGGATGTAGGGGGGTAGTTAGGAAGGCCAAGGCAGAGATGGAACTGGGGCTAGCTTCCCAGATTAAGGACAATAAGAAGTCTTTTTTTAAATACATAGGGGGTAAAAAGAAGGTCCCGGGTAATGTGGGGCCCTTGCAGGACGCAATGGGAAACTTGGTCGTCACACCAGATGGCAAAGCTAACATGTTTAACGATTTCTTTGCCTCCGTCTTCCTAAGTAGGGACCAGAACAGCCACCTCCCTGCTGGGCCCCCCTCGGGCCCCGGGGGACGCACACCTGGGCCATGGGTTAGCGAGGATTTAGTTAGGGAACTTCTGGAGTGGTTGGACGTATTCAAGTCAGCCAGTCTGGATGATCTCCACCCTAGAGGTCTAAAGGAACTGGCTGAGGTCATTGCAAGTCCCCCGGCACAACTTTACAAGCACTCGTGGTGCTCTGGTGAGGTACCGGAGGACTGGAAGAGGGCCAACGTGGTCCCCATCTTCAAAAAAGGGAGGAAGGAGGACCCGGGAAACTATAGGCCAGTTAGTCTTACCTCGATCCTATGCAAGCTGTTCGAGAAAATTATGCTGGCACACATCCAGCAGGGGCCAGCAGGGGACTGCATGCGTAGGGGCAACCAACATGGGTTCATCAGTGGCAGGTCCTGTCAGACCAACCTGGTGGCCTTTTACGATCAGATCACCAGATCATTAGATGCAGGGGTAGCAGTGGACATAGTCTTCCTGGACTTCCGGAAGGCTTTTGACATCGTCTCTCACCCCGTTCTCATTAAGAAACTGGGGGGGGCTATGGTGTAGACACCCACACAGTCAAATGGGTTGCCAACTGGCTGGTGGGCCGCACCCAGAGGGTGGTAGTGGATGGGTCCTTCTCAACCTGGAAGGACGTGGGCAGCGGGGTCCCCCAGGGCTTGGTCCTCGGGCCCGCACTGTTCAACATCTTCATCAGTGATTTGGACGAGGGGGTAAAAAGCACCCTGTTCAAATTTGCTGATGACACTAAGATGTGGGGGGACGTGGGCACACTGGAAGGATGCAACAGGCTGCAATCAGACCTAGACAGGTTACAAGGGTGGGCGGATAAGAATAGGATAGGTTTCAACACAGACAAGTGCAAGGTGATGCACCTCGGGAGGAACA
Source organism: Crocodylus siamensis (assembly GCF_052110815.1). Classification (NCBI taxonomy): domain Eukaryota; kingdom Metazoa; phylum Chordata; order Crocodylia; family Crocodylidae; genus Crocodylus; species Crocodylus siamensis. The sequence goes on from NC_143395.1 coordinate 399,960,394, forward strand.
ACCGGCACCATACCTACAGGTTGGGGAACTCCCCTCTTGTCAGCACGGAGGCGGAAAAGGACCTGGGGGTCATCATTGACTCCAAGATGAACAGGGGCCAGCAGTGTGGGGAGGCAGTTAGGAAGGCCAACCGCACCTTGGCATGTATCCACAGATGCATCTCGAGCAGGTCCAAAGAGGTGATCCTCCCCCTCTATGCGGCACTGGTCAGGCCGCAGCTGGAGTATTGCGTCCAGTTCTGGGTGCCGCACTTCAAGAGGGATGTGGACAGCATGGAGAGGGTCCAGAGGAGGCCACTCGTATGATCAGGGGGCAGCAGGGCAGGCCCTATGAGGAGAAGCTACGGGACCTGAACCTGTTCAGCCTGCAAAAGAGAAGGCTGAGGGGGGATCTTGTGGCCTGTTATAAACTAGTCAGGGGGGATCAGCAGGCAGTGGGGGAGTCACTGTTCCCCCGAGCACCGACAGGAGTGACCAGGAATAACGGTCACAAGCTGGCAGAGGGTAGGTTTAGGTTAGATATCAGGAGGTGCTACTTCATGGTCAGGGCGGCTAGGGTCTGGAACCAGCTTCCAAGAGAAGTGGTGCAGGCTTCTACCCTGGGGGTGTTTAAGAGGAGGTTAGATCCTCCCCAGTACTCTTTCCTGCCATGGCAGGGAGTCGGACTAGATGATCTACTCAGGTCCCTTCCAACCCTAGCAACTATGAAACTATGAATCCTAGCACTACCTTCCAGCATATCTACTACACCTTGGTGTCATCTGCAAACTTGTTTAGGTTGAACTCTATTCCATCTTAAAGACTATTAATGAAGATATTGAACAAAACCGACCCCAAAACCAAGCCCTGGGGCACTCCACTTGATCCTGGCTTCCAATTAGATACTGAGACATTGATCACTACAAGTTGAACCCGATGATCCACCCAGCTTTCTATCCACCCACACTTCCTCAGTTTGCTTTCAAGAATGCTGTGGGAGATGGTATTGAAAGCCTTGCTAAAGTCAAGGTATATCATGTCCACTGCTTTCCCTGCATCCACAGAGCCAGTCATCTCATCATAGAAGGCAATCAGGTTGGTCAGGCAAGACTTGCCCTTGATGCATCCATGCAACTGTTCCTGATCACTTTCTTTTCCTCCAGGTGCTTAGAAATGGATTATTTGAGGACCTGGCCCATGAGGGCACCTACTGGAACTTTGTCACGTCAAGTGTAAAACAAATATTAGGCTGCAGGAATCTCTCCCAAAATTGTCTCTTTTATAGGTAATAGGAAAGGTTTTATTTTTATTAATGTAATTCTTTTGGGTCTGCATTTAAGCCCATTAAATTCTCCCCCTCCCCCCCCCCGCAACAACCAACACCACAGCAAACAAAGGAGTAACATGCTTTGTCTCATGCCAGGTGGTGGGAACTGTACCTGTGAGAAGCTCTTGCAGGAGTCAGCTGGAACCACATGCTATGTTTTCCAGGTCCTCACGTTGCACAGCGCAGAACAGTTAGAATGTAAACACTAAATGAAACAGATGCCTTGAGTCCAAGTGATAACTGAATACCACATAATACCAGGAACAAAATAAACTACACTCAAAGCTGATTTTCTATCCTCTGCTTTAGGGTGAGAGGAACAACTCCCACCAGTGGTGGTGCAGTCACCTACCCTGGAAATCTTGAAAAGGAGACTGGACAGTCACCTCGCTGGGGTCATTTGCCCCCTGTTGTCTTTTCCTGCCTAGTGCAGGGGGACTGGACCCGATGATCTACAAGGTCCCTTCCAGCCCCTAGCAATCCATGAATTATAAGATCGGTTGGGCTCTCCCAATAGTTCCTAACTTCCTACTTTGCTTATTGTACTGATATCATTAACTGTGTCAATGAATGCACCTGCTGATAAGACCAAAGGCAGGACCCAGTTTATAATCCAAGAAGGGGCACCTTTGTTTCCTGGAGCATTTTCAAAGTTCTTTACCCATACAGTGAGTTCACAGATTCCCTTAGGCAGGGATAAACTCGGCACTGAAAACTCTGAGTTGCACCCATATACTTTCTGCTGCCTGTGGCTTTCCCTTCAGTGATAACACCACTGTTCCTGGTACCACACAGCCCTGTGCACCTGTGCCTAAGTTTGTAAACTGTCCATTTGCTTTCAGACTGATAGTACACCGTCTGTTGCAACACTGTCCAGAACCAGCTATTCTCAGAAATTAAGTTATCTCTTCTCTTTTGTTTTTGTTTTTTGCTGGTAACCCTTGCTTTCAGAATGAAGCTGTGCATAATAGTTCTTTAGTTATCCTATAGATTTTATTGAGGTGTTTCCACGTAGTAGGACTTTTAGCAGCTCCTTTCTTCCTCAGAGTACTTTCTTAGTTTTTATATTCACTGTAAGTATATCAGGGCAAAAACCAACACATTTAAAAAGATACAAATTCCATTTAGACCACACCTTTGTTTTTATTTACCTGATCTGTGTTAGGCTCTATACTTTCAGGAAAAAAAAAAAAATCAGATAATTCTTGGGAATCTGGGGCTTGCTAGCTATCACAGGACTTACTTTATTCTGACAGGAGGTACGGTAACACCTTAGGACATCTTTACATGTGCTCCAGGTGTGAGGGGGGGCACTTTAATTAGAGTGGCTTTCAGGACCTGTTCTAATTGAAGTTCCCACAGTGTCTCATGTATTCAGCGCCCCATGGTTCAAGGTGGCATGAGTGGCACTTTAACTAAAGCTTGTTTGATGAGCTTTAGTTAAAGTTCCCCCATCACCATTTTGAAGCATGGGGACACTGAATACACAAGATGAGGAGGCTGCTGGCTACTGATTAGCATGCTCCAGCTGACTCAATTAATTGCGTCTGTTCTGACATGCTCTAATTTCAGCATGTCAGAACAGGTGTCCTGCCTATCTACAGCCACTCTTAAGAGCCTAAATGGTGCCACCCTGCTCTACCTTTTGCGCCTGATGTCAGACGAAAACACCTAACCACCATTCATTTTACTTTGAGTTGTTTGAAATAAATTACTTCATATAAAACTGTGAGTATACAAGATGCTTTTGGAAGTAATAAGGGTTATACCCAAAGCAGCTCACATATACAAAAAAGAACATGAGCAGAAAGTCAAGATGGCATATTCTAATAGGAATTGAAACACGACCTTTTCAGAAACTATAAACTGCCAAAGAATAAATGTTAAATCTATATATAATTCAAGGAATAGTGGATAAATTAAATTTAGAGCTGAAATCCATTCTGAGCAACTAATTGCCTTACATATATTTTCTGGTAAAAAAAAAAAAAAATGTTGCTTTTGAACTTTTCCTCTTATTGCTCAATTTACTGCATGATGAAACACTTTTGTCAAAAACAACCGTGGCAGACCCTATCTTGAGAAGTAATTAGACATATGCTTAGCTTTAAGCATGACAGTAGTGCCTAATATTTAAGGACCTATTAAAGGATTTAGGCACCTATTACGTAGGCACTTCAAAACCCTACTTCTAGTAATCTGTCCCCTAGAACAGAATCCCTTTACTCCCTTCCTCTTATGCAGGCCCAGAGCTAAGACACTGGATGGAGGGGAGAAGGCAGTATACATGATGAGAAGAACTACTGCGCTTTTGCCTTCAGAAGTTAATGTAATAAGGGACAAAAAAACCTACACGTTATTTCCCCTTGACTCTGATTCTTCAGAATTCCTTCTCCCAAATTAAAGAATTAAATTAAATTTAAATGTAAATTAAATTTAAATAAATTAAATGGTTCCTTCTCCCAAATTAAAGAGGAAGGTTTAATTGTTTCCTGTGTAGGTCACAGCATATTAGTCTTTCAGGACAACTGATTTGTAGAAACTTTTCTTAATGTTTAAAAGTAAGCGTGAGATTCTTAAGTGCTAGTCTTTTAAATCAAACCCTCACCATCTTTATGCAGTGCACTACTCTTGCGTACCCCTCCCTGTGGTAAAGAACAAAAAGTTGCAGAAGGCACATGTAACGCATCTAAGAGAACATCAGATAGGACCTCAGTTTGCCACCTTATGTAAAATCAGCAGAAAGAGAAAAGGACTGAATTATACTCTCTCCTGGTCCTGCCCAAGTGGTCCCTAAATTAACTATTCAGAGTGGCAGCCTCAAACTATTTGACCTATAAAGCAGGGACTCCACAAAATACTCCTATTGAAAGTATGGGACCTGATTGTTTTTAGGACCTTTAAGTTCACTGCCTGATTACTGCGGTGAGATGCCTATACTGTTTCTTAAGATTTAAAAACACATTGTAATTCTTCTAGACTGTGTGAACTAAAGCAATTTTTTAAAAGAATAACAGTTTCCAGCTAATGTATACATTTTAATGCATGCATCTGTTCCTACAGTACTATATTGTAATTAGTGTTAATTTTACAAAACAATTGCACAATGCTTATTTTTCAAATATCAAGATTGCCTGTTAATGGCAGACAACCTAAAAGACAGTGCATTCCGAATAATTATCAATTCATATTAAATATAAGAAACAAGCTTGTGATGCAAACATTAAAACTTTATTTCTTAGAAATTATTTCAACCTTCCGCAAACATCTATATGATTCTCTGAATGAAAAAGTATCTCGGGTATTACTAAGGAGTTACTAAGACTTCTATTGGTGCTAAACGGAGTACTACAACTTACTCCTTTATCTTAACTGCTTACCCTTGCTCTAGGTGCTCTGAATGCTCTGTTCTCTTACTGCAGAGAGCAGCTTGTTCTTTTGTGTTAAACCTAAAACAACTGCTTTCCTAAAAAAAAAAAGGGGGCCCAAACTACGTAAAGGTTTGGACAATTTTGAAAGTCAGCTTTGTAATATAATGTTATTCTCTTCATAAATAAAAAAGTTTTTCAGTCAGCTCCAGGCTTGGCTCTCTGTGAAGACTCTGTCCCACGAGGAAGGCCAGCTTGTGGGCATACTGACAGGGTGCTGGCACTCTGATTAGACCCTATGAAACAAACATTGGGAAAAAAGGTCAGAAAGAAATTCTCCAGCCTGCATTGCTGCTTTCTTTTGAGAAAGAACTATTCCTAATGTTTCATGGACACATAATCCCAGCATTCCCCTCCCAGCCACTGGCACATATGAATCACCCAAAGTTTGTTGTGATGAAATTCAAGTAGAGGACTCTACTACACAATGAAAGAACACTCTACTTTATTCATGGGTTGTACTGTACATATTAGTGGACAAGGGGGATGCTTGCCCCCTCCTTGTTAGGCTGCAACTGTACCTAAACTTCACAAATATAGGTTGAAGGACTTGCACCTTCATCTCCCTCTTCCCACACTCCTTCAACCAACAGAAGGTATTAAGTATATTCCTTCCTTTCAAAGAGTGCTTCCTCTTCCCAGCAGTCTTCCCCTACAGTGGCCGAGTTAAGCATCACATGGCGATAGACAAGTCTTTCCTACTTCCTATTTATTACTCATTCCTTGCTGCTGCTTTATTGAGCTGATGTCTGTTTCCATCACAACCTCATGGTTAGCTTCCTATATGGATTCCACTGTTCTTCTCCCAAAGTTGTCAAAAACAGGTAAAGGGGAAGGTAAATTGTGCTGGAAGCACAAGCTGAGATGAGGGATAGGTTCCACTGTGAAGAGGCCAAGTCAGGTGGGATCTGCTCCAGTCAGGAGTCCTGTCTTGCCCACCCCCACTCCTGCCTCTCCTCTCCTCTCCTCTCCTCCATTTCATGGAAGACTTTCCTTCATTCTTCTATACATAGTGCAATTCAGCACCTTCAAATGTTGACACTGCCACATATCAACTATTCTGGGCCAGATCCTCATGAACTTTATCTATCATGAGTCAAATGAGACTTTTAGTGACTGCAATAGAAAATTTTCTATGTAAAAATGAAGTAACAGAATTGGGTTTCAGATCTGAAGATAGTTTCCCGAAAGCTAGTATTTCATTCCAGAAGATTGGCTATTTACACTCTTAAAGGATTGAAAAGAAAAATCAGTAAACTTGCATTTAAACAAACACACATATTTAGTAATGCATGTACTACGTTGTATGGGTCCAAATTCTGCTCTCATTTTCAATAATGTATATCTAGATCACTCCAGATTTAAAGACAGGTTACTAGAGACTAGTTAAGGGTTACATGCCCACTTTCTCCTCATGGCTGTAAGAAAGACCAAAACATTACAATATCAGACGGAGGGACTGAAATGAACAAGCTGTGTCTACTTATCTCATGAAAATAAAGCCTCCGAGCCATGGCTGGGCATCAGTTCTACACAACTTTGGAAGCTGTTCCAAAATTCCTATTACAGTCTCAAGTTTAATTTATATCTGTCCAGGGAAGAGTTGTACACAACTGTGAGAAGTAAAAGTGTGATGCCCTACATGTGTTTGATCATGCTAGTAAAGTTACACAAGTATGGTTAACAGAGATTTTAATTTCTTTAGTATGATCTTTGGTCTAGAAATAGCTTCCAATGTTAAATGTTTGTTTAAAAACCTGAAATAAAAAAATGCGTTACTGCATTACATTTAGAAATGCCTTTTTCATTTCAGGGACCGACCCAAGAGCTCGGTCCTTGGGCCAGTGCTGTTCAACATCTTCATTAGCAACCTGGACGAGGGTGTGGAGAGCACCCTATTCAAGTGTGCTGATGACACCAAGATGTGGGGTGAAATGAATACACCGGCAGGCAGGGACCACATCCAGGCAGACCTGGATAGGTTGGAGAAGTGGGTGGATCTGAACAGGATGCGGTTCAACAAGGACAAGTGCAGAGCGCTGCACCTGGGGAGAGGGAACCGGCATTATGGTTATAGGTTAGGGGCTGCCCCCCTCGGCAGCACAGAGGCAGAAGGGGATCTTGGAGTCATGATTGACTCCAGGATGAATATGAGTCGCCAATGCGATGAAGCAATAGGCAGAGCCAACCGCACCCTGTCATACATCAACATGGGCATCACTAACAGGTCCAGAGAGGTGTTGCTCCCCCTCTATGCGGTGCTGGTCAGGCCGCAGCTGGAGTACTGTGTCCAGTTCTGGGCACCGCTCTTCAAGAAGGACGTGGAGAACCTGGAGAGGGTCCAGAGGAGGCCACTCATCTGGTTGAGGGCCTCTGTGGCCAGCCCTATGAGGAGAGGCTGCGGGACCTGAATCTCTTCAGCCTCCGCAAGAGGAGACTGAGAGGGGATCTTGTGGCTGCCTACAACTTTATCAGGGGCCACGAGCAGGGACTCGGGGAAAGTCTGTTCACCAGGGCCCCCCTTGGAGTCACCAGGAACAATGGCCACAAGCTGAGGGAGGATAGGTTTAGGTTGGATATTAGGAAGAGCTACTTCACTGTAAGGGTGGCCAGAGCCTGGAATAGGCTTCCCAGAGAGGTGGTGCTCTCACCTTCCCTGGAGATCTTCAAGGGGAGACTGGATAGGCACCTGGCTGGGGTCTTACGACCCCTGCCACTCCCAGTGCTCCTTCCTGCCCATGGCAGGGGGTCAGACTCAATGATCTGTCTAGGTCCCTTCCTACTCATTGATTCTAGGATTCTGTAATTTTCATTTATATCTCTTTTCAGAAAAATACAGATCAATTCTCTGAATGTTTGTACCTTTTTTCACTTTTTTTACAGGCTATGTTGTGTTGCAAAGACAAGGCACACAGTAAGCTTCCCAGAATTGTGTGTCAATCTTGACATTGATGGACCACTTCTAGAGTAGCCAAAAGCTCTATGCCAAATCAACCTTAGGCTTTCTATTCTAGATGCCAGCAAAGGTGCCAACAATTCAAACACAGATACCTTTATATTAGCAACAAACACATTTGCCAATGTTTCAGCAATTTCTGAAAGGTTTTGGTGACTAACAAATAAAAGTCTAACCCTTATACATATCACGGACCAACTCTCAGCCAGAAAAACTGCTCCTCCCAACCATATTGGCATCAGTATAGACTGGAAAGAGAGCTGTAGACAAACACTATAGGATCAGCGGCACTCAATCTTTTGGCCCTATGGGCAAGTTGAGTGGCACAGGACTAATCCACAGGCCAGATCAGGCCCCATATGCTGGGATCAGGAGCCACACCACCCTGTACGCCCAATCTAGCATGTAGTTCCACAGCCCCACAGGCATGACTGCACAACACTGGGGGCCAAATCTGGCCAGTGGGCTTGGGTTGAGCAACCCTACTATAGGTAACACCAGTACTCAGACATGTATATTAGGGTAGTATTGAGTCATCCCATTTGAAACCAGGAATTATTTTGTTTTCTGCTTTAAACCAGATGGAAAAATCATATGGATTTAATGACTTCTGCACAGCATTACTTTACTCACTGGCCAGTTGTAGTACAGGTGACACATCTTGTACGTGAGTCGCTGCATGTGGTCTGGCTTCAACCCACTGTCATCATACACAACGTTGTAGTGTGTGGGATTGACAGTCCCCTGATGTACTAGTTGGCTGACCAGATAAAAGTCATACCTAAAAAATACAGTCATCATTGAAAAAAATACCCTGTCTTTGGGTTTACACATAAGTTTTGAAATTATGTGCATTTTATAAGCAATACTGGTGAAGACAAACCATTATGTGAAAGCAAAGTAGGGTTTTTATTGCTTGCTATTTGAGGAACTTTTACTGGGGTAAACTTGGGAGTAACTTGACTGAAGCCTTTTGATTTCCCCTGATGCAGAACTAATATGCAATTAGAAAAACGGTATGTGGGCTAGAGCTCATTATCTCTTTAGGCTGCTTTACACCAGCCTGACAGCATTAAGGGTAGTATTATTGCCTGTGCCCACTCCGAGACCTCTTAAACCTGCTCAGGCAATGTAAATGAGCATTTATGATCAGCTTCAAGATCTGTGCTGAAATGTTAGGAGTGGATTCCAAATGAACATCACAACGCACAGACTTTTCCTGGAGAAACTTCTGAGGCCATTGTATGTAATAGTACAGCTTTTTAGGCCACTCGTAAGTACTACACATCTGGATTACAAATACCTTACTCATTTCACTCCACTGTAACCCAACTAAAATTAATATGTTTACAATGTAAAAGTGGAGTTAGACACTGGCGAATCAGACCCATATGAGATATAGGAATATAAGCTATTGTAAGGGTATATATGGTCTATTTCTTGAGATTTGTTAGAAATAACCTTTTAAAATAAAGATGTGGCAAAGTGGCACCTTGAAGATTTATTCATTTAGAAAGGGCCAACTACCTCTCCCTTCCAAAAAAAAAAGGTAAACGTACATGGATTAGCTGGGTATACATGTTGCCTTGCATACTTTAATGAAAAGTCTTTAAAGTAATAAAATATTAATGCTAATTTTTATGCAACTTTTTTCCAATTTGGTTAGTCACAATCATTTGAGAACAGCCTATATTTGACTTTTAACAGCTCTCTGTACTTTTAATTCAGTTGAGACAGGGATTCACAAGTAGGTCTGAAAAACCTATTATGCTTGCTTCTTCAATTACATTATACCACACATTTAGAGAGTTGGCAGGAGGTTGAACATGTTTTCCCAAGTGCATTTCAAACGATTTTCTAATCTGAACTTTTGGACGATACTTGTTTAACAAGACTGCACTCCCTTAATTTGATTATCCAAATTGTGCTCTATGAAGACAGCAGGATGTCCTTTTGGACTGACTCAAGTATATACTTGCCATTCAGGACGAGTAGCCTCTGTGTCAACAACTGTACCAATTGGTGGGTTCCTCAAACTTCCATCTGCCTCAGCAAAGAATCGAGCAATACATTTCTTCCTGACCACGACGACTGAAACTTTGGGTCTTGAAGCAAAAAAGGACAGCTATGAGAAGTGCCTGTATATTACATCTTTCCTGGTCATAAAAGGATGAGTACAAACAGAGGCAGACAACATGAATGGCACTGTGATCATTCAGAATGTTGTTAATAAGGGTATACACACCCTGGGTAGCTAAACAGAGCATTAATTTTGAAAATTAAAAGGCAACATCATGTTACACTATTTAATAGTGTATCATATGTATACACATACCTGCACACACATGCACACGCACACACCCATTGCAGCAAATGGCACAACAGATAAACTTACATTAAATTTATGACTAATCTAATGTGGAGAGAAAAGACATTTTAGTTACCTGTAGTTAGTACTCAGTTCTGTCAGGCTACTAAAAAGTTGTGGAACTTCATAATCCACTACCATCTTCAGCTGGCCATCCCCAACACCGTCACGGTATACTATAATCCGTGCAGGTAATTCTTGGTTATGCTTGAGCCATTTGCTGATAGCACCTAAAGTAATACCCATACCAGTTAGAAAAAGACTGATCAAGCTTCAATTCTATCCTGCCTAGTTTTAGTTTAACTGCCTTGTTTTCTTTCTTGGATGCTATACGCATACTTTTGGCTTTTGTTTTCATAGAACAATGCAACACAAGACTAGTACTCAAGATCAAATCTCACTTCTACTGCCAAAGGATCTAATAAATCTTTCCCCAGCCTAATTTCTCTGATTCAAAAAAAAAAAGGTACTGCATGTATGTGCTATCAATGGTACAGCATGTACTTTGAGGAACTTTTGTTTTACTTAGATTTTAAAAAACATTAATATAGAGAGTATGATTTTCAGGCTATTATAGTACAAATATAGTCAAGCTTGATTTGAATGAATCACATAAAACCTTTGCATTGTGGTTTCCCATGTTTTATATGCAGTTAGTTCCATCAAATGTTCATAAGTTACAAGACTTTTTTCTTATTCCAAGTACAGAAAAAGAAAAACTACTGTCTTAGTTGCAAGCATACGGAAACGGCTACAAAGATGTTAGGGAAAGCATCATATACGTATTTTGACACTACACACATATACACAATGTGTTACAAACACAAATACATCTTGAGATATTTTAAAGTTCAGGCACAACTGAGAACATGCTTGAAGGCTACTGGAAGGAAAACTGAGAGAGCCATCCAAAGCCCAAAGGAAATACTGCCATCAGCTTAAACAGGCTTTGAATGTATCTTCAATGGCCAAAGCCAAAGATTTAAAGGTAGACAGGGGAAGAAGGTATACATAGTCTGAAATATGGAAAAAGTCTCTGCAATTTATACGATGAAGAAAGTGAGAATTACATCAACTCTGATGCAACTGGGCCTTCTTTACGCTTGCATCAGCCAAACCTCAACTCCTTGGCCCAAATAATGCAATGTACTTGTAGGCAGAGACCTTGTCTTCCATCTGCCCCTCCCAAAGAGCATATGAAGCCAGTTTAAAGACCAACAGCAGTTGCTTCTTTGCCTAGGACAGCAACAGAGAGCTCTCCTACATAGTGTATTTGAGACCATCCTGTTCCCGAAAATGGAGTTCCTTGCTCATGTAGGGTCGAACCTGCATTGCTCCGACTTCCCAGCACATGGTTCTAACCAGGACAGTAGAGGCTGAGCATTATCTAGTGCCCTTGCTTGTGCTCCATTTGTAGCCGCCCCTCTGGGAAGGCAAGAGAAAGATGCAGACACAGAAATACATGTAGGGCCAGGAGGAAAACGTTTTGCTAGACTTAGAGTTGTGTCCTCTTGATAGTCGTGTAGAAGTCTGACAAGGCCCAATAGCACACCTAGGAGTAATGATGGACCTTTGGCAGCCTTAAAAGTGGCAGAAGACATACCCACTTCCTCCTTACAATGGGAAGAACATCCAAAACATCTCTGGATACTTAGGTTCAACAGTGAATTGATCAGCTCAGGTCTTTGTGGACTTTTATTTGTAATCATAAGAGCTAGAATATTTTTTATTTTCAAATGAGAGTTAAGGTTCTGCAGATGTTGTGGATAAACTCCTGGAAAAAAAGGTTATTTTCACTCTGTAGGAGTGAATTTGTCACGCCCTTCTGCCATAATTCTAAATTTAGAGAGTATTCTTGGTTGGCTTGACACTACAAATAAATCAACTTTACTGCCCAACAGAGCAATAAGCACTACTTGAACCACTAAGGATTACAAGCCAAAACCCTAATTTACTACTAAAAGTACGAATGAATGAGTGTAACCATTTACAAACCACAGAGCAATCCATGTAATAATGTTGCACCTCTGGCTGTAAAGCTGGCCAGCCAATTTATCCAAGGGGTTTCTCTCCAATATTGAATTTTATACCCTCTAAAAATCATTTAAACAGGGAATTATGTAATGTGCACAATACTTTGAAAAATAGCCAAGAATCAACCTATAAACCACCTTGTAATACCAAAAAATACACAGCATCATACCTTTCATGCAGACTTTTAAACAATCTGCAATATCGGTCCCTGTTGTCTGAAAGATGCAATGAGAGGACCATCTAAAAAGAAAGAGGTGCAGTAAGTTGCCAGGTAAGTCACCACTGGTGTTTTCTAGGCACTCTTTTACTTTAAACCTGAGGACCAGATCCTGTTCCACCTGTCTAAGTGGCTCCTAGGAAGCTGTGAACATGGAGAGATGCAACAATTACATCCCGGCAGAATGATACTGGGCAAAGCTGTTAGGAATGTAACTGTTACATCTCTAGCCTCTTATGTGGATGCAAGAGTTTCATTCAGGGTTAAATGATAGCAAGGGTAGCCTCATTTGTATCATTACAAGATTTGGCAGATTTAACAAGTGCAACAGCCTCAAGAGAAAGTCACTGTGGGGACATATACAGAAGTCCCGGGAAGTCAGATTGCATTAAAAATGGTCACCTGAACTAACTTAGTTTACCCAGGTGCAGACCTTACGCTTAGAGCAGTGGTTCCCAACCTTTTTTATACTGCGGACCAACATGGGAGCAGGACGGGATGCATGGAGTTGGCTGCCCTGCTGCCCAGCTCTAACCCTACACGTGACGGCTGGCAGCAGAAGCCAGTTGCCCAGGCAGACAGATGGGGGTCTGAGCGGGGGGCTCGTGCTACGACCCGGCAGCCAACCCTTCACGGCCCAGTACCAGGCCACGGACCACTGGTTGGGAAATTCTGGCTTAAGGTGTCTATACACGTACTGGGGAGGGGGGAGCCACTCTAATTAAAGCACCCACAACGTCTAGTGTATTTAGTGGTCTGCGTTTCAAAATGGTGGCGGGGTACTTTAACTAAAGTTCCTTCAGTGAGTTTTAGTTAAAGTGCCCCCACCTCCATTTTGAAATGTGGGGACATTGAATACATGTGACGTGGAGGCTGCTGGCGACCGCTAATTATCATGCAACAGCAGACTCAATTGATTGAGTCTGCTCCAACGTGTGCTAATTAGCACACATGGGAGCAGAGGTCTGTTATGTATATAGGTGTCCTTAGATTGCTGGCTAGCTTGATCTAAGTGCAAGCTGTATAGAAGTTCAGGACAGTTAGATCAGTCTTAAAACAGCTGACGTGATCAAAGTTAACTCTGCCTCTGAGGTAGTCTAATTCAGATCAGGTCTGGTGAAACTGATCTAACTGAACTTTTGTACAGTTCCTAGTGCAGCTCTGCGGCTCAAAGTCCAGCTGCTGGCCCCAGCCCCAGAGCTGCACTTTTCCTACCCCTGCAGGGCAACAGGCTATTTTTAGCCCCCACTTAACCCTTCCTTCCACCCCCAGACTGGTAAACTTCCCACAGACCAGCCAGCCCTCCCTGAGCCAACCAAGCCCTCACCATCCTACAAGTCACTCCCGATGCTGGTTTTACCAGCATTTGCCAGAGCCAGGAGCCAAAAGAAGTAAGTTTGAGTACGTGGGGGGGGGGGGAGGGAGGGGCATTCGTTTGCTGCATTAATAGTCTTCCAAGGAAACAGGTGGGGTGTCCCAGAACCACTTAGGCACCTAATAAGCAGAATAAATTCTGACTTCTAGTCTCTTGTGTTATTGGCTATCTTCAGTGCTAGCTTCTTCAAACTCATACAAGTATCCTCTGGACCTTTTCAAAGCAGTGGAGGCCTGAGGAGGATATGAAATCCAGATACAGGGTAATAAGGGAGGACAAGTCAGATCCATCCTTTTCCCTTGCCTTTACGAACCATGTTTTTCATAACTGGGAGAAGTCTACATGGTGCAAGGCAAGCAGGGCTTGTTATCTTGGGTATAGGACTGCATAGAAATTGCTATGCTTCTTACAGCTTGAAAAGTAGGGAGCACAGAGCTGGCTCAGGTACGTCTGCACAGCACTCTCTTGTACTATGTACACATACACTTGACCTCTAGAGAGCTGACACTCCATGGCACTTTTCATAGATTTCATAGACATTAGGGCTGGAAGGGACCTCGAAAGATGATTGAGTCCAGCTCCCTGCCCAAAGGGCACGAAGTTGGCTGGGGTCATAGGATCCCAGCAAGATAAGCATCCAATTTACTCCTGAAAGTGTTCAATGTAGGTGCTTGAACCACCTCCGCTGCCAGACTGTTCCAGACCCTGGGGGCTCGGACAGTAAAGAAATTCTTCCTTATGTCCAGCCTGAAACGGTCTTGCAGGAGTTTGTGACCGTTCGACCACGTCATCCCTTGGGGCGCTCTGGTGAACAGACGTTCCCCCAGATCCTGGCGGTCACCCCTGATAAACTTATAGGTGGCCATCAGATCACCCCTGAGCCTGCGCTTTTCCAGGCTAAAGAGTCCCATGGCTCTCAGCCTGTCATCGTAAGGTCTGTTTTCCTGACTTCTGATCATGTGCGTGGCTCTCCTCTGGACTCTCTCAAGCTTCTCCACATCCTTTTTGAATTGTGGAGCCCAAAACTGGACGCAGTACTCCAGCTGCGGCCTCACCAAGGCCGAGTACAAGGGGAGAATGACGTCCCAGGATCTGCTCGAGAAGCATCTATGGATGCAAGCCAGCGTTTTGGTCACTTTATTAGCTGCAGCATCGCATTGAAGTGCTCCAAAGAAACTGCACTGATCAAACAAAAAACCCCAGATAACTGGCTTCTATGTTGGGCACCCAGAAGACTACGGAATCTGAAGAATGGGCAATTTTTGAAAAGATGGATTTGATCTCTTGTTCTTCCCTCCTCCTCAGTAAAATGCTTACTCCCTTCATAGATGTGCTGCAAGATAAGTTAACTATTACTTGTGAGGCATTTTCAAATCCTTAGATGGCTGGTCTACGTAAATGAAAATCGCTGTTATTATAATAGCAACAACATGCAGAGAGGCACTACACAGTATCATATTAAATGTCTGTGGTTGGAGCATTAACAACATTTTGCTCCTAGAGGTTGACTGATCACATTGCTACAGCTGAAGACCTGCATACTGGCATTCTAAAATCCTCATCAGGTCTCTGTGAGGAAGCCTTTCTGGGTTCAGATTGTGGAAACATGATCCTGCTGTTGCAGACAGCTTACATATCTTCATAAATAATACTGAGTGGTTTCAATGGTTTAAAAATATCCAGCATTATTGTTGGTGGAGAAGATGCTTGTGCTTGAAAAAATAGTTTGCCTGGGTTACTGAATACTTGCACACAAATACACTTGTATAAACCAGTATGACATTTAGCTTTCTAGAGATGTGAGACTGCACAAAAGTCATTTGCTCTAATACTGAATCTGTGCCATAAAATATATGCAGCATTGCAATTAAGTGTCATAATTCTATTTTTCCAAGTATTTGCAGGCTTGAAACTATATTAGCAACCCCCTACCCTAGCATTGTATGAATTCAGAATTTTTTTATTTTTGGTACCTCATCCAAAAGAAGCCCCTTCAGCAGCAAGCATCCTCTAACACTGTGCTAATTTCTGGTTCAGTGTTAATAAACACGCATTTTATCTATTCAATCATTAGAGCCATTTCAAACTAGTTGGTATCTTCCTCAAACAAGATATTTTTAAGGATACTTTTTAAATAGTGGTTTGTATTTTTCCTCATACTCGCTATTCCCAACTCTGCACTGGTTACAGTGGACATTTCATTTCTCAGTGTCTTTTTATCCATCTGCAATACTACTTAAGGTATGAACAAACATTAACTAATTTATTGTGACAACACCTATGTCAAATAGATAAGAATGTATATACCCACTTCATAGATCAGAGCGCTCTGACAAAGAGTATCTAAACTGCCCAAGACTAACAAGAGGTCAGATGTAGCACCAGGATTAATATATTGTTGGTTCCCAGTCCTGTGCTCATCAAACTGAGCTACCTATTTATCTTCCTCAGAGGAGTATTGTGGAATCTGATTAGTCTTTTATAAAACATGAACCTGCTAGAGCACAGCCTAGTAAGCACACACAATAGCACACACAGTAGGTGAAATAAGATAGCTAACTGTGTAAGTGGCCAAAATGTCATTAAGTCGCTTGGTAAGTGTTATTTGGGTGTGTAAAGTGAAACAGGATTCTGCCCTTAGATTTCAGACTCGTATCTTTTAAGGCCAGAGTGACCACACAGATAATCTAACCTAAGTTACATAAACACAGGCTGCAGAACTAACCCTGAATTAATTCTAATTAACTACAGTAGGAATGTCAAAGATACAGTCTGCGAACTAGATCCAGCCCAGAGTCATTTCACCTGGCCTGCAAAGCTCTTGGAGACTAGGAATTTGGTAGTGGGGCCAGCTGCGAAACTGCTAGGTACAGAGTCCCTGCTGGGACATGGCATGAGTGATGCCAGCATTAATTCCCACCCCACTACTAGTCACCCCACTACCGAAGGCTGCCTGAGCTGCATGGAGGCCGGGTGCTTCCCTCCGTGGCTGCAGTGCCCCCCTGGGACCGCCTGAGCTGGGTACCTGTGGGTGGGTGCTGCCTGGGGGAGCCACCACTGCCGCAGAGGAAAGCACCACCCCCCAGCTCAGGGACCACTCTGTCTGCTGGCAGCTTGCCCTCCCTTCCCGAAAAGCAGGTAAGTCGGGTGTGTGCACAAGAAGGGGCTTAACTGGCCCTAAACTGAAGTGGTGTTTTTAAAAACCTACCACTTCAATTTAGGGCCCCTGTTTTGTGTACACACACCCATGCTCCTCACCTGCAGCTGGGCTTCCCATCTTCAAATTCCCACAAAATCTGAGAGGCCAGATCCCAGAGACATGTAGAGAGGCACACACCCTCCACCTAACCGATCCAGATAAGACTACAGGCCTACAAAGAGCCCCATGTTCCAGATCCATCCCAGGCAGGCCAGGCAAGTGTGACACTCCTGACCTAGAACATGTCTATATGGGTGTTTAAATCTTCCAGTGCTGGGAATTCCTCATACACATCAGTACGTTGTCCTACAGACTAACTGCTGTATGTACTAACATGTTGTGCCTTATTACTCGCCTGATTTTTCTTGCCCCAGTTTCTGGCTCTTGGAGTTCAGATGCCCCCTAGCCTTGCTTACCCCAAGCCAAAAGGTTGAAGAAGCAAGCTCAAGGGAAAGCTGGAGAGCAATCCCCCATCACCGTAAGTGTTGTAGCCAAGATCCTTGCACCCAGAGGCATCCACAGATTCTTGCAGGAGTAAGCCTGCCCACAGACCAAGGGACAGGGCCTACCCTGCAACCCATCAAGTGGTGGTCAAGAAGAATGGCATCTCCTCAGCCAGACAAGCAAAACCACCTGGGCACACCTCATGGTATCACAGTATCTCCCCTGCCAGGTAACCCCAGAACACAGTCCTCATCCTCCATGTAAGACCTGCATTCTTTCTTCCTGGACATATGATCCTACATCTGGCTTAACTGAAATATAAAAGTTGATTGTGCCCAACCATGGCCAGATCCCGGATTTTGGAAAGGGAAGTGCAGGAGCAATGCTGCACCTCCATTCCCCCCTCTCTCCCAAAACACACACACACCAGGGTGGGCAAACTGCACTGCAGGAGACCTTAAGTCCCTCAAGCAGGTAACAAGCTTCCCTGTAACCCCCCCTCCCCTCAGTACTCAGCTGCACATTCCCTCCCCTTGCCACCGCACCCTCCCTGCATCCATCTTACCAATCAACACATTCCTCTGTATCAGTGAGCTGCCGGCTTTATTTTTACTACTTCCTTAATCTGTGCCCATTTGGGAGCTTTATCAGTATAAATTTCAGATTTTTCAGTTCAATGCTAATGCCATTCCCCAAGGAACTTTGACAAGTCTGCCCCACTGCTATTCATCTCATACCTGGTTTGCAGAGGGCAGCTCTTACTCTAGCTCCAAATTAATGAGGGCTCAGATTTGTTGAGTTACAGATGAACAGATGATCCGTGTACATAGATACATATATATAGTAAGCACCTCAAACTCAGCATCCCTAGCCTATATCAGGGATCACTGACCTGCTCCCTAGATACCAAGGGGTTCTGGCTGTTTTAGAGCATTACTGTAGAGGACACAAAATTCCCTTTTTTTGCTGGCACAGTGTTCACCGATCAGGCTCTTAACAGCTTATTGGGTTCCAATGCATTAGAAGCAATTGATGTTCATGACTGTAGAGAAGGATGTCTTTAAAGATGTGGTAGAGATCTGTGCTAAGACACATGGGCTGTGTGTAGATGAAATGAGAGGTGTGTGCACACAACACTTCAAAGCATGCTAAATGTTTTTGCACTGTTTTAATGATGTGTTTACACGCCTTGGTGGCGTATTGTGCATTAATTACAGCTGCTGTAGCAAATTTGGCAGCGTAATGCACCTTAAATGACCTGGGGCGCAGCAAACTAAAACTCCTCTGAGGAGTTTTCATACCTACAGGCTGGGGAACTCCCCTCTCATCAGCACAGAGGCAGAAAAGCATCTTGGAGTCATTATAGACTCCAAGATGAACATGGGCTGCCAATGTGGGGATGCAGTCAGAAGGGCCAACCGCACCTTGTCATGCATCCACAGATGCATTACGAGCAGGTCCACAGAGGTGATCCTCCCCCTCTATGCAGCACTGGTCAGGCCGCAGCTGGAGTACTGCGTCCAGTTCTGGGTGCTGCACATCAGGAGGGATGTGCACAGCATGGAGAGGGTCCAGAGGAGGGCCATTCGCATGATCAGGGGACAGCAAGGCAGGCCCTATGAGGAGAGGCTACGAGACCCAAACCTGTTCAGCCTCCACAAGAGAAGGCTGAGGGGGGATCTGGTGGTCTATAAACTGGCCAAGGGGGACCAGCAGGCAATGGGTGACTCCCTGTTCCCATAAGCACTACCAGGAGTAAGTAGGAATAACGGCCATAAGTTGACTGAGAATAGGTTCAGGCTAGACATCACGAGACACTACTTCACAGTCAGGGTGGCTAGGATCTGGAACCAACTTCCAAGAGAAGTAGTGCTCACTCCTACTCCAAGGGTCTTCAAAAGGAGACTAGATAATTACCTAGCCAGGGTCATTTGACCCCAGCATCCTTTGCTGCCCATGGCAGGGGGTCGGACTTGATGATCTGCTCAGTTCCTTTCCGACCCTACCAACTATGGAACTATGAGTTTGTTTGCTGCCCTACCAGCTGCAGAGCAAAGCACCAGGCTCTGCGCAGCTCAGGGGCTCTGCAGGAAGCCCTGCAGGCAGCCTGGCAGCAGCCCAGGAAAGCAGGCTCCGCCTAAGACAGAAAAAAAAGAAGTGGTGAACCTGATCTTCCCCACCGCCCTCACCCAGCCTGCCTGCCTGAGTTGCGGGGAGACCCGGTGCTTCTCTCCGCAGCTGCGGTGCCCCCCTGGGACCGCCTGAGCTGGGTACCTGTGAGAGGGTGCCGCCTAGGGGGAGCCACCACTGCCGCAGAGGAAAGCACCAACCCCCACCCCTGTGCTCAAGGACCACTCTGCCTGCTGGCAGCTCATCCTCCCTTCCCTGCCGCCAGAGAGGCAGGTTAAGTCGGGTGTGTGCACAAGAAGGGGCTTAACTGGCCCTAAATTGAAGCCATGTTTTAAAAAACCTACAGCTTCAATTTAGAGCCCCCATTTTGTCTACACACACCCATGCTCCTCACCTGCAGCTGGGCTTCCCATCTTCACAATTCCCACAAAATCTGAGAGGCCAGATCCCAGAGACATGTACAGGGGCACACACCCTCCACCTAACTCATACAGGTAAGGGTACAGGCCCTCCATCCAGGGGCCCCCAGCTCCTCAAGGGCTGGTTATTTCATCACCAGGGTGAGGTGCTGGCAGTGGGCATGGGAGGGAGGGAGATTACTGTGAAGGCATTTCTCTGGCTGCTTTGTATTTAGCCCCTAGCACACCTACAGGATCATTATGAGACATGCATCAGGTATCGGATCATTGCACTGGGGCTCCCTAGCATCCTCCAACCCCCCCAACAGTGAAATCAAAGCCTTCTATCTTTCATCCATATTGACTTCTCTTCCTATGATTTACCATTTAAGGAGAAGCTCCATTTCATTCAGACAATATATATTTATTTTTTACACTATGATATCGGGGCTTCAATTTTTCTGTTCTTTCCTTTGTGGGCTTAATAGAGAAACTACATGATAGTTCACAGCCAACTAATACAATTTGCCAGTGTCTAGATATTCCAGTTTAATTTAAAATATCATATAAATATAATATGCATGTCTCAATTAAGCCACAGAACACCTCTCAGAAGCGGACAGTCATTGTTATAGACTTACTAGTATTAGCAGCGTTACTGAAGGCTTACCTTGTAATTCTGGAACTGGTGCTAGCCACAAAGCCTACTACCGAGCTTCCTTTGTTGAGGGCATCTTTACTGACATCAATACCTATCACCATAAGTGATTTCAGCTGTGAAGTAACATTTCAATTCAGTGTGATTTTGCAATCCAATGAATTGTCAATTATACACAGTACTCCAACCACAGGCCTTACCAAATCACTTTGTGAAACAACTGCAATATTTTCTTGCATACCACATACTCCTAAATAAAACATACTTTGGTTTTTGGAAGGCAGAATGTAGGGCAGGAAATACTTTCCAGTGTTATAGCTGACTGTGCGACACAGTTTAAGTCCTGCTGCAGAGTGCCTGGGAAGTGTGCCATCCTAAGACACAGTCTGGGTGAGGCAGCAGAAACTTCCTGGTGCGGCAGGACTGCAACAAGGCTAGACTGCAGACCTTTGCAAGGGCAGTAGCAAGACAGTTACTTCTTTACTGTAAATCATTCTTTACTTAAGGTCCTGCAAATATTTCAGAAGCACTAAAACGACCTTTCTATTTGGGCAGGCATTTAGCAACCATAGCTAGGCCAAAACACTGTTTAATGCATCTCTACCTTATTTTGTTTTATTTATGCTAATTGCCTTTTCAAGTTGTTCTGTTCTTACTGTAAGCCACTATGAGTCTTTGTTGGTATGGGGATCATAAAAATCATATACACGAAGTGTTGCTTCCACACCACAAGCCTCATCAGCATACTACAGACTGCATGCAGCAGCTCACTTGCCCTGAGCCAGATCAAAGTGCTCAGGCTGTGAGAGGGTTAGAACTGGACTCTGTCCCTTTTGCTTTTAGGGCCACAGAGAAGTGGCAGCCACTTTGGCAGCTACCAGTCAGTGTCTGCTTGCTTCCATTTCAACAAAGAAAAAGTAGCTTCCCCACTTAAGATATGTGCCTCAGTTTTGGAGGGTGATTTTGTGGGGGAAGGTGAATGTGGTCTGTGAGTAAATATGGTTAAAAAAGGGTACAGATGCTACAACCAAGCAAAGCTAAAACACTGTTAGAGGAGACCCTATTATTGTTTAAATGTTAATCAACCCCCCAAATCCTCAAATTTCATTTTGCTAAATGAAATACTTTCAACAGTTTAATTAAAGCAAAGTTTCAAACCGCAGCTACTGAATTATTTCAAGCTCAATTTGCTAATTCTGTAAGGTTCTCACTTTCCACCATCTATCTGTAGTCTGTTCTGCTTAGCCGTTATTAATGAGCCCTGGCATCTGAGCATCTTCCAGTGTGCATCATGCAACGTGACTAACCTATCACCTGTGGTTTTTCCTTTCTCCTTGTCTCTTGTCAGGGGACAAATGGTTTAAGAATTAAAAATATATTGTGTACACTATGTGATACATATTTATTACTGAAGGTAAGTGTCATAAGTAGCATGCTTTGGACCTAGAAGAGGAATGGGGTAAAATCTGAGAAGAAACAGAGAACTCTCATTATAATCAACCAGCAATAAGTGAATTACATCTTTTGAGATAAAGTAAGATGTAAAAAAATGAACATGATTATCTGTTGATAAATCATGAGTTCTCTACAAAACTAATGCTGTGGTACCATATTTTGCAATGGTTTTTCTACCCATGCATATTAGAAAAAACAAAGCATGTTTTATTCTAAAGAGGAAAAGTAGCCCAAATCCCACAACATCTTTGTGTCTAATCTCACCTACTTAAATTAAATCCTTTAGTGTTTTTGTTGTTGCTTTGCTTTTTAAAAAGACAACAGCATAAAATGTAAATCCATGGGATACTGTGTATGTTTTTACTGAGATTTGTAATGACAGTGGGGCTTCATCATTACAAGGCTTCCATATATTTTCACATAATATAAAAAGCCCAACACAAAAAGCCTTGTAGAGCCAAATTCACCTACACAGCAAAACAGCTAGAGGCTTTTCCAAGGGTTAAAAAATGTAACTAAGAGTAACTCTGACCAGAACCAGACACATATTAAAATAAAACATGTTAATTATTTGACTAAGTAAACCATTTAAAGACAGGAGAGAGATAAAGCAGCAGGTGAATGCCGCTTCTCTCTGGCTCACAGTAAACTGTAAAAACAGAATACTTATTACAAGTCTATTTTCCAGGAGTGGTCAAGCCCTAATCATTCATTGAGGAGTCTTCACATCTCTTATGATGAGAAGTCGGACTAGACAGAAGAATCTTAAGGAGATCTCTTAATGAGAGATCAAACTAAACAAAATAAAGCAGCCCGACTCTCCTCCTCTCTCAGCTCTGGCAGCTGAATTCCAACACTGCTGTCAAATTGTTTTTATAAATATTGACAAAACATTGAAAGAAGTCAATTTTCTTGCTAGAATGAAGATAAAGAAACAGGGTGGTCTGGTTCCAATCCAATCCAATCCAATCCATCGGCAGACTGACACTCAGTACAAGGAATACAATCAAATCACTTGTTTTCTGACCGCTTCAAAAATATTTACCGCTTAGAAGCACCACCCCTGAATAACATGGAGACAAAGGATTCTGTTGAATTCATTTCTGATCTATTTCTGGATTGGGAAAAGAAACCTATTTGGTTCTATGATATTCTGAAATGTGACCTTTTATTTCATCAATAAGCAAGTTTTAATGGAATTACCCCTCCAAGTCTAAGCAATGCTGACAGCAAAACATATCTCAGCATTGGCCTTTCATTCAGAAGTCACAAAAGTGTTGACATGACACGTACAAATCACTTTCACCCTCAAGTTTGTAACTTCCATATGTGCTTAATACATACGCTGGGCCCAAACCTTTTCCTTTGAAGTCAATGGAAGTCTTGGCTCTGATTGCAGTGGGAGCAAATTGGAACTACCTGGTTTTGTTTGTACAACCCTTATGCCACTGAGCAATGACTCACGTAAGAAGTCCCACCAACATCTCTAGGACTTAAGCCTCACTGATCTCCTGTGAAATAAATACTACTATCACACTAATTATAAATAGGGCTAACAGACTGAGGGACAAAGGTCAAGTGAGTTCACACAGTAAGTCAATGGCAAATCTGGAAAAAGGGCTCCTCCTACAGAAAGAAAAGGTCATCTCACAAATGAGGCAGTAGAACCGAGTAAAGAAAAAACATGGGTTCAGATCTTGTATTTGCCAGAAGCAACCTATGCAACTTGAGCAGGTCACTTTGGTCTCAGCTACATAGCTATATAAAACAATAAAACACTTCCATTGCCTATTAGGATCCTACTTTTTTGGCAGGAGGAGCTGCATCTTATTATGCCTTTGTAAGGTGCTTTGCACAATGGAACAGTAACCCTGGTCTCTACAACAATATCACACAATTTCCAGTTCTCTTTTCTAACAGCTAAAGCAATGACCCCCAACTTTCACTGGCCCATGGCCAAAACACTAAACAAGTAACATGTTGTTGGCAATATCTTATTTTGCTCTCCCTATCAACCTCAAGTAAAATGTCTGAAGAAAGCAAAGCCAAGTTTCCTGTGGCCACATGCCAAAACACAGCTTTTATTTACAGAATTTTAGACTGAGTCATTGGGGTCACAAACATTTGATTTCCTGTTCAGAAATGGAGATCAAAGAAAAGCTCATCAGATGTTGGTATTCACATTCATCTACTTAAACCTTTATAAAAATGTGTGCATTTTGTAAAACCTTTGTCATCAAACCCTTTATTAAATCTCCTTTGTAAACAACCAGTATTCATATTTCTAAGTATTCGTACAAACTTACTGTAAAGTGAAAATCACAGTGCCAGGTTTAAAAACATCAATACAGTGTTCATTTCTTAAATCATCACATCAGGCCTAGATCTCCTACATCACAAACACAGAACCCCAATATGTGTGATCCTCCATCACGATGGGGAGCAATTATTCATGTACAGTATTATATATCTAAAGCGTTTGGAGGCATTCAGATTGAAGAATGCCGAGGAAGCATAACCCGTGTTTGATTAAATCAACTTCAGCTAGAGTTAAACATTTAAGACATACCAAAGATCACTTGGCCTTAAGATGCACTAAAGACTGCTTGAGCAAAATCTGCCATGATAAAAATAAATGCTTTAAAATAACTACTTACAGGGATTTCTACTGCCCACAGCTCTCCTCCGAGTTTACAAATAATTTGCATAGCAATTTTTGTGGCAACACTCATCATCATACCCGGCTTGGTCAGGGTGCGTGCTAATACACACTGGCTTGGGACAGGTCGGTCAAGGATCAAGAACTTTTTAATCGAGTCGTAGCAGTCCTTCTGATTAGAAGGCAACACACACATCACCTAAATGAAAGTAGGGGAAAAGAGAATGAAGAGCTCTGCTATGCTGGGCTTCTACAGCTGTCTCTAATTATGCTTTGATACGTTTCCCTGTTTAATGATACATGATTTTCCCTACAAATAAGAAAAATTTATAAAGCCTAAGGTCTATCCTGATGAAAGGCACCACCAGACAAGCAAGAAAAACCTGTACGTACCAGCTGCACTTCAGGATTCACGTGCTGCTGCAACGCCCTCAGGAAGGCCAGGGTACTTTCTTGTACGTGCAGTCTGAAGGCAAAAATATACAGTATATACATTTAGACATGCACTAACTCTGCAAAGACCAATCCATTGTACATCTTCATAAATATTCACTAGGCAGACTCAAAAGTTTAGTCATATCGGTCTGGTTCCAAATCTGCCAGCACCCAGGGACACCACAATTCTTCTATTGCATTTAATACTTAAAGATGCATCTAGATCGGGGTGGACAATTATTTTGGGTGGAGGGCCGCTTACTGAGTTTTGGTAAGCCATCGAGGGCCACATGACAGATGGCCAAGGGCAGATAAATATTAATTTTCTAAGTTTTTTAGGGGCCTGGCAGGCTGGATAGAATAGCCTGGCAGGCTGCACCCAGCCCACGGGATGCATTTTGCCCTCCCCGATCTAGATGAGCACACTTGTGCAGTTTACAGTGCCTCAAATCTGTCTGAGGTGCTGCAAACCAAACACAGTGTATGTGCAACTGTTTTCCACACTACATATTTGCAGTGCAGCACCAAAATTTGACATTGAGAACTCCCGGTATAAAACAAACAACAAAAATCTGCCACAAAAAAACAGCATGGTGCACACTTCAGGAGTATGCAGAGCAACTGGAGGCTGGGTCCTCCAAGGAGATGCTCTGGCTGCTGGCTAGAACCTCTTCACTGCTTTTAGGTGTTCCCTGGCTCCTCCAGCATGCCAGGAACCAGTAGGTATGGGGAAACAGCTGTTTCTCCAAGGTGGGGCATCTTACCCCACACCAAACTCCACATGCAGGGGCATGCACAGTGGCACAAATGCATGCCCCTGCATGTGGGGATGAGCCCCAGCAGTCCATCTGCTGGCTGGAAGGCAGCTGCATCTTCATAAACATCACAGTTCTTCTCTTTGTGACACATTCCTTTGAGGACAAAAACAATGCCATAACAAGTGAACCACTGCAGCAGCACTAACAGCTGATCCTACAGAACTGCTGTATGTATCCCATGAACTTGCTGTGATGACACTACTTCCACAGCATTAAAGCTAGAGAGTGTGCTCTCTTAATCTGCATACATTTGCCCACCAATCCTGTCTGAGGTTCTAAGCTAGGGATGGACCTTCCCCAAATATCTGATCCTGGGGTACGGACACATGCTTCAACTATCTTGGCATCAGAACAAGGGCTTATATTATTAAACTAATCAGAAGGCTTGCAAACAGTGAGTCTGGCTCTAGCAGGAACCTACAGTATACCAAGACTCTAGAAGCGACCTGTGCCTCCATGACAGTGTCTTGCTATCTAAGGCCAAGTAGGTCTTGAAGTAGAAGAGAACACAGCCCAAGACCACTGGAAAAGTTAGATCAGCATACCTTATTTTCTCGCATACCACATGCTCTCAAATAAGACAGGCACCTGTTGTTTGCAATTATGGTTCCATACAGCAGGGAGAGGTAGCTGGCTTGTGTTAGCTTGAAGTCAAGCAGAAGGCAGGGTATAAGGTACAAACCTTTCCTGCCTTCTGCACATGGCAGGAACAGAGCCTAATCTTCAGCTCACTCACCCTCTCTTTCCTGCTCAGGCAAAAGTTACTGTTTTAACCCTTTCACAGTTTCTGATCTTGAATTGCCAGCAGCTGTTAGTTGCTCTACCAAAAGCTGAAACTGGAGCTTCTGCTGAAGACTGGATTCTACGGGCATATCAAGTAGTTTGAAAACAGCTAAACACAGCCTGTAGGGCTGTGAAACAGGAAGAGTAAGACCAGGTGCATCTAAACTGTAAATTCTTCAGCAAAATGACTTTTAAAAGGATAGTTTGATTAGTGGAACATCAAGACCATTACAACTGAGAATGGGTCATTAACACCTACTGAGTGAAGAACAATTAACAGGATCCAGTAGATTCTAACACTCCATGAAGTCCATTTTCTTCCTCAGCACTGCCTGAACAGAAATGCCACCGCTGCTATTCTGGGCAGAAAAATCAGCTTCCCCACTTAAGACATGTACCCCAATTTTGAAAGCTAATTTTGGGGGGAAACAATGTATGTGGTATGAGAGCAAATATAGTATTTCTGATCCTCAGAAGTTGGGAGACTTCAAAATGTTATTTTTACCTTCTCAACACAGAACTAATAAACTGAAGAAGTGGTCTGGCCCATGAGATAAGCTGTGTCTGCTGAAAGCTGCATCCTTTAAAATCTAGCTTTCAGTAAAGCTTCAAGTTTAACCTTTGTTTCTCTGTTTATGGTAGATGAATGAAGCCACAGAAATCTTTTCTAGAGATTTTAAGCTAAGTCTTGCACCCTTTTATTGACTTTGAATGGTTATCCGTCTCCCTAAATTACTCTTCTACTTTCAAACAGATATTTTTTCTTTTCACTCCTCTGCCCTAAACCTCCATCATATAGTGTTGCTATGTATTTTTAAAAAGCTGCTTCATTATGTCTCAAAAGTGATGGAAATATTACTTAGTGTTTTAGATTCAATTTTTTCTTTAGAATATACACTTCGCTGCGTATATTTTTTCACCTATAGAGTCTACTAATTTATTATTACTATTACTATTATTTGACGTATATGTTATGGTAGTGCCTAGAAGCCAAACAGGGATGTGACCCCATTATGTGAGGGACTATATAAACATAGAGTAAAAAACTGTTATTGTCCCAAAGAGCTTAAGATCTAAAAGGGCTCAAAAGAGGTGAGTATGACAAACTAACAGGCCTGGTTGGTGGATACAGGGCAGTAAAAATAGGATGTAAGCAACTCTTAGCCAAATCAAAGGCACTCACCACAACTCACAACCCATCTAGTCCATGAGTTTGCAGTTTACTGCTTATATTACAAAAAAGCCAAGTTTTAAGGCATAACTTGATTGTAGTGGCTTTACAGACTGCATCTGGGATCCTTTCACTGGTAAGGAGGGACAGTGTGAAAGAAAGCATAGTAATGCTTGACGGAGGAGTGACTGACTTGTGTTGCCATTATTCATTTTTCACAGCTGCATCATTTGTTTGTTAGATCTGCGAAGAACTGAGGTGTAACATATGTATGTGGTACCTAAATGCAAGGTGCTGCTGCTATTACTACTGGTAGTAATGAGACTGATGAATGACAAAAAGCAAATGTAATTAGCGTGTGAAAAATCTCACATTTTGGGATATTCAATGCGAAACCCCATGGGACCACCAACTCTTCTCAGGCAATTCAGAAGATTCTTCACTATTTCTGCATTTCTGTTACTGCACACTATTAACCAGGTGTCCAGAGATGGTACTCCAAGCATCTTCATGTTACGCATATCCTTTGACCAATCACCAGCACTCATTGGCAGACACTGGCAAAGGAAAAAAAGTGTAATTTAGTAATTAAAAGGAAATAAACTATTCAGAAGAGAGTCCTTCATAAGCAAACAGAAAATACCATATTTATTAACATACACATGCACCTTTTATGCAAAAATCAGCCCCTGCAAATTGGGACGCATAACTTAAGCAGGGAAATTGGTTTTCTGTTCATAATAGAAGCACCCCACTTCGATTCCTTTGTCAACAGGAAGAAGCAGTGGCATTTCTATTCAGGCAGCTAAGGGAGTCAGTAGACTTAATGGTTCATTGTTCTTCATGTCATGGGTGTTGACAACCATTTTTCCTTTTTAATAGTCCTGATGTTCCACTAATTAAGCTAAGCTTGCTTCTAGCAATTTTTCTGTCTACTTAGTGTCTCCCTATTATAATCGCGTTAGTGCGCAAGGCGACAAGATGGCGGGAGTCCCCGCCCTTCATGTCATGGGACCAAGGAAGGGAAAGTTGCAGCGCGCGCTTTTTGAAAACCAGACAGGTGACAGGGTGAACTTACCGCTCATCATCACATGCATCACCTAGTAATATAAGGGAGTGCCTAGCTGCACCTGAGCGAGGTCGTTCATCGCCCACTCCGTTATTACAAGGGACACTAGCCTGACAATATCACCTAGCTTTTCTTTGATATTGATATAGTAAAGGGGAGGCTGCCTCCCGTCCGCGATTAGCTACTGCCAGACACCGTTTGTTATCACCGTGACATGTCAGCATGTACTGCTGGCTGCATTCTTCTCGTCTGCTTCTGTCTTCTCTCTCCCGCAGCTGCCGCCGTAAGTAATTAAAACCCTTCGATTTTTCATCACCTCACCCGCTCCTTGTCAATTGTTTAATCGCAACAACGCGCAAGCTGGCCTTGCACAACCCCACCATCCGCTAAAAGTCCCGAAAACTTTATCTCCGGTCCTCGCGCACAGCAAGTAGCAGTGTGACACTTAGCTTAGTCTGCTCTCTAGTTACACCTCTTTCACAGTCTTAAGAGATTATTTTAGCTCTTTTCAAAATCACAGATCCACTCATGGAGACCAGTCTTCATCTGGAGCTAGGATTACAGCTGTTGTTTCAACAGAAAAGGGAGAGTGAGTGAGAGCTGAAGATTAGGCTCTGCCCTTGCTCTGTGCAGCCATAACTTTAGAAAAATCTTTTTTCCCCCCCTTCCTCACTCCCAAAAACAAGTGTGTGTTTTACCTGGTGGTGTATGGTATGTGAGAAAATACAGTATTTACGCATCATCCTACTATTTCTGCATCAAGCTGAAGGGTGCAGACATGTAATACATCTTTACACTTGTGTGACATGTGCTGGTTTGTACACTCATGTCCAAAGCAGACGGCTGTCCAGAGCAGTCAGATGACCAGACAAGGTAGCTGCCCACAGCAAGCACAATTACAATGTTTCACCATGAGGTTTTGGAGAAGCACGTCACTGTATGCTTGAGCTGAGCAAAGGACTACACTGAGATGTAACCGAATATGCAGATACAGGAGCCATACACAAGTAACTTATACTATAGTATTCCAGTTAGTCCTGACTCTGGGGTAACTTTACCCCAGTATGATTTTACACTGGTGTTGGCTATGTGTCTTATGCCAACTACCCATTTGTGCTGGTGTAAAGGCAGATTACAATAGTGTAAACATGTCAAGTGTTTGCACCTTGTCATTCTCTAGACAGGCACGTTTTAGTAGTCTGCTAAGGGAACATAGCAGCATTTTTATAGGGTTTAATCAAAGTGTGAAATCAAACTCTTCATTTCCTTGTACTGGGAAAATCTTATTAGCTTGAGTATATATTGACTTTGCTCCACAGATCCAACCTGGAAATAATAACCAAATCTGAGTGTGAAGAGTTGTAAGCTGGGATCTGGGATGAGCCTGCAGGCAAATGAGAAATTCACCCCACCTGCAGGGGGTACCTTCTGTAACAAACATCATAAACAGCAGACCTGATGACACATATGCCTGGAACAAGGAGTAAGTGAGTGACATTCGTACAATATATTTCATAAATATTCATACAAACTTTCTTACAGTTTTTTTACATAAACATTATTACCCAGAACAAAGGAAAAACATTTAAAAAAAACCAGGTAAAACCCCCAACAAGAATTTTTAATTGAAACAGAATTAGAAACAAATTTGGTCCTAGGACCAAGCAGGGCAAGCTGACAAGTCTGTAATAATAACAGGGGAGCCTACACCAGGACAGGAAAAGAAAGCTTGTTTCTGTAGGGAGGTCAGGAGATGTATGAAATTTCAAGGTTTTCTTCTTCAGGGAACTTGCAATTTTGGGAGTTGATCTTAAGGCATCAGACTAAATGATTTCTGCAGCTGAGCTGATTCCACCTATTGCCTGGAAAGCATCTTCCCTCCAACCCAAAGTCAACTTGACAGACTTGAGGACAAACCAGCTTTGGGTTCACCACTATGTAAAGAAGCAAGTGTTTTCAGTGGGAGATGGGGCATACTGCACTTTACATTATTAGAAAAAAGCTGGTTTTTAAAATGTACAATTTTACAAAAAGATGCCTCAGAGCTGGCTCAATGCCCTCATGTCAAAGGTGTTAATGGTGGGTGAGCAGACTTATGAAGAAAGGAATTTTCTGTACCCAAGATGACGTAGTACATAAAGGCTTACAGAAAACATCCAACTACAAATGGTAAAATAACGAATACCCATTTTCATACACTCAATCCTAGGCTGCTGAGCCAACCCTTGTAGTTATAAAATGAAGGCAGGCTATAGGACCGGGCTCCATGCACAGACCAGCCCCAGGACACACCGATCGACGTGCAGTACGGGTCCCTCCCCGGCTGTGGGAGGGACCCAGGTGCCGAGCGGCCCCCCGGCTCCCCCGGGAGGCCCCCTCCGCCACCGCTCCCCCTCCCCCTCCCCTCGGGGAGGCCAGGAGTGGGGTCCCCGGAGGGGCTCCCGCCCAGCGCCAGGGGTCGTCTCTCGGCAGCATTGGTTCA
Source organism: Crocodylus siamensis (assembly GCF_052110815.1). Lineage (NCBI taxonomy): Eukaryota > Metazoa > Chordata > Crocodylia > Crocodylidae > Crocodylus > Crocodylus siamensis. Next base: position 399,991,778 of record NC_143395.1, read on the forward strand.
CCGCCGGGCCACCCACCCCTCCGCGTGGCGGTGTCCTCTCTTGCTCTCGCGTCCGTGTCGTCCCCAGCCTTGGATCTGCTGGCGCTTACCCAATGGCAAACAGACCTCGAGTGAAAAGATTTGAGTATGAAATTTCAAGTGGAAGGTTTGGTACTCACCATCTCCCCCTGCATCAGGATTTTTTCAGCTGGGACAATGCGGCCAGTCAGGGAAATCTGGCACTCGAGCTGCAGCCCCCAGGTTTCCAGCTCTAAACGAGCCTCACTGTTTCTGCACAAAGATTGTGTTTGTTTTTAATTCTTGCCCATAGCATCAAGCAAACAAACAAGAAGCACCGCACTCACACACAGAAATCCCACGAAAGCAGCAGTCATTCATAGTATCATGGTACTTAGGGTCGGAAAGGTCCTCGTGGCAGCGTGCGACCTGGGGGTGCCGTGAACTCCCCTAGCGCCCCCTACCTACCGTGCCAAATCGGGTTTAATGCACCCTCGCTATCTCGCCCGCCACGTCTTTGATATTGATATAGTAAAGGGGAGGCTGCCTTTCTAACCCTCCTTGGCACGGTGCCTTGATGCATCTGGGCTCTGTCTAGTTGCCTGCCTGTGCCCTCGCGGGCGCCTACTGCTTTCTCTTGCGGCTCCTGCCCGCACCGGGGCCTGTCTCCGCGATCCCCCTGCCCGCACCGGGGCCTGTCTCCGCGATCCCCCTGCCCGCACCGGGGCCTGTCTCCGCGATCCCCCTGCCCGCACCGGGGCCTGTCTCCGCGATCCCCCGCCCGCACCGGGGCCTTGCCTCGCAATTCCCCGCAGCTGAGGCTCAGGTAGCCGTAGCCACGCCTGGCCTCCAGACCTCTTTCCCGGGTTTCACACCCACTGGGATCCTCACAATCAAGGCTCAGGTCTTGCGCTCCTCCCGATACTGCCCACACTAGGGCTGGGGTCAGGACACCCCAAAACGCAGTGCCCTCTCCGGCGCCAGGAACGCCCCCCCTCCACTACTGGGGAGCTCCTATGAGGCTCCTCCAACCCCTACAGCCTCACCCGGTCCTCCGGTGTTACACAGCAACAAAACAGAAAACTACCACTCCTGCGTCCCAACACAAATTCCAAGCCACCCGGCTAACCTGCATATATATCCCTACTAGGGTTTCCTCCACCCAGTATCCTCATGCAGACGCCGCTTAGGCCATCAGGCTTCTCTGCTATGCCTGCCCTGCTTGCTGCAGCAGAGCTCCTCCTTCCTTGGCTGCCAGAGGGGAACCAGCTCTGGTCTCAGCCTGGCTGATTACATAGGCCAGGCCCTGCCCCCTTCCGGTCAGCCGACCAGACTGGCCGTCTCGGCAACCCACACCTGCGCCGCCCCGGCGACCGGCAGCTGATCCCACACCACTGCTTGTCAGCAGCAGGCGCCCCAATGCCCTGCTACAGTCCTAAACAGATCATCAGGTCTGGCCCCCTGATATGTCCATGGTGTTCTCTGTTGTATGGTGCCTGGGGGTCATAGCTTGCCAAAAATGTCAGGTACAGCTGACTTGTATTAAAAATCAGCACAGCCACTTGTGAACAGAGTAAGCAGCAAACAGCAAGGAAGGAGACTGCCTATGAGTTCCCCTGAAAAGGGACCCAGGAAGGACTTATTTTATTTTTAAAACATGAGAGTAGGGAAATAGCTTCCACTTCTTGAGGGTGCACAGGGGTGAGTCTGGCCAAGAAGAAATCAGGTGTTGGAACCCACGGGGTATATGCTGTTTGTACTCCCCCGAATACTAAGGAGACTTCTGGGGGATTTCCAGACGTGCTCAGGGAGGCTGCAGGAGGTGCTTTAATTAGCAAGCCACATTAATTAAAAGCACCCAAGCATCATGTGTATCAGGGTGGTGCTTTGAACTAAAAGCTTGTCCAACGAGATTTAGTTCAAAGTGCCCCGCTGCCATTTTTCAGCACCGGGACAGAGATATACATGATGCTGGAGCATGTAAATTTCTGCACTCCAGCAGACTCGATTAAGTGAGTCTGCTCTGATGCACTGGATTTACAGCATGTCGGAGCAGCCTTTCTGCATGTGCTGGTATGCTAAATACAAGCCAGTGGCCATACTGGAGGAAAATGTCCAGTGTCTGGAAGCACAACTACCTGTTTCATAGCATCAGAAAAGCAGACATCCACAAGCCAAAAGATTTTGCCTCAGGTACGAAGAGAGAAAGCACTAAAGCTGGCTGGAGAATAAGAGAATTTCTGACCCCCAGAAAGTGAATCACAAAACACCCCATACACAAAAGGATGAATAATTGCTTTCTGTTTCTCAGCAATGGTACTGCAGACAGCATCTTGGGTAACAGCAGAGGATGGCATCAGTTCAAAGGAGTCACTTACTCCCCAGGAATAAAAAGGTTGTGACCACCATACCCGAGAAAAGAACTGGGGGGAGGGGGCGTGCTTGAGAACTACTTAAAAAAAGTACCTAATGGTTGGGTTGACCTAACTACTGAGACCTACTGTGTTTACTGTATTTATTCCATTCCAAGATTAGTTCCCTCCCCTTCCCCCAATTCAACATGGAGGAAAAACCCCTAATCCAGCTGCTGTGGCCCAGGCTGTGGCCCCAGCCCCAGCCCCAGGTAGGAGCTGGAACTACAGTTGCTGCCTGCCCCACAACCACCTCTGCACCCCATGTCTCTCCCCCTGCAGCCTCATGCCCCCGCTCCCATCTTGTCTCCTCCTCTATCCCCCTTCCTCTCTTCTCCCACCCCCATGCTGCAGACTCTGTTTCCCTGCACTATTCCTCCTACCACCTGCTTTGCTTACCTTTCCTTCAGTGCCAACAGGCTCCACCCTTGTTCCAGCTTAGATCATGGAGCACAGCCCTGTAGCAGATGTGCTGGCTCTGCTCTGCTGGTGCATATCTGGGCCATGCCCCAGGCTGGATCAGGGATTAAGCCTGCCAGTGCTGGAGCAAGGGTAAGCAGTGGGGAGAAGACAGGGGGAAAAAGGGAAGGGGGCCCAAAGCTGCTGGCTGCAGCATGGGAGGAGGTGTGGGGAAAATGGGGAAAGGCAGGTAGGGAAAGAGCCAAGGTGTGAAGGTGCAGAGATGGGGGAAAACACAAGGAAAGGATAAGTGCGGGGGACAGATGGTAAAAGGCAAGCCGCCTGCCCTCCCCACTGCCTCCCTCGATCATTGCTTTCCCCACTACACTGGCAATGGGGACGAATTTAAGACAATCCTCCAACAGTCAGATTGTATACATGAAAAATTGTAACAAACGTATACATTTTCCATGTGTAGAAGTTAGTTATTTTAAATTCAAGGTCATCTTGGATTTGGGCAAATGCCACATGTACTTGCATGCCACATGTACTATTGTCCTAAAAATCAGCCCTCAAATAGTGGGGAAGCTAATTTTCTTCACTGTAATGGAAGCATAGAGGAACAGAAGCATGAAGATGCTGAACTGTAATGGCTACTACTCTGGGCCAGCAAGCAGCAAAGGTGGAGTCCAGTGTTCATCCTTTCAGTGTTGGTGTTGAATTGGCAATAGCTTTTGGCTAAGCAGCCAAGAGCTGTTGCCCATTTGGCAGCGGCTGTGAAAACGGTTGCCCCTCCTACCAGTGAAAAGGGTTCAGTGGCTGCCCCTCCTTACCAGTGAAAGGATCCCAGATGCAGTCTATAAAGCCACTACAATCAAGTCATGCCTTAAAATGTGGCACTTCTGTAATATAAGCAGTAAACTGCAAACTCATGGACTAGATGGGCTGTGAGTTGCGGTGAGTGCCCTTGATTCGGCTAAGAGTTGCTTGCATCCTGTTTTTACTGCCCTGTCTCCACAACAGAATTTGCCTGAAGAGACAAGTTTGCTGAGGTCAAGCGTGGTACTACATTCAGTCAGCTCTCTGGTATGACAGTGGAAAACCGGTTTTCTATACATTCTGCCTTCCAAAAAAACAGGGTGCATGTATTATATGAGAAAATATGGTGTGCTGCTTGCCCATAGCTGAAATTCAGGACATTTTGTAGAGAGGTCATTGAGACTCAGCTCCTCTGACCATGTCCCCTTCCTGCTCATCCATGTTGGCACTAATGATACTGCCTGATATTACCCTCAGCATCTTGGAAGAGACTATGAGAATGCAGCCAGAGGGGTAAAGGAATTGGAACACAGATAGCATTTATCAGACAGCATTCTGGGCGCTTCAAGAGGGATGTGGACAACATGGAGAGGGTCCAGAGGAGGCCGCTCACATGATCTGGGACAGCAGGGCAGGCCCTATGAGGACAGGCTACAGGACCTGAACCTGTTCAGCCTCCACAAGAGAAGGCTGAGGGGGATCTAGTGGTCTGTTACAACCTAGTCAGGGGGGACCAGCAGGCAATGGGCGAGTCCCTGTTCCCCCGAGCACCACCAGGAGTAAGTAGGAATAACGGTCACAAGCTGGCAGAGGGTAGATTCAGGCTAGATATCAGGAGGTGCTACTTCACTGTCAGCCCGGCTAGGATCTGGAACCAACTTCCAAGAGAAGTGGTGCTGGCTCCTACCCTGGGAGTTTTTAAGAGGAGGTTAGATGAACACCTTGCTGGGGTCGTTTGACCCCAGTACTCTTTCCTGCCATGGCAGGGGGTCGGACTCGATCTACTCAGGTCCCTTCCGACCCTAGAATCTATGAAACTATGACTCTAGCCCACAGTGCCCCCACAGCACTCCGCATGGGGCTGAGCCCCATCCATTCCCACCAGGGGCAGCCCATGCCATGCGTGCTCCCTTGTGCACCTGCCCCATGCTCACTGACAGCACCAGCACCAGCCCCAGCCAGTGCACACAGCTTCCCAGTGGGGCTGCTCCTTCTCTCAGCAGGTCTGCTCCAATGGTCCCTCCTCTTTTTCCTGCTGTGCTGCACCACACCGGGCCAGGGGGAAGCTGTAGCCAGGTAGCTCCTTCCCCAGCGTGTGAGGCTCCAACACCAATGTCAGCACTAGCTCCTGGGTGCCTTTCACCCATTCTGCCCATCCAGTGCAATGAGCAGCCGCCTGTGGGGGCTGAGTGGGTGGAAGATCGCCAGGAGCTGGAGCAGGAGCCCTGCATACTGGGGCAGGAGCCGCCTGGCTGCAGTTTTCTCCCTGCCTAGAGCAGCACAGCAGGGGCAGGAGGAACCACTGGAGGTGAGGGGAGCCAAGCAGCACCTGGGTGGCTGCAGCAGCAAGGGCATCCCTCCCATTGGGAAGCTGTGCACACTGAAAAAACACACTGCATGCCTACACACATTCCACACCCCTCCCCCCCCTCCACAATACAGGTTTCTCTCAATTTATGTGGTACGTTTGTTCCTGGAAAACAGTGCATAAACTGAATTTGCATAAAGCGAACCCACTTTATAATGCAACAAATAGGGATACCTTTCCATGGCTGTGAGGGAGGGAAGGGAGTGAGTGAGGCTGGGATTAGGGAAGGGGTGGGGGGTAAGGGTGCGGTACAGCCTGTCCACAGCTCCCAGTGCTGCAGCAGGCAGCAAAGCAGTGGGAACTGTGAGTGGGTGTGGGGACGCAGCTCTTGCTGCTACACATTCACTGGAAGGGCTGTGCCGGGGGGCCGAGTGCCAGGGACAGCCCAGTGCCACTGCAAGCCCCAGCCTGCAGTGGTAGCCTGCTGTCATCCCACACAAAGATCCAGGAGCCTGTGCCCCCTGGGAGGAGCCCAACGCAGCCCTCCAGCCTGCAGCCTCCCAGAGGGCATGTAGCAGCAAGAGCTGCACCCCCCTGCCTCGTGGCCCCCACCCACTCATTTCCTGCAGCCTTGCTGCTTGCTGCAGGCCAGGGCCTCCACTTCTCCCTGATCACGTCAGCCCCTGCTGCAGCAATCGCAGGAGCAGCCAACACCAGCTGCCTGTAGCCGCTGGGCTGCACCATGCCCCAAACCTCCCAGGGCTCCACTTCTCCCCACTCACCCCAGCTGACACCACCTCCCTGCACCATGGCACGGCACAGCCCAGGGGCTGGGGCGAGTGGAGACAAGTGGAGCGCTGATTGCATACGAGTGAATTTACCTCGCATATAAGGAATTTGGGGTAGAAAAAGGGTGAACGCATAAGAGCAAATTCGCCTATGTGGAACCTGTATAAATCAAGGGAAATCTGTATACAAAAGTAAGACTTTGTTTTGATCTATTATGGAATTGCCTCTACCTACACTACTCAAAAAACATAAATAAGGACAAAAAATATTTTTTTGAAATAAAATTAAAATGTGTTATAGTAGCTGCTTTTTAGAACATGATTTGTTTTTTTTATAATTTTTTAAATGATTTCTTTTGAAAGATTGTGTGTGTAGAGCCCTCAACAGCTCATCAAAACTTAAGTGGCTTGCCAAGCAAAATAATTGCCTACCCTTGATCTACAGCAAACTTAGAATTTCAAACAATGTGTTTCTTAGTCTATTTTAATTTCTCAGACAAGAAAAAATAACAGCTGGTTAGAATTGTTATCTAGAGTATTTGGTAATGTCAATGTCACAAAATATTTTAAATCAACTAGTCTTCACCAGCTAGTGCACTGTAAGTAACGCCACAAACAAGGATTATGGTACTATTACTCCATCTAGGGGTCTAATTATATTGTAAGTCATGGTGCGACTTACATGTGTGCATGGTGTGCACAATTGTTAAGGACCCAACACTGAATTGAAAGTGGTGTTCGTCTTAAATACAGTAACATGGTTTCAAGCCCAAAGCCTGTATTTGTCTCTTCTTAACCCCTGATTTTTCTGATAGCCATAAAGCTCCCTATTCTTGTCCTCAGCTACACAACTCTTATACTTTTCTTCTCAATACATTTTCACTCTGACATACCTTCACTGCTGCTGTTATGCCTATTTCCCCTCTTGTTGATGCTAATCAATATTGGCAAAATATAAACCTAAGTACTGAGTCCAGTAGAGACATTTAAGAATAAAAATGATTAAAAATAATTTCTACTGTATGAAAAATGTTAGATCTTATGAAATCTTGTCTTACAATAAAACAGAAGTTTTGCAATACCCACATAAATTTCTGTATGCTTTGTCCTAGCAATAAGGCACGAGAGGTGACATATACTGCTTTCATCAATTCATCTCAAAGCTTAGCATAGCTGCATGGGGGAACTGTTCAGTGATGTAAATAGCATTATCATTATTTCACCCCCTTCTATTTCCAAACAGGAGATCTATACAGACATACATACATAATTTGAATAAAATATTTGAAAACCTATATTCTACCTATATGTATCCCATATATATACATGAGACATACATACGTGTGTATGTATGCATCTCATATGTATATATACATACATACACAAACTCACATGTATGTGCATGCGCACACACACACTCATTTATCAATTTAAAAGAAAAATAGTTAAACAGTGCTTAAGTTACACACAATACCCCCACATACTGATCTGAATATGATAGTTTCTATGATGCTCATTAATGGTAATCAGTGTCAACTCAGCCATTGACTTCCATAGCTGCAATACTGAGCCTTCAACTGAAAAACTGGCAGTGCTATAAAACTGAGCTAATGTGCTACTAAAAGTTTATGGCTGTTATAGCTGCTCAGCTACTGATCAAACTTCTCCAGAAGGCACTCTTAATGATGCATTCTCTTGTTTTTGGTCCCTTTACAGTATGTACAGGGTAAAAATCCCTCAAAAATAAAAAAACCAACTATGTCATGGGCCCTAATTTGCAAAAGATTGTCCCTGGCACACCTTCAACATGCTATGACAAATGGCAGAGAAAAGAACAACCTATATTTTAGCTGTGTCCCAAAATAGTTCTCGGTAAGCTTGAAACCAGGCTACTGTATGATTCATGAACCACAGAACTGAAGAGTTACAGTTAGAAGACAGGGATCATCTAACTAAACCCATTCCCTCTCACTCCCCATCCCCAAACCCCCAGAGAAAGGATATGCTTCCATTCCAGAAAAATTTGTATCCAAACTCTTTTTAAAAACATCCAGTGAAGGAGGAGATGCCACAACCTCTCTGGGCAGCTTGTCCCATTACTCTGCTGTTCTGATGGGAAATTTTTCCAACTTAATTCTGTTTTTGCTGTTGTTTAAACCCACTGCCTCTTGTCTTGCCTTCTGTGGCAAAGGACAATAATTTTTGTCACTCTTCCTTACAGCAACATTTCAAATATTCAAAAACAGCTAACATGTTTCCCTTTAAACTCCTTATCTTCACACTAAATACACCTACTTCCTACAACTTCTCATAGGGTGACCCTATGTTTATCTTTATCACTCACCTCTGGATCCTCTCCAGTTTCTCAACATCCTTCTTAAAATATGGTGCTCAGAATTACACTAAATGAACTAATACTCCAAACTAACCAACACTGAGTAAAATTGTACTATGACCTCCTAAGTTTTGCATACAATGCTTCTGTCAATGCAGTCTAAATATGCATTTCTGACACAAACACAGGGATAATTCCTGTTGCCTTTGTGATCCACCATGACCCTCAGAAGATCCAAGTCAGTTATCTCCCATTAAGTACTTCAGGAAAAAGAGTCAAATGCCCATGTGTGGAACCTTACCATCATCTTTGTTGATCTGCATTTTGCTGTCTATTGCCCAGTTCTCCACTTTTTCATGATCCCTGTGAATTTTAATCGTGTCACCCAAAGTAATTGCGACTCCTCCTGGTTTTGTGTCTTGTGCAAATTGGACCAGAATGTTTTGCAAGATTTTCTTTTTCTGGAGTGCTCAGGTTTTTCAATAATCTTTTCTTCCTCTTCTGCATTTGTATAGAATGAGATGGTGCCTGACTGTCTAGTAAGGCATAAAAGACCACGAATTGTCAGCAGATCACATCATCCCAGAACTCACTTTACTTAGGAGCTCAGGCAGAAATCTGATTTCCATCTTAGAGGCAGGAAGGTAGCTGTTGGGGGTTTATTTTTACATTAACTTTAGTTTTTACATTATATTACCTCTGAATGTTGTCAGTGAGTCTTGACAACCTCTGCTGCCTACGCTCAGGATTCAAGCGAGTTTCCTGAACCAGATCCTTCATCAGTCGATAGTCAGCCCTTGCCTGACTGGTCAAACCTACCAATGAAAGCAAAGGCAAAATATAAAAAACAGAATGTCTGTGATAGATTATGGTACTGCATACAGTATTTTGGGGTTAAATGCGTTTATAATAATAATAATGTTGCATGCCTGAGTTTTCCTGAATAGCACATAGAAAAACTGCACATAGAAAAGTATAGGTTAAAAGAGTTTTCTGAGGATCTACTGAAGTGCTCCGCTAAGGGGGACTAGGCCAAAAGAACAGACCAATTTACATATGCTGACACACCATAGCCCAAATAGATTTTAGCCCTAACATCTTGAGGCTTTTTTCATGCCAAAAAGGGACTTCAAAGATTCAGTGCTAAGAGACAGGCTTGAAAAGGAGGATAGAGAAAAAATGCAAGACAAGGAGAGTACGGTCTTGAGACAGAATAGTATGGGGAAAGAGGGAGGCAATATTTACCTGACAGGGACTCTCTCGGAGTTGGCCTAGACCTTGTGACCAAAGAACTCTGCTTGATGTATTGCTATTGACCAATAAAAGTTGGTTTTGTTTTATGAAGCAATATGCTTTATTGCAGACTCTCTAGGAGCCAAGGCAGAAGGTAGCTCCCTGGGGAGGTCAGAGAACACAAAGCCACATCTTAAATTCCAAGGAGTCCAGGGGTCAGCTACTCTAGAAATAATGCCTGAGCTGACTTCAAGTAACATTCAAAAAAACTGTATGAAGCCGTGGGTCGCAAGCAAATGCTTCCCTGGGGAATCAATGACAACGTCTTTCCACAACTTCTTAAACAAAAATATTCCAGAAAAGGCACTGATCTCGAGTAGTTATGATCATCCTGGTATCTAAATGTGACAGACGGGCAGGCATGCAGGCAGGCAGATTGTGCGAAACAACACTGTTCCGTTTCGTCTTCAGTTTCAAGGTTTCCATGGAACAGTGTTCCGCTTCCAATTTCATTTTAATTCGAAACAGCCGCTCTGTTTTGCTTTGTTGAAACAGTGAGGCTGTTTTGACACTGTTTTGAGTTTTTACTCGATGGGGCTGGGGGAAGGGAGTCAGCCCAGCTGGGCTGATACTCCATCCCTGGCGCTGTGATCAGGCAGGGGCAGAAAGTCAGCTGGGCTGACTCCCTACAAGATCGCAGTGCCAGGGGGAGAAACTGAGCCCAGGCTCAGTTCCCTTTCCCTGAGCTGTTATCAGCTTCCCGCAGCCTGACAGTGGGAGTTGGGGAGAGCCAGGGCTGCGCTCCCAGCTGTTGCTGGGAGCGCAGCCCTGGTTCTCCCCTGTCTCTCACCACCTCGCTGCTGACTTCAAAACTCGAAACGCTTCAAAACATTGCAACTAGCCTCATTTTGTTTCGAGGCTGTTTTAAAACCCTTAATTTCAAATTGATTTCACTCTTTCGAGCTCAAAATGAGTTGAAACAGTGTCAAATTGAAAAAGTTGGCAAAATTTCGCACAGCCCCAATAGATAGATAGATAGATAGATAAAAGCCGCATCCTGGTTGGACTTCTTTATGCAAGGCACTGTACAAATGAATAGGAAATGACAACCCCCATCTCCCAAACCCTTCTAGTTTAAAGGATGTAAGCGTAGAATAAGATAAATGAGTGGGCTGGGTTTGTGGAAAGGAAAGTTGACAAAAATACTTAGATTCTGCTATGTACTAGGCATGCAATTCAGTCAGAAGCAGTAGCTACAACTGTAATTGCACACACAAAATACACACAAAACAAAAGAAATTCCCTATAAAATAATGAAGGCCAATCCTTTCCTTTGATAGACAAAACCCAGCATGCCATGGTACAATCTGCCTAGTCCTGGGCATGACCTACAGACTAACTTATTGGAAGTCTGTGGGCACTGAATACAAACGAAAGGTGAGGAATCTAAACTCAGGTGTAGAGAATTGTTATTCTGTGAATCTCTTGGCCGTTGGGGAACTAAATGGTGACATCCACTACCAGTCTTGGAAATACACTGGCCTTTCTTCGGCCACATCTTAAAGCCATGGCCAAAAAACGCTCTCAAGTGTCTAGGTTGATAATAGCCATTGGATCTCCTTCCACCACAATGCCTGAATCACAGATTACTGAAATAGGGACCTTTTCCTCCTTCAGATTTACATTAAGACTGCCAGGTATTGTGCCCCCTTGAGTGTTTTCAGAGTGTGCCACAGACACCCTTACTGACATCAATTTATGTACCTTTAATGTATACGAGCAATCACACCTCTCTCAGCACACCAAATTGTCACAGCACTGGCCAACATCTTAGTGTGGCTCCTTCTCAATTTTAGATTCTCTGCTGAGGAGTCCACTCAGCTTAATCTGGTGTAACTGAATCAAAATGATCCAGGTGATCCAAAGTTTTCGATTTGCTTCAAAAATAAGTATCAATCCAAGAAGCATAAATGTTTATACCATATTTCCTGCTGCTGCCTATTTCTGAATGTTACACTGGGTCAGAATTATATTCTAATCTACTCCAATACTAACAAGGAGCCAAAAATATGCTCTGATAAATTTGTATTCACTGGATTCATCCCAGGTTTAGACTAAGTCACAGTAGACAGGCACACCATAAAAGGAACAACAGAGAAGCAAGGAAATGCTTATTTCTAAGCACTACCTCATATGCAACATAATCAGGTATTTCTTTAGCAAAAAGATTTATACTGTTTGTTTCATGATTTTTCACAGCAGTTTTGCATGCTGGCTCTGCAAGCTCTATAAAATGTTGTTTTAAGTGTATAATAGTTTGTAAGTAGACTAAAATAAGAGGTCCGTATCCTGCAAGGGAAACAAGAAGTTTCTCTTGATTAAATATCTACATTATAAGCCTACTCACCCTCCCCCCTGCAACATGTTCATGCAACTACATTCATAAGCAATTAAAGAAGCTGTGTAGTAAAAGGGAAGATAATTGTTAAATGCAGACAAAAATGGTCAAAGAAAATGCACAAAACCCTCATAAAAATTCCAAGGACCTATATTAAGAGAGATGTTACTGTACTGATCTAAGGTTTCTCTTTCTGAAATGACAGACAAGAACAATGGGGGCCAAGTAACGTATGACTATACTGAAAAAACAAAAACATAGTCCAGGCCTATCTTGTGTCAATCGCCAATAAAAAAAATCTCAGTACTTATGGACAGCTGTTTTTCTAATCATATGACCCACTTTCACCAACTTTCATTAATATGAATATAGTTCTTTTGTAGAGCATCTTCAAGTCCTCTTATTTATCACTAGCATTTGCATATACTGTACACCATTAAAAATGTGTCCCTTATATGCCCTATTTGCTTGGATGCATGCTATCTGTGATACTGCATGCAGGATGGTGTGAGCCTGCTGCCTAGCAGGCTGCCTTTGTTCCCTAAGGAGCTCTTCAACTAGTCCTTTAAATACAAAAATATAGTCCTTGCACCAAGCAAGCCAACAAGCAAATAAAATCTAAGTATCCAGAGCCGGAATGTTCCATGTTTCTGATGTTTCACAAAATTGTCAGCCATAAAACTTTCCCTCTGTACTCAGTTAGCCTTTTCCAGGCAGCAGGAAGGGCCCTTTGGCTCTGGCCCAGCACAGTTGTGGGGTCCCTTTGTAGCAGCAAATTTATTTGAGTCTCAGTACACCTCCTGCCTGCAAACTGCTCCTTCACTCATTTTTATGCCCCCTGCTCTCTCCTCTGGGATTTTAAGCTACTAGTGGGATAGTCCCTCATTATCCTAAATGCCCACAGCTGGATTTCTTCAACAGAGATGCCTGCTCCCTGGTCTAGGGCCAGGCCACGCCTCTTAGAGATACCTTTGGGGGCTGTTTTACATATTGGGGTGTTTATACCATGATCCATCAGCTACCACCTTTCTCCCTTATGATTTGTTTAAAGTCACTGAGGATACAGGTACTCAGCTACTAGCCAGACACCTTCAGAACAACAAGCAGGTGCTCCGACTTTAACAAAACCAAGACCTTCCCCCTTCATACTACTTAACTAAATGTTCACCTCCAGCATGCTCTGCCTCCTTTCTTTTCTCTCTCGGTAATAGTAAGGATTTCCAAGAGATTAATTTGCATACTCCTCTCTATCTTATTTGCCTGTTCCCCAAGTTATCCAGGATCCGTGGAAAGGTGCCTGGTAAATTGCCACCAGTATAAATGCAGATGTAAGCCAAAGGAGTCTCTCCAACTGATCTCAAAAGTCTTATCTCTTCTTGCAATGGTCAGTAGGCCTGCGTGAAGCAGCAAGTATTTGCTTTGGACTCGGTCAGTTTGGACAGACAGTGACTCGATTCAGTGATTCGAATAACCATCCCAATTCAATTCAGACGAATTAGATCCGAAGATTTGGCGCCACTTCAGAGATTTGGCCATAGACTAAACAGGTGGCAGTCCTCACCACGCTGGACACAGCTGGCTGCCTCTAGCTGGTAAGTCTGGTGTGGTAGGTGGAGGGGGGAGGAAGGGGGGAAGGAAGGGACGTGGAGGGGGAGATCAACCCCCCACAGTGAGGGAGGGATATGGGCTGGGGGGGCACGGGCAGAGTCATCTGTAGGGGTGTGCAGGGCTGGAGGGCGGGGGGGAAAAGGTGGCAAGCAGCCGGAGGAGCAGCTGGAGCCGGCAGTGCGCAGCAGCAGCAGAGCTGGCGGCGCCTGGCAGTGGCGGCATGCGGCGACTGCGGCAGGGCCTGTACGGGACTGTCTGCGGGGCCTGAAGCAGTCGCCCTGATTCACCACTCCCACCCCCTGGACGTGGGATTCAGGGAGGGGGGCTCCCACGACCGTGCACCGCTGTTCTCGGAGGGCACGGGAGTGGGCGTGTGCCTCCAGATCTGTGCGGGGTGGGGTTGCACTCCGGACAGGCAGTGGAAGGCGCTTTGCCCTCCTGCCACTCACCCAGCATACCCGTGCCTCCTGGGCAAGCCACGGCTTCGCCCCAGCTGGGCGAGCAGCAGCAGGGCGTGGGAGAGGGCGCGTGCACCTGGATTGGGCCAGGCCTAGCGGCAGGAGCTATGGGACGTTAGGGTGGCTGCAACCCCCCCATCACCCCCACTCCACTGCACTCTGCAGGGTGGGCGCAGCCAGGGCTGCGCTCCAGGCTGCAGCACAGCCCTGCTCCACCCGCCCCGCAGAGCGCAGCCTGGCAGCAGGCAGCTGGGGCTAGCCTTCCAGGGCGCAGCCCAGCCCAGCCTGACCCGCACAGACCTGGGGGCACATACCCGCTTCCATGCCCTCCCAGACTGGCAGCAAGCAGTGGCAGGAGCTCCCCTCCCCGAGTCCTGTGCCCCCTTTCCCCAGCTGGCCAGCTTGTCCCAGCCCCTGCCCCAATCCCTCCCTTGCTGTGGGGGTGTTGATCTGCCCCCCAGCACCCCTTCCTTCCCTCCCCCACCCACCACAACAGATTTATCAGCTGGAGGCAGCTGTGTCCAGCATCCTCAAGGATTGCTGCCTGTTTAGCCTATGGCTGAATCACTGAATCGGGCCGAATCTTTTCTGAATTGATTCAGAGGCTTCCAATTTGATTCGGTGCTTTCAATTGGTCTCCCATTTTGATTCGGATTCAGAGATTTGGCCGCCGAATTGGGCCAAATCTTCTCTGAACTGAATTGGCTGCCAAAACTTCACACAGCCCTAGTGTCCGGACTTTGTCACTAACTGATGACTCTCATCCCTGTTAAACAGCATTCATCCAATAAAGATCCCAAATTCTTTCAAACTCCCACAGAAATGCCACTGCTTGTAGTTCAGTGGTTCATTAACAGATGTTTTAGGTCAAGACAAACCCTACTTCCCAATTAAGAATTTCTAGTAAACTCCCTCGATCAAGACCAAACAGTAGATCAAAGCCACACACGGAACAGAGAACTCAAGAATTAAAAAACCCCAACCCTGCACTCTTAAAAATCATGAAAGACCCAAAGATATTCAATAACCTGGACAAAGGTCCCATGGAAACTCTGCTGTTAGCTGCTCATGTCCCTCCCCTCCCTCAATCTGACGGAAGAAGATAGCTTGGTTTCCTTCCATCCCAACCTGTTAGCTCTGAGGGGTCTCACTGCAACTCACAGATACCACGAGCTTATCACCTTCACCATCCGCCGTAAAGCTGGCAAGTCAGTCAGCAACACAGAAGTCCTTGACTTCAGAAAAGCCAACTCTGACAAGCTCAAGAGGCTTGTCTGTCAGGCCCTTAGGGACCATGACCCCAGGGAGATGGGAGTTCAAGGAGAGTGGTTGCTTCTCAAGGAAGCGATCCTCAATGCACAAGCCAAATCTATTCCAACACAGAGGAAAGGCAGCAAGAAGGCACAGCAGCCTTCCTGGCTCTCTAGGGACCTAGCGGACCTCCTGCGGCTAAAAAGGAAAGCCTACAAAGGATGGAGGACGGGATTCACCTCCAAGGAGGATTATTCTGCGCTGGTCCAGTCCTGCAGGGAGCAAACCAGGAAAGCCAAGGCTGCAACTGAACTCCAACTAGCTTCAGGCATCAAGGACAACAAAAAGTCCTTTTTCAGATATGTGGGGAGCTGGAGGAAAAGCAAGGCCAACGTTGGACCCCTGCTAAACCAGATGGGGCAACTGACGCCCAGGAAAAAGCCAACCTATTAAATAGGTACTTTGCGTCAGTCTTTCATCAGTCCCACAGGACGCCCATGCCTGCTATGGGACAGGGAGATCCGGGTGGTGGGGATCCCCTACCCTCCATAAATGCTGACCTCGTGAAGGAACACCTTGAGAAGCTGGATACCTTCAAGTCAGCCGGCCCTGACAACCTGCACCCCAGGGTACTCAAGGAGCTGGCGAGTGTCATAGCCCAGCCCCTGACACAGATCTTTGAAAACTCCTGGTGCTCTGGTGTAGTGCCCGAAGGCTGGAAGAAGGCCAATGTGGTGCCGATCTTCAAGAAAGGGAGGAGAGTGGATCCGGCTAACTACAGGCCCATTAGCCTGACTTCTATCCTGGGGAAGATCTTAGAAAAGTTTATTAAGGAGGCCATCCTTGATCGACTGGCCCAGGCTAACATCCTAAGGGATAGCCAGCACGGGTCTGTTGCGGGTAGGTCTTGTTTGACCAATCTCATTTCCTTCTATGACCAGGTGACCTATCACCTGGACGAGGGAGATGAGATTGATGTCATATATCTTGACTTCAAAAAAGCTTTTGATCTGGTATCCCATGATCACCTCTTGGCAAAACTGCCCAGTTGTGGCCTTGGCTCCACCACGATCCGCTGGCTGGGAAATTGGCTTCGTGGTCGGACCCAGAGGGTTGTGATTGATGGCAGTCACTCATTGTGGTACCCTGTGACCAGTGGGGTCCCTCAAGGCTCTGTCCTGGGACCCATACTGTTCAATATCTTCATTAATGATGTGGACATTGGAGTCAGGAGCAGACTGGCCAAGTTCGCCGATGACACCAAACTTTGGGGCAAAGCATCCACGCCAGAAGATAGGCGGGTGATCCAGGCTGACCTGGACAAGCTCAGCAAATGGGCAGACGAGAACCTCATGGTGTTTAACACTGAAAAATGCAAGGTTCTCCACCTTGGGAGGAAAAACCTGCAGCATCCTTATAGGCTCACCAGTGCTACGTTGGATAGCACTACAGAAGAAAGAGACTTGGGGGTCACCATTGACCACAAGATGAACATGAGCCTCCAATGCGATGCTGCGGCTAATAAAGCGACCAAAACGCTGGCTTGCATCCATAGATGCTTCTTGAGCAAATCCCGGGACGTCATTCTCCCCTTGTACTCGGCCTTGGTGAGGCCGCAGCTGGAGTACTGCGTCCAGTTTTGGGCTCCACAATTCAAAAAGGATGTGGAGAAGCTTGAGAAAGTCCAGAGGAGAGCCACGCGCATGATCAGAGGTCAGGAAAACAGATCTTACGATGATAGGCTGAGAGACATGGGACTCTTTAGCCTGGAAAAGCGCAGGCTCAGGGGTGATCTGATGGCCACCTATAAGTTTATCGGGGTGACCACCAGGATCTTTTATGCATTTTTACTGGTGCAACACAACTTAACTCAATGGAACTGAACAGTTGTAAAAACTGGCAACTATCTTGTCAAGTCAGTCACACTTGGACGAAGTGGTCATCAGTAGGTACCAAACAGATAGCTACCAATATTTTACAGTTTGCTACCCTAATGTTTTAAACTTACTTTACCCAGGTGTAAATGTCTATACACGGTACAAACTGTGAACCATTCATCTATTATTTTCTTGGGTGACTTTTTTTGCATTTCTGCAACCCTCCAGTATATTTTTTTTCTAGTTTCCAAAGAGATCAAGTATCCAGGGTATAATGGAAAAGACAAGAGACTCTGAATTACTGTTCTATCACCTATTGCAGCACTCTTCACACAGCATCTGGTTTCCATCCTAATTTAAATGCCTTTTTTTTTTTCCTCATGCAGATCATATGGGAAAGTGGGATGGAAGATTTATTAAATTGGAAAGCATTTGGTATTACACAAAACAGTTTTATATTTTTCAACGACACTATCAAAGAAAAGCAACTAATTAAATGACAGAGTAAGGTGCATAATTTACAGACCTACAAGGATTTTCCTACCTTTTATAAGCTAGAAATAAATCCATTACTAGAGTGATGCCATTATTTAAATGCACACCTTTATACAAACATGTGCACACTCCTTTACACTGAGTCAGCTCAATAGGCTGGCATTTTGCTCATTAAACACTCCTCTATAGTGTTCCTTGTCCTCTCTTGCTGTCAGACAACTTCAGTTGGCTGTTGGATTGTATATGATTTATAAATTACATGCCGTTTACCTGTTAGATAGCACAGCTCGGGGATCAGGTGGACGATACGAGGCTCAATGCTATCTTTCTGTTTATTTTTCAGCCGGCTAACAAGCACTGGCTGATTTAGATCCCTCAGGACAACTTCATACTGCTGTGAATGGAAGAGGAAGAGAACAAGATAATCAGGAGCAACTGTATTGTGTTCCAATAACTAGTCAAATCAGCTCACAAATTGCAAGCAATTCCAAAGTCTGTATTTGGAGCTGTACAATAAAACCCAATTCACTTTGTCAACAAAAATTATATAAAATAGCGTCCCTCCTGTGGTACAAAGGGAATGGAAGGCTGCCTTCCCTAACCAAATGGGGACTTTTTTCATACAGACAGATTTCTCTGTAACAGAGCTGACAGACTTTTCTACACTAGCAATTCCTGGCTTTCCAAGAGCAGAGAGCATGCTGGGCCTAAAATGATATTTTTCCAATTATCCCTGGCCAGCGATTATACCCTAGGAGCCATAGTCAGCTCAGCATAGCTTAGCAGAGCCCTGATATGATTCCATATTTCAAAAGGTGCCTAAGGCTCCCCCAAAATTCATAGATGCTAGGGTCGGAAGGGACTTCAATGCATCATCGAGCCTGACCCCCTGCCCGTGGCAGGAAAAAGTGCTCGGATCATGCAACCCCAGCCAGGTGCTTGTCTAGTATCTTCTTGAAGATCCCCGAGGTAGGGGAGAGCACCACCACCCTTGGGAGCCTGTTCCAGATTCTGGAAACACTTACTTTGAAAAAGTTCCTCCTGATGTCCAACCTAAATCTACTCTATCAGCTTGTGGCCGTTGTTCCTGGTTATTCCAAGGGGTACCCTGGTAAACAGAGCATCTCCTATTCCCTGCTGCACCCCGCCCCCATGAATTTGTATAGTGCCACAAGATTTTCTCAAGCAAATCCCAAGACGTCATTCCCCTGTTGTATTCGGCCTTGATGAGGCCACAGCTGGAGTACTGCGTCCAGTTTTGGGCTCCGCAATTCAAAAGGGATGTGGAGAAGCTTGAGAGAGTGCAGAAGAGAGCTCGCACATGATCAGAGGTCAGGAAAACAGACCTTATGATGAAAGGCTGAGAGCTACGGGACTCTTCAGCCTGGAAAAGTGCAGGTTCAGGGGTGATCTGGTGGCCACCTACAAAATTATCAGGGGTGTTCACCAGGATCTGGGGGAACGTCTGTTCACCAGAGTGCCCAAAGAGATGACAAGGTCGAACAGTCACAAACTCTTCCAGGACCGTTTCAGACTGAACATAAGAACTTCTTTACTGTCTGAGCCCCCAAGGTTTGGAATAGACTGCCACTGGAGGCTGGTTGTCCACATCTGTTTTGAATTGTGGTGCCCAGGATTGAATGCAGTACTTTAGTTGCAGCCTGACCAGTACCGCATAGAGGGGAAGCATCACCTCCCTGGACCTATTCATGATGCACCTACTAATGCATGACAAAGTACAGTTAGCTCTGTTAATTGCTTCATCACACTGATGACTCACATTCATCTTGGAATTGACAATGACTCTGAGATCTCTTTCTGCCGCTGTGCTGCTGAGGTCATCCCCCAGCCTATAGGTGTGCTGATGATTCCCTCTCCCTAGGTGCAGCACCTTGCACTTGTCTTTACTGAACTGCACCCTGTTGTTCTCTGCCCACTTCTCTAACCTGTCCAGGTCTGCCTGGATTCAGTTTCTTCCCATCAGTGTGTTTCCTTCGCCCCATAGTTTGGTGTCATCTGCAAATTTGGACAGAGCGCTTTCTACGCCCTCATCCAGGTTGCTGATGAACACAGTGAACAGCACCGACCCGAGAACTGAGCCTTGGGGGACCCCGCTGCCCACATTTTTCCAGGTCAATACCGACCCATCCACCACCACTCCCTGGGTACAACCCTTAAGCCAATTTGCCACCCACATGACTATGTAAATCATCTATGGCACAGCCATTCAATTTACTATGTCGAAGACCTTCTTAAAGTCCAAGTAGATTACATCTACTTCAACTCCTGCATCTAAGTTTTTAGTGACTTGGTCATAGAGAGTGACCTGGTCATTCAGGAAAGGACACAGAGTGGGGTCTGGTATATCTGGGATTCCAGAGCTAGGTTTTTATCCTGCACTTCTAATAACATTATTTAAAACTGGAACATAGCAAAAAGTTACCAAAAATCTATTTTAAAAGTAATCTTAAATATTAATACTGTAATGCTAATATACATCATGGAACTAGCAATATTTCCTTTTTTCTACTTAAGATCCCGTCATGCACATTCATTCTTAACATAAGAAAATTTACTCATGCTGATAGCAGCAGTGCATTCAGAAACCAGTAATATAGAATTTTCTTTGTTTTATTATTATTATTCGGTAATGGCTTTCATTACTCACCTGTTTATAATAATCAACATAAGAGATGTCAGTGCCATCTCGTTTTGGAAAAGTGTCAGTTGGCTTCACAGACCAATTGATATCATCAATACGGTAGGTTTTGTTGTTATACCTGGAAAAATGCAGAACTTGAGAGGGAACTATATGTTCTTGCTTACGTGTGATACAAACAATTCTAGCCCTAGGAATACCATAAAAACTTGCCCATTTGGTTTAAAAAAAAAAAGAAGGTTTAGAATAAAATACTGAATTTCATCAGCAGGCTATTGCTTAGCTGCTTTGTGTGATGTAAGATTTATTTTCTGGGGAAATATGGAAGGTAACACCTTTATTCAAACACAGAACATAAAACTCACAAAACTAAGTCTTATAAAATACAACTGCCAATAACTTCATAATATGTATATACACTTAACGAGATGTACAAATAAGCACATATTTACTTTACTATTGCGGTAATCACTTTACTGACAACAAACTGTGAGTTTAAAAAAACGAAATTACCAAACCAGCCAAGACTTATACATGTGCTAGTCTTAAGCAATCTATTTGGATCAGTGTTTTTGTTATTTCTGATAACTTTTCTTTCACCACATAGTTATTGCTCTTTTCTCTTTCTTTAAGCAACTATTTTTAGTTACATAACAGAGTTAAACAAAAGTCATTGTTTTAGCTACTGTTTATCCTAGGCTGTTACCTGTTTCTCTCAGACCTGCAGAAGGACATTTTTTCACCCCAAAGCATGTCTAACATCTCACCCAACTATACAGTTGGTTTCATAAAATACATCATCTAACAAACCTTGCTTCTATGTATGAATTGATATCACTGTGATTGCTCAAAATCCACAAAACCCAACTACATGTACAAGCCTGTAGGACCAATACCCAAGTTCTGAAACAATCACGTTCAAGAGGACAGTTCATCTCTCTCATTTCACCTCCTCTTCCTGGCCAGGAAGAAGGGGTTCTGCAAATGGAAGAGAAAACAGACTAAACAGTGTCCTCCCTCTCCTTTCAAAACAGTGTTGGGACAGTAAGTCAAACCCTCATACCTGAAAACTTTTTTAAAAGTTAAAATAATAAAGAAAAAAAAGTCACTCTGTGGTGCACACAGCTTTAATTCAAAGAAATCAGTGACTCACATGCATCCAGATTATGCTTTATTTGTGGGGAGAGGGGAAAGGAGGGTTTCTGCCCTAAGCCCCAGGGCCCAAATGCACACACAGGTAAATAACAGTTAACCTCATTTTTCTAGAGCCAGGAAACTCACAGAGAGCAGGGAGAAAACCTCAATAACCCTTGAAAGGTCAGAAAGGCTAGCAGAGAACAACTCCTTTTAGAGTCATTTCCCAGAGGAACTTATTCGGATGTGCTTCCTTTTCTGCTAACCTCTGCAGAGAGGCAGTATGTGCACATGTAGCAGCAGCTCTCCCCCACCTAGTCTTTTAAGAGGTAGCCAATACAACACTTCTGCTCGGTGTCTACCATGAGATGTCTCAACATATACGAAAGGTCTCATGCTCCTGACATTTTTTTCCTATAAACCTCTGTTATTTACTATCTACCCACCTCCTGGCACATGTATGCTTAGTTTGTGACTGGTAACAAAATGCTATGCCCTTTGGTAACATGGGCCCTTTCTTTTTAATTAAGAAATGCTCTAGAGCAGCAGTCAGCAACCCTTGCTACATGTGCCAAGCATGGCACGGGAGGCTATTTTACTCAGCACACCACTGCCAGCCTGGGCTCTAGGCAGCTCCTGTCAGCCACAAAGCCTGAGCTGCTCCCAGCAGGAAGCTGGGTGTCTGCAAGTCCAACTGGAAGCAGACTGGGCTCTGTGGTTGGCAGCAGCTACCCAAAGCCCGGTAAGACAGGAGGCTGCAAACATCTGCTCCGGCATTAGCTCCATGCCGGTGGGTGCACATGTACCTCGGAGCAGACGGTGGGGGGGGCCTGAAGCAGCACAACCCCAGCCTCTCCCCCACTGCTGGGACAGAGCTGATGACTGGGGTCTGGAGCTTGGTGCAGCCAGCCTGGGCTCTGGGCAGCTGCAGCAGACAGCAAGCAGGCTGCCAACAGCTGTGCCAGGCTTCACAGCTCCATGCTGACAGTGACTGCACATGCACCTCAAAGCGGATAGCAAAAGGGCTGTGCTGCCTCAGGCCCTATCTCCACCACCTGCTCTGAGGCGTGCATGCACCCACCAGTATGGAGCTGATGCCAGAGTCCGGAGCAGATGTTTGCAGCCTCCTGGCTACAACTGGCCCGGGCTCTGGGTAGCTGCTGCCAATCACGGAGCCTGGTCTGCTTGCAGCAGGGCTTGCAGCCACCCAGCCGCCTGCTGGGAGCAGCCCTGGCTTTGGGGCTGGCAGCAGCTGAGCCCGCCTGACTCCCACCCACTCCAAGCCCACCATCTGGTTCTGTGTGTTTGTTTTCCTCTGTGTGCACACGTGTCTGGTTGCAGGTGTGTTCTGAGTGTGTTTTGGTTCTCTGTGTTTGTGCATGTGGTTCTCTGTTGTGCATGTGCATGTGCCTGGTTCTCTCTCTGCTCTCCTTTCTCTTTCTCTTCTCTTATTTGTCTTCTTTTCTCTCTCTCTTATTGCAACATGCTCAACACAAAAGGAATATAGAACAACAAAGGCAATATCTTTGATTATTAAATATACTAATATGCCGTGCATCCTGCCACGTACCCCCGCCCTCATTTTTTTTTCTGGCATGCCGGCCCCCCAGCACATTCCAAGGTAGACATTGTGGTTTTTTCGGCACTCCGGCCAAAAAACGCTGCCTACCCCTGCTCTAAAGGCACCAGATTTAAAAAGTTCTAGGTGACAAAATGCATGAATCCACATCACAGCAAAGTAAAAGGCAACGTCTTTACCTGGTCAAGACAATGAGCCCAATTAGCTCCTTTTCACACATTTCGGTGAAGCCTGCTCTGTCACACCTTGTATACAGGTCAGTCATGAACTCCAAAACAGTGTCATTGCAAAGGACTTTATGGCTCACATCAACACTCAACATCACTCTGCTCTCAAACTGTGAAATGGAAATGGCAAATCCTGGCCAAAGAGTCAGCCTTAGGGAATACAAAGAAAAATGTTTTCAATGGTATTTTGTCAAGCACAATGTTCATTCAGAACCAACAATGTGGTGTCACTTTCCATTTAAGTTTTGTACTTATTTTTGTAAGTATTATTGTTACTCAGGTTGTTAAACAGTGAAAGACCTTCCTTTCATTGATGAGCAAAACAAGTGGATTTGTTAATACTGTAAAACCCAAAGCTGCTAAAACAGATATGAGGATGTGCGCTACTTTCTGAAAATAGCAAACCTGTTATCAGCCATATCTCTCATTTGCCTTTTTCCATCAGCTGAAGTCCTCAGGGTTACTTATGATTTCTTTATCCAATACCTTTTTAATATAAAACACACGTACCGCAAGGGGAACAGGCAGGACACACAGCAAACAGCCTAACCATTATGTTAAAGTCATGCACTCTCTTAATGTGTGATATCTCTGATCCCATCTCTGATTCTGTTTCTGCCAGTAGGCCAGTTTCAAGAGGGTAGGTACAGTGCACCTCATCCCAACCAAGCCTATAACCTTGTTGCTGGAGCAGGTGAAAGATACAGCTTTGAACCCCCTCAGGCTGGGCCCAGGACACCCCTCATTTTCTGACTCAATATTCTGTATCCACAAACACACAGGACTAGAAGGGGCTACCTGAGCTATCAAGTCCAATGCCTTGTGTCTGTGCACACCCCTTTGTCCTTCCCACACACTGCAGCCACTCAGCACTCTCTAAAAAGCCTGACAAGTAGAAAAGTACCACAAGTAAAAAAGCAAGAAGGCAAAGAAACCACTGCAGGACCGAGAAATTAGCTATATTAAAATATGCTCAGAGAGGAGCATGCATGCATGACATGGTGCTTGCTAACCTGACCTAGGGAAGTATTCCTTCCACCCACCAACTCTGGAGATCTACTTGTCCCAGAGAGTATGAGCTAAACCCTCCACCCAGGTACCACTAGGCAGGTTCATAAAAGTTCATCACCAGCAGTATACTAAAATAAAGCAGGAGCCACTGCACCTTGTGAGGGGTCTGTTCTTGCTGACATGTGTTAGGCATACTCCAAGTGTGCCTATTCTGATGACAAGTGCTACCCTGCATAGGTTTGGATCTAACAGGGCTGAGCAGATGCTAGGCACCTAGCTGCTCAGGTCCCAAGAATCCTAGTCACGCGCAAAATGGCAATTGCAGGTGCCTCTAGAACTTGCAAGCCAGATGGGGGGGGTCACACATGTATAACTGGAAATTATACTGTTTTATCTTACATCCACACATACCTATAGCCAGGGTAAAATACACTACACCTCCACAACATGAAGAGTGATTGTGAATAAGTGTGCATGTGCTTGTGTGCACATGCCTGTGTTGAAGGGATTGGGGGGAACATAACACATACAAAAGGATAATTTTTGACATGTAGAAAAGTTCAAGGGAGACAAAAATGCACAAATATGCAAGGAATATAGTTAGTACCCTAGGTCCTTTGAGAATCTGTATTATTAATTAAGGCTATCTAAAACACAATCATAAAGTTAAGACCTATATATGGTGCTGGGCGCTTACATTTTCTCACATTTATGGTGCTGGGTGTTCTGTTTATATGTATGGTTCAGAAATGAAAACTATTCTCCAGAAATAAATATACTGGCAAAGCGTTACCAAATATTACCATAAAGCATCCATGGCAAAGGTGGCGATGTCTCAACTATCTACATACCAGAGTCGGACACTTCAAGGGACTAATGAAAAGTGGGGCTGTACCATTGGTTCAACCACCGACAACTGCGGCATTGAGCCTCAGACTCCTGCAACACCTGCTGCAGTACCTGCTGCTTGAAGGCACATGTACAATGGAAGACCTCATAAAGTACAATAACTGAGCACAACCATGTGCAACAAAACGGCCAAATGTGGAACAGAGATATGAGAAGACGATGACCATAAAGCACTGTCAGAAGACCAAGTTCAGCAGACAGAAAACAAAATAAAAACTCACCTGTGTTGGGGAATTACCACGGGTTCTGAAGGACTAT
Organism: Crocodylus siamensis; assembly: GCF_052110815.1. Lineage (NCBI taxonomy): Eukaryota > Metazoa > Chordata > Crocodylia > Crocodylidae > Crocodylus > Crocodylus siamensis. Next base: position 400,017,152 of record NC_143395.1, read on the forward strand.
AGAAGTTCCGTCCAACTTGATACAGGGACAGCTTTTTCAAAACCCTATGGAGCAACACAGATTTCTAAACGCATCACATAACAAACAGAAAGTGACATCAGATAAACTTTGGTCAAAGAGAACATCAATTATGTAATAAACCAATAACAACTTTAAACTTAAGTTTTAAGTTAACCAAATTTGTATCAGGCTATAAACAGATGTTGAGTTTGTCCTGGATCTGACAAACCCAGGGCCTGCCCAACACCACCACCACCTCTGCCCCGCTCACCTGCCCCTGCCAGGCTCCTCACCACTTATCCTCCAGCCCTGGCTCCAGCCCTGCTCCAACCTGAGGCATGGAGTACTTGGTCACTTTGGTCCCAGCTCTGGCTCAGGAGCTAGGGCCAGATGGCCACCACCACAACCACTGCTGTGTGGCCAGGTCAGGGCCAAAATGATCGTGTGCTTTGCATCCTGGGTTGGAGTGGAGCCAGAGCTGCAACTGAAACTGGACCCAGATGGTAAGCAACAGGGAGTAGAGGGGCGAGGACAGAGGCTGCAGGGGGCAGGCACCACCCAGGAAGTCAGGCACCGGGGCACAAGGCATGGGGGGGCAGAGGAAGGGATGGCAAGTGGGAGGAAGGCAGGTGCTGTGCAGGGGGGTACGCAGCAGGGCATGCAGGCACTGGGGAGGGGCAGGGTCAGACTCCCCTACTACCTGCCTCCTACCACTGCCTGTCCTGCAACATTGGGGGTGGGGTGACAAATTCAAAGTGACCCTCTAATGATTAGATTCTATACCTGGAAAATTTAACAAATTCCTACAGAATCTAATTGAGGGGCATCTTAAATTCAAAGTCGTTTTGGATTCATGCATATACAGTATATCAAACAAAAACTGACTTCCAATAACTGCATGGGTTCAAAGAGACTATCTGAAACTAAAAGTCAAAATGTACCTAGTAAATCCCACAATTTATGGTAAAGAAAAATAATAAAAAAGGAAAAAGGCTAATCTCCACTCTACTATCAAGTAATCAAAAGAAAAAGAAAGCAATAGTTCAGAAGACATTGTCAGTTATAAGACTTTAGTATGTAAAGTCACCAAAGCAAAAACTACCGTGAATTTCAAACTCTGATACTTATTTGGCTGAAATAAGAAACTGGTTTGTGTGTATTATGAAGATTTACATAGTCTCATAAAGCTAGTTGCTTTTATTGAGATATCATCAAGTTACAGTATATCTGCTGTGAAGTCCAAGAAACAAATCCATCTTGATTATTCTTACAAAACAGGTTATAGTCACACACACACACACAAAGAAATAGCTCTTATATATGATCTATTTGGCTCACACCCTGAGGGTCTGGAAGAAAAAGCAAAAACCTGCACCAGTGCAAAGTTCAAGTGGACAGCACTACTACATCTGGAAACCGTAAACACAACTGTGGCTTTAAGAGTAGGTAACAAGTTGAAATAGCAATACTTTCTTGATGTTATCATCACTTGCATTCTGAACTGAACAGGTGCACCAGAATCTCTCCACTCTTACTATACCAGTCCCTCCCTCTTCCACTCCCCTACCCCCTCCCACACACAATAAATGTGAGAAAATGTAAGCATTAAACAGTGCAGAGCTGCATTTTACAATAGATTAGATTGGGAAGAGAAGAAAAACAGAACGGTCCTAGATTCCAACACACACAATCTTTAATAGCCAGCAGAAGTGCATGTATGATGTCTGTCCTTATTTCCATTAAAACAAGTTTCTCCTTAATAATAAAGCATTCCAAAACACTCAAACCAATTGATACTGAAACCAATTAATGAACTTGTGCAATAGTCAGACTTACTCAGCCTCAGTTATCTTGCTTTATTCCACTAATAGGGCATTACTTCTAATAATCTTAAAATACAAGGCTTCTCATGTCTTACATTCAAATTCAAATTATAACCAGGGATCCTGGTTTCCTTTGATAAAAAAAAAAAAGTCCTCAATTTTCAGATTAGAAAAAAGTAACCCAAAACCCACATTTTTCCATGATTAAAATGAAACACCACTAATACGTAGATCTATAAAGATATATAAATCTATATCTATATACAGTGGTGTTTCATTTTAATCATAGAAAAATGTAGGATTTAGGTTACTTTTTCTAATCCAAAACTTGGGGATTTTTTTAAATCAGAGAAAACCAAGATCCCTGGTTATAACTGAAGAGGAAAATAAGTCCTTGACCAATTTAAAAAAGGCATCTCAGGTATAATACCAATTTTTTTCCAAGTAAGGAGTATCAGAAAAGAGTAACCTGAAAGAACTGACCAAGTTCTATTCCAGCAATATAGAAGCCACAAACATAAACCAAAATACCTTACACTACTATTATTTGTCTCATTTACAATATATGAGTGAATAATTAAAAAATAAATTGGCTCTACATAGCACACAACTTTGCCTTTTCCATTTTCAGAGCTCAAACATCTATCCGTCCAAAAGGTTTTTCTGTTCTGCTTGGAAGCACAACTGCCCCCCTTATAATATTCAGGTTAGGAAAGATTAAATGCCTGAACACAGGAAGGTCCCAGTTCTGCTCCTAGTTGCATCAAATCAAACAATTCAATAACCATTCTATTCCATGGTACGAATTTAAAAAAAACGGCAAATCTTGGACGTCAAATGCAATTTCCTCCTGTGCAGAGGCCCTACACAAGACCGCATGAATCACTTAAATATTAGCACTTGCATTAAAAGTTTTGGTAGCACTTAAACAGTAAGTAGAAAATTGTACAGGCCCATACTAGCAAATTTTACCGCAAAAGGTTTGCATTTCCTATAGAGAAGGCTGCTTTGACACAGACAAGATAGATACTATGGATCACTACTTGCCAATTAAGAAAGGTCAGAGCTAGGCTGTAGATACATCTGAGTCCATTTTGGGTTTATGGGTAAGAGAAGTACAGTATTTTAAGTTATATTACATCAATGGGCCTTTTTCTCCATCAGACCTTAAATACCAAAATAGTATCAATATATTTTGTAAGCACTAAGTTGGGTGAAATTTGCATTTTCACTCACATATTTATAGATGAACCATGGCTAAACTATGGTTATTTGATTTGTATTTACAAACACATATGTGCACAACTTTTTCAGCTGTGCTTAAGTATGTAGCCTTCAATGTCAGAACTACCAACTAAATTTTAACACACAACTTGGAAAAAGTCTTAACCCATGGCTTATTTAAAATTATGGAAAGAGATGCAAGCTCTGAGATATACTGAGAATGACTTCAATAAAAGTAAAAATACAATTTATGAAGTTTCTACATTATGTTTTCTAGTTATCAGGGGAAAAAATGTCACAATTGCCCTAAGGGAAGCAGCTGCTCTGAAATAAACAGTACTGAGACAGAAATTTATGAAAATAAAAATTTTATGACTTCTGGTTATCAGTTTTTCATAACATGATGATGATAATAATAATAATAATAATAATAATAATAATAATAATAATAATGTACCATAAGCGAAAAGGTTTTCAAAGAAAGTTAATAAACTGAAAGTCAAAGATTACTAAATGTAAAAAAAAAAAACAACCCCATTAAAAAAAATCTCTTACTTCTTGAAGATGATATTGAAAAACTGAATACAGACTGGAGAACTGGGTGGTAATTTGCTTTTTAGTGTAATGGTGATTTTTACTGTCTCGCCCCTTTTTGTTTCAGTCAACAATTCTGTGACCTAAGGGGGTGGGGGGAAAGGTGAGAAGACAAAACAACAATATCGAATGAGCATTTTGCCCTGAATGATGTAAAAGAACTATTGTAAGAGCAGCTCAGCAGTCAGGCCTTAAATTTAACAAGTCCAGAGCACTGTGATTTTTGTCACAATTTTCACTCTTCCTAAACGGACCTTTTTTATAACACAAAAGCCACTGCCTACCTCAACCATATTTCCATGCTGGAAAACTGCTGCTATAATACAACTCTTAAAAATGCCCAGAGATTTTTTTTCCCCATAAACAAAACTAAAGAACTTGCTGGTCTGCAAGTGATTTTTGCTCATTCCCCTTTTGTTTTATTACAATCTAAGTTCCAGGCTGCTGAGTCTTGGAATAGCAGATATGTTACTGAAAAGGTCTATAAAACACAGTACTTGCAAGTTCATTGCTAGTAAGAGCACCAATGCAGGAGAACAGCATGGTAGGACTGCAAGGGACCTCACAAGGTCATCTAGTCCAGCCTCCTACTCAAGGCACGATCATTCCTGAGTAAATCATGCCAGCCAAGTGTCTGTCTAACCCAGTGGTGCTCAAGCTTTTGGCCTTGCGGGCCAAAAGAATGGGGCAGGGCCAGTCCATGGGCCAGACTGACCATCTTGACTCAGGATCAGTGCTGGGAGTGAGCCCTGGGGCCTGGCACCACCCCCTCACCAGGACTGATCCCTGAGGCCCTGGCACCCTCCCACTCCTGAGCACCGACCGGGCTTAGGTCCTGGGGGACTGACACTGCCTCCCTCCTGGCCTACCACATGACAGGATTGGGCCCTGGTGCCACCCCCACCCAGGTCTATACAATGGGATTGGGGGCCAATCCATGGCACAGGGCCCAGGGCTCCCCAGTGCCACTGCTCTCCTGCTGCCAAATTTCTGGACCTGCTGGGAGCCCCGTGGGCTGGATGATGCAGTGCTATGGGCCAGATTCGGGTTGAACATTCCTGGTCTAACCTGTTTTCTAATCACTCTCAGAGGCAGAAAGTTCCCCCAAATGTCAAGTCTAAATTTCCCCTGCTGCAGCTTGAGGCCATTGCTCCTAATCTTGTCCCCTACAACCACAAAGAAATGCCCATCTCAGTGCTACCAAGTCTACCCAAGGTAGCAGATAGTTACGGCTTCTGGCTGCTTGCAGCTACACAGTGTGTTTGAGTGTGCCACTATTGGGGGTGGTAAGTTTGCAGTCTAAACACGGTCTATAGATAGTGTACACTAGCAATCTTAACACGGTAAAGTGAAGCTGCTTTAAAATATTACGTGCGGTTCAAAAAATAAGAACTGCATATCAAGTAAGCATCTTTTTTAGAGAAAAATTCTTCTGTATTTTTTAATTTTGAGACGTATTAGAAAGACATTTCTGGTAACTGAAAACCATCTACTAACATGAACAGAAAGAAAGGAATTTTCTTCAAGCATGGACTGTCAACGTTTGCTTAGACATGCAGCTTTATGAAATGTAGGCAACAAGCCAGGCAAGAGAAGGCAGGCAAGACAATCATGAAGGCAGGGGATAGGAGGGTTTCGGTCAAAGGGATTGAGACAAGCTCTTTTCCTACTGAAAAATGCCATCTTTGTTGTCTTCACACAGCAGACACACCTTTGTTTTTAACAATCCCATCCAAAGGACCCACACACCAATGGCATGTCAGTGTATTTACCTTGGAAGGATGAAGAGTTGATTTGATTCCACTAGAATTGAAATTGAAGTTCCAGGAAACATGGGACACATACACATACCTTTTTGTCCTGCGATGCACTGGAGATCTGACACAAGCTGATATGCACCGTGCTGCTTTGCGTGCAGTTGTATACACAGCGAAATGCAGGTCAGTGCGCAAAAAACTGGCCGCAGCATGCTTTTGAACTAAAACACCTCCAATGAGTTTCAGTTCAAAAACGCACCGCTGCCACTTTCTCAGCACAGATGTGCATTTCACCATTTATACAACTGCATGTGCTGCAGCGCCAGGAGCTTTTAAAAGCGCCCAGCACTGCAGCAAAAGCATGTGCACAAATGCCCACAGGTACTATACTATTGATGTTAACATAACTAAGCCCTAAACCAAGTCTTTCAGCAACAAGCACTGCCTATGCTATACTAGACTAATTTCACCAAGGAATTGGCTTGGTCATAAACAAAGGACTTAAACTGCTTTAAACAATGGAAGCAAATGTTACTGATGATGCTGGTAGTTACCCCTCTTTCAGTGTCACATGGGAAAAAAAGATCAGAAATTACAACTACCATGACTTTTCTTTAATGTACAGAACATAAGCAGCTCACTTTACCTGGTTTTCCAGCTTTTGAGAAAGAAAAAGAATGACTCCATCAAATGCTTTAGCTTTTCCAAGAAATTCAGCATGGCTGTAGAGCAACGCAAGGCATAGACGCCTTGACTCAAACTCTGGGTTAAAAGTCACATGGTACTGGTAAAGCTGCCATTCCCTAGGAAGCAATAAGCTGTAGAGATTTGTAATTACTTTCACCGGGATTCCACTGGAGCCTGCAATAAAACATTTACGTTGACTTACGTTTTCCTTGTTTTTTCAGATAGCATATTATTGGTATATGGTAAGTAATGTTAAATAATTATATGTTATTTATATGTTAATTATATGTTTGCATATTACTACCTGGTAACTTTAGAAATTTCTTTGAAGAACCTGGATAATGCCAGCTTATATAAGTTAGGTTAGTCTCTCTCTAAAAAGAGCAGTGTTTTCAAAAATGCTTCTTACTACCCTATGGTCCAGTTGAGATAAAATATGATAGGCAAATACGGTTGCTGAACTTCAGCAGAAACCAAGCCTTCTTGGTTATATCAAACCCAATGGTCTGCTATGTAATGAAACAATACACAATCACGATACAGCAAACTATTTTTTATTTGTTCCTAAGCATAATTCCCCCCACAGAAGTTCATACTAGTTTTGAATAAGAAGTAATATTCTGCACTGCTATATCACATACAACCAGAGCATCTCGAGAATTTAAACATGAAAGGATTTGGACAACAAAACTAGGAAGTAAGATATTATCCCCATTTTACAGACTGAGGGACATAGGCATAGAATGCCTATATACACATAATTTCCACAAAGTCACATAAAGCTCGTACCAGTCAGTAACAAAACAAAGATCTACCTCCTGGTTCTTTGCTCTACCCCGAGACCACTTTTTCAGCATAGCAGATTTTTTAAAAACAGAATATGCTTTTCCACGAAAGAGAAACAAAAAAAATTCTCTTAACTATATAAGGGACAGATATAAGATGCTTGGTCCTGAGCAATGTTAAAAGTCTACTTTAAATCTGGTAACAAGACAAGCAGCTAAAGCTTCCAAAATCTAATACTTCATTTCACAAACACAAAACATCTTTAATTCATGACTCCAACTCGAAATTAAGCATTTTGCACCACCATATTTTCAGACTTCCTGATACTGACCATAATCTACGGATCTGCTCTTGAGAAGTACAGAGCTCCCGCAGCTGCCACAAAAATCCGCAAGTACTGCTTAGCACTTCTCCAAACAAGGCCTACACAGACAAAGCTAATGTGAAGGAAAAGGAGTTACTCTACCTGTTTTACAGTCTCGGACATGTGCTATACTTTTTCTAGTATTTATTCCCAAATCTGGAAAGTCATATCGGGTCCTTCCCCCTTTCCCCAGCACTGCACACTGAGACTTGGACTCTCCAGCAGAAAGGTCACCTAGAACAGAAACACAGAGTGAAATGTGAAATTATTCATTCCTCGTGGGTCCCAAGAAGTGAGCTCAGAAACAGGGACATGGGCACTTTTATTATCTTCACCCTTTTTACGGCTTTCAGTTTTGGTAATCCATATTGTAAAGCATGAGCATATTTAATTAGATTGTACTTGGAAAGTAGTGCATAACATACTGTATAATATGCCAAATCAATTTATAATAAGCAGAGCCTGAGCCACTGGGCTACTGACATTACTTGTTAATTTATTCCTTGACAAATTCAAAAGATAAATTCCTGTTTATAAAGACATCATGGTATTTGCAAAAATAGTATACCTGGTGTACAGTTCTTTATGGCATCCACTTAATCTACTAGCCCTTATTAAGCCTTAATATATTTAGGTAGAAGAAAAAGCCAATTAATTAGGTACCATACTCTTTTAATCTTACTATTATTTATTTGTATTGTGGTACTGCCCTAGTCATAGACCAGCACCCAAAGTTTTTAAGGCCCATACTAATACTAAAGAATAAAAAAAGACAACCCCTGCCCTGAGGACTTAAAATCTAAGTAGAAGAAATAATTTTAATATCATTATTTATAATCATATAATTTTAATAATTAATTAAAGCAACGTAGCTGTGCACTTACACCTCTGAGAAAGTCTTGCTGCTCCACCATGGGCAGAGCTGGTTGAGGCTTCTTCCTCAGACACAGAAGTCCCACCAACTTGGGAATCATCACTCCTAGAGTAATCCTACAAGAAACAGATAACAGATCTCCATAAATGCAAGCTTGTATACATGAAAAAAACCATTTTGTATCTGGCTCATTGTCACAATACTTCAAGGCATGTATAGGCATGGAAAAACTGGCATTTCCCTGAGAGTGGCGAAGTGAGACACAGGTAGTACTGGCCCAAAGCCCAGCGCGGCGCACAACACGAACAACAGAATAAAAACAATGCTTCTCAGCTTTAAGCATGTACGCAAGTCTCTCTGCGCTAGGACTTGGGCACAGGCTTACAACTGAGCAAGTGCTGAAGTGCTCTGCTGAACTGGCATACAATGAGCCCTGGTTTCAGAGGACTGAGAGAGTGTCATATAAGAGCAGGTCAAATGGTAGCAAAGGGTGGCCCCGTATTTCAAACAAGCCCGCTTTCTTTAGAAAACCCGGCCACCCCGCCCCTGCCCCGAGCAGGCCCCCCTCCCGGGCTGCCCTTCCCCGCAAGCAGCGATACAGGCGCAGGGGCCCACGCACCGCGCCGCGCCCGGCCCGGCCCCGGGCACTGGCCCGCGCGCGTCCACCCATCGCGCCCGCCACGCGCACACGTGCGCCACGTGGCAGTCCTGCTCGGCGGCAGGCCGCGCCCCTCCGCGGCGAGGCCACGCCCTCGCGCGGGAAGCCACGCCCCTCGCCGCCCTGGCGTCCGTCCGTGCTGGAGCCGGGGGGCGGGGGCGGTGGCTGGCCCTCACCCACGCGTCAGCACAAAGCCAGGGCTTGCTGCAAGGCAGCTGTGCCCTGGAGGGGTAGCGCTCCCTGGGCCTCGTGCGGGGTAGGTCCAGGTCTGGTGCCCAGCCCCAGGGGCGCGATGCAGTGGAGGGCGCGCCCCTGCCTAATGCCCTGATCACAGGACACCCAGTGAGTCTTGTAATTAGCTCCTCGGTGGCCAGCTTCTAGCGCAGGGGTGGGCAAAATGGCTGGATGTGGCCCTCCAGGGGCCCGCGGGGCTGCTAAAAAAGTTAGAAAATTGATATTTATCTGCCCCTGTCTGCCTATCATGCGGCCCTCGATGGCTTGCCAAAACTCAGTGAGCGGCCCTCCGCCCGAAATAATTGCCCGCCCCTGTTCTAGCAGGAGGATCTTGCCTACACACCTGTGTCATGAAAACGGGGGTTCTCTGCCTAGCCCGCTCCTGTGACCATTGGCTAAGGGCAGGTGAGACTCGGGGGCATCCAAACCCCAAGGCTCTGGGCTCGTGCGTCCCCATAGGATGCCCGCCAGTGGATTTGGGAGCATCTGAAGCGCCAGGCTGAAAAGTCTGGGGTGGAGGATGCTTGCCGGTTGTAGCATCACGTATGGGGTCTGAACAACGGAGTTTTGCTCAATTGAAAGGATTCAGAACTGATTTGTCTATGATATGACCTAGAATCTGAAAAATATTACCCCTCCTCCCCCAAAAGCTCCCTCACAACAGAGCTCCCACGTGGCTAGTGGGGAGCCAGCCAAGAAAGGTCACTTCACAGTAGAGGTACAGCCCGGCACCAAGTCACTTCACAGCGGGGTGCAGTCCAGAGTCAGGACAAAGACCCCAGGCGCTGCAGCACAGTGCCAGGGCACCCGCTTGGGGACAGGCCATGTGGCTAGGGGAAAAGAAATGGAGTGATCCCATCATCTGTGAGGCATTTTTATTAGCAGTTAGCTGTCAAAGATGCGGCGCTGAAGGATGAGTCTGTGCTAAAATGCGCGGGATGATCGCAGAACTTGTCAGCATCTCCTCACTTGTCTTACTTTTATTAGCTCAAGTATTGGAGTAAAGCAGCAGCAAAGCAGCCCACGCTTCAGCTACTGTGCTACCAGATGGCTTGAGCAGCCAGGGCTGAAACTTGTGGTGCCAGAGCTTCACTGCTACTGGTACCTGAGCTAGCTAGATTAGAGCTGTCACTGGTATGCCTACATGAGCTGTAATCACACTTCAGTAGTTAGAGTCACTCTAAAATATATGGTATATTTACATATAGAATCATAGAAAAGTAGGGCTGGAAGGCACCTTCAAAGGCCATCTAGGTATAGGTGTATCATCCTGATTTTCACCCACTCACTGAGGGAGAGGTCACATGCATCATGTGGGCACTTTATCTCTTTATTAGCCAGCAAGGAGATGGGTTTTATGGACCCTGAACGTAAACTAGCTACAGAATGAATTTGTAAGTTGAATCCTGTATAAAAATTTCCCCAGAGGCAGTCTAACATTCTGCAGTCAAGTGATAACGGTATCTGAGATTTCTTATTATCTGCATTAAAGGAATGCTGTGCATTTCACTGAGTCTCTCCCTGTTTGATATTGATGTGCAATGAAATCAACAAGCATAGACACGTCTACATTTTAAAATTTTCATTTTGTTTAAAGCCTGTGACACCTGCTTCTAATGTACGCTGAATTCCCCATATGTCATGAGCAGGAGGGGTAAAACACACCCATAAGGTTTGTGCATTAAAGACTCTCATGCCTTTTTGTTTTCTTTCAGCAGAGACAAACAAATTTAGAAATTTCCCAGGCTCCCTACCTAGACTGCATTTTCTAGCTCTATCCTGTTCCCATGTTGACTTAAAGCTGTACCTCAAATCAACCTGCATACATTTATGTAGTCGTATGTTAAAGGCACATATAGCCCAAGACAGGATTGTATGTTTGCATACATTTAAATAAAAAATATAGAAACATAACATTTGGGATATATAACACTAGGGAGTCAATAGCAAAAACAAAGGGCATTTATGAACGTCAACCAAGAAAATGAGCAGCTTTGTTCCATGTTTTAATAGTGACCATTCAGTTTTCAAGAGGTATGCACATTCCAGCTCTCATCACTAATTCAACAGTGGAAAAAAGGTCATCAGCCAATTCTACTGCCAGTGTGCAAGCCAAATAAAATATTTTACAAGTGGGAGAAATCAATATTTCCATTTATCCATGTACGTAAATTATAGCATAAAAACAAATATTACTTTGTAGACCTGCAGTTGCCCCCAATTTAGAAGCTGAATTACTTATTTGCACCAACTAAAGGCTCAGATGAAATCTGGCTAAAACTGAGAGCCCTCATTATATTTGATCTCAGTCTCCTTAGCTGTGTTCTCTAATAACTTTCAGGAAAACAGGTTGCTGGTAACAGGGATCTGGTTGTTTGCTCCATGCCTGACCTGGCTGATGAAATGGAACAACTATCCCAATGTCTAGATGAACTTGGAAATTGAATGAGGGCCACTTGGTTGTGATGCTGTGTGGAAAATGACTGAGACAATATACATGGTTTGTGGCAAGCAGACAGAAGTGTGAGTGATACGTACATATATCAGGGTGCATCTACACGAGATGCTAAATGCACAGTAGATTAATTATACTGTGTGTTAGTGCATCGTGGCAAAAGCCATGCTAATGTGCTAAGGCATTGTAGAATTAGTTCACTGTCCTTTAGCATCACTAAAAAGATGTGCTCCAGTGATACAGCACAGTAGCATCGGTTTCTGTGCATTGAGTTAGTACCTGTTACAGGTACTAAACTTAATGTGCCATAACTATGGCACATTAATGCATGTGTAGCTGTGCCCCCAGTGTACCTGTACCTGACTTAGGGAGTACAGCTACCATGTGTAGCAGAAGTGTGCTGTATCAGAGATGTATTACTACAGCTTGACCAATGACTAGATGAATAGGGTTTAGCTGTCTCTTTTGTAAGTGCCTGGACCTTGCCTCAATTATCTGTAGTTTCACACATTGAGCCTGGTTTATTGAAACATCCTCTACCACATGCTGAGACTCCTCCAATTTGAAGCTAACAGAAATGCAGTGATGTACCAAAGCTGAGTTCCCTGCTGAGAGCGTACTACAGGAGCTTGGGAGAGATACAGTGTCTGCTAAGAAGTTTCAAGGAGGAATTCCAAGTGTAGGTTTTAACATCTGATGCACTTCCTAGCCTGGTCCTAGATGAGGAAAGAGCTTTCCTCTCTCCTTGTGCAACACCATCCCACTTAAAAGCAGTGGGAGCACTCAAACTGGGACACCTCAGTAGAAAAGGGAGGATGTTGCTGGGGGTGTGGTCAGCCAGATACAAGGTGTGTTACTGTTCAGGGCATCATTGCTTTTAGAGCATTTGAGGACTGGGCTGCAGGTTAAAGGGGTTTGTTCTTTGCTATGTGGTTTCTGTTATGTTCTGACATACATTTATGTACTTATGTTAGTGTAGGAGGAGAAGTCCTGTGTTTGTGATATTATTTAATTTCAGAGTACTATTTGGGCACCCAGAGCATGGGGTAGGCACAAATATATCAATTGGAGCATCTCAGTAACTATCTAAATAGATAGTAGAGGTACCCATCCTCAGAAATTTAAAATAAATACAATAAAAAACAACGGGGGGGGGAACATTTCCCTTTACCCTTTCCACACTTGCAATAATCCAGCTAGAATATGTGACTATTTCTTCCTCTAGAGATATCTTTTTGCTTGCACCTAATTATGTTCTCATTTGACTCATGCTGCTTTGGTTCTGAACATCCCCACTGATGAGCCTAGGGAGAACCTGTATACATGAACATGTGCATGCATACACAGGCACTCATGTGCACACACACTCCATTGGCAATTACAACCCACAACATTTTGAATTTGGTACTTAGAACTAATATATATATATATATCCCCAAATTAACTGGAAATAAGATGGAACATGTTATACTGGTATCTATAACCAGCAATAGCCACATTTCTGTGTAAAAGAAATAGGTGACTGTTAGTGGATCTATTTGAGGCAAAATGGGTGTGATCCCTGGACTCTTGGCAAGCTGTTAGATTAGGGGGTTTATAACCTGCTTCATAAGTTTGAAAGAAAAGTTCTTGATTATTTTGCAAAAAAAAAGAAAAAAAAAGATATAGTACATGGAAGTATGTCCATTTATGCTTCAAAGAAATAAAGAACAAATGAATAATAGACACAGGCCAAAGCTTACTTTTAGGGCTGAACCCCTAGCTTATTTTAGTCATGATACAAAATAATGTAGTGCTTGAAAAAATACTTTTCACTGATTCATGAGGAGAAAAGCTGGCCCAGTAGTAAAGAAGCCAGCTAGGAACCTGTGAGATTCAGATTCAGTTCTGTGCCCTGCTGCTGACATCTGGGGTGACCTAGATTGCATTATTTGACCTCCCTCTGTTGGCATCCCTTGAAGGCAGTGTGCTCATTGCCGTTTCCACCAGATTTCTTGTGATTTGTCACTCCTTTGGCATCAACATTACATTGGTATTATGGACACAAAATTAATGAATCTGATTGAAGTTCCTTGTTAGATAAGATTTAGGAGACATGCCATTCAAAAATAAAGGATTTCACTTAAAGCAGAACAAGGGCTTAATACTAGTTTCTGGCAACAGTGCTGGTTTCTTGGTGAGATATGGTCCATTATGGTGGAGACCGTTGAAAAGTGAAATCCATACAAAGAAAGATGTGAGACTTTCTGCAGTGAACAAACAAAAGAATGCATTTGACAATACAATTTTATCTATTTTCCTGGGCTGTATATCTGGCAATCTGTATGTCTGCAAAGATGAAAGCAATTACAATGTATTTTAATACTGAGCAAAGTAAACCAGTCTGATGCTAAATAAGTCCACTGCATATATTATATGTGAAAAAGAACAGAATGACATTGTTCAGTTTTCCCTTTCAAAGCAAACAATGTCAGCTGATTCTGTATAACTGATACTCTAGCAGTTCTCCTTTTAAAAAAATAATGAAAGCAATTGATCATTCTTGATCACTGCTCTGGGTGTCTGGATTAATCAAACACCTTGTCTATGATTATAGTCACATGAAGAAATTTGCTGGCGATTTTTCCCCATATTTTTGGTGAATCAGACATGAATCTATGCCTTTAATGAAACCAGAATCAAGCTCAATACAGGAATGTTGGCCACAAGGAAAATGTTCCTATTTCCAGTGACAAGGCTTAGGTTTAGCATTACAGTACAGAGAATTTTCTCTCTGAAGCAAAACCCAGAGGAGTATAAAGCATGGAAGCTATACCTTCACAGCCCTGTCTGAAGGATAAGTGGGAGCTCAGCAAGAGTTCCACTCTAATAGAGATGCTTTATAGCTTATCCAGGCATAGGATAGAATAAGCCTGAGTTTTCACAAAGCTAGAGCGAGCTCTCCCTTCCCTTCAGCAGTGACCAGAAGGCTGGAGGGAAGCTGAGTGGGGGGCATGGCCAGGGCCCAGCAGGCCTGAGTATGATTGGGGAGGGACTAAAACCCCCACCTTGGCCTGCAGGGACCCCAGCTGCGGGTGTGCCTAGAGGGGGAGGGGGGAAGCAGCCCCTGCCAGGCTTTTCCTTGAGCACCAGGGGGCATGGCCAGCTGATGGTCCAGGCAGCACCTCAGGCGAAGGAGGGGAGAAGGAGAGGGATAAAATGCCCCTGCCTCCCCTCTCCCACCTGCATGAGACCCCAGGCAGGATCTGCTCAGCTTTTCCCCCTACTTGAGGCTCAGCATGGCCTGGGACCCCCAGAGCCCCCCTCCCAGCCAGGGGGCAATCCTGCTACGGCTTCCCAGCCACTGGGTTGGGGTTTCACTTGAGGCAGCCCAGGAGCAAAAGCCAGACTAGGGGGAGGGAGGGGAGCAAAACTGGCCCTAAGCCCAGGTGAGCGGACACACAGAGCAGACCACAGAGGGATTGGGGCAGTGGTGGCGCCATCCTGGATGTGAGCCCCACCAACCAAGCAGAGGAACTTGGGGGGCAGTAAGACAGGAAAGGGGCTTGAATGTGTGTCTGCAGTAGCCCAGGGCAGAACCAAGCCAAGCATGCAGATGGGAGAGCAGCTTCTGCCCAGTGGCCCCTTCTACCTGCTGGAGAGTGGTGCTAGGGCCAGCCCCAGCCCTAGCCCCGCAGTGCCACACATGGTGTGGCCTTGCTCCAGTAGCGCCTGGACCTGGGCAAGGGCGCCAAGAAACTGGACAGCCTCAGCCCTGAGCACTGCTACCTGCAGTCACCTGGGCCACTGGATGCCAGGCTGGGCATGCCCTGCTCGCTCTTCCTCTACCTAGCTTCAGCGGCAGCACAGCATGGCTCCGTGTACCAGACAGCAGGTGCAGGGCACTGCACCTACAGCTTCCTTGCTGCTGCCATCAGGGGGGCCTGCCTTGGCCACCATGGTAGGCATTGCCGGTGCTGCCTGTGCCACCAAACTGTGGTCAGCCGCCAAATAGGGGAAGAGCGAGCAGGGCGCACCCCAGCTTGGCATCTGGCAGCCTGGAGGATGGTAGTAGCACTCAGGGCTAAGGTCATCCAGTGAGTACTGTGCAGCACCAGCCAGAGCCAGCTTCTCATCAGCCAGCGAGCCCTTGTGCCCTTGGCCTTGCAGCCAATGAAGGAGCCCAGTGCCTGTCCTGGTTTGGCCTCCATCATCATGATGCCCAAATTCTTGGTGCCCTCGCCCAGCTCCAGGCACTGCTGGAATGAGCCCACATGCACATTGCTGTGGGGGCTGGGGCTGACCCAGGCACCACTCTCCAGTGGGTAGAAGGCACCACCAGGCAGGAGTTGCTCCCCCAGTTGCATGGTTGGCTTGGCTCAGCTGTACCCTGGACTAGCATGGAAGAAGGCCAATGTGGTGCCGATCTTCAAGAAAGGGAGGAGAGTGGATCCAGCTAACTACAGGCCCATTAGCCTGACTTCTATCCTGGGGAAGATCTTAGAAAAGTTTATTAAGGAGGCCATCCTTGAGGGACTGGCCCAGGCTAACATCCTAAGTGACAGCCAGCACGGGTTTGTTGCGGGTAGGTCTTGTTTGACCAATCTCATTTCCTTCTATGACCAGGTGACCTATCACCTGGACAAGGGAGAAGAGATTGATGTCATATATCTTGACTTCAAAAAAGCTTTTGATCTGGTATCCCATGATCACCTCTTGGCAAAACTGCCCAGTTGTGGCCTTGGCTCCACCACAATCTGCTGGCTGGGAAATTGGCTTCGTGGTCGGACCCAGAGGGTTGTGATTGATGGCAGTCACTCATCATGGTGCCCTGTGACCAGTGGGGTCCCTCAAGGCTCTGTCCTGGGACCCATACTGTTCAACATCTTCATTAACGATGTGGACATTGGAGTCAGGAGTGGACTGGCCAAGTTCGCCGATGACACCAAACTTTGGGGCAAAGCATCCACGCCAGAAGATAGGCGGGTGATCCAGGCTGACCTGGACAAGCTCAGCAAATGGGCAGACGAGAACCTGATGGTGTTTAACACCGAAAAATGCAAGGTTCTCCACCTTGGGAGGAAAAACCTGCAGCACCCGTATAGGCTCGGCAGTGCTACGTTGGTTAGCACTACAGAAGAAAGAGACTTGGGGGTCATCATTGACCACAAGATGAACATGAGCCTGCAGTGTGACGCTGCGGCTAGTAAAGCGACCAAAATGCTGGCGTGCATCCATAGATGCTTCTCGAGCAAATCCTGGGACGTCATTCTCCCCTTGTACTCGGCCTTGGTGAGGCCGCAGCTGGAGTACTGCATCCAGTTTTGGGCTCCACAATTCAAAAAGGATGTGGAGAAGCTTGAGAGAGTCCAGAGGAGAGCCACACACATGATCAGAGGTCAGGAAAACAGATCTTACGATGACAGGCTAAGAGCCATGGGACTCTTTAGCCTGGAAAAGCGCAGGCTCAGGGGTGATCTGATGGCCACCTATAAGTTTATCAAGGGTGACCACCAGGATCTGGGGGAACGTCTGTTCACCAGAGCACCCCGAGGGATGACGAGGTCGAATGGTCACAAACTCCTGCAAGACCATTTCAGGCTGGACATAAGGAAGAATTTCTTTGCTGTCCGAGCCCCCAAGGTCTGGAACAGTCTGCCAGCGGAGGTGGTTCAAGCACCTACATTGAACACCTTCAAGAGTAAATTGGATGCTTATCTTGCTGGGATCCTATGACCCCAGCTGACTTCCTGCCCTTTGGGCAGGGGGCTGGACTCGATGATCTCCCGAGGTCCCTTCCAGCCCTAATGTCTATGAAATCTGTGAAATCTATGAAGCATGGACACACACTTGAGCCCCTTTCTCGCCCCCACAGCCCAGATCCCTCTACTTGGCAAGGCTCATATACAGGATGGAGCAGCTGCCACTGTTATCCCTCTGTGCTCTGCTCTGTGTCCCCCTGCACCTGGGCTTAGGGCCAGTTTCTCTCCCTTCCCTACCTCCAATCTGGCCTTTGCTCCTTGGCTTCCCCAAGTGAAACCCCTGCCTCAGCAGCTAGGAAGGTGCAGCAGGATTGTCACCTCCCTGGGAGGGGGGTTCTGGGGGTCCCAAGCCATGCTGAGCCACAAGCTGGAGGGAAAAGTTGGGCAGACCCTGGTTGGGGTCCTGTGCAGGTGGGAGAAGGGAGGCCGGGAGCTTTAATCTTACTCTACCTGAGCCTGCTGTCCCATACCCCTGCCCCCTACACTGTAGTGGGAAAAGTCTGGCAGGGGCTGCTCCTCCAGGCAGACTGGGCTGTGTCCCCAACCATGTTTACCACCTCCAGCCCTCACTGCTCCAGCTAGAGAGTAGAGGGGTGGGGGCAACCCTGCTCTGCAGACAGCACAGCACAGCCTAGGGCTGCAAAGCATCCTGAGATGTTGGGGGACTGTGATTTAAGGGGTCTGGGACAGAAATTCCATATACCGTTTTGACCAAAATCAGTAAAGTCTAATACTACATTCAACTGGGTTTATATTAAACTAGCTTTGGCCATTTGAAACTGGTTTATATGCACTGAACTTCTGTTCTGCTACAGGTTTAAACCAGTTTCTGATCACTTAAACCACTTTATGTGTAACTGTTGTCCCTAGCCTATCTCAGCAAAGCACATTATTAAGATACAGTCATTATTTGTGCAGTATTGCATCCAATATATCATTATTATTATATCTATTTTATACACACAGGGGTCAGTTCCGGCGTTCTAATGAGCATTATATCACAGCAAGAAAAAGTAAGGATAAAAAGATTTAAGACCACATAGCAGGTAGTGGGACCAGTAATAGAATCCTAGAAGAGGAACGCCTAGTCCCGTGCTCTTCTTGTGACACCACTTTTTTTTGACTCAGCTGACTTGCTTTGAGACCAGTGATTCTCAGCTAGGATGCTTTGAGATTCTTTTAAGAGTGATGTGGTATGCCACTAATGATTCACAACATAAACCAGGTATTTTTAGACTAGTTTCTGCCTGTCCACATGGTAAAAGAAAAGTATAATAACAGAAAAATTAGTGTATTAACAATCTGACTTTCAAGTGGAAAGCAATCCTTCCTTCCTTCTATTTAAGTGGGAGCCATGCATGCTTAGCTCAAGAAAAGGGAAGTGCAAGATTTATGTGAAAATGACAGTTTCTCTTGACTTTCAATGCTTTCCATTGTCTGAGCAAGGAGGTATAAATACCCTTCTTTTAGAGAAGGAATTGATACAGAATACTGCGGCACATGGACCTACGGTCTAACCCAGTAAATGGCAGTTCTTGTTTTCTTATGAGTATAAAGATCATTCTAGCACTCTGCTTTTTCATATCTGAGTGCCATAAATACATGTTTCTAAAGCTGTCTCTGTATTGGCCAATGCTCAGTCTACTTGTTTGGTAGGTTTCCTTTCTTGTTCTTTTGTTGATATGTAGTTCTGCTCAATGGCCACTCTCAAACCTGCTTTCCCCCTGCACGGTGTGCTGCTTTACTATTCATTGTTTTCTTTGCACTAGATATTTTACTGACAGCAAGATATTAAAACTAGTGACAAAAAGAGAGTTTAGCATGAAGAGAATGTTATGTATAGCATCAATTCAAGAACTTCATGAGGGCACAAACAACTTTATTCATTTCCCCATATCTTTATCTTCACACATTTCCTTAAAGGCAGAGGTAGTTGTCCCCAGTCTCTTAACATGTCCTGATCTGTGCAAGCTGGTCTCAGGAGACAGCTGAGTGTCCAGAATGTGCTGGGACAGCCACTCCCTGGCTTGGATCCACCAGTCACTCTACCCCTGGAAAGGAGGTGGTGATGGTGAGTAGTTATGGGTTTCCTCTATGTAGCACATCTCACACCATAGCTTTATTCCCCAAAGCACAGTCTCATTCCTGAATGACTGTACAGGACCATATTATGAATGTCAGTGTTTTATATTGCACAGCTATATGTCTAGCCCCTTATGTAGTGGTGTGCCACATGACATGGCTATTTTATACAAAATAAATGTAAAGAAATGTTTCATTGACCTGACCTTTCTGGGTCATGCATCCTGTCAGATGCATGAAGGCATCTCCATCAGACCTTTAAGATAATGAAGGTGCTCTGCATCATTGACTTTGTGGGCATGACTGTCAGTCCTTGGTCACTTTGCTTAGATATACTGAAGGGTGGAGAGACAGTAGTACCTTTGTCACCTGTGAAGTCAAACATTCAGTTGAGATAAGATACCAGTCACTTAGGTAGGGTTGCACTACATTGAGGTGGTCTGTGGCCTGGTCATGAAGTGTGTATGCTGTTATGAGGGAGGGAGAACATCCCATTGCCTTTGTGGCACCAATCTATGCAGGAAATCTGTTTGAACAAAGTAGCTGCAGAATCTGGACTGCAACCATATATAGGTTTCATGGTATGACCCCAGATTTTTAGCCATGACACCCATGAGATACAATTGGGCATTACATATCATTATCACGTGCACAGAATGTGTCGTGTTCATTTGTATATGCATGTACCTGCTCCCTTGCCTTTTTGAGATTGATGTACATGCAGCCAACTACTCCTAGTACCCTTGGAAACTGTGGGAGATATGATAAAAGCTCCAGCATTTTTCTACTCCTGGTAGTTGGGAGCTTTACAAAATTCTTGTAAAGAATTTGGGTAATACTAGCCCTTAGAAACTGGTTTAGTATGCTGGAGGCAAAGGTTTGGTTGATGCTTGTTGTTAATTAGATTATTGTATTGTTAGTTTATATTCAAGCAAACCTATGAATGTTCACTGTTGTGGGTCAGTGGTGGAATCCTTGTCTGCCACATGAGAGACCTAAGTTCAGTTCTGGGATACGCATACAATTACAACTATTAAGAAACTGCATGCCCAGACTTGGGCATCAATGGCGTAAAAGAGAATGGAAGGTCTGGTCAGACTCCACTCTGTACTCCAGTCTCAGTGTATGCATTGAAGGTCCTGGTGACTTCTCATGCAAATATCATGATCTAGAAGGACTGATGGTTGCCTACTATACTAAACTATGAATTACATACCTAGCATAGATGACTGATAGGAGGGGGATGGGGGAGCATGTGTCCCCCCTGAGATTGTCTGAGATGCTACTGTCTTCTGTGGGCAGTCACCACTCACCACCCTGTTCCTGCTTACCACCTCAATGCTGCCCACAAACTGTACCCCCGCTCCAGTCTCAGGAGGCACCAGTCACCCATGATATCTAGGATGCTTCTATTTAAGCTAACTTGTATCATTATTCCCAGAATGCTTTGGATACATGTGAGTTAGCACTGGGTATATCTACATGAGGTGCTATGAGCAGGAGACTGATTCTATTGAGCATTAGCACATCACAGCAAAAGCCATGCTATTGTGTGAATGTGCAGTAGAATTAGTTTACTGCACATTAGCATCACTTAAAAGTCATGCGCCGATTCTACTGTGCAGTAATGCTGGTTACTTCACATTTACTTCATTAAATTTCATGCACTGTAGCCATGGTGCATTAACGCATGTATAAGCATGCCCACTGAAATTGTATTGGTGTTTCTTTATACCAAGTACTGAAGTACCAAAAAATAATTGATAAAATATATGATTTTTATAAAATGTGGTAGTGTAAGAGTGATATAGTTATGACAGTCCAGAAATTATCAGAGGCAAGGATTTCTTAGGGTGATATCTTTTATTGGATCAACTATATAGCTTGGATAGTTAGACAAGCTTTCAAATGCAAGACATTTCCCTGGGTCTGACCTTACTTCTTTATAAAACATATTTTGTATTAGAGCTCAAATAAGCAAAATATGTCTTTAGGTTTTCTGAGCTTGGCATTGACAAGCTAGCAATGCCTGGTTTGTTGAACAATGGCATCTCTGCCTGGACACACGTAACACTTATACCATTTTGAATGCAGTTTAAAACTAAAAAAGACAGACATACAAACTTATTAAACCAGTTTAAAACTGCCTGGAATGGTTCAAAAGTGTACCTGGAAACTCAGGTATTCCTTTCAACTGATATACTGCAAACTACATATGTGTTATGTGCAAACACCAAGCATTCCATGACACAGGTCTGCATCCCATACTGCATCTCTATATATCCCCCCTTTCCTGCCCCTCAGCCCTCTACTGCTGCAACTGGCCACTCTGGTACACAGCCAAAACTCTACTGCCCCCTTTTTCCCCTTGGCATTTTTCATCAATGATCTCCCTTGCACTGCTTGTTCAGTACAACTTATCTTCACAAGCATACTGCAGACTTTAGTCAAGTAGAGGCTATTGCACTTTATTGAACATATATTTAGGAGAGAAGGGAAAGCAGCCAAAGGTCACCCACTCCCTGGGATTCCCAAAGCATGGGTGCAAGCAATTGCCCACCCACTGTGATACATGTGGGACTTAGGTGCTCACTCTGGTCCTCTGGTGCTGGAGCCATAGCACTTCAGCACCGAAAAGGTGACTGTTCTTCCTGGAATGTTAGGTGCTGGGGCACTGTACATGAGGACCCCTGTATCCACAGCAATTGTGGACTGGCTCCCAATCACTGATATTCGGGAACATTTGGTGGTTGTGCATATGCCCAGAAGCAGAAGTTCAGGTACCTGTGGAACTTTAATGCTGAAATCTCAGATGCCTCCAGACTGGATAGCTCCAGGGCTAGGTGGAAGATTAATGGGGATTTTGGTTCCCAATTTTGCACTTAAATGCGTTGGTGTCACTGGGCATAACCCTGGGTAACTCAGAGGGATGGAAGATCACGAGTGTCGAGGAAGTCCTTCTGCTCCAGGCTCAGACGAGCCAAAGCCCCCCCTTGCCCAACCTTTGTAACCCTTTCTTTGGCGCCTGCAATCTCCTGTCCTTCTGGAAAGCAGGCGAGCTAAAACTGTTATCTGTGGAATGCAAGGGCACCGCTCAGAGAGAGAGAGGAGGAGGGAAAGGGGAGAAAGAGGGGGGCCAGCAGGTGGAAAATCACTGACAGCGAAACTGACCGGGGTATAAAGATCTCGCTGTTGCAGGGTTAGGTGTGCAGGATTTGAGACAATACAGTCTCCCCGTGCCTTTTACTTGAGCTTAAATAAACTCTGTCTGCTTCTCCCCCAGTGTGTTTATTTGGCGCGACGCACACTGGGCAACGAACCCAATTGTTGCCTCCCTCGGGCATCTTGTGCCGGCAACAAATGTATAAAGTGGGATTTAGAACTCAAGTTGTTTTCTGGATCTAGCCTATAGGGGTTAAATCAGAGTCTCCTAAAGTTATGACTAACATGAACCTCAACAGGTCACACAGAATTTCCATGGCCAAACCAGGAAGAGAATAACTCATCACTTCCAGCCCTGTGCTTTAATTAAGAGCATCTTTCGTCCTTCAGTTACATTAATTAAAAATAATGCTTTACTGCTTATATTTTAAAATGTACTAGTGAAAACATACACATATATGTTCAATATCTTCTTGTGCTATATATTAGATATCATATTTTATATTTAAATCTTGAATTATTTTAATTGCAATAATTTTTACATTTGAAAAACACGACAGCTCTGGATCACAAACCGAAGAAGTGTTTACTATGAACTATCGAGGTTTCTGTTTCCCCCACAAGACTCTGTACTGAAAGGCATGCCTTCCAGTAATTAGTAGAAGGGAAAATAAAGCTCTGTTTTCCTATTAACACACCTGCTGCTGTTTTACTAGAACTTCAGCTCAGCATGTATTTAGCTCTAATTAACTGAGCTTATTTGTACGGGAGTCCAGGCATACTGATTGATTTGGGACTCCCCATTAGCATTCAGTCTTTGAGATAACAAGGGACTAGAAATGTTTAGGGATACTATACAAAATAATTATCCTATCTAAACAGAAAGCCTATAACATCCATTATTACCATTATGACCTGATGGAGCTTTTCCTCCAAGGTTGGGGTCACAATTAAGTCTAGCATAAACTGAGTGCCACAGCCTTGATACTCCTTTTACTGACATCTGCCAAGATCCCATTACCTTTAGTATGCCCAGAGGAGTTAGTGCTAATTCATACCAGTGTGACAGGAGAAACAACTCCCCAATGTATAAACACCTTTTCTCTATGATGATCTTTGACAGATTAAGGCAGCCTATGCCCAGTTAAAATGACTGGGGCTATGCCTGAAAGCAATGAAGGTCATGACTCATGAACTATGCACCTGCTTGGTGAACAGAGACCGTGATAGAACGAAGAGTGAAGTGGCCTACATTTTGGTTCCTAGATAAAGAGGCTAAGGCCCAAGGGCGGATCCAGAAGGGGTGCAAGAGTGCAGCTGCGCCCCTCCTTTTGGATTGGACTGAATCACAGGATTCTCCGGAGATTTCACCCCCAGCTCCCCACTCCCTTGCTTCCCTCCAAGACATCAGGGGAAGGCAAAGAACCAGGACCATTCCTGTCTGCTGCTTGGGAGCTGGGCTCAGCTAGGTTTAGGGACAATGGCAGGAGGGATGGACAAGGGTTACCCTTCGCCCTGCCTGCTCTAGACTCAGCGGAGTAGAGGAGCTATTCTCCAGCCACCTTGTTGCCACTCTCGCCTCCCCAGCTGAGACCAGGCCCTGTTCAGCCTAGCTGGCCTTGGGGTTTCCCTGCCCCTAAACACTGGAGAAAGCAGCAGAGGCAGACAGGGCAGCTGTGAGGTGAAGAACAGGAAGAGGAGGGGAGGGGCATGCTTTGAGAAGGAAGTGGGGGGGTCTTCATCTGCTTTAGGGACTCCTGCAGTGTGGTCTGCCCATACTGGTGGAGGTGGAAAAGGTTGGAAGCAGGGGGTGCTGCCACCCCTGCAGTATGGGTTGCTGCTCCCACAGCCCGCTTTGGGAAATCCTGGATCTGCCCTTGCTAGGCCTACATTTTAACTGTAAAAATAGGAAATGTAAAGTGTCTAACTTGGGATGTCAAGCACCAAAAGTTGTAACTGGGCATGTCTACACGTCATTAGGGTGCAGCAACAAACTGTACAGCATATTGCTCCACAGTTTATTGTTCCAGGGAAGCTCTCAGGTACATGCAGATCACAACACATTGAGCTGGGATGCAGCAGCCCCACCTTTCAGGAAGCCTGGGGCTGCTTTCACCAGGCTTAATGTGCTGCAGAGGGGCTGGCTGGGGCACGGTGCTGTGCATGAAAAAACTCTACAGCAAGGCACTACTTGTATTTACAAGTACTACCCTGCGGTGGCATGCATTAGTTTTGCATATGTAGATGCTGAGATATTTACTGTGTAGTTAATTAGTCAACTGAGCAGTAAACGTCTCATGTCGATGTCCCACTGACTTCAAGTAGAACTGTAGGTGCTAAACACCTCTGAAAATCAGGCCATACGCATCTCAAGCTGGGTGCTAAAATAAAGGCACACAGGATTAGCAGACACCTTTTCTAAGGTATGACTTGCTCAATGTCACACAGAAAAAATACTTCAGAACTAAGAGTAAAAGCCAAGTCTCATGACTCCCATCCCTCTGCTAAAGTGAAGCCTGCACTGTGGTGGCTCTAGCAGTGTTATTGGATGGACAACTATACAAATATAATAAAATGCATGATTGTGCAGAATCCATCCATTTAATGCCATGTACCACAGGCAGCATTTCTAGTTTCAAACTAATGACATTTCAGGTTAACAATAGACTTCTGCAGTTTGGCTCCAATTTCCACTTAAGAATTTGTCTATAGGCAGTTGAAGCCAGTATGAGCCTTTCCAGTCACCTGAGTTGATTTTATACCAGGCCCACTGAATGCTTCCTGCACACGGCTGCTGACACTGCTGAAGCATATCGATGGAGTGCCTGTTCAATGTAGAGCTATTCAAATGAGGGAAAAGCAAATGTCAGAATAATCGGACACAATCCTCCACTGGCTCCAAATCAACAAACCAGCTCTCGGATATAAATGCACGAGACAGCGTAAACAAGTAAACAAGAATGGACATGTTTTAGCAGCCTGTGTCCCATGTTACTTGCTAGGGGCCAATCCTTCAAGCCACTGAGTTGTGCCTGAGAAACTCCAGCATCCATCAAGTGGATATAAAAGCAGAGCTTCACCTTGATTTTCACCACAGTTTAGCATGAAAGATGAAAAAAAGGAAGTAGCTGTTTAATTCAATCCTGACCCCACAAAGGCTGACAGGATCTGAGCCTCTTGCCTGAAGTCGCTCAGAAGATATTTAGCAAGTGAGCAATAAAAAGTCCCAGCTAAAACACCTTTTTCCCTGCTGATTATAGCAAAATGTACTGAATATCTCAATAAACATCTTTTTTTCTTAGAATGTAATTACAATCAAAGGAAAAAAATAGTCCAGGATCTTTTGAACTCTTTAAATTTGGAAGTCAAGAGGGAGAGTACTTTTGTTAAAATGACACATTGCCATGGCTCATTAGAGTAGAGGCTTGAGTTTAGAAAAAAACTCCTTTTCACATCATAAATCACTTAGTGCAGACTGGCCAGTCTAAAACCTTTTCTTCTGGAACAATTTAGCCTTCATTTTTAGTCTCAGACAGTCTGGTTACTGTGAGAACAATCAGGTATTTCTATAGTTGAAGAGGTAGAAAAACAAACACTAAGAAGAAGTTTTTTTCCAGGAAAGCAGTTTTCCACAACAGCTATTATTCACATCACTTGAGGATTAGGAAATAATAAAACTGGCTCACTCTGTGTTATTTCTGTTAATAACTTTATTGTGTGTAATTCTACATAATTAACACAAGTATAAAAGTAATTCAATTTAGAAGGATTAAGAGATGTGATAGTATAAAATTCCCTGAGATATAATACAAGCTTCATATGTCCTTAAAATAAAGGCTCATACATTTCCTGTTTCACTTGAACCAGATAATCAAGATGTAATATTTATTTATTTATTTTCTCATTTTAAAAAGATACTGAGCATTTCCCTGTATTTTAAGGCATGTAATAAACCACATTTTCCAATGTCATTCATTCTCTATAATTTTATACACACACACTGGTTTTCTTCCCCTCTCAGAATGGGAAATTAATTAATTCAATTTTTGTGGATGGATTATACAGTCCCTAACACATCTCAAGCATTTGGTCCCCCCATCCTTCAATCAGATCTGCTAATGCAAATCCTAGGGCTCCACACCAACACATTTGAGTGCAGATGTTGGGCCTCAAGCTATAACAGTCCACTTAACAGTTTCATATTTTCTTGTCAGTTCCTCCTGCAAATGAACCAAAATCCAAACAAGCTTATGGGAATGCAACATTTTTGGCTTTAACAGAATTGTACCTCTAGACAGGTAGAATTTTCTCTCATAAATTTTAAAGGAAGATTGAGCAGCGCTTGTTGCAAGCAAAGCTTTGAAGCAGGCAAGAGCTGCTTTTCTTCTTAAACAAGTCCCATAGTAATTACAATATATGTACAATGTTCACCTTACACATTTAAAAATACTCAGTAAATTTACAAAAACAGCGTGACAGTAATTTTCTTTATGAAAATGATTTTTTAAAATGATCTGATGAAAATCAAGAAAACTTAAGATATTTGGTGTATTTTATAAAATTCAGCCCATGTGACCACTTGTGTTAAGATTTTAATGCTTGTTTAAGTTAAAAATACAAGGAAAAATAACTAGCCAGTCTGCTAAATACTGGAGTCTGATCCTGAAAACTCTCTGCCTAACAATTTCATGGGAGATTGCATGCAGAGAAACTTCTCAGCTCTCTTAAAATATAAAAAAGTAATGTTGAAAAAAAAAACAACTTACTGTCAATATCCATTTGCTAAAAGCAACAGCTGGCCACCTTTTAGGAATGTGGATTGCTTTTTGTGTTTTAGTGAAACCAGTAGGAAGCAAACAGGAAGACTGACCAAAAGAGACGCAAGGTTCTTTGAGTAGATGTGATATCTTTTATTAGACCAACTGAGTAGTTGGAAAAAAGTTCTTAGCAAGCTTTCAGGCACAGTCACCCTTCTTCGGACATAGGAAGTCTCCCTTGGTCTGAGACTCCCAAGACCAGCAGAGATTCCCTACGCCTGATGAAGGGTGACTGCATCCAAAAGCTTGCTGAGAACTTTTTTCCAACTACTCAGTTGGTCTAATAAAAGATATCACATCTATTCAAAGAACCTTGCCTGCCTATGTCCTTAGACCAATACAGCTACAACCAAATAACCAAGAGATGAATTCCCTGACACACCTTACTTGAACTTTATTTTTAGAACAGTGTAAAAAAACCATAATTCTTAAAAAAGCAGCATGATCTAATCCTTTCTGTGCAAATGAAGAGGTGAGCTTATGCAGTGAAGGATATGCTAGAACCTTAAATTATATCACATAAGCAGGAGACCTCGACTTTCTTTCACAAGGTGGACATTTTAATGAAAAGACAATCCCACATTCAGGCGATTATTTTCCCTGCCACTATCACATACTATTCTAGGGCTTTTGTGGCAATTACTACCATTAAATAGTAATATCATAAAACGACATCAAGTACTTTTAGCTGTATTCTATTGCACTTAAGCAGCTAGAAATAAGACATGAGTTGTTAGCATGATGTGATCTGACAGCTCTGTGCAAATGTCTCATGGACTGTCATTTATTATTAACAAAAGTTTTTTTTTCCACAATGTACAGAAGTTTGAATTCACCATCACTCTAGCCACTGGGACGCTGCTCTGATTTAAGACATGGTATAATGTACTGACAATAAATAAATCATAAGGCTAGCAACTTGACTACGGTTTACTGCTTACCCTTCTCAACACTGGTTCCCAATGCTGGTAAACTTACCTGTACTGGTACCTCAAATATTTGCAAATGAGTCTTGCTCCCCTCTCTTTTCCTTTGGAGCTCCATGCTTTCCCTTGGATTGAAGTCATGGACATAACAGGAACAGGATGAGGCCCATAGTTAGACATTGATATGTGCTAATAGGGTGCAATGTGGTTCAAGTCCCCAGAAGTTCCTTAGGGTTAGTGTAAAGCTGTGAAGACACTATAGGTGGCAGAAACTAGGAAGTGGCAACCAGTGACTACTAAAAGCAAAGATCTCAGTCAAGCAAAGTGGCATAATTGCCTGGAAGTGCTGGGACCCACCATTTGTATGCCTAACAACATCTCAGAGGGACAAACAGGCCAGGAAAAGTTCTATGCTAACACACTGCTTTATGTATATAGATTAAATGGTTCAAAGCTAGCTCAATTACCTCTGCACAGCACTGCAAAGTGTCATGGAGACATGCCCTTACAGGCATGGACTGAAAACCTTCTGATTATAGGGACTTCATTCTACCTGGGCAAAAAAAATACATACCCACCTCATAGAAAACAAAAATGGAGAATAAAAGCATCAGAAAACAAACAAACTCAATAAATATTAGAAAGATGTCCTCACCGATTTGCATTTGTTCCTGGTACCATCCAATACTTTAAAACGATTGCAGAAAACCATCTAAGCTATATTATTCTAACAGGAAAGGTAACTGTTTTTACAGCCTGCAAAGCAGCGTACCAAATTATCTATCACCTCAAAAAATGTTTTAAAATCTATGATTCTCCATGAAAATGCATGTTGCAAGCTACAATTATTATCTGATAAAAATTTCTCATGATGATATAGAAATAAATTAATCTTTTCATAAATACATTGGATGTAGTTTGAGAACTTCCATAGGGAGCTGTAGAGCTCTAACCCTGCTCCTGCTGTTCTCTATGTGGCAGTAGGTTGCCAGGGAAAACCATGCGGGCTCCTGTAAACACATTTCTGAATAAAGCAAAAATAGAAGTGTTCCAACATTGTTTTTACATTCCTTCTTTTCCTGTTCCTAGATGTCTTCTTCTTAACCTTCATCCCCTTGATTTCAACAAGCAATGAAGGAAATGCTTCAAGTAAAGTTGCGTAAAAGGTGGATATTCTACTCACACCCGTTCCTTTCCATGCGCTTGTGCCTCGGCTCGCTGAAATTCTTAGGGTACATGGTCAAATGTCTGCATTCACTTGCTGAATTTTTAGCTATTGCAATTTAAAACACTGCCGGGAAGTGCCAGCAGCATACTGGTGGATCATGCCAATTCCAAGCTTGAGGCTCAGGATGTGTCTGCAAAAGTGTTTTGTATGCTCAATGACTGCCTTTAAATAAACGTGCCTCTGTGTAGCAGGCAAATACGTTCTCAAAAGGGAATAAAAATACAAAGTGCCAGCACTGATCCTGTATCTCCTTGAAGCATAAGGAAGTTTCATCATCCTGGGAATGGCAGTAACTGAGAAAATTGGTTACAGCTGTATGGCTATAGAATTGGCACAGTTTATTTGTGTCAATCTGTACAACAATTATGGTTTCAGCTTGGGACACCTAGGGGAGTTCATGTCCAGGCAAACGTTGGACTAGAGGAAGTGCTGGGGCTGTCACAGCCCGGCAATGGCAACTCACAAGGCAACAACCCTAGAGCTCCAAGAGCTTGCTGGCCTACTCTCCTCCCCAGCAATTTCCACGGTCCCTAGTTTTTGCCAGGGTCTCTAACACCTGAGAGATGCCACTCCCTTTAAGCCGGGCTTTGGGAGAAGCTGGCCAAGCGAGCTTCCCCACCCAAAGCCATCAGCTTTCAAACCAGCCGGCCAGGTTTTGCACGGACTTGACCTGGTCATCGCCAGCCGCCTGGAGGGCCTCGCAAGCCCGGCAGTAGTGCTCGTCCCAGAACGACGCGACGTGCACGTCGTACTTCTCGCGCCAGGCAAAATAGCGCCTGTAACTCCGCGGGTTTCTGTCGAGGAATTTCAGGTAGACGGCCAGCTTCCGGGGGCTGGAGAAGTCGTCGACGTGGATGAAGGAGTTGGGGGGGACGAAGAGCTCGTAGTTGGCCCGCCGGGGGCCCAGCACAATGGGCACGGCGCCGGCCTTGAAGGCGTTCCTCCACAGCTTCTCGGTGATGTAGTCGGTGTGCTGCGAGTTCTCGAAGGCCAGGTAGAACTTGTACTCGGACACCGTCCGCACCACGCCGCCCTCCTTCAGCGCCAGGCCCTGCGCCCCGTACACGTCCACGGGCAGGTACTTCTGCAGCTGGCGGTAGTAGCGCACCCGCGCGTGCTCCTCGTTCCAGTGGCTGATGACCCAGGCCACCAGCTTGGTCTTGCGCGGCAGGACCAGGCGCCCCGGCGCCCGCGCCGCCCGCAGCGCCCCGTAGGGCACGAAGACGTCGGAGTCCAGGCGGTAGGACATGGTCCAGTTGAAGAGCCCGCCCCAGCCGCGCAGCCCGGGCGAGTGCGAGGGCGACTCGAAGTTCATCCAGACCCAGCGCTGCCCCGGGGGGCGCTGCGGGGCGCCGGGGGGCAGCTGAGCGCGCCCGTGCCGCACCAGGTCGCGGTGGTGGAAGAGCACGGCCGCGGCCTCGGCGTAGCGCCGCCGCTCGGCGCTCAGGCGGCAGCCGCTGACGTTGAAGCGCAGCGCGCAGTCGGGCAGGCGCCGGCTGCGCCCGAAGGGCTCCCACCACAGCAGCACGGTGCGGGCGCCCGGCCGGGGCGGCGCCGGCAGGTCCCGCAGGCAGGCGCACAGCGCCAGCGCCGAGCAAGCCAGCCCGGCCGCCGCCACGCGCCGCCGCCAGCGCGGGAGGCTCCGCGGGGCCCGCTCCGGCGGCATGGCGGCGGCGCAGGCAAGGGCGTGGGCATGCTGCTGCTGCTGCTGCTGCCGCCGCCTCTCAGCCTCGGCCCCGGCCAAAGTCCGCGGCCGCCTCTCAGCTCCAGCCCAAGGCAAGGTCCGCGGCCACCCCCCGCGCATAGCGGCCCGGCCTGGCTCCGGCCCCGCCCCGCTCCACGTGGCGCCGCCTTTTCCTCCCGTCCTGTCCCGTCCCGCGTCCGCCCGGCTCGCTCCGCGCTCAGCGAATGGGGCAACTTTTGTCTTTCCGTCACACCGAGCTGTGCGAAACAACCAGACCAAACCACAACGAAAGAAAAGACCTACTAATGAAGTGAGGGTCAGATTCATCCCCTCGATTCAGTGGATTTACACAAGAGATGAGCTCGGCTGTTTCAATTAGATATGAACAAATAGCAACCTATCTGAAAACTTCGCCTTTCCTTAGAACCGCTTTCAGATCGAGCGGTGCAAAAAATAAATAGATAAAAAGAGCTACTAATGACATGAGGGTCAAATTCATCCCATTTAATACATCAGCTGTCTTCAGTGGATTTGCACAAGAGATCAACTCAGCTGTTTCAGTTAGACATGAACAAATAGCCCATATTTGAAAAAGGTTGCTTTTCCATAAAACCGCTTTCAGATCAAGCAAAAAAAAAGTTACTAATGAAATATCCTATTGATACATCAGTCGTCTTCAGTGGATTTACACAAGAGATCAGCTTGGCTGTTTCAATTAGATATGAACAAATAGCAACCTATTTGAAAACTGCCTTTCCTTAAAACCGCTTTCAGATCAAGCTGTGCAAAAAAAAAAAAGAAAGAAAGAAAAAAAAAAAGAACTACTAATGAAATGAGGGTCAAATTCATCCCATTAATACATTGACTGTCTTCAGTGATCATCTCTGCTCTCAGTTAGATATGAACAAATATTTGAAAACTTTGCCTTTCCTTAAAATGGCTTTCAGATCAAGCAAAAAAAAATAGTTACTAATTAAATATCCCATTGATACATCAACTGTCTTCAGTGGATTTACACAAGAGACCAACTCAGCTCTCTCAATTAGAGATGAACAAATAGCAACATATTTGAAAACTTCCCTTTCTTTAAAACCCTTTCAGATTGCGCTGTGCAAAAAAAAAAAAAAACCCACAAAAAACAAGCAGGCAAACACAAAACCCCTGCTAATGAAATGAGGGTCAAATTCACCCCATCCGTACATCAACTGTCTTCAGTGGATTCACACACAAGATCAACTCAGCTGTGTTAATTAGATACGAACAAGTAGCCACATATTTGAAAACTTCGCCTTTCCATAAAACCACTTTCAGATTGAGCTATGCAAAAAAAAAAAAAAGATTTTTCAGCTGACCGACTGAAGCAAAAGATGAGACAACAATGTTTTAGTTTCCCCCGTACACAGAAGAAGAACAAACATCCCACTGAGGCTGATGGAAATGCTTTGTTCAACTCAAAACAGTTTGGTACAAGTACGGGTTTTTTCACTTCTCTCATTTTTTTTTAATTGAATTGAATTCATTTTTAATGAATTGCCCACAGCCAGAGGCCTCAGCCGAATTTAGGGGGTCACAGAGAAGCAGGGCTGGCAGAAGAGACCTCCCAGGTACAGACGTTACACTTTAACAGTAGAAGTGAGGAGAAGCTGGTCTATACCTGTAGCAGAACAGAAGTGCAGCACACATGGATGGGTTTCAAAATGGCAGAACCGGGTCAAAGATTTGCCTCTCCCGCCGAAGGGGAAATGTGTGTTCTGTTTACCGCCAACCTAAACTATGCTGCTTACAGAAAACCACATAACTTAGACCAATTCCACCTTGGGCTTTTTGAATGTCTGCACCTAGCCCCAGAGTGTGACCACTGCCTGAGGCGGGACCAGCCCTGGTCACACCACCCCCTACAGCCATCATGTAAACTCATAGGAGGATTTTCTCGTTGCCCAGGACCCCAATAAATCTTAATTCGTCACTGTCTAAACACAACATGAGACTTGTCAATCCTGACACCCAAACCTGCCACAGGTAACGCGGGAATCAGGCAGGTAATGTCTTGCTTCTATAAAAGGTTGTCAATATGGGTTCAAGGAGAGAGCCCTGCCCCTGCTACAGAGGAAGGCAAACCCCCACCCCAGTCTGTACCAATCTGACCATGGAATAAAATGTATTCCTGGCCCCAAATATGGCATTGGTCTGACACTGAGCAGAGGGGCAGGACCCAATAACCAGGAACCTCTGGCTTTGGTCCCAGCAGAGGCACTAGCACACCCCACTCAAAGTCCCCAGCTTTGGCTGCAGCCAACACCCAGTGCCCCTGAGGGAGTCCTAAAACAATGACACGGAGCAGAAAAGCAGGGTGGGGAGCAACCAGCAAAGCGCAGAAGCATGGGAAATGCCCATGGTGGAAAACAGTCATAGCAACGCCTAGATCATCCCTGGCCAGCAGCTGTCCGACCTCTTCTCAAATGCCTTCAGTGACGGAGAGTCCACAACTTCTCCAGGCAGTCTGTTCCACTGTCTCACTGTTTTAACAGTGAAGAAGTCAGTGGTTCTCAACCTTTTTAGATTCACACCCCTCAGTGGACTCTAGGCATCATTAGATTCAAGGCACCCTGTGAATTGAGCAGCACCTCTTTCAAAAACAAACGTATTTATTGCAGTGTTTAGCTCTTTGCAGAGAGGCAAACAGTTGTGGTGGGGCACTAGTCAAGCAGAGAAGAGCCTGAGCATGCACTCACCTGCTTATTTCCTCATACATGCCTTATCTCCTCAGATCCTGGGGCAAAGCATGAGCTGGGGTGGCTGGGGGGGCGGCTGTGCCGGTGGCAGTGGGAGCCCGGTGGTGGTGAGTGGGGAGCTCCCACAGATGCTGCCGGCGCTGTTGGCAGCGGGGAGTGGGGAGGCTAGTGAGCACCAACCACTGGTCGGTGACCACCTGCAGGCACTGCTGGTGGTGGCAGTGGCAGCCGGGGGTGAACGTAGACCACCTGCAGACACTGCAGGCAATGCTGATAGGAGGGGTGGCAAGTGGCGACCGCCCACAGGTGCCGCTGACAGTGTTGGTGGCGCCATTTTGCAGGGGGTGCATCACCACGCACAGGGGTGTACATACACCCACTTCCACCCCCTACATGTTGCCCCTGCTGCACCTCTGGGTGTCCCAGCCTAAATAGTCACTGGCCTAAGTACAGTAAATCCCCCTTCCGCACTGTTGCTACACCTCCTGGATTTTGGACCATATTCTCTGGGTTTGTCCTTTAAGAAAGTTTTCCCTTTTTAAATTTTTTTTAGAAGATTTAGAGTGCTGTGTACTTTGTAAACCTTCTAAAAGGGAAAAGTCCCTGCCAACACAGAGAGAAGTGCTGCTTAGGGCTTTTTGAATGAATGGCCTGTTTATCACACAATGCCAGTTGGGGTTGACTAACACTAAGGGTGATTTGTGAATTCACAGTGACTTCGTGTGGAGGACAGAAGGATAGAAAGACTGAATTGGAAAAGTTTTAAAGATTCATTTACCCATTTTTGAAACAGATATTTTGATTTTTTTCCCAATATTTCAAAACCCAAATTCAATTTAAAAAAATGAGAGAAGTGAAAAAAAACTAACACCAAACAAACCAAAGCAAATGCTTTGAGTTGAACAGAACATTTCAATCAGCCTCGTAGGAATCTTTGTTCTTTTTCTGTGTACTGGGGAAACTAAAACATTTTTTCTGATCTTTTGCTTCTGCTAGTCAACTGAAAAATCATTTTTTTGCACAGCTCAATCTGAAAGTGGTTTTATGGAAAGGCAAAGTTTTAAAATATGTTGCTATTTGTTCATATTGAATTGAAAAAGCTGAATTGATCTCTTGTGTAAATCCACTGAAGACAGTTGATGTTCTGATGGGATGAATTTGATCCTTATTTAATTAGTAGCTATTTGCTATTAATTGTAATAATAATTGTATAGTAGTATCACCCAGATACCAGTCAGGTCACAGTTGCACTGCACTGGGAATCGTACAAATAGAGACAATGACAGTCCCTACCCCATGTAAGCTTGTGGCAAGGCCGGGGTGACAGAGGAAAAGGAGGAGTGGTGCTGGTGCTAGCATTACTTGCCCAGCTCTATAAACTTTATTTTGATTGTTGTACATAAAAGTAGATACACACTTCACCCTGGCAATCTTCAACAAGCATCTTGAAGCCCACCTTGCTGGGGTCATCTGATCCCAGCAGTCTTTCCTGCCCAAGTGTCGTGGGGCTGGATCCGATGATCTGTAAGGTCCCTTCAATTTTCCATATCCAAGGCACTTTTAAAAACCTAAGTAGTACCAATCCTATTCTTCACTGAATATTTATAATTGCTCGTCTGTGATAGACCATTATATTTAAAAAACATAATTTAGACCATTTTTACTAATTGATTAAAAAAAACAAACCATACAACTCATTGGTCAAATATAGGAGCATGGTATTTTGGAACTGTCTGGGAATTAATATTTTCTGGATCTGAAGGTTTAGAAATTTACTTCTTTTATTTATGGGCAGGGAGTTTTTGCTTGCTTGCAAGTGGAAATGTGGTAATGTTATCACCTAGTTATCTGTCTTATAATGGTATGTTTTAATTAGAATTAATAATTATTACACGAATTAGTAATAATAAAAAGGGTCTGAAAACGGTTTATAAACTTGAATAAGCCCAGCAAGGTGTTTGTGGCAGTGCACCTTTGGTGCCTGCCACTTCAAGGGCAGAAAACAGGCAGCAGCCAGGTGCCTGATGAGGACAACCATTTTGGACCCAGGGATATAAGCTGGGCTGCAGTTTGCTGCAGGAAGGAAGGAGGTAACATCAGGCTGAGAGGCTGCTCTAGCCATAGTCAGGAGGTAAAGGCAGGGGCTATGGGGTGGAGATGACCCCATGTCTTGGGCATGGGCGACTGGTGCTGCCTTAGCGGGGTCTGTCTGCGGCCAGTCCCATTGACTGGGGGGAGGGTCCTTCTGCGCCCAATCCCACTGATGGACAGGGGCTTCCAGAAGTGGCTGGCTGCGGCTGGGAGCTCTGTGGCACTCCACTCCCCAGCTGGCACTTGCCGGGGAGGGGGAACCAGTATTTGTGCCTGCCCCCCACCCACTGCCTGCTGTCTAATTGGTGAATGTGTCTGGTCAGGGGGTGCACTGGTGCTCTCAGGGGTGCATGTGCACCCCCTACACATTGTCACTAGTCCTGGGTAAGACAAAACTGCACCCTGCTGGGGAAGGGTGGTCTGATGGGGCTCCTAGTGGTGTGGGAGCCAGGCCAGTTACCTTTCTGGTGAAAGGCGGGTCGGGGTGCCTTATAACCCCAGCCCCACGTCCATGGCAGTGTTCTAGTGAGCAGGGGGAGCCCAGGGGTTACTAAGGAGCCCTGAGGCAGAGCTCAGGTAGAAGGAGTGACCTGGGGCCACGTCCAGGGAGAAGGTGAAAGCCTGGGGGCGCTGAGTAGTAAGACTCTGTGTGAGAGGGGTGATGATTAGAGCAGCCCTCTGAGTGTGGGTGAGTGAGGAGGCCCAGTGGAGGCACAGTGTCCCAGCGAGGGGCCAGGAGAGATATAGGCCTATAGTTGTAGAGTCGCTTGGTCAATGCTCAGGAGAGGGTAGTGGGAGACACCCAACAGACTGTGCTGGGGCTGACCCGAGGCGAGGATTGCTAAGCCCGAAGCTGTATGAGGCCAAGCAGGATGAGTGTGGCTTCTGATAGAGGGCAGTACAAAAGAGGCTGAGTGAGAGTTAGCAGAGTAAATGGGACCCCAGTGAGAGAGGGGTGGTATGTGAGTGGCCCTTTGGGGCTGTAGAGAAGAGCTACAACTGTGCCCAGTTTGCTCCAGCCATAGGCTGGAGAAGTAACACCAGAGTAAAATCTGTGACGCATGGGACTCACAGAGGGGAGGTTGGAGCAGGTATTAGGCCCTTGGCAGCAGGGCAAGTAATGGGTAGCCTCCCGCCTTAGTAACAACTCATATTTTTTCCATCAAGGTACGGCAGGTAAATGAAGTGGGCAGTTGCCCTAGGAGCAGGGTGGCCGGCAGAGACCTGACAAGGAGGCTACCCTGTTACAGTGTTTTCTCTGTTTTATAGGTAGAGAATCTGAAGCATGAAGGAGCTTAGTGATTTGGCTATGGCCGTGGAGAAAATTTGTGTCACTGTAAGGTTTACAATTCAAGAGCTCTTACCTCTCAGTCTTGTATTTAGACCACTGGATCATTTTTTTTTTTTTTTTTAATTCTTGACTTCCTTTCAATAGAAAGAATTGGAAAAAATAGGGCAAAATATTGCATGCTACCTCCTCTCTACCTTAATTCTTCTGCTGGAATGGAACATGCTAATGGCACAATTTAGACCCAATTCCGTGCTCAAAGAGTGAAGTTACATGTTGCACTTAGACCACACTAAGGGTACTTAAAATGCAAGCATCTGCATGTTAAAGCTTGTTAACTCATGTTAAGTGCCCTCTGAGCATCACGAAGCTATGCCTCTTCGGGTGAGAGTTGACTTTCGGCCATGCTACACAGCTCCTGTTATGGTAACTTCAGTCTGCTCCATAGAGATAAAATGAGCAATATACAGTCATCCAGCATCCCAGGATGCACTGCTCCCAGCTCCTCCAACTCAGAGCAGGGATATTGCTCAGGTCTCTTGGCTCCTAGCCATATTCTTGCTTGCCAGCCTTCTAGTGGCAAGTTAGATGTGTTCAGGCAATAAATGCTATTAACCCCTAACATGCAATTCCTTGTAGCACATCCTAACTATCTACACTTCAGGGAATTGTGCACAAAAACGTTCAGACTATGCAAAGAAAAAAAATCAAAATTATGCAAAATTAGTTACTTTTATTTATTTATTCCTGATGAGTATTTATTTTTTTTACAAACTAAACTAACTTGTAACACTATTTGAACCTGTCAGTCTGCCAGCAAGGTGAGCTGTACCTTGCTGGCTAGCTGCTGGCTTGCCTTCAAAAGCTTTGAGAACAAATTGGCTGCACCCCTTCCTGCCTTGGGCTGCTGCTGCTGCTGCCCCCCTCAAGGGGGGGGTGTCCTTTGCTGCATGCCACATGCTGCTGCTCCCCCTTGAGAGGAGAGGCCACTGCACTGTACCACACCCCAGCTTCCGCACTCCTGTTCCAGCCTGCTGCCCAGCTTGCCGCCAAGCTGTGGTTGGGGGACAGCCTGGGGAGGAAACTTGCACTGCTTCTGGGGCTCCTCCGACACCATCACTGCCAGAGCCTGAAGGTACCTTGCCTGCCCCAGCTACCTTGGCAGGCCACCCTCCACCATTACCTCCAGTTTCACCTGTAGCAAGCCCTGAGTGGCTGAACTGGATGGCTACTACCACTGCTGCTGCTGCCACCTGTTCTGCTGATGTCCCCTCTCAGGACAGAGGGGGATTCCCTCCTGCACCACCTTGTACCTCCCCATACCACACTTGCACTAGATTTCTTCCTTAATTGACTGTTGCTTCTGCACTCCCCTACAGCTGCCTCATCATATCAACTCCTTTGTTTGTGTTCCTGGCTGCTGCCCTGCTGCTGAGTTCCTGGCTGGAGGCCTGAGGGGCTTATGGACTGAGCTTCCACAAACAAAACCCCTCCACCTCTGCAGCCATTTTTTACATCTGCCTCAGCAGTTCCCCTGTGTGTTTGCCCTCATGTGGTAAGTCCTGTGGTCCACTCCCCCTGCCCTGGCGTTTACTGTGTGGCTGAGTAAGACAGCTCAAGTCTCCCTAGCCCTTGTGTGTGTGTGTGTGCAGGAACATTTTGGAGGGGAAGATGCTCCCACAGAGCTTCCTGAAGCCCCCACTATGGGGGCAAATCCCAGCCTAGCCCCCAAGGAGTTGTATGCCCCTGCAGCCCACCCCAGAGGCAGAGTCCAACCAACCTCCTCTGGGGGGGTTGTAGAGAAGCCTGCAACCTGCAGGGGCAGGCAGGACTCTGGCAGGGACCCAACAGACCCAGGGGGTCTCCCCAGGCCAAACCTCCCCTGAAGGAGTTCCCAAGCCCCCTTCCCCACCATCAGAGCAGTGGTGAGGGCAGTGGGAAGGGCTCCTCTTCAGCCTCCTCCGCAGCTTGGGGTGCCTCTAAGCCTAGACCACTGGTGCCTGAGAGGACCAGGTGCTCTACATCAGCCAGCACACCCACTTGGCCTAGCCCTGGCTCTAGCCCTGGCCCCACCAATGTGGCCACCCAGCAGGGGAACTGTAGCTATGCACAGGTGGGTGCAGGACAACCTGAAGCCATGGGGTCCTTCCAGCTCAGGCAGCAGGGCCCCATTTCTGGCACTCACCCGCAGGCACGGAGTGAAGTGCCAACTACCCAAGCAGGAGAACCTGCACTTTGAGACCTGGGTGCAGGCCCTGGCTTGGGTAGTGGGGGCCCCCAAGATCGTGACAGCCTCCTGCTTTCATGGCAAGGGGGTCTTTTTTCTTTCCTCACAGGCTGCCGCACAAAAGGCGGTGGAGAGGGGGCTCATGGTGGAGGGTGAGTACATCCCCCTCAAGCCCCTAGAAAAGCTGGGGACCAGAGTGGCCCTCCACTTCATCCCACCTTATGTCCCCAGTTGGGCCCTGCTCTCCCATCTCCAAACCCTGGGGAGTTATCTCCCTGGTGGTGGCCCTCTCACTGGGGGGCCAAGATCCCAGCCTCTGCCATGTGTGCTCCTTCCATCACCAGGTTATGATCCTGCTGTTGCTGCCCCCCTCAAGAAGTTGGAGATGAAAATGCAGCTGGAGGCCAAGGACTGTCTCGCGATTCCTTTTTGGGGGGGCCCTAGTGAGGATTTTCTAAATGCTGGAGGACCTGTGATGCTTCCGGTGCCATGTCCCAGGGCACTTGCATCACGAGTACCCGCTGGGTCAGGCAGGGAGGGCATCTGCAGGTCCCACTGGCAAAAGGGGTGCCCCTACAACCAGCGCCCCTCTCCCCTCAGGCCCCACTGACAACCCAGTCACAACTCCCAGTCCCCCTGTGAGCTCAGGGGACCTCGTCTCCAACCAAGTTAGGTGGAGTCCTGGGGAGGGGGGCAGAAGCCAAGGGAGGAGAGGGAGCCTGCCCCTAGCTGTGCCTCCTGGCAGAAGGTGTAACTGCCCCACCCCTCACCTTCTACTGGAGCCTGTCCATCTGAGGACCACCCCATGGCTGAGTGGGTGTGGGTCCCCTCTGGGCACAAAGCCAAGGGGAAGGCCCGGGTGCAGCTGACGTGGAGGCCTCCTTTTCCACCCCCCCCCCCCAGACCACCACATGCAGGGGGAAGGAAGTGGCCCAGCTTCCAGGGCCCTCCCCAGCTGTGCCTGACATCCCACCCCCGGGAAAGATCAAACAGGTAATCCCAGAGGAGGAGACTTTGGGGCTGCCAGACAGTCCCAAACAGGAGCCCATGGGAGAAGCCCCTCAATCCACTGGCCAGGGCCTAGCCCCCCACAAGACCACAGGCACTGAGGCTGAGGCCGAGGCTGACCCAATGGAAGGTCTGGCAGCAGCACCCTTCCCCTCTGACAATCTGGGGGAGATGGGGGCCCTGGGGCTCACTCCAGTGGGCCCTGAGGAGGGAGGTCTTCTCTCCTAGTACCCCGAGGCAAATGCTGATGCCACCTTGGTGCCTGATGCATCTCCTCCTTTCCCGCCCCCCGTCAAACCCTGCTATTAGCCCACCCAATGATCCCACACCAGAGGGGGTCAGGGTGGGGTCCCCAGATCAACAGTCCAATCTTGTCAGAGACCCCATGCAGACCCCATGGCTTCCAGCTCTGCCCTGACATCTTGTGAGGGAACCCCACCCCCATCCTTAGGATCTGCAGAGCTCTCCCAATACCAGCCAGAGTCTGGGGTCTTAGTGGACCTGGGGGCTCAGATGGTATATAAGGCGCCTGCTGGACCCCAGGACCAGGAGGAGGGTGCCCGAGAACCAGCAGGCTCTGTGGAGCCTGCAGATCTCAGTCCTGGTGGTCCCCAGGGGTGAGCTACTTGCATTTCTTGACCACGAGTACACCCAGCAGTCTGCCAGCAAGATACAGCTTGCCTTGTACTGCTGAGGAGATTTTGACAGTGTCCTTGCCACCGCTAGGGCACTGGTGGGACAAGGCAAGGGACCCAAAAGCTGCAATGCCCTGATCTATAGGCAGGCCCGCAGTTTCATAGATGCCCTCTATACTGATGGGAGGGTGCTGCACAAGCCGGCAAACCCCACACTGGGCATTGAGATGTGCGAGGCCCCTGCTGAACCATCTACTCCACCCCCGCCAGCCATGAGGTCATTTAAGATCATGGCCCTCAACATCCCTGGCTGCAGGAAGAGTCTCGGGAGATGCTGGGTGCTCTCCTTCCTTCAGGAGGGAGGGTACCCCGTGGAATTCTTACAGGAGACCCTGGTGACTCTGGCCGATGAGCCTAATTGGCAGTTGGAGTGGGGAGGCAGCGTCTGTTTTAGTCAACTCTCAGCCACCTCTTGTGGAGTGGCCACACTGTTCTCCCCAGGCCTGCAGCCTGAGGTTCTCCAGGACATTGAGGTCATGCTGGGCCGCCTGCTGCACCTCCGGGTCCAAGTACAGGGGCTGGTCCTGAACCTTGTGAATGTGTACGCCCCTGTGAGGGACCTGGAGTTGGTAGATTTTTTCTGCCAGGTGGCCACTTTATATCAACTCTCATAAGTGCCTGCTCCTTGGCAAGGACTTTAATGTCATGCGAGACCCATCAAGCAGGGAGTGGAATCAAGCTGCCATGGGTATCCTTGGGGAGATCCTGACGGACTACTCCCTCATGGACATCTGGCACACCTGCCATCACGCCAGCCCGCCGTCTTCACCTGCATGAGGGAGGGGGTAGGCATGAACTGGATTTATATCTCTTTGCTGCACTTTCCCCAGGCCCACTCCTCTGGCATCTGGCCAGCCCCTTTTAATGATCACCACCTTGTCTGGGCCTGGGCCACACTGGGGCTGGGCATCTAGGGTTGGCCTACTGGCATTTTAATGCCAGTCTGCTGGAGGATGTGGGCTTTAGAGAGGCCTTCCCAGAGTTCTGGCTGGCCTGGCAGGAGCAACAGGCAGCTTTCCCCTCGGCTTGGAGATGGTGGGATGTGGAGAAGGTGCACATATGGCTTTTTTGCTGCAGCTACACTCGGGGGCACACCGGACAGAGGGAGGCGGTTCGGGAGCCACTTGAGCGGGAAGTGCTGGAGTTGGAGAGACACCTGAAGACTGACCCAACCAGCCTGTCCCTCTGCAGGAGCGGTGAGAAGAACTTCGTGCTCTGGATGCCCACCATGCCCATGGTGCATTTGTTTGCTCATGTGTCCAGCTCTTTCGGGAGATGGACCATGGCTCCTGCTTCTTCTACGCCCTGGAGAGGAGGCAGAGAGCCAAGAAGTACATCACCTGCCTTCTGGCAGGTGACAGCACCCCCCCCTTACAGATCCAGGTGAGATGCACCAGTGTCCACAGGCCTTCTATGAAGAGCTCTTCTCCCTGGATCCAACCAATGCCAAAGCCAGTCAGACCCTGTGGGAGAGACTCCCACAGGTCAGCGTGGGAGACCAGGACTGGCTGGAGACTCCTCTCACTGTGTCTGAGTTTTAGGCCACCCTCTGCTTGATGCCTGGCAACAAGGGGCCGGGCATCAATGGGCTGACCGCGCACTTCCTCTGGGCCTTCTGGGACATCCTCAGCCTGGACTTTGCCACAGTCTGGGCTGAATCTGAGGGAAGTGGGGAACTCACCCTGTTGTGCTGGAGGGCCGTGCCGACCTCCTGCCAAAGAAGGGGGCTCCCCCTTCTAACATGAGGAACTGGTGTCCTGTGTCCCTTCTCTGCATGGACTACAAGGTGGCAGCAAAGGCCATTTCGCTTCGCCTGCAGTCTGTGTTGGCAGATGTGATCCATCCCAAGCAGATGTACGTGGTACCTGGATGTTCCATCTTTGACAGCCTGTATCTGGTTCTGGACCTCCTGGAGAGAGCACGCTGGGAGGGCTTGTCTTTCGTCTTCCTATCCCTGGACCAGGAAAAGTTGTTTGACAGAATGGATCACGGGTACCTCACGGGCACGGTGTGGGCCTATGCCTTCAGGCCCCATTTCATGCGGGCTCTCCAGGTGCTGTACACCTCTGCAAAGTGTTTTGGTCAAGCTCAATTGGATACTGTCAGAGCAGCTGTATGCCTTGGTCCTGGAGCCCTTCCTCATTTTCCTGCGGAGGCAGGTGGCAGGGTTGATGCTCTGGGAGCTGGCGGTGCAGCTGGTCCTGCCAGCATATGCTGATGATGTACTCCCCACAGTCCAGGACTCAGGCAACCTGGCACAGGTGAAGGCCTGCCAGGCATTGTACTCTGCAGGATCTGCTGGAGCGTGGGCTCACTGCCCTACTTGGGGGTCTACCTGTCCCCCATGAACTCCTCCCCACTGGAGAACTGGCACCAGCTAGAGGCAAGGGTGGTGGAGCATCTGTGGGCATGGACAGGATTCCTGAGGAGTATCTCCCTGTGTGGGAGAGTGCTGGTGCTGAACCAGCTGGTCCTGTCCATGCTCTGGCACCACTTATACACCCTGCCTGTGCCCCCTGAGGTCTTGGCGGGGCTCCAGAGATGGGTACTGGAGTTTTTTTGGCCGGGATGGCACTGGGTCACTGCAGAGGTCCTGAGCCTCCCCTTGCAGTAGGGAGGCCAGGGCCTGGTTTGCCTGCACAACCGGGTCCTGAGCTTCTGCCTTAAGCCCCAACAGCGACTGCTATATGGTGTTGGCAGCCATGCGGCATGGGGCCACCTGGGATGCACTTTCCTCCACCACCTCTGGGGGCTCCAATATGACTGGCAGCTCCTCAGCCTGCGGGGCTTCTCCCTGCAGGATCTGCGAGAGCTGCCAGATTTCTACCAGGACCTCCTCCGGGGCCTGGAGGCTGGTCTCCACCTCCAGGTCCCCTGCAACACTCACCCAGGGTGCCGACCTGCTTGATAAACCCCTGCTCTGGAACCCCCAGCTGGAGGTGCCAAAGGCAGAGGTGCCCTGGTTGTGACAGAAGTTGATCTTGGCTGGTGTCACCCATATCGGAGACCTGGACTATGATAGGCAGGACTGGGTGGACCCTGCTGTGCTGGCTCAGCGCATGGGTCTACCCACAACATGTGCGTCCTGCTGTCTAGTCCAGGAGGTGAAATCTGCCCTACCTCCTCATGCTCTTGCCTTTTTTGACCAGGTCCTGTGCAGTGGCTATCCCTGCCCCCTCCCCATGTCCTCCAGCCCACTGGAGTTTGTTATGGGGCTGGCACCTTGCCAGGCCTCATGGTGCTCCCTGCTCCACCACCTGAGCCAGCTGGAGGACATGAAACCAGTCCACTTCTCCACTGTCCATCACTGCCACCTCTATGCACTTGTGTGCCACACGATCCATCATGCCGCCCTCATGTCCTGCCCAGACACCAAGTGGCAGGACCTGCTATGCGAGGGCATAGCTGGGACACCTCAGTGGCTGAGCCTGTACTCCACCCTCACCCCATGAGCCACCGGGGACCTCAGCTGGCAGCTCCTCCATAAAGCTGTCACCAGGGGTGTGTATGTGGCGAGCTTCATGGACATCCCAGTCTCCTGCCCCTTCTGTGGGCAG
The DNA here is from genome assembly GCF_052110815.1 of Crocodylus siamensis. Taxonomy (NCBI): domain Eukaryota; kingdom Metazoa; phylum Chordata; order Crocodylia; family Crocodylidae; genus Crocodylus; species Crocodylus siamensis. Next base: position 400,061,846 of record NC_143395.1, read on the forward strand.
AGGGAGATCCTGGTGCACATGACACTTGAATGCTCCAGGCTGTAGCCCCTCCGCCTCCACCTCCAGAACCTACTCCTGAGGTTCTGGTTGAATTTCCCCCCCACATTTTTATTTTTGGGCACCCCATCCATAGCCCTGGGACCTCCTGGTCAACCTCCTCCTGGCCCTGGCCAAGTGGGCCCTGTACATGACCAGGAAGGAGGCTCTGGCTGGGAAGGTGCCCGGGAGCTGCTTACCTGTCACTTGTCCATGCATGTTTCTGGGCACAGCACCACTGGGCAGCTTCCACTGGCTCACTGGATGCCTTTGAGGAGCAGTGGGTGCAGTCCAGGGGGCTCTGATCGGTGTCCTCCTCAGGTACACTTATTTTCATGTTTTGACCCTTTGACCCACACAACACTCCTATCCTTTTTTTTCATTAGTTGTCCCAAGAATTTAGTTGCACCACTCATTCATTAGCCCCACACAGGGTTACTAGTTAGCCAGGTGGGCCTTAGGGCCCATAGTATGAAAGTTACAAATAGACAAGAGCTTCGGAGGCCTGGTCAGCATTCATGTATTAACACATGGATCAGCTGGGCCTGGGCCCAGGGCTCCTGCCTTGGCATGGATAAAATCAGTGGCTGGGCCTGCAGCAGAGCCACCTGCACCTCTGGGCCAGCTGCCAGTGGGCTGTGGCTGTACAGTTGGCCTTCATACGGCACAGCTGTCATGTTTTCTGGTGCCTCCATTCTGTCATCTGGGCAGCTATAGCCTGGAAGATGTGCTCATTGCAGTGGCCTGTTTTGAACTGTTGAAGAGTGTCCTCCTGGCCCCAAATAGCCAGGAGGTCAGCCCCCTCATCTGCGCTCCAGCTGGGTCCCTGGTGCCAGCCCTTGGGTCCTGCCATTTGCCTCACCAGCAGGGATCCTGGTGGTCCCTGTTTAAAAATTGCAAATTCTCTGATAAAAAACCCACATTCTCTCACTAAAATAATCAAAATTCTCATTCTTCCATGATTAAATGAAACACCAATATATAGAGAGAGATCAGTTGGGCAATGTTTTATTGACGATTTTAAAGCAATCTGGAAGCTTACTAGTGCCTCTATTGTCATAATAAAATAAATTCTAAATATCTTATACACTTTGGTGTTTGCTTTTGGGTTTTTTTTATCATAGAAAAATCAGAGCTCCCCTGGCCCCTTCCACTTGCCAGGATCTGGGGCCAGCTGCACCTGGACCCACAGCAGCTTTGTGAACCTGAGCAGCACTGATTTGCTGGTGCCCTGCCCTGTCCATGCCCTTGCCCCTTACTCCTAACCCATAGCCTCACCAGTGCTCCTTGCTCCTGACCTGCAGGCCCTGCCTGCCCCCCACTCTCTCCCTCCCAGCACCAGCTCCCTTCCAGCACAAGGACTTGGGTCCAGCTGCAGCTGTCCCACTCACTGCTTTGTGGCTCTGAGCAGTGCCAGCCCTTGCTGTGCTGCTCCCTGTGCCCAGGCCCCACCAATCCCCATGTCATTCCTGGCAATTCCTTGCCTGAGGCTCAGGGACTGGGCTAGGCAAGCCCCTTCTCTTCCAGGCCAACAACCTCCCCCCCCGATACACAGGCTGCTCTGAGGGGGCAGGGGGGCTCTGAGCCTGGCTCTGGCAGCTGCTCCTACCCGGAGTGCTTTCCCACCCCGTCTTCCTCTCTCTTACACACACCTCTGCTGCCACCCCTAGCCCATCACATACACCCATAGGCCCCACTGCCTTCTCAATCCCTCCTGCCCATCACCCACCCCATTGCCACTTCCACCTCTCCCCCAAGACCATCATACCCCCTAAGTGGTTCCTGGGACCAGGAGCTCCCCCAGGCTGGGGCTGCATGTCCCAGCACTGGCATGGGCACGAGGCAGGGCTGTGGTGTAGCAGTTGTCCCCACAGCTGCAACTCCTGCCACCAGGTCCCATACTGTCTGGTGGCGGGCATGCAGCATGTGAGATTTTTTGGGGGGATGTGGGGTTTGCAGGGGAGTGGGGAGAAGGGGTGTGTATATGTGGGGGGTGTTTCTGGGACAGCTTTGTGGGTGTTGTGGTTGGGTGTCAGGGCATGTGTGGGGTTTGTAGTGGATTGTGGGGGGATTCATGGGGGGCTTGTGCATGTGGGGTTTGTGTTGGATATGTGGGTGGGTGTGGGGGTTTGTCGGGGTTGTTTGTGGGTGTGGGGTTTGTGGGGGAGCTCCGCCACATGCCTGCCTACGACACACAGCCCCACCATGGGCAGCAGCAGCCAGCAGCAGGCCCTCAGGGCACTCATGATCTGCTGCAGGCAGAGCTCCCTAGTGGTGCACAGTGCTTCCTGAGTCCCAGAGGCTACAAGTGGTGCATGGAGCTGGCCGAGCCCACTGGTGTGCACTTTCATGCAGAACCAGGCTGGCTCCTGCCACCACTCGGGGCTCCCAGCACCACAGGATGAATCCGCAGGCCATTGGGCTGGGCTGGCTCCTTCCTCCATGTGCCCACCATGTGGGGGCAAGAGCTGGCTCCTGCCTCCGCCTGGCCCACGTGCCATCAAGCTGGGCTGGCTCTTCCCTCCATGTGGTAGGCAGGAGCTGGCCCAGCCTGATGGTGCATGGCTCCTGCCTTCAGTGCTGGGAGCCCCAGGTGAGGGCAAGACCTGGCCCAGTGTTGTTTGAAGGTGTGTGCCAGTGGGCTGGGCCAGCTCTATAGGCGATGTGTTGCTTCTGGGACTCAGGTGGTGCTGTGCATTGCCAGGGAACTCTGCCTGCAGCAGGCCATGAGCACCCCAAGGGCCCGCTGCTGGCTGCTGCTGCCAGCAGCAGGGGCTGTACGCTGTGGGGGGGGTGGGAGGGCAGGCAGTGAACTCAACCCCTCCCACACTGCCCCTCCACACCCACACACTATATAGTTCTCCCATCCACACAGTCCCCTCACCCTCATGTCCCTGCTTACCAGGGTCACTCATGGTCCCTGCCACAGCCTCTTGTTCCTCCTGACTCTGCTGCTGGTCTGGACCTGAGAATGGGATGCCTCCACCTCTGAGACATGGGCACAGCTGGCCCTTATGCATAGCTACAAGGCAGCCTACCTGATCCTGCTGCTGTGCCTGGGCCCAGGGCAGACCCTGGGTGCCAGGCAGGCTCTGCAGCATCCCAGGACAGAGTATGGGTCCCAGCCAGCTCCAAGCCACTACTGCCGCCAAGCCCCGCTTCTATGTCCTCCAGAAACATTGAGGCAGTGTGCTGGAGCAGCAGGGCCGTGTGGCACACACAAAGACCCTTTGGTCCAGTGCTAAAGCATCTCTTTGGAGGATCCAGCCGCCAGTTGCTTCTGGGAATGCTCCAGGAGTGCACCCTATGCCACTTTTTTCTGGCATGTTTTCTTTTGATACCAGGATTCCCCAGTATGAAACCTGGAGTCCACACTGGAAATATATAGCATGGGGAACATTTTTTTAGTTTATGCAGTGCCTTCTGTGGCATCTCAAACTATTTTTGAAATGCCGCAACAGACACATGCTAGCTTGTTTGGACGCAACCAGGAGGGCCAAAGTACAATTAGAGTTGCAGCTAACAAGGGAGGTAAAGGGTAACAAGAAGGATTTCTACAAGTATGGCAGTAGCAAGAGGAAGATCAGGGAAATTGTTGGTCCCTTACTGAATGGGGGAGGCAACCTAGTGACAGATGATGAGGAAAAGGCTGAAGTACTCAATGCCTTTTTCACTTCAGTCTTGACAGGCAAGGTCAGCTCCAGACTACTTCACAGGGCAGCACAGCTTCAAGAGGAGATGAAGAGTCAACAGTGATGAAAGAGCAGGTTAAGGTTGGTTTAGAAAAGCTGGACATATGCAAGTCCAGGGGGCCAGATGGGATGCACCTGAGAGTGCTGAGGGAGTTGGCTGATGTGATTGCAGAGCCACTGTCCATCATCTTTGAAAACTCATGGCAATCAGGAGTGGCCCCAGGTGATTAGAAAAGGGCAGACATAGTGTCCATCTTTAAGAAAGGGAAAAAGGAAGATCCGGGGAACTACAGACCTGTTAGCCTCACCTCAAGTCCCTGGAAAAATCATGGAGCAGATCCTCCAGGAATCAATTTCTAAGCACTTGAAGGAGAAAAAGGTGATTAGGAATGGTCAACATGGATTCACCAAGGGCAAGTCATGCCTGAACAACCTGATTGTCTTTTATGATGAGGTGACTGGCTCTGTGGGTATGGGGAGACCAGTGGATGTGGTACACCTTGACTTTAGCAAAGTATTTGGTAGCCATGTTGGTCTGAGACAAAAAAAAAAATCAAAACTCTACCTCTCTTGGTTCAGAGATGATACCTTTTATTATACCGCCTAAGAAATTGTAAAAAAATATATATTTTTCTGCAAGCTTTTGGGCGCACATGCCCTTCCTCAGGCTCAGGGAAAATTAAAGATGGTAAAAAGTCCCCATAGATAGAAAATAAACTTGGTTTTTGCACAGAGAAAACTGAAGGTGGGAGTTTATTCCTCTGGGTCCATGAGAGTGTCTTTGTGATGATGAAGGGTTTTTGAACCCAAAAGCTTACTTAATAATTGTTTTCCAACTATTTAAGTTGGTCTAATAAAGGATATCAGATTCACCCAAAGAACCTTGTCTGCCTTTGTCTTTGTGAGTTGCTCTTTGATGTGCAGATAAGGCAGGATTCCTTTCCTGGTGGTGTCAGATGGCAGAAAGGCAGGGAGGTGTAGAAATCTTTCTGACACAAGCAGGGAAGGAATCCTGCCTTATCTGCACATCAAAGAACAACTCACAAAAACACTCTTATGAACCCAGAGGAACAAATTTCTGCCTTCAGGTTCCTCTGTGCAAAAATAAAGCTTATTTTCTACCTCTGGGGACTTTTTACTGTCTTTAATTTTCCCTGAGCCTGAGGAAAGGCGTGTGTGCCCAAAAGCTTGCAGAAAAAAGATATATTTTTGTGATATCTTAGTTGGTCTAATAAAAGGTATCATCTCTGAACCAAGAGCTGTAGAGTTTTGGATTTGATTTTAGCAGGGCTTTTGACACTGTCTCCCACAACATTCTTGTAAGCAAGCTAAGGAGGTATGGGCTGGATGAATGGACTGTAAGGTTGATTTAACACTGGCTGGAGCATCAGGCTCAGAGGATAGTAATCAATGGCTCAGTGTCTAGTTGGCAGCCGGTATCAAGTGGAGTGCCCCAAGGGTCGGTCCTGGGGCTGGTTTTGTTCAATATCTTTAGCAATGACCTGGAACATGGCATAGACTGCACTCTCAGCAAGTTTGCAGATGACACCAAGATGGGGGAGTAGTAGATAGGCTGGAAGGTAGAATTAGGATTCAGAGTGATGTAGACAAATGGGAGGAGTGATGTAGACAAAAAGAAATCTCATGTGATTCAACAAGGACAAGTCTAAAGTCCTGCACTTAAGATGGAACAATCCCATGCACCAGTACAGGCTGGGGGCTGAGTGGCTGGGCAGCAGCTCTGTAGGAAAGGACCTGGGGGTTACAGTGGACAATAAGCCAACAGTGTGCCCTGGTTGCCAAGAAGGTTAACAGCATACTGGGCTGCATTATTAGGAGTGTTGCCAGCTGAAGGAGGTAATCGGTTCAGAACTCTCTATTCAGAACTGGTGAGGCCACATCTGGAGTACTCTGTCCGATTTTGGGCCCCCCACTATAGAAAGGATGTGGACAAGTTGGAGAGAGCCCAGTGAAGGGCAACAGAAATGGTTAGAGGGCTGGGGCACATGACTTGTGAGGACAGGCTGAGGGAACTGGGCTTATTTAGTCTAGAGAAGAGAAGACTGAGAGGGGATATGGTAGCAGTCTTTAACTACCTAAAACAGGGTTTGAAGGAGGATCAATCTAGACTGTTCTTAGTAGTGACAGGTGTTAGAACAAGAAGCAATGGTCTCAAGTTGAAACAAGGGAAGTTTAGGTTAGATATTAGGAAGAATTTTTTCACAAGGAGGGTAGTAAAACACTGGAACAGGTTACCTAGAGAGGTGGTGAACTCTCCAGCCTTGGAGGTTTTTAAGACCTGGCTAGACAAAGCCTTGGCTAGGATGATCTATTTAGGACTGGTCCTGCTTTGAGCAGGGGGTAGGACTAAATGACCTCCTGAGGTCCCTTCCAGCCCTAATTTTCTATGATTCTGATTTTAAGCCCCATGTGGAGGCATGGAAGTGGCAGGGGCTGCCTGATCACACGTGGCCCACACACACCTTCATGCCCACCCTCCCCACTCCTGCAGGAATAAGCTTCCCTCCCCACTTACCAGCTATCCAGTAGCACGGCACTGGGCTCAATGCCTCCACATGGGGTTCCCAGCACTCTAGCTGTGGGGCTCAGAGCCTGCTGAGGTTAAATCATACAAAATTATTTCCAGTCATGTGTTTCACGCACTAAATTGCAGGGTTGCATAATTGCATAATTCCCTGGGGTGTATAATTTATCACTGTTTAATATTCCACAGATTTAGTGTGGTCTAAGTGTAACATGTAACTTCACCTTAAGGCCAGGTACAGACTTTTACCGGTACAGGTTTCCCTCAATTTATGCTGTACATGTGTTCCTGGAGAATGGCACATAAATTTGCATAAAGTGAACCCACTTTACAATGTAACAAATAGGAATAGGTTCCCATGGTGGTGAGGGAGGGAGGGAGGGAATGAGGCTGGAGCTAGGGAAGGGGCAGGAGGAAGGGTGCTGCTTCCCGGGCTGCACAAGTCAGCAAAGCAGAGGGAGCAGAGTGGCACTCACCCCAGCCCCAGCGGCCCCAGGAGCGGCCGGCGCCAGCAGCCTGCAGCTGCTAGGCTGCACCATGCTCCACCTGTCCCCACTCACCTCTGCTCCTGGGCTGCTCTGTGCCCTGGTGCAGGCAGCTCGTGTTGACTGCTCTTGGAGCTGCTGCAGCTGGGTCTGGGGTGAGTGGGGCTACAGCCCTTTCCCCTCCCCCAACAGACTTACCTGTTTGGGTGCGGGGGTTTCTATGCTCACATAGGAGTGAATTTACTTTGCATGTAATGAATTATGGGTCTAAATACGTTCATCGCATAAGAGTGAACTTGCATATAAAGAACCCACATAAATCGAGAGAAACCTGCATAAGTGTTTGGAAACTGGTCTATGCCCATAACAGAACAGAAGTTCAGGATACAAAGCCTGTCTATACCTGTAATACAACAGAAGTTCAGCACACATAAAGCAGTTTAAAAATGGTGGAACCAGGTCTAAGATTTGCTCCCCCTCACCCCAAAGGGTGAATGTGCACTCTGTTCACTACCAATCTGAAGCAGGAAGCAGGAAAAATTGGAAATTCCTTGCATAGTCAAGGAACTATGACATGGCTGGAATAACAGAGACTTGGTGGGATGGCTCACATGACTGGAGCACTGTCATGGATGAATATAAACTGTTCAGGGAGCATAGGCAGGGGAGAAAAGGAGGAGGAGTTGCAGTGTATGTAAAAGGACTGTATGATCATTCAGAGCTCCAATATGAAACTGGACATAGGCCTGTTGAAAGTCTCTGGGTTAAGGTTAGAGGGCAGAGCAACAAGGGTGATGTCATGGTGGGAGTCTGCTATAGACCACCGGACCAGGGGGATGAGGTAGATGAGGCTTTCTTCAAACAGCTAGTAGAAGTTTCCCAATCACAGGTCCTGGTTCTCATGGGGGACTTCAATCACCCTGAGATCCTCTGGGAGGGCAATACAGCAGTGTACAGGCAATCTAGGAACCTTTTGGAGAGCATTGGAGACAACTTCCTGGTGCAAGTGTTGGAGAGACGAACTAGGGGACACGCTCTTCTTGACCTGCTGCTCACAAACAGGGAAGAATTGGTGGGGAATGTAGATGTGGATGGCAAGATGGGTAGCAGTGACCATAAGATGATTAAGTTCAGGATCCTGACAAAAGGAAGAAAGGAGAGCAGCAGAATATGGACCCTGGACTTCAGAAAACTGGATTTTGACTCCCTCAGGGGACTGATGGGTAGGATCCCCTGGGAGGCTAGTGTGAGGGGGCAAGGAATCCAGGACAGCTGGTTGTATTTTAAAGAAACCTTACTGAGGCTGCAGGAATGAACCATCCCAATGTACAACAGCAAATGTGGCATGCGATCAGCTTGGCTTAGTAGGGATCTCTTTGGTTAGCTTAAACACAAAAAGGAAGCTTACAAGAAGTGGAAGCTTGGACAGATGATTAGGGAGGAGTATAAGAGCATTGCTCGGGCATGCAGGGATGAAGTCAGGAAGGCCAAAGCACAACTGGAGTTGCAGCCAGCAAGAGATGTGAAGGGTAACAAGAAGGGTTTCTACAAGCATGTCAGCAACAAGAGGAAGGGCAGGGAAAGTGTGGGTTCCTTACTGAATGGGGGAGGCAACCTAGTGACAGATGATGAGGAAAAGTTTGAAGTACTCAATGCCTTATTTACCTTGGTCTTCACAAGCAAAGTCAGCTCCCAGACTACTGCACTGGACAGGACAGTTTGGGAAGGATGTGAGCAGCTCTCAGTGGCAAAAGAACAAGTCAGGGACTATTTAGAAAAGCTGGACATGTACAAGTCGATAGGGCTGGATGCAATGCATCTGAGGGTGCTGAGGGAGTTGGCTGATGTGATTGCAGAGCCACTGGCCATTATCTTTGAAAAGTTGTGGCAATCGGGGGAAAAATAGTGCCCAACTTGAAGAAAGGGAAGAAGGAGGATGTGGGGAACTACAGACCACTCAGCTCATCTCAGCCCCTGGAAAAATCATGGCAGGTCCTCATGGAATCCTTTTCTAAGCACTTGGAGGAGAAGAAAGTGATTAGGAAGAGTCAGCATGGATTCACAAAGGGCAAGTCATACCTGACCAATCTGATTGCCTTCTATGATGAGAAGACTGGCTCTGTGGATGTTGGGAAAGCAATGGATGTAATATACCTTGACTTTAGCAAGACTTTTGATACTCTCTCCCACAGCATTCTTGCAAGCAAACTGAAGAGGTAAGGGTTGGATGAATGGACTGTAAGGTGGATAGAAAGCTGGCTGATTGTCATGCTCAACAAGTAGTGATCAATGACTCAATGTCTAGTTGGCAGCTGGTATCAACTGGAGTGCCCCAGGGATCAGTTCTTGGGCTGGTTTTGTTCCATATCTTCATTAACAATCTGGAAGATGGGATGGATTGCACCCTAAGCAAGTTCATGGATGACACCAAGCTGTGGGGTATAGTAGATGACCTCCTGAGGCCCCTTCCAACCCTAGTTTTCTATGATATGTTGCGGGGTGGGGTGGGTCTAGGATTCAGAGTTACCTAGACAAATTGGAGGATTGGGCCAAATGAAATCTCACGAGGTTCAACAAGGAAAATTGGAAAGCCCTGCACCTAGGATCAAACAATCCCATGCACCAGTACAGGCTGGGGGCTGACTGGCTGGGCAGCAGTTTTGCAGAAAAGGACCTGGTGGTTACAGTAGACAATAAGATGGATATATGAGTCAGCAGAGGTTAAGTTGGATATTAGGAAAAACTCTCTCTAGGACGGTTGCGAAACACTGGGACAGGTTAACTAGAGAGGTGGTGGAATTGTCATCCTTGGAGGTTTTTAAGACCCAGCTCAACAGAGACCTGGTTGGAACGATCTAGTTGGGGCTGGCCTTGCAGTGAGCAGGGGGTTGGACCAGATGACCCCCTGAGGCCCCATCCAAACCTAGTTTTCTATGATTCTGTGAAAGTAACCCACTTACAGAAAACCACATAACTTAGATCAATTCCACCTCAGGCTGATTCAATGTCAGTACCTAGCTAAAGTTTCAAGAGGCAGTACATAATCAAGGAGCTACAAGCACCTCACTGCACTTTCATAGTTTGCAGGGTGGGAAGTGACTTGAGCAGATCATCGAGTCCGACCCCCTGCCATGGCAGGAAAGAGTACTGGGGTCAAACGACCCCAGCAAGGTGTCTTTCACCAACTGCACCTGAGCAGAGCTCAGATAGAAAGAAGACTCTGTCCTTTACTCTCTATGGAGACTATAAGCTCCAACACTTTCCTTAGGATTGGTTCTACATAAATACAGGGCTTTATTCAGCAATTCTGCTCACTCCTTACTTGGGCAGAACTCCTACTGAGGTCAATGGGAAGTATGACTTACTACAAGAACTGAGTAATGCTACAGGATGCCTACAGCTCTGAACTCATTCTTATTTGATCTTGGAAACTGAAAAATCCAGGGTCTGGTTAATTCTTGGATGGGACACAAGTCAAGAATTGTGGCTGGACATTTGAAACCCCACATGCGGAGAGACCTAAGTCAGTCCCATGACTGCTGACAGAGTGGAATATTAAACGAAATAGTGCTGGATTGGTCTCTTACATTATAAAGCCATTGCACTGCAAAACTTGTTTGCTTATTCTGAATATTTGCTATTTCTAAAAGCAGAGTTTTGCCTGAAGCTGCCTGGCTGACATCTTCATCCTCTCTGAGTCACTGTGTTTTGTTGCATTTAAAATTTACTTAAGCCTAGAAGGTTCCTTCCAAATTCACCAAGTGTTTCAAAATATTTTAAAAGGACAGTGGAAAATGGCAATGTGTTTCCAGTCACCCATTACTGAGCCAGACACTGTAGCACTGGGAGACACCCAGCAGAGTCTGTGTTAAAAATTGAAATAATTATGTTCAAGGAACAGCAGGACAACATTATCCAGAATAATAATTACGAAGAATCAGATTTCACAATCCTTTCTTCATAAATAGTCCCATTGGATTTATTGTGAGTGCTTGTAGATTGAGAATGTTGCATAAAGAATGGTACAATTCAGTCCTGAATGAACTGGATGCTATTTTCTGCTGTGTGTTTAAACATATATGTAGTATGACTACAGAATATATGATGACTATAACCCATGGCTAGAACATTTAAATCCATAGTTAATTTTCTGCTTTACTACATAAAATGGTTTGGAACAGGCACACACATTACCACATAGGCAGCAACTGTGGTGTTAACAAGCATTTATATTCTGCCTGGCAATTGCCCCATGTGCGACTGCAAGTAAAGAAGGATTACATTTACACAGCTCTCTGCTGTGTAAACTTGACATTTCCAGGTCAGGGCACAGACATGCACAGATGTGCTGACAAAACCTTGTCCCAGAATGCTTCTGTTTTTTTCTGTTAAAGAAGGCACCCATAATAGCTACTCTATCTGTTTGGGCAAGAACAAACATGAGAACAGAAAATGTTACTCTAATAGCCATTTTGATTTCAGGTCTTCTGATATACATGTACCAGACAGCCAGAATTTGGCTCTGGGGGTATTTACATGACTCTGTTATGACATAGTGGCTTTCCCAAAATATTTTTTCATGTTGGCTTTATGGACAGATGTAATCCTTGGAACACTAATAGATGTGGATTTATAAAACCAGAGACAATTATTGTGTGTTAGTTGGACCTCACCTCAATGCCCTCAAGTCCAATCTGCTCTGAACCAGTTAATTAATGAATATGGTCTAAAGACTGAGACCTGGGATTCTGCAGCTGGGTCCATTCAGGTGGCCCACGATGCTGGCAGTGAGTCCTGTCAAAGTCAATGGGGCTCTGTGCCAAGGCAGGGATGTACCCAAGCCAAATTGCAGGATGGGGCTGTAGCTCCAAGTGATATATTATGCTTGCTCAGAGATCCATTTGACTGCTCAAACCAAGTCACTTAATCCAAATGGATGGAAAATTCTTGGAAGAAAATTAAAGGAAATGACTGGCTGCTGTCTCCTTATTGCTGTAAATCAATACTCACTTTGTCAGTAATGACTCCTTCCTGGGCAGTTGTTTTCTTTATTTGTTTTCTGTTTGCCTTCTTGATGTGCTGATTTTGGAACTTTCTATTTATTGTGTAGTTCAAATATATCGTAGAGATATACTTTACAAGACCAAAACAATCAGTCAGCATTTGTAAATCCTATTATCAGTGCCTGAAAACAATAATAAAAGTTTGCTTATTTTAAAGGAGGACTAAGTTTGGAAAGAGGAAGAACTATAAAAGAACTAGAAGGGAAAAGGCCAGGTGGACAATCCTTGTAACCCTGCCATAGACTACAAGAATAAAATGCCACTTGATAGAATTAAAATGCAAAATATAATTAATGAAGCTAAAAAGAAGTATTTTGCAAGTACTTTGAATTCCTAGTTGTGGAATTTAACAGTATCCTGTAAAATTGCTTACTCAGATGTGAAAAAAATTTGGAGATATGAACAGAAACAGTACCTACGTGTAGGTTAGCCTAGATAACTGTTGCAAAAGAAATCAGTCCTCTTGCTCCCAGGAACACAATGTGCAGTGTCTAGGATCAAAAAGAAATGTGCTCCATGGTGGTACTAATGTGTGTATGTAATTTAGAGGTTTCCATCCTCCTGTGAAACATCTGGGCCAGACTACTTTCAGAGCCAGGATACAATACTAAATGGAAAAAGACTACAAAAAATTGGCAAGGAAATTGCTTTATTCCCAAGCAGTCAATTTTACACTGTCCTTATCTTGGCAGGGTTGAGACACTGTAGGAGTCCATTATGACCCAGCACAGCTTCTTCTTTGTCCAATAAGCCTCTTAAAATAGGATCACTAAGGAAGAAAAATGACAAAGACTGAAAAGGGAGAAAAAAAGTCAAGACAGGTAGCAAGGAATAAAAGATGGGTAAGCAAAAATGCTTTTTGTCTGAGGGTCTGAAAGCTGTTTATAAACTTGAATAACTAAGCCCAGCAAGTAGGTGTTATAATCCCCATTTTATAAGTGGAGAATCTGAAGCATCAAGGAACTTGGTGACTTGGCTAAGGCCACAGGGAAAATTAGTGTCATTGTTGAGTTTACATTTCAGGAGTTCTCACCTCTCAGTCCTGTATTTAGACCACTGGATCATTTCTTTTTTTACTAGTCCATTATTCTGCAAATGAACATTGGGTGAACAGTACAGAGTTTGCCCGTATAGCTAAAGACTGAGGACAACATTTTGAGAGTGCCTAACAGTGACTTGGGATCCTAAATTCCAGTTTCAAAAATGACTTAGGCACTTAGAAGCTGAAGCCTCATCACAGTCATAATGGACACATACTGGTAAATGGCCAAGCTATTTTCCAAATAATTTGGGGTTTTTTGCTTCAGAAGCCACAATAAAATATGGGAAAATTGGTTTGGGTCAAACTGAGATAATTTGGGATTTTTCTCCCTTCATTGGCACAACTCTCCCCCCCCCCCCCCCCCCCCCCCCCCCCCCCAATTCTGTTGTTTCAAATAAAATGTTCTTTGCCACCCAAGCTAAGGCATTTAATTTTTGGACCCTTGTGAGAAAAAGCAAAGGAAACGAAGGGTCACATTTAGTAAATTGGTGATAATATTGTCATTCCTTTAAAGCAATAATTCAGTAGGGTTAAGACACCTGGGCTTGATGTGAGAGACCATGGTAATCACTACATTGCCTGAAGGATTTGACCTCATATCTTCCACTTGCAAAAAATGTGCCTGACCACCAAGCTTTAGCGTGTTATGGGCTGAGGCACTCTCCATGTCTCCAAATGACAGTTTTCCAGTCTGCATAAAATACTTTAAATATCAGTTGAGCCAGAGCCTGAGAGAAAGTGACTGTATAGGTGATATGTGGGTCACTCAACTGGAAGCCGTGGTACCAGTCCCTACTCTTCTGAACCTGGCATTATTTCTGTAAAATGGAGCAGTATTAACCAGAGATAAAGAACCATTCTGCCCCAATAAGGCTTGTAGTTGAACATGAAGGCATGCTGGGGGGCGAAATGGCTTCAGATCCTTCAGCAAAAACTGCATTAGAGAAAGGTGCGTGTCAAACACACCCAGCCCCCTGGGCCAGATGTGACAGCAGGGCAAGTGGCAATGGTGTGGTACTTAGCATAGCCATTGCTCACCCTCTTTTCCCCCCACCTACCAACATGCTTGTCCCACCCCCACATTCCCAGCCCCTCCATGAGCCCCCATTTCAGTGGGTGAAATGACTCCACTGGCTTATGGGCTGTATCTTTGATACCCCTGGTGTCTTTGATCTCCCTTGTGAATGAAAAGGAGATTAAGGGCAGTACCTCCTCCTCTCTGAATCTAGTTCTGAATGTTGTGGTTTTTTTGGCAGGTGAAGATAACTGGCAAATTCAACCTAAATTTGTGACTGTTTTCAGGGTGATGAAAAATGCATTGGGGGGAAGGAGGGAGTTTGCTATCTTAGCTTTATAGCTAAATCAAAAGATACTTTTGCAGACTTTACTGGATGCAACTACCATACTTAATGAATATAGGACAACCCTCCAATACTTAGATTCTTTGTATGGAAAATTTACAAATCTGTTATAATTTTCCAGGTATAGAATCTAATTATTGGAGGTCTGCCTTGAATTTGTTCCCCTCCCACTGCTAGAGCAGGGAAAATAAACCTGCAAGGGTGGTGGGGGGAAGGAATCTAGCCCTCTGCTCCCCCAATTTCTTCCCCTGCCCCGCTCCTTGTTGTCAGCTTCTGCTCTCCCTGAGGACATGGAAGTGAAAAGCAAATTTGAAAGGACTGACTGAAATTACAATGGTGATTGCTTACTTCATAAGCATATTGTAAGGATGGCTGTGAAATACTCTTCAGTGTTAAATACAGGATAAATGCTAAATGTTATGTAACCTGGAATAAAATTTTGAATGTGATGCAACTGTTCTTATAATAAGTATGTAATGAATTTATTATTAGTTTAGATTCTCTGACTCACGATTTGCTTTTTGTTTTGTGTTTGTACAGCACCTAGGATAGTGTGGTCCTGGCTCCCAGCTACTATGGCAATTCAAGCAATCAATAATATTGATAATTTCTTGTTAGTCTACCGCAATAAGTCTTATAAGCTGGAGTTGGGTGAAGTGTTATTTCAGATTCCCTGATACCCATTTCTACACTTTTACACTGGGACAACGGCTTTGTAAACATCAGGCATTACAGGTTTTTTGATGTTCCACTTTTATTAAATTAGGACTGATGCTGATTCACAAACTCTTAGGACTGGGCCTAAAAACTGCTGCTATCAATGCAAAGGTCTAGTCTCACAGATTTTAAAGCATTTTTCCATTGTTTTACAATTTTGCACAGATACCTAATGTCACTTTACAGTAAAACAGGACCAAAATACCAGTAGTAACTACACAATTCACTGTTTATACGTGGATAGTACATCTTGCATTGTTAAGTTCCTAACTAATTTGCTGGCCAAGATGCATGCAAGTTTCCTTTTTATGTGGAGATGAATATTTTAATAGCATCTGATAACTAAGAAACACAGTGGTATGAAAGAACTTCAGCAAAATGAAGACCCCATCACTTTCCTAAAAAATATATAAGTGGAGCTCTATACTTTCAAAAAGGACTAATGATTTTGGGTGTCCAACATGAGACAACTCAAAAGGCCCAGATTTTTCAAAGGCAGGTGCTAAGCACTTTGTGAAAAGTAGGTTGCTCAATCTAGGCACCCAAAAAGACAGGCCTCCATTGGTCATTTTGTAAAGTTAATGTCTAGGATGGATTTAAGAGAAAGTCAATATAATATAGGTTCGTTCTGTACCCTTATTCCTCTTCTGCTTTTTTCTCTCTAGCTTTCTTGTCTTCTCTTCACCCTTTCTGGCATTAAATGGTCCCTATACAGTTCTCTTCTGTCCCCATGTCCTCTCTTCCTCAAAAAATTCTTTGCATTCCCAGGATCCCTGCTTTTCTTCTTATCCTTTTAGTTTCCCATCTCCTGTCCTTTCTCTCTTTTCCTTAAAAGTCACCCTCCTCCACTAAACTCTGCAGACTCCTCCCCTCCCAACAACCCCTTCTTTGCTGTTTTCCAGGCAGGTGTCTAGTTCCTCCCTCTTCCACAGCAGGATCTCATCAGTATCTCTTTCTCCCCCAGCCATTCTTAGGTGAAATGGTGCTCTATGCAAGTAGGGGGATGGGTTGGTGAGCAAGCAAGCTGAAGCCAGATTGCTGCTGGCTTTTTTATCTTCCCTCTTGGCTCTCATGTTACCTCCAAGTTTTGCTGAGATGCAGCCAGGATCACAGCAGCTACAAAGAGGAGAAATACTACCTGCTTCTGTAGCAGCAGCTCCAAGAATCCAAAGGTGCGTATTGCTCCAAAAGGAAAAAAACACAGGTCAGAGTGTCCCGACATGAGTGCCTAAAGTTGGGCATTTAAATCTGTATTAGGCACCTAAGTAAAATGCCTGTTTTTAAAGGGTAGGCCTAGTTTACAAGGAATTTTTTTAAACTGAAATCATTACAGCAGTTCAGTGCGTATAAAGCTGCTTTGTACCACTTTTAAGTGGAATAGCTGTAAATGGATTAAGCACTTTTATGTCTCTGCTACTTTATCCGCGTGAGGGGGCATGTACCACTCTGATACAAATTTTGTATTTAGGAAAGGCCTTAGTAAAATACCACTTGCCTGATATTTCAAATTGAGGTCAAAAAGTGTCAATAAACCTGAGGGGATGATCTGTTCATGCTGTCTACACACAGACAGGGCAAGTCTTTGTATATCCAACCTCTTTTAGTTGCAATGCTCTGGTACTACAGCTGATTAGGTGCCAAGAGACAGATCTAGCATTTTATTTTACAAAAGATTATACACATTCTAGCTGGTGGTACTTGGAGTTTGCTGCAAAAAAAACGATAGTAGTAGTTTTGGTAACACACAGGTGCATCTGCCCTTTGCCGGGGGTCCTCTGTAAAGGGAGATGCTGCTTTTCACCCTGGAGGAAAAAGTATATTGAAACAAAAGAGGTTAGTAAGTGTTTTGCCTGGCAGGGATTTTTTTTTTTTTTTTAACAGGTTTTTGCCTCAGAATTCTACCACGTTGTATATTTACAAGGCGGCTGCATAATTCAGCAGAGTGCATCTAAATTCATTGTGGAACAGTTTACATGGCACAGCATGGGCGCTTTGAGAGAGGAAGAAATGGATACTAGGGATGATGTAGGATGCGAGTATCTATTTGTATATATGCCAACAATTATGAGCCAAAGAAAGTTAATTCCTAGGGGTCACTTTGTAGATAAGTGATGATCTCTAGGCTGGAAGGGAATACTAGTTCAGGAGGAGCCACACGTCCAGCTTGAAATGCACAGAAGAGAAGCCTGCTTTAACAGCAGCTTACGCAGAACACATGAGCTCTGCCTACTTCTGGCCTAGCTTCACTTCTCTTACACAGCTTATAAACTCTGCATGCCTCTGCTTTGAAGCTGTCTTCATTAGAAAATCTAGAAACTCCTCAGGAAGAAAACTCCAGGACATAGCAAGCATGCTATACTACTACCCAGCTGGGGAAAAAAACTGAAGATGCCCAGTGATAACTATAAGGGAAGAGAAAAACCTCCTACAGCTCCCCACTACTCTTACCACATATACAGTAAAATGACTGAGGCAATATATCAATTGAACTATTCCCAAATGTCATAATTGTGTGAAGTGATGTGGTTTTGAAACCTGGACAGAGAGATGAGTGAGCACCCAGACTGGCATGCTTCATAGTGGGCAACTGGAAGAGGGAATGTTTGCCCCACACTTCCGGGGTCCCAGGGAGCAGGTGACTTGTGCTGGGAGCATTTTCATTTTTCTGCTTTTGGTTCCCTCCTAAACAGAAGTTCAGTAAGTCAGCAGCCTGAACTTGACTGAACTCTGCAGTGTGCTTACCTGACCATGGGTGACCAAGGAGGAGGGGAAGTGTTTGAACCTACATTTCCAGGTTCCAGGGACTGGGATGTGGTGAGAGGGCATTATGAAGAGGCATAGTTGAGTAGGGATTGAGGACACAGCTAGCTGTTAGACAGATAGCTTGTATGGAACAAGCAGTGAAAGGGAGCTCATTAATAAACAGTGCCAACAAAGGTGGGGGGCGGAGAAAGGGTGGTAGGGTTCCGGCTGTGTACCAGAGTGGCCAGTTTTGGCAGCAGGGGGGTGATTGAGGGGAAAAGTGATGCAGTGTAGGATGCCTAGAAGACTGATTAGACATATGTCATGAATTATTTGGTGTTCATAAGTAACACTGAACCAGTTCACAGTGAATCAGTTCAAAATAGTACTTGATTTCCCAGGTACACTTTTGAACCATTCCAGCAGTTTTAAGTTGGTTTTACAGGTCTGTACATGTGTGCACCTCAGGTCTTAGCTGAACTGAAATCTATCCAAGTGTTACATGTGTTCATAAACTGAGACCTCATCCCAAATCAGTTTCTTGCCAATGTGAAGTAAAAGGGTTACTGCAGACCTAGACCTGAGAAAACCTATGAGGCCCTAACAAGGATGGAAATTAAAAAGAACAAGTTCCTAACAACATTAATCAAAAAGGATTAATCTGCACCTCTAAGCAAGGTTATAGCTCATGATCTTGGGTGACTTACTGCAGCAGCCCTCAACACAGCCCTGGAGAGTTTTGGGACCTACTGGGCATGTCTACACGAGACGTTAAAGGCTCAGTAGACTAATTTTACTGCACAGTAGCATGGTTGGCAAAACCCATGCTAATGAATAGTAGAATTAGTCCACTGCACATTAGTGTTAGAAAAAAAGCATGGGCTGGCGCTATTGCACAGTAGTGCCGATTATGGCACATTAAGTTGTAATTACAGGTACTAAAGCTTAATGCACTGTAATTACAGCACATTAACGAATGTGTAGATGCACGCAATGTCTCTTACTATAAAGGGAAAAGGCAGCTTAGACCTCTTAAACTACTGAGATGCTATGATGAGGGGGACATATAAGTACCCACATGAACAGAATAAAATCAGACAAGGTACAAGTGCAATCAATTTAACAAGTTGTGAGTGTATTATAAAACAGTGTCACACTGTGAGGTACTAATAGTGAAAGCTACTGATTACTGGCTCTTACTTCTTATTCCTCCGTGCCTGGAGTAGTACTTAGGTTGTGAAAGTAAACTGTTCCTGTTCTGTGATGCTGGCTTCAGGCCTTCCATAGATAAATTTCTTTTCACGCTCCAAATGCCTTCCAGAGCCACTGTTAATAATTTGTTAAAATAATGCCATTAAGCACTGATTGCTTTAGCTTGGTTTCTTTTATTTTCACCTATTGTGGTATCAAAGGATTACTATAACCTAAAAATATCTTGTATCTACCTAGTACTGTAACTAGAATCAACAAATCTTAATAGAAACAGGTAATTGCAACAAAATGTTGTAGCACCAGACATTAAACTTAATATGCTTCATTTTTCTAATGTTTTGGACTGACAGATACTGAAAGGCATTATTCTCTGACAGATATGCAATTCAAAACACATATGCTAATTTTCCCAGAAGCTTCCAAAATTATTGTGTTCAGATGGATTTATTTTTCCCAGTCATATACCTTACCATTAATGCTTAGTTCAGTTTTGGTCATACTGTCTCAAGTAAAAAATAGGAGATACAGAACAGGTCCAAGTGAAGGGCAAGGGAAATAGAAAGACTTCCACATAAGGAAAAGTTAAGTTATATGTCTATATAAAATTCATGGTTTAAAAAAATTACCTGGTAGAAATAAATCAAATTATGGGTGTTGTGAAGGTCCTTGGTTGGGTGATGCTTATTTAAGAACAGTGGGATCCCCCTCAATGGAATTGCAAGAAAACAAATTTGAATTTGATCAAAGAAAATGCTTATTACAAATTGTGCAGTCAGCACAACTCACTGCCACAACATTTTATTCAGATGGAGTCAGATACAAAAAAGGACTTGGGGAGAATTGAGGTGCAAAACTGTGATCCAACGTTCTCCTCACCGACCTCCATTCAGTGGCTGCCTAAATTCACTAAGGCTGCTTAGACGTGAACCTCCTGCCCCACAGCGCTTTACTTTAAACTCGGTGCCCCCCTGCACTGAACACAGCACATACTCAGAAGCAGCAGCGTGTTAGTTTGTCCTGGCTCGCTCAATGTCTGCATACATTGCGCGTTTCAGCAGGGCTTTTTGGCGTCTTCATCTAATGGCTGGTTCAACTGAATCAGCTATTAAATAAAAGCTCCAAAAAGCCCATTGAGGCGCTCAGTCAATAGACACTGGGGAGTAGGGTCGAACTAATGCACTTCCTCTTCTGGTAAAGTGCTCTTTTGTGTGTTTTTTTTCATGTCTGTCAGCAGCCAGAGTGCTTCCCTGTATTTGGCTTGAAAATTGCAGAGGCACATATAAGCCCATACTCACAGCTTTGCTTTAGTTCAAAACTGTTGTGGCAGAGCAGCTAGACACCTAGCTCCCACCTCAGCCCTACTAGGATCCAAAAACTAGAGAGCAACTACGTTCCTTGAGGGCCTTCCACATGCTTGTAGCACATCTACACACCAATAGGACTGGGCCCCTTAAAAAGGCTATTGTAGCTGCTTGCTTCTGATCTGGCAGAGAGTGGTGCCAACTTCTAAAAAACAGTCTACTGATTAGAAAATCAACCCAGGAAGGGTAAGACCTGAGCTCAGTGCCCTCTTCATGCTGAGGGGGTTCAAATCTGTATTTCCCACCTGCCAGGAGAGTGCCTCTAGCGGGACAGGCCCACAGGGGGACCATGGCACCCCTTGCTGGTGAAAACAATCTTGCATCATGCTAACTCCTCAGGGTAACCTCCTCGTTGCCCTGCCTGCCATGTCTTGATGGAAACTGTATTTTCTGTTGGGACACTGTTCCTGAAAATCCCCGAGTATGCTCACTGGATCTGCTCTTGGCCTATCTTAACCTGATTTGCTGGCCCCCTCAGTCCTAGTCACAGCAACAGACCCAAAATCCACAACCCCACACTGCATGCCATTGACATCTATATCTCACTAACTGACCAGGCCCTGCTAGCCTATCAGTTCCTGTGGGCACTAACTCCTTAGGTGCGTTAATTGTGGTTTCCGGCTGCCCCTATACTCATGACCACGTCCATTCACTGGGTCTTCTGGCCCTGCCTATTTGTTACCTCCTTCTACTTGCCAGGCCCCTGGCCCTGGCACAGGTTCGGCAGCCCATAAGGTCTCTGAACTTTACAGGGCTGCTCTCTCCCTCTAGCTTTGGCCCACTGGGTCCCTGACCCTGAATGGACCAATCTCTCTGTGTGTCTCTCTCACAATGGGCCCTCAGCCCTGTTTCAGCTTCAGCCTCTGCAACCCTTCAGGTCCCTGACCCACAACCACCCATAGTGCCTCCCAGGCACGCTGTATAGTCTCCACTACACCCCTATTGTCACGATCTAAACCTTATGTTAAAATGAAACATAAGGCAACAACCAGGTGATTTCCACCAGGTGATTTCCACCTTGAGCCCAATCCTATTACTCTGTAGATGTGGTACAAGCATAAGTAGGACACTTGAGGGACCTTGTTGCTCTCTAGTTTTTGGATCCCAGTGGGGCTGAAGTGGGAGCTAGGTGTCTAGCTGCTTGATCATGGCAGTCTGAGTAGCAAGAAGAACAAAAGTGACTCTCTAAAGGGACTGCAGGACAACTGGATTAACAGAATATTTTACTACCCTAGAAGGGTGACAGAACAGAAACTGGAAATCTGTTATCATCTTATCTGCACAGCCCAGTGATTTTATTAAGGTAAAATCTAGTCTGTAATGGAGTTCAGCCAAGCAAAAGATAAGTAAAGGTTTGAACCTGAGTCTTCAAAACAAGCCAACTGCATGTGATAGACTAACTCAGAGTAAATCAAACAAGCTACACATTTTCTAACACTCCTGAGTTTTTCAATTCAGTGGAGAAGGGCAGCATATCACGAACTCTGCATGATGGGTACAAACAGGTTACATTCCTGAACTCCTGATAGACTGCAAAAATGAGGCTGCAGCTGCTTGTTTTCTTTTTATATTCTGTACAGGACTGAGCCCTGGAAAAATAATCATACACCACGGATAACAGAAAGATGGAGGGAGGGAAGTAACTAAGGGACAATAACACCGCAAAACTCAACCTGACCTTTGAATCACATGCCTCCTTGCGATTATGTTAGAAGGTGAAATTCCAACAGATAGCTAAAACACTTTGTTTGACATTGCCAGCTTCTTTATATTTCTGAGTTTAGCTTAGGACGTTACTGAACTAAACATCTAGGTCTAGATCCTACTTTGTCTACTAGTTATTGGAGGACTTATATTCCACTCACCTCAAAAATGTGTCACTAGGTCACAAGCGTGATCCTATTCCACCTGAGTGCAGTAAATCTTTTTGTGCTCTCAGTGACCACCTGGTGCACCTCCAGAGGCAGATACTGTTCTGTTCATGGCAATACACTGCTCTCTCTTTTTTCAGTGGACAGCCTTAGGTGGCTGCATCTTGTTGGAATCCATCTGGATCTTGCTTCATAAAGCAGGGAGATCAACTGAACCAGCACATCTCACAGACAACAGCACCAGCTTTTTGAAAAGTAAAGGGAGGAGGACTAGTGGTTGCAGCACTTACCCAGGAACTGGGGGACCTAGGTTACCCTGGGGCGACCTAGGCCTACCTTACCCTGATGGAGGGGTTTAAGCTACACTCCACTTCACAAGAAAGTGCTCTAACTCTATGGTCAAGGGCTAGACAGGGCTGAAAGCGTTTTTCAGCCTTCCTGTTGCAGCTAAATCACTGAGCAGAAAGGGATATAAGACTCACAGAGCCAAAAACAGGGCAAATTGGGGGGAAAATACTTCATCCTGGATTAGTGTAAATATGGTATTAATGGTAATACTAGTTTAGCTATCCAGGAGGTCACACTTGGAATATCACGTGTCCTCTGAAATTTCCCATAGAGGCATAATAATAAATGCCATTTTTAAAGCAAGGCTACAACTTAATAACTACTTACATTGTGTCAAACAGTGACTTTTCTGTTTGAGAACAAGATCTTTTACCAATACCTAACCCATCTAGAAGGTGACTATGATTCTCCAGTTATGTTCAGGGGAGACTTCCAGGAATGACTGTATATACATCACCTAATCAACTGTGCACTTCAGCAAATCCTGGGAGAAATATTTTGGGGCTGGTTCTATTTTATCAAAGCTAACCAAGCATTCAGAATGCCCATCATGGTGACATTTCCCAGATGATAACACAGGTGGCAGCATCTATTCATGGCCAAACTGAACGTTTCAAAACAGCTTTGATTCACTGGTAGACAAAGTGCAGCAATACAAGCCCATTTCAAGCCATTAGACAGACGTTTGTAATAGACATAAATCCTGATTCAGTTTCTAGGGAAATTGTGGAATCTCCATCATTGGAGGTGTTCAAGAAGAGGTTGGACAAGCATTGGTCAGGGATGATCTAGGAATAGCTATGCCTATGCTCTGCTATAGATCTTTCCCATGCTTCCAGCCTTTGCTAGTTGCCACATGGGGCCCAAGGAAAGAATTTTTTCCCCTCCTGCTGCTACATGTCAGATGTTTTTTCACCTTCCTCAGAAGCATTAGATGTTGGCTACAGCCAGGACTGGAGATTTTGACTGGGGTGTGCCAGCACTTCTGCTGGGACTTCAATCTGGAAGTTCCTGGTTGAGGGTCTTGCCCCTCCACTCATGGTCAAACTGATCATCATTATTTAGGATCAGGAAGGAATTTTACTCCGTAGTCAGACTGGCTCAGACTGTGGTTTATTCTGCTTTTTTCTGTAGAAGACATGGCTCTTTCCCTTGGATCTCTAGAGCTCATTTTAACAACCCTCACAGCTGCAGGACATTGGCCACTGCAGTCCCTCTACTTTAGCTGTGGCAAGTTACGTTGCCATGCCTTGTGGTTGTGTTAGCATTGACCATGTAGCTTTACTAATAGGTTAGGCAATGAATTTATACAGAATGGTTTGGATAGGGATGCTTCCGCCTCTTGTTGGGGGGAGGGGAGGTTGGAGTAGATGGTCTCTGCAGATCCTGTCCTGCCCTGCTTTTCTGATTCCATGATTTATGCTAAGTTCTCAGTCCTGCACCACTAAATTTGGGAAAAGATTTTGTGCTGATTTATGGAGGCAGAAACAAGCCTTTAATCTCCAGAAGGGAGTTAATGTGTGTAGATTTTCCACATTTTATAGTTACAGGTCATATTTTGTGAAAACCGCCTGAGCATGTGAGCAAATGTACAAAGTTCTATAGAATTAAAATCTCAGCCTGTTTTCCTGACACCTCTTCACGGATATTGTTCAGCCTACCACCTCAGGCTTAGCTCGAGTAAGATAGAGGTCTTCATCTCAAGCTTGCTTATTATTTCTTTTTGTGATCATTGCATACAACCAGAGATATGCGGCAGAAAATTTTCCAGTGCTTTATTTTTCCGTGGGAAATTTTCCATTTCTAGAAATTAACTGGTTTCTGAAATTCATTAGTAACAATGAATGGATGCCAATACAATACTAGGCAAGCTTGGCATTTTCGAAGTTGTAATTAATGTTTTTCAGGTGAGTATCCCTAGGAAGTCTGTAAGAGAGTACATGCTTTATTGATTTGTAAACAGGACGGTAAACACTAGGGCTGTGCGAAGCTTCGGTCGCCGATTCAATTTGGAGATTTGGCTGGATTAGGTAGCCGAATCTCTGAATCTAAATCAAATTGGGAGACCAATTAAAAGGTCTGAATTGAATCGTAAGCCTCTGAATCGATTCGGAAAAGGTTCAGTGCTGCTTTGGAGATTCGGCCATAGACTGAACACTGGACACAGCTGCCTCCAGCTGGTAAGTCAGTTGTGGTGAGCAGAGGGGGGAAGAAGGGGCATGGGGGGGGAGGGGGACAGATCAACGCACCCATAGCAAGGGAGGGATTGCGGCTGGGCTGCCAAGGAGGGGGTCGGGCAGCTTGCGCTGCTGCGCACCACTGGTCTGGAAGCTTCTCGCGTGGCGGCTTGTCCAGCGACTCTCACTGTTGCTTCTGCCACTGGCCTGGGAGGGCATGGGGTGAGCACGTGTGCACCAGGATCTGCATGCAGCAGGTGGGGCCAGGGCTGTGCCAGGAGAAAGACAGAAGGCACTGGGAGTGGGAGCTAATGCCACCGCTCAGCCAGCTGGTGCAAGGCCGGTACAAGACTGAGTCCCTATGCTGCCTCCAGACAAGTGGTGTGTAGCGGTGGGAGCTGGCCTGGGCTCCCTGCACTTCCTAGATGAGCAGCGGCTTTGCCCCGGCTGGGTTAGACAACCCTAAACCTAACCCTAATCCTAAAGCTAACCCTTCCCTCCCCGCTCTACCCAGCACAATGGACCTACCAGCTAGAGGCAGCTGTATCCAGCATCCAGGACAGCTGCCTGCTTAGTATGGCTGAATCTCTGAAGCAGCGCTGAATCTTCGGATCCGATTTGGCTGAATTGAATGGGGACAGTGATTCAAATCATCAAATCAAATCACTGTCCCTCCAAATCAGCTGAACCCAAATCCAAAGCAAATACTTGCTGCTTCACACAGGCCTACTAAAATACACTTACATAATAACCCAAACCAAAAATCAAGTTATGAATTCACCTAATTGGCTGTGCAGGTCAAATCAAAACCAAGCCACAGCATATCATCCACAGTTCTTTGGGTGTGCTAAAATTAGTGTGTCAATAGTTTTCTGTGCCTTCATTTTTTTTCTTAAAATTTAAACAAACAATTTAAGGGAAGTATATGCTGTGTATTGTCTGCATTTTGACAAGTATTCGAATAAAAATAATTTCTTTCCACATAAAGCTTTGAATTTGCTTGAATATAACATTTAAACCACATTAAGTGTGCTGTATTTAATTTTTTTCCTAATCAAATATTTCAGTTCAAATACTTGTGGGTATTGGAACATAAAATTAACAGGGGGGTACTTTTTCAGTTTTTTTACTAAATATAAGTCAAATAAACATATTAAATCAAATCACACTCTATTTAGGGCATTGGAAAATTTTCCACTTCAAAATTTTCTGGAAAACCCACATCTCTGCGTACAATGATATGATCTTGCTTGTTAGTCAAATCTGTAATCCGGGCTTCATCTCTGGCCTTACTCTAAATTCTCACATCTAGGTTATGCTTAGCTCTTACGACTCTTTCTTCGTGATGCCTCTTAGATAAGATCTTTCCTACCAACCTACGTAGTTACGTCTCCCATCAAAGCTCTTGTTAACTTGTATTTTGACTACTACAACATTCTTTTCTCTGGGTTGAAAAGGGCAAACTTGCCCTGCACATATCCACCAGGATTGCTGCTGATGTTGCAAAGATAATTTTCTCCACTGTTGCTTAGACCACATATCCCCTCTCCTTCTATTCCTGCATTGGCTCCCCTCCTTCTCAGTTGTACCAAACATAATCAACTCCTTGTCCCCTTTGAGGCATTTTACAACACACTGTCATTCTACCTATTAGAGCTGCATGAAGCTTTGGTCCTTGATTTGATTTGGTGGAGATTTGGCCCAATTTGGTGGCTAAATCTCCAAATCTGAATGAAACTGGAGGACCCTTTAATCTCTCTGAATCGAATCGGAACCCTCCAAATTGATTTGGAGAGATTTGGAAAGATTCGGACATAGAGACAGCTTTAAATGTTTTTTCTACATATCTCTAGGTAGCAGGGGCTTGTGAGTGCTGCGATGTTGAGGCCCATGGAGCATCCCACATAAGCACAGGAGAGGGTGTCCCCACCACACTTGGCAGCAGACCTGTGTCACAGGGCACTAAAGTGCCTGCTCCTAGAAGAGCGGAAACTGCCTGGGGAGAGCTGGAAGAGACGGGGAGAGCTGGAAGAGATGGACAGAAGCCCAGGTGCAGGTTATCAGGGCAACAGGCTAGAGAACAAATTAGCCTGCACCAGGACCTGTCAGCTGATCAGAAAGGGCAGGGCCCTTATAAATCCCCAGGCCGGAACTAGGGAGGGCAGTTTGCTCCCAGCAGCCAAGCAGGAAAGAGCCCTCCTAAAGGGAGCTAGGGAAAGAGGCCTGAGAGTGAGTCTAGCTTCTGAGAACGTCTGGGGCAAAGTTTGATTCTTTTAAAGGGGTGGAGAATGATGGGAGCTTATGTGTTATGTTATAGCCTGGGGCTTATGTTTTGTTTACTGTTTCATAACAACCGGTTGTTTGGGTGAAGCTATTTGGGGAAGGAGGAGGCCTCACTGGAGGCCCACTGCAGCACAGGGACCTGGGCACCAGTGAGGGCACAGCATAAGAGGTGGGGGGACCCCAGCACCAGCGAGGGCACGGCATGAGGGGCCAAACTGCATTAAGGCCTAGACTGGACAACATCAATGCCATCTGCAAGGCTTGGTGTGATAAAGGGGTGGCTTGGAGCCATGCATCTAGCCCATAATGCTAGGGTGCCGCAAAACACATTGTGAAATGGGACCCACAAGTGGTCTGGGAACCCACAGGGTTCAGAGAGTCTATCAAACCATGTCCAAGAGGACTTGAAGGCAGCCTCCCTATTTTTATAAATACATCAAGACGTGGCGGGTGAGAATTGAGGCTGCCCATTGGGCCAAACTAGCATGGTCGAGGAGCCTTAGGAGATCACGGCCATCCTTAGGGATCCCATCCTGTGATAACCAGGAAGTGGACCAGAAGCCCTTCTGGTCCACTTCCGGGTCTGCTGGGGAGTATACTGGGCCCCCTGTCTCTTCCATACCCCTTGGCTTGGCAACTGGTGCCTCCTGGGACTGTAGGGGGGCACCTGGGGTCCCCCTGTGTCCAACTGCTGAGTTGGGGGGGTCCCCCTGCATGTTCCCCGGCAGACCTTCCAGGTTCACCACTGAGCATATGGAGGGCCCCCTGCACTCCTGTGGGATGCTCCATGCGCCCCAGCACTGCAGTGTTCACAAGCTGTACCTGCTACCTCAAGGTACATAGAAAAAACTTTTTAAAGCTGTGTCTTTGGTTGAATTGCTGATTCTCTGAATCTGCACTGAATCTTTGGATTCCGCCAAATCCAATCAGAGACAGTGATCTGAATCAATGAATTGAATCGCTGTCCCTGATTTGGACCAAATCTGAATCGAATAGGGCCTGCTACGCACACCCCCACTACCTATGGTTTCTCATTGAGTGATGGGTCACCTCTTGCCTTTAATCAACCCATGGTACCCAATGCCAACCCACATATTTGGTAGATTCCCCTTATAAACAACCATGAAGCTATGTCACTTCCTCCATTTAATCTTTCTTTAAAAACTCTCCTTCACCATTATGTCTACAACAACTTGACAACAATTGCAACCTACTGAGGTTATTATCTGCAGTGCTGACCAATGTTGTCCTATTTCCTTATATTACCCATCAATTTTTCCACTCCTGTCTCATATTTAGATTGCAGTCTTTGGGTAAGGGACAGTCTTTCAGTCTGTTTTTGCAAAATGCCTAGCCCAATGGCCTCCTGGATCCCAAGTAGGCTCCTGAACACTATAGCAATTACAAATCAACAACAACAACACAATAAATGGCTACACTTCGAAAATGTGGGTAGTAATTTTTTCATAGGAATGTAAAGATTCAAATAGAGTCAAAGTGTTTTTGCAGAACACAAATGCTGTCAAATAAGATTACAAGAGTGGTTGATTGATAAAGGTAACTACATAGATATAATATAATTTTGTAAGTCACTTTACATAGGGGGTGAACAGATGTAACAATTATACCAGTACAAAATGATTCCAGTAAGTGCTGTTTCAATATAACTACCAAATCTATATATTCCTATAAGAGTGTAAGTGGAGCAAAACTTTAACCTTGTTTCCTCCAGAATTAAACTTAGTTATTTAACTCGAAGAGCTAAAGAAGAATGCAGACATAACAACTATATTGGAACAGCTAATGTGGCAACTCCTTTTTTGCACTTTTAAAGCTTAAAGTTGTATCTGCCTGTAACCTTATTAGCATAAAATATTCTGATTAAAACATTAGTACTATCAAGAAGTAAGGAGCTGTAAATGGAGAAAATGGTTAAACAGAGATGTTTCTAGTAAGATTCTACAGGGATTTGTATTGTGCCCACTGCTGGTCAACATTTTAAATGCGTTCTAGAAACAAATATAAAATGGAAGCTATTTAAAACTTGAAGATGATCCAAAGATTGGCAGAGAAAATGAAGAGAACTGAGAATAATATAGGACAATGTAGGCTTCTTGGTAAGCTGGGCCCACTTAAACATAATATTTTTAATAGAGCCTAAAACAAAATGACATGTGCAGGAAAAGGAATGCAGTTTTAACCAAGCTTTCATCCATTCAGTGAGTGCCATAGTGATCTTGTATTGTTCTAGTTTTTTGTGCAGTATCAAGTCAAATGTCCACAGAAGTCTAAGGGCCAACTCCTATTTCACTTTCATGGCTAGGTAAATGCCACTTAGGCAGTAAAAGTACAGTCTTTGGTACTTACTTGGCTTTACAGATTTTCTTGGCACATGGAATGGGATCAGATGCATGCAACTGCTGGAATAAGGGAGAAGGAGGACCCTCCAATCTTTTAGCACAATAGTGTTCAATCTGTGACCTGATAGCCAGATTCAAGACTCCAAAGTGAGGGCCAGCTCCAGTCAGCACAGGGGATCAGCAGCAAGCACCTCAGCCCAGTGCATCCCCTTCCCTGCCCTGTACCCTGGCACTGATTCCTTCCATAGTTCTCCCTGCTCTCTCCCTGTTCCTCTATCCTTAGACAAGGGCTGCTTACTGGGGATAACTAGATTATCTCCAGAAGTTCCTTCCAATGCTAGTTTTCTATAATAAAACCTCTCTTCCCTCCATTTCTCTCCCCCTCCTTCTGACCTCAGCAGCTACCTCTCTTCCCCCTTCCCTACTAAAGTAGTGGTAGCCTGTAGCATCTGGGTTGCACACACCCCTCTTGCTCTAAAAGGTTGAGTTCTCTAGCTTTAGCACAATAGTTTAGTAGCTAGAGCACTTTCCCAAATGGTTCAGGTTCTAGGCTCTCCTAGGTCCAGATGGGAATTGAATCTGCATTTCCTACTTCCCTGAAAATCCTCTAATCAGTAGGCCATGGGCTAGACGTTCCCAGAGCACCCCTCTCTTGCAGCTGGCCCACTGGGCAGCAAAAATGGAAGATATGTGGAACCAAAGGAAAAATATGCTATGTAAACCAGACACTACCCTGAAAGGGAGGGGGACCTGGCCTCTCTTCCTCTGAGGCAGAAACTATCCCACTGCCAGGGCTGGAGCCAGAACCCAGGGCTCCCTCCCTTTCAAAGCAGTATCCGCCTCACTGAGCTGCTCCTCATTGGTTTGCTCACCTAATCCCAGCCACAGTATCTTCCTTTCTTGGGTAGCCAGTGGATTAACTTCAAGGAGTCCCCCAGAGCTTGGTCCTTGGGCCTGCACTGTTCAATTTCTTTATTAGTGCCTTGGATGAGGGGGTGAAAAACACCCTGTTTAAGTTTGCAGATGACACCAAGATTTGGGGTGAGGCTGGCAAACTAGAAGGGAGGGACAGGATACAGTTGGACCTGGACAGGTTACAGGGGTGGGCAAATGAGAATAGGATGTGTTTCAATACAAGTGCAGGGTGCTGCACTTGGGCAGTAAGAACCAGCAACATACCTACAGACTGGGGAATGCTCTTCTCAAAAGCACAGTGGCAGAAAGAGATCTTGGAGTCATTACTGATTCCAAGATGAACATGGGCTGCCAATGCAAGGATGTGGTCAGTAGGGCTAACCATACCCTGTCATGCATCCACAAATGCATTGCAAGCAGAGCCAAGGAGGTGATCCTCCCTCTCTATGTTACACTGGTCACTCCGCAGCTGGAGTACTATATCCAGTCCTGGGCATCACACTTCAGGAGGAATGTGGACAGCATGGAGAAGGTCCAAAGGAGGGCCACTCACATCAGAGGGCAGAAGGGCAGACCCTACGAGGACAGGCTACAGGACCTTAACCTGTTCAGCTTTTGCAAGAGAAGGCTGAGAGGGGACCTGGTGGCTGTCTACAAACTTACTAGGGGGGGACTAGCGGGGAATGGGAGAGACCTTGTTCTCCTGAGTGCCTCCCCGAATAACAAATCATAACAGCCATAAGTTGACTGAGAGTAGGTTTGAACTAGACATTAGAAGGCACTGCTTCACAGTCAGGACAGCTAGGATCTGGAACCCACTTCCAAGGGAAGTGGTGCTGGCTCCTACCTTGGAGGGTCTTTAAGAGGAGGCTTGACAATTACCTAGCTGGGGTCATTTGAGCCCAGTTTTCTCTCCTGCCCAGAGCAGGGGGTCAGACTAGAAGATCTGCAAGATCCCTTCTGACCCTACACCTATGAATAAGAGGTCACTCTGAGCAATATATAACTTTTTGTTCTGGTGGTTAGAACATTGCTATGGAGTAAGAGCTATCAATTCAAACTCCTCTGGGTGAGGGGACCTAAAACCTAGATCTCCCATTCTCTGAGGAAGCATGGTAGTCACTAGGTTATTTGGTTTAAAGGGTAGAAGACCACTCTGACCCCTCTGTGGTTTTGTGGGGGAACTCACACAGACTTATGTGTAGCCAGACTATTTCATTCTGCCTTGCATCCTATATGGCAAGAGTGGAGCCTTCGGAGTATGCTGGGGAAGAAAGCACAAAGCAAACATAGCTACATAGGTTGATACAGAATCCACAATTTGGGCAAGTGCCAAAAGCTGCACTTACTTACACAGCTATGTAAGTGCCACTTAAAGAGCTAAATCTCATTTCAGCATTATGTACCCATTACCTTTCCCAATCAAACTTTTAATCATGTAAAAAAAAATATAATCAACTTGATAACCTATTTTCCATACTAATCCATGTGGACTGGCATCAATTATAGTTGCCTACTTTAATTTTTAATTAAGTCCTATATAGCTGTTCCATTTGGTTGTCAATAATTTATGCTGAGTTAATAAATCTATAGTTACCCAAACCATTTACTTTTTTTGAAATATTGGCATGTTAGCTCTCCTCCAGTCCTGGAACTTCCCTAGTGATCCAAGAGTGACTGTTAATAAACATTAATGACCCATAAAGCTCCATCGCCAGCTTTTTAAAAAACTTAGATACAATTGATCTGGGACTGCCCATTTTAAAATGCTTAATTTTAGTAGGTGCCATGTAACACCAACCTTAGTTACTGCTACAGTGGAAAGTATTTCATCATCATTCTCTGCTAGGAATACTTCATTTGTTTTTGTTTTTTCCTGCCACATATAACGTAAATATGCATTGAACACTTTTACCTTTTCTGTTTTATTTAGTAACAGTCCTACTATAACCATCTAGTAATGGATTCCCTTCTTTTGTCCTCATCTCTACAGGGTAGCAGATTTCCCCTTGAATTTCCTTGTTTCCCTTATCAGTTTTCTGCATTTCCTAGTTTCTAATTTATATTCGTTAACAACCTCCCCTCTGGCTCTTGTAGAACTAGATAGATCTATCATTTCATGAATGTGTTGACTCAAACAATCATTTTTGGTAAGGACCCAACAGATAGGCTGGAAAAGCAGATTTTTCTGAATGTGCTACAGCAGATATTGTGCAGTTAGCAAATCATTTTAAATCAAATCATCCTCCAAAAGAACAAACTGATGTTAACCATTCTGCAAATCTACAGAGTAGAATGTATTTCAAGGAGCAGTACTGTTGTGGCACAGAAGTGGACTGCATGATGTATACTTTTATCCTTAATGATTTTATGACACCCAGCATCTTCATGGGTTGGTAACAGTGTTGCCAAGTAATTCTGGTATGTTGCTTGTACTTGAATGGAAAATATTTCAAATGTCACAGACTTAAGCAAGGCAGGCTAATTAAAGAGATGGAAACGGTTAAGTAAAATATAATTAGAAAAATAAAGACATTCATATTTAGTATCTGGTCACTAACATAAGTACTGTATATGGCAGATCTTTACTTAACTAAAACCATCTCTTCTAGTCATAGGGAATTTTTCCAAATCTGCACCTGTCTATTGGACAGGGGGGAAAAAAACAGCCTGAGAGAAGAGAATGGGGGAAAAAAAAAAAGAAAAAGAAAAAACCCCAGCTAGCTCCTCACAACAGCTGTCCCTCACCAATAGTCCCTCACATTTTTCTGTCCCCTACCAGTAGTCCCTCACATGTTGCCCCCCAAACAGAACAGTGGGATCTTGCTCTAGGAAATCAGGGTCATTAAGTGAGTGTGTGTATATATACATGGCAATAGCTGTAAATATTAAGTCATTAAAAAAAACAAAAATACAGTAAAATGCCTTTCACACTGTTTTTGTGGATATCAAAAGCAATTTAATAATGAATGGCCAATTATTGAGACTGAATAACAAAATATTCTGAGCATGTTTTATAAAGGTTTGCAAGTCATCTTACATATATTTTCTTCAGCTGTAATGCAATCATATTTTATAACATTAAGGAAAAAATCTTTTAATCCCTGAACACCAAAGAGAACATCCAATGAGAATACTGAGTATTGCACAAGGAATATAAAAATGGCTCTTGAGATTACTCAACAGTGATCTCATTCTCCTCTCACAGTCCACTAAAATGTTGTCAAGCATTAAATCTTAAAAATTTGGCAGGCAGCCAAGATCTTGCAACCTTCTTCGGGTAAAGGAGATCTGTTCGGTCTTCATAAAAATGGAATTTTAGTGTACAGTGGGAATTCAAAATTTAGACTGAAAACAAGGGGGCTATTAAAAAAACAACATACAAATAGAAGTTTAGCAGTAGGACCATAAAGGAAGGAGCTAGAAATATGGGCCAGATTCACAGGGAAGCTATATGTTCATTGAAGAAAAGTGTTTTTACACTGAGATGACTAGTTTACCACAATACAGCTATCTTGATGTAAAATCCCAGTGGAGACCAGGTAAATGCCACTTCTACCCCAGTGTAGCAAGCTGAAGTGAACTCAGGCAGACAGTGTAGGGCTGACCTTGACTGGCTCCCCCAGGATAAAACTACCTGTGCATTGTCTTTACTGGAATTTTATATCAAAATTATTATGTTTATATTTAAAAAATACATGCATGGTAGGAAAGACAAAGTTTTGAGAGAGGATTTCCACAATTTAAAATGTGTTCTATATTCAGACAGCGAGAACATGTGTCACAAGCTTAGATTTATATCTAACTTTTGGCAATATGAAGAAAGTATGGTAGCTAATATGAATTCTATCTGAAAAGGCATAAATGCATGTAGCACTCTAAGTTTTAGTAAAACTGAGACCTTATAAAAGCAAAAGTAATTTTGTTTATGCATGAACATTTTTACTTCCAAATGACATGGGTTCATAGGAAGGTAGGGCTGGAAGGAACCTCATGAGGTCTTCTACTCCAGTGGTTCTCAAACTTTTTTTTTTTTGTATCCAGACCCATTTGTAAACATCTATGGCCAGTCCCGACCCACTGCACCCCACCCCCAGGTCCCAGCCCCACAGTGTGTGGGGATTGGTGGGGTTTGTGTGGTTTTTCTCCTTTAAAAGAGAATCTGTTTTTAAAGTTTGTTCCCAACTCTTTCATATATTCTTGCAATCCACTTTTGGGTCATGACCCAGGGGTTGTGAAACACTGGTCTATTCCAGCCCTCTGTGCAAGGCAGAATTATCCTTGACTACATCACTCCAGCAAGCATCTGTCCAACCTGCTCTTGAAAAATTCCAGGGATAAAGATTCCTCAACTTACCTAGGTAACTTGTTATGGTGCTTGACCACCTTCATAGTCAAGAAGCACCTTCTAATCTTCAACCTATATTTCCCCAGCTGCAGGTTGAGGCCATTGTTCCTAGTCCTGTCCCCTATGGACACAGAAAAAAGCCCACCTCGATCCTCTCTGTACTCCTCAGGTATCTGAAGACTTATCAAATCCCACATCAGTCTTCTCTTCTCCAGACTAAATAACCCTAGCTCTTTCAGCCTTTTCTCATAAGCCATGCTTTCACTGAAGTCTTTCCAATCTTTCTTGAAGTGTGGGGCCCAGAACTGGACATGGTATACCAGTTTTGGTGAAGCCTCACCAAAGCTGGTGAGACTTCACCAGTGCTGAATAAAGCAGTAAAATTACTTTCCTTGATTTACAAGTGACACTCCTATTAATACAACCCAGTACACCATTGGCCTGTTTTGCAACAAGAGCGCATTGTTGATTCATATTTGGTTTATGGTCTCCTGTAATCTCCAACTCCTTCTATGCAGCCTAGTCAGTGATTCCCCAGTCTATATTTGTGCATGCAATTATTTGGGCCAAATGCAGGACTTGGCACTTGCCTCTGCTGAATTTCACTTGGTTGACTGCAGACCATTTTTTTTCCAATCTATCCAGGTCATTCTGGAAGCTACCCTTACTCTCCAGAGTGTTTTGCAACTCCACCCAACTTGGTGCCAGCTACAAATTTGCTAAGCATGCATGCAATCCCATGATCAACTTCATTACTGAAGTTATTAAACAATACCAGAAGCAGAGCAGATCCTGGGGAGCCCCACCCGATATTGACTACTAGCTGAGCACGATGATCCAACCATTTATGTACCCACCTCACTGTACTTTCAGCTAGTCTGTGTTTCCTTTGTTGTTGATGAGAACATCATGGGACACTGACAAAAGCCTTGCTAAAGTCGAGGTATAACACATGTGATTTGGGAAACTCTAAGAGATGCAAAGTGTTGCAAATCAAGGTTTACAAAAATAGGATACTGAACTTGTGACTTCAAGCTAGACAGACCAAATATTTTAAAAACAAATTCCAACTAAGTACAAGCTGATTTTTATATATAAACTGCAGAAAGTTCTACTCTAGATAGAAAACCTGATATCAGTTTGTATTTTAATCCCTAGGTGTTTTATTTAAGAAAAAAATATCCACAGGGCTAGGCAAAATTCAGAAGGCTGTGGCAGGTCTTCGTCCAGCAGTAGTCTAATTTTTTCAGTGGCAAAATTAAAATGCTATGGAATGCTGAAAATCAATTCTAGATTTCAAATGGCAACTCGTCATGTTTTTTTTGCCTCTTTTATAAGTTAGGTTTCATATTTTAAAGCACATCTCTAGTCCCAGGGACTAAACTCACAAACAGGGCGTTTAGACTAAAGTAGCCTTCCTCCATAACCACAAGCAAAGTATACAAGTGCCAAAAATCCTTTGCCTGAATAAATACCATTTACTAATACAATCCGGCAATCAGAGCCCAAATGCTTTGCGAGGGTTTTGTGGATTTGTTTTTATTTTTTGTTTCTTGAAAGGGAAAGAGCCATTTCTTCTGTATAGTGCTATCACGAAGATAATATCTGTCATAGGGGAATTGGATCAAGCTAATAGACCATCTCCAAATGTCTGTGTAATGTCAGACCGATACATTGGATGAACTACTTCATGCTCTATTATGTACTCCCCTAATCTCAGACCCACGAAGCAAATACCGAGCCACTGAGCTAATTAGACTACCAATGCGACTACGCCTTTGGCTTTCAAGAAGGATGCTCGCCTGCGTCACCCCTCATGAGTGCATCTGATGCCATTTCTCAAACACTTGCTTATCTGGCAGGCGCGGAGAACGATTACCTGCAGCCGGCTGTTTAATTTGACATTCGTCTCTCCGAAAATAAAGCTCTTCCTCCAGGATCTCCTTCACTCTCTTAGGTGGCTCGACATATACAAATTTCTTCCCTGTTGGGAAAAGACATCGTAGGTGGGGTTACTTTACATCCCCCCCTCACTTTTTGCAGACCTCCTGTCTTACAGGAGTGGAAATGGGGGCGCCCTGTCACACCACGACTGGGGGGTGAGGTGGGGATCCATTTGCCCAGGTGGCTGGGCAAGGGGCTGCCCCCCCGCCCCTCTGGGCTGGCTCTAGAGGTGCAGGGAGAGGGGCACCTGCCCGGCTACCTCCCTGGGAGCTTGGGCCGCTTCCAGGGGGGCCTCCCCACGCGGGGAGAGGCCGGGGGGCGCGAGGCGGGAGAGCCGAGGCCCGGGACGGGGGCCGGGGACGCCAGGCTCACAGGGCTGGGCGCCTCCCGTCGCCTCCGCGCAGGCCCTGCTCGCCGCTTCCTCGGCCGCCGCCTGTCGCTGCTCCGCGGCCGCCTCCCTCATGCCGCCGCCGCCGCCACCGCCGCCTGCGGGCCCGCCCGCCCGGGCCGCCGCCGCCACAGCCGCGCCGCGCCGCTGCCATAGGAACGGCGGGAAGGGGCGGGGCTAGAGCGCGGCTCCGCACGTGGCACGGGAGAAGCGGTGGCGGGAAACTACCTGCGATCGCGGAGAGGCCAGGCAGGAGCAGGCCCCTCCCTTGCCAGACCACCCCCCACCCGCGGGACACGACCTGCGCCCAGCCTCCGCTTCCATCACGTCAGTACGTGGTTAGGAGGTGACAGGCGGCTCTCCCCCCCAGTCCATATCAGTGTGGCCACGGGGGCATAGTCCTCCTTGAGCCCAAATGCGGCAGCAGCCTGACCCCGAGTAGTCGCATGGACTGACAACATTTTGTAAGGGCTGGAGGGTGACGGGCACGTTCCCTTGGTGTTTGAGCTGTGCTGTGTCAGGGCTGACCTCTGGTTTTGGTCCCTAGCGAAGTCCCCAGCAACCACTGGAATGCGGGTCTACCCCTGGGAAAAGGCACCACCAGCAGTACCTCTGGGTGGCTGCTGCTCACCAGCCTTCCCACCCCTTGCTGCTGACACCACCATCACGGCTGGCTGCTGCTGCTGGCTGCAGCTAGTTGCCAACCACTAGTTGGTGCTCACCACCCCCTCCACTGCTGACCGTGCCATGGCTGCCTGCAAGAGCTCACTTGTTGCCGCTATGCTCCTGCTGCCGACAGCGCTGCTGCTACCTGCGGGAGCTCACCATGCCCAGCCTGCCTCCGGGGGCACATGGCATTCATGGTGTCGGGGTTGACCTCTGGCTTTGGTCCCACCATGGGCACTGGCACCACCCAGGCAAAGTCCCCAGGGACACCCAGTGCCTCTAAGGGAGGCTGAAGAACAACCTGGCATATGCAGCAGAAGAGGTGGGAGGGCAATGACCAGCAAAGCGCAGAAGCGCAGGGAATACCCAGAGCGGAACAGAGGTGTAGCTATAGTCCTGAGGTCCAGGACATACTAGCCAGGCCCAAGGATAGTTACTCTTTCACTCATTCACATATTGATTTGATGTATAGCCCTCTCCTCCCAACAAGACATGTGGAAGGCTGTTCTCTGCAGTTGCTCCTCAGCTCTGGTGCCTCATCCCACTGGAGGCCTGCCAGAGCCTCAAGGCAGTTTATAGTAAAGAAAAAGCCTCCTAAAACAAGGGGACAAAATAACTTCTAAAAATCAAGCAGTGTTAAAATAGAATATATCACTGGCTCCCCACCTTCCTGTATTCAATACCCCCACCAAGCTTTGCCTGCTAAGTGCTTACCTATGTAGGAAAGTGTTACACCCCTTTCAGGTGAGTCAGGCTCTGGTAGGCCTCAAGAGCTGCATCCAGGCAAGCATGGCCATGCAGTACGTATGCTGCATGTGTACATACTGCATGCTTTGTTGTTTTCCATGCTGCAAGGGAGCAGTGCAAAGGGCTTTTTTTTTTACCCCGCATATAGGGGCCAAAAAAACCTGTGGAGAAAAAAAGCAGAGCTGTATGTACCTCCCAAAGCCAGAGCCTGGCTGGCTGGAGCCACAGGCACATGGCCCGAGAGATCCCCAGGGAGAAGTAGCAGTGGCACCTGCTAGTTGTCCCTGGGGAATTAAACATCCACATGTGTGGACATGGCCAAGGGGGAGAGTTCCAGAGCTGAGGAGCAACTGCTGAGAAGTTTTCTGCATGTTTTTGCTGAGTGAACTTGGCACATTCATGGTACTCACATAGTTTGCTCCCTATTGAACTTGGAGATTGTCAAGGTCCTTAGTTTTTTGTGTGCCTTGTGTATTGCCAAAGCACTGCCAGTACAAAGATTTTTAAAGGAAACAAACTACATCATATACAGCTGTAGTATGCAGTGCAGCCAGAGCTGCAACTGCTGCCACAACTTCCTTGTGCCCTGGCCTACAAGGAGCCCTGCGACTGGGATCCAACTTAGGGAACAAGGTGAGTAGGATACCCCACTGTATAAAGCATGAGATTAGTCTGATTAATACCCTACATCCTCATAATCTCCTAATTATTAAAAGCATTTATATTTTAAATCATGCAATTGAACATCTTAGAATGAATTCCATCAATAAAAAGGCAAGCACAGCATTTTGCTTTTCCTGGAGTGGGGGGCGGGAAAAGAGAAAAAAAAATCAACTTTGTTACTTATTGTAGTACATACAGAATGACACTAGATGGAGTTTGCAAAGTTTGATGATCTGATCCTGCTCACAACATTAACAGATGTTTTGCCAGCGACTACAGAAGCAGCCTTTGTTAGGTCCAGGTTATGAAAACTGAAGCAGCTGTGATTCTAATTTGTGTGAGAGGTGCACATTTTACATCCAAACAACTAGCTCTTGTATTATGTATTGATAACTCGAATGGTGATTTTGAAAATATAGGGGCATGTCCGTCTTCATTTTTAATCTGAGCTTTAATATAAATACTAACACATTTTCAAAGTCTAGTGTAGATCCTGTAATTAATTTAATGTCTTATTCTGGAACAAATGTAGCCTTTAGAATTTGCAAACATATTAATAAATATGACTAATGTTTATCTCTCTGCCTTGTGCAAGATGCATTTTTGGTTGCATTCACCTTCTACAGACATCCTATGAAATAGAATTTCCAAACAAACCTGGGAGGATTAAAAATCAATGATTTACTTAAAAATTTTCCCTTGTAAGTATGGTTCTATTCCTTACAGTAATAGGGCCAAATAATAACTCACTTTTATTAAAAAGGCAATCAGGACTTATAGTAGAAATGGTATCTTTTATTAGACTTTGAGATCTCTTCCATGTCTCTGCAGTATATACCTACAATTTCTATTTAATACACCACAATGACCATGATCAAGATAGTAAAGAATCTCAAGGATAAGCTAGTCCAGGGCTGTTCAGATCTGGTGAGGCTGTGGGCCCCAGATGACACCAGCATGTGTTGCACAGGCTGCACGCTGTGGGAGTGGGCCCCCTAGGACCCACTCACTGCACAGGCTGCTCCAGCAGCATGCAGACCCCATCCTCAGCCATGCAGGCTACATATGCAGGACATGGACCACTCCCCTCCCCACACACACCAACTGGCCTTTCCCCCTTACACAGCAATGGGAGAGGAGGCTGCCCAGGCCCATGCCCTATATACTTAACTGCTTGCAGACTCCAAGTAAACGGTGGGCGACATCCTGGCCCTTTGTGGGCCACATGTGGCCTGCAGGTAGTCAGCTGGGCAGTCCTAATTTAGTCCAACCCCCTGTACAGAAAAATTATGTCCTGTTCCTAAGCCATACCAAACATACATACTTTCTGAAAACCACAACTTCCCTAGGCACATTTCCAGACCCATTTCATTGTCACTTCCTGTAACTTCATTGGTGTCAAAGCTTATGTGACATCACTTTCTGATGTGATACCACTTCCTGTGAGGTCTTTGAATATGGCTCAGCGGCCCACTGGGCGATAAAAAGTTCGTGATCCGGCCCCACATTCAAAAAGCTTGAACATCCCTGCTCTACAACAACTTGCAGAAGACAACACTGACAAAAGGAGAACTATAAGAACTATATAGTAAGACTAATGTTAATGATGTGGTCATGAGTTGCATGATATTTTGCATATTCCTTGAAAATCCAGGTTCTAGAATGATGTGGATACATGAGAATCTCAGTGTCCACTTCTCTAGCCTTCATGGTTGGAAAGAAAAGCTTCAAATTCAAGTGTGTCCTTGGATTCAAAAAAACCAGAAAATAAACAAGTAGTGAACTCCAGATGTACCTTTGCAATTTTAAGCCACTAACAACTTGGGAAGCCTGACTCATGACATTTAATGCTTGGGGATAATACTAGGTGTTCATTAATTAAAAAGAATCAAAGAAGCAGCTGAACTGGAAGGAACAGTTCACAGGTTAGAGAACATTTTTGAGAATGCACACAAAATAAAAAAAGTTGCAACTACAAACCTGTTGCGATTTGGGGGTCGGAAAGACTTCTCCAAGGCTTCAGCATCAATCAGAAACAATATTAGGTCCTTACTGCACTGTATAATGTCACCAACTCAGACACAACGGTGTTTCATCTGTTTATTTTCAAGCAATTTAACTTTTGGATGTGTCTGTAGTTGGAAGAGCATTTATACAGTATTCCATTTTGATAGAGGAGTGTAAACAAGACCCTTAAGGACACTTATCCCCATATGAACATGCCAATAAAAAAAAAAAAAAATGTAATTCAAACTGCTCTAGCACCATATACATAAGGTCTCCTAGTCTATGTACAGGCAACAGCATTGACTAGGCCTTTCAAAGATCCACAACACAACATTGAGTATTTTATATTGTTTTAATAAGCTTTCCAGGATTGTTATATGTTTGAAGTAACATCTGTATGAGTTGCATTCAGTCCAAATTTTCACGCACTTTAAATAAGTCTCTTGCAGTAAAGATTCTAATAAACACTGACTAACAACTAACAATTCCTGCCCCTGCCCCACCCTTCACTGCCATATATTACAGTTTTCTCCTTGATTTTAGTGTTTTGGACTGTAATTAAATAAGCGTCTATCAATCTCCACTTAATATGTGGAGACCCATGGCTAAATATTACATTCACTGCAGTGTCCTGAATACTCTCAAAACTCTTTGAATAGAGTGATCACATCTGGAAGCAAGTGGGGAAAAAACAAAACAAAATAAATACCCCCAATAAGTTGTAATATATGTTTGCAAAAATAATGAGATCTTAGGTCGTAAGAGGCCCCACAAAGTATCTCCATTTAAATCTTTGCTGTCAGGGAGAAAACACCACTTTTGAATACAGCAACAGTTGTACAGAGAAAGAAAAGAAATTCACATACAAAGATTTTTTTAGGAGTCTGGTGCAGAATTTATGCAGTCCTCTACTATTTCAAAGAGATAATAGTAGACATCAGTCCTCCTAGCAATATCAAAGGCAGTTTCATCCAAGTTATTTTTCAAGTTTGGTTTCACGTAGCGATTCATCAGCAAAAGCTGCAGGGTTTCTTTACTACTTTTGTTTCCTGCAGCAAGATGCAATGGTGTCAGCAACCCATTCGTCTGAGCATTGATATCTGCACCATGCTGAAGCAAGAACGAAGCTACTTTTGTATTGTTCCACTTACATGCACTATGCAGGGGTGTCCAGCCATCCACAGTCAGTGCATGGATATCTGCACCTTGGCCAATCAATTCATGCACAATGTCCAAATGTCCGCTGTAGGAAGCACGATGCAGAGGTGTGTACTTATCTTCATCTTGAACATTTACTGGAGCTAGATTTTGTGAAAGGAGCCTTTGTACTGTACTAAGCTAAGAAAGAAAGACAGGCAGTTTAGTACAACACTCCCCAATGAGATGCGCTCCTTTTGCTTCTAAATAGAAACCAACTGATACACGTTAAACAAACAAACCTGCCCCTCTCAAAAATCCATGTGGTTGTGATCATAAACATTTTTCTGAGACAAAAATAAGTTTTTAAATTAAATCAATTATTTTACTGCTGCTGTTTCCTTTGGGAACATGAGATGAATGTGTTGGTACCATATGTAGCTACACAAAAAGAGTATTCATGGACAGATTTACATCTGTTACCCCATTTATTTATTTATTTTTTTAAAGGAGAGTACCCCTTCTGGTGGGTGCCCCCTTCCAGACGTGGAGTGGGGTGGGGGGCTTCTGATCACAAACAGCAGAGGCGATGGTGGCAGCATGCAGGTGCATGGCGGTGCCACTTCCACACTTCTCTGTACCGCCACTGTGTACTCCCTGGGGCCTTCCCAAGAACCCCCGGTTGACAACCCCTGCATTATACAAACTGGTAAATGCACCAATCCTCATGATTCTGAAGAATAACATGTTATTAAGGGTGGTGTTATTTTTGGTCAAAAATAGCTAGCTTCCTTGCCACAAAACCACAATTCATCATCTCTGCATGTAGCATAGTGTTGGATATAAACAGACCAGGTCTGTTTAAAAAACAACCACCTAATCCACAAAACAAAACTTAAAATAATTTCTCTCATCGATAAATAGGGACATTTTCAGTACTGTAACAGAGCATTTTCCACTTAGCATATGTGTTTGTGGCCTCAGTTCAGTAAATCACAACTCAATATTTTTCTGGCCCACTGTCTAGTTATTCCTGGTCTCTCACCTTTTTCACAGCCTTGCAGGCTGTTTTTAGTTCTTTCAAAAATTGTGGATCAACCAATAGAGACCAGTCTTTAGCAGCAACTAGGGTTTCAGTTTCTGGTTAAGCAGGAAATGGAAGGAAAGCAAGCTGAAGATTAAGCTCTGTTTCTGATCTATGCATCCATAACTCTGGAAAAACTCCCCCCCTCCATTCTGCCTTCACAAAAGTAAGGTGTGTGTCTTATTTGAGGGAGTGTGGTATAAAAGAAAAATATGGTGTTCAACAATGCTTTTGTTTTTAAAGTAGCTGAGTAGCTTTAACAAAATGCAAACTTCCTGTTTTTAAGTGATGGACCTATTCTCACCATTCAAATGTATTACCAGTTACCAGAAATAATAGCATACTTGCTAGGCTCATAATTTACATGAAAATACCCAGAATGCTCTTTTGGTTCATCACAACCTCAGAAAAGCACTAGCATTTGAGCGTTGGATAAAAATCAAGGTCATGATCCTACAAGCTAATCTGCAGAGACAGCTCAACTTGTGCAGAGATCCTCAGACTTCAAAATGGGTGACCTACACTGAGCTGCTGGCAGGTTTTGGCCCAAATGGTTTGGCTGAATAATTGGGCTCCTAATATAATTTATATATACAAAAGTGTGTGTATATCTGTATCTAGGTAGATAATTTGTGTTTAACATGTTTTATTTAGACGCTGATTTGAGGGAGTACACCATCAGACACATGCAAAGCACATCAGCTTACCCGATTGTTTTCAGCTGCCCAGAGCAACAGCCTATCTGGATTCTTTTCCAGTTGCTTTTCTTGCATTTGGTACCACTCCTCGCTTTTCTCTTGCTCATCTTCCTCATCCTCAGACTGCCCTGACCAGCAGCTCTGAGTTCCTATGGGAATTAGATGCCTATGCGTTTCCAGCAATTCAAGTTGATTAAAATTCTCAGTGAACTCCTGAAGCTTCTCTCTCTCATCTTCCACGGCACCTATATTTTTCACATCTGAGTTCCCACTTTCACTCATTTCTAATTAGCATCTGCAAGTGCCAAATGTTCAAAATTAAACACTTCATTTTTTCCATGTGCCTTTTTTTCCAGTCATGTATGCCTCACTTCCACAGAACAAATACATATATGTGTGTGCATGCGCACACGCACACACAGCCAACATAAGTTAACTGATGGCTGCAAAAACGAGAGCAACATCATGCTCTGAAGCACCGT
This sequence comes from Crocodylus siamensis, assembly GCF_052110815.1. Lineage (NCBI taxonomy): Eukaryota > Metazoa > Chordata > Crocodylia > Crocodylidae > Crocodylus > Crocodylus siamensis. Next base: position 400,106,220 of record NC_143395.1, read on the forward strand.
TTGTACCTCCTCCTGGCATCCCTGAGCTGCTCTGGACCACCCCTAGTAGTGGTAGAGCCTGAGCCAGACCCCAAATCACCATCCCCAATGCAGGAGGCTGCATCCTGTAGCATTTCACTCACCCCAGCCAAGGCAGATCCCTCTGGCTGGCACAAAGCATCTCACAGAGACTAGTCACCAGGAATCCTGGTTCTTTCCGATTAAAAAAAAAAAATCCCCAATTTTTCGATTAAAGAAAAAAACCCACATTTTCCCGTGATTAAAACAAAGCACTGTTAATATAAAGTTGTAGATATAGTGGCGTTTCATTTTAATCGTGGAAAAATGTGGATTTTGGATTTTATTAATCAAAAAGTATTTTTGGGGTTTTTTTTTTAAAGTCAGAGAAAACGAGGATCCCTGCTAATCACCTGCCCTGCCCCGGGGCTGAGGCAACCCCCCCTGCTTGGGCCGCAATCAAAAACGGCTGGGAGACCCCCTCTGCCATCGCCACCCGCTCCACTGTTGCCGGCCCGGCCCGGCCCGCCTCCCTCCCCTCCCCTCCCCGGCGCCCGCAGGCCGAGCCCTGCCCGCCTCGTGCCCACCCGCGTCTCCAGGCCACGGGGCGGAGCCAGCACCACCCCCCTCCAGAAACCACCTGCAACAGAAACACTTCCGGCCGACGCTCACTACCCCCATCCCTCGGCTTCACGGGCGGATGGTGAGCGCGGGATTTGGGTCGGGGCCGTTCTCGCGAGAGGATGCGCGCGCCTCCGCGTTGCTATGGGAACCGGAGGTGCGGCTGGGCCTAGAGCCCCTACGCTAGGCGCCGCCTGAGCGGGGCGGGGCGAGCGCTCGGCACAAGGCCTGTCCGCCTCCGCCTCGACTTCAGCTTCCGTGTCCGCTCCCGCTCCTGCTCGTCCCCGGTCGCGCCTCCTTCGTCCCGCCACCCCTCTCGACATGGGGCCCGGCACTGCACAGTGAGTTCCCGGGGGGCGTCCGCGCCGCGGGGGGCGGGCGGCGTGGGGGAGGGGCAGGGATTTATCAGGCAAGGTTGAGGTGGGCTATTTAGGAGGTATTAGGACGCTAGCGGTGTTTCTGAACCCTGCGCTGCTCTGACATCCTTTGCAGGGTGCAAGGAGGTAAGCGTAGGTGCATCTCTGCCCGCTTGCTCCTCCTTCCTCCCCCTGACTGCCCCGTCCCTGGTCGAGGACGTCAGCACATATTTGTGTCCCCCCGGCTCCTCCTCCTCAGTCCCCTCTGCACTCAGCAACGCTCAGCCCTGCGCCAGGAGGTGCACTGCAGTAAACGAGTTAGTTTTGGAAACGGGGTGCTGCTCAGTTCCCCAAAGTTTTGGAAGAGTGTGCAGAGTCTAAAATGAATGAGAGCCACTGCTCGGTAGGTTATTTTAATACTTTATTGGCTTTTGTAACTTACTGAGTTAATCTTCTTTTTGTTCCCTGTGGTTTGTTTGTTTGTTTGTTTGTTTTATAGAAGATATTTTGCTCTCCTGCAAGCTGCCCCTTGCCTTTCATAGACGTTAGGGCTGGAAGGGACCTCGGGAGATCATCGAGTCCAGCCCCCCACCCAAAGGGCAGGAAGTCAGCTGGGGTCATAGGATCCCAGCAAAATAAGCATCCAATTTGCTCTTGAAGGTGTTCAGTGTAGGTGCTTGAACCACCTCCAATAGCAGGCTATTCCAGACCTTGGGGGCTCAGACAGTAAAGAAATTCTTCCTTGTGTCCAGCCTGAAACGGTCTCGCAGTAGTTTCTGACCGTTCGACCTCGTCATCCCTTGGGGTGCTCTGGTGAACAAACGTTCCCCCAGGAACTGGTGATCACCCCGATAAACCAGGAGGCCATCAGATCACCCTTTGAACCTGTGCTTTTCCAGGCTAAAGAGCCCCATGGCTCTCAGCCTGTCCTTGTAAGGTCTGTTTTCCTGACTTCTGATCATGTGCGTGGCTCTTCTCTGGACTCTCTCAAGCTTCTCCATATCCTTTTTGAATTGTGGAGCCCAAAACTGGACATAGTACTCCAGCTGCAGCCTCACCAAGGCCGAGTACAAGGGGAGAATGACGTCCTGGGATTTGCTTGAGAAGTATCTATGGATGCAAGCCAGCATTTTGGTCGCTCTATTAGCCGCAGCATCATGTTGCAGGCGCATGTTCATCTTGTGGTCAATGATGACCCCCAAGTCTCTTTCTTCCGTAGTGCTAGCCAGCGTAGCACTGCCGAGCCTATAAGGATGCTGCAGGTTTTTCCTCCCAAGGTGGAGAACCTTGCATTTTTCAGTGTCAAACACCTTCTTTGTTGGGAAGGAAAGTGTATACGTCTCATAATAAAGCTGTTAACCAATTTTTTTACCACAGTAATCATAAATGACTACTTAGTATTTTTTTCCTAAAATATATAAAAATAAAATAATTGTAATAATTTTCTGTTTCATTCAGGGATGATGAAAATACTTTTAAAATCCTGGTGGCTACTGACATTCACCTTGGATACCTGGAGAAGGATCCAGTTCGTGGAAATGATACGTTTGTAACTTTTGATGAAATTTTGAGACATGCTCAAGAAAATGAAGTAAGTGGTCTTATTGCCATGTTAAAAATAAAGCACTGAGATTTAGACCTTGGATGTTTTTCAGAAAATATTACAAAGTGTTCCTTATACCATAATTGAAGGTTGTTAGAGTTAATTGTAGTGGTGAAGTAAATGGGATTTAAGTGCTACGTTGACTTTAAGTGCCATTAAAAATACAACTCGGGTTTCCCAGTTGCTTAAGATATGGACTTGTGAGCAACCTGTTAGAGGATAAAGAGCTGTTGGGTGTTACTGCATGTCAGCTGCTGTGTGGAATTGTCCATGTTTCATAGGTTTCATAGACATTAGGGCTCGAAGGGACCTTGGAAGATTATCGAGTCCAGCCCCCTTATGTCAAGCAGGAAGTCAGGTAGTGTCAAAGGATCCCAGCAAGATAGGCATCCAAATCTTTCTTAAAAGAGTCCAGAGTAGTTGCTTGCATGAACTCTGGAGGGAGTCCGTTCCAGGCCTTGGGGGCTCAGGCAGTAAAGAAATTTTTCCTTATGTCAAGCCGAAAACTGATGCCTGGGTTTCCTCCAGAAACAGCAGGTTTCCCCTTGCAGGTGGGCAGCCTTTTAGCTTGCAAGGGGTCCTGCTTGGGGCCGCTGAGAGCGGGACACAGGGGGCCCATGTGCATGTGTGTGGCTGCACACATGCACGTGGCCAGGAATACAGCCGGGCAGTGTGGACTGCAGCTCCCTGCAGGTAAGTCTGTAGAGGCGGAAAGGTGTAGCTGGGCAGATCGAGGTCTCCAGAATGAAGGAGTGAGTGGGGCTGGTCTGGGGATGCTGCCCACCCAGGGCAGTGCATGGGAACCTGGGCCAAGGCAGGGAATAGGACAGAGCCATGGGCAGCTTGTTTAGGAGGGCATAAAAGGGGACAGTTCCCCACTGCTGTGTGTACCTTCCCAGGGGAGGCATGGTGGGGGGCATGTGCCCCCTCCATATTTGTGCCCAGGGTGGATACCAGTTGCCCACTGTGGACTTGGGGCTTTCCACCCTGCTGCCTTTCCCTCGGGAGGCCTGCACTGGCTATGTGCCCCTCACCCACTTGGCAGCAGTAGGGGCAATGAATTGTGCTTGCTGCTGCCAGGCAGGCAAGGGATGTGGCCCATGTGTGGTTCCTGGGGCAAAGGCAGCAGGGCAGAGAGCCCTGAGCCCACAGCAGACAGATGGCCCACATCCACCCTTACCCTATTCGGCTTTGCTCCAGCTGTGGCAGGAGGGTGAGGGGAGGTGGGGAGCAGAGGCAGGCATGTGTCATCCTACTCTCAGCCCTACCAGGTCCTGCTCTTCCTGGGGCCGGGTCCTCAGCCTCCTCCATGGGGCACGGAAGCTTGCTCTGCCCTGGCAGTAGTAGCACCAGGAGGGGAATGGGCCCTTCCTTCTGGAGTCCAGCACCGGGGACCTGGGGCCCAACTGTGGGGGAGGAATGGCCCAGTTTCTTCAGGCCTGGAATAGTCCCGTGGCCCTGACATGGGCAGAGGGAGGAGACCAGAGAGCCTGGCCCAGAGACTACCCAGTTGTGTGCAGCTGGGAAGGCTCACAGCTTCCCTTCTCAGCCCTGCTGGGCAGGCTCAAGCAGTTGACCCTTGGCAGTTTTACATGTGTTTTGGGGATGGGAGGAGTGGCGCTTTAATTAGAGCAACTGTGAGAGCTGCTCCAATTTAAGTGCCACAGCGTGTCATATATCATCACCCTCACACTTAAAAATGGTGGTGGCAGTACTTGAACTAAAGCTTATTCACAAGCTTTAGTTCAAGCACCCCTGCCCCCATTTTTAAGCACCAGGATGCTGATACATGTGATACAAGAGGCTGCTGAAGCGTGCCAAAAAAAGGGTTTGTGTTAGTAGTTTAAAATGCCTCGCATTATTACTAAATATCAGTTATCGGATTGGCTATCTGTATTGGCTGAGAGAATTTTTTTATCGGTGCACCCCTAGTTATGGAGGGATGCACTGAGTCAAAAAAGTTTGAGAACCACTGCTTTTATGGTAAGTTGTTCATATGTCCATACCCTTAGGCACTTTTGAAAATGTTATCTCTATTTTTAGGAGTCTTGTTTCCCAAATATTTAAATGGATTCTTTGTCATCCTGGTAAAGATGGTTTTGTTGAATGAATGTTTATCTAACTCAAAGTTCTTCGGCATCCCTATTAAATGTGTGCAAATTAAATGTTTATGATTTAGCTACAGTAAAAATTCTGGACTTTTCTTTGTAAAATACTTTAATTCAGTTAAAAATTTTAGTGTGTTATTCTTGTAAAAGCTAGTTGGCATCTTATTAGTTTGTTTTAACTGGTGTACCCTTTTGTAATTTTCATTTTTCCCCTTAAATAGAACTTTTATATTGTTATGGAGAATAATTTTTAAATTGCAAAGTGTAAGCATAGACATTTGAGGCTTACTGGTTTTATAATTTATACATAAGGCATTTATATAGAATCCTAGATAAACTCCATGCATGCACTTCTTTGTAAAACTAGTAATTTTACAAGACCACTTGGGGAATTAGTATTAAGATTTTATAAAATACCATTTGAATATAACCCAAATTTTGGTACTTGTACAGGTGGACTTTATTTTATTAGGTGGGGATCTCTTTCATGAAAACAAACCCTCAAGAAAAACACTACATACTACCTTTGAGATATTAAGAAAATACTGTATGGGAGATCGTCCTGTGCAGTTTGAAATTGTGAGTGACCAGTCAGTCAATTTCAGTTTTAGCAAGTAAGTATATTTACTACAAATTTTGAAATAACTGTTTTTTCAATTAACTAATTTGTTATTGTGAACTTTGATTCCACAAGCTGCTTTGTGGATGGACTCTCCTATTTTCAAAAAGGGAGGAAGGAGGAACCAGGAAACTATAGGCCTTTTAGTCTTACCTTGGTCCTGGGGAAGCTCTTTGAGAGAATTATGCAGGAGCACACCTGCAAGGGACGAGCAAGGGAAAGGGGCAACCAACCTGGGTTCATTAGAGGCAGGTCCTGTCAGACCAACCTGGTGGCCTTTTACAACCAGGTCACAAAATCCTTGGACACAGGTGTCGCGGTGGATGTAGTCTTTCTGGACTTGGAAGGCCTTCGACACCGTCTCTCACTCCATCCTAAGTAAAAAATTAGGCAACTGTGGTGTTGATGCCTTCACAGTCAGATGGGTCACAAATTGGCTGGAGGGCTGCACTGAGAAAGTGGTGGTGTATGGGTCATTTTCAACCTGGAGGGACGTGGACAGTGGTTCCCCAGGGCTCGGTCCATGGGCCCGCACTGTTCAACATCTTCATCAGCAACTTGGATGAGGGTGTGAAAAATACCTTGTTCAAATTTGCAGATGACACTGAGATGTGGGGAGAACTGGGCATGGTAGAGGAGAGGGACAGGCTGCAACTAGATTTGGACAGGTTCCAGGGGTTGGCGGATGAGAACAGGATGGATTTCAACGGTGACAAATGCAAGGTATTGCACCTGCGGAGGAAGAACCAGCAGCATACCTACAGGCTGGGGAACTCCCTTCTCATCAGTGCAGAGGCAGAAAAGGATCTTGGAGTCATTATCTATTCCAACATGAACATGGGCCACCAATGTGAGGACGCAGTCAGTAAGGCCAACCGCACTTTGTCATGCATCCATAGATGCATTATGAGCAGGTACAAGGAGGTGATCCTCCCCTTCTATGCAACATTTGTCAGGCCGCAGTTGGAGTACTGTGTCCAGTTCTGGGTGCTGCACTTCAGGAGGGATGTGGACAGCATGGAGAGGGTCCAGAGGAGGGCCACTCTCATGATTGGGGGCAGCAAGGCAAGCCTTATGAGGGGAGGCTATGGGACCTGAACCTGTTCAACCTTTACAAGAGAAGGCTGAGAGGGGATCTGGTGGCTATATAAACTGGCCAAGGGGGACCAGCAGGCAGTGGGAGAGTCCCTGCTTCCCTGAGCACTACTGGGAGTAACAAGGAGTAACGGCTATAAGTTGACTGAGAGTAGGTTCAGGCTAGACATCAGGAGGCACTACTTCACAGTCAGGACGGCTAGGATCTGGAACCAATTTCCAAGGGAAGTGGTGCTTGCTCCTACCCTGTGGGGCTTCAAAAGGAGGCTAGATAATTACTGAGCCGGGGTCATTTGACCCCCAGCATTCTTTCCTGCCCATGGCAGAGCGTCAGACTTGGTGATCTGCTTAGGTCCCTTCCAACCCTACCAACTGAAACTGAAATCTCTGGGTCTTCCTGCCATCTCAGAGGTTTACTTTTGTGGAGCAGCTTGTAGGATTGAGTTCTCTCTCTGAGAACTTTAGTTTCTTTAAATAATCTTATGATCTACCATGACCAAAGTATGATTATGTGTGTGTGTTTGTGTGTGGCTGTTGTAATTTTTAAGCATAATGCATAGTGAAAATCAGATAATTGTGTTTTTTTCCAGTCTAGACTAATTCCAGAGCCCTGCCTTTCTCCTCAGCATTTCCTACTGGTTAGGTTAGACAGTGCCCATCATGTCTTCTGCAAATCCTGTTCTATAGGCCCTTTGGGTACCTATTCATGAGCAGCGAGGCTGTTTCGATGCATTAATCAAGTCTGCTGAAGCGTACTAATTACTGCACTTTGGGACACACTGTGCCACTCAGGCTGTCACCCTGGGTCTTGGCATTGCATGCAGGGACCATGCACTGGGCTGTGCCAGGTCCTGCCTCCATGCAACTGGTCCAGCCTGGCCTGATGGTGCATGGCGCCCTTGTGGGGGAGCGAGGTGGGGGTGGCATGCCCTGCTGGAACCGGGGGACCCACCCCTCCTGAGCAGTCCCCCTCCCCCCACACATAGCCCCCCCGCCCCAAACCACCCTCCCCCTTCAAATTTCACCTCCACAAATCCTACAGCCACCCACAAACCCCACGCACACCCTCCCCCCTGAACCATATCTACCCCTACAAATCTTACACTTTGCATGCCCGGCCAGCCACATGGGAACCTGCTGGCAGGAGCTGTGGCTGCAGGGGCAACTGCAGCCCTGCCTCCGCCCACACCAGTGCTAGGACATGCAGCTCCAGCCTGGGGGGCATGATGGGCTGGGGGGAGGGGTGGAGGTAGGAGCAGGGGTGTGTCAGAGAGAGTTGGGAGTGGGGGGAGCGCCCCAGGTAGGAGAGGTCTCCAAAGCCACACATAGACCCCCACCCTCCTAGAGCAGCCAGTGCAAGGGGGTCTGGCCTGGGAAGAAAGGGCCCATCTCAGTCCCTGATCCCCAGTCGAGGGCTTCCCAGGAGCTACATGGGTCAGGGAGAAGAACAGCAAGGGATGGTGCTGCTCAGAGCCACAATGCAGTGGGTGGGACAGCTGCAGCTGGATTCATGTCCTGGTGCTGGGCAGAGCTGTGGCTGGGAGGGAGCTAGTGGGGGAAGGCAGGGGCTGTGGGTCAGGAGTGAGGGGATGGGGGGGTGATAGAGGCTGTGGGTTGAGAGTGGGGGGCAAGGCACTGGCATGTCAGTGCTGCTCAGTGCCATACACCCTGGTGAGTGAAGGGGGTAGGGGCAGCTTAATTTTTTCTATGACAAGCCCCTGTTCCTTCCCCCCCCCCCACAAAGTAAATGCCAAAGTGTATAGGTATTTAGAACCCAATTTATTAGTATGATAGAGGCACTGGTAGGCTTCCAAATTGCTTTAAACTTGTAAATATATCAATAAAACATTGTCCAACCATTCTCTCTGTATATAGTGGCATTTAACTTTAATAGTGAAAGGACATGAATTTGGGGTATTTGAATTTAGATAATTTGGGTTTCTTATCGGAGAACTTGTAATTTTTAAATGGGGAACACCAGGATCTCTGTTGGTGAGACAAGTGGCAAGACCTGGGCAGGTGAGCCTTTCCAGGGATGGTACTGGGGGGCCAGCTGGAGGGCAGACAGAGGTGGTCGGCCTCCTGGCTATTTGGGACCAAGAGGGTACGCTCTGACAGTTCAAAGCGGGCCACCATAAGAAGCAGATCTTCTGGGCGATAGCTGCTCAGATGGCACAGCGGGAGCACCAGAAGACATGACAGTAATGCTGTCTGATGGCCAGTTGTGCAGCCATGGCCCACTGGCAGCTGGCTCAGAGGTGCAGGAGGCTCTGTTACAGTTCTCATACCACAGCCTAGGAGGCCTTGCAGTCCCCATCCAGATCTGGCAGGCGTGCAGCCTCGGGGCCACAGATGCAAAGGGGTGGCTGTTGTCGCAGGTGGCAGCAGGTTACAGCTAGGCAGCAGCCCCGACTGCCAGATTGCTGCAGTAGGTAGAGGGTGCAGGGGCCACTCCAGGTTAAGGATGCTTCAGCAGTCCAGCTGGCACAAGGGGCTGGTATCCTCAGCTCCCAAGTGGCTGGGCCTCAAGCTCCTGAGGGCAAGTAGTCCTGAGCTGCTTGTCAGGGCAGGTTTTTATACTGCTGGGGCCAGCACAGGTGCTGGCCCCAGGCCCTAGCTCCTCCTTCCTGAAGATGTGGGGGGAGCTGGGCAGGGTCACTTTGCCCCCAGTGGCACAATTTGCCCTACGCCAAAGTAAATGTTCAGGCATGTGTGCTGAGGCGAACATCTCTTGCACAAATTTGTGCTGCTCCTATTTGAGCTGCTGCAAGCTCATATGCCTGCATGTGTGGATGCGCCCAGTGGCAGGGCACCAAAATTTAATCTTTGCGAAGCTCAGGATTTACAAATTGTTAAACTAAGATAAGCTGTGGAATAGCAGATGCATGGGAAATCCCTGCCATTTTTATGTTGCAGTAACTTGTTTGTTTTTAGTGTCTACTGTGAATCGAGCCCTAAGTTACTTCAGTGTTGCACAGAAAATCTGTGGCAAAGCAGGGACTTGAAAACAAATCCTAGCATAGTGGCCAACCAATAGATTATTTATTTGGAAAATGTGAAATAAATCAGCAGAACTGTGAAATAGATTATTTATTTATCTCTGCCCTCCCCTCCCCATTCCCACTAATTTAGGGTAATCGTCTCACAATAGTAATACTTTTTTATGCTTTTTTTTTTTTTTGTATAGAGAGAACTTGCAAAGACATTTTAAGTCATTTTTTTCCCCTCCTTTTATTTAGGTTTCCATGGGTGAACTACCAGGATGGGAATCTCAACATTTCTATTCCTGTTTTTAGTATCCATGGTAATCATGATGATCCCACCGGGGTAATTATCTTAATCATAAAGAAATTACAGTGTTGAGAAATATTCTTTTCCCTTTTTCATTATAAGCATTTGAATCATTTCAGTCCTCTTTCTTTCTTTCTTTCTTTCTTTCTTTCTTTCTTTGTTTTCTTTTTTAATCACTTTCCCCCCACAGTCCTCTGCTTTGCTCATGTCACGCTCAGACCACATCCAGTTTGAAAATGGACCATAAGAAACCATATGATCTTTTAATTTATTCTAGGATCCAACTTTATAGTTGAGATAAAGGCACTATTGATGGAGAGAAGTAACAGATATTCAAAGAATATTAAATTTAGGTGTAGAAGCTAACTTTTTTTTCCTCATAAGGCAAAAGATTCAGTATCCTGACTTGTAATTTGACTCCTTTTTGTCTATGTATTAGCTGTATTCTAGCTTGATGTACTTTGGTTGTATTTTTTACTAAATTTTAATTGGATTATTTTTACAAAATAACAAAATATTTTTAGTTTAAACCCCTCCCAATTGTTGCTAATAATTAGGCACCTATTCTTTAAATTATTTTTCTTATAGATTTTAATTTTGCATTTTACATAATGTATAATAGCAGGATTTTGCTTATGTTGTACAACAAAGATGAACCTTTTTAATAAGAGCAAAAATAACTTTGACTGCTTTCCATGAGTTACCATTTAACCAAGTTGGATTCTGTTCAGATTTTCTTTTATGATATTTGAGAGATTATTACTGTTTGTGTGAAGGCAAATTGATTAACTTTCTGTTCTTTATTATATGTGTAGGCAGATGCACTGTGTGCACTGGATATTTTAAGCTGTGCAGGATTGCTGAATCATTTTGGACGTTCGGTGTCTGTAGAGAAGATAGATATTAGTCCCCTTTTACTTCGCAAAGGCAGCACAAAAATTGCTCTGTATGGATTAGGTAAGCTTCCTATTTGCCAGACTTTGGTTAATCCTCCTGCATATTTCTGAGGCACGTGTAGGCCCCTGTTTTTTAGTACAGTTTTTTAGTGCAGTACCAACACGTCCATTCCTACTGAGATTCTTATTCTGGTTTAATTTAAAGCCAGTGAGCCAGGTACATACTGTACACTGGAAATGTGGTGTGTATAAGTTGTGCTTTTCTGCCATGACCTTGCAACAATAGGCCATGTGTGCCCTGTGAGCTCTAAGAATCCATTTTTGTAATTCACTCACCAACGGAAGGCAAGCGTCCAAGAAACAGGTTGTACAGAATTCGCATGTCTGCTCACTGCCATTTTCATGCTTCTCACACTATTCCAACTGAGTACCTGTGAAAAGAAAATTTTCTTTTCTTTAGTTGGCCATATTGGTTTATAAAGCCCTTAATCATGTCTGTTCTGCGTAGAATTACATCATCCTCTGAGCCCTGTTCACCTTAGAATTGATCTCTTAACAATGCCATCTTCTATTGCTATGCCTTTGGGATATCATGTTTGTTGCGGTATTTCCTATGATATATTTGCTTATTACACATTCTCGTCCCTTGCTCCTGAATGAAACCCCTTTCATCCTCTGCTTCCTTATTATTTGTGTTCTCTTGTACATCACTTTGTTTTTGTTGGCAAATACAAAACCTCTCAGCACACAGACTTATCTTTTTGTTTGCTTAGGCATCTTATCCAAATACTATTTCATGCTAAATTCATAAACGATACCAGGAGCTGGACAAGAACCTAGGTTTTCCCCTTCCCTCTCCACTTCCTCCCTCCTCATTAGCAGAGTAACCTCCTCACATGGCTTATAAATTTAAGCTCCCTCTTCCTTGTTCTCTCTTTTGCTTATCGTGTCCTCAGCTCAGCCTAGTCCCAAGTCTAGTGGTTAGGATACTTTCTTGGGAGATGAAAGATGTGGATTTGAACCCTCCTCAGGCTGTGCAGTTCTTGACCTCTGAGTGACCCAAGTTGGTTTCTGGCAGAAAGCATAGGTGCCCACTAGGTTGCCAAAAGCATAGGGGCCAACATCTAGGTGGGTTAGCCTGGGTTTCTGTTAGGAGTGCACTGATAATGATTTTCTTGGCCGATACCAACAGCCGATGTATTAACCAGCCATATCAGCTGATACTGATCTGATAGCTGATTTTACAGGAATGCAGTACAGCAACATGGAGAGCAGCATCTGGCCGATAAGTTGTGGGGGGGAGGGGGAAGGGCCATGGGAATCCACATCAAGGTCTTCAGTGGTGAGGGAGGGAGTGGGGGAGGGGGATGGAGCTACAGGCGGCTTGTCTGGGGAGTGGAGTGGCTCCCTGCCACTGCATGCATCCCTGGCGGAGGCAAGAGGGGCATGGGCCCTCCTTGGACTTGTGTGTGAGGCGAGGGCAGACTGCTCGCTGTGCGCTTGGAGCCAGAGGTTGCACCGGCCTTTTCCCAGCAGTGGGGGGGCTGGTTTGGGCCTGTGCCTGGGGCAGGCAGTGGCAGTGGTGGGAGGGGTGGCTGCAGGGTGAGCTATAGCCACCTAAAATTCCCTGTAGCCACCCCTTTCAGCGCCGTCACCTGCCCTGAGCACAGCCCCAGCGCAGCCTTTGGCCCTGAGCCCGCAGCAAGCAGCCTACAGTTGCCCCATGTACAAAACTGGGGGAGGAGCATATGCCACCCATGCCTCCTCTGGGGGAGCCGCTCATAGCTCTGTCCTGCTCCCAGCCCCAGGGTTGTCTGGCCCCAGGGTTTCCCTTGCTGGGCAGCACCTGCCTCTGCCCTTGCCCCTGCTTCACTCCCTCCTTCATTGTGGGGGGGTCTCGATTTGCATCTCCCCATAGACTTACTGACAGGATGCTGCTCTTCAAGCTGCCTGGTTACATTCCTGTCCGTGTGCATGCTGCACCTGCGCACATGCACGCAACATTTATCAGTGACATTATGAGCTACACTGGCCAAAAAGCGCTGATTGCCAATAATGTTAATTTTCCTAAAGTAGTTAAGGGATCTAAACCCTGTTGACACTAATAATTTACCATTGGTCTCAATGATAAGTTACACACCTATATACCTTTGTGGATATCGCCCTTGGCATACTGGGTAACAGATTAACGTTTTGCTCCATCCATTCCAGGGGCTATTCCAGATGAGAGGTTGTATCGTATGTTTGTTAGTAAGCAAGTAACTATGCTGAGGCCAAAAGAAGATGAAGACAGCTGGTTTAATTTGTTCGTGATTCATCAAAACAGGTAATCCAATTGACTGGAGTTTGATTTTGGTATGTAAATATACAGTTAATGCAACAAAACATTAAAAAAGCTATTCAGGAATACTATGCAAGGAAGTGACAGTATAGAGAGAAGCAAAACTTGCTTAATGTTGTGGTGATTTCTGCAGCTAGACCAGTTGGATAGAAAGGTGTAAAGGAGCAAAAACATAAGTGAGAAGTCAGTCACTGAATTAAAACAGTGAAAAGAGCACAACCCTATTAGTAGCTTTTTACAGTTAGAATAAAATTGCCTGCCATAAAAACAGCTGTTGAATTTCTGTTTTGTCCTATTTTAATATGCATTAGGGCTGTGAGAAGCTTCTGTTGCTGATTTGATTCAGCGGCCAAATCTCCGAATCGAATCGGGAGAGCCATTAATCTCTCTGAATTGAATCCGAACCCTCCAAATGGATTTGAAGAAATTCGATGATTCGGCTGTAGACAGAGCTTGAAATGTTTTTTACATACCTATGGGTACTAGGTGGCTTATCAATGCTGAGGTGGTGGGAGGGCACCTGGGGTCCCTCCCTTGGCTGATTGCCAAGCGGGGGAGGGAGGGAGGTTCCGCCGCTGAGCTTGTGGGGGGTCCCCATGCTCCTGTGGGATGCTCTGTCTGCCCCACCATTGCAGCATTCACGAGCCACGCCTGGTACCTCAAGGTATGTAGAAAAAACATTTAAAGCTGTGTCTGTGACCAAATTGCTGATTCTTCAAATTGGCATAGACTCTTCAGATTCGGATTCAGCCAGATCGAATCAGGACAGTGATCCAAATCAACGAATCAAATCACTGTCTCTGATTCGGACTGAATCTGAATTGAACACAGCCCATTTTGCACACCCCCAGTATGCATGCGTAATACACACAAGTCTAGATATAAGGTTGTATACTAAAGGTGGAATAACTCAGCTGCTGATTTTAATGTTCCAGTTTCTCAACTTATTTGACTGTGAAGGTGAGTTTAGAAGTTCCCATGCTTTTCTTTGCATGTTTTGTTATAAAAACCTATCTACTGCAGGGAATTGGACCTGCCTGTGCTGTTCCTGCCTGCAGTGTTTTGCTAGGGAAATGAGGAGGCAGAAGTCTATGAATATTGCACAGAAAGCACAATTTTCCAGGCATCTTTAGTAAAAACATTTTTGCTGAATTGGGTTACTTACTTGTCAGTGCCTTTTAGTAATTGGGGTTTAGGGGGGAATTCCCTTAAAGTGAGGGAAGTAGAGAAATTTCAAAGAAGTTTAAAAGCAAAATGAAATTTATGAAAGATTGAAAAGTCTGCATGAAAGAAGAATGAGAAACAGATAAAACAACTGAAACAGAAAAAGTCCAAATACCCAGGAGGAGGAACAGAAAAAGGGAATGCATTTTACTAAAAGTTTTAGGAGAGAGATTATATTTCCAAGGTCATTAATTTTGTGGGTTTTTCCCAACTACTTTCTTTTAAACACAGAAAAATAACTTTTTAAAAAACAATAAAAGCAGTATTTGTCATAACATTTAATTAATATATCATATCTATGGAGGGAATAAATATTGTAAAATACAAAATAAACATTAACTGAAGTATCTTTAAATTCACAACTTTTTTTTCCTTTAAAACAATGCTTGTTTTAATTCTTTCTTTTTCTTTTGAACAGGAGTAAACATGGAGCCACGAATTACATTCCAGAACAGTTTTTAGATGATTTTATTGACCTTGTTATTTGGGGTCATGAACATGAGTGTAAAATAGCACCCACCAGAAATGAACAGCAACTTTTCTATGTATCACAGCCAGGAAGTTCAGTAGTTACTTCTCTATCACCAGGGGAAGCTGTGAAAAAGTATGTTTTGATTTTTCTGTTTAATTTTTTTCTCTTTTCTGTTTTTCTTGCATGCTGGAAAAGTCAGCAAAAGGCTTCCCAGAGTCTAACTGTCCATAGGGCTAATATGGTTAAAAACTGCTTGGTTCTGTATCCACCAGCAAACAAAGGAGTCATGTGGCTAGCATTATGTCCATCCAACTTTGACTAGGGATGTAAATATTGTTAAAAAATCTCTCAGCCCTTTGACAGGATGGGAAAGAGGTGGTAGCAAGCCCAGCCAGACAACACATGAATCCCCTGCTGGGAGGCAAGAAGCACCTGTGAAGGAGAAGCTAACTGGTTAATTGATGCATTAGGCCCTTCACTGTTTTCCTCTTTAACCTCAGGCTGTAGGTACTAATCCCCCTTGCTCCTCCCTTTCCCTTCCTCCCTCTGTTGCCTTCTGCTTTCCTGTTCCTGCTGGGGCACTGCATAGCTTTTCTTCCTCCCCTTCTCTACCAGGCTGTGCCACACTCCACGTCACTCACTGGACTTATTGATTAATTGATTAATTGTTTAACTTTTCACATCCCTAACTTTGACTCAGCCTAATTGGCTGACTAACCATTTGCAGCTGTGTTCCTGGGTGTGACATATGGAATGAGTCAAGAGCAGTGCTTGAGTTTACCATACTCCCAAACTGTGTTAAGCAGAACACCTCTCATATCACTCCAGCATGTGCAGTTTTGCATTCTTGTGGAAGAGCTAAGCACAATCTGGCCACGTGAATTCAAACTTAGTGAGGGCGGTGTCTTGGGTAGAGTTTTGAGAACACTGTGACTGCTGAATGATATTCGGTGAGGTTGATTAATTTTCTAAAATTAAGTCATTTAGAAAATTATGGATTCTGTGACTTCTGTGTCCCTTTTATACTAACTTATTCATTTCATTATAGGCACATTGGTTTGCTGCACATTAAAGGAAAGAGAATGAACATGCAGAAGATTCCTCTTGAGACAGTACGATGTTTCTATATAGAAGATATTGTCCTTGCCAATCATCCAGACATTTTTAACCCAGATGATCCTAAAGTAACTGAAAAAATACAAGCATTTTGTATGGAAAAGGTAATTTCCTTTTATGATATCAGTTCACTTGACCCGGGGGCGCGTCTTGCTTCTCTTTCTGTCTGCTGCTTGCACACCGGATGACAGAATAAAGTTCTCCACTACTGGTCTCTGCCTCTGTATAGGGCTTCACTGGCTGTGCTTAGAGTAGTCAGTCATGAAGTATTATGATTATCTGATAAGCATATTGAACCATATAAGATATTAAAACATACACATACCCTAGCTCATTTTAGTGCTGGTGTTGTTATCAATCTTATGTGAGAGGAGCTTTTCAGTTTACATGCATTTTTGGCCAGATTTTACCCTGTCTTTATGCACATCAGAGAGTAGAGTTTGACTCTCTATTTAAATGGCCATATTTTTTCTAACTGGGTTAGTTTTAAACGGTACCTTAAAACCTCTGGGTAGCTACAACAAGAGCAAATAATTGGAATTAAAGACTAATTTTATAGTAAGACCTTTCAATTTGTGCTTTTTTAGGTTGATGCAATGCTGGACAAGTCAGAAAGGGAACGTCTAGGAAGTCCACGTCAGCCAGAAAAGCCCCTCATAAGATTACGAGTAAGGCTCAGTTGTTTTATTCTAAAACTCCAGTTACTTTGTTGTGTATTTTGAAACTTTGTTTAAAAAAAAAAAGGTTTGTGTTGTTATTTGCTCATATGTAATTTAAAAATTAAATCCTGCATTCAGACTGGAATTCTTGTAGTAGAGAATGATTGGATGGAATTTCTTTCTGTACATATCACTGCTACTGCTTTATATGGTTTATGGATTTCAGAACTTTATGGATTACTGAAAGATGCTGCTCTCTCCAGAGATGAGCAAGCTACCTCTGCAGCCAGACATGGGGTACTATGATGAGGTGTGTTGCACATGCACAGCATTTAACAACAGACTAACTTATTCATGTTTTTAATTATTTTTTGAAAGGAAATATATGTATCTTGGCATACATTAATTCCTTAGTTTTCACACTGCTGTCTTCAGATTTCATACCTTAATGCATTCTTTCTCTTCCCATCCCCCCCCTTTTTTTTTTAAGGTTGACTACACAGGAGGTTTTGAACCATTTAATGTTCATCGTTTCAGCCAGAAATTCATGGATAGGGTAGCTAACCCAAAAGACATTGTTCATTTTTTCAGACATCGTGAGCAAAAAGAGAAAAATGGTAAATAGAAAACATAATGCTGTGAGCTAATTTTCCTTGTTACTTTATATTTTATCTTCATAACAGTATTTATAAAATGTTGGCAAGCAGTTAACAAATGTGCAAGGTGTCCCAACTAATCTTTAGAATATTGCAGAAAGATTTGGGTTTATGGGTGGCTTTTTGTTTCTTTAAAAGTCTTGGTATTGAAAGGACTCCTTCTGCACTGCATGTCTACTGTGTTGCTTTGCATAGCAGTTGAATATCAACATTTTAAAAGGTAATGGTTTGTCAGCATCTGCAGAGAATGTGAAAAGTGCTGTGTGCATGTTAACCTTTTTACCATTTTGCAAAGGTTTCTACCTCATTTCACAACTACTGAGCTCTAGTGGACTTAGGAAATGTCTGTTACCTAACCTCCTTTGAATCCATGTTTCATGAGAAATATGAGGACTCTTTCCTTTTTTTAGGTGCGTGCATTTGCTTAAAAAGATTTGTGAAACACAGAGGCATAACTGGATGCTCGAGTGCTCTTGGTAGAAGTGGCACATAGGATATCATCAGTGGCTGTGCTGCCGGTGGTGCAGCAGCCAGGCTGGCAGCACAGTTGCTGCTATTTTTGTGCCCCCTTCCCCCTCAAATCCCCTTCCCTCTTTCTTTCATTACTAGTAAAGAGAAGACTGAGGAGAAGGGGATTTGATAACAGTCTTCAGGTACCTGGAGAACGATTATGGAGGGGACGGGGATAAGCTTTTTCCTGTGGCTATAAGGGCCAAGACTAGGAGCAACAGCCTAAAGTTGCAGCAGGGAAAATTTAGGTTGGAGAGTAGGAGGAACTTCCTGACTGAGGGTGGTCAAGCAATGGAACAAGCTACATAGAGAAGCTGTGGAATCTCCATCCTTGGAAACTTTCAAAAGTACGTTAGACAAACATTTGGCTGGGATGGTTTAGTCAGGGATGATTGAGCAGGATTAGATGACCTTGTGAAGTCCCTGTATCACAGGTGTCAAAGATCTGGCCTTGCAAGTGTCCTCCCTGACTGGGGATTTAAGAACATAGGAACTGCCATTTACTGGGTCAGACTGTAAGTCCATCTTGCCCAGTATCCTGTATCACACAGGCCCCCTTTTAACTAGGTAACTATGCCTTAAATTGTGACCCAGCTACTTGTTCAACCAATTAACGGTATGATAAAATAAGCAATAAGCTACAAAATTATTTCACAAAAAATGTGTAATAACTTTTTAGCTTGTTCTGATCATGCCATTAATTGAATGAGTGGCCAAATGCTCCCCTGTAGAGTGCTCTGCACCAATTGAGGGGCTCCCAACCACAAAGATGCACACCCAGTGCTAGCCTCACAACTGACAAGGCTCACAGTGGTGGCAGTGTTCTCCACTGCAGGAAGGATGCTGCCCCTCCCTGTGAGCTCTTTCGGCTCTGGGGCTTGCAGTGGGGGCAGTATTGACTCTCAGTGGTGCCAGCATTCTTCCTGCTGCAAGCTCTGCAGCCAGGGAGCCCTGCAGTAGGGGCAGTGCAGGTAAGGTTGCCTCAGCTGTGAGCCCAGCTGAGCCTTGTCAGCTGTGGGACTCACAGCTGGAGGAGCTATTGCAGGGGCAGCCTGGTATTGTGATGCAGGGATTGTCCCCTGCATGGGCAGTAAGATGCAATGGGATCTAATGCACAATCCCATAGTTGTGCCTTCTGCCATGCACGTGACACAGCAGGAAGCATGATTGTGTGGATCATGCATTAGATCCCATTGTACCTTTTACCTACATGTGTTGATGGACCCACAGTGGCAAAGGGTGGAAGCTGAAAGGGAGAGTGAACTAGGCATGACCCAGGGTTTTTTCCTTTTGCACTTAGTCTTTAGTATTTCAGCAAATTTGCCATCTCTGGTCCACACTCATTTTTAGGACATGTTCGTCTGAAAGGTGGAGTGAAAGAATTGTGAAATTTCCTTTGGTATGTCTTTAGAACTGATCATTTTAAAAGTTTCCTAAAATACCAGGCTTATGCAGGTGGCATACCTTGTTTTTAGATTTTGTAAAAACAGAAGTCTAGATATGGAAGTGCCTTGATCTAGTACGAGAATATCTTATGCCAGATGTCTTCTGTTTAAAGCCATTACATGTTAAACAGTAGTTAAATAACATAGTAGCGTTTCCATTGTGCCTAGAATTTGTAGTATTTATTTAGTTAATAGCTGTTAACAATGTTGCTTAATAATAAATCTGTAACAATCACTAATGAAGATTCAATTTGTGTAAGAGCGAGCTGTACTGATTTAAAAGGCCACTAATATAGTACATAAGTGTTTTACCAATACTTTTAACCTGTTTGCAGGTTTGCTTGTAATGTTATTTGCATGAACTTGTGAAAACGTGTGATTTTCTGATTTAGTAGCCACACTTAAAGAGCCTGTTACCTAATTTAAAATCCGATTGCTGTTTTCTCAGTTATTTTTTAACTGATTACATCGTGCATTTATAAACATTTAACTTATTGGTACTTTCAAATTACAAAATCACTACTATAGCTCTGATCATTTGGGGTTTACTTGCTTGCTTGATATGTTCACTTTCAAAGTAGGGCTATATAAAAGTAGGGGTATTCACATGCCACTGAAACTGGTGCAGCAAAGATGGGCTGACCATCTTTCAAGAATGCCCAACACTCACCTGCCGAAGAAAATCTTCTACAATGAACTGTCAAATGGAGTACACTCTCACAGCGCACCAAAGAAGTGGTACAAAGACACCCTAAAGGTGTCCCTAATGAGTTTTGGCATCAACCCAGAGTCATAGGAGCAAATCACTTATGACTGTCCATCCTGGAGGTCATCAATCCAGAACAGAGCACTGGCCTTCAAACAGCAACACATGGTGGAAGCAATGAGGAAACGCTTGGCCAGGAAAATGAAAACCTTTCATACTGAGTCCTCATCACTTTCATGCCCCTGCTGCAGCAGATTGTTCAAGGCAAAGATTGGGTTTATAAATCGCCTACATACTCACGTGACCTAGCCTCCACCTGCCTCCTTTCTCTTTCCTCTCTTTTCTCCTTTTTCCATTTTTTCTCTTTTTTTTTCCTCTTTTCTCCCTCCCTGCTCCTTTCCCACTTCTTTTCTCTCTCCTTCCCTGCCCCCGCTGGATGCAGTTGTCTTTGCCTGTGAAGGACGAACAACATATAAAAAATGACAGGATGATGTCCCACTTGTGTGTCTTGGGCTTCTTTGCATAACACTTCTTTCTTTCAGCACTTAAGTGACTAATATGGCTAATTCACTCTATACTTAAATACAGCATGAGGTCAGAGACTTTACATTTATAACCAAGATCTGTTTGGATGATGCTACAGGTACTGAGTCTGCTGCTGGTAGAGTTTTCTAGCATTCTCTGTGGAAGAGCAGCATGTCAGCTGGTGCTGAGGGTTGTTGGGAGGCCTTCTCCTTCAAGAGCTTTATCTAGTGTTGAGGCTTGCCTGAAGGACAGCTGGCTGCTACTAGAGTGCAATAAAATGGATAACATGAAGTAGGAAAAGTGTTTGAAGAATAGCCTGGGATTGCTTGCTGAGGGAATGTTGCATTATTTTATAACATGGATATACAGCTTAGTAATATATCTGAATGTCCAGGGAGTAGCTATGGTAAGACCTTTTCCTAATGTGTCTGGGATGAAGTGTTCCAGAAAGCTTGTTAGAGATGCACCTTTATATAGTCACTTAATCACAGAGCTCACTTCATCAGACACGGTCAGCATTTGATAAAAGTGATGTCATTATCAGTTAATTTGATATTGGGTGAAGGTGACAAGATGGATGCTTGTTTTAATGTTTCTCTTTTCTAGAAAATGAGATTAATTTCGGGAAGCTTCTTAGCAGACCTGCCCCTGAAGGGACAACCCTGAGAGTAGAGGATCTTGTAAAGCAGTACTTCCAGACAGCAGAGAAGGTATCTCAGTTTCTTTGTTTTTAAGTTGTAGGTTTCATCTGTGAAATCTTAAGTTTTTGATATACTGAAAACATTGTTCCGTTAGTGATTCATGCATATCCTTTGCCTGTAACCCATAAATGTATCTGCTTGCTTTTTAATATGGGAGTATGTAAATAATTGCATTATGCTAAGAAATTAAATCATCACTGCAATAGGGTTTAATATGCATTTAATGATGGAAATAACATAATTTCACCAAAGAGATATTTTTTTTTTTTTTAAATGACCATTCGGTTTTCCTCTTGCAATTTTATTGTCCGAGTCTAGGAAGAATCGATTCAATAAACTGAGTGTGTTTAAAAGGCTATATGTCTGTGAGGAGAAAATGTTTTATAGAATCTAATAGAGTTCACTGAAGGTAGTTTTCTACTTCTTTTCTCTTTTTCTAAGCCTGAGGCACCTAAAATGAGTTTCTACAGCAGTATCTACTTCATGTGTTTGTAATGCACATATATTAAACTAAATTAACTGGGTGCCCTGAAGCTAATGTATAACTGTATCATAACCAAAAGAAAAATGATTTTCCTAGTTATAGTAAAGCAACTCTTTTCAAATCTAGAATACAAGCACATTGAATAAGAAACTTGTGAGATCTGAAATGCTGACACTTTGTTATTGGATGATTTTCGTAGGTCTAATTTTGCATGTTGAAAGTACTCCTTTGTAGTAAATATGCATGTGAGTTTTGCCCATAAGATGGTGAGTGCAGTGTAGGAGTGTTTAGTCTTTAGTGTCAGTACTGTAGAAACTAACTTATTCAAAGAGCCATAAACATGTAGACTACAGCCTACTTTATCCAGTGCTGTGACTTACTTACTCCTGCCTGACTTTAGACTAACATGGCTTTCTTGAAATTTGATGAAGACTGTCACAGGTACAAAAATTAAATGTAAACGATTTTGCTGCTTCTTGGTTCCTAAAGACGTACACTGGGATTAGCATTGTCATTTTGGGTATCTGTAATTCTCTGACCAAGAACAAATACATGAGATGTTAACCTTCATTCTTTGCATTTAAAATATTTATTTTGGCATATTGCTCTTCTGAGGAATAATTTGGCCACGTAATAGTTTTTGCTCTTTCAGGTGTGTTTGAGGGAAAGATGCTGTACTTTTCACCCATGCATTTTTTTTTTTCTTTTTACTTCCTCAAAGAAAGTGCAACTTTCACTTTTGACTGAAAGAGGAATGGGAGAAGCAGTACAAGAGTTTGTGGACAAAGAAGAGAAAGATGCTATAGAAGAATTGGTGAAATTTCAGTTAGAGAAAACACAGAGGTTTCTTAAGGAACGTCGTACTGATGCAGAGGAAGAAAAAATAGATGAGGAGGTTAGTAATGAATAACTACTTCCATGCTTAGGAACAACCAAGGCATAGACTAGAGTGGAGTTGTTCATCTAGTCCAATCCACTGTGCACATATGTAGGATGTGGTATTCCAGTACTATTCCAGACAGATACTTACCCTGAAAGCTGTCAGTGAAGGGGATTCCACAACTTTCCTGTGCACCTTGTTTCACTGTCCTACTGTTGTAACAGTAAAAAATTATTTTCCGGAGATTTAACCTAAATCTGCTTTGCTGCAGTTTAATCCCATTGCTTTGTGTCCTGCTCTCAGCAGTTAGTCTCACATTTTTCTTGATTTGCAGCCTGTCATGTTCTCCTCCCACCCACAATCATATTTTCATCAAACTAAATATATTTAGTCCTCTCAACTTTTCCTTGTACAGCTTGCATTTCAACCTCTTTATCATCTCTGTGCCTCACCTTTTGGATTCTCTACTTTTTCCACATTCTTGCACTGCAGAATTCAGAACTCCACACAATACTTCATCTGAGGCCTAACTAGTGCTTAGTAGAGTGGTATTATTACCATCTGCATCTTCTGTACTGTTAATACAGCCCAAGATTATACAGTAAAATCTTTGTTTTCCGGTGTTTAAGTAACCAGAGAACTCTATTAATCGGAATTTTCAGCCAGCTGGCTGGACGTGGGGAGGGGGGCTTGCATTCCACTGCTGCTGCCCACCACCCTGCCCTGGCTGCTCCGAGTGCAGCCACCATCTTCTGCCAACTCTGCATTATCTGCAAAATACTGCCAGGTTATTTCAGATAACTGGAATTTTTACGTAACCAACAATCCCCTTACCCTGGGAATGCTGGATAACAAAGATTATACTGTATTTACTAATTTTTTAATGGCCAGTTTTTTCTCCCTCAAGTTGAGTCAGTGATGCACCAAATCCTCATATTCTTCTCAGCCATGCTACTGTGTAGCCAATTATCTCCTGTCCTGTATTTACATTTGGCTTTTCTTCACTAGGTATAACACCTCTTATCACCTGTCTTTGAATTTCATTCTGTTGTCCAGTGCCCAATTCTTCTATTTACTACTAAGTTCCTTTAGAATTCTAATCCCATCATCCAAAGTGTTTGCAAGCCAGTGTTGTTTTTCCTGCAGACAAGATCAGCAAGCTCTCTCCTCCTGCATCCAAATCACTAATAAAACAAAATTAACTAGTATGGAACCCAAAACAGACCCCTGTGGAATCCTTCTTGAAACATTGTGCCATTCTGACATTGATCCATTGATCTCTCTGTTACACTCATCAGTAATAGTGTTGCTTCTGCCCCTCATGCAGCTGTGGATTGTTTCACAGATTTATTTTAACCTGGGGTGGACTAGATCAAAATAAACTACATTATTAAACTTTCTTCACTTTGATTATAGAAGAAAACTTTTACTTTGATTATAGAAGAAAACTTTTAAAACATCTTGGGTTTTCAGGTGCAACTTTATTACCAAGATGGGTAAAAAAATTTGTTTCATATTTGTAAAAAAAAAATATATATGTTGCTCTTTATGATCAGAGTAGCCTTCCTGGCAAAATGATGTTTTTCAATTCTGTTCAAAACGCGTCCAGTACAGGCAGTCTTTGACTTGCAGCGTTTTGAGTTACAACGTTTTGCACTTACAGTGTTTATAAATTGACAACTGTTTCAACTTTCTGATGTCAGTTTTGACTTTACAGCACTTGATCCAACACCACACCAGTGAACAAGTTCACTGCATCGCCCATCTCCCTGGAAAGGATCTGTCCAAATTTCCCTGGACACTTTTTTTTTTTAAGAAAGCAGACAAGACTCCAGAAAAACCTACAGCCAAGATTCCTGAGAACTCCAGCCAAAAACCCTTCCAAAAGTCCAACCAAGAGCCCTTCAAAAAGTCCATCAAAGTCACCTCAAAGAAGTCCTTCCAAATCAATATGATTGCTATTTACAATATAAATACCTTAATGTAGCTATATTACTCATCTATAATTGATTGAGTACAACATTCTGGGTTATTTTTGGTGAAAATAGCATATTAGACCGTGGTTCAGGAACCAATCCCCAATTTATAACATTGTTTTTCCTATGGGAAAATTGGTTCTGAGTTAAAATGTTTTGACTTAAGACGAGGATTTCAGGAACCAATTGTGTTGTAAGTCCAAGGACTGCCTGTATAAACCAAAAGATTGTGTGGATTACTTTCTGAAAGTGTAGTTTATTGTACCTTTTTAAAGCAAAGGCTCTTTTACTTGCTCACTTAATTTTAAATCAGGGGTCGGCAACATTTCCAGTGGCAGGCCAGATTAAGCCATCTTGGGTCTGAGGTGGGCTGGCACTAGAACTGCTTCTCCCTGCTACCTGGCGCTGTCAGGCAGAACTCCCTCCTCCTGCCAAACCCCTGCTGTCTAGTCTCATTGCAATGTGGTCAGGGCCTTCTGTTACCAAATGCTATCAAATCCACACGGGTTCATGGACCTTCGGGTGCTGATCCCTATTTTGGATGATGATATACAGAAAAAACTTTTTTTTAAACTTGTTTTCTATGATACAGGTGCGAAAATTTAGGGAGACCAGAAAAAAGAATACTGAAGAAGAGGATGAAGAAGTCCGGGAGGTAATTACCCTGAATTGCAAACCCAGTGTATATCAAGTACTTTGCATAGGAATATGGGACTATTAGTTTCTATTGGAACATAAATACGTTATTAGACTAGAAATATAATCAAGTCAGGAGTTGCTGCTACCCCATAATTCTCATTTTTAGTATATGTGGCATGCTAGCTCCTAAGTCCAGTAATAGTTATTTCTATTACTCTTTCATGTAGTTGCATCTGTGATTTAAGGTCCTGCCTAAATTAAAAAGGGGAATGAAGTTGACTTGGGCAGAGGACAGCTATACAAACAGATTACTGGAAATCCTGTACACTTCTCAGCAAAAGAGTGCTTTTTTACAAATACTAGGAGGGTCAAATCTACTTATGGGTCAGTTTTATCACTTCCGTAACACAATAAGCATAATGGTATCTGAGGACTTGCTACTTATTCCAGTTTAAGGAGGACTGGACCCTGATTTTTGTTAAAATTGAAAATGCAGATTTTAAAATTCAACCTACTCATCTTTTTTCCAGATTATATTTCATATTTTTTTCTTTCTCTGCATTTCCTTTGCCCCCAAACGTTGTTCTCTCATTCCTGTTTTATTTTTTTATTACTACATTTATTACATTGAAGGACAGCTTAGTCACGCAACTTATTTGCCTTTGAGGCTTAACTATTTGCTGCACACACTTGAAAGTAGAAAAATAACCATATTATGACAGAGAGAAAACATTTCAAACTATTGTGTGGTATGGTCACCTAATAATAAACTCTGAAACAGACTATTATAAAAAATAGTTTTGTAGACTTTGAAAAGAAGAAAAGTGTTTCATAAGCAATCCTGGCTTTGTATACTAAATGTGACTGCGGCATGACTAGGAAGAAGATTTCTGTTTTCTAAACTGATTTACACCACAACTTGATGCCCTTTAGTTGTTGTTATTGGTCCCAAAACTGGGATGGTATGACCATGTCATTACTAATCAACCCTGATGTACTTCCTTACTAAAATTAAATATTCTATATTTATCATTCACTTCAGGCAATGACCAGGGCTAGAGCCCACCGATCTCAGGAAACTGTTCACACCACTTTCTCTAGTGATGATGAACGTATGGACACGAGAACAATGGAACAAAAAGGTAGCGATGATTCAGATGATGGGTTCTCCATCTCTGCAACAACCAGCAGAGGAAGAGGGCGAGGAAGGGCTCGAGCAAGAGGTACAAGAGGACAAAGTGCAGCCACAAGAGGAGTGTCTCGAAGAGGAAGAGGTTAGTAGTTATGTTTTTTGTCTTATAAGTATTAGAGGTTTCTGTTGCAAGTTTTTTCAATGTTGCCCTAAAATGATGTGTAGCTTGGCTGTGTCTGATTATGCACTTTAAAGAGTATCATTCCTTCCCTTTGTTAAAAGCTGCAATAAGGCCCCAGTTGTACAAATGGATTTGCTTGATGCAAGCCTGTTTTTACCAGGCTCAGTATGGATGCCTTGGGGAGCCTGTGTTAGCGGATATGATAACAGGATCAGATTCTATGATTTGAAAGGAGGATGAATATTTTAAAAAATGAAGTGGTTAGGGAACCACAGGTTGGAAGACACTGTGCATGTCTACATGTGCATTTACTTTGGCATAAATTTAACGTGGTGTAAGCTAATGTGGTATAAACCCTTTTGGACCGGGGTCTACACATGCATCGATTAGGGAGCACATTAGCACCCAGTTTCTTGCAGCCCTGCACTAGGCCCCTGGCATCACCATGGGGGGAGCTCTAGGCTCCAGCTGCAGCTGCCAGCACCCAGTAACCATCTTCAAAAGCCAGCCCCACTCTCTGCTCTCTGGCCAGCCCTTTCCTTGCCCAAGAGCAGTGTGCCAAGCACAGGGACAGTATACAGCAGCTCTTTCCTTGGCTACTATGCTGCCCTGTCCTATAGCTGCTTCATCCCCTGCCCCTGGCAGTGATGGCTAGCACTCCTGCTAGCCCGCTGTGCTAACTCACCTGACCCACAGCTGTCTTGCCTCACCCGGCTCCCCTATGCACAGTGATCGCTTGCCTGGTTACTGCTGCCACTGTTGCCAGCAGGGACACCAACAAAGGGCTCCATGATGCCACCGCAGGGGCTGCTGACACCCTCCTGGGTCTCTAGCCCCGTTGCCTCTGGGCCTGGTACTTTTTTGGCTGTGCATCATCCAGCACACTTGGATGACAAGCCATGGTTTCTGCATGACCTGGGCCACCTTCCAGGACCTGCTCCAGCCCCACCTAGAGCAGTAGGAAATAGGCATGTGCTCGGCCCTCCCCACAGACACCCAGATGGCCCTTTCTGTGCTGAAGCTGCCCATACCCGCCAGCCTCCGGGTACATCAGACACCTGTTCCAGCATGGGCAAGGCCACCTCTTTAGAACTTGTAATTATTGTGGGTATGGTAGACCTGTGAACAAAACTGAACATTGATTACTTTCTCTACAGGAAATACTAGCCAGGAGTCATCCAGTAGCAGTAGAACTTACAAGCCTATTGCTACGCCTACCAAGAATATGTCTATCTTTGATGGTACGTTCAAAATCAGTACGGCATCAGCATTTTTCAGCCTCCCCCATAGTTACCTACTTGCAAAAAGCCATAATGAAGTTAACTGCTTTTATGATGCAGTATCTTGTTGCCTTTCCTTTCCAGTAGTCAGAATTCAGCCATTGCAAGGAGATTCTTTTGGCTGTCATGAAGTGGAATAATAAAGTGTGAATGGGGT
Organism: Crocodylus siamensis; assembly: GCF_052110815.1. Taxonomy (NCBI): domain Eukaryota; kingdom Metazoa; phylum Chordata; order Crocodylia; family Crocodylidae; genus Crocodylus; species Crocodylus siamensis. The sequence goes on from NC_143395.1 coordinate 400,133,890, forward strand.
TCAAATGAAAGTTGAGGGTTTCCACTACCATCTTTCAACTCCATTTAACCAAATGAAATAAATTTCTTAGGGTATAGACAGGCATGACATTTCAAGCATGTGAATCTTTGAAACACTTTAAAGGGCAAGCTGAACAGATGCTCATGCCTTCTGAAGTCCTCCAAATATGATCTTGTAGGAAACACGTAGAATCTAATGGATGAAAATGTCACTAAGCACTAATGAGTGCAAATAAGCCAAGCTTTATAACAATACTTGTGGACATGTGGCAGATGCAATGGTGAAAATGCTAGGATCCCAATTGTTAGATGAGGATAAATCTAGAGCAACTCTCGTAAAGAAAACAGTATTCATGTTTACCCAGTGTAGGTCAGATGAGGCTTGCTGCCCTTGAAAAGCACATTTTTTCTCAATTACAATTTTAAACCAAAATCTGTTTCACTAAGTACACTGTGCTAGCAGTCTTCAAAATTGTAGCTTTCCACAGCTTTCTGCTGTTTAAAGTTACAAACTGTATCATTAATTTTTACAAATCTAATTACTTCATAACTTTAAAAAATATTTTAAAATTGTTTTTGTGCTTAAAACATTAACCTTGTTATCTAATGGCTACATTTTTATAATTATATTGAATACAGTAAATACATTGCTATCAGTTTTAGTTTTCATCTGCTCCTCACTTCCTGGTCTCATTTTTTGTAAGTATTCTGGAAGTATGTTATGTGGAACAGCAGCATTAATACTAGATCTTCTGAGTGGCTTTTTCTGCCTTCATTCACAGAAGTGGCTCATTTTAGTTTTCAAAATTCACTCTTCTAAAGAACTTTAATATGAGATAATTTCAGTATTATATGTGAAAAGTGTCTTATTTGATTTTTATTTTTATTTTATATTTATATAATTTTAGTATCTAAGTGCTTTCTCTATTTTAATATATGGGTCTTCTGCACCTCTGCTGACAGTAATAAGAGGCTAGGCCATTGTTGGAGTAGCTCTCAGAAGTGGACTGGATTTTTCCATTTTTAATTGAAACAAGACAGCAGCATATGGGTTTGACATTGCATTCATAAAACTCTCTTTTGAATTGGTACAGTCTTCAATATTGCATTGCACGGACCCAGTCCTCCAGGCGGTTTTGAGGGAAGAGCCATTATTCCCACACAGGACCTCACATTCTTGCAGACTTTCCATGGGCTCTCACATCACAAGTTTTAAACTTCGCTTTATTATTATCCTCTACTCAGACATTTTAGCATTTTTCTCAGTCTTTGGAAGTTTATGTGGAAATTATTTTTAAAGAGCCTCACAAGTATATATGAAATGGCCTTTCTTTTGACCAGACAAGGTTAACGGTAAAATCTTAGCACAGAATCTTTTTTTTTTTTTTAAAGTCTAAATGTCTTGTGAATATGGTGGATGGGATGGTGCTGGATAAAAAATAATGATAGGTTTGACAAATTGGTAATGTCCAGGGATCCTGGTTTTCTCTGATTTAAAAAAAAAAAACCCCAATTTTCAATTTAAAAAAGTAACCCAAAATCCACATTTTTTCCATGATTAAGGTTTTCATTTTAATAATTGAAAACTGTGGATTTTATATTTCTTATTTTAAACTGAAAATTGGGGGTTTTGTTTTGTTTTTTTTTATTGGAGAAAACCAAGATCCCTGGCATGTCAAACGTGAGAAACTTTTAATTCCTCCTTCAAGTCTTGTACCTATGGTTTCTACTCTTGGTGTACATGCACCCTTGCATAGGGATTCAGAATATTTTTAACTGGAAATATCCACAGTCACTTCCACATCCATTATGTCCTCATGCCCCCTCAAGGGCATGAAGAGCAGAATACCCCTATCTGCCACTCTGTTTCTTTCTAGCACTCCTTAGCAAACTCAGAAGGATCATGTTTTTAGCTTACCTTGATTTGATAGGTGGTTGTTCTGTAGGCATTTTGTTGATAAAAGACTCTGCTAACTCATTGGCAATAAATAATAGAGTTTTTACAAAGTAGAGGTAGTATAAGAAATAACCAGGGCCAGGGTTTTTTAATACGGTTGAGCTCAGGTCACCAGGGTTTATTACGGAAATGATGAGGACCAGATTCTATTCCAACTCCTTGAGTAAGTCATCTTAAGCACCGAAGTGTCACTATTCTACCCCAATTTGAAAAAAGCAGCAAGTGCATAAGTGGACTTAGTGACTCCAGGGGGTGGGTGGTCCTCATTGTTTTGGGTTTTTTTTGTTACTGTCATAGAATCATAGAAAATTAGGGTTTGAAGGGACCTCCAGAGATCATTTAGTCTAACCCCCTGTTCAGAGTAGGACCATCCCCTGCAAGATCATCCCAGCCAGGGCTTTGTCTGTCTGGGTCTTAATAAGATCAAAGGATGGAGCTTCCACCATCTCTCTGGGTAACCTGTTCCAGTGTTTTACTGTCCTCCTAGTGAGAAAATTCTTCCTGATATCCAAAGTAAACTTCCCTTGCTGCAACTTGAGACTGTTGCTCCTTTTTTGTCAGTCATAAGGATGAAATGAGAGTATTATAAAATTAATTGATTGGGATAGAATGACATTTAGTCACCTACAGCATCTAAGCCACTTAGATGCCTTATAATAGAATCATAGAAAAATGGGGCTCAAAGGGACTGTAGAACATCATTTTGTCCAACTCCCTGCTAAAGGCAGGATCATTCCTCTCTCAGACTGTCCTGTACAAGTGTATGTCTAACCTGTTTGTGAAACTTCATGAACAACCCTTTTGTACAGCTACCAGTTACAAATCCCCAAAACACCATGCTGTGCCACAGGGGCTGGAGGTACTCTCAATGTGATGCTGCTACAAGGACAGGAAGTAGTTTGTTAAAATATGTTTGAGAGATCCAAGGAAGAGGACCATGCGTCTGATGCAGAGAAAGGCAAAAACCCCCATAGTCCATTTCTGTGGGTCCTCTATTAACACTGGGCTCTCTGCTAACCAGTCAGGGGGAACTCCTAACAGAAGATGCAAAGAAGATGCATCTGCTCAACAGCTATATTGCCTCAGTCTTCACAAAAAAAAAAAAAATTAAGCTGCAGCCAGACACCTAATGAGGATTATCTGGATAAGGAAGGGGACAAGCTGAGGGAGGAGCTAACGAGACAGAGAACTTTTGTTGGGTCTGAATGAATTCAAGTCATCAGGGAAGGATGGACCTCATCCTAGGGTACTGAAAGATTTGGCAGAGTTCTTTCAGACCCCTTAATAATGATCCTCATGAGGTCATGGGAGATTGGCCAGGTACCAGAGGACTGTTAGAGCAACGGGGGCCAGCCTTTATGACAGGTGTGCTACAGATTCGTCCCTTGCCCTCCCCAAGGGCCATTCAGATCCCCTTCCCCTGTGTGACAGGTCCACACCTGACGTAGCCACTGCTGGGCTGTGGGCATGCCCTGGTCACCTGGTCATGTTGCACCTAGCTCTCTCACACACCACAATTTTGTTGTTTTTCCAGATGAACCTTCACTTGCGAGGAGGTGGTATCTAGTTCTCTGGCAGCCCTGGTGTGATCATGTTGATATAGCTTCTGTGGGGCTCCTCTTCCCCTTTATATCCCACCCCTTTCTGCTTGGGTGTTATAGCCAAACTCTAGTGACGAGTTGGGCGGCAACGTGATTCTGTTTTCTTTAGATGCCCAATGAGCATCAGATCTGCGTACACTGTGCCTGTGACTCTATCTTGGGACTTACAGCCAAACAGATAATATAACATAAATAGCTTGTGCCTGTCAGTCAGGCAGGGCAGTGACACCTTGGTGCACTGAGCTACCCCTCCTACAGCATGGGTTTAGTTTGGTGCTCTGGGCACCACTTCTGACCCACCAGGTTGAGCTCCCTATGCCTTCTGGCAGGTTGCTCCTATCATGTGGGCTCTTCCTTTTCTTGTATCTGGCAGGGTATAGTGCAGTCCTGGATCAGCCTATGCTGCATCTGAGCACAGTCCATTCTCCCACCAGTTGTCTGTTCGACAGGCATGCCTGCTGCTTCCACTGTACTGGAGAGCCACTTTGCTGTGGCTCCTTCAGCTGTTCCTCTTCCCAGTTCCTTGGAGGTGCCCTCTCTCTTTCCTGTTTGACCTTGGTCACCCAGCATGGGATCTTAGGTGATGGTCCAGTCACAGCAGCATCTGGGGCAGGGTTCTTCCCACGCCCCAGTCCCATGCCAACCACCTGGAGCTCAGTATGTCGGCAGCTCGGGCATGGCGCTGTCACACCTGCCCAATGTGCTGCTCTGCTTTCTGGGGGGAGTCTGTTCTCCCTGCTTGACTTGCTGCTTTATTTTCTGCTGCTTGCCTTGCCTGCCTCTGCTGCCTAGCCCCTCCTTCATCTGCTGCATGACATCACGCGGACTGTCTGTGATATTTGTGGCCACCACTGTTCCAGAGGCCCTCCACACCGCAACTGTCTAAGACTCCCTAACTCACTGCAGGAATAATCAGGTGCCCATGCTGCCTACAAAAAGAAGCAAGCAAGATCATTTAGTGCTGACTTTAGGCTGACTTGGTGAGAGAGTTTTGATACATTCCACAGACATCAAGAACTTTGCTACAGTAACAACACATGGTCTAAAATATCTCATATGTATGGAACCCCCATTAATTGCTGGTTGAAAATATCTGCAAATCCAGTTTTTGGTTTACAACTTTGTGTTAAAGATGTATCTACAACTTCATTTTGAGTTTAGAAAATCAGTCAGCCTGTGAGCATCTCAGTGCATTTGGGCATCCAAATACGCATTTAGTCCAAGTGTTCTTGAACATAGTGTTGTTCATATAGCAGTGCTGATTCACTTCCTAATCTGATTAACATTTTCTGTCCAAGAGTACTGCACAGTATCAGCGATACAAAAGGTCTAGGCACTGACCAGGAAGATAGGTGTATTTGCTATGAATATATTTGTTGTCTTGGATAGTATGGTAGATGGGAATGGGGAAATCAGTGGTTAATTCAGTTTTGATGTCTTGTGCTACAAGTATTAGATTCATGATGCCTTAGTATAGAAAGCATGCAACGTAAAATACAGGAAAAAAATTGCCTAGATTACTTAAAATAAGAGCACTGCAAATACGTTCTGACACATTATATAAATGGAACTTGTGTTCAATAGCTCTTATTTATCAGTTGAACACAATGTTTATTGATATAGTCACAATTTTAAAGTACTTTGGAAGCATACCAGTGCCTCAATCATTATAATAAAATACATTCTAAATACCTATATATTTTGGCATTTGATTTTGTTTTTATCGTACAAAATCAGAGCTCCTCCTGCTCCCTTAGCTCACCAGGATATGGGCCCAGTTGTGTGTGTATAAATAAATAAAATGCACACATGCACATACATATATTAGTGGCGTTTCATTTTAATCGTGGAGAAACGTGGACTTTGGGGGGCTTAATCAGAAAAGTTGGGATTTTTAAACAGAAAAACAGAATCCCTGATGATTATGTGGAGAAGTGATATAGTCCAGTAAATGACCATTGTATGTAAAATGGTCTTATTTCAAAACCTCTGTTACTTTCTGAAACACCCTTGTACATTTCCCTAACTTTTGTCCTCTTTATCTTGAACAGTGTAATTAAACTTTTCTCAGCCAGAATAGGAAGCTTCTGATAATGGCAGATTTCTTTTCAGTTTTCTGACCCCAGCAAAGACTCAGTTGCTACGTTACTTCAGAGAAGATCTAATCCTGCTTAATTTTGATTTGTCATGGAAGAAACTGTAAAGCAAGTCTGAAGGTGGAACGTTGTGTGAAATGACCTGATCATGTAATAAATTATGGGTATTTTAGATCGCTGTTTCTCAACCTGTGGGTTGCCAGAATATTTGAAACGGTTGCGAACAGACTTTAAAAATGGATTAACAACCTTTAACAATGGATTCTCCTTTAAAAGAGACAAACATGGGAAACCATGGCTTTTCCCTTGCAGGCTGGCAGAGTTCCAGACTGCAAGGGGTTGCTTTGTGCCCTCCATGCCTCACACACATCTCCTTGCCCCATACACACCCCCTGCCCCACACACTGGGGAGGCTGGGGCCTGGGCAGGGAGGGGAGGCAGCAGCTCGGGACTGGCCATCAATGTTTACAAATGGGCCCTGGTACAAAAATGGTTGAAAACTACTCTTTTTAGATAACACTTGTGATGTGTTTTCATGTCCTTTATTTTAGCCTTTAAATCTTCAAGGCAACAGCCTTCTCGGAATTCATCTGCTAAGAATTACTCAGAGGTGAGAAAAACTATCTTGTAAAGTTGCAATACTGCTGCCTTTTTGTAGTGTTCTAATTATCTACCCTTTTCAAGCAAAAACAAAAATATTTGTTTATTAGATGTATATGCTGCCCAAAAAATGCTCAGGGAAGCTTACAATAAAAGACAAAATCATAGAAAATTAGGGCTTGAAGGGATCTCAGGAAGTCCAGCTTCCTACTCATAGCAAGACCACCCCCAACTATATCAGTCAAGGATTTGTCTAGTGGGGTCTTAAAAACCTTCAGGGTTGGAGATTCCACATTGAGTCTTATAAAAACAGAATAAAATATTAATATAAAATTAGTATAACAAAACACCACCTCTAAATACCCCAGAGATCAAAAACAGTCCATGCCCTCCCGCACCCCACCCTCTTCTGCTCCACTTCCTCTTGCCTAGGAGGACATCTGGCCCTGCCCAACACAATCTCACTTCCCAGCCCTTGTTCATTTCCTCCATAATAGGTAAACATTTTCTTCTAATTTTTTTTCTCCCATCCTTATCAATTCCTACTCTCCTGCTTCATAATTCGTAGAGACTTTGCCTCTCCCAAGCCCATGCCTGCATCTCTCACTGGGAAGCTGTTGCTGTTTACAAAATGTACTCATCCTCCCCTTTTCCCAAAGAAGCACGATAAACTTTCTGTCCCTTGAGCTTCACACTTCAGCAGGGTCTACCCTGGGCCACAGTACTAGCCAAAAGCAGTAGATATTAAATATAATTTGTTTTATATTTTTCCAGGACATTGTAGATGATGACTCAGATGTGGAAGAAATTCCTTTTACTGCTTCAAAAGTAAATCAGAGGTTGGTACATTTATTTTTATAATGGCTTAAGGACTTTTGGAGGTCTTGTAAACCATTCTGGTATGTTGCATATTTATTGGATCACAGCACTTCATTTTTGTCACTATCTATAAAGGGCTCCATTAGCTGAAATTCACTTTTTATTCATTAGAATTTATCATTTTTATTTCTAATCACATTTCACTAAATTTAAAAGCAAAAATAAAAATTATGATATATGACATGCACAGGCTTCATAGTGTTTCAGAGATCTGAATTTCATTTTTTTAAACTATCACAACGGATTTCAAGGCCGCTTACAGATGTGAAAAAAAAAAACAAAACAAGACTGCTTTTCTTTTAGCTTGGGGTACTCCCATGCCAAGCACAGTGCATGCCCAGAAGAGGCATCATATTAGCTGGACCTGGCTCGCCCAATATCTGTATAGATTACATGCTTCAGCAGGGCTTTATGGTGCTTTTATCTATAGCTGATTGAATCTACAAAGAAGATCAGATATTTTTGTTGTTGTTAGGCCAGCTCCTATTGTTTTTATTGGGATTTGATGGGTACTGGTGAAAATCTCACCAGGTTAGTATGTGGCCCAGCTGGGAGTTGGTCTCTTCTGAAAAACTGGCACCACCTAATCTTCAGCTAACAGGCAGCTGATTTTCACTCTTTCATTAATACCTCACTTGTTACATTAAGTATATGCATTTTAACAGGAGAGGGGGAACTACAAATAATGTTTTTATAAGATCTGGTCCAGTCACTCGGGAAATTCACTGGAACATCTGGTATGGGTGCCATGTTCTATTATGATTTTATATGTGTTTCTGTTTATAACCATCAAGGGTGTCAAGTACATCTACATCCAGCAAAACAGATTCTCAAAGCCTGATGAGTAAGGGAGTTGATTTTGAATCGGACGAGGTACAGTATGCTTTTTGTCGTCAGTTTTTGCAACTTATTATTGCTTTGCAAGTTACTTGACTAAAGATATGTAGTCAGAATAATAGCTAATATTTAGTCAGGATTTTTTTTGTATCTATTTCTAATAGTACTATGTTGTCTATTAAAATTAAGTAAACTAATTTTGCAGTTTAACTCTTCTAGCTCTTAGGAGCCAAAAAAAAGCCATAACTGCGGTTCATAAACATGCAAGTTAATATTTGGCAACCCACATCCAAAAAGAAACGGACTTGTTTCCATATGTACATTTACTACAACGTAGATTCATTCAGTGCTTTTTGCAGAATACTTGTCTATGTTAGGGTTTAAATTGCGGTACATCATCTTAGTTTCTAAGCAGCTGATGCTATTGCAGTATCACAGTACATAGTTAATTGTGATTATTAGTATACAAGAAAATAAGAGTATGCCATAATTTAATTCCGGGATCCCCCAAAAATATAGTTACGTGTACCTCCTGCCGTGAGCTCATTTGGAAACTGATTTGATTTTGGAATAATTATTCCAGTCTAGTTAACTCTAGCCTGATTTACTGTCTTACTTGGAACGTCATTGTATTTACAGTTTGTCCATGAATTGCATTTATATTCAAAGTAATAAATAAGAACTAAGAAAACGAAATAATTAAACCTACCTACTGGAAAAAAAGATTAAATAAAATGACCTACCAGTGCTCTAAATTGATCTTGTAATAATTTTATTTTATTCAGCACTTTTTAGTATTTAAAAAAAAAACCTATTTACCTTCTTAAATTACAGGATGAATTTGACCCCTTCAAAAACACCACTGCATCAAGAAGAAATAGAAGATGATTCTGGTTTCATTAAATAAAAAGATATTGCCAAAATTGTGAAGAAATAGGAAATAAATATGCAATGTTTTATATAGCATTTTACCATAAATTATTTTTGCCTTAATGTTTTACTCCTTGTGTGAAATAGTAGTTCTTAGTGATACTGTGAATGCAACGTGATTTAGGTGTTGCATTATTAAATGTCTAACAGTAAAAAAACTACTTTTTGAGAGAGAATCCCTAGAGTATTTCAAAATGTTTACTTTGTAAAACTTCTTAAGGTTTGTTTGCATCACTGGAATGTATATAAAAGAATTCTGCCTTCCACAAAATGTATTAATCTTTTTTGAATTTTATAGAGGAATAAATTAGAGTAATGGTGCTTGACCTATGTGTGACCCGCAGGCCAGATCCAACCCCCAAAGTGATTGGATCTGGCCTACAGCACAGGGGATCAATGCCTGGCACATGTCCTGCCCTGCCCTACACTGTTCTGCTGATCTCTGCAGTTCTTCCTGCTTTTACTTTCCCTTCTCCCCTAGGGCAGGTGTAGTTTACTCTTTCATTCCTCTCCCTCTGATACAGGCAGCCACTTCCCTCCCCTGCTGGAGGGGAATGGTGGCCTATGATGCAGTTGGATCACAAGTACATGTGCCACTGCTTTAAAGGTTGAGCACCACTGACTAAGAGCAATATGCGAAGTTTTGCAGGCATAATGGGAATTGCTTTCTTTTTTTTGCAGTAAGAGTAGAGAAGCCTGAGGACCCAAAATGCTACTTGTAGTGTTAAAAGTATTACTGCCAGACTTAGACATATTTTTAGCTTTCTGTGAGAAACTACACTATATCTATTGCAAAATATCACAAAATATAGAAATGCTTTTTTTGCTGTGCAGTTCTAGAAAATGCCAGAGGCTTTAAGTTGACTTGGGCTGGTTACTTCTGTCACTCGAATGAAATATGTAGGATAGCTGTTTAAATGAGATTCTCAGAGAAGTCAACATGAGTTTTGCTTACATAAAGATTGAGGCATTAAGACAATACTGGGCAAAATGGACTTACCTTTTCTTTTCTAGCTGATATTTTTTCCTACATCTCTTCTCTTCTTTTTCAGTATTCCCACTGAAACATCACAGTTTTCAGCAGAGCTCTCTTCCAGTGGGACAAATTCTAGACTAGAATAATATGATCACAGCATGAAACCACTGTAAGGTCACTTCTGATAATTTTTTACTTCTTTCCAAGTGACCTATCACATTGAAATATCTGAGATACTGCTAGTATAGCCTTCAATGGTTTAGCACTGATAATGTGCAAAGCCTTCATGGCTTTCATTGGGCTGTATGGTTCATTAGTCCCCCTGACTGCCCCCCCCCAGTTGGATGTTGGGAAGCACTACACTACATACAGTAATTATCAGGGGAAATACAGAAGCTTGGACAGTTCCTGAAGTAAGGTGGAGCTTTACAGCTGTGTTACCTTGGCTCTGCCATCATGGGTCTGCATTTGATTCTGCAGCTATGAAACCAAGTAAACTTTTGAGATCTGGAGTACTTTGTGGAAATCATCAAATACTGAACGTAGCCCACAAGGTATTAAAAGATTTGTAGAATTTACAAAGCACTGTTCCTTTGGGGCAGTAGTGCTCACCTGTTTGGCCCCATGGGCCGGATCAGTGGTGCAGGGTCAGTCCAGCTGCCTGCCTACCAGATCTGGTCTGTTGGATAGATCCTACATGGAGTCAGTGTGGCTCTGCACTACCTGCTGCTCTGATTCAGCCCCGTACCGGTACATGGTCATGCTATCTGGCTCGCAGAACTCCCCCAGTTCTGGAAATTTGGGAGCAGGGGAGTGGCAATGCCGCCACTCTTCCACCACCAGATTTCTGGACTGTTGAGGAGCCCTGCAAGTCATTTTGGGGAATGAGGAAACGAGCTGATGGTCTGATTCTTCTTCCCATTCACAAATGGCTGTCCTTGTGCAGCAGTCTTGCCTGTCAGATAGACCTAGCAGAGAATTTTATAGCAGCAAACAGAGACTTTTGGGGGGAGCTAGATGCCAAAAGCTTTCTAACTTACATTCAGTCTAATTATGAATAATGTTTACCAGATGTAAGTTAAAATGTTTCTTTCACAAAAAGCCATTTACAATGTTATGTAAACGGTAGATGTCAGCTGTATGGCTCTGCTAATTATCTGCATTAGATCAGAAGGATTTACATTTTATATATCTTGCTAGCTAAATAAAATTTCCTACTGAAAATAAATAGATTCCTGATTTATTTAAGCAAAAAATGTCATAAAAAAGCATGGTTGAATGGAGCTCCTTTTTTTCTTACAGTCCAGGCACGCCCCAGGTCATCAGGGAACTAACACTGAATCTTTTAGGTGGTTTGTCTGTTTCTATATGGGATCAAATGCTTTCCAGTGTTTCTCTTCATCATTGTTTTTAAAATAAGGTTTCCTTACCTAGTTGTAATTCATAGTGGGTGTATGTACACTACTAGAACATATTACCCTTCTCAAATTTCACTAGAGAACACAAAGTTATTACCTGGTAATGCTACAGGACATAAAGATAAACCTGCCTAATATTTAAAAAAAATAACAGTTTCTTAACAGTTCTAGATATACATGCTTTTATATAAAAATGCTGACTGATGGTGTAGTCTGTTTTGGTCTAGTAATAAAGACAAGGCCTTCTCAGAAACTTCTCAGTGATGTATTCAGCATTACTCAGGGCATCTCCTGTTCTTTAAAAAGTTAATAAAAGCCCAAAGAGATTCTAGCGATATTTATATTCACTGATGGCACAGTGAATGGCAACTATTCCCAGATGGCACACACCAACTGTAGAGGCTTCCTCAGCCTGATGAAGGGTTTTTAAACCTGAAAGCTTGCTAAAAAATTTTTTTTCCAACTATTTCAGTTGGTCTAATAAAAGATATTGGATTCACCCAAAGGACCTTGGCTACCTTATTCCTGTGATGTATTTAACAGGCTGAATCATCTTTTTCAGGAAATTTGATTGGCAAGGCAGACTATACTGGGAGCAGAGTTTTCTGAAAGACTGCTCATAAGAAACGAAAATGGCTTTATCAGCTGCTTGGAAAAATGCCAAAGTGATTGACACCAAGGCAGGAGGGGAAATTAAAGAACGATCGAGTTAGGGAATTATCCGGCTTCAAACGCTGCAGGAGATTTGTGAGAGACTTGATCTGGTTTGATACTTTTGATTTAATGAACAGTTCCCCAGCTGCCAAAGCTAGGAAGATGGCATCTATGGTAAAAACAAATACTAAATGAGAGAGTGGGTTGGAAGAGGAAAGTAGAAGTGGGGTGGAGGGTAAGAGTGAGACCAGTGGGCATGTTAAGGGGAATATGGAGAGCAGGAAGACTTCTGGGGTTGGTTGGCAGAAGGGAGGGCTGGCTGTCTGTTGAAACTATTGAGAGAGAATCTGGTCTTAGGGCTAGAAGTTGTGTAGAGAATATGAAGACAAAGTTATGCATTCAGCCTGGGACTGTCCAGTTTAACTCCCCACCCTCTGATCTTGGGACTGTTCTCTTCTCCTGGCATTGTTAGCCTACGCTGAGCTGCATAGAAATGCAAAAGCCAAGCGCTCTGTCTAGTCCCTGGCAAAACTGAACCAGCTTTTTGCCACCCCATTTTAGCTCTTGTTCCCTTGGTCCTCATTAAATCGAACTGTCAAACTGTTGGTGTTTTCCTGCTATTGCCAAGTCAGGGGAGAATCCTGCTTGGCAACATACTTAGACATTTTTCACGGACCAGAGAATTCTGAACTGGCTACGGCTAGATTTTTCTCTGCCCAGCCCAGATGGTGAACAGTCACAGCACTCTTGCCAGCTGATAGCCTACTCATTGGAAAGCTTCCTCTGACATTGCTTACTGTGAAAAGAGTTCATATGGAAATGGTTGCAGAAAAAAAGCAGCATGCAAATAAGCTCTATAGAGGGTTTAACATTGTCTAGGTAAGTGTTTTCCAGCATGTTAAACTGCTTTGGAGACCATAAGAAGCAGACCAGATGCCCTACTTCCTGCTGCTTTGTGGAAATATGGTTTGCACCATGGAGGTTAATTATTTACGTAATAAGACTCAGTGCTAAAGAGTTTACTAAGCCTTTGAATATGGCCAAGCAGATTGAGGATCCAAACTTGATAGGAGCTCTTGGACACTACTCAATATGAACACTATCACTAGTGTTTTCCATTGATACTATGACTGAGCAGAGACCGGTCTAGTAGAAAAAACATACAGGCAGTCCTTGGATTTATGACGCAATTGGTTCCTGAAAACCGCATCTTAAGTCAAAATGTTGTAACTCGGAACCAATTTTCTCAGAAGAAACAATGTTATAAATGGGGGATTAGTTCCTGAACTATAGTCCGATACCCTATTTTCACCAATAATACCACAGAATTTTGTATTCGATCAATTATAGATGAGTAGCATAGCTACATTAATGTATTTATATTGTAAATAATCACATTGATTTGGAAGGACTTAACTTTGAGGTGACTGCTGGACTTTTTGAAGGGTTCTTGGTTGGACTTTTTGAAGGGTTTTGGCTGGAGTCTTTTCAGAAGTCTTGGCTGCAGGTTTTCCTGGAGTCTTGTCTGCTTTCTTAAAGAAAGTGTCCAAGGAAGTTTGGACAGATGTTCTCCAGGTAGATGAGCAACGCAGGGAACTTGTTCGCTGGTATGGCGTTGCATTGGATCAAACGTTGCAAGTCGAAACTGACATCATGCAGTTGAAACGCTATCAATTTATAAATGTTGTAAGTGCAAAACTTAGTAACTCAAAACGTAAGTTGAGGACTGGCCTGTACAGTGGTAATCCTTTGAAGGAGAGAGTCAGGCCTGTAGACTATTAGGCAGAATCTAACTCTAGGAAGTGTCGGTCTCTAAAGCTGTGTGTGTGTGTGTTCGTGCATGCGTGTGCATACACATGCAGGCATATACCTACTGTTGTCCTGTGAAACATAAAAGTAGATATCCTCTTTCTGAATATTCAACACTTGAATATGTGCAAATAACACACTGTGTGCATGTAAAACCTCAACTATACAAAATCCAGTTTTTATTCTTTTGACCACAAGGAAAAAGAGTTGCCAATAGGAAGCCTGGCTTCCATGTATGTGAGAGAAATCTTTGGAAGCGATAATAAAAAATTACCTTTAATGTAGGCTTAAGCAGTTTTATAATAGCCCCGTAACATTTTGGTTCACAAGAATAAAAACCTATGAATTGAGTAAATTGACTTAACATTGTTATTCTCTCTGTTTTATTAGTCTCTAGACCCTGTTACTATTGGATACAGTGTATGTTGCAATGCAGTAAAGTAGCTGAATCTAGTCTATAACACATTTTAAAATTATATCTCTGAATTATAATCTCTCCTAGAATATAGCAGGCACAGTGTACATTTTTGAAATCTACAGAATTTGCATAAAATCAGCAGCTACTTGTGCAAGTCAGACTGGAGGTCAGGTGCTTATGACTCAGCGGATAGAGAGATGTGTCTGTCTCTCTGAGCACAGATGGAGTTCTCTTACAAATGTAGGAGCATGGAGCAAAGCCCAGGGGGAGTGTATTCCTGCACAAAGCAACCACGTCAGAGTAGAACTAATATGCAATCCAATGGGCAGAGATTCTGGTAGCAGCTTTCATGCGATGGGAGCTTGCCTAAGATATAAAAGTACTGACAAGCAGAGAGAGAACAGTACATCCCAAGTGAAGGGCAGCTGTGTGCTGGGGCTGTGTGTGCTTGCTTCATCTACAATAATTACCACATTCTAGTTTTAGGCATGAAGATTACTTGCATTAAAGACAGCAAACTATTGATCATCAAAGCTCCCATTGATGGGCTCGCAGTGCAGTACTGTAGATGAGTTATTTCTAAACCTGAAAAACGCTGCAGCTTATCAGACATGGTTTCTCATTACATCTGGCTCTCTCTCCCATCTTTAGTTAATGCCTTTGAAAAACGAGGTACGTCACCCATCAATGGAAGTTTTGAAGGAACTCTTGGAATCCCCAACATCTCGAGTTTCTTTTCCTGGGATAACTACACCCTTGCTGAGTGGCAGAACTTTGTGGGCAGGAGCAGATATGGAGCAGAGTCCCAGAATCTGATGGTGAAAGCCCTGCTAGTTGCGGCATACTCCTTCATCATTGTCTTCTCGCTGTTTGGGAACCTCCTGGTGTGTCACGTCGTGGTCAAGAACAAGAGGATGCAATCTGCCACCAGCCTGTTCATTGTAAATTTGGCTGTGGCAGACATAATGATTACGCTTCTCAATACTCCCTTTACTTTGGTAAGACAGAGCAGCAAAAGTCTCTTCCCTCTACCTTTCCTTTAAAATGTGAACTTTGGTAAGAGAATTATAGAAATGGCTTAGTATGTGGATCTCCTTTCTAGGTAATGACAAAAGGTACCATATTACAGATGCAATTTGAGCTTCCAGTGATGCTCAAAGAATTCTTGTCGATTTAATCAACCTTTTTTACTCATCCTATTGTTGGCAGTTAAGTATTTCCTAGTCTGTCTGCTTCCAGTGCATGCATGGATGTTCTGTAGAAATGCTTGTTAGTGATCTTTGCAGTCTATTTAATTAGTCTTTGGCAAATTTAATGTTTT
Source organism: Crocodylus siamensis (assembly GCF_052110815.1). Taxonomy (NCBI): domain Eukaryota; kingdom Metazoa; phylum Chordata; order Crocodylia; family Crocodylidae; genus Crocodylus; species Crocodylus siamensis. Next base: position 400,149,385 of record NC_143395.1, read on the forward strand.
CTCTGATTTTATATGATTGGTTTGAAAATCTGATGTTAATAATAAAAAGATGCATGTGCTTAAGGCAAAAGACATTCTCAGCACTATATAAGCAATAATAACAGTGCTGTTTAACAGCATCTAGTTATTTTTCTTCCTTGAAGAGTTTTCAGTACAATAATCCGTTGCAGTCTAATACATAAATAAATATAAAACACAGTATAATTCTCCCTTTAACAATGATTAATGGTCAGTATCCTTTTACATGATTTGATGAAAAGATATACTAGCTTTGTACCACCTAAGGGATGCTTGGTGATCTGTGTACCCAGCACAAAGGGCTGTAAAGGAGGAAATGACTTACTGACAGTTCTTTAGGTACAAGGAAAATATTCTGAAGGAAGCAAAATAAAAACACCAGAAGTCACTTCACCATACTGATCTGATGCAGTTGCTGGATCAGTAAGTAGCATCAGAACAGTTGGACTGTCAGATCAGCTCCTGATAGCTCCAATCTGTTTAACGCCTTGTTGCAGGTTTCAGAAATCAGCAAATCATTTAAAGAAGAAAGAGTAGATAAAACAAATAGGATTGTGTTAAACCAGTGATTCTCAACCAGGGTGCTGTAAGATCCTTTTAAAAGTACCAGTGGGTACAAATGCCCACACATGATTCACAACTTAAACCCAGAGATTTCAAATAGGAATCCATAGTGTCAAAAATATTCTGAGCTACTGTGTTCTGAGTTTTCCGTGACCAAAGAATTGCTTTAATATTGTTCCATAATCAAAAAATGCCCGAAAACAAAGAACTGACATTTTCTGAATGGGGTGGCTTGAATTCTAAAAAGGTTGAGAATCGCTGTGTTAAACAACTTGTAGCCTGAAAATTCCATCCTTTGGGAAAGGAGGTAGAAATAATGCATGTGGCAGGTGCCTCAAAAGCTGACTCTGTTCCATCGTGGGATTATTCCTAGGCTCGTTTTGTGAACAGTACCTGGATCTTCGGGAAAGGAATGTGTCACGTCAGTAGGTTTGCACAGTACTGCTCTCTGCACGTCTCTGCCCTAACCCTCACAGCAATTGCAGTGGACAGGCATCAGGTGAGAGTGCTCTTAAGTCTTGATGAACTGGAAATGCTTGCTTTAAAGCAGTGGTTAAATCGCATCCTCTTTATACCTCAGATCTCAATGAACATAGTGTCAGGTATGTAAGGAAATGCCAGTGTGATGATATGTTTTTTTTACTTAAGCAGCTCTCACATATCATGTCAAAAGGGGGAGTAAATACAATATAGCAGAAGTTAGATGGGATGGTAGAGATGGTCAGAAGCCCAGGGACCTGCCAGATGGAGGAGGGATTTTCTTAAAGGCTCTCCCAATGGAAAATTGAAATTTGCAGCAAAAATAGTGAAATTTGTCAAAAATGTAACTGGCAAAAAATGCATTTTCTGTCAGAACTTTTTTGAACCAACTCCAAATGTATTGTCCCCCACAATTCTGTCTGTCTTATACAGGGAGAATGAATGTGAAAGTTTTGTGCGTCTCCCCATTATTTATCCTGTTTAATTAGACCCAACCTGCAAACAGATGCACAGCTGCAGAGATTATGCCTGCATAGAGCACCTCTGAAGTTGGTGCATTGCCCTAAAGTTGCAAACCCCTGGAAGCACCCTTGCTTACTTTACTCATGTTCCTCAGTGAAAATAGTTCATTTTATATAATTAACTTCAGCTTCTGTCATTTGAAGTCAGTTGGAGCTGTGTATAGTCGCTGGCCACGCAACATCTGGCCAGTCAATGTGATGTTTCCTGCAGTAATTAAAGCTGGGAGATAAGGTGCAATTTTCAGAAGTTTTACTGTATATTTCCCACAGGTTATCATGTACCCACTGAAACCTCGCATTTCCACTGCAAAAGGTGTTGTCTACATCTCAGTTATCTGGATCATGGCCACCTGTTTCTCCCTCCCTCATGCTATCTACCAAAAATTATTCACTTTTGAATACAGGTAAGGATGGTCCCTACTTGCAGTCTGCAAGACCAGATGCATAGAAGTGATAAGTTGGTAGATCATTGAAGGGCAGAGGCCACACTGATCTATAATTGAACTAGAGACTTGACCTATAATTTGCAGTTTACACTATGGTTGCCTTCCAGTTCTTATTGTATTTGTATTCTATTACTTTAGTTTTATTCTTCTTATGATTAGCAAGACAGAGGCACAGATCCTCATTTGGTAAAAATTGGCCTTGACACCAGCCAGTGTCTCCATTGATTCAAACTACTGCTGGGAACCAGAAACTCATGGGTACCGATTTAACTCCTGCTCTGCTTTGTATCTCTTTCTGTCTCTGTCTCTGTCTCCATTTCCTCTTCTGTAAAATAAGGATGTTAACACCTATCAGATATGGTCAGAGATTTGTGCTGAGGATTATGTTTGTGAAGTGTTTTAACAGTAACATTTTTATAAGGTACATTTTTATTACAGATCATAGAATCATAGAAGTAGGGTCGGGAGGGACCTTGTAGATCTTCAAGTCTGACCCCTGCCTAGGCAGGAGAAAAAATGGGGCTCAAATGATCCCAGCCAGGTAGGCATCAAGCCTCCTCTTAAAGACCCCCAGGATAGGAGCCAGCACCACTTCCCTTGGAAGTTGGTTCCAGATCCTAGCTGCCCTGCCCGTGAAGTAGTTCTTACGGAAGTTTAGTCTAAACCTACTCTCCAACAACTTGTGGCTGTTATTCCTTGTTATGCCAGAGGGTGCTAGGGGAAACGAGGCCTCTCCCAAACCCTTCTGGTCCCCCAAATGAGTTTATAGACGGTCACCAGGTCCCCCCTCAGCCTTCTCGTGTGAAGGCTTCCCTTTCTAATTTCTTTCTTATCTGATACCAGGCTAGTTAATTCATTGTTGTTGATCCTCTTATTTACAGTGAAGAAGTTATCCGCTGCCTATGTGTCCCAGATTTTCCTGAACCAGCTGATCTCTTCTGGAAGTATCTGGACCTAACAACCTTCATCTTGCTCTATGTTCTGCCCCTTTTGATTATCTCTGCTGCCTACCTAACAGTGGCCAAGAAGCTTTGGCTGCGCAGTGCTATAGGGGATGTGACTACGGAACAGTATTTTGCCCTTCGTAGAAAGAATAAAAAGACCATTAAGATGCTGATGTTAGTAGTTGTCCTCTTTGCTGTTTGCTGGTTCCCATTAAATTGCTACGTTGTCCTCCTTTCCAGCCAGACTATTCGCACTAACAATGCCTTATACTTTGCTTTTCACTGGTTTGCAATGAGCAGCACCTGTTACAACCCCTTCATTTACTGCTGGCTCAACGACAATTTCAGGTCGGAACTGAAGTCTTTGCTCAACATGTGTCGAAAATCCCCTGCGCCAAAAGAGCACAAGCATTTGTCCATGGTTCCCTCCTATAAAGTAGCCTGGCCAGAAAACAGCAACTGCAAGAAGTTTCAGGTCTCCCATGGGCTTCCCTCAATCTCTAATAGCCAACTGGGAAAGACAGACATCTCTTCAGTTGAACCTACTGTTGCTGTGAGTTAAATGAGGTAACAATATGAATGGTTGTGGAGGAAGTATCAGGATTCACCAAGAACTGAAGATTTACTGCAGGGCACAGACAAAAGTACATGGTAAAAGGCCCCTTTGTGCAGGTAACTCTGACTCACAGGAGGCAATGAACTTCTACTGGCAAGAGTGTGTACAACCTTGTCCAGCCAGAATGAGCTCTCACAGAAGAAGTATAAAGGACAGAAATACAAATATCAGTAGGAGTACAATTCTCACAGAAAAACTGCTCCCTTTCTGACCTCGAGCACAAGGGAAATCTACCTAATAAAAGATGAATTTGGGAACAAAATTTCATAAGCTGGCTGAACACTAAGCAGCAAGGACTGAACACTGGTATTAACTTTATGGCACTCTACTGTCTACCTGATTCCTGAAATGATTCCTTCACACTACAGGTGATAATGACCCATCTCCCTTCTGATAGGTTTTGATGTCCCAGTTAATTGTGTGTTTGCTACCCTATGAGAATTTCTCTCCCCATCCAATTTCACAGCTCCCCTACTTTGTCATCATCGCTGTGCATGCTTCCCTCCCCAGACCTGAAGCAGAATGCCTTCCATTCAAAAGCTTGTCTAACTTTATCACAGCCATGCAGTTGGTCCAATACAAATTATCACCCACAAAATTCCTTACCTCTGACATCTTTAAAGCAGACTGGCAGAAAATATACATGCAGCCTCCAAATGAAATAAAGACAGTAACCTCCCCCCCCCCGCCAAGGGAATAGACAACTGTTGTCCAATTGTCTTTCAACTGGGTGGCAACACAGTACCCTCTGGGCTGAATTCTTTTCCATAGAATAGTGCCTAAGCATGATCCTATTCCACCCTGAAAAACCATCAATGCAGAAGGTGATTTGGGTCCATCTCCTCAGTGGCAATACATAGGGGGTGCATGAGGGTGCAGGTGCACCCCCTGAGAGCACTGGTATGCCCCTGACACCCAGTGTTCCCCACTTAGGCAACAGGCAGGGGGGCAGGTGGGAGCGCTGGTGCCCCCCTGAGAGTGCCAGCCAGGGAGTGGGGGCACCAGGAGAAGCACCCTGGCCATTCCAGGTTGGCACGATCAGCCATAGGGGGAACTCCCCCCAGGTTGCTGAATGGCTGCTAGGGGGGGCAAGTGCTCCTCCTAACTCAGGAGGCACCAGTTGCCCATGCATCTCCTCTCACTTTTCTGTGACTTTGTCTTAAGGAAGGTGTGTTACAAAGACAGATGTACTTAATTTTTTTCCCCAGAGATTTCATTGGGGTGGAATAGGATCTGGCCCTCACTGCATGTGTAATGTGGTATCCATGGATAATGTACTCCATTAGCCTTAGTTGTAGCCTTTTACCTGTGAGACTTTGTGAGCGTGTGATGCCTATTGTTGAGCCAGAGCCATAGCATTGCATCCACAGTCTATATACATCAAAACTTATTCTTAAAAATATTTTGGGGTGAACATGGAATTGCTACTGAGACAATTCACCTTTGGTTGCTGGCTTGAATCCAGTCCAATATAACAGTGATAGAAGGATGATACCCTGAAATGGTTTTGACCTCTGTAGTGTATTCAGTCATAGTTCATTTCCAAATCGATATGCATACATCTACCCATGTCCTTTAATGTACAGTAGCCTATTTTACTGCACCTTAAAGCATCATGGCAAAGAAATGCTAATATGTTAATGTGCAGTAAAAATAGGCTACTGTGCATTAAGAGTCACTAAAAAGCATGCGCGTTTGGTACTGTGCAGTAGGGAAACCTAATGTGCATTTATTTAGTGCCTTACATTAGAGGTACTGAATTTAATGCACATTAGGAAAAGCATGTTAATGAATGATTAGGGGGCCAGTGCACACATCCACAGGAGGCCTCAAATGCCTTTACACAAACGCTCATAGTATAGGAAATAAGCAGGAGGAACTTACCCTCCTGCTAGCTGACGCCAACCCAGACATAGTGGGGCTCACTGAAACGTGGTGGTACTCAACGCATGATTGGGCAGTGAATATCAAGGGCTATAGGCTGTACAGGAGGGACAGGACAGGGAGGAAAGGCAGGGGTGTGGCGCTATACATTAAGGAGGAATACACATTCTCACCAGGTAGCACAAGGTCAGAGAAGGGGCACACGGAAGTGCTCTGGGTTAGAATACTAGGCAGTCGAGGGGAAAGAGACTTAACGGTGGGGGTCTACTACAGACCACCCAACCAAGGGGAAGAGCTAGACCAGGAATTCTTAAGTCAGCTCACAGAGGTAGTTAGGTCAAAGGACGTGGTCATCATGAACTTTCCAGACATCTGCTGGGAAGAGCAGTCAGCCAAGTCTGACCGCTCACATAGGTTCCTAGCCGGAATGCAGGACCTCCACCTAACCCAGGGGGTTCACAGCCCCACCAGGGGAGACGCCTTGCTGGACCTGGTGCTGGCCACGGGTGATGACCTGGTGAGGGGGATGTGGGTGCTCGACCACCTGGGCGACAGTGATCATCCCTTGCTGGAAGTCACCGTCCAGCGCAAGGTGGCAAAGGCCTGCAGCAAGGCAGCAGCCCTAGATTTCAGGACGGCAGACTTCAATGAACTACAGAGAATAGTCAGGGAAGCACTGAGGTCCTGGAGGGTAGGGTAGTCAGGTGTCCAAGAAAAGTGGTTGCTCCTTAAGGAGATGATCCTCCAAGCCCAAAGGGTGGTAATCTCAACACAGATCAAAGGGAGCAGGATGGCACATAAGCCCCAGGGCTCACCAAAAGCATCCAGGAATGTCTTCTAGCTAAAAGGGAGGCGTACACCCAATGGAAGAGAGGGGCCATCACCAGGGAGGACTATGCTGCAGTTGCTCCGGGATGCAGGGGGGGCAGTCAGGAAGGCCAAAGCGGAGATGGAATTGTGACTAGCTTCCCAGATTAAGGACAATAAGAAGTCGATTTTTAAATACATAGGGGGCAAAAAGAAGGTACCGGATAACGTAGAGCCCCTGCAAGACACTCTAGGAAATTTGGTCGTCACACCAGACGACAAAGCTAACCTATTTGTCTCCATTTTCCTGAGCAGGGACCAGATCAGCGCCCCCACTGGGATCCCCTCAGATCCCAGGGGAGGTGCACCTAGGCCAAGGGTCAGGGAGGATCTAGTCAGGGAAATTCTGGAGGGACTGGACGTATTCAAGTCAGCTGGTCTGGATGATCTCCACCCCAGAGTGCTGAGGGAATTAGCTGAGGTCATTGCGGGAGCACTGGCATGGCTGTACGAGCACTCCTGGTGCTCTGGTGTGGTGCCAGAGGACTGGAAGAGGGCCAATGTGGTTCCCATCTTCAAAAAAGGGAGGAAGGAGGACCCGGGGAACGATAGGCCAGTTAGTCTTACCTCAATCCTGGATAAGCTTTTTGAGAGAATTATTCTGGCACATTGCCACGAGAGGCCAGCTGGGGGAGATTATGCATAGGGGCAACCAACACAGGTTTGTTAGAGGCAGGTCCTGTCAGACCAACCTGGTGGCCTTCTACGACCAGGTCACCAAATCCTTAGATGCAGGGGTAGCAGTGGACATAGTCTTCCTGGACTTTCGGAAGGCCTTCGACACTGTCTCTCACCTTGTTCTCATTAAGAAACTGGGGGGGGCTGTGGTGTTGACACCTACACAGTCAAATGGGTCGCCAACTGGTTGGAGGGCCGCACCCAGAGAGTGGTGGTGGATGGGTCATTTCCGACCTGGAGGGATGTGGGCAGTGCGGTCCCCCAGGGCTCGGTCCTCTGGCCCGCACTGTTCAACATCTTCATCAGTGACTTGGACGAGGGGGTAAAAAGCACCCTGTTTAAATTTGCTGATGACACTAAGTTGTGGGGGGATGTGGGCACACTAGAAGGAAGGAATAGGCTACAATTGGACCTAGACAGGTTACAAGGGTGGGCGGACGAGAATAGGATGGGATTCAACGCCGACAAGTGCAAGGTGATGCACCTGGGGAGGAACAACCAGCACCATACCTACAGGCTGGGGAACTCCCTTCTCATCAGTGCAGAGGCAGAAAAGGACCTTGAAGTCACTACTGATTCCAAGATGAACATGGGCCAGCAGTGTGGGGATGCAGTCAGGAATGCCAACTGCACCTTGGCATGCATCCACAGATGGTTCACAAGCAGGTCCAGGGAGGTGATCCTCCCCCTCTATGCGGCACTGGTCAGGCCACACCTGGAGTACTGCGTCCAGTTCTGGGTGCCGCATGATCAGGGGACAGCAGGGCAGGCCCTACGAGGAGAGGCTACGGGATCTGATCCTGTTCAGCCTCCACAAGAGAAGGCTGAGGGGGGATCTAGTGGCCTGTTACAAACTAGTCAGGGGGGACCAGCAGGCAGTGGGGAAGTCCTTGTTCCCCTGAGCACTGCCAGGAGTGACCAGGAATAACGGTCACAAGCTGGCAGAGGCTTGTAGGTTTAGGCTAGACATCAGGAGGCGCTACTTCACTGTCAGGGCGGCTAGGATCTGGAACCAACTTCCAAGAGAAGTGGTGCTGGCTCCTACCCTGGGGGTCTTTATGAGGAGGCTAGATGTACACCTTGCTGGGGTTGTTTGACCCCAGTACTCTTTCCTGCCATGGCAGGGGGTCGGACTTGATGATCTGCTCAGGTCCCTTCTGACCCTACTAACTATGAAACTATGAAACTATGAATGTGTAGCTACACCCAATGAGTATCTGTATCACAGATTTGTCACCCAAGTTAGCATCCCTCTTGGGAATCATCAGAGAGGGCATAGGTTGGGAGGGTATGAGAAAATAGAAGCATCCTCTTACCCTATATAGTACAAGTGCCTCTTCTACAGTTAAGGCAAATTAGTGGAAAAAGCTGTTCATACTTGGGACTCGAGACACCAGGCCATCAGTTCAGTATCTTTTGCCAGCACTGGTTAACGGAGCCTTTCTTAAAGGGAGTCTAATTACAGTCTCAGAAAAGAAAAGAAAAGAAAAGACTATTCAGAAATGTCTTGCAAAAAGAGAATTAAAAATATGAAAATCATCATACACTATACACCAAGTGTAATACACAAGTTAGTTTACAATTTAATTTCGACTCTTATTTACCTAAGTAAATATACATCATTGTGGTCATGTGGTATCTAACAAATTGTGCAACTTAGCTTTTGAATTTACCTTTGAGTTTTGTTCCCTTGGTACATTTGATCTCAGATAAGAGGCTGGTAGGCTGTGTCTGTCTTCTTTCTACTTAGATGCCTTAGATGGTGCTTCTTGGGAACTGCACACACACATAGAGCTTTAAAAAAGCAGGACAAATGGTGTTAATGACACCAAGAACAGAAGAGGAACTTTTTCAGCAAGGTGACCCATGATGACTGAACATTTTTGTTGCACAGTGATGAATGGGAGAAAAGCTCACACTGTCCTTGCTGGTGTTTTGTTTAGAATCAGGTATGACTGTGGCAGCCGGACTTCAGCACCTCAAGGTCTAAACCACAGGGGGTGTGTTTCTGAGCAAGACAACACAGAAGCCTCCAGAAACTGTACTTTGCTATTGCACAGGAATTGTTACCCCAGCATGAGCTCTTGGGAAATCAGCTAGTTATCATTGCTGCATTACTACCCAAAGGTGCCTCATTCTGCGTTAAACTCCCAGCAGTTGGCAGTAAGGTGAGAAAGAGAGAAATGTGCTGTTGTTTTTAAATAATCATAAGAAAGTTTCACTCATGTCCTGTAATTTATATTGTGAAACCATTTCCAGATGCTTTTAACTTGTGCTAGTTTTTCATTGGTATATATGTGCAGAGAATAAAGTATGGGTCACAGAGTGCAGCTAGCAAATCTGTGTACACCACCTTGTGCAGTGCCCTTGCTGTCTAATGTGCCATTCAGATCTACCCAAAGAAGCTTGTCTGCCTATGTCCTTAGGCCAACATGGCTACAACCAATACCCCGTTCTCCTTTGCTCACGCATTCTGAGGTGTTACTCCTCCCTCCCTTGGGATCAAGCATGTTTTCTATTACTCTCAGAACCAAGTGAAAGTCAGGTAATGTTCGTGTCACTGATCTCCAGAATGATCTTCTTTTTTCCCTCTGACCCTGACATCTTCTAACCCTTTCTCCTCCCCTCGACCTCCTACACACCAGTGGCAGGGATCTAGTTCTCAGATGCCATTGTCACATTTAACATTTAACAAAATGTGATGCCAAAATAAAAAATTGGGTTTGTGTGGTTATTTTCAAAGGATGTAGCTTATGGGCCAAATCCTCACCAGGTATAAACAAGTTGGTGCCATTTGATTAAGTTCAACAGCAAGCATGGCTCATAGTCATTAAAACATGTAGTTTGGAGGCTGGGAGAAGAAGAAAACTTCCTGCCCAAGCACATCTCTGTTGCATTGGCAGATAAATTATTGTAAAGACTTTTCCCAGCCCCTGCAAGATCTGTGGTTTATTCTTTTACTGTACTGGAAGTCTAATGAATCAGTAGAAGATGAACTCCTCATGGAAAGTGTCAGCCTCCAGGTCACTTTCTCCCCTGTCTTCTCCTGTGAGTGTTACTGAGAGAGGCGATGATCTGGGTTGTGGTTCAGGTTTCTTATACAATCTAGTGGTATTTGGGGAACTGAAAAAAATTATGCCTTGGCTTTGTTAAAGATGTTGCAGTAGTGAGTAGGAAAATGCAAATATCCAAGTGTTTTGGGAGAATCAGCTCTATTCATATTAACAAGGGCCTGAAGGTTTTTTTTTGGGGGGGGGAGATGGAGCCTAGAGTCTTACTAGTAACATGCCCTTCTGATCCTCCAAAATATTTTCACTCTTGATTAAGTGCACATCATTTGTGACTTTTGCCAGGCCCAGCCCACTGCAGCTTTTATTACCACAATCTTATCTGCTGCTTGTGAAGGGCTGATTTATGTTTAGTAACATAAAGGCCAAGATTTTCAAGATAAAAAGAAACATTTCTCTTGCAAAAAACATCCATGCATGTGAGAGAAAGTTTCCTCTTTTGCATTGTGAATGTAGCATATTGTCTTGCATACCACATTCCCCCAAACAAGACAAGCTACTTGTTTTTTAAAAGGTAAAGAGAAGAAAAAAAAATTATGGTCATAGAGATTAGGGACCCCACTTAGTCTTCAACTCACTCACCCTCCCTTTCCTGCTCAGGCAAAAGCTATAGTTTTAACCCTTTCATAGTTGAACTGTCAGCAGCTAAAACCATAGCTGCTGCTGAAGACTGGACTCCATAGGTCAATGGTGGGCAAAATACGACCTGTGAGGCCATTCTATCTGGCCCCTGGGGCCCCTAAAAAATTTAGAAAATGTGCAGTGGCTTACCTGCTGGCTATTGCAGACAGAATGACATATTAAGGTGTTTTAATTCAAATCAAGGTAATCAGCATGCTTTTGGGCTTTGCTGATTTGGGATCTGATTTCTCAGTAGACTGCAAAATTAAGACTTTAAACAGGGGAAATGCACCTAAAAGCATATTGCCAATAGGAAGATACTTAGCACTTGGTAAATAGGGCTTATTTTTTATTGGATTACATATTAATTTTCTCCATTGTCTCAATCATGAAACTAACCACCAATAGTTTAAAATGCATAAAAATAAATCCAGGTTTGATGCATAGAAAGCAGTCTCTTTTAAGTACTCAGTCCTGACTGTAGGAGATGTATGCAGAAAAGCTAAAAAATATATGCACCTTACAGGGCTTTTCAAATTGTCATTTTTTTTGCTAGCACTTTGATATTCATCTTCATCTTCCTTCCATTCTCTGAAAATGCTTTCACAGTAGGAGACAGGGCAAAGCAAAAGGAAAGATGGAAGACTGTTTACTCCTTGATGTAAAAATAAGGCTGCTGATACTGAATAATGCTTGTTTTTAGAACAATTACCCTTTTTATACTCTGACAGGGAACCATGGGGTTTTTTGGCCATTTATATCCCAGGAGCGTTAATCAGCATGTTCATGATGCATTTGGGAGTGTGCAAAAATAACAGTGCACTGTGCATTCATGTAAATTTAATGAAACCTGTCTAAGGCAGGTAAACAGCTGGAAACCTGCTCCAGCTGGGAAATTTCTACCGTCTCGGCAGGGTTTATGGGGAATTATATATATTTAGTCTCTGTAAGCTGGAAGCTAACATACAAACAGAAAGGGCATTTGCCAGGTTTCTGGCTCTTACAGGTTCCCTCTTGGATGGGTTTCACTGTCCTGCAGGGACACCTCAGCCTGCAAGCTGCCCCTGCCACTGTCACTTGCATAGAGCTGAGGGTGAGGAAAGCAGAAGCTGATCAGTGGGTACAGACCCAATTATCTCCTGCTGCCACTTTCAGGAAGCCCCCTTATTCTTGCCACCAAACTGAAGCTCTTCCCAGGCATTGTGCAGCAAGCAGAGCTGTTTCTGGGGCCCCATGGCCAAAGCACTGGCCCTTTGCTGATATACTAGCCACAGGGGTGGGGTTTCTTGCCTGAGGCTATCAGAGCATAGGCAAGAGCCCATGGTCTACCAGCCTGGGCAGCACTGTGGGGGCCCCAGCCCACTCTGACAGACATCCCGCCCTCCTTGCCCACCCTTACTGATCAGCTCGCTGCTGGGCAAACTGTCTGGAGCCCAGAAAAGCCAAAGCCTCTCTTGCTTTTATAAACAGAAAGGTCTTGGCTGAGCAATTTAAATCTGTCCTGGGTGCCATCATCCACAAGGACCAGTTGTGTGTAGTACCAGGATGCCAGATCCATGGAGCTCTGCTGCGGCTGAGAGATGTGCTCCAGCTGGAATGAGACAGTGGACAGACGACAGTGGTGCTGAACCTGGATCTGGAAAAAGCCTACAACTGAGTGTCAAACCGGCTCCTCTTTGAGAGGGGATGGGTGTCCCTCTGACTTTCACTAGCTGGATAAGGACGCTGTACACAGACGTAAACAGCAAGGTGCTGGCAAACAGTTTCCTGAGCGAGTGGATCACGATAGAGTCAGGAGTCCATCAGGGCTGCTCTCTCTCCCCAGTCCTCTTCATCTGCACCATCGAACCACTGGCTCAGCCCATCTGGCAGGACCCTGAGATCCACGGAGTCCAGATCCCCAGGAGAAGTAAGGAACAAACAAATGTCCTGGCCTACATGGATTATTTAAATATCCTGTGCAGGAATAAGTGTGCAGTAGAAAGAGTCCTGTGGCACACATGGATTTACAAAGTGGCAGTGGGGGCCAAGCTCAATGTGAGCAAAAGCACCTGCCTGGCCATAGGCAAGCTCAGGGACTTGGAGTTCCTGAGGGTCTCGGTCCCCCGCGAGGATGGAATTTTACCTGGAACTGCGTGGAAGGAGGGCCTGGGACAAGCAGGAGGCCAAGGTGAAGCAGAGGTCGAGTATGTGGCATGGGCATCGCTTCTCCATCAGTGGGCGCATGGCAGTCATACAGGCAGTGTTGTCACCAGTGCTTCTGTACACTGCACTGGTCTTCCCCCCGCAAAGCATATCATCCACAGAATCCAGAGAGCTGTGAGTGCCTTCTTCTGGGGATCCCGAATGGAGAAGGTGGCAAAGAAGACTCGGTACAAAAAGAAATGGGCTAGGGGCAGGGGGATGCCAGGCATCCACTTGTTCCTGCGGGCACGGTACACAAGCCAGGTCACCTCCGGAGACGGTGGGGGCATACACACCAAACCAATGCGACACGGTGGACAATGGAGCAGCCCTGGTTCTACAGGGTCCTGAGTGAGTTTTACAGCAAGTATGGGTTACAGAAGGAAAGCCTGGCAACTATATCCAGCCACAAAAAGATACAGAAGGCAGTCAGAGACAGAGACAGGCTATCAACCATGGAGATGATTGCCAAGCCTTCTGGAACCGGATCTTCCACAAAGACCTTTGCAAGGATCACAGGGACTTAATTTGGTTGATAGCACACTGAGTACTCCCAGTGAGGGTGTGGAGGTACAAGGAGGGAGAAGGGATTTGCCCCAGTTGCCCCAGGCAGGTCTGCCAGGAAGAAGCAGAGACCATTGACCACCTTCTATGGCACTGCCCGTATGCCAAGGGTGTGTGGAAAAAGGTAAGCCAGTTCCTTGAAAGAGTGACAGGAGTCAGGCTGATGACAAGGGAGGTGGCAATGTACAGACACCTGACTGAACAGCCGGGGTCCCAAACAATGCATTTTGACCACTTTGTGTCCTGTGTCAGGAGCACCCCATGGGAATGCAGGAACCTCCTGTTATACAGGCACACTGAGCTCAAGGAAACAGACTTAAAATGTGCTAAAATGTTTCTGAGTGAACTTCAATCCTACCACTGGAAATTGGTTAGTGAGGATGGAGAAGAAGCAGCCAACTTCATCTGGAAAAGCAACACCTAGCACAGGTTGTTCAAAGACCCCCAGGAGGGGAAGTGGACAGGGAGAATGAAGAGGACAGTGGACCTGGAAACAATGAGAAAGACTATGACAGGATCAGCAGCAGCGGATGTGACAGTGACACTGACAGCAACAAAGACAGTGAATGAACTGAGAAAGTAAACCCCCAATTGGGGTTTGAACGAAAGGACTGCAATTGGGGTAGTGGAGGGTGGGTGCGCGAGGTGCAGGGGAGTGCGTGCTTTTATTGTGATGGGAAGCGCAGGTTTCTTAATGTGATTTTAAAATGTGTGATGGAACTTTGTCTACCTATGGATGCACCTTGTCATGCATCCACAGATATATCACGAACAGGTCCAAGGAGGTGATTCTCCCCCTCTATGCAACATTTGTCAGGCTGCAGCTGGAGTACTGTGTCCAGTTCTGGGCACCGCACTTCAAGAGGGATGTGCACAGCATGGAGAGGGTCCAGAGGAGGGCCACTTTTATGATCGGGGGCAGCAGGGCAGGCCCTACGAGGACAGACTATGGGACCTGAACTGGTTCAGCCTTTGCAAGAGAAGGCTGAGGGGGGGCCTGGTGACCATCTATAAACTGGCCAAGGGGGACCAGCAGGAAATGGGAGAGTCCCTGCTCCCCCGAGCACTACTGAGGGTAACAAGGAACAACAGCCATAAGTTGATGGAGAGTAGATTCAGGCTAGATATCAGGAGGCACTACTTCACTGTCAAGGTGGCTAGGAGCTGGAACCAACTTCCAAGGGAAGTGGTGCTCTCCCCTACCCTGGGGGTCTTCAAAAGGAGCCTAGATAATCACCTAGCCAGGGTAATTTGACCCCAGCATCCTTTCCTGCCCATGGCAGGGGGTTGGACTAGATGATCTGCTTAGGTTCCTTCCGACCCTACCAACTATGAAACTAAGTTTATGATAGAGGATGTATATATATATAACTCTGTATAAAAATACATTGTAATACAAAAAAAAGAGACACCTATAAGCTGGGAATTTTTCTTAGTCTGGTATGATTCTGCTTTAAGTTTCACAGTAACAATATGTAAGAATACACAGTGATGTTGCTCTCACTAAAGCCAAAATCCAAAATGAGGATGAGGCCTCTTAAATCTGAGAGACTATATAAGCATCAGTATAAATAAGCATTACAAGCTGTCGCACCTCTAACGCCAGTGCACCCTTGACCTGCGAGCCTGGGTCGGCATGACCGGCTTGGCATGAGGAGGGGGATTTATGACCGGGCAGGTGGGTGATAACTGTGAGCAGGAGTCAGTATGGTTTAAACACAGCGTGATGGTTTCACAAAAGATTTATTTTACTTACGCTTCTGATGTGCTGCAGTGTAGGCAGAGGAGTTGATTTATTCAGTTACAGCATGCAGATATCATGTTACCTAGCATTTACAGGGTGGGTAAGACAGTTGCTTCTGAGCGATTCATATAAGCCATTGCAGTCTGCAGATTACTAAGAGCTCTTGATAAGAAAGATAACGCCAAAGATAGAGAGATAAACGGACCGATAAGACGAGACGGCGGTACGCCAGAAAGATAACGTAGGCGGAGAGATGCATGATCTGTTCTTCTTGAGTGTATACACGGTTCTCTGCTCTCTGCTTTAGGCAGAAGTTCTTTCAAAGTTTTTTTTGACACAGGTGACCAATTACTATACACCAATCATAAATAATTAACGAGCTGGCACTTGTGCTCTCTTTGTTTGCTCAGGTTTCATAAAAAAGGGGGGTTATTTTTACTTGGGTGGTACTGGTTCTGTTTGGTCACAGGATGGCGCGCATAGTATATTTAATTTTACAACTTTACTAAAGTCAGCTAATCTCGTTACTATAGGTACTTTATCTTTTGTGCTGGGCGGTCAAGGTCAGTTTCTCTCTCTCTCGTATGAAAAGCTCAAGCGATTTGAAATGAGGCACAGATAGGGGTGTGTATATGCAACACTGTTAATACAGAGGGATAAATTACAACCACAGAGTTTGTTGTGTTAGCCTCTGACCTTTTGTCATCTGACCTTTTGCCATTGGCATGTGAAATCAAAGACTTTGATCTTTGACACAAGCAAGGCTGGTAACACCAGGTACTGTTAAGGTTGCACAAGACTTCCATTTTAAGACCCTGTTTTCAGGTGCTTATAGCTTTGCCAAACTTTTATCCATTCAGGCTGTAGCATTCTGTCCTGGATGTCTACCTCGGACTTGGATATTTTGGTTTTTGTTTTAATTTCAACCAAAATGATTCAGATGGTTCAGAACAAAGCTAAGAACCCCGCCCCCCCCCCCCACACACACATTGGTTTGCTCCCATGACACTCTGGCAGCTGTTTCTCTGAGTACCCCTGTGGTTTAGAGCAGACAATATTTGGCAGGGGTCTGCTTTTCTTGTCATATGTACCTTTTTCCATCTCAGTGCAAATCCTCCCAAACTTTATAAGTCTCTAAAAAGCTGTGGTTTGCACAAGACAGGTGCAAGTTTGCCAAAGCTTCCCAAGCTAAAATCTCCAAAGAATCTGTCCGTACTGTGCATGCTTCAGCTGAGAATGTGGCACTGCTCTTCAGTTGTAGACAGACACAGGCAACTGCTGCTCTGGGCTATGGTAGGCAGACCTGGAGTGGACCACTGAACTGAAAACAGACCACCTCTTTCTTCTAGGCTCTTTGTGGCCCCAGTTGGGCCCAGGCATGGTGGGTGGGTGAGCAGACTGCAATAGGTCATACTAGAAATGGGTGGTTCAGAAGAACGGGGCTGCGTGAGAAGCCTGAGGTGTGGAAAATGGGGCTGGCTGCATGAAACGGCACTGAGCTGGAGAGGCAAGGTGGGGAAGAGAGAGGGCTTGGGCAGGGAAATGAGAAGGTGGCACTGACACTCCAGTCCAGAGCCTGGAAGGGAGCTCAAGTCTCACAAATGTTCTCATTTTTTGGCTGTCAAATGTTATCTGTGAAACCCGCTGGCAAAGTGTCGCCTTCCAGAGTTGGCCCACCTCAAGGGATACCAGTTCCTCTGGCCCACCTCAAGGGATACCAGTTACTTTGGGAGCTCAAGCAGCAGAGGGTTGTGTGGTAAATCTAAAGCTTCCAGCATTACTGATACCCCCCTCCCATCTACATGAGGGAATTTTGTTTTAATTTGCTTTTTTTAAAAACTTGGGACACTATGCAATTCTGCTAAAATAATAGTAATTAAGCTTGCAAAGTCAAGCACCCGCATCAGGCAATGCCAATATTAATATTCATTTGGCTCCAATGTGTGTATGTGTTATGATACGGTCTTTAATTGTATGACCACCTGCTGTTTTTATTATGAGACCTGTGCCATGTTCAATGCACAGGATGAATGTGCTCTGGGGATGAATCAGTGCTGTGGAGTAGAAGAGACTGGTCTATAGGACTCCTTCTTTTGTAGTGGAAACTGGAAGGTATGTATCAGATGATGCAGGGGAGGGTAGGAAGTGAAAGGAGGGTTTCAAGGTTTTGGCTGTTGAATGGTGTCCTGGAGAATTGGATTCTCTCTCTCCTCCTTTTAAACACATCCTGTGTGAAGCTGGGTAGCTTCTAACAGGTGGCCACTAAGTGTATACTCCTTCTTTTCTTGGTACCTGACTTTAATGCCTGGAGTCAGAGGGAGCTGTGCTTTGACACCTAATTTGTATTATATGATGCTAAAGATGCTGAAAAATTAAGTCCTATGTGATTCAATTTAGACACCCACAATTAATGGGTAGTTTTGAGTGTCCAATGTGAATCACCTGGAACCTGATTTTTCAAAATATTTGGCATTATACAATACTTTTTACCTTTCTCTCTCTTCATCAATGTTTGCTGGTTTGCAGGAATTTTGTGAAAAGGCTTCAAAAATTATACTGAACTTGCATATCCCTGTGGTAGAAAATACCAGTAAAATTAATAATTTTGCTATTAGTTAGAGTTAGTGAATAGTATAAAGAAGGCTGAGGTCACAAACTGAATAATAAGAAACCAGAATATTTGAATAAGAACTCATTAGGTGAGCACCATGCATCCTGGATACAGAATGAGGCAGCAGCCCTGTGGGGAAAAAAAGAGGATGCAATCAAGTTATTGGAGACTGTATCATAAGGCATAGGCACAAGAGAACTGAATTAATGTTGCGTAGGCATGAAAGAGAGCGGTTCACTCTATTTTGAATGTTCCTCAGGGAGAAGAAGTTTTTTGAAGTGTCTATCTTGTGGGTGTCAGTGCCAGATGGGATTTTTTTTTCTCCAACATCCCTTTTTAAAAACTGCAAAATTTGATTTAAACCAAAGAAAAATAGTTTGTCTAAATGCGTTGTTAGAAAAGAATATGAAAATGGGAAGAATAATGGCTAAGGTGTTAGCAAATGACTTGAATCTTGCTGTGTTGAGACTCCCTTCATCCTTCTGAAGTGGTAGGTGAGTGAGCCTGATAATAGGTACATTAATTTTCACAAAAACAGAGGCAAAGGTTTTTTGATGTATAACCTGAGGCACTCTTAACTTTGAGACAGGAGATGCCATTGCTTAGTACTTAAAACTAGGCCCCTATCACAGGTCAGTCAAACATCCAGCCCACAGTGCTGCCCCAGCTCTAAGCAGACGTAGGTGGGGCACGGGGTGTGCCAGTCCAGCTCCACAGGCAGGGCCCGGGACATGCAGTACCCACTCCAGCCACTCTGGGACTGTGCTGCATGTGGGGTCTACAGTGGTGGCAGGCAGAAAGAGCCATGACCACCACCTAGGCTGCTTAGAAAGGTGTGGGGCAGGCCAGAGCCTGGCCAGCCAAAGGGGGGCTCTCTTCTCTTATGGGTGGCTCAGCCCCCCTGAGCTCCCCTGTAATTTCAACCCTGAGAATAGACACCGTGTACAGCTCAGTCTGGCTGGGGGCATGTAGCGTGCATCGTAGATCAGCCAGAGTGGGCACTGCGCTATCAACAGAGCCAGTCCCTTTTGGTCTGTGCCACGTGGTCCCCACTGAAGGAGGAAGTAGAGAAGGGTCTGTGGGCCCAATCTGGCCCATGGACCACCCCTGTGTCACTCATCCAGCCCATGGGGATGGACAAGTTGGCACCTCGATCCTATCAGATACATCAGAATGGAAACATACAAAATCACTTACTGAAGTCACTTCTGAAACTCTTGGGCCGTCTAGGTTTTTTTCAGCTTGAGTCCCATTCACAGCTTGATAAAAATAAAAGGGTAGTAAATCTCATACTTAGTGGGCACATCTACATATTCATTAATGGGCCATAGTTACTGCACATGAAGTTTAGTACTTGGATAATAAAGTACTAACTCAATGTGCAGTAACTCATGCTACTGTGCAGTAGCACCAGCACATGGTTTACTAGTGACACTTACTGTGCAGTAGCCTAGTAACACCGCGCAGTAGCATATTAGCACAGGTTTTGCCTGGCACACTACTGTGCATTGTCATTAGGCTACTGAATAATAAGCGTCCTGTGTAGATGCGCCAAGTGTTTCTCAAGCACCCTGTGGGTACTTCTGATTTAATGTTACTCTGAAATAGCTTCTCTATCATGTAAATTATGTCACTATCTCCAGCTTCATATGAATCCCAGTGCCCTCTTGTTCTGTAATATTCTCTTGCTTTGATAGACCTGATGCATCTTTTATTTTCTCAGTATTTTATTTTCCTTCCTTTCCTACTACCAGTATTCAGTGAAATTGCTGCTGAAGATAAAGAACACTTGAACATCTAATTACTTTGATTAATCAAATGTTCTTTTTTCAAATGCCAGATGAGTCGTGGTTGTTGTGAAGATATGTTAACAGGTTTGAGTGGTGTGAAGAATAATTGGTCCATTGTTAGCCAATGTACAGCAGCTACAGTGTTTCTCAGTAAACGGGCAGGTTACAAATATATCTGCTTAACTGCTACCATGCAGGTGAATGGAGCGCACAAGAAGATTTTAAGATATGACTTTAGTTGCCAATCACAGGAATAAAAAGACTTTAAGGGGTCAAATTAGTGTACTCAGCTGCTTGGAGACAGGGTCAAGTGTGCCTAAACCACCCTGATTAATATTTTTCAAGTGAGTTGTTCAAAATCTCCTTTGAAGCAAATTCGAAAGCTCCATAGGTAGTTTGTTCATTGTTCACCTACACCTGTGTTTAGAAAGTCTTTCTTGCATCTTTGCCACAAATGAAACACATGATTTCTTTTTTGCCTTTCAGTGGACACAGAGGACAATTGATAACTGTCCTCTTTTCCCAAGTATCAGAAGTCTGTTATCATATCCCCCATCAGTCTTTTTTCTAGAGAAAAGAAACCCAGTTCCCTACACCTTTCCCTATAGGCCATTTTTTCTTACCCTCTTATAATTCTTGTGGTTTTCCGCTAGGCTCTTTGAGTCTTTATATGTGCTCTGAGGTGGGGGAGGGAGGAGTGCTTTAATTAGCATGGCTCCCAAAGGTGGCTCTAATTAAAGTGCCCACAGCATCACATGTATTCAGTGTCCCATGCTTCAAAATGGTGGTGGGGGTGCTTTAACTAAAGCTCATTGAATAAGCTTTATTTAAAAAGCCCCCACCGCCATTTTGAACAATGGGGACACTGAATACATGAGACACTGAGGCTGCCGGGGTGGCTAATTAGCACACTCCATTAGACTCCATTAATCAAGTAATTATAGCATCTTGGAGCAGATGGGCATGTTGATAGGCACCCTTTGGTACTGCAATCTAGATGTCATTTGCGTCCTGCAGCTGCATCCCTTTGTTGACTTATTTGCTTTGTGATCCAGTACAACCCTTACATCCTTTCCTGCCATAGTGCTGCTTAGGCAGTTATGAACCATGTCGCAGGGCACTAGGGTGTCCTGCTCCTTTTAAGGGCTGGAACTGCTAGGGAGAGAGCCCTAGCAGTCAGTTGGGAGCCCCAGCTGTGGGTTACCAGGGCTGCCAGAACCAGCTAGTGGGCCCACACCTGCCAGCAGTCAGCTGACCAGAAGGGGCAGGGCCTGGCTTGTATATAAATGCCAGGCCAGAGGCCAGAGGGCAGTTCTCTACCAGCAGCCAAGGGGGAAGGAGTTCTCCCAGAGGAAGCAAAGGGAAGAGGCCTGACTGCAAGCGCAGCTTCTGGTACTGCTGAGGGACAGAGCATGCCCTCTGAATTATGTTATAGCCGGGTGGCTTGAGTTATCTTATAACTTTGGGGCTTGCAGGTTGATTTCTGTTTATAAGACCGGTGGTTTGGGTGAGGCTATTTGGGGAAGGAGGAGGCCTCACTGGGGGGCCCACTGCAGCGTGGGGACCCCGGCACCAGAGAAGGCATGGCATTTAGGTTCACAAGCCCTGGCGCCAGAGAGGGCGCAGAATTTGGGTGCACAGGCCTTGGCATCAGCAAGGGTGTAACACTAGGGGCATGGAGAGCCCAGGCACCAGTGAGGCACAGAGACAGGGCTGCAGAAAGCCCAGAGAGGACAAGGGAGCCAATTCATAGCAAGGGCCAGACTGGACAATGTCAATGCCATCTGTGAGGCTTGGGGTGGTTGGAGCCACACATATAGCCCGTAAGGCTGGGGTGTCCTGTGACATCTATTTTGAAGCGGGGCCCACAAGGGGTCCAGGAACCCACAGGATTCAGAGTCCATCAAACCATGTCCAAGAGAACTTAAAGGCAGCCTCCCTATACCACAAATCCATCAAGACGTGGCGGGTGAGAACTGAGGGTGCCCAGTGGGCCAAATTGGCACGGTCGAGGGGCCTTAGAGGTAACACAGCCATCCTTAGGGACCCCATCCCGTGACAAACAGATACAAAATGGAGCAAGTGAAGTGGAGCATAGTGCACTGGTCTTTATTGAATTTCACCTTCTTGAAACTAACCCATCTATCCAATTTATCAAGATTATTTTTAAGTAGGAGTCCCACAATTAAATGAGGTACTTAGAAATGTCCGTCCTTCTTTTTCCTCCAGCAAGTAGGAAGAAGCAACTTAGCCACTGTGCAACAATGTGCTCCTCAGTGCATGTGGGGCCGAGGCAGTTCAAGGATGAGGCGGTGTAACTCACCTGGAGGAAGGATGATCTAGTGCAATGGTGCTCAACCTTTGTGCTCAAGGATCTTGGGAATTCGGTAGCAGGGGAAAGGTGGGAGTATTAATTGCTACTGCTTCCCCACTGCCAAATTTCTTGATCTGTGCGGGGAGCCAGATGCCATGGCTCCACACCCTGGACTTGGTTTGTGGGATGGGGACTGAGCACCCTGATTCAGTGCCTTGGGGCTCACAAGTTCTAAATTCAGTTCCTGGCTTAGGTAATATCTTCCTTAATTCAACGTATCCTGCACATTCTTATCTGTGAATTGGGGACAATGTGTTTCTCCTCACAGCAGCATTGGAGCTGATAAATGTACTCTGTTGTTATGGTGATGAGGATAATATCAGTGTAAAAACCTTTGGGACTTTAACATTGACACTTTAGCCAGTGTTCCATTTCTCCCATCTTGTCTCCCTCCTCTAACAGAAGCATGGTCCACAGAAAACAGAGACTCCCACCCCAAAGCTGGAGGGCGTATATACCATTATTTACACCAGGCACAAGATGGCAGCCTAAAGAATCCTCAGTTGAGGTTCATCAGTGCAGCCCCCTTGGCACAATGAGATCATGTCTTTTTACCCCAACTAAGGATCAGCCATCCTCCTTTGCAGTTTTGCTTTACTTGTTATAATGAGAAGGGGGCCAAGGCTGAAACATTTTATCTGAACATCCCAGAACTTTGGTGGTTTGGATAAATTGGGACCCAAGCTGTTGTTGGTTGAAATTAAAACCTTACAGACAAAGCCTCCTAAGATCTGAGAATGAGAATCAAACAGAAACCCTTCTATAGGAGTCCCTCACACATATTATTTCCTACTATTGGCATTTCCCATAAAATAAGACCCAAATAAACAACCTCTGGGATTAGTTTCACAAAACAACCTACATCACTTCTATTTATAATAAAATTATACTTTGCACTCGCATCACTCATTTCATCTAAGGGTCTGCATGCCTTAATAACACTAATCCTTACCTGTGAAAAGCAGCATGGGTCTATAATAACAGTCAGACCTCAGACTTATCTCAACCAAATGATGAAGTATTATAGCTGTATTTTTAGAGGCATGAATAGCTTAGGGCACAGATGGATAGACTGTAGGCAAAAATGACAATCCAGACCATGTAAAATTACCTTGCATAATTAAACCTTAGGGCATGCAATCTACACATCTCACTCTGAAGGACCTCCATTAATACTAGGGGAAAATAATTCACCTGGGAAGAAAATAAGCTCAAATTTGGATATTGTATTTGACATTGTATTTGACTGAGTTAAAATATCATTTTCCTTCTTTGTAGAAGATGAATCCAATAATTCCCTGGTCAAGGGAAGTGGAATGACAACATTGATGTATAGGAAGGAAGGATTTATTGGAATATAGAATTGGAAAAGACGTTCTGGGTCACAGACTCTGGGCAACTATGTCACACAATCCAGGTTTGCCAACCCAAGAAATTTTATTTTTCAGCTAATCTTCAAGCCTTATACTGACAGCCAAACGTTTTACCGACACAAGTTTTTACTGATATATATTTTACATAAGGAAAATGAAACTCTTCTCCTAGGCTCTACCCCGCTGCCAGGCTGAAGTTAAGAGGGCTGGGTTCAAATATAGGGGTTTAACATCAACCATAGTAAAAAGTTTGGTTGTCAGAAAAACATTTGTTGTAAAAAAAAAAAATGTCTTGGTTTGGCAACCTTGCTCAACAGCCACAATGATTTTACATCATGCTGTCCTTCCCTTCCATGGGTCCCCTACTCACCCTTACCCCCGCATGTTCCTGATTGCACCCTGCACCATGCTGGCTCTAGCGCATCTCCCCACCTTACCTCCACCAGCACCTCTCTCCCATCCCAGCACAAATGCCCCAAAGAAACCTATCTGTAACCCAGCAGTGTTAGAGGCCTGGGATACAGCAACACCACCACCAGCAGCACATGCCTGAAAGAACATTTCCTGCACGGTGATGCGCTCCCTATTGAACCCTAGGCAGCACTGCTATGCTCTGTCTGTAGGAATTTTAATCTAGCTGTGGCAGTTTAGCATTTTTACTGGTAGTCAAAGTTTTTTCATGAACTTTACTGATGGGCATTTTAGCCTATTTTCTTACTGACAGTCAGTAAATTTACTGACATTTGGCAACCCTGGCATAATCCCATATAAAGTTATCAAGCTCCATCTCAAAATGGTATCTGATATCACTACTCCTTTTGGAAGGCTGTTCTGGAATTTCACTCCTGTGATACAGAAAAACTGTAGTGATTACTGAATTCAATGAACACAGGCATACAATGAATGAGAAGAACTAACCACTTTTAAGCTAGCTGGTCCTGACAGAATACACCCTAGAGTACTCAAGGAGCTGACAGGTGTCATAGTCCAACCATTGGCAAAAATATTCAAAAGCCCGTGGCACTCAGGTAAAGTATCTGATGACTGGAAGAAGACCAATGTGGTACACATCTTCAAGAAAGTGCAGAAAGTAGATCCCGGGAATTACAGGCCAATCAGCTTGACCTCAATCCCTGGTAAGATACTGGAGAAAATTATCAAGGAGACCCTTCTGGACAAGCTGGCTGAGGGCAAAATCCTGAGGGACAGTCAGCAGAGGTTTGTCACGGGTAGGTCATGCCTGACCAATCTCATCTCCTTCTATGACCAGGTGACATATTACCTGGACAAGAGAGGAGATTGGTGTTATATATCTGGACTTAAAAAAAAGCCTTTGATCTGGTGTCCCATGACTTCCTCATGGAAAAATTGGCCAACTGTGCCCTTGGCTACACCACAGTCCAATGGCTGGGAAACTGGCTCCAGAGAGTCGGACCCAGAGAGTAGTGGTCAATGGTAGTGAATCATTATGGCGCTCCGTGACCAGTCGCATCCCCCAAGGCTATGTCCTTGGACCAGTTCTCTTTAACATCTTTATCATCAATGTGGACACTGGTGTCAGAAGCTCACTGGCTACATTTGCCGATGACACTCAACTTGGGACTTAACATCCATACCTGAAGACAGGCTAGTGATCCAGGCTGACTTGAATAAACTTAGTAAGAAGGAGGACACAAACCTGATGATGTTCAATACCAATGAATGTAAGGTACTCCACCTTAGGGAAAAAAACCCTGCAGCATATTTGTAGGCTTGGCAGTGGTACGCTTGCAAGCACCACTGCTGAAAGAGACTTGGGGATCATGATTGACCACAAGATGACCATGAGTCACCAATGCGATGTCGCGTCTGGTAAAGCAAACAAAACTCTGGCTTGCATCCATAGATGCTTCTCAAGTAAATCTCAGGATGTCATCCTCCTGATGTGCTTGGCCTTGGTGAGGCCGCAGCTGGAGTACTGCATCCAATTCTGGGCTCCACAATTCAAGAAGGATGTGGAGAAGCTTGAGAGAGTCCAGAGGAGAGCCACGCGCATGATCAAGAGAATAGGTCTTATGAAGACACGCTGAGAATCATGGGACTCTTCAGCCTGGAAGAGCACAGGCTCAGGGGGGACCTGGTGGCTGCTTATAAATACATAAGGGGTGTACATTAGGATTTGAGAGAATGTCTGTTCACCAGAGCACCCCAAGGAAAAACAAGGACCAACGGTCATAAAATCCTCCAAGACCATTTTAGGCTGGACATAACAAAAAATTCTTTACTGTCCAAGCCCGAGACCTGGAATAGACTCCCTCCAGAACTGGTGCAGGCACCTACTCTGGACTCATTCAAGAAACTTCCTGCCCCTGGAGCAGGGGGCTGGATTTGATGATCTTTGATGTCCCTTCCAGCCCTAACATCTATGAAACCTACAAACTTTATTTGCTGAGCAGACCGTTTTGTCTATCTCACTAACTAACTTGATCGAGGAACCATCTCCCAATTCCCAACTCTATAGTTTTCTGTTAGAGAGCATCCCTAAATTATAACTTCTATCACTACATCTTCCCTCCTAGCAATCACTACAAAATCCATTGGCACAAAAACCAGAGGAGAGATTATTAGCATATCAATCTGGAGTGAGTCTTTACCACTGGCTTTCCTATTTCCCCCTTTCTGCAACTAATTTAACAAGTCACTGTGAGTCTTTCAAGAGTTTTCACTTCCTTAGACTGATGAAGTATCAGATCCAGTGTCTAATTTGTTTTTTGTGGAAAGATTTTCTTCCAAGTTTTGATAGACCTGAATCCTTATACTTAAAAAATTGTGGACGACACAAAATTAGTCAAGGTGGTAAAGGCCAAGGTGGACTGCAAGGAACTACAGAACGATCTTGCAATATTGAGTGAATGGGCAAGTAATAGGCAGATGAAATTCAGTGTAGATAAGTGTAAAGTGATGCACATGGGCAAAAATAATCCAAACTATACCTACACTATGATGGGCTGTATATTAGCTATTGCCACACAGGAAAGAGCTCTGGGAGTCATTGTGAGCAGTTTGCTAAAACCATCAGCTCAATGCTCAGCAGCTATCAAAAAGTTTAAAAAAAAACGTGTTAGGAATAATTAAGAAGGAAACTGTAAAGAAAACAGAAAGTATTGTAATGTCCCATTATAAATCCATGCTGCCTCCATACATTGAATACTAACTCCATATATGGCGATTGATCTGACCCTGAGTGGAGAGGCAAGACTCTCTAGCCAGGAGCCTCCAGCTTTGTTCCTAGCAAGAGAATTGGAAGTCCCCAGCTGTAGCCAGTACCAATACCTCTGGGGAGGCAACAAGCAGATCCCAGAAACTTGGAAAATACCCACTGCAGAAAATAGTGATAGCTACACCTATCTCATTCCCAGCCAATAGCTATCCAGCCTTCTTCTTTAACATCTTCAGTGATGAAGAGTCCACAAGTCCCCTAGGCGGTCTGTTCCGCTGCCTCAGTATTCTAACAGTGAAGCAGTTTTCTGGATATCCAGTCTAAATTTACTTTGCTGCAACTTTAAGCCATTGGTCTGAACCCTACTCCCACAGCAGAAGAGAAAAGCTGCTCCTCCTCTTCTATATTGCAGCCCTTCAAGTATTTAAAGACTGCTATCATGTCCCCTCCTAAGTGCTTTTTCCACAAGCTGACCATGCCTAGCTCCTTTAGCCTTTCATTGTAGGACTTGCCTTCCAATCCCTTGATCATCTTTGTTGTGTGCCTATGGACCCTCTCTAACTTCTCCATGTCCTTTTTAAAATATGGAGCCTAGAGTCATTAAAGGCCAGAGGCAAAATGTATTTATGCAGTTAACATGTAACTTAAATAGAATTTAGGTGTTTTATTCCAGGAGTGAGACTGACAGAAACTCTGCCAAACTGCTTAAAGTATGTTCTACTCTGCACCTCCAGCATGTCTTGGGAGGGACATCCATCCACCCATTCCCGCCCCAAACTGGAAATGGAGTGGGGAGGCCATTTAGGGGAAGTCCATTCCTAGCTACTCTTGAGATTAGCTTGGAAAGTGCACACTGAGAGGATCTGCTGGGGATACCCCCCCGACTAACTTCATTGCATCAGTCCTGGCGCAGGGACTTTTGTCCCAAACTTGAAATCTTGGATCATATCTTGCCACAACTGCTGGGAGAAAGTGGCACAGTGCTGTCTGGTGCTACACGAATGTGGCCGGCACGCCTCCAATTCAGGGGATAACCACAGGCTCTCTCCTAAGCAGGAAGGAGGGTAGCTTTGTTCATGTAGCACCTCATCTTGGCTAATTATAGCCCTGCCTCACAGCAGTGTTGATTAGCCTGCCAGGAGCACCCCACTAAGACAGCTGTATTAACAGGGACAAGCAGAGTGTGTCTACATGAGATGTTTACTGTGGAGTTGACTAATTAACTCTAGTATAAATACCAGCATTGACACAGGTGGTATTAGGATGGAGTAAACTAATTAACTCTGCCATAGCAATAGAATGAGGATACAAAATAGCTCGTACACTTTAGGGTAGTATTTTCAAGTCCCAGGATGTGTCAGTGACCCTTTCAAATGACAAAGGCCAAGATATTTAAAATCAGGAACAGACTGCTTCCTGGTCCTGACTCAGGTGCTAATGGCTACATCATTTAAAAGAGCAAAAAGACTGCTGCTAAGAGGCAGAGGACAGCAGGTGGGGAGAATTACAATGGAAAAGTAGCAGCTAGACTTGGCGTTAGTGGTGCGTCTGTAGACCTGACGCACGCAGTGCTATGAAACACTTGGAATTTGCTCTGCATGTTTATGCACCTTGAGGATATGTGAAAATTTGGCCTGCAGCATTGTAAAAGTACTGATGTAAAAAATCAATTGAGTCAGCACTGTGAGGACAGTGGTTGATTAGCAGAGACTTTTATTCTCCAGTTCAAGGGTTTAGAATTTAGCACACTGGCCAGAGCAGCAAAATCATCAGGTCTGGGTATAGGGTGTTCCAATTTGTGAACCCGCACAGGCGTGCAACAGAAATAAAAGGGAGTGAGAAGGACACACAGCTCACCATACAACCATATGGTGAAAAAAGGAGGGAGAGTCCCTTTCTCACCCCTGTCCACTACTTTTCCTGAGCCTGGTGCAGGGAATGTTTCCTCCACCCCGTCACCCTCAGTTTACCTCAACCTCTGCTCCATATAGTGACTTTTAGCCCTGTTCCCATATTTATTTCAGCTCCTTTGCACCAGTCCGTTCCTTCTCCACTGCCACAAGACAGTATGACTTCATGCTATTTGATTTCAGGCCAAATGAGCCCACAGAAATAGAGAACTCTGCCACCCCCCCATCCTCATCCAGGTAAGTGAGAGCCCCATGGCAGAGGGGCTGGAAGGATTAATCTAGTGCCAGTCCAACCATTCCTGTTAGTTAATAGATACCAACTGATCACTCTCCACCAGTGTACTTGAAACGTAGTTCCTAAAAGTCACAGTCATTATTTCTGGCAAATGCACTTGCTGTAGGTTTGTTAGGCAAGTAGTGTTACCTTCTTCCCTGGTTATGGAGCCTGATCCAGCTCCCACTGAAATCAGTATTTTCATTATCTTTAGTAGAAGCCAATTTGTGTGCTGAAAAAGAAAGCAGATAGAGACTTCTCCTGGTAAGAGTGCCTTTCTGTCCTCAGCCCACACCAGTGGGGAATTTCTGTGGTTTCCTCCCTGTAGTCTGAACTTGCTTCCCTCCTCCCAAATCAGTCCCTCACTCACACAGTTCAGGCTACCTCTGTTACTTTGGACCCTGGATGAGTCCTGATTGTTCAGACTCACAAGTGCCATGCAAGCAGACTGCCCCAGGGTGGGTCTGTTCTCCACCCTGATCCCCTGCTTTGCCCTGTTATGTCCCCTGCAAAGGGATGTCTCCTTCCCCTCCTCCACTCTCCAATTTTAATCAACATGGTTAAACTCTCTCAAATCTGACTTGTCTGGCATTCAGAGATATGAGCCTCATTATTTTAGTGAGTCCCATGGGGTTCTCACCATGACTCCTGGACAGCACAATTAGAGGCAAGCAAAACCACCGCAGTTAAAGAATAACATTAAAAATAGAAATGCTAGTTATTCCAGTTGCTCTCTCTTCCGTACGCTTCTCTGTGGAAACTTCTCAGCAGAAATGACACCTCAGGAGTGAGGCTGCCTTGATGGGACTGCTCTCATCCAGCTAAGTTAAGACTAAGTATATTACTTCCAAAATCAGCAGAGTTCTGTTTTTACAGCTGAGCAAGGAACTTCTGAGGGTATGTGAATACTGTTTGGTATACTGTAGATAACCTAAACAGTTTGTAAGTGGGTAAAATGAACAATCTTAATTCTTATGAAATCCTGGAAAATATTTAAATTTAATCATTTAAAAGAAGATGTTCACAGAATTATTTTGAGGACGACAAATTTTGTGAATATTAAGATAATTAAGTTCAAATGAAATCCATGTTTCTTCTCTGTTTACCAGTGTTTGCATATGTCCCCTCTTCAGAACTATAAAGCCTAAACCATTTTGGTGTTTGAGAAGTTGTTCAATCTTTAAATTACAACAGCATTTCTTTGCATGAATGATGTAAACTGAATTCCTCAGCAGTGCTGTGACAAAATCTTTCACAGATTTCATAGACATTAGGGCTGGAAGGGACCTTGGAAGATCATTGAGTACAGCCCCCCGCCCCAGGGGCAGGAAGTCAGTTAGGGTCAAAGGATCCCAGCAAGATAGGCATCCAAATGTTTCTTAAAAGAATCCAGAGTAGGTGCTTTCTCCACCTCTGGAGGGAGTCTATTCCAGGCCTGGGGGCTCAGACAGTATAGAAGTTTTTCCTTATGTCCAGCCTAAAGCAGTCTTGGAGGAGTTTGTGACCATTGGACCTTGTCATCCCTTGGGGCGCTCTGGTGAACAGGCATTCCCCCCAGATCTTGATGGACATCCCTTATATATTTATAGGCAGCCACCAGATCACCCCTGAGCCTGCGCTTTTCCAGGCTGAAGAGTCCCATGGCTCTCAGCCTCTCATCATAAGGCCTGTTCTCTTGCCCTCTGATCATGCGCGTGGCTCTCCTCTTGACTCTCTCACGTTTCTCCACATCCTTCTTGAATTGTGGAGCCCAGAATTGGATGCAGTATTCCAGCTGTGGCCTCACCAAAGCTGAGTACAGTGGGGGGATGACATCCTGGGATTTGCCTGAGAAGCATCTATGGATGCAAACCGGAGTTTTTTGCTTTACCAGCTGCAACATTGTGTAAGTGGCTCATGTTCATCTTGTGGTCAATCATGACCCCTAAATACCTTTTGGCCATGGTGTTAGCGAGTGTAGCACTGCAGAGCCTTTAAGTGTGATGCAGATTTTCTTTCCCCGAGGTGGAGCACCTTGCATTTTTCCATATTGGATGTCATCAGGTTTTTATTCACCCACTTTCTAAGCTTGTCAGGGTCAGCCTTGATCACCAGCCTATCCTCAGGTGTTGGTGCTTTACCCCAAAGTTTCGTGTCATTGGTGAATTTGGCCAGTCCACTTCTAACACTAATGTCCACATCATTAATAAAGATGTTAAAGAGTACAAGTCCAAGGACGGAGCCTTGGGGGACCCTACTGGTCATGGAGCACCATGATGATTCACTTCTGTCAACTACCACTCTCTGGGTCCAACCTCAGAGCCAATTCCACAGCCATGGACTGTGATGTAGCCGAGGCCTTAGTTGGCCAATTTTTCCATGAGGGATCATGGGATACCAGATCAAAGGCTTTTTTAAAGTCCAGATATATGACATCAATCTCTGGCAGTAGGAGTTGATCTCCTGCTCACCATCCCTGATGGCATGGAGTTTCTGGACTCTGGTCTGGAGCTCCTCTGGTGCCTCAGAGACTCCAAAATGGAGCAGAGCTCATAAGGGGAGGTAGCCATGCTCCCAGTCCCAAGTGCCTGGAATTGTGCCAGGCAGCCCCCACAGCTGAGAGCCAGGGGCTCCGTCTACATGGAACCTAGAACCGTGGCTCCATCTGGGTGGAGACCTCAGGAGAACCAGAGGGGGAGGTCTCAGATTCCTCGGGGATCATCGGGGTGTGGCATGTGCCCTTTCTTGGACATGATGTTGAAGCCTTGTCACATTGCAGGCAGGGTAAGAGGCATGTGCGGGAACAAAAAAATGTTCTCCACACTACAAGTTTGCACCGTGGATAGAAAACTAGACCCCTGGATATCCAGGGGTCTAAAAAAACACTCTGCAGAACAGCAGAGCAAGGCGCAGTCCCAGACTGTGCTAGGGAGTCACTCCTCCAAAAGAGACGTTCTGGTGTCAGCCAGAGAGTCTCTTGCATTCTCCTGCTGCCTCCGGCCCCTGGCAATGTCCAAGGTAAGTGGTAGTGGGGGTTCATGGGTGTGGGTGGGTGAGGGGTGGCAGAGGGAAGTGGCGGGGTTTGGGAAGTGGCAGGGGGGGATGTCCTTGGGGCTGCAGGGGGTATGGACCCAGCCCAGTCCCGTGAGGCTTGCTAGTCTGGCTTTGCACCAGAGCAGATTGCAGGGCTCTGGGAGGTATGCACAGGACCTGTGCCTTCCAGAGCCATGTGACCTGCTCCAGTGTAAAACCAGACTAGTTAGCCACACAGGGCTGGCCCAGGTCCTGCTGCATGCCACCCCTCACAGGCACAGCAGGGCAGAGGCAGGACCTGGCATGGCACATGTGCCACACCCAGCTGGGTCCTGCTGGCCCTGGGGGCCCTCTGCTGCCCGGCTGGGCAGGGCCCTTGGTGGCAGGACCTGGTGCAGCACATGGGGACTTCACACCATGCCCAGCCAGGTCCTGCTGCCCTTAAGGCCCCTCTACCACCTGGCCGGGCCCTCCAGGGGGAGCTGGTACCCTGGGCAGGGGGGCTGTGGTTCTCCAGGGTGCCTGGTACCCTGGGCAGGGGAGCTGTGGCCCTCCAGGGGGAGCTGGGACCCTATGGGGGGCATTCCAAATGCTGTGTGGGGGTGCTGCACTCTGTGGGGGCCAAGGGACCCACCCCTCCTGAGCAGCCCCCCCACAAGGCCCCCCACGCCCATAGTCCCCCCAGCAATCACCCCATACCTACCCACACACCAACACACATCCCTCCACACACACACCCACCTTCCCCCACACTCCTTCCCACCCCCTTCCTGCAAACACCACATCCTCCCGTCATGCACACATCATGTGCGAATAAAACCAAAATCACATATCAACACATATAGGTATTTAGAATTTATTTTATCATGATGATAGAGACACTGGTAGGCTTCTATTTTGCTTTAACATTGTAAATATACCAGTAAACCATTGCCCAACTAATCCTTCTCTCTCTCTCTCTAGATATATATGTGTGTGTGTGTGTGTGTGTGTGTGTGTGTGTGTGTGTGTGTAGAGTGGTCTTTTGTTTTCTAGTAATTATCACAGTAACCAAGCCAAATATGGATTTGGGGGGCTGCTGCAGCAGTCCAGTTGGCACAAGGGGTAATGTTCCCAGGTACCAAGTGGTCAGGCCCCAGAAGCTCCTGAGAGTGAGTAGCCCTGAGCTGCTTGCCAGTGCAGTTTTTTGTATGGATGGGGCCAGGACAAGGTAGCTTTTTATACTGCTGTGGACAGCAGAGGTGCTGGCCCCAAACTCTAGCTCCCCCTGGCTGCAGATCTGGGAGGAGCCAGGCAGAGTTATTTTGCCCCAAGTGGCACAATTTGCTCCACAACAAAGTGCACATCTTAGCATGTGCACTGAGGCAAAAAGCCCCAGCTTAAATTGGCACTGCTTGTATTTGAGCTGCTGCAAGCGCAGGTG
The DNA here is from genome assembly GCF_052110815.1 of Crocodylus siamensis. Lineage (NCBI taxonomy): Eukaryota > Metazoa > Chordata > Crocodylia > Crocodylidae > Crocodylus > Crocodylus siamensis. The sequence continues at coordinate 400,182,550 of NC_143395.1, forward strand.
CTTGCATGTGTGGATGCACCCCTGGTGGCTATGCAGGGGTTAGCCCTGTAGCTCTTCTCCAGAAGGGTGAATTCCATCCCTGCCCTCCCTGAGGCTGGCACAGGGAGAAACACAGCAGTCATCTTTCAGGAGTGTCCCCATACTTCTATTCTAGAAAAGAAAAATCAGCTTCTTTGCTTAAGTCATGCACCCTAATTTTGGAGGGCTGATTTGAGGGGGAGATGGGAGGTGCATGTGGTAGATACAGTAGTTCTCAAGTAGATCACTCAGAGAATCTCAATGCTAGGAAACCCAGACAGGAGAAACCCACTGGCAAGAGGGAGAGCTTGGTGAAAAGCAGCCAAAGCAGTAGCTCTGCCTCCAAAACTAACAGACTCTTAGAACTGAGAAAGCAGACCTCTTTAACCAATTCTTCACCTTCATTTTCTTGTGCAGGGACTGGGACTTCCCCACCGTGATGCAAGATGGAGTCGAGGGGAACGCCCCCAGACCTCAGGTTGTGGAGGACCGGGTTCGAGAACTTCTGGAGGGGCTGGATGTGTTCAAACCAGCGGGTCCAGATGCTCTCCACCCCAGGGTGTTGAGGGAGCTAGCTGGGGTTATTGCAGGGCCCTTGGCATGGCTTTACGAGCGCTCATGGTGCTCGGGCAAGGTGCCAGATGATTGGAAGATAGCCAACGTGGTCCCCATCTTTAAAAAAGGGAGGAGGGAGGACCCAGGCAACTATAGGCCAGTCTTACCTCAATCCTACTCTTTGAGAAGATCAAGGAGCACATCTGCGATGAGTCAGCTTCATGGATGATGCTCAAGGGCAACCAGCATAGTTTCATTAGGGGCAGGTCATGTCAGACCAACCTGATTGCCTTTTATGATCAGGTCACAAAAGCATTGGATATAGGTGTCGCTGTGGACATAGTCTTTCTGGACTTCAGCAAGGCCTTTGACACTGTCTCCCACCTCATCCTCATTAAAAAACTAGGCAACTGTGGCATTGCCTACACACTCAGATGGATTGCAGATTGGCTGAAGGGTTGTACTCAGAGGGTGATGGTGGATGGGTCATATTCGACCTGGGGAGAAGTAGGCAGCGGAGTCCCCCAGAGCTCAGTCCTTGGGCCTTCGCTGTTCAATTTCTTTATCAGTGATTTGGACACTAGTAGGGAGGGAAAGATTGCAGCAAGACCTGGATAGGTTACAGAGGTGGGCTAACAAAAACAGGATGTGTTTCAGGGTGCTGCACTTGGGCAGTAGTCACCAGAAGCACACTTATAAGATGGGAAACTCCCTTTTTGAGAGCACAAAGGCAGAAAGGGATCTTGGAGTCATTACTGACTCCAAGATGAACATGGGCCGACAATGCGAGGTCATGGTTGGCAGGGCTAACCGGACCTTGACCTGCATCCACAGGTGCATCTCAGGCAGGGCCAAGGAGGTGATCCTCCCCCTCTACATGACACTGGTCAGGCCACAGCTGGAGTACTGCATCCAGTTCTGTGTGCCCCACTTCAGGAGGGATGTGGACAGCATGGAGAGGGTCCAGAGGAGGCCAATCACATGATCAGGGGGCAGCAGGGCAGGCCCTACGAGGAGAGGCTATGGGACCTGAACCTGTTCAGCCTTCACAAGAGAAGGCTGAGAGGGGACCTGGTAGCCATCTATAAACTCACTAGGGGTGACCAGAAGGGTTTGGGAGAGACCTTGTTTCCCCCTAGTGCCCCCCGGCATGACAAGGAACAACAGCCATAAGTTGTTGGAGAGTAGGTTTAGATTAGACATCTGTAAGAACTACTTCACAGTCAGGGCGGCTAGGATCTGGAACCAACTTCCAAGGGAAGTGGTGCTGGCTCCTACCGTGGGGGTCTTTAAATAGAGGCTTGATGACTACCTGGCTGGAGTCATTTGAGCCCAGTTTTCCTCCCGCCCAGCCAGGGAGTCAGACTTGAAGATCTACATGGTCCCTTCCGACCCAACTTCTTTGATTCTATGAACTGGCGAGCTGCACAGAGGTGGGGAAGGGGGTTATATCTTGTTCTTTGAAGAGCTGTGACAAATTGACTTTCTTCCTTGCAGCTGGAGAAATCTGGGAAGCACTGGACTGTCTAAGCAGAATGCTTCACTATGCCTCTAGAAGTGATAGGGTAGAAGCAGCAACTCAGCCATCCTGAGATCCTGGCAGCACAGAGACTGATTCTAGTCAGGCCTTACATGTACAGTATAGGGATAAAGGCTCTTTACTCCGCTGCTCATAATATTACTATACCACACATATCTTTCTGTTAGTAGGAGAACAGGCTGATTAATTTTATTTGGAAGATTTGCTATCTAGTTAAAAGTTAAACCCAAACCAAAACTCCAGACAAGATCATGCCATTCATAGCCTGCAGTGAAAATTGTATTAGCTATGATTGGGCAGCTAAGAATAAACATTCCTCTGTATGCATCTGCTAGTTCATAGCTTCCTATAGCTTGGTAAAACTCTGAAACTCATTTTCTTATTGGATAGTTCTTTAGAAGAGTTTGAAGGAAGATAGTTAGCCTTGCAGCTAAATGGCCCCCAATTAGTTTTATAGAGTCATAGATTTCATAGACATTAGGGGCTGGACGGGACCTTACAAGATCATTGAGTCCAGCCCCCCTGCCATAGACAGGAAGTCTGCTGGGGTCAAATGATCCCAGAAAGATAAGCACCCAAACATTTTTTGAATGAGGGAAGGTCTTTATGCATAAAGCACATAGGAAAAATAACCTCCAACTCATAACAACAGAAGAGATGAACATGAGCAAGATGAACACGAAAACTTTTCTAGCATAAAGACCTTTTCTAGGTTGCTGGACCATGGAGTTTGCAATCAAAGGATGATAGAGGCTGGAAAATGGACTGTTATAAGCAGTACTATGGGGCAGATAAGGCCAGCCTATGGAGAAGTCAAATACAGTATGCATCCAGCTTTGCCCCCATCTTGTTTCTGAGCAAAGTGGGTATTAGGGACTGTGGCAGGGCACTGTTTGTGCCTGCCACTTTAGCCCAGCCAAGCAGCCAGCAGCTGCTTGATTGCAGCAGCCATTTTAGACCCCTAGCTGCCTATGTAAACAGAACAGTTTACTGCTGGCGGGCCAGGCAGAAACATTGCCTGGCTGCAAGGCTGGATGCAACGTCCCTGGAGATAAGGGCAGGAGCTATAGGGGATGGTTTGGAGGCTCCTGGTCTTGGGCATGACCTAAAACTTCACCCTGCCAGGAGTGGGTGGCTTGGTGGGCTCTCAGTGGCATGGGAGCCCCCAGGGAATACCAGGCCAGTTACCACCCTGGTGAAAGGTGGGTTGGGGCACCTTAATAACCCCAGCCTCCAAAATCAGGTGGGTTACCCCCTAGTAGGGTCCAGAAGGTGGACCCAGGAGAGAGAGTTGGGGCTATAGACTCGGAAGCCTTACCTGAAATCCCTTGACTGGTCAATGCTGGGGCCAGGACCAGAAGGGTCAAAGGGCCAGGGGGCCACCATGAGGGACACCCAGAGCTGAGGGCCTGGAGTTCTGACTAGTGGAGGTGAGGCCAGGGCCTGTGTAGCCAAAGGTCCCAGGGGAGCCACACCTGTAAGGGGGAACAGCTCAGGGAGCTAAGCAGCCCAGAATGAAGGTGGAGTAGGCCGCCTGAGTGGAGGGATCTTGTAGGGGTCTGGACTGAAGGATTCTGGGGCCCAGTGTGGGGCTGGTGAGGTTAAGATCCATCTGTGAGGCTTGGGCTGCAGTGTAGGGGAGGAATGGAGCCACAGATAGCACCCCCGGCATTGGGGCAAGAAATGGGCAGCCTCCCGCCTAATTAACATCTTAATTAGATAACAGGAATGCGTAGCAGTTGAGAAGGCGGGCGGTTGGCTCAGAAACAGGTGGGCAGGCCATTGATAGACTGGCCCTGAGGAGGCCCCCTGTTGTGGGGACCCACACTTTCTAGTTGCTAATTCTCCTCCTAATGAAAACAATGGAAAAAATCTTCAATTTACATCAATGACCATAACTCACATTGAAAACTATGGCAAAGAACGAGCCCCAAAACAACCCCTACAAAAAAATAATGAATAACTACATAATTATAGTTGCCAGTTTCCAGGGAGATTTAACTACTGTATACAAAGCCTTAAGGTCAAATGGTCCATTTTTGAAAGTGAGACAAAAACCAGCAAACCATTTCAAGTCTAGACTGTGCTTTATGATGCATAACTCAAACCGTTCAATATTCCTAAAGCTTTGCAGAAATTTTCTGTAACAGAATCTAACCAAACTCAGCAATTTTAACCCCAAAACACTGAAATGAGACAATAATGTTTCAAATTTTGGATTCAGGTTTTGTCACTGTCACCCCATCTCTATTTTTAATGATTTAAAGTGTAACCCTACTACTACCGTAACTATGTTCTGTGTGGCAACCTCTCTATGGTGCTTATTTGCATATCCCTATTAGAACGGAATCTGCAAATTTGTTAAGCATGCTCTCAGCCCCTTTTTCCAAGTCATTAATGAAAGTATTAAAAAATACCAGATCCAGGATAGATCCCTGGGGTACCCTGCTCAATACCGCATCCTCACTAGACAGCAAGCCACTGATGACTACTCACCGAGCACGATGATCCAACCTTAGGTACCCATCTATAGTACTTTAATGTAGTCTGTGTTTCTTTCTCTTGCCAATGTCATGGAAGGCAGTGTCAAAAGCTGGCTGTACTTTAAAGAGGCCTTATTAAAGGTGAAGGAATGAACTATCCTGATGTAATTAAAGAATGGGAAGTGGAGCGAGAGACAAGCCTGGTTAAACAGCCAACATATCAATGAGTTACGAGGAGAGATTAGAGAAACTGGACCTTTTCAGCCTCCGCAAGAGAAGGTTGAGAGGCGACCTGGTGGCTGCCTATAAGTTCGTCAGGGGGGCACAGAAGGGAATTGGTGAGTATTTATTCACCAAGGTGCCCCCGGGGGTTACAAGAAATAATGGCCACAAGCTAGAGGAGAGCAGATTTAGATTGGATATTAGGAGGAACTTCTTCACAGTTCGAGTGGCCAAGGTCTGGAACGGGCTCCCAAGGGAGGTGGTGCTCTCCCCTACCCTGGGGGTATTCAAGAGAAGGTTGGATGTGTATCTAGCTGGGGTAATATAGGCCCAGCACTCTTTCCTGCTTATGCAGGGGGTTGGACTTGATGATCTATTGAGGTCCCTTCCGACCCTAGCATCTATGAATCTATGAATCTATGAGTTGAAGTCTCTGAAATTTATGAAAATTACAGTCCTGATTTAAAGGTCATTGAAATCAGTGAAAAGACTCAGTGACTATTATGAGATGAGGATCAGGCTCTCAGAAAAAAAAGTTTGTTTATTTATTAAATTTCTATGCTACCTTCCTATTATTTTACAATTTCTTCATATCCAAATGCATTGTCAAAAAACATCTCATCTAAGAGCAGTAGAAAAGGTGGTGAGTAGCGAAGTGGCCAAATTTGCAGACGAAACAAAATTATTAGGGCAGTCATAGTTTCATAGTAGCTAGGGTCAGGAGGGACCTGAACAGACCATCTAGCCTGACCCCCTGCCACAGGCAGGAATGAATGCTGGGTTCACAAGACCCCAGCCAGGTGATCATCCAACCTCCTCTTGGATTTGCTCAAGGTAGGGACGAGGACCACTTCCCTGGGAAGCTGGTTCCAGATTCTGGCCACCCTAACTGTAAAATATTGCCTTCTGATCTCTAACCTAAACCTATTCTCCATCAGCTTAATACCATTGTTCCACATGGTGCTGGGGAGAAAAGGGCTCTACCTATTTGCTGTTGATCTCCCCTGATGAGTTTGTAGGCAGTCACCAGGTTCCCCCTCAGGCTCCTCTTGCTGAGGTTGAACAGGTTCAGGTCCCTCAGTCTCTCCTCATAGGGCCTGTCCTGCTGCCCTCTCACCAAGCGGGTGGCCCTCCAGGCTCTGAACCCTCTCCAGGCTGGCCACATCCCTTTTGAAGTGCAGCGCCAATTAATCGCAGTTCATTTCCACGATTAATGCATCAATCAGTTCTTGAGTTAATTTTTTTAATGCATTAATTGTGCACTTGGTTCTGGAGTCTGCACATGGGCTCTGCTCCACTGCCTCCAGGTCACCCAGCAGGGCAGTGATGGCAGCACAAAGGACCACAGGGAAGCCTGGGCATGGGCTCCAGGTGGCTGCAGCAATGTGGGGGGAGGCAGGGAGTGCACAGACACACAAGCAGCTGCAGCCTGAACACTGTGTGTAGAGCAGCACTGTGCCAGTAAGTCTGTGGAGGGGTGGGAGGTGCGGATCAAGGTCCCCATGGTGAGAGAGGGAGTGGGGCAGGGCCAGGCATTGGGGTGAATGGGGCCCCAGGGCAGGTCATGGGATGGAGCCATGGGAGGCTCATCCAGAGGTAGGGGGAGGGGGTGGCTCCCTGCCACTGTGTGCACCCCTGAAGGAGACATGGGTGGCATCTGCCCCCACCCCAATTTGTGTGCAGGGCAGAGGCAGGCTGCCTGCTGCAGGCTGAGTCTCTGTGCCCTGCTGCCTTTGCCCTGGGAGCTGTGCACTGGCCACACTGCACGTCCCCTGCCCACCTGGTGGTGGGAGGTACATCATGACATTGTGTGGCTCCCAGAGCAAAGGCAGCAGGGCACAGAGCACCAGCCCACAGTGAGAAGCTCACCTCAGCCCCACTCACAAATCCAGGGGGCATGTGCCCCCCAGGCCCTCCCAGGGGTGCACACCCCATTCACCCAGCACCTGCCCCTGCCCCACTCCCTCCCTCATCGTGGGGACATCAATCTGCGCCCCCATCCTCTCCCTTCCCCATGCCCTTTCCCCTCCACAGACTTACTGGTGCCACACTGCCTGTCTTGTGTGAATGCCCCATACTCCCAAGTCACAGCCCCCCCAGCCTTGCTGCTGCCCCTCACTCCTGATGCACACTACCCTGCATCCTACCAGGGTGTGTGGAGACCTCCCCCAGGTTCTAAACCCCATACACACAGCCCCCCACACCTTCACAAATCACACCCTTATCCCCAACCATACGAAGTACCTTCATAATTTTGTATAATTTTGAGTTTTCAGTTGTGCAATTAAAATTACAGACTCATTTTTTTTAATTGCGCAGTTAATTGTGATTACATTTTTAAATCATTTGACAGCCCTAAAAATTATTAATTCTCTGTACCTTCTCTACTTCTTCTATACCCTTTTTGAGTTGTGGGGACCAGAACTGGACACAGTATTCAAGGTGTGGAGGCATCATGGATGTATAAAGAAGCATTACAATACTTTCTGTTTTGTTTACAATCCCCTTCTTAATAATCTCTAACATTTTGTTTGACTTTTTGACAGCAGTTGAGCACTGAGCTGTTGTTTTTTAGCAAACTGTCTGCAATGACTTCCAGATCTCTTCACTGTGTGGTAACAACTAAGGGACAGCCCATCATAGTATAAGTGTAGTTTGGATTATTCTTGCCCATGTGCATCACTTCAGACTTATCTACATTGAATTTCGTCTGCCATTTAATTGGTTAATAGTGCCAGATGCTTCTGTAGCTCCTCACAGTCTGCCTTGGTCTTTACAGCTTTTCACTCCCCTTGCTTTCCCAAAACCAAATACACAACTTTCCAGACCTGACCACAGTGGAGCTAGGCCATGGCTAAGCAACCTCAAGAACTACAAATTTAGGAGTATCACTCTTGGTCAGGAATGGTACTCAAAAATGGAAATCTCAGTGCCTGAATGGGGTACTTGACTAGAGTGCATGGTAAGGGCTACACTGTAACAGGACACAACACACTTGAGAAGAATTGCTCTCAGGTGTGAGAAGGGGTTGTAATCTAGCCCTTAACAAAAACCCAAAATATCTACGCCTTTATGAATGCACCTGTCTTCCCCACACAGCTCTGGTAGACATCTTTTGTGTCTGAGCAGCCATCACACAACTATGTTTGAATCCCAGTTCACTGGGCTTTGAAGACATGTCTGTGTCAACCTTTTTAGATTCAAGGCACTCCTCCATAACTTGTTTAAACTGAGCAGTATCCCATTTCAAAGACTAACTCACCATATTTTCTCACATACCACACACTCCCAAATATAATGTGCACCTTGTTTTTGAAAGGCATTATGAAGAAATGTTTTCCCAAGGTAATGGCTGTATAGCAGAGACACAACCTAATCTTTGGCTGACTCACCCTTCCTTTCTTGCTTCATTGAAACCATAGCTACTGCTGAAAGCTGGCCTCCATGACCTCTGATCTTGAGAAGAACCAAAGAGCTATGAAATAGGAGAAAAGTCCAGAAGTCCTAGCATACAGCAAAATGTCCCTAAAAAAGGTTAGCTTCATTAGTGAAACTCAAGACCATTAAAAAGGAAAGATGATCTTTAACACCCGCGAAGTGAGGAACAATGGGCCATTAACTCCCTCAGCTGCTTGAAAAGCAGGGATCAAAAACTAAAGAATAACATCTACATCTTGCTGTACAAAAAAGGGCTAGATTTTCAGTATTAAGATGCCTTAATGGTATTGTTAAGGGTTGCAGGAATAATCAATAGGGTGGGTGCTCAGTTCGAGGAATCAGTTCCTTGCCTTGATTAGCCTAAAATGGCCTGTAGAGTTCTGTAATGGTAAGTTCCTTTGGCTAGGCTATTGTTACTTAACAGCTAGGGACTTTTGCTTTGTCTTCAGTTATCTACTGATTCATACATACTTGCATTCACCCGGGGTACCAGCCCAATACAGCAATACAATTCCGGTGATTTCAATTCCAATCATTCTTACAATAATAGTTCTAGTAATACAAGGTATGACTTTACAGAAAAATACATTCCTTAAAAGTTAAAAGGTATAAAATATAAAATACTGAATACCAGGGTAAAGATGAAATGGATGAAATATAAAAATGCAATGTGAGGTAGTGAGGATCAAAGGCCACTGGGGACAATAAGTAAGTTAGGTTAGATGCAGTAGAGTGATTTAGCATAAACTTTAGACAGATATGGGAAGTTTGCTTTGGGAAATAGGTTTTAATCAAAGGAGGGGTGTATTCAATAGGATATATTTACAGTCATGTTTTCAATGTACCTTGGCTTTTCTTTGTCTCTTACAGGCCTTGCTTTAAAGTGGATATTTTAGTTCTTTTGTTTTCTTTAGTGACACTTTGCTCAATTGATATATAGATGTAGTTTGCATGTTTCTTGCTCTGAGCCTTGCCATGCCCACGCAACGTGCGCACTAGGTCTCTGCCAATATTCAGAAGGAAAAAGAAATGCACAAAATGGGGGGTACAGGCAAGAAGGGGTTTCTTGTTATACAGTGAGGGGGCAGCTTAGTTTTTCATCCCATATCACTCTGAACCAGGGAGATTACAGGCTTAAATCTGGGTCTCTGACATCCCAGGTCAGTGCCCTAACTGCCAGGCTAGAAAGCTTGAGTTCTCATTAAGCCTTGCAAACACAGTTCACTAGAACATTTCCACAAATTATTTCTGTTTCAGTGAAAACAGCTTATTTCCGAGAAACAGAAGTAATTCTAACAGTTCTAAAAGTGTAATTAGAGAAGTGACCCCATCAAGTTCAGCAATCATTGATCCACAGATTGAAAAAATACAAGGTATGGTCTTAAATCCTAGATTTGAAATGAGACACAACTGAGCTTCAGGAACTGCTGGCTGGGATAAGTGAGAGGTGCAGTGTACCAAATATTGCAACATTCCACAGTCAACAAGCAACATTTTAAAGTATAGAATCAAATATAATCAGTTCCTTTTGTTTACACTGAAACCAAGTCATCATCACTTGACTTCTTGTGGGTTTCACTGTAGAAGTGGGTCTTGAGAGAATTTGAAGGTGGTACCGATGCTGGGTTGATGACCCCACTTACGGAAGCATCTGTTTCTAAAGGTACAAACAGCACAAATTAGATTTGCCAACATTTTTTATATGACCTGCTTACTTGAGATTTATGTGATACAGAAAGAGTCTCAGTTTCCACTTGAAAAATATAAACATTTTTTTACTCTCTTCTTCACAAAGATAAAGTATCAAACATTGCCATAGCACAGTATAGATAACAGTGGCTTGCCATTTGGTTGGGGTTTTTTTTTAAAGTTGTTTTTAGTCTCTTCCTACCACTCAGAACCAACCTCTAGTGCAGGTACAGGCAATTAGTTCAGACGGAGGACCACTTACCCACTTTTGGCAAGCTGTTGAGGGCCGCCTAGGTAGCCCCGTCCCTTGACAAGTGCCCCACCCCCTGGTCACCATCTTGGGACCAATGTCCCAGAGCCAACGCCGGTGGGGCCCAAAGTGGGGTGCAGGCAGGCAGGGGTCTGTGGAGGAGCTGGCCTGGCTCTATAGAGCCCCTGCTAGCTGGGACTCCTGTACTCCTGCTGCCCAGCTCTGGGCCCTGCTGGCGCTAGCCCTGGGAGGCCAGTGTGGGCCCTCTGTTCCCACTGGCTCCCACACCCACTCACTCCCAGTGCCCCCCCAGCCCCATGGTACAGGCAGGGGGCAGCATGCAGCCCTGACCCTGTGCTCACCAGCGGGGACAAACAGGTGCTGAGTGTGGGGGGGGGAAGAGGCCCCCTCTGCTGCAGCCACTTGCAGCCCACACGGGGCTGTTCTGAGCAGGCACAGGCAGCTGCACATTGGCTGCAGCGTCGGGCACCAGCCATGGGGCAGGCCAGAGGCCACTTTTTGTGGTGCTCAGCACCAGCTTGTAACCCACCCCTGCTGCCAGCCTGACTCCATGCCGGATCTGGGCTCGTCTGTCAGGGCTGTGCCATGGCGGGAGCAGCTGCGGCCCCCCTGCTTGCTGTTCTGGGCAGTGTTTTCTGCTGCTGCCTGGCACAACAAGCAGGGAGCCACAGCTGCTGCTGCCATGCTGCAGCCCCCATGAGCGAGCCTGGAGCTGGTGTGGAGCCCAGGCTGGCAGCAGGGGCAGTTTACCACTGCTGAGCACAGAAAAAGCAGCGACTTGTCCATCCTGTGCCCGGCACCCCACACTGCAGCCACTCGCAGCCCACATGGGGCTGCCTGTGCTTGCTCAGGACAGCCCTGTGTGGGCTGCAAGTGGCTGCAGCAGGGAGCATGGGCCACTGGGTGGGAGAGGTCACTTTTCCCCATACTCAGCAGCAGCTTGTTCCCTGCCTTTCTTCCCTGAGGCTGAGTCGGGTTGGGCGGGGGGTGGGGTCAGCCTACCAGCCCAGGGCTGCTCTGACCCAGCTCAGCATGGTGTGGAGGGGCTGGCTGGGGCACAAGGTGCTTCAGTGCAGAGCTAGATGGCAGGCAGCCCCCACACTGAAACATCCTTGTGCCCCAGACAGCCAGGTCAGTGTCTACACGTGTGCTACAGGATGGTACTTGTATTATACTACAGAGTTTATTAGTTTCCTGTGGGGTCCTAAGCTTCAACAGAACATGCGCACATTCCTACATTTCAAGCATTTGTCTGACTATTGATCACTGAAGGAGATGAAGCTAACTGAGTTCTGGGAGAAAACATGAGATTGTGCCACCCTACCTTTTCTACTTTAGCAGAGGTATTACTGGTTTCATGTTCTCTACCATCATATATGTTCTCAAGCCTTCTCTTTTTTCTGCTTGGTATCGGGTTGTGTCTATAAGGAATAACTGTTCACAGTGGCCCCCTTTCTCACTTGTACCTCAATGGCTATGTTGTTAATGTACTCACCAGAGGTGTGAGAAACCTAGGCTAAAAACCTTTCAGTGCTTGATTAGAAGCAAGGACTGAAACACAGTGTGCCTCCTTGCAGATGACTGCCATAGGGACAATCTGATTCGGAAAGAGCCATTTTCTCCCGGTGAAGCAGTTTCCCTAATCTAAAAGAGTTATATACTCATTGAGTCAGAAATCTAGGTGTCTGGGAAATTCATGTGGGAGATGCAGCTTACTGTCCATATCCCACCCTGCTCCTCAGCATGTGCTATTGGCTAGTTTAGACGGCTCTCCACTCATTATGCTGGCTTATGTGGATTCCAGTCTCAAGTGCCTAACTCCCATGTATTGTGCAGAAAGCTTAGGTCAAGGCTCTGGAATCTATTAGGCAGTAGGACATCTAAGAGTTAGATATTTCAGTACTTATGCTAAATCCTCTCTGGGTGGTAGGAATTTATAAGTTCTGAATGCACTGTAATACTTATATAATCCAAGTTAAAGACAGTCAGCCTTCAGGATCTTCCTCAGACCAAACTCAATAGTGTACTATGCATACATACATAAAAATGTTTAATAAATCTGAAGCACTCTTACATAAGTGCTGTTTTCTCATAGTAAAAATATTCCACCAATACATTTCCAACAAGGAGATAATGCCCTTCAGTCTGTGACACGGTTTCTGCTGCCGCTGCTTTTTCCTCTCCTATTGTTGTCATAAGGTTTCAAAGTACTTGCAGCAGACTCTTCCTCCATGTGGGATGGTCCTGGGTGATAGTCTCTCATGAATTGATGTTAATATTGCATTTTTTTTTAAGTTGACTCTGTGGATGTCTTTGAAGTGCTTCCCCTGCCCTCTTCTTGAGTGTACACCTTGACTGAGCTGGGAAAATAAAAAACTTGGTCTGAGAGTCTGGAGTCATACATCCAGATGATGTGGCTGGCCCAGGAAACATTAAACTGTGAAGTAGTTCAACTGGACATTAAACTGTAATATAATTCAGTTTTAGCTGTATTCCCTCTGTATTGGAAATTCCTTCTCCCTCCAGTTCTCTTCAGCAGAACTTCTGGATGTTCTTCCATGTCATTTCATTTATTCTCCTCTGAAGTTTAAAACTTATTCAACATGTTTTGAAATGAACTTCAAGATATCTTCTTGATTGGGGCTGTATGGTCTGCTCCTTGAACAACCTACATCCACACCTCACTTTCCCTGGATTTTGTCAATTTCCAATTCTGTATCTAAGAATACTCATGAAACTTCAGACTTGTTCAGTGCCTAAAGATTAAGTTTAAGAGAAACAGCAGTATGGTTTTAAGAAGTTTTACTTGTTAATAATATCTTTAAATATTCCTTCTAAAGTCCTTACACTTTATTTTTCAAAGGAAGCTTATGCTTATAATTGTACAGAAAAGACTGAATTTTCTTGAAATGTATTTTTGGTAGATTACTCCTTCAGTTTCAATCCAAAGAAATATCAAGACTTCTACTTGACAGTTTTGCATATGTTCTGATAATTAAGTACACAATTATATATGTACAGCGTTTCTTGATTTATTGCCCCTGGATTATAACATAGTTGTTTCTTGGTTGCTGGTTTGTCTCTCTCTCTCTCGGTGGAGGCTGGTACCTTTGGCTACCTAAGCTGAAGTTGTTTTGAAGCCACAGACAATAGACTACCAGGTATTTTCCTCTTTTCTCCTTAAAATATTCCTTTTTCCTGTGTGGCTGTAGGTATAAGCTGACACCAGCCATTCTTCCTGAGTTGCTCCTATGAGGCTGTTGTCTTACTCCAGCTACGCCTGGTGAATTTTTCAATACCACCTTTATTTACAATGTGCTTTTCATAGATTTCATAGATTTCATAGACATTAGGGCTGGAAGGGACCTCGGGAGATCATTGAGTCCAGCCCCCTGCCCAAAGGGCAGGAAGTCAGCTGGGGTCATAGGATCCCAGCAAGATAAGCATCCAATTTACTCTTGAAGGTGTTCAATGTATGTACTTGAACCACCTCTGCTGGCAGGCTGTTCCAGACCTTGGGGGCTCGGACAGTAAAGAAATTCTTCCTTATGTCCAGCCTGAAACGGTCTTGCAGGAGTTCGTGACCATTCGACCTCGTCATCCCTTGGGGCGCTCTGGTGAACAAACGTTCCCCCAGATCCTGGTGTTCACCCCTGATAAGCTTATAGGTGGCCATCAGATCACCCCTGAGCCTACGCTTTTCCAGGCTAAAGAGTCCCATGGCTCTCAGCCTGTCATCGTAAGATCTGTTTTCCTGACCTCTGATCATGCGCGTGGCTCTCCTCTGGACTCTCTCAAGCTTCTCCACAACCTTTTTGAATTGTGGAGCCCAAAACTGGACGCAGTACTCCAGCTGCGGCTTCACCAAGGCCGAGTACAAGGGGAGAATGACGTCCCGGGATTTGCTCGAGAAGCATCTATGGATGCACGCCAGCGTTTTGGTCGCTTTATTAGCCGCAGCATCGCATTGCAGGCTCATGTTCATCTTGTGGTCAATGATGACCCCCAAGTCTCTTTCTTCTGTAGTGTTATCCAACGTAGCACTGGCGAGCCTATAAGGAAGCTGCAGGTTTTTCCTCCCAAGGTGGAGAACCTTGCATTTTTCAGTGTTAAACACCATGAGGTTCTCGTCTGCCCATTTGCTGAGCTTGTCCAGGCCAGCCTGGATCACCCGCCTATCTTCTGGCGTGGATGCTTTGCCCCAAAGTTTGGTGTCATCGGCGAACTTGGCCAATCCACTCCTGACTTCAATGTCCACATCGTTAATGAAGATGTTGAACAGTATGGGTCCCAGGACAGAGCCTTGAGGGACCCCACTGGTCACAGGGCACCACGATGAGTGACTGCCATCAATCACAACCCTCTGGGTCCGACCACGAAGCCAGTTTCCCAGCCAGCGGATCGTGGTGGAGCCAAGGCCACAACTGGGCAGTTTGGCCAAGAGGTGATCATGGGATACCAGATCAAAAGCTTTTTTGAAGTCAAGATATATGACATCAATCTCTTCTCCCTCGTCCAGGTGATAGGTCACCTGGTCATAGAAGGAAATGAGATTGGTCAAACAAGGCCTACCCGCAACAAACCCGTGCTGGCTATCCCTTAGGATGTTAGCCTGGGCCAGTGTCTCGAGGATGGCCTCCTTAATAAACTTTTCTAGGATCTTCCCCAGGATAGAAGTCAGGCTAATGGGCCTGTATTTAGCCAGATCCACTCTCCTCCCTTTCTTGAAGATCGGCACCACATTGGCCTTCTTCCAGTCTTCGGGCACTACACCAGAGCGCCAGGAGTTTTCAAAGATCTGTGCCAGGGGCTGGGCTATGACGCTCGCCAGCTCCTTGAGTACCCTGGGGTGCAGATTGTCAGGGCCGGCTGACTTGAAGGTATCCGGCTTCTCAAGGTGTTCCTTCATGAGGTCAGCATTTATGGGTTGGACTATGCTTATTAAGATGGAGGCTTCCGGCTAACTTCTACTCAGCCAATTTCCTACTTTGACTTTATACAGGGTGCAGCATCTGAGCATCCACCTGACAGCAGGATGAGTTGAGGCCCAGCTGGTTCCTCCTGAGCAACTGCAAAGACCTCTGTTTCACACTATGTATTTTCTATTCTGGCTATATGTTGAAGCTGTATTAAAAGCCTGTTCACTTATCTGTGTTGGCTGGTACTTTGTTTGATGAGGGTGAGGGACTAGTTGAAGCTGTATACACCCTGCAAATTGCTGAATGTAAAAAAAAAAATGTAGCAAGTTAAATGCTTCTTGTCCAGCAATTCCCAGTCTTTGTCCTGTTGAGAGGGCATGCTAAGCCTGTCCCAGGGAAGTTATCTGTGCACAGAAAACAAATTTATGAAATTTATTTATATAAATTATCTCTCTCAGCAGACAGCATTCAATGTATTGCACTATAGCACATCTGCAGTACAGAGCTACAAGACATCTTAAGAGTTTTGTATTATTCAATGTAGCACTTTAGACCAGGCTCAAGAGGCACTCTAAAGGGAAGGGGAAAGGGTGCAGGAAAGCAGCAAGCAGCCACCACTGTCATTTAGATGTTTCTTGTCATTAGCTGGCCTTTTTGAGGCAGAAGCTAATGGTGCCGACAGCTTCCATCTACCTTGGTCTCCAGGTGATTAGGAGGCATCCCCCCTAGGCAGCCAGAGTCAGTACTGGTAGAAAACCAGCTTCTATAAGAGGAGAGAGTACTATCACCTGTTAGATTTTGAACTATACTCAGTAATATGGGTTGTTTTTGAAGCTTCCTTTCCTCCATTGACAAAAAGTAGTATTTAGGCAGCATATTTATTTTGTATTAGACAGCTCTGGGTACCTGGCATACACTGTATTTTTATAGTTAAGACTACAAGCATCTAAAGGGAAATATTTAAGTCTTTGAATTTTACTCTGTAAGTTCATATAAGCATTTTTATTAAAAAAGCCAACCAATGTTTATGTACTGTACCCTGCTGAAACTCATATTCATTCAGTAAGGCTAAAGCTATTCTGTTTTTAAACTCTTAGTATGCACAAAGCATTTTTCTGCATCTGTTACAACTCAGCAGACTTGTTTCCACAGTCTCTCTTGTGGACATTGATTAAGCTGCCCCCAGGCCATATTTGTCATTACTATCTTCCTTATCTCATGCCAGAACAGATGCAGTCATGAGCTCTGTGCAGTTACATCCTTTATACAAGAATAGATGCAAGTTTTCTTGGGTATACAAAAATAGCTAGAAGCCTTCTTTTTACTCTTGAGAAACATATCTTTGGCTGGAATATCCATAGGCATTTTTCCCCTTTGACAGATCAAAATTAAGGCCATGACTTTTACTGAGCATGTTTTCTTTACCATTATCATTTACCATTTACCAACTCTTATAAGAACTATTTTTTCTTTTTTTTACTCTTGATGACCATTTATTAAGCTTTATTAAAGACTGCTGTACCTTTCAATGTCAATTTTCTGTGGCTTCTTTGCTATTGTCTGTGTTGGTTCAATATCATCAGACCACCTAGCATAGTTTCATCTCTGTCAGTAAGAAATAAATTGAAGACCATTTGATTTGTAATTCTTAGCCTCTTTTGAAAGTTATGGTGAGTCATAGGTTGATGTAATCTCTTTTGACCTGCCATTTTCTATCAAGGTTGAGGAGGCTAGATTTCATTATTTTTTTTCTAAGTTGGAGTCAGCCTACGCTTACATTCTTCTCAGAGTCCTATTCATCCTTTCATAGCAATTGTTATATTGGCATCTGTAGCAGGAACAGGACTCAAGGGTAATTGCGCTGCCCCCTGGTGGCCAAATGGCCACTGCCTCAAACTGATTCTAGGTACCCTCCCCTCCACTCTTCCCTGCCACACCTTAATGTAATTGTTAAATTATGAAAGGGGAGATGCCTGTTAGTCCTAGAATGAGGGGTGGATTAATGCATGGGCCCACAGGGCCCAGGTCCAGGGGTCCCTGCCAAACAGGGGCCCCCAGGGGCAGCACAGTCCAGGTAGTCATCCTGGCTGTAGGCGTCTGAGGTGGGCAGAGCATACCTCCTCCCTGCTGGCTGGGCCAAGGCCAGTAGCTAGTGGGTGGCATGGGGCTCCCTGTGGGTGGTGGCAGCTTTCTAGGGCTGTCTGACAGAAGGCCCCATGGGTGGCCTTGGTCCTTCTTCTCACTGTCTGAAGGTAGCCACTGGTACCAGTGCTGGTAGGACAGGACAGCTTCACCCTGCCAGGGCCAGCAGAGGAGTAAGTGGGCAGCCAAGGGTGGCATGGAGCTTGTGCCCCCCCACCCCACACCAGGCTAGCCCTGGCCGGGGTTTGTCCCGTGGCACTTGGGGCCTCTGGGTGGACAGGCTAGACCAGGCCAGGGCTGGGTCCAGAATCTCCTTCACCTCAATGGTGCTTGCATCCCCTGGCTTACCCTGGACACACCAAGGAGACTGCGTGAGCCCAGCCAGAGCCCCCTGGCAGGTACAGAGGGAACATGCCCTCGCTTGGTGGGAGGCCCCCAATTTTCTTTTTGTCCAGGGCCCCAATAAAGCTTTATCCACCACTACCTAGAACTAGTCACTGTCCTTTCTTCACCAGTGGGTCACCTCCCAGACCCCTCCCGGACTAGCCTGAACCTGGTCTGTCTTTAGTTGGGCCGTCCCAGTCCATACATGCCTTGAGGCACCCATTGCCTTAGGGGCTTACTTCATGGCTCCCATGCCCCTTACATCACTAACATCCTCCTCTTTTTGGGCCTTGGCCTTCTCAGCCTCCACCTCTTTTCTCTAGCTGGGCCCTCAAGCCCAGGCCCACTGTGCTGGACCTGGTTTCTAGGCACCAGCTCTTGTCTTGATCATTTTAGTACTGCCTCCCCTGGTCCTGTCTCCACCCTGCTCTAGGCAGTAAGCTTGCTTTGTTTGTAAAACACTGGAACAGATTACCCAGAGAGGTTGTGGAAGCTCCATCCTTGGAGACAAACTTTGGCTGGGATGATCTAGTTGGGGATGGTCTTCCTTTGGGACTAGATGACTTCCTGAGGTCCCTTCTAGCCCTAATTTTCTATTATTCTATGATTTGGCTCTGCTGGGCCCCCAGCCCTGTCTCTGCCCTGCTCTGGGCACTGAGCCTGCTTCAACTCCATCTCCTCTGACCCCTCTGGCCCCGTGTAGTTTGAGTTGTGTTCAGGTACAGTCCTTCCCTAGGCTATCACCCTATAAGTCTCAAGCCTAGTGGTCTGTCTCTTGAGCCCCCAGCCCCTGGCAGGGCTCCAGATACTCTCATGCTTTCAGGCACAATTGGAACCTCCGTACCAGCCCTGCTAGTCCCAGATCCAGAGTGCTGATCCAGAACTTAAAGGGACAAAGCACACTGGCTGGAACAAACTTAATCCACTCCAAGTAAATGGAAAAAATAGCCTGAAGCAAGGCTTCCCCTTACCTGGATCTGTGTTCCTTCATAAGGCACCAGTATTCTGCTGACAGTCCTTAGAGAGGCTTCCTGGCCAGGAGATCTTCATCTCATGGCTTGCAAGGTTAGCCTGGCTTGGCTGAGCCCCAGGCTTATATGCTGCTCAAGCCCTGCCCACATTTGGTCAGGTGCCCTATCAACTGACCGGCTCATAAGGCTGTTTATTAACCCCAGCTTTCACAGACATTATGATTTCATAGACATTAGGGCTGGAAGAGACCTCAGAAGATCATGGAGTCCAGCCCCTTTGCTAGCTGCCTTTGTCTGGTTCACAAAAACTCTTCCCTTAAAGGGCCCATTCCACTTTTCCATAAAAGTGTAAGGGTTCCCTGTTACAACATCCTTCTTGATACATATAGTATTGTTGAAGGCAGAGCAGAGGTGCCTAAGTTGACATTGTCTGATTCTTGACAGAAGTTCATGCAAACATTTCAGAGCATAAAGCTTAAGTGCATATTCTTTGACTGTCTTGATCTATCTACACATGAGGAAAGACACATTAGCCACCTACAAATATGTTCTCTCTCCTTCTAGGGATATATAACTACCACTGCTTTTCTCAGGCCTCAGGAAGTGAAAGCAATTGCATCCCATTCTCTTTCTTGAAACTGATTTAAATAACGGCCTCGAAACATTTGATTTTACCAGTATTATCTTGTGTGTCTTGGCCTTCCTCATTCCTCAACATTTGGAGTCTCTGTGTAGGAGTTATGGAACTTATACCAGGTTACATGTTGCTCAGATGTGTTTATTCTTATTTTTCCTGAATAATACTTATCTCTTTATTTTATGTGATGTGAAGAAACTGTGTCACGCTTCTTTATAAGCAAACTCTCCAGTGTGTTCTCAATCACAACTCCTCTAAAAAGACCTGTAGTTCTGCTCTGTGGTATTATCTCACAGATGTCTCAAAGGAATATCAGCTATAGACAGTTTTATCTTATGTCGCCTCTTTGAAAAGACAGAGAATGTCAAACTGAGGAGGTCTGTCTTTTGAATGTTCATTGTCTCTTGAATTTGGGAATATTCTCTGTCATTGAGTGTATGGGCACATGAACAAGTTACTGGCTGGTAGGGCTGTGTGAAACAGCAACATTTCGTTTCGACTTCCATTTTGACATTTTGACAGGACAGTGTTTTGTTTCAGGTTTTGTTTAATTTCAAAACTACTCTTCTGTTTCATTTTGCTGAAACTGTTTCGCTGTTTTGACGTTTCCCCCATAGGCTATAAGGGGGAACCATGAAACTGCCTATACCTGTGTTAGTTCTTGACTGATTTAGATGAAACTTCAATGAATGGTAGCCCCTTCTGAGGCCACGAAGACTGCCAGGTTTCAAGGAGATAGATGCAGTGGTTTCTGGGAAACTGCACCTCAGGCTGCTGACCAGCAAAACTCGTGACATGGGTGACAGAAAGCAGGGTAGTTCAAACAATGCTGCCCTTTATGCTGTTTTTCCATCCCTCCCCAGAGCACTGGGATTGGAAGGGACCTCAGGGAAGGATCACAGTCACTGGTCAGCTACACAGTGAATAATGAGAGTACTCCTTCCCACTCTTCCACTTCCCTCTCCTTACTTTCTGTTTCCTTGCAAAGCAAGCTCAGCTTGAGCTTTGAAACTTGAAACATTTAAAAACTTTTGAAATATTCTGACTGCCCTCGTTTCATTTCGAGGCTGTTTTGAAATACTTTGTTTAGTTTCGATTTAGCTGTTTCAAGCTCAAAAGGAGTCAAAACAGCGTTGAAATGAAATAGCCGGTGAAATTTCACACAGCCCTACTGTGCAGTAGCGTCTCATCAGGCTTCATGGCACCTGACACTACTGCACAGTAGTAATGAGCACTTGTGTATATAAGTACTAAATGACTGTGCAGTAACAACTGTGCAATCAGCATCTCATTTAGATACAGTCACTGTCCAGTAAACTTGTGGTGGATCATCATCTCTGCAGAAAGTACTTAGCTCACAGCATATGTGAGGTAGCCAGTCCCACTTTCACTGAGGGGTCAGATGCCTCACACAGAGCACTGGGGTAATACTTTCTCAGCAGTGCTGATTATCTGTAGCCCTTGGTGAATGAACCTGTGCTGCTTTGTGGTCAAGAGGTACTGTGTGCTAAGAATTGTGTTGTCAGGTGCCTGACACAGTAAGTTTGTTGTGTAAACATGTCCAGGGCAGGCAATATGTTAGGTACCTCCATGCACCCAGGTTCATTTCTATTGTTTGGGTAGTGGCTGATGTAAAATACATAAACAGTCCAGGGGGCATAGACTGGACCCCAGGCCTCCCATTCCCAGGAGAGTGCCATGACCTTAGACTACAAGTCACACTCACCCTTGATTACTCCTTTCTAGCCATGGCACTCTTATACTCTTGGCTGCCCATTGGGCAGTTTTCTTCAACAGGAGGGGTGAAGAGCTCCAGGCTTGGGCT
Source organism: Crocodylus siamensis (assembly GCF_052110815.1). Taxonomy (NCBI): domain Eukaryota; kingdom Metazoa; phylum Chordata; order Crocodylia; family Crocodylidae; genus Crocodylus; species Crocodylus siamensis. The sequence continues at coordinate 400,203,644 of NC_143395.1, forward strand.
CTGACAGGTCTCAAGAGGGAGTGAGTTCTAGAGCTGAGGTGTGACTACCAAGAATGGCCTCATTGCACACACTTGGCGCACAGATAATACTTGCATGAGGTTGCTCTTGGCTGACCTTAGACATGATGGACTATAATCTACACACCTAAAGGTCAAGACTAACATCCTGAATTACATCTAGAAAGCTAATGGAAGCCAGTGCAGACTCTATAGCTCTGGAGTAATGTGTTCCTGATGACCCACCCCTGTCAGAAGGTGGGCTGCCTTCCATACCAGCTGCATCTTCTGGATGGCCCTGAAGGGCAGCCACACACAGAGTGCATTGCAATAACAAAGATTAGCTTTTCCCTCAAAATAGAAGATGTGGGTTTCAATCCCCTTATGCTTGGAAATGAAATGAAGTCAGGTTTTTGACTTCCTGAACAAGTTTCTAACCATGAGGCCCTTAAGCAAAAGGTATGCACCACTTCCCAGCAAAGTACCCTAGCCTCCAAGCACAGGGATAAGCACATCCAGATCAATCTTCAAAACTCAGTTTGAAGCCAGTCTACTGCACCTTGCATTTAATATTCATTGGCTAGAATATCGATAAATAGCATTTGGATGGTTCTTTCCCTGTCAGGGGCAGGGGTGGGCAAAATATGTCCTACGGGACAGATCTGGCTTGCCAAGGGATTTTGTCTGGCCCATGGCATGGTGGGGAATGGGAAAGACTGGACTGTGGTACATGTGGCTGGTCCCACCATCCCCGGTCATGCATTGGGGCAGGGGCGGCACAGTGGCCAGAGTCACTTCCCAGCAGCCGGCACAGCAGTGGCTCCTTAGAGCTGCCTCTGACAGTCTCCACTGCCACTGCTGGACCCAGCCCCACTACCCAGGCACCCTGGCCCATCCACCCCACACCTACCATCAGGGGTGCCAAATGGAGATTGGCAGGGCAGGGTGTGTGGCTGGATGGATGGGATGGGACTTCAGGTGGGTGAGGAGCAGCATCCAGGAGTGTGACAGGTGGGCAGAACTGGGACTGGAGCCAGGGCAGAGCTGTGATCCACTGCCTGCAGGTCCCTGCCTGCAGAACTAACAACCATCGTGGAGGCATGTGAGGAGTGAATTGCAGCTCTACCCTAGACCCCATGGCCCAGACTCTGGGTCCCAGTCCTGTGCTGTCGCTGCCTAAAGATCCCAATTCCAGCCCAGCCCTGTCCCCACCTACCTATCCATCTCCCAAATGCCGCTCCCTGCCTGCCTGTGGCCTCATCCCATTCACCCAGCTAAGTGTGGGGCAGAGCCACTTAGGGAGTTTTGGTGAGCTGTTTGGGGACAGGGGGAGGAGGGAGTGCTGACCTGGCCCACGACAGCATACCAAAACTCCCTAAGTGGCCCTCCAGCCAAAATAATTGCTCACCCTGGTCTAAGGTATAAAGCTAGGGGCTTCTCCATTCAAGAATAGGATCCATCTTCTTTTGGCTTTGTAGCCTGTGTTTTTGCAATGAATTTGCATTGTTTTTCCAAAAACCAAACTGCTGAAAATGATCCAACATAGCATATAAGCACTCTTCATGCCACCTGTGATCTTTCCTGCAAAGCAGCATAACTCCAGCGCAGAAACTTTATAAGCAAATACTGTGATGCTATTCTGAGCAGTTGCTTCAGCAACAGAGTTTCTTCTCTACAGAGCTGGCTCCATCACTGCCAGTAGGCACTCGGATCCGCGGACAGTTCTTTTGAGCTGGCCTCTTTTGCAAAGTCTGAATCCCAAGCAGAAATCTTCTGAGTTATTATCATTTGCTGCATGTGGCTGGTGAGTGCATGTGGCAGCTGCTCCTCTCTAAGTCTTTTTTTCCTTTGACATGGGCATTTAAAAGTGCATGTTCTATTATAAGGATCTTTCTTGCACATACAGGGCACGTCTGCACATGTCCCTAAGGCGCCTTTGTTACTAAGCCATCATTTAGTACTGCCTGTTGGAACAGTAACAGCCCATATTGCACTGTGAACATCTCACATGGTTATTTTTAGCTGCTGTGTCTCTGTAGCAATGTGCTGTAATGAGGGAGTGCATTGTTATGGTGACATAGCTGCAGGCGCACTGCAGCCTCACAGTTTGTGACCACCAACACTATGTCGCCATAGTGTGTCGCCATAGTGTGTTGTTATGGCGATGTAGCATCACTTATAGACACTCCCACAGTTTTATACCTGAGGTCCAGGTGGCCAAGATGAAATCCTGGAATTGTGGACACCTCTTCCAAAGATCTGAGTCCAAGCAGAGCCGAGAAAGGTAGCAGTCTTGATTTTTTTTTAGATTTTTTTTTCTTTGTTCCTTCTATCTTAGATGTACAGCTTGAAGAAGGAGAGTGACATGCTTTCATGTCCTTCTTAACTCCAATGCATAGGAAAGGAGAGTCCCTGTCTCTGATTCCTTTAGCAGTCTTGGGCCAGGAGCTGAGCAGGGAGGTACCAAGATGCAGCTAAAAGGAACTGTGAGGCACAGGGATATATCTGGACACCTCCTTTCCTCAAAGCTTAGGTGTCTGATGTTAGGACTGCACATTTTAAACAGTATCTTAGTGATGGCAGCACTTGCCCGGGCCATGGAAGACTTGGGTTATAATATCTCCTTAGCCTGAGGTGCCTGAAATCCCCTTCTCCTACTTTTCAGGAATGCCCTAACCACTACACTATAAAGTAATTTGGGTCAGCATGTCTTCTGCTCCTCCAGCAGGTTGCTGAGATCTACAAGAAGCATTGTTTTACTGCCTGGGGGATTTATCTGTGCTCAGATTAAACAGTTGTCACTGTATTGTTTTATGTGCTTTTATACAGCATCTTTATATTCTGCAAACCTGCATATTACAGAAATGACAGACCAGGGGTTACAATGACTGCAGAGGAAGGCTGCCAAAGAGAGGAATGAAAAGACATACTTTGGTAGCAGACAGCTCTTTTTTAAATGTGGGAGCATCTTAGGCAGAAGAAAGGTGGCTCTGGGAAACATAGAAACACACTATAATTTGGAGAGAAAGCCAGGTGCTGAAAGAATAATCCTAGACACTCCAGGGGACGCTGATGAAATCCCAAACACTCAATAATGGTGAAGAAACTGAGCCATGGATGGGACCATGTGTCTTACCTAGACTTCCTCAGCTCTGTTGTGATCTAAAGAGAATTGCATTGGACTTTACAAAGGTCCCTGTGTTGTATGCTTTAACTGCCCTCTGTCTCTGAGGAGAACAGCTGCAAACCAGAGGGCACATCTACACAAGATGCTTAATTGCACATTAGCGTAGTTTACTGTGAAGTAAGCAAGTGTGTCTACATGTGCACATGCTTACTACACAGTACACTTCCCTAATCCCAACTAAATTTACTACTTGCAAATGCAAGTAGCAAATTTACTTATGATTAGTAATGGCACAGTAGTGCTTGTGTAGATGCCTGATGGAAGCAAAATCTGCTTCTGGTCAGCTCTCCATTAGGGAGCAGGAGATAGCTTCCTGCCCCCGGAGCTGCCTGTTGCTGGGGTGGGCTCTACCACAGGAGACAGGTCCAAGGCCCTGCTTCAAGATCATGATCAGGGAGTGGGGGGTGGGAGATGAGGATTCTTTAGAGTTGGGTGGGGAACAAGCCCCCCAGCCTGTTCTGGGCTCAGAGAGCTGAGCGGGGAACAAGCTGCCCAGCCTCTGTCCAGGGTGCAGGGCAGGGGCTGAGAACTGCCCCGGTCAAGGACCATGAAATACCATGCCCTGAGAGGATGATTGAGGCACAGGACTTGGAAAGAGCTGCAGGGGTGGGGTAGGTCCCAGCCCCCTTCCTCAATCTGCTGGTGGCACAACTAGCAGTGAGGTAGCTGCTAGCTGCCCCACTGGCAGATCAGGGTAGGGGGCTGGGACCTGCCCCTCCCCTGCAGCTCTTTCCAAGTCCCCTGCCCCTGACAGAGGAGCCAGGCCCAGGAGCTCCCTGCTGCCACTGCCGGGCTGCAGGAAACTTGGTGCAAAGAGCAGCAAATCTTCTCCCTAATCTCTGCATGTGTAGACACCTGCCTGAAAGGGCTTACCCCAGAGTATTTTACACCAGAGTAAATTTAGGCCAGATAAAATGCATGTGTCAATGCATCCAGCATGTCCACAAGGTTGGAGGTCTGGGGGAGGGTGTGCGTAAACACCCTTTCCCAGACCTCCTACCTTGTGGATACTCTGGTTTGCAGCTGTTCTCCTGGAGATTCTGATGCAAAGGGTCCACTTTGGCTCTGACATACCTAGGGCAACTGGGCAATGTGTCCCATTTACATGAAAGCATAAAAGCTGGTGACTCTGTACCCAGGAAGGTGTCAGAAAAAATGGACAGTGCTGGAACCTTATGAACATGTGGGTCCTGTGTGTGCGCGGCTCAAATACAGCAGTTTGGGGAGTTTCTAGCTGGTGCGGGGGCTGACCACATCTGTGACAGAGACATTGCTATCCATGTGGGCTGTTTATTTGTTATAAAATATCCTGTTTCTTTGCCAACCAACTAGTTCTTTGCCTGGAGGAGACTTTGCTGTGTCTGTGAAGGGACTGTGCGGGTTTTTTGGTTAGAATGTCGTACTTCTTAGGGGTATTGTCTCAATCATTATTTTAGGATGATAAGTGTATGACCTATATAAAAATGGCTTTTGTTTGAGGAGTAAGATTCCTAGCAGTAGCAAGGAGGGGACAGGTCTTTTGGTTTAAAATCTTGGGGGATGAGGGTGGGAACAGATGGGAAAAGCATTTGTGTAGATCTTAAGAATAATAATTTTAGGAGCAATAGTGTTAGTGTTCTGAACAGACTTCACCACTTTGTGTTGCTTTTGCAAACCTCCCTGTGTCAGGTGTTATGGACTCAGGGATTGAAATACCCAATTTTGTTCCTATTTACCATAGTTTTTCATCCCTCTGAGAGTGGGCCCCATGCACTATACCTGTGGTGGAGCTGTGTACTTACTTTCATCCCACTCAGAGCTGGGAATGTTATCTCAGTTCTTACTTTTTTACTAGTTGCTTCCACCTTGCAAAAACTCACATCTGAAATTTGAAATTGGGGCCTGTATATGAAGAACTAAGCTGTGTGCATATCAGAGGGGGGACCGTGCCATGCTTGGAGCTTATTAAAAGGGCTTGGACAATATGGAGAAGAACAAAAGAGGGAATGTTGTTTCAACAGTACAAGAAACATTTCTGAAATTTGTCTAAATTGAATTTGAAAGGTAAAAAACCTTGAAACCTAAATTTAAATGTTTCCATTTAGGTTTGGAATGGAATGTTTCATCCAGTGAACTAAGAACTCAATTCTTTGAACAGCTCTCAGTCAAACTATCCAGAAAGCTTACTTTCATCCCAAAGTGTTGCACATCACCTCAGTAAGGAGGGGACCCTGAAAGCATTTAGAATCCAAGTCTAGTGTGAAAAAGCACCAGTGATTATGGAAATTTCTCTGAACCCCTGTCCTGTTATCTCCACAGTTTAGTCACTTACATTAGGCCCTCAAAACTGATCCCTTTATCCCTTTCTGCTGTTGCATTTTAGAAGGGAACCCCAGGTGCTGCCCTGCTTGGGTGTCCATGTGTACTTTTGGCCAAGGAGCTCTTTCATCTGGTGATATTTCAGGGACAACCAGCAGCTAGCTCCACTCTGCGTTTTCAAGGGACACCCGTTCTGTCACCCACTTCTGCTGAAGGTTGAGCAGTTAGTGAGACCATTTCCTTCTCATGTCCACAAGAATATCCAGTCCTTGCTCACAGCAAGCTACAAAGCATTCATTGATGCTATGTAACCCCCCACTCCCCCCCAGAAAAAAAAGAAAAAAAAAGACCTCATCAACTGCAATGTGACAAGAAAGCAGCAAGAAAGGCCAGTGGTGCTTCTCCTAGTCATGGCTATTTCAGGAAATTTGCCTAGTAAAATATGCTCCCATGATCCATAATCCCAGGAACTGGACCACGTCCTGCCCTACAGAGGAAAGGGGGAGGGCGGGGGATGGGGCGGAAGGGCAGCTACTAATCTAAACTAGGGAAAAATTCTCCTTGATCCCAAATCTAGCAGCTGGTTTAATCCTGAGCATGTGAGCAAAATGCATCAGACGGGTGCCTGAGAAGTTTCTCAGTACCACCACCTGCACCGTTCCATCCTGCCCAGTTTCTGATCTCTAGAAATAACTAATCTATGTCTCAGAGGACAGTGGAGGGGAAGAAAGGAAACCAAATGATGTATTCAAGGAGAGGGGAAAAATGTTTTCCTGACCTCACAAGGAGACCAGTGGAAGCCCTGTTGAATGATTAATTAACAAAATATGACATGCTAACAGCACAAGTATTTTAAGCATATTGAAGGGCCAGAGGAAAGAGAATGAAGAAGAGAAAGAAGCCCAGTCCAGAAAGGGCTGTCACAGCTACCTGGGTTAATGTTCCTCACTTGCATATAAAAACCATGGAATTCAGTGTCATCTGACCTCCAACAGACTTGGAACAGACATCAAACTCACCTCCCCAAAACCCCCAGATTCCTGCAAAAAGGTCATTTACCAGAGACAAAATCCTATTCCCTTTTAGAGAGGCTCCCACATCATTTGACATGTCTTGCAAAATCACTGAGAGATTTTTGGGACAGTTTGGGCTGGTTCTTTGGGTTAAAGTGGTCCAGAATTTCTTTGTGCTCTTAAAAGGAGTCAGCAGTCTTTCTAGGGCTGAAGGAGCAGGAGATGAAAATAAATGACTCTACAAATGCATATATCAGTGTAAAACTTGAACTCCTCCTTCATCTTTACAGCACTGTCCTGCAGACAGCAGCTTCTAGGCCAGAAGAACATTTGTATGAATGAAATGTTGAAGAAGAAAGACAGCTGGAAGAAAGACAGCAAGTAGTCTTCATGGCAGGTTTCTTTCTTAATGTAAGTGCTTGTGTGCATCTCAGACACCTTCCTCCTGTCCACTTAATGGTTGTCATGCTGTGCTCTGAAGAGTGAAACACATATGTTCATTTTTCCTTTCTCCTGTGCAGATCTCTCAGGTGGGAAGCAGTATGGACAATGCACTCAGAATCAGTTATCAGTGATGCTTTCAAATACTTGCTTATGGGCAAGAATTGTGTCATGTCATTTTGTTCAATTTTCCTACATTTCAGGATTAAAAAAGATGACCTGACGCTGATTATTTTTAAATATGACTTTTCTCTGAAATGCCTATTTATTAGAAATATTTGGTAGAAAAGACAACTCTGCTTTTATGCCATTTGTTCATTCTTTTTTTCTTTTTAACCTTTATAAAAATAATACAAACTGTCAACAATCTGTTTTATCTTTTAGAAAGTGTTTTGATTTAACTTGGAACCAAATTTTTGTTTTTTAAAAGAACTAATGCTCACTACTGATAAAAGCATTTCCCTACCTTTTAAATAGCTGAAGTTTTTTAAGAGATCACAGAATGAAAAAAATACTTTAACCATTCTTTTCTGAACAGTTCAGTGGCCATTCAGGAATTTGAAGCAAGACTGCAGCAGCTTAAATCACAGGTTGGGATTCATGCCTAGAACCTGAAAGGAAGAGTGACAGAAAATAGGGATATTTAAGCAGTTCTTTTCTTCCTCCAGAAAAATATGAGAGTATCCTCCAGTTAGTTGTAATGTGAGTCAGCCCATTCATCTGATTGCAAATCTTCTTTCTTCTGTTCAGTCCTGTGGGCCAGATAGCGTGCTGATTGATGTTGGAGCAGTGCAGTCATCTTCAAGTAGGTCTTGCCTTCATTCCTTGATTATGTTAGAGGAGTATGTTTTGAAGCTGGAAATTAATACAGCCCACAAACCCTTCTATAGCACTCCTGCTACATGTCATTGGGTGCATCTCCAGGAGACACTAAATGAACAGTAGACTAATTCTACTGTCCACCAGCACAGCCATCAGAAAACAGACTAATGCACTAATATGCCGTAGAATTAGTCTACTGCACATTAGCATCACAAAAAAGCGTGCACTGGCACTACTGTGCAGTAGCACCAATTATGGTGCATTAAGTTTAGTACCTGTAATAATGCAAATCATATCTGTAATTACAGGTACTAACTTAGCACACCATAATATAGTGCGTTAATGAACATGTAGACATGCCCATTGTTATCTAACATTATTTCACTTTATTTTACAATTAAAGTGTAGTGGCAAGTTTAACTTGTAGTAGGAATACAAGCTATAGAAAAACAATGCAATGTTCTTACCACATTCAGATTTGGATCCAGCTAGGGAGAGGTTAGGGATTTCAGAAGCAACTGTCTTAGATCCATAAACACACGCATACCACAACCTCCTCCCCACAACAAGCATGCACCTGACTCTTTCAAAGCTGAACTTGTAACAGAAGCAGAGGTCCATAAACAGCCATTCTGATGGCACTTAATTTCACTCATGGAAAAAACATATTGTGCTATACTGTGTTACTGATGTTTGTCACAGATCTGAACTTAATTTAGGCTAATTGCTCTCAACTTAATACCAACCGTGTGACTCGTTTGCAATACATTTGTAGACCTTTTTTTAGGCAGAAACTGTTGCAAAAGGGCCAACTTTCGGAACTAATTTTAAGCAAGAAACATTTTATTCAGCTCTTAGTGTTTTAAAATGTTAAGAATATAGGCCAATGGATTTTTTTTTACTCATACTTTTTGTCTGAAAGTTCGCAATCCCTTTGTCAGATAGTGAAGTGGAGCTGCTGTGGCCAATGGGAGACTGCCTTTCTGCTCCTGGATTGTATTTGAACTCCCACAACCCGACAGTCGCCCATCACATGCTGTGCGGATGAGCTTTGTTTAATGCGGAAGGTGTCCCCTAAGGCAGTTTCCAAGAATGCTGTCCTCCTACCGACTTCATCCAACAGAGCTCACACACTGTGTTACTACCTTCTGCAGGGGCCTCGTTCCTCAGACTTGTGATCGGAATTTCAAGTAAGTTCAAATGAGGATCCCATAAGTGATTTCGGCATTGAGCAATATCATATCACATGTAGATGATATTGAGGGGAGATTGAACAGGCAGAGATGATTCTTGCTGCAAGCCACTCTCCTATCTCCTGTCCCACCTTTGAACACATTACATCAGTGCTGAATCTAGTGTTATGGTCTGCATTTAGATCCAAGAGGATGTAGCTTCTAAATTTAGGATAATGGTTTCCCTCATGGAAGGTTGAACCATTGTTACTATGGGTTCTCCAGCATATTCTCAACAAATAGCACAAAAATAAATAAGAACCTGTACAACCAAGAGAGTAAAAGCCAAGTTTCAAATCACTTCTGTTTTCTTTTATCTGCTGTGCTCTTCCTCCTTTCTGCACTGTGTCCTGTGCATATGGAGGATAGGGATGACACCGGAGATGTGACAATCAGTAATAAGAGAGGTGTTGATGATTCATTGTTTAGTCATAGGAAATTCCTCCATCCTCAGACTGAGCGCTGATACCAGAATTGTTCACTGGAATCTGCTAGAAGATCAGGACCAAGAACTTATTTTAGCACTGGTAGGATCACATGCAGCCTCTTCTCTGCTCTTTTGTATTCGATGGCAGGCAAAAGGTTCTGGGAAACTGGGCCTGTCTGTCCAAAATGAATATTCTTAGAGCAGGGTCCTCATATGTTCTTCTGGTGACCCTGCCTCAATTCTGAATTGCCAGCTTGTCCCTCACATACGATGAGCGAGGAGATGGTCTTTTTCAGAATGCAAATCATAGGCTTCTAGTCAGGCAAAATGCCTGTAAACAATCAAATGATAGATCCCAGGAAACATAAGGGCTGGAAGGATTCTCAGAAGATTATCTTGTCTAACCCCCTACTCACAGAAGATCATCCCTGGCAAACCATCCCAGGAAAATGTTTGTCCAATCTTCACTTAAAAACTTCCAATGATTGAGATTCCACCACATATCCAATTAAAGAGCAGAAAGCTCTTCTCAACTCAGCTAGTCACACACATTTCTTATGAACCAAAAGGATAGATGGACAAATGAGAAAATGTCTGAAAAATTCAAAAGGAAAAAGAAAATCTGGAGGAGCTGACTTCTTGCCCTTCGGGTGGGGGGCTGGACTCAATAATCTTCCGAGGTCCCTTCCAGCCCTGATGTCTATGGAATCTATGAAAATTCCTGACTTAGTAAGGTAATCTGTTCAAGAGCTTAACCATCTGCCTAGTCAGGAAGGTCTTTCTGGTGATATCCAACCTAAATGTCCCATGCTGCAATTGAAGGCCACTGTTTCTTGTCCGGCTCCTTGTGGAATCAGAAAACAATTGATCACCATCCTTTTTATAACAACCCTTTTTGAATTGGAAGACTTTTCACACTCCTCCTTGGTCCTGGATTTGCCACACTAAAAATCCTACTTTTTCACACCTTTCCTCAAAGATGTTTTCTATACTTATTTTATGAGTTTTCTGGATTATTTCCAATTTGTCCATATCTTTCTTGAAGGGTGGTGCCCAAAACAGAATGCAGCACTCCAGGCGAGGCCTCACCAGTGCTGAATAGAGTGAAGAATCAGGTGACATGAAGACTTGCATATGATGCTATATTTAATAATGTCTGTATGTTGTTACATTTTATTGCAATGATATTACACTGTAGATTAATTTAGTTTGTGGTCCACTATAATCCCGAGATACTTTCTTGTAGCGCTGCCACTTAACCAGTCATTCCCCATTTTGGATATTTGCATTTGATTGTTATGTCCTAAGTGTAGTAGGAATGGCAGAGCTCAGTAAAATTTTAAGTTCTAGTTTGTTTTTGGGAAAACATTTAAAAATGTTTAATGTTTTAATGTGATGAGCTATGCTAAAATGTTCTGGTCTGGAGGCTTAGTGGGGCTCCTAAATCCATTTTTGGGTACCTGAACAGAAGTGATTGCAGAATCCCTGAGCACATGCAGATCCTATTATTTTCAAAGGCAATTGGGTTTGCTCAGTCCCTCTGAGAATTAGTCCTTTTTTTTGTCGAGCTTCCTAATATGAATTTCAAGAGCCTAACTTTAAGTACTTGGTGAAAAATGACTTCAGTGCATGTATGCTCCTAATTCACTTCTGTACACATGGGATTTGGGGACTGAGTCTAATTCCCCTCTTCGGCTACTGTCAGTGGAAACCCAGTGTTGCCACCTTCTTGGGGGTGACTCCATGAAATAGCTTCATGGAGGATGTGTCTGGGGCAGTCAGCAGGCCAGCTTCCTTTCTGCCTTCTGATAAGCACTTGTTGGAAGTGGGGTGTCCAGTCATTGCTTTCCTGTCATGCCCTCAAGTGATGTTGGGGGCTGTTTTTCTTGGTGTTTCTCTCTGAGAGCTTAGCATGTCCCATTGGGAAGATAGCTGGAGCTTTTATTCCATTCCTTTGTCACCTCTTCTATTGCTATGAAAGGCCAGGGGCTTCTCCTCACTCAGCGGTACTCAGAGACCCTCCTCCTCCTTGGTTTCTCTCGCATTTGCCTCTTTCCGTCATTCTCTAGCTGTCTTTGAGATGAGATGAGATGAGATGAGATGAGATGAGGAAGGGCATAGAGGCATGCAGTGGGTTTCCACTCCCTCTTGTCCATGTGCAAGGATGCTTTTTTCAGAGCAAATCCCTGAACTGAGGACCTTTGCACAAAATTTCTGTGGCTTTTGCTATATATATATATATATATATATATATAACTAACTGTCAGTCATGCAATAAATTTAGATCAGCTACAAGTGCAAAGTAATTACCACACAGTAAAAAGGACTATCCAGCTAGAAAAAGAGCCAAGTAACTATAAAGTTAGTGTTTTAAAATATGTAACAACTCTAGAGCTTGTTTCTACCCAGCTTTTATCTGAACATATAACAGAATACTATAGGATGAGAGATGCTGACCATCTCAGCACCTGCAGTACTATAACCCCTAGAAATCCATTTTATCTTTACCCCCAATCATTTTAGGAACTGATTTTTTTTAATTCTCTGTAACAGGAGGGGGTTGGCAAAACATATCCAATTAAAGAGCAGAAAGCTCTTCTCAACTCAGCTAGTTACACACATCGCTTATGAACCAGAAGGATAGACAGACAAATGAGGAAATGTCTGAAAGATCAAAAGGAAACAGAAAATCTGGAGTTTCTGTCTTAAAGAGCCTCCCTGGATTTAGAAATGCATTGGCACATTCTGGGGCAGCCTACTCCATTGCTGGCAGTGTGCTCGGTGTTATCCTCATTGCTCAGCTGCAGGCAGGACAGATCATTATGTTTTGAAAAGGCAGAAGTGATTACATAGAGCAGTCTCTTTTCCTTTCCCCTCCATGTTCCTCAGGAGTGCAGAATTTATTACCCCACATTAATTCTGCCTCTATTCAACATGAAAGTGTAGTGACAACTACACACTGTGCTAATAAATGATGTACCGATGACAAAATAACACTCATGAAATGCAACTAAAAAACCCCAGTATGCTATTGCTTACTCTATCCAGGTTTGAATGTAACTAGGAAATGGTTTGGAGTTTATGCACTTCATATACATAACAGTTTCAGAATCACAGATCCTAAATTGCCCACATCACAGCCTTCTCAGCCACTAGCTTGATCATTAAAAACAACATTCACAACAGAAACAGGCATTCCTAAATTACCATCCTAATGTCATCCAACCCACTCATGACATTCTAGCATGAAGCATCTTGCTAGAATAATCTGTCAGTCTTTGGCTAATATCAGAGCTACACAAATATTTGCAAATATTTCACATTTTAAAGCATAGCCTGAACTGATCATTTTTTAGAAAGATGGCTGATTGTTTGCAATATATTTTGGGTAGACATAAACCCATAATTTATTTTAGAAACAAACCTGTTTCTGAACAAACCAATTTATAATTTTTTAGAACCAAGCAGGCTACATTTCTACCTTATTACATTACATTGATCTCAATTTTCATTAAATAAAATAACTTGCACTTTCAACAGTTGTTTATCTGCTGTTTATCCAGATCTAAATTAATGGGTGGGTCTTATTGCTGAAACAGTTTTTTCCTCCTCCTGTAGTTCAACATATGCAACATGTATTTTTAAAGAATTTAAGGCATTTTTTTAGTTTGGCTCTTCTGTTTTTGGCTGTTGCAAGGGCTCTGAAACTGGACCGTAGTACTATCTGGCAGAGCTAGCAAAATGTTTTGAAGGCATAAAAGTCAGATACCAGAAACTGCTTGATGTAACGGCCATAAGCTCCCAATTTCAGAGAGGTTTTTGACAGAATACAATGGGGCTTCTCTTCAGCCACTATAAATTATCATAGCACCATAGTGCTGATATCATTTCCTGGCAAATGTTTTTCTGGGGCTTTAGCTATCAAAAACCTAAAGAGGCACAACAACGGATGTCAAAGACTTCTAAACTGTCTGAAAAATGCTTTTTCTTCTCTATTCTTAATGTCCCTTGTGATTGATATAACCTTAATTATTCTCAATTCTTGGAAAGGCTCCAACAGCAAGAACAGGTAACAGAGAGCTCCAGAGCACTCTAATGTAAGACAGCAAGGAAAAAGTCCAGTCCACTTTCATGCTTAAATAGTTTTGAGCAAAGGAATAGGGAGAAAGGATGATTGAAGCTTAAGCCAGTGCCTTACCTGAAAGACCATTCAACTGTTTACATTTAGGAAGAAGAGATTTAATTGGGCATCAATGACATGGCTCGGAGCACCCCCAGCCAGGTCATGAGGTGTTACAGGGATTTGGGAGCGGGGCTTAGGGGTCTGGGAGCTCAGGTGGTGTTTTCATTGATCCTCCCAGTCTCGGGCTATGGGCTGAGGAGGGAGAGGAGGATCCACGCAGTGAACCAAAGACTGCGGAGCTGGTGTCATCAGGAAGGCTTTGGCTTCCATGACCACAGCCCACTCTTGGCGAGAGAGGCAGCGAGCTGCTGGGAAGAGATGGCCTCCACCTCTCCCCCCTGCGGAGGAGGCTCTTCTTAGCCAGGCTGGCTGACCTGCTCCACTGCTGGCCTGATGAGCAACCCTTGCAAAGCCAGCAGACCAAGGCACTTAAGGGAGCCCACCCCTGCCCCAGCCCTGGCACAATCTGTGGGCAAGGCAAGAGCCCCCAAGGGGACACCTGCCTGCCTGTATACAAATGCCAGGAGCTTGGGGAATAAGCAGGAGGAGCTCGTCCTCCTGCTCAGTGCAAAGAATTATGACGTCATTGGGATAACGAAGACCTGGTGGGACTCCACCCATGACTGGACCACGAGTATAGAGGGCTATACCCTGTACAGGAGGGATCGTGTTGACAAAAGGGGCGGGGGTGTAGCTCTCTATGTGAAGGAAAGCTACATGTCCCTGCAAGCTGATGTTGGCGAATGGCATGGACAGCTAGAGACCCTCTGGGTAAAAATTCGTGGGGAATACGGCACAGGAGACACAACGGTGGGAGTCTACTACAGACCTCCCACTCAAAGTCCTGAGCTTGACCAGGAGTTCGCCCAGGAACTGACTGAGGCCGCTTGCTCCAGGACCTTGGTTGTCATGGGTGACTTCAATTACCCGGACATCTCCTGGGAAGATCACTCAGCAAAATCCGAGCGGTTGCAAAGCTTTCTCTCGTGCGTGGATGACCTCTACCTGACTCAAGAAGTCTATGGGCCAATGAGAGGCAAAGCGCTGCTCGACCTGGTACTGGCTACGGGGGACGACCTAATCAGCAACCTAGTGATCAATGGTAAGCTGGGTGACAGCGACCACAAGCTGATCACCTTCACCATCCGCCGTAAAGCTGGCAAATCAGTCAGCAACACAGAAGTCCTTGACTTCAGAAAAGCCAGCTTTGACAAGCTCAAGAGGCTTGTCGGTCAGGCCCTTAGGGACCATGACCCCAGGGAGATGGGAGCTGAAGAAGGGAGTTCCTTGAGATCGCTTCTCAAGGAACCGATCCTCAGTGCACAAGCTAAATCTATTCCAACATGGAGGAAAGGGAGCAAGAAGGCACAGCAGCCCTCCTGGCTCTCCAGGGACCTAGCGGACCTCCTACGGCTAAAAAGGAAAGCCTACAAAGGATGGAGGACAGGATTCACCTCCATGGAGGATTATTCTGCACTGGTCCAGTCCTGCAGGGAGCAAACCAGGAAAGCCAAGGCTGCAACTGAACTCCAACTAGCTTCAAGCATCAAGGACAACAAAAAGTCCTTTTTCAGATATGTGGGGAGCCAGAGGAAAAGCAAGGGCAACACTGGACCCCTGCTAAACCAGATGGGTCAACTGGCAACTCACGCCCAGGAAAAAGCCAACCTATTAAATAGGTACTTTGCGTCACTCTTTCATCAGTCCCATGGGATGCTCATGCCTGTTATGGGACAGGGAGATCCGGGTGTTGGGGATCCCCTACCCTCCATAAATGCTGACCTCGTGAAGGAACATCTTGAGAAGCTGGATACCTTCAAGTCAGCCGGCCCTGACAATCTGCACCCCAGGGTACTCAAGGAGCTGGCGAGCGTCATAGCCCAGCCCCTGGCATGGATCTTTGAAAACTCCTGGCGCTCTGGTGTAGTGCCCGAAGGCTGGAAGAAGGCCAATGTGGTGCCGATCTTCAAGAAAGGGAGGAGAGTGGATCCGGCTAACTACAGGCCCATTAGCCTGACTTCTATCCTGGGGAAGATCTTAGAAAAGTTTATTAAGGAGGCCATCCTTGATGGACTGGCCCAGGCTAACATCCTAAGGGATAGCCAGTACGGGTTTGTTGCGGGTAGGTCTTGTTTGACCAATCTCATTTCCTTCTATGACCAGGTGACCTATCACCTGGACAAGGGAGAAGAGATTGATGTCATATATCTTGACTTCAAAAAAGCTTTTGATCTGGTATCCCATGATCACCTCTTGGCCAAACTGCCCAGTTGTGGCCTTGGCTCCACCACGATCCGCTGGCTGGGAAACTGGCTTCGTGGTCGGACCCAGAGGGTTGTGATTGATGGCAGTCACTCATCGTGGTGCCCTGTGACCAGTGGGGTCCCTCAAGGCTCTGTCCTGGGACCCATACTGTTCAACATCTTCATTAATGATGTGGACATTGGAGTCAGGAGTGGACTGGCCAAGTTCGCCGATGACACCAAACTTTGGGGCAAAGCATCCACGCCAGAAGATAGGCAGGGGATCCAGGCTGACCTGGACAAGCTCAGCAAATGGGCAGACGAGAACCTGATGGTGTTTAACACTGAAAAATGCAAGGTTCTCCATCTTGGGAGGAAAAACCTGCAGCACCCTTATAGGCTCGCCAGTGCTACGTTGGATAGCACTACAGAAGAAAGAGACTTGGGGGTCATCATTGATCACAAGATGAACATGAGCCTGCAATGCGATGCTGCGGCTAGTAAAGCGACCAAAACGCTGGCTTGCATCCATAGATGCTTCTTGAGCAAATCCCGGGACGTCATTCTCCCCTTGTACTCGGCCTTGGTGAAGCCGCAGCTGGAGTACTGCATCCAGTTTTGGGCTCCACAATTCAAAAAGGATGTGGAGAAGCTTGAGAGAGTCCAGAGGAGAGCCACGCGCATGATCAGAGGTCAGGAAAACAGATCTTACGATGACAGGCTAAGAGCCATGAGACTCTTCAGCCTGGAAAAGCGTAGGCTCAGGGGTGATCTGATGGCCACCTATAAGTTTATCAGGGGTGACCACCAGGATCTGGGAGAACGTTTGATCACCAGAGCGCCCCAAGGGATGACTAAGTCAAACGGTCACAAACTCCTGCAAGACCGTTTCAGGCTGGACATAAGGAAGAATTTCTTTACTGTCCGAGCCCCCAAGGTCTGGAACAGTCTGCCAGCAGAGGTGGTTCAAGTGCCTACATTGAACACCTTCAAGAGTAAATTGGATGCTTATCTTGCTGGGATCCTATGACCCCAGCTGACTTCCTGCCCTTTGGGCAGGGGGCTGGATTCGATGATCTCCGGAGGTCCCTTCCAGCCCTGATGTCTATGAAATCTATGAAATTGGGAATATGGGAGTGCAATGTCACATCACAAGAAAACAGAACCCACCATGGCCCGTGAGTGGTTTTCTGGAGAGACTAGGACAGTCTACTGGGCTGCCATGGAAATAAATTGCCCACTTAGGTTTTCTGTGTGATCTTTAACAGGATCCTAGTTAAACTGTGTGGGGAGCTGAATCTTGAGCTAAATCTTGTGGAATCTACAAATCCATTTCATAGTTTCATAGTTTCATAGTAGCTAGAGTCGGAAGGGACCTAGGTAGATCATCTAGTCCGACCCCCTGCCTTGGCAAGAAAGAGCACCGGGGTCAGATGACCCCGGCAAGGTGCTCATCTAACTTCCTTTTAAAAATCCCCAGGCTAGGAGCCTGCACCACTTCCCCTGGAAGCCGGTTCCAGGCCCTAGCCACCCTGACTGTGAAGTAGCGCCTCCTAATATCTAATCTAAACTTACCCTCCGCCAGCTTGTGACCGTTATTCCTGGTCACTCCTGGCAGCGCACGGGGGAACAGGGACTCCCCCAATACCCGCTGATCCCCCCTGACCAGTTTGTAGCAGGCCACAAGGTCCCCCCTTAACCTTCTCTTGTGGAGGCTAAACAGGTTCAGGTCCCGTAGCCTCTCCTCATAAGGCCTGCCCTGCTGACCCCTGATCATACGAGTGGCCCTCCTCTGAACTCTTTCCATATCGTCCACGTCCCTCTTGAAGTGTGGCGCCCAGAACTGGATGCAGTACTCCAGCTGCGGCCTGACCAGTGCCGCATAGAGGGGGAGGATCACCTCCCTGGACCTGCTCGAGATGCATCTGTGGATGCAGGACAGGGTACGGTTGGCCTTCTTGACTGCCTCCCCACACTGCCGGCCCATGTTCATCGTGGAGTCAATGACAACTCCAAGATCCTTTTCCGTCTCCGTGCTGGCAAGAGGGGAGTTCCCCAACCTGTAAGTGTGGTGCCGGTTCTTCCTCCCCATGTGCAACACCTTGCACTTATCAGTGTTAAACCCCATCCTATTCTCATCCGCCCACCGTTGCAACCTGTCAAGGTCAGCTTGTAGCCTATTGCACCCTTCTAGTGCACCCACATCCCCCCACATCTTAGTGTCATCAGCAAACTTGAACAGGGTGCTTTCTACCCCCTCATCCAAGTCACTGATGAAGATGTTGAACAGTGCGGGCCCGAGGACCGAGCCCTGCGGAACCCCACTGCCTACGTCCTTCCAGGTCGAGAAGAACCCATCCACTACCACCCTCTGGGTGCGGCCCTCCAACCAGTTGGCGACCCATTTGACTGTGTGGGCATCGACACCACAGTCTCCCAGCTTTTTGATGAGGACAGGGTGAGAGACAGTGTCGAAAGCCTTCCGGAAGTCCAGAAAGACTACATCCACAGCAACCCCTGCGTCTAATGATTTGGTGACCTGATCGTAAAAGGCCACCAGGTTGGTCTGACAAGACCTGCCACTGATGAACCCATGTTGGTTGCCCCTGAGCATGCATTCCCCCACAAGGCCCTCCTGGATGTGTGCCAGGATAATTTTTTCAAAGAGCTTACCCGGGATTGAGGTAAGACTAACTGGCCTGTAATTTCCCGGGTCCTCTTTTTTTCCTTTTTTGAAGATAGGGACCACATTGGCCCTCTTCCAGTCCTCCGGCACCTCACCAGAGCACCACGAGTGCTCATAGAGCCGCGCCAGGGGTCCCACAATGACCTCGGCCAGTTCCTGTAGAACCCTAGGGTGAAGATCGTCCGGACCAGCAGACTTGAACACGTCCAGCCTCTCCAGAAGTACCCTAATTCCTCGCTAACCCCTGGCCCAGGCGTGTCTCTCCCGGGGCCCGAGGGGGGCCCAGCAAGGAGGTGGCTGAACTGGTCCCTACTTAGGAAGACAGAGGCAAAGAAATCATTAAATATGTTAGCTTTGTCATCTGGCGTGATGACTAAGTTGCCCATCGTGTCCTGCAGGGGCCCCACATTACCCGGGACCCTCTTTTTACCCCCTATGTATTTGAAGAAGGACTTCTTATTGTCCTTAATCCGGGAAGCTAGTCCTATCTCCATCTCTGCCTTGGCCTTCCTGACTGCCCCCCTACATCCTCGGGTGACTGTAACATAGTCCTTCTTGGTGATGACCCCATCCCTCCATTGGGTGTATGCCTCCCTTTTAGCAAGGAGACATTCCCGGATGCTCCTAGTGAGCCATGGGGGTTTATGTGCCCTCCTGCTCCCTTTGACCCTTGTTGGGATTACCTCCCTTTGGGCATGGAGGATCCTCTCCTTAAGGAGCAACCACTCACCTTCGACATCTGGTTCCCTTCCCCTCTGGGTCCTCAGCGCTTCCCCAACGATCCTCCTTAGCTTGTTGAAGTCAGCCCTCCTAAAGTCTAGGGCTGTTGCCTTGCTGCAGCCCTTTGCCACCTTACGCTGGATGGTGAATTCCAGCAAGCGATGATCACTATCTCCCAGGTGGCCCATCACCCACAGCCCCCTCACCAGGTCATCACCCGTGGCCAGCACCAGGTCCAACAAGGCGTCTCCCCTGGTGGGGCTGTGCACCTCCTGGGTTAGATGGAGGTCCTGCACTCTGGCTAAGAACCGACGTGAGCGGTCAGACTTGGCTGACTGCTCTTCCCAGCAGATGTCTGGGAAGTTCAGGTCCCCCATGATGACCACATCCTTAGCCCTCACTGCCTCTGCGAGCTGACCTAAGAATTCCTGGTCGAGCTCTTCTCCCTGGTTGGGAGGTCTATAGTAGACTCCCACCGTTAAGTCTCTATCCCCTGGACTGCCTTTTACTCTAACCCAGAGCACCTCAGAGTGCCCCCCCTCTACCCCCTTGCTAATTAACGAGGAAGTATATTCCTCCTTGATGTAGAGTGCTACTCCTCCACCTTTCCTTCCTATCCTGTCCCTCCTGTATAGCCTATAGCCCTTGACACTCACCGCCCAGTCATGCGATGAGTCCCACCACGTTTCTGTGATCCCCACTATGTCAGGGCTGGTGACAGCTAGGAGGAGGGCAAGTTCCTCCTGCTTCTTCCCTATACTTCGAGCATTCGTGTAGAGGCATTTGAGGCCTCCAACGGTTGTGCCCACTGACCCCCTAGTCTCAGCAATGCCCCGTCCCCCATCACTTACCTGTTTCTCCCTTTTGACCATTGGTCTGGGCTCGCTGGCTGTTGCTGGGCCTGGTAGTTCATCGTCTCCTCCGCCCTCATCTTCCCCCTCCCCCGACGAGCCTAGTTTAAAGCCCGCCGAAGGAGGTTCACCAACCTGGAAGAGAACACACGCTTACCTGAGGGGTTGTTTCAAAGCACCGATTGCTTCCTCAGAGCCAAGTCAATATGTGATCCATGAGGAATGAGTGGGGAAACAAAACCCACAGTTTGGATTTTGAACTGACTTAAAAACAACCAGGAGAATAGATTTTTGATTAAACTTCAGATACTTGGAGAATTAGTTGCTGAAAGCTTCAAACAGCTTTTTGTTCTGATATTTTAGCACTTCTGGCACGAGTCCTGGCAAGACTGCAGGAGTGCAAAGACCATTTCTTTTCTCACCCACTCAGTAGGATTCCCTTCACTTTTCTGAGTTCGTGACTCTCTGTATTTCCACAAGAAATCACTGAATTGGTCTATTCAGATGGATGAAGACCTGCCGGGGGGGGGGGAGGGAGGGAGGATACTCCCTGTTATGTAGCAGGATTACTAGTTCTAATAGCTCAAATCCTCTGTTCAAAGAAGTTGACAGAGAAAACAAAAGGAGTGCTCCTTTTAACATCACAAAATGAGCCATTTTCTTTAAAAAAAACACCTTGTCCCTTTCCTGGAGAAGTTCAACAGCAATGAAAGTACCTAGAAAGGAAGCGGTCAAATTAAAAGAACTAAAGAGCTTTGAAGAACTGTTTCCTGACACTTTTCCTTCTCCGATTATATTAATTCAGCAGTCTTGGTGGGCTGGTGAATGTTATCTAGTATTTTTTTGGTTAAACGTTTACTAACTGTAGCAGCAGAAATACTTACCTTGAACTCTGAATACGTTCAAATCTCTCCCAAGTTTCAGATATTATTTTTGATTCTTCTGGCTAAAGAACTACAAATAAACAAAACATGACGCTCTTCCCTGGGCCACACCTGAGCTCGAGTAACTCACTATGTGAACTGCAGATAGCTTGATGTAGGGAGCACTAGGGAACACACTGTCGAGGGGAGATTTCTGCAAGTGTGCTTGCGTAGCATGTTGTTAGGATGGTTTAGCCTGAGAGCAGTGCCTAAACAGGTCTGTTTACAGATCAGGTTAATCCAAGTCGTCCTGGGGTAGATTGAGCTGTAAGACAATGCTGTTTTATAGGAGAGGGGGGAGGCTGGTCTCAGAGATGGACTGATATGGCTGTCCTTGGTAGAGGTCCTCGAGCTGGACACCCCGTGGAGCTGAAGAGCTGCTAAATATGGATTGTCCCACGAGTCTCTAACTGCCCTCTCTGCTCCACCACAACCGGACTGCTCGGCCTTTCCGGGAATGCTGCAGGGCCCTTGGGTTTGAGGAAAGAGCTTGATAGTTTTATAAAGCATCTGGAAATATTTCTAAGCTGTAGATGATTATTATCAGCTCCTGCCTTGTAGGTACTATTGCAACTTGGAACAGGGGGCTGCAGGGGCAGCTCCCTGGCCCGTGTGGCCCGTGCTATGCTGCGATGGGGGAGGGACTGCTCCCACCACGCTGCCTGCTTCCTAAAAGTCTTCTGGCTGCCCACAGACAACTTCCTGTTGCTGTAATAGCAGGGGGAAGGGGTGTGAAGTAGCTCTCTGCACTTGCTTCCTGCTGCAGAGAGCTTCTGGTCCTGCACACCTATCCTGCCCCGCTGCGATGGCTCCTCCATGGTCAGCTCCCAGCTCCCCACAGCCCGTCTGTGCTGCCAGCGCCAGGAGCAGGCAGCTCTGCATGTGCTCCAGCTCTCCCACGCGATGTGGTGCTGTGCAGCTCCCTGTGCGCTACTGCACGGACGGCTTCTCAGATGTACTCTGCTACTGCGCTGGGGGGTGGTCCCAGGGAGCCACTGTTTTGGTGCCTCCTCTTATTTGGCACCCGGGGTGGGTGCCTCTCCCCCCGCCCTAGTTATGCTACTGTCCTTCATTATACCCCTGTCGTGGCCTTTGAAATGCAGTCGTTCTCTGCCCCGGCTTCACTGAACCCACTCACACGATGGCTGTTACGTGGTGCTGGCTGTCTTGCTGGGCAGCGTAACGGATGCAAGCCAAGGCTTCCCGAGAGTGCGGGCTGAAAAGTGCTCCTGGAAGGAGGGGAAGTGCATGGTAACAAATGGTAACTTCAGTCATCTGGGGAAAATACTTTTCCTCCGCCGTGTGGTAAAAGGAGGTGATCTTCTGTCACCTATAAGGACATAAGGGTTCAGTCATTAAGACCCTACTCCCATTAAGGGTAAGCAAGGGTTTTCTCCCTGACTAGTTCAGTAGGCGCATGATCTGGTCTCTGACTGGACCTGCCTTGTTATTACTCATGACAGTACTAACGAGCTGTTGCCTAGCAACCATCCCTCTCCTGCCTGGCCACATTTCTTATAAATATCTTTGATAAAGGGCAAAATAAGACACTGAGGACCTAAGTCTGTCTCCTTTACTCATCCGGTGAGGTGACTCTACCCGTGGGTACTAGTGATGAGGTTGATAGTGCACTTGTCTTTTACAGCTTTTTCTTTCCAGGTACCTATTATTGGCAAGTACAAATTCCTAAATCCCTCTTGAGCTGAGATTTGACCTGACTTCATCTGGAATGGGAATAATCCTCCAAACATGGGAACAAAGGTATCTTGTCATCTTTGAAGCAGAGTTGCTGAAAGCAGTGATCCAAGCCCGAGTAAAGGAATGGGAGCTCGGGTCCAATTCTGACCCTGCTGCAGTCTCCACTTGTGTACTACCACCAGTCACTTAGGCCAACCTTTTCAAAAGTGCCTGCTGCTTTATGGTCCCACAATCTGTGAGCCTCCGGGGTATAATAGCTTTCACATCTGCCTGCATTCAAAAGGTGCTCTGAGGATTTTATTTTTTTTAAAGCTAATTTTATCTGTTTGGAAGATGCTATCTCTGGGTAGTTAAGTGCTATCCTAAATCCATCACTGAATCTGTTAACTGGCTTGTAAGATGCTTTGAAGCTGTAAAGTGTTTGCTAAGTGCTATTGAGTTATGCTTTGAAGGCGGTCTGATATTTTCAATGTGCTTCTGGAACTGAGCCGGCTTGGTTTTGGAGAAGAAACCTGACACAAGATGCAGTCTGAATGCCTAGTTTGAAAATAATCTGCTGTTTCTGTTACTTCCAATAATGCTGTTGGTGCAGTTTGACAGTTGCTGTGTAATT
Organism: Crocodylus siamensis; assembly: GCF_052110815.1. Taxonomy (NCBI): domain Eukaryota; kingdom Metazoa; phylum Chordata; order Crocodylia; family Crocodylidae; genus Crocodylus; species Crocodylus siamensis. The sequence goes on from NC_143395.1 coordinate 400,226,978, forward strand.
TTTTTTCAGTTTCAAAGCTGGTCAAAAATGGCAACTGCTTTAATGTTTCACTCTAGCTGAACTTTCTGCATGCATCTTGCCAACAATTGCATTATCATAATTTGCATTTCAGTATCATCAGAGAACAGAGCCCCGTTGTGCTAGGTGCTGTACAGATAGGTAAGACAGGGCCACAGCACTAAGTAGGCCAGACTACCGAAGGGCAAGAGAAAGGAAGCTCTGTTCTCCTCCTCCTCTTTCCTTTACAAACAAAAAATTCCAGGTGCATGGCCAGAGCATGGAGTCAAAAGGTAGGTACGACAGCCCCTGACTTTTAAGTGGAATTGAAAGCTGTAGCTTAGGCATTAGAGCTCCCCCAACAATACAAGGGGAAAGGCAAGTGCTTTGGTATGGGATCCAGAAAACCCAGCCCACTGAATAGGGAGATGTTTACAGCTAGCCAACAGGGAACAGTGAGCACAGGAGTGCGTCCTAATCCCACCCGTCTCTGGACTTTATGTACCTGAAGTCCTGGATGCAAAATGTCCACATCCCACCGAAGCCAGGATATGGAGGAATAGTTTTAAATTACAGCACAGCAGATTAGGTTAGATTTAAGGAAAAATTAATTCAATGGATGGCCTGCTCAGAGAAATTGTGGAATCTCTTGCAGTAGAGGTTTTCAGGAGGGTGTCCAGACTTCTTCTGGGATAGCTGTTTGTTATAGATAACACAGGCATTTACTTGCGCTCCTGCAGCTTACTGGCAAGGTGCTGTAATAACACCTATTGCTGCGAACTGCTACCCTGGAATAGCTGGTTAGATTACCTGTTTGCTCCAGCCTCTGGTGTAACTTAGGTGGGTGTAACAACTTACGTAAAGAACATGAATTACTGTATCAATATTAATGTTTTGTGTGTCTGGGTCCCTGAGTCAGGGCTACCCTCTGATCATAACGACACGTACCTTACTGCTAGAAGCTCCCACGGGGAGTTAGTGTACTCTGTAACATTGTACCCTTGGTTTATTTGGCAGTAATTTCCTTATGTAGACAAGTTTTCGGGCTCCTAAATCCACAGTGAAACACCCAAATAAAAAACAGCTTTTTTCTTTCTATTCTATAGCCACGGAGGGCTGTATTCTTACTCTTAGCCCTTCTCCATGGGTAGCTCTGTTCTTGTAGTTGACCCCCTGGGGTTGCTTTTAACTAGCACAAATCACATAAGCTCTCTTTGTCTTTCTAGATTGTATGTTGTGGCTGCTGTCCGTTGTGTGTTTCCTTTTTCTTCAGCACAGCATTGCTCGGCTTTTCCAGCACATGGACCAGGTGAGTGGGGCACAGCTGGTATGCAGGACCGATCCAGTACATAGACTGACCCTGTGTATTGGATTCAGGGCTGCATGCCAAGTCCAGTCACAAACTGGCCCCATGGGCTGAGTCAGGGACCATGCTCCGGGTCCAACCCTGCAAACTGGGTCTGACTAGACAGGCCTAGCACACCAGTGGGGCCAGGTCATCCAAGCAGTAAGGCTCTGCACAGGTCTGAAAATGTAGTGGTAGGGGAGCAGTGGCAGCATTAATTGCCATGGGGCTCCCAGAGCTACAGCAATTAATACTGCCTCTGCTCCCCTACAGCCAAAATTTCCAGACCTGCGAAGGAGTCCCGTGCAGGGGCCAGACAACTTAGCTCCATGGGCCAGATTCAGCCCACAGGCCATACTTTGAGCATAACTGCTCTAGCATAGCCAGCCTAAGGATCTCTTTGCCCCTCATCTCTTTTTCTGTAATGGCTCTAATTATGAGCAATAGAGAGACAGGCAATGAAGTGCAGGACTGAGTTATGAGAGTTGGAAATAGGAGGTGTGAAGATAGCTGCTGGTGAACGTCCTGAGATTTCAGCCTGAACAAGTTTCAGACGGGTTGTAGACAAGAACAGGCTAGGCTGAGGCTCAGCCTCAGGTTTGGAAGCTCATCAGAGCTTACAGAGTCATGCTGGACTGCTGCTGAGGGTCAAACTTAGGGTTTTTCAGTGCAAGAGAGTGTAGGTTTGGTCTTGAAGTAGCCACAAAATTAACTCTTAGGATCAGTGCAGGCACATCTACAGATTTCAGTATAAGTCTTGTAAAATACTCTTCAAATAAATGATGGTACACAGTTCAGCCCTTGACAAACAGCTTCCAGGTACTAGAAAGCCTTAAGTTCACACTTCTCTTTGCTATAGCCTGGAAAAAGGCAGTTTTCAGTAAAACAAGTTTAAGAGACTGATAACACAGTATTTGGGCAGGTGAACCTGCACAAAGGAGAGAGATCTGACACTGACTTGAAACAAAAATATAGCTTTTCTTAGGGAAGATTTACACATGTTCCCGTTTGCTTTTACAGGGATTCTGACACTAAACACATTAAAAATGTTAAAAATACAGCTGTAAAAATACAGAACCCCCTTCTGATCATGTAAAAAAACCCGAACAACCCCCCCCCCCAACCCAACCCCCTCCCCAAATCCTTCCAATTTCTGTATAGTAAATCTTTGCCCTGGGTCCCTTACCTTCCAACGTGTGGACCTGGGGGCAACCAAACTGTCCACTACAAGTAGGCGATTCCAAAGTGACCATGTGTGAGTGTGCCTGCACACATCCATGAATCACTGTCCCGAATTGATTGGCCGAATCTCTGAATCAAACACGCCCCATCCCCCGCCCACTCTTCCAGCCCCGTCAATGGCTGCTGTGCCCAGCCCCAGCATCCTGGCGCTTTAAAAAAAAAAAAAAAAAAAAAAAGCCCTGCACTCACCAGCTCCTGCCAGGTGGTGGTGGTGATCCCTGCATACCCTCCCTACCCACCCCCCCCCGTGTGTGCAGCAGCCATGGAGTGGGGCTTTTTTTTTTAAAGTACCAGGACACTGGGTCCAGGGCGGAGGAGGGGCAGCCATTGACAGGACAGGGAGAGCAGGCAGGGGCCAGAGGGTGCTGAGTGGGCCTGGGGGAGCAGGTAGGGGATGGGGCCTGGTGGGGGTCCCCCCCATGCTTCCCTGCCCCTTCCTCCACCGCCCCCCCTCCTGCCCCTACTTACCAGCACAGAGGCTGGGTCCAGCTCCCTGAGGTGGCAAGCAGGGACAGCCCAAATCGCTGAATCTCTGAATCTTTCTCTGAATCTTTTCTGAATCAATTTGGAGGCTTCAAATCAATTCTGACCTTTTTATTGCTTTCCCAATTTGATTCGGATTTGGAGATTCGATCACCAAATTGGGCCGAGTCTCCTCCAAATCAAATCAGCATCTGAAGCTTCGCACAGTCCTACTGGTTATACATTGTTACTGTAATCACCATGTTGATCTTCCTGATGGAGTTTTTCACACCATCTAAAATAAAAAAAATAAGTAAAACTGGAAAGCAGGTTCCAGTACCCCAGGATTTGTAACTAGTCAGGTTATTCAAGGACAGCCCAGTTCATGAAGGCATTCAGCTTCCTGTTTCTGCTATGTATCATGGGTAAGTTTTTCAAAGCTGAAGCAAAGTAAGTTCTGTTGTACTGTGTACGATGCTGCTTCTGTTAATCCCTTCATGACATTAGAATATACATAAACTATGCTGATACCACTATGAAACCAATGAGTCTCATCATTTTGACATGAAGTAATTAAAATGATAAAAAGACCAAGCAATTTTCTCTTCTGAGGGTACATTTTTATTTGGACTGACATTGACCGAGTGCCAAATATAGTGCTACATTTTATCTTACCATTTCTACTGACAGCAAACTATACATTAACTGTTAAGTTTCCAGTTTCTCAAGATGAAAACCATGTGGTCATAATACAAAGATGAGACAACTGGTTTAGGAGCCAGTCCTTAAGGCAGTGTGGCAAACTTCTGCCTAAAGCCCATGTTTAAATGCTGGGTAATTAAATGGAAGAACAAGACCTCAGGTCTGGGCTCTTAATCTAAAAACAAACTAAGAAATGACATTACTACATCAAGAGATCAATGCAAACTTGGGCATTTATTATTTTAAAAGGGACACTGTCAAGTACTTTTTACATTGTTTGGGGTATTTGTAAGTACTTTCTCCTCTTCCCCCCCTCCCCCCCACACACTTTCTCATGTGTTACAAGTCTGTTATATCAGCTTTAAAAATTGTAAAGAGCTACCAGAAGCTTTAATAAGGCACAGAGTACACAGAGGAATGACATTTTATTACACCAATGTAAACCAAAGACAAACCAGTCTCACACATGATGGAGGTGTCCTGGGGTAACTCCGGTGGAAATGAGTGAAGAACTAGGCCCAGAGACTTTCCACACTTCTGCTTGATTCTGCCACTGTTCATCAACCCCGACCAAGAGCTGCCATCCTATTTCTGGTCCGAGCTGACAACTGCTGCATTCTGTGGCAGTTTTAATGAGGAACAGGATTAAATTATCAAACTTACCTTCATATATGCTGTTTGCCCTTAAGAAATCTGGTAAAAATTCTATCAAAGTTCATTCATCTCTTGTACTGCCCAACTTTACTTCTTTGGTTGGAAAGGTAGCATAACAAACTTTAAAATCGGAGGGAGGCACTATACAACTAAAAGTTGCCAGTTTTGGCATTAAACATGCAGAGTGCTGGATGTTTTCCTACTGCTATTTGTCATTCAGTGACATTTTCCATAATTTATAAACACTTTTAAGGTTAAGTCAAATTTTGAACATAAACTGGCAGTGCAAAGCAGCTTACTAGTATAAGACTGCATGCTAATGGTCTTCTTGAACTGTCACCAAGACTTCACAAAAAGATACGTGTCTGTGCAAAACTTTGATGAAATCCAATATCCCTTTCAATTACTAATGCATTTTGCATTGCACTATTCACTTAAAAAAAAGACACCTGCAAGGATTATTGCAGATGCGTTTTCCATGTATAAAATCTATACTATTGCACTTCACTAACATTTACACGGTTAAAAATGGTTCTCAATGAACACAAAAATTATTACAACCCCCCACACACATGCACACCTTTTATGAGCTTCAAGTTTTAAGGAATAAATAACCCTAACTGTTCCATCCAATTCAAATGTGTTACAGGATTTTTACATTTCACCACTTCTGTAGTAAACAGGCTACAACACACTAATATAAGAGGCACCCAACAAGTTTCACTTAAACACACAGTATCAAAATGGTTGGTTCTGTAGAAAAATCACCAAAAAATGGTTTTAAAAAAGTCAGAATAGTTTAAAGTGAGGGGTTTCAGACTTTACTCAGTCTTATTAAAGAAGGCTTTTTTGAAAGAGCATCTGCACACTTATCTCAGCAACAGAGGGGTTGATTATTATTATGATCACACCATGGGACTTTGTTATAAAGAAACGGACAGATGGGTGAGCGCAGCTGGTTTTACAAAGGAGGGTTCTGTGCAGTCAGAGTTAACAACCTGCTTGCTTGATAGGCTTTCGTTTACAAAAAATCTAAGATAGGAGAGCAGGTCACTCCAACATAAGCAGCAGCAGTGAGAAATACCCATTTCAAAATCATATGGGAATATTTCTTGATACAAATATTCTGGAAATAGCCTTCATTAAAATAAAAGATTTCTTCTATGACCGTCATTACAGCTTTGCTTACTAGCTATTGTGGAATGTAAGGACAGCAGTCACGCCCCAGTGTTACACTTCACTTGTGAAGGAGCATGGCATTTGAACTGAGGCCACTTGGTGTCCTCACAGGCAGCATATAGTATTATGGTTTTAAGTATTTATTTACATTAAGGCTTGCCTTGCCGTAAGTTGGGTCTAAGCAGACCTTATTGTATTAATTATCGGTTTTATGATAGTGCAGAAGGACTCCACTTGTAGACCACAGCCCTGTTGTACAAGCTCATAAGAAAAAAGGTCTAATGAGGATAAGGTTGCTTTTCTCTAATGGTCTAGATCAGTTCCTAAGAGTGGGTTAAAAGCGGGCAGCTTCAAGTTGTTTTAAACCAGAGAATAAAAGTTGCTCCCTAAGCCACAACAGTCTGAAATTATTTAACAACAGCTGTAGGAGTTAAATCGGGCGCTCTGATTTGTAGTATCACCATAAACTGTGATCCAGTACATTGCTACCTTACAGTCAAGGAATAATAATTCTGAGAAAGAGCCTCAACACCGATCCTTCTTTTGCTTTCCCATTCCTGACAATCCATTTTGTAATAATGATAATGCAAACATTAAAAACCCCAGTAAGCAATATAAACAGGCAAACAAATGCTTATTGAGCTACTACAAAGCATTGGTTTCCATTATTTAAAATGTTTTAAAGTGTATTTTAGCAAAAGTGGCTAAAAGATAACTCAGGCCAGACAGAATGTTAAAGTCAGCGTGTGTATAAACTTTCTGAAAGCGATGCGCATTGCCATTTTGGTGATTAAAATATGCATGGGCCTCTACAGCTGAAGAGTTTCACTTAATCTCAATATGACATTTGTAAGAAATGCTGAGATTCTGACAGGATATCCCTTCCACAAGATAATTACTAAACTGAATGTAGCCCTCCTCAAAACGTTCCAGGAACAAGCTATGGCAATCTCTTTGTGACATAACAAAAACATCAGCAGAACAATGCATTTGCAGCAAAAGTGTCTTCATATTATTGTCTCAGCCAGTCGTTACATCTTGAGTTTAATTAGAATTGCCAAGTGGGGTGTAGGGTATCGCCTTGCTGAGTATTTTTAGCCTGCCATCCACACTTAGTTCCTTAACATGTTAACTTAGTTAGTTAACATGGCTGATCTACGTTAACACATGTAGCTTATGCTTCTATATAACATCATGCTTCCATTTCTTGCAAGGCATGTTCTGGAATATATGCAATTTATATTGTGTTTGATACCAAATAAAACAGCTTATTTAAAATGCAGCTTCCTTACAGACAGGATAATTACAGAAATTCTGTAAAAGGATTAACTTTTGTTCAACAACTTAGTTTTCCAGAGGGGACTAGGGAAGGAACTAAAACCAAACCAGTTGAGAAATGAGAAAATTATAGATCAAATTTCTGCAGCCCTTATACTTAACACCCATTAACTTTATGAGAAAAAGGAACCAAGACCACATTTAATAGAAATACAGCTCTGTCATGGCAATCACCTTTGGTACCATCAACATGAATGGGATGTTTCAGCTTTAGATAAATTATTAAGAAGGGCATAACTGGAATCCAAACAGTAAGCCTCAGTGTCCAGCACTTCCAGCATTCAGTTACATCTGTTATGGTTAAGATGCTTCTGAAGGGAATCTGCCCATTCCATTTTCTAGTATCTATACTCTACATAGCTAAATTCTTCATCCACATAAGAACATTTCTAGCTTGTTCATGGCTCTAGCTTCAGTTGCTGCTTTTGGTAATCCATTCTGCATGAATGCCCACTGGATGCCTAATATGAATAATTGACAAGCAAAGTGTTTTATAAATATTTAAATTCTGGAGCATGCCTTTTGCAGCATGGAGTTAACTGTGCTGTATGAACATAGTCTGCAGAGTGGCTTAGCTTTACCAGTGAAGAACAGGATGAACTGCTCACCATGGGAGCAGTACCTTGTGTTTCAGATGGCTTATAAGTCCTCTTGTACTGCACTACTGCAAAGTGATGGAGTGATCAGTAAGAAGTTAGAGTCTTTGGCGAATGTTTTTATCTTCGCTTGTTCTTCCATTGCCGCTGGAGACCCCTTCTGTCAAAACTAAAACAAAAAGCAAACTCTTGGTACATTGAAATTCCATCAAACTGTTTCATCACAAGCAAAAAAGCTCATGCTTTACCCACAGCAAAAAACCCGGAAGTGATTAAAAAGCCACAACAAGACAGCAGGTTTTACTTTGTCAATAATTGGGGCAACTTTGTAGCTTCTTACACCAGAGCTATATTGGTAGGCTGTGTGTACACAAAGGAAATCATAACCTAGCTCTGAGCTTGTGCAGGAGCTTGCAGACTCATTTTGCTACCACTGGATGCTATGCTAGAACCATCAGCCATGGCATAAAGGGCCTCTCCCCATTCATGTGTAGCACTGGTGGTGGTGGTGCTATCACTGTCCTAGTGATCACATCCCATGAATTTAGCCGGGATTCTGTCTTCTCTTGTGTAGGTAAACTGTGCCTGCACATAAAATGACTTGGCTTTGAGTAAGGGAGACAGAAAGAAGCTCCATCTTGTTTGTAAGAATCACTCATTAAAATGCACTAATATCAGAAGGGATGAGCAGTTAAATCAACACCTCACTCCTCCTGGGGTGAGTCAAAGGCCACAAACAGATTCACAAAAATCATAGGAAAGTAGGGCTGGAAGAAACCTTGAGAAGTCATCTAGCCCAGCCCCCTGCTCAAGGCAAGACCATCCTGGACTCCCTCAGCCATGCGCGGCACAGGCAGCTCCATCACACAGGCACCTGCCCGGGAGGTGGAGCATTGCTGTGCACATGGCGGGGTGGCTGCCCAATGCTGTGTGCATTGGGGTGAGGAAGAAGGGAGGTGGTGCTGGGCAGCCCAGCTCCCCCATCTACCAGCTGTATGAGCTGCTCATGCAGCTCTGCAGCACAGGAAGCCCAGTGTGCCCCTGCACTGCATGTGCAATGGGGGCAGCTGGGCTGTTCCCCACACTGCACAAACTCCACAGGCTGCCCCCCCGCCCTGCCCCCAGCACAGACAGCTCAGCTCTCTTCCTTGCCATGCATGTATGACGCTTCAGCCCCATGCACCACCCACCTGCAGTGCAAGCAGGCTCCCTTCTTTGCCAGGTGTGCACCGCAGACACTCCAGCCCCTTCCCAGCTGTTGCAGCATGAACAAACGAAGAGGGGGAAATAGTGGCTGGGGTGAGCCTGCAGGACACAGGCTAACCCTTCCTTCAGGGACAACATGTAGCTCATGGGCTACCAGTTGGACAGCCCTGATCTGAAGAACTAACAACTCAAGCCACTGACAGCTACTGCCATTTCCACATGGGTTACAGCTGATGAGAAATGTCAGGAAGGGCTCTTTGTTGCAGACCTAAAGGCTACTCTGCTGGTTCTTCACCACTGGCTAGAGCTAGACACATACCCACAAACCATGCAAAACAAAACAAAAACAAAAACGCTTCCCGCCCAACAGCCCCAATCAAGCAAATAAAAATATTACACAGTCCTCCTGAACAATATAACTGTCTTAGGAGAGACTTACTAAATAGGAATGATATGAACAGACAGCATGACTAGGCTTTAGATGATTAATCATCTTATAAAGCATATTTAAGTCTGTGCACAAGGCCAGGTTATTTCTAAATTGGCTCCCTGCCTAGACAAAATTATGTAATACTTTCTTGTCCTTATACAGGCCTGTTTGAATGGCTGCACCATTTAAAAAACAAGGAACTGATCACATTTACCTTCTAACTCAGTTGCATTGTTTTCTGGATCTGCTGCAATTTCCTCTTCAGGCTTTTCTTGTACAGCTCCTGGCTTTCCATCTACTGTATCTGTTTTAATCGTACCCAGATTTGTCAAAAGGTGCATGATGTCGAACTTATCACTACCTGTAATGTTTGCTAGCACTTTGAGGCACTTGTATGATTTAAGTTCACTTACGTTTTCCTCAAGGAAGAGGAGATAAAGGCTCAAGTCATCATAATGATTTGACTTGAGCTTCAGAACATCAAATGTTGGCAGAATTTCATACACTTTAAGAACATCTGAGCTCTGTCTGAATGGAACGAGCATTGCATACATTACAAGGGGCATCACCAAAAGGTACACAATTAAGTTAATGTAACTGAGTAGCTGGAAGACACCAACAGCAATAAGCTTACATTGAACCACCTCTGGAACTACCGAGTCATTCTTTAAGATTCCGGTTTTGATAGTGCAGAGAAACTCATCAGTCACAGAAGAGAGGCTGATATAATAGCCTAGGTAGAAGCATGCAAGTAGGATAATTGCTAGTGTAAGTAAACGGCAAATAATGTATTTGATTATTAAGTGTTTGGAGGTTTTCTTTGTCTTCAGATATTGTTCTACAATGGGGTATTTGAAGTGGCATTCAGATATCTCCCACAAACTGAAAAAAGAAAACAACACACAAACCAGTCAGTGCAGGATTCATTTTGCCCAAGTACCAAATAAGATGAATGATCTAAGAAAGACCCAGTGGACATGTCTATACCACATCAGAGTACTGCTGCATAAACATGCTCCACATGTGCCAAGAGCACTTTAATTTAGATGCTTTTTGGGACATTCAATGTGTATCATAAGTTCAGGCATATTTATTAAAACAGGAATTAATGGGCAGGGCATGCTTTCAACACAGTGCTCTCTTGTACAGCGCAACAGGAGGTAGATATACCCATAACCTCAAAAGATCTGTGTTCTAATCTCAGGAGTAATGGTATCAGGAATAACAGTACTACCACGAGTAATGGTACTCAGACCAAAAAACAGATGGTCTTATATAGTCTAGACCATATTTTCAAATGGTTTGTTTGAAAACACATAGCTATTAGTAAGATCTAAACACACACCTACACGCACAGAGTTATAGATTAGGATCTCAGTGTTTAATTGCAATTCAGAAAAAAGAAGCATTTGCTATGAATGTTTGGCACACGTCTGGGATTTACAAGTGTCCCAAACTCATCTTACTTATAAAAAGCTAAGACAGACAAAGCACAAATACAAAAGTACAGCACGTTACCTCTGTGTTAGATTTTCATTAACAGTAGGAATGGAGCAAGCAGGGTCTCTGGTGTCTGTGCTATGAAAACTGTTGGCTGCTTTGATTGCTCTGTTGTAGGCCTTGTCAAGTTCTTCCATAATAAATTTCAGGTCTGAAGAAAGGTGGGGTCCTGCGGTTAAGCGCCAGAACAGGCATGGTAGATACAACAGAATGGCAACTAGCAGCAAGATATAGGGAAAAAACTAGGCAGGTGGGGGAAAAAAAAAAAAGAGAGAGAAAGAGAAATGATTACACTGGATCAGAATCTATCTGTAATAAACCAGTCAAGTGAGAACATTGTCACGGGAAAAGCACTCTTTTTTGTAGAATGCCACTGTGTCATGATTATCAGTGATGTGAAGGAAGGTATTGGGGGGGAAGACATGTATTTATCCACAATTTAACGTGGACTCGATCTCATCATCCAAATCATGAATGAAGATGTTGAGCAATACTGGACCCAGGACAGACCCCAGGGCTACACATGGAGTACAATGATCCAACCAGTTATGTATCCACCTTACAGTACAGTACTTTTATCTAGCTTGAATTTCCTTAGGGTACGGTACTTGGGAGTCTCCAGAGAGACAGCTCTGGTGATCCTGCTGTTGCTTACACCCTCATCAACAGCAGCTGAGAGAAATAAGATTCTGGATGAGATTTTCACTACAGCTGTTTTGTATCTTGCATGCTAATGGAAAACCAAGAGGAAAAATGTAAATATCATACCGGTGCTGCTTAGGAAAGCTATGAACACCAACAACTGGTAAAGGATAGGGTCTCACACACACATCACTGCCTGGGGTAGCTAGATCGCTATCAACTGTGCGTGGGGGGGGGCAGGAGGAGGTGGAGAAGAGAGACCAGGACAGACTGCCTTGCTAATAGCCAGAAGACCAAGAGGGAAGAGAGTGAGTGACCAGACAGAAACCACCTCCTGCTTTCCAGCAGCTAAGAAGGGGACTGGGAATTTAAACAGTTTTCAGCTAGTAGCTAACACAGAATCTTATTTCTTTCTGATCCTGTTTGACAAGCTGTAAGCAGCAAGTCACTGGAGCTGTCTGCCTGGGGATTCAGGAGGGTCGTGCCCTGAATTATTCAGAATGCATATCTGTCTTTGTAACCACAGAGCCTGACCTTGGTTTACTTGTTGTTTTGCTGAAATTCTGCCTCAAAGTACAGACCAAAGACACCGCTATGGTTCACAAGCCAAGTGCACCCCCCCCCACTTCCCAAGAGACAGAGAATGGGTAAAGGTCTGGGTTATAAAGCTAGGCATCTCCACTGACAATGCTGGCACTATCACTATCTTCTATGCTGATTTCTGAATAGAAGTAGCTGGATACATTTTCAAGTTCTGTTAAATGTAATTACTTGCTTCAAACAGAACTGTGGTTATAAATCACACACAATCTTAGCACTTAACACTCCATGCACCAGCAGAGTCCACTGAGTGCATGCTTTTGTCAAATTTAAAGAATGCTTAATAATAATACATTCATAAGGCAGATATTTGTATTTCTATTGTGTAAATGCAATACCAGAAAAGTCATTCAGATGTACTCTCTAATTCCACTAAACCTACTTTATCTATTTTATTAATGCATACATTTCCAAATGACTAGATGGTTAACTTTTAATATAAAGCACACTTGACTGAAACCCAGTATTGGAATATGCAGAATTTTAACTGCAGTTACAATATCCACATTTGAACTGGCTTAAGTCTTGCCTAACTTAGAAATATATCTTTACTCAATACATACATCTGAATAGTCATGAAAAACCTAGAGGAAAGTTAGAGTCCAATCATGAGCTGGTCCCAACCCAGCCCCATGGGGGAAAGGGATCATGGCCCTGCCCAATCCAGCTCAAGGGGAGGGGCATGGCCTGACCTCATCCAATCATGGGGGTGAGGACAGGACATGACCTGGCCCCAACCTGTTGTGTGGGGCTTAGGTTTGGGAACTTGGTAGTGGGGGAGGGTGGCCATATTTACAGCCACTGCTCCCCCACTGCCAAACTTCCCAATCCATGGGGAGTCCTGCAGGTTGGATACCTGTAGCTCTGCAGACCACTTTTGGCTTGCAGGCTGGAGGTTGAACACTCCTGTCCTAGACCCATTCCAGTCCAGCCTCTACCTCCTGTATTCCACATGAAAATTATGATCATCATCAGCATATTCAAATTATGGAAAGAAGCTGCCTTTAGCCATCAATTTCAGCCTATTTAACTTGGAAGGTATAAATCTTCATTTACCAACTATTCAACAGGGTTTTCAAGGTTTGGTTCAGAACTGTCTGTTCTCATTAGGATGTTTTTCAACTTTCTTTAATTTAAGCAGAACTGCTTTGCGGCTGCAGACTTACTCTTTGAGTGGCAGCTTTTTGCCACACTGGACAAATTGGTGGAGATGAACAGCAAAAATACAACTTGACCCATACAATAGATTTCAGAGATGGGGAAGATTATTTGGGTAAATGTGATATCTTTTATTAGATCAAGTGAATAGTTGGAAAATTGGTTTTTGCAGGCTTTTGGACACAGGTGCTCTTCTTCAGGCATAGGGAGACATTCTCCTATGCCTGAAGAAGGGCACCCATGTCCAAAAGCCTGCAAATGACAATTTTCCCAACTATTCAGCTGGTCTTATAAAAGACAGGACACTTACTCAAATAACCTTGTCTGCCTATGTCCTCAGACCAACAAGGCTAAAACAACACCCCTGAGAGATGGAGAAGGAAATTTTAGAGGATCATATATTAGATGAAATAACTTTGACCTTAAAGGACATGAAAACAAATTATCAAAAAAGGCATAGTTCACATAATGTAGGTCAGGCTATTGATACAGTAGCAGCAATACACATTCAAAGTCCCTATGACATTTTCAGCACTTGATGCAAAACAGGCCTTTGATTATGTTTCTTGGAGGTACCTTCCTGTGTATTATAAAAGATGGATTTTGGTAAAGAATTTGTAAGGTGAATACAGCTGTTATACACATCTCACTTCAAGACTTGTGACTAATAATTTTTCCTTGCAAACAGGGACTTAACAAGGTTGCCTACTACACCCCCTTCTATTTGATCTAGTGTTGGAATCATTGGCTACAACAAAAAGGAATAAGGATAATACAAAAAGCATCAAAAGTAGGAGATAGTGGGTGTGTCTACACAACATATTTCAAGCACAATACGTAGACTAATTCTACTGCACGTAAGCACGGCAGGCAAAACTTGTGCTAATCCACTAATGTGCAGTAGAATTAGTTTACTGTGCATTAGCATTACCAAAAAAGCGTTTGCTGTGGCTCATACGCAGTAGCATTGATTAGGGCACATTAAAGTAGTACCTGTAATTACAGGAACTAAACTTAATGCCCTGTAATTACAGTGCATTAATGACATGTAGATGCGCCCAGTGAACAAAAGGTTCTGTTGCATGAAGAATATGCAGTAATACTTCTGTCACAGTGTAACAGATCAATTCCTGCTCTCATTCTAAATCAACAATTTTAGCAATCTAGTTATAAAATTAATTGGACTAAATTTGAGTTACTTGAAATAAGTATGTACACCACAAAGGGTATGTTTCACAAATGACAGTTTCAATGGCAATCAGAACACATAACTTATTTAGATATTAAAACATCCAGGAATATTAATGTCATTCTCTACCAAAACTTTCAGAAGCTTTAATGTTATACCACAGGATCTGAATAAGCAGAACAGTTTATCAGTGTCCTTGGGGGGGCATGTTAATATTTAAAAAATGAATATCCTGTTTTGCCTTTACCATTTATAATCCCTGAATCCCATTTTGTTAAAATAAACCAGATGTTCAACAGGTTTCTGTGGGGAGTAAATAAATGGAGTTTGACCTTCAGCAGAAAAGATGCAATTGCCAATTGAAATGGGTGGTTTTCATTTTCCAAAATTTAGACAGTATCAGAATGCCTTCTTAGAAAGTCAAGCTATGTATTGGATGAGTGATATAACTACTCTCCTGTATGGATGTAAATTGAGCAGGCACTTGTTTCCCCTTCCATTATCTACCATTGCGAACTTTACATATCACCATCTTTCTGATTTGCTAATCCGGATCCTACAATTTTTGCAGCCTGACAAGCTTGGAAAAAATTGATAAATTTACTGAAGTGTTATCTTTCATTACATTGTGTACAACTCCTTTTAATTAAACACTTTCTGAGATTTTAGAACTTTGGTAACTAAAATATTAGTCTTTGTGAACTTTTTTTTCTTCTTTCCTTTCCTCTTCCTTCTTCTTTTTTCTTTTCCCTTTCTTACTTATTGTGAGAGACATGTACATAGTTCATATAAAGTTTATATATAATTTTAGATTTTTGTATTGCACTTAGAAAAATCCATTAAAAACTGGCTGCTAGTGTCAGGTCATAAAAAAAGACTGGTTATCTAAGGATGCCAGCTGTTCAGATTAGAAGTGGGGGGTCAGCGACCCGTGGCCTGCAGCATCTGAACTTACCATTACTGTATAATGGCCATGAATCTAGCAGCTAGCTGCATGGAGTGGGGAGGAAGGGAGTGGCAGAGACTGTTTGGTTTGCAGTAATGGCTACATCATAATATTGGGTGTCAGCTGCTTCCAATGGGGTGTGCCAATGTTTCTACTGGGACTAAAACCCAGAGATTCCTGGCTAGAACCTCTTGCCCCTCTGCTCAGGTCAGAGCAATCACCATATCTGGGGTCAGGAAGGCACTTTACCTTATGTTCCAGTTGGTACATATCAGGGGAGGGGGCAAAGGGGAGAGGTTGCCTTCCTCTGTAGCAGATAACCTTCCTCTTCCTTCAATATCCTGAGTGTATTTTAGCAACTCTTGCAACAGCAGAACACTGACCACCATTGTCCCCCTGTTTTACCTACCAGTGGCAGGTTAGGGCCTTATATCTTGTAGTTGTGCAACAAAGTTGATTGTGTAGTGGTAGTAATAGGTTAGACGAGGATTTGTATGGGGTGGTTTGGATAGGGATGATCCTGTCTCAGGCAGGGTTTTTCCAGATCAGCGGTTCTCAACCTTTCGTACCTTACATCCCACCAACCATTTTGTCAAAAAACTCTGGGTCCCACCACAATAAAAACAAAACCCCACTTTTTCCAAGAAGTGTATTTTTACATTTATATGCATTTTAGTATTATATTAATCATTAATGAAAATTTTCAGATGAGTTGAAGTCCCACCTACACAACCTTCGCATCCCACTGGTTGAGAGAGACTGGACTAGATGACCTCTGGAGGCTCCTTCCAGCTCTGTTTTTCTGCGATTCTGTGATAAGATCTGTGCCACACTGACAAAAGGTGACCAACCCCTGGATTAGATCTTGCAATTTACCTTTCTAAAATATGTACTTCAGTGGGTCCTAATCCACTGTCTGGCAGTATTATGCCAGGCTTCCAAGTCATCAAATGGCAGGCTTTGGATAATTTGCGTAATTTAAACTGGCCACGTTTCTAGTTAGATTAAAGACTGACTTGCTCAAACACACAGAAGTTTGCACTGCCAGAAATTCAGTTTTCCTCATAGTGTCTTATTTACCTAGATCAGCAGAATAGCCCCTCTCCATAGCATTCTGTGAAATTTGCTGGAGCCCCTTCCTTAGTGATTTGGTTTAGGATTGGGATAAATAGGTTATCTGTAGGAAACATCCACATCCTGAGCTTCACCAGTTAAAATGTATCTGGGCAGGTCAGGACATTAGCTAAATCTGGATTGCCAGGAGCTTTATGTTCGCTTTCACATTGCTGTGTGAAAGAGTG
Organism: Crocodylus siamensis; assembly: GCF_052110815.1. NCBI lineage: Eukaryota > Metazoa > Chordata > Crocodylia > Crocodylidae > Crocodylus > Crocodylus siamensis. The sequence continues at coordinate 400,243,465 of NC_143395.1, forward strand.
AGAGAGCGCCCAAAGGCACTGAGATGCACCAAAACAGAGGAAAGGAACCCAAGAGACCTGATTCCCGATTCCAGGTTATTGGAAGTAAGCACTGTGTGGTTTACTCTGGTAATTTGGGCTGGACATCTCAGGGCTAGAACGGTTGTTGGGAGCAAACACTCCACTTATGCCCTACGGCACATTCCCTATAAACCTAGCTGTATTTCTCCCTACCAAGTTGATGGAAAGATGCCAGGATTACTAGCAACTTTCCCTCTGTAGGATGTTTTCTCCTAGGACGATGATGCAGGTGTCTAGCTCCCTAGAATTCAGTCTTTTCCAGGGAAGATGGGGAGCATAAGAACACAAGGTGAAGAAGATCAGACCCATGCACCACCCTCCATGTGGATGCCTTCCCATCCAAAACCTCAAACTCTGCAGTTTGGATACAACACAGTTCAACACCACTTGGAAGGCCATGCATCCCGTCATACCTTAGCCAAGTGTGTATCAACAATCTCCACTTGTCAGAGTTGTCCTCTACAAAGCTTCTCTAAAGGAAGGTGCTATGTAACCCTGCTCTACATATTTTGAGGAGACACTAAAATCCACCTGGGGTATGGGTCTACTCAGTGCAAGCAACAGGGCTGGATATTAAGTCAGGGCTCCACAGCCAGGTCCAGCATTTACTTGCTTAAAGTTATTAAATCAGAAGAGACTGAAATATTAACACATGACTTCAGAACTGCCATAGTGCAAGAGGCAGTGCCCTTACAGCATCATCTATTTGCAGTTTGAGAGTGCTACACTACACAGAGTAATTAAAAAAAAAAATCAGAATTTGTTCTGGTAATAGCCTGTATCTCTCACTTGCAATCAAGCTTCGGAACATAGGATTTAAAATGTTACATGTTAAGGATACCTCGAGTAACAGGATATCTATCTAGTGATGTCAGTATTTAAAGCTTCTGCCTATATCAGTGACATCAACTTACACCTCATTTGTAAAATGTTGTGTTCTCTACTTACCAAAACACACATAAAATTTATTTATAAAATGTATGAAAAGAATATTCCAAAGCTTCACTAAAACTGTTATGTTCTTAGTTCACCAAACACAGTTATATTTAATACCTGGTGTCAGTTTAGATCAGTTTAATTGATGTGATCCAAAACTGTAGTCCTTGAGGTTTAAAAAGTCTTCAGAGTGTGTACCTACTTATTGTAAAGTAGAAAAATATGACCATTTATTTAGATGTTTAACAGGAAGCTGAGTCTCTAGAAATTTATGGTTGAAGATTTGGAACAAATATTTTCCCTTGTCTACTATGTAAAAATCCCACAGAAACAAGAATGAACAGTTCAAGCTTATAAAAAGTCAACTATCCAAATTCAGAGATACATCTGTCACAGCAGTGTGAATCATCATATGACATTGCCCCAACATATACCCCTCCATGATGATGGCAACATTTGGCTCAGTCATCACAGAAAATAGTAGCCTCTGACATTAACCTCAAAAGTTACTTGTCTCTTTGCTGGAAAAAAGGGGGAATGAGTTGTTATGCACAATCCATGCAATCCAGTAAGGGCAGACAAATGATGCATCTACACAGCTGAAACAGAGACGCAACAGTCCTCTATTACTTATAGATTTAAAAAAACCTAATGAAGTGGGCAGGTGTAAGGCAAAGCAAGCTGACTATCTGAAGAAGACAAACATAACTCTTTACTAAGAAGAAAATGAAGCACCCTCATGTTCTCAAAGAAGTGAAAAACAGTCAAGTCTGGACCACCTTTCATTTAACAGCTTCAAGGTCTTAGTTCTTCTTCTGACTAAAAAGCATCCTCCTCAATTTTCCTTCTTCAAGCTACCTGTTTCAACCTGTTCGAGCCAAATTCTCAGAAATGATCAAATTCATTCCACATCTTAAACAGAGATGTCAAACACACCTGGACAAATCTGCTCCGTGGGGCTTTTCATGGGCCAAATATGGACATGGTGGCAAGTGGCAGCAGTGGGGTGAGTGGCAGCGACTGTGGGGGTTAACAGAGCCATCACTACCAGCCTTGAAGGCCACACTCCACTGGCAGAATCTGGCCTTTGAGCTGCAAGTTTACTGTCATTCACTGTGCTGTATAATATAAAAGGGATGGGGGCGCCTATGGGGGTGAATGACAGACATCCCCAATTTAAAACATGTGAATGGATACAAGAAAAATTTGATTAAAGCTTACAAGTACAATGTGTATATACTCTATGTGCAAGTAGGACTGCATCTGTCTTTTTTTTTAGCATCAGGTGCTTTAACCATCACCGCATGGATTAAATAGTCACAAAAAAAATTCAGGTCTGTTGCTGCTCTCCCATGTCACGGATGGTTGCTTGGATCCCAGAGCTGTAATCTCTGTTATGCAGCTGGCAACACTGTTGATTGTTCTGGGGCCCATTCAATAAACTAAGAATAATAAAAGTATTTCTCCGACAATTTCTTAATGAGAACAGCACATTCATGTTTTGGCTGAATGGTTCTAAAAATAACATAGCCCTAAGAAGAGTAAAGGGCAGCTAATAAAAGCCTTCTTCATGGTGGAATACAAGAACATTGCTAAAGTATAAGCTGACCCATGGAAGGCTTTAGCTCTGGGGATGCTAGTCATAGGAAGACGGGAATCTGCCATACAGCAAATGTTCAGACTTTAGGAGAAACCATGTTAGTGACCCCCAAATTCAGCTCATGCAGCACTAAATAGAGGGGTGCAGTGGCAGAGCAGGTACCTTGCTCAGTATCCTAACTGGGACACTTTAGGGATCCCCCTAACACCCCTCTATTCCCTAGCCAGAGGCAGACCCTGGTGTACGCACACCTGGACTGCATGAGGCTGCAGCCTCTCTGGTCTTTTCAAACACCTCTTATTGAGCTTCTGGTTTCACTTTTCCCCATGCCTTTAATTTTATGCACACACCATTTGTAGCCCTAGAAAGTCCTGGGACCTGCTGGTCAATCTCCTACTGCCCTGGTTAAACTGCCTATCTACCCAACAAGGAAGGAGCTGCTGGCCAGGGGGAACCCAGGAGACTGTGTGGCTGTCTTCCTTTCCCTCGTCTGTATATGTCTCTGAGCAGAGTTTTACTAGGTGGTATCAAAGGGGGAATGGGTGCTAGGTCTCTGCTCAGTGTCCTCATTTGGCACCCTAGTTACTGACCTATAACCTGCATTCTTGTTTCTGTTTTCTCATGTATTGTCCCAAGAAATTAGCCATCATATATTAAGTGGCTTCCCTCTAGCCATTAAGGGCATCTTGCAGTTTCCAGTGGACCTAGGCCCATTTTCTTTCTAACAAACGGGCCTGTCGCCAACTGTTGCATGTGCTTCAGGGGAAAGAGTATAACAGGGTATGTGTAGAATGATCACATCATAGACTCCTAGGGCCCCTATACATGTGTTCTGGGATGGGGCGCGGGGACGTTTTAGTTAGAGTGATTCTCAGGAGCCGCCTTATATTAAAATGCCTACAGCGTCTTGTGTATTTAGCATCCTGTGATTCAAAATGGCAGTGGGGATGGCTTTAACTGAAGCTTGTCAAAATGCGAGATTGCTGAATACATGAGATGCTGCAGCACGTTAGAGTGCTCTGATAAAATTAGAAGGCTCCAGCAAACTCAATTCAAGTCTCTCCGATGGGCTCTAATCAATGCATCACAGCACATGCAAAAGTGCCCCCAGTTACTAAGAGTCTTAGGTGTAGGGATGCCCCGAGTTTGAGGTCACACCCTTAACTGTTGAATGTTGTGGCCCCTAATGGGACTGTCCTCCAAAAAAATACCTAATTCTTTTCTGGACCTGGCCATATCATTGGCCTCCAGTGTCCTGTGGCAATTTAATTATACACTGTGTGAAAAAATATTGCCCGTTGTGAGTTTCAGAACTACTGCTTGATAATTTTATAGGCACCCCCATCCCTTTTATATTATACAGCACAGTGAATGACAGTTGCCAGTTCACTTTTTCCCCACACCATTCATGATTTTATAGACGTCTATGATATTTCTCTTTGGTCATCTCTTTTCCATGAGGACATCTTGCTACAGCTCCAAGAGCTGGAGTTGAAGTTGACGTCACCCGAGCCCATAGGGTGCAGGTCAGTGAGTCTGGAGTCAAAGGTGTCTAGAAGTGATGCTATTCACATCACTATTTTGTGTGCTGTTGGCTACAAGAGACTGGCAGGCCTTAACCATGCCAGCCTGATGGGTGGCTCACTTGTTTGATTTGCTGCACTGAACATAGGTATAAGCACCAATTTACAGCTGTTTTCACATGGCTGTGAAAACCGCAACCTCAAAACTGGCTCACGTTGTTGAGAAAAGTAATTTAATTGCCACAGAAATGAGAACTGTGGGAAATCAAAGAGAGAAGTGAGTAAGACTTCTGAAGGGGAAGATAAGAAGATGATGATATAAAGTCACTTAGACCGACTGCCCACAGATTTCGAGTCTTTGTGTCTCTTGGGAGACACAAAGTCGAGAAAAAGGCTATGCCTGGTAAACCCCTCCACAGATAGACATGAGCCAACAGAAACTTTGAGAAGCAGGATATGAATTAATTATAGACTTGGTCATTTATATTAAGAATAATTTGGGATTCAGTAATGCCATATGGGCACAGATTATCCTTGCTCCAGATTGGAAACTGAATCTCAAATTATTCTCAAGATAAATGACTTTTCCAAACCCATCTGTTATTTATTTACTTTTATTGCTTGAATATGGGTCAATATAAATGACTGGTTTTGACAGGTTGCAGAGACTGCTCCAAAGCAATGTATTTTAAGAAAATATCACATACTGTCCTGAACAATATTGCATTAAACCACTACTGAGATCACGTGGTAATAAGCCTACATGTCAATATCTGGGATAGCATCTATTGTCACATCAGCTAAGCCTTCATAACAAGACTTAATAACTGTGAATCACTTGAGCTGTTCCCACAGATAGCATTAGAGGGATCTACTGCTGCTGCTCTCTTCCCAAGAGGATTAATGCCAACCTGTCAAAAACAAAACTAAACGAGTTGAAAGCAAGCAATGAAAGCTCACAGGCTTCAACCTAAACAAAATAGATAGCCCTGCTGCAACTGGCTCTTCCAGTACAACCCAGGACCAGACCGTGACATCTTGACTCATACTGTGTAGTACCACAGCCTCCATAAAGAGCCCTGCTGCACTAATTGTAGCACTAAAGTAGTATGGGCTCTTCTTTTTGAGAAAAGGTGGCAAAATGTGTCCATTAAATTAACAGCATCCAACTCACTTCTTTAATGCCTTGGGGACACGAGGCTAAGAAGAGCCAAAGATAGTAAACTCTTGTCTTCCCCATTTCCAGATCAGCAGACATGGCTCTGGATGCTGTCTTAGAAGAGGTATATTGAGGAAGAAAAGGCCATTTTTGCTTGAATATTTGTACTGCATTTTAGTGCTGCCATTTCTTATAGATCAAATAACTGGCAACATTCACTGGATACATCATACTACAGCTATTTTTGTAATGGAAATACCTCTTCCAACACTACCATATTTGGGCACAAGAGACAGTAAATATGCCTGCTAAAAATACAATAAAAAGCTAAATCAAAGCCATGCATTCAAGCACAAGAAGAGTGTGAGGAGGATCAAGGACAGGCCTCTGCCCTGGACTAGCCTTCCCGGAAAGCTCAGTGGGTACATACTTTGTGGAGCCACAGCGGAAGGCTTCCTGTGCCGTCCTGCCTTTGCTGCACGGCCGCCCAGCAGTAGGAGTCCACATAAGCGGCCTGGCGCCAAGAGAATGAGCTGGGTGCAAAACAGCTTATCTGAGTCCCTGAAAAGCAAAGCAGGATAAAGGTCAAAATTTAGGAGCAAAAAAAAAAGAGCATTTAGGCATTTCAAACACCTTAAAATCAGTGGTTTTCAGCCTTTTTTCATTTGTGGAGCCCTTTGGAAATTTTGACTGGAGGTGCAGAGCCCTTTGAATTGTAAGTATGGGTATTCACATACTTTTGACTGATCACAGTCATCTTTTGCAGACACCTTAGACAGTCTGCGGACCCCTGGGGGTCTGCAGACCACAGGTTGAAAACCACTGCCTTAAATCCATTAATCCATTGTATAAAGACCCCACCCCTACTACAAAACAGCAACAGGAAGGGCAAGTTACTTATTCTCACTTGTGGTTCCTCACACCACTTGTTGGAACAGCACCCCTGGTTCTTTTGGCGTTTATGAATGGCACTCTCAACACATGTAAACAACAGTCCCTGTGCGGGACCCCGTTTTTGCTCCCAGCTCCTCTCATTCACTCTGTACAACTGGAAAAGTCCCAGCTCTACTGCAGGTTACCTTGTGTATGACTGACAGGGAGCTAGGAGGAGAAGGTGGCAGGCCTAAGTCTGAAGGCATTTCTGTCCCACCCATTTAGCAAGCCCTACCTATCTGCTCTTAGTCTGCACATATTACATCCCACACAGGAGGCAATGCAGCTGCCTTTTGATGGCCCCCAGTGTGCATGAATAAGCACAACTGAGACTGACAGCTTAAGACTGGCATGTGCCTGACAAAGCACGTGCCTGGAATCACTCAAATGGGAGACAGGTAGCACAGGAGGAGTGGGACCACCTAGGTGGGATATATTTCATGGCAGGGGTGCTGGGCACAGCAGAGGCAGCCACAACATGACCTTTGAACCAAATCCAAACCGAACCCAGCTCCATTCACACACTAAGCTTTATCAAAACAGACTTAATAACAGTGGGATCATCTGCGGAGGCACGATATTAAATAACATAATTGCAATGCAAAAAATAAAGAAAAAGTTTATGACTATTTAAAAAAAAAAAAACCCACGGAGAAATCAGTGCTTATTATATCTGCTGATAGGTTCCTTCCCCACTCCCCTCTTAGTGGGGAAGGAGTAAGAATCACGGCAGGATTGCTTTGTAGGCTATATGTGGAATGATACGCAGGGTCATTTTTACAAAAGAAAGAGGGCCTGTTCTATTAAAAAAGAGCTAAATGCATCAAAACAGTGATTGGGTATAGACTGTACAGCACAGTGAACCAAAGACGGTTAGAGGCTTCATGCACCGCATGAACAAAAACCTTTATTATTATGAGTCATTATTGTAATTGTTTATAAGGCTGCAGTGTCATGACAACATGCTCTGAGCAGTCACAAGACTCTCTTATGAAAACAGTAATTTATTTATCGGATTTACACAGGGCTTAGATGGATTTAACAGGGTTGGTGCAGTGCTCAACCATTATATTCCTCAAAACTCCAGGGACTTGTATAATTCAGAGTTTTCCCCACTGTCTATGGAAGACTAGGAAATACCATGTGGGTTAGCATCCAATTTGAAGGCCCTTCCACAGTCTAGGTATCAGGCTGCAAAGCTGAGCTCTATATCGGGGTCAGCAACATACAGCCTGTGGGCTGGATCTAGACCACAGAGCCACCTGTATTGCCACCCCTTCTCCCCGGGTGAGGGAGAAGCAGTGACAGCAGCAGCATGAGCACAGGTTTAGCTACCCAGGCCCAGCACAGCTCCCCAGGGGATGGAAGAAGTGCTCATGCCTCAATTAGGAAGTGGGGAGCTAGTGGTATGGGTGCAGCTCCCAGCTGCCTGGTCGTGGCACAAATGCAGGTAAACCCTGCTTACTGCTGACATACTACCAAAGCCACTGGGCCCATAGCAGACTGGAGTTAAGTTGTTTCGACCTGTGGCTTGAAAAAGTTGCTGGCCCCTACTTTATGCTCTTCTCCCACAAGTTAGCAAGACTCCTGCTGCTATCAGCAGGGTTGTGGGTGAAACAATAGTAAAGCACACTTTCAGAAGACGGGCAAATAGGAATATGCTGGGTTATGCCTGCCTTAATACCAGTGACATTAGTCAGAAAAACTGAACACAATTCTGGTACAGCAGAATCTCACTCCTTCAAATGAATGAATGTGAGATTCACTGCAAGTGACATTTTTGTGAATGAGCAATGGAAACCGATGAGAATCTACTACTGTGTTCCAGCCATCTCAAATGTCACTGAAGTTGAGGGGAATTAAGGGAGTACTCATTAACTTTTGTCATAACAGGAAAAAAAAAGTTCTACTTAACACACATTTTTCTCTTTATTTGGGTATAATGTAACAAATTATTAAAATTATAACACTGTCACAACAATTTCAGGCAGATGTCACTCCTTATCTCAGTGGTGTACCAGATAAGCCCCTGTGTAATTTAATAGTTCCTCTAGTATAAAAGGTATTTTTACAGATAAGCATAAAACCAGACACATCACGGTACTCAGGAGCTTGTATGTTTGGTGTTTAAACAACTATTGTATCAAATTTTTTTTTAAACATTGTGGAGTTTTACTGATATGAGCCATCATTTATGAAAGCTTTATTAATAAGTTGGAAGAAATTGAATGTTTGTGCTAATTGTGCACTCAAGTGTGCAGGTTACCAAGATCTACTGCATATTATTTTCATAATTTTCACAAAGAATTCTTATCAGTTCTTATCAATAAAACAGGTTTTTAACATAAAGGTATCTTGGAAAGTTGAAACTATTAACATATTTACCTAAAGAGCATGCTATAAAGGTTAAGGCTCTATTATGCAACACACACTGACTCAGGGAAATTAGTTTATGAAAGGGATATATGGTACAGTTGTCTGTGACAGCAGGGGCCTGGATTCAGTGACCCAGGAGGGCACTGCCATCCTGCACTCCTGTGTGTAATAAGAAAAAAAAAGCAGTTACTGTCCAAAATACATTGTCCAGTGTTCATACATAAGAGACTGCTTGTGAATATGATAGAGAGTAGGGGGGACAAGGTAACAGCAAAATGATCTAATTTATTATATGAACAAGCAGTCACAGCACCTCACTTTGCCAAATTTGCAAGAGAAGTCGCAAACATCAATGAAATTATATTTATAGCACCCTTAACATAAAAGGGTGGAGAGGAAGGTTAATTTATATACCAATGAAAGCAACCACCACAGAAGCACCACTCTGCAGAAAGCTGCCCTACTGAATGAATGCACAAAACAGCTGCAGTCTTGTATTACAGCTAAAGATAGAGAAGCCTGTGAAGTGCCAACAGGGTGCAAGGCAGGCAAAGTTCCTTGGGTGAATCTGATATCTTATTAGACCAATTAAATAGTTGGAAAACAATTATTAAGCAAGCTTTCAGGTTCAAAAACCCCTCGTCAGGCTAAGGAAGCTTCTGCAGTTGGTGTGAGCTCTTCCTGGATGGAATGAAAAGTAAAGAAGCCAGAGGCTGGGCTGGTCTGCATGCAAGACAGGCAGTCAGTGAAAATGTAGATTGAGAAGTCAATGGGTGAAAGACAGGCTGGGGGGGTGGGGAGGAGAGAAGGGGGATGAATAGTGGAGAGATACCTAGGGAGTCAGATGTCAGGCAGGTTATACTGTGTCATAAATCCAATGTCTATATTTACTCCATGATTTTTAGTGTCCAGGAAGCTGATGAAGTGGAGTTCATAGGCTCATCCTGGGAAGCGTTTTGTAAGTTTCCTTTGAGGATCAGGACTGAGAGATTGGAGAGAGAGTGGTTTTCTTGGGAGAAATGTGCCCCCACAGGTAATTGGGTATTTCTGTCTTTGATGGATTTCCGGTGTGCGTTTATTCTGGTGTGCAGTTGTTGTTTGGTCTCTCCTACGTATTTTCTGTCAGGGCATTTGGTGCATTGGATGAGATATATTACATTTCTGGAGGTGCAGCTGGAAGATCCGGGAATGCTGATGGCTCTGTTGTGGGGTGCAGTAATTGTGGAGGTGGTGGAGATGTGTTGGCAGGTTTTCCATTTCTGGTCATGGCATGGTCTGGATACATTTGGTGTGTTCTGGGCTTGAGGTCTAATAAAAGATATCAGATTCACCCGAAGTCCCTTGTCTGTCTATGTCCTTAGACCAACACAGCTACAACCTACACCCCTGTAATAGGGTGCAAATCATTTTCACTAGCATACTTGTGATTATCAGCAAACCCACAAAAAGAACTTATTAGGGAAAACAGGGAATTACCTAACAGCAAGCAATTTGAGTACATAGTACAAGTCTGTTACAGTACCTTCCTAGGCCTGCCTTATGGACCATGGTATTGCGTGCCCCAGCCCCACCCATCCCTGGCATGTCACCTGCGCTGAACTTGCAAGCAACCTTCCAGCTGTCTCTCTCAGTGCCTGAGCACTGTCCTGAATTTAAGGTCCCTACTATGGCACTCCAGCCTCTTTTCCCAGTAGCTGTTCCTTGAAGAACCTGATGATAATCCAAATGTTGAGCACCTAACTAATCTGGCTACTGGCTGGACCCCAGGAAAAGATGGCATTCCTAGAAAAAAAGTGATTGAGTGCAGGAAACCTGTGCTTCCTCTGCACTTATGAGAGCTTCTTATTCACTGCTGGACAGTAGGCACAGTACCACAAGATATGCAAGATGCTAATATAGTAACTCTGTACAAGAATAAAGAGACCACAGTGACTAACAACTATTGTGGCATTTCATTACAAAGCACTGTTGGAACAATTGTCACTCAGGCGGTGCTCAGAAGACTTCGGATCCTTGCTGGCTGTGTTTGCCCTGAGTCACAACGCAGCTTCAGAGCTAGCTGGTCCACCATAGATATGATCTCACTCTGATAAAACCAAGAAAAATGTAGGGAACAAAAACCCCTCTATATTGCCTTCACTGACCTGACCAAAGCCTTTGACCTTGTCAGCAGAAAAGGCCTCTTCAAATCATTGGAAAAGATTGGCTGTTCACCAAAACTCAGCATAATCTGCTCTTTTCACAATGGAATGAGGGGAGCTCACTTCGGAGAGATCTGAATATCCATACTGGTAAAGTATCAGGTATTATGAGCATGCTAAGCAAGCAAGTATGGAACAACAACAGACTGTTAAGGTCAAAGTTAAAGTACAGCGTGCTTGTGCCAGTAACACCCTTTTGTATGGCAGCAAATTCTGGACTACATACTTTATACAAGTAAAGCACCTGGACAGCTTCCACTTAAGTTGCCTTTGCCATATTGTAAGAATTTCCTGGCAGAACAAAGCTGCCCACGCTGCGGTCTTGGAACATGCCAATATTCTCAGCATCCGTTCTCTTCTCAGTCTGCATCAGTTTTGATGGCTAGGTCATATGTGGGAAATGGATGATGACTGTATACTCCATAGGAGAGATCCTTGAGAACTCGTCAGAGGAAGAAGACCATGCAGGCGTCCTTACCTCTGTTTCACAGAAGTTTGCAAGAGAGATATGAAGGCAATGATCATTGAGCCAAAAGACTGGGAGAAGCTTGCTGTGGACTGCAGTGTTTGGAAACATTCTGTTGTGTATGCAATGAAGGCTTTTGAGAGAAAAAAGCCCAACACGTGGGAAACTTCAGGAAGAAACCCACACTCAGAACTCTTAGGATATGAACTTCACGTGTGATAAGTGCTGAAGGGGCTGTCATTCAAGAACTAGGTTCTACAGCCACAATCACAGATGTTCAACAAGCTGATATCAGCCTCACTCAAAGCAAATCTCTTGTTTATTGTTTCATGAGATAGATAGATGTCTGATGTGTCACTTGAGCTGCTTTTCCCAGTAGAAAGAGGCTGAATTTCAGGTGAAATTCTTATCCTTCCCATCAACATACTTGTGCAACCTATCTGTGCATGCCCATGTGTATTTACACTGTAGGCTCTTTGGGACAGGGTCTGTTTTCAGCGGTTTTGTAACACAATGGGCACAACAACACTTGACACTTTAATGTGAATTAGCTTATGTTAATGTGGATTAAAGGCATGTGTCTACATGTGCACACCCTTAACACTTATTAAAAATGGTGAATTTAAGCTATTTGTGCCTAAATTTGATACCTGCAAATGCAGGCATCGAATTTAGGCGCAATTAGTTAAAAGCACATTAACGCATGTATAGATGTGTTAAAGTGCATTAATTCTGTGCGTTTGTGGACTGACTTGGGACTAACTGTAGTCCCAAGTCAGTCCACACACAACGTTAATGAGCTTTAATGCCTGCATATACAGATGCCTACCTAAACCCACTTAATGTGCATTAAGCCAATGCGCATTAAATTTTGACATGCTTAAATGCACATACAGACATGCCCAATGCACATTAGCTTAATGTGCATTACATTTAGACACGCTTACATGCATATGTAGACACGCCCAATGGGACCCATTCTTGGTTGAGGCTTCTAGGCACTTCCATAATACAACCAACAAAACTTGGCCAGCTCCTGTTTCCAGGGATGCAAATGAGAGTTTTGACAGTGGTAATTTTTTAAAACAGAGCAGGATTTAGTTGTATTTGATAACTTATGGCCCTATTACTAGAAAAGGATCAACAAACCAAGATCCTTACCTCTTCCCAGAGTCCCAAAGAAAACCTTAAGCTGCTATAAGAAGAGAAAAAGTCAATCAGTGAAATTTTATGGTGCCAGGTAGATTTCCTGTTGTGGTTCATCAGTGTTTGTGTTCCACCACATTTCAACAGTGGTAGAGTGCAAACCTCTACTCGGACTTTAACTCTGACAACTCTCTGGTAAGATAAGCATTAAGAACTTCATTTTACAGAAGTCAAATTAGTTAGAGAGCCTAATTTTCATGACTGCAGCTTTTCTTCTCCCTGCCCATAGATCTCAATTTGACACCTATGGAAGTGGTCAGATTTCAAGCAGCAGGTACTTTTGAAAACTGATGATAATCACATCCTTTTTTTCTGACTATGTATCAGAACGTTTAGTTCATTTCAGAATTCAGCCCTGCATAACTAATCACTTGTTCTCATAAAGGAAACTCATTATTAAGAACAAATATTAAATTTTTATTTGAAAATATTCATTTTATAACTATTTATTACTTATGAGGCTGAAAATGTGTTAGGCAAATCACAGACAAATTGAACAAGTCACAGGACCAAGATATTTGATTATGAAAACACCAAGCAAGATCTGTTCACTTTAGTGCTATTTTATTTCTGATAGAATGCCAGGATCTGAACAAAACAAAATAAAACACATTTCCTGCTCCAACAGGCTTTCACTCTAAGGCACACAGGGTGCACTGAGACATCCCAATGAAGAATGGACAACTTTGTATGTGATGGAGGCTAGATGAGATGTTACTGTTTTTGGGCACATCTACATATGCAATTACAGAACATGAATAAATTGTGGAGCTTATTGCTCCGAGTTTATTGCTCCTGGGTATGCCATGTGAACATGCACCCAGGAGCAATAAGCTCCGGACCAATAAACACCACAGATTATTCATGCACAGCAAGTTTAGGTGGGGCAAAGCAGCACTGGCTGGCAAGGGTCTGGGGATCAGCCGACCCAGCTCAACGTGCTGTGGAGGACCTATCTGGGGCACAAGGGTGCTTCAGTGTGGGGCTAGCCAGCAGGCATCCCCTACACTGAAGCACTCTCATGCCCCAACCAGTCCCTCCAGTGTCTACATGTGCACTGCTGTGGAGGTTTTTACTCTCCAGCAGGATAGTATGTGTATTTACAAGTACTATCCTGCTGCAGAGTAGATTAGTTTACTCCAGCCCAATAGGGGCACATGTGTAAATGCCAAGATGTATACTGTGTAGCTAATTAGTCAACTGTGCATTAAACATCTCGTGTAGATGCATCCCTTACTATAGATACTTCTTGAATCAAAGTTGTTGGTTTGGTGAACTAAGAGAAAGTCATCCGGCATACAAGCAAGGCATTGGAAAAAGGCCTAAGTGGGTGCTGAAAAAAGAAATACACTTGTTCATTCATGCTAGCTTTGGTGATGAAGCAGAAGACATTCCATAACACAAGACTGTTGCAAAGCTGTAAAGGCAAGCGTAAGCATTTTAAACTTAATGAGCTGTTTACTGGGGATACAGTGCAGAGATGCAAGACGGGATAAGTAAATGAACTGCCATTCATCCTTTACTTTCCACAGATAAGCAACTGGTCTCTCAAATTGCTAATTATGGGGCATAATTTATTCAGTAATGTAGGAAGTTGAGCACATTACAACCAATTAGAGCACTGAGTCAATCAAAAAGGGATACATTTTCAAGCTAATAGCTTTCTTATCTATTTATGACTAAAATTGTGCCTTTGGATGAACAGGAAGAGCTTCCTTAAAATGTTTCAATTCTGGCCATGTAGACATTAACAAGAAAACTCCCACTGACTCTACTGGGGCTTCAGCTGAGGTTAATGGGAACTGCAGATATGCCTCTAAAATCAGAATTTGGCCTTAAAAGCCTGAGCAGATCTTTTAAAAATACTATTTTATTGCTCTATACAAGACATTGCCATGCTTAAGAATACTGATATTCACTAGGGCTGTGCAAAGCTTTGGTCTGTGATTCGATTCTGCCCGATTCGGTGGCCAAATATCTGAATCTGAATCAGATCAGAGGACCCTTTAATCTCTCCAAATCGATTCAGAACCCTCCAAATCAATTTGGAGAGATTCGGACAGATTTGGCCATTTGGACACAGAGACAGCTTTAAATGATTTTCTATATACCTCTAGGTAGCAGGGGCTCTGAACCCTGCAGTGCTGGGGCAGATGCAGGATCCCACAGCAGCGCGGGGGGCTCAGCAGCAGACCTGGAAGCGGACCAGAAACATTTCCAGTCCGCTTCCTGGTCCACCAGGGAGTGTGCTGGGGACCCACTCCCACGCCCTCCCAGCTCAGCAACTGGTACCTCCTGGGTCTGGGGGGGGCACCTGGGATCCCCCTGTGGCTGATCCACTTCCAGGAAGACCCGGAAGTAGACCAGAAGTACTTCCAGTTCACTTCCAGGTTCACTGCCAAGCACATTGAAGAGCCTCCTGCGCTGCTGTGGGATGCTGCCTGTATCTCCAGGTTACTTATGAGAATGTTGTTTGGGACATCAGTATTAGCAATTCATTAGTATTCAAAAGCATTAGAGGCCAGTACAGTACAGTATATCCATTTCATTCCCTTCATCTGGGCAACCAGTGACTTTGTCAAAAAAAGCAGTCAAGGTGTTTTGGATTGATTTGTTGTTAACAAATCCACTGAGGCTGCTATTTACAAATTCTCTTGACTTCCTTACAAATATGGTCCAATAATTTCCTGGATATTGAAGTCAGGCTGACCAGTTAGTACAGCCAATAACTGATGGAGTATAACTATTTATTCAAATATCCAGAAAAAAGTAGCTCCATTGCTGAGTATAAATCTGGCACAAAATTAATTCACCAATTAATTACTAAATCCTTTAGTAGTTCTAAGTATGTAGAAAGTATGTTGGGATTGTACTGTGTATGGAAAGGGGGCTACAGGAACATAGGAGTGGAAGGTATCTCCTGGGTCACTGAGTGAAGTCTTCTGCAATTGCAATAATTAACCAAAGGAATTCCCAGAAATCTGAAATGCTCAAAACTCCCTAAGCAAAAGGGAAGGTTGAAGGCTATTTTCTACCGACTCATCTCGGCAAGGTTTTCCAGAGTGCTTTATAGATCTCTCTCTCTCTATCCCCTGATGATTTTCTATGGTACCAATGACTGTAGAACCTAAACAATGGCACAAGCAGGAAAGCTTTAGTTTTCAAAGCCTCAAGCATTCAAACCTCCACGGACATAAAAAATTTGCATCTAATCCCATATCTGAAATGTGTATCAAAATTTGTTTGCACAAAGTTCCAGTTACATGAGGGCTACAGATGTACCCAACACCTAATTAAAATTAATATTTACCTTATAATTCATATAAAGCTAAACTGCAGCTACCTTTCAGGTGAAAACAGTTGTTTGCTAGTACACAGCAACTTGCAGAACAGGGGAGAAAGTAAAGATGATGACAGTATCCAAGATTAATTGCTGAAGGACTCCAGGAAGGAAGAATATATTTATCCAGTTTAAATGTGGCCAGAGCACTTGTACTCTTTTGAAAAACAATTCCTGTACCCTGATGCGTGGATATTTTCATGTGTGACTCATCCCCTGATACTGCTTTCACATGCAACTAATCTTTCCCCACTGTTTTAGATTTTGGTCTTCTTCAGACCTGAAATACTACATTTACTCAAATAAAGCTCCTTATCCTACATTCACATACAACAAAACTTCATTAAATACCCTGTCTATCATTAAACTGCCATAGTAGCACATACTTAACAATGAAAAGCAACTCTGAAGTTGATTAAGTGCAGTCAACACCAAATATAACTATGAAACACATGGCCCACATCGAGCAAACATACTAAATAGGAATCCTTTTTTTATTTACAAATTTTATTAAAAAACACACATATTCCCCTAAATTTACAGTTTCATATACTGATTAACTTTGTTTTCCAAAAACTTCATATTGTAAAAATAACTACATATCCAAAAAACATACAACTATATATGTTAAACCCTTAAAACAGCATGCATCAACATCCCACGCAAACCCCTACAGAACTCTTTTCTTCATAGAGAACCCTATGAAAAAATGACTCCCTCCATAACCACCTGAAACTCTCCACCCCTCCCATCAGTCCTCTCTTTTGGTTCAGTGAAACACGTGTGTCTAGTCTTTTTTCCTCCACTTCTTCTCCAATCACTTGTTTATCCAGACGGATGTAGTATTTCAGTTCATACAGCACTCTCTTTCAGTGAAAGCCAACCCCTTCAAAACCCAGAGGTTTCTTCCTTTCCATAAACAAGTTTTAACACATGCTAATAAAGTTCTTAATCATATTTCCATGGGTCCCTTTGGTATGGGTTCCTATAGTACCATCTCCTGTGCTAACAACAGGTTTATTTTGGTGACACTCAGAAAGTGGCAGACCCTGTCGCACACCATCTTTGTATACGTACGCTCCCAAAACGCTTATCCCACCATTTCTTCTTCCCTGTACCTCTCCCTTGCACCTTGATGAACTCATCAAGCTCCATCCAGTTGCACCTCTCTCACCAGTAAGACATTTCTTACAACCCTGCAGGCCAGCATGCTCCCTTTTAGTTGTTTACCCGTCATGGTGCCCCACACCTTCACTTGTCTTTCTGTGAAGTTTCTCACCAGCACCATCCTGTCTCTCCCCTACTGCTTTCATCAATTTCTTATGATCCTTCAGGGCCTCCAGCCCTACCTTCCTTTTTTTATATATCTGCATGAAACCTTCCCTCCTGATGTAATCACTCAGCACTTGTCATGCCCATGGACTCTTCAAAGAGGTCTGATACAATCCCCATTTTCCCAACATTGCAGCTGTGTGAAATCAGGTGATCTGTGCTTCTTTTCCCTCTCCCTTCATTATTGCCTTTCATACCATGCTGATGTATTTCGCACAGATGAACAGTCCCAAATCCCATAGCTCCCATCTTCTTCCATCTTTCTTGCTTTGTACAGTTCAGATGTAGGCAAATTGTCTCTTTTGGCATTCCAGCAGAACACACGTATTTCCCTCTGTACTTCCGCTATCTGCCACCACGTCAGTGAGACTACAATTCCCATACATAAAATAATCAGCAGTAGCACAGCCTTAACTGCTGCCACTTTTCCAGCAAAAGACAGTGTCCTTCCAGACCATAACCAAAGTATTTGCTGCATCTTCGCTGTCAGCTTTTCCCCTTGATCTTCATGTACTATCTTCTGGAAATTTTTCCTCATCCTCAAAGCCAGCATCTTGGCCATCATCTTATAGTCTATATTAAGGAGCATAATTGGTCTCCAGTTTTTCAGTTCTTTCCCCCTTTCTTGAAAAGTAAGATCACACTGTCTCTCGGAAGATCCTTCCCTGCCTCTGTTTTTACAAGTTCCTTGAAAAGCTCCACTATATCCTTTGCTACCTATGCCCAAAACTCCTTGTAAAATTCCACAGGTAGCCCATCCCCTCCTTTTAGTGATTTTCCTCTTTTAAAGGTTTTTAAGCATTCCTCCACTGCCTTTACATTTTTTCTCCCGTTTTCTTTGCTTCCTCCTCCTCTACCAGGGTGGAGAAGAGACCGGGTTTTTTTATTTAATTGTATTTTTATTTTTTTGTTAAGATGCTTTTTAAAAAAAAACAACAACCCTATATAAGATAGTTTTATTTTAAAATATGTTAAAGTTCAAAGCTATTATCACGGAACAGGGAGTATAACTTCTAATGATATACTATTTGAGATAGTGTATTCATGTAACCTTTTTAGAAACATTTTATAAATAGGTCACAACAGGTCATGGACTATATTGGAGGCTCCTCTGTAGATTAGTAAAGATTAAAGGAAACCACTCTACCCAATGGGACTCAGTGCTCAGTCTAGAAGATTCCATGAAGCATTGCTATGATGCTTAGTTTCTGTTCTCAAACTGTGGATTTGTGTCTCCAGAGATAACATCCTTGTTAACAGCAATATATGGAGATAAGTGATAAACAAGACCCGATTAGTGATTACCTACCCATCAGCCCTCTTGTCTCTCTGCAAGTTTGTGTACACATCAAGCCCTTATACCTCTCGCTAAAAGTGCAAAGTTTCAAGAAGTTAAATGAATAGAGGATATCAAACAAGAATGCACCTTTTATCGAAAACAATGATTAAATCAAGGCTTCCTAATGATTTAAATCATGATTTAAAATAGATTTGATTTAAATTAAATCCACCCTATCCTCTACTTTCTCTTCAATCTCTTCCAGCAGATCCTTCACCTTCTGTTTCCTCCTTCCGATAGAGCTCTTCATAAAAACTTCTTGTTGCCTCCAACACCTCATCCTGCTTTTCCACCTTCTACCCGCACCACTTTTAGTTCTCCTTTTGCTATTTTCACTCCAAGCGAAAAGTATCAGTACCACTCTTCGCTTTCTTCCACCCAGGGTGTTTCTGCTTAAAATATTCTCTCTCTCATCTTTCTTTTCAATCTATTTCTATCTCTTGCCTTGTTTCTGCTAGTTCTTCTCATACCTGTCTTCCTTCTGTGGCTTCCTTTAGCTGCTCCTGCATCTTTCTTTGCAGCTCTCTCAGCTCTTTTGTTCTTTTCCCCATGGCTCTTCAGTCTTCCTTCCTGAAGAAGTCTCCTATTCTCTTCTTCACCATCTTCCACCGTTTTCTGGTACTCTCAAAATATTTCTTCAGTGTTCTCCACACCTCATACTCATCTTCTTATAGTCACACATTTAACTTCCATGTTCCCCATCCTATTACTGGGTTCTTACCAAGACTCAGTTTTGTCTTCAACATCTCATGATCACTAAATGCTACACACGGTTGCTTTCTTCCTTATCTGTTTATTTTGATACAAACACAAAGTCAGTTCTTGATTGCTTCTTTCCACTGGGATCAGTTCTAGTGAAAATTTTCTCCCCTGCCCATACATCTCTTAGTGACTCTTCTTTTATTATATTTGCTAACAATCTGGATGAACTGCCTAAGTTTCAGACTCCTCTTTCCCCATGTCTGTCACCCACTTCTGTTATGCAACTGAAGTTCCCACTATTATCTGTGGTATTGCTCTGACCATGTAAACTACTAGCTTTTAAGCACAGCTTTCCTCACCTCCCACTCTGGTGGTGCATATGCATTGAAAACTTGTATTTCTGCTCCCCTGAATGACAGTATCCTTCACTGCAGTCTGCCACTGATGATTTTTTCCACCTGCTTTGTTTTTACCTCTGCATTTTTTAATAATATTGCCACTCCAGCCACTTTGTTCTCATTTGTCCCTGACCACCAAGACGGTCCCCATCTCCACTGCTTCTCAGTGTCTATATGCCTTTTCCCCGGTATACGACATTCAAGTAGACAGATTATGTCTGCGCCATTACTTGTTTCAGCACTGTTTCAGCACAGAGTCAGAGGAGGGGCACACAGAAGTGCTCTGGGTTAGAATACAGGGCAGTCGAAGGGAAAGAGACTTAACGGTGGGGTCTACTACAGACCACCCAACCAAGAGGAAGAGCTAGACCAGAAATTCTTAAGTCAGCTCACAGAGGTAGTTAAGTCAAAGGACGTGGTCATCATGGGTGACCTGAACTTTCCAGACATCTGCTGGGAAGAGCAGTCAGCCAGGTCTGAACACTCACGTAGGTTCCTAGCCTAAATGGAGGACCTCCATCTAACTCAGGAGGTGCACGGCCCCACCAGGGGAGATGCCTTGTTGGACCTGGTGCTGGCCATGGGAGATGACCTGGTGAGGGGGCTGTGGGTGCTTGACCACCTGGGCGACAGCGATCATCGCCTGCTGGACATCACCATCCAGTGCAAGGTGGCAAAGGCCTGCAGCAAGGCAGCAGCCCTAGATTTCAGGAGGGCAGACTTCAATGAGCTAAGGAGAATAGTCGGGGAGGCACTGAGGTCCCAGAGGGGAGGGGAGCCAGGTATCCAAGAAGAGTGGTCGCTCCTTAAGGAGACAATCCTCCATTCCCAAAGGGAGGCAATCCCAACATGGATCAAAGAGAGCAGGAGGGTGCAAAAGCCCCTGTGGCTCAACAAAAGCATCCAGGAATGTCTCCTAGCTAAAAGGGAGGCACACACCCAATGGCAGAGAGGGGCCACCACCAGGGAGGACTATACTGCGGTTGCTCAGTGATGCAGGGGGGCAGTCAGGAAGGCCAAGGTGGAGATGGAACTGGGACTAGCTATCTGGATTAAGGACAACAAGAAGGTCCACTTCCAAGAGAAGTGGTGCTGGCTCCTACCCTGGGGGTCTTTAAGACAAGGCTAGACAATCACCTTGCTGGGGTCATTTGACCACAGTACTCTTTCCTGCCATGGCAGGGGTCAGACTTGGCAGGGGTCAGTTGATAATCTGCTCAGGTCCCTTCTGACCCTACTAACTATGAAACTATGATCTGTTTCCATTTTACCTTTTTAATACACTTCTGACATTAACAAATGCTATCATCAGTGCCATTGTGCTAGTTTTAAAATGAGTGTGCCTGTCTAGTTAAAGTTCGCCAGCGTTGCTGCTTGCCATGGCCAGCTCCACCCCTCCGCCATTCTCATGCCTGTAGCTTTTGCAAGCTGCCTGATTGCCTTTGTATTCAGGAAGGCTTCCATTTTCTCGCCTCCCCATTTTTTCTTGTCTCCCACTCCTCTGACTCATTTCTCTCATTTTCAGGTTCCTTTTTCCTGATTTTCTTCTCTTCTGTTTTCTTCCTTTCCCCTCCCTGACTCATGGGCTCTTTTACTTGTTCCACCTCCATATTTGGGCTCTCTGCCACTCCCACCTCCCCCTCTCCTGTTTCTTTTCTGCCACTTTAGTCACAGATACCAGACCCCTCTTTTCCCTCTTGTGCCATCTCATCTATCATTTGCACCTTGCTCTCACCCTCCTCTTCTCCTCCACTCTCCCTTTCTGACTCATGCTGTTCCTTAGGGAGTTTAACCTTACTTGCATAGGCTTTGGGACATCTGTGATAAGTATCCCTCCCCACAACAGCTTGTGCGTTTTAGGAATTCCTGGCACTCTGCAACATTATGCCCCATAAACCTGAGGCACACAATAATACAAGATACTCTTGAAAATGTTGGCAATCTTCCCCTAAATTCAGTAGCATTGTGGCAGAAAGCCACCTTGGTTTCTCCCCAAAATCTCTGCCCTGTGACTATGTGATTAGATGGGCCAGCACAGAGGATTCACACCTCAGCCCTGTCTCTTTAGGTAACATGAGCTGGCTGCATTCTCGAGGGAGGGGGGAAACCTGCTCCCTCTGCCTACGTGACTGGCATCAGCCACCTGGGTGAGGGGTTTCTTCCTGGGGAGCTGGAATCTGCCCAGTAACAGGTGATGTATTTCAAATTGGCTGGCTGACAGCCAACTGGGGCTGACCTCCACTGGCCCAGGTGAATGAGGTCGCAGGGGCTATACAGGTTGCGGGGGGGAGGAGGCTCTCTCTCTTCGGCCATGAGGTGAAGCAGCAGCAAAGCAGGGGAGGCAGAGAAGCCTTACTGTCTGGACCTAGCTCTCTCTCTCACCCCAAGACTCCAGGGGGGAAACTGGAGAACTCTGGAAGATGCTTGTGAGTAAGCTACTCAATCGGATTAGATATTTAGCTGGCAGTAACACAGATGCGTGATCAAAAGGCTACCTCAGCCACACTGTTTGCTCTTTAGGATTTCTAAGATATTGCTCAATCCTGTACCCTAGTTTACCCTACCCCTTGTAATCAATAAAGTTCTCCTTTTTGACTGGTGTGGGAGACTTATTGAGGGGTGGGTCTAAATTATGCCTAAGAGACCCCTTAGGTCTGCGGACTAAGGGAAACTTTACTTTTAGTCCCCTTGACTTGGGGAGTGCCCCAAGTGCCTGTACTGGGTCGAGTACCCGTCGGACTATTAGGCCTGTGTTTCCCCGAGGACACAGGGCCGAGACAGTCCCTTCTCGGGGTGGTGCCGGCGATGTTACCCCCTGCTCTGGGAGAGGGGTCGGCCAAGCATAAGGCGCCTCTAGGGAGGCGTTCGGAGCCCAGAAGGTGGGCGGGCGCAGGGAGGTGGGCGGCTCAACGCAGGAGTGCCCCCTACTAGCCCGCCACAAGCATAACCTAGAAAAGCAGAAAATAATGCTTAAGTGCTATTTAAAGGCAGAGCATAATTTTTACAAAACTAAACACTCCAATACATTTTGTATCCAACTTTGTAAATGGTAAATCAGTGTCATGTTTTGGACATGGAAAGCCCCTCACTAATTTCCCAGAAATTAAAAGAATCTGTGCTTACATCACCATTCCTGTTTAAGGATTTTTCATAGATTTCATAGACATCAGGGCTGGAAGGGACCTCGGGAGATCATCGAGTCCAGCCCCCTGCCCAAAGGGCAGGAAGTCAGCTGGGGTCATAGGATCCCAGCAAGATAAGCAACCAATTTACTCTTGAAGGTGTATTTACTCTTGAAGGTGTTTTTCGGAAAGAGAGTACAAAGATATAGAGCCAAGAAGCAAATGTGCAAGCAATCTTGACCTGGCACATGCTTTCATCAACCATAAATCCCACATAAATATTTTGGGGAGATTTCAGGGAAATCTGGGAAATAACCACATACTTTGGTTATGATTAAGGAGACAGTTTTCAGTCACGTATTTCTTCAGAAAATACTCCCGAACTTCCATGTGACTTTCCCTCACAGAATGATTTCAGAATCTAACTCTCATTTACTACTTATCTACTCTACATATAAGAAACATAAAATACAGTTCATCCAAAACTACTCCCTATAGTAATAGCTTATAAAAGGATGCACCCTATAGTTCACTGCAGCACAGTAGACTGATTGATTAACAAGAGGCAGAACAGAAGGCACATCTGGCAAAATTTAGGTGCCCCAATCCAAAACTTAGAGTGAAAACTCCTCCTCAGCTGCTGCCTCACCTTGGAGGCACCTAAACTTCAGTCATCTTCCTTTTTTCTTTCAAGTGCTGTGAGCTGGGCCTTTGCAAATGCCTAGAACTGCCCCCAGCTTGATGGGGCTGGGAAGTGCAGCACAGTGCCTAGCTCAGATAAAGTTCATCAGGGTCAAGGAACTAAATGCTCCTTCCTTGAAGGACTTGATCCAGAAGGTGGACTCTGAGCATGCTGAACACACATCACAGGATAAGGTGCTAAGGGCAATGATGGCCACAACTTGCTCTAAAATGCGTCTCAAAGAAGAGCTGGTAACTCCCCACTTACACCTGGAAGGGCCAAATTCAGACCCTTCCTCTCTCTGACAGGGAATCAAACCCCCAGCTCCCTGGAGGTGATAGGATATTCTTAGAAGGACACTTTCCATACCTACTGCTGTGCAGCTGTGACACTAGGCAGCAAAGCAAGCAAGATTCAGTGGCCCTAGAGGGAGAGCACAAAATGGAGAAGAACTACATAGCCTAATTGTTAGGATACTTGCTGGGGGGCTAGGGGGAAGGGAAGAGAAGCTGGGGTGAACAATTCCCAGGACTGCAGTGTATCCAATTACTTGAAAAAAAGAATACAGGAAGAGTCCTGGGGCATAGGCCAGAACCTAGGTCTGTCCTCTGTCTGTTCCCCTCCCACACCTGTGAACCATGGTCTTTATTACGCAGTGTCTGTGGCCCAGTGAATCTTATTCTATTTGTTGCACAGGGACATAGAAATGAGGCAGAAAATGACCTCTCCCCACATACACACAGCCTGTAGCATAGTGTTTAGGACACTCTCCTGGGAACTGTGGATTTGAATCCCCTTAGGGCAGGGGCGGGCAATTATTTCAGGCAGAGGGCCGCTCACTGAGTTTTGGCAAGCCATTGAGGGCCACATGACAGGCAGCCAGGGTCAGATAAATATTAATTTTATAAATTTTTTAGGGGCCCCACAGGCCAGATAGAATGGCTTGGTGGACTGCATCTGGCCCTTGAGCCACATTTTGCCCACCCTTACCTTAGGGAGAGGTCCTCTTATACCCAGGTCTCTTATTTCTTGGGTGCGTGCTCTGGCCACTAAACTATTATATAAAGGCAGAAGCAGCTCCCTGCCATACCTCACATTTTCAAACAGTAAGTCTATTCAGTTCTTTGAAAGAAAGGACATGGGCACCTATCTTAGTCAGGGATGATTCAGCCTTGAGCAGGGGGCTGGAGTAGATGACCTCGTAAGGTCCCTTCTAACCCCATTTTCCCAAGATCTTATGTGATTGGTTGGTCCCAACCAGACACAGGTGCCTCCCTCTTACCCCGAGTAAGACATCTGAGGGTTGAGATTTTGGATTCCCCCCATTCTCAGTGTTTCCTTATTGTCTATCTGTAGCCATCAGAGCAGTGGGTATGCTTTAGGCAGCTCCCTCCTTAGTAGGCTACCTGTTTTTGACCTAATTCTAAGATGCCCGATTCTCCCCCATCCTGAATAGGGAGCCTAAAACACCTAACAGAGAAGCCAGGAACCTAGGGCTCCTATACACATGCAGGGGGGCTGCTTCAACGTGCTGTACTTATGATTAACTGAGTCTGCTGGAGCGTGGTAATTACCACACTCCAGCAGACTCTAGCATCACAAGTATCTCCGTGCTGAAAGGTCTGTTCAATAAGCTTTAGCTCAAAGCATTCCACCGCCATTTTTCAGTGTGGGGACACTAATACACATGATGCTCCGTGCCCTTTAATTAGCATGGCTCTTGGAGCTGCACGTGTATAAATGCCCCTAGATAGTAGGTGATCCACGACACAAATTTGAGACACCCAAGATCTGGCTCAGAACACTTACTACAGCAAGTCGGACTAGTCCCATCCATAAGTTTACATGTTTGCCAGATCAGACCTTAAAACTATTACCAGTTAAGTCACAAATTTTCTAATTTACAGCTTAAGTTCGATAAGATTGTGACTTGCCTTGGGGGGACTGGTTGTGGAGGTTGCAGAGGGAACCATGCCACTCACCCAAAGGCCAGTTATAGTCTCTGCAGTTGTAAGACTGCACAGACTGAGCTCTCTGTGCACGCTCAGGCAGAGACATCTTTCCAAAAGAAGGGGAGGTAGGAGAGAGCAAACAGGCCATGCCTCAAGCTCAGGGATGGACAGTCTCCCCCATGGTACAGTCTTGATTTCCCACTGGGCTACTGCAGTTAGAAGCATCTACTCCCTCTTTGGGAGCGTATCATAAAGGCTCCATTCAAATACTGCAGATCACTTCTGGGGTCTGTAGACCACTGTCATGCTACAAAATTTATCACAGCCAACCATATATCCGTAGTATCAAGTTTTGAAAAGAAAGGGGGTGGGAGGGCTTTTACAATCCATGGAACAGAATCTGGGAATCTCCGTCATAAATCATTAGTAACTTACATACCCTTTGCCCTTTAATCTTGTGTGCGCATGACCATTTCTCTAGGACTGAAGAAAGCAACATGACATTTGAGAAATCAGTGGCAGAGCTATTTGGCCTCTATAATCACATTTAGGAGAATGCTGCTATTAATAACAGACAATAAGAGCAGGGAAAGAGAGAGCATGAAAAAAGACAGATCAGTAGCTGGGATGTCAGCATGGGCTTGAGAGATGAGATCCCCCATTTCACCACTGACTTCTCTTTCTGACCTTGTGTGTTTGGGGAACCGAGACACAGTGACCCAGTTACTTACCCAACTGGGATAAAAGCCCTTCCTCACCGGCAGTCTCTCAGCGTAAACATGCTGCAGACTGTAAGGTTCTCAGATACTCACTCGAAGGGCCATAAACATACCAAAGGCAACAGCACGTAAAATAAAGTACTCCCGATATACTGTAATATCAAAGTCCAACAAAGAACACAAGTAAACATAACAATCAAACATTTGTTCCCTGCCAAATGTAACATCATTTAACGGCTGAACAGAAAGAGAACGACGGAGCAGAGACGGCCAGGGCTTTGCCTGGATCGCTATATACGAACAGCCATTTACTGGGTCAGCCCATGGGTCTATCTTGCCCACTCGTCTGTCACACAGGGGCCGAGAGCGGATGCTAGAAGGGAGAGTGAACTGGATCTGACCACGGCTCTTTCCCACCCCGCACCGCTCCTCCGGTTTGCAGCCTCCAGCATTTAAGGTCTGGAAGTCCAGTTTCAGAGGCTGTGCCCCTCGCTCCAGTGCTCATCAGCTCCTCATGCCCCTTTCCTCCAAGAGTGTGTCCCATTCCTTTTTGAATTTGCCAGCTAAAGCATCAGCTCCCACAACACCTGGTGACAACAAGCTCACACTTTGGTTACACGCTGGGTGAAAGAGAACTTCCTTTGGTTGGTTACGTGTATACACGTGCTCCAGAAGCGGGAGGGGGGTGCTTTAATTAGAGCAGCTCTGAGAGCTGTGCTAATTAAAACGCCCAGAGTGTCTCACGTATCAGCGCCCCTGAGCTTAAAAATGTTGGTTGAGGGACTTCATGTAAAGCTCATCGAACAAGCTTTAGATAAAGCACCCCTGCTGCCATTTTTAAGCGTAGGGATGCTGATACATGAGGCTCTGGAGGCTGCTATCGGACTCGACTGAGTGTGCCCCGACGCTGCCACTGGGGTGCATCGCAGCAGCCTCGCTGCTCGTGTATCGGTGCCCTTAGTCCTGGTCTTGCCAGAGAGTCCAGAATCAATCCCCACCGACTTCTCTTCGCCGTGTGGGATTCAGCAACCCGTGCTCCTGCCCGGCCACGAGCCTCTCTTCTGCACTGACCGCACCTCGCCTCCTCCGGGAGCCCCTCGCCGCCCTTCTCTGGACCCGCTCCTAGGCCCCTTGGAGGCGCGGAGGGGCACGGCACTCTCACAGCCGCCCAGAAGAGCCCCCGCCCTAACGCGCTCTCGGCCCCAGCCGGGGCAAACAGAAGCACGCGTCTCCCACACGAGGTCTGAGAACCACCGGTCTCCAGGAGGCAAATCTACCCCGCCTCCTGCCTGGCTTCAGACGCCCGGGGGGCTTAAGATACCTCAGCCTGCCCAAACGCAGCGTGACCTCGCGGCTAGAAGCAAAGGGGAAGCGAGGGGCCGGGGCCGCCAGAGCAGCCGGCCCGGCCCGGCCCGGCCGCGTTACCGATGGAGATCTCCTGCGCGAAGGCGAGCGAGATGAGCAGCAGCGGCAGCCCCACGGCGATGCACGTAACGATCTTGTCCAGCGCCAGCTCCAGCCGCAGCCCCTTGTAGCGGCTCTCGGCCGGCTCCTTCAGCAGGAAGTCGGAGAAGACGTACTCGGTGGCAAGGTGCGCGATAGCCATGGCCCACCGCTTCCCTCCGCTGCTCTGCGGCGGCGCCCGGCGGCTGGCTCGGCTCGCCCCGCCCCCTGCGCCGCCCGCCGGCGAGCAGCCGAGGCGCCGGGGCGCAGCTGCCGCCCGGCCTGCGGGTCGCGTCCCGCCACGCTGGAGGCTGCGAGCGAGGGAAACACCCCGGGCGCCCCCCCCCCCCCCGCCGCACCAGGGCGCGGAGCTAGGCGCCGGCCCGGTAAAGGGCCAGCCGGGGGGTTTCGGGGGGCTCCGCTGCTCGCCCGCCCGGAGGCGCGGCGCCCCGCGTGTCTGGGCTGCGCTGCCGGTCCCCGTGGCTTCAGGCCGCTCGCAGAAAGCTGGCATGTGAGGACCGTGCAGGCCCAGGCGGTATCGCTGCCGGCCGTGAAGCTGCATCTTGGCTCCTCCAGGTTGATGCTGGGGAGGGTGGGTGCGCCCACACTCGCCAGCACAGTGCCGTGGGTGCACGTGCGCACCGTCTGCGAAGGCAGTCGCCACTCGCCACCCCTTTTTTTTTTTTTTTTCTGTTTTTTTGCACCGGTCCTGGAAGCACTGCAATACCAGGTCAATGCATGGAGTGGATGGAGCACGCTCCGGTTCCACCACCCAATACCAAAAAGAATCTGCTCAATATAGACCTCCTATGGAGGACATATCAGAGACAGTTACCCTGGGGAGCTCGCCTACGTGGTCACGCTGCTTCCCCTACCCTGGGAAAACCACCTGATTGATCATGGTGTCTCCCCTCGCCACCCCGCCCCTGCCGCGAGCACCGCTGGCCTCTGCCGATGCTGTCTGCAGGCGGTCGCAGACCCCCAGTCAGCGCCTGTCACCAACACTGCCGTGGCTTCCCGCGGGAGCTCCCCGCTTGCGGCCCTCATGGTCCCGCCACCAACGTCACCACCACCGCTTGTGGGAGCTCACCATGTCCCCCCATGCCCACGCTAGTCACCCTTTGGGTGGCAGTATAAACACACAGGTATTAGCCCTCGTAGTCCGAAGTCAGGCAGGAAGCAGGGTAATTTTGCATCCTATAGACCAGTGGTTCTCAAACTTTTTTTTTCATGGACCACTTGAAAATGGCTGAGGGTCTCACAGACCACTTAATAAACTTTTTAATCAAAGCACACAACTATTTTAATATCAATAGTCTTACCTTACAAGTACAGATATTCTCGATTGTTCTACAACCTTTCTGCGGACCACCTGAATGGAGCTCACGGACCAGTGGTGGTCCACGGACCGCTGTTTGAGACCCTCTGCTGCAGACCAGTGATTCTCCACCAGGAGGTCCAGGTTCCTGGGGTAGCATGAGATCTTTTGCAGGGTGCACTGAGGTGTGAGGAGATAAGTACAGGCTCGGGCTTGTCTCCGCCTGGCTGCTACCTGCACCCTTTGCCGGGAGGCCCTGCAGCGGATGCAAATAAATTAGTTTTTGAAGTGTGGTGCTGCTCAATTCACAGACAGTATGGAGAGGCCTCGAGTCAAAAAAGGTTGAGACACACTGTTGTAGATGAACTAAATCAGAGATGCATAGCATAAGCTTTCATAAGCAGTGGGTTTGCTTCATGAGATGCATTTTCAGCAGAGATAGGAAAGTATCTGTTACCATACAGAGCACAGGTGAGACCTCTCATGGAAAGCTGCGTACAATTCTGCGCACACTCTGTTCAAGAAAGACGAATTCAGACAGAAAAATCAAGAGAAATAATGTTTGTTTTACAAAAGACGACAAAAAAATCTTGGCTTGTTTGTTCGAGTAAAATGAAGGCTGAGGGGGGGTATGTTTGCTTCCTATAAATACATTATGGGGAGTAAAAGCCGGGGAGAGATGTAAGCCAAAGAACAAACAAAACTTACCAGAGATGTATAGCATAAGCTTTTATTAAGCGGGTGGCTTTACTTCATCAGATGAAGCACTGAATGAGGTAAAGCTATCTGTTTAACAAAAGCTTATGCTATGCATTTCTGGTTTAGTCAGCCCTGTAAGGTGCAACTCAACCCTGCCTCCATATCTTGCCTGTAACTGTGGGATAACCGTTTATTTGTACAGGGAAAAAATGGAAAATTCCTCCATCTAAACCAGGGGCAGGCAAAATACAGCCCGCAGGCCATATCCAGCCCATTGGGCAATTCTATCCAGCCCGTGGGGCCCCTTTGTCAGCCTGGCCCTGGGCTGCCCCTCTGCAAGCTGGCACCTCCATACAGGAGATGTGGCTCTGGTTGCTAAATAACCACCCCCCAACCCAGCCTGGCCTGGCCCAAGCCAGCCCCAAGGTAGGGAGCACCAGAAAGGCTTTTGCCTGGCTATCCTATGGCTGTTTCCCAGTCCTTCTCCCTGCAAGTGGGAATTCAGGTAAGGGCCCTACTGGACCAGGGGCCAGAGACTCCCGTTGTGGGGGAAAAGGGGCCAGGAGTATGGGGAGCTGCATGCTATGGGGCCAGGCTGTGCTGGCATTGCATGCTGCAGGAGGGCCAGAGTTTGCACTGTGGGGCTGGCCCTGCACTCTCCCACTAGGTGCAGCCAGAGACTCCAGATGGAGCTGTGCATTATGGGGTGGGGCTGGCCCCACATGCTGCTCTTACATGCAGCGAGGGACTTGAGCAGGAGTGCTATGGGGCTGGGTGTGGGTGGCCCCACATGTGCTGCCACTTGTAGCCAGGAACTCAGGCAGGAGCTGTGCGCCATGAGGCTGGGCAGGTCTGGCCCTGCTTGCTGATACATGTGGCTCCAGGGACTTGCTCACACCAGGGACTCTGAGGACCTACCCCCACACTCTCCACCTGACCCCACGCATACCCAAAGCCATCCTCTCCCAGCCCCCATGCACCCCCTCACCATACTCCCACACACCCCAGTCCTCCACCCTCCCCCCACACACCCATGCACCCCTGGATTACAGATACTCTTGTGCATGGTGGCAGGTGAAGCCAGGTGACTGAAAGGTCCCTGAGCCTGAGCAGGCAGTCAAGGAAGCTGACTGCAGAGAAGTAGTACCCAGGGAAACAAGGCCATCCATTAGGGAGGGACAAGTGCTTAGTCTAGAAGATCCCATTAAACACCTCTGTGATGCTTAGTTTCTGTTCTCAGACTGTGGATTTGTGTCTCCAGAGATAACATCCTAGTTAACAGCAGTATATGGAGATGAGAGATAACAAGACCTGATTAGTGATTACCTACCATCAGCCCTCTTGTCTCTCTGCTGTTTGTGTACACAGAATCAAGCCTTTACCTCTCTCTAAAAGTGCAAAGTTTCAAGAAGTTAAATGAATAGAGGATATTAAACAAGAATGCACTTTTTTGTGATTAAATTGAGACTTCCTGACCAGCAATTTAAATCAAACCTGCCCTGCCCTGCCCTGCCCTGCCCTGGGAGTTATAGTTTGTGGGAGGTGAGCTTTGTGGATGCAGGATGAATGTGTTTTAATTGTGCTTATTTATGTCTGTTGTATAACCAAAGGAAAAGATGTGGCTACAAAGGACAGACTGGTCACAGGGCACCCAGCACAAAAACTTGCCAGGGTTGGGGACCCGGTGAACTGTGTGAGGCTGAAGCCCAAATGCTGTAAGGGAGGCAGAGTGCAGAGATGCCTTGCCCTGGGCAGGGATGCCAGGTGGGCTGAAACAGGGCAAGACAGTGCCAGCAGGCCTGAGGACTAGTGAGATAGTGAAGGCTGTGGAGACTGGAAAGGCCAGGCCAGAGACAGTGGGCCTGGGCCACCAGCTAATAGCCAGAGTAGGCCATACACTAAAGTTTGTAACAAGGGATCAAATGGCAACAGAGTAATACCTGTGAGGCATGGGCATGGCTGTAGGCACAGAAGGATGCAACAGATTTAGTCCTTAAGTCACTAAACCTTTAGTCTTCTGGGAGTGACGAATGCTGGGAAAGAGAGAGAAAAAGAGAGAGAAAGAGAGAGATAGCATCTACACTCACCTGTTTCTGGGGGCAGCCTCCCCTCATTACTTTCAACAACAAGGCACAGCAGGCGAGGCAGCAGGGTGAGACTGTGAGATTGGATTGTCCTGATCAGATGTTGACCACAGAATGACTTCTGATGCCAGTTGTGATTCTTTTGGTTTCCCGTCTTGATACAGAGTGTCACCCCTTGACTGCTGGGGTCAGTCCTTACCTTTCTTACAAGCATGACATACAACCTTTGCATCTCCAAAGTGCCTAGTCATTTAAAATGGCAGTTTTAGTTGGCTTTATTTCTACTGAGTTGTATATTTTAATGCTTGCTAAGAGTCTGGTTGGAAATGGTTATAGCCACAGGTTCTGAGTATCTTCCTTTCCTGTGACTGCTTGGGACTGGTTCAGATGTGAACACTAATGGTACTACTAGAGTTGTTCAGCACCCATAGCACATTTCCATGTCCCTGATTATTTGTATCTGGTTTATGAGATTAACTGAAGAAATAACTGAAGGGTAGGATGTTTGAAGTGGTTCCCTACTCATCATCCCTGTAATGTTATCTGTTCTCCCCTACATAAATTTGGCTAGGCACTGCTGACTTGTACTGGATGTACGATTCTGAAAATGTTTAGTGGGTGTACTTTTCCTTTTCTGCTTGTATTTAAGCATGCAAGCATATTGAAAGCATGTTTGCTTGGTGTGCGAGTAAGTGACATTGTCATATTTTATGCTGGTATTGTTTTAGTCTTCCTCTTCCCTGTAATTTAAATTAAAGCTGGTTTTTATTGCACTATAATGTTAAGAGTAAATGGAGTGCTGCTTGGATTCTCTGTTGTTCAGTCAACCGTATGCCTAGCTCTACCACCTCTCGTCCTTCCGTCTCTTCTGGAGAGGGTCCTAATTCTGGCTTGTCAGGGTATGGACCTACCCATAACACTTCTCCTTTTTTCCACGGCTATAGGAAATGTACATGGTATATCTCTTTGGTTTTCTGCTTGTCAGGCTCATAATCTACTAGCACTGGAAGTGAACAGAGCCTGACTTAGCAGCAGGATGGTAACCCACCCAGTCACACAAAACACAAATGTGCCTCATGAAACATAAAAGTAGACTATGATTATTTTCAACAACTATTCTTTCTACCAGTGGACTTTTTGGTTGTGCTTTCCAGGTGGTCTGTCCTCATCCCCAAAATGGTATTAAAGAAACCAAGTGTCAACACCCTTTCTGTGCTGGAGAAGCTGGTAAGAGAGAGAAACAAGTTTCTCACACCTAGAGGTGTTTTGTTCCACCATTACAAACTGTTGCTGAGCTATTCTTCATGTTGTTGCTAGTAGTTGCATAGTTATTTTTGAGCTCTGCTAAGATACTTAATAAAGTAGTCCTTTATTTTTAATTTTTTTTTATTGATGATCTTGCCCAACTTGTATATGACAGCTTATTGAATTCAATAAGACCAAACTCTGCTTACCAAACTCCCTCTTCTAACCAGAAACTAAACTGTGCCAAACTACCATTGCATTAACTGTATATCCCAAAGAATAGTTTAGTAAGAGTTGTTGCCACCTCATTTTTAAATCACGGGTTGGGAGATGGGGATGGAGAGGAGAGGGAAACAGATTTCTCATTCCCTCACTTTTCCAGTCCCATCTGAAAACATCCTCCAAAACCCAAGGAAATAGATTTATTACAACCTAAGGCAAAGACCAGGATAACGGCGAATGCTGAACCAGGGCCAACACATCACTAGCTGTTGGTGAAACTGAATCTTTGTGATGTCAGTGCTGCCATAGAAACCAAAGGGCAACACAGCGAACATCAAATCTGGCAGCAAAAGAGCATGGGAAGTTGAGAGAAGAGGTAACATCGAGACTGGCAGGGTCATCACTGCAGCTCAGCTGACAGAAGGACACTTTACAGTCCTGGGTACAGTTCCATCGTCAACCTGCAAAGATGTCTCAGGAAGTTGACTGGCTACACAGCCAGGCAGGCCTGTGTAAAGTAGACTTATACAAACCTGAAGGACAGACGGACCAGGACCGTAAAGTGATCGCTTTTGTTGACATCTCCAGCCTGAATTTAAAAGACAATGATCCAAAAGCAAAGAAAGCTGCAAGCCAGTCCAGCAGCATCTCTGAACATTCAAATGAACTTGATCTAGTAAACATGGAGGAAAAGGAGGTCATTGTAATAAAAGACAATGAAAAACAAGATCATTCTAAGACTGAAGGAGCGGTTTGTCTTTTTAAACAAGGTTCAACTGATGAACTTAGCATTATGAGCTGGCTCAACAATGACCTTCAGAAATATGCAGTTGGATTCCAGCATGCACTGGCCCCTTCAGATAATCCACAGAAACACAAAGGTAGTGACAACTTCAGAAATACACCACTGTACCAGAACAATGACACATCGTTAAAGTGTGCTGGCGCTCAAAAAGGAAACAAGGGAGACACTGATGATGTTTCATACTATGTAAATAAACTCTGCTCCTTGGTTGCTCAACTGGCACAAAAGGAGATCACAGACAAACTGGAAGGAACTGCCCAAAACTGTATACAGCAAGCAATTCATGGAGCCACTTACGAAGGGAAAAATAATACCTGTGGCTCTGTGAGCAAAATTGCAACACAGATGGTGAATGAAGCTGTTGAAGCAAGTACACAAGACACTTGTGGTACGCTTCCATCTCCCAAGGCATTTCAAGAGAGGACTACTAAGGGAGAAGATAATTCAGGCTCCAAGAAAACATCACTTTTCTATGGCGAGATGTCCAATCAAAAGGGCTGCAAACAAAGAGAGAAACCGTCAGATAAGCAAATGTATCAGCAAGCCCAAAACTCCAGGCAAGATGATTCTGGTACTTCTGTCAGCAAAGGGCTAATGGTTTATGCAAACCAGGTTGCTTCAGATATGATGTTCTCATTCTTGAAGACCACAAAAGTCCAAAAACATACACTTCCAGCTTGTGTAGTTTTGAAGAAAGTACTCCTCAAACATACCAGGGAGGTTATATCAGACTTAATAGACTCAATAATGAAAAATCTGCATAATGTTACAGGTGAGCTCATGACAAACTCTGATTTTGTTGCTACAGTGAAGAAAAATCTATTCAGTGTAGCAAGCCAGAAGTCTACTGAAATTTTGGAAGCAATGGTGAAACGCCTTTTTCAAATCCTAGCAGAAGATAAAGGACAAGCCAGGTCTCAAAGTCTAGCATTTACATCACTTAAATCAGGGTCCCAGGACCCAAAATCTCAAGCCATGCAGTTTACAGCAATGAAAAGTGAAATGCATAGCTCTGGAAAAGACAAGGAAAAAGGAGGAAACAAATCCCAATCGTCTTCATGCAAGCCTTCAGAAAAGCACTGCTCCATGGATAAGTACGCAAAAGACCTCATTGTGACTGCCTTAATGTTGATACAACAACATCTCTTGCAACAGACAAACAATGGCAAGGACTCTAGTGAATCAAGTGCCACTTCATGTGGATATGCTTCTCGGGATTCACATTTCAAAAAAGCTGGGAACAGCCAAAGTTCCAAGTCCTTGGCAGAGACTTCTGGGTCAAGGCCAGCAGGGACAAGGGACGATTACCAACAGCAGCTCAGCTCCCAAAAGGGAGACATATCAAGTATCCTCTTGTCCATCATACAGAAGGTCTTGTGTGAAGCTGGGTTCAATACAGAAAACAGTTCCAGTGAGACAAATAAGAGCTTACAGCATACTCCTGCCAGTGAATGCGAGCCTGGCAAACAGGCTGTAGCCAAGCAGCCCAATTCAGCCATGGAGCAGTTTGACAATATGGATCAGGTCAACAAGCAATTTATTGACCAGCTGGTGGAATCTGCAATGAAGTTGTGTCTCTTCATGGTCAAAGGCAGTGGCGCTGACTTAGCTGTCGGTGACTCATCAGAGGACCCCAATGCATTTGGTGCCTCATCTGCAAAAGCTCAAGCAACATCCAGGAGAGCTTCACAATCAAAACAGAATGGAAACCCACTCACGGGTTCCTCCTCAGGTTCTCAAGTGATAGTGACCAGCCAGAATGCCAACACCAGCTCACAAAACAAAGAGCTTCAGGCCATCCTCCAGTGGATGGCTGCTTCCCAGCTGAATTTGCCAAATCTGTCATTCATGCATGGAAATGAGGAGGATCTGAAGAAGCTCCCTTTGCTAGCTGAAAAAGCATCCAAGAAGGGCTACAGCGTGGGGGATATTCTCCAGGAAGTCATGAGGTACCTTGAAAAACAACAGTTTGATGCCACTGTGGGAAACATAACTCGTTGTGGGCTGATGGATTGGATGCTTAATAACCTCTAAGGAAGTGCTGACTGCCTCTCCCTCTCAAGTCACTTTGTCCCAGCCAAGGTACCCAAGCCAGGTCTCTGCTGGCACAACAAACACATGATTGCAAATGAAAGCTCTGCATTGAATTCAATAAGCTGGGCAAGATCATCAATTAAAAAAAAAAGCTGGGCAAGATAAACAATAAAAAAAAAAAGAAAGGACTACTTTATTAAGCATTTCAGCAGAGCTCAAAAAAATAACTATGCAACTACTATTTAGAGGAATAAACCTGTTACCAAACAGGTGTATATGAAAATTTGGGCTGTGGGGGAGAAGGATAAGCAGATAGAAAGCATAAATGAGGAACTAGGGTGGCTCCACCCTGAGTTGAAAGCCTTCCTAGGAAAGGATAGACATTGTGATTTTTGCTAGGGTGCTTTCCTTGAACACTGCTCTGAGATTTTATTCCACATCCAACTCTACCTAGCAGGTGTTTCATAAGTCATGTTCCCCAGCCCCCTAACCATTTTTCATTACCCTCTGCTGGCATAGGCAGTCAAGGACTGGGGCTAATGGGGCTCAGCCTCCACAAACTGGGTGGTAACAGTGGCTCCAGCACCACTGCCACTACAGTGCCTCCACTGTGCACTCCTGTGCCACTGTGCACACAGTGCCAGTGTGCACCGGTCCTGGAGCAACCCTGCGAGAGAGAGGGACGGGGCAGGCGGGAACGCTCCACACCACCCAGCCCACGTCCCCCCAAATAATATTTTCTAGTGCCACTTATGTCTGCTGCACTCTCCAATTTGTCCACATCCTTTCCATAGTGGGAGGCCCAAAACTGGACACAGTACTCCAGATGTGACCTCACTAGGGCTGAATAGAGGGGAGTCATTTCCCTTGATCTGCTGGCAACACTCCTACCAACAGGGATGTTTCGACTGTTCGATGGAAACTTTTGTTTCGAGCTGAAATGACTATCCCGTATTGTTCCATCAAAACAATTTTGCATTTCAAGCCTGTTTCAATGTTTCGCCCATAGGATATAATGGGGAAGGTCAAAACAGGCAATAACTGTCGTTTCTGGCTTGGTTTCAATGAAACTTACAGAAATGGTAGCCCCTTCTGAGGGCATGAAGCCTGACAAGTGTCACAGAGATAGGTGCAGGGGGTTCAGAGAAACTGCCTCCCAAAGTCTTGAGAGCAAAACTACTGTCACTTGTATGTGTTAAGCCACAGTGGGGTCAAAACTAAAGGCCTG
The DNA here is from genome assembly GCF_052110815.1 of Crocodylus siamensis. Lineage (NCBI taxonomy): Eukaryota > Metazoa > Chordata > Crocodylia > Crocodylidae > Crocodylus > Crocodylus siamensis. The sequence continues at coordinate 400,280,589 of NC_143395.1, forward strand.
CTAGCCCCTGTGAGGCAACGAAGCCTGCCAAGTTTCAAGGAGATAGGTGCAGGGGGTTCAAGGAAACTGCACCTCTGGCTGTTGACAGGCAAAACTCGTGACATGGGTGCTTGTGCTACTGTTTGTCTTGGAGCAGAGGGTGGGGGAAACCACTGAAGGCCTGTCTGCTAGGCCATGCTGTGGCCATGAAGCCTGCCGGCTCTCAATGAGATGGGTGCAAGGGGACTCTGGGTTCTGGGGCCTTGCGCCTCTGGCTGTTGACAGGCAAAACTCGTGACATGGGTGGGTGACACTGTGTGTGTGTGTTCAGATGAGCCCTTTCTGATGCTGTGACCTCTGCCCAACATGGCAGTGTGCCCCAGTGAGGTCTCCTCCTCCCCTACAGCCTTGACTCAGTCCACTACATTAAACGACAGCACGTGAAAGTAATGTAGGTGACCCAACACCAATAGCACCAGCAGCATCTAAGGTAGCCAGCCAGAACTGTCAGGCCCTTCTTTCCTCTCAAGTAGGAACACCTAGTGCATGTCTGTTAGGTGCGCCCTCACTGTGCGACTCTGTGTGTGTGTGTGTGTGTGTGTGTGTGTGTATTTGTATTTAGGAGTGCCCTTTCTGGTGCTGGGGCTTTTGCACAATACAGCAGTGTGCCCCAGTGAGGTCCCCTCCTCCCCTACAGCCTCGGTCCAGTCCACCACTGTAAACGACGGCAGGTGAAAATAATGTAGGTGACTCAACACCAATAGCACCAGCAGCACCAGCAGCATCTAAGGTAGCCACACAGAACGGTCACAGAGCCTTTCTTGTTATAAAGGAATTGACAGCAAGAAGTAAAGATGTTGTGTTGGATGGGTATATGTACTCGTGGTGTGTGATGGCTTATCTTGTGTTTTTATGTTTATGTGTTTATTATGAAAAAAACCCAGAATAGTTAGAAAAATATATTTTAGGAAGCTTTCGGGTTGAAAAATCCTTTGTCAGGCTGAGGAAGTACCAGCAGTCGGTGTGTCTCCTGGTCCTGGATGGAAGGAATAGTAAAGAAGCCAGAGGCTGGCCTGGCACGCAAGGCAGGGAAGAAAGCCAGTCAGTGAAAATGGAAATGGAGGATCAGGGGGTGAAGGACAGGCTGGGGTGAGGGGGAAAGGGGGGATGTAGCAGCACAGGTAAAAGTGCAGAGGTACCTGGGGTGTATCCGGCAGGTTTCAGTGTGCCAGAACTCCCCTGTGTATATTGAGTCCATGAGTTTCTGTACCTACTACCTAGGAGGCTGAAGTACAGTTCATAGGCCCAGCTCTGAAAAGTGGTTTGTACATTCAAACAAGCACCTAACTACCAGAATTGAAGCCAACGTCCTACAGCTCAAAACACAAAACCTGCCAACTGTCTCCAGTACCCCCACAAACTGCACACCAGAATCTATCAAAAACAACAATACCCAACTACCTGTGGGGGCACTTTCCTCACCAAAAATGCCTCCAGTTTCTCAGGCCTGATCCTGAGAGGGAACAAATTAAAAATCACTTTTCACAGCCAGGCTTATGAACTTCACTCTATCAGTCTCCTAGGTACAGAAACTCATGGACTCAGTGTAGATTAGACAGTGGAATTATGACACGCTGCAACCTGCCGGACATCTGACTCCCCAGGAACCTCTGCAATTTTACCTGTGCTGCTACATACCCCTTTCCCCCCCTACCCCAGCCTGTCCCTCACCTCCTGATGCCTCCATTTCCAGGTACTTCCTCAGCCTGACAAAGGGTTTTTCAACCCAAAAGCTGGCATCCCGGGCAGCTAAGCCGAGCACACCGGGAGTCTCACAACTGCACTGTAACCCGCAAGCATCAGGCCTGTCAAAGACATGACAGGTCTGGGTTTTCTCCATTCAGGACTGTGTGCATATATGCATTAGCTGGAGGTTATGGTGCCTCCTACCTGCCTTTCACCAGGGGATCATTGGTCCTGGCATTTATGAGGCTGCTGCGCCACCAACAGTCCCACCAGGCCTCCCTACCCTGGCAGGGTGCAGTTTTAGCGGTCATGTTCAGGACCTGGGGTCTCCTCCTTCCCCATAGCCCCATCCCATACCTCTAAGTTTGTCCTAGCAGGGGAATGAGCTCAGCAGGGACATGTTCTTCCCCTGCTGGCTGGTGATGCAGTTAGTGCCCCCTCCAGCTGAGAGCGGGACATTACCTGGTTTTTAAAAAAATGAAAAAAGGAAATAGGCGTGGACAGAGCGAGAAGGGTGGCACTCAGTCCATCTGCACCTGGAGCCTGGGGAACCCCAGCAGCGGGAGGTTCACCTTCAGGAACACCAGCTGCTCCACCAAACCAGCATCCTAGCAGGTGTGGTGGGGTGTCACTACATCCCCAGTGATGCTGGACACCCTCTCACTAGGCACAATGGTCAGTGAACAGGGGGTCACACAGCAGCGGTTCCACATCCTCGGCAAGATAGGCAGCCACGAAGGTGTGAGCACTACCTGCCTGATGGTGGGGTCTGGTGGCCCTGGACCCCACCATAGAAGACATTCCCTTAGCCCATATTGGCAGCGCATGTGGTAGAGGACAAGACTGGCTCATGGATGGTGTGCTAGCATGAGATAGTGGATCCCCTGTTCCACATCCCCCCGCCTCCACCGTTCTGCCTCCCTAACTTTCTTTACTAGCACCTCCAGCCACTAATTCAGTGTTTGGCTGCCGCATACAGTGCCCTTCAACCTTGGGTCACACATGGTGGCCAGCACATGGCCTGTACTGGACCGCGAGGAATCAAGCCATTTCCTGATGCCCTCCTTCAGCCTCCTCACCAGTGCCTGCACGTCTGGTGACAGTGGTCTGCCCCAGCCAGGAACACTGATTCCCTGGAAGCTCTCCATTTGGTTCTGAAGTTCCCTCACTATGGGGATCACCTGGCTAAGGAGGGCATCAGCAGCGCTGAGGCTCTCGGTGGCCTCAAGGAAGGGCTTGAGGACCACCAAGATCTGGGAGATGCTATCCCACTCAGCTCTGTTCAGGGAGCCACTGATCCTGATCTCCCTGAGAAAGGCCATCTCATGGATGGCCTTCTGTTGCTCCACCAGCCCCTTGAGCATCAGGTATGTGGAGTTCCACCAAGTCTCCACATCCTGCATGATTTTGTGCTGCGGGATGCTCAGCTCTTTTTGTTTATCCCACAGCATCTTGTTCTCCCCCCCACTGCCCAGATGCTCCAGTGGAAGTAGCCTGCCACCTTCCTGCATTTTGAAATGAGCTTGCTGGTAGTGGCAGTGCCACCATTAGCAGCCGTGTCCCCCTCCAAGGCATCCCTGACAACAAGGTGCAACTTGTGTGGTACACAGCTTCCAAGAGAAGTGGTCCTGGCTCCTACCCTGGGGGTATTTAAGAGGAGGCTAGATATACATCTTGCCGGGGTCGTTTGACCCCAGTACTCTTTCCTGCCATGGCAGGGGGTCGGACTCGATGATCTGCTCAGGTCCCTTCTGACCCTAGAAACTATGAAACTATGAAACAGTGGATGCCAACAAAGTTGGTGTCAGGAACTGCCTTGAGCATATTGGCCCCATTGTCAGTGACCATGAACCTGCAGGTGAGCTCACCCTGCCCAGCAAGCCACCCCTGCACCAAGCAGTTCCTGGCCCCCATGATTTCTGCTGCTGTGTGGGACTCATCCAGTACCTTGGCTTGAAGGAAAGCCCACCGACAGCCTGACTGGTCACACCAGTGCCCTGTGAGGGATAGGTAGGCATGACCTCCATCCTGGCTGCTCCATTGTCCGAGGTGAAGTGTAAGGCCACCTGTGGACCTGCCTTGCGCAGCTCCTCCCTCAAGTACCCCATTCATGCTTCATACAGGGATGGCACCACCGTCCTACTGAAGGTGGTGCACACGGGCACTTGGTATGATGGGACTGCGAGCACCATGAGCCATCTGAACCCTGGCCGCTCAACTAGGGAAAATGGCTGGCCATCGACAGCAGACATCTCCCCAGTTCTCTGGGTGAACTTGCTTGCCTTTGGAATGTGCCCCCCTTCCTGTCCACCTTTCTCCCACTGGACAAGGATGGCCTGCCTCTGCTTTGTGGGGACGGGGGCTTTGGAGCAAGCAGGGGACTTCCCTTTGGGCATGCTGGCACTAGTGCCAGGCTGAGGAGGAGCAAGGGCAAGGAGGTGGTGCCTGTGGAGTTGCATCAGCATCCCCATGGTGCTCATATAGTTGTTTCATAGTTTCATAGTTGGTAGGGTCGGAAGGGACCTAATCAGATTATCAAGTCTGCCCCCTGCCCTGGGCAGGAAAGGATGCTGGGGTCAAATGACCCTGGCTATGTGATTATCTAGCTGCCTTGCAAAGACCCCTAGGGTAGGAGTGAGAACCACTTCCCTTAGAAGTTGGTTCCAGATCCTAGCCGCCCTGACTGTGAAGTAGTGTCTCAATCAACTTGTGGCCGCTATTCCTAGTTACTCTGAGTAGTGCTTGGAGGAACAGGGCCTCTCCCATTCCCTGCTGGTCCCCCCGGTAAGTTTATATACAGCCATCAGATCCCCTCTCAGCCTTCTCTTGTGGAGGCTGAACAGGTTCAGGTCCCGTAGCCTCTCCTGGATCATGCAGGTGGCCCTCCTCTGGACCCTCTCCATGCTGGCCACATCCTTCCTGAAGTGCGGCACCCAGAACTGGATGCAGTACTCCAGCTGTGGCCTGACCAGTGCCGCATAGAGGGGGAGGATCACCTCCTTGGACCTGCTTGTGAACCGTCTGTGGATGCATGCCAAGGTGCAGTTGGCCTTCCTGACTGCATCCCCACACTGCCGGCCCATGTCCATCTTGGAATCAGTAGTGCCTCCAAGGTCCTTTTCTGCTTCTGTGCTGACTAGAAGGGAGTTCCCCAGCCTGTAGGTATGGTGCTGGTTGTTCCCCAACCTGTAGGTATGGTGCTGGTTGTTCCTCCCCAGGTGCATCACCTTGCACTTGTCGGTATTGAATCCCATCCTATTCGCATCCACCCACCCCTGTAACCTGTCCAGATCTAGTTGTAGACCATCCATCCCTTCTAGCATGCTCACTTCTACCCACATCTTAATGTTGTCTGTGAATTTGAACAAGGTGCTTTTCACCCCCTCGTCCCAGTCGCTGATAAAGATGTTGAACAGTGTGGGCCCAAGGACAGAGCCCTGGGGGACTCCACTGCTCACATCCCTCCAAGTCGAAAATGACCCATCCACAACCACTCTCTGGGTGTGGCCCTCTAGCCAATTTGTGACCCGTCTGACTGTAGGCATGAATGCCACAGTTGCCTAGTTTTTTAATGAGAATGGGGTGAGAGACAGTGTCAAAGGCCTTGCTGAAGTCCAGAAAGACTACGTCCACCGCGACACCTGTGTCCAAGGATTTTGTGACCTGATGATCATAAAAGGCAACCAGATTGGTCTGACAGAACCTGCCCCTAATGAACCCATGCTGGTTGCCCCTGAGCATAATCTCCCCTGCTAGTCCCTCACAGCTGTTTTGTTCTTTTGCCCTGCCTGGTTTTGGCTGGTTCCCTTGCTGTGGCTGGTTTTGGCTCAGCAGTGCAGGCAGATAGCATACATGGGATCATTTGCCAGCTCAAAATGATCTCAGACCTCACCACCTGCTCATTTCTGGGATGCAGGTGCATCTATGGATGCTGCTGCACTTTCCCCCTCCTCAGCAGGCAGAGGCACAGCAGGAGGAGGAGCGGACACAACTGAGCTGCTTCTCTCCACCTCTACATCAACCTCCTCCGAAGTGCCTTTTGGGGAAGGAGATCTGGGTCAAAGGGAAACTTGAGGGGTGTCGAGCACAAACTCAGCTGATTCCCCCTCCTTCCCCAGAATTTCCCTTGCTATGGCACTTGCATCCAGATCCAGCACCAACTCTTCCTCTGGCACTGGAAGGCTCAGCATGGGAAGTGCCATAGGGGTGGAGTAGGCTGTTGTGCTGGTGCTGCTGGTTGTGGTTGTCATCATGGTGGGGGTGGGGATGGGGGGTTATGCTGCACATGGAGGGGATGCAGTCTCGGGCACAGGCAGTGGCAGTGGCACTGCTCCCCTCTCCTTGCTTCTTGTAGCAGCCTCATCCCTTTTAGCTGGAGGAAAGAGGCTGCATCTCAGTTTGGTGCGGGGAACTTACAGCTCTCCCTCCATCCCGTCTTTCACTCCTCCCTGAAGGCTGGCCAGTGTGGCCACCTGGCTTTCCCCCACACTTCACGATGTGTTTCATGTCCTCCTTTTCAAGAAATATATCAATGTATTTGCGTTATTATATGAACTCAAACATGTAGGTCTAGTGCAGTGAAGAGATTTATGTACACAATAAAAATATATCTGCCTGTGTATATAAATTCAATAGCGTTGGTGTGGTGCAAAGAATGAACATATAAAAACAAATATATAAATTCCTATATAGAGTAAATTCTACAGTAACCCTATCCAAGTATAGCATTCAAAAAAATAAATCAATAAATATAATAATAATATAAAAGCACCTACAATAAAAAGGTATTCTGAAATCCCTATTGCTAGGGTAGCAAGCAGGGAATCCTTTAGAAAATCAGTGCTGCGAGTTGTAGTGGTCTGACAGTGAGCTGCCAGAACAGACAGCTCAGTAAATGACCCAAGGCAGCAAGCAGGGGCAAAAAATGCCACCTTTTATGCATTTTTTCTTTCCCTCCCCCAGAGCACTGGGGTTGGAAGGGTGACAGTCGCTGGCCACATACACATGTCAATAATGAGAGCGCTCCTTCTCCCACTTCCTCCCTCTTCCCCCTCCCTCCTCTTACTTTACTTTCTCTTTCCCTGCGAAGAAGCAAGCCAAGCTGTAGAAGGTAAGCCTACAGTCCAGCTTCCCAGTCGAAACAAAGCATTCCAATATTTAAAAAACTCTGTTAGATGTTCATAATAACAGTAAACTTTTATTATCAATACAGTGAGCTTTATTTAACAGCCTTAAATCATACTATCAACATATTTTTTGATCCTATTTTAAAAATCAGCTAGGAAGAAAAAAGAAAAATACCAAAATCATTTTTCTTTATTTATGATTCATTCCAAATGGAGATTTTGACATTATTTATATGCAGTATGCAAGTATTTTATACGCATGAACAGCATGTAATGCAGAATAGGAGACCTTATTGTAAGGATAGCTAACTAAAGGAACGCTATCCTTACAATATCTGTGGTTTCCTTGGTGGAATGAAGTTTAACCAGCTCTATAGGAAGCTTTAAAATTAATCATTATGATCAAAGGGATACTTATGGTCAGAATGTTAGTGCTATCTTATTTTTGATCCCTGTGCTGCAACCTTTTACAAGCAGTTTGTGGTAAAGGACTTCCTGAATGACTAATGATTGCAAGATCAGGCCTTATCTAACATTTGTGTTTTGTTTTATTTAAAAAATCAAGAGAAGACAAAATTGAGGAACCCCCTTCACCCAAATAGTGTCACTTATACCACTTATATATTGATAACCTGGGCATTAATGCAGGACATCATTAATTTATATGCAGGGAAGAATCAAAGGAATTTCCTGCAGTGTTTAGAAAAATTTTAAATACACAACAGAAAAAAATACATTATGCACCAGTTTGAATTTACTGTGAAATATCACACTCAAGATAAACTATTTCACAGATAAAATAACCTTTTGCTCAAAAATAGCTTTTGCTTTGGTAAACACCTGCAAAGGCTGTAGTCAACATGAATACTTTTTGTTGCAGGAATAAACAATACCTACAAAACAAACTATCCACATTCAAGTATCACTATGTTACAGAACCTGATTCTGTTACCCTTACACCAGGGATCACCTCCCTGACTTCCTGAGCAGTCCCACTGAAATCAGACAGTATGATACGACCCTGGGTGAAGAAAGGTCACAGAATTAGGCTGACATTAAGCAGCAATTACAAAATCATCTTTCTCTTTGCTAACCTAGGATCAGATTTGTAAAGGTATTCATTCAGGTGTCTAGACATACAGATAGACACCCAGCGTGATGCTTAGAAGTGCCTGGGTGATTAACATTCATTGGGTTGAAGCACTTTTGAAATCCCATTTAGATACCTTCAAAAATGTGGCACTCACTGCATAGTTCTTAAATTCCAGCAGATGCATCGAGCCACTTTCTGATCATAGGTTGGTATAAATCTGGAGTACCCCAACGAACAAATGGAGTTTTTCCAGATTTTCAACAGACCCTGCAAAATCTGGCTGACTGAAAAAAGCTGAGCATAGCAGAGTTGTATGGGCCAAATTCTGCTCTTGATGTTTTTGCAAAGACAGGCAATACTTTTGTTTAGTTCTGTGTGTTATCTTCCTGGCAAAAGGATTCTGCTAAAATTCCTCTCTCTAGGGTTAATATATTTTTTATCTAAGAGAAAATCATTAATTATAAAACCAGGGGCATGGAAAAACTCCCATGGTTTGTGCTCTGGTTACAAATCCAGGAAAGTTCATGAGAATACATACATCAATGACAACAGGCTTTGGCCCCTGTTTCTGCTCCCAGCTTCTTAAAAGGGAGCAAAAGTAATTCCTAGAAATTTAACCTATATTGGTCAAAACTATCACTAGTGTTTGCCAGTCTCCATAGAGGATTTTGAGCTCATTATAATGTGCACATAAAATTACTGGAGTTACTGTGGTTCCCAACAGGCCTTTTATTGCTTGCTTGAGCTCAAACCCCTTGGCAATACAAACACAAACAGCAACTAGAGAAAACTTGTCCTGAACCCCCTAACTGGCTGAGCTGCACATAGCTCCAGTCACAGCTTGTTCCAAAATCTTGAAATAACATGGCCTAATTAAGTTTCACAGAGTGAGTCAGACATTTGATGCAAGGGATGAGGTCTCAGAGGCAAATCCTGCTTAAGATACTCAGGTGAGCACTCACTGACATCAGCAAGTATAAGCCTGAATCTGCTCCTGCCTATTTCGGTGACAAAGCTCCAACTGACTTTTGCAGAGCAAAATCAGGCTGCAAAAGCAAGCAGGTTGTGGCTGTGGGAGTCTAAGCCTGCAGCCCACATTCACACATGCTGAACTGCTGTTGCCAGATTAGATGCTCGTTTTGTACATTTCCATAATCCTATATCTAGCCTGAAGTATGTCAACAGCATGCCTTGAAACCCACTGCAGCTCTAAAGCAATCCTAAAAACAGAACTATAGGGAATCGGTTGGCAACATGCACTTGCGATGCATAGCCCCATAATATGTCCTTTTTCTCTGGCATGTTATAAGGCTGAGGAGGATTAATACTGTTACCAGAAGAGTAAGTCCAATGAAAAAAAGGGCTACAAGAGTTGAACTAGCTTCTCCAGGATCCAGAGTTTTGCCAAAGAATTCGACTCCTCCTCTGTCATAGCCTGTCAAACAAGAAACAGCTTGTGAGAAAGCTATACATGTCAATGGACTAAATTCTAAATTACTGAGTTTTTTAAAATAGGTCCATACCCTTAACAGTAGTGCTGTCCTTTACAGTTTTTAGGTCATATAACATAGTTGTAACTCCTTCCACAGACTCTTGGTTGTCTGCATAACAAAAATAAAACTTTCAGTGTAAGCAAGATTTAATAAAGATTTTAGTGGTCTTAAAAAATAGTGAATGCATCATTTATTCTACCTTGGTAATGTAAACAGAAAATCTAATTAGGCCAACAAAGTCATGAGCTGATTGCCCACCAATCCAGGGTAGTTGAGGACAAAAATCCTCTTTAGTGGTGTTTCATTTTAATCACAGAAAAATATGGATTTGAGGTTATCTTTTTTAACTGAAAATTGGGGATCCCTGCTAATTAGCTCTGCAGTAAAGTCTCATGTCTACACCTGCAGCCCTATTAGGCTGCGGGAAACTAATTGACTCTGCCCTAGGTTTACTACTTGTAAACACAAGCACTATCCCACAGCGTCATTATTTAGTACACAGCAACGCATGCATAGACAATGATGGGGCTGGCTGGGTGCTTCAGTGTGGGAGTGCCTGCTGGCTAGCCCTACACTGGAGCACACTTGTACCCTAGCCAGCCCCTCCACAGCATGCTGAGCTGGGTCAGAGAAGCCCTGGGCTGGCAGGCTGATCCTTGGGGCCTCTGCCAGCCAGGGCTGCTCCAACCTGGCTCAAAGTGTGTGGTCCTGGATACATATGTAAACATGGCATCTGGGAGCAATAAACTCTGGCGCAATATGCATTACATTAATTTCATGTGTAAATATGTCCAGTGTTTTGTTTCCCAGTTTTTCTCAGTGCCCATCCCAGAATACGGAAGTTATTCAGCCATGGGTACAGCTTGTCCATTGAATATATTTCCATGACAGAATGTGTACTTGGGAGACAAATTGATAAACAGTCCTTTCACCAGCACTAAAATGAAAAAGTTCTCTATGTGCACAATTCCCAAATAATTTAACAGGAAAAGCTCCCAAATATGGTACAAATTAAGTTTGATTTTGCATCTGCTACATGTTGGCAATTCGCATTGGAGCCAATGGGCTTTGTACTTGCAATTTTGGGAGGTATGTCTGTTTCTATTCTTCCCTATCCCCAGCCCAAGAATTTTGTCTACTTCCCATTTCCCTTTATATTTACAAGCCTTTAAAAAGTGGACAGCTTTTCTTTAGCTGTTTTCCAAGCAGCTCAAAATGAGTATTGGTTGAAACTTTTTTCCTCCTGTGGAAGATACTGAGTTTTCAGATAAATCCTGAAAACTGAACTATTTAGCTTGAAAACCAAAATATTTCAACTCAAAAACATCTTCAAGGTTCCTCATGGGAATTATCATTCTGGTACATTCAGATGCATCCCGTTCCTTTATTGTCTATATGTTGGACTCTCTAATCAAATGATATCTCCAGTGAAGCACCATGGCTTCTATGTAAGGGTGACTGTATGTTGTGGCCATCACATGGCTATCCAGGATTCTGGTAAAGGAGTTTGGCTCATAGGGAACTTGACCATGGATGACCTGAACTGTATCTCCCATGAAACATCAGTAGCAGGATTTTGGAATCAAGCAGAAGAATTTCTGTTTCAAATTCTGACCAGATTTTGGTAAACTGAGTCACAGTGGGTGCCTCTACACATACGCTTTACTGCAGTTGATTAATTAGCTCCACAATAAAGCAACTTGTGAAGGAACACCTCAACAGGCTGGATACCTTCAAGTCAGCTGGCCCTGATGGTTTACACCCAAGGGTACTCAGGGAGCTGGCGAGCATCATAGCTCAGCCACTGGCACGGATCTTTGAGAGCTCTTGGTGCTCCGGTGAAGTGCCCGATGATTGGAGGACGGCCAATGTGGTGCCGATCTTCAAGAAAGGGAGGAAAGTAGATCCGGCAAACTACAGGCCCATCAGCCTGACCTCTATCCTGGGGAAAGTCTTGGAAAAGATTATCAAGGAGGCCATCCTTAACAGACTAGCTGAAGGCAATATCCTGAGGGATACCCAGCATGGGTTTGTTGCAGGTAGGTCTTGCTTGACCAGTCTCATTTCCTTTTATGACCATGTGACTTATCACCTGGACAAAGGGGAAGAGATCGACGTCATATACCTCGACTTTAAAAAAGCCTTCAGTCGGGTATCCCACAATCACCTCTTGGTTAAATTAGCTAACTGCGGCCTTGACGTCACCACGATCAACTGGCTGGGGAACTGGCTCTGTGGTAGGACCCAGAGGGTGGTGGTTGACAGGAGTCAATCATGTTGGTGCGCTGTGACCAGTGGGGTCCCACAAGGCTCTGTCCTAGGGCCTATACTGTTTAACATCTTCATCAATGATGTGGACATTGGTGTTAGAAGTGGGCTGGCCAGGTTCGCCGACGACACCACACTCTGGGGTAAAGCATCCACACCTGAGGACAGGATGGTGATCCAGGCAGATCTGGATAGACTCATGAAATGGGCAGATGAGAATCTGATGGTGTTCAACACCGAAAAATGCAACGTTCTCCACCTTGGGAGGAAAAACCTGCACCATACATATAGGTTCGGCAGTGCTCTGCTGGTTAGCTCTACAGATGAAAGGGACTTGGGGGTCATCATTGACCACAAGATGAACATGAGCCTTTAGTGTGATGCTGTGGCTAGTAAAGCGAGCAAAACGCTGGCTTGCATCCATAGATGCTTCTCAAGCAGATCCCGGGATGTCATTCTCCTGTTGTACTCAGCCTTGGTGAGGCCGCAGCTGGAGTACTGTGTCCAGTTTTGGGCTCCGCAATTCAAAAAGGATGTGGAGAAGCTTGAGAGGGTGCAGAGGAGAGCCACGCACATGATCAGAGGGCAGGAAAACAGACCATATGATGAGAGGCTGAGAGCAATGGGGCTATTCAGCCTGGAAAAGCGCAGGCTCAGGGGTGATTTGGTGGCCACCTATAAGTTTATCAGGGGTGCTCATCAGAATCTGGGGGGAACAACTGTTGACCAGAGCCCTGCAAGGGATGACAAGATCAAACAGTCACAAACTCCACTGTGACCGGCTCAGGCTGGACATAAGAAAGAACTTCTTTACTGTCTGAGCCCCCAAGGTTTGGAACAGACTGCTGCCTGAGGTGGTTCAAGTGCCCACTCTGAACGCCTTCAAAACACGTTTGGATGCTTATCTTGCTGGGATCCTATGATCCCTGCTGACTTCCTGCTCCTGGGGCAGGGGGCTGAACTCGATGATCCCTCCAGGGTCCCTTCCAGCCCAAATGTCTATGAAATCTATTAAATCTATGTCTATGAAATCATCACAGTCTACATGTGCACCGGTATTAGAACCCAGTAAATTAGTTAACTCTGCCATAGGATAGTACTGTCCCTGACAGTACTACAATACACGGATAGAAATTAATTTACTCCACAGAAACACATGTGTAGACAGTGACAGGAGCTGGCTGGGGTACAAGCATGTTAAAGTGTGGTGGCTGCCTGCCTCCTAGCCATGCACTGTGGAACCCTTGTGCCCCAGCCAGACCCGACACAGCCTGATGCCGCCACCCAGAACCTGGGGCTGAACCCCTGGGCCCCCTGCCAGCCTGGGGCTGCTCTGCCCTGACTCAAAGTGCAGCAGTCCCAGATGTACATGTAAACACTGGACTCGGGAGTGGCTGACGCTGCTGCAAACTGCACCAAAGTATTTCTTACAGCATGGGTAGATAGAGATGCACCCGGTGAGTGGCAATTCAGCTCTTAAAATCCTTTGCTCTGAGCACAAATCTACAATCAATCCAGGTCAAAGTATTCTCTCGTTTCAAGGGACAAACTACTCTTTAAGCATCCTTCAAATTTTGAGGCCTCAATTTCTGAGTGTCTATTTGTGATACCTTGTGCCTGCTTTCAAAGTGCCAAGCAGCTAGTTTTAGTATGAGCTGTTGCGGCTAACTGGGTTACCACAGAGATTATTGTTAGATCCAGTCTTTGGTTGCCCACTTGGATGATCTAGTAAGCTTTTTTTGCTTTTGATTTCTACAGGTGTACAGGTCATATTCACTAGTTGTTTATCTTGTTTAAAGCAGTAGATTTCCTTGCAATGATCCCTTGTGACAAGACTTGTTGCAGGAACAGGGTAAGAGAACAAAACCCAGAAAACCAGTTTCCTGTATCGCCATCGGGAAGAAAAACTTCTATGAATCTTCGCATGGTTTCAGAGCTGCAGGGCACATATGTTTGCCTTCTCCCAGGAAACAGATATTGCTAGGACATAAGAGTGCGCAATAATTTCCATCTCCCTATACCAGCAGTGCTGAATCTAGTATTTTGTTTCTTCTTTGCCTGCCCTTTTTCTGAGTAGCTGTAATCCCAGTGTGTGGTCAGGAAACAGCATTCATGATACTGTACCTGATTCATTGATGGTATAAGTTGTCTCCATGCCAGCATGAATGTGGTCAGCTACATGACAGTGCAGAAGCCACGTTCCAGGATTATCTGCTACAAGTTCAATTGTTTGAAATGTCCCAGGATAAAGGTCATACACATCTGCTCTGTGATCATTATCTGTCTGCAGCAAGACAAAACAGCATCGCTAAGGCTTCCATTACTGAATCCAAGAACTATGCATTCATGTAGAGGTTCTGAACTGCACATAAACTGAACTCCTTATTATATGTTTATACAATGCCTAACTCAACAGAGGTGGTGCCCATAGGCAATCCACATTAACACAGATTGCTACAAATACTTTTTTCCACTTTGAGATATAATACATAGGGCTAAACTGAACTCTGAAATACACAGGTACATTTCCTACTGGCTACACTCAGCTATCCACACAAGGTTCAGTGTGCTGAGTGTTTTAACCATCACATAGTATCCTACAATAACCTCATTCTTTATTGTTGACATTCATTCATATTTCACCATTTAAAGACCTTTACTAAGTTCTATCCAATTCTGTGGTTCCTTCACAGGCATAGCTCTCACTGAAGTCAGAACTGATACTGCAGTATGCCTGCTAGATCAGACAAGAAGCTGAACATGTCCAAAGAAACTCCCCCTTACAATGTAAAGATTTTGCTTTGCTTTCACCAACCTTGAAGATGAAGCTCTGTGCATGAAAATGGACTGTATGTATATCGATTTCATTTCCCATTCCTATCAAGTACCAGTTAGTGTTTTCACCCTTATTCATTGTTAGACCAAGAAGGTTGTTGTAGATCTTCCCATTAATTGCTGAAAGATTTACAAAGAGAGAGTGATTAATGTATTCAGTAATGTTCAATAATGAAATGCGGCACTGAGAGTGGTTTAGTGCTGAAGGGAAACACAAGCACCAGATTGAGTTTCATGCTTGTTTTTACTTTCTTTTTGCAGAGACCAAGGTTTAGTTTTCAAATGTCTGCTACAGTAACTGACAACAGGGCAAAGCGCGTGCAAAATGGGAAGTAAAACATCATCGCATTAAAGCCCCCCTCTCACTTATTCCACTCACAGTATTTTACACCAGTTTGATATTCAGCAGGACTGATTCCTCACTGCATTACTCCAGTTTTATTCCAGTGTAAGTCTATTGAAATCCAGTGGGGAACAAGTGGTGGATCAGGTTCGCTTTGCAGTGATGCACTGACTGCACTGGATTGGTGACTTTGCTGTGACTGCCCTAGGCTGAAGGGAGCAAAGAATCAGACACTGAGGGTATCTATACATGTGCCCTGGGTTGGGGAGGTGGGGGAGGGGAAGGGGCACTTTAAATTACAGAGGCTCTGAGAGCCAATCTAATTAAAGCGCCCGCAACATCAGGGGCGCTTTACCTAAAGTTTGTTCAACACGCTTTAGTTAAAGTACGCCTGCTGCCATATTGAAACGTGGCAATGCTGATTATACACGACGTGGAGGCTGCTGGGGAGCACTAATTAGCATGCTTCAGCAGACTCAATTAATGAATGTGTGCTAATTAGCACACGTCAGGGCAGAGGTCAGTCGTGCATAGGTGCCCCAAGTCTTTGAGCTTGATCAGTTTCTAATGTTATTGTTCACTTCACAAAGATAACACGGTAAGAGAGACCACAGTTTGCATTTCAGTTTTAACACAGCACCTCATCTAAACATAACAAGTTTGTTTTTCTCAGAATGGATAAGATTTTCCCACCTGCCATACAGTTAAATGACCAAGTGAGTGGGCTTTACCCAGGGACTATGGGGAATGGGTGGGTGAAGTCGCACAGAAACAAGAGCATAACTTTTCTATGGCTCCTATAAGGGCAACTAATTCGTTCTGTCCTGAGCATGAATGTCTGGCCAGGGAGTCACTATCACTCATCTACCTGTTTCTAAACATTAGTGTCAGGCTCTTGCCATGTTTGTCACCACATCTCTACTAAGACAAGGGGAATCTGCCAGTGTGGACTCAGCACCTACACTGCTCGCTTGGCTGATTTTTCTGCTTTGACAACTTACAGAAGGGTGACAAAGGAGGATTTGGCCTTTGAGAAACCAAGAAAAGTTAGTCACTCATGGCGAGGGATATATGCTGAAAGTGCCACCTATCCACAGATAAAATATTGAATTCTTCAATGAACTAAGAACTTGAATTCTTCAATGGTCCGATAAAGCTGCTGGCCAGGTCTGCATTTGTTGTCGGCACGTGGAATGCATAGTGGTGCTCCCCAGAAGCTTTCTATCCAAACGACAAACCCAGCCCAAGCCTGTGTAGTGAGTAAGACTTTGTTTGTAAAGACTGTACCATAAGATTATACAATTGCTGGTAACATACCTCTCTAGCAAAGGATTATAAAAAAAGAAACCACCATTCCCTTGGATAAGCTGCTGCTGCTGTCAATTAAACCACATACCGTGCATGACGTTACTCTCCAAAAATTCCTCTGTGTAATTCAGATTATCAGGATTCTTATGAAGATACTTTTCAATATTTTCTTTCAAATACCAGGACTCATTTTCATCAAACACCAGGAACAGAAGAGCAAATTCACGATCAATATCTTTCCTTAGGCCTTTCTCTTTCAGTATTCCTTTTCTGCAAATTATTAATGGCCCAACTAAGCCACTATACATGTCCTGGAATTGAATAAACAAGAATATGGCAATATCATCTACAGTCAGTAGGACTATATCATTAAATTACTTTCTAGCCATTTGAGCTATAATTGAATTTAAAAACTTATTAGTTATGAAATAAATAGATATATAGTATACATTAAATTATTTCAAAACTCATGTTTTTAGCTGAGATATAAAAATGACTGAGGTGATAATACTTCCTTAGTTCAGACATTATTATATTTCACAGAGATGTAGGAACAATTTTCTATTATACATTCAAACTTCTAATGTATTTCTGTTATTATAAAACTCTCAAAATGGCAGATTTAAAAATTATTATTTCATGACTTGCAGATGCAAGTGTATTAGTGAAAATGATACTTAGTGTTTAGTTCCCTTTCTTGATGTTCAAAAAGGATGATGATGTTTTTTACTTCCTGGTTTTTTTTCAGAGCTAATGGGAGAAACAAAGATGACTGTATGTAGAAATATTTTCTTGAGGCACATACTGCAGAGCCAGGAGATTACAGCCCAGATCCACAAAAGGACTTGGGTGAATTGAGTGCCCAACTACAAGGACGCAACCTTCAAAATCCCCTGCTGAGTTTCATAGTTGCCCAAGTTTTCCAACACTAGTTTCCAGATGCCTGAAGTTTTGCTTCTACACATGCCCAGAACTGCCATTATCTTCACTCTATAGCTCTGGTGTTTTTCTAGGGTCACTGTGGCCCACCAACACTATTAAAGAAAAATGAGCCAGTTCTATACACCCAAGGAGTTATATGTGTGGTCTGTGTCAAGGTACATTATCAAGCAGAAAGGCAGGGCTGCAGACACTTCCTTCTTTTGGCATTATTTTATGCAACTTCTCTTTCTGTGTCCTGGCTGTTGTCAATCCCATTCCAAGGCACTTAACTCCCCCTCCTCATTTTATATGGAATTTAGGGTGTCTACAGAAATCACAGAGCAGCATCACACTCACTCTATGCATGCTAGCTCCTGAACTGAGAGCATCTAACTTGGGGCTGGGAACTCATTTCTTGGGGACAAACAACTAAAAGTTAGATGCTACTGACTCTCGGTGTTGCCACATTGCAGTCCCTTT
Organism: Crocodylus siamensis; assembly: GCF_052110815.1. Taxonomy (NCBI): domain Eukaryota; kingdom Metazoa; phylum Chordata; order Crocodylia; family Crocodylidae; genus Crocodylus; species Crocodylus siamensis. The sequence continues at coordinate 400,298,181 of NC_143395.1, forward strand.
GTGAGTGGATTTGGCCCTAAGAGAGAGAATTTTGGAAGAGCAGTAGGATCTGCTAAGGCCTTAGCTCTTTTCCAAATATGGCTACTTCACCTACGTGACTAAATGTTAGAGTAGTTCTATGAAACTGTGCCTATTGTTACCAGCTGCCAAGCAATAGATCTTTGATCATGATATGCAAAATTGACAGGATTGTCTGACCTAGACAGCCAAAGAAACCACTAATTGACTGGTAATTAATAAACCAAAGCACTTCTGACTGATTAAGAGTTAGTAAAACAGAAGCTCTTCTTCCTTTCAGCTTCACATATTCTCTATGCTACTCATGCTGACCTGCACTGCTGCTCATAAGGGCTACAGGCAGACATTACACATAAACCAGTTTACGTGATCATATACTGGTTTAAACCTGTAACAGAACAGATGTTCAGTGCACATAAACCAGTTGGAAAATGGCTGAAACTGGTTTGGGGTAAACCTGGTTGAATCAGACTCAACCGATTTGGGTCAAACCGGTTTATCTGTCCCAGACCCCTTGCTGGTTTAAAATAAACCAGACTCCTCCAGCATCACAGCATGCTCTCTGGGCTGGGTGGGGCTCTATGCTCAACAGCAGAGCTGGCCCCTCCTCTCTGCTCCCTGGCTGCAACTCCTGCAGAGACTGCAAGGACAGCAGGGTCTGCCTGGCTTCCCCCTGCCCTACCCCCCAAATCACTGCTCACTGCTCTCTCCCTCCCATCTCCCATAGCACAGACCCAGCTCCATGGACCCTAGGCATGTGGTATGCTAGCTAATGCTGAGAGGTGTCTGTGTGTGTCTCCAATTTCACTGGTCTGACAGGAAGACAGAACAGTGACCGCTTAGGGCATTTTGGAGCTAATCAACAGGTCAGCTGGCAAGCTGTTTAAGCAGAGTTTTAACTAATGGAGAGAGGCTATTGTTTTGCTGATGCACTGATAAACACTGCTATCAACTTTGTGCTGGCTTGCTTGCCTGTCAGTTTGCTGCAGACAGTATAAAGAAGCAGGGAGGGAGATTGAAAAGCTCCGTATCATCAACAGATGCATGCACTGCACACACCCCCTTGCCTCAGAGTGCTAGCAGGGGACTTTGGGCTGGCGACACTCTTGCCCCTTGAGCAGCCAGTGGGAAAAAGCCTGGGATGGCGCAGGCAAACCTCCCTAATCAGAGGTCCTGCCAGGGCCTGGCCAGGGCCCCCCTCAGCTCAGTACTGTGCAAGGGAAGGGAGGGCTGCTCTAGCGCCCCCAGCTTCCAGCCTGAGCCACTGCAGGCATGTGCCTGAATTTCTTCAGTCCAGACAGAATGTCTGTCCAGTTACAAACCAGTTCAGCCTACCCAAGGTAGACTAACCTGCAAGGATTGAATCAGTTCAGGCTTAGGCTTTTTGAATGTGTATCCCTAGACAAGTTTAACATTCATGAGGAGTCTCACCTCCTCCCAAACTACCTTGAAGTGTTCCTTCAAGAAAAACTTAGGAGCCAAATTCAGTCCACTGCTTTTCACCAACTGCATTGTTTCTAGAGTCTGACTCAGCCATTATCAGCTGGATGAAGTTCCCAGCCCTGAAAATCTTTCCTAGGCCAGTAGTCTGAGTAAAAGGTTTGCAGGATCTGGTCCAAAGTTAGGAAATCATATATCAAGTAATGTAAACTTCAGTCACTGTTTCACAAGTACCTTAACAAAATTCACTGTTGAATAATAAACCCAGGTAATGCAGTTTGGATCAGAATAACCAGGGCCGGACCATTCTGGGACATTCCATCTGTATGTGTTTATTTCCCCTGAAACACAAGAGAGAGAAAACCATTTTTCTAATAATGGTGGGGCATTATGAGTTCTTCAAAACAAACCAGAGATATGACAATGTCTCAATCAGAAATGTAAAGGATCAAGTGCACAGTATTTGCACTGAAGCAAAGCAGATCGGTAACAAGTGGGTTTCTTTGTACTAATAACTTCTGTGATGTAACGGATAGCAGAAGGTGACTCATGAAAAGGAACTCTACTTATGTGGCTGAAAATATTACAGTTTTTAATAAGGAGGTGGGAGATAAAAGGGTTTTCATGATAATTGTATGCCATACAATAGTTACAAAATGACCTGAGACAAGCGTTTCCAACTGTGTGGTGAGCCCTAATTTAACAAAACCAAGTCATTTGAATAGGGAAAATGTGTTTTAGGCTACATTAAATTCTCTGTATTTAAAAAATATTCTGGTGGATGAAATATTTGCCTCTTATATCACACTATTAGTTATTATTACCAGTTATTGGTATTATTGCCAGCTAATATTATTAGTTATTATTACCAATACTACTACTGTTACCATCGCCACACCACCTAGCTTCAGGAGCCCAGGAACCAGCACTTAATCACATGAGTGCCTGTACGAACACTGAACAAAAGGACAGTCTCTGTCCCAAAATGCTAACAATTTGAGGTAAATACAAGAGATGGATGGATACAGACAGGGGATTACAAGGAAACAATGAGACAATATCAGTCAGCATGGTAAGCCGTGGTCTCAGCATAGCCCTGACCTAACCGCCATCAAATTGTTGTAGGCATTGCAGCAAAGGAACATTTTAAAGCATAAAGTGTATATGCATGGGTGAGCAGGATGTGCTGGCCAGTGTGGTGGGAAGGCAGGCGTTCTGTTGTGCTGGTCTGCCTTGTCATAACTTAAATTTATGGGACAAATATCAACTGCTAATTTTCACAGTGACTTAATTGAGCAGGGTCCAAGGCTTTACGCTGCTTTGAGCAGGAGGGTGGCAGGGATGCCTTCTGCCCTACAGACCTACATGAAGTAATTACCATCCCTAGAAACTTCTTCACTGCCTGCTATGCCAGATCCCTGAACTGCTGTGTGTGAGTAGGGGAAGGAGGGATGGGGCGGATCTGGGCATTCTCCTGCCTTCTTTTCTTTGTCTTCAGGATTCTCTGGGGTTACGGAGAAAGGAGTCTCTCTGCTTCTCTGAGCTCAGGTTTAATGGTGCCTGGTGCTCATACAAGCAGTGCAAGGCAGTTGACGCCTTATTTATTTCTTATGTGCAAGGATGTTGTTGTTCAGCAGCCACATGGTTCACGTTGCCTGGGGGTAACTGCAATAGAAATCTTTCCTGTGGGGAATGAAAAGTAGGATACATAGTGGCAGTTAATTAAAAGGACACCAGTTTTAACAGGTATTGTTCAGAACAAAGCAGTAGTATTCATGTCAGTGCAACATTGTGGGTGGACTTGATGGGTGCCAGGATTCACTTCAGAAGGTTTAAAGCATCACAGGATAACGCTTTATTCAGCGTAAAGCCCTAGAGCCCTTCTGCTCCCCTGCTCTGATTGCATAAAGGGAGCCCTGACCCATGGAAAGATTGAGACAAGGGAAAAAAGTAGTTATGCAAAGATACTGCTTTTCTCTGGCTAAACACAAATGATGGATTTCTCTTACCAAAGCCTTTTTTCCTGGTATTCTACAGATACACAAGCCCATTGCCCCACCCTAAGTACCTGTGAAGTACCTACAGAGTACTAAGAAAGCTCTCCTGTCCCACAGCTGGGAGTAGCTCCGGACAATCAGTCCTGGAATAAATGGGCTGTCTGTTTTTGGCCTCTGTGTAGCTGCTTCAGCTGCCTTCACAAACTGCCCTTGTAGCCAAAAGAAGAGTCGGGGAAAGAGGAAAAGGGGAGCACATAACAGAAATCAGTGCTATATTTCTCACATTTTTACTGTAACCCTGCCCTCAGATGCACAGAATAGGTATTACAAGTGAGTCTCACCTCTCAACTATGAAGTGACAAAGATATGGCCCAGCGGCTGGCTCCATCATCCAGCCCCCAATGCTGCCACTGGGTCTGAACTGACCAACATGCTGCCAGCCCAGCCCTGCATGCAGGGCCCAGGATGCAGGCCATACATAGCAACTACTCTAGCCCATCATGGATCCACACTACTTGCATCACCTCCCCCAGCTGGTCTGGGACATATGCCCATGCAATGCAGTCCTGGACTGGGCAGAGGGCACTACAAGTGATGCAGATCCTGGACTGGCTGGGGCGGTGCCATATGCAGTGTAAGTCTGGAATGAGAGCCACATGCAGTACGGGGACTGTGCACTGGTACCCTGGATCTAGCACTGGGGGTGCAGAGGGAAGCAGAGAGGTCCTTGGGCCTGATCTGGGCCATAGACCAGCCTGGTGCCACTCATCCAGCTTGTGGGACTAGATGACTTTGACCCCCTTTTGATAGGGCAAATGAAACAAAACAGAAAGGGGTGTGTATTATCTAATAACCAGCAATGTGCATTTGGTACAGCTGAGGTGCATGCATTTTGTAAGAGAATGTAAGGAAATAAAGCTGTGCAGACAACAGATATTCTACTCTGAAATGTCCAAAATGTTTCTATTTTGGAACAAAACCTCAAATTCAATTTAGTTCTGGAATGTTGTTCTGGATTGATTAAAGTGTTTTGTTTTGATCCTGATTTTTATTACATTACAAAAAATTAGAATTAAAAAAATCTTGAAATAAGAAATCATTTCACAACAAAAATTGGATTATATCATTTCAGAAATAACACGAGGCTACAGAGCCAGGCATAGGCAACTGATAGAGGGTGCACGGGGGTGCATGTGCTCCCCTAACGGGGCCAGTGCCCCCGACAGCTGACATTGATGCTGTCGGTAGGGCTGGTACCCCCCCCCCGATAGAGTCAGCTGCTTCTGCGGGTGTCCCCCCAGGTTCAGGAGGCACCAGTCACTCATGGAGCCAGGGTCCTTTTCACTTGCTCCCAGGACTATTTATGAATTTAAGCATATGTAGTCATTGAATAAAACGAACAAACAGAATTGAGAGCAGGGACTAAAACCAAGGCTGCCCCCTCTCTCAGAGCAGCACTATCCTCTCTGGACTAGAATCACATTCCCTCTTGTGTGCTTGCCTTCTGATTCACTCTACATTGTCTAATAGTCCACCCCCAAAAAGAGGAACCTACCAATGAAGTTAAGGCTTTGTCTTGGGAAGTGGAAGATATGGGTTCAAATTCCCCCAGAGGGAGGGCATCCTAGAACCAGATCTCCCACTTCCAGGTACCCTTTCCACTGGGAAAAGGCTTGTAGACCTTTGTCCTCCAGCACAGTTATCAGCACCCTCACCAAGTGCATGGGCTGTCAGTAAAGCATCTCCTTGCTTAGTAAGTTTGAGCAGGCTGAATCACAGCCTGAAAGAAACACCAAAGTCTATCCATAAGTCTTTCCCATTGATAAAATGGGAGCAGTGGGTGTATACCTTCCAGGGGTAGAATAGGATCAGTCTTTTGGGGGTGCACAACCTGTCTGCTGACTATCCCTAGAATGGGAGAACTACCCATCTCAATAGCAGGTGGGAAAGGATCAGATTTTGGGAGTAGGCTGAGAATGACAGAGTAAGGTAGCTTTAAAAGTGGAACAAGATCAGCTCTCCTGAGGAAGGCACCTAAGTTTGAGGCAAAAGGCAAGCTAACTTAGAGGCATTTAGGGCTTGCCTACACTGTGGCAGCTGCCTGCCCATCCATGTCCACAAGCACTTTCCAAACCCAGAAGGATGTTCGTGAGGTTGCTCCTGAGGCTTCTTTCAAACACCCCAGAGACTGAAAGTTCAAGAGCAGCCCCTGATGATCATCCCTGAATGTGTTCACCAGAGTATCTTTGGGTTTGGAGCTTACCTGTAGGTATGGCTGGGCAAGGTGCACTCAGGCCCTGTGCTGCCTGGGACATGCTGCAACCACAGTATAGACAAGGCTCAGAGCTAAACAGGACTTAGACCTTATTGAACCAGTCTGAATCCTGTCCCTGGTTTGAAAATTGTTATTATAGTTAGTAATAGCAGTACACAATTTATTTCTGAGCACCCAGATATATGCTAAGCACTTCACAGAAAGAACAGAAGAGGCAAGCTCTCTGACTCAACATCTTACACAAGCTGGGGTCTTCTCCTGTAAGAACCTAGACAGATGGACACAGAGAAATATAAACTTAGAATTTTCTGCACTAAAAAAGACACACAAGTCTGACAAAGCCAGAAAAAGGGAACGTCATCCGAGTTCTGAAAAACTTTACATAAGACTAAAGGAGCTCTTTTATGACTCTAAAATAAAGTTATTGTGCCTACCTGGCAGAGTGACTGGCGTTTCAGGTCTTTCTCCACTACCCACTTCTTCAATGCCATGTGCAGTTATTGAATAGGGTCTGCTTGCTTTATTCTTAAACACTATCAGTATAGTCTCTCCGACCTCAGCATGGATTAATGGGCCTAAATCAAAGTGACCAATGGTGATTAATATTGCTCTTTTAAAGCAAAGAAAGCTGAAGCTTTTAAAGAAATCAGATCAGTGAGTGATCTTTAATATTGTTTTAAAAGCTGTAAATTTGCCACAGTTTTAACTTAAATGCTTACTTTTGTGTAACATCACTGCTGTTTGCAATTAAATCAATAGAAATGAGAAGAAACCCATTGGTCAAACCTCAGAAGAAAGCCATAAGCAGATTAGGGGTCTTCATAGATAGTTAAGGATGAAAGATAGTCTTATCAAGCTATCAATACAATGGTCCAGCAGAAAAACAATATTCTACTTCAGAGCCCTCCAGAAATGCTCAGGCTCCATTAGCCTTTGAAGTCAGACCAGCAAAACAAGTCTCTCACTTTGATTGCTGAAGTCTCAAACATGGTCAGCCAAACATATTTTCAAGGAAAAACAGCGCTCTGGACTTTTTTAATCATGTAAAATTTTCTTTTTTTTCCTTTCAAAATTTGGTTTGTGAAAAAAAAAAACCCTGAATATTTTTCTGTTTTTCAAAACTATCTTTTGTCAGTTTCTACTGGGGAAAAAGGAGAAAATGCATTTTAAAAAAATTATTACTTGCACAATTTTTCACTAAAAATACCTACCATTTTATGGCTAGCTGTAACCCTACTGCAAAATCCCAGAGACAAGAATCATTCCAAGATATTGGTAACATTTCCAATTCTCCAAACCCTACTCCAAACCTAACATCTCTACTTTTTGCATACAAGAAAATCTCAAAAAACACAGTGTATGCAAGAGTTAGATAGGTGCTTGGACATCTCTGTAAACGTAACTTGTTACAAACTTCCTCCTGCATTTGGAAATATTTATATACAGTAAAATCCCTGTTATCTGGCATGAGTGGGGAATGCCGGGTGCCAGTTACATAAAAATTCCAGTTATCTGAGGCAGATAACACCAAGCAGTGGCCGCATGCGGAGCGGCAGCAGCGCAGAGTGGTACGTGGTGGCAGCTGTGTATGAGCTCCTCCCCCGGCTTGTGTCTGGCCGGCCAGAAATTCCAGTTAATAGAGTATTTCAGCTTGTAGAGTGCTGGATAACAGGGATTTTACTGTACTCAGAAAAGAGTCTTGACAATCAATTAAATCTGAATTGATCTTGTGGGCAAAACCATTGAAAAAGTGTGCCAGATATCAGTATTGTCTCCTTTCTTTCTTGACCACACTGTGAAAAGGTGCGTATTTTTTTTAAAGAGATGCTTTTCCATGTTCTGTTTATTTTGTTAGTTGTAAGAGCTACTTGCCCAGGATTTCTAAGTGCTCCTCTCGTGCTGATCTCACTTTGTGCCTTGTAAAGTCTCCATTTGTGTACTCTCTGTACACGACCTTCTTGTATTTTGAACCAATCCGATCTTCACCTTCGCTCACAAAAATATATCCATAGCTGCAAAGTAAGAAGGCAAAAGATTAAAATTAAAAAAAAAATATCTAAAGGCTTATAAAAACGTTTAATTATCATTATTTTCTGTGGAACACCTCTTGGCATATCCTGAAATTCACATTCATTGTTCCATATTTACTAGAATCTAAGACAACCATGAATTTAAGACAACCCCCCCCAATAATTAGATTCTACATATAGAAACATTTATAAATTTATTATAAGATTTCAGACATGCAGCCTAATTATTGGAGGTTTGTCTTAAATTTGTCCCCCTCCCACTGCTAGAGCAGAGAAAATAATAGCTACAGAGATCAGGTAATCCTTTCCCCCCCTGCCCCACCACCTCTACTTTCAGACCTTGCTCAGGCTTTATTCCCACCCTGAACATGTGGAAGTGAGAGGCAATTTTGAAACACAAGGGACCAAAAACACTGACTTGGAAATAAACACACCTGTAATAATTTGCAAACAGAGAAATTACTAAGGGTACCTATAGACTTAGATCATTGAGAATTGATGCATTTAAAGGGTGTGTTGTTGTTTTTTTTTCAGCGGGGGGTTTGCAAACTGCTACTAATTTCTGCACAGGTGCTCCATAAACATGCTTTTGAGCAGCATTTTTGTATCTACTTACACTTCTTTTTAAATTGCTGTGGCTCAGGTTAAAATAGCCAAATCAGTTCCAAATTCAGCTGACTGAACAGAACAAAATCCTTCAAGTCTGTGTGGTGCTACCACCGGCAAGTATCCTCCTTCCCAAATTCTTCAGCCTGGGGCTTCAGATACTTCCAAATCAATGGCAGGCACCCTACATGCAGGCCCCAAGTCTGGAGGTCTTGAAGTTCAGATGCCTGCTGAGTCTCACTCGCCCTTAGCCCACAGGCCAAAGGAGCAAGCTAGGGAGAGATCCTCCATTTCCATAAAATAAGCATGTAGCTGAGATCCTCCTACTGGGAGGCTACAGTAGACTCTCATAGCAGGAATACAGAAATCTTCCTGAATGAAAAAGCAAGCAGGCAGCTTGCAACAGCAACAGGTATGCAAAGGGGTGACGGAGGAGGGGGGCAGAGTTGACCATGACAAGCAGCTGTACAAAAGATCCTTAAAGGCATGAATGACGCATGCCCCCAGTGGCTGGGGTGGGGCACAGAGGCACTGGTGGTGGCAGGAGCACGGTGGTGTAAGTGGGGAGCTCCCACAGATGCTGTTGGCGCTGTGGGGGCTGGCGAGTGCCGGTCAGGGGTTGGCAACCACCCACAGACACCACCAATGATAATTGGTGGCGCCTTTTCGTAGGGGGTGCATTGCCACGCTCAGGTGGTGCAAATGAGAACAAAGCGACGGGAGTGGCAATATTCTTAAAAACCCCAGAGGTGAAAACAAAGCTGGTGGAAAACATCATCAGTGGCAGACTGCAGTGAATGATACTAGCAGTTGGGGGAGCAGAAATACAAGTTTTCAATGTATATGCACCACCTGAGTGGGAGGGGGGGAAGGTTCTGCTTAGAAAGCTATCAGTTTACGTGGTTGGAAGTATACTGTGGATAATAGTGGGGGAGTTCAATTGCATAACAGAGGTGGGTGACAGAACAGGAGTAGATAACGGAAATTTAGGTAGTTCATCCAGAATTGTTAGCAAATATAACAAAAGAAGAGTCACTAAGAAATGTGTGGGCAGGGGAGAAAGTTTTCACTAGAACTGACCTCAGTGGAAAGAAACAATCAAGAACAGACTTGTGTTTGTATCAAAAGGAATAAAGATAAGGAAGAAAGAAACTGTGTGTGTGGCATTTAGTGATCACCAGATGCTGAAGGCAGAACTGAGTCTTAGTAAGAGCTCCATAAGAGGAAGGGGAGCATAGAAATTAAATGTGCGACTGTTACAAGATGAGGAGGTATGTCAAGCATACACAAGACAGTATGAGGGGAAGAGAACACTGAAGACGCATTGTAAGCATACCAGAAAATAGTGGATGATGAAGAAAAAGATGGGACAATTCTTTAGAAAGGAAGGCTGAAGAACTGTGGAAAAAAGAATGAAAGAGAGAGCTGTAAAGAGCTGAGAGACCTGAAAGATCTTGCAGGAGCTGCTAAAGGAAGCCGCAGGAGGAAGACAGGTATAAGAAGAACTAGAAGAAACAAGGCAAGAGGTACACAGCTAATTTAAAAGAAAGACAAGAGAGAAAAAGTTTCTAGCACAAGCCCCCTGAGTGGGAGAAAACGAAGAGTGGTTCCAATACTTTTCACCTAGAGCGAAGCAGGCAAAAGGAGAACTAAAAGTGGTGCAGGAAGAAGGTGGTACCCAGGTGGAAAAGCAGGAGGAGGTGCTGGAGGCAAGAAGAAGTTTTTATGAAACACTCTATCGGAAGAAGGAAATACACAGGAAGAAGATGAAGTATTTGCTGGATTAGAAAGAAGAGAAAGTAGAGGAGGAGGAAGCAAAGAAAATGGGAGAAAAGATAAGCTTAAAGAAAGTGGAGGAATGCTGAAAAATCTTTAAAAGAGGAAAAGGATTTTCCAAGATCTTACTGTTCAAGAAAAGTGAGAAGGAACTCCTGATAAATTGGAAAGTGATTACGCTTCTTAATAGAGACTATAAGATAATGGCCAAGATGCTGGCTTTGAGGATGAGGAAAAGCCTCCAGAAGATAATACATGAAGACCAAATATGCACAGAATCAGTCAGAAGGATCTCCAAAGAAGTCACGTGATCAGAGATACATTGTCCCACATCCAAGAGAGGAAAATACACAGCTACAGCTAATCTAGATTTATAAAAAGTGTATGGCAGGGTGGATCAAGATTACATATTCAAAGTGCTAGGACAAAGTGCAGGAGTTCCCAGATAAATTTATTTGTTGGATAAGACTATTGTATAGTGAAGTGGAGAGTCAAGGTCAAATTAATGGGCATCTAAGCAGGACCTTTAAAATCCACAGAGGTGTGAGACAAGGGTGCCTCCTATTTGCCTACTATTTGCATGTTGCAGGGAACTGTTAGCACAAAGAAAAAGAAAAGACGATGTCGTAAGTGGAGTAAAGATAGGGGGAGGGGGAGAGGAAAAACGTATATTAAACATGGAAGGTAGAAAAGTAGTTAGAGATAGACTTTTGATGGAAAGGGTGCTAAAACATACATCAGAGTGTGGAGAAGTGACAGGCACTAAACTAAATATGTCAAAAAGCACCATAATGGGAGTAAGAAACTGGAGGGACTTGAAAAAAATCAGACCTTCAAATAAGAGAAGGTGAAAATAGAGTTCTAGGGATCCTGACTGACACTGAGGGGAAAAGTAACAGCATGGGAAAAGATGATGGCAAGGATATGGCAAAGACTTTGGTTAGGGGCTAGAAGGACGCTGTCCTTTGCCAGAAAAGTGGCAGTGGCTAAGCCAGTGGCTATATGTAGGAACTGTATTCCTATGGCATAGCATCAGGTAACAAAAGTACGGAGGAAAATATGCGTGTAGAAAAAGATCTGGGCTGGCCTAGCAGGAGGCACTTAAAAGTAATAAAGGGAAATTGTTAGCATCTTGCAGGGGGAACTAATAATTCATAGTAGTATCAACTCTAAGTTTTATGAATGTCTAGGTTGACTCCCAACATAACTGTGCAAAATGAAAGCTCAAAATGTTCCAAAACTAGTACTTTGTTTATGTATACCAGAGCTGAGTTTTGTCCAGGGTACAGCTAAAATACTCTATCATCAATTTGCTTGTTTGTTAGAGAGGAAGCTGACTCTTCCTGGCATCCATCATCTTTGTCATATGGCATACAGATCTCAATAAACAGTGCTCTGCTGGCTCCTTTGTACTCTTTGTTATTTTACTGCATGTATTTCCCAACCTGGCGCAAGTGGTTTGTCTCTCTGGAGCTGCCAAATTCAAATGCCCTTTCTTGTTCATTGGTAACAAATGGGAACTGCCCTCTGATGCATCCATACATAATATGGCCTCAGGCCCTCTAACACATCTCCTGAATACCTTTTCTAATTGTTATTGAGTACAAAGTTCCTTCCATCCTAGTTCAAGGAAACAGTGAAAACACGGCTTGACTGTGGCTATGCTGGAAGTCCAAACTGTGTTCTAATGATATCGGAAATCATTTTGGCAAACGTTTTGGACCGAGCTGATTTTGCAAAGTGAACAAGTAAACAGGCCTTCAGTTATTTCATCTTCAGTAAGGTCTTCCCTCAGGAGCAGGTGAGTTTGGAGTTGAGCAAACCCTGCATGCCTGAGTTCGAAGGGCACATCCTCACTCCACAATGTACTGTGTGAAATACTAAGGTTTGCACTGATCCAAGTAACTCAAACCAGAAGAAACACAGCTTGATCTGCAGAGGTAAGCACTCAACCCTGCTTCTTAGCTACACTGCTTCCAAGACTTGAGTTAGGATATCTGCATGGAATTGTATTATGTTATGTAGACATATTAGTTCAAACTGAGCTAGCATGGGTACACACTGTGCTACACAGACATACACTAAAGTGCCAGAGCCCCTATAGCTTACTCACTAACTGTAAGAGTTCCTGAATCTGACCTTGAGAGAGTCAAGTTTAATTCCTAGCCTTTATAGTTCTACTTCTGTAACAGATTAAATTGTCTCTACAAAGAACGAGGAGAATACCCATTCCTGACCAAGCCAGATAAAAAAGGCCACATTTGAAAAGTTTGTGGAAAAGGTCAATATTTTTCAATTCTATAATGTATCTTCAAAAGTAGCACTTATGTAAATACAGTGGTTATTCATATGTTTCAGTATATGATGGATGCAGCCTTTAAGCACCTAAGTAATGCATTTATTGAAATCATCTAAGTGCAGTACCTAAGAAGAATTTGTCTCTAAATCTACAACACAAGTCCAGAAAAACCAACAAACCGTAAAGGGACATCATCTACCTGAAAAACATTCTTCTGACTTTTGATTGCCATAATTGTACCTAGTGAGGTTACAATGGAAAGAAATAAGAAAAATATCCTTTTTAATTTTGCACTTGGTTCATTTAACATATGTAGGAAGAGTTGGTTTCACTGTTTTTTCTCTATATTGTCATTCAGTCAAGTTAGTTTCCTCTCTTTGTGAGGAAAACATTTGAACAAATAGAAAAATATAACTGTAAAAGTCTTCAAAATTCATTGGTACTAGAGGTCAGGAGGTCACTCTACTTAGAGTTCCTATGTGAACCTCACACCCCATGGTCAGATTCATATGGACAATGAGGCCTTCTAACTTCCTGTGTAGTGGGGAGCATGGTCCTCTTACTGGATCCATTAAGAGCATGCTTTGTAGTTGTGTGCCAGGGCTGATTGTATAGTTTTAGTAATAGGCTAGACAAGGATTTGTACAGGATGGTTTGGATAGGGAAGATCCTGCCTGAAGCAGGGGGTTGGACTAGACTCCAGTGCAAGGTTACCATATGTCCAGGTTTTCCCAGACATGTCCTTTTTTTGGGTCCTCCCATCTCTGTCTGGCAGTTTTTTAAAATATCAACAAATGTCTGGGATTTTGCTCCGCCTCTGCTCAGCACGAAGTTTTCCCCCAACACTTCTCAGCTTACCCTAGCAAGGAGCTGCTTGGGACTGGGTAGAACGGAGCGGAGGGTGATTGGATGCAGAGCACGCACACATATGGCTGGCATGCAGCCAGGCAGGAAGGTGAAAGCAGCCCTGGCAGCTGGATACAGGTAAGTCTGTGGGGGGCAGGGGTGGGAGGGCTAGAGCTTGGGGAATGTGTGTGTGTGTGCGCGTGTGTGTGTAAGGGATGGGTGTGTGAGGCAGGGCAGGTGCCTGCTGGTGCTGGGAGAAGCTGTCTGGGCACTGGGGCTGCAGCAGCAGGGTGGAGGCACTTGCCCCTCCAGCAGGGGAAGTGGGGGGGGCACCCTTCAGAGGCAGCAGGGAGATGTGGGGCCTAGCTAGCAGCTCTGGGGCTGGTGCCTGTGCTTGCAGGGGCAAGGTAGCTGGGAGATGCTGCAGGGCTGTGGGGAGCACGGGGCTGCAGGTAGGGAGTGAGGCGTACTGGCAGAGCTGGGGGTGGGGGGCAGAGGGCTGTAGATCGGGAGTGACGGGCACTGGCAGGGTTGGGGCAGCTGTGGCTTAGAAGTGAGGGACACCAGGGGGCAGGGGACTGTGGGTTGGGAGCATGTGCCACAGGCAGTGCCAGGGGGCTGCGGGTCGGGAATGAAGGGTATCACTAGGGACGGGGGGGCTGCTGGTTGGGAGTGAGAAGCACCAGCATGGTCTGGGGTGTGGGGTGCTGTGGGTGGCTTTGGAGTGAGGGGCAGAGGCAGGGCATAGATCCCCCACACTCATATTACCACCCCTCACCCTGACATATGTCCGACATATGTCCTCTTTTTTGAAACCGGAAATATGGCAACCCTACTCCAGAGGTCTCTTCCAATCCTACCTTTTTGTGATTCTGTTCCACCCTACAGGTTGGAGGAATAGTGTGAGGTCTATCCATTGGCCAGATGAGTAGCATGGGATTGCTCCGCAGGCCTGATCCCATGCGTGGGGTCAGTCTGTGTGTGCAACCTCATGTGCCAATCTGGCTGCGAGTAGTGATGGTGCACTGGTGTGATCTGGCACTTAAGGCCATATCATCTAGACTGCAGGGCTCCCCCTGGGTCCAGAAATTTAGTGGCAGAGGATTAGTGTCAGTGTTAACTGCCCTGGCTCTGGGAGCAATAATGCCACCACTGCTCCCCCCCACCAAAATTCTAGATCTGTAGGAAGCACCATGTGCCAATAACATGGCTCTGAAGGCTGGATCCTGCCCACAGGCCATACGTTGAGCACCATTGCTATAGGCTTCTGGAATTGTTGAGAACCTTGGCAACCTCACTGTTTGGCTTTTGGTGTTTTTCTGCAGGCCTCTGGTCCCTGTTTAGGTATCTACAGAATGGAGAGTGTAGTTGCCATCCTGTGGCTGGATTTTCAGCAAAGCACAGCATCTACATTGCTAATGGGTACTGCATACCTCTAAAAATCTGACTTCTTCATTTATATGCCAATGTGGGAGATAAATTCTTTTGAAAATCTGATCTCCCTGGCCTCCTCCTCTCCCCTCGTATAGGAGGAGCTTAACATCCCAGTGTTTTACAACACAACTTCAGTTAAGGGTCACGTGAAGGGTCAGCCTGTACAGTGCTAGATGCAGGATCCAGGCTTTGGACTGCAATCTATGCAGGAAAGACAGTCTCTTTTTGTGTGGTTGGTACAGCTCATAGCAATATGGGGCTTCAATTGTGGTTGCAACTGCTAGTAGGAACTGAGTTCCTACTATGAATAATGCATGAATCTGCTTTTCTATATAAACTAGTTTAAGATTAATTTAAAAACTAATTCAGATGTTATAAGGTCCAAAGGGACCATTCTGCACATAGAGCCTGACCCCAAGCACAGCACAGAACAAGGCACCTCTACCCATAACGGCTGACATCAGTTTGGTTGAACTAGAACATCTCAAACAGATTTCCCGGCTAGCATTTTGACTTCTTACTGTTCCCATAAGGGAGTGACTCAAAGTCAGGGCTTGTGCCCTTGCTACCCCATTCCCAAACTGTAGAAAATACAGATCCAAACAATGTGTCCCCCCATTTACTGTAGAGGTAGACCAGAGGTTACGAAGAAATGGTCCCACAGGCCAAATCTGGCCTGTGGGTCCATGTCCTCTGGCTCTGGGCCTTCCCATTTGGCACTGTGATGATCAATGGCAGCATTAACTACTGTAGCTCATCCCACTGCCACATTTCTGGACCTCTGGGGAGCCCCACAGGCCAGATCCAGAGTACAGAACTGTGTCATGTGGCCCATGGAGCTGCCTACATGGCTGGGAATTTGAAGGTGGGAGAAATGGCAGCTGTCATGGCCCAGGAGCCCCAACAGTTAAATCTGCCACTGCCAAATTCCAGCCCTGCAAGGCAGATGATGCAGCACCATGCTCCAGATCTGGTCCATGGACTGACCTTAGACCAGCAGTCCAACTCACAGAACTGGATGAGTTGAACACCCCTGAGCTATCTCAGGAGTGACCAACCTGCAGCATGTGTACCAAAAGTGACATGGGCAGCCTATGTATGTCATGCAGCGGATACTGGAAACAGTGGGGTACAGAGCAGCAGACAGGACAGGGGGCAGAAAGATCAGATGGGAGCAGAAAGCAGACCAAGAGATTGGGCAGGGGAAAGGGAAGGGAGTGGTATTCAGGGGGGATGCAGGGCTTACCTTGTGACATGTTGAGTCTCCACAGAGCTAGATCATTACAAGCCTACAGTAGTGATGTTACTTTTGGCCACAAGGTGCCACTGTTACACTCTCCATTCTGTGTTAAATATTTTTCTCAAACAAAAAAGCCCCAGGAAGCAGGGAAAAGGGCACCGAAAAATGCGATCTTAGTTCCAAATATTACCAGTAACACAAAACCTCAAGAGAACCAGCACATAAGGATGTGAGCCAGAAGTCTGTACTGTAGTTTACTGTCAAAAGATACATAGCAAAATACCTAAGTTCAAAACTGCCCAATGGATTTTAATGAACATGGGTTCACAAAAGCTTGTGCTCATATATCTATATATATATATATATATATATATATATATATAGTCTATAGAGTTATGTATCTGCCATGCCTTAGGAATGAAAGTAAGTGTCATCTTCAAAAATAGTGTAGGAGCCTAAAACTCATTGGAAGTAACTTCTGCAATTGAAACTTTGTAGCTTTAGAAACATTTACTGCCAAAATTACCTATTCAGTAAAAAATAATCATTTAAATAAAATGCCTGTGATGAATAAATTTTGGTACCAAAGACCTCACACTTTCCAGAGAGCACTACTTAGGTTTTGTGAAACCTGAAATGCTACCAGATTTTCCCACTCAAATATGTAACAGTCATAGAGAGGTTTGATGTTAATTGTACTTAAATACCTTTCTGCTTCTCCAGTCATGTTGTGTTTCCTCAGTGCCCAGCTCTTATTAGATGCATAGTCCCATTCTACTTCTTCAGCAGCAATGTAGAAAGTCCTCATGGTTGCATAGCGCTGCCTGGAGTGACCCGTGTTGGTGCAGCTATTCACTTCATACAACTGTTTCATTCCAGCAACAAAGTGATCAAATGTTCTGCAAACCACTTCAAAAGTGCCTGGAAGAGAATGTGCTTGGGATTTATATAATTTAAAAGATCAAAAGAAAGGATTGCAAATGAAGTCCTTTGCTTTACACTTTAGCAGCCTGTCCCCAAAGCAAACCTAGGCCAGGATACCGCACTGAGAAACATCAGTGAAGTTGTTATAGATGTACAACAGGGTGGCTAAGAACAGAATTTGGCCAGAGATCTGTTCTAATGTAACATCAGTCAAGAGCTGTGTGTGAATATGGGTTTTGACCAAGTGTGTATTTGGGTGCAAATATATGCTTAAAAGAAGATTCTCTACTGTTACCTACAGTAGAATTGTACAAGGGTGAATCAGGCCAGAATTTGGGCCCTTGAGCAAAAACTAATCTGCCTTTCTGAAGAATTAGCCTTTTGCCAATTATAAAACAGATACACAATCTTGTTGGAGCAAGAAGATGGGCTGAATGGCTTAATTTTTTATTTTCTCAGAACACCTGTGATCATCTCAATTATGCTTTTACTTCATCATACCTTTACCTTTTTCCTTCTGACAAATCATGAGCTGTTATTCAGACCAAGGTACTGAGAGCCAGGACAGATGGGCTAATTGTGACTCTCCTCCTGACTTGATGAAATGGCCTTGAATAACTCATCCAACTTCTCTGTGCCTCAATTATCTCATCTATAAATGACTATGAAAATCCTCACCTGCCTCATAAGGGTGTTGAAAGGTATAACTAATTAGAGCCAAGTGGTGGTCAGCTTTTGCCTGAATAAATGAGGAAGAGAATACAAGAGGCCTCCCCTGTCTTAGGTGCATGCATGGGGAAGGTGTATATGCATGGGGAGGCCACCAATGTTTTTGCCAAACCTGAGTGCAAGAGCTGCTAAGCTCTCAAGAAGACATGAGGAATCAGTCATGTCAATCATGTGTGCACCCACCATTGGAGCTGGCTTCATGCTGCAGCCTCCTATTTATTAGAGGCCCAACCATGCATTTCTCTCTAACACTGATGAACAGCTGGGTTGCTCAACTGACTTCTATTTAAAAAAAAAAATGTTATTTGTTAATTAATCCAATTTATAAAATAACAGAACCTACATTCAAAAGCACATCCAATCTCCTCCCCAAATACACGCAAAGACAGATACCACTCTCCCACCAACAGCATTACCATGATACAAATCAATATCCACAGAAGTCTTGTGCTCCTTTCCCCTTCCCCTCCACAGTCCCTGAGAACTCCCCAATGCCTAGGCTGATGTAAGTTTCTATGTTTCCTCATTTCTACATAATAATTTACTCCCTCCTTCCCAGAACTCTGAACAATACAAATCCCACTGTCCTCCACTCATCTCTACCCCCAATCCTCAAATTAAGTCCTCCTAATTTTACTGCAGTGCTTCTCAGAGGTCCCAGTCAGATCAGGGGTCATTATGCTGGGCCCTCTTCAGACCAGTGGCCAGGGACAGTTCCTGCCTTGATGAGCTAGTATAGTGGTGGCTGTGGTCTCAGAAGCTCTGGCAGGTACTGAAGCAGTTTTACTGTCTGATCCAGATCAGTTGCTATCCTGGACTGTGCTTATATGGTACGTGTACTGATTTGTACTCTGAGCTCTGTGGATCTAAGAGGTTATGTTCTCCTTTTTAGTTTTACTACTTGACCAGCAGCTTCACAGCTGAACTGTTGATCTGCTAATCACCATAAAGCTCTGGCACTAGATACATGCCTAAAACAGAAGCCAATATCAGCAGAGGCTGAGGGCCAATTAAAATTGAATGAAGCTTTTTAAGTAAGTTTTCATTATTGCTTAACAAAGCAGTACACAACAACCTGAAGTTACATTCGCTGCCTGCTTGCAACTAATGCCACTTGTAGGACACCTCCACGTCAGCTTTATATTCTTTGAAGGGTATTTTATGAAAAAAGAAATGGCACTGAACCACTAGGAATACCATACTACTCCAGGGGGAACAGCTTTGAAATCCTCCTATAAGACATCTTACATCCACCAAAAAAGAAGCTAATTGCATGGTAGATAGATCAGCTCATCTCCAAAGCCAGCTATCTGATTACTGTACAAAACTACTCCCTCAGCTAAGAAGGTTTATTCTGGCTTATATAATAAAGAGAAATAATTAAAGAGTCATATTTAAAGAGTCTGAGGGCAGACTGAAGCACAGGTAAATTCTTGTGGTAGCTAACAGGGCTATTTGCTCTCTTTTGGGTACTGTTCTATCGGTAATCGCATTTTGATTTTTTGTGTTGAGGTCATTACACACCAGATAACATATGCCCCAATCCTGCAGAGTCATATGCAAATGTTTAACTTTCAACACATAACAGTTCAGCCTTGCTCATTCTCTGGGTTGAAGGCCATAGTTTGTAAATGTCCAAAGGTAATATGTGGTGTATACCTATTTTTATTCACTGAATTCCCATTTGTACATTGAGAACCATACAGTCATACATCGAATCCTGTGATTAGTTCCACTGACTTCATTTGGGACCCTGTACAACTGTATCAGTGGCCCAGTGCTGCTCTCCTTCACAGTGGTGTAACTCTGTTTAAAAAAAACAGGAATATCTTTTGGGTAAAATGCTCATTGGGTAAAATTCAGCCCCGTTCAGAGAGGTCAGCATAAGGACTATGTATAAGGTCTATGCTTCAATTCAGTTCCCAAAATAAATCTTAAATGATGCTTAGTCTCTGCAGGGTGGGAATTTGAACTTTAGTTAAAATGGGCCCCCCCTTTTTTTAAGATGATAAAGAATTTCATGACATCCTAGAGCTAGCTAGCTTCCTGTCTGGTGGAACGTCCCATTCCCGTCCATGTTTTTTGCTCCTCATTGTACATGCATACTTGAATTCAATTACACTAAGGCCCCTACATTCACACCACTTTAAAGCCCCTTCACAGAAGTAGAACCGTATAAAGGGATGTTCCTGCATGTGCTACTCAGGCCTTTTGTACCCTGCAAAGAAAGCAATACAGAGATGAGCTCAAAAACATACCCACATGGTCAGCCTGCATGAGTGCTGTCCACGACGAGTGAGGAAACAGGGTCAAACTGTCCCTGGTTGTCCCTTTCAAATGAATGGTGTTGCCTTGGAAATGAACTCCGTGCATGTCACTGTGGGTCCCTAGTGCGATCAGATGCCAAGAAACTTTGTCATCATTACACATTGCTAGTCCTGGCAGGTTACCAAACAAGTATCCATTTACAGCTGGAGAAGGAGAAAACAGTCCAGTTAGGAGGACGCACTGTAATTCAGCGAATATTTTACTGGCTTGTCTAACAAAGGAACTCTGAGCACATCACGTTGATTTAGTAAAGGGGACGTTTCTGAAGCATGGCCCTTAAAATTAAATTAAATGCTTGCCAGATATTCATATAAGCTCCTGTCAAAGTATCCAAGCTGTTAGATTTCATTCCTTGTTTGTGAAACAGTATCTCATAATATGTCATATGATAACATCTTATAAAACACCAAACTGTCCCCTTTCATCCAAGCTTTTTAATGAATGGTCCAACCATTAATAGAGACCTATATAAAATGAGGAAAATGCTGCTATTACACTGGGAAGAAAGATGGCAAGGTAGGAAGTAAACGGGCAAGGTTGTAGTCTTAGCCGACACAGACATCCTTTATCACTTTGACCAAGTCACATAACCTATGCATGGTATATAATAATAATAGTAATAACATCTCTTTATTTAATGAGGGTTTATGGGATTAAACTCTTCAAAGTTTGTAAAACACAATAGATCTTTCTATGAAAGGCACTATATCATAGTTATGAATTAGTAGGAGATATTACCTCATGCTTTAAGAATGAAACAATTTAAAACCTCAAGTTGTGAATTTATAAAAAATACGTTAAAATAGGCATAATTATTTAATAACCAAGGTGGGTAGGAAATGCACATGTAATACTTCACACATTTTTCTCTTACCTAACTGACAAAACTGAAATGATTGACTACAACATTTACTTCTTACTAATGTACATATTTTCAGGAAACAGACAAGGAAACAGGTTAAGTGGTTTTTCCCAGGTCATATAGCAAGTCTGTCAGAGCCTGGAATTGCTCAGGAGAGTCTTAAGGCTTGAATAAAATGCAGTGTATTACCCCAAAGGTCCTCCCTCGTGCTGAGATGCACTTGTAGGTAGACCTATTCATTGCAATGGGATGGAGGTACTATTCAACATGAGGCAAGGCAGGGGTGATCAAAACTGTGGCACAGGCAGCCTCTGTGTGTGGCATGTAGCATATTACGGAGGAGACAGGCAGCATGGCAGCAGATTTTTTTTTTAAATTACATTTTGTGTTCCAGGTGAAATTAGCCAAATCAGTTCCAAATCCTGTTGACTGAGCAAAACCCAATCATTCAAGTCCATGTGATGCTACTATCAGCAAGTATCCTGCATCCCAAACTCTTCAGCCTGGGGCTTCAGATACTCCCAAATCCATGGCAGGCATCCTATTTGCAGGCCCAAGCCTGGAGGTCTTGTGGTTCAGATGTCCCCTAGTGTCTCTTGCCCTTAGCCAACAGGCCAGAGGAACAAGCTAGGGAGAGAGCCCCTATTTCCATAAAGTAAGTGTGTGGCTGAGATCCTCTCTTTGGGAGGCCAGAGTAGAGTCTCGTGAGGTGTCCTGTCAGCAGTACATTGGGCAGGTCTACACCCTGTACTACACAATGCCAGCAGATAAGGCAGGAAGCAGAGCAGTAGCATAGGGATGCATCCAGGACACAGGGACAGTGGTGACTTCCAGTTGCAACATGATTGTGACTGTGAGCCTGCCAGCAGCAGCTGTACCTTTTGTCCTCCCTCCCAACCCCTGCCAAGTCAGCTCCCAGGGCAGTTGCCCCGTTCACCCACCTTAGTTATGCCACTGAGGCAGAGCATCAGGTTAGACAGGGAACACAGGGCAGGAAGCAGAAAGTAGAGCAGAAGATCAGGAAAGAGAAAGTAAAGGTGCAGATCAGGCAACAGAACAGGATCAGGGCAGCACTCAGGGAGGATGAAGGGCTAATTTGTGGCATACCTGCCAAAAAGGCTGGTCTCCACTGAGTTAAGGTATCAGAATTTGGCCCTAGGCTGCAACCCCCAGAGTACCTCCCACTGAAGGCACTGTAAAAGGCAGAAGAGAATATAACAGAAAGTGGACATGTCTGATAGTCCCCCAACTCATCTTCCTAAATAAGACTGAAATGTCTTAATTGTAGGCACCATCCATCTTTCCATACCATGCATTTTGTTGGATTCCTGGAAATCTTCATCTTCTTTGTTTACTTTTGAGGAGTCCCCAGTAAATACCTCAATATTTCTGTCGAGGTACCAGCTGACATTCTCATCAAAGATAGTGAAGAGCAGATAAAATTCTCTGTCTATCCCTTTCTGCAGTCAAGGAAGAAGCAAAGGCATTAACACAGAAGGTGCCCACACAATTACAAATGTAAAACATTTTTCACATTTTTCCTTTTCTCCCAGACTTTGCAGTGGGAAAATAAACACTCATTAGCAGCGTTTTTTGACCTTCTTCCAACTAGTACCTTATGTAACAAAGAGAAAAAAGTCCTCCCAAAGGAAAAAGAAGAGGTCATGATTCTTTGAGCCATACTCATGACCCCAGACTGAGGATCATATTCTACTCTAGTCCCATCACCATGAGACCTGAGTTACATTATTAATCTCCTTACAGCAAGCAAGACCCAAAGTTCCTGATTTGGACCTTAAATGATATTCAGATACAAATCTGAATAAGTAATTGGCATCAGAACCCAGCATCAATATTAGGTCCAGATACACCGGTCCCTTAGCCTGGGGAAGATCATTCCCAGCACTGACCTTCATAGTCTGAGTCAGTTCCACTGCATAAGAGAGAAACCGGCATAAGCAATTGCTATGCTTCATGGTACATATTAAAAACAAACAGAAATAAACTTAGCATTCTGGGTAGTGCTCCCCGGGGAGGCACTAATGGCCTCTTCCTGACCTTCAAGGATCAGCTTACACCCTGAGGGATAGAATATTATTACCTTTATCTAAAGGGCCTGCACTGAGCAAGTCAAATCTGCATGTGAAACTCCACAAAGATACTCCCCACACATATTCAGTCCATACAAATGTCAGAGTCAGCACCTGTGTTCCATCATGATTCAAAGTGTTCTTCCTACAAACTAGCAAAGGCCCCACAAGGCCAGAGCTGGTGTCCCGGACTGAATCAGTTCCTGAGTAGTACAGGTAGGTCAGGCATGGTGGATCGCTAGCTGTTGGGCCTATGGTTTCAGGCACTCTCCATTCGTATGTGAAGGTTTCGCCTGGTTTGACATGGGCTCCCAGCTTCTGATAGCCTTAAAATACAAAACAAGTAAAATCAAGCCCCAAAACTGCACTTGTAAAACAGTTCCCAGAAAATAAGCAATAATTGCAGGTCAGATAGAGTCATCAGTTTCTAAGGACAGGTTCTCCCTTCAAATCAAAGAAGCTCAAATCCTGTGCAGCCCTTATGACTTGCCAGTATGCTGGGCACACATAGCTCCCACTTAAGTTTCCTTACTGGAGTTGTGGCTGCTTAATAACCCCCAACAAATCTGACCCTGATAATTATTTCTTTTTGGCTCTGCCAAAAACATTTATCTTTACTGGGAATGGGTCCTGGGTATGTGTTCTGAGTGCAAACAGCACAATCCAAGCAAATAAGCACAGGCATCAAGAGACTTACTTGTCTTTCTCTTTAGCAATTTAAATGAGACAAAACATATTACAAAAACTAATAAAAAATATGATCAGATTAAGAAGAAAAAACATTTAAACCCATCCTATAAATGTGCAATATTTCATGTCAATATTTACAAAATATAACAATTGTTGCTATTTCACATTCCAGGTTCATCAGGCGAAGGTATCTCCAGGGCTGGCCAGTGCTCTAAATACACCACAATATGCCATTGTGATTACAACATAGACACAATGCTAATGCCACAGCTAGAATTGAGAACCAGAAATGAAGTGGCTCAGATCACAGCCTAGTATATTAACAATTGTTCCCAAAGATTCAAGAGAACCAATGAACATATGGTGCCAGATACTCATCTTGGTTACTCTGGTGCAAATGGAGACTATTCCTGAGTGGGCATGTTTACACAAGATGTTTACTGCAGAGTTGCCTAAATAGCTCCACAGTAAATGTCTTGCATGAACATGTGTGGCTTTATTACGCCACGGGAAACTAATGAACTCTGCAGCAAGGTACTACCGGTAAATACAAGTACCATCCTGCTGTGGAGTTTTTTTACTCTGCAGCACCTGTGTAGGCACTGATGTGGCTGGCTGGGGCACCAGGGTGCTTCAGTGCAGGGGCTGCCTGCTGGTTAGCCCCCGCACTGGAGCACCCTCGTGACCCAGCTAAACCCTCTACAGCACATTGAGCCAGGTCAGAGCAGACCCAGGCAGGCAGGCTGATGCCCAGGGCCTCTCCCAGCCAGGGCTGCTGCGGTCCTGGGTGCATGTGTAAACACAGTACCCAGAAGCAATAAACTCCAGCACAATATGCACTGGAGTTTATTGCTATGCATGAAGGATACTCCGACATGCTGTAATTACAGTTAATTAATCGAGTCTGCTGGAGTGGGATAATTACTGCACTCCAGCATCTTGTGTATCAGTGTCCCCACGCTTAAAAATGGTGGCAGGGGTGCTTTAAATAAAGCTTGTTGAACAAGCTTTGGTTAAAGTGCCCCCACTGCCATTTTTAAGCGCCATGATGCTGATGTGTGAGATGCTCCAGGCACTTTAATTACAAAGGCTCTTGAAGTGCAGCCCCCCACCCCCAACTTTGACATAGACAAAGTTATTTTAGAATATATGAGCTGCATGTAAACCTGCTGGCAAAAGAGCAATCCTTGATCCTTGTCAGTGTTACAGCTAAAAATTTACCATCTAAGTAGGCCACACCCTCTGATAGCTTGTTGTAGTTCACGCCATGGGCCATAATGCTATAGTTCTTGTCAGCTTTGTTGGCAAAAGTAACTAATACCGTATCTCCCACTTCAGCTTTGATAACTGGACCTTGAAGAGAAAAAAAGGAATGGAGCATTAGGAAATATTTCCCCTAAAAAGAACTGCTATCCCAGTACCCAGATGCAAAAATTCTGTCACTGCAGTAGACGGCACCAACATTTACTGTACCAAGTATTCCAAGGTGCTTTGTAACTTCAGTCAAGTTCTTCCTTCTGGTAAACGCAGCATCAGCATATTCTACATAGTGAACTTTCCAGTACTTCCCTCCTATCCTGTCCTCTCCTCGTGTAAAGAATGTTGCAGAGTTGCTAGAAATTAACACATCAGAATTATTCCACAGACAATATTCATTCAGAACACTTCATTCATTTAGGGCAAAATCCTTCTCTAGGAAGAAACAGGATATAAGACTTGGTGGAATATGGGTCTAATCTGGTAGGGCAATACCCTGGATCCATGGTACATGTTGACTTTGTGGAGTCTGACCAAAAATTACTCAATGGAAATGTTCATTATAGAAACCAGAATGGCACTGCAGATCCAAATCCACCTTTTTGTCCTACAAGTTGGTTTCCTACAGGTTTGACTTTTCTGAAACCTTTCACCGTGGCCATTTATACATTTCAGAAATAAGCCACTGGGCAGTCATCCAATTTAGGTCACCAATACATGAGCAAGACGCCTGCTCTGACACGTTCTAACTAGCACACATTGGAGCAGACTCTGAGTCTGAGTATTAACTCAGTCTGCTACAGCATGCTAATTAGCACACTCCAGCAGCCTCTGCATCACATGTGTTCAGCAGTCCTGTGCTTCAAAATGGCGGCAGGGGCACTTTAACTAAAGCTTGTCAAATAAACTATAGTTAAAGCAGCCCCACTGCCATTTTCAAGCATGGGACCCTGAATACATGTGACACTGAGGGGGCTTTTATTAGAGTGGCTCTTGTAGTCACTTTAATTAAAGCACTCCCACCCCGGAGCACATATAAAGACCCCCTATAGATTTTGGAATGTGGAAGTATAATAATTCTTAAAAATCAGAGGACAGCATGCCAAGGTACAGTACATGATTGATTAACACTATGAAAAACTGCAAAGAGACCAAGGAAAAAGGTGACAGAATATATTTTTTTGGAAATTTAAGAGGAAGTAAAGGTTGTTTAAGGATTCAGAAAGGATAAGAAGCCAACTTGAAGAAGCATCAAGAAAAGAAAGGAAGTTTATGCAGAGATTGTAAGAAACCTATCAAAGGAATACACAAGTGAAGATGCTGAAAGAGGAGGGATGGTATTGAGTTTTTATTTACCTATCTACCTAGAGCATTACTAATACACCTAACATTAAAGAATCAAGGAGTGTCTTTACATGTGCTCTGGGGGTGGGGGGAGGGAGCACTTTAATTAAAGCACCTGCAGAGTCTTGGGTATTCAGCATCTTGCGCTTCAAAATGGCGGCAGGGGTGCTTTAAGTAAAGCTAATTGGATGAACTTTAGCTAAAGTATCCCTGCCACCACTTTGAAGCATGGAGGTGGTGAATACATCAGACATGAAGGCTGCTGGAGCATGCTAATTAGCACGCTCCAGCAGACTCAATTAATAGAGTCTGCTCTGATGCACTGTAATTACAGCATGTCAGACCAGTGTCCCCACATGTCTAGAGGCACCCACAGTGTCTAATGAACTGCTGCTTCATTGTACTGCAGAGGAACAGCACTGTTGGAAAAGTCACTTTTTAGATAAGAGGTGCCCTTTCAAATATGGGCAAAATCCAGATTAGATTAGGTACTGGTACTTGATTTTTACCTGTAATGGGCAGATAACTTCATTAACTTCTGCAGGCTAAGAAACACCTACTATATTTCAGCTACTTACTATTTTAAGGTTGGATAAAGCAACCCTGATAACTAGTTTGTATAGTAGACTTTTGCAGCACAAGGGAGATATGTACATAGCATTTGCCATAAAGAGGTATGTATTTTACATTTTACACATCTAGCAAAATGAGTTCACAAATTTCTACTCACTCTGGTATATTTGATTATGTTCTAAGGCCAGGACTCATGTCAGTGTAACTCAGTGGTTCTCAACCTTTTTAGACTCAAGGTACCCCTTGTTTGATTCAAAGCACCCCTCCATAACTTTTGTGAATTAAGCAGCACCCCATTTCAAAAACTACTGTATTACAGTACTTGCCTTCTTGCAGAGGGGCTGGGCAGTGGGGGCAGGGCAGTGGCCAGGCAGAGACAAGCCTCAGTCTGCACTTATCTCCTCACATCTCATGGCCCCCTCTAAAAGAGGTTGTGGCACCCCAAGGTTTCCTGTCACTGGCTGAGCATCACAGGTGTAGGCATTTACATAGCACTAACCACAGTGGGGCACTGATCCTGATCAAGGAATGTGGGCAATATCATTATACCAATAATCATAATCATCCACAGAAAAAAAATGATATCACCATTTTGGCATCAGGTTTTTCAAAATTGCCTGAGAGATTCATTAAAATGAATGAGAACCCAGCATCTACATTTGCTACATGTCTGTGAAAAAATCTCATATCTAATCTCGAAATCAAAAAGTTGAATGAAATCATGGGAACCCTACCTGCCAGTGGCATTTAAACCCTGCCCGGTGAACTTGTCATAGCCTTCAGGTCCATAATCCCAGAGCACTTCTTCAGCAGCAATAAAGTATCTTCTTTCCCTACCACTCAGTGAAGGCTGGGAAATATTTTTATTGCAGGTCTGAACATTATACAGACCCTCCATGCCAGCTGAAGGGAAGACAAAGCCCACAAATAACTCTTATGCCAATGCAAAGTTCAAAATTTCAGTAGTCTCTTTGGAATAAAATTAACATACATTTGTTTTGGTTTAAGGAAATGAACTATAGGGATTGGGAGAACTAGCTTGGATTGTTTGGGCAAATCTCTATATTTAAAGAGTCCGTCAGCTCACTTGGGGCCAGACCCTGCCATGCTTACTTCTTGAGGGGAGCATACTACTACTGTATAAAGCAATATTGTTGAAATCAGTGGGACTAGTGTGGAGGCAGCTAGTGCTTCATATCAATACAGGTGGCAAAATTGGACCCTTAGGGCTCCTACAACGTGTCAGAGCAGACTCATTTAATTGAGTCTGCTGGAGAATGGCACTCCAGCAGCCTTCCGCATCACATGTATCAGTGTCCCTGTGCATCCCCATGCTGAAAACATAGCGGAGGGGCACTTTGAAATAAAACACGATTGATGATCTTTAGTTCAAAGCACCCCACTGCAATTTTTCAGTATGGGGACACTGATATACGTGATGCATGGGTGCTCTTAATTACTGCAGCTTACTAATTAAAGTGCCCAGCGCTGCATCCCAAAGCACATATAAAAATGCCTTTGGAGCCTTATCCACTGAGAGGCTGAGCACTTTCTGAAAAGACAGGCAGTACTTCAGCTTCAGCAGAGTGGAAAGGATGGTTAGTATCTCATATGAGGTGTTCAAACCCTTACTGCCTTTTCCAAAGACCACTGAAGTCAATTAGAGCCTCTGGACCAAAATGTTAGAGTCCAGCTTATTTGGAGAAGCGCCTGTCTACCATATAATACTGGCACAGTTCCTTGATTGTGCAACATAACATCTGCAAAGTTTTAGCTTGCAAGGATCTTATACTGGCCTGAGAACAGGGCACCTTTTTATCAGGTTTTCTTAAAAAAAAAAGCATGGAATGTTTAAAATTATGTGATTCATTTAAGTTTGAAAAAGACTACGTCTTAAAGAACAGGGCCTACAAATGGCCTGACCCAGAATTTGATACTCACTAAAAGCAACTATTATATTTTATATGTTTCATATATATGAGAAGTGCTGTGTTAGGGCTGCCAACCCATTCTTGTATGAATTATCTTCATGTACACAAGTGGCACACTGAAGTCATTTATACCAGCTGATGATTTGTCCCAATATATTTTTGTCGATGGCTAGTCATATGCATGAGATTTATTTGATGAAACAATTCAGAGATATTAATTTATGGACAAGTGTAGGACCCAGCCCTGTCCCTCATGTTAGACATGCCCCTTAATTTCCTTCTTTGGTCTAACACACACACTATAGAATCATTAGTTTTGTATCTGGAAGGATTTTTGTAGCTTGGCATCACTATACCTTGCAAATGGTCATTTACTTGACAGGCTAACAGCCACTTTCCAACGTTCCCCGCAATCATTTCTGCAGTTATGAAGGTAGCTGGAAACAGGTGGATGACATCTGACCTGTGGCCTCTGCTAGTGACAGTGTGGCCAAAGAAATAGGTAGAGTGCATATCTATCTCGTTACCCATTCCAAACAAATGCCAGGACACAGATTCACCAGCACACATCTCCAAGATGGGGAGATTTCCAAAAATGTAACCATTGATAGCTAAAAAGGAAACAAGAAAAAGCAAAAAAAAGTCTGTGAGACAGGAGAGAAATGAGAGTGCTAGGGCGTATCGACACATGTAATTAATGTGATGCTCCAGAGTTTATTGCTACCAGGCGTGCCATTTGAATGTATGTCCAGAACCACTGTATGCTGAGCCAGGTCGGAGCAGCCCTGGCTAGCAGGGGGATCCCAGCTGGCTGGGGGACCCCAGCTCAACGTGCCAAAGAGAGGCTCACTGGGGCATGAGAGTGCTCCAGTATGGGGCTAACTGGCAGGCAGCTCCTGCACTGAAGCACACTTGTGCCCAAGGCAGCTGGGACAGCATCTACACATGTGCTGCTGTGAAGTAAAAAAACTCTACAGCAGGATAGCACTTGTATTACTAGTACTACTATGTTGCAGATTGAATTCGTTTACTCCAGCCTAATAGGGGCACATGCATAGATGGTGACATTTACTATGAAGCTAATAATCTACTCTGCAGTAAATGTCTTCAGGAGACGACCTTCTATTGACTCTACTGTAAATAATACAATGGGTCCTGCTCAGGAGAAATGCTCACACTGCCCATGCTGGCTCTGAATCTGAGAAAGGCACTAGTGTATCACTTGATGCTGAAGAGCAGTACTGAAAGGCTGAGTGGCTGCTGAAGAAGAGGAGCAGTGTGCAAATACTGCCTCAATAACAGTAGGTCAGAAGGAGGAAGAAGGGCTTTATAGTTAAGTCACAGGTCTGGAAAGCAAGTGTCCTGAATGCTACATTTAGCTTTGCGACAGACTTCCTGAGTAATCTTGGCAAAGTCAAGGTTTT
Organism: Crocodylus siamensis; assembly: GCF_052110815.1. Taxonomy (NCBI): domain Eukaryota; kingdom Metazoa; phylum Chordata; order Crocodylia; family Crocodylidae; genus Crocodylus; species Crocodylus siamensis. The sequence goes on from NC_143395.1 coordinate 400,328,294, forward strand.
ATTGACATCTAAATGTAGGCCACAAAAACAAATAGCCTGGTTTTGAAATAAATGGGATCTGTGGCCACTCAGCACTTCTGAAACTCAGGCCTTTTATGTAGAAGTTTTAATCTGGATTTAGGTGTCTGATTTTACATACCCAGATTTGAAAATTATTATGTTAATCTCTCTCTGCTTCAGTTTCCCCAACTGCAGACGGGCACTAATACCACTTAATCACATTGCAGGGAGCTATGAAACCAAGGCCCACATTTTTCAAAGTATTTAGGCCCCTAATTCCAGTTGAAATCAATGGGAGTTAGGAGTCTACATACCTTGGCAAATCCGGCTCTAATTTAAACCAGTGCAAACTGCTCTAGCTTCACTGACAGCACGCCAGGTTACTACAGCTGGTCCAAAGCCCTTTGAGAGCTGCAGCTACTTTCCATTTCTTAAAGTGTTTTTAGTTGTGCCTGTTGAAATGCTTTCCAAAGGGTCACTTTCACTGTGCTTCTTAGGAAACTAAGGCAAAATGGATTACATAACCTGCCTTAAACCAAACACAAGGGCAATGGCAGAGCAAGGCCTGGAAGCCAGACCTCCTTCCTTCAAATCCTGTTTGCTTCCCATCGTGCCATTTTTAAATCTGGTGGGAGGCTCTCCATAAAGTCAATGGATTAGTACTCTTGCTGTCATTGCTTGCCAAGTCACAAAGAAAGAAGATATAACAGGTGTATATCTGACCGCGGTCAGATATAACAGGAAAACCGGTCTACTAAAACGAAAGCAACCGACTTACTACCATATTTATTCACATTTAAGATGACCCTGAATTTAAGAGGACCCCCCAATTACTAGATTGTATGCATGTAAAATTATACATTTGTTTTAGTTTAGCATCTATACAATCTCTTACGTTGACCCTGCCCACCAGTGCTTTCCCTGTGGCAGTAGAAGGGAAAGCAAAAACTGGAGGGGGCAGGAAGCCTGCCCCACACCTGTGGTCCCCCCATTTTTCACTTGCCCCTCCCTGTACTGCTCATCCCCCTAAGTGCCTTCTCTCTCCCACCATTTGCCTCTCTCTTCCTTACCTTTGCAGCTGTGAGGGATGGAGCACCAGCCGGGCCAGGCAGTAGCAGCAGCTCCAGCTTCAGCCTCTGCCCAGCTGGGACCAGAGCTGGAGCTGCAACAGCTCCCCCTCCTCTTTTCTTGCCCCTTCTCCTGCTGTGTGCCTCTTTTCCTGTGCCCTTCTTGCACCTTCCATGGACACCTTCCCTGAGCTTCTCTTACTCTGTGCTCCACTCCCCCTCTGCCCTACGTGTCCCTTTCCCTGTGCCCCTTCTCTGCACTTCTCTCATTCCATGTGTCCCTTCGCCTTTGCCCCCCAACCTCTTCCCCCATGCTTTCCCATGTATTTTATGCCCTTTCCCCTGAGCTCCCCCTGCATTGCACATCCCTTCCCCATGTTTTCCCTGCTCTGCAGATCCCTATCCTCACACTCCCCTTCTGCACTGCATACTCCCTTCTGCACTGCATACCCTTTCTGTGTGTGTGGTCCCCTTCTCCCCACCCACACACACCGCTCACCCTTTCCCTGCACAGGGGGAGCATGGGGAAGGTGCACATGCTGCCTCTCTTCTCTTGTGCCATTTTCTTGTGCTCCACATGTCCTTTTCCATGTGCCCCTTTACTCTGAGCATCATTTCCCCTGTAATCCCCCCACAGCCCTTTCCCCATGCTCCTCCTACACCACAAACCCCTTCCCCACACCCCTTACTGGCCACGTGAGCGGCAGCATCTGCTTTCCTGGCCTGTACTCGGTTCTAAGATGAGAGGTTTCCCCCTTGTACTGAATGGGGGGAAAAGCTCCTTTTATATTTAAGTAAATATGGTATTGCATAACAGGGTTCATTAGGCAGTGGTTCCTCACCATGCATTTTGTTGCTGTGTATGAATCCTTCATCCTCTTTATCAACCATGGTTGGCTCCAAACAGAATGTGTTTATATTCTCATCAAGGTACCAGCTGAGATTTTCATCTACAGCACTAAACATCAAGGCAAAGGTTTTAGAAGCATCAGTCCTTTGCATTGTGGAGTCATCTAATGTTCCTAAACAGCAAACAAAGAGGAAAGGGTAAAAAAGTAAAATCACAGATAAACAGGGATGCTGGTTTTCTCTGATTTCAAAAAATCCCCAATTTTCGGTTTTAAAAAAGTAACCCAAAATCCACATTTTTCCGTGATTAAAATGAAACACCACTGATATATATATATAGCTCACCACTAATATATATATCTGCATATTAGTGGTGTTTCATTTTAATCACGGAAAAATGTGGATTTTTGGGTTACTTTTTTAAAGCTGAAAGTTGGGGATTTTTTTAGCAGAGAAAACCAGCATTCCTTCAGGTAACTGCATTTAAAAATGTACCCCCTTGCAGTGAGTTAGAATGTATTTATGAAATACATTGCTAAGCTACATAACATTTAGAAACCTAATGTAATCCAATTATTTGAATTACATTTAGGGATGTTAATTTAGCTTCATATATGTAAGAGGACTGGAAGATCCCAAAAATCTCCTTTGCAGAATAAGTCTAAAATATTCCAACAATGCAAGCTTAGATGTGAAGCCAGATTAGATTTTTTCCATGGTGAAGACCCCCTCTCTCTCAGAAAATACAGACTTGCCTGAAGCAGGAATGCAAAAGACATGGGCCCTATCATTACCCCAGATGCACAATACCTTCCCATGCACTGAAGATCAACTACCTTTCCCATATAAATACATATTCCACTTAAACCTGGATAAGATGAACACTAAGGTTTCAAACTAAAGCACTCAAGAATGTGAGAGCCAATGTTAAATCTCCCTGACCAACTTTAACCTCAGCCCCCATGTCTGACAGTCTTCCATGACACGATCACATGTTGTGTCTCCACAGAGCCACCATGATCCAGGTCCATGTATAGACCTGATAGAACTCTGTGGATGGGACAGCATTTTTATTACTATTTTTTGTTCTTTTTTCATGTCAAGCCCACTTATCATCCAACAGCCTCTGCACACACTGAGACAAGTGTCTAGCTGAAGTACAGGCTGACTGCAAATTACTTTCCTTCAGAGTAAAAGGGATTGTCTCTGAGCCCCAGTCCTCACCATGGAACGACCCTGGGGTGTCCCTGCTGTGTACTTTCCCTTGCTAAGGAGTGACACAATCTGAATCATAGCATTTACATCTGCAAACACAAATGACTCCTGAAAAGCCAACTCCAGTAGATGGGTGTTATCAGTGTTTTTAACTCAGTACCTTTTTTACAAATCAGCAGTGGCCCAATTAAACCAGTGCTGATATCTCTAGGTGTATCAATGTGAGAATGATAAATCCATGTCAAGCATGCTGGGTCTGCTGAGGTGGGGGCATAATTGTTCTTCACTCGCCACGTATATGTGTAATTTCTACCAGGCACGACGAAATCATCCTCTTTGCTTTTGCCACCTGTTCCATCCGGGTAGAGAGCTCCTAACAGGGAAAAGGAAACGGCAGTCTTTAGCTCCTGGACAATCTGCTTTTCTTACACACATTCATCATTCTTTCTGTTTATGATGTTTCTGAAAAATAACCTACAATTGTTAAACACAAAGACAAATAACAGTTCTGAAAAGATGCTGCAGTCATGGGCTAGTAATGCTGTTGTAATTACCCAGTCTAATTTTGAGAGGTTTCCTCTACAGATGAAAGTAAAAGATTAGGGGATAAAAGAAGAATACAAAAAACTGACAAAGCAGAGGAATGCTCCCGGCTTTCATACATGCTAGTAGCTGTGCCTGCAGCCATTAGAAAAATGTGCATGAGTTCCCTGAAATGGCTTAGTTTAATTTGCTATGGAGAACAGGGACATTTGCCAAAGGTCCAGAACTGAGTTTATAATTCCAACAATTCCAAAGCTGGAGGTTGGAAAAATCACATCTCTACTGGAGCTTATGAAAAAGGTTAAAAAATTTCAACCATCAATCTGTTTCAGGGGCCTACCTCTTCAACTGTCTTTCTTTCCTTCACTGTCATAACTATCCTGAAATCAGTGGAGATACGCACAGCTAAAAGTCTGGCTCACAACACACACTCCTGTAAGCAGTTAAATTAAATGACTAAAATCTTGGGATGAAACCCCCAATCTTCCACTGAATAACAAGACTAGCACAGGCAGCCCTGAATTCCCACACGCTAATGAAAGCAAAAATATTGACACATAAAATAAAGGTGCCGGGTTGACTACTAGGGCCCAGAGAAAGCAAACAGTGCTTCCTTTAAGGGAGACATGGCAAGGCAACTACAAGTTGAAATTTCTGGGTGTGCTATACAGGAAGTCAGACTAGTTAATAGGAACATGTCCACCAATGTGGTGCTAAGGGACACAGCCAAGTAAACATGCATCACCCACATGGCATGGGCCAAGTGCTGAGGAAATGTCAGATGGTTACTTTTCGAGCATGTAACGCTCTCAGTCTTGAACATGCTTAGTAGAGCAGTACTGGGCATGCCCAGAGCTTACCGAAGCTACATTACAGTTGTTCAGCACTTCGGGTACACAGAGAGAAGGTGGGCATGTCTTCAAGGCAGTGCTTCCTAGCACAGTCCAAGATGGGCCTTAACTACTGTAATTTTCCAAGAGAGTCTTAAAAATCATTGAAAGCATTGATGACTATGGGAGGCAATGCGCACAGTGCATGTTAATTTTTTCTTAGGTATTAGGGTTGGATGTATGTGGCTGCGTGCTTCCACAGCACAACATTAAGTCAGTTCTGGAAAAGCCTCATAACGAGCAACACAAGCATAATCATTTACTCTTAGAAATTTTGCTCGTACAGAAAGCAGCCTGCTGGAATGGTGACTTCCCACATACGCTAGAGGTGAATTTTGCCCTTCTCAGATTTTTGACTGAAGAAGAAAACCAGAAATGAAAGGAAGAACAAGGCTGTATTTCCATGAAAAGTGAACAACATAATAAATAGTCCTCAGTTGCTCCTGAAAATTTTACTAGGGGCTGACCAAAAATTCTTTGAGGTCAGTAAACATCACCGCACTGACTTCCATGACCCTTGGCCAAGGCCTTTCCTTACTGTAGTCACTAAACCAAAGGAAGGGTTGGGAAGAGGAAAAGAGCATTATGAAAGAGAAAAAAAATGGCTATAACTGTTTCTTACCTTCAGACTCTTTGTCATAGAAGACACCATGTGGATGCATGGAATATGGACGTGAACCAAAGTTCTTTAAATGGACAATAAAGATATCCTCTTCTTCAGCCTTCAAGACTGGGCCAAGGAACCCCAGCCAGGAAGCTTTGGGGATCTCCTGTGTGTAAGTACCATCTGTGAACTGCCTGTAGATAGCCTTTTTGTAAATACGGCCTATCCTGATGGCTCCTCTTTTCACGTAAAAACTTGCTTGTCTACAGCATGGAAGGCAAAAGAGTTAAAGGACAGAAATGCTTTGTAATGAACTAAACAAAAGTTGGTACTTACAATTTATGCAGGTAAAGCTGTTTACTTCAATGGGACAAGCCATCTAGCACCCTGATCTGACTAAAGGATCCTAGATCCTACCCTGGTATGAACTGCCATGGACCATGCCCTGCCCACTCCTCCCTGTTCTAGGTACACAGAATGTAGAAATGAAGCAATGCAGCTGGCTCTCAGCTGCCCTGAGCACGCAGCAATAAGCACACCCAAGACATGGTTCCTAAGAGTGGTGTTCTGGCCTATTTCTAGGGCAGCTACATTGCCTAACTTCAAGGCATAGTGGCCCTGTAGACAGAAGTCTTTCTTCAGTGTTTTCTTTACAGTTTCAGTTCCACTCTATTCTTCCTCTTGTAGAAAGAACAGAAGGGAAAGAGTACCTGGAGGGAAATCCCCAAGTGCCCTGTAGACCCAGAAAAAGGAGAGCAAAGTACAGGAATTAATTCTCAAGTTCTTTAACTCAGGAAATAATTCTGGCCCCAGCTTTAAAAAATTCCATGGACTTTAAGGCCAGAAGGGGATAAACTAAATATATTGAGTTTCCTTAGTCTATAAGACAGTCTGTTACACTGACCTCAAATCTTACCTAAAGTTATTTTCTAAACCTCTTCAAGATTTCAAAATCCCTTTCAAAGTATGTACAGTATCCCAATAATAGTTTTATTAATGACAGATATAGGGTTACTGCCACCCCCTTACTGATGCTCCCTAGTTTATACATCCAAAAATAATGTCTGCCTCTTGGCTACAACATCACAGTAGAAGCCAACGTTCAATTGACTCTCTCTCATTTTTAGGGCAACTGCTTTCCAGAATGTAGTGCCTCATCATAGTAATGGGATGTACATTCTTTGTTCACAAGTGTCCCAAATAAGCCAACTTTACCAAGCAAGCAAAATCCGTCTTTACCACTCCACAAATTCTTGCATCAACTACAAATTTTACCAGCAATGATTTTGATCATATTTTCTCCCAGATCAGTGATAAAGACATTGGACTGATAAAAATAATGAACAACTAGGCTTAACATCAAATTCCAAAGAATAACTGGCCACCTTTATTAGATGGTCTATGGCTTTTTTTCAGGTGTGCCTGCCAATCACCAGTGCTTGAACTGAGAATCTGTCCTTATGTAGCTGCTCAGGTGGATATCTCATGGAGATCCCTGCTCCTTCCCTCCATCTGAATGTGCCAACACGCTGTTTGCAGCTACTGTATCTAGTTCCTAAACAGAAGTGGATACCTCTTTCTACAAGTATTGAGTTCCTCTTGGTCCTATTTCTCTAGGAAAGCACAGGCTGCTCAGCACAGACTGCTTCTGATTATATTTAATACCTCCTACTTCTCTTTTCTTCAGAGATAGATCTAGGATTTGGCAAAGGAGGATGGGGGAGCAGCAACCTGGGCTGCAGGGAGGGCTGCAGACATCACTCCCAGCCTCTCTCCTCCACCCACTGGTGCAGGGGAACTTTTAAAAGTCTAGAAAGCAGGTAAGAATTCCACCCCCTTTTCCCACCAGCCAGTCATGTCCCCTCCCCAGCCTGTCCCACTCCCTCACCCAGCCTTTTACTGCTATATTCCTCTCTGTCCTGGGCTCAGGGGAAACTTCAAAGCTGCTTCTACCCACTCCAACTGGGTGCACGAGGACAAGGCTCAGTTGGGAGCGTGATAGGACAGTGGCAGAAGCAATGGAGGGGGTGGTGGATTCCCTTATCCTGCTTGGTGTCTCCCCCCTTCCCAGCAAGAGTGGGCAGGGGAAACCCCTCAGCCTCACTGGTGCTGCTGCCAGTGTTGCTGCCGCTGTCCCAGACAAGCCCCACCCAGCCCAGCCCAGCCCCTGTGCAGCCCAGCCCCTGTGCAGCCCAACCACAGTGGGCACAAGCGGCTCTGAAGCTTCTGCATCCTAGACAGCAGAAAAAGCAGCAGCAGCAGAAGGTGGTAAGAGGGAAATAGAGGGGAAGGGACATTCTTCTGAGCATGGAGGGCAAAGATGGGGGGGGATTCTCACTGGCTGTGGGGACTTTAAAAAATATATCCCTGGAGGCTCCTGCAATGTGATCCAATCTGAAAGGGGCAGGGGGGCAAATGTGCCACTGCACTCCCTCTGGATTCACTCTTGCTTTTCTTACTTGATCACAAAAAGACAATCTCTGTCATGTTTTCTGTTCTTTCCTGTTCCCTTGATACCAATTTGGACAGATATGTTGTAATGTTGCCAAATCTGGTTGCCCTGGACTTTCTGCTATGCAAGTTTATTAGCTGTGTTCCCAGAACTTATTATAGTTGGAGTGTTGTTGTAGCCACGATGGTCCAGGAAATATGCAAGAAGCAATGAGTTTTGTGGTATCTTTTTAAGAACTAGAAATATTAGACAAGTGTTTGGGCTCTTCTTTTAGATCCGAAAAGGGCACATGGTGCCCCAAAACTTAGCTAATAATTTTCCCAACTGCATAGTTGGTCCAATAAATGACATCACTGAAAAGCCTTGCTTTCTACACCTTGAACATTTCCTCCAGTACAGCCATCAATTTTCGCATCATCCACAGGAAGTTTCTGTCTTCAAAAGGGAACAGAACATGGCACTTCCTTTGCCAGTCACAGAAGCTCTCCACCTTTGGTTATTCCTTATCAGTTATGAAAGAGATACAGAAAAAGTTCCTGTGTCCCTCAGAAATCCCCCTGCTAGCCGCTCCTGTTTTGCTAGCAAGCTGAATATTTTAAGCAGTCCATTTTGGTCTAAACAAGCAACACATCTGTGCTTGTTAATTTACATTGATTTTGTTCAATTTACATTAGGATCATAGGAAAGTAGGGGTGGAAGAGCCCTCATAAGGTCATCTAGTCCGGCCCTCTGCTCAAGGCATTATCCCTGCCGAAACCATCCCCAACAACTGTCTGTCTAACCTCACTTTTCTCTTCTCCAGACTAAACAGTCCTAGGTCTTTCAGACTCATAAGTCATGTTTCCCAAGCCTCAAATCAGTCTTGTCACTCGCCATTAGACTCTTTCCAATCTGCCCACTTTTTTCTTGAATTGTGGGACCCAAAGCAGGACACAGTACTGCAGGTGAGACCTCACCAATGCTGACACAGAGCACAAAAATAACTTCCCTTCATTTGTGAGACATTCCTGATGATACAACCCGGTATATTGCTGGCTTTTTATTTTTATTTTGCAACAAGAGCATACTGTTGGTTCATATATACTGTTGGTTCATATTCAGCATAAGGTCTACTCACTGTAACCCCCGGTCCTTCTCTACTGCACAGCAGCCTAGTCAACCATTCTACAGCCAGTATTTATACATTATTCCTTCCTAGGTGCAGGACTTGAAACTTGTTTCTGTTGTATGTCATCTGATTGATTTTGGACCATTTTTCTAGCTTATCTTGGTCATTCTGGATCCTATCCCTAGCTTTCAGAGTGCCTGCAACTCCACCCCACTTTGTGTCATTTGCCGTTTTGCTAATCATGCACTCAATTCCACTGTCCAAATCATTAATGAAGATGGTGAACAATATTGGATGCAGGACAAACCCCTGAAGATAAACCCCTGATCTATAATTGCCTGGATCTGCCTTCTTCCCTTTCATATAGATGGGCCCTTTTCCAATATTTGCCCATTTCCATTCATCTGGGATCTCGCCTGACCTCCACGAGTTCTTGAAGAGTATAGTCAATGGCTCTAAAATTACCTCAGCCAATTTTTTCAGTACCCTAGGACATATCTCTTCTGGCCCTGCTAACTCAAAAACATCTTTTTCTCTCTAGGCATAGCTTTGAACCTAAATTGTATTAGTTAAGCTTGAGATAGGTTTCCGCAAATACTCAATTAAACCAGGGTAATATTGTAATTGTTTTGTTTGTTTACCATTATAAATTTCATATACCTAGCAATAAATAACTTTTATAGTCAAACTGGTGGTAACTGTGTGTATTTTTTCCTTCTCTACTTCTCCTTCCCCACTTGCTCTGTAGCATCGCTTCTTTTACCTAAGCCAAAGATCCTTGTGAAGCCCAGAAATACTGTGGTGTCCGCTCATCAAGAGGCTACCACTACTAGGACAGTTAGGGCAAAAGCTTGGGACATGCTGAGTCTGAGACACATAAGGGAATCAGCTTGTACAGGCTGATTGACCCAGTTTGGCTCAAACATGCCCTAATGAACTGAATGCTGGCCCATGAGGGTGTCAGCTGGACACCCAGCCAGATTCAGAGGTATTCTGTTCATCTGTGTGCTTGTGTCTGACTGCATTTTATTGTTACCTTAATGAACTGATTCCTGGCATATGAGGGTGTCAGCCTGTACATGCTGATCAACCCAGCTGGGTCAGGCATGTCATGTTAGTGTGGAGGAACCCAGCCCCACTGAAACTGAGTCCTGCAAGGAAGCTCTATTGGGGGTGAGGAGTTGCAGAAGGGAGAGATACAGCTCCCTATAGAAACACAAGTAACACAAGCAGCACATTGATAGAATTATAAAGACCCTAGAAATGTATCCCTAGTAAATGAGCACACTGCTAAGTGATGGGCAAATCTGGTAACACTGATGTAATAGAAATGAACCTTATTTTGTTTGTTTTTTTGGTCTTCATTTTTATCATGGCAAAGCATTTTTGGTAATGGTATTCATCTTAGCTATTATGCTGTAGGGTGCAAAACATCCCTAGAACAAAGAGTTTGTAGGCACATCTACATGTTCATTAATGTGCCATAATTATGGTACATTAAGTTTATTACCTGTAATAACCTGCACTGAGTTAATGTGCTGCAATTGGCGCTACTATGCAGTAGTGACAGCACATGCCTTTTTGTGACTCTAAATTGCAGTAGACTAATTCTAATGTACATTAGTGCATTAGCATGGTTTTTCTGCTGTGCTAGTGCTCTTCTAGCATCTTGTGCAGATGTGCCCATAGAGACCTTAAAGTGAAAAATGGCATTAGCTAGTACAAATACAACATCTTCTCAAAATCTGAAACCAGATTCTTCTCAGTTATAATCTGAATGGCTCTTTGAGTTTATGTAGCTACTTTAAATTATAGTAATCTCCACTGAAAAGTCAATAACAGTGACCAGTTTTTACTATGTTTGGATTACTCTGCAAAGCCAATAATGCAGCATCTTTATTTCACTGAGCAGCTACTATAGGCAAACGTCAAACTTAAATGATTACCACTCTGCTGGGGCCCCACAAGTTAAATGTCATTTTTCTTTTAAAATAAACAAGTTGCAAATTTTTCCCTTAATATATATGCTTGTCTCTCTGGCTGTGCCTACAACCAGCTACTTCTCCTTAAAATGTCCCAGTCTTCCTGTGACTGCAGGAAACAACAGAAGAAGCACTAATGTAGACAGTAGCCCAGACAGCAGTTGATGTTTTAACCTGTGAGACGTGTAACCTGTTCAGAGCACTTCTGGCTGAGTCAGTGGTTATAATGTCAGAGCCATCAATATAATCATTACCGGGGACAAAAAATGAAGGGGAACAGTTTTGTGTGATATTTTTTACTGGATCAACTTTATAGTTGGGAGAGATGCTAAAAAGCTATCAGGCATGAAAAGCCTTTCCTTGGGAAAGAAGCGGGGGACCGGGGGGGAGGGCAACTGGGAGGAAACCACGCAGTGACACATTTGAAGAGGGAGGGGAAATTCATAAAATCTTAAGGGAACTCTTAATGCACTACTGGTTGAAATGGTATTATAGTAGTTTTGCTCCTATGGTCAAATTCCAGCACACTTGGCTTTACTGGGACCAAGATTTGAGCACTGACATCTAGCTGATGCCATAATGATAATTTATGGTGATGCAATTGGGTCATTTGGCTCCATAATAGTTTAGCTATTAATTAAACTTCTAGAGTGAATGCATCACTGGATGCACCTATCCATGCAATGAATGTGATTGAATATACTTCGGCTCAATTTGAGTCAGCATAAACTAATCCCAGTGTCATTGTCTACACATGTGTTTAAATGCAGTAACTTACTGCGCTGCTGGATACCACTTGTCTCAGACAGGACTATGCAGTAGCACAGTAAATTAGTCTACTGTGCCCTAACTGTCATGCACATGTAGACAATGATGTTTTACTGAACAGCATATTAGTCTGCTGTGCAGTAAAGCATCTCATGTAGATGTGCACACTGTCATTTAGCTGGGGCGTGGTCACCAAATAAGTAAATTTTACAGATTATGTTTGGTGTGGTGGTAACCTCTTTGGCATTGCTGGTTGTAGCTAAGGACAGCCCTTGACCCATATGTTTTACTATGGCGATCTACCGGGATGAAAGTCCCATCCCTTAGGCTAGGGACAGAAGTTACACACAAACCAGTTTAAGTGAAGGGCTCATGGTACCTTCTTCCCTGTGTACCCCAATCCTCTGCAGCCTAAATGTGGCAGCTCTATTATCAGAAGTAGTACATGGGAAAGGACTCTTCCACCCACACACATGTATTGGCCTACTATAGACTTCAACATTCAGTTCATTTGTATTCATCCATAGGCATGTTGTTTATATTAAGTGTAACTTGTGAAATATGGGTCTCACTTAAACTACCCTGAATAGTTAATATTTGTATAATATCTAGAGGCTCCAAACAAAAATTAGGTTCTTATAAAGCTAGGTACTTCACCAATGCATAGTCAGAAAGAGCTCCTGCCTTCACAAGTTTCCAGTCCAAAGAAATAAGTGAGACAAAGGATGGGAGAAAGCATACAGAGGACTGATGCAGAGATATTATGGAACGCAGGGTCCTGGGCCATGACTAGGGTTGCCAGTCCTCCAGGACTGCCCTGTTGTCTCCAGGAATTAGATATAAATGACAGTCATCTGGTAGACAAATGATAGGGCATTCATTAAAATAAATATTAAATGTTGAATCCAATTTATACAGTAATCCAGTGGGTTTTTAAAATGTAGTAGTAATGTACATTTGCCTTCCTGATGTAAAGTCTACTCAGTACAGTAGATCAATCATTAATGTCAATGTCATGTGATGAAACCTTCCAGAATAGATTCAAATAGAGTTGGCAACCCTAGCCATGACGGAGAATCCTAGACAGTACAGTAACACAAACAGAAATACTTTCAGGAATTTTCCAAGCAAATTCACCTTGGCCATCAATGACATAGCCATGAATTGAACCCAGATTTCTGGAGTCCTTGTCATAACCACAAGACCATCTTTCCCCCAAAACAACAATGTTACTTCCAAATGTTACGCTATCAAATGAGACTATCAAATCAAATCTCAGTAAATCCACAGAACCATGAAAACCTCCCATTAAAACTTACTATTCAAATAAGGTAATTTTTTAGAATATGCCTCTAATAATACAGCCAACAACTCTGATTTATTTACTCAAAAGTGACCAAGAATCAGTGATTCTACATTTTTCAGGGTTATATTGGATAAGAAATCAGATAGTTCCTGAGGGATAGCATTCTTCAAAGGAACCCATCCCTAATTTGTATGTATCAGTACTCTTAGAGTCAGTTTCATTTGCAACCTCTTTGTCTTGGTTTTCCCTACAATGAAACTGGAATCATAGGAATGCTTTGAGGATTGATCAAAGTTTGAAGATCAGCAGAAATCTGAAAGGCAAATTCTAAGCTAAGCAAATTGTAGAGCACAGCCCACCCAAAGCATACAGTTCATTCCCATCTGGAATCCCATTAATCCAAAGGTTTTGTGGAACCAGATTATCCAGCACTGCTGAACTGTTTTAACAATTGATTTATTTGAAATAATTACTAAAAATTAAGGCTTGTATACACAAAGAGTTATTCATGAATAGCTATTTTTGACTAACTACTGCCAATCAGATATTCCTGACTAACTGCGTCTGTGAATGTTCTTATTCCAAATAAGACAGCTTTATCCCAAATCAGTTAAATCCAACACGGGAATACATTAAGATAATTATGAATGAGGGTCTCTTATACTAGAACAATTAATCTAATTAAACAAGAGATAATAATGAATACCTATTCTTTAACTTCATTGCCTTACTTTAGTCTGAAGTAATTCCCCTATGTAAACAAACCCTTAAGATTTAACATCCTGTAAAAATTAACTTATCACAATTAACAAAGAAAGGGCTTGAAATTCTTAATACAAAAGTTTCCCTACCTCTGTTAATGAAATAGTGTAGACTTGAAAGTACATAAACTGCTTAGTATGTGGGAACACAAAGGACAAAAGACTGCAAAAATATTACTAAAATTGCATTTTAGATTGCCCTAGTCTTTGCCCCATTAGAGCAAGTCATCTACAAGATCCAAAGAGCCACACATATCTTCTTCTGGGACTTCAAATGGGAGAAAGTGGTGAGGACCACGCTGTACAAAGCAAAATGGTTTGGAGGCAGAGGAATGCCAGATGTCCTGCTGTTCCTCTGGACCAAGTACATAAGCCAGATTTGCATATTGGCAACAGGGACAGAATCCAAAACACCCTGCTTTGTAAAGTATTTTGCAGAGCTACTGTGACAGGGGTGGGTGTATACAATGACCAATGTCAGCCCACGGACCATGGAATCCCCATGGTTTTATGAGGTCCTGAAACACTTCGGGGACAAATACAAACTGCATGATGAGGCCCCACTTATGCTGGTGACCCACCGCAAGATGCAAGAAGTGTTAAGGGCATGAGACATCATATTGTCTGTGGAACTACTAACTGGTGACAGCTGCCAAGCCATGTGAGAATGAATCTTCCACAAGGACCTACAGAAGGAGCACAGAGACATGGACTGGGCACTCTTTGTGCAGACACAGAAAAACAGTGCATGGCAGAGAGACCCATCCAACTTCCCCAGGCAAGACTGCCAGTGGGAGACAAAAAAAAAATCAGCTGCCTCTTCTGGGACTGCTCATATGCCAGAGAGATGTGGAAGAGAATATGCATACTTCTAGTGGTGACAGGTTTCATAACCCTAATGCTGGAGAGTAAAGCTAGGATTCAGACCCCAAGAAATTGGAAGATTGGACCAAAAAAAAAATCTCATGAGGTTCAAGAAGGACAAGTGCAAAGTCCTGAACTTAGGACAGAACAATCTCATTCACCAGTACCAGCTACGGGCTGACTAGCTAGGCAGCAACTCTGCAGAAAAGGACCTGATGGTTACAGTGGACAATAAGCTGAATATAAGCCAACAGTGTGGCCCTGTTGCCAAGAAAGCTAACAACATACTGGTTTGCATTGGTAGGTGTGTTGCCAGCAGGTCAAGGGATGTGATTATTCCCTTCTATCCAGCACACATCTAGCCACATCTGGAGTACTGCATTCAGTTTTGGGCCCCCTCTACAGAAAGAATGTGGACAAATTGGAGGGCAACATAAATGGTTAGGGGGCTGAGGAACATGATGTATAGTTTCATAGCTTCATAGTTGTTAGGGGCTGGAAGGGAACTTTGCAGATCATCGGGTGCAGCCCCCCGGCACTTGGGCAGGAAAGACTGCTGGGATCAGATGACCCAAGCAAGATGGGCATCAAGACTTTCTGAAGATCGCCAGGGTGACCACCTCTGGTGGGAGACTGTTCTAAACCCTTGGCACTGTTAGCCTGAAGTGATCCTCAATCAGCTTGTGCCCGTTATTTCTTGTCCCCCACAGGAGGCCTTGGTGAACAGATGTTCAGCCCACCCTTGATATAGGCTGCCTACCAAGTCCCCTCGGAGTCTTCTCATCTCCAGGCTGAACAGTCCCAAGTCTTTCAGCCTTTCCTCATATGACCTGCTCTCTAGGCCTATAATCATACCCGTGGCCCTCCTTTGGACTCTCTTGGGCTTCTCCACATCCTTCCTCAAATTCAGCGCCCATAACTGGATGCAGTACTCCAGCTGTGGTCTCCCCAAAGCTGAGTAGAGAGGGAGGATGACATCTTTAGTCTTGCTCGAGATGCCTCAGTGGATACATGCCAGCATTTGATTAGCTTTGCCAGCTATTGCATCGGTGCCTCCTGTTCATTTTGTTGTCTATCATGACATCCAGGCCTTGTTCAGATGTAGTGTTAGCAAGCATAGCACCGCTGAGCCTGTATGTGTGTTGTGGATTATTTCTCCCCAGATGGAGCATTTTACATTTATCTGTATTGAATGACATCTTACTGAGGTCCACCCACCTCACAAGCCTGTCCAGGTCGGCCTGTATTGCTAGCCTATCTTCAAGCGTGACCACGCTCCCCCATAGTTTGGTGTCATCAGCGAACTTTGCCCAAATGCAAAGCGTTGATGAACATGTTGAAAATCACTGGTCTGAGTACTGAACCCTGAGGGATGCCACTGGTCACCCTCTACCATGATGACCCAGTACTGTCAATCAGTACTCTCTGGGTCCTACCATGGAGCCAGTTACCTAGCCAATGGACTGTAAAGTAGTCGAGGCCTGCATTTTCCTAATGTTTTCATGAGGAGTTCATGGGAGACCAGGTCAAAGGCCTTTTGAAGTGCAGGTATATGACATCAACCTCATTTCCTCCATCCAGGTGGTGAGTAACCTGATCATAGAAGGAAATGAGGTTGGTCTGGCATGACCTGCCCATAATGAAGCCATGTTGGCTATCTTTCAAAATACTGCCTTCTCCTATGAGGAGAGGCTGAGAGAACTGGTCTTATTTAGTCTAGAGAAGAGAAGACTGAGAGGGGATTTAATACCACCTTCAACTACCTGAAGGGTGGTTCCAAAGAGGATGGAGCTAGACTGTTCTTGGCGGTGGTAGATGACAGAACAAGGAGCGATGTTCTCAGATTGAAGCAAGCGAAGGTTAGGGTAGATAATTAGGAAAAGCTCTCTCACTAGGAGGATAGTAAAATACCGGAAACAGTGACCCAGAGAGGTGGTGGAATCTTCATCCTTGGAGTTTTTAAGACCAAGTAAGACAAAGCCTTGGCTTGGATGATCTAGTTAGGGGTGGTCCTGCTTTGAGCAGGGGGTTGGACTAAATGACCCCTTCTATCCCCTAATTTTCTATGATTCTATGATGGATGCATGGGCACATGGGTGTGCAGTGCTATGTTGCTACACGTATGTTTAATTATAGATCAGTGTTTTCAAATTTGCTTTTCACTTCTGTGTGCTCAGGGAGAACAGGGTCTGACAGTAAGGATGGGAGGCAAGATGCTTGAGGGAGAAGTTGGGTGAGGACAGAGTGCAAGGGGGCTACCTGATCCCACAAATTTATTTTCCCTGATATAGCAGAAGGGGGAGGGTCTAATTCATGACAAACCTCCAATAATTACATTTTATACCTGGAAAAATTAGAACAAATGTATAATTTTCAGTGTACCAAATCTAATTTTTTGGGGGTTGTCTTATAATCAGGGTCATCTTATGGCCAAGCAAAGTAGCAATGATTTCTGAATAATAATAAGCCCCACTTCTGAGTGATTTTTTTAAAAATCTGAAACACATGAAGTTTATGGGTTTGCAGCCAAATTATTATTTCATTCAATAATAATAATCTTTCAGTTTTGCAACACTGTGAAAGACTCCAAGAAATGTAAATGAATTTGCACCTTTTCTCCCACATCTTTGCTCAGACTTAATCATCAGTCATTTTTCTTCTAACCAGCCAGTCCATTTCTTCAGTTTTGTTCCATAGCCATCACACCCATTCTAAAGCAAACGTGTGAAGCACTTTTCTACAATTATGAATATGGCATGTTAGGTACTTCTGTAGTAATGAATTGTACATTTGCTTATGTTTTTAAAAATTGTTTTAAAATGTACATTGTCGCATTCTTTTGAAACACAACACACAGGAGGGATGGAAAAATCCTGCCTTGGCCTGGGAATGCCTGGATGGACATATAGGCCCTTTCCATCTCTAACTTGGATGACTATGACGTGCCTCTTCCAAAATGGGCTTCTCCACCTGGGCAGATTCCAGTGACTTCCAGCTCTATCCCAATCCTTGTACATTATCCCAACCTGTTCTCTACAGCAGATAAAGACCAGAGGAAGGGTCCTTAATTTTCTCCAGGATATTAAAAAAAAACAAACAAAAGACAGAATCTCAGAAATGTTCTCCACGGATCATAAACTCCCTCTGTTCAGCAGCAGAGCAGCTATGCCAAGCCATAGTACTACTCAACAGCAAAGCCTGTTCTTCAAGACTTCCTACCCGGAGCATAATGAAGGGAGATTCAATCTTACCTCTGCATCGGGAGGTTGAGGTGAGATTCAACAAGGTACTTTAGCATGTGCCTAAATTTAAATCTGAGTAATCCCATGGATTTCAAGGGAAGTAACTCACATGGTAGATTTGAGCACCTACTTACATAGCTTCCTAAACTAGAGTTATTGTATATTATAGCATCTACTTACTACTTATCCCACTTTTGGATATCATATATACCTGAATCCTGATAAGTCCTCCTTTCCCATCTCTGTCTCACTTGTGGCACAGACATACTCAAGCTCTTTGCTTTTTCATCGTGTTTACCTCTGGTCAAAGGTAGCAGAATTATGATTTTGCCTTGGGCAAATACAGAAATACCCAGGCCCTTGTGAAGTAAACACTGGCAGGTTTTAAAGATACAATAAAATAAAATAAAATAAAATACACTTTTATTTACTTTTTGAGAATGAAAAACCTTACTTTCACCCTCCCAGATGGTAGGTTCTCCCCACCTTTCCCACACCAATCAATAACAGAAAAAAGTTGATTTTCGAAAACTGAAAATAATAATGATTCAATCCAACTCCCATGCAAGTCCGGGGGGGCTGCTGTCTATTGTCTTGAGCGGAGGTTGGATCAGGACTCATGTGCTTATTGCAAAAACATCAGCCAATGCTGAAAAAAGACCAAGTCCACTAAAGATACAAACTTAAGACACTTAAAGCACTTATGCTAAACTAGTGATTTGTTGTTCGAGACTATAATAAAGATCTGATTTATCAGAAATATTAGCAACTTACTCGTCTTCTGTGAGGATTTGTCCTGTAATCAAATTTTTCCCAGTCGGTGCATAGTCCCAGTTCTCCTCCACAATCCCAATGTAATAGGTTCTGGTTGCTGCTTCTACTAACACGAACAGCAGAGGGAATTTAAGAGCAAAAATGCAGCTGTTAAGCTTCAGAGGAAACATTTGTAGTTTTAATTGTAACTCAGGCAGCATTCACCAGACAGCGCACGCTTCCCTCCCTCCGGCTCTCAGCAACTTCTAAATAAGAAAGGGACAAAGCAAAGCTCCTCCTCTTCAGCAGTTTGGAGCTGGGATAGGTAGAAAGCCTGGACATGCAGAGCAGGCTGATGGGGGGGTTGCCATGGTGACAGAACTTTTGCCAGTCTTTCAATTAATGTGTAACTGGCTTGTCTGTATTTGCCTCTCAAGTCCAGAAGGCAGGGTTTTTAGGAGTGTGGATGCTTGTTTGTCCCTCCTTTTCCAGCATCGGGAGCTTGTAACATTAGGGCATGGTTGGATGTTGATCCTCTCGCCATCTCTGTCACAACCACAGACACACATATTCCTTTTAATATTTCTGGAGATGTAAGCCATGAGCTGTTTTGCAAAAGACTTTAAAAAACAAACAACCAGGCCTCTTCATAGATTTCAACTTTGACACCTAGAAAATGGAGGCAGAGAGAGAGGTTGTTTTGGAATTTTATCTTACTTCTAAGTGATAGGGTGCAAAAAGCCCAGGAACAAGTCTAGGCGAGGGTCAGAAATTGAACACTGCTCCCCCACAAAAAACAGTCTCCTACTCATCCTCCCACTCCCAGCACCCTCCTGCTGGACATAAGAATAAGACAAGATTTTCACAAGTATCCAAGGAGCAGACAGGTATCTAGTGGGATATTCCAAAGCACCTGGCTGTCTAACGCCCTTTCAGATCCATGGGGTTCGGGTGCCAGGCACTTATGAAAATCCCATATGGTGCCTATCTGCATTTTTAGCAACCTACATCCCTTGGGAAGACCTGATACTAAGTAACTCAAAAGCGCCTATCCCATTGATTTTCATTGGAGACGTGCTCCGGCATCACTCAGGCACTTTTTCCAAACTTTGCTTGCTCTGTCTGACCTCAGTCTGCTGTCTCCCCTGGCAGAAGGATAGATTGGATGACTGACAAGGCCTTTTCCAACTCTAATGGCTGTCCTCTGAATCACCAGCAATTATGAAAGCAAGAAAACTTTAGTTCAGTTCACCACGGAAACCTTGAACAGAGCTGGTCTCGGCTGAGCCGGGAAACAGTGCAGAATGCCTTACTGGGTTGGTTTGTGAGTTTCTGCCTTAAATATTCCTCTTTGAAATAGATATATGTAGCTTTAACCTCTTAGCTAAAGTCCTGGAGACCTGGCTAAGTGACAGGAGAGTGAAAGCTAGAACTGTGGATGGAGGGGGAAAGAAGGGAAGTGCTTCCTTTGGTAACTGTAATTAGTTTGGTCATGTCAATGGACACGCTAGAGCAGCAGTTCCCAACCCTGGGTCGCAATCCAAATGAGGAGGCAATGCCAGTGGTGCCGCTCACAAAAGACAAGCCATGCCGTGTGCTGGGAACTCCCCTGCCCCCAGACCACCACTGCCCTCTGCTCCCAGCAATGGGTCACAGAAAAAAAGGGTTGGGAACCACTGCTCTAGAGTCAGTTCCTGTTTATGCCCTGGTCTGGGCCAAAGCAATTGGGATGGCGATCTCTGCTTGTTACATTGCCTTGCCAGGAGTTATTTTTAGATATCTGGTTGCTGGGATGCATGTATGACCCCTCTCAGATGTTTGAGATCAGACCATTCACACGTCTTACTCTTCTCTCAACCAGTCTTGGTTCAATCCTTATAATATGATTAGAGGTTTACCCATGAACAGGACTGTCCCTTAAAACAGTCTTTCCCAACCACTGTACCGCAGCACAAAAATGTGCCATCAGAAATTCACACGTGTGCCGCAGAACTGTGCCACAGCAATGAGCTACAATGAGCTACAATAAGTCTGAGGATGGGGAATGCCTTAACAGGTGTGCCATGGAAAAAATGTATTAATGTAAATGTGCCTTGGGCTCGAAAAGGTTGGGAAACACTGCCTTAAAGTAAGGTTCATTATCTCTATCAATTTACCAATAAATAATAGAAGTGAGGAGTAGCTATTAATATAATGGCAGTGCAAACATATGGCTTGAATCTGAGTGATAAGGAGCACTCAACAAAGCCCCTCTGCTGCCCTCGAATTCTTGCTTATCTCTTCTTATCTCTTCCTCTGCAACCACTTTCCGTCTGGCCTCCAAGCATCTAACTGTATTCTACTTCTGTAGATGAGGCCAGATACCTTCTAAAATGCTGATGCTAGTATTTTGCTCTTCAAATAACCCCCTAAACATGACTAAAAATTAATTGCCAGGGGGCATGTCTGTTGCCGTAGTGGCATGCTCCCGCATTTTAGTGTGCCGCTACAGTGATGTAGTGATGAAATCTAACCAATCGCCACACACACAGCGCAGTACAGGCAGTTACTGTGCCGTGCTTTAGTACTTCCAAAAGGAAGTACTAGTTAGGTACTAGCACCTAACTCTAGTACCTAACTCCGCTGCTCTGGAGTGTCCATTGACATGACCTAACTAACCAAAAGGAAGTACTAAAGCACAGCAACATGTAGACACACCCAGAAAGAAACAAAAATGGGAGAGGTGGAGATGCGAAAGCTGTCAGAAAGTTAAGCTAAAGTTACTGGTATTTGTTATTTTGGGTTCGAATTCCTTTGAGTGGAGAGGGGTTACCCATGGCCTGTGAGCTGGATCCAGCCCAATAAGAGGTCCAATCCAGCCTATGAAGGACTGACCAGATATGGCGTATCCGTGCTGCAGAGCTATACTGTGCCTCCACTGTGCTCCCCTCCTCCATACAGCCTGTTGCTCCTGTACATCTGCTCTTCCTTTGCAGCAGTGGGATCAGGATACAGCTAGGGTGAGTGCTGCAGCTGGTTGCCTCGGGGGAAGCAGAGGCAGAGACTTTCAGCTGCAGCTAGCTGGGTTGCAAGCTTTGACTTGTTCATGCAAAAGGCTGCTGATCTCTGACTCTAAAGCAGAAGTTTAGAGTTTGCTCTAAAGCCTGCTCTAAAACAGCGGTTCCCAGTCTCTGACAGATTGCACAACACCTATTTAAAATGATACAACCTTAAGTACCACCAGCAAATTTTTCAGTTTAACCTTAAGTACCACCAGCAATTTTTGGTCGTATAAAGTAATTATAATAAATCTGTTAATGCATACCACTGACAGATTGTCTGCATACCACTGGTGGTACACGTACCACAGACTGGGAACCACTGCCTAAAGTTTAGAGCAAGCTGACCAGACAGGCTAGTGAATTCTCCAGCAAAGCCTTACTCACAGGAATTGCCCTTAGACAAGGCATTCCACTGAGGTAAGCTGTACTATATGCTTCAGCCGCAGTCACTCATGAGTTTGGCTGTAACCAATGTTTATAAGGTTTCTTTTCATAAAATAATAAAGGTTGTTGTTTTTTTAACAGTTGAATATGATGGTGGGTGATAGAATGGTGACAGACTCTTCTCAGGGCTGTAGAGGACAGGAGAGAGTTGCACCGGGGAGCTTTATGCTTTAAATTGCACCAAAGAAGATTTAAAGCTTGGTGCTTCAAATTGCACCAAGGAAGATTTACGTTAACACTTAGGAAGAATTTAACTGGGAGAGTGACTGAGCACTGGAAGTTCACCTAGGGAGGCTGCCACTGGAAGTTCTTATTTGCAGGTAAGGCAAACACAGGTAAGACAGGGATTTTCCTGCCTTGAGCTGGGGGATTGGACTCCTGAGGTCTGTCCTAGCCCTATTTCTCTATGATTCTATGAAATAAATGAACTCAGAGTAATTTCCAAGAATAATATGCAGAGGTTATCTGGTCATGTTTAGAACCTGGGCCAGACAGTGCTACATGGGGAGGCATTGGCTTGGCCAGCAGCTATGGTCGTAACACAGCAGCTGCTGGGTGGACGAATCCTCTCATACTCTCCTATTGAAGCCAGCACTGCCAATTTCTGTCCCAAGCAGCAGAAGCATAACAAAAGGAGGGTGACTGTAGCATCAGCCCTGGGTGCTGACTCAGGAGGGGGTACAAATATAGCAGCAAATGGACTGCCAGGCTGGCCACTGCCTTGCTGTTGGCAGTACAGACAATGATACTGCCCTGTGTGCTGCCGCCACCCAGGACATTTGGGCATCCTGCCAGGACTCTGCTGAGCAGTGATGCAAAATACTGAAGTTGGTGGCAACACGGGAACTGCAGAAATGTGAGAGCGTCTCTGCACCTGGTGGCATTAACCCTCTGGCTGCTAGCCACATCAACATCTCCCCACTGCAGCAGCAAAGGGGAGGGAGAGGCATGTCTGAGGCTGACAAGAGGACTCCTACTTCCACTCCCACAGCTGGAGCATCAACCCTGCTGCCTTTGTCCTGGTGGCCTCTATAGTTAGTGTCTAGGGCTTGTGCCCTACTTACATTACTGGTAATGTGAAGCCTCTGTGCAGCCTGTGACCCAAATGAGTTTCAATGAAAGCATCATCATACAGCTTAAGGGGGACTAAAGCAGCCCCTAGGCCATGTGCTGGCCTCTGCACAGGTTTAAACTCACCCTGACAAGTTTGCTAGTCCCTTTCTTTTTCTCCATCCCCTTGCCAAGACATTATACCTTTTAAATTTACATTTTCATTAAGGTTTATATCTAGAGATACATAGAATCATAGAAGACAACAGTGAATTTATTTTTGACCCAGTCCCGTGGAGTAGCACTAGCCCCTTCCCATTTCCTTGCTAGATTAAAAATATAAAATCTGAATATTAAATCTACTTATTTATTTTTTACCGTAATATTATTTGGATAAATTCAATAATGTGCAGGTGTGATTAGCATCTTATGCCTGCAATAAATATCTTAAGTACAGGCAGAAGGTAGGTCATGGTGGCATCTTAGAGACCAACTGATTTAGAGAAGCATGAGCTTTCATATGGAGCAGCCTATTTCATCAGGTAGCATCTAACATAGCTAACTACCTTTCTGTCTTAAGTCTAGTAAATGTCTTCACTTGGTCACAGCATTTACTAGTCCTAGTAGCCTATACAATCCCTTGCATCCACACAATAAATGTGGCACATAGGATCATAAAATCATTGCAAAGTAGAGCTAGAAGGGACCATCTAGTCCAGACAGATACTCAAGGCGGGGTCATTCCTGGCTAAACTGTCCCAGGCAAGCATCTGTCCAACTTGCTTTTAAAAATATCCAGGAATGAAAATGCCACAGGTTCGCGAGGCATTTCATTGAAATGCTTGACCAGCCTTTTAGTCAGACAGCTAAACACCTAACAGTCCTTTAAGGAGTGCAGGGTTGTTAGAAATGGAATATTGTTAGAAATGGAGTATTGTTAGAAATGCACAGCTCGCATCTTGCAATAAGAAAGAAACACTGCCAAGGACTTTGTTCCTTTCCTAGCCTTGCCACAGCTTTTCTTATACTAAATCGCAGACTCTCCCCCAGCTTCTCCCTAGCCTTTCTCATGCAGATTACAGAAGCTGGAATTCAACTGACTGTGTCCTTGAAAGGGGGGGGGTTTGAACTCTTGGTGACCTATAGTAGTCTCTGAGCATGCTTAATTAGCTGATGCATATTTACCTCTCCGCCCTGCATACTTAAGTAGTTAATTATACTATACATGCGATGTATGTAGTGATGTAGCCACATGTATGCTTGTATGAAACGGAAGTGAGCTGTAAGAGTTCCTGTTTCTGCACACGTGCCCAGGAGGAAAAAGATAAATACAGCCTGCAAAATTCCTTGGTGGGTTCAGAGTAATCTGAGTTTTTGACTCTGCTCTGACCCTATTTGCAAATACACCTTTTGTGCCATCTAATGAGTGTGTGTCTGTGATTTTGGTGGCCTCCAGAGAAACGAACCGCTTTAAGCATCAGGGTGATGCAGAAAATAGGCCTGTGCAAGTCGGCAGTGATCCGATTTGACTTTGGATCTGACTGCTTCTGAGGGCTGCAATCTGATCCGGAGCTCCAGACCGGGCTTCTGCCTTGATCCGGCCAAAGCGGCTCAGAAGCTTCGGAGCCGCCTCGGCAATCCGGCCACAGGGTATAATGGGTAGAAATATCTAAAACTTTGTTGTTTCTTGTCCAATTTGGATGAAACTTTCAGGGATGGTAGTCTCTGCTGAGAGCATGAAACTTGTCAAGTTTCAAGAATTTCGGTGTAGGGGTTTGGGGGAAACTGTACCCCAAATTCTTGAATGCCAAACTCATGTTATGGCTGTGTGACACTGCACAGGGGGGTGAAAACTGCAGAGGCGGTAGCTCTTACTGAGGCCACAAAGCCTGCTAAGTGTCAATGAGATAGGTGTAAGGGTTTGGGGAAAACTGGACCTCAAACTGCAGATAAGCAAAACTTGTGCCATGGGTGACACTGCATGTGTTAAGGCACAGTGGGGTGACAGCTTCAGGGATGGTGGCTCCTGCTATGGACATGACACCTGCCAGCTGTCAAGGATATCAGTGCAGGGGAGTTCTGGGGCCCTGCATCCCTAGCTGCTGACAGACAAAACTTGTGCCAAGACTGTCTCTGTCTTGGGGCAGTTGATTGTATTGATTCTTTCCTCTCCTTAGCCTGGTTTTGTAGGTGCTAATTGATGCTCCTTAAGTCCTCATGTAGTACCTAGGTCCTGTGTATTCAGCTGGTCCCTATGTCCCTGGTCCCTGAGTGAATCATGATTGATTGATTGATTGGTAACTGGGAACACAGTAGCTTAGCAGCCAGGCCTGCACTAGTGTCCCCTCCCACCCCCACTTCCCCCAAAGCCAGAGACAGTCAGTCCCACAAGCACCCATGGCATGAGTTTTGCTTGTCTGCAGCTTGAAGGGCAGTTCCCCCCCAAACCCCTGCACCTATTTTCTTGAAATTTTGCAGGCTTTGTGGCCTCAGTAAGAGCTACCACCCCTGCAGTTTTCACCCCACTATGTCAGAACACCTAGAAGTGACATGAGTTTTGCTTTCAAGAATTTGGGGTCCTGTTCCCCCCCAAACCCCTACACCGATCTTCTTGAAACTTGGCAGGCTACATCCTCTCTGCAGAGTTTCACCCCTGAAAATTTCATCCAGCTTGGACAAAAAACAACAAAGTTATAGGTATTTTATTGTTTCCCCATTATACCCCATGGCTGGATTTCTTTGGAAGCTCCAAACTGCTTTGGGAAGCCTAATGAGGCCAGCACTTCGACCCAGATGTGCTGCTTCGGACCTCAAAGCATTTGAAGCTTTTTTTAATCTGAAGCTCTGTCTGAAGCCTCGCACAGCCCTAGCAGAAAAAAATGAAAAGATGTTTTGCTTTTCCGTATGGGAAATTCTTGTGAACTTCCCCCAGGCACTATGACAGTTGCATTAAACAGGACAGATGTGCCTAAACCTTTCAACAAACAGAATGAACACTGGCAGCTCAGTGAAATTATCCCTTCTCTTTCAAATCTCTTTCAAATCCAACTTTTGTGGAGGCTTGCATATTTGTTTTCAGGTTGTATAACAACAAAAAAACCCTTGTAAAGCTACATATGATAAACACCAAATACCTGTTGTGAAACAAGCCCTAAAAGGAATTCCCAGAGCTCTGGTATGACTACCTAATGACAGGAACAACTTTTCTTTAGTCACAGCTATTTCCTGGGAAAGTCCAGATTTTGTATTCTCATAGAAAAAACAAACCTGTTCCAGTAATTTGGTTAAGCTAAGCCACTTTGTAACCTCCAGATTTGACCACTTGTTTTTACCACTCAGAATTTCACCTCAAAAAGTTAGGTGTTTTGTTTTAAAAGAATAAGAAATATTAAAATGATTTAGTCTTTTTTTCCTCTCCTGCTTCTGATGCACCCAGCTAGCACAGTTCATATTGAAAGAAAGAAGTATCTGTACCACAAATGCAGCTGAGCACTACCCATTCATGCCTCTTAGTGATAGAGATTGTAGAGACACTCCCTTAATTAGACTACAGAAATTGGGAATTGGGGTTAAGTAAATTAGTCAGAGCCAGACAAAAGGTCTGCAGAGATTGCCTACTACTCCACAAATAAAGTTTATTGTATGCCTATGTTTATTAAATCTGGTAATCACTACACCTCTGTTCTTATTATTTTATATGATAATGGATGCATGCATCTACATGAGCTATGTACTGGGCAGTTGACTAATTAGCTGTGCAGTAAGCGTCTCTGCATCTACAAGTGCACCCCTATTAGGCCGGAGTAAACTAATTTACTTCACAGCAGGATAGTATTTGTAAATACAAGTACTATCCTGATGTGGAGTAAAAAAAACTCTGCAGCAGTGAATGTGTAGATACTGCCTGGCTATCTGGGGCTACGGGTGCTTCAGCATGGGAGTTGCCTGCCTGCTAGCTCCACACTGAAGCTCCTGCATGCCACATCCAGCCCCACTGCAGCACACGGGGGAGGAAAGGGGGAGGCCCCAGGCTGGCAGGCTGAGCCTCAGGGTCCCCTGTCAGCTGGGGATGCTCTACCTGGGCTCCATGAGCTGCACATGAATAAACTGTGGAGCTTATTGCTCTAGAGTTAATTGCTCCCAAACACATGTTCAAATGGTGTGCCAGGGAGCAATTAACTCTGGAGCAATAAGCTCCACAGTTTATTCAGGAGCCATAATTGCACATGTGGACGTACCCAGTGTAAAGTTAAGATGCCCATGGAAGCTGGTGTGGTTATTAAGTGGAAAGGAGCAGTGTCTGTGCTAAGTGGCTTAACAATCAAAGGGAGGAAGACAGGAAGTTTGAGATCCCAACATTTACAGGTGGGGAACTGAGGCAGGAAGAGATTAAATGGCTTGGTTACACAGAAAGCTATCACACAGTCAGAAATTGAACACTACCTTCTAAATTTCATAACAGCATTTTAACTGTATGACCCTCCTCTTTCCCTCCCTTCCACCCATGTACACTAACTACAATGACAATCTGTTAAATTAAACATTTCACTCAATTTCTTAACCTTGTTTGAAGACAGGTATTCAGAGCTGTGGGCAAATCTCACAATGCTCAAAGGCCAAATTCACTTTGTAGGTTTGAATACTTACATAAAGCTTATTTGAATTTCCCCAACTTTGAGTTTACTTAGTTTGGCTGGAAATTTTCACAAAAAGCAGTTATTCTTACAAGAATTGTACCACTTCTACCTTGAATCCTGGAGCAAAATTCTCCAGGAAAAGGCTTTCTTGAGGTATATAGCTATTTGACACCTAGCCAAAGTTTGCACTATGAAATATTACTAAGTCCAAGGAATCAGTGTAAAGAAAGTCTCAAAGAGTGTAGGAACATATAACCCCAAGAATAATAATGCTTCACTGTTCTTCTATTTCAGAGCACTTGACAAAAGCAGGTGTCATTATTTTCCAGGTGGGGACACTGAGTTACATAGAGGTGACCTGACATGCCAGGTCAATCAGTTGCAGAGTAGAGAACAGAACTGAACTGCTTTGATTTCCTACCCAGAACCCTTGCTGCTGCACAGAGCTCCCCGAGAAACTTGGCTTACTTTATATTTGAAAATAAGGGCCTGTTTACATTTAGATATTTACAAAACTAATTGTCCAGGGAGAAGTGTGTCAGATTAGAGCTTTTGGCAGCAAACCCCTGTGTGGACAAATTTATTCTGAAATAGCTCTTTAAACACATTTTCAAGGTGCAGATTAGCTCTATATTAAAGATTGAAACATGGAAGACAGCAAAAAGAGGCTCCTCTTATTTGAACCAGTGCAAACAGTCACCTTTATTTCAGCACATGATATTGTAGCCTTAGGCCAGGACTGTATTTAGATTAGGGATGTAAATAATTAATTAAGTACCCATTTAAACTCCCCTAATGTTATCACTTAAAAGGTTAATTGATAACATGCATTTACCAGGGACCCCAGCCCCTGCCTGTACTCACTGATTCTCCAGGTGGCAGCAGCGGTCTGGGAAAGCCAATTGCTTGCTGCTGCTGCCTGTGGTTTTATAGGGCTTTATGGGGCTGCGGTAAGGCTTGCTGCTATTTCCTGCAGCCAGCCTCAGCTCCTAGGTAGTTGTGCATAGGCAACAGGAGCAGGTTGGGAAAGCCCCTTGCTTCCCAGCAAGCTGGGAAGCCAGGGCTGCAAGCAGCTGCACCAAGGTCTGCAGAGCCCTGGCCTGGCTCATTGCTGGCAGTGGGTGCACACATGCCTCTTGGTGGATGGTGGGGGAGCCATGAGGGGCCCAATCCTTCTTGTGGCAGAGCAGCACTGGCCTCTTCCCCATCATCTGCCCCAAGATGTG
Organism: Crocodylus siamensis; assembly: GCF_052110815.1. Taxonomy (NCBI): domain Eukaryota; kingdom Metazoa; phylum Chordata; order Crocodylia; family Crocodylidae; genus Crocodylus; species Crocodylus siamensis. The sequence continues at coordinate 400,357,096 of NC_143395.1, forward strand.
TGTGCACCGCTGTTGGCAATGAGCTGGGCTGGGGCTCCACAGACCCTGGTGCAGCTGCTGGCAGCCCCCCTGCCAGGAGCAGTCTGGGGTCCATAGTTGGTGGCAGGGGCCTGCCTAGAGCCTGGGTCAGACACAGCAGGAAGCCGGGAGGCTGCAAGTGACTGCATCAGGGTCTGCAGGACCCCAGCCTGGCTCATTGCTGGTAGCTGGTGAGGACAGCAGGGAAGGGGTAGGGGCTTCATGAGCACTGCCACAAGAAGGATCAGGCCCCTCATGGCTCCCCTGCTGCTTCCCTGCCAAGCTAAGTATTAATCCCCTCTCCCTTTTCCTTGCTCCTTCCTCCCTCCCATGTACCCTGCCACCTTCAGGGGCACTACACTACTTCCCTTTCCCCACGTCCTTGCCAAATTGCTCCCCATTCCATGCTAAATGATAACTGATAGGGCTGTGCGAGGCTTCGGACTGTGCTTCAGATCCAGAGAAGCTTCAGATGCTTCAGCATCTGAAGCAGCATGTCCGGATTGAAGTGCTGGCTTTGTTAGGCTTCCCAAAGTGGTTCAGAACTTCTGAAGCGCTTTGGAAAAGCTTCGGAGCTGCTTCAGATCTGACCATAGGGTATAATGGGGAATCAATGAAATATCTATAACTTTGTTGTTTTTTCTCTGATTTGGATGAGATTTGCAGGGATGGTAGCCTCTGCTGAGAGCATGAAGCCTACCAAGCTTCAAGAAGTTTGGTGCAGGGATTCAGGGGGATCTGCACCCCAAATTCTTGAAAGCAAAACTTGTGTCATGTCTATACATTATAACACAGGGGGGTGAAAACTGCAGGAGTCATAGCCCCTGGTGAGGCCACAAAGTCTGCCAAGTTTCAAGGTGATAGGTAAAGAGTTTTGGGGGGGAACTGCACCCCAAATTCTTGAAAGCAAAACTCATGACATGCCTATGTATTACAATACGGGGTGGGGGGGTGAAAACTGCTGAGGTGTTAGCCCCTGGAGAGGCCACAAAGCCTACTAAGTTTCAAGGTGATAGGTACAGGGGTTTGGGGGGAATTGCACCTCAAGCTGCAGACAAGCAAAACTGGTGACATGGGTGACACTGTGTGTGTTAAGGCACAGCAGGATGAAAGCTGCAGGGATGGTAGCCCCTGCTGTGGCCATGAAGACTGCCAGCTGTTGAGGAGATAGGTGCAGGGCTTCTGGGTTCTGGGGCCCTGCACCTCTAGCTGCTGACAGGCAAAACTCATGACATGGGTGCTTGCACGACTGACTGTCTCTGTCTTGGGTGGGGGGAACTACTAAGCTACTGTGTTACCAGTTACCAATCAATCATGATTCACTCAGGGACCAGCTCAGTACATAGTTGCTACCTATTGTAACCAGTTAATTATCAACAATTAACACCTACAAAACCACACACTAAGGAGAGGAAAGAATCAATACAATCAACTGCCTCAAGACCGAGACAGTCAGTCCCACAAGCACCCATGTCATGAGTTTTGCCTGTTAGCAGCTATTACCCCTGCAATTTTCACCCCCCTGTGTTGTAACACATAGATGTGATATGAGTTTTGCTTTCAAGAATTTGGGATGCAGTTTCTCCCAAACCCCTGCACCGATTCTCTTGAACATTGTCAGGCTTCATGCTCTCAGCAGAGGCTACCATCTCTGGAACTTTCATCCAAATTAGACAAAAAACAACAAAGTTATAGATATTTCATTGATTCCCCATTATACCCTATGGCCGGATCTCCAAGGCGGCTTCGGAGCCACTTCAGCTGAATTGAAGCGCAAACCCAGTCCGGAGCTCTGGATGGGCTCTCTGGCATCCAAACCAGCCTGCTCACATCCCTAATTTAGATCACTGTTTTGAGAGTAACTGATTACAGGAGAGAGAACAAGAGGAACTTGAGGCTGGCACTAGTTTCCAGTAAGGAGAAATAAGTTCTGTAATCACTCACCAGAAGACACTGTAAGTTCAAAACAGGAACTGCATTAAATGGCTTAGGAGCAAAGTGCCTTCAGCCTCAAAAACCTAGTAAAAATTAGAACCAAACCAGGGAATACCTATCCTAATTAAGTGAAGCTCTTCACTTGCTGTGACTCCTTCTACAGTGTTAAAAAGGTTGATCAGCAGAGAGAACTTAAGGTCATTTTTATTGTTTTTTCTGTTGTGTTGATTATGGCAGCTCCTCAAAAGTCTTAGAGTTCATCTCTACATCACCACTGTGAGGTAGGGAAGTGTTACTATCCCAGTTGTACAAATGAGAAAACTGAGGCCGAGGAGGTAAAGTAGTTTACCCAGGGGTCATGCAGAAAAAAATAGTCCAGACCTTCTGCATTGGATTTGATACTTCTAGCACAAGATTGTCCACAATGTCTCTGAATAGCACTCACTTGCCTAGACTGGGAGCCATTTGAAGGTGGAGCTGTCTTCACATGTATGTTCTTAATGAGCGCATGTTCTAATGAGCAGGGTATCGTATATCTGTTGTACCTGAATTTTGCTACCATCTTCTTAAAAGGGAATATCAGATATAGAGTTCTATTAGACATGGGAAAAGTGTCCACATAGGTTTCTACCCAAACAGCATGCCATAGTCACTGTAGGCTGAAGACACCAGATGACATTTTCTCCTTCAGCATAGTTGATTGGATCTACCTGTCAAGATGCACTGAGATCCACATACAAGTCTTCCTGATGATACTGGCAGTGAAGGCACTTAGCAATTGCCCATCTGAGTGGTTTAGTTTGTTAGTATATGAGATTATCCAAAAAAAACAAAACAAACAAAACAAAAAACAGAAAAAAGAGGAGTGGTGCAGGAGGACCTAGTATATCCATATATGGACAAAGAACGCACTTTTCTCCGGGGGTGCATATAGACATTCAGGGAGGTTATGTCAAGATGAAAAAGGCCACCTGATCCAAGGTCAGTCAGGATGGAGGTCTAGCAGATGGCTTGCAGGGGGCAGGTAATGTCTGTGGGGGAGGAATCAGGAGAGGGGGAAGCAGAATCTGCAGGGGGACCAGGCAGGGTCTGCAGGAGGGCTCAGGGGAACAGGCAGGGTCTGTGGGGGGTTGCTGAGATCTGGGAGGGATTGGGGGGCTCACAGGGTCTGTGGGGGGATGAGGACTCTCTTCCCATCACCCCCTAAGACCAGGGACTATTTTTAGCTTCCCCAACCCCCTGCCCCACCCCCAGATGAACAATGCCCCCATCCTACCAGACTCTCCCCACACCTCGACTTACTTGCTCAACTCCTGGTACTGGCAAACATTGGTAAAACTGGCACCGAAAGTGGCTTGTTGGATGGGGGGTTTGGCGGGATTGGGGTGGGGTGTGGCTGGTCTGCAGGGGTGAGGCATTGTCCCTGTGGAGCCAGGTAGACTAAAAATAATAGAGTGCTAGGGAGGGGGTAGGGAAAGCACAGCTCCAGGGCTGGGGCTGGGGCCAGTGGCTGGACTTTCCCAGCCCTGAGGTTGCACTTGGAACTGTACAGAAGTTCAAGACAGTTATATTAGTCTAAAAATGTCTGACCCCATCTAGGTGTACTTCAGAAGTAGGGTTAACTTAGATGGGGTTTGCCCTTTTTTTAGACCAATCTAACTATCCTGATCTTCTATACAGTTCTGTACAGTTTTCATTTAGATCCACCTAACTACTTCTGTAGTTCTGTACTTGGGGCAAACCAAGTTAGATTGGGTGGCCATTTTGAATATGATCTAACCTCCCCAGATGCCTGTATCGAACCCTAGTGGAGGAAAAGGCCACCTGAAAGAGAGGCGTCTAAAATTATATTGACCTATGCAGCATATATTGTAGTTTTTCAACAGCTTCATTGACACCAAACCAAATTCACTATAGGCGTAACTGGGTGTAGTTCTTTTGACTTTAATAGAATTGACTTTTGTACTCCAGTGTGAATGAGATCCATTGGGCTTCAGATCACTACACTGCACCACCATCTTTCTGGGCAAGTGAGAGTTATGGCAAGAAATTCAGCCCCTGAAGAACGAGCTGCAAATGACTGAAGTAGACAACTGAATAACAGGACTTCAGAACACTGGTCCCCAGGGCAAGCTGCAACTGGCGTGACTCCTTCAATATATTAGGTTGATGAATTTACTGAAGAGGTTAATGGAGAATATCTCATAGGATTTGCAAGGGTTGATATCTTACTGTATGGAAAAAGCTTGATTTATGCCAGGGGTGGTCAACCTGTTACATGGGTGGTACAAGTGGCACAGGCAGCATCTCTGTAGCACATATAAGATCAAGGAAGGAGCAGGGAACAGTGGCAGAGAGGACAGGGAGCAAAAAGTAGAGTAGCAAATACAGGAGAAGGGGACTCAAGTGGCAGTTGGGGGAAGGAGGGGGTTAATTTTTTTGACACACCTGCCTAATTTATGCCACCTGTGGACTATTGTCAGCATTGGTGAAGTCCTTCATTTATCTAAAGAGCACTGAAATGAAGACCAGTTTCACCACTCAGAGAGAAACTGTTGCTTTTTAAAAAAGGAGCCCCCTTAGCCAGTTGGATTAGAGACCCCCAAACTTAGTATTAAAAGGGAAAAGGCAGAGAGTCAAGGGGTGAAGTGTATGTGCTCTCTCTCCACAAAGGAACAAACCAATTCCTGTTGAATTGCATTTATCTGAGTTCCCTGCACTTTTCCAAATCACCATGTGCTGTCACTTGAATGCTGAGTCCTTAAGCACTATGCAGCCCCCCTGCTTTTATACAGGTATCTATCAAAGGATTTCCCACTTGTGCAACTATTATCACGCAACTCTTACTCTCTGCATCTTTTCTTTTCAGGGCTTCTTATGAGATCTGTGCACCCTGAACTCTCCTCATTGCTCATGTATAGGTGCCCTGAGTGACTATATATGAGCAAGAGTGAGAGAACAAGCACAAGCTTGGTGGCTGAGCCACTCACACAGCAGCCGAGACACCTGGACTCCAGTCCTGGCACCAATGGCTGCTTAATTCCTGCGGGTGGGAAACCACCCACAGGAAATGATGAGTGTTCCCCTCCTCTCTTCCATCCAACCCTAATTCTGTACAAGATGATATTTAGAATCCTTTTCTGTGAAGCAGGAGCTATGGATCCAAGTCCTCTTGGACACAAGGGGTAATTGAACCTTGGCCTCACAAACCCTGGATGAAAGCTGTTATGGCTGGATAAAGAGGGAGGTCCTTCTCTGGCAGTTCTATGAATCCCAATTATTTCTCCATATGTAATTGTTCATAGAATTCAATCCAAATTTGCAAATAGCTTTGGAACAACTGAAACTGCATTTTTCAGTGAATATGTTATTTACTGGGGAAAAAAAATTCTCACAGATTATTACTTGAACCTGGTTGTGTATATACCTTAAAAAGTACCTCTTTAAAAAAAAAAAAAAAAGGTATATAATGCTATGGGGTTTATAGTGAGTTACAGTCTTTTAGATCTGAAGCATAATTATTACAAAATTGCCATCTTCTTAAAGGAGAAGCCATCAGTATTTTTGTTTGTCCGCATGAAATCTCTTTCCTTCAAGCTTTCTGCATAAATACAACACAAGAAAGCTAGGCTTGAAAAGATGAACTATCCAGCACATACACCCTTTCCTATAAAGTAATATGTTACAGTCCTTATGTGTGCTACAAGCTCCCTCTAATGGCCATTGATGGAGGGTGTTTTTATTGCTGCCATCAAGTCACTTAGGATGAAATGCGCCCTGTAAAGAGGGCTAGCACCAGGCTCTGTGGTATACTGGACAAAGGGCAAAGTTTTTGGAAGACAAGGCCTTTGGTTGTTTTATGCATCTTTTACCTACCTCACTTATAACCCTTTTTCCATTTTAACAACCTTTCATCTGACTTCCTGTCTTTTGGGACTTGTCTTCACCATAGAGTTAACCGAGGTTATAAATAATCTGTTCTTAGTTTGAACCTTGTCCACTCACAAGGACTCTTCACAGGAAGGTGGTGGTATTTTTAAATCAAGTTGCCCAGCCTGTCAGGGGTATAGGCTGAAGCTGAGAGTTTTCCAAACTTTAACAATCTATATAACCACCCTGGTCAATTCAAGTGTTCGCTAGGATAACTTGAGAAAAGTTTAACTTACGTTGGCTCAGCTGGGGTGATTTAGCATGGCTCCATCAGCACCATTCTAGGTGACTACTATCAGCTGAGGGCCTGGCTCTCTCTAACTCAGGGGCTCCAGGTTTAGCTGTCAGTTTTGTGTCCTTCCTTCTGGACATCTGACAGACGATGGCCTCCATTTTCAGGCTGAAAAGACTACTGATCTGGGCAACTTAATTGTCAGGAGTCAAACAAAAGATGCTTCTCCAAAAAACCCAAACAAACAAACAAAACAAAGCAAACAAACAAACAAAAATACCCCACTAGCCATTTTTGAGAACTTAGCCTGCATCTAAAATTACGATCTCATAAAAAGTGCCTAATAAGCTCCAGAACAGTAGCGATGCTCCTGATATATGATACAATTTTAAAAGCAATGTCATTTAAGAAAGTATATAAACTTGCATGCACCTATTATCTAAAGACTGCAAGTGCTTTGCAAACATAAATTAAACTCATAACACCCCAGTGAGGTAGGCAAGTACTGTTTTTTTATCCCCATTTGACACCTGGTAAACTAAGGCAAACATTAAGCTATAAAATTTTCAGAAGTAGCCTCTAATTAGGGTTTCTTTCATGTGCCCCATTTTAGACAACAACCATAAGTGTCTACATTTGGGCTTCCAAATCTTGAAGCAGCTTTTCAATAGGTTTTTTTTGCCCCCACTTCTTCTAACTACTTTTAAGATGAAGCTCAAACAGTCTTCAAAAGGGTTTATAGGACGTGGGTGCCTATGGTGGCAGTGGACTGGTTTTAGTGCAAGAGGTCTCTTACAGCCCTATTCGCATAGGAAGCACCTAGAATGTAGGGTCAAATTTCCGAAGTGCTTTGTCCAAGATAACATAGTGAATAGCGTTTGGGGGAGGAGGGGAATATTTTTCCTGGAATGTGAAACTTTCTAAACATCCTGTTCTCCACTGGGGAAAAAAAGACTTCTTGAAGGTTTCCCCCCTCTCCCCTGCCATGAGAAACCAGAAGTGGAAGAATTGCAAGTGAGACCCCTCCAAAGAATCCAAAAAGCTGGGCATCAGCTGTATAACCACCAAGCTATTGGTCCTCTTGTTTTCAGTGCATGTTCAAGTCCCTGTTTTGTGCAATTCAGAACAGGGATTTGAACCTGTTTCTCCCACAGGTCCAAGTATGTACCAGTTGGTCTGGGTGACTATTTCAGAGTCTCCTTCTGGAACTCTTCTATTTTGTATAAGTAAATATTCATTGACTACAAACAGAGAGATTGATCCTTATGGTCCAGAGGGCTAGCACATGGGAGACCTCAGTTCAGCGCTCTACAATGCCACTCCCCAATATCACAAGTAGACCTGATATGCACCAAGAACATGAGGACCCAGGTTCAGCAAAGACTTGAACTTGGGTTTCCCAGAGACTAGGGGAGTGCTATTTTTTCCTGAAACTAGGAAAAACTGGTTAGTTTCCTCTGCATTTTACTTTTACTTCTTCAGTTCATTTGTGCTCAAATGTATCCCAAAGTTTAAGTGAAACTCACAGGAGGAAAAAACCTATGAAACTATAAAAAACACAAACTATAAAAAATATAGCATGAATCCTGCAAACCAAAAGCTAAAATCTTTGCATAGCTCTAATATTAACCTTAAGAGTACAAGCTGAACACTAAATAATCTTGCATTACAAACAACATTGGTACAGGACAAAGGTCACCCAGCATTGCAACCTCTGAAAGATTATGAAGCTTGCGCAATGTTGTCTGTGTTCAAAAATGTCTGAGTACTTAAATGAATGTTAGGAACACAGGGCTGAAAGAGAGCTCATGATGTCCCCTGGTCCAGCCTCCTACTCAAAGAAGCATAGTCCCTGACTAAACCTGAAGGAATCCACAGCACACATACAAGCTGGGGAGCTCCCCCCTTGTGAGCACAGAGGCGGAACAGGATCTTGGAGTCATTATTGACTCCAAAATGAACATGAGCCGCCAATGCCAGACCGCAGCCAGCAAAGCCAACCGCACCTTGTTGTGTATCCAAAGATGCATCTCAAGCCCGTCAGAGAGGTGATCCTCCCCGTCTATGCGGCACTGGTCAGGCCACAATTGGAGTACTGCATCCAGTTCTGGAGCACTGCACTTTAAGAAGGATGTGGCTAGCCTGGAGAGGGTTCAGAGGAGGGCCACCCGCTTGGTTGGAGGGCAACAGGGCAGGCCCTATAAGGAGAGGCTGAGGGACCCGAACCTGTTCAGCCTCAGCAAGAGGAGGCTGAGAGGGGACCTGGTGGCTGCCTACAAACTCGTTAGGGGAGATCAGCAGCAAATAGGAAGGGCCCTATTCTCTCCAGCAGTACCTGGGGTGATGAGGAACAATGGCCAGAAGCTGCTGGAGAATAGGTTCAGGTTAGAGATCAGGAGGCACTATTTCACTTTTAGGGTGGTTAGGATCTGGAACCAACTTCCTAGGGCAATGGTCCTTGCTCCTACCTTGGGCAAATTCAAAAAGAGGTTGGACAAATACCTGTCTGGGGTCATGTGATCCCAGTGTGTGCTCCTACCAGTGCCGGGGGGTAGATGATCTGTTCAGGTCTCTTCTGACCCCAAACTACTATGAAACTATAAACCATCCCAACCAAGTGTATGTCCAATCTATTCTTGAAAATTACCAAGGATTGAGATGCCACAACTTCTCTAGGTGGCCTGTTCCAATGCTTTACCACTGGAATAGTCACAAAGTTCCTTCTAATCTGCAGCCTAAATGTCCTCTGCTGCACCTTGAGGCCTCTGAGAAAAGCATGTCTCCATTCTCTCCATAATTGCCCATCAGATATTTTAAGACTGTTATCAATGCACCCTTACCCCATGCCAGTTGTCTCTTCTCCAGATGAAATAACCCTAGCTCTTTCAGCCTTTCTTCATAGGTCTTGGTTCTCAGGCCCCAAATCATGTTTGCTGCTCTTCTCTGGACTTCTTTCAATCTGTCCATGCTCTTGCTGAAGTGTGAGGCCCAAAACTGGACACAGTACTCCAGGTGAGGCCTCACCAGTGCTGAATAGAGTGGAAGATTCACCGCCCTTGATTTGCAAGTGACATTTCTGTTAATAAAACCCAGGATACTGTTTGCCTCTATTTACAACACTGTTGGCTCATATTCAGTTTATGGTCCCAGCTCCCCACCACAGGGCCATAGCTCCCCCCCTCCTCCCCAGGGCCATAACCCCTCCCCACAGGGCCACATATATAATCACCTATTTTTCCCATGCTTACCCTTCCTCAACAGGTTACACCTATCCATGACCATACCCCAATCACCTGAACTATCCCACCATGTTTCTGTAATCCCAATTACATAATTGTGTGTTTGTAAGCAGACCTCTATTTCTTCCTGTTTGTTCCCTGGGCTTCTTGTATTAGTATATAACCACCCCAGGTGTCCAGCTGGTTGTCTTGTCTTCTCCCTGAGAGCATTGCTAAGGTATCTGCTACTGCATCCACTTACTAACTTTTTATCCAGGTCCCCATGTTCTTTACTTACCTCTGAGCTTTTGTTTCTACCCCCAGTAAACCCAGTTTTGTGATAAAGCCAGTGGAAAAAAAATGTACCTAATAACTGTGTGAATAAATACTTGGTTGTGAGTCTCATAAGGTGTTCTTTCAGTCAGATATCCAGGTCGTAGCCATATTGGTTTAGAGGAAAAGGCAATCAGGAGCTCTGCTATAAGTCCTGATTGTCTTTTCCTTTAGACAAATATGGCTACAACCTGGATACCTGACACAAAGAAGATATCGAATTTTTAAATTTAAATCTTCACATTTTCCCAAGAAGGAAGCTACAGTGGCCACCTGAAACCTGAGACCCTGCTCCTGCCTTTGTTTCCAAGTAATTTGCATCATCACCAATCCTCACAGAAGGTGAGAGGCTCTATACCAGCTATGAAATGACTGCCCAAAGGAGTTTTCCACCTATGGACTCCCCTGAAATCCTATGAAATATGAACCTTCATTTCTACCCAGGAGAATGTTTACAGTCCTTTCTCCAATGCCTGATTAAGGGTGTTTGTGCCCAAAAGCTTGCAATTAAAGATTTTTTTTTGCAAAAATCTTGTTGGTCTAATAAAAGATAAATTCAGTCAGAGGCATATCAGGGCAGCTCTGCACTGTGAGCAGCAGCATTGTATGGGATAGCAATAGCTGCTGACAGTGGCAGCACAGCCAGCCAGGAGTTGCAGTGGCTGTTGTTTTTGCACATCCCACCTTCCCCGACTCCAGTTGGGCACCAGGGCTTCTGCCCTGGTCACCCCACCCTAGTTATGCTATTGATTTCAACCTCCTTCCTCCCCCTCCCTGTCTTAATCATCATCACTGACACTAGCTTTTACAAATAACCACCAACTGTGCAAACAACTCAAGGTTTCATTGAGATTGCACAGTAGCCAACATACTGTCAACAGATAATATGCGTCTCATTTCTCAAGGTCTGTCTCCTATTTGTACCAGTATTTTTAATGAGAACAATGTTTTTAAAATAGAATGAACTAGCCCTTTCTTACTACATTTCTAGAGTATTGTCTGAATGAAGAAGAGAATGGATCTAAGAAAAGGAAAGGTATATGAAGGAACAGAAAACAGAAGAGTTAAAAAAGAGAGTAGAATGAAAAAATCCCAGGGTGATTCCTCCATTTAAGTTCACTAATACTACATTAGCTGATGCCAAGATAAGTATTCACAAGAGACTGTAACAGCTTGTAAAGAGGGTGGAGTGTGTGTTTAAGTCCAGGTCTGAAATAAATTTAATACCATCTATTAGAATTCATGGCAGTGGCGATGCGTAGGTGGTGTACAGGGGTGCATGTGCATCCCCTGAGAGCTCTGGTGCATCCCCTGACTATCCTGCTCGCCACTTAGGCAATGGACAGCGGGCAGGCAGGAGCACCAGTGCCCTCCCCCCTCCCTGCAAGCGCCAGTCAGGGAGTGGGAATGCCAGATGAAGCGCCGCAGCCACTTCCCGGTCAGCGTGATTGGCCACAGGGGACCCCCCACCCCACCCCCCAGTCGGTGAGACTGGCATCCAATCACCAACTGGTCACTGGGGGGGGGCATGTGCCCCATAGACTAAGGTGGCACCAGTCGCCTATGATTCACATTCAAATACAATTTAAATAAGGTAGTTTGGTGTACTGTGTTGTTTTATTACATATGCTATTGCTGTTTCTGGTAGCACTCACAACATGCTACACACTTTCTAAACAGAAGATGACACTCTTTTGGTGAAGAGTTCATAAGTATTTCCTTATACAGGCAGTCCTCAGACTTGTGACACAATTGGTTCCTGAAAACCGCATCTTAAGTTGAAACATTATAATTTGGAACTAATTTTCCCATAGGAAACGATATTATAAATGGGGGATTGGTTCCTGAACCAAGGCCTGATACCCTATTTTCACCCAAAATAACCCAGAATTTTGTACTCAATCAGTTATATATATATAAAAAAAATGTAGCTATTTTACTTGTCTATATGTAGTTATTTATGTATTTATATTGTAAATAGCAATCACATTTCTTTGGAAGGTGACTTTGCTGGACTTTTTGACGGGTTCTTGGTTGGACTTTTTCAAAGTATCTTGGCTGGAGTCTTCTCAGGAGTCTTGGCTGCAGGTTTTCCTGGAGTCTTGCCTGCTTTCTTAAAGAAAATGCGCAAGGACTTTTAGACCAATGTTCTCTTCTTTTGCATGTAAATTTCTCTGTAGCAGCTGTACATGCTGGATATGCCCCTATTCACTGATGCACTGTGTTCAATGTTGAGGTCATTTTCCTCAAACAGGGACATGGCAGCTTCCAAATGTTAAAATGCCTCAGCCAACACTTTTATTGTCAAGACTTTATGAGGAGGAGTCTCTTCAACAGTGGGTGCATCTTCTTCCTCTGCCACTTTTTGGTGTTCCAATTCAATGAGGTCCTCATTGGTTAATTATTCAGAATGGGATGCCAGCAACTCATCAACATCTTCTGATGCAACGTCTAAGTTGAGTTCTTTGCCCATTTCAACAACATTTTTGGTCACCTCTTCAACAGTGTCTGTAAAACCCTGGAAGTCAGACACAAACTTAGGATGCAATTTTCTCCAAACATCATTCAAAATTTGATTGTTTGACTTCATTCCATGCCTCACCAATGTCCTTAACTGCATGGTAAATGTTGAAGCCCTTCCAGAATTCCTTCAGAGTTGTCCACCTTCCTTCTCAGTTACCCTGGTGGCCTGGGCAAATGTGCACCTAGGATAGTAGGCCTTGAAGGATGCGATTACCCCCTGGTCCATAGGTTGCAACAATGAGGTGGTGTTGGGGGAAAGAAACACCACTTTGATGTCAGTATGCATGTCATCAGGGATGGTTGGATGACTAGGAGCATTGTTGAGGATTAACAACACTTTAAATGCAAGATTGTTTTTGCTGCAATAATCCCTGACACTTGGCACAAAATGATGATTAAACCAATCATCAAAAATGTTCTTATTGACCCATGCCTTAGGATTGGATTTCTATATCACTTGGAGAAATGCCTTGGAATGTCGCTTGAAAGCTCTGGGGTTTTCTGAATGGTACACAAGTAAAGGTTTAAGTTTAAAGTTACCTGCAGCTTTGGCACCAAGCAAAAGAGAGAGCCTATGTTTAGCAGCTTTGTACCCTGCCATGGATTTCTCCTCTTTGGCAATGTAGGTTTTCGATGGCATTTTTTTCCAAGAGTCCAGTTTCATCAACACTAAAAACTTGCTGAGCACAATAGCCACTCTCTTCAATGATTTCAGCCAATGTCTCAGGAAAAGCATGAGCTGCCTCTTCATCAGCACTGGCAGCTTGACCTGAGACCTTGAGTTTATGCAAATTGGCCTTGGCTTTAAAATGCATAAACCACACCATACGTGCAGTAAAAGGCTCAGCATTAGAACTCTCCCCGTGTTGTTCTATGTTTCTTAGAAGAAGAAACATCACTTCCACCTGATTTATGCTTTTCTGCCATTATTATGGGCAGTTTGGAAAAAGTTTGGAAACCCGAACAGCGCATGGGCAGCTCAGTGGGCTTGTTGAAAGTACTGTACTGTACAGCACTGGGGCTTATTCTTTATTCAGTACAGGTACAGTACCATAGTGCTAGCGATGAGTGAGTACCAGAGGAGCAGCCTAGCAAATGGCTCCTAGACCAGTGGCACACTGCTAGTCTGGTCATGTGTCTGGAAGGGCATGGGGGGTGGGGGCATGTACCCCCGGATCTGCCCTGAGTGTAGCCCACCCCTCCCCAACCAGATCAGATCTGGAGGGGGGTCACATGTCCCTCCCCCACCCTCCTCCATGCCCTCATGGACAAGCAGCAGGAGCTGCTGGACAGGCTGCGGCTACTCCTGCAGCTGCCTGGTTCGGCTCACCCCAGTGGGAGCAGCCGGGGGACCAGCCGGATGAGCTGTGGCTTCTCCTGCGGCTGCCCAGCGCAGCCCGGGAACTGCCTGCCTTATCCCAGTGGGGGCAGCCAGGGGAGCAGCTAGACAAGCTGTGGCTTGATCTGCGGCTTCTCCTGCAGTTGTCTGGCACAGCCCTGGCACTGCCTGCTTTGCCTTGGTGGGGGCGGCCAGGAGAGAAGCCGGACAAGCTGCAGCTTCTCCCGCCACCCGTAACCCCTGCTCCCAGAGCCTGATGCAGCCCCAACTGGGCAGCGTTTGCCCCACCCCCTGTTCCAGCCCTAACCCTCCTCTCCTACTGGGGCCCTGATCTGCCCCCCCCCCTCCCCTTCCACCGACAAACATGTATCCAGCATTCAGTGCTGTAAAGTTGTAACCCATGTCGGCACTTCGAAACCCAGGTGTCAATTTACAAACATTGTAACTGCAGTTTGTCGTAACTCAAACCATTGTACGTCAAGGACTGTGTAGAGCTATAAAACGATGAGAAATACCACTTCCCCAGAGGTGCAAGCTGCATACTCTGCATAACATGCATCAATATATCTTTTATTATTTCATATTTGTCATATTTAATATTCTGAAAAAAGGAATGACAGATTCTTTTTCAGGAAAATTATTTTCCCCACTTGAAGAAAAGTCTGAATATAGAATCATAATAAAAAGAATTGAAAAATAAAATGTGTGTTAGTACCAACAACGAGATAAATTCCCTTGTCAGTTATACTTAGGGAATTTGGAATAATGTTTTATATTCTGGTGAAGTCACTATGGTTTTATATCAGTACAAGTAATACCTTTACTTACTAGAACATACTAGTTAGCAAACCATTTCTACATTAATAATGATGCACAGCTATTAATAGCATAAATGGAAACTAAAATATGCCCTAAAAACAGAATAGTAGCATAATTATTTAGATATTTAAATCAGACACTGTATAATACAAGATTATGTTATGACTGATACGGTTTTGATTCTTGATATGGACTGCACATTTTAATATGGTAAGAAAGAGAGAGAATGAATAAATTTACCTGTTCTCATAATGTGTGCCCTTCTGCATACCTGGAAAATTAATAAAGAGTTTATGGTTAAAAAAAAAGAAAGATAGCAATGATGTAGAATTAATATAACCAGGAGGTATTGATCAGTGGAACACAGAATGCTTTCAATCGATAACACACGGTGACAGACACATACCTCCTCAGCTTGGTTACTAGCCAATTCAAAGAAAGTTCAGGGTCTTTCTAAATAATTTAGGAAAATTTTCATTTATTTAGAGCAAAACTATCTGTCCAGGAAGTCTGAAGGGAATCATCATCATCAGACAACGAGTTTAGGCAAACTTCCCATTTCAAGATCTGAAGCATTAGCCACCACTCTCCTGCCTGTGCTCTGTACTCTCCACCACTCCATTTTTTTTAACCTGCACAGCCAGGTAAGTTGTTCCAATTTACTCTTCAGATGCAGATCTTACAGCTGCTGTGAACTGTATGTATGAGAATCTCAACCTCTTGTTTTTAGCACCCTTTCCCTTTGAGCAAGGAGGGCAGGGATGGAAGAACTACTGCAATAAAGACTGCACAAAGGGGTTCCATCTTCAAACTGGGTCTTTCATTTGTTTTTAAGAAACCTTATAAATGTGACAGATGCTGTATTTCTTTTGGCAGTGAAAAAAATATAGTGATGATACAGAAAAACTGTGTAAATGAAAACTCACAAAAACATCTAGATTTTGATGATGATGACTGAATCCTAAAGTCGTTGAAAATTAATGTTTAAGACAATTTCAGGGCGTTTTTATTATAACCTTCTTCTATTGTGTTCCTAGTGAGTACGCTCATTACTATTAAATTGTTAGAACTACTTTATTCATTATTAAAATCGCTGTTTATTTATAACATGTACTTGATTGTGACTATATTAATAATAATATTTAAAAAATAAAGATTAGTACTTTCAACTGCAGGAGCTGGGCTCAGTTCTATTGCAGGACATCCTATTGTCCCATACATGAAACTGGCTGTAGAAAAAGGGTAAATGGAAGAATCTGTCCATGGCCGAGCAGCATTCTTTTGCCTCACGCTTCTGCATTTTAGACCAAATCATTTAAGAGAACGATTCATTTTAGAACTGAAAACCATACTCTCCATCTCTCCCTTACGTTTCATGACAATAACATCTCATTCATTCTCACTCCACTAATCCTCAAACCCCAACTAGCCGTCTCAACTGATTTCTCAGTAAAGATTACTGAACTTCTTATATTATAAGAAATGAATAAATCTGAACAAGGACATTGATAACTTGATGCATTAAGCTAAACTACTACTACTAATATAATAATAATCATAATGTAATAATTATGTTTTCCCATAATGTCTATGAGCCCTAGTCATGGACCACAGATATCCACTGTGCTAGGTGTTGGGCAAAATTAGAACAAAAAGATGACCCCTGTCTTCAGAGGTTTACAGTTCAAGTATAAACTCTTCCCCTCTATGCCCAGTTGCACATTTTCACCCCTTCTAGTCCCATTCTTCCTTCCCATTGCTGATACTGTCCATGGCTGAGCCAGGGCTGAAGGGGCAGATTCTACAGTGGCCATAACAGGGATGGTAGTAGCGTTCAGGTTCCTCCCGGCCTGGTCTCCCCAGGTGTTCTCTACCAGCCTGGGAACAGGCTTGGAGAGGGGGAACGTACCTGCTGCCTCCACTGCTGCTGCTCTGGCTGATCCTGGCTCCCCACACAGTCCAGCTGCAATGGGAAAAGAGCAGCTCTGGAGCTTTCCTGCTCCCGGGCCAGCCAGGAACAGTGGGGACAGCAGCAGTGGTGTGTTGGAGAGGGAGTGAAGGACAGATGCTGCTGGGCATATGAAGGGAAAGAAGAGGGAGCAAGGGAGGGGAGACAATTTTTATGTGATTCAGCAGGGATGCAGCCAGCCCTGCAGTGTTGGTTGCTACTCCTGAACCCCCTTTATAGGTGGGAGGCAAAAGAATGCTACTCAGACACGGACAGATTCTTCTTCTCCAGGTCCTTGTAGAAGATCCTCCCCCACACGTCCTGGCAGCTGTCCCCAGGGAGTAAGTCCATGGGTGACACAATATCTATTTTCCTCACCACCTCCTGTATCTTGCAGTGGTTCATTATTTCATAGATTTATTAGACATTAGAGCTGGAAAGGACCTCACAAGATCATCCAGCCTCACCGGACCCGATGGGGTCACTGGGCCTTTTCTCTGTAGTTTGTACTTGCTACAGAATTGCTCCAGGGTTCTGCAGAATCACAGCAGTTCCCAAGCTGCTAGACTCATGCATGGCAGTATGTGCACTCCCCAAGGTTGTAGCATGTGACTTGCAAAATACTTCATGAAGCAGGCTGTTTTAGACCCTGCCTTGGTTGTCAGCTTGAAGATCTGCCTTGTGTTTTGCCCAGAGGAATAGCAGGACATCTGGTATTCCTTGGTTCCCCCTGTCCATTCTGTCTTGTACAAGGTTTTTCTTGCCACTTTCTGTCATCTGGAGCCCCAGAAGAAGATGTGTATGGACCTCTGAATTCTGTGGATAATTTGCTCTGGGGGAGGGGGAGTGCCAAGGGAGAGGGAGAGGGTGAAGACCAGTGCAGTGTACAAAAGCAGCACTGCTATCATGAGCATCATGTGCCCCCTCATTGACCGGCAGTGTTTGCACCACAGTCCCAGTCTCTGTGACAAAGCTGATGCAATTGAAGAGCTACTGGCCGTATCTTTGAAAAAACTTATGGCAATTAAGAAAGGTCCTGAATGATTGGAAAAGGGGAAATCTAGTGCCCATCTTCAAGAAAGGGAAGGAGGAGGAACCAGGGAACTACAGACCAGCCAGCCTCACCTCAGTCCCTGGAAAATCATGGGCCAGGTCCTCAAGGAATCCATTTCTAAGCACTTGGAAGAGAAGGTGATTAGGTACCATCAGCATAGATTCACCAAGGGCAAGTCAGGCCTGACCAACCTGATTGCCTTCTATGATGAGCTGACTGGCTCTGTGGATGTGGGAAGAGCAGTAGACATGATATATCTTAACTTCAGCAAGACTTTTGATACTGTCTCCCACAACAGTTTTGCCAACAAGCTAAGGAAGTACAGGTTGGATGAATGGACTGTAAGGTACATAGAAAACTGACTGGATCATTGGGCTGAGAGGGTAATAAAGCAATGGCTCACTGTCTAGTTGGCAGCCAGTATCAAGTGTAGTGTCCCAGGGGTTGGTCCTGGGGCCAGTTTTGTTCATGATCTTTATCAATGACCTGGAAGATGGAATGGAGTTCACCTTCAGCAAGTTTGCTGATGACACCAACCTCGGTGTGTAGTAAATGTGCTGGAGCAAAGGGCTAAGATGCAGAGAGACC
Source organism: Crocodylus siamensis (assembly GCF_052110815.1). Lineage (NCBI taxonomy): Eukaryota > Metazoa > Chordata > Crocodylia > Crocodylidae > Crocodylus > Crocodylus siamensis. The sequence goes on from NC_143395.1 coordinate 400,375,033, forward strand.
TAGACAAATTGGAGGATTGAACCCCAAAAAAGCTCATGAGATTCAATAAGGATAAGAATAAAGTCCTGCACTTAGGATGGAACAATTTTATGCACCAGTATAGGCTGGGGACCAATTGGCTAAGCAGCACCTCTGCAGAATAGGACCTGGCGGTTACAGTGGACAAAAAGGTGGATATGAGCCAAGAGTGTGCCCTTGTTGCAAAGAAGACTAACGGCATGCTGGGCTGTTAGTAAGGGTGCTGCCAGCAGATTAAGTGATTCTTCTCCTCTGTTTGGCACTGATGAGGCCACATCTGGAGTACTATGTCCAGTTTTGGTCCCCCTACTACAGAAAGGATGTAGACAATTTGGAGAGAGTCCAGCAGAGAGCAATGAAAATGGTTAGGAGGTTGGGGCCTGACAGCTGACTGCTGAGGAGAGGCTGAGGGAACTGAGCTTATTTAGTCTGGAGAAGATAAAACTGAGGGGGAATTTAATAGCAGCCTTCAATTATCTGAAGGGTGGTTCCAAAGGGGATGGAGCTAGATTGTTCAGTTGTGGCAGATAACAGAACAAAGGACAATATTCTCAAATTGAAGAAAGAGAAATGTAGGTTAGATATTAGGAAAAAATCTCTCACGAAGAGGGTAGTAAAGCACTGGAACAGATTACCCAGAAAGACTGTGTAATCTCCATCCTTGGAGGTTTTTAAGACCCAGCTAGACAATACCTTGACTAGGATGATCTACTTGGGGATGGTCCTGCTTTGAGCAGGGGTCAGATTAGATGACCTCCTGAGGTCCCTTCTAACCCTCGTTTTCTATGATTCTGTGAAATGTAGCCATACCCACACAAGTACACTACTCAGCCTCAGCAGTACACCCTAATCACTGTCTTTCAAGCTTGCCTGCTGTCACCTACATCCCCACTCTACAAACCCCTATGCTGTTCCCTGTCCTAGTGCTTCACCTTCTCAACACCGTCCCCTGGCACACTGCCTTCTATCCACATACACTTGGAGTCTCGTCTCTTCCTTATCTTTCCCTCCCCTCTTAGCTGGCCATTGACCAGTTTAAAGTGTGCTGGGACACTGCTGCACCATGCAGGGGGCAAGTTGGGAGCCAGTGGTGCTCTTGAGCACCTAGCAGTGGGAGAGTGTCTTCTAGTCTTCACACAGCTAAGGGACTATGAAGAAGTAATGCAAGAAGCACGAGTAGACTTCCTGTGCCTCCCTGCCTAATGACTATGGAAAATGCTGCCATTTCTTGCACCGTCATTAGGGTCCAACAGGCTTGAGCTCAAACACTCAGACTAATAGCTGCCTGTGGAATCAGTGTATATTGTGGACAAAGGCTGGGGCCTTATTCCCAATGTCCCTTTGCATTATACCATCAGACTGTATTTATAGGCTAGCTCTTTGGCTCCAATATATACAGCTTTATTTTGTGCAGTAAACTTCTGTCTTGACTTTCCTATTTTGTGACACCACACACAACTTAAAAGGTTGTGGCAGGAAAAAACTGTGCCAGCCTACTGCATATCAATGTGACCTTGGGGGGCATTGACCAATGAAACAGTGCCTTAAAAAAAATCAATGTTGCAGGGTGATTCAATCTTTACATTGACTAACCAGGCAGAGTTTGGGGTATTTCCTCATTCTTTGAAGAGAAGCTTCTCTTTGTTTAATGGAATCCATTGCTTGAGAACATATCTGTGCCTCTCAGACTGATATTGGGTAAAAGAAAGATAAAAACTTGAAGCCAGTTAAAAATTAACGTTGGTGTGTGACAACATGAAGCATCAGTAACCATTTTATTCCTGTACATCAAGGTAAGTACATCAAGATATTTTCTTCCTTCCCTCAACTTTACAAGATGAAACATACTGACAGTCTTAGTTAAGAACCAAAAAGCTACTGCAGCAGCTTGCCCAAAGTTGTTAGGAGTGGGGTTAGTGTTGTAGGATTAGCAAAAATGTTTGTGTCTGGTATGTCATCACTAATTTTTGTATCTCAGTCAGAATCAGCTGTGATTTAAGTAGGTGCAAGCTGCATTGACTTTCATGGGAGAAGCACCCACTAAATTTGCTTGTTGATGCTTAGGTAGATTTCTTTGGTAATGTCAGCGATAGTGGACCAAGCTGAAATCACTGTAGCTCAAGGTCAATGGAATTATGTTGCTTTACAGCAGCTGAGGAGCTGTTGGTGCAGCTACAAATGCAATTACTGTGCATAATTTTTTGGCATAGAAAATTCAGGTGCATTAAACTGTGACCCAGCACACATCTAAACGTGTGCCCATTGGGAACAAATTTGATCTTAACAGGAGTAGTTTAGTCCAGGACTGTTCCTGCCCTGCTCTATGTGCCCCTGAAGCAGTCAGGGGGAGTTCCAGGCTTGGCAGGTGCCAGCACTGCTCTGGCAGGGGGATCAGGTGCTGGTCCTGATCTTTGTAGGGCTCCCAGCCACATGGAGACTGGGACAGCTCTCTCCACCCCCTGGGGCCCCCTTTTGCCTAGGTTGACTGGGAGCAATTTACTCCCAGTCAGTGTCTACATGTGTGCTTCAGCACATTAGTTTAATGCACCAATTCGTAGTACCTGTATCTACTGGTATTAGAAAAATGGCACATTAGACTTCCCAGTAATTGCTGCACATGTGTAGACAGTGATGCTTTACTGCATATTAGCTTAATGCGCAGGAAAGTATCTCATGTAAATGTGCCCTGTGTGGAGGATTATACACATGAATGCTGCACAAGGTTTTTAGAATCTGTCTGATCTGACTTAAACAAGGGGGTAGATTATGTTTCCTTGTCTGCTTCTGATTGAATAAACAAAACAGTATAGAAAATAGGCAAGGGTTAGCAGACCCAGGAAGGGCATGGGTTAAAATGCAGTGCGAGGGCAGGTGAGAAAATGCTAAAATGTAAATGCACAAAACTGAAAAGGAAATAAGCGAGACTGGAAAATACCTAGTGCTACATCCATTCCGTCCCCTCCACACACATCTTCTGTCAACTTAAAAAAAATTGTTCCCTTCAATCTGGGGATTTTTAAATATCTGCAAAATGTCCTGCCCAATTTTTTGAGCATTATATAAACAGTTTGTAATGAGAGTGAGACAGGTAGTCCTTTGGTTAAACAACTATTCTAAAGCAGCTAAGAGCTAACTTGCTCTTAAAACTTAATTACTTTCCCTTATGCTTAAAAACATTCACAAAAGTATGGTTTATAATAAGTATTGTAATTAAAACTTTGTAGCAGCACAGAACAATGCTAATTACTCTTTGTAGAAATGCAGACTCAGAAAAAGACTTCAGCAGTCTCTACTGCCTTTTGGCAATCCAGTGGCTCTTGGCATCCTTTCACTGTCTCCCATGGCATATATTTCCAAGCACCAGTTGCCTTGGTTTAGGGCTGTCAGAGGATACATGGCTCACACTGTTCTGTTTAACAGTTCCCAATGGTGCTGTCCTGTGTGGATTTATTTAAGCCCTTTTTGAACATGGCTATTCTATTTGCCTTTACAACTTTGTGTAGCAACAAGCTCCACAATTATGCCCCAGGTAGAACAACCAAGTCAAAACAAACAAAAAACCTCCATGTCTTGTTTGTTTTAAACATGTCTCCTACTAGCTTTAGTGGATGTCCCCTAGTTCTTGTTTTCTGGGACATGGTGAATAATAGTTTCCTATTTGCTTTGTTCATACCCTTCATGACTTCATAGATCTCTATCACACCCAGTTCAACCTTCTTCTTTACAAAAGGAAGAGTCCTAGCCCTTTCAGTCTCTTGTATGGCAACTGCTCCATACCTCTGATCATCTTGGTTGCCTTCCTCTGCACTGTTCCCAATTCCATTATATCCTTTTTAAGATGTGGAGAGAAGAACTGCATGCAGCATGCAAGACATGGGCGCACCATGGATTTATACAGTAGCACAACTGCAGAGGAGAAGAGATGTTTGGGAAACTTACTGTTGTTGTTGTCATGTATTGTAAGCTGCTTTGAGCCTTTCTGGATAGAGTGGGATATAAATTGAAAATAAAGCAGCCTACGTTATTATTTAGATGCCCTTTTAAATTATACTTGACATTTTAATTGGCATTTTTGGTCACGACTGTGCACTGAGCTTTGCTTAGGGGTTTTTAACTTTCCTTAGGTATCTTCATATCTTTGTCTAGACTGCTTCTTCTGCATGCGATGCCTTCCTTTAACTCATCTCTAAAGCTATTTAGCTACTTCCTTCTTATGCCTTCTCATGAACCACCTCTGCGACTGTACCTAGGAGAAGTCAGCCAGTGCACATTGGCTAAGTTGAAAGGTATTTCAAATACACAGCTGAGGATCAGTTGGGAAATAATAATTTTAAAAAAAATGAGCATTACAAAAATGTGTGTAACACTTCTGCCAGGCACTGGATGGCAGTAAGAAGGGCTAGGTTCAAATTTGGGGTTTCACACCAACTTTTCAAATTTAGCTTCAGCTTCCATTGTGGGATGCTTGGAGCCTGGGTAGCTCATCCAGGGGCATTGTGGGGGGTGCAGAGAGAGGGCTCCTGCTGCTGTGCACACCTTGGGAGAGGCACAGGGGGCACATGCTCACTGCATATATGTGTGGGGAGGAAGTGGGCTGCCATTGAGGGCTGGGTTCTGCGTCCCATTGCCACTGCCTTGGGAATGGTGTGATGCCACATGCCTGCCATGGCTGGTCCCTGGGGCCGCCTCCTAGACAGGCTGCCCAGGCTCTGACTATCCCATGACTCGCCCCAGAGCCTCCTCTGCCCCACTCCCTCCCTCCCTGTGGGGGGTCTCGATCTGCCCCCCCCATGCCCCTTCCCTGACTTACCTGTTGTGGTAGGCAGCCGTCTGGCTGCAGTCTTGGCTGCATGCAGGCTCTGTGCCTGTCTGTGCGCACCCCTCCCCACCTGCTGCAGCTGCCCACAGCCCATCCCCAGACTGTCCTGCAGCCCTCTGTGCTACCCCATGCTCGAGGGGGCTAAGCCCCATTAGTCCCGGGCTTCTGCCACCTATGGCTGTGTGCCTGCCTGCCACACATGCACAGTTAAAGTAACTTTTTTCACAGTATATTCATGAAACTACCAGGACCCATTTGCCAAGATCAATGGTAGTTCTGTGCATATTCTCTGAAAAATTATATTTTACCCTTGCACATGCTGAGACTTTTCAACAAGAAATCCGCAATTTTCTCAGGGCTCTAGTCACATGCCTACAAACTTCACAATTTAGGAGGGAGGAGGGATGAACACAAAATCTGTCCACTTGCCCTTTATAACTGACCACTTTAACCTCAAACTGTATTAGCCAAGACCACAATCAGTAAAAACCATGAGTTGCCCCTCAAACCTGCATATTAATGAAGGCATGCAGATTAAGAATACACAGTTACAGAACATAACTGTAATCAAACAGAATACTCTATTTGCTCTCTCCTCCTTATGCTTGGCTTTCTGCATCTCCTGTCACAACATCTGAAAAAGTGAGCTTCATCTCATCAAAAGCCTGTGATGTAGCACATCCCCACACCCACACACACTATATCTTGGTTAGTCTGCAAGATATAAGTCTACCTTGCCTTACGTGTAGACCATAGGTAAGGGTTACATTTGCATACATTATGTATAGAGACCTACCCAAGCCCAGGAGGCAGGAGGCTGATTTTGTGGGCAGATCACAGGGCCCGCTGACATTTTTGTATCCTCCCCATGCCTCCAGTTGGCCGGGGGCCCTGGTGGCCCTGCCCCCCTGTTGCTGATTGGTGGAGAAGGTTGTCTGTCAGTCCTGCCCCTCACTGCTGATTGGCTGAGCGCTGTCCCTCATGTGGCCCCACCCCTTGCTGCTGACTGGTGGAGGGGGTGGCACTGCATGACAGGCAGCCTTTTCAGCAAATCAGCAGTGATGGGAGTAGCAGCCATCTTGCATGCTCCCCTTCATGTTGCCAGCCCCACTCTCCCTGGCAGCCTGGGTAACTAGGCCACAGCAGCCGTGAGGACAGCTGTTTCCCACTGGGGCGTCAGTCCCTCCTGCCCTGCCCTGGATTTTGCCGACATCACCTGATTTCATGATTTCTGGAAAATTGTGAATTGAATAGGTCCCTAATTATATATAACACACAAGCCATTTATAGTGGTCATTTCCCCAACCTCCATGCCTCACAGGTTGCTCATCTTACATCAACCTAAATTAGGCTCATCTTAACAACCTAAACTATGCTCTTCCTCTCACTCTTAGACCTTGTCTTCTTCAGAAACTCTACTCAGTTCAAGCAAATCAGTAACCATCTGCCAACACAATCACACTGGGGCTGCATACAGATATTCAGGGAGGTTAGACTGACTTTTTAAAATGGCCATCTGATCAAACTTTGTTCAGCTTATATTAGTTAAGTGGATCTGTGTGTAAGCTACACAGAAGTTCAGGACAGTTAGATCGGTCTTTAAAAAAGGCTGACCTGATCTAATAACCCCCTTCCCCCATCTTGACTTACCTTAGCTCAGGTGGCTATTTTAACACAATCTAACCTCCCCAGATGTCTGTACACAGCATGATGCAACCCTCCAGTGCTGACAAAGAAAGGTGAGATTTGTATGATGAAGCAGGTCCTGGATTCAAGCAACAATAAGAGGCACTAGTACAAGCTGAGGTTTCTTTTTCTCTACTTGCAGTTTGGACCACTGCAGCTGCATCAGTAAGCAGGCTTTGCTTGCCAGTACCAGAATTAACACCCAATTTAGACAAAGTCATCAAGGAGAGCTTTCCATGATTAGCAACATGGAAAAGTTTGTCTGTTGTCACTGCAGGAGACGAAATGCTTTAGCTTCCACCAGGGAGTACAAGATTCAGAAGATATTTTTCAGTACAGAAGGGGATATTTTGGGGCAGGACATTATTTCAGTTGGAGGGCTGCTTAATGAGTTTTGGTGAGCTGTTGAGGGCTGCAAGGGTAGCTCCACCCCTTGACAGATGTCCCACCCCCTGGTCACCATCTTGGGACTGGAAGTCCCACCCCCTAATCCCTGACCTTTGCCACCAGAAGTATCTCCCCTAGCCCCCAGAAGTACTCCTTCTTGGGGATTTGCCATCTTGGAACCAGAAAAAAAACAAATTGTATACTAAAAAGCAAACAATGACAATAACATATTTTAATTTTACTTAAAAAAAATTTTTTGTCCTAATTTGTGTGTGTTTGTGGTATATATAGAGGTGATTGCATAATACCTCAAGATGAAGTCTTACTCTTGTATATTGTAAGGGAGCATACAGGGGTGGTGGAATATGAAGGGGAGGGTATGGATTTTGTGTAGGTATGTGTATATGGGGGGTGGGGGAGGATGTGGGGGGATGTGTGGATGGGTGGGTATGGGGGTTTGTGGGGGAAATGTTTGTGGGGATGTATGCATGTGTGTGGGTATGGGGTTTGTGCGGTGTGTGGAAGGGGAGGGTGGCAGGGGATGAGTGTGGGGTATGCAGGGAGTTGTGGGTATGTGTGTAGTGGGGGGTGTGCACATAGCAGTGAGTAGGGATCCCCCCCCAGAGGTGCATGGGTGTGTGTGTGAGGGGGCCAGTGGGGGGGGGGAAGGTATGTGAGGATGCAGAGTTTGTGAAGTGTGTGACTGTGTGTTGGGAAGAGTGTTGTTGCAGGGTTTGTGGGTATGGGGAGATGGTGCATGGGACTCCCCTGCATGTGCTGAGCCGGTCAGGACCTGCTCCTGCCCCACAACAGCCCAAATCCTGCATGCCCTGAGGTGCCTCCCCACCAGCACCAGCATGCCCTGCACCCACTCTGAACTCACCCCTTCAGAGTGGATCAGCCAGAACCTGGCACAGCACCAACCCAGCCTGCTCAGCGCCGGCTCAGTATCACCCACCTAGGTGCGTCCTGCTGCCCTGTGGACATGCAGCGGGGCTGGAGTGGCTCTGCAGCTGAACTGCCTTTCTAGTCAGCCCAGGCAGTGGCTCCTTCTGCTGCCACCAGCCCCAGCCCTGCGATACCAGCGGGGACCCATGCTGCACATGGGGCAGCCTGGAGGTGGCAGTAATGCAGTGTAGATGTGGGGCAGCCCAGCACAGAGTCCAGATGCCTGCAGCAGGGGACTGCTGGCAGTGGGAGGGGGAGGGGTTGCTTTCCCCTTGCACCGAACAACAGATTTTGTGCTGAGACTACCAGGAAGGTTGCCAGTTAATGACAACCATGCTAGTGTTTTCAAAGACATACAGAGTTATTTGCTAGGATCACATACGAATTACCAGGTACTTGCACATAGGACATAGCCTATATGGACATAGCCATTTCACACAGGACCAAGATTTGTTTGCTATTGACCTGGCCCAGTTTTGAACACAGAATTGGCGTCGGGGGGTTCAATAGCTCTATTTGGTAACACCTTTCTTGGAAAAAACTCTCTTGCTTCAGCACCATTTTCATATATTTTATAAAAATGTCTCACATGAAGTCCTATTCCTCCATGTTTTTAAAGCACAAAGTAACCCAGGCTTTCTTTTCTCATTTCTTTCCTTAGTATTGATCTACCATGTGCACTGGAAAGTGCTCAAAGTGCATTGGGGTCATGCTGTTCCCCCTGGCTATCTGTGCTATCATCTCCAACCTTCTCCTGTACTTCCCCAATGGGCAAGTTCTAGAGAGTAACGAGATAACTGATTTGGTCTGGTTTTTCCATGGCATTCTTGGAGCCGGGATCTTGGTAAGAGACACATTTTGTTATTGTTTTAAGCATTCCAGTTTTGAGGCTTATGAAAGTCTCTGTCAGTTTAACAAAGATCAATAGGGCTGTCTTTCACATTTGTGCATAAGCTAATTTATTTGGAGAAGAGGGTATGAAACTTAGCAGTGATATACCAGGAAGATTAAAAAGCATGTACTTGAATAAGAAATATAATTTAATGATGAAAATCTTGGCATACCATGAACTTCAAAGCTCTGTATGACAAACAAAAATATTTGGCTTTCCCTCTTTCATAAAGAATAGTAACAGAAACATTCTTTGCTGGCCATAGTGTAGCTTGATGTCTAAATTCAGCAATGGTGACTCTGTAACTTTTCATTTCAATTGATTACTTTATTACTTCTTTTGTTGGTTTTAGTCTCAGATGTTTTATGAGGCTTATTAAGGGAAAAACTGGAACTTGTTTGTACATATCATGCCATGGATAATAATAAACAGCAAAAACAAACATCAACTAGGGCAGAACCACTCAGTCACTGCTAAATTCGAAGTAGCTGCTAAGTTCAGCCATATTCATATCACCCCCTCTTTTTTGTGTTCACTGTTCTAGGAACATCTGTGTGCTTTATGGATAAAGCAAGTATCAAATTCACGCATGAATAGCTAAATAACATTAGCAAATGCGTAAATGCGCTAATGTGCCCTAACACAGTATTCATCAATGGATAGACACCATGTTAATCTGCATTAGCACATCTGCACGTGCACTGATGTGACTTAGCTATTTGCACCTACATTTAATGTGCCTTAATGCGTATTAGCACATCCATGTGTACACACATGCTTAAAGTGCCTTAAGCAAAGGTGTATTAAGATTAGGCACACGTAAATATATGCACAGACAGGTCACTTACCTAGCTTCCTTTTCAAGGCCAGTCAGCTCTCTGTTCAGGATTTCTAGCCTGTTTATTTTTCATGGGACAAACTTGTTCCCACAGAAGCAAAACAGAGAACAAAAAAAAATGTATAACAAACAGATACACCAAAACCTATAGCCTTTCGTAGACCCTGAGAGAACAGCTGTACTGCTCCCCCCAGCACCACAACCTCCCATCTCTCCCCTTTACCTTGTGCCCCCAGACCTTTTAGGGCTCTTTGTAGCTCCAGTATAATCCACTTTTCAGTTTCAGCTGCCACTAGCTTTCCAGCCAAGCAAGCTCTTAACTGTTGCTTACCTGCAGGCTAAGCTGCAGGCTGAGCACCTTCTTACCCACATATTTTCAGAACAGAAAATATGCTAAATTCATCTAGTTCACTATGAATAATTTGCTTGATCCCTCTGATGATGTACCTCCTACTTTATATACTGTTAATGTACCTTTTACTCATGCTGAGTTTGACTGTATGCAGATGAAACTTAAAGGAAGCTGACAATTGTACAACAGACCCTGGTGGAAAAGTCACACTTCTCAAAGCCCAGGAGGCTCTGGCTGCTAATGAAAGGAGGACTGATGCTCAGCATGGCAGCCCTGCATCACTCTTATTCAGAAAATTACTTATTTTATGGGTTCTAGATAAGGCTGCTTTGTGGGCAGGGTGGAGCATATTAAAAATGTGAATGGAGGAAGAGTATGTACTGAGTCTTGAAAGACAGGTGACATCACTAGGAAGCGTTACTGATTTGCAAAACAACAATGTTACATGGATGTGATTTTTTTTATAACAGAATGTGACAGATGGAACCTGACAAAGAGTAAGAGGAAAAAAATGTTGTTGTACTCATTTTCCTGATGAGAATCTGGAGTAGAAAAATATTAAGTGACTTACTCAAATTCACATAGGATGGTGTTTCAAACAGAACAGGGATGCTTGGGGTGCCGGTCTTTGAGACCAGTGACTTAATCATAAGAACATTCTTACCATTAAGTGCCCAGGTTTGACTAACTCCAAACCTGTTCTCCTCTTCCACTCCTATTTTTAAAATTGCAAAAGAAGCAAAAGTCTGTTTTGTTTAAAAATCTTAAATTTCTGAACTTGCAAAATAAGGAAATTGAAAAAAAGAAAGAATGACTCAGTTTGTCAATAGTGCTCAGTTCTGCAGACTGAGCCAATCTGAATGCAGAATGGCACCACTGTGAAAAGCCTGTCTGAGCAACATCAAACCCACAGACTTCATCTCACTGGCACCAGCCTCCTGGCAAATTTTCACTTTAACCTCAGAAGCCAGAGTACTGAAATCAGTCACTGGAGAGAGAGACCAGTGACAAACAAAGTCATGTATATTTGAGCCAAGCAAAACAGCTCAAACCAAGCGTAGACAAAATAACCTGCTCACAGCTTGGGCGGATCTGCAAGGGAAAGGCAGGGTGTAACAGGAAGTAGGGCAATGGACTCACCAGGTGACAGTGACTTCTCAGTCTGGATCCTGTGACAGGCTGAGCGTGGTTCTAGAGGACAGCAGTGAACTCACTGCACTAGAGGTCAATGTCCTAGTCCAGTGCACATGGTAGATCAATGTCCTAGTCAAATTCCAACAGTCAGATATACTCTGTTCACATAAATTCTCCGTGGAGGCTCACTTATTAGGCAATTACATTTTTAACTGGGTACATTTACATTTGCCTATTAATGTGCAGCAACAAGCTCTGGAGCCCCCTGGTGCCCCCTGCCCTCTGGAGCTTATTGCTGCCACTCTGAACGTGCACCCAGACTGCAGCACATTGAACTGGGTCAGAGCAGCCCCAGTTGGCAGGGGGTCCCTGGGGTCAGCCTGTCAGCCCAAGGCTGCTTTCCCCAGCTTAGTGTGCTGTGAAGGGGCTGGCTGGGGTACGAAGGTGTTGCGCACTGGGCTAGCCAGCAGGCAGCCCCTGCACTGAAGCACACTTGTGCTTTGCCAGTTGGTCAGCATCTACACATGTGCTGTGCTCAGGAAAAAAAACTTGACAGCAGGGTAGTACTTCTATTTACAGTTACTAGCCTCTTCCAGAATTTATTAGTTTTGTGTGCCCTTGTAGGGACATATATGTAGACACTGGGACACTTGCTGTGGAGCTAATTAGTCAGCTCCACAGTAAACATCTTGTGTGGATGCACCCACTGACAGTTAAAACTGTCCATCTTTCATGTTGTTTAAAAATTAGTTAGTTTAAAAAAAAAGTTAGCAGTCTTTTCATATACGACACCTGACCCTGAGTCCTCCTTTCCTCCATTTGCCAATTTTACAACACCTACTTTATATATTTTTTTTAATGCTTCTCTCTCCCATGTTGCTCTGTGGAAGACCTACACAAACAACAGCAGACGGTTGTTCTGAGCATATGGTAGAGTCTTCATTCTGGCTGTTAGATACATACCTGGCAGCTCTTCCATGTTCTGTACACCCCAAACTACAAGCAACAGCCTGTGCTGCCTTTGGCAACTCTGGGTGCATCTACATGAGGCATTTACTATGTGGTGGACTAATTAGCTGCACAGTAAACATTCTGTGTCTACATGTGCACCCCTATTAAGTTGGAATAAACTAATTTACTTTGCAGCAGGATAGTCCTTGTAAACACAGGGTGCATCCAGGTGTGTGTGGACGTTCAGTTCCCCAGTTACAAGTAGCAACACTGCACCTTGTGCCACAGCTACTTGTCCCTGGGGAACATCCATCTTTGGCATGTGGCAAGTTACCCCAGGGACAGTAGGGGAGGCTGGGGCCAGCACTGTGCTGGCCCCAGCAGCCTCACCCGTGATCCTGGGGCCTCCTGGAGCTGCAGCCATGGCAATCCTGCCAAGCGAAGCCTGGCTGGCAGCCACAGCATAGCTCCGGGCAGCCTGGCTCCACTTTTCAGCAGCGCATGCTGCCTGAGCGTGGAATGCTTTGCAGGTTTTATCCACATTTTTTTTATCCCCTGGATAGCCAGGGATAAAATATCCCTGCAGAAAAAAAAAACAGGGGAGCACACACTTGAGCAGTGTACCCTTGCAGTGCGGAGAACACCAGACTGCACAGTATGTGATGCTGCAAATGTGTTGGCAGCATTACATGCCACATGACTGCACTCATCTGGATTCACCCACAAGCACTATCCTGTTGCAGAGTTTTTTACTCCCCAGCAGCATATGGGTAGACACTGCCCCAGCTGGCTGGGGCATGAGGGTGCTTCAGTGTAGGGGCTGCCTGCCAGCTAGGCCCACAGTGAAGCACCTTCATGCCCCAAGCAGCCCCTCTGCAGCACACTGAGCCAGGGGAAGGAACCCTGGCTGGAAGGCTGACTCCCCAGGGCTCCTTGCCAGCCAGGCCAGTTCTGACCCAGCTCAATGTGCTGCAGTCCTGAATGCACGTGAACACACGGTGCCCGGGAGCAATAAACTCTGGAGCAATAAATTCAAACATGGGTAAGATATTGTCAAAGGACAATAACTTATACTCAATGTGATGCAGAGGGGCAGGGTGAGGCATGAGGGTGCAACAGTGTGGAGTTAGCCATCAGTCAGCCCCTGCACTGTAGTATCCTCATGCCCCGGCCAGTCCCACTCACCATTTACATGTGCATTTTGGCACACTAAATAACTCCTACATAGGGTAGTACTTGTCTTGGATAGTACTATCCTACAGTAGAGTTAATTAATTTACTGCACCCTAATAGGGGTGCTTGTGCAGATGGTGACACTTTAGTGTGGAGCTAGTTATTAAACTTAGCAGTAAAGCACACATGTAGATATACCCACTGTGAAGAGTGAAAAGAAGGTTTACATTAAAGCAGCATCAACCTTTGGACCTCACTACACCTGATCCTCAAACTACTGAGAAGTGTAAGGAAATCTCACACAGTAATTCAATATGTGCTTTTTTGTAGGTTATTTTGCCTGCGTTCATGATGCTGGGGGCATCTGGAGGATGTTGTGCCAACAGATGTGGGGTAAGCAGCAATTTTTATATTGAAAAGACAGTAAAAATGACAATTGAAAACCAGCTTTTCCATGGGGACTGAACAAATGGAAAGATACAACAATGCACACAAGCACTGAAATGCAGAAGTAGGGTTGACATGAAGCATCACTGGACTGAGTTTACAAGTATCATTTAGCAATCAAGTATGTAGATACATGATAGACACATAGCACCTACCGAAGGTTAAATGAAGGCATTTTACTTTGCTTTAGTAAATCCTTGCTCTCTCTCAAATGCAGGGATTAGAATAATCTCTGACTTTAAAACAGCAGATGTGACAGCTGCCATGTTTGTCAACATAGCAGAGATTGAACCAGATTCCTATCCCTAGAGATGGGAGCCCCTGCTTCTCCAGCTTGAGCTAAAAAACACAACCTAAAGACAAAGACCACATACCAGGGGTGGCCAACCAATAGCACATGACACAAGTGGTATGGGCAGCTGTTATGTGTGGCACAGGAGCCCTCGGCACAAGGAAGAAGGCAAGGGGGCTCAAGCTTCCTCCTATGTGGAGCAGGCCAGGGTTAGTGGGGGGCGAGGGCTGATTGAGAGACAGGACTGAGAGACAGATTGGGGGACAGGATGTCACTGCAGGGAGGAGATCAGATGTCACTGCCAAGAACCAGGTCAACCCACCCCTGGCCCAGCAACCACTGCAGCTCTATGTGGGAAGCAAGGAACCAAAGCCTTTACTTGCCTCGTCCTGGGCAAGCTTTTTGAGAGAATTATTCTGGCACATGTCCGCGAGGGGCCAGCAGGGGAGATTATGCTTAGGGGCAACCAACACGGGTTCATTAGCGGCAGGTCCTGTCAGACCAACCTGGTGGCCTTCTATGACCAAGTCACAAAATCCTTAGATGCAGGGGTAGCAGTGGACATAGTCTTTCTGGACATTAGGAAGGCCTTCGACACTGTGTCTCACCCCGTTCTCATTAAAAAACTGGGGGACTGTGGTGTTGACACCTACACAGTCAAATGGGTTGCTAATTGGCTGGAGGGCCACACCCAGAGGGTGATGGTGGACGGGGCGTTTTCAGCCTGGAGGGATGTGGGCAGTGCGGTCCCCCAGGGCTCGGTCCTCAGGCCCGCACTGTTCAACATCTTCATCAGCAAGTTAGACGAGGGGGTAAAAAGCACCCTGTTCAAATTTACAGACAACACTAAGATGTGGGGGGAAGTGGGCATGCTAGAAGGGAGGAACAGGCTGCAATTGGATCTGGACAGGTTACAGGGGTGGGCGGATGAGAATAGGATGGGATTCAACACCGACAAGTGCAAGGTGATGCACCTGGGGAGGAAGAACCAGCACCATACCTACAGGCTGGGGAACTCCCTTCTCGTCAGTGCAGTGGCAGAAAAGGATCTTGGAGTCATCATTGATGCCAAAATGAACATGGGCAGGCAGTGTGGGGATGCAGTCAGGTTACAAGGGTGGGCGGACGAGAATAGGATGGGTTTCAACACAGACAAGTGCAAGGTGATGCACCTTGGGAGGAACAACCGGCACCATACCTACAGGTTAGGGAACTCCCCTCTTGTCAGCACGGAGGCGGAAAGGGATCTGGGGGTCATCATTGACTCCAAGATGAACATGGGCCGGCAGTGTGGGGAGGCAGTCAGGAAGGCCAACTGCACCTTGGCATGCATCCACAGATGCATCTCAAGCAGATCCAAGGAGGTGATCCTCCCCCTCTATGCGGCACTGGTCAGGCCACAGCTGGAGTACTGCGTCCAGTTCTGGGCGCCACACTTCAAGAGGGATGTGGACAGCATGGAGAGGGTCCAGAGGAGGGCCACTCGCATGATCAGGGGCAGAAGGGCAGGCCCTACGAGGAGAGGCTACGGGACCGGAACCTGTTCAACCTCCACAAGGGAAGGCTGAGGGGGGATCTAGCAGCCTGTTACAAACTAGTCAGAGGGGACCAGCAGGCATTGGGGGTGTCCCTGTTCCCCTGCGTGCTACCAAGAGTGACAAGAAATAACGGTCACAAGGTGGCAGAGGGTAGATTCAGGCTAGATATCAGGAGGAGCTACTTCACGGTCAGGGCGGCTAGGATCTGGAACCAAATTCCAAGAGAAGTGGTGCTGGCTCCCAACCTGGGGTCTTTAAGGGGAGGCTGGATGAACACCTTGCCGGGGTCATTCGACCCCAGTACTCTTTGCTGCCATGGCAGGGGGTTGGACTTGATGATCTGCTCAGGTCCCTTCCGACCCAACGAACTATGAAATTACTCTGGTGGTGCAAATTCTAACAGGCACCAATTCTGGGGGGGAGGGGGGAGTGGAGATCAGACCAATTCTGGGTGGGGGTGGCAGTGGGGCTTAACTTGTAGCATACCAGCTGAAAAAGTTTGGCCACCACTGATGTAGCCCCTCTGTCAGGGGCTACATCAGAGACAGAGGGGGACCTGTATCACACACTCCCTAGAGAATTATACACACAAGATGTGGAAAGACTCCTTTGTGCTCTGTCCTACCCACACCCTGGCTACAGAGAATCTGTCCTCGTTGATTAAAAAGGTTACCCAGCAACCATATTGCATCCCAATTAATTTCCATGTCCTGCTCAGAGTTCATTGTTTCTGATCCACAGCAGTTGTCATTAGCAAGGATATATTGACATAGAAATGTTTTTCCATGCCAGCTCCTTGGTAGCAGAAGCCTCTAATTAGCGATACTGTGCTATAATTTTCCATCTTTATGTTCCAGTTAATGTTTAATATTAACCATAATACCCTCTTTACCTATACCAAGTGCTTTACTGAAATTAACTAGTTAAGGATAATACCCAGTTCTCAGGTAGTGCTACACCTCAATGACTGAACATTTTGTACATGAAACCAGGACACAGAGATGGGGGGGCTTGCTCACAGTCAGGAAAGCAGAACAGAACCTGGGTCTCCCGAGGCCCAGGGCAGTGCTGTATCCAATAGGCTGCAGCAATTGTGATTTTACAACACTTTGAACTTCACAGTTACAGCTACAGTATGAGCAGTTGTTGGATGTTTTTGCAGTCCGTCACCACCAGACAGACTCTCAGATTTCCTCACAGTTTTTCATTTCCTCTGTAGACATGCCATCTGGGTTTGCAAAAAAACCCAGACTCTCAGACTTCCTTCCAGTTCCTCACTTCCTCTGTAAACATGCCATCTGGGTATTCAAAAAAATTGGGCTGTCCATCACAATACCCTAATAAAATCAGAGACCTTCCCCCCAGCTTATGATTCAAATCTTACAGAGGGGCTCTTGTCATTTATGGGCGGGGGGCTCAGCCCCCACAAACTCCCCCGTAATTCGAACCCTGTTCCCACTCCTGACTTCCTTGATCCTCCTCAATAGTATGCATCTGGCTGGCATGCTTGACTTCACACTGCCCTACCATGCGCTGCTCTACCTTTGCATCCAAACCAGCCCTGGGTCTGGGCTTGGCTTCAAGGGTCCTGTCTTCACTGTCCTGCTACTCTGGTAGATGATGCATGTACACTTAATCTTTACTGTATTGCAGTAGTGTCAAACACCTCAATTCAGGTTCAGACCTCTATTCTGTTGCATGCTGTCAATGCACATAAAGTGTAAAGACAACAGAAACAGATGACTACAACAATAGCTAGTGAGCAGAATATGAACACTTGTATGTGAAAGAAAAGTCGGGTAGCAGGTAACTCTTTACAGAGGGAGATGTAGGGAAATCCAGTGGCTAGAAGCTGCAGCCATGCAAGTTCAAGTTAGGAATAAAGTCACATTTACATTGAGAGGGAGTAACCTTCGGAATAGCTGATGCAGGAAGGTGGGTAATTGTCTTTAAGTAAAGACTGGATACATCTAAAAGGATTAGACAGATTGAGAGAATCACCAGCAAGCAGCGAGGCATTAAGTAGTGTGTAAGCCCCAACTGCTTAGGCACTGTGGAGTGATCTATAGACATCAGAACACATGGGATATGAAAGCAGATCATTTTTACAGGGAAGTCCTCCTATTCAGAGTGGAATGGTGTCAAGGAAGACATAAAGGTTGGTAGGCTGTTTGACAAATGTTCCCACATGATTCACAAATGGAAAAAAAAAGACTAAAAGACCAATCAATTGATAGGGTTAAAGATGACTAGTTTAAAAAGCACATTATATAGACACACCAAAGCTCTTCGGGTTAAGGATGTGCTTGTACAGCACCTACTCGATGGGCACGTCTACACATGTGCATTGAAAGCATATTAGCCCAATTTAAGGAGCATTAAGGGCACAAGTCACACAAGCATGCCCATAATGAACCTTAAAAATGGCAGTTTTAGGCTATTTGAGTCTAAATTTGATACCTGTGTAAAACATATCAAATTTATGTGTGAATAGCTAAGTCACATTAGCGAACGTGTAGATGTGCTTATGCGCATTAATGTGATGTGTGTCAATGGATAGATATTGCAGTAATATGCATTAGCACATCTGCACATGTGGTAATGTGACTTAGCTATTCGTATCTAAATTTAATGTGCCTTAATGTGCATTAGTGCATCCATGTGCAGTTGCACATATAAATTTCGGCACACATAAATACATGTGTAGACACGTGCAATGAGCCTTGATTCTTGCTGGGGCACTGAGTGCTCCTGCAATAACAAATAGCAAATGATAATGATGTAAGATGTGCATATGTATGTCTCATGTTTTTATTTATGTTCCTCTTTTCAATTTGCAGTGATTTCCACAGCCTAATTATATGTTGCATCAACTAATTATTTCTTTACTTCATTTAAAATTCTTGCTTTTAACTTCATTAAGTGCCTGCTTAATCTCTCATTATGGAAGTGGGTATGAAGATTTTGGAAACTAATTGCCAAGGAAAGCTTTGATGTCTTTCAACAGTTGGTGTTAACCTCCAGAAACATGCTCACCACAAAGATATATGTGAGAAAAGCCCTAAAATACACTGTATTGCCCTGCCTATTAAATAGCTTCTATATCTGGAAAATTTATAAATTTGTTATAATTTTCCAGATATAGAATCTAATTATTGGAGGTTTGCCTGAATTTGTCCCCCTTCCACAGCTACATCAGGGAAAATAAATCCACAGGGACAGATAAATGCCTTACAAATGCCTTGCTCCCCATACCCTGCAGTTTTTTTTCTTTGGGGCCCCTGTCCCCTTTTATTGTCAAACCCTGCTCTGCATGAGCACATAAAAATAAGAAAATGCTGATGTTGAAATTAAACATAGCTGTAGTAATTTGTGTATAATGCCAGGATACTTGGATCAGGGGTTGGCAATCTGCAGGATGTGTGCCAGAGCATGGCATATCAAACCATTTTGCTCAGCACATCACAGCCAGCCCAGGATCTGGGCAGCTGCAGCAGGCAATGGGCAGGCTGCTAGCAGCTGCATCGGGCTCCAGATCCCTGGCACTGGCTCCATGATGTTGGCAACTGTACACACCCCTTGGGGTGCAGGACAGGGAAGGTGCCAGAGCAGTGCAACCCCGGCTCCTCCCCTACTGTCCACCCACAGGCCCACATACACCTGCTGCCAGCAACAAGGATCAGGCCCCTCACGGCTCTATGGGGTAGTTTCACCAGATTTAGAAAGTTTCAAAAGCTTCATATTCCCACAGAAGTGAATGAGACCCAATATCTCTCCTAGCTAATTACTGCTCATAGGATTAAAGACGTAAAGACATTCCTTTCCCATTTACAGTGGGCATGTTTACATAAGATGCTACATGGGCATTAGTAGACTAATTCTATTGTACATTAGTGCATCATGGCAAAAGCCATGTTAATGTGCTAATGCACAGTAGAATTAGTCTATTGTACATTAGTGTGTTGTACCCATGTGTTGTACCCATGTGTTGGCACTGCTGCACAGTAATGCTGGTTACTGCACATTGGGCATGTTTACACAAGATGCTTCAAGTGCAGTAGACTAATTCTACTTTTCATTAGCACGGTGGGCAAAGCCTGTGCTTATGCACAGTAGATTTAACCTAAAGCGCAATAATGTCATACAAAAAAATGCTCATCTGTGCTAATGCACGGTAGTGCTGATTATGGTACATTAAGTTAATACATGTCATTACAGTTACTAAACTTAATGCATCATAATTATGGCACATTAATGAACATGTAGATATGCCCATTGAGTTAGTACCTTATTGCAGGTACTAAACTTAATGTGCAGTAATAACAACACACTAATGAATGCATAGATACACCCAGTCTTCCTTTCCTTACAGTCCTTCCCATCAGCAAAACTGCAGTCAAAGTCTTGTAACTCATTTGGTTCCTATAGTTTAGCCTGTATTGGGCACATCTACATGTGCATTAAGGTGTTTTTCCTAATGCGCATTAAATTTAGTACAACCAATGTGAGGTACTAAATAAATGTGCAATAGGCTGCCTTAATGTGCAGTAAAGAATGCACACTGTTTTAAAGTGATGCTTAATGGACAGTAGCTTATTTTACCTTGCTTTAGCATAATCACACTTTTTTTACATGATGCTTTAATGCACAGTTAAATAGGCTACTGAACATTAAAATGCACGTGTAGACATGCCCACTGAGTGTTCAACCAGGGCTCCTTGGTTTATACCAACAGATACCAACGTGGTAACTTAGGTATAAGCCAGGCAGAGCACTACTGAGCTCCAAGATCAGATAAGATCAGGTGCATTCAACCCTTCACGACCAATCTATTCATATTTTAAGGTGTCCAAAGCACTCTGTTTATCCACACATATGATGCTGAAGGTAATCTTCCTTTCAGATGCTGCTCTCTGTGTTTCTGGCTGTGTTGGGTGTTGCTGGAGGGGCCTACTGTGTGACTATCTCCTCCATGGGATTGATTGATGGGCCTCTCTGTGACACTGGTGATGGACAATATATGTACCCTTTCAGGAACAACACACTCACGTGAGTATGACTTAAGGGGCCTTCTCAACTTGGAGGGCAAATTCTGCCCCTTTCTTAAGAAAAATGTAGATTTTTAGAAAGTGGGTGGATGTTCTGCTCTAAGTTTGAGACCATATGCTTGAATTAGCAGCCATGGCCACTACCTACTTTCTCCAAGGCTTGCCCTCTAGGAAATGTCTTGCTTTAGAACTGATGGGTTACACTAATGAGTGCTGTTGAACTACTGAGCAACTATGTGTAACAGGTGTATGATGACCATCAAAAGGACTACAGGGAGGTCTACAAAAAACCAAAGCAAAAATCTCCTCCTGGGACTTTTACCTAGTCAACACTGATAGCAGCTGGCAAAATGTCAGTGAACTGGAGAATTCTGAAGAACTAGGTGGAATATGGCACCAGAACTAGAGATGGCGGAGAAATCTATGAAGTTTTGTGAACATTTGTATTCACCATTAAAACTGTCATAGTTTCATAGTGCTTAGGGCGGGAAGGGACCTAAACAGATTATCAGGTCTGACACCCTGCCCCGGGCAGAAACAAGTGGGAGGTCATAACACCCCAGCCAAATATCTGTCCAGCCTCCTCTTGAAGACCCCCAAGGTAGGAGAGAGTACCACCTCCCTTGGGAGTCCATTCCAGAACCTGGCAGCCCTAACTGTAAAATAAGGTCTCCTGATATCAAGCCTGAACCTTCTCTCTAGCAATTTGTGGCCATTATTCCTAGTAACCCCTTCTCTTCTGGAGGCTGAAGAGATTCAGGCCCTTCAGTGTCTCTTCATAGGGCCTGACCCACTGCCCTTTGTGCAAGTGGCCCTCCTCTGGACCCTTTCAATGCTAGCCACATCCCTCTTGAAGTGTGGCGCCCAGAACTGGATGCAGTACTCCAACTGTGGCCTGACCAGTGCCACATAGAGGGGAAGGATCACCTCCCTGGACCTGCTTGTGATGCATCTGTAGATGCACAACAAGGTGCGGTTAGCCTTACTGATTGCTTTCTCGCATTGGTGGCTCATGTTCATCCTGGAGTCAACAATGACTCCAAGATCCCTTTCTGCCACTGTGTTTACAAGAAGGGTATTCCCTAGCATATAGGTGTGTTGCTGGTTCCTTCTCCCTAGATGCAGCACCTTGCACTTATCTGCATTGAATTCCATCCTATTCTCATCTGCCCACCTCTGTAACCTGTTTAGATCAAGCTGAATTCTGTCCCTCCCCTCCAGCATGCCCACCTTGCCCTACATCTTGATGTTGTCAGCAAATTCGGACAGCATGCTTTCCACCCCAACATCCAGATTGCTGATAAAGATGTTGAACAGTACAGGCCCCAAGACAGAGCCTTGAGGACTCCACTGTCCACATCCCTCCAGGTCAAAAACAACCTGTCCACCACCAATTCTCTGGGTGTGAACATCTAGCCAATTTGCCACCCATCTGACTGTGTAGTTTTTTTAAGAGGATGTGGTGGAAAACAGTGCGAAAGGCCTTCTTAAAGTCCTGGAAGATGACAGCCACCTCCACGCCCTCATCCATGGACTTTGTGACCTGATCATAAAAGGAAATCAGGTTAGTCAGGTAGGCTCTGCCCTCAGTGAACCCATGCTTGTTTCCCCTGAGCATTACCTCCCCTGCTGAGCGCTTGCAAATATGCTCCTTGATAATTTTCTCAAAGGTCTTTCCAAGGACCAAGGTGAGCTTAATTGACCTACCTGGGCCCTCCTTTCTCTCCTTCTTGTAAATGGGGACCACATTGGCCCTTTTCCAATTCTCTGGTACCTGGCCAGAGCCCCACAAGCACTCATAAAACCATGCCAGGAGCACCACTATGACCCCCACCAATTCCCTCAGCACCCTCACATGAAAAGCATCTGAACCTACTGATTTAAAGATGTCCTGCCTCTCCAACAATTCCCTAACTAGGTCACCCCTGACCCTATGCATGGTGGTCACTCCCCTGGGTCCACCTGTAATCCTAGTGGGGGTAATGTCCTAATCCCTGTTCAGGATTATGGAGGCAAAGAATTCATTAAAGAGGTCAGCTTTTTCATTAGCTGCAATCACCAGATTGCCGAGTCTGTCCTGTAGGGGCCCCATGTTCCCCAGTGACTTCTTACTCCCTTTGTATTTGAAAAAGGACTTTTTGTTATCTATAATTCTGGTTGCTAGCCCTAGCTCCATCTCTGCCTGGGCCTTCCTAACAGCCTCCCTGCAGTCACACACAACGGAGGTGTAATTCTCCTTGGTGATGGCCCCTTGCTTCCACTGTTTGTACACCTCCTTTTTTGCCCTCAGGCATTCCTGGATGCTTTTGCCAAACCATGGGGGCTTTTTAGCACTCCTGTCCCTCTTGGTGCGCATTGGGACTGACTCCTTTTGAGCTTGGAGGATTATCTCCTTGAGGAACAACCATCTGTCTTGGACTCCCATCTCACTGAAGCTCTGAGACCTCAACGCCTATCCTATTAATCTTCTCAGCTCATTGAAGTCGGCCCTCCTGAAGCCAAGGACTTTTGTCTTACTGCTTGTTTTCATCACCCTGTGCTGGATAGTAAATTCCAGCAGGCGATGATCAGTGTTGCCCAGGTGGTGGAGTACCCACAGACCCTTCACCAGTTCATCACCTGTGGCAAGGACCAAGTCCAGCAAGGCATTTCCCCTGGTGGGACTATGCACCTCCTGGGTTAGGTGGAGGTCCTGTATCCCGGCTAGGAACCTATCTGAGTGGTTGGACCTGGCTGACTGCTCCTGCCAGCAGATGTTTGTGTAGTTTAGGTCACCCATGACAACCACATCCCTTGCTTTTACAGCCTTTACAGCCTCCATGAGCTGACCTGAGAATTCCAGGTCCAGCTCATCCCCCTGGCAAGGCAGTCTGTAGTAGACACCCACTATCAAGTCCCTTTCCCCATGACCCCCTTGCAATCTAACCCAGAGTGTTTCAGTTAGCCCCTCTTCTGAACCAATCCTTATCATTGAGGATGTATATTGTCCTTTGACGGAGAGCGCTACACCCAGACCTTTTTTCCCTGCTCTGTCCCACCTGTACAGCCCGTAGCCCTTGATGTCCACTGCCCAGTCATGGGTACAAGCCCACCAGGTTTCTGTGAGTCCCACTAGATCTGGGTTTTTGCTAGCTAGCAGGAGGGCAAGTTCCTCCTGGTTATTCCCCATGCCTCAAGCATTTGTGTAGTTAGTACTTGTAAATACCTGTAGAGTAAAAAACGCTACTGTAGAGTTTTGTTACTCCACAGCAGGACACTGGGATGCTATAGATGCTGACCAGGCTGACTGGGGCATGAGGCTGCTTCATTGAGGGGGCTACCTGCCGCCTAGGCCTGCACTGGAGCACCCTCGTGCCCCAGCCAGCCCCTCTGCAGCACACTGAGTCAGGGGGGAGCAGCCCCAGGCTGGCAGGCTGAGCCCTGGGACCCTCTGCCAGCTGGGGCTGTTCCAACCCAGCTCAATGTGCTGCGGTCCCGGGCACACGTTCAGACTCCAGGAGCAATAAAGTCCAGGACAATATGCACTGGAGTTTATTGCCCTGTGCTAACGGCATGCATAAATGCACCCACCATGTCATTATGGATGAGTCTTATACTCACTTTACACTTTTGTTAATAAGATGTAAATTTGGAGGGAATGAAGTCCAGCCTAACAGTCTATGATTGTAGGCACCCATATAAGTGATGCAAAGGTAAAAGAAGACAGGGATTTGCAGGACATCAGCAGTGCTGAGCTAGCTACCTGTGTACATGTTTTTACCCTATGACAAATGAAAGCTTACCCACAGTAGGTTACCCTTCAATGAAAGGGGCACTAAGAAGTGATGTTTTTATATCACACTTTGTAATATGATTTCAACTATGTTTTCTACTTGCAGATACAATTATTTGTTTAATCAGACAACATGGAGCATTTGCAAAAAACCTGAAAATGTTGTCATTTGGAATATTGTCTTGTTTTCTCTTCTGTTGGGGTTTGGTACAGTTGAAGCTGTCCTTTGTCTTATTCAAGTCATCAATGGATTTATTGGGTTCATTTGTGGCACATGCATAAAGAGAAGAAAGGTTGGTATTTGATATAAGTTCCTATTCAAAAAGCTCTTTTGAGAGAGCCCCATTAAAAAGTTCTGACAATCTGTACAGTACTGGAAATGTAAAGAAATAAGATGCAATTTGAAGTAAATGGACAATCCAAAGTAATAAAAATCATTCTCATTAAAAAAAGTATTAATTCTCCTATGGAAAGAAGATAAAAAGTCTGGTGGCATACTTATTTAGGATTAAATGTTTAAGGGATGAGTGATTTTAGGAGCTTTGGTTTTCAGTGGCCGAATCTGAGAGACCAAAAGAGACCTGATTCTCAGAAAAAAACAAGTCCTCTCTACTCTCTGAGCCCTTTTAAGGTGTCTTAAGCTAGGCAGAAAATGGCTGAGCCATCCATTACCACCAGACATTTTTGAAAATGTAAGCATTAAAGTCACTCTCTGAAGGCCTGGGCCTCAGGACCACATTACTTGTGGGTGCACATGAAATCTCTTCTCGGTTTTCAATTCTGCCCTTGTATCAAAAAAGTCACTCTCTATTTTGATTTCCCTCCCACCAGAGGCTGGTGCTTATTTGTTGCTGTTTGTTTTGTTGTGGTTTTTGATGTTTACTTTATTAAGATTTCTGCAGTGAGTCAGATATCCCTCTGGAACTTCATTAATTTTACAATCTTTAATCTATTCCCTTTCAGATAGATATTGTTGGAATGTGAAAGACCTGCAAAGAGTGTCAGTGACAAGCACCTGATCTGCAGGGAAAGTTATTTGGGTAAATGCGATATATTTTATTAAACCAACAAAACAGTTGCAAAAATTGTTCTTTACAAGCTTTTGGGCACAAGCACCCTTCACAAACAAAACCCCCGAAACACAGAAGATATTGAATTTTGCTGTTTGATCTTCAGGGATTCATGTAAAATCAGGACAGTGTGCGTACTGTATATGGGGACAACCATCAGGAGTTTCAATGCGAGAGCATTGTATAAAGAGATCAAGATGGGAGGGGCTGAATTTTCTAGAATCGTTGAGATTACAAATTATCTGTTGTCTTCTCTGAATGTGCTCATCCCCAAATTTTGGTACCAGCAATATGATATGCTGTCTTTTCAGGAGGGCCTGGGGTACATACTAAAAGACAAACCATTTTTGACTGTAGGGCTTCAGGGTAACTGAGAAATTAGGCCTTTGTTTCTTATGTTCCACTTCAGCAGTACCTCACAGTCAGCAGCTAAAGTAGTAATGTCACCAAGTGCCACAGCACTTGTCTACGTGGGACTGCTTGGACCAACTTTACCATTTATTTGCTTTCCTTCCTGCCCTAGTTTTCACTCACCTTACCTTTACTACTGGGCACGCTCTTATCTTCTGTCTTCTGCACTGTCTGGCTGCTTTTATGCTGATGCCTCTGTCTCCTCATCCAGGGCCTGCTAATCCTACTCTTCTCTGCCACTACCCTGTTGCTCTGGCTTCCACTTGCTCCACCTTCTAGTTTCACTTCCTCCATTACCCCACATTACTACTACTCTTTCTCAAATAGCCAAGATCCTACTACTGTCACTAACACCAATCTTCTAGCTATCCCATACCAGCCTTCCAACTGGTGCTATATATCTACTCCACCCTCCTTAGGAAACCAGCAATTACCCTACCCTGTGGCATCTACATGTGCAACTAGGGCACAGCAATAAACTCTGGCATTTATTGTCCCAGAGTTTATTGCTCCTGGGTGCACTGTTTGAATGTGCACCCAAGACTGTAGTACATTGAGCTGGGTTGGAGCAGCTCCAGCTGTTAGGGGACCACGGGGGTGACCTGCCAACCCAGGGCTGCTCTGACCTGGTTCAATGTGCTGTGGAGGGGCTGGTTGGGGCAGGAGTGTGCTCCAGTGTGGGGCTAGGTGGCAGGCAGCCCCTACACTGAAACCTTGTGCCCTAGTTGTCCCTCCAGCATTTACATGTGCACTGCTGCAGAGTATAAAAATCTGCTGTGGAATTTATTAGTTTACTCCAGCCTAATAGCCCTGCATGCATAGACACAAGACATTTACTGCAAACCTAGTCTACTCCACAGTAAACATCTTGTGTAGATGCACCCCCTGTAAGGTCACACTTGGCACATCAACATGAGACGTTTACTGCACAGTTGCCTTATTAACTACATAGTAAACATCTCAGAGTCTACACATATGCCCCTGTTAGGGCACAGAAAGCCAATAAACTCTGCAGCAGGGTATTTGCAAGTAGTACCTTGGTCCAGAGTCTTTTCGTGCATAGCAGCGACCAGCTGGCTGGGGCACACAGGTGCTTCAGTGCTGGGACTACCCATATTAGAATCTAATCTTGGAAAGTTATAACTAATTTGAAAAATAATAAGCTTCTATATGTGGGAAGTTTCCAAATTAGTTACAACTTTCCAAGATTAGATTCTAATATAGGTAGCCCCAGCACTGAAGCACCCTTGTGCCCTAGCCAGCCGGTCAGCATCTACATGGGTGTCATCTTTATTCAGCATTTTCCTATATTTCAGTATATATAGGATTTCATTTTGCTCCTGGGATTTTCTAGCCCATTTTTAAAAAATAAATTTAAGTAAGTTTCAAGGCAAAAAGTCATTTCAAAATGTTGAATAAACTGCTTTGACTATTTCAGTTTTATTTTCTCATGGTTGAACGTAGCTGAGTATGACATGAATTTGTGAACTGACAAGGTAAAACTGCATTTTTCTGAAAATAAACAATATGACCCCAAATTTTCTGCAGTTCTCACTACGAAGATTTCCTTTTGTTCCCTGTTTGCAAATTGTTTCTGGGTTGATCATGATTTCTATGACTCTCTCCATTATTTATAAGCACTTGCCAATGAATCTAGACAGACATATTGCAGTTTATCAGTTATTCACAAAATATTATTCATAACTTGTAATTCATGACTAGTCACTAAATTCACATAAAATCACTTCTATTCCCTGTTTAAACAATTGAAACTTTTTAAAGAGGAAAAGAACATAATGAACAATACCTCTTCAGGTTTTTATTTTCAGATGAATATTGAGATGCACAATTTGGTCACTAGTGGAAATGAAACTCAGGTGCTTAAGTGGCAAACCTGCAGGCCTCTATTTAGCCAAATAGGAACTAGTGTGGTGTTAGTGTGTAAACAGGTAAGGACCAGTAGACTAATGTGCAGAAAACTTATTCTACTGTGCATTAGCACAACTGGTGAAAACAGTGCTAATGATCACTAGATTTAGTCTAAGGCTTATTAATGTCACCTAAAAAGTGTTTGCGCCAATGCGCAATAGTGCCGATTATGGCTCATTAAATTAGTACCTGTTATTACAGATACTAAACTTAATGTACTGTAATTACGACACATTCATAAGTGTGTAGACATGCCCAGTGAGATATCTAAAGAGATATATGACATTACAGTATGTTTTCAGAGACAGAAAGAGTGTAAGCCAGACATGTCCAAAGGTTCTGCTACTGTATAGAAACCCTAAATATCTAACTCAAGCAGTAACTGATGGTTTGGCTGCCTTGACTACTGGCTTTATGGCACAGCCAGCCCTGCTTGTGCATGCACTGACAGGCTGACACATCTGCTTTCCAGTAAAAGTAAGAAAGTGCACTTCTGCAATCTTTGTTACAAGTTACAATATCTCTCACTTATATTACAATTTGTTATATTCATTGTGCAATCAGTTGCTTTACAAATGTATGTAAATATTAAATATTATTATTCTAAAATTGTTTGTTTGATTCTAATTTGTCTGGAAAGGGAATTAAGGGAATATCTAATAAAGCAGGGTTCTTGTGTCTCTAAGGTCACATCTTTGCATAGACAGAAATAACACTTTCATTTGAGCAAGTCTGCACATTACAGTGCAGGGAGGGGGTCTTTTCAAAGGTTAAGTACAGTTACACAAATAGCTAATGCTTTTGGCTAGTTGGCAAAAGAAACCCAGAACATTTTGTTTGCCCTAAAATGAAGTGTTACATTTTGGGTTTGTCAAAAGGCTTTTGAATATTTTTCTAATAATATAGAAGGAAATTTTTAAGCAAAAGAAACTCAATTTTGAATCAAGATACTGAGCATTTGCTTACATTTTAGTGAAAACATTTTTGTGAAAAAAAATACTTTTTTGACTGTCTTTCTCAACACAAACAATTCAGTAAAACTTAGAAGAAAGCCTGTGCAGCCTATAATATTTCAGTGTCACAGAATCTGCTTTTTTCACAAAAACAAGTTTTGATGAGAAAACATATATATTTTTTAAAAATCAAGCAGTTCTAGTGCTATATGAAGACAAAGCTGACAAATATCCTGGGACCTTTCCAGCTTTGCAGGAAAACTTGGGATTTTGCTCCAGTTTAAAATTTTCATTCCAGAGAAACGTGACCCATCTCACTATGATGACAGAAGTGCCATAGTGCCATTGGCCATGTCTAGTAGGGTTGTGTGAAACGTTGCTGCCAGTTTTGTTTCAACGCTGTTTTGACCCATCCTGAGGTCGAAACAGCAACATCAAAACGGAACAGATATAGTCAAAACAGCCTTGAAACAAAACGAGGCAAGTCGAAATGTTTCACCGTTTCGACCCTGTTTCAATGTTTCACCCATGCTGTAATGGGGAAGGTTGAAACAGCCCATAACTTTGTCATTTCTGGCTTAAGTTTGATGAAACATGCAGGAATGGTAGCCTCTGCTGAGGGCATCAAGCCTACCAAGCTTCAAGGAGATAGGGGAGGGAGTTCAGGGAAATTGCACCCCAAAGTTTTGAAAGCAAAAGTTGTGTCACGTAAATGTGTTAGGCCACAGTGGGGTCAAATCTGCCGTCTTGCTAGCCCCCACTGAGGCCACAAACCCTGCCAAGTTTCAAGGAGATAGGTGCAAGGGTTTGGGGAAAACTGTACCTTAAGCTGTGGACAAGCAAAACTCATGACATGGGTAACACTGTATGTTAAGGCGCAGCAGGATGAAAGCTGCAGGCCTGCCACCCCCAGATGAGGCCACAAAGCCTGCCAGCTGTCAAGGAGATATTTGCAGGGGTTTCTGGGTCCTTGGACCCTGCACTTCTAGCTGCTGACAAGCAAAACTTGTGACATGGGTGTTTGTACAACTGTCTGTCTTGGGGCATGGGGCGGTGGGGATGGACTACTGCAGGCCTGGCTGCTAGGCCCTTCTGTGGCCACAAAGCCTGCCAGCTGTTAAGGAGATAGGTGTAGGGGGGTTCTGGGGCCTGCACCCCTAGCTGCTGACAGGCAAAATTCATGACATGGGTGCTTGTGCAACTGACTGTCTCTGTCTTGGGGCAGAAGCAGTTCCCAGCTCTGTATTAATTCTTTCCTCTCTTTAGTCTGTGGTTTTGTAGGTGTTAATCCTTGCTCATTAACTCATTATCCTTTCTAGCTACTTTGTTATGCAATCAATCATGATTCACTCAGGGACCAGCTCGATAACAATTTGGGGTGCAGTTTCCCCCAAGCCCCTGCATCTATCTCCTTGAAACTTAGCAGGC
The DNA here is from genome assembly GCF_052110815.1 of Crocodylus siamensis. Taxonomy (NCBI): domain Eukaryota; kingdom Metazoa; phylum Chordata; order Crocodylia; family Crocodylidae; genus Crocodylus; species Crocodylus siamensis. Next base: position 400,405,119 of record NC_143395.1, read on the forward strand.
TTTGTGGCCTTAGCAAGTTCTAGCATGCCTGCAGTTTTGACCCCACTGTAGCTTAACGCATACACGTGACGTGAGTTTTGCTTTCAAGATTTTGGGGTGCAGTTTTCCTGAATCCCATGCACTTATCCCCTTGAAACTTGGCAGACTTGATGCCCTTAGCAGGGTCTACCAATCCTGCATGTTTCATCCAAATCAATGGGTATAATGTCAAAACAGTTTTGCCATTTTGATCCTGTTTCAATGGAACGGAATGGAACAGCTGTTTTGAATTGAAACAAAATTTGAAACGAAATGCTGTTCTGTCGAAGCAGCGGTCAAAATGGAGCGCTGCCATTTCACACAGCCCTAATGTCTATAGCTGGTGTGCTGCCTTCTGAACAAGAAGTCATCAAGCCACCTTTGTGTGACTTTGTGTAAGAACAAGACTGGTGCTGTTCTGGGATTGTACTGTCCAGGTTTTGACTGCCATAATTTTTATAGCTTTATATTCCATTAGCTCCTGAAATGAGCTACTATTAAAAGCTTTGTAGTCTATCTGCTACATATGTAATTCAGGTCCAGGATACAGGTCTGCCAGAAATCAGGATGGCTACACAGTTCATGTTCTCCTCTTCTTTGGGTACATACAAACATGAGTAGGAATATTGTTGCCCTTACTTGCATACTATGAAAATTTATATTTACTGCAGAGCTATAAGTCTGAAACCCGAAAAGTCCTTTGAGACAAGTGAAAACTTATGTATAGTTAATTGTCAACTCACTCCCTATAGCAGCTAGGAAACTTCTGGAAATAGAAACAGAGAACAATTCCTTGGGACTCGTGGAAGAAATGACTGTTAATGCTCGGCCAGAGGACAAAAGTGACTGCAACACAGATGTCACATATTACCGGAATTGCCGACAAGAACTTTTTTTGATAAAAGGAACAGTTTTTAAAGGCAATAAGTTGATGATACCAAGGAGCCTACAAAAATTCTGCAGAAGATCCATGCGGGTTATATAGGAATAGAGAAATGTATAAAATGAACATGCAAAGTGATCTACTGGCTCAGGAGCAATAATGACATTACTAACATAGTAGAAAAATGTTACACTGGAAAGTTTCAGCCACATAAGCAGGCCGAGCCACTACAACCTCATCTGATTCAATCAGGGCATATAGAAAGATTAGCATTGCTCTAGTTATGTGGAATTCAAAGACTTATTTAATAGTTACACTATTATTCCCCATTTCTAGAAGTATGCACTTTGTCCAGTACTACTAGGAAGTTGGTAACAGCCAGCCTAAAGAACAGATTTGCAAGGCAGAGGATTCTTCCCATTGTCTTATAATTGCACACAAAGAAATTTCACTAAATATATTGTCTATTATTTAACTGCTGCCCAAAGCATGTGCTTAGTGATAGAACCCAACTGTGAAGTCAATGTGATATGACACAACACGGCACGACACAACACAACACAACACAACATTTCTTCTCCAGACTAAGTAAGCCAAAACAGTTCCAAATCCTATCAACTGAGCAAAATTCAATGCAGTGCTACCACTGGCCAATATTCTCTGTTCCAAAATCTTCAGCTTGGGGCTTCAGATACTCCCACATCCATTGGTAGGCATCCTATGTACAAATACCCCAAAGTCTCACTTCCCCCCCATATCAAAAACAAACATTAAAAGCAAAACCATGTAAAAAAATAACTCCATGTTACATCCATTATAACACAGCATATTGACTCTCACAAACCTCACTCACCCACTCTCATGGCACCATCATACCACCTCAAACCCCATCCTCTCTACTTCTCTGAAGGTTTCGCTTTAACCACCATCTCAATTCTCTCCTTAGTTAAATAGATATCTCCATTCAGCTTTCCTCCAAGCCTTTTCCATCTTACTCCCCCCTTGCTTATCCCCATCCCATCTCATATAATATCTGAGCTTGAACAATGTGAGTTGTAAGCACTCTTTCACTGTATGGTCCATTCCTTTCAATACTAACATGTTTTGCACTTTCCAAAGTGTTACCTTCACATAAACCACCCGCACCCACACCTTCCCCTCTTCTGGCCCTTCGTTAAGTAGTACAGACATCACAGCCTCAAATGTTATCTGATGACACAAGTCTGTAACCTGTAAGAATCTCTGGAACCTCCTCCACACCTCCCTTACAAATAAATGCTCCCAAAAAACATGCATTACCAATTCTTCCCCTCAACTTCTCCCATGGGCATTTTGTCATTCTCCCCAATCCCCATCTATCTTGACTCCCCATACTGCCAAAACCCTTCTCGCAATCATCCACATTAAGTCCATGTGCTCCCCTTTCAACCCCGTACCAGTTGCCCCTCGCCACACCTTTCTTGCCTGCTGCTCCATCAACTCTCCCACGTCTGTCACCTTATCCTTCCCTTTCATCTCCTTCAAAATCCTCCCATGTTCCTTCAAGCCTTGCAACCCCAACCCCTCCAGACTGTTTGAATAAAGTTTTCTGCCCTCCCATACTGCAGTGACAACTTCCACGGCCAGTCTTTTTCACCCTCTCCCACAAAGCACCAACCTCTGCAATCACTTCCTCACCCAAAACCTACAAAAATTCCCCACTTTGCTCACCCCCTCTGCCACCTTCCTCATAATCATCCTCACATATTGCGTATAAATAAAAATCTCTATGTCTGGTAATTCCCATCCCCTGCCTACACTCTCGTTCCTTACATAACTCTTTCCTTGCAACACACTCTGTTTTACTACCCCAAAAGAAGGTACAAATCTGCCTCTGGATCGTCCTAGTCTGTGTCCACAATGGTGGATACACTACTCCCAAAAACAATAAAAGTGGCAACATCACCTACTCTGCTTCACCAATTTAACCTTCCCCAGGAATGACAAGCCCCTCATGCCCCATAAACTCAAAATGTCTCACCCATGCCCCAACCTCCTCCCATGCTTTTGTGCTTTTCCCTTCCACATCAAATACTATCCCTAAGATTTTCATATTATTTCTTACTATTCTCACCCCATAATTCCTCAAGCCCCGCCAATTCTCTACCCTTATCACCACACTATTAGCCTGATTTACTTTAGCCCCCAAAGTTTTCCCATAATTTTCCATGTGGTTCAAAACCTGTTCTAATGATATCATGTCCCTCATCATCACATTAATATAATCCATATAGAGTGTATATTTCATTTTCCCTCCCCCCTATGCCTTGCACTTTAATTCCACTAATTTTCTCATCACCCCCCTATCCTCTGCACTAGTGGTTTCATAGCATGTACAAAAATCCTGGGCTATAAGGGACACCCTTGTCACACCCCTGTTTGTAATGGAAATACCCAACTCAAATTCCCCTTCAACACTTGACTTGGTGCTCTTCTGTACAAAACTTCACCCATCCTACCAACCTTCCCAGAACCCCATTGTTGATGATAGATGCTATAAGACTTTTGTCTTTAGTGGGTTGACTTCTGTCCCTGTACGTCAGTGAGCTAAGGAGGCAGGACAATTACATCCTTCAGACCCTCCCCAGTGTTGTATTCTCACCTGCCATGTGTTTTATGTTTCCAATTATTAATTTTGGGAGGTAGTTTCCAAAGGGAGAACCATCTTAGACCACCAGGTAGGCAGATTTATGGGGCTCTCCTGCATTCCAACCTGATCACATCTTTGTTGTCAACTCCAGCACAAAAAAAGAAAAAAACCCTTTGGTGTTACTTTGTCCACCCAGGAAGAGCTGTCTATCCCCTGACTCCTCAAAACAAAAGAAGTCCAGTCCCAAGCCCTCCAATTGGTCCCAACTTGGGATAGACCAACAAGTCCCAACACAACACACACACACACACACAAATATGCCCACAGTTGCAGTAATTGTAATGAGTAATAAAAGATTTTAAAAAGCTAAGAGGGAAAAGAAAAGACAGGAGGGGGCAAAAAAAAGGAAACCAAACACAGTCCCTCCAAGCTGAAAAAAACCCAGTTCAACTCTCTAATAGGGCTAATTCTTCTGGCTCTTCCCTTCTCCTTCCCCACCTACTTCTGGGTGAAGTTTCATGACCAACTTTACCTTGCGGTTCCTGGTTCTCACAGCAATACTTCCTCCCACAGAGGTCCTCCAACCTCCTCCTCCTTCTTCCTGGTGCTTTGGTCCTGCTCCACCTTCCACAGACCAACATTGGGAGGGACTCACATGACTGGAGCACTGTCATGGATGGGTACAAACTGCTGGAGAGGCCTACTAGGGCCCAGGCTCTCCTTGACCTGCTGCTCACAAACAGGGAAGAATTGCTAGGGGTTTGTAACTTGGGCAGCAGTCACCATGGACAACTGGTGCTGCCTTAGTCAGGAGGGCATGTGCCCCCCTTGTGACAAGTCCCACTGACCGGGGTGGGGGGAAGTCCCCCCACAGCTGATCGTGCTGACTGAGCAAAACTTGTGGCTGCCTGGGGGGAGTTCCCCACACAGCCGATCTCATGATCATTGTGGCTAATCATGGCAGCTTCTCCTGGGAGTGGCTGCAACCGCTTCTGAATGTGGCTGCAGCAATCAGCTGGCGCTTGGAGGGGGGGCACTGCCACTCCCGCCTGCCTCCCATGCCTATCACTTAAGGCAGGCGATGGTCAACATACCGCTCGTGGGCCAACAAATGGCCTGTGGGCCACTATGCGGCCCAGCAAGCTGCTTTCTGATTCTGGAGGTGCTGCAATGGGAAACGAAAGTAAACGCTGTACTTTCGTTTCGGGGGGGCAGGGGATGATGTGATACCACTCCCTGTGAGGTCTTTGAATATGGCTGGCCGGTCCACTGGGTGATAAAAAGTTCATGATCTGGCCCCATGTTCAAAAAGTTTGAACACCCCGACCTAAGGGGTGAATGTGGCCAGTCAGGGGGTGCACATACACCCCGTGCAGCGCCTACGCATCGCCACTGGCAGTCACCATGAGATGATTGAGCTCAGGATCCTGAGGAAAGGAAGAATGGAGAGCAGCAGAGAAAGGACCCTAGACTTCAGAAATGCAGACTTCAGCTCACTCAGGGAACTCATGGGAAGGATCCCCTGGGAAGTCAGTCTGAGGTAGAGAAGAGTCCAGCAGAGGTGGCTGTACTTTAAAGAAACCTTACTAATTGTGCAGGGACAAACCATCCTTATGTACGGGAAGACAAGCAAGAATGGCAGAAGACAAGCTGGGCTTAGCAGGGAACACTTTAGTAAACTAAATTACAAAAAGGAAGCTTATACGAAGTGGAAAGTTGGAGAAATAACTAGGGAAGAATATAAGAGCATTGCTCAGGCATACAGTCAGGCTGGACAAAGTGCAATTGGAGTTGTAGTTAGCAAGGGATGTGAAGGGTAACAAGCAGGGTTTCTACAAGTAGGTTGGTAGCAAAAGGAGGAGCAGGAAAAGTGTGGGTCTCTTACTGAAGGGGGGAGCCAACTTGGTGAAGGGGATGCAGAAAAGGCTGAAGTACTCAATGCCTGTTTCACCTTAGTCTTCACAGGCTAGGTCACCTCCCAGACTACTTCACTGGGCAGCACAGTTTGTGGGGGAAGACAAGGAGCCAACAGTAGCAAAAGAACAGGTTAGGGAGTATTTAGAAAAGCTGGACATATACAAGTCCATGGGGGCAGATGGGATGCACCAGAGGGAGTTGGCTGATGTGATTGCAGAGCCACTGGCCATCGTTTTTGAAAACTCATGGCAATCAGGAGAGGTCCCAGATGATTGAAAAAGGGCAAATATAGTGCCCATATTTAAGAAAGGGAGAAAGGAGGATCCAAGGAACTACAGACCAGTCAGCCTCACCTTATTCCCTGCAAAAATCATGGAACAGATTCTCAAGGAATCCATTTCCAACCACTTGGAGGAGAAAAGGGTGATTAGGAACAGTCATCACGGATTCAACCAAGAGCAAGTCATGCCTGAACAACCTGATTGCCTTCTATAATGAGGTGACTGGCTCTGTGGATGCAGGGAGACCAGTGCATGTGGTGTACCTTGACTTTAGCAAGGCTTTTGATATAGTCTCCCACAACATTTTTGCAGGCAAGCTAAAGAAGTATGGGCTGGATGTATGGACTGTAACATGGATAGAAAACTGGCTGGAGCATTGGGCTCAGAGAGTAGTAATCAATGGCTCAATGTCTAGTTAGCAGCTGGTATCAAGTGGAGTGCCCCAGGGGTTGGTCCTGGGGCCAGTTTTGTTCAATGTCTTCATCAGTGACCTGGAAGCTGTCACAGAGTGCACCTTTAGCAAGTTTGCAGATGACTCCAAGCTGGGGGGAGTAGTAGATATGCTGGAGGGTAGAGCTAGGATTCAGAGTAACCTAGACAAATTGAAGGACTGGGCCAAAAGGAATCTCATGAGGTTCAACAAGGACAAGTGGAAAGTCCTGCACTTAGGACAGAACGATCCCATGCACCAGTACTGGCTGGGGGCTGGTTGGCTGGGCAGCAGCTCTACAGAAAAGGACCTGGGGGTTACAGTGGACAATAAGCTGAATATGAGCCAGCAGTGTGTCCTTGTTGCCGAGAAGACTAACAGCAAACTAGGCTGCATTGGTACATGTGTTGCCAGTAGGCCCAGGGAAGTGATTCTTCCCTTCTATTCAGCACTGGTGAGACCACATCTGGAGTACTGTGTTCAGTTTTGGGGGCCCCACTATAGAAAAGATGTGAACATATTGGAGAGAGTCAGTGGAGGGCAACAAAAATGGTGAGGGAGCTGGGGGACATGACTTCTGAGGAGAGGCTGAGGGAACTGGGCTTATTTAGTCTAGAGAAGAGAAGACTGAGGGGTATTTAATGCAGCCTTTAACTACCTGAAGGGGGGTTCAAAAGAGGATGGAGCTAGATTGGTCTAAGTGGTGGCAGATGACAGAACAAGGACAACAGTCTCAGGTTGCAGCAAAGGAGTTTAGATTAGATATTAGGAAGCATTTTCTCACTAGGAGGGTAGTACAACACTGGACCAGGTTACCCAGAGAGGTGGTGGAAGCTCCATCCTTGGAGGTTTTCAAAACTCAGATAGACAAAGCTTTGGCTGGGATGATCTAGTTGGGTACTGTCTGCTTTGAGTTGGACTAGATGACCTCTTGAGGTCCCTTCCAACCCTAACTTTCTATAGGTCTATGAATATAATCAACTGTGGGCACTTCTACGTGATGCTACATAACCATAGCAATGCATTATGGCAATGGCAACGTAGTGTCCACGGATGTCTACACGTGACCAACAGCTACTTTGCTATAGTGATGCACTCCCTTGGTATAGTGTTCCATTGTAGTGAGGTAACTGCTAAAAATAACCATGCGCTACTCGTATAGTGCAGTATAGGCTGTTACTGTGCCATGAGTTAGTACTTCCAAAACGTGCAGTAACAATGTTGCCATAGCAACATGTGTAGACATGCTTTGTATTCTATTATGTAACAGGAGTAAGAGTTTTGCCCTTCTCTAACTTTTACTATTTGTAATACTATTTATGTTCTTATAGGATGTTCCATATTGTAACAGACAAATAGTTCAGGTACTCAAAAATCCTGCTTTCAAGAGTGGCCAATATTAGTTGTTTAAAAAAAAGACAAACTCCCCATAGGACACATCTACGTGTCACCCTACATCACCGTAGTGATGCGCTACATTGCTATATAACATGCTTCAGTGATGTAGCAATCACATGAGTTTACAAGTGACTGGCAGCTATTTCGCTGTAGCAGCATGCTACCTCATTTTAGCATGCTGCTATGGCAAAGTAGTGGCTAAAACTTAACCATGCGCTGTGAGCATGGCACACAGTATGGGTGGTTACTGCATCAAGCTTTAGTACTTCCAAAAGGAAGTATTAAAGCACAGCACAATAACAATGTCACCATAGGGAGAGATGTGCCTATAATGTATTGAGCCGTGTAATACTGTATTGCTATTGAGAGTGAGAAGATGGTTTTCCCTGCTTTGCCATGGATTTCAGGTATAACCTTAAATAAATGAATTCACTTCTACATGCTTGTAAAATTGGGAATTAATTTGCTTCCCATCTTTACATGGGACTTATTCACTGGTATCTGTAAAGTGCCTTGAGATCCCAAATGAAAATGAAGTATCAGGGTATGCTTTGAAATACAATGAATGATTTCCCTATGCTGGCTAATACAGCTAATGCTATGCTTACATTGTTTTACTGTTTAAGACACTGACAACTTTTTATTAGTCATATGTGGTTTTAATAGATTTTGACAGAGAAGGGCCCCTCTAAAACCAGATAATGAGAGGCAGATTTTGCCTCCTCAGGAGTCAGAACTATCACTACAATAAGAATACATTTCTATTTTAGTAAAGCATATGTCATGACCAGTCAAAACTAACAAGTCAAAACTTATGTCATTCTAAAAACATATCAAAGGAGAGAAGAAAGATCTTTTGGGAACAAAAACTAAATGTTTTCTTTTCTAAATTGGAGAAATTAATGACTCACTTGAAGAGAAGTAACTGATAATATACTCTGAACTGTTTAGTCTGTTCTGAAGGATAGAAAAGGTTTTATCTTTCTGCAGAGGACTTTCCTATTAAATAAATTAAACAAAAAAGGGGGAAAAAATGCCTGCAGAACATTGTATTTGGGCCTCAAATCAAAGATTCTGGACAAAGGTTAAAATTCAAGATGTGCAAAATTTCGCCTGGTGTTTAATTTCGAAGCTGTTTCAATGCATTTTGAGCTTGAAATAGCAAAAGCAAAATGAAACAAAAGCTTTCAAAACAACTTCAAAATGAAACAAGGACGCTCAGAAAGTTTCGAAAGTTTTGAAGCCAGGCTTGCTTGGCTTCAGCGCCAGTCCCAGCTGGCAGCACCAGCATCCTGTCACCCAATGCAGATCTGGAGGCCGTGCCCCCGGGGTGGATTCTGGCACAGCCCCCAGCCCTCCCGGGGGTGCAGGGCCCTGGATCTGTGCACCGGATGACAGCATACTGTTGCTGCTGGCTGGTGCCAGCAGCAGTACTAATCTTTCTGGCACTCAGCATGGGCTGCACCCAGCGCCAATCCCAGCTGGCTGCAGCAGCCTCCTGTCATCCAGCAGGCAGACTGGGGGCTCGTCCACACCCCTTGGATGGCTGCAGGGCTGTGCCGGACTCCTCCCAGGGGTGCAGGCCCCCGATCTGCCTGGCAGATGACAGGAGGCTGCTGCTGCCACCTGGAACCGGCACTGGGCACAGCCCGCACCCAGCGCTGGGAAGGTTGGTGCTGCCGCTGGCCCCCTGCAGCAGAACCAGCCTCCTGTCATCCAGCAGGCAGATCAGGGGCCACACCCCCAGGAGTCTGGCACAGCCCCTGCAGCCCTCCTGAGGGTGCAGGCAGGCCATTGATCTCCCTGCCAGATGACAGGAGACTGCTGCTGCCAGCTGGGGCCAGCAGCACCACCAATCTTCCTGGTGGTGGGTGCAGGTTGCACCCCACGCTGGTCTCAGTCAGCAGCAGCAGCCTCCTGTCATCCGGCAGGTGGATCAGGGGCCCATCTGCACCCCCAGGAGGGCTGTGGGGTGCTGCCGGACTCCTTCCGGGAGTGCAGGTCTCCAATCTGCCTGCCGGATGACAGGAGGCTGCTGCTACCAGCTGGGACCAGCGCTGGGCGCAACCTGCACCCAGTGCCAGGAAGACTGCTGCTGCCTCTGGCCCCAGTCAGCAACGGCAGCCTCCTGTCTTCCAGCAGGCAGCCGCCCAGATTCAAATTCAATAATTTGTATTATTTTAAAATCAGAAATGTCTGGCAAAATTCTTCTTAAGGTCCTGAAGGAATTAGCTGAATAGATCACAGAGCCAGTGGCCATAATATGTGCCAGGACATGGATGAAAGGGGAGGTCCCACAGGACTGGAGAAGGGCTAACAGTGTCCATCTTCAAAAAAGAGAAAAAGGGGACCCAGGGAATCGTCCACCAGCCTATATTCGATACCTGGGAGGTAACCAGCACAAATGATAAAACAGCCAGTTTGTAAACATCTGAAGAAGGCACCAGGAGCTAACATAATTTGTTCTGAAAAGTTCATGCCAAAATAACTTGATATTCTTCTTTGACAGAGTAACCAGTTTGATGGATGGGGAGATCACAGTGGAAATAATATGCCTGCACTCATAGTAAGACTTCTATCAAATCTATCTACTCTGTCAAAACTGTAGTTAAGAGTCTCTCAAATGTGCAACTGCACTCTGGACTGGTCTCTTAGTCAAACAAAATGGGTGCTGTTGGACTCTCATTGATGAACTACAAACACAGCAGCACAAGGGGCCTTGAACTATCCTTCATTCTGCTATCGGGACTATCAGACCTTCCACGGCCAGCTTGCCGAATGTTTTCAGAACACAGTGCATGGCGGGGCCACCGACCATCTGTTTACAAAGTGTTATATTAAAAAGAAAAACACTATGTACTTCCTAGCTCTTCCTCTTCTTGACACTCCACAGTCACTATTGGTGTACATTAGATCCTTAGGTTTATTGTTGAACTAAAGGTCATCTTGGGAGTTGTGGCCATTAATCCTTTCACAAAACAGTGCAGTTAAAAGAAGCAGTTTAGAGGTCTAGACTTGCAAACTCCAGCTAAGAATACAGACTGACAAACTGTTCAAGAAGAAATCTTTCATTTGGCATCAAGGTTCTTCTTCTAGGATAAATACTGGGACACAGGCAAGTCACGGCAAAGACCTTCACTTCCAGTGATCTCTACCACTGTGAGGAAGGATTGAATGATGTGGCTTCCAGCATTTGGAATTACATCTCAATAGACAGAAGACGAAAGACTGAAGATCTAACATCTAATCATAAATCCATATTAATCTGTGTGATCTGAATTACTTTGCAAAAAAATGGGTTTGAATATACCTGGGTTGGTAGGTTTGAGTGTGTTTTATGCCATAACTTTAGCCACTGGAATCTGGGCTTCTTTGAGAAGCAAAAGAGATAAGAAAAATAGGAGCACAAGTGAAATGGTCATGGTGGGAGACAGGAACATGAATTTTTTGGTTGGATTGTTCACTGCAACTGGTAAGTATTCTTAAAGTAAATTCTTTTAGTTTTTTCCCCCCATTTTTAAAATGTTCATTCTGTTATTTGCTTTCTAATAGAAGAACGAATTTTAACTAAGATAAAGAGTTAAAGTTTTATTAATCAGTGCATGCATTTACACGTGTAGTAGTTCAGACTAGGGTTGGCAAGCCAGTCAGTTGACTGGTGAAATATTGTCAATTGACCAATCAATCGTCTGCGGATTTTTTGACTAGTTAATGATTATAGCAACTTTACAAAAAAACTACATTTCTGTAGTTTTCTTGAAAGAAATGTGGTTTTTTTATTTTAAATGCATTTTAGGGGAAAATTGGTGCTTTTTCTGTGTATGATTTGGACCTATTGGCAATTTTTTACCGATATTTGACCAGTCAATTGACCAAACTTTATTTGATTGGTCAAATACCCAACCATCGAGATTCTATGCAGTTTAACACCTTCCATAGCCCACTGGAAAAATAAAGGGACTCCTAACGTTGTACAGCACTTTGCATTAAGCTAGTATGTGATCCTAATTTAGACCTAGATTCTCCTACCCAGGTTGTAAGCAGTTCCATTCTCCTGGAGCTGTCTCATTACGTATGAGGTGGTATTCAGCCTGAGTAAGAGTATTAAAACTTGGCATGAATAGGTTCAAGAAAGAGACCATTTCTTCATGGATGTCTTCTGTACTTTCTCATTATTAGAGACTTGTCCCTCTTTCTTGTCTTTTGGAGAATGCTGCCCCATGTGACATGTCTGGGAAGTGTATTTGGTTGCCTAATAATAAGGCAGGGCTGAAGATTCATGTGTTGGAAGGCAGTGTTTGTCTTACTGTTTGTGGGGTTTCCTTAATTAAAATTATTACTGTAAAGGGAACTGATACATTGGTATTCTATTGTTTAAGTTATTCAGGTAGAACAAAGGTAATGCTTTTACTGTATGCTTCCACCTGTGTCAAGTAGCAACAAAAAGAAAGGTATACAAATTCTCTCTAAAAATGTAAACATTAATGTTTCTTTAATGCAAACTCAGCTATCCACTGTGGTGTATAATTGTCTTACCCACACTGGATAGCATATCCTACTCCAAGAGTAGTATTGTGGAAGTAAATATGACTGTGAAAAAATATTTGTGTGTGAATAAAATGTTCTCAATACAGACTGGGGGTTTCTAGCACGTTTTAGGGAGGCTAGTGGGAAATATGCGGCATAGCTCTCTTTTCTAACTTTCTCCTCGAATTCTTTTCTTGCAGCCACCTGGGTCGGTGGAGCGTATATCAATGGTACAGCTGAAATTGTCTATCTACCCACAAGAGGACTATTGTGGGTCCAAGCACCTGTAGGATTTGCTTTGTCCCTTGTTATCGGTAAAAAGTATTTCAGGAACCCATTGTTTAAAAATCCAGTGCTGTTAATCTAAAGTAGTTTAATGAACCCCAGGTAACTGTCAAAGATTAAGGGCTGTTACATGATTCTGCATGGACTGTACATGCCAGAACAGTCAGAGAACCATCTGTGTAGTTGGCAGACCATCTGTACCTTGCATGTGATGGTCTATGGGAATAATATTGCTATGATTACATGAGGGTTCAGATGAAGGTACTCCAAAGCAGAGCACCTTCATTAACATCTGTCAGCACATGCCGGGTGCAGGGCTGGGCTGACACAGACTCTATGGCAGAAGGCAGGGCAGGGTGGCACCTGAGATACTAACTGGTTCATAGAGGTATGATTCTTTGTAAGTGATTGTGTACTTCAGCAGGTGCTCTGAATGGACTTGGAAAAAGGATTTTAAATAAAGAGGAATTTAAATACAAAGGAAAAAGACTGGGAGAGGGAACACTAGTAATGGAGACAAAAGAAAAGTTGAAAAGTTATACAAGATGTCCCAAAGGAATGCACTGAGGTTCAGACCTTCAATCTGGCCAGAGTCCTTGGGGCATGAGACTCTGCAGCCCCACTGCTCTAAACCCCGAAACCAGTGATGAGACTTTCTGACATTCCCCTGTCATTGACACACATGCAGAGTCACTTCTGTGCATACTCTGGCTTTGACTCACTGACCAGCTTCAGAGCTGCTGTCACACAGTGAAAAATCTTGGCCGCCCCCAGCTTGGAGGCATTCTAGGAAAACCAATTTTGCTGAGCCTGTCCACTCCTTAGCAAACTCCGACAAGCACTTTTGATGACTTTTGTGTTAGTCTGTTCAGGAAGATCTCTGGCATTATAATAAGCAGGGTTAGGGTGTACCTGGTTGGCATCAAATTGTACCTTTCTCTTGACATTGTTATTATCAATCCGTCATGGCTGCTATTATAATGTCAAGCTAATATAAAACTGAAGTAGTAAGTATGGGACCAGTACCTTCTGTGGGCCAATTTTCCAGGCGGATGCAATAGGGAAAAGATTGAGACACAAAAGAACGGGGTGCACACTAGGAAATATTTATCTGGTGAAGAATATGAAGAGCATTATCCACTGACGTCAGTGGGTAGGTTCCCCCTGACTCCAGTATGAATCAGGCCCAAAAATCTGTGAGACTGCAACCCTTCTTCATGTGAGTAATCCTTTTCATATGCGATGCCCCAATCACTGTGGGACCAATCCTGTAGCCTTTAGCAGTCATTCTCAGACAAGCCATTCTGTTGGTTTCAGGATTAGGCACTAGATGCATTCACCAGTTGTAATGGAGCTCCCTGCGTGAGCCAGGCTTGCTCAGGTGAGAAAGGAATTTAGGACTTACCTCACATTACAAAGGGTAGATGTAAAAAAGAAAATGATTATCTTGGTTAGAGAGAATGGAGTTGTAGGCTTTATACACATACCTGAAAGTAGTATGGTATTTACCTTGGTAGGTTATACGGTATTCACTATTTACAAAATGAAAGATAAATATATTGACTTATTATGGCCAAAGCATACTTTTTAAGATAATGAAAGACCCATAAGAGGGTGGTTTAATTCACCTGAAAACACTGGTTATAGATTACATTCCAAAAACTGGGTAAGAAAGGCTGTTTCATATATTATAGAGATGATAGCCTGGCTAACACTGTAATGGGAAAACATTAGCAGAATGATATGGTGTGTCTAGCAAATGCTGAGTAGGGTTTGGCCTTAGTCCAGATGCCATTTAGACAAGAGGGTTGTACTGATCCTTTACCTCAGGAGATGATACACACAACAAACAATGAAAATACTGTCTTTTTCAATAGGTGGTCTCTTCTTTGTAAAGCCAATGAGATCCAGAAATTATGTGACAATGATGGACCCTCTCCAAGAAACATACGGGAACATGATTGCAAGTCTTCTCTTTATTCCATCATTGATAGGAGATATATTCTGGTTTGCAGCTATTCTTGCTTCATTAGGTAAATATATTTGCTCTGCTGTTGTGTTTAATTACAAAACTACCAAGAAATAGACAAATAAGGAGCAGGAGATAGGCATGAAAAATATCCTTTGAATTAAGTACAGAGAGTTGCACTTCATACTACTTTTGCAGGTTGTTTGTTTATCCTTCATTTGGGAAAATATGGTGTTTATTTCCTTTTCCCATCTTCTCCTGCAGATTTTAAACAAAATTGATAGAAACTAATGAACCCTTATAGCAAAAAAGGCATACTTTTATGGTAATGCTTTACTTACAATTTAGTATTAAGTACATATTGCAGATAGGTAAACTAAAATATAAAAAGTAAAGTGACTTGGACAAGGTCACGTTAAGTTAGTGGCAGACCAAAAAATAGACCTCAGTAATCTTTGGCATCTAGTTCTGTATGCTAACCACTAAACTTCTGTAATATTTGTATCATTTAACTACTTTTTTTTGCTCAATATGATATTGGTATATTATAGTAATTCAAAACTATCTTTCTCTAAAGGAGCAACAATGCAAGTCATTCTGGGCATCAAAAGCTATCTGTCTATCATTATTTCAGCATCTGCTGTTATACTCTATACTTTACTGGGAGGCCTATACTCAGTTGCATACACAGATGTGGTACAGCTGCTTTTTCTTATGCTCAGCTTGGTAAGTCCTGAACACTTTCTTATCAGTCTTCTTATGGTATGCAACTATGTATGAGGGAAAAAATTCTACTCATTTTTTCACCAGTCAGTCCAAAGTAACTCTAGGCATACTGGTCCCAGACCCCAGTTTAGTTGTTCATCTGTTATACAGGGTGTATCTACACAAGGCACTTTACTGCAAAACAGTGTAGCTTACTGAGCAGTAAGCAAGTGTGTCTACATGTTCACATGCTTACTGCGCAGTAAACCTCACTAATTGTGAGTAAATTTTCTGCCTGCAAATGCAAGCAACAAATTTACTTGCAATTATTAACTGTTCAGTAGTGCTCATGTAGACACCTGACCAGGAGCAAATCTTCTCCCAGTCAACTGGCCACGAGGGAGCAGAAGATTGCTCCTTCCCCTGGGAGCTGCCTGCTGCTGGGACAGGCTCAGCCACCAGAGCCTGGGTGGGGGCTATGTTCCCCAGACCTAGCAGCAGGGATCTCTAGGCCCCCATGCTCTGAGACTGTGATTGGGGAGTAGGGGCTGGGAAATCCTTATCTCCTAGAGCTGGCTCTGGGCTCACAAGGCTGGCACTGGGAGATTCTTTTCTCGCTGCATTGGCCCCATGAAGGTGGAGCTGGCACCAGGACCTCCCTGCTTGTGAGGGCTGGGGAGCTTGTTCCCCACCCACCCAGCTCCACAATCACAGAGCTGAGTAGGGAACAAACTCTGCAGCTCCTACCCTGCAATTGTGGATTGGGGGCTGGGAACTATCCTGGTCAGAGGCAGGTCCCAGCTCCTCAACCCCATCAGGCAATTGAGGTGCAGGGCTTGGAAAGAGCTGAAGGGGTGGGGCAGGTCCCAGCCCCCTGCCCCAATCCACCGGTGGGGCAGCTAGTAGCAAACCACAGGCTGGGTGGGGAATCACCACTGATCTGGGTTGGACAGGGTTAGCAGAGAGGACCAGGGATCAGCCTGCCAGTCCAGGGCTGCTCCCCCTGGCCCAGTATGCTGTGGAGGGGCTGGCTGGGGCACGAGGGTGCTTCAACACAGGACTAGCCAGAAGGTAGCCACCGCTCTGAAACACCCTCATGCCCCAACCGGCTGTGTCAGCATCTATACATGTGCTGCTGCAAAGTTTTTTTTCAAATACAAGAAATCGACGAGTTTTTTAAATACAATTACTAGCCTGGTACAGAGTAAATAAGTTTGCTCCAGCCTAATACAGGTGCACATGTAGATGCCAAGACTTTTGAAAACACTTTCTCTCTGGTGACCATTTTGGTGGGCCATTTCTGCTCTCCATTTGAAAATTGAATAATTATTTAAAAATGTATAGCATTTTTTGCTGTAGGTCAGTGGTATTCAACCTCTAGCCTGAGGGTCAGATCCATCCTGTGGAGTCATGTCATCCATAAATTTATTCTCCTTGGGTCTGGAAATTTGGTGGTGTAGGGAGCAATGGCAATTAATACTGTCACCACTCTCCTGCTGCCAAAGTGCCAAGCCCTGCAGGCCAGACTACATGGCCCTGTGTGTGGAGCTGGGGTAATGAGTGCAATCTGCCATTGGGCCTAATTTTGCATGTGGGATTGGGGTTGGGGCTGAAGCCTGATCTGGTAGGCAGGACTGGGGTTACATGCTAGTTTAGCTGCACGCCCTGGATCAGGCTGCAGCTGGGTTGGCCCTGCATATTGGATTGGACACTGGCCCTGTGTGCTGGATCAGGCCCCAGCCCCATGTGCTGAATTGGTCCACAGATCAAATCTGGCCCATGGGCTTAAAAGGTTGGGCATTACTTGAACATGGGCTCATTCGAGGCAGGTCCTGTCAGACCAACCTAGTGGCCTCCTACGACCAGGTCACAAAATCCTTGAATGCAGGTGTCACAGTGGACGTAGTCCTTCTGGACTTTAGAAAGGCCTTTGACACTGTCTCTCACCCCATCCTCATTAAAAAATTGGGCAACTGTGGCACTGATGCCTACACAGTCAGATGGGCCGCAAATTGGTTGGAGGGCCATACCCAGAGAGTGGTGGTGGACAGGTCATTTTCAACTTGGAGGGCTGTGGGCAGTGGGGTCCCCCAGGACTTAGTCCTTGAGCCCTCACTGTTCAATGTTTTCATCAGCGACTTGGACGAGGGGGTGAAAAGCACCTTGTTCAAATTCACAGATGACACTAAAATGTGGGGAGAAGTGGGCATGCTGGAGGAGAGGGACAGGCTGCAACTAGATCTGGACAGGTTACAGGGGTGGGTGGACAAGAATAGGATGGGATTCAACACCGACAAGTGCAAGGTGATGCACCTGGGGAGGAAGAACCAGCACCATACCTACAGGCTGGGGAACTCCCTTCTCATCAGTGCAGAGGCAGAAAAGGATCTTGGAGTCACTATTGATGCCAAAATGAACATGGGCCGGCAGTGTGGGGATGCAGTCAGGAAGGCCAACCGTACCTTGTCATGCATCCACAGATACATCACAAGCAGGTCCAAGGAGGTGATCCTCCCCCTCTATGCAACACTGGTCAGGCTGCAGCTGGAGTACTGCATCCAGTTCTGGGCACCACACTTCAGGAGGGATGTGGCCAGCATTGAGAGGGTCCAGAGGAGGGCCACTCGCATGATCAGTGGGCAGCAAGGCAGGCCTTATAAGCAGAGGCTACGGGACCTGAACCTGTTCAGCCTCCACGAGAGAAGTCTGAAGGGGGATCTGGTGGCCTTCTACAAACTGGCCCAGGGGGACCAGCAGGCTATGGGAGAGTCCCTGTTCCCCCTGAGCACTAACAGGAGTAACAAGGAATGATGGCCATAAGTTGACTGAGAGCAGATTCAGGCTAGATACCAGGAGGTGCTACTTCACAGTCAGGACGGCCAGGATCTGGAACCAACTTCTGAGGAAAGTGGTGCTCACTCCTACTCCGGGGATCTTCAAAAGAAGGCTAGGCAACCACCTTGCTGGGGTCGTTTCACCACAGCATCCTTTCCTGCCCAGGGCAGGGGATCAGACTTGATGATCCACTTAGGTCCCTTCCAAATCTATCAACTATGAAACTACTGCTGTGTATGTGATGTGTACATTAGTTTACAACAGATGAGAAGCATAATGAATTATACTGGGCCAGCACTGAAAGGCCTTGTGGGAAGAACATGTATGAAAAAAGGAATTTGAACCACGTTGGTAGAACTGCTTGAAAACAAAAGGAAAAGGAAGTGGTCTACAGGAATAAAAGGTGGTATGAAATGAAGATCAAAGCAGGAGAAGAAAACACAAGCAGATGGATGTCCAGACAGGATGCCTGGGTTGGTGTAGGTGGCAGTAGTAGGTGAAAAGGAAGAAATTATGAATGCAGACTCTGGAAAACTTTACAGGCAAGGGTGCAGAGTGTGAGTTTGATAGAGAAGTGAGGGGGCATAGATTCATTGTTTCCATTTTAATCCCAGTGGATCTGCATCCCATTTGCCCTGATACATTCTGCAACAGAAAGCATTTCTTATACTGCTACTCATGACTTCTACCAAGCCCCTTGGATTGGAAAAATAGAGAAAGAGTATCTTGGAAGGTGGCTGGATGACTTCTTATATCTGGTAAGAAATGTTCCTTGTGGGGCTGGGTGAATGGTACAGTTGCTTACTCCAAACCCAGTCCTAAGAACAGGAGGTTCCTGTTGTTTACAGCACAGAAGGATTTTGATAAGCTGATTATCAGGCAGTTGGGAGAGGAAGCCAGACATTTTCTTCACACCAGGGTTGGTTCTAACACTCTGAACATGGCCAGAAAAAGTAGGGTCATTAAGGAGGCTCAGTTCTCTCCTTCATTTCAGCCATGTAAAGGAAAGCAGCTCATCAGCAGGAATGGGGAGACCACTGTTCAATTCTGGGCACTGAATGAGAAATTTCCTAACTTTTGAGTGCTCAACCTAGCAACCTTCTTTTAACCTAGTTGCATGGAATTTCTTTTATTTTTATAGAGCTGAAAAAACCCTCAGAAATTCCATCATATGTCCCCATAATGCCACCTGCATGCGTCATCCCCAGGTCAGGCACAGTTCTGTACTTGATCTCTCTGAGGTGCTAGTTGTGGTTGTGTTGGTCTAAGGACATAGGCAGACAAGTAAACAACTGCAGAATCTCTCTCTGCTTGAAGAAGGGTGTTTGTGCCTGAAACCTTGCAAAAAAACCCAATTTTTCCAGCTATTTAGTTGCTCTACTAAAATATATCATGTTTACGCAAAGAACCTTGTCTGCCTTGAGCTCTCAAAGTAACTCATAGCATTAGTAGATTGCCATCTTTGTAAAACAACAGTAGAAGGGAGGAGAATATCTGCTTCACCAGTATTTCATAGGTATTAGGGCCATGCTAGGCTTCGGACAGAGCTTTGGATCTGGAGAAAATTCAGATGCTTTGGGGTCTGAAGTAGCATATTTGGGTCAAAGCACCAGCCTCGTTTGGCTTCCCAAAGCGATTTGGAGCTGCCTCGGAGATCTGGCCATAGGATATAATGGGGAAACAATAAAATATCTGTAACTTTGTTGTTTTTTGTCTGATTTGGGTGGAGTTTTCAGACATGGTAGACTCTGCAAAGAGAATGAAGCCTGCCAAGTTTCAAGAAGATCAGTCCAGGGGTTTGGGGGGAACTTCCACTCAAGCTGTGGACAAGCAAAACTTGTGCCATGGGTGTTTGTGGGACTGACTGTCTCTGGCTTGGGGCGGGGAGCGGGGAGATGGCTGCAGGCCTGGCTGCTAAACTGCTGTGTTACCAGCTACCAATCAAGCAATCACAATTCACTCAGGGACCAAGGACTCAGGGACCAGCTCAATACACAGGACCTAGCTACTATATAATGACTTAAGGAGCATCAATTAGCACCTACAAAACCAAGCTAAGGAGAGGAAAGAATCAATACAATCAGCTGCCCCAGGACAGACATAGTCTTGGCACAAGTTTTGTCTGTCAGCAGCTAGGGGTGCAGGGCCCCAGAACCCCCTGCACCAATCTCCTCCCCAGCTGGCAGGTGTTGTGGCCTCAGCAGGGGCTACCATCCCTGCAGCTGTCATCCTGCTGCGCCTTAACACATGCAATGTCACCCATGGCACAAGTTTTGCTTGTCTGCAGCTCGAGGTGCAGTTCCCCCCAAACCCCTGCACTGATCTTCTTGTAACTTGGCAGATTTTATGCTCTTAGCAGAGGCTACAATTCCTTCAAGGTTAATCCAAATTGGACAAAAAACAACAAAGTTATAGATATTTAGTTGATTCCCCATTATACCCTGTGGCTGGATCTCCAAGGCAGCTCTGAAGTTTCAGCTGGATCAAGGCGGAAACCCGGTCCAGACCTCCAGATCGGATCATGGCCATCTGAAGCAGCTGGCTCTGAAGCCAGATCAGATCGCTGCCAACTCACACGGGCCTAATGGATATATGCTGATAACAGGAGATTGACGAGATAAGGGAATCTTGGGTACCACACCAAGTCTGCAGGGGAGTGTGCTTAAGTAGACACAGTCTCTCACCCATTCTCCCCAAACTTGACTCCTTCTGCTCCATCCTCTCCAACCAGTCCCAGTCCCAGTCCCAGTCTTGTCTTCTACTCCTCGGCCCAGCTCCAGACTCCTCCCATAGCCATTCTCATCATAGCCTAACTCTTCCCACTCACCCAGTTTCAGGTCTTCTAACTTCAAGTTCACTGCCCAAGTCCCAGTCTTATCCTATTACTCCCAGGCTCTCTTTCCTCTCACACTCTCTCCTAGGGTATTTGCTCATTCTTTGTATTCCATCTCCTTGACCCCAGACTCCTTGCACAGCCAGTTCCAGCTCCCACTCCTGGCTCTCCATCTAATCGTTTCTCCCATTTACTCCCAATCTTCATCTTCTAGTTTAAGATCCTCATCTAATCTGTCACCTTGCCCAACTTCTTGCCCTAGTTTCTCTGCCTAGGTCAGCGGTTCTCAAGGTGCCATGAAATCTTTTTAAGAGAGCCAAGTGCCACAGAGTGCCACACTATGTTAGGTGTGCAGACATGATTCACAAGATAAACCCAAAGATTTGAAACAGGAATCCATAGAGTTAAAATCATTCTGCCCTGCTGTGGCCTTTATGAGTTACTTGCAACAGAAGAATTCCTCTATTATTTTTCTGTAGTAAAAAATGAATGAAACCTAACAGCTGGCATTTTCTGAGGAGTACCTTGAGACTATTGAGGGAGTAGCTTGAATTGATTGAGGGGTGCCTTGGGTCTAAAATGGGCTGAGACCCACTGGCCTAGCCAGTCCCACTCCCTTCCCTTCATACATTAGACCTGTGTCAGAGCTGTCCCCTCGGCCCCTATATTGTTCTTAGTCCCTGTCCAATTCTCAGGTTTCTCCCCTTCCCATCCATCTTCTCATCAGTCTTGGTATTGATCCTCCAGCCAAATAATCCCAAGACCCATTTCCCTCACACACTCCCAATCCCACTGTTCCCTCAGTTAGTTTCTGATCCTTGTCTCTTTGGCCAGACCGTTCCATCCCCTCTGGCTCCCATTGCCAACCTCCTCCCCCTCTGATGCCCAGGGCATGTCTACATGAGACACTTTACTGCATAGCAGACTAATTTGCTGCACAGTAAAGCATCACCGTATACATATGCATGGCAATTAAGGTGCAGTAGACTAATTTACTGTGCTCCTGGATAGTCCCATCTGATACAAGTGCTATATGGCAGCTGGTGATTCTGGTTGAATTAAAAAGGCAAATATCAAGCAAGGGAAATTTCAACCTTAATGAGCACAATTTATCAAAATTATATACAAAGTTATATGTAAATGAAATCATGATTTTTATAATAGGAAGTTTCAGGTTAGCTTTATGAAGGGGAAAACTAGCATCCCTATCAGTAATGACAAACATAACAATAATGTTGGTGATTTCAGGCTAGGAAGACTGCATTAATGTTTGAATGTTTCAGGTTCTTGGAAGTATCCCATTTCAAACTTATTTCCAGCGAATTCTCTCAGCTGCCTCACCAAGACAAGCAAGTTTCATTTCCTATCTCTCTGGGCTGGGATGCCTTTTAATGGCCATCCCCTCCGTGCTCATAGGGGCAGTAGCAGCATCAACAGGTAAAAATAAGCAGGTGTCTTTCAGGAACCTATATATTTTTGTTCAGGGTTTTTAAAATGTACACTGGATGCAGCCTGATTTAGGTATCTTAATAAGCAGCCCTATTTCTGAAGTGCTGGGCAACTTTTAGTCTTTGGGGATCCCAACTGCTGAGTGTTCAGCAGTGTTTTTTTTAAATCAGACTAGTTCCCACTGTCAAAAAGTGGTATCAGGGAAAAGATGTCTTTGCCCATCAGGTCAGATCCAGACATCTCTGGGGACAAAATCCATTACTGACTCCTGCAGGCACAGCTGGGAAAAGGGTTAAACTTGGGATCTGTGTTGGGCAAGGGACTTATTTTACTTGAAACTGAGATGGTTAAGAGGTGACTTGATCAAATCCCATAGGTAACTACTTGGAAAAAGTATACAAGGTGATGTTGGAAATTCAAAATATAAGCAAGATTCAGATTCTTAAGAGTGAAGAATTGTTAGTGAACAGTTTACCATAGGGTATAGTAAGTGCATCATCACTTGATGTATGGAACTAGCTATCTTTATAAAAGATACTAGCAAAGTGCCCATCAAGAATGACGGGCGGGTGTCTGGGACAGAGAGCCACCACCCACATCCCCGCAATGCTGTCATTCTGCATCTGGCAGTACACAACCACCCCCACCCCACTCTGTGTCCAGCCCTGTGCACCCCCCCCCACACACACCTCAGACATATGCCACAGACCCACCCAACCACGTGCCACACTCGCACCCAGCCACCCACCCAGGGACACATACAGCCACACCCACCCAGCCACCCACCACACCCTCCACACCCTCCCAGCCACCCACACCCCTCTGCACCCCCCCATGCACTCCACCCCTCGCAGCCAGCAAGTGGTCTCCACACAAGGAGGGGCATGGCGCATGGCTGCAGGGTGATGCACAGGAAGCGTGCACGGGGGATGTACTGCCATGTATTGCATTTGGCAAGTGCTGCTCGCACCCCCTGTCCTTGCAGCACCCTGTGGTCATGCACCATGCTCAACCCCTCACCCCGGGAGCACCCACTGGCTGTGGGTGGTGGGGTACAGCGGGTGGGGTGGCAGAGTGCACAGCCGCAGTGTGCTGCACAGAGAAGGGGCACGTGAAGCGCAGACAGTACCCTGCTGCCTGTAGTACGTGGGGCGCCCCCCCCATGCAGCACCCTGCAGCCACATGCCACACCGCCCCTGTGTGGGGGGCACTTGCTGGCTGCAGGCCACAGAGAGGGTGTGTGCAGGGGAGTGGGCAGGGGGGTACAAGCAGCACCTGCTGGTTATAGCACATGAACGTAGGGCACACACCCACTCCCCACACGGCACCCTGCAGCCATGCACCACACAGCTTCCCATGTTTTGGTGCACGCAGAGCTGGCCTGGAGCATTACGGACAGACAGACAGAAGTGCTAAAGCTTTTATTATATTAGAATGTTCAAATTGACCCAGAAGTCAGAATGACTTGCAAATTCACTTATGTAATAGGGAAGAATAATTCCCTCCCCTTGCAAAAATTACTGATTACATTTCTAAGACTTCCCTCATCATGTTGCAGACTAACAATCCCTAGCTCATTTTAAAGCCAGTTTACACAGCGGTAAACTGCTTCCCTGACTGTTAACCAATAATAGGATTTTGCAAACAATATATGAGGGTTTTCTACTTAAACTTGCAAGGTTTTTCAGTGCTTCTGCTTCAGGGCTTATAATTATTTGAAGTGAAACAATCTAATTTAAGGGTGGAAACACATTTTTACGCTATTTAAAGTAGGATTTAAACATCAATCATCCAGAAGTACAAGCCAGTTTAGAACACTTTAAACCTCCTGGAATGTTTCAGTGGGATACTTAGATAATCAGGTAGTATTTTGAACTGGTCCTGATGAACTGGCTCAGTGTTCTGTGTGGACTCCAAGTTTCTGCGTCTAGTCCATCCTCCAGGCACCCTGTACCACTCCTCACCCCCACCCTAAACCTTTACTGTTTGCACTTGACAGAAATCCATCTAGGCTGGTTTTGGGTGAGGGAGGGACATAGGAGGGTGGCCATTTCAAGGGTGGGGGGTGCACTGCCTAGACCCCTGCTTCTGGGTTCTTGGTGGAGGTGTATGGTTTGTGGTTGGGTGGACACGTAACTAGATGCATCTTTAACTGATAGTACCCATCAAGTGATAAAGCTTAAGCCACTTCAGTTAATACTATAGAATGGATGGCAATTCCATGCTTGGTCAAAGTGAACTGGCCTATTTATTGTTAATTGTTCCTTACCCTCCACACCCAGTCCACACAGCCGCCTGCCCTGTATGCTCCACCCTCTACATGTCTCTGCATAACTGCATCAATACCCCACAACCCACCTGAGCACCTGTCATACCTCCACCACTCCCCAAGTCAGCCTGGGACACTACAGACCAGGGTTAAGTGAAGGCTATGAAAGTAACTGAGTGGCTTTGTAGGGAAAGTCCTTTTAAAGCCACAGCAAGATTCAGAGACCTTGGGCAGCACCCCCATCCCCCCAAACACCCAACACCCTGGGAAAACAGAAGAAAGGGTTGAGGAAGTGTCCCTCACTACTCAATCAGCCTGGGATGTACGCCTCCACTCCCCAATCAGCCTGGGATGTACCATACCCTAAACGAGCGACTTGGGAGAAAGTGTTCTTTAAAAGATGCAAAACTCTAACCACGCCTGAGTACCCAGCTCCCTGGGAACCCTGAAGCAGGACTTCCTGCTCTGGCACTTAGGTACCCCAGTCAGGGTATCACCACACAGATTTTAGTAAAGTGCCGGAATGGTTTTTACTGAACTCAGTAGCAGTGAGAAGGGAAAGCAGAAAATTGCTATTGGGCTGGCTACTCACTACCATCTCCTGGTGGTTGCTTGATAGCACTGCAGAGCCTAAAAGGTTCCATCGTATTTGGCAGTTCTATCATATTTTTCTCACTTACAATGCACACTTGCCCCTGCAAAATTGGGGTACGTGCTTTAAAGGGGTGGGGAGGGGGAAGCTGATTTTCTGCCTGGTATAGGAGAACTTCCTCCCAGGCAGCTGAGGGAGTAAATTGATTTAATGACTCATGTTCTTCACCCTACATGTGCTAATGATCATCTCCCCTTTCAATGGTCTAAATGGTCTACTATGCAAGCTAACCTTTTTAGGGCAATTTTGCTGTTTGCTAGCTGCCCTGGTTGATCTTTTCCTATTTCACAGCCTTTTTAGCTCAGATTCTAGCTCTTTTTAGAATAAAATGTATAAACCAGTTTTCAGCAGCAGCTATGGGTTCAGTTGTAGTTAAGGAAGGAAGGGAGGATGAGTCAGCTGAAAATTAAGCTCTCTGGAGAAATCTTTTTTTCCCTTCATTCATCCTTTCAGAAACAACATGTGTATTGTATTCCGGGGTATTTTGCATGCAAGAAAATACAATATTTAGAACCTTTGGCAGTTTATGTACAGACGCCTCTGACATGGAACAACTGTGACCCTTTCCCAATCAGTGACATTCTTGAAAAGGTTAATTTTTTATGTGTCTGCACCCTTTGTGCCAGAACAGAAGGCTCTCATCCTTAGCAATGCTAAGATAGGATGGCTGCTTGTAAAATATACAGCTTTGAAGAAAAAAAAAAGAATTAAATATTTAACATGACATTTCTCTGTTCTGTTTTAAAGACTGGAATCAGACAAGCTACGGTCTTCCAAGCCCATTAGAGAGAGGAGAATCAGCCATGATACTGCCATTTGTTCTGCACTATCTTTGTCCACCATACATTTCCATTGGTGGCTTGGGAGCTATTGCTGCTGCTGTCATGTCTTCTGCAGATTCAGCCCTTCTGTCTGTTGGGTCTTTATTTGCTCACAACATCTACAGAAAAATTCTTAGGAAAAAGGTAGTACTTGACTTATAGATTTTCTAAGTCAAGGTTAATTAATTACTGCTTTGACAATGATTAGACCAGTAGTTCTCAACCATTTTTTACTCAAGGCAACCCCTGGGATACTGGAAGCACCCCTCTCTAGACTCAAGGCACTCCTTAGAAAATATCAGCTCTTAGTTTTCACTTGATTTTGGAATACAAAAAAATAATAGAACAATTTTTCCATTGGAAAGAACTCAGAAAGACCACAATAGCTTAGAAAAAAATCCAGAGGGTTAAAATCAATTTGAAATCTCTGGGTTTATCTTGTGATCTTGTTTCCATGCCTTTTAGTGCTAAATTATATGGCACCCCATGGCACCCATGAAAGGATCACAAGACACCCCCAGGTGCTGCTGCACCCTGGCTGAGGATCACTGGATTAGAGAGCTGCTGATTTTAGTTCAGGATCCAAGGTTTGTAGATGCCAAGGTACAAAGGTGTTTGGATCCTAAATCTTGGTCTGGCCCATGGTAAACTGATTCTGTAAAATTCAGATCAGGATGCTAGTAGGAATAATGCATAGTGTACTGAAGAGCAGACTTCCAATTCCTCCAAGTCTAACCTGTCATTGTCTACTGACAAAGTGAAAGCTTCAAATAAAAAACACATGGGTGAATTAGCAAAGTGCAGTTAGCAAAAGTGGATACATGATAGGGATGTAAATATCAGGAAGGATTATTTTGCTCTATTCAGTTGGCCTGTGCAAAGCAGCTAGTATTCACTTCGGATACAGCTGTTTTGGGGGACAGTGATTCGATCTGGTGATTTGAATCACAGCCCTGATCAGATTCAGCTGAAACTGATGTGGCTGCTGCCAAATCTCTGAAACAGCCAGGCCTATCCCCTGCCTGCTCTCCCAGCCTGGCAATGGCTCCCCCGCCTGCCCCAGCTGCTGGCACTTGTTAAAAATAAGCCCAGCTGCTCAGTGGGTGCTGCCAGGCAGGGGACAATTCCCCCTGCCCCCCACTGCATGAGGGGTTCTGCATAAGCCCCCCAGCCCCTCCATGGGTGCCCCACCCAGGCCAGCTCTGGCCCTTTAAGAAAAAAAAACCCACCCCAAAACATCCGCCCCCACCAGATTCACCACCTCTGCTGGTGTGGGGTGATCCCCACTGCCCCATGTCGGCTTTTCTCCATTTTTTCTTCCCAGTGGCTGTAGCCACTCTGAGCTGGTAAGTACTAGGGGCAGGGGAGGGGAACCTGGAGGAGGGGGGAGAGGACCATGGGGAACCCCTGCCAGTCCCCTGATCCCTGCCCACTCCCCTAGCCCCGCCATGGCTGCCCCCACCTGCCCCAGATCCCAGGGTTTTAAAAAAAGCCCCGGTGCTCACCGGGTGCTGCTGGGTGGGGGGGTGATCCCCGCTGCCCCCCACTGCATGGGGGGCTCTGCATGAGGAACTCCTGTTTATGTGGTTAGATCAGCTTCAGTTCCTGTGTATAGATGTGGAGGTGGGAAGAGGGAGGCTATTGCTATAAGTATTAGGAGAACATCGAGTCTTCTAGAGCAAAATGTGGTTGTTAAAGTGGGTAATACATTTAAATATGTTCAACACAAGCTGCTTTGAAACTGATTCATGGATGCTAGGGGCTGGAAGAGTCCTTACAAGATCATCGGGTCCAGCCCCCTGCATTTGGGCAGGAAAGACCCCTGGGGTCAGATGACTCCAGCAAGGTGGGCATCAAGACCCTTTTTGAAGATTGCCAGGGTGGGTAACTGTATACCATCATGACACCAACATGTGGATTTATTTTATAACAAGAGGTGAAACTCCATCAAGATTTCAGCAGGTTGTAGAGCAACTTGAAAGGCACTGTAGTTGTTTGTCAGTTATTATAGTAGGTAATAGAAAGATATATTTGCCCTGCTCCTTTTAAACCGTAGGTAGCGTTTATTACTTCTGTGTTAAACACACCAAGATAGTCTGCTAAGGAAATTTAACAAGCCTAGAATGAGTCCATAAATCCAATGTATTGGTTAATCCATTTACGGAAATTGTAACCTACTATTGCTGCATGATATGAACATTCCTCTTCCAGGTCAAGTGGCAGAGCTGGGCTGGGGAGGGCTGGGCTATGGCACCGAAAGGCCATGCCGATATGGTGGGAAGTGCGATAAACATTGGGACTAGTGGCACAATAATCCTGCCATCTTTCCATGAAGTCCTGTTACCTTTGGAACCTTGAAATTTGACTCAAATGAATCTAGGAATAAGTAGACGGTGATTCCTAAAGCAGCGCTCTTTTGTTTTACAGGCTACAGACAAAGATGTTTTATGGACAATGAGAGCCTCTATGCTGGTGTTTGGGACAGCAGCTGCTGGCCTGGCTTTTTACTCCCATTCTATTTATGACCTGTGGTTCCTGTCTGGTGAGCTAGTGTATGCCCTCCTCTTTCCTCAGCTGTGCTGTGTGCTCTTCATACCTCACACCAATACATACGGCTCAGCAGCTGGGATCCTCTTAGGGTTCCTCCTGAGGCTGTTGGCAGGGGAGCCGTCCCTGAAAATCCCTCCTGTTATCCACTACCCAGGCTGCTGCCTTGTGGATGGGGTCTACGTTCAGCTGTTCCCTTTTAAAACATTCACCATGCTGCTCACTTTGGGGATCATAGTCTCTGTTTCCTACCTGTCAGCATTTTTGTTTAAAAGAAACCTCCTCTCTCGCAGATGGGATGTTTGCAACATTATGAAAGAAAACACTGTACACATCCCTCTGCGCCAGCTGGAAAAGCGGAAGGACTTGCAAGGGACTGCATTGCCAGAGAATCATGACTAAATGCAGAGCATCAGTTGAAAGGCAATTAAGCAAACTGCAGTTTTGTTACCAGGTCAATGATGTTTCTTCTTTATTCTTCCCTGTCTAGCGGTGAATTGTTCAAAGCCCACAGTCGAGTCATAAAGAAAGTCAGCACTCCATTAACACCACAAGGATGAAGGAAGTCAGAGTTTGCAATACTGATGCAAATGACTATGTGGTGATTAGTATGAAATATTATAAAATAAAACCTGCTCCTGCTTGGTTTTGGTACAACAGTCTTTGCAAAATGCAACTGTGGTGAGTGGTCTGACAGAGATAAAATTCATGTTACACCTCCGTATCTCACAACACTGGTATTAATGAATGCTTTAACAGATTGTACATTGAGAAGAAACTGCTGTCATTGCCATAAATGGGAGTTTTACTATACATTTCTACCACTGCATTTTTCAGAGTTAAATTTGTCACAATCTTAAATGCCTGCTTTTCAATGCAGAGCCTGCTTATGATGCCCAGCTGCTGCAGAAAGATTTGCTCAAGGTTCATGCCTTGAGCTTCATCTCTCTGTTCAAGCTCTTATTTACACAAGCAGGGCAGAAATTGAAGCAGTAATATCCACCGTTGTCATTTGAAAAGATACTTCCCTGTACATCCACTCCACTCCATAGCTTTTCCTCCTAAACCTGTCATTCCCTCCAACAAATATATTGTCCCAGATCCTATTTTGCCTGAAGGTTATGTTTATATCACCTCCACGATAATCCTAAGACTGCTGCTAGACAGCAAGCACTAACCACTATCTCCCACTCTGCAGGTATGACTACATGTTTACTGTGGCCTAATAGGGCCACATGTGTAGAGGCTGAGACATTTATAATTAGGCAGCTCCACAGTAAGCCTCTCATGTAGATATGACTTGCATGTGCCATATATTGAAATAAAGTTGCATGGTTACCCTAAGTTGTGCAGGGCATGACCAGGGCAGGCACAGCTCTCAGGACCTGGAAGTATCCCTCACGTAAGCTATTCAGAAAGAGTTGGAAAAAAACTGAATATTGTAGGTATGCACTTTATTTTCATAACAAGAGAGTCAGAGACTTTGAGATTTGTTACTAACAACCTACCAGGCTCTTTTCTTTTCTCCAAACTCAGGCATGCTCTCCTTCCTGTTACAGAGCCTGGATAATGTCTTCCAACAACTACTAACTCTCCATGTTGATTCTAGAAGGAAATTAGGCACCTCTGCCCAGATATCTGGATTGGTCCTCTGCAGGGAAAATGTCTAAGTTTTAGGCACTGAAATGCTTAAGTGGAGTCATTTAGGTGACCAGGCTCAATCTGGTTCTCAGCGGGCGCGTCTACACGGGACACTACTGCGCAATGGTTACTGTGCATTTATTTAGTACTTATATAATCAAGTACTAAATAAATATGGAGTAACTGGACTTACGCTGCTGTAACACCAGTGAATGCTAGTGAGACTGCAGTAGCCTAATAATACTACGCAGTAGTGTATTAGCACTGTTGGTGCTGTGACACACTACTGTGCAGTGTTATTCAGCTACTGCACAGTTAGTGTCTCGTGTACACTGCATGTGTCTTGTCCAATGGCATGTCTACACAAGATGTATACTGCCGAGTAAACTAATTAGCTCTGCAGCAAATGTCTGACAGCTAAAAGTACAGCCCTATTAGGCCACAGGAAAATAATTACCTTTGCAGTAGGGTAGTACTTTCATCTACACATGCTATTAGCATGGAGCAATAAACTCCTGTGCATATCATGCCAGAGTTTATTGCTCCCAGGCACCACATTAAACCTGCGCACTGTCCGCACTGAAGCACTCTCATGCCCCATACATGCTTGAATGCACGTAAAAACAGGAACGGAAGAAGAAGAAGAAAGTTACAACTGTTCCTGTTATTAGGATGAACTAAATACAGGATGCTTCATATCATTACTAGGGACTCTACTGCCACCAAGTGAAAATTCAAATAATCTGTAACAGTAACTATCCATCAGCACTGTTCTACTAATACTTGGCTAAGGCAAAACTCAAACTAGGGAACAGCAGGATATGTTCCAGAGAAATGGGAGGCAACCCTTTTTGGGAGGTGTGCCTCAGATTAGCCCTGTACTTTCTTTGGGAACATCTACATGAGATATTTACTGATCAGTTGACTAAGTAGCTGCTCAGTAAATGTCTCTTCATCTGCATGAGCACTGCTATCAGGCTGGAGTAAACTAATTTACTCTCCAGCAGTTAATACTTGTAAATACAAGTACTATCCTGTTGTGGACTAAAAACCTCCACAGCAGCACACGTGTAGACACTGTGCTGGGTGGCACACAAGGGTGCTTCAGTGCAGGGACACTGAAGCTCCCTTGTGCCCCAGCCAGCCCCTCTGCAGCACACTGAACTGGGGAGAGCAGCCCCAGGCTGGCAGGCTGGCTTAGGTCTACATGCTGCACCTGAATAAACTATGCAGCTTATTGCTCCAGAGTTAATTGCTCCCAGGAAGACATTCAAATGGCACTCCCAGGAGCAATAACCTCCAGAGCAATAAGCTCTGCAGTTTATTCAGGCACTGTAATTGCATGTGTAGATGTGCCCCTTGAGTGCCACTCTGATCCCCTTCCCCCGCCTGATCTCCTGCTCTCTGCCCTCTGCTCCCTGCCTAATCTGCTTCTCTGTTTTCTGCTCCCTGCCCTGTGCTCCCCATCTGACCTGCTGCTCTGCTTTCTGCTCCCTGAACTTTTTGCTTTTGTGCCACCCCTCCCTGATCTGCCACAGTTAGGCACCACAGGCACCTCAGTTCCCTACGAAATGGATGGGGAAAGTGTGGTACCTAGGAATGGATTCCCAGAAACCAGCCCTCCAAGCAAGACAGGGTCTAGATCCAGCCTCTCCCCTGCAATTAGATGCCCTTCTGGACTAGGATTCACAGCCCCAAAGTTCTTCCTGGCCTGAGATGTCAAAATCATTCCTTTAGCTATATACAACTGGCATAGTTTTATCTTGGCTGGTGGTGCTGTCATCCACCTTTAACTTAATAGTCCAATGTCAAATCACTCAGGACATAAGAAATGATGAACATGGGCCGGCAGTGTGGGGATGCAGTCAGGAAGGCCAACCGCACCTTGTCATGCATCCACAGATGCATCACGAGCAGGTCCAAGGACGTGATCCTCCCCCTCTATGCGACACTGGTCAGGCCGCAGCTGGAGCACTGTGTCCAGTTCTGGGCACCGCACTTCAAGAGGGATGTGGACAACATGGAGAGGGTCCAGAGGAGGCCACTCGCATGATCAGGGGGCAGAAGGGCAGGCCTTATGAGGAGAGGCTAAGGGACCTGAACCTGTTCAGCCTCCAAAAGAGAAGGCTGAGGGGGGATCTAGTAGCCTGTTACAAAGTAGGCAGGGGGGATCAGCAGGCATTGGGGGAGTCACTGTTCCCCTGAGCACTACCAGGAGTGACCAGGAATAACAGTCACAAGCTGGCAGAGGGCAGGTTTAGGCTAGATATCAGGAGGCGCTACTTCACGGTCAGGGCGGCTAGGGTCTGGAACCAGCTTCCAAGAGAAGTGGTGCTGGCTCCTACCCTGGGGGTGTTTAAGAGGAGGTTAGATGAACACCTTGCTGGGGTCGTTTGACCCCAGTATTCTTTCCTGCCATGGCAGGGGGTCGGACTAGATGATCTGCTCAGGTCCCTTCTGACCCTAGAAACTATGAAACTATGAGAAGGGGCAATTCCCTAGGGGGAAAAGATCAGGTTTCCTGTCACTGTCCCCTATGCTCTTTATGCATTTTACCCAGTGCCTCTTTAATACTAACTATATAAGTGGTCCCAGGAGTAGGGACCGGAACCCAGAGCTCTGTCTTCCCCAGGAAGTGTTCACATCTCTGGGCTACAAAATCAAGCTTCTTTGTGCCTGCTTCTTCTATCCTTAACTCTTGCATCCTGCATGGCCCAGGGGAGGGAAGGAAGCACCCCATCCCAGCCTAACCTGTAGCCTGGTGGTTGGGTACAGGTCTACCTCCTGTTTTAGGAGGTAGAAGCTATGGGTGTGAATCACCCAGGCTGAGAAATGTCTAGAAGCCAGATCTGTAGGTGAGTCCTCCAACCATAGGATATTATAGAAAAGTGGGTAGCAGCATTGTCTGTCATTTTCAAAGGAAAGTGGCTGTAGCTACTCTCTTTTATGCTGACCTAAATCCTGTTAGTGAGTTGTCAGCTTGTGCTAAGCAGACCTACCAGATCAGACTCTTCTTGAGATTTAGTCATCATGAAGACATGTAGCCTGTGAATCCCAAACAGCCTTCAGTGTGAGACAGGTACTGAGCACTTGGCTTTGCTGAGATGGGAGAGCCTCCGGGCATAGACAGTATCAAAACTTTGGTGCCAAGTTTACATGCAAAAATGAAGGTGCCTAGAGATTTTTGGATGCCTAATGAATTACAGGAGTAGGGGGAGGCTTTTTAGGTCATTCACTTGGACTTAGGCACCTAACGTCTGCCTATGTTGCACATAAGACATTTAAGTATTTTTTGGATCTTGTCTCACATTTTGAGACACAGACTTTATGTTTGTACAATGTCTAGCACAATGGGCTTCCAAGTTGTTTCATCTCTACACGCTACAATATTTGTATTAAATATTAATCCCTTTGGTGTGAATCAGAAACTCTGCCATCAAATTCAAAACAGAACCACTGCAATTTTTTGGAGATTTTTGAGGCTGGCAGTCATAATGCAGCCTAATGCCAAGTAAAAGATGTCCTCTCAGGGTACGAACAGACATCTCATTTGACCCAGAACTGATTGTCCTGGGGTTTGACCTGAATTAAAGTGTGTGTGTGTGGGGGGGGTTAGGGAGCAGGGGGACAAAAAACCACAGTCCTTTACACACATCACCCTTCCAAGCTGTCTTACTCGTTCTTTGCCAGTAGGTGGTCAGCGAGAGCACACCGCCTGACCAACTTGTCTCTGGAATGAACTACACTAACCTTACAGACAGCAAACAGGTCGTCCCAGGAAAAGGTGTTAATGCATATAGCCAGCACTCTTCAGAGGGACTTGAAACAGGACAGTGGATGTGCGCATCGGTACAACCCTGGGGAAAGCCTTTTGTTCCAAGGACAAATGCAACCTCTGTTAACAGCCTCAAAAGGTCTCATAGGAAATGGCATGAAGATCCAGTCTAGATGCCAGCTAAACCTTATCCTTCTCTAAGTCTATTCATAGTATCTAATGAAGTAGTCTGTCACCTATGGAAGCTCATGCCTTTCTGAATCAGTCAGTCTCTAAGGTGCCACCTTGGCCCACTTTTTGCCTAACTAGCACAGCTAACCAACTCTCAGCATAGCCATTATTAACACACACAATGAATGAACTGTCCTGGGTCATCAAATCCAGTCCCTTTATTGCAAGCAACCAACCACACCAGACAATCCCTGCGCAGCCTGATCAAGCTCCCTTTTAAAACAGTTGTTTCACAACTACTATTTCTACTGCCAGTCTATCTGAGAAGTTCACTTTTGTGATGGTTCAGTAGCCTAACTGGGGGTGAACAAGAAGGGTACCAGCCCAGAGTGCCAACTAAGGAAGGGGACTAAATTGTCCCCCACCTCCATGGAGTCTACTCCCTGGCAACACAAGCAGCCCCATGACACTGCTCTTGCAGCAGCAGCAACTCTGTAAGGACACCTGGGTACTGCACTTTAAAAGAAAGAGTGGGGACAGGCAGAGGACATGGTGGTGATGATGGCGGCAGCAGCAGCAGCAGCAGTGGCACAGCCAGGGACCGTTTGGGAGTTCCTGGCAGAGATAAGGCTCCTGTGCTCCCCACTCAAACTCATGCACCCACTCTTCCTCTGCTCCCAGGGCACAAACATACTTTTTATGTCTGTATGGTGGTTAGAAAACTTCTAGTTGCCCTCCTAGATTTCTTTCTGGCCAGTTACCAATTTGTTCTTGTTTCAATATTATTAATTAATTTTTACTGTCTAGAACAAATTATATAGAGAGCAATTGTATCCCCCTCAGCCTTTTTTGGCTAGGCCACACAAAGCCAAGTCAATTCAGTCCCTCTCATAAAATAATCTCTCTATTCCCTTTATCAGCTGAGTAACCTTTCTCCGAACCTCTTGAAGTGCGAGTTATTTCTTGAACATGGGTGACCAGAATTCCAACTGAGGTCTTGCCAAGACCTTGTTTAATTCTCTGCCTCTATTAGAAATACATTGTCTGGCACATTCTAGGATTGCATTTGCTTTTTCAGTCACACTCACACCTGTTTGAACAGGTATAGAGGACTGAATAAAGGAAAAAAACAGTGGAGAATCAAAGCCAAAAAATACCTGGGTCCCAAAAGGGAAATGGTCCAGGGCTCCATTGTCAGAGTTGAACAAATAATGGGATCTCCATTTCAGTGGCCAAACTGAAATTGGGGAGGAGGAAGGGGAAGTCAATTCAGGTGGAACCAAAACATAAATGCAATAAAATTCCAATTAAAAAAGAAAATAATTTTGTGGGTAAATCTGAAATGATTTGTTCAATTTAAAGTGAAATCCTTTGTTATAATTTTTGGATTAGTTGGCCCTTTAAAAAACAATCTTTTATTTTTAAATTTAAAAATAAATTCATTATTTTATTATAGGTCATTATTCATTGCAGGTCATTATTTTATCTAAAACACCTTTTTGAACATAAAAAATTATTTTGTAAATTTCCAAGTAGCTCTTCCAAAACACTTCGGATACAAACAATTGAAAGTGTTATAATGAAACAATTTCCTATTTCCCTCTTTCCATCTTTTTCGGGAGGGGCATTTTGCTGGCTTCATCCTGATTTTTCTAAATAGATCTGGTCCTTCTGACACTTCACTTAGACTCCATTTTTACCTGAATTCATTATCTGTTGAAAAAAATTCACCCAGTTGTACCCATCACGTTAGCCTCAATGGAAATAATGTGAAAGCCCAGTGTATAGCAAAAAATAAACTCACCTGACTGCATGTCTCTTTTGCCGGTTTGACACAGCTGCACTGGAACAGCACAAATCCTATTATCAGTATCAAATTTAGTGACTGTACTGCTCTTTTGAGCCTTGATTGCAAAGCTTGTTGTTGTTCCTGTTGGGAGCTATAACAGTCTAGATATTAACCTGTTTTATTTCCCTCTTGGTAAAGCTTGCCCCATCAAAGTGTTCACTGTACCATATGTGCCAATGACACACTTCCTTGTCTCATAACATGAGCATTCAGAGTTGTTACCAAGAAGCAACCAGTTTGCTAAGAGCTAAAAGAGCAAAGATGGAAAGGGGAAAACACAGGAAATAACCACCTATAAAGGATTTTTGCTGTAAGCCAAAATAATACATCAGTACTTTATTTTCCCCTTTGCCTTGTCAGTTCATTTAGCATAGCAGGGAGCCTGCTGTTGAAATCTTCCTAGCCCCATTGACAAGGCCTGTTTCATTACAGAGATGGCACTGGCAGGCTCCAATTCTTTATTCCATTTTCTCTTGTGAGGCAAGGGAAAGATATAATTAAACTAATTGTCTGTAGCCTTTTTCATGAAGTTGGAAACCATCTAAGTGTTTCTGAAAATGTGGCTGCAGGTATTGGAATGGGAGCTGCCAAGCT
This sequence comes from Crocodylus siamensis, assembly GCF_052110815.1. Classification (NCBI taxonomy): domain Eukaryota; kingdom Metazoa; phylum Chordata; order Crocodylia; family Crocodylidae; genus Crocodylus; species Crocodylus siamensis. Next base: position 400,441,597 of record NC_143395.1, read on the forward strand.
GTCTAGAGTATCTGGTCTCAAATATCAATGCAAGGTACTTGAATAGCTGGCCCTGGATCAATACAGCACACAAGTCCATGTCTGCAATACCAACCATCTACTACACAGCAGACCCAAGTGCCTTGACTTGGGCAACCCCCTGCTTTTGTAATATCTGCAGTGGAATTACCTGCTGATAATCATCTGCACCATGTTCACGGGTGTGCTAGCTACCCCCCCAAAAAGAAGAACAAGACAATGGCCAACCATCAGCAAGCTCCAGAGCCCAAGAGAGAGGCTCCTTCTTGGAGGTAATCCATGGAGTGCTTGCTGGTTGTCCACAGAGAGCTTGTGGTAAAGCTTGTGGAACCTCCTTATTTTCAGCTGATGGACAACATGAGAAAACAGCTAAAATATTAAATACTTTACTAACATTATTTTCCCAGGAAGCAGGTGCTGCTGTTGGAAAAGGATCTTATGAAATCGAGCAAAGAACAGATCACGGGGTTTACAAGACAATCTCTTAATGGGCTCCAGGTAATGAAAAAAACTGAGAAGTCTTGAATTAAGGCATCACACAGAAACAGGGGAAGAACCACCAGAAGGAGAGAAAGGAAGCAATTAAATAATGAGCATTACACACATCCCAGTGTCATCTTATTTTGTCCCAAACACAGGAGTTGCATTTCAAAATAAGCACATTGCAACACCCATCTTGCTCTGTGCCAAGCACCAAGTCCTCTGCCTTCATTCTGCTCACTTTGTCCTGTGAGACAACTTCTGATCCTTCCAGGTTTCTGAAGTTTTTGGTGGGAATTTAGCAGTTAACAATTTCCAGTCAAGCTAGCAAGGCCAGAACCACTGGCCCAACCAACGTTCCACTGCTTTTCTTTTTATATATAAAAGGTTTAAAAAACCCCTGAAATTTATCATTCACTACCTCTTTTTTATAATAGCTAGAATCTGTCACTTTCCAATTTGTTTTTGTACACTGCAAGCTTTGCAATGGCATCACATATAATAGCACATCCCCATCAACTCTTATTGCTGGTGGTACCATAAGCGAAAGGCTCGGGGTTCTGATTATATTGTGCTGGGTTATATCATCCAGAATTACCCTCCAAGGAGCCTCCACTTCTTCCTCAATTTCTTCTGTTTCCCTAATTTGCTGCTGAATTAGGTAAACTGTGGTACCCATGGTTTCTTACGTATAAACAGATGGCAGCCAAATGCATCCCAGCACAGCTGGGACCACTGCTGGGGCACTTCACTGGGCAAAATAGTGTGTGATCCACCTCACTGGGCAAAACAGATGTCAGCTGTTGTCCCACTCAGGGCACCCCTCTGCAAACAGGAAAGCCTGAGGTTTTGCTGCTAGCAGAGGAGTGCCTAGGGAACCCCAAGATTTTCTTGTTTGCAGAGACAAATGCTGGGAGTCTCAAATGTACTCTAGTGTGGTCCCAGAGCTGGGACCAACAATCAGCTGATTGGTGACCCCAGCCCTGGAACTACACTGGAGTGTCAAACTTCTCCAGGGTGTAGGTTGTAACCATATTGATCTAAGCACATAGGTAGACAAGGTTCTTTGCGTGAATCTGATATCTTTTATTAGAGCAACTTAAGCAGTTGGGGAAAAAAACTGTTAAGCAAGCTTTTGGGTTTACCCTTTACCAGGCTCAGGAAGTTTCTGCAGTGGGTGTGTGCTCTTCCTGGATGGAAGTGGGGCACTTTGAAGTAAAGCTCGTTCAATGAACTTTAGTTCAAAGCACTCCACTGCCATTTTTCAGCACATAGGAGACTGATACAGGTGAAGCTTAGGCACTTCTAATTAAAACAACTCACTAATTAAAGCACCCCCCCCACACACACCTCCCAGAGCATGTGTAAAAATGCCTACAGTTTCCCCATTTGTAGAGATGCACACCCAGAGTCTCAATCTCACTCCAGTGTAATCCCAGGGTGCAACAAGGAGCCACTGATTGGCCTTTGAGCCAAATTTTTATGGAGGCACAAAGGCAATGTCAGTTTACACCCTTACTGCACTTTACCAGCCCTTGTGTCTCCAGCCTTAATTCAGTTATAGGCAGAAACAGTTTAACCAATAAGTCACTCATGTAACCAGAAGGAGTCCCAAGTTCAGTCAGACTGCTTGTATCAGCCATCAGACAGAAAGCACAGATCCCAACCTGGACCATAACTCAAATTATAGAAATGCCAAGTCTGTGTTATTCCCTGTTCTCTTAGCTGTGTTATGATGGCTCTGCTGGGTAGCAGACATGGCCACTGCTATGGTTTTATTTGCAACACGTTCCATTCAAGAAAAACAACTCTCTTCCTGTATTGGGGGTGACCTGGTGGCAACTAGGCCTGTGTGACTAGGCAACTATTTGATTCAGATTTGGATTTGGCCAATTCAGATTCAGCTGATTCAATTCGGCCAAATTGATTCAGAAAAGATTTGGAACCGATTAGGAGAGATTTGGAAATTCGACCATAGGGTATAATGGGAATCAATGAAATATCTATAACATTGGTTTTTGGCTGATGTGGATGAAACTTGCAGGGGTGGTATCCTCTGCTAAGGACAGAAAGCCTGCCAAGTTTCAAGGTGATAAGTGCAGGATGTTCTGGGAAACTTCACCACAAATTCCTGAAAGCAAAACTCATGTCGTGTGTGTGTGTGTTAAGCCACAGTGGGGTGAAAACTGCAGGGGAGGCAGCTCTTGCCGAGGCCACAAAGCTTTCCAATTTTTAAGGAGATTGGTGCAGGGGGAGTTTGGGTTCTGGGGCCCTGCACCTCTGGCCGCTGGCAGGCAAAACTCATGACATGGGTGCTTGGGGGACTGTGTGTGTGTTCAGGTGCGCTGACTGGCTTTCTTCCCTGCCTTGCATGCCAGGCCAGCCTCTGGCTTCTTTACTATTCCTTCCATCCAGGACCAGGAGACACACCGACTGCAGGTACTTCCTCAGCCCGACAAAGGGCTTTTCAACCCGAAAGCTTCCTAAGATATATTTTTCTATTTTGTTTTTTTTCATAATAAACATATACACATAAAAACACAAGATAAGCCATCCCACACCACAAGTAACATATACCCATCCAACACAACATTTTTACTTCTTGCTGTCATTCCTTTTTAACAAGAAAGGCTCTGTGATGGTTGTGTGTGGCTACCTTAGATGCTGCTGGTGCTGCTGGTGCTGCTGGTGCTATTGGTGTTGAGACAGCTAAGTTATTTTGACCTGCCGTCGTTTACAGTGGTGGAGGAGGCCTCATGGGGGCACACTGCTGCGCTGTGCAGAGGCCCCAGCACGAGGAAGGGCGCACTTGAACACACACACAGTCACACAAGCACCCCGTCATGAGTTTTGCCTGCCTGTGGCCAGAAGTGCAGGGCCCCAGAACCCCTGCACCTATCTCCTTGACAGCTTGCAGGCTTTGTGGCCGCAGTAGGCCCTAGCAGGCCTGCAGTTTTCACCCATCTGTGCCTTCACACACATAGTGTCACCTATGTCATGAGTTTTGCGTGTCAGCAGTTTGTGGTGCAGTTTCCCAGAAACCCCTGCACCTATCACCTTGAAACTTGACAGGCTTCATGCCCTCAGCAGAGGCAACGACCCCTGCAAGCTTCATCTGAAAAACAACAAAGTTATAGATATTTCATTGATTCCCCATTATACCTTATGGCCAAATCTCCAAATCGCTGAATCTTTTCTGAATCGATTCAGAAGCTCTATATCAATTCAGAAAGCCTAAAACTTCTAGCAATTCGATTTGGATTCATAGATTCGGCCTCTGAATCATCCGAATTGTCTCTGAATCCAAATTGCGATTCAAAGCTCTACACAGCCCTAGTGGCAGCCTACAATTATATAAGGGGTGTGCATCAGGATCTGGGGGAACGCCTGTTCACCAGAGTGCCCCAAGGGATGACGAGGTCCAATGGTCACAAACTCCTCCAAGACTGCTTTAGGCTGGACATAAGGAAAATCTTCTTTACTGTCCAAGCCCCCAAAGCCTGGAATAGGCTTCCTCCAGAGGTGGTGCAAGCACACACTCTGGACTCCTTTAGGAAGCATTTTAATGCTTGTCTTGCTGGGATCCTTTGACCCTGTCTGACTTCCTGTCCCTGGGGCGGGGGGCTGGACTTGATCTTCCGAGGTCCCTTCCAGCCCTAATGTCTATGAAATATATCATATGTGCAACTGCCAATGGTACATCATTATGTTCCAAACCATTAATTAATGAATATAACAGTGGCATTAATAAGTTCAAATTATGTGCAATTAAATGCATGTTATTAATTGAAAATAAATGCTGATTAAGCAACAAGCTACTAACTTTGCCTTAAATCTTAACAGCTTTTTCTACTCCATTAATTCCACCATTAATTTTAAGATTTAACTTTTCAATATCTCCAGTATTCCCAAGGAACCTGTCGATGCCAGAACCTCCCAGCACAGTGACTAAGCTCTTGCACTCTAATTGGGTGTTATTATTTGTGAATAGTCCCACAGGGTCTTTCCACAATATAACTTGTCTATCTATTTCTCCATTAAACTAATTTCAATAGTTTGACATTTTCTTGGCATGGTAAACTGATTAAATGTTTAATGACAGTCAAATGTATAGTCAATCACCACTTTATTACATATTTCATTTTCAGGTGTAAGAATACAATGGATCTTGGCTAAGATTGTGAACTAGGACAATCCTAGCATTGTAGGAATAGGAGTGGACACAGAGGAAGGGTTTGAAGGGGGTGAGCTTGCAGTGGGAAAAGTTGTGCATGTTGGGGGGGAGATGCACTTCTACATGGAAAATACACTTTGTAATTAGAACAATTCTTTTGCTCTTTGCCACTGTGGGCTGGGGTCTGCATCCCGCTGCCAGTGCCCCGGGAGCGCATGTGCCTCCTGTGCGCTGGCTGCGTCACCTGCCTGGCAGTGGGAGGCACGTGGAGTCACATGGCTGCTGGGGCACCAGCAGTGGGGTGCGGAGCATGGCCCTCAGTGGCAGCCTGCCTCCACCCTACACACAGCACAGATCAGGGGGCAAGTATTCCCTGTACCTGCCCTGGAGGTGTGGGCAGTGGTGGGAGTCCCCCTGGGCCCCTGGATGAGCTACCTGGGCAGTGAGCATCCCACAACCCACCCTAGGGCCCCATTCCCCACCCCCCTAGTTGGGCCTTGCTCTGGCCCCCCATGCCTCTTACCATCCACACATCTACCTGCTGGGTGCTGCTCCACACACAGCCAAGCCAGGCTGAGTTCCTAACTCCTAGCAATTCACAATCCTGCTTTATGACATCTCTAACAAAGTTATCACCTGTGTTTGAATACATAACTTTTGGAATTCACCATCTACCAAAGGCATTGTATATTAGCTGCTGAGCTGTTGTCAGAGCTGTATAGTTTTTTGTGGAGAGGGCTTCTACCCAGCGGGTCATCTGCTATGACCACTAGCAGATATTTGTAGCATATCTAGGTGTAAGAGAACTCACCCATGCAGTCTACCTGGATTCTTTCCCAAAGACCCTCACATAACTTCTCTGTTTTCAATCCACAGGGTCATTCCAAATACAGATTAAACAAGAATTGATAGGAACACTGAGATCATCTTTCCAATTTGCCCTAGTTGCAATTCCATAGTAATGACATCCTGTGGTTTGCTGGTCACTCCTTGGATTTTCCAATGCAAAATTCCCTCTTTTAAGTATCCCAGGGTGCATCTACATGCACCTAATTAGCTCCACAGTAAAGTCTCAACTTTTACTCATGCAGGCCTATTAGGCCACAGGAAACTAATTAACTCTGGTGCAAGTTAGTACTTGTAAATGCAAGTGCTATCCTATGGCAGAGTTCTTTAGTGTGCAGCAACACATGTGCAGGTACCAGTGGAGCTAGCTGGGGCACAAGAGTGCTTCAGTGTGGGGCTGCCTGCCAGCTAGCCCCACACTGAAGCATCCTCATGCCCCAGCTAGCCGCTCCACAATATGCTGGACTAGCTGCAAGCTGGCAGGCTGATGCCCTGTGTCCCCTGTCAGCCAGAGATGCTATGACCCAGCTCCATGTGCTGCGGTCCCAGGTTCAAGTTCAAACACAGCACCTGGGAGCAATAAACTTCAACACAATATGCACCAAAGTTTATTGCTCCATGCTAATCACATGTGTAGATGCACCCCCATTGTAGTAATTGTTTCTCCAATGGCTAAACATTTCCCTTTCAAACTCAGCTATGATGGTAGTTATAGCAGGCTACCTCCAACTGTCCTCATTAAGAATTGTTAGGATAGACCACCAGAGCATAGCAGACATGGGGTATCCCTATCAAGGTCTGCTAGACTCCACAATTCTGGACATAGAATTTGGTTTTGGTGGGACACCTATCTGAGTGGTTGTGAAAGCCACAGCGGCTTGCTGAACTGATCCTGGATATGATCTGGGACATGTGCAGCCCTGCCCTCTGGAGATGAGTTTCCTCCAGCCTGTCTACCTTTTGTTTTATTTGAGAGAATAAGGACCCAGGTCAATTGGGTGCAGACTACCATGACTGCCACTGCCATAATTAAAATCCTGGCTGCATACCTCATGCATGGTTTGGCCAATTGTTCTGAGGTCCAGATTTTACTTCAAGTATTTTAGCCTCTTGCCCTGATATAACCTTTTTTATTCTGTATCTACCAATTATCTGTTTGGAGGGTCATATCTTTCATGTGATCAGGGTTAGGGGTACACTATAAAATGTACTATCTGAAATCATTTAGTAGTCAATGCAGAATGTTTCCTTATGAAAGGTATCTTGCTATTGTGACTGAAGTCCTTCAGCAGCCCTGGTATTCCAAAGAAAAATTCACTGACTTTTTTTTTTGGCCCAGCTTCTGGCAGCATTTTTAACCCCAAAGATTTCAGTTTCCAGACACCTAATGTTGAATAAGTGCTTGGTTAACTCTGCTACTGTTGCAGTATTTCCTTGAGGGCCTTGGGATTCTGCAACAGCAGCAGCAAAAAAAAAAGCGCTCAATGGATATGGCAAAGGACACTGGCCCCTTGTGGCAGCAACAAATGAATGGGTCTCATAGCTCTGCTCTCTTACCTAGGAGCTCACCTTGCTCCTGCTGAATGTCTTCCCAGCTTTTATCTTTGACCAAAAATGTTTCTGTTGCTTCTATTGACTGTACTTCAAAAAAAGTTCCCCTTGCTCCTGTCTTCTTCTAGTAATCCATTTTGGCTCATTCAATTTATAATTTGCCTGCAGAGGGCACCAACCCCAAGGCAAAGACTTTGTAGTAAAAAGCAAGCCCTCTTTATTTACCTTTTTTAATCCAAGGGCTCATCTACATGAGATGCTTTATGCAAGATTAGAGCTAATTACTGCACAGTAAGCATCACCGTCTATACATGCACACACTTCCTGCACAGTAATTGGCTCTAATCATGAGTAAATTTGCTACCTGTAAATACAAGCAGGAAATTTACTTGTGATTACTTCCTGTGCTGTATGGTACATGTAGATGGCCAACTGCCACCCGGAGCTGCCTGCTGCTGGGGCACTGGAGCTCAGGCGGGGACCATATCCCAGCAGCAGGGAGTTCCCAGCCCCAGCTTCCTGGCTGTGATCACAGAGCAGGGGCTGGGGAGATTGTTCTCTGCCACAGCTCCATAATGGTGATCATGAAGCAGGGGCTTGGAATAGGCTGGAGAGCCTGTTCCCTGCGCAGCTCCACAGTCAGGAAGCTGGGTGTGGAACAGGCTCCCCAGTCTGTTTCCTGCCCAGCTCTGCAATCATGGAGCTGAGCAGGAGACAGGCTTTCCAGCCCCCACTCCTTGATCACATTTGAATGTAAGGAGACAGAGGAGTTGGGTTTTGTGTGCATGGACCTTCCCTTCCAAAAATGTAAAGTGCATAAGGGTAACGATATTATAAGAAAAATTGAGAAAAGGTTACTGTCCCAGTGGGAAGACTGTCTGATGAGGAGTAACAAAAGAAGCTTAGGGGAAATTCTATTAAAGAGCTACTCCTAGTATGGCATTTCAGCCTATCTTCAACCTTGTCAAAAACTTTCCCAAGTTACAGCAACAGCCAGCAGGTGGAAGAGCTGGGAGTAGGGAAGGCAGATGAGGAATGAAAGCAGGACATTGCAAAAAGAGAAAGAATTAATTTCACCCAGAAGAACTGAACTCTACTCCTGCCTTAGCACACAGTTCCAGAACTGTGCTTTCAGTACACAGAGCTGTGCTATATATGCCAAGGACTGAAGGAAAAAAAGGAAAAAAAGAAAAAAAAAGTCATAGATTCATAGATATAGGGAGGGACCTTGCAGATCTTCTAATGCAGCAGGAGAGAAAACTGGGCTCAAATGACCCCGGCTAGGTAACTGTCAAACCTCTTCTTAAAGACCCCCAGAGTAGGAGCCAGCACCACTTCCCTTGGAAGTCGGTTCCAGATCCTAGCCGCCCTGACTGTGAAGCAGTGCCTTCTAATGTCTAGTCTGAACCTACTCTCTAAAAACTTATGGCTGTTATTCCTTGTTACTCTGGGAGGCACTCAGGGGAACAAGATCTCTCCCATTCCCCGCTGGTAAACCCTAGTAAGTTTAGAGACAGCCACCAGGTCCCCTCTCAGCCTTCTCTTGCGAACGCTGGACAGGTTAAGGTCCCATAGCCTCTCCTTGTAGGGTCTGCCCTGCTGTCCCTGGATCATATGGGTGGCCCTCCTCTGGACCCTCTCCATGCTGGCCACATCCCTCTTGAAGTGCGGCACCCAGAACTGGATGCAGTACTCCAGCTGCAGCCTGACCAAAGTCGCATAGAGGGGGATTACCACCTCCTTGGCCCTGCTTGCAATGCATCTGTGCATACACGACAAGGTGCGGTTAGCCCTACTGACTGTGTCCTCGCATTGACAGCCCATGTTCATTGTGGAATTGATAATGACTCCAAGATCTCTTTCTGCCACTGTGTTTTTGAGAAGAGAGTTCCCCAGCCTATAGGTATGCTGTTGATTCTTACTGCCCAAATGCAGCACCCTGCACTTGTCAGTATTGAATCCCATCCTATTCTCATTTGCCCACCCCTGTAACCTGTCCAGGTCCAGCTGTATCCTGTCCCTCCCTTCTAGTGTGCCCACCTTGCCCCAAATCTTGGTGTCATCCATAAATTTAAACAGGCTGCTCTTCACCCCCTCATCCAAGTCACTAATAAATAAATTGAACAGGCTTGGGTATCTCACAATGGGCACCCAAAAATGAGGAGATAATTTTGACCTTGTTCCCTGTGCTTTGGTTTCCCAACTGTAAGGTGGGGACAATAATAAGCCTTAATCTTGCAGAGATTTTGTGAAAAAAAAAATCATTAGTGTTGAGAGACAAGGTTCTTTGGGTGAATATGATATCTTTTATTAGACCAACTTCAATAGTTGGAAAAAACATTATAGCAAGCTTTCGGGTTTAAAAACCCTTTGTCAGGCTAAGAAAGTCTCTGCAGTTGGTGTGTGCTCTTCCTGGATAGAGTGAAATGTAAAGAAGCCAGAGGCTGGGCTGGTGTGCATACAAGATAGGCAGTCAGTGAAGATGTTAACTGAGGATTTAAATTATGATAGTAAATGAAGTGAAGATGTAGACTGAGGATGTAAATTAGCATTGTGAAGCACTCAGACATGGTAGAAGGTATCGTAGAAAGTGATGAGCACTGCAAAAAAGCCTGTAAGAAAATTAAAAATTTATCTTCAGATCAGGGATTGAACAGTATGCAACTAAAGCATAACTGAATGTGTGCCCATTACAGTAGAATCCAGAGGTAGGCTTGCCAGAACTGTTGCATAGAGAAAGCTCAAACTGGCTGGTTCGATTTTTCTATAGAACTTTTTCATGATGCACATTAAATTTTCTCTCTTCCACTATATACATACAGTATATGACAGAAAGATGTACAGCAAGTTCATATCTGATGTACATTGGCTTATCTATGTCACACTGAGCATGTCCACGTGAGATACTGACTGCTCAGTAGACGAAAAATACAATGCAGTAGCACATCCCAGCACGGTCAGTGCTAATATGCCACGGCGCAGTATTATTAAACTAACGTTCAGTAGCATCACCTAAAAGATGTTCACTGGCACTACTGAACAGTAACTCCAGTTACTGCACATTAATTTAGTACTTGCTAATACAAGTATTAAATAAATACACAGTAACGACTGCATAGTAGCATTTTGTGCACATGCGCCCATTTTTTCTAGGCTTTCTACCTGTGCTGAGTTTTGGTACTTCGTATCTATTTGCAGCCACTAACCATTTTCTGCCTGGCATTTTGGATATGTATGTTTTTCTGTTTGTACACTGACATTTTGACTAGGTCTTTGTAAAGCAAATCTGGTAGAAGTTAAAAGTTTCTGTCAGTAGTGTCTGTTCTGTCTAGAAGTGTTAAAGATCCTGGTTGAATCTGAATTTGGGAATTCATTACTACTGTATGTCAAAATCTTCCTAGATGGAGAGAACTACCTACATTTCCAGATTGTTCAAAGAATGAATGTTTAGTGGGAAGATGCTCTGATGAATCTGTCATTTTAATAACATCTAATACTAGATGCACTGAAGTGCCGTGGTCAGCATTCAAAATTAGGCAATTTGGGCACCTATACATGTGATGGAGCTCTGTTCCGATGTGTGCTAATTAGCATGCATCAGGGTAGACTTGGTTAGTTGAGTCTACTGGAACATGCTAATTAGCATGCTCCAGCAACCTCTGCATCATGGGTATTCAGTGTCTCACTTCAAAATGGCAGCAGGGGCGCTTTAACTAAAGGTTGTTTGATGAATTTTAGTTAAAGCGCCCCCTCTGCCAATTTCAAAATGTAGTGTCTTTTGTAGCTTTTGTCTGGGGAGCTCCCAGACTATTGATGTTTTCAGAATGGGAGGGAGGAAAGGGAGAGAAGGGTGCTTTGTCTGGGGGTGGGTTTCAGCCCCCCTGGAGGGTGGGGCGGATGTATTGGAGCCCCACCCTCCCCAAGGTGAGAGGGGGCTACAGTTCATCCATCCCACCATTCAGCACCAGCTGGAGAAGCCCAAGAATGAGATTTCTCTGTTGCCTTTCCCTCCTTCCAGCACTGGCAGAGAGCTGTGGCCATTGCTATGGGAACCTGGCTGAAGGCTCCCAACCCTCAGCCAGATTCCTCTGCCCCCCCTGGAGCCAACAGTGAACTTCTGTTTGGTCTGGGTTAACCTTGTAACTAAGAACCCTTTGCAAAAATCATTCTGAGTTATAGCTGGGGGCTGCACTTCTGTCTCCACCCTACATGTGCATATTAATGCACTGCAATAACCTCTAGTGCTTATCACACTAGTGTTTATTGTTCCCAGGCACATGTTTACATGTATGCCCAGGATTGCAGCACATTGAGCCAGGTCAGAGCCTCCCCAGCTGGTAGGGAGTCTTGGGGGGGGAAGGGGGGAGGGTCAGCCTGCCAGCCCAGGGATGCTCCCTCTGGCTTAAAATGCTGTGAAGAGGCTGGCTGGGGCATAAGTGTGCTTCAGTGAGGGGCTACTCAGTAGGCAGCTCCAGCACTGAAGCACCCTTGTGCCCCTCCCAGCCCCATCAGCACCTACAAGTATTTACAAGTACTATCCTGCAATGGAGTAAATTAATTTACTCCAGCCTAATAGTGCACATGTAGATGCATAATGTTTACTTAGCAACTAATTAGTCTGCTGCACAGTAAACATCTCATGTAGCTGTGCCCAGGATGAATAAAGCTTTAGTACAAAGCTCTTTTGCAGCTATTCATTTTTGTTGAATGACATTCAGCAGCAAAAAAAGAAAAGAAGTATGCAGGTGTATTCTGATCCTAAGCTTCATGACCTAGCCATATCCATTAGCAAATCATGGTTACCTTTCACACATGGCATATCTTGCACAGTTCCTATGTTATTTTATTCATCAGTAAGGATGATTAATTATTATCTCCATTGCATGTCAAAACTTAAACAATCATCAATCACCAGAGCAGGCCAGAGCTTCATCTTCTGTGTCTTTTATCCATGGGAGCTCTAGAAATTTAAGTTGTTTGGGGTATCTAGCTGCCAATAGAACCCTAACTCCCTTAGGACAATGCAGAATCCTTTAGAATAGAGATCTCTCTTTGAAGCACTGCTGCAGCCAGTTCAGGTAATGAGATGCATTTGGGAGGTGTGTGGTACCTGGCCTCATTAAAACCTCAACTAATGATATCCAGAGGTGAAGGACTAGTGTGTACAGTTACTCATCACCCCTCAAGAATTAAGTGAAGCATCAGTACCATTAACAATGACATATTAACAATGATAAATCCAATTATTCATACCTGCATCTCACTGATGAGTTAATGAAATAAAGCTGTTCAAGCCATATTCTGCTATTGCACTGGGCATCCCGAACACTGAGGCAGCCTGATGGGGAAGCAATTGACAAATTTATTTTAAACTACACTGAATTATTGAATAAAAAAGTCCCAATAACAGCAGCAGAGAGATCAACTCTTTTAGCTATCCATCTGTCTTCCCTGCTGCTGTTTGGCTGAAACTCCTAATACTGCTGAAAGACTCTACTCACTGCATTCTAGTCTATGAAAGCTACTTCCAGGACAGGTTCAGATAATTCTTTTTACAGTTAAAAGTATCAGAGATTTCCCTCTCAACAAGCTGCCTGTGAAGCTACTAGCTCATTTCTTACAGATTAATATACCAGAAGGCCCATGATTATGACTGCGAGTTTGTGGTGCCATCATTGTCCTAGATGCACATTGATGTACTTTGTGCCTGAGATGGCACCTTTCCTGCAGACTTAATCATAAGCTGTTCAGCTATATTTGCAATCTCTGGCTGCAGTGAGAATTTTCCAAAACACTCAAGTGAATTAGGAAAGCAAGTGACATTGTAACTTTTAGAGCGGGCTTCTGGTCCATGAAGAGGGCTCATTTGATCTACTCCAGTACAAATGGAAAATAAAAACAACAAAATATTTTTCTTTACCACTTGTTTTGTTTTGTTTACTGAATATGCATATGAATATTCATAAAGGGGAACAACAATATGGCTTCCAGAGATCATACCTTAAACTGTACACGTATGCAATTTAAGAGAGACACATAATGAAGGCATAAATAAGAATCCTTGGGCAGGTCTAAACATTCATTAATGCACCATTGTTACTGCGCATTAAGTTTAGTACCTGTAATAACAGATACAAACTGAATGCACAGTAACTGGTGCTACTGTACAGTAGTACCAGGGCATACCTTTTTGGTGACACGAATGTGCAGTAGCCTAATTCTACTCCACATTAGCACAGCTTTTGCCATAATGCCCAAATGTGCAGTAGAATTAGTCTACTGCACATTTAGCATCTTGTGTAGATGCCCCCCCTGTTCTCCTAAGAGATAGCGTAAGGCTTATTCTAATAGGTAGCCTTAATGTGAGCAACCAAAGAATGCTTGGAGGTTAAGAAATCACAGTTACATCCCACAAAAACTAGCAAGGACTACGGTTATTAAATGAAAATATTCCAAGCAGGGAAAAGGGACAAGTGGTGAATAGTTTCAGTGAGTAATAATTCAATGTTGTCTGTCATTATTTCAAGGAAATTGGATGCCTTCCAAAGCCAAGCAATCCATACAGAGTTATGCGGTAATAACAAGCCATTTGGGGTCAGCAGCAACTGCAAAGCAGAGTAGTTCCTCATTACTGGGCCTCAGTGCAAATGAAAAAAATTATTGATGACCAGTTTCATGCTCTGACTTTAAAGGAAATCACCTCAGGCCAAAGTAATTCTGGCTAAAAAGAAACTATTGGAGTTCTACAGTCTATGTAAAATGCTGTGTCTTATGAAGTCAGAGGTCCCTGCTAAATCCACTAAGAACACTCTGTTCAACAAAGGACACTAAACTTATATACATCCTGAAATAGTGCTGGAAAGAAAGGAACTCCAAAATAAATTCTGACCTTGTAAGATGTAAATAGAACCCAACAGGCCAAAGGGTCAGAAGATCAACCTTTAATGAGGGTTTCAGTAAAGAGAATCCTGAACATAAATTTATAGCTCCATTAGCTCTGCCTGAATGCAAAAAGTGAACTCTGATTGTGTAATACAAGCCACATTTCTATTCATGCTACAGGTCACAGTCATTCTGAGCATGTCTACATGTGCAATTAATGCTCTTGAATTTAATGCAGAGCCCTGTGCAACAGTATTGGGCTACTGCGCAGTCATTGTCTCGTGTAGACACAGCCAGTAAAGTCTCAGCATCTACACATGTGGCCCTATTAAGCCACAGTAAACTAATTAACTTCACTAAGACACTAACTGCACAGTAGCCTGTGACTACTGTGCAGTAGCATTGCATAGTGGAAAGCGTGATATGATGCTACTGTGCAGTAGTCTCAGCCTACTGTGAAGTGTCACAAAAGGTTGTACTTGCTTATACACTTACTAAATGATGGTGCAGTAATGACTGTGCAGTCAGTGTCTCATGTAGATGGAGCCCTGTAACAGAGGGGCCTCTCCAGGAGCAGGTTTGATGTTGGCCCACCCACCTGTCTCTAGGCTAACTGCCCACCTCTCTTGTCTGCCATGCCTTGATGATAAATGATTAGGATGTTACTCAGGGAGGAGGCTGCCCATTTTTGAACCCCGATGTTAAGAGGAATATCCGCAGCTCTGTTTGACCCCTACACTGCAGCCCAAGCCCTGTAGATGGCATCTGAGGCAGCTACACTCAGCTGTACCCTTCACCCCATTAGCTGTGGTCCCCCCACTGGGACCGTTAGCTCCCCCTTAGGCCCTGGCCTCATCTCAAGCCAGTGTTTAGATATGCCAGGGAGAGGTGGCTTATAAATACCAAGGAGAGAAAGAGAGAGAAGCTGGGTAAGCAGAGCAAGGGAGAGGGAAGCAGACATCCTCTGACTTTCTAGTGCAGCTGCCCCTGAAGCTTCTGGACTAAGGGAAGATAAAAGTAAGGTAGTCATGTCACTTTCTGGAGAAAGACGGAAAACAATATGTTACTTGCCTAATCTAACCTGTTATAGAGGCCCCTTAAAGCAAGGTAGCAGGATCTAGAACCGTGAATAGGGTTGCTCAGCTTTCCTACTGGGCCATCTAATTGTCAAGTGCATGCAGTCACAGGAGGACTTCTGCTGATTCATGCTAATAAGTGAATGTTGATCACTGCAAAGGTTAGAAAGACCCTGTCATTAGGAAAAGTAAACTAGAGGCTACACCAGCAGGCACCTTTGTCTGATGGTTTTTAGGGTATTAGTAAAAGCTAGCAGTAAGGAAAGAGATGAGTCTGGACACTGCAGAGCATTCTGAACAGTGGCCAGGAAAGGCACAGTGTGAATCAGGGCAGAGAAAAGGCTGGCTACTCCTTTTCAGAGAGCTAACACTGCCCCCCTGGATTCTGGAGTCAGTTTAAGGGGACTGGCCTTCTGGCTTTTCCTCTCCTGGAAACCCACCTACATTAGAGGATCTATGAAGTAGCAGCTTCCTCTGAATTTATGGCCCTGTTTGCCAGTCTAGTCAGCATATCAGCGCCATGGTGGAACCCAAGGATGTTCAATGAGACCATAAGATAGTAGGGTTAGTGTGTTAGTAAGAGATAATACTTCTTCCTGAGATATAGAGGTGTGAGATGTCCCTTGCCTGTCCATGTGGTAAAGGACAAGAGGAGGAGGTAAGCAGGGGTCAGGGCACTGGGTGTGAGAGGCACTGACTAGCCACCTCCTCCTGCACTCCCTGCTGTGGCCCACCTGGACAGCTGCTCACGGACATCCCACCCCACCACCCATCCCCCGTACCATGCTCACTGTGGATAATTATCAGAAAAAACTTTATTGCCCTCACAAAAAACATCCCCTGCCTTCCTCCCCAATAACAGAGCCCATCCTGCCTCCCTCCCCAACACTGTGTCTTGAATTCCTGGTCTGCCCAGCCCCACATATCTTCATGAGTCATGTCCTCTGCCCACTACATGTCCTCATGGGCCTTGTCCTCTGCCTGCCCTGTGTCCTGGTGAGCAACATCCTCTGCCTACCATAGCAATGCATCTTCCAGATGGTCCTCCACAGCTGTCACCAGCCAGTCCAGAAGGAGAATCCAGTCCTGGGTCCTCCTCCTGCAAAGCTGCCATATCCACAGGGCCCCAGACATGTGCGGTGGCAACTCTAAGGCCGCATCCCAGCTGTGGCATCTCCCCTGCATAAAGATTCAGGGCCTGCAGAGCCATGAGAAAGAAGCTGTTTGTAAGAGTTTGCAACATTTCTGAGATAATATGCTCTGTACCAGGGGCCCATGTGCTGTCCGGCCTCAGATTAGGGGTTGAGCATGCATCTGTGCCATGGGACCATAGTAAGTTGGCCAGGCAGGCCCAGGCAGCCAATGCCAAAGCCCCACACCCCCGCTCACTCTCCTGAGGCCAGCAGGCAACCTGCCTCCCTGACCCCCTTCCCAGTCCAGGACAGGCCAGGCTTCTGGCAGCACCTGCTGCCACAGCTCCAGACTTCAGTGCCCCAGAACTCACTCCCCTCCTTCCCCTCCTGAAAGCCAGCCTATCTCCTGTGCTGCCACCAAGCCTACAGTGCCCGGGCTAGTGGGGTGTGGGGCTCCCAGACAACTGGGATGCTGAGCTGTTCATACCCCCATCCTCCCTGCAGTGCGCCTCTCCATGAAGGCACCCCAGAGCCAGGCCCCCCACCAGCACTTCACCCTCAATGTGCCCCTGCGACGTGTCCCAGGCACTGCGAGGAGCTATTTTCATGGACTGAGGGGTGCCTGACCTACTATATCCTGCTGCTTTTGATGGCCATGGTGCCCCAGGGACACCTGTACACCTGGCATGGGAGCCCAAGCTTCAACAGTGTGGGAGGCAAGCCTGGGCTTCCCCACAACCTCTGCTGCTTCCCGGAGGGCTACCTGTGGCTGCATGACATGTCCTTGTCCCCTACAGCTGAGGAAGACATTGCCATCAGCACTGACACATTCCTTAGCATGTGAGAGGCCCATGCATGCCTAGCTATGGGGACACAGCCTCCTCAATAATATTTTGCACTGTCTCCTGCTTCCCTGTGTGCTCTGGTGGGGTGGGGAAGTGTTAGGCTTACTATGTGGGCAGGTCTGGCATGCCCAGCAGCTCTGCTCAGTCACAGCTGGTGGCGATGGTGTGCAGCTCCTAGCAGACTCATTGGCTGGTGGGATACAGCATGCAGGTGCCCAGGTAGGGACCCCTGCCAGGGAGGAGCTGGTGCCACTGGCTGCCAGTGGTGACATAGTTTGCCATGACTCATTCTGGGGCTGAGGTTGCATAGCTATCAGGGCAGACACTGGCCCAAGCTGCTAAGCTGCTGCTGGGGGTGGGGAGCTTGGCAGGATGAGCTCCTGGCACTCTGAGGGGCCCTCTCCTCGTGACACATCAGCACAGGTACCAGGCCAGAGGCGTGGGGGGGCACTACTATACTTTCGTGCCCCACCCCACCAGCACACCGTTGGCCCACACAGCAGATTAACTGCCTCAACCTGAGCGGTGCCGAATCGGGGGGCAATCTCAGGGGGGGCATATGCCCCTCCTACCAGTCTCCTGTGTCTGGCAGCTGAACAGCACTGTGGTGCCAGGCAGTGGCACCAGGATGCAGGCAGGCTGGCACAGGTAGCCCACAGCCTGTGCAGGGGAAGCAGAGAACAAGTCTCCGCAGGCTCCCTGCTTTCGTGCCACGGAGCTCAAAATGCCTGTAGGCTTTTAAAGGGCCTGTGACTGGGGATGCCATAGAGGCATCCCAGCTCTGGGGCAGGAGAGACTCCCAGCCCGGGGCCCTGGGGCTGAGCTCAGACTGACCCCTTAGTGGCAGGGCTGACCAGGAGCAAATTTGCTCCTGGTTGGTGTCTACATGTGTGCTACTGTGCAGTAACTACTTGTGAGTAAATTTGCTACGTGCATTTGCAGGTAGCAAATTTACTCATTTGTAGTGAAGTTTCCTGCACAGTAAGCATGTGCACCTGTACACGTGCATGCTTACTGCTCAGTAAACTACACTACCGTGCAGTAAAGTATCTCATATAGATGCACCTATTGGGTGTGTCTACACGTGCCCCTGACTGCACAGTACCTGCCAGTACTGTGCAGTCCCGGCAGACACTAGGAGGCAACATTGTCTAGTCCTGCCCAGGCACTTAGAATTCTTGGCTCTGAGAGTGACCTGCTGTGGTGACCTTGTACAAAACACCTCATCTCTTTCTGCATCAGTTTCTCCATCTCTCATAGAGGAATAATGGTTCTTATGGTCTGTTGCAAAAAACTTCAAGGTCTACAAATGAAAAATGATATCTAAGAGTTGGGTATGATTATGGAAAGGTTCCAAGGTTAATGCCAATACTAAAGGATCCAGTGCTAGGCTTTAGCTAGCTCCACTACAAAATACTATTAGCTTTCTTGGTGAAAAAAGTATCTACCACAGATAACAACACAAGTTAGGTCATTCCTCAGCCTTACACTATTTCTGTGTCAACCCACAGAGAGGCACTCTCATAAGACACCATTGGTTTGCAA
This sequence comes from Crocodylus siamensis, assembly GCF_052110815.1. Lineage (NCBI taxonomy): Eukaryota > Metazoa > Chordata > Crocodylia > Crocodylidae > Crocodylus > Crocodylus siamensis. The sequence continues at coordinate 400,460,147 of NC_143395.1, forward strand.
AGCCTCTAACAAGGTGATAGTTATCAACTCTTCATTTTTTGTTCATCAGGCAATAACAGTACTATTTCCTAATTGCCCTAGTGCCTGGAGGAAAAGTGATAGCACATGAAGGTCATGGGAATTGTTGCTATTCTTGGTGATAAGGGGATTTTTTTTCTAATAGTGTCCATCCTGTATGAGCAGATGGGTTGAGAAGTTACAGTTGCACAGAAGTGATGACAGATGATTCAGTTTAATCACAACTAGGAATACTGTGAAAGTAGGAGGGAATCTGCTGAAAGCTGCGCAAAGTGGCAGTCAGTTGGAGACAGTGCCTCCCACCCCTTCCCCTGCTCTCTGGTCTGCATCCTTTTAGCCCGAGGCATAATGGCAGTCAGGGACACATCCACCAGAGGTTGTGTGAAATGTTTCTAGCTCAGAGCTGATTATGGCCCTGGTGAACTACTATATTTACTTAAATAGAAGACAACCCTGGTTATAAGATGACCCCCAATAATGATAGATTTCATAGATTTCATAGACATTAGGGCTGGAAGGGACCTTGGAAGATCATCAAGTCCAGCCCCCTGCCCAAAGGGCAGGAAGTCAGCTGGGGTCATAGGATAAGCATTCAATTTGCTCTTGAAGGTGTTCAGTGTAGGTGCTTAAACCACCTCCGATGGCAGGCTGTTCCAGACCTTGGGGGCTCGGACAGTAAAGAAAGTCTTCTTTATGTCCAGCCTGAAACGGTCTTGTAGTAGTTTATGACCATTTGACCTCGTCATCCCTTGGGGCGCTCTGGTGAATAAACTTTCCCCCAGATCCTGGTGGTCACCCCGATAAACTTATAGGTGGCCATCAGATCACCCCTGAGCCTGCGCTTTTCCAAGCTAAAGAGCCCCATGGCTCTCAGCCTGTCGAAATTAGATTCTATATATAGAAAATGTATAAATTTGCTGCTTTTCAATGTAATTATTGGAGGTTTGCCTTGAAATTGTATCCATCCCACTGCTACAGCAGAGAAAATAAATCTGGGCTGGGCCAGATAACTTTCTTTGTACTCCTGCCCCCAAACCTTTTCCCCTCACTGCCCCTTCCCCCTCTCTGTACTGTCAGACCTTGATCTCCCTGAGCATAGAGAAATGAGGAGCAAATCTGAAAACAAAAAGCTTGAAATGGAACATGACTATAGTAATTTATGTATAGTACTGGTACACTTAGCTCATCCAAAATTGATGGATGCTTTTTTTTTTTTGAAGCTGCTGCAAGCTTTAGTATAGGTACTCCATAAATACACTTTTCCTTCCTTCCTTCCTGGTCCTTGAGGGACCACTGTGCCACATGGAGGAAAGCCATCTTCAGTATGTGCTCTGATGTTATTACCGGTATGGGTGACCCAGCAGGCTCAGTGTAAGACTGTGACTCCCAGCTCGTGCCACACTCTGGGCCCTCACCAGGCTGCTTTTTGCTTTTTTCTTTGTGTGGGAAATTGAAGGTGTTGTCACGTGTATGATTGGATAGAGCAGGGTAGGAAACATTTGTTTATAGAGGGCTTTGGTCTGTATGACCGTGTAGCTGGTGTCCTGACCGCATAACGGCATGTTAGGCGCAACACGTAATTCAATGAAGGTATCTGTCACAGTGTGATGTTATGAACGTAATGACATGGTGCTTTTGGTTTGATGGTAATTTGTTTGTCTTTCCTTTATATATTGGACCTGGGCCATGGAGGGGCCAACTTTTTGTACCTCAAACCCCTGAATAAAGTAGTTAAAAAAGTCCAAGTCCTTCCTTTCTTCCTTCCTTTTTTTTGGAAATTTCATGTCTTGAGCCAAATCAGTTTCAAATTCTATCAACTAAACAGAACTCAATTATTCAAGTTTTGTATGGCGCTATCACTGGCAACTATCCTATATGCCAGATTTAACAGACTAGAGCTTCAATGGATACTCCAATATCCATGGTATGGATCCTATATGTACACTCCAAGCCTGGAGACCTTAAAGCTCAGATGCTACTGAATCCTGCTTGTCATTAGCTTAAAGACTATAGAACAAACCTGAAATAATTCTCCATTAGAATATAAAAAAACACATAGCCAAAATCTTCCTACTAGAAGACTTTAGCGGGTTGTTTTAGTGTAATGAGCAAGTCTTTGACCTCACCTTTATGAAACTGTTTAAAACAGTTTTGAACAATTGGGGCTTGAGTCTGGAGTGGGCGCACATGTGCCTCCAGCACACGTGTGCCCCCTGTACTCACCAGCAGCAGTGGCAGCAGAGGCAGAGGCAGCAGCGGCAAATCCTCTGAAGGTAAGCGGGGCAGAGAAGCTGGCATAGCTGTAGAGGATCCGGTGGGGGAGCCCCCCAGATACCTCTTAACTGAGATGGCAGGGAGCCATGCTCCCGAGCCATGTGAGAACAGAGTGCGCAAATAGGCGTGCTCTGTAAGGGTGCGCTGGCAATTGTACCAGCATTCGCACTAGGCAGGTGCGCAGGAGTAAGTCAGGAGGGAGTCTCCAGCAAGGAAGAGAGAAAGGCTCGGAGCTCCATGGACATGGTAAAGATGCAGTGAGCTGCTGCTAGGGACCCAGCCCTGGTGGTGTCACCTGCCCTGGGCTTCTCTGAGGCCTCCACCCAGATGGAGCCCATGGTGGAGTCAGTGGCACCCAGCCCCCTTGTCTGTGGGAGCTGCCTGGCAGGGGCCCTGCAGTCAGGGGTGGGAGAGGGGTCTGGAGGCTCCCTCACCTGTCCCTCTTATAACTGCCTATGGGTCCTGGAGGAGCAGGTGAGGGAGCTCCAGGTTGAGGTGAGCAGGCTATGGGGGATCAGGGCTGCAAAGGATGAAATTGATGGTTATTTCCATTCTCTGCAGGGTTAGAAATCAAGTGGAGAGGCCCCCTAAGTAGGATGCACTGCAGAGGCATGGCAAAAGGTACCCATCAGAACAAGGCCTGCCCAGGCTAGCACAGTGTCAGCTCCCCAGGTACAACTGGGGAGCAGATATGAGGCCCTGGCAGCCTTGGGGAAGGGAGTCACTCCACGCAATGCACAGACTGAGCAAGGATGGAACACCAAGAAAAGGAGATGCAGAGTCCTCGTCATTGTCCATCCTAAGGGGAACAGAGGGATGCATCTGTCACCCCAATCCCATGGCACATGAAGTCTGCTGCCTGCCTGGGGCCCAGGTTTGGGACATCACGAAGATGATCCTGGACCTCATCCAACCCTCTGACCTGTACCCCATGGTTCTGATACATGTTGGAATGAATGATACAGCCAAGAGCAGTCCAGACCGCACCATGAAGGACTACAAGGCTCTGGAGGCCAAGCTCAAGGAGACAGGGGTGCAGGTGGTATTCTCCTCTATTCTGCCAGTGAGTAGATGTGGACAGTGCCACGAGGCCTGCATTGATAAGGTTAACCGGCAGCTTCAGAGCTGGTGTTACTAGGCAGCCTTCGGGTTCTTTGACAATGACCTGCATTTTCACATGTGGGGCATGCTCGGGTAAGATGAGCTTCATCTTTCCCCAAAAGGTAAACGTGTCTGTTCTTCCAGGTTGGCTGACCTCGCATGGTGGGCTTTAAACTAGTCTTGCTAGGGGATAGGGCCACAGAGGCACAGGATGACACTTCACCATCAACTCAGGTATCGAGCACAGGAAGTACCCAGGTAAGTGACAGGGGCCATGATAGGCTTAGGAACAAGAGGGCGGCATGAATACCCACAAGAGGTCTTAAAGGCCTCTGCACTAACGCTAGAAGTATGGAGAATAAGCAGGAGGAGCTCACCCTCCTGCTAGCTAAGATAAATCCAGACATAGTAGGGCTCACAGAAACCTGGTGGGATTCTACCCACGAATGGGCAGTAGATATTAAGGGCTACAGGCTGTACAGGTGGGACAGAGCAGGGAGAAAAGGAGGGGGTCAAGGAGCTTTACGTCAAGGAGCAATACACATCCTCGATGAGCAAAGTGGGGTCAGAAGAAGGGCTGACTGAGGTGCTCTGTGTAAGAATACAAGGGGATCATGCGGAAAGGGACTTAACAGTGGGTGTCTAGTACAGACTGCCCAACCAGGGGGAAGAGCTGGACCAGTAATTTTTAGGACAGCTCATGGAGGCTGTCAAGTCAAGAGATCTAGTAGTTATGGGTGACCTGAACTGTGGCGGGCCAGTAGGGGGAGCTCCTGCATTGAGCCTCCCACCTCACTATGCCCGTCCACCTTCTGGACTCCACGTGTCTCTCTAGGGGAGCCTAAGCCCTGGCAGACCCCCTTTCGAGCCCCACCACAGAGACTGGAGGTAACGTAAGCTGTCACCACCCCAAGGGGGGACCCTCTTAAGCTCTGTGTCCTCAGGGAAACACAGGCCTAATAGTCCAATGGGTACTTGACCCAGTACAAGCACTTGGGTCACTTCCCCAAGTCAGGGGCCAAAAAGGAAAGCCTCTCTTAGTCCGCAGACCTAAGGGGCCTCTTAGGCATAATTTAGACCCACCCCTCAATAAGTCTCCTACACTGGTCACAAAGGAGAACTTTATTGATTACAGGGGGTAGGATGAAAATAGGGTACAAGATAGAGCAGTATCATAGAAATCCCATAGAGCAAAACAGTCTGGCTGAGGTAGCCTTTTGATCACGTATCTGAGTTACTGCCAGCTAGATATCTAATCAGATTTCGAGTAGCTTACTCACAAGCATCTTCCCGAGGCTGTTGGAGATTTCCTCTGGAGGCAGGCTGCTTCTAGCTCATGAGTCATGGGGGAGAGAGCCAGTTTCAGACGGTAAACCTCCTCTCTGAGTCCCCCGTGTGGCTGCTGTCCCTTCCTCCTGGGCAGTCTTAACTTATAAGCTCCTGTGAGCTCATTCATCTGGTCCAATGGAGGCCAGCACCTGTTGGCTGTTGGCCAACCAATTTGAAATACATCACTAGTTGCCAGGCAGACTGTAGCCCACCAGGTAGATGCCCCTCACCCAGGTAGGTGATACTAGTCACGTAGGCAGAATGATACCAGAATGATATTGATACCAGTCATGAAGGCAGAATGATAGGTGATACCAGTCACGTAGGCAGCGGGTTTCCCCCCTCCCTCAGGAATGTATCCATCTCAGGTTACCTAAAGAGTTAGGGTAAAAGCGTGTCTCCTCTGCTGGGCCCATCCTAATCAAATTGTCACAGAGCAGAGATTTTGGGGAGAAACAAAGGTGGCTTCCTGCCACATGAACTACCCAGACATCTGCTGGGAAGAGCAGTCAGCTAGGTCTGACCACTCATGTAGATTCGTAGCCGAGATACAGGACCTCCACCTAACTCAGGAGGTGCACACTCCCACCAGGCAAAATGCCACGCTGGACGTGGTCCTTCCCACAGGCAGTGACCTGGTGAGGGAATTGCGGGTTCTCAGCCACCTGGGCGATAGCAATCATCACCTGCTGGAATTCACTATCCAGCACGGAGTGTCAAGGGCCTGCAGCAAGATGGAAGTCCTTGACTTCAAGAGGTCCGACTTCAATGAGTTAAGAAGGCTAGTACGAGAGGCATTGGGATCCCAAAGTTTCAGGGAGATAGGAGTCCAAGATGGGTGGTTGTTCCTCAAGGAGACAATATTCCAAGCCCAAAGGGAGTCAGTCCCAATGCATACCAAAGTAGGTAAGAGTGTTAATAAGCCCCCATGGCTCAGCAAGGGCATTCAGGAATACCTGAGGGCTAAAAAGGAGGTGTACATCCGATGGAAGCAGGGGACTATTACCAAAGAGGATCACACCTCCATTGCTTGATGCTGTAGGACAGCTGTTAGGAAGGCCAAGGCTGAGATGGAACTGGGGTTGGTGACCAGGATTAAGGATAACAAAAATTCCTTTTTCAAATACATAGGGAGCAAGAAGAAGGCAGTGGGTAACATAGGGCCCCTGCAGGACACGCCTGGCAATCTGGTGATTGCTGCAAATGCAAAAGCGGACCTCTTTAACAAATTCTTTGCCTCCACTTTTCTGAGCAGGGACCGGGACATCTCCCCCACCAGGAGTACGGAAGGACTCAGGGGAGGTACTGCCAGGCCCAAGCTTAGGGATGACATAGTTAGGAAACTTCTGGAGGGGCTGGATGTGTTCAAATCAGCAGGCCTGGATGCTCTTCATTCAAGAGTGCTGAGGGAATTGGCAGGGGTCATTGCAGGGCCCCTGGCACAGCTATACGAGTGCTCATGGAGCTCTGGTCACGTGCCGGATGACTGGAAAAAGGCCAGTGTGGTCCCCATTTACAAGAAAGAGAGAAAGGTGGACCCAGATAACTATAGGCCCATCAATCTTACCTTGTTCCTAGGGAAGATCTTTGAGAAAATTATCAGGGAGCACATCTGCAAGGGACTAGCAGGGGAGATCATGCTCAGGGGAAACCAACATGGGTTCATTAAGGAAAGATCCTGTCAGACTAACCTTATTGTCTTTTACGATCAGGTCACAAAGTCCTTGGATGAAGGCATGGGGGTGGATGTCATCTTCCTGGACATTAAGAAGGCCTTTGACACTGTCTCTCACCCCATTCTCATAAAAAAACTAGGTGACTGAGACATTGATGCCTACAGAGTCAGATGGGTGGCTAATTGGCTGGACGGTCACACACAGAGAGTGGTGGTGGATGGGTTGTTTTTGACCTGGAGGAATGTGGGCAGCGGGGTGCCGCAGGGCTCAGTTCTTGGGCCCGCACTGTTCAACATCTTTATCAATGACTTGGACGAGGGGGGGAAAGCACATTGTCCGAGTTCGCTGATGACACCAAGATGTGGGGCGAGGTGGGCACACCAGAAGGGAGGAACAGAATCCAGCTAGATCTGGACAGGTTACAGGGGTGGACAGATGAGAATAGGATGCAATTCAATGCAGACAAGTGCAAGGTACTTCATATAGTCAGAAGGAACCAGCAGCACACCTATAGGCTGGGGAACACCCTTCTCATCAGCACAGAGGCGGAAAGGGATCTTGGAGTCATTGTTGACTCCAGGTTGAACATGCCTGCATCACCCATCACCATTCCTGTGCTTTCTCCTGTCATTGTTGTATTTATCATCAATGTTGTCACTGTCCTTCTCATTGTTGTCTTCAGAGGGCTTGCCTCTGAAGAGTCTATGCCAATCTCCTCTCTTCCATATGAGGTCTGCCATCTCTTTTCCATCATCCTCTTCAGTCTTCCTGTAGTGCCAGTACATTTCACTCAGCCCCATTTTAATATAGTCCTCGACTGTGGGGTCTGAGTGCCTGTTTGTGAGCAGGTTGCTGGCTTTCCACAGGGTATACCTGATGCAGGAGAGAAACTGGTCAAAGTGAACTGTTGGGGCCCCTTGCTGTTTGGTCAAGTGCCCATAGAGCACCACTTCCCTGGTTAGGGTTCTGAAACCTGTCACCACCAGGGAGAATAGGTATACTTTCTTCCATACCTCCTGGCATATAGGTAGTCCCGAAACAGGTGGGATTGTTTCTGCTTGCCGCCAGCAGGTTTGCCTCAGGCAATTCGATGGACATATCTGCCCTGTGCTATTTTTTTTATGTCCCTATGGGGAGTGGCTGCCAGTTGAAGTGGCTGTGCTCTTTCTGCAAGTCCTTGTGGAAGATTTGCTCCCGCACAGCTTGGCAGCAGTCACTAGGTAGTAAGTCCATAGGCAATATAATGTCTCTTAGTATTATAGTATCATAGTAGCTAGGGTTGGAAGGGACCTAAACAGATCATCCAGTCTGACCCCCTGCCTTGGGCAGGAATGGATGCTGGGGTCATATGGGGACACCCAGGTGTCTATCCAGCCTCCTCTTAAAGACCCCCAAGGTAGAAGCAAGCACCACTTCCCTTGGAAGTTGGTTCCCGGTCCTAGCCACCCTAACCTTAAAGTAATGCCTCCTGATGTCTAGCCTGAACCCACTCTCTATCAACTTGTGGCCATTATTCCTAGTTACCCCATGTGGTGCCCAGGGGAACAGGGCATCTCCTATTCCCTGCTGATCCCCTCTGGTGAATTTGTAGATGGCCACCAGATCCCCCCTCAGCCTTCTCTTGTGAAGGTTGAATAGGCCTTCTAGTCTCTCCTTGTATGGCCTGCCCTGCTGCCCCCGATCATATGAGTGGCCCTCCTCTGGACCCTCTCAATGCTAGCCACATCTCTCTTGAAGTGCGGCGCCCAAAACTGGACTCAGTACTCCAACTGCGGCCTGACCAATGCTGCATAGAGGGGGAGGATCACCTCCCTGAACCTGCTTGTGATGCATTTGTAGATGCACGACAAGGTGTGCCTAGCCTCACTGACTGCTTCCTCGCATTGGCAGCTCATAGTTTCATAGCTGGTAGGGTCAGAAGGGACCTGAGCAGATCATCAACTCCGACCCCCTGTCATGGCAGGAAAGAGTACTGGGGTCAAACAACCCCAGCAAGGTGTTTGTCTAGCCTCCTCTTAAAGACCCCCAGGGTAGGAGCCAGCACCACTTCGCTTGGAAGTTGGTTCCAGATCCTAGCTGCCATAACAGTGAAGTAGAGCCTCCTGATGTCCAGTCTGAATCTACCCTCTGCCAGCTTGTTACCATTATTTCTAGTCACTCCTGGCAGTGCTCGGGGGAACAGGGACTCCCCCAGTGCCTGCTGGTCCCCTCTGACTAGTTTGTAACAGGCCACTAGATCCCCCCCTCAGCCTTCTCTTGTGGAGGCTGAACAGGTTCAGGTCCTGTAGCCTCTCCTCATAGGGCTTGCCCTGCTGTCCCCAGATCATGCAAGTGGCCTTCCTCTGGATCTTCTCCATGTTGTCCACACCCCTCCTGAAGTGCAGCACCCAGAACTGGACGCAGTACTCCAGCTGTGGCCTAACCAGTGCCGCATAGAGGGGGAGTATCACCTCTTTGGACCTGCACGAGATGCATCTGTGGATGCATGACAAGGTGTGGTTGGCCTTCCTAACTGCATCCCCACACTGCTGGCCCATGTTCATTTTGGCATCAGTAGTGATTCCAAGATCCTTTTCTGCCTCTGCACTGATGAGAAGGGAGTTCCCCAGCCTGTAGGTATGCTGCTGGTTCTTCCTCCCCAGGTGCAACACTTTGCACTTGTCAGTGTTGAAAACCATCCTGTCCTCATCCGCCCACCCCTGTAACCTGTCTAGGTCTGATTGCAACCTATTCTAGCATGCCCACATCTTAGTGTCATCTGTGAATTTGAACAGGGTGCTTTTTACCCCCTCATCCAAGTCACTGATGAAGATGTTGAACAGTGCAGACCCAAGAACTGATGTTCAACTTCAATATTTATATTTACAGGAAAGAAAGAAAGACAGAAAGACAGACTTGTTTTTAACTTTTTATAAATGTTTACTGGGGGAAAATAGGTGACAATACAACAAGAGAAAAAAAACACAGCCCACACAGGGGCCCAGGTACAGAAGACAGAGCCTGGGGCTAGCCCGAGAGGCCTGCCTTCACAGTAAAAAACACCAACAAAAACATCCAGTAGCTCAGCGATTTACTAGGGCCAATGCTGGTACCCCAGGTGGAGTGGAGGGTGGGAAGTATCACAGTGTCAAGGCCAAACAGGCACCCGCAATACTGCAGAGCACCCCCTAAATGGCTCAACATGCCTGGAAGGTTGGTTCTGGCTGCTGGAGAACTGCATGTGAAAACTGCAGTGACAGGAGCACCTGAACCAAAAACCAAAGGAGTCACAGGACGGCATCAGTACTGGCCCGCGTGAGCCAGCTCCTTCAGGTCTGGAGGGTGGCCATCTTGACCTAACCAAATAGAAAGTTGACAAGGCACATGACACTCACCTCAGCTGCCCGGCATGAAAAGGAAAACAAATAGGCATTGTCTGAGAGGTCCAAGTATATCACCACAAGCAAGGTGCCGAGGGCTGGTGCCACTAGGTGCCACCACCGCCTCATTCTGGATTAGTGATAAGCACGAGGGTGTAGTGGACATGAGCTGCCCATGTGTACAGGGCCCCCAAGGGAAATGTATGAAGGCGAACCCCAGCTTTGCTGCCAGAAGGCACAGGGAGAGTCAAGGAAGTGTTGGGCCCATTGCCTAAGTCACTATCCATGGATTGTGATCCAAGAGTCTAGACAGGATGAGGCAGCCACCCCACAGGGCTGGCAGGTAATGCTTGGCAATGCACAAGCAGCCATGGCATGCCATGACAATCCTACCTCACCATCAGCCAGGTGTACTGGTTCACATCAGCCAGACATTGATGAAGTTCACTGCCTCCAAAGCAGTCTGCAGCTACTGGGCTGAGGACAGATGGGATTCCAGCCCATTCTGGTCAGACCACTTGTTGGTTGTGCGAATTGAAGTCCCCACCCAGAAGGAGAGGGTCATCGCTATCAGCTGCGTTCCGTAAGAAAGCAACCAGGGTCTCAAGAGGGCAAGCCATTCCTGCCCAAGAGCGGGTACATAGGTGGTGATGTGGAGGAGGTGATGTAGCACCACTAAGAGACAAATAGTCAGCAGGCAGTCAGAGATGACCTCTCAGGCAATCGGGTATCAGTTCCAGTGACAAGAGGAGTGTGACCCCTGCTCTGAGGAAGGTGCCATGACCCAAAAACATATGGCCCCACCAGGCAGCATGCCAGCTGGCTTGATTAGCTACATCAGTGTGTGTTCCATGCAGAAAGGCAACATCTAGCTGGCTCTGGCACAGGAAATCTAAAAGAGCTGTCTGCATCACAGGGGCTTGGCAGTCATTGGCACTGAGAGAGCCAAAGGCCATAGCAGGCATGTGGGAGGGGTGTAGAAAGGGGGACAGGCAAAGCCAAAGGAGCAGACAGGAACACTAGAGAGGAGTAAGCATACATGACAGGGAAAAAAATTGGGCCTATAGCCTGCTAGCCTGCATGTCATGCAGCGAGTGCCCAACATCAACCACAAGCTTGCATCTCTGGAGTGAAGTGCAGCACTGCTGCTGCAACTTTGGCAGATAGCACAAACATCTCGGGTTCTGGGAACCATTTACAAATGCTCTGTGCCACCTTCTGGTGGTGCTTGGTTTGATCAAGAAACTCAATAAGGTGTTCAACAAAGTAACCAGTACAGGGAGGTTCCTAAGAATCAAGAACAGGTTCCACCTCTGGGGTGGGGACCTTCCCTATGGAAGGGGGCACTGTAGCCACATTGGGGGATTCCACCTCCCGAGGCAGGACTTCTGTCAACTCACCCTTAGAGGCAGAGTCAAAATCATTTCTATTCAAGTAAATATTGATAATTCAAAGGTTAAAATATCTCATCTCCAGAAACATTGGTATGTCCTGAGAATTAAACCAAATGGGGTAACCAGTAAATAACATTTTTCATGTCTGATGAGGAAAAAATGTGGTGAGAATGCCAGTAGTGTCTCATGAGCTGCCCTGGGGTTGGTGAATGCTGTGAGAGATTTAAAAATAGTAAAAGCTTGATACCTAATGGATTTTTTGCTTTGCAAACAAAACAAATTCAAGGAAAAGCAAAAATACATGGATACCACCGATGTATAGTATCAAAATACTACACCTCTACCTGACTCAAGAAGTCTATGGGCCAACGAGAGGCAAAGCGCTGCTCGACCTGGTACTGGCTATGGGGGACGACCTAATCGGCGACCTAGTGATGGATGGGAAGCTGGGTGACAGCGACCATGAGCTGATCACCTTCACCATCCACCGTAAAGCTGGCAAGTCAGTCAGCAACACAGAAGTCCTTGACTTCAGAAAAGCCAACTTTGACAAGCTCAAGAGGCTTGTCGGTCGGGCCCTCAGGGACCATGACCCCAGGGAGATGGGAGTTCAAGAAGAGTGGTTGCTTCTCAAGGAAGTGATCCTCAATGCACAAGCTAAATCTATTCCAACACGGAGGAAAGGCAGCAAGAAGGCACAGCAGCCTTCCTGGCTCTCTAGGGACCTAGTGAACCTCCTGCGGCTAAAAAGGAAAGCCTACAAAGGATGGAGGACGGGATTTACCTCCAAGGAGGATTATTCTGTGCTGGTCTGGTCCTGCAGGGAGCAAACCAGGAAAGCCAAGGTTGCAACTGAGCTCCAACTAGCTTCAAGTATCAAGGACAACAAAAAGTCCTTTTTCAGATATGTGGGGAGCCGGAGGAAAAGCAAGGGCAACGTTGGACCCCTGCTAAACCAGATGGGGCAACTGGCAACTGACGCCCAGGAAAAAGCCAACCTATTAAATAGGTACTTTGCGTCAGTCTTTCATCAGTCCCATGGGACGCCCATGCCTGCTATGGGACAGGGAGATCCGGGTGATGGGGATCCCCTACCCTCCATAAATGCTGACCTCATGAAGGAACACCTTGAGAAGCTGGATACCTTCAAGTCATCCAGCCCTGACAATCTGCACCCCAGGGTACTCAAGGAGCTGGCGAGTGTCATAGCCCAGCCCCTGGCATGGATCTTTGAAAACTCCTGGCGCTCTGGTGTAGTGCCTGAAGACTGGAAGAAGGCCAATGTGGTGCCGATCTTCAAGAAAGGGAGGAGAGTGGATCCGGCTAACTACAGGCCCATTAGCCTGACTTCTATCCTGGGGAAGATCTTAGAAAAATTTATTAAGGAGGCCACCCTTGATGGACTGGCCCAGGCTAACATCCTAAGGGATAGCCAGCACGGCTTTGTTGCGGGTAGGTCTTGTTGGACCAATCTCATTTCCTTCTGTGACCAGGTGACCTATCATCTGGACAAGGGAGAAGAGATTGATGTCATATATCTTGACTTCAAAAAAGCTTTTGATCTGGTATCCCATGATCACCTCTTGGCCAAACTGCCCAGTTGTGGCCTTGGCTCCACCACGATCCGCTGGCTGGGAAATTGGCTCCGTGGTTGGACCCAGAGGGTTGTGATTGATGGCAGTCACTCATCGTGGTGCTCTGTGACCAGTGGGGTCCCTCAAGGCTCTGTCCTGGGACCCATACTGTTCAACATCTTCATTAACGATGTGGACATTGGAGTCAGGAGTGGACTGGCCAAGTTCGCCAATGACACCAAACTTTGGGGCAAACCATCCACGCCAGAAGATAGGAGGGTGATCCAGGTTGACCTGGACAAGCTCAGCAAATGGGCAGACGAGAACCTGATGGTGTTTAACACCGAAAAATGCAAGGTTCTCCACCTTGGGAGGAAAAACCTGCAGCATCCTTATAGGCTCGGCAGTGCTACGTTGGTTAGCACTACAGAAGAAAGAGACTTGGGGGTCATCATTGACCACAAGATGAACATGAGCCTGCAATGCGATGCTGCGGCTAATAAAGCGACCAAAACGCTGGCTTGCATCCATAGATGCTTGTTGAGCAAATCCTGGGATGTCATTCTCCCCTTGTACTCGGCCTTGGTGAGGCTGCAGCTGGAGTACTGCATCCAGTTTTGGGCTCCACAATTCAAAAAGGATGTGGAGAAGCTTGAGAGAGTCCAGAGGAGAGCCATGCCCATGATCAGAAGTCAGGAAAACAGATCTTATGATGATAGGCTGAGAGACATGGGACTCTTTAGCCTGGAAAAGCGCAGGCTCAGGGGTGATCTGGTGGCCACCTATAAGTTTATCAGGGGTTACCTCCAGGATCTGGGGGAATGTTTGTTCACCAGAGCGCTCCAAGGGATGACGAGGTCGAACGGTCACAAACTCCTGCAAGACCGTTTCAGGCTGGACATAAGGAAGAATTTCTTTACTGTCCGAGCCCCCAAGGTCTGGAACAGTCTGCCAGCGGAGGTGGTTCAAGCACCTACACTGAACACCTTCAAGAGTAAATTGGATGCTTATCTTGCTGGGATCCTATGACCCCAGCTGACTTCCTGCCCTTTGGGTAGGGGGCTGGACTCGATGATCTCCCGAGGTCCCTTCCAGCCCTGATGTCTATGAAATCTATGAAATCAACCCTCTTCCAGCAGCTGCAAAATGCTTCAGGGATTTAGATTCATCTGGAGCCTCTATTTGAACCTGAAAAGTTCCTTACCCTCTAAACACTGATTCTGGTATGCACAGAAACACCCCACTCTAAGCAGTTGGATGCTAGGCCTGTGCAAATAGGGAAGTATTCGATTCAGATTTGGATTCAGCCGATTTAGAGGACGGTGATTTGATTCAGTGATTTGAATCACTGTCCCCATTCGATTTGGTGCTGATTTGGAGATTTGGATCAGCCATGGTGAGGCAGGCACGGCTGCAGGTTCTCCCGAGGCTCCTCCGGCTGTGCCTGTGTCTCCCTGGGGAAGGGGAGCCACGGGAGAAGCCCCCATGACTGCCCTGCCCGGCCCCATCTCCCGCCCATCCCCGGCTTAGTCCTGGCATTTTTTTTTAAAAAAAAGCCCCGCACTCACTGGCTGTAGCAGCAGCAATCATAGCCCCCCATGACCAAAGCTTCGCACAGTCCTATTGGATGCCTAACTCCTGCCCAAGCTCCACTGTGAGCAGAATGGCTCAGAGACCTGCTCAGAGCATACTACACTCATACCTACAGCACGAAGTTCAGTTTCACCTACAGCACTGACAGACACTTGAAAAATGTGGTTGTGCTGTCACCCACCTTCTGCATAATATCCTCACCCAAGAAATGAAACCAGAATTTGGTTTCTCCTCAAATGGCATCTAATGAAGTACATTTTTGCTATGACAGTCATGCCTCTGACTCTAAAGGCACCTATACACATGCATCGAGGCTCCCCCAGTATGCTGTAATTACAGCCCGTGGCAGCAGACTCAATTAATCAAGTCTGCTGGAATGTGGTAATTACTGCATTCCAACAGACTCTGGTGGAGTGGCATGTGTATCAGCGTCCCCACACCGAAAAATTATGGTGGGGGTGCTTTAACTAAAGCTCATTCAATAAGCATTTTTCAGTGCAGGGATGCTGATACACATGCCAATCCAGGCACTTTAATTACAGTGGCTGTCAGAGCCACTCCAATTAAAAAGCACCCTCCCCCTCCTCCTGGATTACATGTATAAACATCATAAGAGACCGCCCTTCCCTACCTTCTCCAAGGGAGAAACTCAGCCTGAAAGTATTTCAACCTGTATTGCTCACTTTTGAGGAGAGTGTCCCAACCACCAGACTGTAGAACAGGCTGTAGGTTCATTGTGTAAAAAAATGTAAGTCACAAGCCGGTAGGGGTATGACCAAGAAAAAACTTGATTCTGCAGTTTGATGATGAGAGCAGCTCCCAATAGACAGTGTGGTGAGTTGTGATCCCTGAACCTGATGTGGGGGGACACTACTAGTGATCTCTCTCCAGCCTGATCCTTCAACTTTCAACCATCTCCTTTTCAGACAGGTTCTTATGCACCCTCCACCTCCAGCAATCTTCAGTTTATTTAGCTTAACTAATCATTTCCTAAATGGCACCCTATCAAATGCTTCACTGAGGTTCAGACAGATTAAATTACCGCATATCTTCTGCCTAGACAATCAATTATCTTAGAAAAGAAAGATATCAGGTTAGTCTGGCATGACATGATTTATCTTTGGTAAACCTATGTTGTATTTTATCCCATTTTATATTTCTATGTAAGTCTTTAACTATCCTTTCATTCAAAATTGTTCTGAACCCTTGTCTGCTGTCAAGACTAGACTAGAGTCTACAGTTGCCTGGATCACTTTTATTGCCTCTAAATATAAGTGTTATGTTTGCTATTCTTCAGTCATATGGTACCATTGTAATTTGATAGATTAGTTAAAAGTACTTGTTACTAAACCTACAATTTCACAGACCAGTTCTTTTGGTTTTCTGGAATAGGAATTATCTGGATCCGCTGACTTTGAACACACTGAGCTATTCAAGTTTTGCTTTCTGCTCAGTTGTTGTAATTCCCACTTCTAAACTCTCATTTCCATTAGTTTTTCTGCCTTGCCCCCACATTTGCACATCATTGCCCTTATTAAAAACAGAGACAATAACAACATTAATGCCAATTAGTGTTTCATGAATACATTTCCTCATATAGGCACCAATTCTGTTAGGTATTTAAGCACATGTCCAACTGTAAAGTCAATGGGACTTATGCATGTGATAACATTTCGGCCCATATTTAAATACTTTGCTAAATTGGGCACATCACCCCAACTGTGAAGCATTCTGTTGCAGCTCAAGTGACATTGTGAGCTTCGGTGCATCTGGTATAGTCTTCAAGCAATTTAAAGAGCTGACACAGGTGTCTAGGGGGCACTTCCCAAAGATAAATATTAGAGCCCGCATTTTAGTACAGTGCATTATTCCAGGAAAATATGCTCACCTAGCACCTATCTAGCATATGGCTGTCTAGTTTCAAAACAGACTGCTAACTCCAGACTGCCATAAAGCGAACAAATCCTGACATTATCCTAGTAAATTGAAGGCTGCATCTGGTATCCTGCACCTGTCACCACTTGCATACTTAGGCAACAGAGTGATTTATAGTTCTAAACCTCAAATCATTATGAAATGATGCATGAATAGACACATGTGTGCCATCAACAGCTCCTTGAACAGATGGAAATGTAACAAGGTCATAAACTTCAGACATTATTTCGTGCTAATATCAAACATCGCTGGGACCATTAATATAATGACCAGTGCTTCTGGGAATGACAACTAGAAATTGGTAACTCATCAAAATCTGTATTTTCCCAATAGTAGTTTGATGAAAAGTCAGAACAAAAAATACTCAGGCTAAAGTGACTTTGACAACTGCAACTAAAAAATAACAGCTAATATAGTCTGACTGATTTTAAGTCATATTATGAGGTTTATACATAACTTTTGTGCAAGGCATACAAATGAAAATCAATGTGCATACATATAGTTTGTGTGCCAATAGAGATTACTAGTTATTTCTATTTTGCTTTTTCTTTAATGGCATATTGGAAGATTTAAAGGTTCATCTGTAGCTCAGACAGAACCTAGAACTTAGCACGTAGACCATGATTGCCACCACTTATGGGCAGTTTTAGCTACTAGTAGTCCAAACACCAGCAACAGAACAAATTCATATTGAACAAATGCTGACTAATTAGCTCCACAGTAAAACATCACCATCTACATGTGCAGCCCTATTAGGTGACTGTAGACTAACAAACACCGCCCCAGGGTAGTCCGACTAAACACAAGTACTATCCTGCAGCAATGTTGTTTCATGCACCACAGCACACATGCAGATGGTGACAGGGCTGGCTGAGGCATGAGGGTGCTTTGGTGCAGGGCTAGCTGGCAGGCTGCCCCAGCCAGCCCCTCTACACCATGTGCGGTCAGGTCAGAGCATCCCAGGCTGGCATCAGGCCAGGGCTGCTCCAACTGGGCTCCACATGCTCTGGAGAGGCTGGCTGAAGCACAAGCAGCCTCATGCCTCAGCCAGCCCCCGCACCCCACATGGAGTCTGGTCAGAGCAGCCTGGGCTGGCAGGCTGACCCCCCAGGTCCCCTGCCAGCCCAGGGCTGCTCCAACCAGGCTCAATGCATGGAGTTTATTTATGTGTGTTGATTGCACATGTAGATACACCTGATGAAAACAAGTTCAGACCAAAGCAAACTCCACTACCACTCCACATAGCTCCAGTTCCCAGACCACTTTGCACTCCATGACCCACATTACCCATGTAGCTGCTTGCTGCTGCTCCTGCATGCTGTCTCCTGCAGGAAGGGTGACAAAGGACTACCCTAGACTCATTCATCTCACATTACACTCTGATAAGGCCCAATTTAAAGCCATCTAACTGTCTGAAGTCCCTGAATCATTAGCAAGTAATTTGTCTTGGAGAGTCCATTGGGTTTCCTATTCTTCCATTTTATTCTGCTTCCTCTTACTATTACACTCCTTGCTGATTCCAGGAGTTGACAGGCAGATATTAGTGGAGTAGCTCCTGGTTTGATAGTGGTACACACTAGAGGCACCTAAACATTCCTCAGAAATGTTTTTCAGTCGGGAAAGGCTGATTTGTCAGGATGTGATGTGTTCCATGGGAATGTGCTGATTTAGATGAATCTTGTAAAGAATATTTCTAACAGAAAACCATCCGGTTTCCTGGCAACTTGCCAGCATCCCAGCTCCTTGAGGAGTCAGCAGTCCATCTGACAGGGAGCTTGGGAGATCTGGCCCCTAAGCACTACAGCTGCTTGGCCGGCTGCTTGGATGACTTGGTACGGCCTGAGCTCCCAAGCCTCATAGCCCCACCACATCCAGAAGCATGGGAGCCCCAACTCCCATACTCACCTGGCAGACTGCTGTAAAGCCACGGGTGCCTGCTATAGCTCCCAGGCAGCCCTGAAACCTGAGGACTACAAATTATTTTGGAAACTCCAAAACATATTTACTGTGAAACTGTTTTAGGGCTTCTGCAGCTAAACAGCATAGAATTTCACTGCCATGAATATTTCCAAGATTTGGACTTTTGCACTTTATGTTCCAATTCAGGGCTGGGCAAAATATGGCCCATGAGCCACCAGGCACATTCATCTGGCTCACAGCACCCCCCAGTGAATTGCACCCCACACAGCCCTTCCACCCACAAGGGTGGGAGTGAGGCACCCATGTGTACAACCCCCTATCATACTTATTGGGCCTCACTCCCACCCTCATGGGCAGAAGGGCTCTGCCCAACCAGCAGCTTCTAGGTGGGGCTCCTGCTGCAGCCAGAACCTGCTTGCTCGGGGCAGCAGGTAGGGAAGCAGAGGGGCTGAGATGGGGGTGGAGTCGCAGCTGGGCGGAAGCAGGAGCACAGCACAGAGTGTGGGCCTGGAGGGACAGTGGGAGCGCAGAACTCAGCTGGGCAAGGTGTGGATGTAGGTGTGAAGGTGGAGGGGGTAGGGACTCCCCCCATGATGTGCAGCACTAGCTGCCAGCAGCATCAGCAGGCAGGGAGGTCAGGGTGTTTGTTTCTGGTGTAGGCACCCAGTGGGGCACCGCTCTGGACAGTGCTGCGCGGTGCAGGGGGTGATAAACTTACAGGTGGCCATCAGATCACCCCGAGCCTGCGCTTTTCCAGGCTAAAGAGTCCCATGGCTCTCAGCCTGTCATCGTAAGATCTGTTTTCCTGACCTCTGATCATGGGCATGGCTCTCCTCTGGACTCTCTCAAGCTTCTCCACATCCTTTTTGAATTGTGGAGCCCAAAACTGGACGCAGTACTCCAGCTGCGGCCTCACCAAGGCCGAGTACAAGGGGAGAATGATGTCCCAGGATTTGCTCGAGAAGCATCTATGGATGCAAGCCAGCATTTTGGTCGCTTTATTAGCCGCAGCATCGCATTGCAGGCTCATGTTCATCTTGTGGTCAATGATGACCCCCAAGTCTCTTTCTTCTGTAGTGCTAACCAATGTAGCACTGCCGAGCCTATAAGGGTGCTGCAGATTTTTCCTCCCAAGGTGGAGAACCTTGCATTTTTCGGTGTTAAACACCATCAGGTTCTCGTCTGCCCATTTGCTGAGCTTGTCCAGGTCAGCCTGGATCACCCGCCTATCTAATGGAGTGGATGCTTTTCCCCAAAGTTTGGTGTCATCGGCGAACTTGGCCAGTCCGCTCCTGACTCCAATGTCCACATCATTAATGAAGATGTTGAACAGTATGGGTCCAAGGACAGAGCCTTGAGGGACCCCACTGGTCACACCATGATGAGTGACTGCCATCAATCACAATTTCCCAGCCAGCGGATCATGGTGGAGCCAAGGCCACAACTGGCCAGTTTGGCCAAGAGGTGATCATGGGTGTCACGGAGTCACAGAGGTGCTCCGTGATTGACAGGGTGATTGGCAGAGCTGTCAATCACCCAGGCAGCTCAGGTGCCTGGTTGCCAGGACAACCAGGTGGTCACATGGCTGGAAGAGGGCAGGGCCTGGCCTTTATAACCAGCTGAGGCCGGAGCTGGAGGCACAGTTCCCTTCTGGCTGCTGCAGGAGCAGGAGTTCTGCGGCTGAGCTGAGTGGCCTGGGTTAGTGGTTGCTACTTTACCACGCTAACCGGCTGCAATGATGCAGGGAACAAGATCGCCCTGATTGGAGGTAGGATTGAAAGCCCTGGTGGGGCTTGGAGTTGTTAGGTGTGTGGAGCCTCTGTATTTATGTTATAGCCAGATGGCTGGAGTATTACGTTACAGTTTACACCGGAGGACCGGGTGAGGCTGTAGGGGAGCGAGGAGGCCTCAGGGGAGCTCCCCAACAGCTTGGGGGTTCCCAGTGCCCAGTTGGGGCACAGTGCCAGGGGCACTATTGTCGGTGCTGCAGGGCACCATCTTGTGCCAGGGAGGCGCGGTGTGGGGGTACAGACCCCGGCCCCTAAGGGCGGTGTTTAGCCCCGGAGCGGGGCAGCAACAGAGCGCAAGAGGCGCGGAGTCAGCCCCGAGAGGGCAAGGCCCGGGAGCGGGGCAGAGACAGGGCGCAAGGGGCGCAGAGTCAGCCCTAGAGAAGGCAAAGCCCCGGAGCAGGGCGGAGACAGGGCGCGGGGCGCGTGGCGTGTCGGCCCCAGAAGGGGGAAGCCCAAAGGGGCAAAGCGCAGGGAGCGCAGTAGAGGCCCCTGAGGGGCGAGGCCCCAGAGCGGGGCCGAATAGCCAGGCCTAGCTAGCGGCCCGAGGGCGCCGAGACTAGGGCGGCGAGAGTGAGCCGGCCCGAGGGCGCCGAGACTAGGGCGGCGAGAGTGAGCTGGCCCGAGGGCGCCGAGACTAGGGCGGTGATAGAGCTCAGGCTAGAGCGGCGGCCCGAGGGCGCCGAGACTAGGGCGGCGAGAGTGAGCCGGCCCGAGGGCGCCGAGACTAGGGCGGCGATAGCGCCGGCCCGAGGGCGCCGAGACTAGGGCGGTGATAGAGCTCAGGCTAGAGCCGGCCCGAGGGCGCCGAGACTAGGGCGGCGAGAGTGAGCCGGCCCGAGGGCGCCGAGACTAGGGCGGCGATAGCGCCGGCCCAAGGGCGCCGAGACTAGGGCGGTGATAGAGCTCAGGCTAGAGCCGGCCAAAGGGCGCCGAGACTAGGGCGGCGAGAGTGAGCCGGCCCAAGGGCGCCGAGACTAGGGCGGTGATAGAGCCGAGATCCGGGCAGAGGGAGCGTGCCGGCCCAAGGGCGCTGAGGCTAGGGCGGCGAGAGCGTGCCGGCCCGAGGGCGCCGAGGCTAGGGCGGCGAGAGCGCTCCAGACTTAAGACAGAGCCGGCGATTAGCCAGGCGCCGGCTAGGACCCGGCCCAGGGGGCGCCGGTAGTGAGCGGCGCTGGCGAGCCGACCCAGGAGGCGCCAGCAAGTAGCTGGGCGCCAGCGTGACAGGCCCAGGGCGCGGGGAACGGGCTAGAGATTGGGGCCCGACCCAAGGAGGCGCCAGGTGGGCGAAGAGCCCCGGTGCCTGAGAGTGAGGACAAGGGTACCCGAGGGGCGAGGGACCATACAAGCGTCCCCCAGACCAGCTGCGAGGCTTGGGGCATGCTGAGGGGGAGGCTTGGAGGCACGCGTTGCCCTTAAGGCAGGAAGCGCATAGATACCCCGTCTGGAATAGGGACGAACAACTAGACCGTCCATTAGGGAAACTGGCAGCCTCCACATTATATATTTTACCATCAAAGTCGTGACGGGCGAGGTTCTGAGGGTGCTACGTCACCCTAACGTGACGGTAGGCGGCGCTAGGGAGCTCACGGCCGCCCCTAGCGCGCGCGCCCTCACAATGGGATACCAGATCAAAAGCTTTTTTGAAGTCAAGATATATGACATCAATCTCTTCTCCCTTGTCCAGATGATAGGTCACCTGGTCACAGAAGGAAATGAGATTGGTCAAACGAGACATACCTGCAGCAAACCCGTGCTGGCTATCCCTTAGGATGTTAGCCTGGGCCAGTCCATCAAGGGTGGCCTCCTTAATAAATTTTTCTAAGATCTTCCCCAGGATAGAAGTCAGGCTAATGGGCCTGTAGTTAGCCGGATCCACTCTCCTCCCTTTCTTGAAGATCGGCACCACATTGGCCTTCTTCCAGTCTTCGGGCACTACACCAGAGCTCCAGGAGTTTTCAAAGGAGTGATATCAAATATATTTAGATGCCCAAAGGTGCAGATGGACACTTAACGAAAAATCTAAAGTGCCTAGGTACCTAATACCTATTGATATCAAAAGCAAGTTACACACACTGACACTTCTGAATATCCCACTGTGCAACTATCTGCATCTAAAGCCTTTTAAGATTCAGCCCTTAATATCGAAAATGAATGTCTGTCAGCTCCTTGTATTTCCTCTCTGTCAACTGTATTGTTGTGACAGCTCTCTCTATAATTAGTGGGGGTGGGGGTTATGGTCTTCTCATGCTCTGATACACTTTGTGAGAATTCCCAATGGTCTAATGGTCTAAGGTTGTGCTTCAGTGCGTGAAAGGTGTCTAAATTGTGACAGTGTCAAATTCACATT
Source organism: Crocodylus siamensis (assembly GCF_052110815.1). NCBI lineage: Eukaryota > Metazoa > Chordata > Crocodylia > Crocodylidae > Crocodylus > Crocodylus siamensis. Next base: position 400,482,457 of record NC_143395.1, read on the forward strand.
ATATTAATAATATTTCCGAAAGATTAATTGTGAGTAAATGGTGAATTAATTTTTCAAACTGGTATCAACAACGTATAGAAGAGAGGACCAAATTCCAAATTCTGCCTGAATATGTACATAATAACATCCCAATAACTTCTCCAAATTGCACATCAAGTCAGATTTTGGCCAATACAGAGCAACAGAAGTGTAAAGCCCTAAGGCTCTATAACTCACATATGTAGTTTTTCTCTCAAATTGTTTTTATTTAAGAGCTGGCATGCACTTCCTTTCATTAATTGATTTGGAGAGATTCAGAAAGATGTGGTGATTCAAACATAGACACATAAATGCTTTTTCTACATACCTCTAGGTAGCAGGCGGCCCATGAATGCTGCAATGCTGGGGCGCATGGAGTGTCCCACAGAAGTGGGGCCCCCAGTACACTCCCCAGAGGACCAGGAAGCAGACCAGAAGTTCTTTTGGTCCACTTCTGGGTTTGCCAACCTGGAGGGCCACCCCCACCCCGCCGTGGGATGCTCCATCTGCCCCAGCATCATAGTGTTCACAAGCCACACTGGTACCTTGAGGTATGTAGAAAATCCTTTTAAAGCTGTCTATGTCCGAATCGCTGATTCTCTGAATCATCATTGAAACTTCAGATTTGGATTTGGCTGAATCGAATCAGCGACAGTGATCTGAATCAACTAATCAAATCACTGTCCCTGATTCGGGCCAAATCTGAATCCAAATCAAATAGAGCCCACCTTGCACACTCCTAACTGCTATTAAATCCCCCCTCAGTCTTCTCTTCTCCAGGCTAAATAAACTCAGTTCCCTCAGCCTCTCCTCATAAATCATATCCCCCAGCCTCCTAATCACTTTTGCTGCCCTCAGGTGAACTCTCTCTAATTTGTCCACATCCTTCTATAGTGGGGGTCCATAACTAGACACAGTACTCCCCAGCTGTGGTCTGACCAGTGCCAAATAGAGGGATAGAGAGGAAGAATCACTTCCTTTGATCTGCTGGCAATGATCTTACTAATGCAGCCCATGATGCTGTTAGCATTCTTCTCAACAAGGGCACAATGTTGGCTCATATTCAGCTTACTGTCCAATGTAACTCCCAGATCCTTTTCTGAAAAGCTGCTGCTTAGCCGGTTGGTCTCCAGCTTATAGCAGTTTATGGGATTGTTCTGTCCTAAGTGGAGGACTTTGCACTTCTCTTTACTGAACCTCATGAGCTTTCTTTTGGTTCAATCCTCCAATTTATTCAGGTCTCTCTGAAGCCTATCCCTACCCTCCAATTGCTCCAGCCAGTTTTCTATCAACCTTACAGTCCACTCATCCAACCTGTACTTCGGCTTCCTTGCAAGAATGTTGTGGTAAACTATATCAAAAGCCTTGTAAAGTCAAGGGATAAGTCAAGAGGCTGTCTCTAGATAAACTTTATGCTTTCGAATGAAACGGTCAAACCATCTTTTTGTGATGTTATTATTGACTCCAAGATGAACATGAACCACCAGTGCCAGACCACAGCCAGCAAGGCCAGCCATACCTTGTCATGCATCCAAAGGTGCATCTGAAGCCGGTCCAGAGAGGTGATACTCCCCCTCTATGCAACTTTGGTCAGGCTGCAGTTGAAGTACTGCATCCAGTACTGGGCGCCACACTTCAAAAGGGATGTGGCCAGCCTGGAGAGGGTTCAGAGGAGGGCCACCCACTTGGTGAGAAGGCAGCAGGACAGGCCCTATAAGGAGAGACTGAGGGACCTGAACCTGTTCAGCCTTGGCAAGAGGTGGCTGAGGGGGGACCTGGTGGCTGCCTACAAACTCATCAGGGGAAATCAAAAGCGAATAGGTAGAGCCCTTTTCTCCCCAGCGCCACCTGGGGTGATGAGGAACAATGGTAATAAGCTGATGGAGAATAGGTTTAGGTTAGAGATCAGGAGGCAATATTTTACAGTTAGGGTGGCCAAAATCTGGAACCAACTTCCCCGGGAAGTGGTCCTCGCCCCTACCTTGGGCAAATTCAAGAGGAGGTTGGATGATCACCTGGCTGTGGTCTTGTGGACCCAGCATTCATTCCTGCCTGTGGCAAGGGGTCAGACTAGATGATCTGTTCAGGTGCCTCCTGACCCTAACTACTATGAAACTATGAAAATATGCCTTACCTATTTTTAGTTATGTAGAACCCAGTTCAAAGCCTTTGGAAGCCCATCATGTATCGTAGTGGTTTTTAATTGTGCGGGCCTTTAATTGTGGCAAGTAGAGGATACTGGAGGACTTCAGCTTGGGTGGCACATCTGAATGGAACAGGAACTGGGTAGTCCAGATCAGAGATAATCCTGCCCTGAATGGTGTAACTCTGAGCTGCATAATGAGTGCTTAAAAACACTTTGAAGTGTTACTGGGCATGTCTGCATGTTCATGAATACACCATAATTACGGCACATTAGGTTTAGTACCTGTAATAGAAGGTAATGACATTAAGTTTAGTACCCATACCTGTACCTTAATAATATTAAGTTTAGTACCTGTAAAGACATGCCCATTAATTTAATGCACTGTAATCAGCACTATTGCACATTAGCGACAGCGAACAGTCATTTTGTGATGTCAATGCACAGTAGACTAAACCTACTGTGCATTAGCACAGGTTTTGCCCACTATGCTAATGCTCCATGGAATTAGTCTACTGCAGTCGTGTAGAAGTGCCCAATGTGCAAACAATCCAGCGGTTAAAAGCGGTGGCAGGAGCCACCCAAAATTATCATGTAACAAGGCTTCCAGTCCTCTTCTGAGATCCCTAGACAATGCTTCCTTCCTTAGGTTTAATGGGTGAGACTCTGATTTTTTATACATTGGATTCAGGTGGAGTAATCCCATTGAAATGACATGATTATCTGGCCCAGTGAGTCTTATACTCCTTTTACTCTCCTCTTGTCCTCTATTATAACATACAGATTTCATGCTGAGAGTTTTATAGCAATGCCTGATCATGTAGATAGCCTCTGAGTACCCAATGCACAGAAGCTGAAAGTGGAATACATCACTAGGGAGAGGCAGTCACAACTAAGTAATAAAAAGAGGTCAGCTACAATCTATTTCTCTTTCTAAACTACAAGTAGAAATGACATTATTTGTACAGTAGCATAATAGGACAGATCTCCCATTTGAAGAAGTAACAATACAAAAACCTCACTGAGTCACAATAGACTTCAACCAAGGTACTAGTAATTGCCTCATAAAGTGAGGCATCCTATTCTTCTTTTTGCTTAATTATATTGAAGATACAAAAAGAATCTTAAATTGATTTAATCGTCTTCCAGCTCTACATTTGCAAATGTACAAATGGATTGTCTAAGGACTTGAGGAAGAAGGCTGAAAAAAATGTAGTCCTTTCAGGGAACAATAATTTTACTTCCCTTGTCTACCTTGTTAGACTGTAGACCAAGGAGGAATCACCATGGTACATATTTTATTAATGTGCTCAGTTAGTAACTGGAATGTGCACAGTCAGTCTAATCATGCAGTATACTCTGAAATGCAAGGGAAGTGTTTCTCAAAATAGTTTTGAGGGTTATTTTCAAATGAGTTTGAAGAAAGGAAGCAATGTCAGCTACAATGACCTTTTGTGATATCCTTGTACATCCAGCTTTGCTAGATTTACAATTTATTTATTTCAATACCTTATAGTCTCTTGAGCAATTCACTAATATATTTGGTCTCTGAACTATTATTGAAAGGCATTAATGTAATGGGCTTATGACAGCATAAAAATTAGAGAAGAAACAAAGCTTAATAGGTCATTTTGTCCATTTCCTTATCAATGCAACTGTTCCTTGGGGTACATTCCTGAGTGCTCTGTTCACTCTAATTCAACATTACTGGAGTGACAAGAGTTACACTTACTAACTGGGCACTGGTGCAATTTAACAGGAAACACTGTTGAGATTTTTTTCCTGATAGTCTAATTTTTCTCTGTTCAGATTCAGTCCCTTGCCCCTAGTTTCTCTCCCTTGACCATACTGAACAAATTCCTCTCCTTCAGAGATGATTAAGCCCTTCAAAATATGTACAATAGAAAAACAGGATGGATCTCCCATTTCAAGGAGTAGTAATGTGGCTGTAAAAGCTCACAGTAAAATTCTACCAGAGAGCATCCTTCTGCTCTGTGCAAGACTAAAGGTATTCTCCCTCTAGCACATTCCTAGCCACGACTCCACCTCACATACTACAAAACACAGAAATGAGCTAGGGAGGTCACTTGGGGATTGTCAGCAATGGCTGCTCTCAAGCATGTTAGAGAAAGGTGTCTCAAGAGCAGGTGCAGAAGGATGCCCCGTGAGTGCATCTACACATTCCTTGACATACCTTAGGTACTAAAAGATATCACCTCTGAACAAAGAACTTTGTGTATCTCTTTTTTCTCAGACAAACACAGCTACAACATAGATCCCTGAAACATGGAAGATCTCGTATTTTAGCCGCTTTAGAAAAGTAAACTTCATTGCTAAACAAGAAACAAGGATTTTTCACCTCTTTGTCTGCCTCTGACATCAGACACCACCACATAGCCTAATCTTCACAGCAAACAGCAACCCTCTCCAAAATGACTCAGGGATACCCAGGGAAATAAATTTCCCCTCTCTACATCCCCTGAGCAAAATGGAGTTTCTTTTCTACCTAGGAGGACTTTTACAATCTTTGATTCCCCCCTTACCCTTAAAAATGGTGTTTGTGCCAAAAAGCTTGCAAAGAAAGGAATTTTTTTTGCTACTATTTAGGTAGTCTAATAAAAGATATCATCTCTGAACCAAGAACTTTGTGTGTCCCCTTAGGTACTGCACATTTAGTTTAGTACTTCCTTAATAAAGTTTTAATTAAATGAGCAGTACCTAGAGTTACTGCACAGTAGCACCAGTGCATGTTTTTTTTGTGACACTTACTGCAGATTATCTTAATAACCCTACACAGTAGGCTATTAGCATGGTTTTTAATCACCACACTACTGTGCAGTAGGGCTGTGCTAAATTTGGCCACCAATTTTGTTTCAATGCTGTTTTGACCTGTTTTGAGGTTGAAACAGCAAAATTGAAATTGAACAGATATGGACAAAACAGCCTTGAAACGAAACAAACAAGGCAAGTCAAAACATTTAACCGTTTCAATGCTGTTTAACACCATATCGACGCTGTTTTGACATTTCACCCATAGGCTATAATGGGGAAGGTTAAAACAGCCTATAACTTTGTCATTTCTGGCCAGATTTGGATGAAACTTGCCATCACAGACCCCCAGATCTGTGGTGGCAAGTGATGGGGGATATTCAGTCCTGCTGCCTGATGAGAGGCAGCAGTTGCACAAGCACCGATGTTACGAGTTTTGCCTGTCAGCAGCCAGAGGTGCAGGGCCCCAGAACCCCCTACACCTATCTCCTTGAGAGCTGGCAGGCTTTGTGCCCTCAGCAGGAGCTAGCATGACTGTAGCTTTCACCCTGCTGTGCCTTAACGCACACAGTGTTACCCATGTCATGAGTTTTGCTTATCCACAGTTTGAGGTCCAGTTTTTCCCAAACTCTTGCACCTATCTCCTTGAAATGTGGCAGGCTTTGTGGCCTCAGCAGGGGCTAGCATGCCTGCAGTTTTGACCCTGCTGTGGCTTAATGCATACACGACACACGTTTGGCTCTCAAGACTTTGGGGTACAGTTTCTCTGAACCCCCTGCACCTATCTTTTCAAAACTTGGCACACTTCATGCCCTCTGAAAGGGCTACCATTCCTGCATGTTTCATCCAAATCAGGCCAGAAATGACAAAGTTATAGCCTGTTTCAACCTTCCCCATTATATCCTATGGGCAAAACATCAAAACGGTTGAAATGGCAAAACGTTTTGACGGAACGGAACAGAACAGCCGTTTCGACTCGAAACAGAAGTCAAAATGGAACACTGTTCCGTCAAAATGTCGAAGCACTGGTTGAAACAGAACGCTTCCGTTTCACACAGCCCTACTGTGCAATGTTATTTGGCTAATGATCAGTAAACATCTTGTGTAGACGCACTCTGTATGTCTTAACTGGTACATCTTGACTTAGAGCGGTGGTTATCAACCTTTCTGGGACTCCAGGCACACCTCCATAACTTTTCTGAGTTTAGCAGCACCCCATTTCAAAAACTTATTTATTTATGACAGTGCTGCCGACATTGCAAGACCAGGTTATATGGTTCTGCATCAACTCACATAGTCCACAGAGAAAGGTTTAGGAGTTTCACAGATTCACAGATGTTCGGGGCTGAAAGGGACGTTGTGAGATCATTGGGTCCAGCCCCCCTGCTCTAGGCAGGAAAGACTGCTGACATCAAATAACCCCAGCAAGGTGTGCGTCCAACTTCCTTTTGAAGAGCTCCAGGGTAGGTGCCTACACCACCCACACTGGGAGTCTATTCCAGAGTCTGGTCACAGGAACTGTGAATAAGTTTTTTCTTATAGCCAGTCTGAAACCTTCTTCTAAGAGTTTACAAACATTGCTCCTGGTTTTCCCCGGGGCACTTTGGTGAATAGTTGCTCACCTAGCCCCTGATGCTCTCCCCTTATATATTTGTAAGCTGCCACCAAACCCCACTGAAGTCTTCTATTTTCTAGTGCGGTGGGCTTGCCTATCTTCACCCAGTTCCTCAGGCTTAGAGAACTGCCAAAGCAATTGGTTAGGCAAACCCACCAATCAAAGATGAGCAGAGGAGGAGCATTGGGAGAAGTCCACCCCACCCCTACATCAGGGCAAGGTGAGGAGTGGACCTCATTGAAGACTGTGCTCCACCTCCTCCCAACTGGCCAATCTTCAGTCTTGGGATGGAGCCCCAAAAGGGGTATATAAGGAACTGTGTGCACAGCACTTGGGGAGAGACAACAAGGGACAGAGAAAAAAGAAAAATCTGGGGCTGAGGAACAGCTGGGGAAGAGCTACCCAGGGGGCGCTTCCAGTTGCCCTGAAGAGTACAAAAACTCTGCCATTGGACATGAGTGGCAGGTGGCTGTGTCCCTGACCCCTTGCCATGAGAGAGCATGATGAGTCGGTGCAGATGTTGCTGCATGGAGGGTCTGAGAGGGACTGGGACATTGGGAGCTGCTCAAGGTGGCTTGGGTCTCTAACCCTAGCACAAGGCCAAATGGTGCAGGTGTCACTGCATGGAGGGTCCAAGAGGGGCTGGGACATTGACAGCCACTCTAGGTGGCTCGGGTCTCCAACCCTGGCACAAGGCTGGATGGTGCAGGCATCACTGCACAGAGGGTCTGAAAGGGCCCAGGACCCCGAGAGCCGCTTGAGGCAGCTCAGGTCTCCAACCCTGGCACAAGGCCAGATGGTGCAGATGCCACTGCACAGTGAGTCATTGTGGGGCCGAGGGCCCTTGGAGGGGGCAGGGAGTGGTTCAAGCCTCATTCCTCGCTGCTGGGTGCAAGGGCCCGTGGGCAGCACAGGCTCCACAGTGCAGTGGGCCTGTACTGGAGGCCTGGCCCTGGGCATGCATGAGGCAGCCCAGGCCCAGAACCTGCTGAGAAGGATGAGTCATCTGGGCATGTGAACAAGCCATGCACCCCACATGGGGACTGAGACAGAGCACCCACTGTAGGAGCTTCTTGCCTAGTTGGGAATGAAACACTGGAAACCCTTGCTGGACCCCTACTCACCAGGAAGTGTGAGTTCTCAGGCAAGGGGTTTCCCACCAGGGAAGGATACAGTGGATAGCCCCATCAGAGAGGGTTTATGCTAGAGACAGAGAGACTCCTCTAAAGGTGGGTGTATTTGGAATTACCACACCCTACATTTTCAGAGTGTTTATTAATTGCTTGTTGCGTTTTCTGTTCTGGGGTGTTTATTAACTGTTTATTGTGCTTTACATTTTAGGGGGTGCTTCCCCATCACAGAATCATAGGATCATAGAAGTAGGGTCAGAAGGGACCTTGTAGATCTTCAAGTCTGACTCACCCACCTGGCCAGGAGAAAAACTGGGCTCAAATGACTCCAGCCAGATAGGCATCAAGCCTCTTCTTAAAGACCCCCCAGGGTAGGAGCCAGCACCACTTCCCTTGGAAGTTGGTTCCAGATCCTAGCCACCCTAACTGTGAAGTAGTTCTTACGGATGTCTAATCTAACCTACTGTCTAACAACTTACGGTCGTTATTTCTTGTTATGCCAGGAGGCGCTAGGGGAAACAAGGTCTCTCCCAAACCCTTCTGGTCCCCCCTAGTGAGTTTATAGATGGTCACCAGGTCCCTCCTCAGCCTTGTGAAGGCTGAACAGGTTCAGGTCCCACAGTCTCTCATTGTAGGGTCTGCCCTGTTGTCCCCAGATCATGCGGGACCTCCTCTGGACCCTCTCAATGTTGTCCACATCCCTCCTGAAGTGGGGCGCACAGAACTGGGCGCAGTACTCCAGCTGTGGCTTGACCACTGTTGCATTGAGGGGGAGGATCACTTCCTTGGCCCTACTTGAGATGCATCTGTGGATGCACAAGAAGGTCCAGTTAGCCCTGCCAACCGTGACCTCGCATTGTCGGCCCATGTTCATCTTAGAGTCAGTAATGACTCCAAGATCCCTTTCTGCCTTCATGCTCTCAAGAAGGGCGTTTCCCCATCTTATAAGTGTGCTGCTGGTGACTAGTGCCCAAGTGCATCACCCTGCACTTGTCAGTATTGAAACGCATCCTGTTTTTGTTAGCCCACCCCTGCAATCTATCCAGGTCTTGCTGCAGTCTTTCCCTCCCTACTAGCATGCTCACCTCACCCCAAATTTTGGTATCATCAGCAAATTTAAACAGGGTGCTGTCGCAGAGCACTCAGGTGCCCTGAGCCTGAGAGCAGAAACAGCTTGGGAGAGACCCCTAGTGGCAAGAAGGGGGAGGCTCAGCTGCCAGTTACCAGGGCAGCCAGAGTCACAGGTGTTGGTTGCTAGGACAACTTCTGGGAAGTCTGCTGACAGGAAGGGGCAGGGCCTGGCCCTTCTTAAGCCCCAGGCATGAGGCCAGGAGGGCAGTTCCCCTCTGGTGGCTGAGGGAAGAGGAGCTTGGCCAGTGGAGACAGGGGGGAGAAGCCTGACTACATGAGCATCCCCTGATTGCTGCTATGGGTTGGAGTATTTCCTGGGAGGGATTGAATGTTGTTTGGCCAGACGGTTTAGCTTTTTATGTTATAGCCCAGGGGCTTTATGTTTTTGAGTTCGCTGTTTTGACTGGAGGACCAGGTTAGGCTATTAGGGGTTGGAGGAGGCCTCATAGGGGCTCCACGGTAGTGTGGGGACCCTAGCATCAGGGAGGGCATGACATTTTGGGGTGCACTGACCCCAGCCCCAGAGAGAGAGGGCCACAAGGAGTGAGAAGCCCCAAAGCAAGGGGGGGCAGTGAGAAGCCCCAGGGAAGTCAAGGAGAGGGCCAAAGCACAGCAGGGCCCAGGTCAAAACCACGTCAGTACCATCTGCGAGGCTTGGGCTGCGGTGTAGGGGAGGAAAAGGAGCCGCAGATAATGGCCCCTGGCACCGGGGCGCATAAAATGGGCAGCCTCCTGCTAATTACATCAATTACTTAATCAATTAAGATCAAGGCATAGCAGGAGAGTAAGCAGGTGGTTGGCCCACAACAGGAGGGCGGAGTCACCAATAGAAGGTCTCCAGTAGCAATACTCCTGTCACAGTTGCTTTTCACCCCATTGTCCAAATTGCTGATAAAGAAATTGAACAGCGAGGGCCCAAGGACCGAGCCCTGGGGGACTCTGCTGCCCACTCCACCCCAGGTCGAATATGACCTGTCCACCACCACCCTCTGAGTATGACCCTTCAGCCAATCTGCAATCCATCTGACTGTGTAGGCATCAATGCCACAGCTGCCTAGTTTTTTAATGAGGATGTGGTGGGAGACAGTGTCAAAGGCCTTGCTGAAGTCCAGAAGGCTACGTCCACAGTGATACCTGCATCCAATGCTTTTGTGACCTGATCATAAAAGGCAATCAGGTGGTCTGACATAACCTGCCCCTAATGAAACCGTGCTGGTTGCCTTTGAGCATCATCCCTGAAGCTAGCCCATCACAGATGTGCTTCTTGATGACCTTCTCAAAGAGTTTCCCTAGGATTGAGGTAAGACTGACAGGCCTATAGTTGCCCAGGTCTTCCCTTCTCCCTTTTTTAAAGATGGAGACCACATTGGCTATCTTCCAATCATCTGGTACCTGCCCCGAGCACCATGAGTACTCGTAAACCCGTGCCAAGGGCCCTGCAATAACCCCTGCTAGCTCCCTCAATACCCTGGGGTGGAGAGCATCTGGACCCGCTGATTTGAACATGTCCAGCCCCTCCAGAAGCTCTCGAACCTGGTCTTCCCCAGCCTGAGGTCTGAAGGCATTCCCCTTGAGTCTGTCTTGCATCACAGTGGGGAAGTCCCAGTCCCTCCACAAGAAAACGGAGGTGAAGAACTGGTTAAAGAGGTCTGCTTTCTCCTCTGGCGCAACCACCAGATTGCCCAGCATATCTTGCAGGGGCCCCACGTTTCCCAGTGCCTTCTTTATCCTCCCTATATATTTGAAAAAGGACTTTTTATTATCTTTGATATTGGACGTTAGTCCTAGCTCTATGTCTACCTTAGCTTTCCTCACAGCCCCCTTACAGGTCCGAGCAGGGGAGGTATACTCCTCTTTGGAGATATCACCCCCCTTCCACTAGTTGTATGCCACCTGTTTGGCAATCAGGCATTCCCGGATGCCCTTGGTGAGCCAGGAGGGCTTTTGGGCACTCTTGCCCCCCTAGCTTCTTGTTGGGATGGTCACCCCTTGGACCCTGAGTATCGTCTCCTTAAGGAACGACCACTCATCTAGGGCACTGAGTTCCTCTGCCCTCAAGAACCCCAGTGCATTGATTGCTGGGACATACTTACCCTCTGAGGATCCGTAGGTGAAGTTTCTCTTGCAGGTCTTGGGGACTGCTATACTTACCTGTTCTGTTATTTGCTGACTGGAATATATTATATGTTAATATTTATATTTTATCATCCATGCAGTTTATTCTATCCCTTCCCCTTTTATTCTGCATCTCAATAAACCATATATATATAGTTAAGATATTATGTCCTGGTCTTCCTCTATAGAGACACCGGAGAAGGGGAAGCTGCAAGCAAGCTGCAGTTTCCATCTCCAGCACATACATCCTGCTGACCATCCCCTTCTACCGGGGGGGAGGGTACACACTCCAGTACACCCCAGTTACACTAGGCTGAACAGTCCCATAGTGGTCAGTCTTTCCTCATATGGCTTGCTCTTCAGGCCTCTAATCGTACAAGTGGCTCTTCTCTGGACTCTCAAGTTTTTTCACATCTTTCTTGAAGTGTGGTGTCCAGAAATGGATGCAGTACTCCAGTTGCAGCCTCACCAATGCCAAGCAGAGTGGGAGAATAACTTCCTTAGTTTTGCTTGAAATGTATTGGTTGATGCATGCCAGCATATTGTGCACCCTCAGGTCCCTTTCAAATGCAGTGCTAGCTAGTGTAGCACCACTAAGCCTGTAAATTGTTGTGTGTTTTCTTCCCCAGATGGAACACTTTACACTTCTCAGTGTTAAACAGCATCTGGTTCTGGTCCACCCATCTAACTAATCTGTCTAGCTCCGCCTGCATCATCAGCCTACCCTGATGCGTAGCCTCACTTCCCCACAACTTAGTGTCATTGGTGAACTTTACCAGTGTGGTGTTTTTGGGGGTTTTTTGGTTTTTTTTCACCCCCACATCCAGACCTTTGATGAAAAACACTGGTCCAAGTACCAAACCCAGGGGGACCCCACTGGCTACCTTCCACCAGGCTGAGACAGATCCATCTATCAGTACTCTCTGGATCTGACCCCACAGCCAGTTTCCCACCCATCTGACCATTGAATTATTGAGCCCATAGTTCCCTAGTTTTACCTTGAGAGCCTCATGGGATACTAAGTCAGAGGCCTTTCTAAAATCCAAGTAAATGATGTCAACCTCATCTCCCTTATCCAGGTGATGAGTAACCTGGACATAGAAGGAGATGAGATTAGTCAGGCACAACCCACCCATGACCAAACTCCTGGCTGCAGGCATGGCTGGTGATCTCAGACTGGTGGGGTGGGAGAACATCCCATAGGAGCGGGGGGAGGTGAGGGGTTTGTAGCCAGCGAGCAGCAGGAAGGGGAGGGCTTGCAGCTTGCTGGAAGTGGTGGGGTTTGCAGCCTCCATGCTACTGGCTGGAGTCCCTGACCAGCTGCAAAGCCTCTCCCACCCTGCTACTGGCTGGCTACAACCCCTCCCCCGCTCCCTGGCTTCCATAGGATGCCCCACCACCCCAACAATCTGAGTTCATCAACTGTGCTTGGCTGGTTGTAATTCAGAATTTTCCCTTCTATTAGCTTATTGCATATGGACACCTTAAAAAATATTTCAAGGATTTTTCCTGGGATTGAGGTCAGGCTGATCAGCTTGTAGTTCCCTTGGTCCTTGCTCCTCTCCTCCTTGAAGATGGGCACAACATTGGCCCTCTTCCAGTTTTCTGAGACCTCTCCTGAGTGCCATGAATTCTCAAAGAGTTTCACCAGCAATCCTGCGATGACTTCTGCTAGTTTGTTCAGGACTCTCGGATGGAGTGCATCCGGTCCTGCTGATTTATAGATATCCAGCCTCCCTAGCTGTTCTTTCACCAGCTCTACATTGACTGTTAGTAGGTGATTACCCCTACTGTGACTATTCTGTGTCATATTTGAATTTGGCAGACTATCATTCTTAGACTGGTAGAATACAGATGCAAAGTACTCATTCAGGAGTTCAGTTTTCTCCTTGGTGTCAGTGATCAGCTGTCCAGATGCACTGAGCAGTGGTCCCAAGTTTCCACTGGTTTTTCTCTTGTTACCTACATACCTACAGAAGGACTTCTTACTGTCCTTGACTTCAGTTGCTAACCTGAATTCAGTCACTGCCTTTGCTTTTCTAACCTGCTCCCTATAGGTGTAGGCCAATCTCTAGTTCTCTATGGGGCCCATTCCTGGCTCCCATTGTTGGTAACCCTGCCTTTTATTTTTCAGAAGATCAGTAACTTCCCTACTGAGGCCTCCTGGCCCCTGTGCCACCTTTTTTGCACACGGGTATTGATAACTTCTGTGCACCAAGGATCATGGTCCTTGAGGAACGACCACTCACCATCCACGCTTTTTCATAGCAGAAAAAGTGATATGAAAGGATTCCAAACCTTTAGAAAGTTGGAAACCCGCTGGTTTAGAGCCTGCATGCAGGAGTGAGTGGCCAGAATGTGCTTGGGGACCTCATTGCTGAGGGCACACTTCCAGCAGAGTATAGTTCTACATGACAATACAGGACATACAAAATGGCAAATTAGGCCCATTATATTTTGTTTTTAACTTCTGGTGCTTTTAACTCTTAACTTTTTAAAACTTGTTGGACATTGTGAAGTTTGCTATTCATTTCTGAATTCTTTCTAAAAGACTGACATCTTTCGGCTACTGAGATGCCTGGAACCGCATGCTGTTGTGACAGACCTTATTACCTAACAGGCCCATCACATCTCTCTGCATCCTTTGGTCTTCTGTACCTCTTCATAGAAGAGAGCACATTTTCTCCCTGCTTATGAGCAGTAACTCATATACTGTCACTCAAAAACTGCTCCCTGTCTCCAGCAGGACAGTATGATTAACATCTCCTTGGAAATTGTCAAATAGCATTCACTCCAGTGTAAGTTAACTGTAGCAATTCCTGTCTAGTTTTCTTATTTAATAATAAAAGTAGAAAGGCTGATTTATTTATTCTGCACTATTTGCATTGCAGTAACACTTAGAGGCCTGAGGCCCGCTGGGCCTAGTACCCTGTAAATGTTATAAAAAAAATGAACCCTGCCTGTGAGAACAAGGGGAAAATATACATTTAAATATATAAAATATAAAAATCTGATGGAAGAGGCACAAAATAGCCGCAAATAGTTTTGTCCCAAATAAGCAGCAGCTGAGAAAATATACAAACAAAAGCTGTTGAACTCGGTAACATTCAGGCTAGTCTACTGAGCCAGTCCATACATTTAATCATAAACAAGAAACTGTTTAGGAAGAGAAAATCCTAACTTCTGCATACACTGAAATGAGTAGACTGGGAAAAGAGGAATGTGGCTTGGGGCTGAAGGTGGGTGGGAATACTCCTTCCTTTCTCCTCAGAAATGGACCCACTCCAGGCTCCCTATACTCTGATTTGGGACAGCTAATCAGTATAGTTTGGACCTCATTCACTTTCCATATCTGTATGCCGACATCAGGTGCCTCTCAGCTAGCTTGCGTTCAGGCCATTCTGGAATTGAATTCTGTGGCTACAGTCCCTACATACAAACTCGCAAGTCCCTGTCCTCAGGCAGTAGAGCTTCCCTGGTTTTACGGTGTTTAGGGACTCGTATTCTGTCCATGAACATTTGATCCATTAATTGTTGACCCATGCACTTGAAGTTGTTAGCTATAAATTACCCCTAACGAGCTTCTAATCCCAAATGACCTCTGCAGTGTTTAAAGCACAGTCATATTCTAAAAAGTGACTTGGTAACTGGGTACATTTTTAATAGTCTTTCATTGGCTCCAGTGCTGATTATCCTGTTTCCATGCAAAAAGGTTATTTGGACTTCCAGGCCTGCAGATTTACCCTAGAACAGCAGTTTTCAAATGTGTTGGTTATACACCTCTTACCTGAAAAATATTGCTGCTCTTACATCCTACAACCCAATGTGTCTCCGCATGTCCATTGTTTAGGAAGTGCTGACATTGATGTTAATGTGCAGTATTGCCTTTACTTACTGTGCCTTAACCAATCAGCAGTTCCACTTCCATTATTAAAATTTGGACACGTCCTTTGGCAAAGCACTACAGAACCCCAGGGGTACATGTACCCTTGCTCTCAGGCATACAAGACCCCTGAAAACCACTGCCCTCAGGCATTCAAGAATTGCACGGGGTTCCTTCTGCCTCTAATATCTACCCTAACAAAATTGTTGCAAGAACTTATTTAACAGTTCAAGGGTGGGAGGAAGAAAGGAATCCTGAAGAATTGGTAAAAATGTCCATGCTATCTTTCTCTGCAAAACATATAGAAGAAAAAATGCTAAAAACCTGGAAACAAAACCTAATGATTAGACAGTGCTTTGAAGCGTTCAGCATATAATCTGTATGTTATAACTGAGTTCACATAGGTAATATGAGTGTTGTCATTTTACAGTCACTTTTTCTAAAGGTTTTACAAAATACTGGCCTTACGTTCTCTTCCCTAGGTGCATTCAACACATTGGAGCAGGCACTGGAAGGGGGACTTATCCACTGACACTGCTGTCCCCAACCCTGCCTGGCACAGGAAACATAGTGGAGTGGGAGGGAACAAGGACTCAACCTTGCCACTGCCACCAACCTGGCACCCTATGCAAACACTTACTGCAGCTCTCACCTAGAATAAGGAAGGACCTGTCCCGGGGTTTCTCCCATCCCCACATCAGCTGGGGACAGTGACAGGTAGATTCCCCCACCCACCCTCCCTTCCTCAGCTATTTCCCACTTTGTCCCTCCAGGGCTCCAACCATGCCTCAGACACTGAGGGACCTAAGAATGGGGAAATGGAGTCACTAGCACATGACCTTCACTGTGGAAGAGGGGTATGGCCATGGCACTGCACCCCCTCTGGATCTGCCTCTGCTAACTCCTGGCATATCTGACCCCGGTGCTCTTATCTTTAGTGGCATACCCTGACCCCAACTCTGACTTCTGGGTTACCCTGACTTCAGAAGCCCAGCTTCTGGTTCCCTCTGACCTCAGCTTCAACTCCTAGCCTAGCCTTCAGAGAACCTGGCCCTGGACTTTGCCCAAGTGTCAGGTGGCCTTCTCTGACTGCCTACACCCTAGTCCTTAAAGTCTATGTGGAATAGACCAATGGAAAGATAAAATCAAGAGAAAGATAGCCAATGCTATTATGATAAGTCCTCCCTGAATGTGAAAATGCATCATGACAATCTGAGCTATCGTGCTCTATTTGTTCGTTTTTTGAACTGCTTTCTGTCACTGTTGTTAAGCAATATTCCAAAAGAAAACTGTTACAACTGGCAATGGGATTTTCATTAGATTTTCTGGAAAAACTAAAGTATCCTTTTGGCTTGGTGCTGGTTGGCAGTAATCCACCCAAAGACCTGCAAGAAACTAAATTGCACCATCTGGTCACTCATGATGAAGAAAATTTCCCCAGCCACAAGCAATGAGCCCAGAACATTTTAACAAAATTGTCTCAGCCTGTAATGTAATGTGATGTAAATTAAGAGATAAGCAAAGGACATGCAAATGAGTCCCTGTCTCTCCAGCAGGTTTACACACCAGGTTAATGTTTGTATCCAGTTTCAAGCTTTGCAGCTCATTGATGAATCACACATTATTTTGCTTAGCACAATTTTCAAAATACCATGATTCACTGTACTACACTGCAGATACTGAAACACCATTAAGAGGAACCATGGATCTCTGAGAAATGTGCAATTAATTCAGAAGTGGATATCGGTTTGCCACAAATAAGCAGAACCTGACTCCTGGGCAAACTCAGAAAGGGGTCATAAATTAGCAAACATTAAAGATAACTGAATGATAAAGCAGGTGACCTAGAATAAGCTGACAAAAATGACTTGGCAACCTTAGATTCAGCTCACAACCACTTAGATCTACTGTCACAACCACTTCACATTTCTTAAAATATCATGATACAAGGCAGTTTGTTTGATACATGGCAAAACAACTTACCTGACAAGATGGAAAATTCATTTTTAAAGCCTGACATAGCATATACTGTATAACCATATTTCTATAGCAAAAGCCTTTTGTACCTAGGACAAGCCAGGTTCTGCTTCACTCTAGTACTGACATCTGCAACAAATTTTGCTTTATTCTGCAAAAATAAAAGTTCAATGCTTCCTTGCCAAACTGTCAAGGCCAAAAGTTCAGAAATCTGCAAATCCTATGCAAATAGGAAGGTGCTTCTATCTGCAGTGACTAACATATATTCTTTCATTTGCATGTATTGTTTCTGTTTTGTTTTCTCTCACTCCTATGTCCATCACCAAAGACAGTATGAGCTCTTCTGCTGCCATGTTCAGAAAGTTATAAATGGGTGCTTACAGACATTTGGGGAGGTTGGATGGAGTTAAAAATGGCCACCCAATCTAAGGTAAATTAGGGTAGCAGGGACTGTCAGGGGCATTTAAGTGGGCAAGCAGCATCCACAGGGGAATCTAGGAGCAGGCAGGATCCATGGAAGCAATCTGGGCAATCTAGGGGGCTAGTGGTATCTGCTGGGAGATTGGGGGTCTGCAGGGAGATCAGGGAGGTTGAGGGGGTGAGCAGCACCCTAAAAAGGATCAGGGAATCAGGGAGGCAAGCAAGGTCTGCAGGGGGATCAGGGGAATCAAGGAGACAGGCTGGGTCCTTTGGGGTTTGGGAGGGATTTGGGGAGATCAGGGAGGTTTGTGGGATCCCTAAAGGGATGGGGGACTGTCTCCCCAACTCCCCAGACCAGGGGCTATTTTTAGCTCCCTGACCCCCTCCCCTACCCCCCAGACAAAAAACTTCCCTCATCTCTCCTGCCCCTCCCCCACCCCAACTTAATTTCTTGGCTCCTGGCACTAGCAAATGCTAGTAAAACCAGCAGCAGGAGTGGCTTGTGGGATGAGAGGTTTGGTGGGCTCAGTGGGATTGGGGCTGGCTGTTCCAAGGGGGTTCATTGTCTGTTCGGGAAATAGGGTAAATGGGTCAGCCATTTTTAAACCAATCTAACTGTCTTGAACTTCCATACAGTCCTCACTTAGAGCCACATAACTAGTGTAAAGTCCACACCTGGGATAACTAAGTTAGATCAGATGGCCATTTTTAACATGAACTAACCTCCTTGAATGTCTATATCTAGCCGAAATCTGTAAGTCTTCTTAAATTTTTTGGTGCCATTAAATGCCAGTGAAATTGGTGCATAGTGCAAAGTGACATGAAGTGCTTGAGCTTAGAAGAGGAAGCAACATGTGATGTCAGACAGACAAAGAAAAATTCCATGTTAATACCAAACAACAGCAGGAGGTCTGATGGTTCTTGTTGCTTCTGGGTGTGAGGAAGACAGAGAGCCACAGGGAGCAACTGGCCAAAGACAGAATCAGTGGCTGCAGCCCCAAAGAGCCTGGCAGAAATCCTCCTTACCCAGGTGTTTCTGGAGGGGAGCGGCCACGCATTCAAGCCCCAGTATAAAGAGGAGCCCAGAGCTGGCAGGGGAGGAGAGCTCAAGACTGGAAGGAGAGGAGCTGGGCAGAGCAAAATGGCAAGAAACCCTGAGAGCAGCCTTGAAAGCTGGCAGGAAGCTACTGCAAAGCAGAGGCTTCCCCCTAGAGGAAGCCTAGAGAAAGGATTGGTGAAGTATCAGCACCAGCAACTTACCACAATGTTGCTAGCAGCCTACAGAGTATGACTGAAGGAAAAATACCATAAAGAGTCTAATAGAAGGACACTCCAGAGACAAGGTACCGTAAAGACACTAAAAGGAGAGTAAGGACAAATTTTGAAGGGCAGACCTGGTGAGGTGAAGGTACCATAATGACCACAATAGGAGGCTCACAAAGAGGTACCGTAATGACTGGAACAAGGTTGTCATGGGAGAGAATGGGAGAGATAGGGGATAAATGGAAAAACTAAAGAAAAAGAAAAACACCATTTACCTGCAACAGGAGCCGCGGCACAGCGGGGAGAAGAACAGAAATCTGCATGGCTCAGCCGCCTCATCTTTATTCAGCTGGGACCGGCTGGCAACGTCACCAGCAATCTCTGGCCAGCAAAAATAAAAATGGTGGTCGGCAGAGAAAGCGGCAGAGGGGGAACAGACAGCAGCAATGTGTGCCCTCAGGACCCCCGCCAGAAAGCTGCCAGGAGGGAGAGAGAGCTGGGTTAGAAGTCAAAAGAGACTCCTGGCCCTAAGCCCAGCAGCAGCGGGTCAGCCACCAGCATGGGAAGTGGGCTGAAAACTGCTCCTGCAAGCTGTGACCACAGCAACAGCAGAGCCCAGAAAGAAAGCCATGCCAGGACTTTCAACACAGCAGGTGGGGGCATTGGGCATGGTTAGAAGGAGGAGGAGAAGACCCTGGCAGAAAAAGCCCAGCAAGAGCCGAGGGGAGGGTGCCGGACAAGCATGGCACCACCAGCACCTATAACAAGGTGACCAACCATTAGTAGGGGAACGGCGGAGCACCTGGAGAGGGGACGCTATCAGAGGGAGAGAAGTGAGGTGGCCTAAACACATACTAGGAGCTGGGAAGACAAAGTAGATAACCCATATATGAGTATAGACTAGGATTGCGCTAGAAAGGGGGAGCTTTCCCATGGCTATGTTATAGGGGAGCTAGGCCTCCATGGCCTCTACCATGAGGAAGCAAGGAAGAGAACTTCCCTAATTTCCTGGTGAGGTGACAGAGGCAGTGTCCAGTGTTTTTTGTTATGTGCATTTCTTTTGTTTTCCCTGAATGAAGGGGTTGAGAGCGAGAGAGAGGACTGGAGAGTATAGCCCATAGGACGTCAGGTGATGATTTGAACCTGAAGGCTGGAGGGCTCAGGGTAAAGGATAGGTTCCGTAATCAGTACCTCTGATCACCAAAGGCCCACGAAGGGGGTAAGCCAAGCAGGCTCCAAGAACAGTGCGCCAGTAAGAAGAAACCCAAGAGGCACCATAACCATAGGAGCGAGGGGACGTGGCCAGGAATACGGCTGGATTCATCGAGGTGGCGTGAGGCCGGGGTGTAGGGGTGGCGGAGCCTCGCGAATGACCGTCAAGCCCACCGTGGGCTGCAGAGGGACCCAGAACAGTCAACCACCCCACTGGGAACATTCAAAGTCATGGCAGACAAGATGGGGAAGACGACTCTTGGAAGGAACAGCTACCCGGCAAATCATGAGAGCTGGTGAAACGTACATCACCCATCACTTGGTCTAAAGCCTCATGTAACAGGTTGCTAGAAACTCGGTGGTCACAAAGGTGAAGGAGAAAGTGACTTCACAAAACATTTTTTTTTCGTTTGTTAAAAGCCTGGTGGACAATAATTCCAGGTCAGGAGCACTTGCTTTTTGTTTTTTTTTTATATAAAGACAGAAGCCCCAGGTGAGAATACACCGGCCATACCAGTGACAAGAAGATGAGTCAATATCTGGTGGAACAGGTGAGGGTGTAGGGGATGGTGCAGCCCTCACAAACATAGGACAGTGGACGGCGACTGATGGGAACTACGCACCCAGGTACAGAATTCTACTCCCATAAACATCAAGTTGTGGCAGGCGAGGACTTGGGCATGTGGACCTCTGGTTGGGACTCCTCACTGACGTCAGCTGGCAGGCTGAGGTCCTACGGTGGAAAAAAAAATTGTGTGTGCATGTATGTATATATGTGTATGTGTGGTGTGTGTGTGTGTGTGTGTGTATATATATATATATATATGAGAAAACCACAGGCTGATTGTAGACTGACTGAGGCCAAAACCCAGAAAGGGACAGGAGAAAAAAAGACTCTTGAGGGCTACATCACCAGAGTGTAATGTAAGCACTCACAGTGTTATATCCAGGCTCCACTCTGCCATTCTGCATGCCGACTTCTGCTCACTCTCTTTCTATTGCCATAACACTCACTTTGTAACCCGTTTGCTGCACACAGAGAGAACATCAGGATCTCTGGCCCAAACACACCCAAGAGTTTTCTTTTTGCTTGGTTTCCTAAGGAAGCTGTTAACTTTGTTTTATTTAAAGCTAACAAAATCTGGTTCTAAACCACCATTATTTCAAATTGAAAAGGAAATCATTTCATTTAAAAATACAAAGCAAGTTATACTTCCTTTTTCAAAATAACATTCCATTTTTAGGCAGAAACTATTCTCAGAATTTGTTAATAATTTTGGCTTGTTTCAGCAAATATAAGTATATATATATTTATTTTATATTACTTTTTGAAAATCCCCACCCAGCTCTGGTCATCACTGCTATCGTTAGAGGAAAAGGACAGGAGAAAGAGAAAAGGCTAGAAGGGAATTATTGTTTCTTTTGCCCAGTCAATGAGAAAAAGAAAGGTCCCATCATTCTGTTTCCTCAGGCAGTAGGAGAAAATGCTCAGGGAAGCTGCAGCAGAAAGGGAATCATAGGCTGTGTCTGCACAAGATGCTACTGCACAGTGGTTACTGCACTGTCCAGTAGCACATTTAATATTTGTTGTCAACAGGTGCGATGCATCTGTCCCTCTTTCCACAAGCTGATGCCTACTTCCTTGTACCCACCTGCCACACTGGTGGAAACAAAATGACGGCAAGTGGAATGGTGAAACAGAAAGGAAACAGCACTTTCTCGACAAAGGGGGATAGCTTCCTCTTCACAGGGCTCTGCTTGCCCTACACCCTGTCCTTACCACACTTGTTGCCTGGATCTGTGGTCTTCCAAAGATATCCAAGTCCCTTGACTGGTGACAGGAGCAGTGATGCAACCCTGCCTCAGGCCTTTTTCTGACACAAGTTCCTCAGGGCACAATCACTCATTGCTTAAGTCTCTTTGTTTCCCTATATGTCTCTATGTAGTCCCTTTATCAAATTAAGTAATGGAGTTCCTACTTAGGGCTGCTTTTCACAAGAGTCCAGTATCAGTCATTTAGCTTCCAGGCTCTGCTTATCACAAGAGTTCTGTGTCAATTTTTTAGTCTCTAGGCTTTCTTAATTTAGGGGTCCTTTCTGAATCACTTCTGTCCCCCCTTTCTAGACTTGTCAAATGTTCCCATACCACCCTGGAACATATCATATTTGTGGCTTCCTAGACAGCATTCTTCCAGCCAGTACTTGTGCCCTGTGTCCAACCCCAGTGGGTTGTGCGGTATGTTTTCTTTGACTGGGTGCCCTTCAACAGCTCTTTCCAATCCTGGAGTTTGCCCTGGGCTCAGCCCCAGGTTCATATGGCTCCTAGTCATTTTCTGTGCCTCCGCACAGACAGGCACTGGTCTCCCCCTGGAGACAGGGCACTCACTCCTTTCTCTGGGGGAGATGGACTTTGGATCTCTCACCTTTGAGCCTGCTGGGGCTCTAGAGGGTCAATCACATTCCACTCCCTGGCCACATGGGTGTCCACAGCTGGAGCTTGCCAGAGGCTGGGACTCATCGGCACTCTAGGTTCACTCCCAGATGCACTGACTGGCAGTGGTGGAGACCCAGCATGACCCCATGCTGAGCTTGGCAGGGATCCAGCTGCAGTCAGGACCCTGCTTGCCCCTAGTGAAGGGACAGACTCCCAGCTAAGACTGGATGAGTTTGCCGGTGGCAGCAGGGTTTTGGCACAGTTTCCGGGTAAGGGAAGCAGTGAATCCAGTTGCACTTGGGATCCTGCTTTTAACAGGGGCCAGCAGGCACCACCCTGTTTCACTTGTATAAACAAATACTAAATAAATGCATAATAACTGGAGCCAGCAAATGCCTTTTTTTGTAATGCTACTGCCTAATACTATTGTGCAGTAGCATCACATCACAGTTTTTGCCATGCAATGCTACTGCATAGTAGTATCAGGTTACTGCACAGTCAGCGTCTCCTGTAGATGCATCCACAGAGAAGCTGTGGCAGGTAGGGAATCACTAACAAGCAAAAATCCCTCTGCCTAAGAGAAAGCAAGAGCATGAAGGCATATAAAAGGTGGGGTGAAGGACACATACCCATTTTCAATCCAAGAAACTAGTTATTGCCATTCCCATTACAGATGAAGAAAAAAGGCAGGAAGAGCTATGCAGGTGGGCCCACATTCGATGACCCTCATAGAAACCATGATGGCTAGAGGAGTGAGAAAGCAGCTGGTTGTAAGAGAAAGTGCAAGAGAGTACAAAAGAAAAGCATAAAAAAGTCTCATAGGGCCAGAAGAGACCTTAAGTATCATCCAGGCCAACCTCCTGCAGAGGCAGATTTTACTGTACCTAGAATTCACTGCAGAGACATAACAAGCAGTTTTTGTGCCCAGTGCAGAAATTTTAGCTGTGGTGGCAGCAGTGGTGGCAGCTGCACCCCCTCTAAGTTGGCACCCAAAGCTCACTCACCCCTAGTTATGTCACTGACATACTGGGTGCATCTACATGTGCAATTAATGCAACTGAATATACTCCAGCTCAATTTGAGCCATAGTAAAGTAATCCCGATGTCACTGTCTACACATGCATTTAAGTGTAGTCAATTACTATGCTACCAGATACCGCCTGTATCTGATGGGCAGGGATACGGGTTTTCCATTTTCCATGGAAAAATGGGAAAAAACCATGGATTTTCCCTTTTAACAGAGAAAAAAAGAGGATTTTTCATTTTAACAAAGAAACATGCAGATTTTCCACTTTTGCCAAGAGCTCTCTGCAGGCTGGCAGAGTTCCAGCTTACAAGAGCTTCTTGAAAAATGGCGGCAAACTCTAAGCCCTGTCCCAAGGGGGAGGGAAAGGAGGAGGGGTGGAGCCTGAGACTCCTGAGTCAGCCAGGGCTTGGTTCAAGCTCACTTTCCCTCCTGGAGCCTTTAGGGCAAGTGGGGCTTGCAGGGGTCTGGGGGCCCCCTCCAGTGGGGCTGAGGGGGTGGGCAGCTGCAGGTCAGGGATGGGGGTACTGGCAGGGCTAGGGGTGGGGGCTGTAGGTCAGGTGCAGGTGACTGCCAGGGCTGGGAGGTGTGGGAGCTGTGGGAAGAGCCAGTGCAGTGGGTGGGGGACAGGACAGGGATGTGTGAGTGGGGACTGAGGGAGCAGGGAGGTGTCCATGGGTACTCTCCGGAAGTGTGGGGAGGCAGGAAGGCCAGCCATACCTTGTCATGCATCCACAGATGCATTTCAAGCAGGTCAAAAGAGGTGATCCTCCCCCTCTATGTGGCACTGGTCAGGCCGCAGCTGGAGTACTGCATCCAGTTCTGGGTGCTGCACTTCAAGAGGGATGTGGACAGCATCGAGAGGGTCCAGAGGAGGGCCACTGGCATGATCAGGGGGAAGCAGGGCAGGCCTTATGAGGAGAGGCTATGGGACCTGAACCTGTTCAGCCTCCACAAGAGAAGGCTGAGGGGGGATCTTGTGGCCTGTTATAAACTAGTCAGGGGGGATCATAGTTTCATAGTTTCATAGTAGCTAGAGTCGGAAGGGACCTAGGTAGATCATCTAGTCCGACCCCCTGCCTTAGCAGGAAAGAGCACCGGGGTCAGATGACCCCGGCAAGGTGCTCATCTAACTTCCTTTTAAAAATCCCCAGGCTAGGAGCCTGCACCACTTCCCCTGGAAGCTGGTTCCAGGCCCTAGCCGCCCTGACTGTGAAGTAGCGCCTCCTAATATCTAATCTAAACTTACCCTCCGCCAGTTTGTGACCGTTATTCCTGGTCACTCCTGGCAGCGCACGGGGGAACAGGGACTCCCCCAATACTTGCTGATCCCCCCTGACCAGTTTGTAGCAGGCCACAAGGTCCCCCCTTAACCTTCTCTTGTGGAGGCTAAACAGGTTCAGGTCCCGTAGCCTATCCTCATAAGGCCTGCCCTGCTGACCCCTGATCATACGAGTGGCCCTCCTCTGAACTCTTTCCATATTGTCCACGTCCCTCTTGAAGTGTGGCGCCCAGAACTGGACGCAGTACTCCAGCTGCGGCCTGACCAGTGCCGCATAGAGGGGGAGGATCACCTCCCTGGACCTGCTCGAGATGCATCTGTGGATGCATGACAGGGTACGATTGGCCTTCTTGACTGCCTCCCCACACTGCCAGCCCATGTTCATCGTGGAGTCAATGACGACTCCAAGATCCTTTTCCGTCTCCGTGCTGGCAAGAGGGGAGTTCCCCAACCTGTAAGTGTGGTGCCGGTTCTTCCTCTCCATGTGCAACACCTTGCACTTATCAGTGTTAAACCCCATCCTATTCTCATCCGCCCACCGTTGCAACCTGTCAAGGTCAGTTTGTAGCCTATTGCACCCTTCTAGTGCACCCACATCCCCCCACATCTTAGTGTCATCAGCAAACTTGAACAGGGTGCTTTCTACCCCCTCATCCAAGTCACTGATGAAGATGTTGAACAGTGCAGGCCCGAGGACCGAGCCCTGCGGAACCCCACTGCCCACATCCTTCCAGGTCGAGAAGAACCCATCCACTACCACCCTCTGGGTGCGGCCCTCCAACCAGTTGGCGACCCATTTGACCGTGTGGGCATCGACACCACAGTCTCCCAGCTTTTTGATGAGGACAGGGTGAGAGACAGTGTCGAAAGCCTTCCGGAAGTCCAAAAAGACTACATCCACAGCAACCCCTGCGTCTAATGATTTGGTGACCTGATCGTAAAAGGCCACCAGGTTGGTCTGACAAGACCTGCCACTGATGAACCCATGTTGGTTGCCCCTGAGCATGCATTCCCCCGCAAGGCCCTCCTGGATGTGTGCCAGGATAATTTTTTCAAAGAGCTTACCCGGGATTGAGGTCAGACTAACTGGCCTGTAATTTCCCGGGTCCTCTTTTTTTCCCTTTTTGAAGATAGGGACCACATTGGCCCTCTTCCAGTCCTCCGGCACCTCGCCAGAGCACCACGAGTGCTCATAGAGCCGTGCCAGGGGTCCCGCAATGACCTCAGCCAGTTCCTGTAGAACCCTAGGGTGAAGATCGTCCGGACCAGCGGACTTGAACACGTCCAGCCTCTCCAGAAGTACCCTAACTAACTCCTCGCTAACCCTTGGCCCAGGCGTGTCTCTCTCGGGGCCCGAGGGGGGCCCAGCAGGGAGGTGGCTGAACTGGTCCCTACTTAGGAAGACAGAGGCAAAGAAATCGTTAAATATGTTAGCTTTGTCATCTGGCGTGATGACTAAGTTGCCCATCGTGTCCTGCAGGGGCCCCACATTACCCGGGACCCTCTTTTTACCCCCTATGTATTTGAAGAAGGACTTCTTATTGTCCTTAATCCGGGAAGCTAGTCCTATCTCCAACTCTGCCTTGGCCCTCCTGACTGCCCCCCTACATCCTCGGGCGACTATAACATAGTCCTTCTTGGCGATGACCCCATCTCTCCATTGGGTATATGCCTCCCTTTTAGCAAGGAGACATTCCCGGATGCTCTTAGTGAGCCATGGGGGTTTATGTGCCCTCCTGCTCCCTTTGACCCTTGTTGGGATTACCTCCCTTTGGGCATGGAGGATCGTCTCCTTAAGGAGCAACCACTCACCTTCGACATCTGATTCCCTTCCCCTCTGGGTCCTCAGCGCTTCCCCAACGATCCTCCTTAGCTTGTTGAAGTCAGCCCTCCTAAAGTCTAGGGCTGTTGCCTTGCTGCAGCCCTTTGCCACCTTACGCTGGATGGTGAATTCCAGCAAGCGATGATCACTGTCTCCCAGGTGGCCCATCACCCGCAGCCCCCTCACCAGGTCATCACCTGTGGCCAGCACCAGGTCCAACAAGGCGTCTCCCCTGGTGGGACTGTGCACCTCCTGGGTTAGATGGAGGTCCTGCACTCTGGCTAAGAACCGACGTGAGCGATCAGACTTGGCTGACTGCTCCTCCCAGCAGATGTCTGGGAAGTTCAGGTCCCCCATGATGACCACATCCTTAGCCCTCACTGCCTCTGTAAGCTGACCTAAGAATTCCTGGTCGAGCTCTTCTCCCTGGTTGGGAGGTCTATAGTAGACTCCCACCGTTAAGTCTCTCTCCCCTGGACTGCCTTTTACTCTAACCCAGAGCACCTCAGAGTGCCCCCCCTCTACCCCCTTGCTAATTAACGAGGAAGTATATTCCTCCTTGATGTAGAGTGCTACTCCTCCACCTTTCCTTCCTATCCTGTCCTTCCTGTATAGCCTATAGCCCTTGACACTCACCGCCCAGTCATGCGATGAGTCCCACCACGTTTCTGTGATCCCTACTATGTCAGGGCTGGTGACAGCTAGGAGGAGGGCGAGTTCCTCCTGCTTCTTCCCCATACTTCGAGCATTCGTGTAGAGGCATTTGAGGCCTTCAACGGTTGTGCCCACTGACCCCCTAGTCTCAGCAATGCCCCGTCCCCCATCGCTTACCTGTTTCTCCCTTTTGACCATTGGTCTGGGCTCGCTGGCTGTTGCTGGGCCTGGTAGTTCATCGTCTCCTCCGCCCTCATCTTCCCCCTCCCCCGACGAGCCTAGTTTAAAGCCCGCCGAAGGAGGTTCACCAACCTGGAAGAGAACACACGCTTACCTTTAGGGGAAAGGTGGAGCCCATCCCATCCCAGCATGTCTCTCATCACGATGTGCCGGTCATGGCTGAGGAAGCCAAAGCCCGCCTCGAAGCACCATTCCTGTAGCCTCCAGTTGGTCTCCGCAATGCACATCTCGTGACGTCTGCCGCGTCCGCTCACTGGCAGGATGGAAGAGAAGACCGCCTGTGCGCCCATCTCCCTCAGCACGCCTCCCAGAGCTCAGCAGGCACTGGGGGAGTCACTGTTCCCCCAAGCACTGCCAGGAGTGACCAGGAATAATGGTCACAAGCTGGCAGAGGGTAGGTTTAGGTTAGACATCAGGAGGCGCTATTTCACAGTCAGGGCGGCTAGGGCCTGGAAACAACTTCCAAGGGATGTGGTGCAGGCTCCTACCCTGGGGGTTTTTAAGAGGAGGTTAGATGAACACCTTGCTGGGGTCGTCTGACCCCAGTACTCTTTCCTGCCATGGCAGGGGGTCGGACTAGATGATCTGTTCAGGTCCCTTCCGACCCTAGAAACTATGAAACTATGAAACCCAGGCAGCATTCCTTTGTCCCACAAGGGGTGGGGATGGGCAGGCAGGTGCCAAGCAGGTGCCTAGCCACCCACTCCCATGAGGAGGAGGCAGTGGCCACAGCACAGTGCTGCAGCTCTGGGGATGCTGCAGCATGCAGGAGGCCTGAGCAGGCGCTCAGCACCTGCTGCCATCTATGCACCATGATGCCAGACCAGTCAGCTCTGTGCCTCCAGTTGGGGTTTCCAGCACTCCAGTGGGAAGCTGCACATGGAGGGATGAAGCCCACCCAGCCCGATGGTGTACAGCTCGCACCTGCAGTGTTGTGATCTGCACATGCTGGCACGGAGCCAGTCTGGTTTGGTCTGAAGGATCGCACCAGCAGGCCAGGCTGGGTCCATGCCAGCATGTGCAGGCCTGGGGACTCAGACAAAGGCACACACCACTGGGAGCTCTGGCTGCTGTGGCCAGAAACCCCACATTCCCACACACCCACCCATAAACTCCACAGACATACACCCCACACCCCTTCACAACCTTACTCACAAACATCACATCTGCCCACACACCCCACACACATACCCATGCCCCCACACCTTCACAAATCCCCCCACATACACTCCACACCCACCCCTCAAGCATACAACGTACCTGCATATATTTTTAAAGAAGGTTCAAATAATATTTTATTTAGTTTCATTTGAAAAAAAAAAAGTAATTAATTTAACATAATTTTGAGTTTTCCTGCACATCATTTTGAATATTTCTGCGCATAACTCACTGGGGTGTAGAGAATGGTCTCAGCTGTGGCCCTAGCTGCTCCCTGAGGGACTGCCTAGAGACTTCTTCACAGCACACTTCCTCCCAGCCAGAGAGCCTGCCCCAAGCCCTCCACCTCTTCATAGCTCCTGCAGGCATGCTCCCAGCCTCTCATTGCTCCACAGACACTAAAAGTCTGTCTTCCCCCCACCCCCCTCCACCTTCTACATGCTACAACACCATAAACTGTTAAGCAAGCTTTGGAAATGGGAATTTGGAACTAGTTGACCTTAAACAGTTGTAAGAATAAGAATGAGTCCACTAAGAAAGCATGTAGTGGTGGGAGTAATTCCGCCCCCCCCCGCCCCACACATGGCTCAGTCCCACACCCTGCCCTGGCTGGGCAGCCCCTGCCTCCTCCACTCGCTCCCCCATGCCCCTTCCCCCACAACAGACTTACCAGCCAGACTTGGCTGCTCTCCATGTGGCTGGGCTGCGCTCCTGGCCACCCATGTGCTGCACTGAGGCTGTGTGCGTGCACACAGCAATTATCACCCACATCAGTTCTGCGTACCCCAGAACCCTCTTAAGTACCCTTAGGGGTACGCGTACCTCCTGGTTGACAACCAGTGATACAGACTAAAGGAATGAAAGAGGGGGAAAAAATGTGATAACAATTGTAAAATTCAGGGCATTTAGACACATACCTTTGTCTGCTCCGACATGCCAGAAATCCAGCGCATCAGAGCAGACTTGATTAATCTGTGGAGCATGTGAGCTGACACTCCCGGCACTGTGTCACACGCATTTGTATAAACAGTGAAAGGTGCATCAGCGTGCAGAAAATGGCGGTAGTGTGCTTTTAAACTAAAACACCTTTGACGTGTTTTAGTTCAAAGGCATGTTGCCACCATTTTCTCAGCGCTGACACAAATTTTGCCATTTATACAAATGCAAGCACCACAGTGCCAGGCACTTTTAAAAGCACCCGATGCATGTGTACAAATGCCCTCAGAGAAAATCCCAGGATTCACGACAGAACAGTGAGGTGCATCTTTGTGGTAGCAGTGAGTATGTCATTTTATCCTTGTGTGCACTCGTGTGAGCCAGTGGTTTTTACAGTTTAAAAAAATTGTTATAGGCAGTTTTAATGAAGACTAAACCAGCCACCTTAATCTGACTGGTGGGGTAACTGGTGACTCCCATTTAACCAGTAACCCTGGTCTAACCAGTGAAACTAGTCTAACTGATGATCCCAGTGATTCTTGTGGTCTGGTTCCCACTGTGGTTCAGCAGGACAGGGCAAATGATGGTTAAGTTCCAGTTCAGGTTCAAATCAGCAGGGCTGGGAGGTGGAACTGTGGCTTGGAAGTGAGAAGCAATGGCACCACAAGGCAGTTAGGGGAGAAACCACAGCAAGATCATGGTGAGCAAGGAGGGCAGCAGGAGCTCTGATTTTCCATGATGAAAAAACAAAAATCAAATGCCAAAATATTTAAGTATTTAGAATCTATTATAATGACTGAGGCACTGGTACATTTCTCAATTGCAAGATGTAAATATAAATTGTAAATATATCAATAAAACATTGTGTTCAACTGATACCTATATAGTTTCATAGTTTCTAGGGTCAGACGGGACCTGAGTAGATCATCTAGTCCAAGCCCCTGCCATGGCAGGAAAGAGTACTAGGGTCAAATGACCCCAGCAAGCCTCCTCTTAAACACCCCCAGGATAGGAGCCAGCACCACTTCTCTTGGAAGTTGGTTCCAGATCCTAGCTTCCCTGACCGTGAAGTAGCGCCTTCTGATATCTAGCCTAAATCTACCCTCTGCTAGCTTGTGACCGTTATTCCTGGTCACTCCTGGTAGTGCTCAGAGGAACAGGGACTCCCCCAATGCCTGCTGGTCCCCCCTGACTAGTTTGTAACAGGCCACTAGATCCCCCCTCAGCCTCCTCTTGTGGAGGTTGAGCAGGTTCAGGTCCTGTAGCCTCTCCTCATAAGGCCTGCCCTGCTGCCCCATGATCATGCCAGTGGCCCTCCTCTGGACCCTCTCCATGTTGTCCACATCCGTCTTGAAGTGCAGCGCCCAGAACTGGATGCAGTACTCCAGCTGTGGCCTGACCAGTGTCACATAGAGGGGGAGGATCACCTCCTTGGACCTGCTTGAAATGCATCTGTGGATACATGCCAAGGTGCGGTTGGCCTTCCTAGCTGCCTCTCCACACTGCCGGCCCATGTTCATCTTGGAGTCAGTGATGACTCCAAGATCCTTTTCTGTCTCTGTACTGACAAGATGGGAGTTCCTCAACCTGTGGGTATATTGCCAGTTGTTCTTCCCCAGGTGCATCACTTTGCACTTGTCAGTGTTGAATCCCATCCTATTCTCATCCGCCCACCCTTGTAACCTGTCTAGGTCTGATTGTAGCCTATTTCTCCCTTCTAGCGTGCCCGCACCCCCCCACATCTTAGTGTCATCAGCAAATTTGAACAGGGTGCTTTTTACCCCCTCGTCCAAATCACTGATGAAGATGTTGAACAGTGCAGGCCCGAGGACCGAGCCCTATGGAACCCCACTGCCCACACCCCTCCAAGTCGAAAATGACCCATCCACTACCACCCTCTGGGTGTGGCCCTCCAGCCAGTTGGCAACCCAGTTGACTGTGTGGGTGTTGACACCACAGTCTTCTAGTTTCTTAATGAGAACAGGGTGAGAGACAGTGTCGAAGGCCTTCTGAAAGTCCAGGAAGACTATGTCCACTGCTACCCCTGCATCTAATGATTTGGTGATCTGATCATAGAAGGCCACCAGGTTGGTCTGACAAGACCTGCCACTAATGAACCCGTGTTGGTTGCCCCTAAGCATGATCTCCCCTGCTGGCCCCTCGTGGATATGCGCCAGAATAATTTTCTCAAAAAGCTTGCCCAGGATCGAGGTAAGACTAACTGGCCTATAGTTTCCTGCATCCTCATTCTTCCCCTTTTTGAAGATGGGAACGTTGGCCCTCTTCCAGTCCTCTGGCACCACACCACTCGTAAAGCCATGCCAGGGGTCTTGCAATGACCTCAGCCAATTCCCCTAGTACTCTAGGGTGGGGATGGTCTGGACCAGCTGACTTGAAAACATCCAGTCCCTCCAGAAGTTTCCTAACTAGTTCCTCACTAACCCTTGGCCTAGGTGTGCCTCCCCTGGGGCCTGAGGGGGGCCCAGCAGGGGGTGACCGTTCCGTTCCCTGCTTAGGAAAAGGGAGGCAAAGAAATCGTTAAATATGTTGGCTTTGTCATCTGGTATGATGACCAAATTTCCTAACATGTTCTGCAGGGGCCCCACATTACCCGGAACCTTCTTTTTACCCCCTATGTATTTAAAAAAGGACTTCTTATTGTCCTTAATCTGGGAAGCTAGTCCCAGTTCCATCTCTGCCTTGGCCTTCCTAACTGCCCCCCTACATCCCCGAGCAACTGCAGTATAGTCATCCCTGGTGATGGCCCCTCCTTTCCGTTGGGTGTCCGCCTCCCTTTTTGCTACGAGACATTCCCGGATGCTTTTGGTGAGTGGCCTTTCATATATATAGTGGCCTTTCATTTTAATTGTGGACTGGGAGGTTTCAATCACAGAATTCATGATTTTTTTAGCAGAGAATTTGTGATTTTTAAATAGACAAAACCAGGATCTCTGATGCACAGTAAATTAAACTACTGTGCCTTAATTGCCATGCATGTGTAGATGGTGATGCTTTAGTGTGCAGCAGATTAGTCTCCTTTGCAGTAAAGTATCTTGTGTAGATCCACCCACTCTTCCTAAAAGAAAATAAAAAACATCTCCCACTGCAAACTGGGGGGAGAATAAAAGGAAGGTGTTTTCTATGTTGCAAGGGAAAATTGTTTGACAACTAAACCTGCAGATCCAGGGCTATGCCAATTGAGAAAGGATCTCCAAAACACCAGGAAAGAGCACGAACTTTGCTTAGTTTTAGTTCACTAAAACTGAATTGTGACACTACAAATAGTCCAAAGGGAATAAACAGAAAGTAGTCATTAAAATAATAACAGCATTTTCCAAAACAGCCCCAGAAAAGTGAAATATAATGAGCATAACACACTGGATTAGTTGTGTAGAAAGGTTTCAATATTTTCTGGTGTAAAGTTTCAATGAGAAGACAAGAATTCCAAGTAGGTTCATTCATATACACAATGGAAGATGCTTCAGATGAAATCTTAGCAATATTCATATTGAAGGTAAAAGAGAAAATAATTATGAGAAGATAAGGCAAGCCTTTAGCTCTCCCTTTACTGGTCCTCAAAATGACAAAGTGTAATGTAACCGCAGCATTCATGACCAGACAAGATTGTATAACCGTTTATGAATATGTATAGCCTTCTTTTCAACCTTTTTAAAGAAGTATAGCACTTCTGGGTACACTTCTGGCAGAGCAGGGGTGGGAGAGTGGCAGCGGAAGCAGCCACTGTGTGCAAGCTCCTCCCCCTATACCCCCAACATCTGGCTGGCCAAGTTGTGACTGTGCGACCTGCAGAGGAGAGCTACTACCCTCGCATCCCCCACCCCTGCTCCTGGAAGGCAGCAGTGCATGGTGGTGGATAGTGGCACTCCGTCCCTGCCCACACATGCATACCCCTAGCCCCTTTCCAAGTACCCCCAGGAGTACATGTAGCTCCGGTTGACAACCCCTGCCTTAGCAGGTGAAGGCCTGCCCCTCACACTGCAGGCAGGCTTACACCTGTGAGAGTCTACAAATTCCTCCAAATGTGAGGATCTCAGCTACCTCGGAGGTACCACACAGACTTGAATGATTGAGCTCTGCTTAGTTGATAGAATTCAGAGCTGATTTGACCCCAATCACAAAATTAAAAAAAAAAAAAATTAAATGCCATCCTGGATGTGGAAGTGAGTCATAATCGATGGGATGGCCTCATCATGGAGGGCCATCTCCAGTGGTGTCCCCCAGGGATTAGTGCTTAGGCCCATACTATTTAACATCTTTATCAATGATCTGGACAAGGGAGTGGAAAGTGCAATGATTAAGTTTGCAGATGACACCAAGCTTTGAGGAAATGTGGGCACATTTGAGGACAGGACAAGGATTCAGGATGACCCTGACAGGCTGGTCCTATGGGTTGAATACAATCAGATGAGGTTCAATAGGCATAAGTGCCAAGTCCTTCATCTGGGTAGGAAGAACCTTCACCACACCTACATGATGGGTGGTGGTCCACTGGCTGACACCGCATCTGAAAGTGACCTGCAGGTGACAATTGACTAGAGCATGAATATGAGCCAACAGCGTGATGAAGTCACCAACAAGGCAAATAGAACTCTGGCATCCATCAGGTGATGTGTGGCTAATAGATCCAGAGTGGTGCTTCTCCCCCTCTACTCAGTGTTTGTAAGACCACAGCTGGAGTACTGTGTCCAGTACTGGGCACCGCACTTCAAGAAGGATATGGATAAGCCAGAGAAGGGCCACCCACATGATCAAGGGCCTGGGGGATAGGTCTTATGAACGGAGACTCCGGGTTTGTTAAGTCTAAGTAAGAGGAGACTGAAAGGTGACCTAATAGCCATCTACAAGTATATCAGGGGTGAACACCAAGATCTATGGGAGAAACTCTTTAGAAAGGCACCCCCTTGGGAGGATGAGTCCCAATGGACAAAGTTGCTTGGGGAAAAAATTAGGCTGGGCATAAGGAAAAACTTTTTTTCTATACAGGTATCTAGAATCTGGAACACACTCCCAGCAGAGGTGGTGCAGTTGCCTCCCTGGAGGTGTTCAAGAAGAGGCTGGACAGGCACCTCATTGAGCTCATTTGATCCCAATCACCTCCTGCCCATGGCACATGACTGGACTTGATGATCTTATAGGTCTCTTCCAGTCCTTCTATTCTATGATTCTAAAGCCCCAAACTGATGGGCCTGAGAGGGAGAATACTTTCCAGGTGGTAAAGTGATGCAGACTAGATGACTGAGCTCTGATCAGCTGGATTTTGGAACCTAACTATTGGTTCTGTCCAACTGAATTTAGAAGCAATTTAATCTTTAACAAGATTTTAAAAAAATAATTTTTGTTTAACATGGGCTGTGTGTTTTACAGGCCTGCTTAGGATGTGTTAAATTTGTAGTTAGTTTCCATGGCTGAGCACATGCTGCTTCTGGCAGCAGTTTAATGATAGATGATGTATTTAAAGGAGGAGGGGTTTTATATGAATGTAATATTTTTCCCCCATGCTGATTTTTTTAAAAATCTCATTTTACATTCAAGTAAATATGTTAGTTCTTGCATTTGTGTCTACCTATGCAAACATACATTTTCCAATTTTTTGTGGGAATGCAAGAAGTCTTGCAGATCAAGACCAGAGGCCTTGGGGTTCAGATCCCTTCTAGTTTTGCTTATTCCTTGCCAAATTAACAAGCTAGAAGAAGAACCCAAGTGCAAGCTCCCATCACCATAAATTGTATGAACCAGATCTTCACCTGGGGAGGCTTTAATAAATGATTGCAGGGGAGTCTACCCATAGTGCAAAGGACAGGTCTCTATCCTCAACTACACTACATCAGTCAAGGCCAAGAGGAAGGGAATCTCCCTTGCCAGGTCAGTAATACTACCTGATCATCATCTTTTTGTTTCAAGGGCCAAATCAGTTCTGAATTCTATTGGGCAAAGACCAACAACCAACTTACAAGTTTTGACTGAGCAGAGCTCAATCACTTAAGTCCATGTGACTCTCAACCCAGCAAGTCCAACTCATCAGTCTAGGGTTTCAGATACTCCCCAAATCTGTGGCAGACAACCTATGTGCAGCAAGGCCCATGAACCCTGGAGTTCAGATGCCCCCTAGTCTCACTTGCTCTCAACCAAAAGACCAGAGAGCAAACCAGGAAAAAAAGAATAAAAAGCAATTCCCCATTTTAACAAAGCTGCACAGTTGGACTTTCTGCATTTGGGTAAACTTGCATGAGTCAGCATGCCCATAGTACAAAAGGATAATCCTCTTCCTAAAAAAACAAACAAACACTTCTTGGTCTACAAAACACCTAGTAATTATTATATTTCTCAAAGCATTTCTTCTACCGTGCCCTGAAGTCCGAAAAATTATTTAAATAATTCCCCATTGTGCTCAGCTCCTCTCAGTGCCAACTCTTTATATCGTCATAATGAACCACTACCTTGGTTATATTTCAATTTCCTCTTCACTCCCACAGCTGAGCAGTACCTTTCTTCCCCATTTCAATAATTTATGTATCTTCACCTGCCTTAAATGTCTGGCAAACAACACAACATTTGTCTAGATGAAAGGCTCTGTCACTCTCTCTCAACCTGTTGCATGTGATTAGTGTGTAGTGTGGCTCAACCCTCCATGAGGAAGAGCTGAACCAGATGATACCACACCTCATCTGCATATACATTTTTGGATGAACCCAGAACTCATAATATGAGCATCCCATTGCAGTTGTCAGTGGGGAGGTCAATTATTACATGGCAGAGGTGTTTAGAAGAGACAGTTGTTGCTCAGTTGACTAGTTAGCTCCTCAGTAAACATCTCAGCATCTACACATTCACCTCTATTAGGGCACAGGAAACTAGTAAACTCTGCAGCAGTATAGTACTTATAAATACAAGTACTACCTTGCTGCAGAGGTTTTTTTGTGTGCAGCAGTACATGAGTACACTACCCTGCCCGCTATCCCCATGCTAAAGCACCCTCATGCCCCATCCAGCCCATCTGCAGCACACTGAGCCTGGTCATAGCAGCCCTGGGGTGGCAAGCTGACCTCCAAAACCCCCTGCTAGCCGGGACTGCTCCAGCTAGGCTCCACATGTTGTGCATGAGTAAACTCCAGAGCTGATTGCTCCGTAGTTAATTGCTCCTGGGCGCACATTCAAACAGTATACCAGGATCAAAACACTTTGGAGCAATAAGCTCTGGAGTTTATTCATGTGCACTAGTTGCACATTTAGATGCACTCAGATTCTTTGTGAGGTGGTATTCAGAGTGTATGCACATATACTGAGGAGTGCTAAAGAATGAAAAATACTTATTAGCAGTCAAAATAGAACGGAAACCATTGCTGGCTTTTCCAGAATCAAAACACTTGGGTGGTTATCTGATAATATCCCAAAATTTCATCTTTGACATCTATAATTTACCTGCCGGAGTATTATATGTGCCAAAATAATGCTTCTGTTTTTAAGTGGAACATAGCAAAATGAGAGATGAGTCTATTAATGTGCTGATTCTGTTATAAGTAATAACTGAATATACAACAAATGTCAATACTGTAAGTTTTGTGCATGGAAGCAGCATTATATATTCACAAAGGATAATTATACATAAAATACTGCTAACAAAACAGTCCTTCTCTGTGGATGATAGAATATAACCCCAATTGTTCCAACTCTTAACTGCCAAAAGCAATAACACAAACAACTCTTCAACATAGTCTTCTCACAAAAGAACAATATATCAGAGATCTTCTCTACATCTATTGAAACAGCCAAATAGGTTATTTCCAAGAGGAAATAACTCCTTGTAAAATCAATATAGTTCGCTTACAGTCTTCCTTTTCCTGCTATGTTGGTCTTTGCTGATCCTTCTAGACTTTGATTCCAAATACATAACTAGCTTTTCCACAAAATAATACTGAGATGGAATAAATAATGAGATTTTTAAAGCATTTCTAAAACATACCAGAAGTGCTCCAAAACATAATTAACATATCAATCAACTCTGTGGCACATGGAGTTTCCATCAGAATAGTTAATGGGAAAAAACTGTATACTATTACCAACATATAGTTTAAATTGGCAGGTGTGAAACAAAGATGCAGGAAAACAGCAATGAAGAATCAGCAATAACATAATTCTTAGAGGTAAACAATTTCCTGAACTAAGACATGAAATTGCATACTGACAACCTATTTCTCAGGAAATGCAAATCATGCAGAACCCCAGCATCAAACTGGGTTGAAATGGAAGCTTCCAAAATGCTGCACACATCTCTGTAAAATTCAATTAAGGGCAATTTTGAATCTCCTGAAGAGCAATTTGGAGGCAGTATCAACTGGAGTTCTCCAGGGGTCTGTCCTGGGTTCAATGTAATACTTTCATTAATCATTTGGACAATGGGACTGAGTCATGGGTGGATCTAGGATTTTGACAAGATGGGGGTGCAATTGGTGTGGTGCCTCATTGCATATAACACAACACATATTTATCTCCAGGTAAAAAGAAACTAGAAGTTTTACTATTATGCTAGGGGCCTAGGGCTATACTCAGTTTAATACTGAAGCAAAACCAAATATAACGGATAGGTCCAGGGACATGATGCTTCCCCTCTATGTGGTACTGGTCAGACTGCGGCTAGAGTACTGCATCCAGTTCTGGGCACCACAATTCAAAAAGGATGTAGACAACCTTGTGAAGGTCCAGAGGAGGGCCACTTATATGGTTAGAGGACTGCAGGGAAGGCCTTATAAGGAAAGGCTGAGGGACCTGGACCTTTTCAGCCTCCACAAGAGAAGGCTGAGGGGGGATCTTGTGGCAGTACACAAATTCATTGAGAGGGGCAGCAGGGAACAGGAAATGCTCTGTTTACCAGAATATCCCTTGGAATAACCAGAAACAACAGCCACAAGCTATTGGAGAGTAGATTTAGGCTGGACATCAGAAAGAACTTCTTCACAGTTAGGATCGTCAGAATCTGGAATGGGCTTCCAAGGGAGGTGGTGCTTTCCCCTACCTTGGGATCTTTAAGAGGAGACTAGACAAGCATAGGGTTCACATGACCCCAGAACTTTTTCCTGCCTGGCAGGGGGTCAGACTCAATGATCCTTTGAGGTCCCTTCCACACCCTAGCATCTATAAAACCATGAAACTAAAATGAGCCATGAAATCAAGTGACTCCTTTACTGCTGCCTGACTGGAAATGCCAATGCCACTGCCAGGAAGTGGGCACATCTACATGTGCAATTAATGTGAAGCAATGAACTCTGGTGCTTACTGTACCAGAGTTTATTGCTTTCAGGCATGCTGTTTGAACATGTGCCCAGGACTGTAGCATGTTGAGCCAGGTCAGAGCAGCCCCAGCTGGCAGGGGACCCTGAGGGTCAGCCTGACAGCCTGGGGCTGCTCCTGCCTGGCTCAGTGTGCTGCAGCACAGCTGGCTAGGGCACAAGGGCGCTTCAGTGTGGAGCTAGCCAGCAGGCCACACATGTAGATGATGAGGCATTTACTACAGAGCTAATTAGGCAGCTCCTCAGTAAACATCTTGTATAGACATGACCTGTTTGTTTGGAACTGCAACACTGAACTGCTCTCCCCATATCTGCCCCTGGACTGAGTGCACAGAATGACATGGATAGACTGGAAAAAAGGTCTGCAATCAACCAGATAAGATTCAACAAGGCCAAGTGCCATGTTTCTCACTTGGAACTAAATAATTTCATTTTTTTAGAACACTGTTGGGGCACACTCAAGACTTTTCAACATATATTAAAAATATTGGAATGAGCTTACTGTGTTATTCAGAGACTCTACTATATCCCTGAAGCCCTAGGAACAAACTGGGTGTGTCTACACATTTGAACATACACCCAGGAGCAAAAACCTCCAGAGCATATTGGCTTGGAGTTTGTGTGCAGCATGTGAAGCCTGGTTAGAGCAGCCCAGGCTGGCAAAGGACCCAGCTGCTCACACAGGTTTTTTGCTTGTTTTGTTGTTTTTTTTGAAAAAATATATTTCTAGATAGATAGATGACTAGCCAGCCACATTTCCCTGTCACAAGCTGCATCTACATGAGACCCTATTGTGCAATAGTTACTGTGCATTTATTTAGTACTTGTCTAAATGCCTGTTTTGTGATTCTATTGCACAGTAGCCTAATACTACACAACGCAACTTGGCAGTAGTATCAGACTACTGCACAGTCAATGTCTTGTGTAGATGCACTGTAGCAGGGAGCCTGTTTCAGGCCATGCTACATGCACCTCTCCAGATGAGCTTGACTTGGAAGTCTGACTCCAGAGGAAAACAAGGCTGGACACAAAGCAGTTAAAACATATGCCCCTCACCCCTGCAGGGAGAAGGCCAAAACCCAGCAGACCCCAGGAGTTCTGATCATCCTTGAGAGGGAGACCACGGAAGGCACCCAGGCAAGTTTTGCTTCCCTGGAATGGGGCAAAACAGGCAGCCTTACCTTGGACCTGTATGGAGGCATAGGCTGACCACCATGGAGGAGTCCAGAGGACCTCACCTGCCAGTACAGCAGGGGATGAATGCCAAGACCACTATTGTGTAGGATTGCTGCCACAGATAGGTAGGCAAGCAGTCTTGCAGTTGGTGGGGGTTTGGAGTGCTGGCCCCCTCCACTGTAGGGTATGGAGAGTACCTGAAAACAAGGGAAACAAGAGAAATCACAGACACTGGTGAACAAATAGAAAACTGGTATCTGGTCTGAACTGTGTGAAATTAGTATTTGAAACTATTTAGTGCCTGTAGGCAGGAGATTAAGGGGCTGGAGTTTTGGTTGTGTTATAGAGGGCCCCTGGGGTCCCTGAGTGATTGCAACGCCCAATAGATGATCAAATTGCACCTAGCACGGACTGGACCAAGAATAAGTTCCGAGTGTTGGGATCTAGGTCAAAGCAAGGGAGGAAAATTGATCAATCAGAGTAAAAGTGAAGATAAAGCTGGCTCTGTGTCTGGTGCCAAGCCAATTAGAATGAATAGAGTGGCTGATTACAGGACCCATGAGCTTTTTTGATACCAACTCTTTTAAATCAATTAAGAAACTACATGGTCATTCAAGAAAGCGGGGTCAGAGGTACCCCTGACACAAAATATCAGGCAGACTGCAGATTATGAAAAGAGTCCGGGAAAGAAGGACGAGTTAGGTGATAAGACATGAGGTGGACTAATTTAAAGGAGAAAAGGGGTTACCAATCTGTTAACCTAATACCTTTATTTGAGAGTTTAAGTTATGGTTGGAACACATTCTTATCAAGATAGACCCAGTCAGGAGATGGACTGGTAGAGAGAAACTGTGAAGAGAATTACTTGTATTTGACCAGCCATACCAAAACCAACAGTTAGGCGAGTGATGGACCAGGGTGTAGGGAGAAGAGCCCTGGAAAGGGCTTTGCACAGACCTGCAACAGAAGGATTCACTAGCTTGGTGGGCACTTTTACTAGCTACCACAATATCATCAACTCATGACAGGCAAGTAAGTCAGTAGACAGTGCAGTGAAAACCCGGAGGGAAGATCAAGGTGGTGATTTGTAAAGATCCAGTGCTACACACACCCACAGAGGACAGAAAGGATTGGCAAGAAAACAGAACGTTAAAACACCTGCATAAGAAATTCAAAAGAAACCTAAAGACATCATTATCTTATCAGTCAACTCTGCAGATACATGCAATTTCACTACAAAAAAAATTAAGTGGAAAAATTTTCATCTACACTAACTGGTGCTTCAGGGCAGTTTATTCCAATCCTGAAATTTGATTTAAAAAAAGAAATACAAGACATAAAATAGCAATGTGCAACTAACCTCTGTGCCCTCAACAGAGCAAGTCATGTAAGTCAAGAACAAACTTATTTCCCAGGGATGATGCAAGGTTATTTGTCAAACTGTGATGGGTACAAATGGTTGTGCAGCAATACAGTACCAAAGTATATTAAAAACTGATTGTTACAGCTGGTTTTTCAAAAACCCAGTGATTGAACAATCCAAATTCCAACAAATTGCATTATTTGCTTTGTGAGCAATTGTTTTATAGTCTTCCCTCCAGCATTTCATTGGGAGCAAAGGATTTTCAGAAGTATCACACATAGTAATAGCTTTATACATCATAAAAGAACATTCTGTGCATTGTTTGCTGATGCTCTGTAACCCTTTTGCCAGGCATGGGATGAACCACATTCAATTTAGGGGCTTTATATTATCTTGGCCTGAGCCTGGGAAAATAAATTCTGCCAGGGTGTTGAAGTGTGAACAGACTTCCCCACTCACAAGCAATATTAAACCATAACAGAATTTATTGAATGCAGAAGGGAAATGGAACAAGAGACAAACCTGGGAAACCCTTCTTAGCAGGTATCCTGGTTTTCTCTGATAAAAAAAAAAAATCCCCAATTTTTGGATTAAAAAAGTAACCCCAAATCCACAATTGTCCATGATTTTATATATATAGTGGTTTTTCATTTTAATCAGAGAAAAATGGGAACCTGGGTTACTTTTTTTAATCCTAAAGTTGGGGATTTTTTTTTATCTTAATAGTCAGTAGCCCACCACAACCAAGTATTAACAAGATGCATCTACATGAGAC
Source organism: Crocodylus siamensis (assembly GCF_052110815.1). Classification (NCBI taxonomy): domain Eukaryota; kingdom Metazoa; phylum Chordata; order Crocodylia; family Crocodylidae; genus Crocodylus; species Crocodylus siamensis. The sequence continues at coordinate 400,524,301 of NC_143395.1, forward strand.
ATTTACTGCACATTTGACTAATTAGCTGTGCAGTAAACATCTTGGCATCTACACATGCACCCCTATTAGACTGGTGTAACCAAATTTATTCTGTTGCTCCTCACTGCCGCTGGGAGACACTGCTCCACTGCTGCTGCTGGTGCTCCTTGCTGGCACTGCTGCTGCTTACCACCACCAGGTAAGCTTTGCTGCTGTTCGCTTCCACAGCGGGATCCTGCTCTGTTATGCTCTCCTGGGCTTCCATCTGAGCCACTTGCACTCCCAAAATGTCAGCTCTGTAGAAACAAGTGGGTAACAGGTCCCTGCCTGAAACCACGGAAAGTATTTATATATCACCAGTACATTTCCCTGAAGAGCCAGAAAGTAAAGTACACCACCTTTTATTTATTATTTCTAATAGCCAATTGAATTCCATATCCAGTTGTCTACAAGTATCCATGAGCCATATATTTTCAGCTGGGCCAGTATCCTACATGCAAGTCCCAGGCCCACAGGCCTAGGAGTTTGGAAGTTCCCCATACCCAGACTAGCATCCTATGTGCAAGATCTAGGCTCTGAAGCTGAGCAGTTCAAATGTCCCCCGGTACACTTGATCTTAGTCAAAAGACCAAGAAGCAAAACCATTTTTAAAAAAAATTACTACAAAGTATATTATATTTTATTTCTGTTATGGTGTGGGAATATAAATTTCCCCTCCTGACCTGACCTGACTGGGGTTAAAAGATTCCCATTGAGCGTATCCTGCTCTGGACATATCTGTACAATGGTCTGATCCACTCTGCAAAGATCAGTGGAACCCCCATGCAGTCTAGTACAGTAAAACAAAAAGACGTGAGCTATTCTATCATAGGCCTTCCCAAAGTCTAAATTTAAGATGTTTCTGCTCATATTTCTGTCCCCAAAAAACTGCCAGTCATCCTTCAGTACCTGAAGGGTGGACACAATCTGCCTTTCCAGGACCTTACAGGTCTGGCCATCTTACAATAATGTCCCACCTCTGTGTCCACATTCAACAGCAATGTTAGCTGCCAGTTCTAGAAAATTAGCTGGATCGTCAGGCTCAGAGGGCAGTAAAAAATGGCTCAATGTGTAGGCATTGATGCCTACACAATCAGATGGGTCGCAAATTGGCTGAGGGACCACACCCAGAGAGTGGTGGTGGACTGGTCATATTCTACCTGGAGGGATGTGGGCAGTGGGGTCCCCCAGGGCTCAGTCCTTAGGCCTACACTGTTTAATCTCTTTATTAGCAACTTGGACAAGGGGTTGAAAAGTACTCTGTTCAAATTCGCTGATGACACCAAGATCTGGGGCAAGATGGGCACACTAGAAGGGAGGGACAGGATACAGCTGGACCTGGATAGGTTATGTGGTGGGCAAATGAGAATAGGATGGGATTCAGTACTGACAAGTAGATGGTGCTGCACTTGGGCAGTAAGAACCAGCAGCATACCTATAGGCTGGGGAACTCCCTTCTCAAAAACACAGTGACACAAAGAGATCTTGGAATCTTTATCAATTCCAAAATGAACGTAGGCCACCAATGTGAGGACATACCTTGTCATGCATCCACAGATGCATCACGAGCAGGTCCAAGGAAGCGATCCTCCCCCTCTATGCGACACTGGTCAGGCCACAGTTAGAGTACTGCATCCAGTTCTGGGCACCGCACTTTAGAAGGGATGTGGACAACATGGAGAGGGTCCAGAGGAGGGCCACTCACATGTTCCGGGGACAGCAGGGCAGACCCTACTACGGGGCCTAAGCCTGTTCAACCTTCACAAGAGAAGCCTGAAAGGAGACTTGGTGGCCATCTACAAACTTACCAAGGGGGACCAGCAAGGAATGGGAGAGACCCTGTTCAACTGTGCACCTCCCAGAGTAACAAGGAATAATGGCCATAAGTTGTTTGAGAGGAGGTTCAGGCTGGACATTAGAAGACACTATTTCACAGTCAGGGCAGCTAGGACCTGGAACCAACTTCCAAGGGAAGTGGTGCTGGCTCCTACCCTGGGGGTCTTTAAGAGGAGGCTTGACAGTTACCTAGCTGGGGTCATATGAGCCCAGTATTCTCTCCTGCCCAGGGCAGGGGGTCGGACTTGATGATCTACTTAGGTCCCTTCTGACCCTACTGCTATGAATCTATAAATGTCTAGTTGGCAGCCAGTAAAGTGGAATGCCCCAAGGGTCAGCCCTGGGGCTGATTTGTTCAATACCTTCATCAGTGACTTGGAAGATGGAATGGAGTGCACCCTCAGCAAGTTTGCTGATGACATTGAGTGGGGGTAGAGCGTAGTATGTATGCCAGAGGGTCGAACTAGGATTCAGAGAGACCTAGAGAAATTGGAGGATTACACCAAAAGAAATCTCATAAGATTCAATAAGGGATGCATCTATAAGAGATGTTTACTATGGAGTAGACTAATTAACTCCACAGTAAACATCTTGCATCTACATGTGGAGGGCTATTAGGCAGGAGTAAACTAATTAACTCCACAGCAGGGTAGTACCTATAAAAACAAGTACTATACTGCTGATTCTTTTACTTCACAGCAGCATATGTGTAGACACTGATGAAGCTGGCTGGGACATGAGGGTGCTTCAGTGTGGGGGCTGCCTGCTGGCTAGCCCCACACTGGAGCACCCCAGTGCCCTGTTTTCATTGTTCCCAGAACATCACAAAGGGCACAGGGCCCATCACTTCTGATATGCTAAGTAGTCCTTCTCCCCAGATATCCCACATTCTTGAAAACAGGTAATGTATGCTGTCACAGCCCCCAAGAATGTCCTTATGCCTGCCCACCTCTCCTGACTCAACATAGCCCTCACATTTACAGAAGCTAAAATTACCACCATTGCTACCCTGTGGGTGCATCTACATGAGATGCCACTGTGCATTTATTTAGTACTTGCTTATACAAGTACTAAATAAATATGCAGTAACCATCTGGTGAACATCTTTTCATAGTTTCATAGTTTCTAGGGTCGGAAGGGACCTGAGCAGATCATCTAGTCCGACCCCCTGCCATGGCAGGAAAGAGTACTGGGGTCAAATGACCCCAGCAAGATGTTCATCTAACCTCCTCTTAAACACCCCCAGGGTAGGAGCCAGCACCACTTCTCTTGGAAGTTGGTTCCAGACCCTAGCCGCCCTGACTGTGAAGTAGCGCCTCCTGATATCTAACCTAAATCTACCCTCTGCCAGCTTGTGACCATTATTCCTGGTCACTCCTGCCGGTGCTTGGGGGAACAGTGACTCCCCCAATGCCTGCTGATCCCCCCTTGACTAGTTTATAACAGGCCACAAGATCCCCCCTCAGCCTTCTCTTTTGGAGGCTGAACAGGTTCAGGTCCCATAGCCTCTCCTCATAGGGCCTGCCCTGTTGTCCCCGGATCATACGAGTGGCCTCCTCTGGACCCTCTCCATGCTGTCGACATCCCTCTTGAAGTGCGGCGCCCAGAACTGGATGCAGTACTCCAGCTGCAGCCTGACCAGTGCTGCATAGAGAGGGAGGATCACCTCTTTGGACCTGCTCGAGATGCATCTGTGGATACATGCCAAGGTGCGGTTGGCCTTCCTAGCTGCCTCTCCACACTGCCGGCCCATGTTCATCTTGGAGTCAATGATGACCCCCAGATCCCTTTCCGCCTCCGTGCTGACAAGAGGGGAGTTCCCTAACCTGTAGGTATGGTGCCGGTTGTTCCTCCCCAGGTGCATCACCTTACACTTGTCTGTGTTGAAACCCATCCTATTCTCGTCCGCCCACCCTTGTAACCTGTCTAGGTCTGATTGTAGCTTGATGCTTCCTTCTAGTGTGCCCACATCCCCCCACATCTTAGTGTCATCAGCAAATTTGAACAGGGTGCTTTTTACCCCCTCATCCAAATCACTGATGAAGATGTTGAACAGTGCGGGCCTGAGGACCGAGCCCTGGGGGACCCCACATCCTTCCAGGTTGAGAAGGACCCATCCACTACCACCCTCTGGGTGCGGCCCTCCAGCCAGTTAGTGACCCATCTGACTGTGTAGGTATTGACACCACAGTCTTCTAGTTTTTTAATGAGAATGGGGTGAGAAACAGTGTAGAAGGCCTTCCTGAAGTCCAGAAAGACTACGTCCACCACAATACCTGTGTCCAAGGATTTTGTGACCTGGTCATAGAAGGCAACCAGGTTGGTCTGACAGGACCTGCCTCTAATGAACCCATGTTGGTTGCCCCCAAGCATAATCTTCCCTGCTGGCCCCTCACGGACATGTGCCAGGATAATTCTCTCAAAAAGCTTACCCAGGACCGAGGTAAAACTAACTGGCCTATAATTTCCTGGTTCCTCTTTCCTCCCTTTTTTGAAAATGGGAACCACATTAGCCCTTTTCCAGTCCTCTGGCACAACGCCAGAGCACCACAAATGCTCATAAAGCCATGCCAGGGGTCCTGCAATGACCTCAGCTAATTCCCTCAGCACTCTGGGGTGGAGATCGTCCGGACCTGCTGATTTAAATACGTCCAGTCCCTCCAGAAGTTCCCTGACTAGGTCCTCTCTGACCCTAGGCCTCAGTGCAACTCCCCTGGGGCCTACGGGGGTCCCAGTGGGAGGGATGACCTGGTCCCTGCTCAGAATAATGGAGGCAAAGAAATTTTTAAATAGGTTAGCTTTGCGACTGGTGCAACGACCAGATTTCTTTGCATGTCCTGCAGAGGCCTCACGTTACCCGTTACCTTCTTTTTACCCCCTATGTATTTAAAAAAGGACTTCTTGTTGTCCTTGATCTGGGTAGCTAGTCCCAGTTCCATCTCCACCTTGGCCTTCCTGACTGCCTCTCTACCGTCCCGAGGAAGAGAGGTGTAGTACTCCCTGGTGATGGCCCCTCCCTTCCATTGGGTATACGCCTTCTTTTCAGCTAGGAGACATTCCTGGATGCTTTTGGTGAGCCATGGGGGCTTTTGCGCCCTCTTGCCCCTTTTGATCCGTGTTGGGATTACCTCCCTTTGGGCTTGGAGGATTGTCTCCTTAAGGAGCGACCACTCTTCTTGGACACCTGGCTCCCCTCCCCTCTGGGACCTCAGTGCTTCCCCAAATATCCTCCTTAGCTCATTGAAGTCCGCTGTCCTGAAATCTAGGGCTGCTGCCTTGCTGCAGGCCTTTGCCACCTTGTGCTGGATGGTGAATTCCAGCAGGCAATGATCGCTATCACCCAGGTGGTTGAGCACCCGCAGATCCCTCACCAGGTTGTCACCCATGGTCAGGACCAGATCCAACAAGGTGTCTCACCTGGTGGGGCTGTGCACCTCCTGGGTTAGATGGAGGTCCTGTATCTCGGCTAGGAACCTACGTGAGCGGTCAGGCCTGGCTGACTGCTCTTCCCAGCAGATGTCTGGAAAGTTTAGGTCGCCAATGATGACCACGTCCTTTGACCTAACTACCTCTGTGAGCTGACTTAAGAATTCCCGGTGTAGCTCTTCCCCTTGGTTGGGTGGTCTGTACCCCAACCAAGGGGGGTCTAGCTGTCACCATCTTGAGAAATATAAACACTTTCCTCCAGGCCCCTTTGGCAAAAGGACAGTATCACCTCAAAAGGAGGTGGTTGATTGTCTCTCCAAAGGCAGATTTCCCTGGGGCAATATGGTTGGTTTCTCTGCTCCTCTGTGTAAACTTGTGTCCATACCTGGAGTCCATGGTGCCCTACTTGCCAGTTCATGTCTGCACTCTTTCTGCAGGTCCTCATGGAAGATCCTTTCCTACATGGCCTGGCAGCTGGGAGTAGACCCATGGTTGACATCACATTCCATTTCCTTACCCACTCCTGGATATTGTGGTGGTTCATTAGGGTCATCGCGCCTTCTTTCTGTAGTTTGTACCTACTGCAGAACTGCTCCAGGGTTCCATATAACCACGGCAGCTCCCAGGTAGCTAAATTCATGTGCAGAGGTATGCATAGCCTTCAATGTCATAGTATGTGACCTACAAAATAGTTCACAAAGGAGGCTGTTTTAGCCCCTGCCCTGCTTGCCAGCTTGAAGATTTGGCTTGTGTATTTGGCCCAGAGGAAAAGCAGAATGTCCAACATTCCTCAGTCCCCTATCCATTTTGTCTTATATTAGGTTTTCCTCTTCACTCTGTCGCATCTGGAGCCCCAAAAGAAGATGAATAGGGCCTTTTTATAATCCAGTCTCCCGTACAACTTTTTTTTGGTTCTTTCTTTCTTTAGGTTCTGTCCACAAACATCAGGACCCATTTCTCTTTCTCCCAGATTTTATTTGCTTCTTCCTTCCTTCTCTGTTCCTGGTTCTCCAGGGGTACATTTTAACCCCTCATAAGCCTAGCTTTAACAAATGTTTGACAGACCACTCTGTCTTAAAAGGGGAAGAGGAGAGGAAAGGAAGAAACAGCTAGATGGAGTTTGGATTTTTTTTGTAAATAAATCAATTTAAAAAAAACCTCATCATTACTTATATGTAATATAATACAAATGCCAAAGTGCTGCTTAAAAGTGGCTTTATGGAGTACCTGTGCTGTAACTTGCAGCAGTTTCAAATGAAAGGGATCGGGCACGTCTACACATGCTATTAGTACACAGCAATAAATTCTGGTGCTTATCACACTGGAGTTTATTGCTCCAGGGTGCTGTGTTTACACATGTGCCTAGGACCATAGCACATTGAGCCAGGTCAGAGGAGCCCCAGTGGATCATCCTGCCAGCCAGGAGCTACTCTGACCCAGCTCAACATGCTGCAAAGGGGCTGGCTGGGGCACAAGGGTGCTCCAGTGTGGGACAAGCTGGCAGGCAGCCCCTGCATTGAAGCACCCTTGTGCCCCAGCCAGCCGGGCAGCATCTGCACATTCAGTGCTGTGACAAAAAACTGCAGAACGACAGTACTTGTATTTACAAGTACTACCCTGCTGCAGAAGTTATTAATTTCCTGCAGCATAATAGGGCCACACATTTAGAAGCCAAGAGGTTTACTGCAGAGCCAATTAGTCTACTCAACAGTAAACACTTCATGTAGATGCACTCAACATGCAACAATTCTAGATGAAGTACCTGCATGGTTACTATATACAAATTATCACAGTCATGTTTAAAATGAAGGATATTGTTTCCAAGTTTGTTCCTCACTTCCACGAGCTCAGGGAGAACATGGTCTGACAGTAAAGAGAGAGGAAAGGGGCTGCTAGGGGGAAAAGTTGGGGAGAATAAGAGAGAAAAGGGAGTACCTCACCCTCCAGATTTTTTTTCCCTTCACCCTCCAGATTTATTTTCCCTGCTGTTGCAGTCAGAGGGGGACAAATCCAAGGCAAACTTCCAATAATTAGATTCTATAACTAAAAAATTATAATAAATTTATATATTTTCCATCTATAGAATCTATTTATTGAGGTGGCATTGTCTTATAATCTTCTATTCTACTAAATAAGGTTTTATGCCAGTTTCTACTAGCTGAAATATAATTAACTATTTTCCCAAGATTACATATGAAGCCTGTCAGAGCTCAGGACTGAGCCCAGATCTCCCGAAATTTACAAAAACATCCTCTTTCTCTATAAAAAAATTAATAAAGTGCATTCCTATTTAGACTCCAGCCTATATAGGGTGCCCTCTTTCCAGAAACAGCTACTGATATTTCTAGACTCTGAACACTGAGAAAGGAATTTATTAGAGATGAACCAGGGAATTCTCCTAAGACTAACAAGATGGAACTGAGCGAAGGAAAGTGCTGCAAGAAAAACACAAAAAATAGATCTCACTTAAAAATATATATATTTGTCAAAAAAAATCTCTCAAGGACAGTCCCACAACTTTGGTCATTAAAATCAAGACTGGACACAAAAATCATTAGAAGCATATAATGGCCCTGGGGTATGGATCAAATTTTTGTAACGCTATGACCATGTGAGGAAAAACTATTTTTTAGTCCATATATTTTTCCATTGTGTTCCCCGTTCAAATTACTGGGGATAGGGAAACCTGAAAATATTGCCTTAATATATGCCCAGCTGTAGGTATTTTCTGGTAAAAGTGAAACTCTAACATCATCTTACATTTATGCAGCAGCTTTCATACCAAAGTATCCCCAAACATTTTATAAACAGTATAGAGAAAAATCAATTCACTCAGCCACTGAAATGTAGATACCTCTGAGGCAAAGCTCAGGTAATTATATAGTTTTTAATGTCTATCATTTAAAATTCTTATTCAAAAACACACCTAAAGGGAAAAGCAAATAGAACTTCTTTAGGGATAGGATTAAGGATGCAGAATTGTGGGAAACAACTTCAAACACATCTGCAGCACCACATACTGCATGTTCAGCTGTTCTCTGCACTGCAAGGGAGCAGCATGTGTGTGTGGGGGGGTGACCCCTGGATATCCAGGGGTCCAAAAAATCCTGTGCCAAAGAAAAGCAGAGTGGTGCATGCAGGGGCAGTGCACACCACTAAAAACCAGAGCTCAGCCAGCCAGAGCCAAGTATGTTCCTCACTTCCATGAGCTCAGGGAGAGCATGGTACTGCCTGGCATAAGTACTACCTTATGGTGGAGTTATTTAGTGCACTGAAAAGCACACATAGATGCTTTGTTGTTTTCTGATTTCTCTGAATGTACCAGTACCCTCCCACTCTGTCCCAGTTTTAGGGTTAGAGTACTTTGAGTTTAAACCAGGATGACCCAGGAGGTACAGATGAACTCAAGCACTTGCAATTATTCCTTCTGAGATTCTGTGACCAGTTGGTGATGCCCCCACTGGCTTCTTCCCCACTTGGCTTGAGGCCTCTGGTTCCCTGAGACCCAGCAGCTGCCCACAGGCAGGGTTTTCTTGCAGCCACCAGATAAGCATAAGGAAGATTAATTAAATAATGAGGTCCTGCTACCTGCTTGCCTGCCCATCTCCCAGCTGCTACCTCCTTAGTATCCCCAAGCTGGCCTCACTCACTGTCCCACCTGGCTTATTGGGTGGCTGGCACCTCTGGCTAGTGTGACAACTAGGCACCTAGGCAGGTGTGCACAGCTGCACTCAGCCACTCAACCAGTGGCCAGCTGTGCGCTGCTGGCAGGGAAGGGGGTGAAATGAGTAGTGCTTAAATACATAGGGGAGAAATTAAAGTAGACTAGCTCTGCTTTCCCCTACCTTTGGCTTGAGCCCTTAGGTTCCTTGAGTTGCCCTGGCTGCCCAGTCAGGTTTTTCCTGCACTTAGCAGACTGCTAAAGATTTTAAGAAGTAATACCAGGACAGGAAAAGGCCCAAGATTACAGGAGATCAAAAAAGCTCTGGCAGGTTTAAAAAGGAGTGCTCTCTCAGGAGAGGTGGTACTTGTTTTGGGAAATCAGACTAGTCTGATCATAGTTTCTAGGGTCGGAAGGGACCTGAGTAGATCATCTAGTCCGACCCCCAAATTTTAATTTTAATCATTGTAACCAACTGGTCACAGAATCTCAAAAGGAATAATTGCAAGTGCTTTTTTTTAATATATATTTTTTTTTCCATGAAAAACATGGTTAGAGAGGAGAACATTAGTGAACTTAGGACTACCTGCCTATGCACAATCAGTAGAAATCAAGAAAATCAGAAAATCCCTTACAATTAACAAAAAAAAATGTAAGATATTCAGATATTCAAGTGCAAATAAACCTATGTTTTAAGAATGAAAATATATGGAGTTCAGAAAGTGCTTTTCCTTTACATAAAAATGCATACTATATTAAATCAAAGCCCATGAAAATAAGTACCATCTAAGTACCATAAGTTATTTGCATGGCAATAGGAAAACCGTTTCAGGTAATTTTGCACCAGCGCAGTTACCTGTTCAGAAGAAAAATGGTAATTACATTGTAGCCTGCGTTCTGCCTATTATACTATCTAACAGCACTTCCACATCCAGCTTTGTGTCTCCACTTCCGCTCATTGTGCTCAAAGAAAAAGGAAACGTTCTTCCCCTGGGTGAATTACACCGGGCTCAACGAGACAAAATTCACTTCAGGCTGGGCCCAGATAGTACCGCTCATCTTAGCTGTGGGCCGGAGTCGTGGCTGTAACCTCCTGCCACACAGAAACGGTACCACTCCTACACACCGGCTCTGTTCAGATTTCAAGCTGCACCAAGGTACCAAAATGGTACAAATTAAGCCTCCTTTATTGGGACACAAAGTTTTGACTTTGTTTTCAAGGTGTTGCCCTGGTCTCACACAGTCCTTTCCATGACCCCTCGCACCCGGGCATGCCGCTTCCCTGGAAGGACTGCTCTTCAGCCACCCAGGGCCTGCTTCAGCCTCCACCAGCCAGCCCCAGCCAGAGTCCGAGCTGGCGTATTTCCTACACAGCACACTTGCCCCTTTATTGCCCAGTCTCCAGCCAGCCCCCAGCTGGGGGACAAGAAGCCCCAGACCTGGTCCCCTCAGAGCCTGTGACCTTTTACCCCAGCGCTGCCACAACCCCCACTCCGGTCCTCCCCGCTGCCCCTCCCGCGCCCCGCCCCCAGCGCCGAGGCCCCGCCCCCGTCCCGTCCCGCCGACGCTCCCGCGGCAGGTTCGCGTTGCCCCGGTAACGGTTGGGGGAGACAGAGCCGGGAGCGCGGCGGGAAGCGTCCGGTGCGGAGCATGGATGCCCGGTGAGCAGCGGCGACGCGGGCCGGCTTCTGACAGGGCCCCGCAGCGCCCGTGACCGCATGGAGCCGTGAGCCCCCTGGCAAGTTGCCCCGGGTGGGGTAGGACAGCCTGGGCTAGCCCCAGCAGCCTTCCCTGGGTGCTGGGGGCCTCCGGGGCGCTGCCTGGTCCGGCTCTGGCTGTCTCACTTCTTTGTGGCATGTTTGTTTGGGTTTTTTTTAAGATACTGGGATTTCCCAGTATCAGATATTGGCTCCTTGTCACCTGCCCGCCTGCCTTTTGTGGCAGGTGCCCTCTGGTCCCCAGAAGAAGGAAACAGGGCAGGTTTGTAATGGCCGGGAGCAGAGGTTGCTCCTAGTCGGGTTATTCCTATTTCACAGCCCTGTGGACTGGTTTGGGGGGTTTTAAACTCTTGCTAAAAACATTAACTCAGGTGTGGAAATGTTAATGCGGGTGCACGTTAAGTCCGATGCAGCATTAGCGGCACTGTGCTGGTGTTCAAGAAGGTGTGATTTTGTTCTCTGAATCTGAGAAAGTTGTGCATTTAACTTGAGTGACTTCAGGATTAATGAAGCAGCATCTTTGGATTATTTTTTTTCCATGTTTGTTGTGTGTTTATGTTTAATAAATATATGATATAGCCAATTAATCCACATGCCAAAAAAGTTTGTTTTGCTTCAATTTCAAAGTGAATGATTAGCTGTAGTGCCCACCTTATTAGTGAAGCTTCTTGCTTATCTTTATCCGCAGAGAAACATGTGTTTTATATGATGCACCACACCATCTCCACCCCTCTCCCCCTTTTTCAAAATCCTAGATTTGCCCCTGTAAGTGATAATTACTTTGCACGTGTGGCCAGTCTAAATTTATTGCAGAATTAACCAGTTAGTTATATAATATATGTAACATGTAGCATAAGCCAAAGTGTGGAGCGCAAGACTACCTGCAATGTGGTGTAAAGGTTCTTGTAGAGAGGAAGCAGTCACTTGGTGTGTCTACACGTGCACTTTAATGCTCATTAGCCTTTTAAATGCATATTTAAGTGTCGCAAGAAGTGTGCTTTTGCTAATGCATATTAAGATAGGCTAATGCACCTTTTTCTAGTACTTCACAATGGAGATACTAAACTTAATGTGGATTAGCAAAAGTGCATTAATGAACATGCCCACTGTGAACCAGATTAATAAAAGTTTCATCTAATAAACTAGGGATTGTTCTCACCATTTTTTATTTAAATATTTATTATTTTAATTTTATGCATTTTATTTATCATTTACTTGTTTATAATATTTTTGTTGCTTTCATTTCTTCATGTATTTTGGTGAATTTTAATTTAGTAAAAATAAGGATTTTTATTTACTTCCCCAAATAAAGGGAAAGTGGTGAGGGCTTTTTTTTTAAACTTCTTTTTTTTAAAAAACCATTAGTTGATATTTAAATATATGTTTTTGTTGCTTAGCAAGTTATTTACAAAACCTGTGCTCTTAAAAGCAAGGAAATTAATTGTTAAGGGCATAATCAGACATTGCTCACATAATTAACTCCTTGTTCATCCTGGTGTGCTTTACTGTGGAGCTGACTAATTAACTCTTCAGTAAAGTGTCTTGGTCCACTTGTGCTCCCATATTTAGGGATCAGTAAATTAATTAACTGCAGTAAGACAGTACTGTCTAGGACAAGTACTATGCTCAAGCGGAGTAATTAATGCTGTCTCAGCACACGTGTCAACAGTGACTGAGGCTGACTGGGGCATGAGAGTGCTTGTGTGAGGGCTGCACTAGTCTTACACTGTAGCACCCTTGTGCCCTAGTCAGCCTCTCCACTGCCAGTCTGGGGCTGCTGTACTTTGGCTCTAACTGCTGCAGTTCTGGGTGCACATGCATGCACTGTGCCTGGGAGCTGTTGGTGTGAATTGCACCAGAATTTATTGCTCTATGTTAATTGCAGTGTAGATGCACCCACTGGGCATATCTACATGTACTGCACAGTAGACTAATTAGCTGCATAGTAAACATCATGCTTCTACACATGCACTCTCATTAGGCTGGAGTAAGTTAATTAACTCTGCAGCAGACTAGTACTTGTAAATACAAGTACTATCCTGCTGTGGAGTTTTTTTACATGTAGATGCTGCCGTGGCTGGCTGAGACAAGGGGGCACTTCAGTGCAGGGGCTGCCCACTGGCTAGCACAATGTTGAAGCACTCTTTTTCCCCAGCTAGCCCCTCCACAGCATGCTAAGCAAAGGGGAGCAGCCCTGAGTTGGCAGGCTGATTTTCCACCCCCCAGCCCACTACCAGCCGGGGCTGCTCCGACCTGACTCAACGTGCTGTGGTTCCAAGTGCACATTTCAACAGTGCACCCAGAAGCAATAAACTCCAGAGCAGCAAGCTCCGGAGTTCATGTATGTGCATTAATTGCATGCATAGATGTGCCTGCTGAGTAGTAAAAATGCGCTTTTCCTCACAACTGAGCAGTCTTTTCTTTGATACAAAATACCATTCTTCCACCAGAAGTCTCAAAATATTAATACAACAAAAAATATTTCTAAAAAAAGAAATGGAAACATGGGTGAGATTATGAATCCAATACAAGGGAAGAAGTTATTCACATAAACAATACCATATAAATAAATTACTTAGAAGTGGTGGGATCTGGCCCTATATATTGAACAAGTTCAAATATACTGTGTAATATGTTTATAACTATGCTGCAGTCTATCCTGTTCATTGGTACAAAGGAGCACAGAGGGACATAAAGCATCTCTTTAGTCTCTTCCACTAGTGTCCCATAGTGTTTCTTCCTGCTTGTGGCGCAAAGCAGGGCCACTGTCCTTATCCTTATTTGATGCCACACTGTATGGTGTAGCGATGCTGTTGCTGTATTATGGATTTCATAGACATTAGGGCTGGAAGGGACCTCAGAAGATCATCGAGTCCAGCCCCCTACCCAAAGGGGAGGAAGTCAGTTGGGGTCATAGGATCCCAGCAAGAGAAGCATCCAATTTGCTCTTGAAGGTGTTCAATGTAGGTGCTTGAACCACCTCTGATGGTAGGCTGTTCCAGACCTTGGGGGCTCGGACAGTAAAGAAAGTCTTCCTTATGTCCAGCCTGAAACGGTCTTGTAATAGTTTATGACCGTTTGACCTCGTCATCCCTTGGGGCACTCTGGTGAACAAATGTTCCTCCAGATGCTGTAAAGCTAATTTTATGCTGTAAAGCTAATAGAGCTATTGTTGTCTGCTGTCTTCTTGGAGAAGTAAGAAAACCAAGGGGGCAATTTTGCATGTGAATAGATGAACTATGTTATTTTAATAGGAGAAGGAAGCAATTTACTGCTTATTTGTTATCACTGATTTGTCTGCTTCTATCCTGGAAATGAAATCACAGCACTTTACCTCCAAGTTAAACAGGGTTAAATCACTGCAGTTTAGCTTCACTTTCTGAGGGATGGGAAAATACTAATGAAACAATTGCAGTGGATCAACTGAGGCATGTTCATGAGTGATAAGACCCTCCCTACTCTACCTCAGCATAATCGTTCATCACTCCATGGCTCCAAATCCTGTCCTTTTCCAGGCTGGTTTTATTATGGGCTACCAGGCAAGCTGATGATCTTCCATAATCTATAAATCGACAGTATAATGCACATAATTATTCTCAACATATAGTAATTCTAAGTAAATTGTAAAATATTCTGTCTATAAATATGACTGAGATTTTCCATTTAACACTGTTAAAATTATACAAAAATCAATATAACGCATTAAAACAGTTATTTAAAATTGCAGGTCAGAAGATTGTTTTACTGTTCTGAAACAGGCATTTCTTTATACTTCATAAAAGTAATGCATTTATTTAACAGAAAATTATTAAGATGTAATGTATTACATATAAAATGTATTACCATATTTATTTGAATATAAGACGAGGGTTTTTCTCAATTAGCATAGGAAAGCCCTTCCACTTATAGTCACAAACAAGAAGACATAATTAAATATATTGCCTATCATTAAACTATTGCCAGAAGCAATGTGTGCTTAGTAGTTGAAACCAACTATGAAGCTGACTGAATACAACCAACAGAGAGCATGCCTATAAAACACATGACCCAAACATGCTGATAAATAAATAAATAAAAGGTGTTCAGCTACAAATTTTATTTAAAAAACACATTTATCACTCTACACTTACATTGCCATGTATTGAGCACCCTTGTTTTCTAAGACTTCATGTCACAAAAACAACTACATATTGAAAACATACAACTCCATAAAGTAAACCTTAAACAACATACAACAACTTCCCACAAAAAACCTCTTACAAATCTCCTTTTCTCCATACAGAACCCTGTGAAAAACCATTACCTCAGTAACTACCTGAAACTCTTTGCCCTCCTACCAGTCCTCTCTGTTGGTTCAGTGAAACAAGTGTGTCCAGTCTTTTTTACTCCATTTCTTCCCTGCTTCTTCTTCTCCAATCATTTCATTATCTTGATGGATATAGTATTTCAGTTCATATGGCCCCAGCTTCAGCCAATGCCTAAAAACTCCCAGGTTTCTTACTTTCCATAAACTAGTTTTAAAACATGTTAATAAAGTCCTTAATAATGTTTCCTCTAGTCCCTTTGGTATGAGTCCATATAGTACCATCTCCTATACTAACAAAGGTTTATTTTGGTGACACTCAGAAAGTAGCAATCCTTTTCCCACGCTCCTTTTGCTTATGTACACTCCCAAAACATGTCCCACATCCCCTGTTTTTAGGGGATGTTTTTAGCTAGGCTGGATAGGCATCTGGCTGGGGCCATCTGACCCCAGCACTGTTTCCTACCTAGGCAGGGGGTTGGACTTGATGATCTGTTGAGGTCCCTTCTGACCCTAGCGTCTATGAATCCCACTGTAGCACCGTTTCTCCAGCTCAGTCCCCTAGCAGCTGTGCAGACTGCACACCACTACTACAGAGCTAGGCTGGGGGCGTGCTCAGTGTCCCAAGCTAGAATGAGGATGGAGCTTGTTGGTGTGGAGCAAGGGTAGGCAGGGGGAGCAGAGCAGCAGAGCCTGAGGGCGGGGAAGGGGTATGAGCGACGTGTGCCTCTGGTGGCTGGGGGGCATGGCAACCAGGCGGTGGCGGTGTTGGCAGCGGGAGCGTGACAGTAGCGGCGGTAAGTGGTGACTGTCCACAGGTGGCACCCATAGGCACCCACAGGTGGTGGCTTCAGCAGGGACCAATCTCAGGGAGGGGCACTTGCCCCCCTGTGCCCACCCTACTCATTGCCTATGGGAAGGGGGAAGCAGAGCCTGCTGGGGAGGGAGAAGGAGGGAGCAGAGGGGGAAGCAGGAGCATGAGATTGCAGAGGAGGACAGGCAGGAGGCAGTGGTGGAGGATTTATGCAGCTTATTCAAATGTACTAATTGCACATGGAGATATGCCCAGTGTTTTAATACTTGCTCTTCATTTCTACAGGGTCAGGGAGGAACAGAGCCTGAGCAGGGTCAGACAGAGAGAGGAAGGGGCTGCAGAGGGAAGAAAATGAGGGGACAGAGAGCAAAGGGGCTGCCTCCCCCCCATCTCCCAATTTATTTTCCTTGCTGTAGCAGTAGAGGAAATCAAATTCAAGGCAATTCTCCTGTAATTCTATACCTGGGAAATCGTAACAAATGTATACATTTTCCATATATAAAATCTAATTATTGGGGGGGGTCATCTTAGATTCAAGTAAATATAGTGTATCTGGGTCTATTTTGCTTTTAAGTATTCAGATTTTGTAAGTGATAAGAGAAATAAATACAGTAATGTCATTCAATAACCTTTACAATTTTCTTAAACAAAGTTCATTATTTTTAGAATATATTTAATGATAATGTAAAAACCTGTTTTAGTAAAAACCATCAAATCCTGATACCTTTACTCATAAATGAAAGCTATTTCTTATTTATTGGGCCTGTTTTAGATTTCAGTTTTGTTTGTAATTTATTTCAAATCAAAATCAGTTTTCATTTAAAGCGTGAAAGATTTGTAAATTGTTAATCTGTTTTATAGACTAATTCCTTTGGCAATAAAAAGTAGACAACCAGAATGATGATTTAAAAGACTTGATGCTGCTTTTTGTTAAAGATTTTAATATGCATTGTGTCTAGCAATATGAAAATTTCAGTGGCAATATCCCAGAAAAATTGATATTCCCTGAACATTTGCAAGATAAATTGTATAATGGCTAAAGAAATAATGAAGATTATTTCACTCATACAGCACTCATATTACACAAATTGCCTATTGCAAATGTGTATGAATCGCTGATAGAAGAAGTATAACTGTTAAATAAATAAACACTGATTAATTTAATGGAACTTAATGGTACCGGTCCTACTGGAGTGTTGCATTTTAAATCAGTTTACATCATTCCTTCTTGAAAATGTATCATTAAAATAAGTTTTGTTTTAAAGTATCTGGTTAAAAATCTAAAACTAAGTGAATTTATGATTTAAGATGCAGCTGTGTACGTAAAATGTATTTTTCTCCATAGGTTTTGATTCATGTTAACATATATAACCTCATACACACTATTGAAGACATCTCTGAATCCTAAATTTAACAAAGAGAGAGAGCATGAAAAAAGTTTGGAGCCCTAAACTCAGAATTGGTCTCTAGTATTGCATTCTAAATCAAAATTATAACTACTCTAAAGAATAAGGAAAACAATATTCTTCTTACATCTATTAGGAAACATTAGGAAAAACTAACTCTTTAAAAACTTGATGAAAAAGACATGAGTGGAATTGGAGAGTGGACAGAGGGGCCAGCTGGTGTATAAATTCAACTACTATTGAAAATAGAAAGCAGAGGAATGGTTGGAGCTGGGAATTGTTAGCTGAGGGCTCAGTTTGTTAGAATCTAGAAAATTCTCTTTTGTGTGTGTTTTGCCAGTCAATAGACTTGAAAGGTGCAAATGAAAACAGAATATGGATTATTTTAATATTATAAAAGCCTTAGTCTGTCCATAATGCTTTATTCGCACTCTGATTGGCTGTCTTGGCAACCAATCAGAGTGCTTTACACAGAAAGAGCTAGACAGAGGAGCACTATCATGACAGTGGGGACTGAGGGACCAGAGGGGATGGAGCTGAGGGGGACAAGGCCAGTGCTGCTGGCCTTGCCCCCTCAGGTCTGTCTCCTGGGTCTGCTTCTGCCACCGTGGTCACTGGCCCAGGCCCCGGCCATGGCCCAAAGTGATGGGGGGAGGCAGGGAACGGCCCCAGCCCAGGCCCAAAATGGAGGGGGGAAACAGCCTCGGCCCAAAGGGGAGGAGGGAAATGGCCCAGGCTGACACCCAGGCCTCAGCCCGCAGCGGTGGGGGGAAACAAGGAGCAGCCCTAGCCTTGGCCCAAAGCAGCCAGGGGGAGGCAGGGAGCAGCCATGGCCCCAGCCCGAAGTGGGGGGGGGAGTTGCCGAACACAGACCTCTGTTGCTCTTCTCCCTCCCCCCTGTCCCCCTCCCCCCTGTCATTCTTGATGGGCAATTGCAGGTCTCTAAATATTATCACTAGTCTGCTAAATAGAACAAGAGAGTAAAGTTTTGTCTATTTAGGTGGGTTTACTTTGAAGTCAGATGTACCATCATAAAAGATTTGATATAAAAGCTGTGTTGTAACTTGTTCTTCACTACAAATCATTGCTTCCACATATGAATGGTAAATGTCTTCTCACACCCCTTTCTCCCCATGGCATATGGTGAAACATGTAGAAAAATTTCTACATTTCACAATCAGAGGTCAAACTCTTAAAATCCCACAATTCTTCTCTTGACGTCTCATGATTATTTTCTTTTGAGTAATCAACTCCATTTTCAAACTCCTCAAAATCATCATAGAATATTCTTGCAGGAGGATACCTGTGATACCTGTTTTGGGCTGCTGATCAGGGAAGTACAAGGAGAACAACATTGTCCCAGAGCCATTACTATATGCCATGTCTATTTATATTGTTCTCTCTGTCATAGCCAGGCTCCAGTCTGTCATCACAAGGCACTGTCTGCCCCTTTGAGCTCCCAGGTCAAATTCAGCCCTCTCTCTCCCAACTTCTTAGTCACTGTGATGTTGCCTGCTTGGGGTAGAAAGAATTTTTTCACTTGACAGGTGTTTTTTGGTTTTCTCTGAAATAGCAGACAGTGTCCATGGCTAGATGTAGGAGGCTGGCTGGACTATGCTGGTACACCTGGTAGTACTGGAAATAGGGCTGTGTGAAACGGAAGCATTCCATTTCAGTGGAACAGCATTCCATTTTGACTTCTGTTTTGAGTTGAAACAGCTATTCCATATTGTTCCGTCGAAACAGTTTCATGTTTCAGGCTTGTTTCGACATTTCGCCCATAGGATATAATGGGGAAGGTCAAAACAGGCTATAACTTTGTCATTTTTGGCCTGATTTTGATGAAACTTGCAGGAATGGCAGCCCTTCCTGAGGGCATGCAGCCTGCCAAGTTTCAAGTAGATAGGTGCAAGGGGTTCCGAGAAACTGCACCACGAATTCTTGAGAGCAAAACTTGTGCCATGTGTACGTGTTAAGACACAGGGGGGTCAAAACTGCAGGCTTGCTAGCCCCTGCTGAGGTAGTGAAGCCTGCCAAGTTTCAAGGCGATAAGTGAAGGGGGTTCTGGGAAACTGCACCTCAAGCTGCCAACAAGCAAAACTCGTGACATGGGTGCTTGTGCAACTGTGTCCACCTTGGGGCAGAGGTGGCGGAAACCACTGAAGGCCTGGCTACTAGGTCCTCCTGCAGCCACGAAGCCTGCCAGTTCTCAATGAGATGGGTGCAAGGGGACTCTGGGTTCTGGGGCCCTGCGCCTCTGGCTGTTGACAGGCAAAACTTGTGAAATGGGTGGGTGACACTGTGTGTGTATTCAGGTGCGCTGTTTCTGGTGCTGGGGCTTCTGTAAAACAGCAGTGTGCCCCAGTGAGGACTCCTCCTCCCCTAGAGCCTCAGCTTAGTCCACCACTGTAAATGACAGCAGGTGAAAATAATGTAGGTGACTCGGACATAGTGGGGATCACGGAAACGTGGTGGGACTCAACGCATGATTGGGCGGTCAATGTCAAGGGCTATAGGCTGTACAGGAGGGACAGGCTAGGAAAGAGAGGTGGGGGCCTGGCACTCTGTATTAAGGAGGAATACACATCCTCGTCAATTAGCAAGGAGTCAGGGGAGGGACACCCTGAAGTGCTTTGGGTTAGAGTACAAGGCAGTCAAGGGGAAAGAGACTTAACGGTGGAAGTCAACTACAGACCTCCCAACCAGGGAGAAGAGCTTGACCAGGAATTCTTGGGTCAGCTCACAGAGGTAGTAAAGGCTAAGGATGTGGTAGTCATGGGGGACCTGAACTTCCTGGACTTCTGCTGGGAAGAGCAGTCAGCCAGGTCTGACCGCTCACGTAGGTTCTTAGACAGAGTGCAGGACCTCCATCTAACCCAGGAAGTGAGCAGCCCCACCAGGGGAGACGCCTTGTTGGACCTAGTGCCGGCCACGGGTGATGACCTGGTGAGGGGGCTGCGGCTGCTTGACCACCTGGGCGACAGTGATCATTGCCTGCTGGAATTCACCATCCAGCGCAAGGTGGCAAAGGCATGCAGTAAGGCAGCGGCCCTAGATTTTAGGAGGGCAAACTTCAGCAAGCTAAGGAGGATAGTTGGAGAAGCGCTGAGGTCCTGGGAGGGGCGGGGAGCCAGGTGTCCAAGGAGAGTGGTCGCTCCTTAAGGAGACGATCCTCCAAGCCCAAAGGAAGGTAATCCCAACGAGGATCAAAGGGAGCAGGAGAGCACACAAACCTCCATGGCTCACCAAAAGCATCCGGGAATGTCTCCTTGCTAAAAAGGAGGCTTACACCCAATGGAAAGAAGGGGTCATCACCAGGGAGGACTATTCTGTAGTTGCTCGGGGATGTAGGGGGGTAGTTAGGAAGGCCAAGGCAGAGATGGAACTGGGACTAGCTTCCCAGATTAAGGACAATAAAAAGTCCTTTTTTAGATACATAGGGGGTAAAAAGAAGGTCCTGGGTAACGTGGGGCCCTTGCAGGACACGTTGGGAAATTTGGTCGTCACACCACACAGCAAAGCTAACATGTTTAACGATTTCTTTCCCTCCATCTTCCTAAGTAGGGACCAGAACAGCCACCTCCCTGCTGGGCCCCCCTCGGGCCCTGGGGGAGGCACACCTGGGCCAAGGGTTAGCGAGCATTTAGTTAGGGAGCTTCTGGAGGGGCTGGACATATTCAAGTCAGCCGGTCCGGATGATCTCCACCCTAGAGGTCTAAAGGAATTGGCCAAAGTCATTGCAAGACCCCTGGCACGGCTTTACGAGCACTCACGGTGCTCAGGAGCGGTGCCGGAGGACTGGAAGAGGGCCAACGTGGTTCCCATCTTCAAAAAAGGGAGGAAGGAGGACCCGGGAAACTATAGGCCAGTTAGTCTTACCTTGATCCTAGGCAAGCTGTTCGAGAAAATTATGCTGGCACACATCCGGGGGGGCCAGCAGGGGTCTGCATGCTTAGGGGCAGCCAATATGGGTTCATCAGTGGCAGATCCTGTCAGACCAACCTGGTGGCCTTTTACAATCAGATCACCAGATCATTAGATGCAGGGGTAGCAGTGGACATAGTCTTCCTGGACTTCCGGAAGGCGTTTGACACTGTCTCTCACCCCATTCTCATTAAGAAACTGGGGGGCTGTGGTGTAGACACCCAGACAGTCAAATGGGTCGCCAACTGGCTGGAGGGCCGCACCCAGAGGGTGGTAGTGGATGGGTCCTTCTCAACCTGGAAGGACGTGGGCAGTGGGGTTCCACAGGGCTTGGTCCTTGGGCCCGCACTGTTCAACATCTTCATCAGTGATTTGGATGAGGGGGTAAAAAGCACCCTGTTCAAATTTGCTGATGATGCTAAGATGTGGGGGGACATGGGCACACTAGAAGGAAGCAGCAGGCTGCAGTCAGACCTAGACAGGTTACAAGGGTGGGCGGATGAGAATAGGATGGGATTCAACACAAACAAGTGCAAGGTGATGCACCTGGGGAGGAACAACCGGCACCATACCTACAGGTTAGGGAACTCCCCTCTTGTCAGCACAGAGGTGGAAAAGGATCTTGGAGTCATCATTGACTCCAAGATGAACATGGGCCGGCAGTGTGGGGAGGAAGTTAGGAAGGCCAACCGTACCTTGTCATGCATCCACAGATGCATCTCGAGCAGGTCCAAAGAGGTAATCCTCCCCCTCTATGCAGCACTGGTCAGGCCACAGCTGGAGTACTGCGTCCAGTTCTGGGCGCCACACTTCAAGAGGGATGTGGACAACATGGAGAGGGTCCAGAAGAGGGCCACTCGCATGATCAGGGGACAACAGGGCAGGCCCTATGAGGAGAGGCTACGGGACCTGAACCTGTTCAGCCTCCAAAAGAGAAGGCTGAGTGGGGATCTTGTGGCCTGTTATAAACTAGTCAAGGGGGGACCAGCAGGCATTGGGGGAGTCACTGTTCCCCTAAGCACTGCCCGGAGTGACCAGGAATAATGGTCACAAGCTGGCAGAGGGTAGGTTTAGGTTAGATATCAGAAGGCGCTACTTCACGGTCAGGGCGGCTAGAGTCTGGAACCGACTTCCAAGAGAAGTGGTGCTGGCTCCTACCCTGGGGGTTTTTAAGAGGAGGTTAGATGAACACCTTGCTGGAGTCATTTGACCTCAGTACTCTTTCCTGCCATGGCAGGGGGTCAGACTAGATGATCTGCTCAGGTTCCTTCCGACCCTAGAAACTATGAAACACCAATAGCACCAGCAGCATCTAAGGTAGCTAAGCAGAACTGTCACAGAACCTTTCTTGTTATAAATGAATTGACAGCAAGAAGTAAAGATGTTATGTTGGATGGATATATGTTACTTGTGGTGTGTGTGATGGCTGATCTTGTGTTTTTATGTTTATTATGAAAAAAAACCCAGAATAGTTAGAGAAATATATCTTAGGAAGCTTTCAGGTTGAAAAACCCTTTGTCAGGCTGAGGAAGTACCTGCAGTCAGTGTGTCTCCTGGTCCTGAATGGTAGTAAAGAAGCCAGAGGCTGGCCTGGCATGTAGTGCAGGCAAGAAAGCCAGTCAGTGAAAATGAAAATGGACGCATCAGGGGGTGAGGTACAGGGGTGGGGGCGGAAAGGGGGATGTAGCAGCACAGGTAAAAGTGGTGCCTGGGGTGTCAGATGTCCGGCAGGTTTCAGTGTGCCAGAACTCCACTGTGTATATTGAAGCTATGAGTTTCTGTACCTACTACCTAGGAGGCTGATGAAGTGCAGTTCATAGGCCCATCTCTGAAAAGTGGTTTGTACATTCAAACAAGCACCAACTACCAGAACTGAAGCCAACGTCCTACAGCTCAAAACACAAAACCTGCCAACTGTCTCCAGTACCCCCACAAAATGCACGACAGAATCTATCAAAGACAACAATACCCAACTACCTGTGGGGGCACATTCCTCACCAAAAATGCCTCCACTTTCTCAGGCCTGATCCTGAGAGGGGACAAATTAAAAACCACTTTTCACAGCCAGGCCTATGTACTTCACTTTATCAGTCTCCTAGGTACAGAAACTCATGGACTCAGTGTAGATTAGACAGTGGAATTATGACACGCTGCAACCTGCCGGACATCTGACTCCCCAGGAACCTCTGCAATTTTACTTGTGCTGCTACATACCCCTTTCCCCCCCTACCCCAGCCTGTCCCTCACTCCCTGACGCCTCCATTTTCATTTTCACTGACTGGCTTTCTTGCCTGCATTGTGTGCCAGGCCAGCCTCTGGCTTTATTATTCCTTCCATCCAGGACCAGGAGACACACCAACTGCAGTTACTTCCTCAGCCTGACAAAGGGTTTTTCAACCCAAAAGCTGGCATCCTGGGCAGCTAAGCCAAGCACACCAGGAGCCTCAACAGAACTGCAACCAGCAAGCCTCAGGCCTGTCAAAGACACGACAGATCTGGGCTTTCTCCATTCAGGACCGTGTGCATATATGCATTAGCTGGAGGTTATGGCACCTCTTACCCGCCTTTCACCAGATGATCATTGGTCCTGGCATTTACGGGGCTGCTGTGCTGCCAGCAGTCCCACCAGGTCTCCTTACCCTGGCAGGGTGCAGTTTTAGCGGTCTTGCCCAGGACCTGGGGTCTCCTCCTTCCCCATAGCCCCATCCCATACCTCTAAGTTTGTCCTAGCAGGGGAACGAGCTCAGCAGGGACATGTTCTTCCCCTGCTGGCTGGATATGCAATTAGTGACCCCTCCAGCTGAGAGCGGGACATTACCTGGTTTTTAAAAAAATGAAAAAAGGAAATAGGCATGGACAGACCGAGAAGGGTGGCACTCAGTCCATCTGCACCTGGAGCCTGGGGAACCCCAGCAGCGGGAGGTTCACCTTCAGGAACACCAGCTGCTCCACCAAACCAGCATCCAAGCAGGTGTGGTGGGGATATCACTACATCCCCAGCAATGCTGAACACCATCTCACTCGGCACAATGGTCAGTGGACAGGACAGGTGCTCACACTTTAGTGGCCTACTGGGCAAGCCGCAACCAAGTGTGGCTGGATCTGGCCACAGTTGCCCAGGAACACCCGTCCTCCAGGTGTCCAAGGTGAAGCGTAAAGCTGCCTGCAGACCGGCCTTGCGCGGCTCCTCCCTCAAGCACTTCGTGCATGCTTCATACAGGGATGGCACCACCATCTTACTGAAGGTGGTGCATGCAGGCACTTAGTATGATGGGACCGCGAGCACCATGAGCTGCCTGAACCCTGGCTGCTCAACTAGGGGGAATGGCTGGCCATCGACAGCAAGCATCTTCCAATTCTCTGGGTGAGCTTACTCGCCTTTGGAACGCGCCCCCCTTCCTGTCTACCTTTCTCCCATTAGTCTGGGGTGGCCTGCCTCTGCTTTGGGGGGATGGAGGCTTTGGAGCGACTGGGGGACTTCCCTTTGGACATGCTCTCACTGGTGCCAGGCTGAGGAGGAACAAGGGCAAGGGGGTGGTGCCTGCAGAGATGCATCAGCATCCCCGTGGTGCTCATATGTTTTGTCTCCTGGCTCCAGCTGGTTTTGGCTCTGCAGTGCAGGTAGATAGGGTACATGGGATCATCTGCCAGCTGAGAACAATCCCAGGCCACACTACCCACTCACTTCTGGGATGTGGGTACATCTGTGGATGCTGCTACACTTTCCTCCTCCTCAGCAGGCAGAGGCACAGCAAGAGGAGGAGCGGACTCAGCTGACCCACTTGTATCCACCTCTACATCAACCTCCTCTGAAGTGCCTTCTGGGGAAGGAGACCTGGCTGAAAGGGAAACTTGAGGGGTGTCGAGCACAAACTCAGCTGATTCCCCCTCCTTCCCCAGAAATTCCCTTGCTATGGCACTCACATCCAGACCAGCACCAGCTATTCCTCTGGCACTGGAAGGCTCAGCATGGGAAGTGACATAGGGGTGGAGTAGGCTGCTGTGCTGGTGCTGCTGGTTGTGGTTGTCATCATGGTGAGGGGGGGCGTTATGGCTGCTGCACATGGAGGGGATGCAGTCTCAGGCACAGGCAGTGGCAGTGGCACTGCTCCCCTCTTTTTGGTGCTTGTAGCACCCTTATTCCCCTTAGCTGGAGGAAAGAGGTGGCATCTCAGGGTCAGTGAGAACTTAGGGAACTTCTGGAGTGACTGGATGTGTTCAAATCAGCAGGTCCTGACAATCCCCACCCCAGAGTGCTTAGGGAATTGGCAGAGGTCATTGCAGGACCCCTGGCACAGCTTTACGAGCACTCGTGGTGCTCTGGTGAGGTGCCTGATGGCTGGAAAAGGGCCAATGTGGTCCCCATTTTCAAAAAAGGAAAGAAAGAGGACCCAGAAGACTATAGGCCCGTTAGTCTTCCCCTTGGTGCTGGGGAAGCTCTTTGAGAAAATTTATCCAGGAGCACATCTGCAAGGGACCAGCAGGGGAGTTTATGCTTAGGGGCAATCAACATGTGTTCATTGGAGGCAGGTCCTGTCAGACCAACCTGGTGGTCTTCTATGACCAGGTCACAAAAGCCTTGGACACAAGTGTTGTGGTGGACATAGTCTACCTGGATTTAGGAAAGCCTTCGACACCGTCTCTCACCCCATCCTCATTAAAAAATTAGGCGTCTGTAGTATTGACCCCTACACAGTCAGATGGGTCGCAAATTAGCTGGAGGGCCGCACCCAGAGGGTGATGGTAGACAGGTCTTTTCCAACCTGGAGGGAAGTGGGCAGTGGGGTCCCCCAGGGCTCGGGCCCACACTGTTCAGTATCTTCATTGGCGATTTGGATGATAGGGTGAAAAGTACCTTGTTCTAGTTCGCAGATGACACTAAGATGTGGGGAGAAGTGAGCACGCTAGAAGAGAGGGACAGGCTACAACTAGATCTGCCCACCTCTGTAACCCATTGAGATGAGAATAGGATGGGTTTCAATATAGAAAATTGCAAGGTGCTGCGCCTGGGGAGGAAGAACCAGCAGCATACCTACAGGCTGGGGAACTTCCTTCTCATCAGTACAGAGACGGAGAAGGATCTTAGAATCGCTACTGATTCCAAAATGAACGTGGGCCGCCAATGTGGGGACGCAGTCAGGAAGGCTAACTGCACTTTGTCATGCATCCATAGTTGCATCACGAGCAGGTCCAAGGAGGTGATCCTCCCCCTCTATGCGACATTGATCAGGCCGCTGTTGGAGTACTGTATCCAGTTCTGGGCGCCGCACTTCAGGAGGGATGTGGCCAGCATCAAGAGGGTCCAGAGGAGGGCCACTTGCATGATCAGGGGGCAGCAGGGCAGGCCCTACAAGGAGAGGCTAAGGGGCCTGAACCTGTTCAGCCTTCACAAAAGAAGGCTGAGAGGGGATCTTGTGGCCGCCTATAAACTTGCCGAAGGGGACCAGCAGGCAACGAGAGAGTCCCTGTTCCCCTGAGCACTACCGGTGGTAACAAGGAACAATGGCCATAAATTGACTGAGGGTAGATTAAGGTTAAATATCAGGAGGCATTACTTTATTGTCAGGGCGGCTAGGAGCTGGAACCATCTTCCAAGGGAAGTGGTGCTTGCCCCTACCCTGGGGATCTTCAAAAGGAGGGTAGATAGCCACCTAGCTGGTGTCATTTGACCCCAGCATCCTTTTCTGCCCACGGCAGGGGGTCAGACTAGATGATCTGCTTAGGTTCCTTCCAACCCTACCAACTATGAAACTATCTCAGTTTGGTGGGGGGAAACATACAGCTCTCCCTTACCCTCTTTTCCACCCTTCCCTGAAGACTGGCCAGTGTGGCCACCTCCCTTTCCACCATGCTTTATGATGTGTTTCCTGTCTTCCTTTTCAAGAAATATATCAATGTATTTGCGTTCCTACATGAACTCAAAAATGTAGGTCTGGTGCAGTGAAGAAATTTATGAATGCAATAGAAATATATCTATCTGTGTATAAACTCAGCAGCATTGGTGTGGTGCAAAGATTGAATGTATAAAAACAAATCTATATAGTAAATTCCTATATAAAGTAAATTCTATAGTAATCCTATCCAAAGTAACTATAAAATTGAAAAGAATAAATCAGTGAATATAATAATAAAATAGAAGAACCTACAAGAAAATGTATTCTTAAATCCCTCTTGCTAGGGTAGCAAGCAGGAA
Source organism: Crocodylus siamensis (assembly GCF_052110815.1). Lineage (NCBI taxonomy): Eukaryota > Metazoa > Chordata > Crocodylia > Crocodylidae > Crocodylus > Crocodylus siamensis. The sequence goes on from NC_143395.1 coordinate 400,551,600, forward strand.
CTCCTTTAGAAATTCAGTGCTGCTAGTCATAGTGGTCTGACTGTGAGCTGCTGGAACAGACAGCTTAGTAAGTAACCCCAAAACAGCAAGCAGGGGCAGTTCAAAAAATGCCGCCTTTTATGCAGTTTTTCTGTCCCTCCCCCAGAGCACTGGGGTTAGAAGAGTGACAGTCACTAGCCAGCTACACATGTCAATAATGAGAGTGCTCTTCCCCCCCTCCTCCCCCACCCACCCCTTACTTTACTTTCTCTTTCCCTGCAGGGAAGCCATTGAAGGTAAGCCCAGTTTCCTGGTCGAAACTCGAAAAGTTTCAAATTTTCCGAAACATTTCAACCTGCCCTGTTTTGTTTTGACCCTGTTTTAAGCCTGCCTGTTCCATTTCGACTTTGCTGCTTTGAGGTTGAAACGGCTCGAAACAGTGTCAAAACAAAATGGGCAGTGAAATTTCGCACACCCCTACTGAGAAACCTCGCAAATACCTGACTAGTGGGCCTTGCTCACTTGCCCCATGCACCATCCCCGCAGCCTTCTCCAGCTGCTGGCACATCCAGCCGCCCTCCTGTCAGCTCCCCATGCTACCCCAGGGGCAAGCCAGCCTGTTCCCAGGTGGCCTTGGGGGTCCTGCTAGCAGCAGGAGCCTGGTGACGGCCAAAGCAACGAAGGGCCAGATCCTTTTTTTCTGTGGAGCCTGCCCACCTCTCCCACAGCTGGGGTGCAAGCTGACTAATGGCTGCAATGATGAAAACTCTTAAAACCCCCAAAACTTGCATACACGTTATATGCGATGGCATTACGCCACACAAAGGGAAATTTTCGTCATGTGTACATCATGACATGATCATGTGTACAACTGCCCTGGGGCAGGGTCTGGCAGGACACTGTCTCCCAGCCATGTGGAAATCAGGACACGTCCCAATCTCCGTGCGGCTGAGAGAGTTGTTCTGGCTGTTGGGCAGCTACCTCCCAGCCACGCGGAGACTGGAACAGGTGACAATCTCCATGTGGCTGGGAGGCAGTGTCTTGCCAAGCCAGGACAGCACTTCCAGCCACGTGGAGATCAGGATGGGTCCTGATCTCCACTTGGTTGGGAGGCAGCTGCCTGGCAGCCAGGACAGCTCTTCCCACCCCTGCCAGCCCAGGCCTAGGGAGCCTGGAGCTTCCCCTGGCTGCTACAGGCAGGAGCAGAACAGGGCAGGAGCAGCTCGAAACTGAATTTGCTCCCAACAGGTCCACATTCAAATGCATGCGTGGCAGCCAGTTTAATGTGCCTGAATTTTTTGCACAAAAAATTCTGGTGCATTAATTGTATATGTAGATGCACCCATACTTTAGCATGCTGATGCATTAAACTATCCAGAGTCACAGAGTTAATAGGTTGCATTCTACTTTGTTGGTGCACTAAATATTACTCACTGGGGAGGATGCAAAAGGCCAAAAGCCCTGGGACCATTTTTCTAATCAATAGCATTAGTGGGCTGTACTGGTTGGAGACAGTTTGGAAGGTGCATTCTGCTGGTGACCTGTTTTGCAGTGACTTTCAATCTAGTGATTTCATCTGTAGGCAGTGCTACTACTGGGGGACATATTTCTTCTTAGTGAGAGATGAAACAGCAAGCAAGTACCTATTTCCAAAAGCTAATGAATATCCTGCAAGATATGCACTGACATTTTACTTCACAAAAACCATGGGAAAGGTAGCACTGCCTTGTGATGTTAGACTTCTCTCAGTCTCTAAAGCATTAGAGCACTATCTGTTTCTAAAATGACATTTTATATCCTCTACAGACAAGCTGAAAGTATGCTGTTTTGCAATGACTTTCAGTCAGTATTTGTATTTTGTTATTTTCTCTTACAATGTGTTGCCTGCTACAACTTTGGATATTACCAACTATATGGCTTATAGTAAATTTTAAAATTGCATTGCTACATATTTTGCCATTAAAAAGCCTTTAAGAGTTATGTTCATATTAAAAGAGGCATCCCAAGATTAATATTGATATTAAAAAGCTTTGTAGGATTTGTTATTACAATAAAACTGTTCAAAGCTTTTATTGAAAAAATGTCATGGTGAGACTTTAATGATGAGGTTGTAAATGTAAAAAAAACCCTTGCAATTACTGTGATAATTATCAAAAAGCAGTGTCCTTTGCTGTAGAGCTGTACATGGCTTGGTCTGCAGTGAAAACATTTTAATGTCAAAGAACTCTCTTTTGAATCTGGCGTAGTCAAGATCTGAGCAGATGGCATGGCAGTGGGTGCTTGGATAGAGCATGTGGCTAGTTAAGCTGCAAACTGTTGAAGGGTTGCAAGATCGGTCTTGTAATAACCCAACAAGACCACATAAGTAAAAAGAGCAGTTGATTAGGGCATGGCAAAAGCAGTATGGGAAGAGAGCAAAGAGACGAACAAAATACTTCAGAACAGAGTTGTGCACTCAAATGTTACTCTGATATAACATGCTGAATATAACATGTTGATCGGTACAAAGTAAAATGTCCAGATCTAGTCTAGATTTACTGTGATGCAAGAAGCTGTATTCTGTGGACACAACTCTCTTTACATACATGCAGCCAGGTTTATTCCAGTCTAAACTGCCTATATAAACAAGAGCTAAGTTCAAAATGCAGACTGGTAGCTGAGCATCCGCATAGGCATTGCAGCATGTAAGAATTAGGTGCCTGGTCCTAGGACAGTGATCCAGATAGAGAATGCATTTCTTGTATTAGAAAATCATTGGTTAAAATACAGAAATAAATTTGACTGCAGGAACCAGAACTGGTATCTTTCCCATGTCCTAGAGGAGGACCTATATTACTAGGCTACAGGGAAAGGCTGCTTCTGCTTGCTGACCTGGCCTCATGATTTTTCAGTTCTTGGGTACCCATTGGCCCAAGCTACAGCAGGAGGAGTTTCTAGTTCCTAGTCCCAGGACTGTTTATATACTTTACAGTAGACATTCATTGGTTCAAAAACAAAAACAATCCTACTTCCTATCAAGACAATAATGATCCCTGGTCAAAACTTACACAAAACCAAAGAAAACTAAATTCATTAGAAACAGGTAAATGTCAGATAATATTTGTAGAATATTTGTATGTGGAATTATTCATAGTCCGGATAAAAAGAGATCTATTTTTCCCATTTAATGTTTGAGGGAAAGATAGTTTTGCTAAAATAGAGAGGATATTCTGTTTAAAGTTCAGGCCCAAACAGTTATTGGCCCCCAGTACAGGCAGTCCTCGGACTTGTGACAATTGATTCCTGAAAGCTGGCTTAAGTCGAAATGTTGTAACTTGGAACCAACTTTCTCATAAGAAACAATGTTATAAATGAGGGATTGGTTCCTGAATGAAGGCCCAATACCCTATTTTCACCAAAAATACTCCAGAATTTTGTCCTCGATCAATTATAGGTGAGTAATATAGCTACATTAATGTATTTATATTGTAAATAGCAATCATATTGATTTGGAAGGACTTCTTTGAGGTGACTTTGCTGGACTTTTTAAAGGGTTCTTGGCTGGAGTCTTTTCAAGAGTCTTGGCTGCAGGTTTTTCTGGAGTCTTGTCTGCTTTCTTAAAGAAAGTGTCCAAGGAAATTTAGACGGATGTTCTCCAGGGAGGTAGGTGACACAGCGATCTTGTTCACTGGCATGGCATCGCATTGGATCGAGTGTTGTAAAGTTGAAACTGACGTCATAAAGTTGAAACAGGGTGGCAATTTATACGCGTTGCAAGTGCGAAGCGTTGTCTTACCTAAATAATTCCTAATTTGTCCTGTTTATACCCTAGGTTGTTTGTCTTCTTCCCTTTGTTTGTTGCCAGTTAGTAGCGGCCCCTATTTGTAAGAACTAAAGTTAAAGTTATTAAATATTGTAGGTTGTAAGCGTTGTAACTCAAAATGTGGCAAGTCGAGGACTGCCTGTACCTTAATATGATAAATGGTCTTTGTAATTGTCCAAAACCAGTTGAATGAGTGAATGGGATAAGCCTTTTTTGTTACCTAAGGGAACTAGGCACCAATGTATGTGCCCTCTTTTACTTTCTTCCATTGTCTATGGAGCCTTTTGCACAGTAGACAAGGATTAAAGGAGTTGTAACAAACAAAAACTTGTAGGAACATATGAGAAAACAGCTTTATTCACTGATGGAGACAAAAGTCCAGAGGTAAGTAAAGAGCTAAGGGGCCTGGGTAAAAGCTCAGTAAGGGGAGGAAAGGTTCTGTGGAGGTAATAGCAAAGCCTTAGCAGTATTCTCAGGGAGAAAATAGGGAAGTTTGTTAGATATGTGAAACATCTGTATAAAATGTGAGAAGGATGGAAATAAGTAGGTAGAACTGGATGTCTTAGTATAATTGAGGAACTATGATGTAATTGAAATTATGGAGACATGAGATATTTCACATGACATGAATAGTCATGGATGGATATTACCTGTTCAGCCTCAGGAAGAGGGGGCTGAGGGGGGACCTGGTGGCTGCCTACAAACTCATCAGGGAAGATCAAAAGTGAATAGGTAGAGCCCTTTTCTCCCCAGCACCACCTGGGGTGACGAGGAACAATGGTAATAAGCTGATGGAGAATGGGTTTAGGTTAGAGATCAGAAGGCAATATTTTACAGTTAGGGTGGCCAAAATCTGGAACCAACTTCCCCGGGAAGTGGTCCTCGCCCCTACCTTGGGCAAATTCAAGAGGAGTTTGGATGATCACCTGTCTGGGGTCTTGTGATCCCAGCATTCATTCCTGCCTGTGACAGGGGTCAGGCTAGATGATCTGTTCAGGTCCCTCCTGACCCTAGCTATTATGAAACTATGAAACTTATTCAGGAAGGACAAGTAGGGGAAAAAGGTAGAGGTGTTAACAGGAGATGTAGACATGTTCTGAGGTATGGTATGAAGTGGGTCTGAGGTACAGTATAAAGTGGGTCTGTTGAAAGCCTCTGAGTAAAGGTCAGAGGAGAGAGCAGCAGGGGTGATGTCACAGTGGGTGTCTACTATAGGCCACCATACTAGGAGGAAGAAGTAGATGAGACCTTCTTTAAACAACTGATAGAAGTTTCCAAATAGCAGAAACTAGTTCTCACGGGGGACTTTGATTATTGTGACATCTGCTGGGAGGGAAACAAAACAGTCAATGGGCAGTCAAGCAAATTGTTGCACTGTGTTGAGGATAACTTTTTGGTACAGGTTGTAGACCATTCAGCTAGGGGAAAGCTCTTCTCAACATTATGCTCAGAAACAGCAAGAAATTGGTTGACAGTGTGAAGGTGGAAGGTAATTAGATAAAAGTAAGGGCAGGAAGAAAAGAAAGCAGAATAAAGACACTGGAGTTAAAGACTTTTTTTTGTTTGTTTGTTTTGTTTTGTTTTAAGATACAAAGGGAACTGGTGGGAGGATTTCTTGGGAGGCAAGTCTGAATGAGGAAAGGAGTTCAAGAGAGACTTGATGAATGATAGAATGGGAAGTATAACAGGAGATCATCCTGGCTGCACAGCTATCTCTTCAGTGAGTTGAAACTCAGAAAAGGAATTCTATAAAAAGTGGAAATTTAGTTATATTACTAGGGAAGAGTGTAAGAGTATCACATGCATGTGCACGGGGAAAATTAGGAAAGCCAAGGCACAATTTGAGATGCAACTGGCAAGGGACATAAAATCCAATATAAAGAGATTCTACAAGTATGTCAAAAGTAGGTCTCTAACAGAATGCAAAAGGCAATCTAGTTACAGATCATTCAGAGAAGCCTACAATATTTAATACCTTTAACTTTAGTTCTCACAAATAGGGGCCGCTACTAGTGGACGAGTACAGCTGGCAACAAACATAGGGAAGAAGACAAACAACCTAGGGTATAAACAGAAAAAGTTAGCAATTATTTAGGTAAGACATTATTTCAAAAGAGCAGGGCTGGATTGGATGTACCCTAGGGTACTGATGGAAATGGTCATTTCAGAGCCATTGGCTATCCTCTTTGAGAACTTGTGGAGATCAGGTGACATCTCAGATGACTGGAAAAGGGCAAATATAGTGCCCATCTTTAAGAAAGGGAAGAAGGAGGATCCAGAGAATTACAGACCAATCAGCCTGACCTCAATACTTGGAAAGATTACCAGGAATCTATGATGAAGCACCTAGAGGAGAAGACAGTGATCAGGAACAGCTTGCATGGACCTAACAAGAGCAACTCATGCCTGACCAGCCTGATTTCCTTCTATGATATGATGACAGATTCTGTGGATGGAGGCTGATCAGTGGATGTCATACAACTTGACTACAGGTTTTTGACACTGCCTCTCATGACATTCTCGTTAACAAACTAAGGAAATACAGAATAGACAGAAGTACTGTAAGGTGGATAATGTAACTGGTTAGATCATCAAACTTAACAAGTAGTCATCAATGGCTCTATGCCTAACTGTGGGGAAGTGTCAAGTGGGATTGCCCAGGGATCTGGTATTGTTCAATATTTTCATTAATGATGTAGATGATGGAATTGAATGCATGCTTAACGAATTTGCAGATGACACCAAATTGGGAGGAGCTGCAGATATTCCAGAGATTAGGACTAGATCCAGAATGACCTAAATAGACTGGAGAAATGATCTCCAATCAATTGGGTGAGATTCAACAAGGAAATGTGTGACGTTCTGTACTTTGAAGGGAATAATTACATGCACAATTATAGCTGGAATTACAGCTCGATTAATGGAGTCTGCTGGAGCATAGTAATTACTGTGCTCCAACCAGCCTGTGTGTCTCATGTATCAGCATCCCTGCGCTTCAAAAAGACAATGGGTACTTGAACTAAAGCTCATTGAACAAGCTTTAGTTCAAGTGCCCTCACCACCGTTTTGAAGTGCAGAGACAGTGATACATGAGACACTGTGGTGCTTTAATAAAGCAACCCTCAGTACTACTCTAATTAAGCACCCTGCCCCTCACCCCTGGAACATGTATAGAAGTTCCCTATGACCCAACATGGACTCTTGTTGAAAGAAAGAAAAAAAGCCAACTGCATACTGGGTTGTATTAAAAGGAGTGTCACTTGCCAACCAAGGGAAGTGATTCTTCCACTCTTCAGCACCAGTGAAGCCTCACCTAGAATAGCATGTCCAATTTTAGGCCCACACATCAAGAAGGACATGGATAATTTGGAAACAGTTCAGTGCAGAGTAGCAAAAATGATTAGGGGCCTGGGAGGCAACATGTATGAGAAAAGACTGAAAGCACTAGGGTTATTTAGTCTGGAGAAAAGACTGAAGAGGGATTTAATAACAGTCTTCAAATACCTGAAAGGTGATTATAGAGAGGATGGATGTTTCTCTGTAGCTGTAGGAGACAGATCTAGGGGAGCAATGAATCGCATCAAACTGCAGCAGGGGAAATGTAGTTGGGAGATTAGGAAGAACTTTCTGACTATGAGGGGCCCAAACATTAGAACAGACTACCTGAAGAAGGCATGGACTCTCCGTCCCTGGAAATTTTTAAGAGCCAATTAGACAGCCACTTAGCTGGGTGGTTTAGTGAGGGATGATCCTGTCTTGAGCAGGGTAGTGGACTAGATGACCTCACGAGGTCACTTTCAGCCCTACTTAATTATGATTCTATGATGTAATACATTTTTACTAGTCTGAACATATCCCTAAAGGGAGTATCTAAAGAAATCTGTGACTCTACAAAAGTGTGAAAAATTCTAAAGGAAATCATGCCAAATATAAAATGTCAGCTGTAATTTTGCCAGATTCACAATATTTGCTACAGAAAATATTTAGGTACAATACAACACACAGGAATTCAGGCTATATACTAGAAGAGTTGGCTGTATGTTTTGAATGTCAAAGACCTATTTCCACGAAGAAAATGAAACACAGAGGAAATACGCAATTTTTTGGCTAGGAAAAATAGCTGCTGTCAAATATTCTGCCAATTACATCTTTCTAATTTCAGAATTTGTCTATGTTCATCACAGGCAAAATTCTTGCAGGAATAAGGAGCATATTGTTAAATTTGGTATGGTATAAGGAAAGACTGATATCAAATACTGTACATGTGCATTAAATAAGAATAGACTAAATATATCAGGGTTCGAGTGATATTGTAGCCATGGTGGTCCAGGAAATATGCAAGAGGCAACAATTTTTCTGGATGATATCTTTTATTGGATCAACTGCATGGTTGGAATAGACTTAGACTAGCTTTCAAATGCAATGCATTCTTCTTCAGGTCTATCCTAACCATATCATTGGGCCAGTAAAGTATATCACCCACGGAAACTCTTCCCTCTCTAAATATTTAAAATATTACTTGGTATTATTAAAACAGTTGGCTGCAAACCATTGTGGATTGGAAATATTCGAGTCTGGCTGGATGCTTGTCTCTTATTAAGGAAGAAAATTGTGTCAGTGTAACTATTTGTAGATAACCATGGATTAATATAAAATCACACCTTATAGAAGCATTTATATATCCTTTAGTGACATCTGTGAGTTTGGGATAATAACTAAAGAAAGGAAATCTCTCTCTAAACCTCTGCAGAGGACTGGACAAGAAAGCCAATCAGGTCTTTTCCTTAATTTCAAGCCCTGTAACTCTAATTCTTTTCATTCATTGTTGACATCCATTACAGATGATTCAGATTTAAATCCAAAGCACAAACCAAAAAGTTTTAATGACAGAAAATAATGACTTGTATACTATTTGCTCTCATTCACCAAATAAAGTGTTCTAATTTATTTAGAAATTAAAGCTAAATGTAATATGTCCCTTTTCCCTTGGTATCAATATCTCTTAATGCTAAGTATTGTATATCTTAATTTTCTATGTAATTGGTTCTATACAGGAAGTTAACTTTAATAGAAGTGGCGTTATCTGTTCATTAGGATACAAAAATGTAATTATATCAGTCTCATCAGATATCTTCCCCAATAAAGCAATGTCCATACACGACACAGCAGGACAAGGATTTGGATGGACATATTGGCCTACAGGAATGGTTTTTGATCTGGTAAAGAGGATCAGAAATCTCTGTAGTATGATAAAAGAATGTTTATTAATTTTTTTCAATAGTACCTTACATTAGTTTGGTTAAGATACAGAGGTAAACTAAATGGGAATAAATGTTGGAAAAATTGTGAATGAAGAGATGTTGTGTTTATATGATGGGCATTTTCATTACTGGGATATGGTTCATAACTAAATATTATGAACAGTTAGGTATTTATTACCCAGTGTCCTTATAGTTATTCTCCTGAGGATTCCTTACGTGAATGCCGCACTCAAAGAGGTAAAAAATTAATCTGTCATCTGTTAGTAATTGCTAGGCCACTGATTCCCTCTCCTTGGGAAAAAAGCATGGGGAGATTGTCATTATGGAAAAATTAATATACTAGTTCCATACCCAACAAAACAAGTAGGTGTTTAGATAGTTCATTATGATATTTAGTCAAGATATATTCACGTATAAAAATCCAGCAAAAGTCTCCGTTTTTTAAAAATTAATGGTTGATGTGCCTATTTGATAAATGAGAACAGAATCACTCAATTAGTAAAATCACCAGAAACAGCACATTGTAGGTAGTGTAAAAAAGCCCACTCCATGAACGTCTCTATAAGACAGCTCACTGTAATGAGAGCAGAGAAATGTGGTTACCATAAAGTTGCGTAATGGTTCTCTAAACAAACCAAGAAAAATCAGCTTCATAACAATTAAATGTTTATATCTGATGTTTATGTGGCAATTATTTGTAAACCTGTTAACATTTCCTAAATAAATAGTGTATAAATATTGGATAAGAATTAAAGCTCTTGGCAAATGTACAATGTTTTATTTATTGAAAACCATTGAAAATACTAAAATTAAAAATAAAAAGTAATATTGTATCCTGAAAGCATCTTAGTATTGATTTGCTGATGACATTTCGTTTTAACCCTTTTCATATCCAGTATATGTATGAAAAAGCAGGGTAGATCTCTGTTAGAGTTTTTGGCAAAACAGTCTTCCTCCTTACGAAGGTTCATGGCCTGAAGTAAAATTGTCAGATATCTTTCATCAGTGTCAAATGAGTTCTATTGAAAAGAACAAATTTCAAACTTAACTTTAGAGGTTTGAAAACCTTATTGCTTTATATTGAAGATACTGTGAAAATCTGCCTTTAGGGAAAGCACAAGTATAATAGAAATGAGGTTTCTTCATATTTCAAAGATATCATTTTCTCATTATTTGTCTTTTTCCCCTTTCCTCTCTTTAGAAAATTAAAGTCACCAATCTTATATGAGATGTACTGTTGCTGGAATGCATTTACCAGTCATACTGGGAAAGTCACGTGACTGAAATCTTATTACCTACACTTAGTTTTAGCAGCCATTCGCCCTCATACTGGTCAATAAACAAATGGTCTGATCACAAACAGCTTGCTATTTTTTATGTTCTGGTTAGGATTACCATACGTCCAGGTTTCCTGGACATGTCCTCTTTTTGAGTCCTCCAATCTCTGTCCAGGTGGTTTTTTGAAATCTAAACCAGCATCTGACATTTTTGTCTGCTCTGCTGGTGGGAGTGGGGGGTGGGCAATTGGAGGCAGGGAGGTGTGCACGCGCGCATGCCCATAACTGTACAGCGTGCAGCCAGGCAGAGTGGTGGGAACAGCCCCAGAAGCTGAATGCAGGTAAATCTGTGCAGGGTAGGGGTTGGAGGGCTTGGGGACTGTTGAGGGGCGGGGGTCGGGGGGGTGCTTTTGAGGGCAGCAGGGAGCTCTGTGGCCAGTCTTGCAGCACAGGAGCTAGTGCCCATGCTCGTGGGGGTGGGGTGGCCAGGCGACACTACCCAGCGGGGTAGGGGGACATAGCCAGGCTGCCTGGTATAGCACAGGAGCCCCATCCCAAGGCAAGGGATGCCATAGATCTCCTCTCCTCTTCCCTCCATCCTGCACTGGAGCTGGACTCACTCTGCTGCCACCTGCATGAATTGGAGTCACCATGCTCCAGCACAGTTGGGATGGGGACAGCTGAGGGTCCCCTCCAGCAGGGCTGGGGGGGGAGCAGGGGGCTGCAGATTGGGAGTGAGGGGCACCAACAGGGCTGTGGTTGGGGAGTGAGGGCATGGGAGGGATTTGGGGACTTGTAGGTGAGGAGTGCAAGGCACCAGCAGGGACAGGGGGAAGGGGGAGGGGTCTGTGGGTTGGGAGTGAGGGGCTTGGGCCAGGGGGCTGTAGGGTGGGACTGAGGGTCTCCGGCATAGCCCGAGGGAGTGAGAGACTGAGTCAGGCATAAGGGGCAGCAGCAGGGACAAGGGGCTGTGGGTTGTGAGAGTGAGGTGTTCCCCTGTCAGGTATCCTCTTTTTTGGAGTTGGAAAGGAAATATAGTAACCCTAGTTCTGGTGACATTCTGGAAGTTGTTTCTGTGCTAACACTGCAGGATCGGACTATTTCAATTTACCAGTTGATATCACTAGGCTGTGGGGGATTCATTTTCCATGTATTACTCAAAGGTGTTCATCAGCTGAGTGGAATTTTTTAGTTGGATGGTTTATTCACTAAAAAATGCAGCAAACTTGGGTATCTTTAACTTCCCTAAGTGTCTGTCATTGTAACCAAAATAATTATGTTAATATTCTATCAAGTATTTCCAATTAAAATGTTCTTTTATTAAAATAGTTAATGAGTTTCTGCATATACCAGTTCATTTAGATGTGATAGTTTTCCCTTAAGTAATTAGAGCAGACAGCTTTTCCTCGGGGATGAGCCATTTATACTTATGTAGTCTAAACATTTAGATAATTTAAGACAGGACTGGTAGTATTGGTTAAAACACTTACTTTCATGTTAATAGGTAACCTATCAACAATGTTCTGTTCAGTTAGCTTATCAAATTTTACCAAGCTGATTTTCCAGATGCTTCCTCATTTTATAGGACCTGTTCCATAACTGTGTTACTTATCTTTGACATGATGTAAAGGGAACTACAGGTTTCCCTTGCTGTATGAGGGTGCTGTATGTGCAAATTCACACTTACGTGATGACTCTTTTATACCAAAAATTCATTATATGTGAGGTAAATTCACTCTTATGCAATCGGTGTGGTGGAAGCCCACAGTCAGTTGCTTTGTGTGGTGCACTGTGGGAGTGACATGCACCAAAATTTAGTCTCCTGTGTGATCTCTGCTCCTTGCTCATTGTCTGCGACACGTGTTTCTGTAGTTGTCATCTCCATTACAGCTTCTAAGCGTCCCGCTAGCTTATCCCCTCTCCCTGTCCCATCAATGAAGCCTTCACCACCCTCTCTTCACACTAACTAAACATGCACCACCACCCTGTGCTTGTGTGTACTAACTGCTGTTGGTGAGTGCCAAAATTGTCTTGTAAAAGTGGTAGAAATGGGCCTGGGGGTCAGTACAGTCAAGGTGTTGGAACTATCCCTAGTTGTTACATTGTAAAGTGAGTTCCCTTTATGCGAATTCAAGTTATGAGCTGCTTTCCAGGAACACATGTACAGCATAAGAGTGAGGGAAACCTGTAGTGTAAATCTTAAGTAATGCAGTAGTGAATCACATCCAAAGTTTAAGCGGGGGGGGAAAAACATATTTTTTCCATGTGGGTACAAAAAAGAAGAAACCTTACATCATGTGATAAAGCATAACAAGCATTGCCTTAGCTACTAGAAGTTAACAAAAACAAGCCATGAATGGCAGGTGCAGTCTAGAAATCCAGAATACATTATAGCTTCCAACTTGCAAGCTAAGGAAAAACAATAAATTGAAATTCCATCTATATTTGAGGTCATCCTTGAGGTCTTTTTTTCCCCCTGTGTTGAAGACCTGATCTTCCCATGAAAGGAAATAAATTAGAGTTATTAAATAAACATATTTTTCATCTCAACAACTACATTTAAGAATATATTTAATTTGTTTATACTATTAGAGCTTCTCCATGTGAAGGTGAGCTTCAGGAATTAATGCACCAAATTGACATCATGGTAAGCAACAAAAAAGTGGAATGGGAAAGAAAGACACGAGCTTTGGAAGGGAAGATGGATGTCCGGGATCAAGAATTAGCAGATGCCCAAAGCAAATTGGATCAGAAAGGTCAAGAGGTACTTAATGAATGCCATCCTGTACAAAGATAGCATGTTTGAAGAAGTTTGCTAATAGCTTGTTCACTGAATATGTTTGCTCATTGAACCACATCAGTGGTTCTATTCTGAAAAATTGCTACAAAAGTCCCATTAAGAAGTCCCATAATTATTCTATTGCAATGATGCTCAGACTATATAAACTCCATTTACAATTTAAAAAAAAAAGATTATCTGGTTTGTTTGTTTTTTCAAGTGCTGCCCTGCTAACTCCATCCAGGATTTGAAAGTCAAATGCTTGCTTGCTTTCTGATGCATATTCAATAATTATAAAAGCTTTTCAGGTCTAATTAGAATCTCATGCATTCCTTTCCCAGTGCATTATTATGAATATTGTTGTTCTTATTTATTAATTTGTATTGCAGTACTACATTATAACTGCTTGTTAAAGCCCAAAGCTGTTCTGTGCTTTGTAGAGATGCAAAGATTTATCTGCAAAGTATGAACGCAAAGTGCAATTGTACATGGTGTCTTCAAATCATTTCCACAAGTGTAATTACAGTTTAGTGAAATGAAGTTCATATTAGATGTTGGCCTATAGGGCTGCTTTCAAGGAAAAATCTTAACTTACATTGTCATGTATTATTACAATCAAATCACAATGCAACCACATAATGGACTTGATACTCATAAAATCTCACACAATGTTTATGCAATTTAGTTTGTGGTATGTAGTTTCACTTTTGAATAAATTTTTAAACGTCTAGATTATAAAATAGTTACTTGTCTGGTAGTCTGATATGAAACTCTTTGTGTTTTAAATATTAGCTTTTGTGAAATATTTTGAAAAAATAAACCAGAATATTTATTCCAACTGTAGGTAGGGATGCTCAGACAAAAATTGGAGGACTTGCAGAAGACAAAATATGAGATGGCTAAGAATTATGAAGCTCAACTTCAAGCTCTGAAATCCCAAGTAAGGAAAAAGTCAAATTCAGTATTTTACAGTGGTTGTGATATATTCAGGTTAGTTTAGTAGATATTGAACTGGTTTTTTTAACAGTATCATTGTAACTTCATCAAAACATAGGAAAAGTAGTGCTTTAATGGACTTCAGGAGGTCATCTAGTCCAGTGGGTGTCAACTTTTTAGTCAGCTGTGCCACAAATTAGGACCTCACCCTCCCCAAGTGCCACTTCAATCCCTTTCACCTGCCCAATCTGCTACTCTGCTTCCTGTCCTATATGCCACTGTGCTGTGTGTCCCCTCCCTGATCTGCTGTGTGCCTCGCACACAGGCTGCCCATGCTACTTGTAGCACATGTACTGCAGATTGGCCACTCCTGATCTGGTCTAACCTTCCTGATCAAGGCAGGACCATCCCCAATTAAACAACCATGTCTACATGAGATCACAGTGTCACATCACAGTTTTTGCCATATGACTCTACTATGCAATAGTATCAGCCTACTGCACAGTCAGTGTCTTGTGTAGACATGGCCAACCAGTAGCTTAACAAACTGAGTTGGCATCCTCCCACCAGTTCCCTGAGTTGGTTGAAGCCACTTTTTTGATGTCCTCTGCCTTTATTCTGCTGCTCTCTTCCATTCTTCCCCTTAGAATCATGAACTCTATCATTTTGTGGTCACAGTCACACGTTACCTTCCATCTTCACATTCTCAACCAAATCCCCCTGTTTGAGAGCAACAGGTCCAGAAAAGTTTCCCCTTAGTTGGCTTTCTACCACCTGCACTGAAAAGTTATCCCTGGCAGACTCCCAAAACTTGATGCACTCCCTCTGTATTGCTGTTACCCTCCCACCTGATGTCAGGGTAATTAGAGTCCCACATGAGCACCGGGTCTTTTGATTTGGAAATTTCCATCAGTTGTCTGAAAAGAGCTACAACCACTTCTTCCTGCTTTGGGGGTCTATAGTTGATGCTCACCATGACATCAAGCTTTCAGTTCTCCTCTGACATTGACCCAGAGGCTTTCAGTGGACCTACCTCCCACTTATGTCACATTAGAACAAGCATGTGTTTGTTTCCTATTTAGCAATACCACCTCCTTTTTTCCTCTGCCAATCCTTCCTGAACAAGGTATAACCATGCATCACAGTATCCAGTCATATGAACTATCCTGCCAACTCCTCATTATCCCAATTTAATCAGACTTCTGTGGTTGAGCTATTCCTCATGCCTCTCACGTGTGTCTATAAACATTTTAAGTAACTAGCTGATTGTCCTAATTTCTTTCTGAGAACATTGCTAAGGCTCCTGCTGTTGCCTCCTTGTTGCTTGGCTGTTAGCCAGTGACCTAGCTCTTTACTTACCTCCAGGTTTTGGCATATGTCCTCTCTTGAACCTAGTTTAAAGCCATTTCATATTGTGAGTTTAATTTACTTAATATTGTGCATTTAGTTTGCTGAGCTTCAGTCTCTGGTGCTTCTCAGATTTTAGCAATGTAGTTTAGGCCAGGGCTGTCCAACCGGTGACCTGGAAGTTGCATGTGCCCCACCTTCCTCCCAACCAGCCACCATTTCCCCACAGTTGCCCCTGCTGAGGGCTTCTCACCCTCTTCCACCTTGTACTTTTTGCTCGCACTCCTGGGGTGGGGCAGCACAACAGAAAGGGGCAGCATAACACGTGCTACACATGTTCTGGGAGAGAGGCCTGTGCTGCTTGCATTGTGTGTGCATGCAGCAAAAGAGGGAGCTGGGCTGCCTAAATTGATGGTGGGTGCTGCATGTGGCTGAAGTGGGGGGGAACCAAGATGCCTGTGTTGCAGCAAGGGGAAGGCCTGCCGACATAGTGTGAAGAGCCATGAAGGATGGAGCCAGGTTGCCCATGTGACAGGGGAACCCAAGGGAGGGGCATGCAGCTTACAGCTCATGGTTCTGCTGCCTATGCTGTGTGTGCCCCCCAGCTTCCTGGAAGTTGGACAGCCCTGATCTAGATAGTCCTAAGTTTGGTCTTATGTTATTCATCTAATTCAGGGGTGTCAAACTCATCATCTGCCCTGGGCTGGATCCAGACCACGGAGCTCCTCATGGGCCAGATTGTTATGTAGCAGTGGCAGAGGTTAATGCAGACATTACTCATTCCCTCTTCTCCCCTGTGCCTCCCCATCATGGAATCCCCCTCGGGGGTGCTTGCTTGGGACAACTGTGGTCATGTCTGATCTCTGAGAGCACGCCCTGAAGCCAGCTCAAGCATGACTTTTAGAGTTTGGGAGGGCAGGGGATGGAGCTCTGGCTCCTTCCTGCTCTGAGACCTTGCCCTTTCAGTTTCTCACTCTCCCTGATTGTTTGGTGGCCCTGGCTCCTGAAAGAGGGACTTTATCTCTTGTTGGGAAGAACGAATGCAACCCAAAGTTCCAATCAGCAAGACAGACAGGCAGACAACTGCTTTTGAATAAAGGCCACCCAGCCAGAGGTTCTGTGCCCCCCTCCAAAGCGTTAAGCAACCGACCCTGCACAATTTAGAGCACACATAAAGGTAACTCAGTTCTTTTCTCTTCAATCTCCCAATTCCAAAGCCTCAGAACTCCTCCACAGATTTCTGTCACCAGAATGCGTCCTACAGACAACACCTTGCTTGTCCATTCCTTGCTTTGTCCATTGTCATGTTTTGCTCTCTCTCTCCTCTAGGCCTACTTTTGTTGAAGGGTCAACAAAGCTATTCAAGTCTCTGTAGATGGATGTGTCTTCTGTTACCTGGCGAAGCCAGTAACTCTGGCTTTACTATATATTTAACCCAATCTTTTCCCATGAACTAGCTTTGTAGGTAGACTGAGCCATGCAACATTATTACAACATGAACACAGCTAACACAGAAATATTATCAAAAACCCAAAGACCATCACGTCCCCACCAATGATGCATGTCACCAATGGGTCTCTGTGTCCTTGATTTCAGCAGCAGGCCTTCACCTTTCTACAAATGTCACAGAGCACACAAGCAATATCCATATATTGGATCTAGCCCACAGGCCATAAGTATGACACCCTTGATCTAATGCTATTTCCAGTGATGTGTATATAGGTGAGAAATAGGAAGAAAACTCATCTGGCATTTGAACTTAATCTCTAAATGCACTTTCCAGTCAAACTTGAGATGAAACTTGGACTTGGCATGCCCAAGTATGGATCCATGATTCTGACCTTAAGTCAACAACATTCCTCACTCATCAAGCCTTCAGATGGATCACCTATTCTTTTTACAGTTCTGTTATCTCTTCTGTCATCTCTTTTAATTAGTTTCTCTTTGTAAGGTGGGAAAATTGACTTGATAAACAGATTTATAAGCAAGCTGGAATGTTTTGCTTATTACCCAATTAATATTTTCAACCATGTAAGAAAGCAGCTATGGAACAAAAGCTGTTTTTTAACCTGAAGTGGTTCTCTGTGTTAGTAAGAAGATTTACATCTCGGCATGATATGTTGAGCATAATGGAGTGAAAAAAGAACACAGAGTGCATCTACATTCAGTACTATTAGCATGGAGCAATAAACTTTGTTGCATATTGCATTAGAGTTTATTGCTCCCAGGTAACACATTTGAATATATGCCCAGGGCCAAAGCATGTTGAGCCAGGTCAGAGCAGCCCCAACTGGCAGAGAGCCCAAGGGGGTCAGCCTGCCAGCCTGGGATTGCTCTGACTGAGCTCAATGTGCTCCAGAGGAGCTGGCTGAGGCATGAGGGTACTCCAGTGTAGAGCTAGCCAGCAGGGAGCCCCTGAACTGTACCCTCATGCCCCAGCCATCCCAGTCAGCATGTACACACGTGTTGCTGCACACTAAAGAACTCTGCCATAGGACAACACTTTAAATACAAGTGCTAACCTGTAACGGAGTTAATTAGTTTCCTGCGGCCTAACAGGGCTGCATATGTAGTAGTTGAGACTTTCCTGGGGAGATAATTAGGCAGCTCCGCAGTAAACATCTCATGGAGATGTGTCCAATAAATCTTAGCTCTAGTTGTTGGGTTTGTTTTAGAATAGCAAACACATCCTTCAGCTATAACAGATGTATTTCTTATCTTCCAGTCTCAGATTTCCTCTTATCCTCTGACATCATGAATAATTTACTGTCATCTCAAAAACTGGTAAATCTGAGCTCCAGATTTTTTCTCTATATCTTTTTCACTATATCATGACTTTCTGTTTCTGCTCCTTGTTAGGGAGACTTACAGCATGGGGTCATCTTTTATGACACTTTTACCATTCAGGGTATTTCTTCCCAATACACATCAGGCTGTGATAAAATTCTTTCTTTTTATGGCTTCATAATATTTAAAAATCATTTTGACTCTGCCTAGCCATCCAAATAACTAAATAATTTCTCTATACTCTGACTATGTCTCATCTCTATTAATGTCACTTCTTTCTGTCTTGTCCTTACAAAAAGGACCACATGAAAATTCTCTTTATGACTCAGCTCTTTTAACCCCTTCACTGATTCCCCTTTGTTCTATGTATATAAAGTACAGACTTCTTGTTCTGGCTTTTCATACCACACCTTACTTTCTTGTAGATTGCATCTCCAACAATCTTACTTTTCCATTCTCCCATATCCTGTGTTCCGCTAGAGACGCCTGGTTTGTCCTCTTCATTTAATTTTTGCATTCCTACCTCCCTGCCTTCTTCCATGCTGAAGGCAGCATTGCCTCCCTTCATGCTGTCTTTCAGCATGAAACACCCGATGTTGTATTTCTTTGAATAGTGTTTAGCACTGTGATTCAGTGCTGAGAAACAATGCACTATAATATAGACCTCTTTTGATCTAAGTACCCAAAATTTTAGGATCTCGCAGATAGTTCCAGTTGGGAGGAACTACGTCTTTATACAATCGGGTTTTTATTTGACACATTTATGTTTATTTACAAAGAATCTACAAAATCTTCTTGCCCCAAATACAACAGGAACCAAACAAAAGACTACGTGCACAGTTCTCTCCTTTTCCATCAGCCCCTAGTATAGAAGCGCTCTCAGGTTTTTTCCAGGGCCATACTCTCGGTTCTTGTTTTGGTCTTTTCATTTCTGCTTCTTTCAAATACAGACAAAAAGAACTCTACCAATCCATGCCTTAACTTCTATGGGTGCATCTATATGTGCAATTAAAGACCCACAATAAACTCTGGTACACATCGTGCCAGAGTTTATTGCTCCCAAGCGCCATGTTTGAACATGTGTCCAGAACCGCAGCATGTTGAGCCAGGTTGAAGCAGCCCCAGCTGGCAGAGGGCCCAGGAGAATCAGCCAGCCAGCCCAGGGCTACTCTGATCTCATTCGACATGCTGTGAAGGGGCTGGCTGGGGCATGAGGGTGCTTCAGTGCAGGCAGGCAGCCCCCACAGTTAAGCACTTTCATGCCCCAGCCAGCCAGGGCAGTGTCTACACGTGTGCTGCTGTGGAGGTTTTTTACTCTGCAGCAAGACAGTACTTGTATTTATAGGTAATAATGTATTTACAAGTACTATCCTGCTGCAGAGTAAATTAGTTTACTTCAGCCTAATAGGGGCACACATGTAGAAGCTGAGATGTTTACTGCACCGCTTGTTAAGCAGTTGTGCAGAAAACATCTTATGTAGATATGCCTTTTGTTTACTATGTCAGTCCTTGAGAAACCTCTCAGTCGGTATAACATTGCCTTTGTTCAGATTTCTTTTTTTTCCCAATGGCCTCTTATAGCTTATTGCTAAACATCAGTCATTTAACCTGAACTTCCAGTTTAGGTGGAGTTTGGTAACATCCATTTGTAGTAGGACATGAGTTTTGGCTGATTTAAAATGAATACTAAAAATGACCTAAAATTTACTGAGAAGCAAAGTTTTGGGGGTAATATCTTTGGTTGGACCACGTGCATAGTTGAGAGGGATGTTAGACAACCTTGTAGGTGCATGGTGCCCTTTCTGAGGTTTGGCCTAGACCTGAGGAAAGGCACCACGTACCCAAAAACTTACTATGCAGTTGGTCCAGCCAAAGGTATTACACCCCCAACATCAACGCCAAAAAAAAAAAAGAAAAAGCTTCTCCTCTCAGATATTCTTTAGATTATTACAGCCACAGCAACACTTCTACCTGACTAAAATTTACCAGTATGTATGCACAAAACATTGTGGCTGAAGAACGTATAGCTTTTAGTCCCCTAATTCATGGGTTGGCAAACTATGCCCCACGGACTAGATCCAGCTCATAATGAAAAGACTGGATCTGGCCTGTGGTTGCTCAGAGAATCAGCAGCATGCTTCAGCTACAGCACTAAAAAAGGCATCTCCAGGGTCCTATTGCCTGCTCTTTTCAGTTTAGTCTCTCTGTTGAAGCAGAGAAGGCATCCCTGGGGTCCTAGCACCTATCTTTTTTTTTTTATCTGCTCCCTTCACAGTGATCTGTTGATCACTGAAGGATTATGGGGGTGCACCTTGTAGCTGGGACTGGATTGCAAGCAGTACCTTATGGTGGCAAATGTTGCCAATACCTGCCCTAGATTATTTGAAAAAGTTTCCCTGTTAAAATTTTTCAAATGTTTACAATTGTGATGACAATGGCCATTTCAATAATGGCCCAGTTCCTTCCACCTCAGTTCCTCTGAGAATCCAACTCCTACTGGCTGCTGTTCTCCTTCTATCCTGTGGCATATGCCTTTTGCTACTTAGTTTGCCTATTTCCATGTGGTACCCATCACCTATTGGCACTCCCCTTGGCATCTTCCACTTGCCATCTGTGGCTCAGGAGCCACATTGTAGGTGATTCTATGCAAAGTAATATTTAGTATCCAAAGATTAATAGGCATTTTTAACACTTGATGATCCTGAATTAATGGAGTCCTCACATTCCTAATAGTTCAACAGGTTTCATGTTAAAATTAAGCTTTTAAGCATCTTAAACACCTAAAGATTTTCATGAATAAGTACACAGAAACCAGTAAATCCTTCATTCTGCTTACTGAAGTACCTTTAAAATTGTCAACACAAGATGGCACTAAACAAATGTAAAACAATTCATATAAACATAATACAGGAAACAACTTATGTGGTTAAAAACAAGTATTGTACAAAATTTCAGTAACATAAACAGCTATCAAGTCTGTCCGTGTTTATCTGGGCAATTTCTAAACATTTGTGGCTGGCTGAAAACTTGGTCTTGGTCACCTTAACAACTAGGAAGTGGTACTTTTTTGCGCAGTCTGAATAATTAGAATGTTTAAGTTTCATTTGCCAGTATAATTTAGATAAAAGGCTAGTAGGTTGGATAGGATGGAATGGCTATGCATATTATCATATTTATATCTCCTTTTGTTTTTAGTTTTCTAAACTGACACATAGTTATGAAAAGTTACAGTTACACCAACTAAAACAAGACAGGGTTCAAGATAAAGAAAAAGGTCAAGAAAATCAAGAAGCTCCATTTGAATTCAGTAATTTAAACAAGAAATTGGAGGTAAGCCTATTTTTATTATAACACATTAATATATCTTTAGGATTAAATGTAGTTTAAAATTGCACACAATTCCTGTCTTAAGCTTTTAGCTTATACAGCTCACTATCCTTGATTGCTAATGTGCATGTTGGATACTGTCAACCAACAAGCAGTAACTCTGGAAGTATTCTTTCAGTATTTGGAAGTATTTTGGAAGGTTCTTTGGGTTAATCTGATATCTTTTATTAAACCAACTAAATAGTTGGAGAAATGTATCTTGGCAAGCTTTCAGGTTTAAAAACCCTTTGTCAGGCTGAAGAAGCATCTGCAGTTGGTGTGCATTCTTCCTGGATGAATTGAATAGTAAAGAAGCCAGAGGCTGGTATTTTCCTGCCTAGAATGAAGGGGCTGGACCCAATGATCTGCAAGGTCCCTTCCAGCCCCTAACAATCTATGCGTGCAAGAAAGCCAGTTAGTGAAACTGTAAATTGAGGTGTCAGGGGGTGAGACAAGCCTATGAACTTCACTTCATCAACCTCCTAGATACAAAAACTCATGGACTCAATATAGACATTGGATTTATGACGCATTATAACCTGCCTGACATCTGACTTCCCAGGTACCTCTGCACTTTTACCTGCTACATCCCTATTCTCCCCCCAACCCCCTCTTCCAGCCTGTCTCTTACCCCTGACACCTAAATTTACATTTTCACTGACTGGCTTTCTTGCATGCATAGATTCATAGATTGTTAGGGCCTGGAAGGGACCTTGCAGGTCATCAAGTCTGCGCCCCCCCCCCCCCCACTCTAGGCAGGAAAATACCGGCCTCTGGCTTCTTTACTATATTTATTTTATCCAGGACAAGTCCTCTGGCATCGTCCTGGCTCCTGTCCTCTGTTGTGGACCCCTCTGGTGGGTCCAGTTCTGAGTTGCTCGGCATCCACCAGTGTCACTCGTGCCTGGCATGGGAAGCACCCTTGCTGTCCGCTTCCCATGGTGCTTCCCCCATAGTCTCCCCGGTGTCAGTTTTTATTCTGGCCAGGTGGCATCCAGGGATGACGTCACCCACCCATGCCGGCATCAACTGGAAACAGATGCAGTTCACAAACCGCACGGGCGCTTTGTGCCAGCGCAGCTTGTTCATCTCTTCCCAGCCTGGAATGAGTACATTTGCCCTGGTGTCAGAGCTTTTCCCCAGGGATGGGCTGCCTCCTGGGACAATAATAGTCTATGGCCGAATCTCCAAATCCAAATCAAATCAGGACAGTGATTCTAATCACTGAATCAAATCACTGTCCCTCTGAATTGGCTGAATCTGAATCAAATACTTGCTGCTTTGCACAGGCCTAATAGTCATCCACAGACTGACTTGAATCCACTTCCTAAATAGCTGCATCATTATGTACCCAACTGGGAAGCTGAAAGTCCTGGGTCCTAGTCTCCTCTCACCCAACAGGAGTTTGATCCCAAGTCTCTCTGCCCAGCACAGCATTCTAATCGCCACGCCGCAGGTCAGTCACTATCCAGCCTGGATTTTGAAGTCCTCTGGGCAGCCACAAGAAGGTCGTATGTGAGACCTGGAAGAAAAGCGGAAGCCAGACCATGTCTGACCCAAGTGAGGTAGCTACTGGCTTGGAAGTGAGGTGGCCCAGTTTGGGCCCTTGGTCCTAGTGAGGCAGGTGGTTTCCTACTTGTACTGTCATCGTTTTGAAGCTGACACTCTGGGCAGCCACAAGAGGTAGGTCTGTGGGAGATGTGGGGCCAAGAGGAAGGGAGTAAGCCAATGTTGAGGTTAGTGGCTCAGCTTCAGAAAGAGAATCCATGCCCAGCTGGGGTGGGCTGGGAGCTGTCCCACCAGTGGGGCAGCTGTCAGAAATCTCCTGGCTGGCATGGATTTGTCCTGCTGGTGGGGTAGCTGCAAGCGAGCCCCCAGCTTAGCAGAGAATCTCCACCCAGCCAAGGGGTTGGCCAAAGCTGTTCAGCTGCCCCACTAACAGGACAGCTCCTAATCAGCCCCCAACTGAGCAGGGAAGCAAAATGCTCCCCAGTTCTGGCACTGCTCAGCTCCCAGCTCGCGTGGCACAGCTTCAACAGCAAGAACAGAAAGAGACCTACAGATATTCAGTTAGTTGATGATTAGAGCATTCACTGAGCTTCAGATACTCAGGCAGAGAAAGAAACAGACTTCAGGTCTCTCCTGCATGTCCCAGCCACTGAGATATGGAGTAAAATTAAGTGGGGTTATCTACATGTGCAATTATGGTGCATGAATAAACTGCAGAGCTTGTCGCTCCAGAGTTTATTGTTCCTGGGTATGCCATTTGAATGTGTGCCTCAGAGCAATAAACTGTAGAGCAATAAGCTTTGTACTTTATTCATGTGCAGCACGTTGAGCTGGAGCAGAGCATTCCCAGCTGGCAGGGGATTCCACAGGTCAGCCTGCCAGCCCGGGCTGCTCACCACAGCAAAATGTGCTGTGGAGGGGCTGGCTGGAACACAACAGTGCGTCAGTGCACTGAAACACCCCTGTGCCTCAGCCAGCCAAGCAGCATCTACTCGTGCAGTGCTGCAACGTTTTTTACTCCACAACAGGATAGTACTTGTATTTACTATCCTGCTACAAGTACTTTCTTGCTGCGGAGTAAATTAATAGAAGCACATATATAGACACTGAAACATTAACTGCACAGCTAATTAGTCGACTGCACAGTAAATTTTCCTGCAGATGTGCCTGGTATCCACTACTTTCTCTTCCTTCAGCTCTGTTTTGAAAGTACCTAATTTGCTCTGAGAATGCCTATCTTAGTTGTACGAACCAATGTAGTAGGCAAAGGCATGCCTGATTTGGGGATTTCAGTGGATCTTAGACATGAGCTTCCAATACATTCAGCACTGTTAAGAGTTTAATTTAGGCACATTAGAACTTGGAATGACTCCAGCTTTAAGCATCAACAGTTTTAAGAATCTACATTTTGGACTTGGGCATCTAAGCTAGCAGTTAGGCTGGCCTTAAATGCCTAAAACTGTTTATGGGTCTAGTCTGACATCATAAGTAATATAAGGCAGAGTGTCTCCTCAGACGGCAACACATGATTCACAAGATGAGCTAAGAGATTTCAGATAGTTAGTGGGCATTTTTACACGTGTGCTTTACTGCACAGTAGACTAATTTACTTTGCAGTAAAGTATAGCCATCTACATATGCATGGGAATTGGGCCAGTGTAGACTAATTTACAGCATCATCAGATAGTCCCATCAGACACAGGTACTATCTGACAGCATAGTAAATTACTGTGCTTAAACGCACATGTAGATGGTGATATTGGGAGTAGTTTACTTTGACTCGAATAAACCAGGGTTTATTTGTTTGCATTAATTGCACATGTAGATGCGCCCAGTGTCAAAAAACATTCCAACCTGTTGTGATTTTTCTGAGTTCTTTGCTCTATTATTTTTCTGTAGTCAAAAAACAAAAGCTAATAGCTGGTATTTTCTGAGGGTTTTCTTGGATCTATCAAGGTTAAGAACTACTAATATAGGAGCATCAACCTTCCTCCTTCATATGATAGTTTCTGCTTGATAAGCCACATTGTCAGCCTTCTCAAATTAATGTGGCTGTTGTACCATTATAAAATCTGTCAGGATTTGAAATTCACCAGAGATACTAACAGTTATTACTACTACCATAAGAACTGCTACTCAGAGCTAAATACATGACAGCCATGACGTCTGTAGACCCTGCTAATCTAAGAGTGACCTTATCCAATGTTAGAATATGAATACAATGGAACACAATGCTACCATTTGGTGAATTATGTAGTAGGAAAAATGAATGCTTGAAATATGTTCAGCAGATTCTACTATTAAGAAAATAATTACTGTAGTGACAATCAGAAATACTTTAATAGAACCTTGAACCTATAGTCCTCAGTTTGTAGTCTGAATATCCATTGTAAATGACTTTGTAAAGCTAAAAGAAAGGTTGTTTGAATTTACTGGAATGCAGAAACAGAGAGTAAGAAAAGAATATAGAAAAGCTATGGATCATTTAATGTTAAAAGGCATGGTTGTTGCTATTCACGGGGCATCTCTACATGTGCAGTTAATGCAAAGCAATAAATTCCAGAGTTTATTGATTTCAGACACATGTCAAACAGTGTGCCCAGGAGCAATAAACTCCAGAGATTCTTGCACATGTTCAAATGGTGCACCTGGGAGCAATAAACTCTGGAGTTTATTGCTGTTTGAACATGTGCCCAAGAACACAGCACGTTGAGCCAGGTTGGAGCAGTATCAGCTGGCAGGAGGCCCATGGGGGAGGGGCAGGGGGTTAACCTGCCAGCTTGGGGCTGCTTCCTCAACCTCAGTATGCTGCAGAGGGGCTGGCTGGGGCACAAGGGTGCTTCAGTGCAGGGCTAGCTGGCAGGCAGCCCCTTCACTGAAGCACCTTTGTGTCCTAGTTAGCCAGGGCAGCTTCTACATATGTACTGCTGTGGAGTTTTTTACTCCACAGCCGGACAGTACTTGTAAATACTATATACTAGAGTATTTACAAGTACTCTCTGGCTGTGGAGTGTATTAGTTTACTGCAGCCTAATAGGGGCATGCATGTAGATGCTGAGATGTTTACTGTACAGCTAATTAGTTTACTACACAGTAAACATCTCATGTAGATATGCCCACTATCAGCAGCAAACAAAACCTGATTGTTGAAAATTCACAGCTTACACTGGTTTAAGTTAACTATGCAAGTTAATCTAAATCATGGAACCTAGCTTTCCATTATATTCTTAGTCTAGCTGGTAAAGTTATTGTAACTTGGACCACGTAACTTGGCTGATTTTTCATCTTTCCCTGAAAGAGAGGTAATCTCCAATAGCTATGGAGCTCTATTTACATTTTTTTTTAGATATTATCTTCAAAGTTTAGTTGTCACTATTTAAATTCTAATGTTATTAAACAATTAAAAAACATTAACCTCCATCACAGAAGTTTGATTACATTAAAAATTACAAATCAGGTTTTGGTTTAAAAACTTCTTCCTACCCTTTAAAAATCCCACAATGGGCGTGCCTCCATGAGACGGTAACGGTACAGTAGCTTAATAATACTGTGCAGTAGTGTATCACAGCATGGACAGTATTAATATGATACTGTGCAGTAGTATTAGGCTACTGCACAGTATCATCACGATAAAGGCATTCACCAGTGCTATTGTGCAAGAACTCTGATTACTGTGCATTTATTTAGTACTTGATTATACAAGTACTAAATTAAATGTGCTGTAACCATTGTGCATTATTAATAAATGTGTAGATGCACCCAGGGAGAATCAATAGCACAAAAGAGGGCAAGTAGGAAAATGTATTCCTTCTATTGGCCACCCCATATTCTGCAGACAGAAAATTATAAACCTTTATTTACTGATGTACACTCACTGAAATCAAGGAACTTACTCTCATAAAACTGAAGGAACATAATGGTGAATCAGGCTCCTAAGATCCTGAAACAATATAAAAGTTTAAAATGTTTCTAACATTTGATTTCAGTTATTGTGCATGTTAGTCAAATTGGTCATATTAATGCCTTTTTTCACATACAGCAACTGTTTTGCTACAAAAGGAGAAAATACTTTTTTCCATTTGATTTAATTTTTTTTGCATAAAATTGTCCCTGCATATGTCTAAAAACAAAAGACTTTATTTTTAGAGATATAAAAGCTCAGCATTACTTTTAAGAATTCATTGCTACAACTTGGAGAGAGATTATGATTTCAAAATTTAATAATCTTGTGTTCCTTTTTCTCAGGAGTTTAAAGCAAAATCAAGAGAATGGGATAAGAAGGAGACATTATATCAAAACCATCTAGTTTCTTTAGATGCTCAACAAAAATTACTGTCTGAGAAATGTAATTTATTTCAGGTACAGTTCCTATCTTCCTGCTTTAGAGAGAAAACTAGAATTAAATGAACCTAAGAGCTCAGCTGAAGAGATGTTTTAAAGAAAATATCTTTAGCTAGAGCCCTGCTAAGTTTACAGTGAATATAAATGTGTACAAGTTGCTGTAAATTCAAGTGAATCCACCCTGAACTATCTACTACTTATTATTTGGCATAGGCTTTTTCACATTTTTCTATTGTAATATGAATAAATTTAAAAAATTGGAAAACTATGTATTTACTCACACACAAGACAAGGTTTCCCTCCCCAATTAAACTACTGTTAAAAGCCACATGTGCTTAGTAATGGAAACCAACTATGAAGTTGACTAGACATAGCCAACACTATAAAATACGTGGGCTATATTGGACAAATATGCTCATGAGAACCTTGTATGAGGATGGATTAGTACAACCCATCTAAAATATACTGAGGTACTAATTGAGCTCAGCCCCCCTCAGTGGAAACACTTTTTCAAGTCATGGTGAGCTCTTGAGCTATGAGGTTCTTGGTAGAAGAATTAAGGAGCATGGAGCACAAGTGGTGTTCTCATCAATCCTTCCCACGGTAGGGGTGCAGGCAGAGACCCCCATATCCTAGAAGTGAATGCATGGCTGAGACTATGGTGCCGATGTGAAGGCTTCGGCTTCTTTGACAACAGGGAGATGTGCTTGGGAAGAGGGATACTATCAAGAGATGGGATCCATCTGATGAGAACAGGGAAGAGCATCTTTGGTGGTCATCTGGCCAGCCTAGTAGGAAGGATCAAAACCCTTCAGCAACAAAGCATGCAGTCCAGAGGGAGAAGGGCTCAGAGAAGCAACTCAGCTCTGGGAAAGGGTCAGAGAGCTACAGGACTGCAACAGGTAGCACAAAAAAGGAAGCAAGGCAGTCAAAATGCAAAATACATCCAATGCATGTATACAGATATGAGAACTATAGAGAATAAACAAGATGAATCAGAAGCTACAGTCTGTGAAAAGAACCGTAATGTGATTGGCATCACTGAGACCTGGTGGAGCAACTCTTATGACTAGAATGGGAACCTTAAGGATTACACTCTGCTTCAGAAGGACAGGGTTGGGAGAAAAGGTGATGGTGTTGCCTCGTATGTCAAAAACACATACACTAGTTTCCTGGTTCAGGCAGAAGAATACAGCAAAGCAGACTGCATTTGGGTGAAGATGAAAGATGTGGCACTGCTGTAATGGTGGGGATTTATTATAGGTAGAGTAGCCATAGGTCCCAGTTTGGCCAGAACATTCCAGAATTTTGTAGCCTGGTCCTGATCGATTGGTCAGAAGTCCCAGGCTGAAGTCTAGGGGGGAGGTGGAGCAGAGAGGAGAGGAGGACATGGACTAATGGTTTGAAGTTTCAGCAAATTAAATTTAGGTTGAATATCCAGAAATACACCTTCAAGGTGAGAATAGTGAGACTGTGGAACAGATTGCCTAGGGAAGTTGTGGATTCTCCATCACCAGAAGTGTTCATGAAGAGGTTGGACAGCCACTGCTTGGGGATGATCTAGGTATAGCTATACCTGTTTTCTACCATGGGTATTTCCCATGCTTCTGAGCTTTGCTAGGTGCTCCCCAACATACCACCTCCATCCCTTTTTTTTTTGCTATAGGTGTCATAGTGTTTTTAAGCCTCTCCAAAGGCATTGGGTGTTGACTACAGTCAAGGCTGGGGATTTCAGCTGAGGTGTGCCTGTTCTACTAAGAGCAAAGCCAGAGGTTCCTGGCTAAAGGGTCTTGCCCCTCCACCAAGGGTCAAACCAATTGCCATATTTGGGATCAGGAAAGAATTTTACCCTATGGCCAGATTAGTATGGACTGTGGGGGGTTTTGCCTTCCTCTGTAGCGGAGGGGGCATGGCCCTCTGCCTGGGACCTCTTGAGTATATATTGCCAACATTTTATAGAAGCAAGACATTGGCTGCCACGGTTTCCTTGCTTGACCTGTGGCAGGTTAGGGTGTTACGCCTGTGTTGAGTCAGGGCTGAGAATAGTCCTTTGTAGAGTTTAGATTATGGCTGTATGGGATGATTTAAATGGGAGTAATTCTGCCTGAGGCAGAGGGTTGAACTAGATGACCTCTGGAGGTTAATTCCAACCCTACTTCTCTAAGACACTACATTGAAGACATTCCAACTTCCTCTTCACTCCTGCAGCTGAGCTGCACCTTTCTTTCCCATTTCAAATGATTCCTGTTCCTCACCAGCCTTAAATATCTGGCAAATATCAATGAACAGGCCCCTAACAGTTCTTTGGGTGTCATCAGGCCCAGAATTTCACTGTTGCCCCTTCTCAGCCTGCTGCATATCATTAATGTGGCCCCACCCTCCATACTGGACCAGGCAACCATGCATCTCATGTATATATATTTTGGAGGGTCCCAAGACTCATGACAAGAACACCCAGTTCAAATCATGAGTGGGAGCTAATTAGCAAAGGAACACTAATTAATAAATGAGTGGGGGTATCTTGAATACACACACATACTGAGCAGTTCTCAGCTACGGGGTCATCATTGACTCTGGTGGGGCTCAGCCCAGTGGTAAATCATGAGTCTTTTGGATTGGACTAATACTATGCATGGTTTATGCTCTATGAATAAATAGATGCTAAAGTGTTGTTTAAAATTATGTTTATGAAATACCTGTGCTAAATCTTTCAGCAGTTTCAAAAAATGTAAAATTTATGAATTATAGATAAGTTAAGTCTGTGGGTATTGTATACAAATTGCTATTGTGTTTGTTTCAGGGTCAGTTTTTTTCAAATTTGCTTCTCGCTTCCATGTACTCAGGAAGAGCAATGTCTGACAGTAAAAAGAAGGGGAAAAGGCTGTAGGGGAAAGAAGTTATGGGGGGTCAAAGAGGTTACCCAATCCCCCAGATTTGTTTTCCCTGCTGTAGTGGTGAAAGAGGGACAAATTCAAGGCAAACCTCCAATAGTTAGGCTCTATACCTAGAAAATTGTATCAAATTTATAAATTATCCATATATATAATCTAACTATAAGAGTATCATCTTATAATCAAGGATGTGTTATAGTTGAGAAATTATGGTATAACATATAAAAAATAACATATACTCTTTTATATTAACACTAGCAAAGTGCCTGTCAAGAATGATGGGCAGGCAGTGGGAACAGAGCACTACCACCCCGCACTGCCATCATGCCACATCTGGCCGCACACAACCTGCTCTGTCTGGCCCAGTGCGCCCCCTGCCCCCCCCACACCTCTCACACACACAGCCACACGCCACACCCACCCAGCCACATGCCATACACACACCCAGCCACGTGCCACACACACACACACACACACACACACACACAACCACCCACCAAGCGACATGCCACCCACCCAGCCACACGTGTGCGCGCGTGTGCGCGCACACACACACACACACACACACACACACACACACACACACACACACACACCCATCAACCCACCCAGCCACATGCCCCTGCTACACCACCCACCAACCCAGCCACATACCACACGCACCCGCCCAGCCACACACCACACATAGACACACTCACCCCCACCCACTGCACACGCCCCCCCCCACACATCCCACTGCCTGGAGCCAGATGGTGCTCCCACTGCACGGAGGGGTGTGGCGCATGCATGGGGGACATGCCCTACCCCATGGCAATGTGCTGCATTCAGCAGGTGCTGCTTGTACCCCCCTTCCTGCACCCCCCTACCCACTCCCCTTGTGGCACCCTGCAACCACGCACCACGTTTCCCCCCCACACACACACTGGGAGCACCCGCCGGCTGCAGGGCATATGGGGGAGGGACATGTGAGGCACAGGCAGTCCCCACTGCCTGTAGCATGTGGGACGGGGCATGCCCCCACCCACTCCCTGCGTAGCACGCTGCAGCTGCACACTATGCCCGCCAAAGCAGTGTGCGCCTGCCAGCTGCAGGCCATGAAGGGGGCATGGTGCAGGGGGTGGGTGTGCAGCCATAGGCAGCCCTGAGGGGAGCAGACAGCACACACCAGCTGCAGCACGTGGCTCAGGGCAGGGCGCACCCTCACACGCGTTCCCCATTCAGCACCCTATCGTCACGCACCATGCCCCTGCCCTGTTTTGGTGCTCCCAGTGCAGGGGCAGGGCATGGCCATAGGGTGCTGCACAGGGAGTGAACCAGGGGGCGATGCCCCACCCTGCGAACATGTGGTCCATTCAGCAGGCACTGCATGCACTCCCCCTCCCCACCCCTCACAGCACCCTATGGCAACGCACTCCCCCGCAGCATCAAGCCATGCCCTCTGCGATGGCAAGCCACACCCCTTCATGGCCAGTCCCTGCAGCAGGGAGCACAGCCTGGCCCTACCCCACTTGGTGCCTACCTCCACATCCTCCTGTCTGTCTGTTGTCTGTCCTAAGGCTCCGGGCCACACATGCGCAATTGGCCCAGAGTGTTATGGACAGACAGACGGAAGTGCTAAGGCTCTTATTATATTAGAATATTTTATAAATGATCTTTTTCAGGTCTTGTCTAGGCTGCATTTTCTTATGTACTATGTATTAATATCCAATTCATTAAGATGATATCTTCCTGCAAGAAAATCTATAAAGTAGCACAAGGTATGTCTAAACAAGACTCTAAAAGCCCAGTAGACTAATCTACTGCACATTAGTGTGTTACAGCAAAAGCCATACTAATGCACAGTAGAACTAGTCTGCTGTGCATTAGCTTTACGCAAAAGACGTGCATTGTGCAGTAGCATAGATTACAGTGCATCAAGTTAATACCTATTACTACAGGTACAAAACTTTGATGTGGCATAATTATGGCACATTAATGCACATGTGGACATGCCAACAGAATAATATTTCCACTCAGTAATTACCCATAGTGATCTCCGTTCTTGGATAAAAGCTTTCCTACAAGGCAAGTTCCGAATCTTTCAGAAAGCAATGCTGATCGGGTCTACTCATCCTTTCTCCTGGGTTTATAAAAGTGGAAGCGGCCCAAACCACCTTCCAGGTCCTTCTAAACACCACCACCATCATCATCTGTGCTTGCCTAATGGGGTAGGGACAGACATTACACATAAACCAGTTTAAGTGATTAGATACTGCTTTAACCCTGTAACAGAACAGATGTGCGGTGCACGTAAACCAGTTTCAGAATGGTTGAAACCAGTTTGAGATAAACCTGGTTGAATGTAGTATCAGACTTAACTGATTTGACTCAAACTGGTTTATGCAATGTCTGTCCCAGATTCCTTCCTGGTTTAACTTAACCAGAGTCCTCCAACATCCCATCATGCTCTCTGGGCTCGACTCTGCTCCAGCCCAGCAGGGCTGACCCCACCCCTCTCCTCTCTAGCCTGAGCAGGGACTGGCACTAGCAAAAACAGCACAGCCAGCATGGCCCCATTAAGGCAAAGTGGGTAGAAATGGGCTTAATTCTTCCCTCCTTGCCCACTGCAACCAGGGCCTGCCTGTATGCCAGGGATAAGAGGTGAAAGGGCTGAAGCAGTGGCCCCTGGGGCTGGCAGACCCTGGCTGCAGGGCAGAAGGAATAGAGGGAGTAATTAGCCCTTCTCCCTGCCACCGTCATCTTAACAGGACCATGCTGGGACTCTGTTCTGTGCTGAAGGGGATTCTTCCCCCTCCTCCTTCCCCCCCAGGGTGAGGGGGGTGGACTCTGTTCAGTGCTGGAGGGAGACTCCTACTCCTCTTCCCCTCACTGTCTGCTGCTATGCCAAGGTTGCTGTGCCTGGCCCCCAGAAGGGTAGCCTTCCCCCTGCTCATCCCCTCCCCCCCCCCAAAGTGCTGGGGGTGGGGCTCATCCCCCTCCTCCCCTGTCCTCCACCACCGCAGGGCGGGTTTCATAGTTTCTAGGGTCAGAAGGGACCTGAGCAGCTCAGCGAGTCCAATCCCCTGCCATGGAAGGAAAGAGTACTGGGGTCAAATCTCCTTCCTTGGAAACTTTCAAGAGCAGGTTAGACAGACACTCAGCTGAGATGGGTTAGTGAAGAATGATCGGGGTGACTGTTGCCTCCTGAGTCTGGGGGGCGCACAATTTGTGGCGAGACCTGGGGGCAGGCGAAAAGCCCCGTATCCACTCCTATACTTCTATGCTGCAGTTTAGTAACCCCCCTCCACCCCACACAGCAGCGGCCCACGCAGCAAAAAAACTGCCCTGTCCTGAGCGGTGCCAAGTTGGGGGCCAATCTCAGCATGGGCACATGCCCCCCCTATCAGTCGCCTATGAGAGTGATCCTGCCTTGAGCTGGGGGCTGGACTAAATGACTTTATGAGGTCCCTTCAAGCACTACTTTCCAATGTTCCTATGATGGTTTCCTTGGAGTCCTGACTGACCAGTGGTTTTCAGACTTCCTAGTGATAGAAGCCTTCTCCATTAGTTCATCTGTCATGAAACCCCTACTCCTTTCCATGGCCCCAATCAACCTGGCCTGACAATGGCAATGCACACCTCTTGGCCTACTCCATCATTACCTTCAATCTCTTTGCAGAACCCCTGATGACTTATTGCAGAACCACAGTTTGAAAATCACTGGGTCAGACTATCCAATGATGAAACCTTTCTTGTCTGAAGACGGGTTCCATGCCCTTCAGGAGACAACAGACAGAATATTACTGATAGGATGAGATATCAGTCTGGCAATCCTTTTATGGATGTTAAGAGCATAAGAATGGCCGAGAATGGATGCCAAATGGGAAAGTGAACTGGGGATAACCAGGATTTTTTTTCCACTGTTCCTCTCTCCCTTGCAGCCTCTAGCATTTACTCTTTAGGAAACTAAAATTCAGAGGCTGTATCTATAACTCCCATGTTCAAAAGCTACTGATGTCCCATTCCTCCAAGAATTTGTCCAGTCCCTTCTTGAATCTGGCTAAACTGTCAGCTTCCACAACATCTGGTAGCAATAAGTTCCACACTTTAATTACATGCTGTGTGGAAAAAATAACTTCCATTTGTTAGTTTTAAGCTTACTACCTACTAATTTCATTTTGTGACCCCTAGACCTAGTACTGTGAGAGAGGTTGTTATTTACTATCTCTTCACCATTTAGTATTTTGTAAACCCTTATCCTGCTCCCCCCCCCGAGCATCTCTTTTCTAAACTGAATAGGCCTAGCCTCTTTAGTTTCTCCTCATATGAAAGCCACTCACACCACTAATCATCCTTGTTGCCTTTCTCTGGACCCCCTGTAGGTCTTGTATATCATTTTTGATGTGTGGAGACCAGAACTGGGCTCAGTATTCAAGGTGTGGATTTATACCATGGATTTATAAAGGAGCATGATGATAATACTTTTGTTTACAGTTCCCTTAATAATCCATAACATTTTGTTTGCTTTTTTATGGCTGCTGAGCACTGAACTGATGTTTTTAGCAAACTGTCTGCATTGACTTCCAAATCATTAACCTGTGTAATAACAGCTAATGTAGAGTCCATCATGTTTCAGAGATACCTATCATGTTAATATAATTATTTATTGCTAAGCATTCAAGTTCTCCCACCTTCCCCCATCACATTGGGGTTTATAATTTAATGCACCACATAATTCCATTTGCTAGACTGTGGGTGGTCTCTGCAGGACTGGCTGCATAATATGTACCTTCCTATTTTGGTAGTCAAGACATCTGCCACAGTGCCTCAGCACATTCAAGACTATTTGCAGTTGTGACAAAGGAAATATTCTGCCCCCCCTGAGGTTCCTCAGTAATATTTACAGTTGTATCTGTGCAAGACAGCCTGGTAACACTAGTGTTCAAGTTTGATGAATGTTACAAGAGAAGAAGTTCCACTTAGTTTACTGCAGTGGAGAAGTTTTTGCCTGGCTTGCAAGACCGATTTATTTTTATTTCCAAATCTATCCACATCCTGACAGATAACACCACAGCTATGTATTATCTGTACACTAAACCAGGGCCATGCAACTGGTGGCCATGGTTAATTCGTAGTCAGTGGATTACCAGTTGTGCACTGCTCCCTACAATGCATCTGCTACTGCTGCAGCTGGGGTCTCTGAGTGCCCTCCTCTGTTTTCTCACCTACCTTCTTTCTTCCTCCTCCAGCTTCTGCTCCCTGTCCCTGCCCTACCCCTGGTGGGAAGGTCCACATAGCCTGCATGGCAAGCAGCCCCCTGGCTGCTTAAAAGGTGGACAGCCTTGGTGGACTAAGCCATTAAATTCATTATCCAGTTATGTTACAGAATTACCCCCCATAAAATCACTAACTTGAACCTATCTAAAATACTGACTTTTCCTGTCATCTAGATTCTTGGCATATGTTAATATAAGGTTTGATTGGAACCTAAGAGACTTTATGCCCAAACCCAAAAATCATATATTTGCCATGCCAAATGCATGTCAGGACATGAAATTTTTAGGAATTCAGCACAAAATTTCTCAGATCCCAATTACACAACTGCTAGTGCATGGAGCCCAACAATAGTGACTCAGTCCCCCATGCCAGTCTCCCAGAGTGCCTGTAGACATGCTCTGGGAGTGGGAGAAGGCACCAGCAGTGGCGGTAGTCCCCCTGTCCCCTAACAGGCTTAGTTTAAAGCCCGGTAGAGCAGGTCAGTCAGTCTGGCTGAGAAAAGCCTCCTCCCCAGGGGAGAGAGGTGGAGGCCGTCTCTTCCCAGCAGCTCCAAGAATTGTTCTAGTTTAAGTGGCCAGACCTAGATCAAGCCTTTTCAGAGCTTAGGACTCTAGCAGAGGAAAGGACCTTTTCCCCTCTTGGTGATGCTGCTGTGGAGGTGTGAGGCTCAGGTCTCACTCACTCACTGATGGGTTATAGTGAGCAATGTAAGTAAATAAGTGTATTTATTTGTATATTTACAGTAATCAAATAAGCCCTCTTGTTTTCTTAATATTGCTGACTCTAACTGGCCAGTGAGAATGAGAATTGGGTCAAAATTGAAGAATAGTTACCATATACCTGACACCACTGAACCCAAACATTTGGGGGGCTCTTTGGCAGGGGAAATACCATGAGCACCACAGTGGTCTTTCTATTGGCAGGGAGTGACCACTGTTCTGGCATGGATTAGTACCTGGGCAGAGATAGTATATAGTTATTCTCTAGCTTTCGTCTTCCACTGGGAAGATCTTGGCTTTACACCTACTTTATAGAACTGGGAGACTCTTCCCTAGATTACTCCTGCAGCCATATGGCTGAGGACAAGCAAAACCTGGGGATACCTGAACCCCAAACTTCTGGGCTTGGGCCTGCACATAGGATGCCCACCAAATTATATGAAGCAACTGAAGCCCCAAGTGGGGTGGAGGATGTTTGCTGATCATAGGGCCACTTATGGTTCTTGAATGACTCATGGATTTGGAATTGATTTGGCTTGGGACATGAAAAATTTTCCTTAAAAATAAAAATATATATATTTAAAAAAAAAAAAAAAAAGCTCCCAGACATCCAGGGCAAAACCTATGTATCCAGAGGCCTCTGGGCCCAGGCCCTGCTGGTCCTATGCCCAGAGCATCACACATATCAGCATCCCCATAATGAAAAATGGCAGTGGCAGTGCTTTAACTAAAGCTCATCATCCGCAGTACGCTGGTCACTTCCAGTCTGCGGTTTGCCAGTCCACAGTCTCTTCTGGTCCGGCAGCCAGCCCTCCTGCAGACTGGCAGCCAACACTTTGCTGCCTGGCACCAGGCTGCAGCCCAGGGACTGAGAACCTCTGCACTAAGCTGTGTGGAAGTGCAGCCATGCCTCAGGGTAGGCTGATGATCCAGGTGGACCTAGGCAGACTAGTTAGATGGGCAGATCAGAACCAGATGCAGTTCAACACAAAAGTGTAAAGTGCTCCATCTGGGAAGGAAAAATCTGCAACAAACTTACAGGCTCAGTGATGTTACACTAACTAACACCACATCTGAAAAGGGCCTGGGGGGTCGTAATTGACCACAAAATTAATGTGAGCCACCAATGTGATGCTACATTTAGCAGAGCAAACAATATACTGGCAAGCATCAACCGATGCATCTCAAGCGATACTAAGGAAGTTATTCTCCCACTCAACTCGCCATTGGTGAGGCCTCAGCTGGAGTACTGTGTCCAGTTCTGGGTGCCAAACTTCAAGAAGGATGTGGAGAAGCTTGATAGAGTCCAAAGAAGAGCCAAGCATATGATTAGAGACCTGAAGAGCAAGCTGTATGAAAAAAAGCTGACAGACATGGGACTTTCAAGCCTAGAAAAGAGAAGACTCGGGAGATTTGGTGGCAGCTTACAAATATGTCAGGGAAGAGCATCAGGGGCACGGTAAATAACTATTCACCAAAGTGCCCCAAAGGAAAACCAAGAGCAATGGTCATAAACTCCTAGAAGGTTTCAGACTGAATATAAGGAAAAACTTCTTCACAGTTCCTGTGACCAGACTCTGGAATAGACTCCCAGCAGGGGTGATGCAGGCACCTACCCTGGAGATGTTCAAAAGGAGACCTGAATGGACACCTCCTTGGGGTTATTTGATCCCAGCAGTCTTTCATGCCCAGAGCAGGTGGGGCTGGTCCCAATGATCTCACAAGGTCCCTTCCAGCCCTAAACTTGTGAATCTGTGTGGATGCTGACATAGATAGCTTCTTGAGCAAGTTTTCAGAAAACATGAAACTAGGAAGGATTGTGAACACAGTAGAAGATGGGAGTACAATTCAGAAGAATCTCGCCAGATTAGAAAGCTGGGCTGGAGCTAAGAAGATGAAGTCTGGTACTGACAAATGCTACACCTTGAGAAGAATAATCAGTAATAAAAAATGGGTGACATCTGACTGGATGGCAACACTACAGAGAAATATGTGGGAGTCTTGATAGATTACAGGCTCAGTGTGAGTCTGTAATGTGAGACAGCTATACAAAAAGCAAATGTGGTTTTGGGATAATTCATTAGGTGAAAGGTAGGTGATATTGCCCCTTTACTCAGCACTGGTTAGGCCTGATCTTGAATACTGTGGGTGCATGTACATGAAATGCTTACTGCGGAGTTGCCTAATTAGCTCCTCAACAAAGCCTCACAGTCTACACAAGCAGTGCTATTAGGCTGGAATAAACTAATTAAGTCTGCCATAGGATAATATTACCCAACACAAGCCCTGTTCTACAGTGGAGTTATTTACTGTGCTGTAACACGTGTAGACAGTGACCAGGGCTGCCTGGGGCATTAAGATGCTACAGTACAAGGCTGCCTGCTGGCTAGCCCCGCATTGTAACACCCTCATGCCCCAGCCAGCCACTCTATAACGCTGTGCCCAGAAGCAATAAACTCTGGCATGAACTGTGCCACCAGAATGTATTGTGTCAAATTTATTTCACATGTAGACGTGTCCTGTGTGTAGTTTTGAGCTCTGCATTTTAATAAGGATGGTGGAGAAGTTGTAGAGGGTCCAGAGGCAGGTGACAAAAACAATAAGGGGCTTGAAAGACGAGTCATATGAAGAGAGACTGAAGGAAATAGGCATTTTTAGCTTGTGGTGCTTATAAAGTGACATGATAGCAGTCTTCAAATATCTGAAAGACTGGCATAAAAAAGAGGGAAACCACCTTTCCTCCCTTGCTGCAGAGAGTAGCATGTAGATCAATGGCTTGAAGTTGCAGCAAAGTAGGTTTTGATTAGATATTAGGAAAAACCTTTTCACTGTTATAAGTGAGACTGAAATGGGCTGCCCAGGGAACTTGAACACCTCCAACAACGGAGGTTCCACAAGAAGAGATTGGATAGGCATTGGTCAGAGGTGATCTAGGAGTAACTATGCTTATGTTCTACTATGGGTATTTCCCATGCTTCTGGGCTTTACTGGTTGTCACATGGGACCAGGAGGGAATTTTTTTCCCCTCCTGCCAGAGGTGCCAAGTACGTGAGGACCTGAGGGCCACAGCCCCCTTGGGAAGAGGGCTGTCATCTGAAATGTGTAAAACTTTCCACATGTGTATCAGCTTAGGCCCTCTCCAGCAAAAACAAAAGTTGGCACCTATGCTTCCTGCTGCTAACGGTTGCAAAATGCCAACGGTTTTTGGGTTTTCTTAAGCCTTCCCCAGAAGCATTGGGTGCTGGCTGCAGCCAAAGCTGGTGATTTTGACTGCAGTGTGCCTATGCTTCTGTTGAGACTTAAACCCAAAGGTTCCTGGCTACAGCTAGAGGATCTTGCCCCTCCATCCAGGGTTAGACTGATTGGCATCTTTAGTATTTTACCCCATGGTCAGGTTAGTGCGAACTGTGGAGGATTTTGCTTTTGCTTTTGCCTGTAGCAGGGGCCATGGCTGTCTTCCTTGGATCTCTCAAGCAATTGCTACTTTAACAACCTTTGCAGCAGCAGGAAATTGGCCGCCATGGTCTGTCTGCTTTACCGGTGGCAGATTAGAGTTTATATCTTGTGGCTATGTCAGGGTTTACTGTGTCATTTTGCTAAAAGGTTAGACAGTGGATTCATATAGATGGCTTGGATAGGGATGATCCTGCCTCAGGTGGGGGGCGTTGGACTAGATCACCTCTAAAGGTCCCTTCCAGCCCTACTTTTCTATGATTCTATGATGCTATAGTATGCTTGTTTTTCTAATATTTTCCACTTAGTGTTTATTTTTCTGTAGCCAGCTCATCAAAGTATGGTTTAAAAAGAGGAAATTCTGCATCTGTACAGAGGGTTGAACTAGGTGACCTCTGAGATACTTTCCAACCCTATGATGATATGATCACCTTAGTATTTATTTACATTGTGGGAAAATACTTCAGGAAACCCTTCATGCTTAAATTTTCAGAATCTCTTTTACATTTTCCTACTAAAGGCCAAGTACCTGAGACAGTACAAAGAAGACAAAAATGACACCATCCTTGTCCTTTGAAAAAATAGCAAGTAAATTGTCAAAAGTGTGCCAGGGTCTCTGTGACACTTTATCCAATTCCTATTGGAGTCAATGGAAAGACACCTATTGATTGTAAATAATGAAGTAGATTAAAATAGGGATTAAAGTAATTATGAAATGTCACTGAAATGATTTTATTATGTAGAAACAGACGCAGAATTATCAATTCCAAATCGGCAGTAAGAAGCAGAAAAAGGATG
The DNA here is from genome assembly GCF_052110815.1 of Crocodylus siamensis. Taxonomy (NCBI): domain Eukaryota; kingdom Metazoa; phylum Chordata; order Crocodylia; family Crocodylidae; genus Crocodylus; species Crocodylus siamensis. The sequence continues at coordinate 400,592,101 of NC_143395.1, forward strand.
ACACAATTACCTCCAGCCAGCCAAGAGTTGAGAAGGATGAGTTCATTATTGAAAAATTAAAGTTTACTGTGAATGAAATAGCCATAAACAGAAATAAACTAGAAGAAGAAAATCTGAAACTCCAGCAGGAACTAAAAATGTACCAAAAACAGTGCCAGGTAATGACTAGTAATAATACATCTTGTCTACAACTATAGTGGAATTATTACTATAGCATTAATTATTTAGTAATACATTGTCAAAATTTGCTGAGGAGTGCCTACATGAATGATCTTTAAATAAAGTGCATTCTTAACAAAACTACAATAAGCTACCAGCTTTTGAATGACACACAAGAGACACCAAAAATATTTTGAATATAAAATGTCATGCATTTTAGCCTTGTCTCTATCTAGGTTTTTACACCTCACAGAATATCCACAGGAACCCATCTTCATTCAATTTATATATCAATTACTTTTATTAATTCTGGTTTTTTAGCTTACCCAGAGAAGTTCAAAACGTTATGCAACTGTATCCCAGGATACAGACAGAATTATAAATGGTACATTACATCGTTATTATAGCTGGAGCTGGTAACTAATTCTGGTTTTAAGGCCTGTCAGAATTATGGCTGCCTGTCCCAGCTTGCCTTCTACACTAGAACTTTTGAGGGATCTTTAGAAGGCAGCCATTCTGGTGTCCTACTTGATTCCTGCTCTGTAGTATCTGGCCAGACTCAGGGCTGTTAGATCCCTTCATGCCAATACAGACTCTTATCAAGCATAAAGGGGATGGAACAGAACTGAGAAACTTATCCATAGATTTTTGTAGTTGGGAGTCTGCAAAGACTCTTAACCCTTTCTGTGGGGAGAGAATCTATTTCAATTAATCCTTTATTTCTCTGCAGTCACATCTGATATGCTCTAACAAGCCATATACAAATCAACATCAATATGGTGTATGTAAATGATTGTCCTCAAGATGTAGTTATGGCAGCCAAGTCTTTGCAACACCATGTGTTTTATGTATATGCAAATTATTTTATATTGACTCATTAAATACTTTACATATAAGCAGATATTGTTTGACCAATCATAATGCTCCAATTAAGGTCTATATGTGCTGCCCCAAGCATTGGTGTGCTTAGGATGGGAGCGAGCATGAAACTTCGCAGTTGTGGCAGATGGGTAGGTGCTGAAAATTACCTCAAAAGTTGTTGGATTCTGTACTAAAGCCATTTTAGAAGGATAAGTTGATATAGGAAAACCCGTGAAGGTATCTGAGTGGAAGATCAGAGTGTCTGGGGTTTCTTGAAGGCTCTTGAAAAGACTCAGTGACATGAAGGTTTGGGGGTTTTTTTAGAAGAAATGTTTTGTGTTCCAAGCCAAATCAAGTCCAAATCCGTGAGTCAGTCCAGAACCATAAGTGGCCCTACAACTGGCAGACATCCTACATGCAGGCCCAAGCCCAGAGGTTTAGGGTTCAGATGCTCCCAAGTTTCACCTGCCCTCAGCCATATGACTGCAGGAGCAAACTAGGAAGGAACCTCCCATTTCCATAAAGTGGGCTTTAAGCCCCAACACCTCAATGGGCATAGGTGTCTAGTGCCTCTTGTGCCCCCCCGACACCAGTCAGCAACTGGGGGGGTGGTCCCCCAGGGGCCAATCCCACTAGCCAATGCAGGGCTGAAGGGGTGTCCCCCATGGCTGAGCTCACTCACCATAAAAGCGGCCATGCCGCTTCCAGAAGTCCCACTTCCAGAAGCAGCACATAGTCACTTTTGCTGGTGGCCCCATTCCCCGACCAGCACTCACGGGGGGGTACTGGTGCTCCCACCTGCACTCCTGCCTGCCAGCTAAACAGGAAGCACAGCCTGACAGGGGGTGCACCAGCATTCTCAGGGGGTGCATATGCACCCCTCTGCACCCCCTATGCATTGCCCCTTTCAGTGGGTACTAAAGCACACCAGAAGAACAGTCATCTCCAGGAATGCTCAAGGAAAACTGCTTTCATGTGTTCTGATACATGGTGTTTCCCCTGCCAGGTGGTTCTATGAAAGAGGGCCATAGCTTAAGAAAGTCAGCTTGGGAATTGAATTTGGGCGAATGATGAGGTGATTGTGATAATGTTGTGGGAGGTCAGTAAAAACAGGTTTGTACAATTTTCACTGAAAGGAAAGGCAGACAAGGTTCTTTAGGTAAATGTGGTATCTTTTATTAACCTATTCAAATAGTTGTAAAAATTTTTCTTTGCAAGCCTTTGGGTACAAATACCCTTCATAAGGCTAACAAAGCATCTGCAGTTGGTCTGTGCTCTTCCTGTATGAAATGAAAAGTAAAGAAGCCAGAGACTGGGCTGGTATGCATGCAAGATAGGCAGTCAGTGAAGAGGTGAATTGAGGAGTCAGTGGGTGAGACAGATTGTGGGGAGGTGGAGGGGGGAATGAATGTAGCTGGTAAATATTGGAGAGGTACCTGGGGAGTCAGGTGTTAGGCAGGTTATAATGCATCATAAATCCAGTGTCTATCTTAAGAGCATGATTTTTTGTGTCCAGTAGGTTGATGAAGTGAAGTTTGTAGGCTTGTCTGTGAAAGGCATTTTGTAAATTACTTTTTAGGATTAGAACTAAGAGATTGGAGAGAGAGTGGTTTTCTTGTGAGAAATGTGCCCCCACAGGTAATTGGGTATTCTTGTCTTTGATAGATTTCCGGTATGCATTCATTCTGGTGCACAGTTGTTGTTTGGTATCTCTTACATATTTTCCATCAGGGCATTTGGTGCATTGAATGAGATATATTACATATCTGGAGGTGCAGCTGTAAGATCCAGGAATACTGTAAGATCCATCAGCATTCCTGGGTCTTACAACTTTTAACTATACTGTATAAAGAAGCCTAAATCTACACACAGAGGCATCTTCACATCACAACATGTAAACTGTCTAAAAAATTTAGGTGCCCAAAAGGTGTTGTGGCTGCTGGATTTTAAAAAATGAGCTAAATTTTTGGTAAATCCCATTTCGGCGCTTATATGACTAATCTGGGTTTCACCCAGATTTAAAGGGTAAAACGGCATATGCCAGAAAATTTACTACCTAGCTAAATTTCTAACTTAGCTATTTTTTGCATTCTGCAAATTGTAAAGCTGTGCTGCTGCTTTTTCAATTTATTACAATTCTAACTCAAAGCAGTAACAAGAGAATTCAATTAATCGGAGTTTTTATCCATCCACCAATGTCCACCTAAAATAAGTAACAGAATCCCAGAGCCCAAAATAATTCTGCTTGTTTAGAAGTAATAACAGTTTTATTATGAATTCAGCTGAAAAGTATGCAGGATCCAGCAGACAGACTAAGTCATTCTGTAGCATTTTGAAGCTACAGTAAATGCTTGCAAATTTATTCCTATATTTAAAATCATATATTGGTATTCTTGAAAGGAACAAACTCTAAGATAGCCATGGTAAATCCTTTGCAGTTCCTAGTACGAGTTCATTTTTACTTGGAAATGTTTAAAGATGCTTTTCAGCCTCTAAACAAAGTTTTTAACCCTTGAATAGAATGTAAGATGGCCAGTGCAATTGGTGAGTGGTACCACAATGCTTTTAAATGTTGGACACAATACAAGCTTGATCCATTACCCTCAAGTCAGCAAGGCTATAAGAACTGTCTCCAGCCCCTGAAGAAAAGAGAGTGTGTTTTGTATTACTCTTCATATAGTCTTTTTTCCAGAGAAAGACTATATATAGTCCACATTGGTTAGAAGGAAGGTCATTCTATCACAGTGCCCTAAGCACTTCTGTGAGGAGAATAAACCCCTAAAAAGAAAAGATTTGCTCACGTCTGTCCGGATTCAGTCTTTTCAGCTGTGAATATCTAGAGTCACTTTGGAAAGTTTAAAATGTTCTTTCTGCTTTTAAAGATCTGAAAATATTGAAATAAAATGGAAAAACTATGAAAAGCAGTAGTATTCCCACAGTGTGACATCTTAAAGGTTAAGTCCAACCCCTTCACCCCAACATTTCTTCTATCAACAACTTCATATTTGGCACTTGTGTGAATAGAAGAAAACATGTTCCATGTGCTTTTACTACTGCAGGGCTCTGATGGTTGCCATTATGTCATTTGAGAATTGTGTTTTCAAGTTATTGGTGCATAATTTATGCTGAATTTCACATGGACTTACAAACAGGGCATGTCTAAACGTGCATTAATGTGCCATTGCTACTGTGCATTAAGTTTAGTACCTCTAATATGAGGTACTGCATAAATGCATAGTAGCTGGTGCTAATGTGCAGTAATAATGGCACACAGTCTTTTCATGACACTTAATGCATGGTAGACTAATTCAAGTGCACATTAACACAGATTTTACCCTGACATGCTAATATGCACTAGAATTAGTCTACTACACATTAAGCATCTTGTGTAGATGTGCCCAGATACTGTGATTTCAAGTATAATGTATATCCATCTGAAAACTGTCATATTTTCAGTGCAAAGAACTGAAAAGTAAAATAGCGTCAGCACTAAAGCAGTGTGTTTCAACCCATGGGTTGCAACCCAAAAGTGGGTTACAGGAATATATAAAAGGTCGCAAATAAACTTTAAAAATGGATCAACAAACTTTTAAACGGATTCTCCTTTAAAGGAGAAAAACTTGGGAAACGGTGGCACTGCTTGGGCTCCCCTCCCTTCCCCATCCTCACTTCCTTATGCACCCACTCCCTGCCCCACACACTAGAGGGCTGAGGACTGGGAGCAGAGGGCAGCAGGTCAGGAGTAAGGGACACTGGATCGGGACTGGTCATCAAAGTTTACAAATGGATCCTGGTACAAAAATGGTTGAGAACCACTGTACTAAAGAAATCTTAAGACAAAGTCCCAGGGCATGTCTCCCTGAGATGTTTGCTGCGTAGTTGACTAATTAGCTGTGCAGAAAACAACGCAGCACCTATACATGCACTGCTATTGAGATGAAGTAAATTAATTTACTTTGCAGCAGGATAGTACCTGTAAATATAAGTACTGACCCGCTGCAGAGTTAAAAAAAAACTCCACAGCAGCTCGTGTAAGCACTGGAGGGGCTGGCTTGGGTCATGAGGGTGCTTCAGTGGAGGGGCTACCTGCTGGTTTATTCATGTTGTACCATGCATGAATAAACTGCAGAACTGATTGTTCTGGAGTTAATTGCTCCCAGGCACAAGTTCAAACAGCACTCCCAGGAGCAATTAACTCCAGAGCAATAAGATCCACAGTTTATTCATGTGCAGTAATAGCACATGTAGACGTATCCAGAGAGTGACAGCTTGAAAGCTAGGTGCCCATTTTAAATAAATTATAATCTCTAGGCAGCTGAACCAGTTTTGGAAGAGATTCATCTCACATTTGAGCTAAACAGGTTGATTGAGGCATACGCCAACACTACACTGTATAAAGCTCATGAAATCTTCTGCCTCGGATTGATTCAACCCTTCCTAGCCCACACCTTGTTCAGAATTCCTGCAGTACAAAAGCTGATGTTTCCCTAATATTATGAAAAGACAAAATACCAGTGAATGATGCTATTGAATCCTGCTGTAATGGGGTGTAGTCCGGAACACATTGAAGTTAATAAATGTGAAGTTTATTCAAGAGAGTAAGAAGGACTCAGATATAACATTAAACATACAATAGATGAAGGTTTCTTATGATAATGTCACAGACAAATGCATCATAATGCTGCATGACCCAAAGAACCTTGTGTACTTTACTGTTGAGTGACATTTCTAGGGAAAGGGACTGACTGGGAAACCTTAGGAAAGCAATGCCTTCTCCAAAGCAGGAACTGTACTCAGAATAAAATTAAGTAACATACCAGGTTAAAAAAAATGCCTCTTAAATTCATAGTAAATATGTAGAGTAAACTATATGTCAGTCTTTAATACTATGAGGAATTGGAATTGAGAACCACTGCTGAGTCACTTTGATTGTTTATTTATATAGAACATGGAAGCCGGACTTTCGGAGATGAAAAATGAGCTGCAGACACGTGATGCTCTCTGGAAGGGGGTAAAAATGGAATGCCAACAGTTGCGTAAAGAATTATTGAAAATCGGAGAGAATAGAAATGTGCAGGAAAATCAAATAAAGTAGGTATTCTAAAAATCATATTTGCATTGTGAAAGACTTATGTATTTAAAATATTTTCTTTAATTTCAGTTTAGTTTGTTTTATAATGATATTCTGGATTAGAAGGTCAGATGCTAAATAATTTTTTATTAACATGTTAATCAGCAATTTTAAATTATGAGATTATAAGCAATATATATGCACTCTTTTAGATGGCCTGGATATTGCTTAATTCTTTACACGTTATTATATTTTATTTACTTGGATTTATATACTCATGTAATGAAAAAGAGCACATTTCTTTTCTACTAGGTACTTGTTAATATAACATTTTAAATATTGTATATATCAAATGATTACAAACAAGATTTCTTAACCCTCTTTGATCAAAATGAGTATCTGTTTATGGCTGTCTTAGTAGAATGAGTGTTTTGCCTTGCCCATGTGTAGTAACATAACATATATGTTAACAAATGAATTCAGGTTTCTTACCGCATACAATTGGACCTGGATCTCCATATTCCACCAATATCCACCTGGGGTTACGCAGTGAGACTTTCAGTCCCAGCTGGATTGATGAGGAAGATAAATTTTTTTAGATGAAGCTCATGGTATTTTCTGTTCACCTAATGGGTTGTTTTTCTTTAATATTGGGAGCAATCTGATCCTCAGTAACTTGTGGGGTTTTTTTATGTAAAGTCTTCAATCGGCCTGTGCACAACGTGTTGAAGAACTGGAAAATAAAAAAACTGAGCTATTGGCATTACCACATCATCAGAAGAATCAGCAAGAAGATCTAAATAAGGTATTTGCAAATATTTTGAAATGTTACTTGTTATATAGATTTTTTTTTGAGTATATAGTACAAAATCATGGCCTTGCTTATGTGAGTGTGCTACAGTATGTTGGAGAATAAATTGCATGCTTTCTGATAGAAGGGAAACTAACATATACGTTGTGTTCCCAGAAGGAATTAAGCAGCTGTGCACCCAGCACCCAGATGCGCTTAGAAATCAATAGAGTTGGGCACAACATGCATAAATAATGACAGTTATCCATGCCAAAAGGGTATCATCATACAATTAATACCTACGTGGAGTGCATAATAACAGCAGGTAATAGGCAGTGTGTGACCTGAGACATAAAGTACACTGGGTGAACAAAATAAAGTTAACAGGCCAGATGCCCAGAGAGGTACATCGGTCAGGGGAACCCAAGCTTCTCTTTGCTACTAACACAGCTCACCACAGGGTGCTTCTACACATGTATTAATGTGCTTTTCCTAATGCTCATTACATTTACTACCTCCAGTGAGAGGGCATTTTTACTTGTGCAAGCTCTGGGTGCTTTGAAAAGCCCCCAGCACTGCAATGCTTGCAGTTGTATAAGTGGGGAAATGCACATGAATGCAAAGAAAATAGTGGTGGTGCACTTGTAAATTAAAACATCTCAGAGGTGCTTTAGTTCCAAAGTGCATCGCCACCATTTTCTCTGTTCATAGTTAGTAGGGTCAGAAGGGACCTGAGCAGATCATCTCAAGTCCGATTCCCTGCCATGGCAGCAAAGAGTACTGGGGTCAGACAGCCCTGGCAAGGTGTTCATCCAGCCTCCTCTTAAAGACTCCCCAGGGTAGGAGCCAGCACCACTTTCCTTGGAAGTTGGTTCCAGATCCTAGCCGCCCTGACCATGAAGTAGTGCCTCCTGATGTCTAACCTGAATTTACCCTCTGCCAGCTTGTGACTGTTATTTCTAGTCACTCCTGGTAGTGCTCGGGGGAACAGGGATTTCCCCAATGCCTGCTGGTCCCCCCTGACTAGTTTGTAACAGACCACTAGATCCCACCGCAGCGTTCTCTTGTGGAGGCTGAACAGGTTCAGGTCCCGTAGCCTCTCCTCATAGGGCTTGCCCTGCTGTCTCCGAATCATGCGAGTGGCCCTCCTCTGGACCCTCTCCATGTTGTCCACATCCCTCCTGAAGTGTGGTGCCCAGAACTGGACGCAGTATTCCAGCTGTGGCCTGACCAGTGTCACATAGAAGGGGAGTATCACCTCCTTGGACCTGCTTGAGATGCGTCTGTGGATGCATGACAAGGTATGGTTGGCCTTCCTGACTGCCTCCCCACACTGCCGGCCCTTGTTCATCTTGAAGTCAAGTGATGACTCCAACAAGATCCTTTTCTGCCTCTGCACTGATAAGAAGGGAGTTCCCAGCCTGTAGGTATGGTGCTGGTTCTTCCTCCCCAGGTGCATCACCTTGCACTTGTCAGTGTTGAATCCCATCCTAGTCTCATCCACCCACCCCTGTGACCTGTCTAGGTCTGATTGTAGCCTATTCCTTCCATCTAACGTGCCCACATCTCCCCACATCTTAGTATCATCAGCAAATTTGACCCCCTCGTCCAAGTCACTGATGAAGATGTTGAACAGTGCGGGCCTGAGGACCGAGCCCTGGGGGACCCCGCTGCCCACACCCCTGCAGGTCAAAAATGATCTGTCCACCACTACTCTCTGGGTGCGGCCCTCCAGCCAGTTGGCGACCCATTTGACTGTGTAGGTGTTAACACCACAGTCCCCCAGTTTCTTAATGAGATCGGGGTGAGAGACAGTGTCAAAGGCCTTCCGAAAGTCCAGGAAGACTACGTCCACTGCTACCCCTGCATCTAAGGATTTGATGACCTGGTCATAGAAGGCCACCAGGTTGGTCTGACAGGACCTGCCTCTAATAAACCCGTGTTGGTTGCCCCTATGCATAATCTCCCCTGCTGGCCCCTCGTGGACATGTGCCAGAATAATTCTCTCCAAAGCTTTCCCAGGATTGAGGTAAGACTAACTGGCCTATAGTTTCCCGGGTCCTTCTTCCTCCCCCTTTTGAAGATGGGAACCACATTGGCCCTCTTCCAGTCCTCTGGCATCACACCAGAGCACCACGAATGTTCATAAAGCCATGCCAGGGTCCCGCAATGACCTCAGCTGATTCCCTCAGCACTCTGGGGTGGAAATCATCCGGACCAGCTGATTTGAATACATCCAGTCCCTCCAGAAGTTCCCTGACTAGATCCTCCCTGACCCTTGGCCTAGGTGTGCCTCCCCTGGAGTCTGAGGGGGGCCCGGTGGAGGGGCTGATCTGGTCCCTGCTCAGGAAAATGGAGGCAAAGAAGTCGTTAAATAGGTTAGGTTTGTCATCTGGTGTGACAGCCAAATCTCCTAGCATGTCTTGCAGGGGCCCCACGTTACCCGGTACCTTCTTTTTGCCCCCTATGTATTTAAAAATGGACTCCTTATTGTCCTTAATCCGGGAAGCTAGTCCCAGTTCCATCTCCGCCTTGGCCTTCCTGACTGCCCCCCTGCATCCCGGAGCAACCGCAGCATAGTCCTCCCTGGTGATGGCCCCTCTCTTCCATTGGGTGTACACCTTCCTTTTAGCTAGAAGACATTCCTGGATGCTTTTGGTGAGCCATGGGGGCTTTTGTGCCCTCCTGTTCCCTTTGATCTGTGTTGGGATTACCTCCCTTTGGGCTTGGAGGATCGTCTCCTTAAGGAGCGACCACTCTTCTTGGACACCTGGCTCCCCTCCCCTCTGGGACCTCAGTGCCTCCCCAAATATTCTCCTTAGCTCATTGAAGTCCGCCGTCCTGAAATCTAGGGCTGCTGCCTTGCTGTACGCCTTTGCCCCCTTGCACTGGATGGTGAATTCCAGCAGGCAATGATCACTGTCGCCCAGGTGGTCGAGCACCTGCAGCCCTCTCACCAGGTCGTCACCCGTGGCCAGCACCAGGTCCAACAAGACGTCTCCCCTGGTGGGGCTGTGCACCCCTTGGGTTAGATGGAGGTCCTGCATTCTGGCTAGGAACCTATGTGAGTGGTCAGACTTGGCTGACTGCTCTTCCCAGCAGATGTCTGGAAAGTTCAGGTCACCCATGATGACCACATCCTTTGACCTAACTACCTGCGTGAGCTGAGTTAAGAATTCCTGGTCTAGCTCTTCCCCTTGGTTGGGTGGTCTGTAGTAGACCCCCACCATTAAGTCTCTTTCCCTTCGACTGCCCTGTATTCTAACCCAAAGCACTTCCATGTGCCCCTCCTCTGACTCTGTGCTACCTGGTGAGGATGAGTATTCCTCCTTAATGTAGAGTGCCACACCCCCGCCTTTCCTCCCTGTCCTGTCCCTCCTGTACAGCCTATAGCCCTTGATATTCACCACCCAATCATGCGTACCACCATGCTTCAGTGAGCCCCACTATGTCTGGGTTGGTGTCAGCTAGCAGGAGGGTAAGTTCCTCCTGCTTGTTTTCCATACTATGAGTGTTTGTGTAGAGGCATTTGAGGCCTCCTGTGGATGTGTGCACTGATCCCCTAATCACAGCATTGCCCTTGCCCATGTTGCTTACCTGTGTATATGTTCCACTCATCAGTTTAGGCTGGGCTGTACTTGTGAGTGTTGCTTGGTTTAGCAGTCCAAGCTTCGTCCTCCCTCATCTTCCCCTTCCCCCGACAAGCCTAGTTTAAAGTTTCGCTGCTTATACAATTGCATGCAGTGCAGCACAATACATGTCAGCTCCTATGTGGAGCAGATGCAATTGACTGAGTCTGCTGTTAGTTTCTGTTAGTTTCCCTTCTATCTGAAAGCGGCATTTGAGAACTAGAAGGTATGTGTATAAATGACCTAAAGTACTAAATAATGAGGCTGCCCTAATCCACAATACTGAAAGCGCACATTTTTTAAGTGACACTTAATGTTCAGTAGCCTATTTTACTATGCATTAGTGTAATTGCATGTTTTTTATGTGACACGTTAATGCACAGTAAAATAGGTTACTGCACATTTTAGCATATGTGTAGACACACCCACAGTGCTCTATTCATTGAATTGCATAGCGCACTACTCGTACAGTAGCCACCTAATTTCTATGTAGCATCAACAGTTTGGGGTGGAATATAATTTAGCAATTCCCAGTACCAAATATAGCTGTGTTACTTCCTTCAGCATGGAGAGGTTAAACATAATTCTTCTCACATGTGTGGTTTATGCTGCTGACCAATATTGTGAGCAGTACTTCTGCAAAAATTATGGGAAAAATTATGCAGCAGTTTAGATATTTATGTCTAAATATATTGCTTACATCTTTTATTTTTGTGCAAATCAAATAAAATGAAAATACCATCTGCTATTGATTATGGTATTATGAGAAAATTAATTAATACAAGCTTGACTACAGTTATGTTGACTTTGGTTGTTGCAGTACCCAGTAGTGTAATATTCTTTTAAGTAATATGAGAATCTGTTGGTATTGAATTATTTGTTATTGGCAGAAAGATTATGAGACCCACAATCTCTTTATAGATTCTCTGGAGATATTAAAGTGTATAGAAAACTTCACCTTAAATATTTTATGTAATAGCAGTAGTAGTTGTCATAAAGAGGCTTGGGAAATTGTTTTGTTCCCTAATAGCTAACGGCTGTTTTATAATACAATATATGGTTGTTTTTTATTTCTAAAGTTTTTTGGTTTTTTTCTTGTTAAAGAGTTTCTAATTCTTAAAATCAGTGTTTATAAACACTATCCCTATCATTAGTTTTCTTATTGTGAATTAAAAGAGTACATCCTTTGTTCACATTTGACATTGAATCGATGAAGTCATAAATTGTAGATTATTTCTTTTCCCAGAATCTGTTTAACAAAGCTGGTTGCACAGAATCATAGTGATATTTTATTTTAAAATATCCTTAAAATCACTGACATGGCTAAAGGAGTTGGTGTATTTTGAACCAGGGAGCAAAAAAGTCACTAGTAAGTGATACAATCTTATACACTGCAAATATTTTCGCTTTTTGGAACATATTTACTGCAGATAAGAGACCATCTTTATCTTGAGGACCATTCCCATAGCTCTGAGCAGAAAAGAATGAGGACAGAAATCTCTGACCTGACAAAAAAGCTTCATCAGAAGGAGATCACTATAGCAACTATCTCACAGAAAGCTACTCTTCTGGAAAGACAGTTAAAAATGGAGTTAGAGATAAAAAGAAAATTGTTAAGAGCACAACAGGTATGCAAACAGGCAAAAAAACAGCTCTGGTCATTCTGCTGCTTACTATCGATGATGACTTACATTATCTGCTAAATCAGCACTACATCTTGTGCATTAGTTTTCATCAGCCATACTTTATATTTAAACCCTGAGAAAAAATACAAAAAATAACCAAAATTCTACTGGAAAAATAAAAGACCAGTAAATGTCAGTTGTACAACATGCAGTCTTAACATATAGTCCATTTTGATAATTATTACTAGAGTTAACATTCCAGCCCATGGAAGATTTTGAAAAATTCTGGCCCAACAAAATTATAACTATATTGGGTGCATCTCCATGAGACACTTTACTGCACACTAGAACAAATTACTGCACAATAAGCATCAGCATCCACACATGCAGACCCGTACTGGATAGTTATTTGCTTTGCTCCATAGTTAATTTGCTACCTGCATTTGCAGGTAGCAAATTAATTGCCAAGTAGTTACTGTGCAATAAGGTATGTGTGGATGGCTGGCAGGCAGCAAATTTGCTCCAGTTAGCCAGGCAGCAGGGGGTGGGAAATTGCTCCCTGCCCCTGAGAGCTGTCTGCTTCCAGGGCAGGCTTCACAGAGCTGGGGATGAGAGTTCTCTGCCCAGTGTAGACCTGGCTGTGACCTGCCCCAGATGGGCACATTGCCAGCCAGCCCTGGGCAGTGCAGGGAAGTCTGCATATACAGCATAGAGCTTGCTGGGAACTGTGTGAAACGGGACAGTTCCCAGCCAGCTCTGGGCTGCACATACAGACTGGGACAGTTCCCAGCCAGCCCTAGGTTTCTCAGGGAAGTCTTCATATACAGCCTGGGAACTGCCCCAGTCTAGGGCAGGTCCCAGTCCAGCAGCTCTTTCCCAGCTCCATGTCCTGACGGGGTGATCAAGGCACAAGGCTTGGAAAGAGCTGCAGGGGAGGAACAAGTCCCAGCCCTCTGCCCTGATCCGCTGGTAGGGCAGCTAGCATTGAGCCCCTAGCCTGGTGGGGAACCTCTACCAAGCTGGGGGCTCACTGCTAGCTGCCCCACTAGTGGAACAGGGCAGGGGGCGGGGACCTGCCCCTCCCCTGCAGCTTTTTCCCAGCCCCCTACCCCCAACTGGGAAGCTGGGGCCAGGAGCTTCCTGCTGCCAGGGCAGGTGGACACTGTCCTGGCAGGGGCTCCACCATCAAAGCCCACCCTGGCAGCAGGCAGCTCCTGGGGCAGGGAGCAATTTCCCAGCCCCTGCTGAGAATCAGCTATCTCCTGGCCTTGTGCTCCCTGCTAGCCCCTGGGCTAGTACCGAGGGGGAGCCTGGGGCTCCCTCTGGCTGCTGCAGGGGACAGAGCAGGGTGGAAGCAGCCCTCTCTGGGCTTCTCCCATTGGGAGCAAATCTGCTCCCAAATGCCTGCATGGGTAGACACCTCCCCAGGGTGGGTTTACTCCTCAGTAAATTACTGCAGAATAAACCCATGCAGTAGCATTTGTACATGTAGATGTACCTAGTATCATTCCATTTTTTATTACATTATCAAGCTTTGCTTACTTTTCACAGTTCTTTATGTTTTTGTTTTAAAATGTTCAGACTGGAAATTAAATTATCAGCTTTAAAGCTGGATTTTTAACCTATCAGTATTGTAAACGAGAAGTCTAATCAGTACCCCCAGGCTCCCAGTCGGGGTGCAGCGGCAGGAGTGGGGGCATGGCCAGAGGCTGGCCAGCATGGCCCACTAAGGCAAAGGGGTAGGGAGGGGATTTATTCCCCCCTCCACCGCCTCTGTCCCCATGGGAATCCAGCTGGGGTCTGTCCACCCCAACCACCACTGCTGCCGATCGCTGCCTGTGTAGCGCAAGTGGTGGGATAAGCTTCTTTCCTGCCACCTCTGCCAGATGCCAGAGGGAGGGGGGAAATCACCCTCTTCTCTACCCACTTGCCTAAGGGGGCCATTCTGGCTGACCTATGGCCGCTCCCCCACATTTGCTGCTGGAGCGGTGAGGGGGCAGGGAGCTTGATGGGGGTGACAGTTGCTGTCATGCTTTCCTGGGGAGCGCAGGCCTCTTCCTTGTGGGGGCTGCACTGTGGGCAGGAGCAGAGCAAGATGGGGCAGTCAGAGTTGCCACAGACTGCGTAGAGTGAGCAATAGCATCAGAGCTTGGAGGGGTGGCCATAGCCCCCGAAGCCCTCCTTAGTGCTGCCACTGCTAGCAGTAGCTCTGACTGCCCTGTTCCATCCTGCTGTGCTCCCATCCACAACACAGCCCCCGACCAAGAAGAGGCTTGCACTCCCCAGGAAACCATGACAATGGCAGCCACCCCTGTCAGGATCCTTGCCTCCTTGCCACTCCAGCATCAGGGGTGGGACCATGGCCAGAGGCTGGCTGGCATGGCCCCCTGTCACGGGGTCACGTAAGGCAAGGCCCCAGAGTGAGGCAGAGAAAGGGCGTGAGGCACGCGGTGTTGGCCCCTGAGAGGGCAAGGCCCCAGAGCGGGGCAGAGACAGAGCGCGAGGCGCTAGGCGTCGGCCCTAGAGAGGGCAAGGCCCCAGAGCGGGGCAGAACAAGCGAGCTAGCGAGCCAGACCCAAGGGCGCCGGGATTAGGGCGGCGGTAATGAGCCAGACCCAAGGGCGCCGGGATTAGGGCGGCGGTAATGAGCCAGACCCAAGGGCGCCGGGATTAGGGCGGCGGTAATGAGCTGGCCCAAGGGCGCCGGTATGGGGCGGCGGTAATGAGCCGGCCCAAGGGCGCCGGTATGGGGCGGCGGTAATGAGCCGGCCCAAGGGCGCCGGTATGGGGCGGCGGTAATGAGCCGGCCCAAGGGCGCCGGTATGGGGCGGCGGTAGCGAGCCGGACCCAGGGGGCGCCAGCGATTAGCCGGACGCCGGCGAGACAGGCCCAGGGTGCAGGGAGCGGGCTGGAGATAGGAGCCCGACCCAAGGGAGCGCCAGGTGGGCGAGGAGCCCAGGGTGCCCGAAAGAGAGAACGAGGGCACCCGAGGGGCGAAGGACCATACGAACGTCCCCCAGAACAGCTGCGAGGCTTGGGGCGTGCTGAAGGGGAGGTTGGAGGCACGCATAGCCCTTAAGGCGGGGCGCATAGAGATACCCCATTTTGGAGTAGGGGCAGGAACATCGGTACCGTCAACTAGGGAAACAGAGGCAGCCTCCCATACAACTTATTGGTCATCAAAGTCGTGGCGGGCGAGATTCTGAGGGTGCTAAGTTCACCCTAACGTGACGGTAGGGGGCGCTAGGGAGTTCACGGCCGCCCCTAGGCCCCGCTCCCTCACACCCCCTTAGGAGAGAGGGCAGGGAGAGGAGTTATTTCCCTGCTCCCTCTGGCATCTGGCAGAGGGGGCAGAGATGGAGCTTATTCCGCCACTCACCCAACGCAAGAAGCAGTTGGTCACAGTGGTGGTCAGGATGGGCATACACCCAGCTGCAATCCCCTAGGGACAGAGTCGGGGGGAATAAATCCCCTCCCTGTCCCCTCTGCCTCAGGGACCATGCCAGCCAGCCTCTGGCCATGCCTCCACAGCTCCAGCAGCAAGGGGGGAGTCCCTCTAGCTCTGGTCCATGCCAGTGGGACAGGGAGGTGGAAATTAAACCCTCTCCCTGGCCAGTTCAATTGAGGCCACTGCCAGGGCTGACCATGCCCCCACCGCTAGAGTAGCCAGTGGAGAAATGCCCGGCAGGTCCATGCTGGTGAGATGGGAGGGAAGAAGGAATAAACCTCTTCCCTGCCCCCTTTGCCTTAGGGCATGCAGTATCTGGCCACACTGCTGCCCCTGCTCTAGAGAGCAGAGGGGCAGGGCCAGCCCTGCTTCAGTGAAGCAGAAAGCACAGCCCTGCCCAGGCCTGCAGAGCGTGTCAGGATGCTGGGGAACTCTGATTTAACTTAAACCAGGAAGGGGTCTGGGATACAAGTTCCATAAACCTGTTTGAGCTCAATCAGTTAAGTCTGATACTATATTCAATCAGGTTTATCTCAAACTGGTTTTGGCCATTTTGAAACTGGTTTATGTGTACTGAACTTCTGTTCTGTTACAGGTTTAAACCAGTTTCTGATCACTTTAACCAGTTTTTGTAACTTCTGTCCTAGCCTAAGAGGCTTGTGGCCCCTAACTACTCAGCAATTGAAGTCCTGTTGTAAATCATTGCAAACTTCAGGTTTAAAAATATATATATGGCCTATCCGTTACTGATATGTTGAGAATATGTGAGAAGCGCATACAGTTTACCAACCCCCCTGAAATTTGGAGGTTTAGCGCTCATTTCTGCTTGTACGTAGAAACACTGTGATCTAACAGAACACTTCAATATTGTAAATAAGTGCTTAAGAGGTGGTTTAAACAATCTACTACCACATGGCACTATTCACAAGGTCCATGCTACCTACAATATCATCCACCATAGTGGATTACACAGGAGAGCCAGGTCCCTGGCTTCAACCCGATTTTAGCAGGCTGCAGGATCTGTTGTAGTGCACACAACTGATGCTCCATTAACTCAGTTATGTACCTGCTCCACCTTGTGCTTCTTTTTAACATGGGTTTAAAAAATAATAATTAGCACATATATCTTTAATATGGAACCTAGTACCTTTTTCTATCTTAATATTGCTTTCATTATTAGTATATACTGATAATTTTTATTGAATACTTTAAATAAAACTATAGAGTCAAACTTCTACATAACTAGTCACTATTTACGTCATTGAAATTGTTGCATTCAACTAAGTGTTTAATCTTTCACCAGTTATTAGGGCTGAGTTACGATACTATCAAACCTGAAAACACATATCTGAAAGAAACTATGGAAAATTGGGAGTCTGGAAGACGTATGGTAATTTTTTTTTTATCTGTGCAATGTACAGTTATTGATGATTGTAATAAGCATAGATTGGGATCTTGTCAAAAGAGAAGTTACCAAGGTCTGAGCCAGAGGTCATTTTAATGATTTGTGTGCACTAGAAAAATATTTATTTTGATTTCTTCCTGCTCTACTCCCAGTGCTGCCATATCCATTCCCAGTGCTGCTGGGATGCAGCATCTTCCCAGTACCACCAGCACCCACTCCAAGCCCAGTTCTCGCCCCACTCCATGCAGATCTAGGGGCACATGCGCTTCCCCCATGCCCTTTCAGGGTGCAAGCAGCAGTGGGAGCTGCCTCTTCCCCACCCCCATGAGCTGCAGCTCTGGCCCCCCCACCCTGCCTGGGGAGCGCCTGCCCCCTCCTTCACGGTAGGGGGTGTTGATCTGCCCCCACAACAGACTTACCAGCTAGAGGCAGATGTATCGGCAATCAGATCAGTATCGGCCAATATGCCTCCTTAAATATCAGCTATCAGTATTAGCCCCCAAAATCTCTATTGTTGCACTCATCATGCTTTCTTTTAGGGATGGTGATCTGTTTATGCAAGAGGCAAAGATATTTTGGGGAGCTTATATATTTTTTGGAACAACTATCATTAGGAGAGATTTTAGACAAGCTTTTGGACATAGAGACCCTTTGTCAGGTCTGAGAAAGAAGCAGACATAGCTTGAGATAAGTAATAAATTGGATAATATTCAATAGAAATAGAAAACTCTATATGTAAATTATAACAGTTAGCTTAAAAGAATAGACCAGGGTTCTGAAAAGAGCAGAGACATTATCAGGAGTAGCTGATAGACAAGCGAAACATCTGGCCAGGCACAGCAGTAGAGAGTGGGTTCTCCCTTCCTGTCCCTGCTCCTTGGCTGGTGGGAGACACCTAGGGGGGCATGCAAGGAATAGGTGCAGGAAGGTGAAGCTTGCTGTTGCCACTGTCCTCAACCAACCACTGCAGCCACTCCACACACCCCCTGGATGGAGCAAGGCATGATTAGCCCAGGGACTTCCTCACTGCCAAGTCAGCTGGTGCAGTGGTGGTGGATAGGTCTTCTATCTCTGAACCTGTTCTCTGCCTAGTCCCCTCTACCATACTAGGCCAGCCCAGCTGCTCCAGCCATGCCTTGTCCCTATCTCTCCCAGAGTCTGATCTCAGTTTCTCCTTCCTGGATTCCATAGGGGATGCAGGCTTCTGGGGCTGCAGGAAAATGGAGCTGACAACATTTCTTCCAACTGCAGCCTGAGCATCATGTAGCACCCAGTGGAGCAGCTCAATCTGGAGGCAGCTGTAGTACAGATCAAGGTTGGGGAGGAAGGACGGTGCTGGAAGCTGATAGGTTTACAGCCACCTCTGTGACATCAGTCACAGCTGCTGCAATGACCTGAGAACAAAATCCTAGATCCATCTATGGAAAGGAATGTATAAACATAGGCCCACAGCATACAAATTGTTTGATAGATATCTTTGTGGGTTGGTGGTTCAGATCTGGTAATGCCCTTCCAACCAGATCTGCAAACACAATTGTACTAAAGCAGTAGTACTCAACCTCTGGCCTGTGGGCCAGATACATCCCACAGAGCTATATAACCTGGCCCACAGTGCTTCACATTGGTCTAGAAGTTTGATGGTGATGAAGTGGTGACAGCAGTACTGTCAAATTTTCAGACCTATGGGGAGCACCCCACACTGGATTACATAGCCCTGAACACTAGATCACTGGTTCACGGTTGAGTCAATGCTCAGGGTCGCTCCATGGCTGGATCCAGCACACAAGGTTGAATCAGCACTGGCTCTGGCAGGCTGGGTGAACCAGCACTGGCTCTGGCATGCAGAGTCAGGCAGGTACACAGGATTGCACCTGCATACCAGCTGTACATGGGATCCAGCCTTTGAACCAGCCCAATACCACTCATCCACCCCAGAAGACTGAAAGATTGAGTACCATTGTACTAGACCAGTGGTGCTCAACTTTTTTGCCCTGTGGGCTGGATGAGGAGTGCCTATAATTCTCCACAGGCACCTGCTTTATAAGGTGTCAGTTACATAGCAAAGACACAGAAATACCCAAAAACATAGATGAGTTTTCAGGACTCAAATAAAAACAGTAAGAAAGTTGGAAACAAAATGAACTTCATTAGAATATTGAAATGTAAATCATCTATACATGTAATAATCATAAAATGAGCTATAGTAAATATTATTATATTAAATATTAGACTGTATTAAAGAGAGACCTACTGTGCTCCCATGCCATGTTGCACTGTACAACCTTCATGAAACAACTCTCTAATAACTATTATAGTTTCTTTTTAAAGAGATAAAAAGTAAGATAAAACAGAGATCATGCAGGATTGTGGTTAGTCTCTCCTTCAGATGATGAAATAGACCACTGTTTGTGTAGTGAATAGACTTTTAATTAGTTTGACATGTATACTATAATGGGAAGATTGAATGGGAGGTACCACCTGTCAGATCATAGAATAATAGAAAATGAGAGGTGTAAAGGACCTCAGGAGATCATCTATTCCAACCTCTTGCTCAAAGCAGGACCATCCCCAACTAGACCATAGCAGCCAAAAAAGTATCTAGCCGCATCTTAAAAACATCCTGGGACAGATATTTCACCACCTCTCTGGGTAACCTGTTCCACTGTTTTACTGCCCTCCTAGGAGAAAATATCTAACCTAAACTCCCCTTGCTGCAACCTGAGATTGTTTCTCCTTTTTCTGTCATCTGCCACCACTGAAAACCCTCTAGCTCCATCCTTTTTTGAACCTCCCTTCAGGTAGTTGGAAGGCTGCTATTAAATCCCTTCTCAGTCTTCTCTTCTCTAGACTAAATAAGCCCAGTTCCCTCAGCCTCTCCTCAGAAGTTATTCTTCCAGCTCAGGAACCATTTTTGTTGCCCTCCACTGGATTCTGTCCAACTTGTCCACATCCTTTCTGTAGTGGGGGACCTAAAACTGAACACAGTACTCCAGATGTGTCCTCACAAGTGCTGAACAGAGGGGAATAATCACTTCCCTGGACCTACTGGCAACACTTGTACCAATGCAGTTGTATGTCGTTAGCCTTCTTGGCAACAAGGGCATACTGCTGGCTTATATTCAGCTTATTGTCCACTGTAACCCCCAGGTCCTTTTCTGCAGAGCTGCTGCCCAGCCAGCCCCCAGCCTGTACTGGTGCAGGGGATTGTTCTATCCTAAGAACAGGACTTTCCACTTGTCCTTGTTGAAACTCATGAGATTCCTTTTGAGCCAATCTTCCAATTTGTCTAGGTCATACTGAATCCTAGCCCTACCCTCCACCATATCTACTACTCCCCCAGCTTGATGTCATTTGCAGACTTGCTGAGGGTGCAGTCTATGCCATCTTTCAGGTCACTGATGAAGACATTGAACAAAACTGGCCCCAGGACCGACCTTTGGGGCACTCCACTTTGATACTGGCTGCCAACTAGACATTTAGCCATTGATTATTACCTTCTGAGCCTGATGCTTCAGCCAGTTTTGTATCCACCTTACAGTCCATTCATCCATCCCGTAATTCCTTAGTTTGCCTGCAAGAATGTTGTGGGAGACCATATCAAAACTCTTGCTAAAATTCAGGTATATCATATCCACTGATCTCCCCAGATCCACAGAGCCTGTCATTTCATCATAGAAGGCAATCATGTTGGTCAGGCAGATGATCAAATGTAAGAGTATGGACAGTAGCTTAAGTGAGGGGATGAGCAGGGCAGCAGTCCCAGATTCCATCTTCTTTGGTGGGATTCCAGGGGGGCAGAATAGCTACTGTTTGCAGCTAACCATGTCTCTGTTGTTGGCAGCACAGCAGCCAATACTGTCCATGCAAAGCTGTGGCCTTGTTACAGTTTTGAGTATGGATGCTTTAAGGGTATGTAGAAAAAGTATGCTATGGAGGGGTGTCTTCAGGGATATAGGTGGAGTGGTCAGGAAAACAGGATCACAAAATAAATATTGTTTCCCTCATTTACTTTTTTTTTCTTTTGAAATTGTAAGTCAAGTATGATGGCAAGCAGTGAATAAAAATGCACTTCTGTTCCATGCTGATTATGAATGCAGGACCTGAAGTTGGAGGGGGGGAAGAGTCATTGACACAATCTAGTGCCTGCTCATCTGCAG
This sequence comes from Crocodylus siamensis, assembly GCF_052110815.1. Classification (NCBI taxonomy): domain Eukaryota; kingdom Metazoa; phylum Chordata; order Crocodylia; family Crocodylidae; genus Crocodylus; species Crocodylus siamensis. The sequence continues at coordinate 400,613,246 of NC_143395.1, forward strand.
AATTTCTGTATTATATTAAAAAAAAAATTTGTGCACCAATTATGGAAAGACAGCTGTTTTATTCACAGAGTCCGCAAAGCTCTATTAGTTTCATAGCAGAGTTGCACATTCCTTGAACAGAAGCTTTTTGAGTTACAGAATTTAGAAGCTAGCTTCATTTGCAGAGCTTTAAATACCAAAGGTTGTAATGAAGCTTTAAAGTCTCAACCATTAAATCTATGAACTTTCAAAGTTATTTAGACCATAGCTGTTTATTGAGCTCCATGAGAAGTTCTGTAGAGTTCCTGAGTTTTTGTGGGGCTTAGCAAGAGCAAGCTTTCATATTCTGTCAGGGGAATCTCTACAAGCTCCACAAGACCCACTAAGAATATATATCTTCCAGGACCTCATAGGGTATGTCCAGATGAGTGCACATGTGCAGGCTGGCTGACCTGCTCCACCGGGCTTTAAACTAAGCCTGCTGGGGGATGGGGGGACTACTGCCCCTGCTGGCCCGCTGAACGGCCCTTGCAAAGCCAGCGGACCAAGGCACTTAAGGGGGCACTTAAGGGAGCTCACCCCTGCCCCAGCCCTGGCACAATCTGTGGGCAAGGCAAGAGCCCCCAAGGGCACACTTGCCTGCCTCTACACTAATGCCAGGAGTCTGGGCAACAAGCAGGACGAGCTCGTCCTCCTGCTCAGTGCAAAGAAATATGATGTCATTGGGATAACGGAGACCTGGTGGGACTCCACCCATGACTGGACCACGGGTAGAGAGGGCTATACCCTGTACAGGAGGGATCGTGTTGACAAAAGGGGCGGGGGTGTAGCTCTCTATGTGAAGGAAATCTACATGTCCCTGCAAGCTGATGTTGGCAACCGGCATGGACAGCTAGAGACCCTCTGGGTAAAAATTCGTGGGGAATTCGGCACAGGGGACACAACGGTGGGAGTCTACTACAGACCTCCCACTCAAAGTCCCGAGCTTGACCAGGAGTTCGCCCGGGAACTGACTGAGGCCGCTTGCTCCAGGACCTTGGTTGTCATCAGTGACTTCAATTACCCGGACATCTCGGGGAAGATCACTCAGCTAAATCTGAGCGGGCGCAAAGCTTTCGCTCATGCGTGGATGACCTCTACCTGACCCAAGAGGTCTATGGGCCAACGAGAGGCAAAGCGCTGCTTGACCTGGTACTGGCTACGGGGGATGACCTAATCGGCGACCTAGTGATCGATGGGAAGTTGGGTGACAGCGACCACGAGCTGATCACCTTCACCATCCGCCGTAAAGCTGGCAAGTCAGTCAGCAACACAGAAGTCCTTGACTTCAGAAAAGCCGACTTTGACAAGCTCAAGAGGCTAGTCGGTCAGGCCCTCAGGGACCATGACCCCAGGGAGATGGGAGTTCAAGAAGAGTGGTTGCTTCTCAAGGAAGCGATCCTCAGTGCACAAGCTAAATCTATTCCAACACGGAGGAAAGGCAGGAAGAAGGCACAGCAGCCCCCTGGCTCTCCAGAGACCTAGCGGACCTACTGTGGCTAAAAAGGAAAGCCTACAAAGGATGGAGGACGGGATTCACCTCCAAGGAGAATTACTCCGCGCTGGTCTGGTCCTGCAGGGACCAAACCAGGAAAGCCAAGGCTGCAACTGAACTCCAACTAGCTTCAGGCATCTAGGACAACAAAAAGTCCTTTTTCAGGTATGTGGGGAGCCAGAGGAAAAGCAAGGGCAATGTTGGACCCCTGCTAAACCAGATGGGGCAACTGACAACTGACGCCCAGGAAAAAGCCAACCTATTAAATAGGTACTTTGCGTCAGTCTTTCATCAGTCCCATGGGACGCCCATGCCTGCTATGGGACAGGGAAATCTGGGTGAGGGGGATCCCCTACCCTCCATCAATGCTGACCTCGTGAAGGAACACCTTGAGAAGCTGGATACCTTCAAGTCAGCTGGCCCTGACAACCTGCACCCCAGGGTACTCAAGGAGCTGGTGAGCGTCATAGCCCAGCCTCTGGCACGGGTCTTTGAAAACTCCTGGCGCTCTGGTGTAGTGCCCGAAGACTGGAAGAAGGCCAATGTGGTGCCGATCTTCAAGAAAGGGAGGAGAGTGGATCCGGCTAACTACAGGCCCTTTAGCCTGACTTCTATCCTGGGGAAGATCTTAGAAAAGTTTATTAAGGAGGCCATCCTTGAGGGACTGGCCCAGGCTAACATTCTAAGGGACAGCCAGCACGGGTTTGTTGCGGGTAGGTCTTGTTTGACCAATCTCATTTCCTTCTATGACCAGGTGACCTATCACCTGGACAAGGGAGAAGAGATTGATGTCATATATCTTGACTTCAAAAAAGCTTTTGATCTGGTATCCCATGATCACCTCTTGGCCAAACTGGCCAGTTGTGGCCTTGGCTCCACCACGATCCACTGGCTGGGAAATTGGCTTCGTGGTCGGACCCAGAGGGTTGTGATTGATGGCAGTCAATCATCATGGTGCCCTGTAACCAGTGGGGTCCCTCAACACTCTGTCCTGGGACCCATACTGTTCAACATCTTCATTAATGATGTGGACATTGGAGTTAGGAGTGGACTGGCCAAGTTTGCCGATGACACCAAACTTTGGGGCAAAGCATCCACGCCAGAAGATAGGCGGGTGATCCAGGCTGACCTGGACAAGCTCAGCAAATGGGCAGACGAGAACCTGATGGTGTTTAACACCGAAAAATGCAAAGTTCTCCACCTTGGGAGGAAAAACCTGCAGCACCCTTATAGGCTCGGCAGTGCTACATTGGTTAGCACTACAGAAGAAAGAGACTTGGGGGTCATCATTGACCACGAGATGAACATGAGCCTCCAATGCGATGCTGCAGCTAGTAAAGCGACCAAAATGCTGGCGTGCATCCATAGATGCTTCTCGAGCAAATCCTGGGACGTCATTCTCCCCTTGTACTTGGCCTTGGTGAGGCCGCAGCTGGAGTACTGCGTCCAGTTTTGGGCTCCACAATTCAAAAAGGATGTGGAGAAGCTTGAGAGAGTCCAGAGGAGAGCCACACACATGATCAGAGGTCAGGAAAACAGATCTTACGATGACAGGCTGAGAGCCATGGGACTCTTTAGCCTGGAAAAGCGCAGGCTCAGGGGTGATCTGATGGCCACCTATAAGTTTATCAGGGGTGACCACCAGGATCTGGGGGAACATCTGTCTGTTCACCAGAGCGCCCCAAGGGATGACGAGGTTGAATGGTCACAAACTCCTGCAAGACCGTTTCAGGCTGGACATAAGGAAGAATTTCTTTACTGTCCGAGCCCCCAAGGTCTGGAACAGTCTGCCATTGGAGGTGGTTCAAGCACCTACATTGAACACCTTCAAGAGTAAATTGGATGCTTATCTTGCTGGGATCCTATGACCCCAGCTGACTTCCTGCCCTTTGGGCAGGGGGCTGGACTCGATGATCTCCCGAGGTCCCTTCCAGCCTTAATGTCTATGAAATCTATGAAATTCTTGCAGTGTCTCAAACCCCTTGAGGTTTGCCCCTTTGCCCATTTGGGCAAAATTAGACCCCTGGATATCCAGGGGTCAAAAAAAACCAATCTGCAAAACAGCGAGGCAAGGCAAGGCACAGTCCCGGACCATGCCCTGAGGCAACTGGAGGCTCGGGTCCTCCACAAAGACATGTCTGTATGGCTGGTCCTTGCCTGGTGCTGAAGCACACTGCCTGCCTGTGCAGGGCAACCAGCGGTGCAGGCTGCAGTGACTGGGACCTGGGCCCTGTGCCAGGTAAGTAGGGGGTGGAGGGGATTGAAGAAGGGGGAAGGGGACCCCATGCTCTCTCCCCCAGCACCCTGATCACTGGCCCACCTGCCGTCAGCTCCCCACTGGCTGCCCTGCCCAGCCCCAGCCTTCTGGCACTAGAAAAAAAAAAAAAAGAAAAAGCCCCGCACTCACTAACTGTTGCAGTCGCCCTCAGGGCCACTGGAAACTTATGGCAGAGCCCCCCCACAGGGAAGTGGGGGACAGTGGGGACTGGCCCTGGCTTCCTGGCACCCACGCTGCTGCTTCCCCATGGCACATGGGCAGCACAGCTCCCCACACTGTCTGGGAGCTGGGATAGCTCAGGCTGAGCGATTGCAGGCTCCAGGTGACAGCTGGAGCTGCCCCAGCTCCCAGACAGCGTGCGGTGCCCTGCCAAGCTGCACTGTACTGTACCTATGGGATGGGGCAACAGCAATGTGGGTGCCAGGTAGCCGGGGCCAGTCCCTGCACCACACCAGGTGGGGGGACTTTGCCATGTGTCCCTGGTGGCCCCAATGGCCACTGCTACATCCTGTGAGTGTGGGGCTTCTTTTTTTTTAGTGTTAGGAGGCTGGGGCTGAGTAGGGCAGTGATGGTGGGCTGGGGAGCGGCTGCAGACAAGCCCCTAGTGGAGGGGGATGGAGATGAGCGGGAGATGTTCTCCTACTCAGCTACAGTCTCCTGCTCATTCCCCTGCTCATTTTCTTGCTCGTCTCCAGCCTTGGGAGGCTGGAGATGAGCAAGAGATCAAGCAGGGGGCTGGAGAGAGCAGGTGAATGAGCAGGGAGCTGGAGAGGAGCAGGGGAACAGGTAGGAGGCTGGAGATGAGCAGTGGAACATCTCCAGCTCATCTCCAGCCTCCTGCTCATTCTCCTGCTCCTCTCCACCCCCCTAATCATTCTCCTGATGAGCCTCCTGCTCATCTCCAGCCTTCCGGAATGAGCAGGGGGCTAGAAATCAGGGGGAGCAGTGGGGGGGGGGGACTAGGGCCGGGTGAGTGGGGTTCTAGGGGGAGTGCTATAGCCCCTGGAGGGGGCTGGGACCCTTCAGGCAGGGCAGTCCATGTGCTGTGAGTGGGGGCTCTGCCCTGTGGGGGGCAGGGAACCCACCCCTTCTAAGCAAACTCTGCCACACAGGGCCCACCCATATCCACAGTCCCCACACACTGACCACCCCCCCATCCCTCTGCACCGGGGCAGCTTTTTATACTGCTGGGGCCAGTCCAGCAGCTGGCACCAGCCTCTAGCTCCCCCTGGCTGCACAACCAGATAGACCCAGGCAGGGCTATTTTGCCTCTAGTGGTACACTTTGGTGTGGTGCAAATTGTATGTCTGGGCACACGCCCTGAGGCAAAAAGCCCCAGCTCAAATTTACATAACTTCTGTTTGAGCTGATGGAAGAGCATGTGTCTGTATGTGTAGATGCGCCCACAGAGTTGTCAAAAACACTCCAAAGTGTTGCATCCATCATCCTCTCTCTCCCTTTCCTGCCTCCCCCCTCCCATGTCTTTCACTTTACTTTTTAGATGTCCATGAGCTTGTCTGTGCAAGAGTGAAGCTTAAATGTGTTTTCATTTATAGTCCCAATTAAGTTTTGATGTCTTAGAAGCAGAGCCAGATCAACCCTTTAGTGGGTCCTAGGCAAACAAACTCATGGGCCCCTACTTAATACTATATATTTATATTACTTTTTGCACTCAATAATTATAATATGTAAAACAAGCACAACTGGGCCCCATCTTCATGTAGAGCCTTATGCATTTGCCTAGTTTGTCTGTGCGTTAATCCAGCCCTGCTTAGATGTTCATATACTTTAACTTTCATGATAGAACCTTGTCTCAGAATGGCTTCAGAAAGAGTATGGGCTAAATGTTGAGGTGATCTGAAAAGTTGTGCAAAGATTTCTTTGCAGATACAAAAACATTCTGAGTTGCTCTAATTCAACTAAATGAAAAAGCTTCCTGACCATTATCACAATAAGTATGTTGATGCCTGTATTTTTTCTTAGATACATGCATATTTTATATGCATGCATCAGTTAATTTTATTACAGCCCACTTCCTATTAAGCAGCAGGTGGGTGTATTAATTAGCGGAAGGCAAACAGCTTTTGCAGCTAAAGTTATGAAGCAAACTATATAGGAATCTGTAATTTTTAAAAATGTTTCGTTCATGGATTTTGATCTCTAATGATTAACATAGAACCCAATTATCTGAAGTGTTTCATAGATTTCATAGACGTTAGGGCTGGAAGGGACCTCGGAAGATCATCGAGTCCAGCCCCCTGCCCAAAGGGCAGGAAGTCAGCTGGGGTCATAGAATCCCAGCAAGATAAGCATCCAGTTTGCTCTTAAAGGTGTTCAATGTACGTGCTTGAACTACCTCCGATGGCAAGCTGTTCCAGACCTTGGGGGCTTGGACAGTAAAGAAATTCTTCCTTATGTCCAGCCTGAAACGGTCTTGCAGGAGTTTGTGACCGTTCGACCTTGTCATCCCTTGGGGCACTCCGGTGAACAAACATTCCCCCAGATCCTGGTGGTCACCCATGGTAAACTTATAGGTGGCCATCAGATCACCCCTAAGCCTGCGTTTTTCCAGGCTAAAGAGTCCCATGGCTCTCAGCCTGTCGTCGTAAGGTATTTTTTCCTGACCTCTGATCATGTGCATGGCTCTTCTCTGAACTCTCTCAAGCTTCTCCACATCCTTTTTGAATTGTGCAGCCCAAAACTGGATGCAGTATTCCAGCTGTGGCCTCACCAAGGCCGAGTACAAGGGGAGAATGATGTCCCAGGATTTGCTTGAGAAGCATCTATGGATGCAAGCCAGCATTTTGGTCGCTTTACTAGCCACAGCATCGCATTGCAGGCTCATGTTCATCTTGTGGTCAATGATGACCCCCAAGTCTCTTTCTTCCGTAGTGCTAGCCCGCGTAGCACTGGCGAGCCTATAAGGATGCTGCAGGTTTTTCCTCCCAAGGTGGAGAACCTTGCATTTTTCGGTGTTAAACACCATCAGGTTCTAGTCCACCCATTTGCTGAGCTTGTCCAGGTCAGCCTGGATCACCCACCTGTCTTCTGGTGTGGATGCTTTGCCCCAAAGTTTGGTGTCATCAGCGAACTTGGCCAGTCCGCTCCTGACTCCAATGTCCACATCATTAATGAAGATGTTGAACAATATGGGTCCAAGGACAGAGCCTTGAGGGACCCCACTGGTCACAGAACACCATAATGATTGACTTCCATCATTTACTACTCTCTGCGTCTGACCACGGAGCCAGTTTCCCAGCCAGTGGATCGTGGTGGACCCAATTGGCCAGTTTCGCCAAGAGGTGATCATGAGATACCAGATTGAAGGCTTTTTTGAAGTCAAGATATATGACATCAACCTCTTCTCCCTTGTCCAGGTAATAGGTCACCTAGTCGTAAAAGGAAATGAGATTGGTCAAGCAAGACCTACCTGCAACAAACCTGTGCTGGCTATCCCTCAGGATGTTGGCATTGGCCAGTCCATTAAGGATGGCCTCTTTAATAAACTTTTCTAAGGTCTTCCCTGGGATAGAAGTCAGGCTGATGGGCCTATAGTTAGCTGGATCCACTTTGCTCCCTTTCTTGAAGATAAGCACCACATTGGCCTTCTTCCAGTCTTGGGCACTGCACCAGAACGCCAGGAGTTTTCAAAGATCCGTGCCAGAGGCTGGGCTATGATGCTCACCAGCTCCTTGAGTACCCTGGGGTGTAGATTGTCAGGGCCGGCTGACTTGAAGGTGTCCAGCTTCTCAAGGTGTTCCTTCATGAGATCAGCATTAATGGAGGACAGGGGATCTCCCTCACCCGGACCTCCCTGCCCCATAGCAGGCATGGGTGTCCCATGGGACTGATGAAAGGCTAATGCAAAGTACCCATTTAATAGGTTGGCTTTTTCCTGGGTGTCAGTTGTCAGTTGCCCCATCTGGTTCAGCAGGGGTCCAATGTTGCCCTTGCTTTTTCTTCGGCTCCCCACATATCTGAAAAAGGACTTTTTATTGTCCTTGGTGCTCGAAGCTAGTTGGAGTTCAGTTGCAGCCTTGGCTTTCCTGGTTTGCTCCCTGCAGGACCGGACCAGTGCAGAATAATCCTCCTTGGAGGTGAATCACCTCCTCCATCCTTTGTAGGCCTTTCTTTTTAGCCTCAGGAGGTCTGCTAGATCGCTGGAAAGCCACGGGGGCTGCTGTGCCCTCTTGCTGCCTTTCCTTCAAGATGGAATACACTTAGCTTGTGCATTGAGGATCGCTTCCTTGAGGAGCAGCCACTCTTCTTGAACTCCCCTTCCCTGGGGTCTTGGTCCCTTAGGGCCTCACTGACAAGCCTCCTGAGCTTGTCAAAGTTGGCTTTCCTGAAGCCAAGGACTTCCATGTCGCTGACTTGCCAGCTTTATGGTGGATGGTGAAGGTGATCAGCTCATGGTCACTGTCACCCAGCTTCCCATCAATCACTAGGTCGCTGATTAGGTCATCCCCAGTAGCCAGTACCAGGTCGAGCAGCACTTTACCTCTCATTGGCCCATAGACTTCTTGAGTCAGGTAGAGGTCATCCACGCATGAGAGGAAGCTTTGCGACCGCTCGGATTTTGCTGAGTGATCCTCCCACGAGATGTCCGGGTAATTGAAGTCGCCCATGACAACCATGGTCCTGGAGCATGCAACCTCTGCCAGTTCCTGGGCGAACTCCTGGTCAAGCTCTTGATTTTGGGTGGGAGGTCTGTAGTAGACTCCCACTGTTGTGTCCCCTATGCTGTGTTCCCCACAGATTTTAACCCAGAGGGTCTCCAGTCATCCACCCTGGTCACCAATATCAGCTTTCCTTAACATAGAGAGCTACACCCCCACCCTTTTTATCTGTATGATCCCTCCTGTACAGGGTATAGCCATCTATACCTGTGGTCCAGTCATGGGTAGAGTCCCACCAGGTCTCTGTTATCCCTATGACATCATAATTATTTGCATTAAGCAAGAGGACGAGTTCCTCCTGCTTATTCCCCAAGCTCCTGGCATTTGTGTACAGGCAGACAAGTGTCCCCTTGGGGGCTCTTGCCTTGTCCACAGATTGTGCCAGGGCTGGGGCAGGGGTGAGCTCCCTTAAGTGCCTTGGCCTGCTGGCTTTGCAAGGGTTGCCTACCAGGCCAGCAGTGGCAGTAGTCCCCCTGCCCTCCAGTGGGCTTAGTTTAAAGCCCAGTGGAGCAGGTCAGCCAGTCTGGCTGAGAAGAGCCTCCTCCCCAGCAGAGAGATGTGGAGACGATCTCTTCCCAGCAGCTCACTGCCTCTTTTGCCAAAAAGTGGGCTGTGGTCATGGAAGCCAAAGCCTTCCTGATGACACCAGCGCCACAGTCTTTGGCTGACTACGTGGATCCTCCTCTCCCTCCTCAGCCCATACCTCGAGACTGGGAGGATCGATGAGAACACCACCTGTGCCCCCAGACCCTTTAGCCCTGTTCCCAAATCCCTGTAGTGCCTCATGACCCGGCTGGGAGCACTCTGAGCCATGTCATTGGTGCCCAAATGAATAAGGAGTATGGGATAGTGGTCTGTGGGCTGGAGGAACTTGGGGATCCTCTCCGTAATATCCTGGATGCAGGCCCCCAGGAAGCAGCAGACTTCCTGGGCTAAGGGGTCGGGGCGGCAGATTACCCCCTCAGTCCCCCTCAGGATGGAAAAAAAAAATTTTTTTTTATGGCACCCAGGATTACCAGGCGGTCTTCCATCCAGGTACTACCCGAGCCCAGGTTGAGCACCTCTTCTTGTGAGTACCTCTTCTTTGGTGCAGAGCTTCTTCAGCATCTGTGGAGTTGGTAGAAAATGAAGATGCTGAAAACTGTAATGAAAGAGGGAAGTGGAACAGATCAGTCTGGATAGGCCATGCACAAATACTCTTCTAGTAAGCATTTGTTCTGTGCCAGTGTGACATGCAGACTGGGTGTGTCCACACGAGATGTTATGTCGTCAGCTGGCCTTCTACACTACAAAGCATCAACTGGCCTTTTACACTACAACAACATAGCATCAGCAGGCATGAAACGTGATGCTGATGCTACTGTGCAGTAGCAAAGAGCTACTGCGCAGTAGGGTTGGAAATGACCCGTATGCTGCCAGAACTGTGCAGTAACAGCTGTTACTGCTTAGTCATTTAGTACTTGCTTTAGCATTTAGTAAGTACTAAATAATTGCACAGTAACAGCTGCACAGTCAGGGGCATGTATAGACACGCCCACTGGATACTGGGCTAGATGGACTTGTGATCTGACTCGGTATGCCATTGTTTATGTTCAGAAATATATAGCACTGCAGATTTTGGTCTTGACCTGAGCCATCTTAACTTAATCCCAAGAATCTAACAGGATTTTGGGGGGAGGTTTCCCCATGGTTATACCTCTGGGTGATGGAATAAATGAGCTCGAACACTGCCAGTAAAGTCATTTTACAGATTTTGTAACAGCACTCTTACAAAATTACTTCTTTGGGTGGAGTTAAAATTGCATGTCCTTCCTTATATTCACTTACCATTTTTCCCCACTGCATGTTTTTGTATTCCAGGGAAACCTGTTTGTTTATAAGCAATATCTTTTAAAAAATTATCCAAAAATTCTTTTTTATGAGTAGTTTGACAGCATTTTAAATATTTTGCCCTTGAGACCAACATTGCTGTTGTACATAGTGTAGAAGAAGTGTGAAAATGAGTGTGTGCATTTTCTCTTGTTATACTTTAGTCGAATCATTACTTGAAGGAGAAATATAACTAAATCAATTACAGCTTTGGGAGCTAATAGTTGCTTTTTTGTCATAAATTTTGTAATGCTACTAATTCAGACACACTGAAAAAACATTACTACCTTGGATATATGATTTTTTGAGAAATTCGTGTTTGATTTTTATTGTTACAAAGACTATTATCCCCTCTATCCCATTTAAATAGAACTTTGTTTCTAAAGGCAAATTCTGTTGGTGTATCATTTTTATAAGTGCTTTATGACTACAGATAGTAACTATGTATTTAGCAAACAATATTGGTTTGTGTTTGCTTATTAAAAAGTTAATTTTTGTTACTATGAAAAAATACCCAATCAATGATTACTTTTATTTCCTTCCACAGAATATAGATTTACCTAACAAAGAAAATGAGAATTACACAGCTTCTGTTCACCAGCTGGAAAGTGAGAATGAAAGGTTACAAAGTAAAATTGTTAAATTACAGAATGATACTGAAACATCATTACTGCCTAGGTTGGATACATATGAAGAAACAGAGTGTACCAACCAAGCCCAAATGGAAGAAAAGGAAGAGAGGTAAAAGTTAGGGTCCCACAGCCAAATTAATCTTTCTGTAAATGTTTTAAGATGTTTTACAAAGAGGCCAAACCCAAATTTCCTTACTCAGCTTCTATCCACTTAAAACTCTCAAAGAGCTCAGCAGACATAGAACAACACCGAATTCCCATATATATATTCCTATTAACTTTACTAGTAATTTTTTATGTTTTCAGTACTTTTAAAAATAATTTTATTTCATATATATTCCTATTAATTTAACTATTATTATCAAGGCACCCCACAGAAAACACTAGCTTTTTGTTTACACTTGGTTTTTGGCTGTGTAATAGAGCAATTCTGTTGCAAAGAACACAGATCACAACAAGTCAGAATGTTTTGAAAACTGTAAATTCCTATTTGAAATCTCTGGGCTCTTGTACACGTGATGCTATCACCATGTACACATGATGAAAACACCACTTTGTATGGCTTAATGGTGTCACACTGGCCAAAGGAAGTGATGGGGATGGTGCCTGAGGCCCTGGAAGCCTGGATGGGCTTGAGGAAGCATTGGAACAGATGCCTATGAGCTAGGACAGCACCCAGCCAGCTACTAGCCTGCCTGGGCAGCCCCACGCCCTGTGCACTATCCCCACCACCTTCTCCTGCCACCATCAAACTCAGCTACCCTCCTGCCTCCTTCCCGAACTGCCCGAGGGGCAAGCCAGCCCGTTCCCAGGCAGCCCCAGATGTCCTGTCAGCTGTAGGAGCCTGCTGAAGGCAGAAGCAGCGAGGGGCCTGATCCCTTTTTTTTTTTTTTTTTTTTCTTCAATGGAGCCTCCCCACCTCTCCTGTGGCCAGAGGGCAAGCTGCCAGTGGTCTGAGTGGTCCCTGACTATGGGAGACCCCAGTCCTTCCCTCCATGGTAGCAGCACCCCCCAGGGCCATCCAGACAGGCTGCTAGCAGTCTGGGTGCTGCCCCAGCTCAAATTTGGGGAAGAGTTGGATTGGGCCGGGTGCTGCCTCCAAGCTGGGGCAGCACCCAGCTCGCTAGCAGGCTGCCCAGGTGGCCACAAGGGGTGCCACCACTGCAGAGGGAAGGACCAGGGCTCTCCGCAGCTCAGGGGCCACTTGACCCACCGGCAGCTTGCTTCTTGGCCATAGCCAGGCTCAGGCAGCCCCGATACTGTAGCACCCTCATGCCCCAGCCAGCCCCAGTCACTGTCTACACGTGTGATGTGGCTGAGTAAATAATTCCAGCATAAGATAGTACTTATATCAGGGAGAACTGTACTACAGCACAGTTACTTAGTTTACTCTGGCCTAATAGCTCCACACGTGTAGACAGTGACGCTTTACTGCAGAGCTAATTAGGCAGATATCCTTGCTGAGTCTAGTTACTTCTAACTAGAAGCATAGAAGCATATTATGTTTTTGAGCTGGATTAAAGAATTTTGCAGGTTTTAAAAGGAATGATGATGATTGTAATCCTTATGGTACTCCTAGGGGCCCTGGAGGAATCAGATGGAGAGTTATTGTCTCTTTTACCTATATGCTCAAACTTAAGTCAGTAGGATTACTCCCATGTTATGTGTTAAGCGAGTTCTAAAATGGTTTGTTAAAATAGTGCCAGTATATACCTCACCTTGATGGATTGACAAGTAGGAGAGAAATGCATAAATTGTGTAAGTAGCCCTACAATTCGAAACAAACTTGTATATAACCTTGAAGTCTTTTAAACATTAAAAGTTCAGTAACTATGCAGTTTGCCCGTATCTTTAAAGGTATTTAGGCACTTAACTCCCGTTGATTTCACTATTCTACTTTGTAAAAATAATTTAATATGAACTAGAACAGGGATTTGAACATAACTCTGACAAATCTTAGGTGAGTATTCTAACCACTGGGTTACAGAAGCATATGTCTCTATAGCTGATAGATACACACACTGATATTTGATAATTATATGCTGTGGAAAAGCTTCTGCAAAAGATTACCTTGTTAGGGCAATTTTGTGGGATGAAGGACATATGGAGTCAAGTCCCTGATCTAAATGAGGGAAAGAAGAGATTTGTGAAACAGATCTTTCAGCAATCAGATGACTGCCCCAAAAACTGGACAACTGACTAAAAGGACCAGGGAGGAACCACTGTCTCTTGCTTGGTTTTTTCAGGGAGAACTGGCTTGGATATCTAACCTAACCTCTACCTATGAGAGCAGGTTCAAATTTGAATATACATATTATTCACTCTTCTCTGTCACTCTCAGTTACATTTCTCATCAGAGTATGTAGCAGCATCATACATTCATCTGTCCTTTGTTTTCCCTGCATCTGAAAAGGGTTTTTTGTTGATAGCTTTTTTCCAGCAGCATAAGAGTGGGTGACAGAGGCTCTAGCCTCAGGTGCTGTTTTTGAAGGGGCACAAGAATTACAGCAGCCACTGCTCCCAGCCCAGCTGCTACCGCAGGCACCACCATCAGCCCAGCTGCTGCCACCACCCTGGCCACCAGAACTGCCTGTTACAGCTGTAGCTTTTTCTTCGAATGTGTGCCTGGATTTAATCCAATACCCTCTGAAATGAATGTCTATGAACTAGTTTGAAGTTTAGCTTGGTTTTACCTTGATTTGCTCTTAACGTCTTTAGTTGCCATTGACTATTTTTAATTAAAAAGTGTATTTCATCTTGAAGTCCATAGGGATAAACAATACTCTTACATTAACTAACTGAGCTTTTTCAAAAGATTCTAAAGAAAGACTTTCTTAGTATGCTAGATGATTCATATGTCAACATACATTACTTCACTAAGTGGTTTGCAGAATAATGCACCATCTGAATATAAAATACTAAATTCACTTATAAGTCTTAAACTGAAAAATAGCTATTTTTACCAATAAAATGAAGGTCAGACTAACAACGTGCTCCTATCTGAAAATATCTTACCCTGTTCCCTGTCTTTCCAAACATTTAGAAAGCTATTCTAAGATGCTTTTTATATTCTGTACTATATTTTACTAGCTTTTTACTCATATACTGCTGATTAGAGACACAGACTGGGAAGTATCTGAGTTGCTAAATTACTTCTATATTTATTCTACAATATAAATATGCAAGTAAATTTTACCTGAAACATTTTTTGTAATTTCTTATATTTTTTCTGAAAGAGAGTCTTCTACAGATGCAATGTAGTGTAACTGTATTTTAGAAATGGGAAATCGTAATAGTATAATAGCTCTTTCCCAGAGAGCAGGAATTCTATAGAAACATGGTAGCTGTGTCCCGATGAATGGAAACATGTGGTTTGCGGCACCTCAAAGCCTTTTGAAGCTCTGCAAAATGCATATAGTATGCTGTCCCAGGGAGCCAAATAGTACACTGGACTTACTGGCAGAACCTGACGACGAGCATGCGACGCCGAAGAAAGGACCCGCGCGGCACGTCAGCCGCCTTTTTGTACAGATATGCCCAGCCGGTGACGTTATAGAGAGATGGCAGCCGGCGAAGTTAAAAGCAGCAGCTGCGGCCGCAGAAGGGGCGGATAGCCCCAGGGAAAAGCAGTCACCAGCTCCACCAGTGAGAGAGGCGGCGACTGTGATGGCTGAAGAGATAGAAGAGGCTCCGAAGGGGCGAAGACAGACCACGTAGCGGGAGGCTGCTCAGGATGGGGAAGGAGCAGGAAGCACAGCCATGGGAGGGCACAATGGAGCACAAGCCAGATGACAGCGTGGCCCACAAGTGGAGTGCCGGAGTGATGCTGCATAGACTCAGCCACACAAAGGCGGAGAAACCCCTGGAGAGCCCCGAGAGGGTGCAGCCGGGGCAGGTATCGCCGCCGAGCCACGGTGCAATGAAACGGTGGAGGCACTAGGGACGCTGGGGCCAACGACAGCCCAGAAGGACCGGTGAGGTCCAGATAGGAGACTCAGCATGTCGAGGGGCTGAGTAGTGGGTTTTAGGTTTGTTTTGTTGTATGGGATGTCCCTGGCTGGAGAGGGAGAGCTAAGGTAGCATCCCAATAGAAAGGGGGTTGATGGTGTCTTGGTGAGGCCAGAACCTGTGCAGAGACACCGTCCAGGGTCAAACAGGGAGGAGGCCAGGGGGACCATGGGCCAAGCTTACTGATGAGCACCACAATTGGGGCAGGCCAGGTGGGGAATATTACTCTACAGCTGAGGACCTGGACCCGTGGAAGAAGAACACACTAAAGGTAGCGTGAGGCCAAGGTGCAGGGGTGGTGGAGCCCCGTGATGTGACCGCCGAGGGATCCTGGGCCACAGAGTGTACCACAAACTGACCTTGACACTGAAGAACATCAAGTCATGGCAGGAGAGAACAGGGTCAGGGACTTGGGCGAGAGAGAACTGCTCCGATACCGAAGTGATCTCAAGAGTAGGGTGTCATCTACCTACAGAACTAGAACCACCCGAGAGCAAGGAATCGAAACCCGGCAGTCACATACGCATTAATCTGATACAAAAATCCTCGTATCTAAAAAAAAAAAAAAAAAAAAAACCATGCAAAAAAAAAAGCGGGGGTGGCTCACATGGCTGCAGCAGGCACTGCCAGAAACCAGAGCCTGGCTGGCCAGAGCCATGCTCTGGCTGCTAGCCAGGCTCCAAGCAGCTGGATCACTGTCACTGCAGCTCTGGGAGGCCCCTAGGATCCCAGGTAAGGCTGCTGGGGCCAGCCCAGGTGCAGGCCCCAGCCTCCCCTACCCCACCCAGGGGGTACATTACATGCCAGTACTACATTTGCTACATTACATGCCAGTGTATGGGTGTGCCCAGGGACAACTAGCAGCAGCACAAATATGTGCTGCTGCTATCTGTCCCTGAGGAAATGCACATTTCCACTCATGGGTACACGGCCAGGTCTATTCCAGGGGCAGGCGATTATTTTGGGCAGAGGGCCACTTACTGAGTTTTGGCAAGCCATCGAGGGCCACATAACAGGAGCACAAGGCAGATAAATATTCATTTTCTAAATTTCTTTAGGGGTCCCACAGGCTGGATAGAATGGCCTGACGGGCCGCATCCAGCCCCTGGGCCACATATGACCCACCCCTGGTCTATTCTGATGCTTGTAATAGCACTGGAAACAAAGTGATACTCCTTAGAAGTCTATGGTGAGCACAGCGTCTTAAAAACAGCCTGAGAAAACTTGGAATCCAACTAATAATAGGATTAATTAAAATCATAAATGTTTTAAATACAAATGTAACCTGACACTGTAAAATGTGATTAGATTTCATATGCTTCTCCATTTTATTTTATTAATTTTTACTATGATGAAGATCCAAAAGTATTTAAAATAATATAATAGTTGTAGTATATTAAAGGGTGCACAAATTATAGAATACCTAGGAGACAGTAAGATAATAAAATATACAACATTGGTTTTGACATGATCTGTTGTTGACAAATGTATCTAATTTTCTTCTTTGACAGGGTGACTGGGCTAGTGAAAAGGGAATTAGTAGATATCACATGTCTTAACTTAGTAAGACTTTTGACACCGTCTCGGGAGAAATATTCATAAAAAAAGCAAGAAAATGTAGTCCAGAAATAATCACCATGAACCTTATCATGATGAGGTGTGTGCACAGCTGGTTGAAAAATTGCTCTCAACAAGTAATTATCAATGGTTCACTGTCAAATGAGAAGTCACTCCCAGGGAGTTCCTGCAGGTGGAGCGGGGTGTTGAGCTTGGTTCTATCCGCTTTTTCTTAAGAACCTGAAAGACGAAACAGAAAGTACACCTATAAAAATTTTCACGTGATAAAGCTGAGAGGGATTGTTGCCAAAGGGCAATAGTTTGATGACTGCATCAGATTTCAAAAATTGATACTGATAAGGGAAAGATGTTTAAAATCAATGATAAAATTCAATGGAGATGTGTTTAAAGTGCTATACTAGGGAAATAGAAATCATATGCACAAATACAAAATGGCAGATAAGTGGCTAGGTAGTGGTATGGCAGGAAAGTATCTGGGGCTTGTAATGGATCACAACTGTATACTGTTGTAAAAAAGGCTAAGATCTATTAACGGAAGTGTCATATATAAGCAATGGGAAATAGTTGTACATGTGGAGTAGAGTAGAATGAGTTCTCTGCTGGGTACCACACACAAGAAAAATACTGGAGATACCCCAGAGTAGAGCAACAATAAAGATAAGAGATTTAGAAAACAGGACCAGTTGGGGAAGGTTGAAAGAAAAGTTTAGTTTAGTCTAGCAAAGAGGGCTGAGGATACCATTCTGAAAATATGTAAACAGCTGTTTTATAGATGATAGTGATCATTTTTTCTCCACTGCCCGTGAAGGGAGAGCAAGAAGAAAGCAGTTTGATTTGCAACAAAGAATATTTAGATTGGATATTAGAAAAAAACACTTAATTGTTAGGCTGATGAAGTCATGTAACAGACTGCATAAGCATGTTGTGAGATATCCTTTACTGGAGGTCTTTAAGAACAGGTAAGGCAAATGTCAGGGCTAGGTTAGGTCTATTTGATTCTGCATCAGTGCAGGGGATTGTACTAGATGATTTCTTTAGATCCGTTTCCAGCACTATTATCTCATGATTTAAAATCAGGGCTTTCCGACTTCTAAGCCCCTGGGCTGCACAGACATTTCTCCTCAACCCCTCAGGCTGTTCCACATACCCCCACAACTGCTGCACTATCTACCCCACCACCACCACTACACTGCATGGATGTGATTCCCTACCTCCCACTGCAGCCCAAACCCTCAGGCACACCCCTTCCCCACCACTGCATTTTTACTGTTACCCCATGCAGGCACAATCTCCCATCTGCCCCCCAACACACAGCCCAGACCCTTTCTCAGTCCCCTTGCTTTGTCACACTGCTCCCTGGGTCGGGGCAGGGGTAGGAAGCAGCAGCTGGAAGCAGGAGAGGGAGCTTGGAGTCTCCGGCTGTCGTTATAGCTGCAGTGATGGGGGAAGTGGCAGCTGGGTAGGAGCCTGGGGGCTGCAACTTAATCCCTAGTAGGCCACATGAAGGTCATGGACTACCAATTGGACAGCCCTGATTTTACATTATGAGAATTCTAGATAGCCTACTTCTGGATGTTTGAAGGTTGCCCATCTTTTTCTTGTTTTTACAGACCAAAATACTCTAGAATTTCTACTGTATTCTTTAGGCTAAATCATATTTTGCTTTCTGTGCTTAAATGGCACATACATGGATGTGTAAATACAGTTTGTGGCTCTTATGCACAATTTTGGATTTGGTTTTGCTACGGGATGAAATAATCACTCTACACGTATACCTGTGTGAAAGCCAGGGGAGAGGAGAGGAAGAAATTTAAACCACCATCTGGGTGAGGAAGGCATAGAATCTAAGTATCCCTCTCCTTGGCAAGTGCCCTAGCTACTACACTGTTGGGCTAAAATATCTTCCCCTAACACATCCTACTTTCAGGTTTTCTGTGACTATAATTTCAAGACTTACATAGTCTTACATACCTACCTGAGCCACCCTACCTTGCTGAACAGCTACCCAGCTGGAGCACACTCTACTCAGCTTCCTCAGTAGACAAATATGGGCTTGCATATGCTGAGCAGAATCGTAACCTGGGCATAAGTGCCAAAAGTGATGTTACTACATACATACAATTTAGGCACAGAAAGGGAAAGAGGATTTAGCCCTTTGTCTTTCTCAAAGGTCCATACATACGTCCTCCAGACATAATGCTTGGTACAGGCTTCTAGATTAGATGCCTCTTTTTGGTAGGGCAGTCTGTCACTCATAGGTAGGACACCAAGCATCCACCATTATGTATAAATTACTGCCAGAATGGAATACAGATGGGATTTCCCCTCCCCATTTCCTGAGGCAAGCACCCAGGGAATCTGATTTGGGGTCTCTACAAATGGGGAAACCCCAAGGTTTCCTAGTTTGAGACGAATGCCCTGAGTGCTGTCCTGAAGAATCAAACCCGAACCACTCCTGACAGTGGCAGGGGCCAACCTTGTGGGACAACAAGCAAGAAGCAAATCAGACTTGCCAGGATGTCCCAGCACAGCCAATCTATTTCATTGGCAATGTCTGTTTATACCCTCAGGAATAAATGTCCTATACTGTGGGAGGGGGCTTAGGTTCTTCTGTGACTTTTATAAGGAAATATTTTAGAGTGATACATGTCCCAAAGGGCACTCTGGCTAATTCCTGTGCTATGAAAAAGAGAGGAAGTGGTCTTCTACAGCCAAAAATATTCCTCTGACATCTTTGTGGCTCCTCCTAAACTACAAGCAGGAAGCAAGAGAACCCAGTGTTTCACCCCAAAAAATGGTGAAGTCACAAATGTCTCCATTTCTACCTGGCTGTTTCCCCTATTGTCTAAATTTAGGGATAAGAGTTTCATTTATGTGCAAGACAAGTTTGTTTTTTTTAAATGGCCAATTCAGACTTACCCCTCTGAAGCTCCTAGGATTGTATGCATCACTGTAGCAGCTGAGTTGGAAGAATTTTGCTAGGCTTCTCAGCGTTTAACAGATACAGAAATAAGGAGCCAGACACATATACAGGGGATATCTTCTTCTCTTCAACTACACAGCAAGTCCTGAAGAATGTAAAATGTATTAGTTACAAGGGGAGAAGAGCTCCAGAGCAACATAACTCTAACATGGGTCAGACTGCTCTATAGCACATATCTAGAGTCCTGTGTTGCTAGTATAACCCAAAAGGCTTTAGAAATTCTTTGCTAGATAAGTTCCTTAGTCACGTGGGGTGCAGCGCCCCCCTGTAACCAAGACTGTTTTTCAGGAAGCGTTCTGAGTCACAATGATCCCCTGGACCAAAAACAGAAGTTCACTGCTGGCTCCAGGGGGCAGGGGAGTCTAGCTGCTGGCTGGGAGCCTGCAGCTGGTGTCCCCTAGCAATGGCCCCCTCCTCTCTCCCAGCCTGTCAGAATGGGAAGGGAGCAGAGGGAGCTTGTTCCAGGGGTTCCCCAGCCAGCGCTGGAGGATGGGGGGGGGGGGGGGCTCCAATTCATCAGGAGTGGGGCTCAAAAACACCCATCCCACCCTCCATCAGGGCCAAAAAAAACCCAGATTGAACTCCCTCTTCTCTCTTTCCCCCTTTCATTCTGAAAACAGCAACAGGCTGGGCAGACAGAAGTTATAGAAGAGGCTCTGTTTCAAAACCTCTTCACCTGACCCCCTCATGCAATGAGGATTCAGATTTTCACACAGCCACCCATTTTTGAAGCAGTCTGCAGCCATGCACTTGTGTTTGGTCACAGCTATAGACTGCTTTCTGTCACCAAATTGGGCAAAAATGATCACATCTATCTGTGCCTGTGCTGTGAAATTAGACTGTGGTTATACACTGATGGGTTTCTCTGTTGCCAATAAGATATCAATATTTTCCCAGTAAATCCACAGAGATTACCTTTCATCATACTTTTCCTTTGCATGCCCTAACAACAGTCACTTCAGCTAGTACCTTTCGAATAAATTGTTATCTCTTTCTAGAAGACTGTAGGAATTTGTCAATTAATAAAGCTTCAGAAGTATCTGATTGGTATTTCATTGTTTAAATGTATAAAAAATGGCTAATGCTTATTTTATCATTGAATATTTTTTAAAACTTCTTTTGTATACTGTATTCTGCATAGGTTATTCTTTTGCTACTTGTTTTGCAAAATAGTACAGAACATGTTACTACCACCAAATAAAAACAAGACAGCAAAAGGATATACATAAGAGGTAAACTGCTTTAGGAAATTAGCTTAATAAGCAGTTTGAACTACAAATCCTGTTATAGAGCTTTGTGTCCTACCAGTTTCATTTGTTGAAAGTTTCATTAAATGAGTTTTAATGCTTTGTCTTGTTTTGGTGTTCTTCTGTGACCTGATTTTAAAAAGAAATGAAATTTCATATGTCCAAAACAAATTAAACATTACACCCCCTATTAGGAAAAAACAGTAAGAGATATAAGGATATTGTGCATTCAGCCTTTTAAAAAGTATGTTGTAGTTATTCCTCTAGTTCTTAGTTCATTTTAATCATTGAAGTACAGCCTAACCTTCAGATATATGATAAACATTGAGTTTTAGCATTAGCATACAATATACAAATAAAGTACTCATTAAATATACTTAGCACAGTGGAGAACAGTAAAATATAATGAAACGTTAAATATTTTGCTTACTAACATGAAAGACTTGTGCTTCAACACTAATGTTAAATCATTTGTTGCAGCAAAGGTTTTAATAATTGTACGCAAAGATTTAAGAAGGATAAAGTTTTCAGAACCTGCATAATTAGTCCTTTGTCATTTCTAATCTTACAGCATGATTTCAGTTCTTCATACCAGCAAATTTATCTAATTATCTGCTGAAATCCTTAACTTAAAAATTCCTTTAAAATAAATGTTTTGATAATGCTACCATTAAATGATGTAGTATTTTATTGTTTCTTGCTTATCCATATTATGCTAGGTGCTTTACAAATATAAAGGGTATTTTCTTAAGGAGCTTTAATACTTTTAGATTTTGTAAGGCCACGAATTTCACTAAGCCCCAAATATGTGTAGAATATCTACCATGTTCATGTGTCCATTGGCCTTGTAATTTGATTAAAAATCAGTCCAATTTGTCACACATGGTTTCTCATACAATACTAGCATTATTCTTAAGGGAAGAAAAAACTAATTATTAGTTGCTTTATTTTACTAGGGATTACTGTTATTCTTGTGGCTCATGAGAACCTTGCTGTTCATGACAATAGAAGAATTTTAGTTTTAAAGCATTTTATACAGTTGTCATAAATAGCTCAATATCTAATGGGGAGGAGGTATCAAGTGGGGTTCCCCAGAAGTCTGTTTGGGGTCCAGTGTTGTTTAATATCTTCATAAATGATTTGGACAACGGGACTGAGGCCACGCTTAGTGAATTTGTGGATGACACCAAGTAGTTGACTGGAGTTGCAGACACCCTGGGGGGTAGGGCTAGGATCTAGAATCACCTGAATAGACTGAAAAAATAACCTGAATAGACTGAAAAAAATGGTTCATAGCATTCATTCATAAACATTCAGGCTGGGAGGGACCCTGAAAAATCATAGAGTCCAGCCCCAGATAGATTTCATAGACATTCAATAGATTTCATAGACATTTCAGCCTTGACTTTCCTAGTTTGCTCCCTACAGGTGTGGTCTAATGCCAAGTACTCCTCCTTAGTGATGTTTCCCATCTTCCATCCCTTAAGCTTTTTTGGTTTGTTTTTTTTAGGTGCAGGAGGTTCTTGAGTTCCCTACTGAGCCAAGGAGCTTGTCCAGCCCTTTTGCTATTTTTTTGTGGGTTGGAATGGACTTTCCTTGTGTTTCAAGGATAGCATCCTTGAGAAACAACTATTCATCATGGACATTCCTCCCTGCCAGATTATAGTTTCTCAGGGCCTGAACAACTAGCCTCCTATGCCTGTGGAAGTCGGCCTTTCTAAAGTCAAGGACTTCCATATTGCTGACCGACTTGCCAGCTTTGCAGTGAATAGAGAAAGTGATCAACTCATGGTCACTGTCCCCTTGATTCCCTTCCATTTTCAGGTCACTGACTAGATCATCCCCTTTGGCCAGTACCAGGTGAAAGTTTTGATATACATGGATGATATTACTTTTGTGGTTTGGATGAGGGGGTCTTTGGAACGGGTTTTGAAATATCAATCAGATGAAATTCAACAAGGATAAGTGTGGTAGTGTACATGTAGACAGCTGACCAGGAGCAGTTTGTTCCCAGTCAGCCAAAACAGCAGGGGGTAGGCAGGAACTGTCCCACATGTGGGGCAGATCCCTGCAAGCCCTGTGCTGAGTGGGGCTTGCCTGACTGGGCACAGGGCTGGCCAGGAGCTGTCCTACAAGCAGGACAGTTCCCACCCACCCCGTGCAGATCAGGGCAAGCCCCAATATCCATGGGGCTGGCAGGGAGCTGCCCCAGAAGTGGGACAGCCCTCGCCTCCCTGCCCTGAGCCCAAGACTGACCCCTATGCCTCCTGCCAGCCCAGGACTGGCACCCTAGGGAGTCTGGAGCTTCCTGCAGGCTGCTGCAGGGGGGCAGAGCAAGAGTCCTGCACTGAACTGCTTCCTTTGAGAGCAAACTTGCTCTCAGCAGGATCATGTGTAGTTTTGTTCCCAGCTACATGTTACCTACGCAGTACCTTAAGGTACTGTGCAAAAACCTTAATAAGCATTAATTGCATGTGTAGATGCATCTAGCATGAATCTGGAGAGTCACAAAAGCTCAAGCCTCATATGTGAAGGCTAAAGCAATGCAAGGGAAGAAAATTTAACTGGGCATGTCTAAACATCCACTTTAATGTGAAGTAGCCTATTTTATTGCGCATTAAAGTGGCGTGTAAAAAAATGTGCTGTTACACTCATGCACAGTAAAATAAGCTACTGCATATCAAGTGCCTAAAAACACATGCCTTTGCATTACTAGTACAGTCTAATGCACATTAATTTAGTACCTCACATTGGAAGTACTAAATTTAATGCACATTAGGAAAAATACATTAATGCACGTTTAGATGTGCCCACTGAAATTCTAATTAACGATATTAAGCACTTCAAAGTAAGCAAAATAAAATGATTTTTGACATTTTAGAATACTTTTTGATTGCTGTTTTGCACTCGTTCACTAAAATTTCAAAATGCAAGGGCAGTGGCCAATGTATAATATAAGCTCCTTTCCCTGATAAGTCTGTAACTAGGGTCAATTTAGTTTGCAAAATCAAAGTGAGAAAAATCCTGTATTAACTCCTGCTTACTTGTGTACGTGTTAGGTTGAGGGAGCCAAACCTATAGTTATTGAACTTATGAACACACTAAGAGATTTGAGCTTTTGTGACTTGCCAAATGTTTCTTTGAGTAGGTCATGAAGCTAAAATAAGTGGTGGCCCAAAGGTTAGCAATGTACACTTTCTGGGCCTGATTTTCAGAAAGTAAAGCACACACTTTACACATACTCAGTCACCAAAAATGTATGCACAAACTGGGTATTTGTGCCTACATTGTCATAATTAAAATAAATTAAATGCGTAAATTCCATGTGCAATTTGTACACATATTAACATACCAGACTTTTTAAAAATCAAGCCTGTTGTATCTGTTAGTTTTCAATTCCCAAGCAAGGAACTACAGCAACATTTTCCCAGAAAACTAGAACTACATTTTCAACCATCAGTTGTATGCAGATGAACCAGGCAATTGTTACTGGTTCATTTTGACTCTAGGGTATATTTTATTTTATTGTGAACATAAACCATGTTATTTCTGTTTTAATTTGCTATTCTGTTTCCATGGTAATTATAGCATTGGAGAAAGGGTGAAAAGATATTTTTTAGATAGTAAAAATAGAAAACATGTGGTGCTGATGGGTTTTTTAAGTGGTAATTTCCAGATGCCAAGTTTTTTTTTTCCCCTGTATTCATAAACCTGGAAATGTTTTCACAATAGAAAAAAAGCTTGCATGCAAGTATATTCTTTAATGTCCTTCAGGCATGTCTCAATGGTCTGTGTTTGCACCAGACTCTGAGAGGTTCTGTACCTGTAACTAGTGGAAAACATTCAGGGAAAATCTAAGATGCCATTTAAACAATAGCATTTGCCCTGTCAGAATTCAGTTTCTGAATGCTATGGTATGTGCTGATGGTAGTAAAGATAAAATGAGACATAAAGATCAGCTTCTGAACCTTGTAGTCATAAAGATCCCTTGGCTGTGTTTATTTATAGTAGGAATGTTATCCCTGGTTAGTTGTCTGAGGCTCCACACCTAAGAGTTTTCCTGTTGATTTCAGTTAACCCAGCATTCACACTACAAATTACCACAACCATGGCAGTGTCTACATGTGTGGCAGACTGTGCAGTTGCAAATTGCTGTGTACAAGCAAGTACTAAATGATTGAGCAGTAACCGGCATTACTGAGCAGTACCGTTGCCACATGTTTTTTTCCCAACGTTACTGCACACTAGCAACAAGCTACTGCACAGTAGCGTCATCTCACAGTTAGTACCCGGCAATGCTACTGTATGGTAGCAATGAACTACTGTGCAGTAGCTTGTTGCGCAGTAACATCTCATATAGATGCACCCAGTGTGTCCTTGTTGTGAAGGACACTAATATCATACTGGGTTGCATTAGTAGAAGTGTTGCCAGCAGATCAAGGGAAGTGATTATTTCCCTATTTGGCACTAGTGATGCCACATCTGGAGTACTTTGTCCAGTTTTGAGTCCCCCACTACAGAAAGGATGTGAACAAATTGCAGATGGAGGAGAGAGTCCAGCAGAGGACAATGAAAATGGTTAAGTGGCTGGGTAACAGGACGTATGAGGAGGGAACTAGGTTTATTTAATCTGAAGAACAGAAAACTGAGTGGATTTAATAACAACCTTCAGCTACCTGAAGGGGGGCTCCAGAGAAGTTGGAGCTAGACTAGGGGTGGGCAAAATGCAGCCTACAGGCTAGATGTGGCCCACCAGGCCATTCTATCTGGCCTGCAGGGCCCCTAAAAAATTTAGAAAATTAATATTTATCTGCCTGTCATGCAACCCTCGATGGCTTGCCAAAACTCAGTAAGCGACCCTCTACCCAAAATAATTGCCCTCCCATGAGCTATACTGTTCTCAGTGGTGGCAGATGACAGAACAAGGAAAGTTGCAGCAAAGGAAGTTTAGGTTAGGAAAAACTTTCTCACAAGGAGGGCAGTGAAGCACTGGAATGGGTTACCTAGAGAGGTGGTGGAATCTCCATCTTCGGAGGTTTTTAAGACCCGGCTAGACAAAGCTTTGGCTGGGATGATCTAGTTGGGGACAGTTCTGCTTTGAGCAGGAAGTTGAACTAGATGACCTCCTGAAGTCCCTTCCAACCCTATTTTTTAATGATTCTATGATTCTATATTGACAGAAATTGAAGCCAAAATTGTGACATTTGTGCCTCAAAACAAGGCACAAAATCCATATTGCAGCACCTAAGAATAGCTGAAATGTTTTTCAAAACAATGGGTGCAGCTACATGAGTAGCCTAATAATACTCATGTATTATTATGACAGTGTCATGTCACAGCACAAACAGTGCTCATATGCCACTGTGCAGTATTATTAGACTACTGCACAGTAACATCACTAAAAAGGTATGCACCAGCACTACTGCACAGTAACACTGGTTACTTTGCATTGATTTAGTACTTGATTATCAAGTACTAAATTTAATGCACAGTAACTACAGTGTATTAATTAATGTGTAGATGCACCCACTGAGCAGCAGCTGAGCTCCAGGGACTTTGATGGGAACTGGGGTTGCTTTGAAAAGCCAGGCCACTTATTTAAGCATCTCAATGTGTTGTTTTGTTTCATTTTTTTCTATTTTTACTATCTAAAAGAAATCATAACTGCAGGCAGCAGGGTTTGGAAATCTTGGCCTTAGTGAAGTAAGTTACAACATAACAGTAATAACTATTATTAAATATATAGAGAATCAGTTTTGAAAAAAACAGATCACAGAGACCTTTGCTGTGGGCTTTTAAAGAAAATTACTTTCCAAAAGGTCAGAACACAAGATGAACAATCCATGTTTTTATTATTCATGCCAGCTCTTTTCACTTACAGCAGCTTCTTCACAATGCCCTTACTCCACAACGGACAGAATGGGCTTTAAAACAGAAAAAAGAAGGATTTGTTTTGGCTCAAAAGAGCAAAGTGTATCTATTCAATGAGAGGTTAAGAGTAAAAAGGAAAATTCTGTTAAATAGTAAATATACATTTAATCTGAATTCTGGAGTGTTTTGTGAATAGTCTCAGGGAGTCTTATCTTGGAGTGGATAATAATTACTGGATATATTGCACCCAGAGTATGCATCATGCCTATTTTCATCCCCATTTCATATGCAATTGGAAAATATATTCTATATTACTTCTCTGAGGTGGTTTCTGAATCTCTGCTTCTTGTGTTAGTGAGCTTCTAGAAAAGCAGCACTGACTAGCATTACAGAGGCATCCTTTCCTAAATGTTCAAGCTGAGATTATAAAATGGCTCATAGTTCCTACTGCTTCAGTCCCTTCTTTTATGGGATAGGTATGGGAGCAGAGACTGTCGTTCCATGCCTGGAGAATTATTAAGCCAATTTCCCTTTCCTGGGTAGTATTACTGTCATGTTTTTCCATGAATGTGATTGATCTTTAGTAGAATTTGCATACCTGTATTTTATGTTAGTAAAGTGCTTTGAGATCCTTTGGAATTAAAGTTACTATGGGAATTACGTAAAGTAAGTATTGGGTATTGCATATGCTACCTTCAAGGACAGAATCTTTACTTTGTCATAAGCACAGACTTTTATGCACCAGAGCCTCTCTCCACTACTAGAAAAATGTAAAGACAAACCTGTTATGCAAGAAAAAAGTGAAGTGATCAGATCTGCTTCATATTCTGCTGTACAAATAGCATTCATTTTGAAATTATTTAATTTAGTTAGTGGAAGTCAGAACTCCAAAACTGTACCAATATCTTTTTAGCAGTTCCTCAGACAGCTGCCTGGAGAAGTTGTTTGCAATGGGTAGTAACTTTTCTTTCATAAACTGCAGTTAACTGCAGTAGCTCTTACTTGGTGGAGCTTTAAGTAGATAAAAATACTTGATTTTACATCCATCTGACTGTCAGTGAGACTCAAGGGCTATGGAACTCCCTTATAAAGTGCTCAAGGAATTGAATAATCTTGCATTTTTTCAGTTGTTATAATTAGAAAAAGAAATTCCTGTTCAGTTAAAAAGTACATGCAAGCGTTCATTTTCTTATTCTGGTCTTGATCCTGCTGTGATTGAAGTACAATATGGCAAAAAGCTCACATTGATTTTAGTGGTACAGATGAGAGTTTTTATACAATATGTAGAGTTTTTTGATTTATTAAAACTTGTATGCTTACTTCTAGGCACATTCACTTATTTATTTAAAAATATTCAAGCAAAGTTTGAGTAGGTCAAAATTCATTAACATTCCAGACTTTCATTAAAAATGTCTTTTTTTCATTTCACTTGCATTTTCCTCTTCCATTTCACTGAATGACTTAAAGAATGAGAAAATAAAGATCTTAGCAGGCCAATGATTCTGGACTATGTCAGACTAAAGTGGGAAAGAAGTTTCAGGCACAGGTGTCATTCTCCAAAAGTGCCTGGCTGGCAACAACCTACTGCTGCTTTAAAATAATTAAAAATGGTCTATTATGGAACTGACACACAAAGTAATCTGAATGGCAGAATGGGTAAAATGTTATAATCCAACAGAAAACATGGTCTTGTTGTTGTATTTCATATTCATCAAAAAGTAGAGCTGGAGGCGGCCTCAGGAAGATATCTAGTTCAATCCCATGTTCAAGGCAGGATCATCCCTGACTAAACCATTCCAGACAGATATTTGTCTGTTCTGGTCTTAAAATTTTCCAATAATGGAGCTAATCTGTTCCAAAGTAATAAAATTCTTCCTAATATCCAACCAAATTTTTTCTTGCTGCAATTTAAGACCATTGTTCCTCATCCTGTCCCCACAGCCACAGAAAATAGACTATCACCATCCTCTTTATAATGACCCTACAAGTATTTGAAGACTGTTATCGAGTCCACATCCCCCTAGCCTTCCCAAAACTAAATAATCCCAATGCATTCAACCTTTTCTCATAAGTTTCCCAGACCTCTAATCATTTTTGCTGCTCTCTATTGGACTGTTTCTAATTTCCCTGGGTGAGAGTACTTTACAGTACTCTAGGTAAGGCCTCACCTTTACCAAATAGAGCTGCAGAATCACTTCCATTAACTTTCAAGTGACACTCCTGATAATAGTGTCCAATATGATGTTGACTTCTATTTTTTGCACAAGAGCACATTGTTAGTCATTCCTGGGTGTATCTACACATGCACTTTGCTGTGGAATAGACTAATTAGCTCTGCAGTAAAGTGTCAGTAATACATGCACTGGTATTAGGGAACAGTAAATTAATTAACTCCACCATAGGATAGTGCTGTTGGGGACAGTACTGTTTTACAGCAGAGTACTTTAATCCATCAAAATGCATGTGTAGATGCTGACCATGGGCATACATTTCACCTAGTCAACACAGCCACCCAGGGGCCTGCTCCACCCCAGCTCAAGTTGCTGCTGTCCCAGGTACATGTGCTGCGCCTAGTAGCAGCTGACTGTGGTTCAAACTGCTCCTGAGTTTATTTCATCACATTAATTGCATGTGTAGATGCGCACATCCCCTCTCCCCCCCCCCCGTCTGTATTTGAGCACAACATTGTTCCATCTTAAGTGCGGGACCTAATCAGTCAGTCAGTCCTCATAGTTTGCTAACATCAAATCTTTTTCTTGTTGTTTTAGAAATTGTCAGAATGAAAATGAATGGCAAATGAAACAGACACAGACAGCTACAGCTATGTTCAAAACCTTTAGATGTTTCCAAAACCCTAGTCCTACCTCACATGGCCAAGGTGATATTATTGGATCTGAAAGTGGCAGTAGTTTACCTTCTCATAGACTTAGTAGTGATCAGGAACAGAACCTAGATGGTGAATCTCCATCACCACCAATGGCATATTCTTCAAATTGTGACAAGCCGTTTCCTGGAAAGGAGAGAATTGATGTTTTACTGAGCCATATATATAGCACTGAAGAAAACAACCCACTGGTGAGTATTTATGTTTCTTCAACACAGATGTAAAAAAAATTGATTTCTGAACCAAATGGATCCCATGGAATCATAAAAGGTAGGACATTTGCGTTCATCATACAGCAGTGGTCCAGCAAAAGGTTCAGGTCTTGGTATAAATCACTTTATCTTAAGTGCAAGACCAACTGGCCAATGAAGATACAGTCAAAGGGACAAAACTTCAGTATTAATGATGAGTGGTTATCATCTGCCATTATGCTAAAGAGGGGTGGATTTCAAACTTTTAGCAAGTTCCCAATATAGCTTTCAATTGGGCACCCTGTTGTAACAATTCTCATATGTAAAGAACAAATGTATTACATTAAGTAACATGTTCTTTAAACAAATACATTTTCTATAGAGCAGACTGATAGATAAATTTAAGGAACATCTGTACCTGTTATTCTAGCTGTAAACCATTGCAACCAAAAACGAAAGAAAATGCTGCTGAAAGTTGTAATCCCTATTTTTGATAAAGGGAATTCTCAGTCCCTGCCATTGCAAGTGGGAATAGACCAGATCTTTGCTCTGAGCCTACACTTAGTACTAGGAAGACAGCTTCAAATGATACTGCCTTCAGGCTACATATAGAGCAGGCTCCAGGTCTTCCTTAATAACAGAAGCTTCATAGTATTTTTAACTCAACATCTCTTGGTTTCTTCATTGGTTTGGGGTTTCTCCTCCTCAACATTGCTGTTCTCATAAAAGTTCTTCTTGCTTTTTGAGAACTATTTGATTGACAGAAACTCATCACCATTCAACATTCAGACATGAGAAACAGAGCAGGCCACAAGAACACAGCTCCCAGGCAGCATCTGGGCAATGTCCTCACTGAGACAGAGGTGCAGGCTGCAGAGAAGCGCTAGTAGCAAAGTCTACTCCAGGGGTGTCAAACATATGGCCCACAGGCTGGGTCTGATCTGCAGAACCCGACCACCTGGCCCCTAGTGCAGCCACTGATTCTAAACAGACCCACCCAGAGCACAGCACACACTGAACCAGCCCTGCAGGCAGGGCTTATGATTCATGCCATGTGTAGCACCCATCCCAAATGCTCCAGGACTGTTCTGCACAGGTGAGCACATAGTGCAGATCCCAGAGCAGCTGGAACAGGTGCTGCATGTAATGTAATCCAGCCAGGGGGGTGTGTTCTAGACCCCAGATTGGCAGGAGCAGGTGCCACGCTGCAGCCCACATGGTACCTGGGACCCACACTCATGTGCTGCCTAAAAGCAATGCATGCAGCATGGACCCCAGCCTGGCTAAAGAGGACACCATGTGTGGCCAATTCCCAGTGGGCATTGCCTTTGGTGAGGGCACTGCATGCAACTCAGCACTCACTCTGGCCAGTCTGGGATCCATAATACATGCCCCTGGCCAAGCTGTGCCACATGCAGCACCCATTCCAGCCACTCTAGGATCTGCGCTGCATGCAGCACGGGTCTCAGACTGTCTGGAGCAGGCATGAGATCCACTGTGCTAGGGGAGGCTAGAGTGGGGGCGGGGGAGGAGTGGGACCTTCCCAGCCTATTCACCAGCGTCACCCCATTCGTTCAGCCGACAAGGTGAATTTGGCACCCCTCATCTACACAGGGACAGTTATACAGGTTGCAGGGAAATTTATCTTTGAGCTCTGGGTAGGCAAGACCTATATTGAGATAGTTGAGCAGGCAGCAATGAACCTGTTCTCAACTCTGGGTAGGCAAGACAAGGTTGCCAACTCTCAAAACAATGTTAAGGACAATCTGCAAACTTTTTACTTATAACCATACTTTTTACTGATGGATATTTTACATGATGTAAATATAATCCTTTTGCCAGGCCCTGGATAGCAATACCAAGGGTCAGATTCAAATTGAGGGGTTTAACACCAACTAAAGTCTTGCATCCCTGCAGCAGTGGTTTTATACCGTGCTTCCTCCATACCAAGAGTCCCCTTATCACCCCATACCATGACTTCCCCACCCCATGCTGCCCTGCCCTCACCCCAGCCCACCCCCAAACCTTACCATCACTGGCCTTAATTTCCCTCTCACCCCAAACCGAGCATGGACCCCCAACTACTACCTCTCCCCATTTCCTGCCTTGCAGCTCTGTCTTGCCTCCATGCCTGTCCCACCTGGTGTCTGACTGCCCAGGGCCTTGCGGCATCCAAGCAAACAGCTGATGGGACACAGTGGCAGCATCTGGCTAGGGGAGGGTAGAGACTATGAAGGCTCCCATGGGCCACAAAGCCCTGAGACAGAGCTTCTTGCAGGATGCCAAACTGTGCTCCCACTCAGACACAAGGTGATGCTGCTGTACTCTGTCTATCCATGAATGTTTCCATCTGGCCTCATTCTGATGACAAATCTTCAATCAAGCTCAGAGTTTAAGTTTTTATGGACAGTTCATTTTTTTATGGACTTCACATATAAGGATTTTAAGGCTTTATTTTATGGACTGTCCATAAATTTACAGATGTTAACAACCCCAAGGCAAGACCTAAACTGAGACAGTGGGGCAGGCGAGATGAGAGCTCCCACCACTAAAACCAAATCAGAAGCTGTAGCATGGAACTAGGTGTAAATTTTTCAGTCTCCCACCTGCTCTAGTCAAATCATCCCCTGTATCAAGCACAGGGCCATGAAGGACCAGTTCTTATGGCTTTTCTGATACCACAGAGTAATTCTTCTCCAACTGTTCCAACACAGTCTCAGCATTCATTCTCCACTCAGTGTGGAACCATGGGGTGAAGCAATTCCTCTTCTCTAAAAAATGGACTTTCCTCTTCTCCCTTTTCAGGTGCTGGGGTACCTGTACACATCACAGGTTTTAATCCTCATTAAATTAAATAGGTTTATAAAATTTAAACTCATTTATTTTGGAGCGTTGCATCAGTGTTTGCACGTACTAGGTTTTTGAACAAATTAAGTCCAGTCCCTGGCTGACGCCGCAGGAGAGTGGGACAGTCCTGCACTGCCCCTCCATCCCTGCCCATCGTTTGACCCCAGTACTCTTTCCTGCCATGGCAGGGGGTCGGACTTGATGATCGGCTCAGGTCCCTTCCAACCCTACTAACTATGAAACTATGAAAGTGGGATGTACTGCTCCCTAGACCTTCCCAGGGCTCCCCACGCAGCTATGGGATCAGGGAGCCGGCACATGGCACAAGGGGGGGAAAAAAGCAGCAGAGGGGAAGACAAAGGGGTGAACTACAAAAAAGTTGCATCACCATCTGGTGGACAAAGAGGCTTATTACACATCTTTGAGTTCCTTTGTGTTTGCACGCAATAAATCCATGGGTGCAACGCTTTAGTTCGTGGTGAGCCAAACGAAACCATGTTCAAGGAGTTTTAGCTTAATGCACCAGAAAGACTTTTAAAGCATCCAGAAAAACCACTCATGCAAACAGTCACACCACTGCAGCTCAAGAGAGGGCAAAAAATGTGACATGTAGACATGCTCCTGGGGTGCTATAGAAAGCCATATAGTGGTACTGTTTTCCTTACAGAGAATCCATGCCAGCAGACTGTCCTTGCAATCTCCTACATACTGTCATCTCTCCTTCAAAAGTTTACACCCCCTCCTAGTCATTTTACGCAGGGAATGGTGAAATATACTGCTGACAGTCAGCTCTGAAAAAAAACAGCACAGTCTCTTAACCTCTCCTGAAAGAGTCTCTCACAAAAAGAAAAAATCTATAAAGTGGGAAGTTTGAGTGAGCTAACTCAGATTCTTAGCTCAACTTTGTCAAATTAACCACAAAAAGTGAGCCTAACTTCATAGGTGCTGTATTTTTTTTAAGAAATGAAACATCAAAAAAGTTGAAAAGGCCTATGTGATTCCTTACCTGGTTTCCAAGAGGTGGATTAATGTGGAGCAGGAAATCCCTCTCAAAACCTGATTATATCCAAGGACTAAAAACTCTTCATTACTCTAGCTAAAGTTAAACCTCATTACAAAAAGCCACATTTATACTAGCTAAAGGATTATCCTTGCTGAACACATCACTCAGATTAAATTTGGACATAGCAGCCACAGTGCTGAGATTATCAACTGCAGTTTCTTACTGTGGAGGACTGTGGTCAACTGAAGCTATCATGCAAACAACAGTGAGATGGGAATAAATGTAATATAAAATCTACTTTAAACTAGATTTCCCTAGGGGCTTTTCAGGATTGATGTTTCACTCAAATCAGATTTATTGTAGATTCAAATTTACAAAGAGATGTCCCAGAAGCATCTCTAGTTTCAGTTGAAACATTTCTCATATCCTTTAAATATTTCGTTGGTGAGCATTTTAGGGAGAGTGGAGACAAAGGTGTTTCTGTGAAGATCCACCTCCTCCAAGCGCCAGGAATTCTGAGGCCTTAGCTATGTGTTCTGGGGATTCAGGCTTGGATATCTGGAAAACTATAAAATCTTAAAAGTGTTTCTTGTTTTGGGAATTCCCAAAGCTGGACAGTATTTGAGGGTGAGCCCTTACCTAGGAGTAAGCCCCCTCATAATATGTGTACTTAAAATGGTCAGGATAAGATATTAAGTGGAACCAATTGTCCTTGGGACAAGTTTATCTTTTCTTCAGAGTAAAATAAAATAAACCAATACTATCAATAAGATCCTTTGTAACATCAGCAGATGCCAAATACAATACTCTTATCTTGTACTCAATAGAGTCATAGAAACAGTTCCAAAGAGAGAGAGAGATTTTGGAAAGGACATATAAGGCTCATATATTATAAAGAGAAATAATGACATGCTGGCCATTTTGGACCTTGGGCCTCTGAAGAATTCCTCAAGGAGATCAATACAGTATTTTCGCCCCAAAAGTTCAGAATATGAAAATAAACCTCCTGCAGACTTTCTGGCAGGAGTAAATCACATAGTGATAGGTTAACATCTGCTACAGGTAGCATTTTTCAATACAGCACACCCTCTTTTTGACCTCGTAGTCTCTACAGAGGTATACAGTAGGACTGTGTGAAGCTTTGGTAACTGATTTGATTCAGAGGAGATTTGGCCCAATTCAGGAACCAGATCTCAAAATCTGAATCAAATCAGGAGACCAAGTAAAAGCTCCAAATCGACTCAAAGCATCCAAATCAATTCAGAAAGCTTTGGAAAAAGATTCAGCTGATTTGGAGATTTGGCCATAGAATAAACAGGCAGCTGACAGCTGCCTCCAGCTGGTAAGTCTGTTGGGATTGGGGGAGGGGGAAGGGAGGGGTATGGGGGAGAGAGGGATCGGGGCTGGGCCTGGGACAAGCTGCCCACAGGGAGGCACAGAATGCAGGCGTGGCAGCTCTGGGAGTGGGGGTTCTGCCCTGCTGCTGTTTGCCCAGGGAGGGGGGAGGCAGAATGTGGGTGCAGCTTGCTCCAGGCAGAAGGGGGCAAGCAGCAGCAGGGCATAGACCCCGGCCCTGGTGCTACCATGCCTGCATCCCACTCCTCTGCCCCACCTGGAAGCGGTGGCAGGGCAGAGCCCCTGCTCCCAGTGTTGATGTGGGTGCCATAGCACTGGGAGCAGGGGCTGTGCCCTGCTGCTGCCCAGAGCTAACTGCCTGCATCATGCCCTCCCCACCCCCACACCAGCTTAGCAAGTGGGAGTAGGGCAGAGCCCTTGTGGGGTGTGGCTCTCTGCACTGGGGCAGAGGTAGGCACAGTTGGAGGAGCTGCGGGAGAAGCCCCCAGGGCTGCCCTGCCTGACCCCATCCCCAGCCTTCCAGCACTTTAAAAAAAAAAAAAGCCCTGCACTCACTGCTGCAGAAATGGTGACTGGGGCTTCTGGGCACTCATGGCAGAACCCCACATGTTTCACAGTTTCTAGGGTCGGAAGGGCCCTGAGTAGATCATCTAGTCCAACCCCCTGCCATGGCAGGAAAGAGTACTGGGGGTCAAATGACCCCAGCAAGGTGTTCATCTAACCTCCTCTTAAAAACCTCCAGGGTAGGAGCCTGCACCTCTTCTCTTAGAAGTTGATTCCAGGTCCGAGCTGCCCTGACCGTGAAGTAGCACCTCCTGATATCTAGCCTAAATCTACCCTCTGCCATGCAGCACAGAGCAGCGAAGATTCCCGCCCCCTGCCTGGCACCTGTGTGGCAGCTGCCCTATGGCATGGGTGCAGTGTGGCTTGGCAGCTGGAGCTCCTGGTTTGATTCCCCAGCTCTCTGATCATTCCCCCAGCTCTTCCCAGGGGGCACGGCCCCTGGATCTGCACAAGGTTTCAGCAGGCTGCTGCTGCCAGCTGGGGAAATAGCCCAGAGCCACCACCAGCTGGCACCAGCAGCCTAGTGTCATCCTGCATCATCTGGGGGCCTGTGCTCCCTTGAAAAAGCTGGGGGGGAGCTGGGGAATCAAACCGGGAACTGGGTTTGGGACCTGAATATTCCCTTAGCCCCTAGCTCAATTCCTGAGCCCCCTGTTCAATTCCCCAGCCCCTGGTTTAATTCTGCTGGGAGCTGGGGCAGCTCCACATGTCAGCCAGAGCCTGGCACTGCTCAGCCCTAGTAGCCCCAGCTCCCAGACAGTGCACAACACCCTGCTGAGCCACGCTGAACCCGTGGCATGGGGCAGTTGCTACACAGGTGCCTGGTGGGGGGGGGGCAATCCCTGCTGTCCCCACTGCCCCGAGCTGGATGGGGAGCTCTGCCATGAGCTCCCAGAGGCCCCAATTGCTGCTCCTGCTGCCAGTGAGCGTGGGGCTTTTTTTGCTTTTTTTTAAAGTGCCGGGACTAAGCTGGGGCTGGGCAGGGCAGCCCTGGGGGGCTTCTCCCACAGCTCCCTCCACCCAGGGAGAGGCAGGCACAGCCAGAGGAGCTCCAGGAGAACTTGTTGCTGCCCAGCTGATCCTAATCTCTCCAAATCAGTGCCAAATCTCCAAATCTGATTCAGCCGAATGGATTCAGGACAGTGATCCGAAACTCCAAATCAAATCATTGTCCTCCATATCAGCCACACAAGCCTAGTGTTCACAATATACTGTTTCAAGTGACAAAGATACATTGTCTACCGTTGTGTCTGCAGTCTTCTCATAATGTTAGATATAACCCAGCAGTCATAGCTAAAAGATATTATATATTAGCATTGAAGGAAAGACCAGTGACAATCCACACAAATTTCTAGTATTTAAGTTATCATCATTTAAGTTAAAATCTTTAAAATCTTATCTTACATCAGAATTCGTATTTTAAGACCCTTTACATCAGACAGTTTAAGAATCCTTCCTAATGCAGATGGCACAGAAAACTATATTTCTCTCTGGCTTCATTGCTACAGCACATTTTCCTTATGCTTTATAGTTTGAAAATGGATTTAGATAGATAGTTAAACACACAAATCTTTAGGGAAAATGTTATCATTTCATTTAGTCTCTGATATTTTGTGTATTCTAAAAATTCACTGCATTACTGATGCAAAAACCTCAGGGAAATTGTTTCTTACACATTCCTTAAAACCAAGTCCAGCAAAAAAAATTGTCTCTGCTTTTCTTTACACAACTCTAAGTTCAACCCATTTCATTTTCAACCAGAACCTGGTTTGTTACTTACTAATCACTGCTGTTAAATGAGCATCAAATAATGGACATTTTAAAGGGGCTACTGAAAATATATAACATCCAGCAAGAGCAAGATCACAACTTCAGACTAAAGAGGTGCAACTAGAAAAGACCCATTGCAATGAAACTGTAGATGCTGTTAGTGTGCTATCAGGAAACATCCCATAATACTGTAATGAGAACAAAAAATTATAGGGAAGATGCAGTAGTGTTCAGGACTGGCTCAGAAACTGGCAAAAATAATTCCCTTTATTTGCAGTCTTCACTTAGCAGTAGTGAATGAGGTATAACCCACACCATATTGAAGTTTTAAGTAAAGGTTTTCATAGAGGTTACTGGTTGTTGGTATTTGTATAGACGTAATAGTTTTAATATGCATGAGAGTCAGTGGCTGTGTCTACATGAGATGCCGAGCGTGCAGTAGCCTGATATCACTGCGCAGTAGCGTTGCATGGCAACAACCGTGACCCAACACTTCTGTGCAGTAGTGTTAGGCTACTGTGTAGTAGCATCCAGAAAAAGACGTTTGGCAGTGCTACTCCACAGTAAATTGGGTTACTGCACAGTCACTTAGTACTTGTTTATACTAAATGACTGTGCAGTCAGCATCTCTTGTAGACGCAGCCAGTTTGCTGCAATATATGCTGTTAATTCCAAACAATGGATATTTGTCCTGAGTCCTCCCTTACTTATACCAGAGACTTAAATGATCCTTGGCTGGCCAGAGAACATGGAGGGTTGTCAGAAAGCCAAATTAAAGAATAAAAGGTAATATTATCTGCAACAACACATCAAAAGCTGAAGGTCCAGATCCTCACCCCACAGATGTTGCTCTGCCAGCAGAGTGGTTCCTGGCAGCACAGTTTCTATCATGGGGGGGAGAGATGGTGCACCTTCAGCAACAGAAAAACTCCTTCCGCCAGTAAAGTTGTGCCCACACTTGCAGGTCTGCTTACCTCAGCCCTCCTGCTGCATTTCAAGCAGCAGCAGCCGCTTCCGCAGCATAGGCAAAGCCTTGATCTATCTTTTACTGAAAAGAGAGAAAAAGATGCATAGAGTTACCAGTTGTATCACTCAAGATAAGAAATTGTTTTAAGCTTCAGTAATGTAAAAAGACTGCTGTACTTGCAAATCCATACTAACTGTGCCTGCTCTCTGTCTTGTGAAGTCTCCCCCTGAGATGTCCTTCCCTACAGCTGCAGCAGAAAAGTTCTTTGAAGAAGAAGAGAATCGAGCAAAAGAATTTGAAGAACTTTTAAACTCACATCTTGAAGAACTGCAAAGACATTCTGAAAATACCCTGAAAAAATATGTCTGGCTAATGCACAACAGACATGTATGAGCCTTTCAGCTTTTTATATCCTATTTAAAAAAAATAAAGTTATGACAAAGTGCCTACTACTTTGATTCCCCAAACTAAACTCTACTACCATCTTTTTAAAATATTTGCTGACAAGGCTGATGTGAAATAATAGGTTTATTGTAATATTAGGGCTCTTTGGAAGTCATGTTTTACCATTATTTTGTTCTGCTATGGATTTTGTGACAAAAAACTTTTGAATATAATGTATTGCAGATATTCATCTATCTAAAAATATCTAGAAATTGAATATGTTATTTGTTTTCATCTAGTTAAATTTCATGTACCAGAGATCCATTTGGAGCACTGTAAGTTAAGAGGCTTACAAGTCTTTTGGGAAAGGGGGGTTATCTAGTCAGGGGACCTAGATACTTGAAAATAAACTAGAACAAAGGAAATTTTTTTTGATTGCATAGAATTGGAATAGACTATCCTTCTAGCAGCTTCTAGCACAGATTGTATAGCATGGTCTTGTTATTCAAGGCTATAAGAATAACATCTGGGAGCTTTGCAGATGAACAAGATTAGAATGGCACTGAACCTGCTCTAACTTGTGCTGAGGGCCATGTCGTCCCATCTAATCTTCTATATAGTGTTCCTGTCCAAATAAGGTTTAGATAGAAGAGAACAAAACAAAACAGGAGGCACAAAATCTGGCTTATAATGTTGCTAATACTATGGATTAATAGTTAAATATCTGAAAAGCCTTATTTTAAGATTATAGAAAAGTAGGTCACCTAATCCAGCCCCCTGCTCAAGATAGGCTCTTCCCTGACTAAGCTATTCCAGTCGAGTGTCTGTCCATCTTGCTTTTGAAAATTTCCAAGGACAGAGATTGCACAATTTGTCCAGGTAGCTTGCTCCAATGCTTGACCACCCTCGTAGTCAAAAAGTTCTTCCTAATTTCCAACCTAAATTTCCTTTGCTGCAGTTTGAACCCTTTGCTCTTGGTCCTGTCCCCTATGACCACTGAGCCCCTCTCCTTCCTGTCTATAATCACCCTTCAGGTATTTGAAGACTGTCATCAAATCCCACTCCTATCTTCTCTTCTTCAGGCTAAATAACTCTTGTTCTTCCAGCCTTTCCTCATATGTCACGTTTTTCAGGCCTCTAATTTCTTTTTGTTACTCTGTGCTGAACTGTTTCCAAACTGTCCAAATCCTTCTTGAAGTCTAGGGCCCAAAATTGGACACAGTACTCCAGGTAAGGCCTCATAAGTGCTGATTTGCCAGTGACACTCCTGTTAAGACAATCCAGGGTGCTGTTGGCCTTTCGCAGTGAGCACATTGCTGGCTCATATTCAGCTTATGGTCCACTGTATCCCCAGGTCCTTTTCTGCAGCAACCTAGTCAGTCATTCCCCAGTCTCTATTTATGCATGCAATTATTCCATTCTAAGTGTAGGACTTTGCACTCTTCACTGTTGAATTTCATCTGATTGATTACAGATCATTTTTCCAGTCTATCCAGGTTGTTCTGGATCCTAGCCCTGTCCTCTGAAATGTCCACACTTCCACCCATCTTGGTGTCAGCCACAAATTTGCTAAGCATGCACTCAGTCCCATTGTCCAAATTACTGATAAAGATATTAAACAATACTGGACCCAGGACAGACCCGTAAGAAACCCCACTTGATCCCTCATCTCAACTAGACATTGAGCCACTGGGCACATCTACACATGCATTTGTTCCAGGATCTGTTTATTTGTGAGTAAACTACTCGTGAGTAAATACTCCAGGGCAGGCATCTACACATGCAGGTAAGCAGGAGCAGATTTGCTGCTAATGGCAGCAAACTGCTCCTGCTTCCTAGGTCACTGCAATGGGCCCCTGGCGTCCCCAGAAGGAGCTCTATGCTTCAGTTTGGTGCTAGCTCAGGGGCTGGCAGGTAGTGCTGGGCCAGGAGACACCTGTCTCCTGGCTGGGGCTGGGACATTATGCCTTGCCCTCAAGGGCTGCCTGCTGCCAGGGCAGAAACAATGTTCCCCTGTCTTGGCACCAGGGAGCTCCTGGCCCCAGCTCTCCCAATAGGAGCAGGAGATGTAGAAAGAGCTGCAGAGGAGGGGTAGGTCCCAGCCCCCTACCCCAATCTGCTGGTGGGGCAGCTAGCAGCTACCTCACTGCTAACTGCCCCACCAGCAGATCAGGGCAGGGAGCTGGAACCTGAATGACCGGCACATCGTGATGAGAGACATGCTGGGATGGGATGGGCTCCACCTTTCCCCTAAAGGTAAGCGTGTGTTCTCTTCCAGGCTGGTGAACCTCCTTCGGCGGGCTTTAAACTAGGCTCGTCGGGGGAGGGGGAAGATGAGGGCGGAGGAGACGATGAGATACCAGGCCCAGCAACAGCCAGCGAGCCCAGACCAATGGTCATAACGGAGAAACAGGTAAGCGATAGGGGACGGGGCATTGCTGAGACTAGGGGGTCAGTGGGCACAACCGCTGAAGGCCTCAAATGCCTCTACACGAATGCTCGAAGTATGGGGAAGAAGCAGGAGGAACTCGCCCTCCTCCTAGCTGTCACCAGCCCTGACATAGTAGGGATCACAGAAACGTGGTGGGACTCATCGCATGACTGGGCGGTGAGTGTCAAGGGCTATAGGCTATACAGGAGGGACAGGATAGGAAGGAAAGGTGGAGGAGTAGCACTCTACATCAAGGAGGAATATACTTCCTCGTTAATTAGCATGGGGGTAGAAGGGGGGCACTCTGAGGTGCTCTGGGTTAGAGTAAAAGGCAGTCCAGGGGAGAGAGACTTAACAGTGGGAGTCTACTACAGACCTCCCAACCAGGGAGAAGAGCTCGACCTGGAATTCTTAGGTCAGCTTACAGAGGCAGTGAGGGCTAAGGATGTGGTCATCATGGGGGACCTAAACTTCCCAGACATCTGCTGGGAGGAGCAGTCAGCCAAGTCTGATCGCTCACGTCGGTTCTTAGCCAGACTGCAGGACCTCCATCTAACCCAGGAGGTGCACAGTCCCACCAGGGGAGACGCCTTGTTGGACCTAGTGCTGGCCACGGGTGAGGACCTGGTGAGGGGGCT
This sequence comes from Crocodylus siamensis, assembly GCF_052110815.1. Taxonomy (NCBI): domain Eukaryota; kingdom Metazoa; phylum Chordata; order Crocodylia; family Crocodylidae; genus Crocodylus; species Crocodylus siamensis. The sequence continues at coordinate 400,654,939 of NC_143395.1, forward strand.
GCGGGTGATGGGCCACCTGGGAGACAGTGATCATCGCTTGCTGGAATTCACCATCCAGCGTAAGGTGGCAAAGGGCTGCAGCAAGGCAACAGCCCTAGACTTTAGGAGGGCTGACTTCAACAAGCTAAGGAGGATAGTTGGGGAAGCGCTGAGGACCCAGAGGGGAAGGGAATCAGATGTCGAAGGTGAGTGGTTGCTCCTTAAGGAGACGATCCTCCATGCCCAAAGGGAGGTAATCCCAACAAGGGTCAAAGGGAGCAGGAGGGCACATAAACCCCCATGGCTCACTAAGAGCATCCGGGAATGTCTCCTTGCTAAAAGGGAGGCATATACCCAATGGAGAGATGGGGTCATCGCCAAGAAGGACTATGTTATAGTCGCCCGAGGATGTAGGGGGGCAGTCAGGAGGGCCAAGGCAGAGTTGGAGATAGGACTAGCTTCCCGGATTAAGGACAATAAGAAGTCCTTCTTCAAATACATAGGGGGTAAAAAGAGGGTCCCGGGTAATGTGGGGCCCCTGCAGGACACGATGGGCAACTTAGTCATCACGCCAGATGACAAAGCTAACATATTTAACGATTTCTTTGCCTCTGTCTTCCTAAGTAGGGACCAGTTCAGCCACCTCCCTGCTGGGCCCCCCTCGGGCCCCGAGAGAGACACGCCTGGGCCAAGGGTTAGCGAGGAGTTAGTTAGGGTACTTCTGGAGAAGCTGGACGTGTTCAAGTCCGCTGGTCCGGACGATCTTCACCCTAGGGTTCTACAGGAACTGGCTGAGGTCATTGCGGGACCCCTGGCACGGCTCTATGAGCACTCGTGGTGCTCTGGCGAGGTGCCGGAGGACTGGAAGAGGGCCAATGTGGTCCCTATCTTCAAAAAGGGAAAAAAAGAGGACCCGGGAAATTACAGGCCAGTTAGTCTGACCTCAATCCCGGGGAAGCTCTTTGAAAAAATTATCCTGGCACACGTCCAGGAGGGCCTTGCGGGGGAATGCATGCTCAGGGGCAACCAACATGGGTTTATCAGTGGCAGGTCTTGTCAGACCAACCTGGTGGCCTTTTACGATCAGGTCACCAAATCATTAGACGCAGGGGTTGCTGTGGATGTAGTCTTTTTGGACTTCCGGAAGGCTTTCGACACTGTCTCTCACCCTGTCCTCATCAAAAAGCTGAGAGACTGTGGTGTCGATGCCCACACGGTCAAATGGGTCGCCAGCTGGTTGGAGGGCCGCACCCAGAGGGTGGTAGTGGATGGGTTCTTCTCGACCTGGAAGGATGTGGGCAGTGGGGTTCCGCAGGGCTCGGTCCTCGGGCCTGCACTGTTCAACATCTTCATCAGTGACTTGGATGAGGGGGTAGAAAGCACCCTGTTCAAGTTTGCTGATGACACTAAGATGTGGGGGGATGTGGGTGCACTAGAAGGGTGCAATAGGCTACAAGCTGACCTTGACAGGTTGCAACGGTGGGCGGATGAGAATAGGATGGGGTTTAACACTGACAAGTGCAAGGTGTTGCACATGGGGAGGAAGAACCGGCACCACACTTACAGGTTGGGGAACTCTCCTCTTGCCAGCACGGAGACGGAAAAGGATCTTGGAGTCGTCATTGACTCCACGATGAACATGGGCCGGCAGTGTGGGGAGGCAGTCAAGAAGGCCAATCGTACCCTATCATGCATCCACAGATGCATCTCGAGCAGGTCCAGGGAGGTGATCCTCCCCCTCTATGCGGCACTGGTCAGGCCGCAGCTGGAGTACTGCGTCCAGTTCTGGACGCCACACTTCAAGAGGGACGTGGACAATATGGAAAGAGTTCAGAGGAGGGCCACTCGTATGATCAGGGGTCAGCAGGGCAGGCCTTATGAGGATAGGCTACGGGACCTGAACCTGTTTAGCCTCCACAAGAGAAGGCTAAGGGGGGACCTTGTGGCCTGCTACAAACTAGTCAGGGGGGATCAGCAGGTATTGGGGGAGTCCCTGTTCCCCCGTGCGCTGCCAGGAGTGACCAGGAATAACGGTCACAAACTGGCGGAGGGTAAGTTTAGATTAGATATTAGGAGGCGCTACTTCACAGTCAGGGTGGCTAGGGCCTGGAACCAGCTTCCAGGGGAAGTGGTGCAGGCTCCTAGCCTGGGGATTTTTAAAAGGAAGTTAGATGAGCACCTTGCCGGGGTCATCTGACCCCGGTGCTCTTTCCTGCTAAGGCAGGGGGTCGGACTAGATGATCTACCTAGGTCCCTTCCGACTCTAGCTACTATGAAACTATGAAACTATGAAACCCCTACCCTGCAGCGTTTTCCAAGCCCCATGCTTCAGTCACCCAATCAGAGCACAGGGCTGGAACCTGCCACTGACTAGGACAGTTCCCAGCCCCCGTCCCGCATGCAGGGCAGAGGCTGGGGAGCCTGTTCCCTGCTCAGCTCTGTACATGCAGAGCTGGGTGCTGAACAAGTTGGGAAGCTTGTTCCCCACTCAGCTCTCCAAGCATGGAGCTGAGCAGGAAAAAGCTCCCCATCTTGGTCCCCACCCAGGTCCATGCTCATGGAGCTGAGCAGGGAACAAGCTTCCCAGCCTGTTCCCCAACCAGCTCTGTGCTCACAAAGCTGGGCAGGGAACAGGCTCCCCAGCCCCCACTCCCTGATCGGGATCTCGGACTGGGGAGGCTTGGGCAGCTGGAAGCTCCTGGAGGCAGGGAGCAATCTCCCCTCCCCTCGGTGGATGGCTGACTGGGAGCAGATTTGCTCCCAGTCAGGCATCTACATGAGCGCTACTGTGCCATTACTAATCAAAAGTAAATTTGCTACTTGCATTTGCATGTGTAAACACACATGCATACTGCACAGTAAACTATGCTACTGCATTAAATTACTCATGTAGACATGCGCACTGATGACTACTCGCTGAGCACAATGATCCAATTAGATATCAATCCACCTTCCAGTACTTTCATAGAGTCCAGGGGTCAGCTGCGTTTTTGAGCAGAGTGCCAAAAACACCTGCGACCTTTACTTGTAAGATATTGGCGTGCCAGGGACAGATGGTGGGGGAGCCACAAGGGGCCCAATCCTTATTGTGGCAGTACAGCCCCATCCCCTTCCCTGCCATCCACCCTGAGATGTGCATACCAAGCAAAATGTTTTTGAGTACCAAACTCTGGCACCCATGCTGGAGGTTGCCTACCCCATATCTAGTCTCTATTTCCTTAGCTTGTCAATCAGATTGTGAGAAATAGTGTGCAAAAACCTTGCTAAAGTCAAGGTATATCACATCCACTGGTCTCCCCTCATCCAGAGCCTGTAACCTTCTAGAAGAAAATCAGGTTGGCCAGGCATGGCTTGCTGTTGGTGAATCTATGCTGGCAATTCCTGATTATTGTTCTCCTCTACATGCTTCATCATAGATACCTTGAGAACCTCCTGGATGATCTTTCCAGATGTTGAAGTCAGGTTGACTGATCTGTCAGATTCCCCAGATCCTCCTCCTCCTCTTTCTTAAAGGGGAGCACTATATACACCTTTTTCCAATCATCTATGACAGGGGTGGGCAATTATTTCAGCTGCAGGGCCACTTAATGTGCTTTCGGGACCCGTAAAAGGCTATGTGCTCTTCTCTTATCTTCTCTTCCACTCCCTCCCTCCCTCCAGAACCCAGCTGAAGCTGTAGTTAGCCAGGAGCCCAGAAGCTCAGCTGTGGCCCAAGACAGGGACTTCCACTGCAGCAAGCAGGCAGTGGCATCAGCTGTGGGTACAGCCAGCAAGTTCCAGAGCCCTGATGCCATATAATAAATACTTGTGGTGCCACATAGTAAATAAATAATGCATGAAAAATCCATTTGAGAACTTCAAGTAGTGTACATGACAATCCATTTACTTACTTTTGTTTCCTACCCACAGCACATCACATCCAATATATACTTCCTCATGTTTCAAAATACTGGTTCATTTATCTGAAAGGCACACTCTTTTGTTGCAGTACTTTGCCACATAAAAGTAGTGGAGGTTGCTGAGCTGACAGTGTTCTAATTTAAATTGAAGGGTGCTGTTAGGAGAACATTTTATTCAAAAGATACTTGACTGAAATTGATCCATCTAGATTTGATAGAACCCAGATCCATTGACCTTTTGGGAATGTTATAAAACATATTTTCCAGGCCTTTGAGGGAGGCATAAGGGGATGATAAGGTGAGTATGGATAATTAATTTTGGATGTGTAAGGAATTTGTGATTTATTTAATATTTATGGGATGAAAAGCGGGGGGAATGGAGATAAAACAGAGCTGCTTAGCCTCCAAACCAAAGTAGATGGTACATTTAAAAAAATCAAATTAATATTTTCTTTAAGTGTATAGGAAAATGTGTAAACTTGACCATGCTGATGGGTTGGGCAGTACTATTACAGGAAAATATGTTGTCTCATATTAGTATACTTAAAATATGTGTAACCCAGGCAGTACTCCAAGGATGTACCTCCTCTCCAATTGAAGGGATCAAAGCAGGTGCACAAGCACTGTGGGAGGTGTAGGGACTTCTCCCCCTATAGAACAGAGCCAGACCACCAATCAGGACTTAACCATATACCTTTTAATACTGGGAACATAACAGGCATAAATCAGAGGGTATAGTGGACACTATAATGCCCCAAGGGAGCAGGATTCAACAGAGGTTAGACACAATCATTGACAAAAAAAATAGGGTTAACAAAATATAAAACACAAACAGCAGAACAAACAATATGGGCTGGTGAAATATAAAAAAGGTACAAAATGCAAAATGTCAAATGACAAAGAAATATAGGGCCTTGGTACCTGGAGGGGGAGAAAGGGGGGAAAATACAATGGCCCCTTTCTACTGCAAGAAGATTTGCTTCTTGTTAGCTAGCTCACCCCAAGTTCCTCATGCACCCTGTTCAAATTTGCTGATGACACTAAGATGTGGGGGGATGTGGGCATGCTAAAAGGAAGCATCAGGCTACAATCAGACCTAGACAGGTTACAGGGGTGGGCGGATGTGAATAGGATGGGATTCAACACAGACAAGTGCAAGGTGATGCACCTCGGGAGGAACAACCGGCACCTTACCTACAGGTTGGGAAACTCCCATCTTGTCAGCACGGAAGCGGAAAAGGATCTTGGAGCCATCATTGACTCCAAGATGAACATGGGCCGGCAGTGTGGGGAGGCAGTCAGGAAGGCCAACCGCACCTTGTCATGCATCTACAGATGCATCTCGAGCAGGTCCAAGGAGGTGATCCTCCCCCTCTATGCGGCACTGGTCAGGCCACAGTTGGAGTATTGCATCCAGTTCTGGGCGCCGCACTTCAAGAGGGATGTGGACAGCATGGAGAGGGTCCAGAGGAGGCCACTCGCATGATCCGGGGACAGCAGGGCAGGCCCTATGAGGACAGGCTACAGGACCTGAAACTGTTCAGCCTCCAAAAGAGAAGGCTGAAGGGGATCTAGTGGCCTGTTATAAACCCGTATCTCCCGGGTGTTTGGCAAAAAACCACTGGTAGCACTGCTCCAGCCTGCTAGGGGTCTTGACCACCCGGGGGCCCCAGCCTCATGTCAAGCTGCCTGGCCTCTCCTGCTGGCTGCAGCCTCTCGTAGGGGATCCTGGAGCCCAGCGGGGAGCCTCTCCTGCCGGCCGCACGCCGCACTGCTGAGGGTCCCAGTGCTGCCTGCAGGTCCTGCTCTTTCAGGCTCTTCTGGGGCACTGCTCTGACCCTGCTGGCTCAGCTCTTGCCAGCTCTGTGAAGCTCCTTCCTTGTCCCTCGCTGGTCTCTCCTGAGTCTGCCCATGCTGCCCCTTTTATCCCCCTCCGGGTGACCCAAAGGGCCAATCAGGGGACACGGGGGTGAGTCTCTGGGGCCTGATTGGTGCAGAAACGGAATCCCAAGTCCTCCAATCACCTTTTGCCCTTTCAAAACCCCTGAGCTAGGTCACTGCCAGTCAACCCATCACATCTGTTATTCTTTGGTTGCCACATTCTAGGCAGGTTAGTGGGAGAACTAGAAAATGATATGGTGGGCAGCAAAAAATATAAAGCTGGAGAGAGAATATACACGGTAAGCCACTGCAGGAACTGCATTTATATAGTCAAGAAAAGAATAATCAGAGGAGGATGTGATCAGAGGCTATAAACACCTGAAGGTAACAAGAGAAATTAGAAAGGGAGTTATTCATGAGTTCATTTAAAAGTACATTGAACAAGGTACAATGACCTGGAGCTAAGATTTACTGTAGATATTAGGAAAAACTTAAGCACAAGCAGTTGAGCACTGAAAAAGACTAGTAAGCAGCAGGACTGACTTTTCAAAGGCCTCCCAAAAAACATTTTTGGTTCACAAATTGAAAGCCTCATTTTAAATCAAAGGGCTGGTTCAGGCAGCAGCCAGCTTCCTTTGCTGCTGGAGAAATGTAGACCAGCTGTGCACAGTTGCCAGCTGTTTTATCAAAGGATAATTTTGATTACCCATTCCATCTCCTTCCCAAGACTTACACTGATAAAGATGACTGTCAGCGAAACAACAAGAAAGGGAAATTAATACATTAAAATCACTTATATGAGCATATCTTGGTTTTTTTCTTTCTTTTATTTCTTAACCTCTTCTTTTCCTTAACTTCTTCACTGGGATGCAGGACTGACAAAGATTCCAGTCTGATCTATTCTGCCTGTACAGTTTTCTCATTTCCATTTTCTCTCCTTTAGTAGTCTGTCCCACCTTATCCTTCATGTCACCAGCAGGGAAAGTCACACAGCCAGATACAAGTTAGTCCTGGGGCCTCCATTTTATCAGGTGATCCATAAATTGCCACGTTTGTGTGTTCCAAAGGTCAGCCGCAAGACATTGTCACCAACTAGGAAAACTGCTCCTCCTGGGCCTGCAAATTAAAGATTATCTTGACAATAAAATTAAATTAAAATGTATTTAAGTAAAATAAGTCTTTTTCAAAGAGTTCCAAACACCATGTGCTCCAAAGGTAAGCACTGTAAATAGTGATGAAATTAATCTTGTCTGGTGCACTGACCAAAACTTGTAAGTACCTTGTAATCCCATGCTTCAAGGCTGCCACCACAGGCCAGGAAGGAATTTTTTTCCTCTCATAAATGCTACTGGCTTCTGAGTCTGTCTTCTTTCAGCTGAAGCACTGAATATTTGCCAGCTGAAACTGAGATTTTTTGACTGAGGCACACTGCCAGCATTCAGAAAACTCATAGGTTCCAGGCTAGATCATCTGACTTTTCCAATTAGGATCCTATCAATCGCCAAACTTGGTGTCAGGAAGGAATATTTCCCTTAGGTCATATTGGCAAAAACTGGGATTTTTGCCTTTTCCTGTAGTGTGGGGCATCGGTTCCTAGAGTTCTTTGAGCACCAATTACTTCTCTGCCATTGAAATAGCTGACAATGCCCTCACCTCCCCTGTTTCATCTTTGGCATGTTGTAGAGGGTTTTGGGTAGTTCTGTTTTTTTGCTGTATAGACAGCTCTATGAGGATTTGCAGTGGCAATTTGTGGAATCCTAGAGTAAATGGTTGCCCGTGAAGGCAGAGGGCTGGGACAGTGGGCGGGGGTCAGGAGGCACCCAGAAGGGCTGGGGGAGCAGGCAGGGGATGGCGCCTCATGGGGATCCCCCCATGGTCTCCTCCCCCCTCCTCCAGCCTCCCCTTCCCCACCCCCTACTTACCAGCATGGAGTCTGGTACCAGCTCCCTGCTGCAGCCAGCGGGGACTGCCCAAATTGCTGAATCTTTTCTGAATCGATTCAGGGAGCTTCAAATCAATTTGGACCTTTTAATTGGTCCCCTGATCTGATTCGGATTCAGAGATTCGGCCGCTGAATCGGGCTGAGTCTCCTCCAAATCAAATCAGCACCCACATCTTCACACAGCCCTAGTACTTAGGAATCTGTCTGTTTCTTAGATGTCTAAGTCCACAATTTATCCACCATTAACATCCTTGAAACCATGAACAACGCATGCCCCTGGAGGCTGGGGGGCACAGCGACTGCCCACAAGCAGTGGCGGCGGTGGCAGCAGCAGGGACATGGTGGCGGGGAGCAGGGAGCTTCCACAGGTGGCCACAGTGGTGTTGGCAGCAGAGGGGGGGTGAGCACTGACAGGGTGCATCAATACAAGCGCTTTACTATGGAGTTGACTAATTAGCTCTGCATCGCAGTCTACACATGCGCCAGTATAAGGACACAGTAAATTAATTAACTCTGCTGTAGGATAGTACTCACATTGCTGCAGCCGCAAGCAAACATGTAAATGTGCCCAGAAGCAACTGACTCCAGCCCAAACTGCACCGGAGTTTATTGCTTCTTACTAATAGCACATGTAGCTGCACCCACTGGGTGCACCCTCCAGGATGTGCTGGGAGACACTGTGCTCTGCATGCACAACCCCCTGGTGGTGGTGGCAGGGTTGCATGCCCTGGGATACCGCCAGTGCATTAGGGCCCTGGACAGGATGCACATCCCTATCATCTACTCACCTGACAGAGACCACCCCTACTACAGCCAGAGGGGCTTTCACTCCATGGTGCTTCAGGCCATCATTGACCACTGAGGTGCCTTCACACATATAAGTGTTGGCTGAGCAGGCAGCACCCAGGACACCCACCTCTTCCAAAACTCTGGCCTTCTGGGCCTGGTACAGAGCAGCTTCTTTGTGCCAGGGGTGCCGGACCTGCAGCTGAGCGCCATGGTGGTCCCTCCCCTCCTCATCGGGGACCCCCACCTACTTGCTCTTGCCCTGGTTCATGCAGCCTTACACCACCCACCTAGACCCCCACCAGGCCCACTTTAACTGCTGCCTGGGCCAGACCTACGCCCCGGTGGAGTGTGCCTTCAGCCTCCTCAAGGGATGTTGGCACATCCTCAGCACTCGCCTCAAGTTCACCAAGGACAACCTCCCGCAGGTCATCATTGAAGCCTGCATGCTGAATAATATCTGTGAGGCCTAGGGGAGTTCTTCCGTGAGGCCTGGACAAAGGAGGTATGGCGTGCAGAGAACACCTGGCAGAGGGAGCACCACCTGCAGTGGCAGCTGCAGTCCCCACCCCCCGCCAAGGCCCTGGGAGAGCCACACATCTGCCAACAGGGAACAGGGCACCACTTCCTCCAGCACTTCCTGCTCTAGCCCACCTGCACTGCCACCCATGCCCCACCTCCCCTACGCACCCCCCAGCACCATGCTCGCTAAAGACACATCTCAAAAGAACAAGTTTTTATTCTCCTTACATCAACCAGAGGCCTCCTCTTCTTTCCCTCCCCAACAAACAGAGCCCCCTTCCCTCCCCAACAGAGCCACTCCACCACCCATCTCACCCACCAATAATAAAAAAACCTGCTCTGTGAAAACTAAGTACAATGTTCTTTGTGTGACATCCCAGGGTGGGGGAGCCATGGGGTGAGGGCGACTAGGGGCAGAGCCTGGGGGCAGGCAGCCAGCACCCTGACCTCTGGCTACTCCCCCGCAGGTGCCTATGCCACAGCAGTGCAGCAGGCAGGGGGTTTGTCCAGGGGCAATGATGGCCAGTGTTCCCCCAGCATAGGCAGCTCCCTCCCCAGCAGGCATGTCCAGGGTCAGCAGGCCCAGTGTGTGGTCCTGGCCCTCCTACAAGTAACTCGAGCTCTGCATGCACCCGTGTGGAGCTAGGACGAGTGGTGCAGCTGGGCCCAGGGTAGGTACCAGGCCAGGGGCTCCTGGCTACAGGAGTTGGCGCAGAACCTCCTCCCAGGCCCAGGCCGGGGCCTGCTGCTGGGCAGCAAGTGGCTCCCAGGGGGCAGGCAGAGCTAGGGGCGGGCTGGGCAGTGGGCAGCATGAAGGTGACTGCCAGGGCCAGAACAGTTTCCAGCACCTGGTGATTGTCATCTATGGCCTGCATTGCCCGAGCCAGTATGGTATTCTGCTCCCACAGTGCCTCCACCTGCTTGCATTCCTGGGCTAGGAGCTACATTCAGAACTCCTGGTCTGGCCATTCCCACACCTCCTTACACCGGTCCCACACCTCCATGGATGACATCCTCTACCCACCACCTGTCCTGGTGGGCCCCAACTGCTTTTCCAACACCATGACCAAGCAACCCAGGAGAAGGGTCATAGTTTCATAGTGCTTAGGGTCAGAAGGGACCTAAACAGATCATCAGGTCCAACCGCCTAACCTGGGCAGGCACAAGTGCCCAGATCATAACACCCCAGCTAAATATCTGTCCAGCCTCCTCCTGAAGACCAGGAGAGAGCACCACCTCCCTTGGGAGTCCATTCCATAGCTTGGCATCCCTAACTGTAAAGTAATGTCTCCTGATGTCAATCCTGAACCTTCTCTCTAACAATTTGTGGCTGTTATTCCTAGTAGCCCCCAGTGGTGCCCAGGGGAACAGAGCCTCACCCAATTCCCGCTGGTACTTCCCGGTGAATTTATAAATGGCCACCAGATCCCCTCTCAGACTTCTCTTGTGGAGGCTAAATAGATTCAAGCCCTTCAGCCTCTCTTTGTAGGGCCTGGCCTGCTGCCCCCTGACCATGTGAGTGGCCCTCCTCTGGACCCTCTCAGTGCCAGCCACATTCCTCTTGAAGTGCAGCTCCCAGAACTGGATGCAGTACTCCAGCTGCGGCCTGAACAACGCTGCATAGAGAAGGATCACCTTCTTGGACCTGCTTGTGATGCATCTGTAGATGCACGACAAGGTGTGGTTAGCCTTACTGACCGCTTCCTCACATTGGTGGCTCATGTTCATCCTGGAGTCAACAATGATTCCAAGATCCCTTTCTGCTGCTGTTTTAACAAGAGGGGTGTTCCCCAGCCTATAGGTGTGTTGCTGGTTGCTTCTCCCTAGATGCAGTACCTTGCACTTGTCTGCATTGAATTCCATCCTATTCTCATCTGCCACTCTCATATCCAGATCACTGATAAAGATGTTGAACAGTACAGGCCCCAGGACCAAGCCCTAGGGGACTCTACTACCCACATCCTCCAGGTTGAAAATGACCTGTCCACCACCACTCTCTGGGTGCGACCACCTAGCCAATTTGCCACCCATCTGACTGGGTAGGCATCAATGCTACAGTCACCTAGTTTTTTAAAAGAGAATGTGGTGGGAAACAGTGTCAAAGGCCTTCTTAAAGTCCAGAAAGACAACATCCACCTCAACGCCCTCATCCAGGGACTTTCTGACATAATCATAAAAGGAAACCAAGTTAGTCAGGGAGGATGTGCCCCGATGAACCCATGTTGGTTGCCCTTGAGCATTACCTCCCCTGCTGGGCCCTTGCAAATGTGCTCCTTGATGATTTTCTCAAAGGTCTTCCCAAGTGTCCTGTAACCTCCACCAACACCTGGAAAGCTACCTGTGGCTGCGCAACACATCCCTGCCCCGCACAGCTGACGAGGCCATCACAGCCAGCATCAGTGTGTCCCTTGATGTGTGAGAGGCTCATGACCACCTAGCTGTGGGAGCACAGGGTGCTCAATAAAATTTGGCACTGTCTCCTGCCTCCATGTGTGCTATGGGGGGGAACCCAAGGCCAAGGGAGTGCAGGTGTGCCAGGTGCGGAGAAGGGGGGCAGAAGCAGAGACAGGGGCTAGGGGGCAGGGAGGGGCTCACCCCCAGATAAGGTCTTACCACATGGCCAAGGCTGGTGTGGCTGGCACCTCCATGTGGTCATGGCTGTTGGAGACAGTTTGCAGCTCCAGGCAGTGTCCTTGGACAGCAGGATGTGGCAGGAAGGTGCCCAGCCAGGGTTCCCCCGCCCCCAGAGAGGAGCTGGCACTGCTGGCAACTGGCAGTGTCATGGCTGGCCATGCCTCATGGCTGAGGCTGCGGACCTGTCAGAGCAGATGCTGGCCCGGGCTTTCTGAGCTGCTGATGGAGGGTATAGTTGGGGAGCTCAGCAGAACAGGTTGCTGGATGCCCAAGGAGCCCTTCCCAGTGACCTGTCACTGGAGGTGCCAGGCCGGGGCAGGGGCTTGGACAGGCCACACATGCTGCTATACACAGCATGGCTGTGGCCTGGGTCCCGGGGGATGAGGATGTCCATCGGTTGCCACATAAAGGGCACGAATTTACAGGCACTCCCTGACCGACTATTGTGGTTGGCAATGGAAACACACTGTGCCCACCAGACCCTGACCTTTATGTAGCATTGCCACACTGACTGGTCATGCCCATGCTCCCACATTTGAGCTCTTCATAGAAGTGGGTGTTGGGGTGCCCACCACACTCAAATTCACACTGCACCTCTGCCTTGCCCCACAGTGCCACAAGATGTCCTCCATGGACCAGTTGGGGCCCCGAATGGCAGGCATGGGCGTGGTCGCAGATCAGCAAGATGCCATCGTAGGTCCTGCACCAGCTCTCTGGGCCCCCCCACAGCTGTCCCTGTGCTGCTGGGCCTGGACAGCTACCTACAGCACACAGCATAGGGGCATGGCATGGGACAGGCAGCTGCACAGAAGAGACAATGCCCTGCAGCACCTGCAAGCTTGGGGCAGGCTGCTGGTGGTGGGCTGTGGGCAGGGGAAGCTGTCCCTGGCAGCCAGAAGCTGCTTGCAGCTGGGCCTGAGGGCTGGCAGCCCTAGATGGTATGGGCCCCAGCCTACCACCTCTGATGACACATCACCAAAGGAGAGTCCCTCAGACATCCAGCAGCCCATCCTGGTGAGCTCCCTGGCTGTACCCTTCACCAACAGCTTGTGCACCAGGCAGCAGTGCCAGGGTACAAGCAGGCTAGGATAGCTGGTCTGTGGCCTGCCCAGGGGGACACAGGGTCCTGGAGTGTCCTCAGGCTCCCTGCTGGTATTCCCCAGGGCTCTGAGTGCCTGCAGGCTTTTAAAGGCCTGAGGCAGGGACTGCCATAGAGGCATCTCAACCTTGGAGCAGGAGAGGTTTGCAGCCTTGGGGCTGGAGAGGCTCCTTAGCCTCAGGCCAGCCCCCTAGTGGTAGGGTTGACCCGGGAGCAAAGTTGCTCCTGGGTCACATCTACATGTGCATAATTGTGCAGTAACTAATAGATCATGCATAAATTTGCTATCTGTTTGCAGTCCACGTGATAGCAAAATTACTCATGATTAAGCATTTTTACTGGGCAGTTAGCATGCACACAGGCAGATGCACAGCTAAGCATCTCATGTAGATGTGCCTACTGAGTGTTAAATTCCCCTTCCCATAAAACATTTATTTATGCAATGTGAAACAACTACAGCCAGAGAGAAGTCCATTCTATTTGCATAATGCTTAGGGCATTCCTGGGGGCTATGGGTTCAGCTATCTGACTGAGGCCAGGTAGGATTCTGCATTCAGCTGGGTGCTTTACCCACTATTGGGCATTGTGAAGTAAGGAGCTCTTTCCTTCCCTCCCCCAACATAGCTTGGGTCCTAACCCAAGAGGGTACCGACCTTGGAGCAGAGGATTGTACTGGGCAGCAGCAGGCCTAGGAATTAAACACTGCAGTGTTAAAGTACCTCAAACACAAGTGATTTTTGCCTCATTTCATAAGCAGCAAAGTGTAAAAGCATCAAGGCTTTAAAATGAACAGTTATTCTGAAGAAACAATTTACTCTTACCTAGAGCACTTAACCTAGGTACTTAAAATAACACAGTTCTGATTAATCTTTTGTTGCACAACATTTATTCATTTAGCAACTTGACTCTGGAAGTCTGCTTTACTAGCAACATCTTCATTGGTGACAGTGGCTATTCCAGGAACAGCCTGTGGAAAAGGATTTACTCAATTTCTCCATAATGACCTCTGAGGGCTGTTATATGGCAAATCTGGATTTATGACTAACCTTGAGCTTTCTCTTCCTGTACTGCATGTAGCATCACGTGGGTAAGCACCAATGGCATCTCAGCCTGCAAAGAGGTTACCATGTACTTAACTGTAGACAGATGAATAGCTCCACTGGTGTATCACTGCTCACCTGTGCACAAACACAAACTTAAGAGATCAAATTTCCAAAGGGCAGAAGTGCCTTGGGGCCTAAGTCACAGTTTCAAAATTGATTCGGGAACCTAGGATCTTGCTGTATTTAATTTTAGACTGACCAAAAGTTAGCATTATTTCCAGAGGTAGTATGGCTTTTTGTGTCTGTGAGCACAGTGCAGTTTGAACTGCAGAGACTTCAGCCAAGTCACTGAGTAGTGAAAACTGATCTGGCCATGGCCTATATATTAAATTATTTAGTATTATTTAGGATAATATATTGATATTCAGGTAAAATGTGAAAAAATATATAGTATGTGGATATACTTTTAGAAGTGAGACACTCAGTTTTAAGAGGTTTCAAGTCTACTTTTTCTCAAACATGTCTTCCTGCACCAACCCACAAAAGTATTGGCTCCCTCAGAGAATAAATCTAAAGACGAAAGATATGGTGGCCATCCCACTAGGCCATCAAAGTATGTGATCTCTACAGAGGCAGCTTACTAAGTTCTTGGGGCACTAGGGTGCATCTATATAAGACGTGTTAATGCACATTAGCCTAATGCGTGTAATGTGTATTACAGGTGTGCATCTACACATGCATACCCTTAATGAGTATTAAAATAGCAAAATTAAGCTAATTGTGCCTAAATCTGATACCTACAAATGCAGATATCAAATTTAGAAGAAATTAGTTAAAGCATGTTAATGCATGTGTTAAACGCGACCCAGCACTAACTTTAGTGCCGGGTCTGCCCAGCCACTAACAGCACATGGCAGGTCTGCAGGGACTTGGCACTAAAATTAGTGCACTAACTTTGATACCAAGACTTTGCGCGTGTAGACACCTGTCAAAAATTGCTTATGGCACATTAGCTTAATGTGCATTAAATTTAGTTGTGCTTAAATGCACAGGTAGATGCAGCCTAGGTGAAACAAAGGAAGTGCCTTGCATTGTAAGAACTACAATCACCCTTCCTGTGTAAAAGACAAAATCTGCACAACAATATAAGGGCATAAAGACAGATCATTCCCTCCTCCCAAGAGACTGTTGTACAGCTGCTCACAGACTGTAAACAGCCATGTTTGCATGTACTCTGGGAAAAGGAAGAAAAAAACTATCTGAAACATTCAAAAGAAGATAAACACTAAGTAAAAAAAGAGGCATCATCAGACATGTGTGTTAAAATTGTCTAAGTGTTCACTGCTATTTTACAATGAGTTGAGATTAGTGGGAGAGGCGCTGGGGTTCTCAAGGGCAGGGGAACTCAGTGCCCAAGATGAGTGGTCGTTCCTTAAGGAGACAATACTCAGGGCCCAAGGGGTGACCATCCCAACAAAAAGCAAGGAGGGCAGGAGTGCCCGAAAGCCCCCCTGGCTCACCAAGGGTGTACGGAAATGCCTGATTGCCAAAAAGGCGGTGTACACCCAGTGTAAGGGGGGCGCTATTTCCAAAGAGAAGTATACCTCCCCTGCTCGGGCCTGTAGGGGGACTGTCAGGAAAACTAAGGTGGACATAGAACTAGGACTTGCATTCAAAATCAATGATAGCAAAAAGTCCTTTTTCAGATATATAGGGAGGATGAAGAAAGCACCGGGAAATGTGAGGCCCCTGCAAGATCCTCTGGGCAATCTGGTGGTTGCGCCAGAGGAAAAAGCAGACCTCTTTAAACAATTTTTCACCTCTGTTTCCTTGGACAGGGACCGGGACTTCCCCACTGTGATGCAAGACGGACTCGAGGGGAACGCCTCCAGACCTCAGGTTGGGGAGGACGGGGTTAGAGAGCTTCTGGAGGGGCTGGACGTGTTCATACCAGCGGGTCCAGATGCTCTCCACCCCAAGGTGTTGAGGGAGCTAGCAGGGGTTATTGCAGGGCCCTTGGCATGGCTTTATGAGCACTCGTGGTGCTCGGGCCAGGTGCCAGATGACTGGAAGATAGCTAACGTGGTCCCCATATTTAAAAAAGGGAGGAGGGAGGACCCAGGCAACTATAGACTCGTCAGTCTTACCTCAATCCTAGGAAAACTCTTTGAGAAGATCATCATGGAGCACATCTGCGATGGGTCAGCTTCAGGGATGATGCTCAAGGGCAACCAGCATGGTTTCATTAGGGGCAGGTCATGTCAGACCAACCTGATTGCCTTTTATGATCAGGTCACAAAAGCATTGGATGTAGGTATTGCCGTGGATGTAGTCTTTCTGGACTTCAGCAAGGCCTTTGACACCGTCTCCCACCCCATCCTCATTAAAAAATGTGGCTACTGTGGCATTGATGCCTACACAGTCAGATGGACTGCAGATTGGCTGAAGGGTCATACTCAGAGGGTGGTGGTAGATGGGTCATATTCGACCTGGGGAGAAGTGCGCAGTGGAGTCCCCCAGGGCTCGGTCCTTGGGCCTGTGCTGCTCAATTTTTTTATCAGCAATTTGGACGATGGGGTGAAAAGCACCCTATTTAAATTCGCTGATGATACCAAAATTTGGGGTAGGGTGAACACGCTAGTAGGCGGGGAAAGACTGCAACAAGACTTGGATAGGTTACAGAGGTGGGCTAACAAAAACAGGATGTGCTTCAACACTGACAAGTGCAGGGTGCTGCGCTTAGGCAGTAGAAACCAGCAGCACACTTATAGAATGGGAAACTCCCTTCTTGAGAGCACAGAGGCAAAAAGGGATCTTGGAGTCATTATTGAGTCCAAGATGAACATGGGCCGACAATGTGAGGTCACGGTTGGCAGGGCTAACCGGACCTTGTCGTGCATCCACAGGTGCATCTCAGGCAGGGCCAAGGAGGTGATCCTCCCCCTCTATGTGACACTGGTCAGGCCACAGCTGGACTACCTGTGTCCAGTTCTGGGTGCCCCACTTCAAGAGGGATGTGGACAACATGGAGAGGGTCCAGAGGAGGCCACTTGCATGATCCGGGGACAGCAGGGCAGACCCTACAATGACCCAGACCCAGGAGGTGCACAGTCCCACCAGGGGAGACGCCTTGTTGGACCTGGTGCTGGCCACGGGTGATGACCTGGTGAGGGGGCTGCGGGTGATGGGCCACCTGGGAGACAGTGATCATCGCTTGCTGGAATTCACCATCCAGCGTAAGGTGGCAAAGGGCTGCAGCAAGGCAACAGCCCTAGACTTTAGGGGGGCTGACTTCAACAAGCTAAGGAGGATCGTTGGGGAAGCGCTGAGGACCCAGAGGGGAAGGGAATCAGATGTCGAAGGTGAGTGGTTGCTCCTTAAGGAGACGATCCTCCATGCCCAAAGGGAGGTAATCCCAACAAGGGTCAAAGGGAGCAGGAGGGCACATAAACCCCCATGGCTCACTAAGAGCATCCGGGAATGTCTCCTTGCTAAAAGGGAGGCATATACCCAATGGAGAGATGGGGTCATCACCAAGAAGGACTATGTTACAGTCGCCCGAGGATGTAGGGGGGCAGTCAGGAGGGCCAAGGCAGAGTTGGAGATAGGACTAGCTTCCCGGATTAAGGACAATAAGAAGTCCTTCTTCAAATACATAGGGGGTAAAAAGAGGGTCCCGGGTAATGTGGGGCCCCTGCAGGACACGATGGGCAACTTAGTCATCATGCCAGATGACAAAGCTAACATATTTAACGATTTCTTTGCCTCTGTCTTCCTAAGTAGGGACCAGTTCAGCCACCTCCCTGCTGGGCCCCCCTTGGGCCCCGAGAGAGACACGCCTGGGCCAGGGGTTAGCGAGGAGTTAGTTAGGGTACTTCTGGAGAGGCTGGACGTGTTCAAGTCCGCTGGTCTGGACGATCTTCACCCTAGGGTTCTACAGGAACTGGCCGAGGTCATTGCGGGACCCCTGGCGCGGCTCTATGAGCACTCGTGGTGCTCTGGCGAGGTGCCGGAGGACTGGAAGAGGGCCAATGTGGTCCCTATCTTCAAAAAGGGAAAAAAAGAGGACCCGGGAAATTACAGGCCAGTTAGTCTGACCTCAATCCCGGGTAAGCTCTTTGAAAAAATTATCCTGGCACACATCCAGGAGGGCCTTGCGGGGGAATGCATGCTCAGGGGCAACCAACATGGGTTCATCAGTGGCAGGTCTTGTCAGACCAACCTGGTGGCCTTTTACGATCAGGTCACCAAATCATTAGACGCAGGGGTTGCTGTGGATGTAGTCTTTTTGGACTTCCGGAAGGCTTTCGACACTGTCTCTCACCCTGTCCTCATCAAAAAGCTGGGAGACTGTGGTGTCGATGCCCACACGGTCAAATGGGTCGCCAACTGGTTGGAGGGCCGCACCCAGAGGGTGGTAGTGGATGGGTTCTTCTCGACCTGGAAGGATGTGGGCAGTGGGGTTCCGCAGGGCTCGGTCCTCGGGCCCGCACTGTTCAACATCTTCATCAGTGACTTGGATGACGGGGTAGAAAGCACCCTGTTCAAGTTTGCTGATGACACTAAGATGTGGGGGGATGTGGGTACATTAGAAGGGTGCAATAGGCTACAAGCTGACCTTGACAGGTTGCAACGGTGGGCAGATGAGAATAGGATGGGGTTTAACACTGATAAGTGCAAGATGTTGCACATGGGGAGGAAGAACCGGCACCACACTTACAGGTTGGGGAACTCCCCTCTTGCCAGCACGGAGACGGAAAAGGATCTTGGAGTTGTCATTGACTCCACGATGAACATGGGCTGGCAGTGTGGGGAGGCAGTCAAGAAGGCCAACCGTACCCTGTCATGCATCCACAGATGCATCTCGAGCAGGTCCAGGGAGGTGATCCTCCCCCTCTATGCGGCACTGGTCAGGCCGCAGCTGGAGTACTGCGTCCAGTTCTGGGCGCCACACTTCAAGGGGGACGTGGACAATATGGAAAGAGTTCAGAGGAGGGCCACTCGTATGATCAGGGGTCAGCAGGGCAGGCCTTATGAGGAGAGGCTACGGGACCTGAACCTGTTTAGCCTCCACAAGAGAAGGTTAAGGGGGGACCTTGTGGCCTGCTACAAACTGGTCAGGGGGGATCAGCAGGTATTGGGGGAGTCCCTGTTCCCCCGTGCGCTGCCAGGAGTGACCAGGAATAACGGTCACAAACTGGCGGAGGGTAAGTTTAGATTAGATATTAGGAGGCGCTACTTCACAGTCAGGGCGGCTAGGGCCTGGAACCGGCTTCCAGGGGAAGTGGTGCAGGCTCCTAGCCTGGGGATTTTTAAAAGGAAGTTAGATGAGCACCTTGCCGGGGTCATCTGACCCCGGGGCTCTTTCCTGCCTAAGGCAGGGGGTCGGACTAGATGATCTACCTAGGTCCCTTCCGACTCTAGCTACTATGATACTATGATACTATGATACTATGAGAGACTACAGGACCTGAACCTGTTCAGCCTTCACGCGAGAAGGCTGAGGGGGGACCTGGTGACTGTCTATAAACTCACTAGGGGGGACCAGAAGCGCTTAGTAGAGACCTTGTTTCCCCTAGCGCCCCCTGGCGTAACAAGGAATAACGGCCACAAGTTGATGGAGAGGAGGTTTAGATTAGACATCTGTAAGAACTACTTCACAGTCAGGGCGGCTAGGGTCTGGAACCAACTTCCAAGGGAAGTGGTGCTGGCTCCTACCCTGGGGGTCTTTAAGAGGAGGCTTGATGCCTAACTAGCTGGGATCATTTGAGCCCAGTTTTTTTTCTCCCGCCCAGGCGGGGGGTCGGACTTGAAGATCTACAAGATCCCTTCCGACCCAACTTCTATGATTCTATGATTCTATGAAGTACTGTTTGCAAGTCAAATTGTCATCATTGTTAGCTGTCACCTGAATTTATGAATGATCCAACAAAAGCAGGTAAAGTCAATCAATCTAACTATCTCAATCAAATGTCAATTGAAGGATTTGTAGTGGTGTGATGAGTGCATGCTTGACTCAACAGGCCAATTTGTGACAAAAAGCTTCAACTACTTCCCTGTAGTGCCATTCACCCTCCTGCAGGAAATGCACGGCCTGTGACTTCTGCGGCTGACTCTCCTCAAGCTTTATACACATCTCTAAAGTTTGGTACTGTGTTACTACTTGACATTCTCCTTGAATCTCATATGTCTGTCTGCAGCCAAGGAGTCATGTCAGTCTACTGGCATCCTGTTACAAGATGGCACTTCGGGAGATCCCTAATGGACAAAGGGGTCATGATCGTTAAGAAGTTATTAGCAAATTGTCCTCTTTTTATCTGACAACTTTTGAATGACATTGTTATCTGCTTCTACTTAACCCTAGGGATGCTAGGTTCAGTTTAGTGATACAGTACAGTGTCCCAAATAGCAGTGTAGCAACAAGTAAGGCATTGAGCTATTTTCCATAGCCAAACAGAAGTCAGCTTTTCATATAACTCTGTTCACTTTTCAGCCAGTCCATCTTTAGTCTTTTTGGAAACTTTTCTGTAATTATGTAACATTTTGACTGAATTTTCAGCTAGCTTTAAACAAATCATTTGACAATCTGTTCTGCAGTCAGATCTTTGCATGACTTGAATGGCCTTGACATTATTAAGGTCTCTTTGCTTCACAGTAATGTAGTCAATGAGGCACTGATGGGATTGCAAATGCATCTATGAAGCCTTTCTATTTTCTGCTTGCCAAAAACCATATTTGTGATAACCAGCTTATGTCTGACACTGCTACAGAAACATATGGCCACTAGCATTAGCAGACCCAATGCTTTGCCTGCCCAGTATACAATGCCAGGTGGAAAAAATCTATCCTGACATATGTATTGAAGTCTCTCTGGGAAACCAGCCTGTCTGATTTGGGAGTGATGGAGATAGTTGCATCCAGGTAGGATTCTCCTCTTCACCACTAAACAGCACTGGTGCTTGCATATTATGAAACAGTGTTTCATCCCTTCATTGGAGGGGCATGCATGTGCATCAGTCTATCACTGATATCTTCTGGACTGCATAGCCACTGCCTGACAAGGTCAGATTAAATAGCTAAACCGATGCCACCGAAACACAGTTCCTCAGCTGGCTGTCCTCAACAAAAAAAGTTTTAGTCATCAGCCATAACTCACTTAATAACATCAATATTATAGCAGTCCAGTTTTCTTATGATAAGCACTGTCCTGCAAGCAGGCCAATTTGCTTCAGATCTCCCCAGCAATTTGAAGGCTTTCCCAAGTGCTACATTAAGAGAACAATATTTCTTCCTCAGTGTTCACATATGAAAAAGATAGCTCACCAGCCATGGCTATCTTGTCAGGCCTGTATGAAGGACAGGCTTCTTGAAGAGCACCTATTCTAGATCCACTCCTTTCAGGGTGAGTAGTGGCATTTCCAAAAGGAGATGCTCAGTCACCCAGCAGATTATGGGAGGTGCTGACAACCTCCACCTCAGACGTTCAGTGATTGTGATGTGGGCTGCCTCCATGCAGGTTCATGACTGTGACTTTCAGCATCACTGCTTGTCACACTGCCTCACCTTCAGAAGATGCCATGGCTGTGACAGCAAGTGAATGGATTGAAATGGCAGCAGCTTGCACAGGCACTTTTCCAGGGCTTTCCCTTTAGCTCAGTGGAATAGCAAAAGCAGCTACAATTGGAAAGGGCTAGGAAGGTAGTTTCTAGCTGCCAATGAGCTACTCCAATGACACTGCTCTTGCAGTTTGGTAACATCATGTCTTCCTATTGGAGGGATCTGTACCCTACAGCACTTGAAGTTCAGCCATTGACTAGCATTGGTTCATCAGCTACTTCTGCCAGTAATATCTTACATATTTGGCATCATCTGCTCTCACTGCAAAAATGACCATCTTTAAGTAGCAGGAAGACTACCACGAGTTGCTTGATGCCATTATGATTGTCAGCCACTTCACTGAGCAGCAGCTATCACCAGTGTGGCTTGATCTAGCTTACCTATTTGTCTGGCCCTACTATGCAAACCCCCACTGGTATAGTTTCTTCTGTTATTCTGACGCACAAGATCTGTAACCTCTGGGATGGGAAGCAAAACAGAGCAATCCAACTATAATAGCAATCCAAATTCAGGATGGAGTATTGCACAGATACTGAACCTGGTTCTGATCTTACACTCATTTTACAGCAGGGCAAATCCAAGGGTTTCAGTAAAATTATTCTTGATTTACTCTAAAGCAAAATATTTATTTAAATAATTATGTTAGAGGTTGTTTTGACTTACCTTTTAGCTTCTCAGTCTTAGCAGTCACATTCTTTTCTATAAAATGAAGGTGAACAGCCAAGATTCCCCAATTACCTGATTCTAGAAGCTGGATATATTCTTGCAAATATTGCAAGAATTGACAGTAGCACTAATGTGACGTTCCTGCAGGGAGCATGTTTGCTTCAGTGGTCTATATGGGAGCAGGTGTCTGCTGATATGCATTACAGAAACAGTATCTCTTAAAAGACATCTTACCTTTGAGCTTCTCTCTCAGACTATCTCTGCCCCCTGCATGCCTATATAACCTTTTGCCCATATATCTTTGTACCATCTTTATCCTGTTCTTAAAATGAACGACAATTTCATGTTTCTCAATTAGCTTAACGAAAACAATTATCCAAGTATCTGGTGATGAACAAGGTTTGAAGGAGCGTATCTGTTCATGATGTGTGACTGAACCAGGAGACTGAAAGTTAAAGTGCTCCAGCAGCTGAAAAATGTGTATGGAGTTTTACCCTCAAACTCCTGGCCGCCTCAATTGGCTTATAGACTTCAGTTGGGGAAGAAGGCGTTAAATTCTTGTGAGAAAAATAGCCACTTGCACCATTGTAAGGATACTTGACACAATTCCTTTATTTTCTTAGTACTTCAAAGGCATTTATAAAAAACTCCATTCAAACCTTGATCTTTAAGTATTTGACTGAGATTTGATTTATGCTTTGAAAATGTGCTCCTAATAAATTGCTTCTATAACTTCATTTATCAGAAGGCAATGCCAGATTTATAATGACTACACCTGATAATGAGCACTCTTGGAATCTGTATCACAAGACACCGTTGAAGAAATATCTCAGCATGATTTTTTTCTGGCAAAATGCTTGTAATAAATCAATTCAATTTTGCCCACAAGCCAGTGTGTGCTGAGAAACAGTTTGAAAACCTATTTCTAAAACACTTTTGAAGTCTATTGACACTTGGAGTGGATATATACTTTTAAAAAATTGTAGCTATAGTTAAACCTTTGCCTGGCAAGTTCAGAATAGTTGTTTTTTGGCCAACTATTAGTTTAGTTTCAGATGACATCTCACTGATTTGTGTCAGATTCTGTCTACAAAGAACCACTGTATTTTTCTTACGTATGTTCCCTATGCATTACATAAGCAAATCTCAGGGAAAGTTGTCAAAGTCCAAGTGAAAAAGATGATGTAGACAGGTCTACATTTTTCCCACTGTTTTGTTTTGTTTTGACGATTGTTTTTAAAGTTTCCACCCAAAGCTGTACAAATTAATTATAAATTATTTTATAAAATGAGCACCTCCAGAAGCCAAGTGTTATATTTTCCCCATGAATAGAACACTCTAAAATTACACATCCTAATGTATTAAAGTCCTGTAAAATCTCTTACTAGGTTTAAGCTATCAGTTCAAAGTAGTAAACATTTGGTTGAAAGCCGCTGATTATTTTAATCACAGTAGCATTTAACATGCATTAAGCACTGTCCCAGCCCTGAAGAGCTTGCAGTCAAGAAGATAAATGACAAATGAAAGGGATAAATAGAACAGATAACAACTATAATCATTTGTGGGGAGTGTATGTTAGATATCTTCTAGCCCAATCAACTTTTGACTTATTATTTACTACTATTACTAGTCAGTTAATGGTGCCTGTGTGAAACAGAGCAATACAGTGGCCTTGCAGGAACTAGGGGAGGGCATCCCATATCTATAAAGGAGTATT
This sequence comes from Crocodylus siamensis, assembly GCF_052110815.1. Lineage (NCBI taxonomy): Eukaryota > Metazoa > Chordata > Crocodylia > Crocodylidae > Crocodylus > Crocodylus siamensis. The sequence goes on from NC_143395.1 coordinate 400,678,724, forward strand.
TCTTGGGATGGCAAGAAATGCACAGAGAGGTTTAACTGAGGCAATGCTTCAAAATGAAGACTTATGGCACTTAAGAAAGGGAACATGAAAAGAGCACTCTGGGACAGACATGGAGGGCACAACCTTATTTGTGCCCTAACAAATCTCTGACAGGACAGAAATGATTTAGATGCAAGTCATCGATGCAGATTTTCTTTCTTGTCCTTGGACAGACACAAGAGACCACTGATACAAATGTATGTGCAGGTTGTGTATAGGCTTGTTTGTTAATTTATTATTATTTATGATGATCAGCTTTCATCCAAATCTGTGTACATCCACAGTTGCTGTCCTGTATAAAGAAGTTAAGTTTTAGAGACAGGAAAGCAGAAGAGAATAAGCATCACGCTACTAAGCATGAGAACAAACGTAACACCTCCAGCACAGACATATCACTTGGCTAGGTGTTTAACCAGATGGAATGATTCCTTCAGCATGAGGTGTTACAGAAAATATTAGTTGGTCATTTAAAAGGCAGCATTTCTACCCAAATCCATAGTGATGTAGTGACCTTGGGGCTTCAGCTTGTTGTGCAGGACTGAGTTCCAACCCCCTTGTAAATTTTGGGGATCCTAAATCTTACTTTCATATTTTGTACATGTGTCTACACAAGACATTTTACTGGATAGATTAATCTACTGTGCAGTAAAGCATCACTGTCTACATGTGCACACCATTTATTGCACAGTAAATTAGCCTACTGCACAGTTAACTACTACCTGTAAATACAGGTAGTAAACTAACTGCGTAGTACATACAGCACAATAGTATATGTGTAGATGCTGACCAGGAGCAAATTTGCTCCCTGTCAGCCCCAACACCAGGGAACTCCCCTGGTCCTGGCACTACACAGCTCCTGGCTCCCCCCAGCTCCTGCTTCTAGGGCAGCTCCTAGTCAGCTCCTGGCTGGGTGGAGATTTTCCTGTGCAGCTGAGAGATGGCCAGGAGCTGTCCCAGAAACAGCACAGCACCTAGGTCAGCCTCTGGCTGCTCAGAGAAATCCCCACCCAGTTCACAGCTGGCTGGGAGCTGCCCCAGAAGCAGGACAACTCCCAGCCAGCCCCCAGCTGCACAGCATGGGACAAGAGAGGTCTGCAGCAACAGTGTCTCCCAGTCCCATGCACATCAGGCCCTCCCCCCACAATGTGTACAAGGCAAGAAGCCAGCTGGCAGAGCTCTCCTGTCTCCATGTGCATGGGGACCAGCCCTGTGCTCCCTGCCAGCCCTGGGCTAGCAATCTGGGGGAGCCTGGAGCTCCCCCTAACTGCTGCTGCAGGGGGCCAGAGCAGGGTAGTGCTCTGGCCCCCTGCACTGCTACTTTGCCGCGCACCGGGGGGGGGAAGTGGGGGGCAGGGATTAACCCTAGGAGATCCTGGGATCAAAAAACCCCACATGAAAAAAAAGTGGGGCAGTGCATGTGGCAGCAGCACATGACACCCTAAACCAGAGCTTGGCCAAATGGAGCTGCAGGAGCTCCTAGCTGCAATATCCCTGCAACTGCAACTTCCCTGCTCCCTGGGACCCTATGTAAGGCTGCTGGGGCCAGCACAGTTGCTAGCCTCAACCTCCCCTACCCTACCCAGGGTATCCTGCTGCGAGCCCAAGTATACGTGGCAGAGATGTTCACCAGGGACAAGAAGCAGTGGCACTGCTACTTGCCCTGGTGAGCGAAATATCCACACTTATCGGATGTGGCAACTGCGAGCAGATTTGCTCCCAACAGGAAGCACGTGTAAAGATGCTCCCAGAAAAGGCTTACTGTGCAGTTTCTTACAGTGTTAATAATGTGTAGACACACCCTATATTTTTCAAATTGTTTAGAATTAAGAAATGTAGAAAAATATGGCAGGAAGGGACCTCAGAAGATCATCTAGTCCAACCCCTCTGCTCAAGCCAGAATCATCGAAGTTGTGTGGAGTCACAGACACTCTGGAAGGGAGGGCTAGGATCCACAATGATCTTGACCAGACTGAAAAAATGGTGGGCAACCAATTAGATGACATTCAAGAACAAGTGTGAAGTCCTGCCCTTGGGAATATTTGCATGCAAAATTACAGACTGGGGAATGACTGGCTAGGCTGCAATACTGCAGAGAGCGGCCTGGGAGTTACAGTCAGCCATTGATTTAATATGAGCCTCTTGGCGTAAAAAAAACAACCAGACTTGTCCTTGGATCATTTTCCCAGTTATCCAAAGCCATTCTGAATCCTAATCCTGTCCTCTAAAGCAGTGGCCTCCAAACTTTTTTGATAGTGCACCCCTATCAGTAAAACATTTTTGAGCACGGACCCCCAATATATTTATATTCACGCACCCCTATCAGTACAAAATTTTTGAGCACGCACCCCCAATATATATATATTTATATAAATAGAAATAGAAATAGAAGTTCTAATGTTTTCTTCCTGCACCCCAATGGATCATCTTATGCACCCCCTGGGGTGTGTGCACCCCACTTTGGAGACCACTGCTCTGAAGTGTCTGATGCCAAACCCATTTTGGTGTTCTCTGCAAATTTGCTAACCCTGCAGTTAATCCCATCCTCTAATTTGTTACTGGGGGGTATTAAGCAATACCACAAAGACAGACCCATGGGGAACCCCACTGATTATGGACATTGAACCACTGATGGCTATTCTCTGAACACAGTAAGTGTATTTTCATCTAGACTTTATTTCCTTAGCTTCATGATGTCATGGATGACAGTATCAAAAGTCTTTCTAAATTCAATGTACATTGCATTCACTGATCTCCTCTCCATCCACAGAGCCCATCACTTTGTCAGAGAAGGAAATGAGGTTGGTAAAGCATGATCTGCTTTTGATGAATCCTTATTGACTCTTCCTAATCACCTTCTCCTTCTGGTGCTTAGAAACACATTTGTTGATTAAATATTTCATAATCTTTCCACGTTCTGAGGTCAGATTGATTGGTCTGTAACTCCCCGGATCTTCCTCCTTCCTTTCTAAATGCAGGACCTTACCTGACCCTCTGCAAGTTCTCAGAGAACATGAGACACTTTACTGTGCATTTGACTAATCTAATGCCTAGTAAAGCATCTACACGTGCATGGATTTACTGTGCAGTAAATTACGCTAATGCAATGTTTGCTAGTACCACAAAATATGGGTACTCGATTAATGGCATATTATTCTGCAGTAGTAGCATGTGTAGATGCCAACCAGGAGCAATTTGCTCCCGGTCATCCCAGGCAGCAGCGAGGCCCACTGCGGCTGGCAAAGCCTCATGCAGGGATGGGAACTGCGCCAGCTGCAGAGGCAACTGTCTTCCTACCACATGGGGGTCAGGACTCAATTGCCACATGGCCAGAACTATCCCTGTTGCCAGGACTGCTGCATCCCAGCCACATGGACATCAGGTTAGGACCCGATCTCCATGTGACTGTGACAGTTGTCCTGGCAGCCACATGGAGATCGAGACTAGGCCCCCTGCCCCCTGAGCTCCCCCTGGCTGGTGCAGGGCAGCAGAGCAGGGTAGGAGTAGCTCTGAAGAGAACTGCTCCTCATGGCCAAACATGCCCGAAGACACTAGCCAATGGTTCTGTGATTACCTCAGTCAACTGCTTCAGGATGACTTGAAAAAATACAGCTTCTTGAAGTAATCCCTACCTTGTTCTTCCATACTAGTCTAGGCTGCTTTCTCGTCCCCTATATTTGCTATTATCTGGGGTCATCATATGGTAACACCCTTTGTAAAGACTAAACTAAAAAAGGCATTAAACACTAACTCTTTCCACATCATCTGCAATTAAATTTCTCTCCTGGACTCTTTTCCCCTTCAAACTTGCCTCTCAAGGGATTGTGCCCACCAGTTGCCTCAGTCTGTGGAAGTCTGCTTTCTTCAAGTCCAGTGTCTTTATTCTGCTCCTCTCCTTCTTCCTTCCTTTCCTTAGGATCTTGAATTATATCAGTTCATGCTCAGTCACCCAAATTGCCTTCCACTGCCACATTCTCAACACATTCCTCCCTGTTTGTAATCATCAAACTGAGAACTGTCTTCCTTGTTGACTTTTCCTTCATCTGCAGCAAAACATTATTCCCATATCCCCAACTCATTCCAGAAAAATCAGTAGGTTGCCTGGATGCTGCTGTGTTATCCTCTCACCAGATGTCACATTAAAGTTCCCCATTAACATTACATCCTGCAATTTGGATACTTCCATTAGCTGTTTAAAAGAAAAAAAAAAAAAAGCTTTATCCACCTCCTCCCCTGGGTTTGGTGGTCTAGAACAGACACCCACAAAGACATCAGCCTCGTTATTCTCCCCTTACCTTGACTTGGGAACTTTCAACCAGCTTACCCGCTCACTTTGTACAGCAGCTCAAAACGAGAATACATATCTTACATAGAGCAACACTACCTCCTTTTTCCCCCCTCCTGCTTGTTTTTCATGAAAAATTATACCCATCCATTGCCCTTCCTGAGCATCCAAGTCTTTCTTGCTTTCCAGTAGCTTCTCTGGATGGCCCTTTTTCACAATCCTGGAAGTCTCCTTGTACATCATGTTGATCAAGTCCTTGTGTTCACACATGCTCCTGCAGCTCCTCTGCCTAGTTCCTGAGAGAACGTACCAGGAGGCACCTCCACACCAGAAGCCTGGCTGTCTCTGGCAGGAACACATAGGCTGCATTCCCCACAAAGCCAGACCAACACCTAGCTAAGTCTTAGCTTAGAGGTCAGTGGCACTCCCTGATCAGAAACTGCACAGGAATAGGCAAAGGAAGAGCTGGCAGTTGTGACGGCATATACGTTGTGACATCTTTCAGTCATCTCACTCATTCTTCTGTTAGCACCTATAAATTCCTTCCCTCTATCTTACCAGGTGGTGCTCAGCAAGCTTACAGTGAGTAAGAGCTAAAACAAAAATGAGGGAAATACCCACAGCAAACTCCCCCGTTAGCTGGCCTCTTGCCTGGTGACTGGTGTTGCTAGATAGAAAGTAAAGATCCTGAATCTTGCCAGCCCTTAAACATGATTAGACCCCTGACTTCAGTTGGACTATTCATGTCTTGGATAGTCTGCACAGTACGGAGTTTACTCACTTCCTGCACTGAACTACTGTGTCTTTCCTTCCTTTTCCATGTCCTTGTGACAAAGCATTTAGCAGAATTTGCAGATTCGTTGGAATATGACACAGCTGTGCCATAAGCACTTCTGCTATGGCCTGAAACTTGTAGCCTCTAGGCTGTCAACACCTAAAATTACTAGAGGTGCACTGATACATCAGTCCCATATTGGGTCGGCACCAACATAAGGAAAATTGACATTATCAATAATCAGCTTTTTTTTTGGCTTATGTGGCTGATAATGTTGCCAATAAATGCCCTGTGCAAGCGCACAGCTACAGCGCAGCTTGCAAGGGGCCAGGAGCACAGCCCAGCAGTGTGGAGAGCAGCCATGTCTGCCTGGTAAGCCTGTTGTGGGGGAAACGGGGGGGAGGGGCACATAGGGGGCAGATCCAGGTCCCTGCAGTGAGAGAGGGAGTAGGGCTGGGGCAAGGGCTCCCCAGCCAGGGAGGGGCAAGGCATGGGATGGAGCCATGAGTGGCTCATCCAGGGAGCAGCTCCCACTGCTACATCCACCCTGGGATGGCACAAGGGGATGTGTGCCCCCAGATGTGCACAGGGCGATGACAGGCTGCCTCTGTGGGCTGGTGCCGGGGCTCTTCCTGGCAGGGGGCTGGGCCAGGGCTGTGCTCGAGGTGGGCGGTAGCAGTGCTGGGAGGGGAACTATGGCGGGGTGGGGGCTGTAGCCTCCCCAGAATTCACTGTAGCCCTGTTTCTAGCACTGCCACTGTCTGCCACGAGCACAGTCCCCTGCCAGGAAGAGTCTGGCACTGGCACCAGCCCAAGCCCACAGTGGCAGCCTGCCCTCACCCTGCGCAGATCCAGGGGCACATACCCCCATGCCCTCCCAGGGTGTGTGTAGCATTGGGAGCCACCCCCCACTCGTGTCTCCATCCAGTGCCGCACTCCGCCCTGGATGGGTAGCACCTGCCCCTGCCCCACTCCCTCCCTCACCATGAGGGTTTCAATTTGCACCCCCATGCCCTTACCTCCCCCTGTCTCTTCCCCCACAATAGTCATATCAACCAGACGCTGTGCTCCAAGCTGCCTGGCTGCATATCAGCAATCCAATCGGTATCACCCAATATGACTCGTTAAAAATCAGCTATCGGTATTCGCCCAAAAAGCTCTATCACTCCACCCCTAAAAAATACCTCCCCCAAAGTATTCAGATTTATTGGCTGCCAAGTGCTTTGAGAGTTTTGGGTGAAAAGATGCACAGAATTATTACAAGATTACACTGACATCTTGGGGGGGGCAGTTATTTATATATAATTTCCTAGAGTGCAACTGTTACAGTTCAGTTCGATGTTGGGTTCTTAAATAGACATGGCAATGGTTTTCATGTCAATAGTTTCTTAAAAATTGGGAATCTTTATAAGGATAGTTCATTTGAATAAAGTACTTGGAAGCCTTATTTACATTATTCCGTATTTTCTTCAGAAATTCAAGGGCTCTGTCTAAACCAGCCTCTTCATTGCTACTGCTTACAAATGTTTAAATATTTAATATTCATATAAACAACTATTTGTATTTCTATCATTTCCTATTACCTATTTATCATGACAAACCAGCAGAATCTCTCTGACTTCTGCAAGACCCTTCTCGTAGATCTTAAATTATTCACTCTGAATGTTCAAGCCTCATGGGAAGAAGAAATCTCTGTAAATGCTCTGTGTAGCATTTAATAAAAAATGTAGGGTTTGTTTCACAATAGAGCCACTTTTTTGGTAAAATGAGATGGAGATTTTAAGTAAGATTTATCTCCTTTATTCCAAAAATAAATATCTTTTTTTGATTCAGAGTATTTCAAATGACATTAAGCACAAAGAAGAAAAGTACTTCTTTGGAAGTTGTGAAATAGACATACAAGAACTTGGGGGAACAACATTACAGATAACAGTGATAATAGATGAAAGCTGATTTATACAAATTTAAAGCACAACAGCATTTTCTTTTACAATATAGAACTTCAAACAGATTTAAGAAAAACACCATTTTAAAAGTCTGAAAGGCACATGAATTAGACCATAAAACGTACTGGCACATTCACTAATACGTTTTATGTTACATTCCTTAAGAGAAACTGTAGGACTCTAATCAAGAAAAAGACTTAAGATGACAGCAGGTTCCTTTGTAAAATATTAAAAAAGAAGGAGATTGGAAGAAGGTTTTTTGGCTTTTTATGAAGGATGAGTATCAATACCCAAAGTTAGAGAGTTTTAAAAGCTGCATCATTCAGTTGTATTTGGGCGAGTCGCCACATAAACAAACACCACAATTAGAAGCACCACAACAGCCAGCGTGGGAAGCACGACAGTGGTGATTTGCTGTCGGGCTTCTTGCATTGCCTGCTTTCTCTCCTTTTTATCTTTTGAGGTTTCCTTTTTGGGTTTTCCTTTTAGTTGCCTCATTCTTCTTCTACAGTCTTCTGCTCTTCAAAAAATGAGTTGCCAAAGACAAGCTAGGGAAGGTCTCTGGAGAGGCGTGGAAAGGCCCTCCTGCTTCAGATGTCTGCTCCTGCAAAGACCTGTAAGAGGAGAAAAACAACCAAATCTTTCAGACATGATGATAAGCGCATACTCTACACACACACTTTGATACAGCGCATTTAAAGCACAGCAAGATTTATTCAACTATGTTCAATGAAGCCCTGTCTCAGAACACACTTTCACTTCATTAACAATGCTCTCCATGTGAAAAAGCATGGCAGTTCATCACAATGCATACACTTGTCCAAGATCGTTAAACTTGTGCTGCGTTCTGCCAGATACAAGGCAGGGTTCCATATACTCCAGGCATCAAAGGAAACAGATAACAGAGCTAAAGACTTAATGAAAAAGTAAGAGTTAGTTTAATGAAAAGAGTAAGAATTAGTGTTGTGTCGATATACAGCACCAGCTGCCTCTTCTTGTAACAGCAGGCATTCCCAACCAGAGGTCTATAGCTTCCCACGATTTGTAAGGCAGATGGCCCAGAGAGTAAGCACACACTTTGTCATATTCTAAGACAAATCTTTATCCTCACCACAAGACATTTATTGGAATGCAGGGTCCCTTAATAGAAAAAAAAGAATGGGAAAGATCTGATTAAAGTATGAGTCTATTCCTCTGGCAGTGAGAAAAATACTAAAACTTGCAATGAAACAATAGCATGTCTGTTATGTTATTAAATTGGGCATTTTCAGAAGGAAGAAATCATCTCGTGATAATCCTTGAAGCAAAGAAGACTTCTACACAAGAGGTCATTGATAGCTGCTGCAAAGCTTCTACTAGACCAGCTTTTAAGCCACGGTACCTGTAAGGTGAGGTTAACAAGAACACTGCACAAAATGCAAGTCTGTGATAACAAGTTGCTCTGCACTTGTGTCCCTAAGAGTGCAAAGCTGCTTTGGGTGTGTACAGATGTATGACAGATATACCCAATTTACACATCAATCCCCAATTAGTACACATTTTCATATGGTTATGGCATGCTAACCTAAGACAGTAAGTGAATCAGCATCCTGTCATCTTGGAATCTGCCCAAAGATTTGCTAACTCCATGGAACGTGTCAATTAAGCCCCCCTCTGGCTGGCCTTCAACAAGGGTACAAAAAGATACTGAACCATGCTTGCTGCAAGGTTCTCACTGGATAGCAAGCCAGAGCAAAGCATGCATCACAATGGTTCATCTCTCTACTGAACCATCATATTCAGAATCCAACATCTTTTACTATTAGATCTGAATACAAAGAAAGTAAAATAAGTGAAATTCTCTTTTATCATCTCTTTTAACATAAAGAACATGAAAGGTGAGGGGCGTAGCACACATTTTACATGTGGAGGTGTGAGGTTCAGTCCCCAGCATCTCCATCTGGAGCTTGAGTCTGACTGTTTTAACAGCCTTCCTGCAGAAGCTGCTCTAGGTAAGCAGCAGGAACCCAGCACAGCAGAGGGGCAACCCTCTTCCAGTTTAACATGCCTAACCTTTCTGCTCGTCTCTCCGGATGTTACCAGTGGCAGGCTGTGAGACTGCTTCATTATAGCCTTGGAGAAAAAAAAGGAAAAGAAAAAAAGTAGCGCTAAGTTCTATCCATTTGCTACTCTTGCTGCGCGTTAAGGTACAGTAAATTCCTGAGGATGGAACAGAAATCTGCATAAACGGTCTCCCCACTGACTGAAGGATGCAGCAAATTACAAAAAGATTATCTTGCTTACTGCAAGTAGATGCTTTTTCTTCCTCCACAATTTCTCCCATCCAGCTCCAGTTGTTATTCAGATAACCAAGGTAAAATTGTTCTGATTTAAAGTCATCTTAATTCATCAACGTGAGAAGCCTGTCTTACAAAAAAAATCATCCTGGCTCCCCCCACAACAATAAACTGACTGCTGGGTTCCCCATCCAGACCTACAGTCTCACTGATTAAAGTCGACATAGCATCCTGTTCTACTTATCCATTGCTTATGGACATGTTTAGAACAGCAAAGCAACCAGGTAGAACCAGGAAAACTAAATATTACTCAACAGGCAAATATTTCTATCCTCAATCTCATCCCACCCAGAGACAGAAAGAAAACGGCTAGCATGTGGGTGGGAAGGGGTGTGATGCCCTGATTCCATGTCATGAATTTTCACTTTACAAATAAAAAATGCTTCTTCCAAATGCCACACTTGCCAACATAATCTGGACTGAGACAAGGTCATTTCTTTCACTCTTTTGCTTTAATCAGGAGTCAGAGCCCCTGATTAGGATGACTCACTAAATGAGACACCCCAGCACAAGTCCTGAAGGAAATCTAGTCTCAGCATTCTGGAGTCTTGAGGTCCTGATGTGCAATGGCTCCACAAAGAACAGGGATGAACATCTGGATGGCGGCAATTCTACATTACTGTGACCCTCAGGTCACTCACTTTCTAGGACTCCCATTCATTCTAAATCCTGCTCTTGATTTTAACTCCCCACAACATAACCTCTCTGCAGCTCATATGAAGGACCTTCCCTCCCAACTCCACATACCACCCCCATTGGTGGTAGGAATGAAAGGCTTTCACATTCCAGCTTTCTTATTACTGCCTCAACTTTCCTTCCTTCAAATCTCAGGTAGAAAAAAAAAAAAAAGTCTGGCCTAAGAATTTCACAGAACATTAGCAAGACAATTGGAGGATGTCAAACCCAAATCATTAAAAGAAAGATGGGACAGGTCTTCTCCAGGTACCTGCCAGCACCCTGCTCTGGAGCCTGCACTGTGGCTCTGTGAAGAACTGTGCATAGTAAACAAGTTCTGCAAGAAAAAAAAAAATCACTTTTGTCCCTTTGTCTGGTAATTAGCTTTATTATTTCACTCAAATGGCTGTCCTGCAGAATAACTAGGTGACCTGGTGTTACAGCCTGCAGAGATCAAGCAATACGAAAACATTGTCTCGACTGCTAACACTAGTCAGCAGCTTTCACAGCTGTATTACTTAAGAGATCAGGGAAATAAATGATAGAAAAAGCCCATGGGACTCTCTGTATGCCACAGTAAGAAACAGGAGTTGCAATGAAACCAATTTCTCTCTCAAACAATAAATGTATGCCTCATTCTGTACAGCATAAACCATCATTAGCTACTCAGAGAGTGAAAACATCAGTTGTTTATAACCTCTCTAAAATGAATATTTCATCCTGAAACTAAATTATACTAAGTTAATTACATGCACTAGCTGACAGCTGAAGGATTGGAACAGAAAGCCTTTCCATAAATGTCAGGACTGCTCCAATCACATGTTGCTGATTCCAAGCTTGGGAGCCTGGCATCCACATACAAACATGCTTCCAAAAAAATTTGGGTCATTTGGCCTCACTGGTGGCAATGCTGAGCTTAAGAAAAAGTTGAACCTGAGGATTTCAAGAAAGATAGCAAGGCAACTGGAGGATGTCACCTACATCATTTAAAAAACAAACCGGAGCACATCAACCTCTTCAGGCACTTGTCAGCCCCTGCTCCAGCCTTATCTGCGGGTCTGTGCAGAACTATTAAATAAATTCTGCAAGGAAGTGCTGTCCAAGACAAGCTGCCTCCAAATGCCGATGTAACATACACTTACATAGGACTTTGCACACTGTGACTAGGCAATAGCTCAAGCTGGACAACCTTCATTTGCAGAAGAGGAAAGAATAACCCGCCTCTTTGCAATAGTCTTTGGGTGAAATTCTATGAGAGTTATGTGATGGATATTAGGTAGTCACACCAGTCCTCCTGGTTCTGTGATTTGTGACTAGACATTCGCACATTCCCTCCTCCTGACCTCACTGTAAGTAACTATCTATCTCCAATTTACAGATGAGGAAACTAAAAAGATTAAGTGACTCTGACCAAGGGCACAGATGGGATTAGAGTACAAGAGACCTTTGTCTTCAGTGCCATGCTTAGCCCATGGCAGAACTGTCTCACATTACTTAGCTATCTCTTCTTTTGGCCAGAAAAGCTTGAATTCAGGTGAAGGAAGAAAGAGCTGACATCAACCTCCAATGCTGTCATTGGCCCACCCAGGGTCCCTCCAAAAATGGGGAGGGGGGGGAGGGGCAGTATCTCTCGCCACTTTTTACACAGATGTTAAGGACTGCCTGCCCAGGATGACTATAAGGAGCCGAGGGAGAAAAGACAGACCATGACAACCAGAAACTGGTCTAATAGTCAGTCACTATCAGCTCTCACAATCAGCTTTCTTACAGAGTCAAGAACTCCAGACTTCCCTTTCCTTTCCAAATGAAAGCTGAGCCTCTCCTCTACATTTGTAGATCCCCAAACAGGAGATGGCTGGAGGCTGCAGCCATGAGTATCCCAAAGGCTGGCTTTGTTAGCTGGCAACTGCTCATCCTCACCTAAACCTCTGTTGAGTCTGGAAGTAAAAACAGCAAACTAACTCAACCAACCATTTTGGAGCAGAAAAATGGAAAAATGTGGGTTTTGGGTTACTTTTTTAAATCCAAAAATTGGGGATTTTTTTTTTAAATCACAGGAAACTAGGATCCCTGCACATGAGATAGAAGCAATAGTACCTGGAGCCAGCAAAGACTTGGCTGCCGCCCCACCCAGCAAGTATGGGACAGAGACTAAGAGAGCCGGCAGTGCCAGGCTCGGCTCCCTACACAAAAATCCTTTTTACAAAGCCACAGTACGCATACACAGACCACTAGATTCTTCCGTACTACACACACTGCCAGATAGCACTTATCACTGCGTAGTTAAAAAAACCATATCCAGTTGCTGAGAGACAGCAAAGGCAAAGCTGACTTCAGCCAACTAATGCCAGCAAAATACCACAGTCTCTGCATCTCTCTCTACAAGCAATACATTTACAAAAGCCTCCATTTAGCTGCACTTACTATAATCACACATCTAGATGACTGAAGAACTTATTAATGCCCGTCTTATGGCAAATGAATTTGTGGACTTTTAAGATGCGTAATTTCTCTCTACATCTACAATAAAAATAGTTTGCAAGCCGGTTCGGATTAACCTGGCCTCTCAGTCATTTTTATCATTTTAGGTTACCCCCAGGGCATCTGCATGTTAGTGAGCAACACAGAAAAACAGCAGTAGGCCAGGTTTTGCTGCAGTGAAGACTGTTAACAGCAGGGGAGAAGGGCCACTGGGCGCTTGCACAGACAATCCTCTGCAGATTATTTAGTGATGATAGCTACCTGAGTGATTGATACCTCACCACGGGAATGGAGATACTGCCTAACTTGGAGAACAGGATCAAAATTTTCCATTAGGCAAACTGAAAAACTGACTTTAGTTGCAATACCCCAAAGCAAGACATAAGCCATGGTGCATATAAGACTCAATGGGGGCATATATTTAACACAACCTGCTTACATGACAGGTTAAACTCTGCTGTGGCTCAAACAGACATCAGTATAATAAGCTTATAGATCAAGCTTAGTTCCACGGTGAGCACCAGGAAACATATCACTGCCATGGCACCCTCCTGCATTGTAGCTGGGGGGCCAAAGAGCTGGTAAAAGGTTTCAGTGAACATTAATCACAGTAAACATTTTCCCCCTCTTCCATTCTGTTTCCTATTTCTGGTGCATGCTTTGTAGACATGCAGGGTTTACTTGAAGATTTTAAGACTTTACCAAAAAAAGTTTATTTTCTACACCTTCTCTGGCCCCTGTTCTTTCTCTTCCTGTCAGGGGTTTGCCTAATGAAGGTTATTTCTTTTTAATCCACTTAGTGAGCTGCTGGTTAATGCCTTTGATAACAGCTAATTCCACCTCAGGGTAAAACACTGGCCCTTGGGTCTCTGCATCTTTCTTTCCTCCAGCTCACGGGAATGCCTGCTGCTGGGCCAAGGGCAGCAAAGGGACAAATGTACAAACCTGAGCTGGCCAGATAAGGAGGGATGGAGCCAGACCAGGATTTTAAAAGCCAACTGTGTATTTTAGCCAACAGAGATATGGGGGTCAAATGTATAATAGCAGCCAACATGCCCTTGGGATGCCAGAGACCTCTGTCCCATACCCTGCCCGAGAGGGTGCCCTTGGCCAGGTGCTTCAATGTCCACCTCCACAAAAATAAACTGAATGGCACTGACCAAGTTTTGTAAAGTGCTTTGAAACCTGCTCATGACAAGTACCAACTGTAAGCTCAGGTTCATCACTACTACTACTGAGGCTCCTAGTGGGATTTAAGCTAGTTAGGTGCCTAACCCTCAGATGCCGGCTCCTAGGCACTCTCATGCAGCTTCAGGCATCCAAGTGCCTATGTAATGCCCTTTTTAACTAAGCTAAAACTTTTTGTGACAGCCTGATTGTAAGTTTGGACTCCTGGTGAATGACTGGCCAAAGCAGGATTCCAGCCATGCTCAAACACAGTCATTAAATTAAACTTGAAAATTAAATTAAATATAAAATTATACAGTTAAAAATCCTTATTATTAAGCAAGTACCTCAGGCAGCAAAGTGTTCTGTAATGGCTTGTGTGGGTGACTAGAAGGCTGGATAAACACATTTGCCACTTTGACTAGGGCAGCATAATCCTTAACAGCTGATCTGCAGAGGAGATTAATAAGGGAAAAGCCATTAACCCACTCCCCCCTTCCCTGGGGGCCAGCCCACCTCTCAGGAAGATCAAGGCATCTCAGTGATGATTCAAATGCTGGCTCCAATTACATAAGTGAACCTTTTGCTACTCAAACACAGGCAAGATGATCTAAAACGAGCCCATGTCACCCCCTGCCAGTAATTATTTACATAGGGAAATACCACAAGCTGGACTGTGCAACCTTTACTCCAATCTGAGGTCCCTCACACATGTCAGCACGTCCTCCCCAGTAAGAGCTATGCCAGGGGCTGACAATTATTTCGGCTGGAGGGTCACTTGACAGCTCACCAACACTCGTTAAGGGCCACATGGGTAGCCCCACCCCTTAACTGTTGCCCGCCCCCTGGTCACCATATTGGGACCGGAAGTCCCACCCCCAAACCCCTGAGATTTGCCACTGAAAGTCCCTCCCCTTGCCCTTCAGAAATACTTCTTTTGGGAGGGGGTTGCCATCTTAGAACCAGAATAAAAAACAAGTCATATGCTAGAAGTCAAACACCTGCTAAAATATATTGTAATTGTATTACAAAAAATATTTGTCATAATCTGTGTTTGCGTACTGTCTATAGAAGGGACTGCATAACAACTCAAAAATAAAGTCTCCTTTTATATTGTGCGTGGGGGTGGGGATATGGTGGAGTGTGGCTGTGCGGGAGGCATAGGGTATGCTGGGGTGTGTGTATATGTCGGTGGGGGTTGCCAGGGCAGGATGTGGGCGTGTGAGGTTTGTGGGGTGTGAGGGAGGCCCGTGGTGAGGGGATCTCGCACACTTCCCCATATGGTGCACAATCCCTGCTGTCAGAAGCAGCAGCCAGCACAGGACTCAGGGCGCTGGTGCCCAGCACAGGTGCAGGTGTCCGGCAGGACAGCTCCAGCCACTGCTGCATGCGGGGGCCAAGAAGCACAGTCTGTCTAGCCACCCCTCTCACAGGGGCTCCATCCCATGTGCCTGCAGCTGCTTTACTCGTACCAGGGGAGGCCCTGCACTGGACTCCGCATGGAAGCAGGACTCCCTCCACCCCCACCAGAGTCCATGGACCTGCGCAGCATGGGGCGGGGAAGGCAGCCAGCTCCAGCGCAGGCTGGCTCCTGCTGAGTTCTGCAGCACGGCAGAGCCAGCCGACCCAGCCAGGCACCTCTCAGAAGCTTGCAGTTCCCAGGTTGCAATGCCAGGGCTAAGGAGCGCAGCAGAAGCCAGCCCAGCCCCCGCGGTTCCCTCCTGCCCCGACACCCAGGATCCCGCATGCTTGCCGCCACTGCCTTTCCCCTGCCACTTCTCTTCCTTCCCTGCCCACCCACTGTTCCCCCACACACCCGCCTGCCACTCCAGCAGCATGCGGTTCCTGGCTGCAAGGCTGGGACCGCACAGCACAGCAGGAGTCAGCTGGGAAACGCATGGTTCTGCCTGGGCCAGGCTGGCTCTTGCTGCACCAGTGATTTCCCCCCCGCACCCGTCTTATCTGATTTTCTGCTCTCAGGCAAAGGGGTGTGTGGAACAGCCCCAAGGTCACCAGGCCAGAAGCCTCTGCTAGGCAGAAGCTTCTGGGTAGGGGTGGGAGGGGCTGGGGTTGGGATGGGACTTGCGGGCCTTGCTGCTGCTGCCTCTGGATCCTGCCACCAGCTCCCCCTGGGTCCTGGGTGCTGCTGCTGCTGGTACCTTGTTATCTTGGTTACAGGCAGCTAGGGGCAGATAAATAGTAATTTTCTAAATTTTTAAAGCCAGACAGAATGGCCCAGCAGGCTGGATCCAGCCTGTGAGCCATATTTTGCCTGTCCCTGAGCTATGCGGTCTAACCCAACATGACAGACAGCAACAAAACACAGCTAACCCTGAGTTTTCAAATCAGTATTCAGCGTGACTGCCATGGCTCATTCCAGTTACAGAGGCAGCTGAGCTTATGTACTACTGAAGGCACAGAAATCACCGGCTGGGATTCCTAGCTTCCCATGCTCCTGTGATATCATAATATTCATAGACTGCAAGGCTGGAAGGGACCTTGGACCATCATCAGGTCCAACCCCCTGCACCAAGCAGGAAAGATAACTGGGGGTCAGGTGACCCCAGCAAGGTGACTTTCCAGGGGAGGTGATTGCACCACCTGTGAAGAAGTTTTTTCTAATGTTGAGCCTGAATCAATCTTCCAGGAGTTTGTAGCCATTACTCCTGGTTTTCTCCTTGGGTGCCCTAGTGCTCAAGTTGCTCACCAAGCCCTTGATGTACTCCCCTAGTGTAGCAGTAAGCCACTACCAGGTCCCCTCAGCCTTCTTTTCTTCAGGCTGAAGAGCCCCAGATCCCTCAGCTTTTCCTTGTATGGCTTGCTGTGTGAGACTCTGATCATATGAGTGGCTTCTCTTTGGACTCTCTCAAGCTTGTCCATGTCCTTGTTAAAGTGCAGTGCCCAAAACTGGATGCATTACTGCAGCTGCGGTCTCACCAGTGCTGAGAAGAGCAGAAGAATCACCTCCTTAGTTTTGCTGGAGATGCATCAATTTATGCATGCCAGGGTATTATTTGCACTACTGGCTCCAGCATCACACTGCCGGTTCATATTCATACTGTGGTCAATTATGCCCAAGTCCCTTTCTTTTGTGTTGCTAGTCAGCTTGGTGCTGCCTAGCCTCTAGGTGTGCTGAGGGTTGCTCATCCCAACGTGGAGCACTTTACTTTTCCCAATGTTGAACTTAATCAGATCCCAACCTGCACCACTTGCTTGCCTGTCTAGACTACAGTTACAGGTGGACCTATCTTCAAGCATGACCGCGCTTCCCCATAGTTTCATAGTTTCATAGTTTCATAGTAGCTAGAGTCGGAAGGGACCTAGGTAGATCATCTAGTCCGACCCCCTGCCTTAGCAGGAAAGAGCCCCGGGGTCAGATGACCCCGGCAAGGTGCTCATCTAACTTCCTTTTAAAAATCCCCAGGCTAGGAGCCTGCACCACTTCCCCTGGAAGCTGGTTCCAGGCCCTAGCCACCCTGACTGTGAAGTAGCGCCTCCTAATATCTAATCATAAGTTGGTGTCATCTGCAAACTTGGCCAGTGAGCTCTTCACCCCCACATCCAAATCATTAATAAAGATGTTGAAAAGTACTGGACCAAGCACTGACCCCTGCAGGACACCGCTGCCCACTTCTCACCAGGATGACAGATCCATTCGCTGCAACTCTCTGGGTCCTATCCTGCAGCCCGTTTCTCACCCACCTGACTGTCCAGAGTTAAGCCCACAATCCTCCAGTTTTCTCATGAGGACATCATGGGATACTAGATCAAAGGACTTTTGGAAGTCAAGTTATACACTGTCAACCTGCTCTCTTGTGTCCAGGTGGTGAGTTACCTGGCCATAGAAGGAGATGAGGTTGGCAAGGTAAGACCTGCCTGTGATGAAGCCATGCTGGCTGTTATTCAGAATTTTGCCTTTGGCAAGCTTATCACAGATAGACTCCTTGATGAACTTTTCTAGGATGGAAGTTAGGCTGACTGGCCTATAGCTATCCAGGTCCTCCCTCCTGCCCTTCTTGTGGATGGGCACAACACTGGCTCTCTTCCAGTCCTCAGGGACTTCTCCAGAGCGCCACGAGTTGTGGAAAAGTTTCACTAGGGGTTTCACAATGACTTCGGCCACCCCCTTCAACACTCTCGGATGACAATCATCCAGTCCCGTAGACTTGTATATGTCTAATTTTTTAATTGGTCATAGTTTCATAGTTTCTAGGGTCAGAAGGGACCTGAGTAGATCATCTAGTCTGACCCCCTGCCATGGCAGGAAATAATGCTGGGGTCAAATGACCCCAGCAAGATGTTCATCCAACCTCCTCTTAAAAACCCCCAGGGCAGGAGCCTGCACCACTTCTCTTGGAAGCTGGTTCCAGATCCTAACCGCCCTGACCATGAAGTAGCGCTTCCTGATATCTAACCTAAACCTGCCCTCTGCCAGCTTGTGACCATTATTCCTGGTCACTCCTGGCAGAGCTTGGGGGGAATAGTGACTCCCCCAGTGCCTGCTGATCCCCCCCGACTAGTTTGTAACAAGCCACTAGATCCCCCCTCAGCCTTCTCTTTTGGAGGCTGAACAGGTTCAGGTCCCTCAGCCTCTCCTCATAGGTCCTGCCCTGCTGTCCCCTGATCATGCGAGTGGCCTCCTCTGGACCCTCTCCATGCTGTCCACATCCCTCTTGAAGTGCGGCGCCCAGAACTGGATGCAATACTCCAACTGCGGCCTGACCAGTGCTGCATAGAGGGGGAGGATAACCTCTTTGGACCTGCTCGAGATGCATCTGTGGATGCATGACAAGGTGCGGTTGGCCTTCCTTACTGCCTCTCCACACTGCCGGCCCATGTTCATCTTGGAGTCAATGGCAACTCCAAGACCCTTTTCCGCCTCTGTGCTGACAAGAGGGGAGTTCCCCAACCTATAGGTATGGTGCCGGTTGTTCCTTCCCAGGTGCATCACCTTGCACTTGTCTGTGTTGAAACCCATCCTATTCACATCCGCCCACCCTTGTAACCTGTCTAGGTCTGATTGTAGCCTGATGCTTCCTTCTAGTGTGCCCACATCCCCCCACATCTTAGTGTCATCAGCAAATTTGAACAGGGTGCTTTTTACCCCCTCGTCCAAATCGCTGATGAAGATGTTGAACAGTGCGGGCCGAGGACCGAGCCCTGCGGGACCCCACTGCCCACGTCCTTCCAGGTTGAGAAGGACCAATCCACTACCACCCTCTGGGTGCGGCCCTCCAGCCAGTTGGCGACCCATTTGACTGTGTGGGCGTTGACACCACAGTCCCCCAGTTTCTTAATGAGAACGGGGTGAGAGATAGTGTCGAAAGCCTTCCAGAAGTCCAGGAAGACCATGTCCACTGCTACCCCTGCATCTAATGATCTGGTGATCTGATCATAGAAGGCCACCAGGTTGGTCTGACAGGACCTTCCACTGATGAACCCATGTTGGTTGCCCCTAAGCATGCAGTCCCCTGCTGGCCCCTCCTGGATGTGTGCCAGCATAATTTTCTTGAACAGCTTGCCTAGGATCGAGGTAAGACTAACCGGCCTATAGTTTCCTGGGTCCTCCTTCCTCCCTTTCTTGAAGATGGGAACCACGTTGGCCCTCTTCCAGTCCTCCGGCAATACACCAATTCTACAGCAATAGTAGGAAAGTGATTATTCCTACCGTGCTCATCCTCTACTCTACCTGCTGTGGTTTTCTCCTTGGTCTGGTGAAAGTAGTCATTCAGGAGTTCAGTTTTCTGCTGGGTGCCAGTAACCAGCTCTCCTGACTTGTTGCGCAATGGCCCCACACTCCCATTTGTTTTCCTCCTCTTCCCTATGTACCTAAAGGAGGACTTCTTGTTGTCCTTGATTCCCATTGCTAATCTAAGTTCAGTCGTTGCTTCAGCCTTTCTTATCTGTTCCCTGCAAATGCAGGGTGTTATGGAATAGTCACATGATTTCACGAGGCACTAAAATTAAAACCTATGCTGAAGGCAAATGTTCAACTTAGTGAAAACATCTGCTCTTGCATCATAGCAAAGACATTTTTTTTGTATTACAAAAGTTTACCTGTGCCCATTTATCATGATTTACTCCTAACAACCCTGTTTTCAAGGGTAAAAGCTTTTAGTTGCATGCATAAAAATATGAGGCTTATGAAGGCAGTGCATGAAATCCCAGTATAACACTATCCTTTAAGCAAGGTATTTTTTGCCAAATTACAGATCTAAATCAAAATTGACCCACCATTACTAGAGCATCCCATTTACTGTAAGTGCAGCTTTGAGAGCCTCTACGCCATTCACTGCATTTGGAAAATGAAAGCCATCATTGCATTCTGCCAGAATGTCAAAGGAAACAAAGTTGTCAAAGTAGAAAAGAGCTATTTCAATATGACTGTAGCAGCTCTGAAGTCTGCATATACCAGAATCTTTAAGAGGGAAAATCTCACCCAAAAAAGCCCCATAGAAATTTGGCATTTCAAAAGGTGTAATGCTTAAACAAAGGACTGTTTTTGGTATGTAAGACAGTGATGTTGTACAATTCCATCCCAACAACTGAGCATAATTCCACGAGGAGAAGAATGATGGACAAGCATTTCATGCCAAGTTGTTAATGGTGGAACAAACAAAGGGTTTTCTGTAGATATAGATCAGCACCAAGAAATCATTTTTTTTTTTAAATCAGGTTGCACTATAAAAGACATTTTCAATATATGAAGTAGTCCTGTAAGTTAAAAATAAACATGTGAATTTGTCACAGAATATATTCAATTTTAGGGGAGGGTTGAGGGGGAGGGAAGCAGAGGGAAAGAGGAAAGAAAGCAGAATTTGCCGCTTCGCATTTATAAAACAACTGTTCTTCTCAAACCTAAATGCAATATGCTGCAACACCCGGCAAATGACTCGATAATACAAGTTTGCTCAGGTGTTCTCTCAAAATGCAATTTTCTTCTGCTGTTCCTGAAAAGATTCCTCTGGAAACAAGATACTACCTAGCTTGTACATTTGCTTGTCTTCAGCTAGTTTCCAAACAGCAGCAACAAAAATAAAATACAAATACAAATGGTCTTTGATAGCAACTCTCCACGCCAGAAACTGCACTGAAGTCAAGGAGTGGTCACAGGCATCCAAACCTTTGTGAGAACGAACAGGAAAGGGAACAGAGTGCAAAAATAACATTAGTGTTTTCTGATACAGCTGTGTTAGGGTCACTTGCCCGCTGGGAACTGAACTTCCGCTACCTACGCATCTCACAAACTGAACAGCCCTAACTAAGACTGAACAAGCGCAGTCCTCAATAGGAAATGCTGTTTCCTATTACCTAGTCTGTGCTCTCTGACTGCTCCCTCTCTCATTCCAATGCCTACATTCCCAGCTAGTTCGCTCCATGAAACAGCCAAATTATAAATATACGTCTGCAACAAATTCTTAAGGCCCGGGTGAGGCAAAATGCCAGGAACTCTGAAGCCTGATTTTACAGTTCTGTAATGCAAACACTACAACTGAAGGACTATCAATGCTGTTCATTATAATCCCCTCTAATGTCATTAAAACTTTTGCACCAAAAATCCCATCCGGGCTAAAACTTGGCAGATAAAAATCTATGTCCACTGCAGGTTGGATTATTCATTTAAAAAAAAAACCGAATTAGGGGTTTGGGTTGGTAGGGAAGAAGGAGAGGGGAACCCCACACCTGAGGAAGTAATCCCAAAAGTATCAGAGCAAGTTCCAACAGCACACTATCTCTCCCTTTTCTGACCTACGCCAGCTTGGTATACATGCTGGATCGAAATTAATCTGGGGAAATCTGTTTGCTCTATTACAGCCAAAAAAGTAGGTAAAACCTCTTGTGGCTTGAAGTTACAAAGCAGCTTGAAAAAGGGGAAACTGAAGGATTAAGCTCCTTACGTCCTCTTCAATATGGCAGAGGGGAGAGAGATGGCTATGGCCCAAAAGCTTGAATTCTTTTTATTTTACAAAGCGTCTCAGAGGCACTCACAGGTATAAAGCAGGGTGGGTATAGTGCTCAGACACTGCCAATAAAGGGTCCTAGTCCAGGTCCAGTTCCTGATCTCACAACCTGGTTAAAAACCAGGCCTTGTTTTTTCAACTATGGCTGTTCAATAGGTGGCTGAAGCCAAGGCTCCCTGGCATAGTGCCTGCCTGTTCTTTCTTGTACAAATGCCAAGAGAGACTGATTAGCACATTATACAAGCAGAGTACAAATTATAATTAAATACAGAGCAACCTCCCTTACAATACTATTACTGATATGGGTGAGTTGGGCTGACAAACTTCTTCTTCCCAGTCCCCCAGGGAACAGGGACTTCCACAGTCACTTGAGCCCAATCCCTGCTGCTGCATGCAGAATGGACATTATAAACATGAGCAGCATGACGGCCTCATTGGTTTTCTCCTGTGCCCTCCTTTCAAGAGCATTCACTCTACCAGAGTCAGAAAAGAAGCTACAAATGAGAGAGATAAATATCCTTCCTCTATCCCACCTCACTCCTGTGCCCCATACTTACATGTACAACCCAGAAACTCACATTTCAAAAGGTTTGGGAGAAAACTGCCCCAAACCAATGCCAGATCGGACGGTGCGCAATTGACGGCAGCCTCCCCATATGGCAACTGTGTTTTCACTACACCAAAAAGTATGTTGGTGTTTTCATAAGGGCCTTTTATTCATTTGCTTTTCTTCCACTGACCAGGCTGATTATTAATTAGCCTCCATTCCATGTCCTTCCTAGCTTAAAACCATGTTCTACTTTCCTAGCTTAAAACCATGTTCTTCTAAATAATCCCATGTAGTAAAAGCACGGAGCTCTTCTGTCCTGACTGATAGAGCCCATTTGCAATTATTTAACAAGAAGAACCATCATTACACAGAGCTGGTTTAGGATAATCAAATCCCTGTTAGTTTACCTCAATTTACACATCATAAGTGTGACATTTATATAAAGTAACTAAAACTTTCCGCATTTAAATTATGCCCTAATAAAATTACAGAAACAAAAGGAGAAGCTGACCCAAAGAGAAGCCCCTTCCCCCCACCCCCACCAAACCCAACTGCTGCTTTAGGGTCCTCTAACCTGGGCAGACCAGGCTCAGGAATAGCAGCAGCAGCAGCAATCTGCAGCCTGATTTTGCCAAATCAGTTCTGCAACACTGGCTTCTGCAACACATGCTGATTTAGCGAGGAGTACTTAAGTCAGGATTTTCCAGCAGAACAAATCCCAGTGGCAGTCACAGATGCTACAATGCCATGTGATTAATGTACTGGCCCATTACAAACGAGGATGTGAAGCGCAGGTAGTCCTGAGAGCCTCCTGGAGAAGTTTCCCTGCAGTTTTCAGGAACCTAACAGATTCATCTTATGACCCAGCCACTCAGAATACAAGAGCAAGCTGTTACATCCCCCCATGTAACCAAACTAAGAAGAAACACCACATGGTCCAGGCCCCTGCCAGGGCAATCCATCCAACAGCCCTCTGTATTAGTAACTCTCCGAGGCAGACACCATGGTCATGAATAACTTTAAAACCACCAGCTGGTCGCTCAAGCCTGATATATCCAATTTTCATCCCCATTTTGCAAAGGAGGAAAATTCAGATGCAAATACTTCCAAGTGTGTACACACATTTGTGTGTGTACCTGAGTTAGTAAGAAAAAGTGCTCAGGGCTGTATACAAGCACAGGAATCCTTAGACAGCGCGTGCACGCATACACACACACACACACACACACACAAACACACAGAGTGTTTGGAGTGTACATGCTATTTAAAACACTCTTCTGAATGGATCACACAGAAAATCCACAACAGGGCTGGGAATACAACCCAGGGGTCCTGAATCCCCATCCGTACTCTATCCCATCAGCACTTTTAGCTTTTTTCACAGTATGTTCAACTCCTTGCCCAATTCAATTGTACAGCTAGATTTTTAAAAGCACTCCTCCAGTCACTGTTCAGGGGGTGCACATACTTGCAAGCTGCATCTATGCTAACATTTTTCAAAGAGTACCCCACTGGTGTGGCTCTGACAGGACTGGTGCTGTTGCATGGCATCCCAGCAGGTCAAGAACACACCTGACCCCTGCAACACTAGAAGGGACAACAGTAGGAGACTTCTTGAAAAGTGCTAATAAAGAAAGAGATTCACATTTCAATAATATACAAATGTCATCCAGCAAATCAAGCTCTTCAGAGTTAATCAACACCCCACCCTGATCCTCCACCCTAGGAGCAGGAGGGGCTCAAGATCTCATCCTCACTCCAATAATTGACTATTACTTATTCCTAAAGCCTCTCAACCATGGTTGATGTTTTGCTTTCTCTGGAAGCATAGTCATTTAAGTCGCTTCTTTGCCAGAGACCATAGTAATTTTTCTTGTTTCCATTCCACTGCTATTTTTCAAACCACTATAAAGTCAAATTTAATAAGTGCCTCAACTCCTATAGCTTTCTATTTATAATACCGCAAACACCTGCTTTGTGATCTAAGCAAACATCTTTCCAACTTTTATAGATTCATTCCGATGGTGCAAAAAAAAAATCTTTGTAAGCTACAGTGGTTTCAAGAAGCATGCCAAAAAAACTGCTGTGCAAGGTGTACCACATCAAAAGTTGGTCAGTAGTAGCTATTTAAACATTCTTCACCTTAGGCAAAACTCAAGAGAATCAACTAGTAAGTGGCTCTTCTGGACACCTCACTACATGCCCAACCCACCCTCTTCTGCATCCTCAGTTACAAAAATGTTGAGCCTGATCCAAAAACAAATGGCAATGGGGACCTCACTGCATACCTATGACTTTTTCTTCCCATGGTACCCAGTCAGAGACTAGGACCTCATCATACTGTCATAAATAAAACAAAAAGATGGTTCCCAGTGCACAGAGCTTCCCATCTGCATAAGACAGGTGACAACTGATAAGTACAGACAAGCCACGGGAACGTCGGGAAACAACACTGGTCAGCATGGTGGCCAGTGAACCCAGAACATCAGCTATCTAACCAGTACTGCAAAACTTAAGTTTTACAGAAAGACTGGAAGAGAATAAAGATACTAAGGACAGGAAAGCTACCAGAATTATGACTTCACAAATAAGGATGGAGAAAGCATTCTAGTCAGTGTTGAAAAGGCCCCAATTTGGCCAACATTTACTTTTCTGTTTGATTTGGTGCGATAGGCACAAGTTAAGCACATAGAAGAAAGTTTGCAGGATGGGGTTTTGTTTGATTTTCCTCAGGAATTACGCAATTTAAACACCAAAACAGATGGGTGGGGGAGGAAATCTTGGAGAGATTTATGATCACTGCTTCAGACTGAGAAATGAAAGAATTCCCACTTTTCTCTCAATGGCCTGCCAAAAATAAGGACCTTGATATTCCAAATACTTCTCTCTTCTGATACAGATAAATGGTTTATAGCGAGTTAAAAGGCAGGGCATGGGGTTACTGTCCATCTGCAGTCCATCACTTATCCCATGATAAGTGAGCTGAGCCAAACTGCAGTAATACACCCCTCAGTGCAACAGGTATAGCTTTCCCTTACAGCAAGAAACAGGCAGACAATTCCTGTGAGGCAGCAGCTCTACTGTAAGGCCACTCTCCACTTTTTAACTTGCTGTCATTTGCTGGTCCATCACCTTGAAAATTAGCAAATGTTTATTCCAGAAGCAAAAGGACACAAATCACCAGGATTTCTTTGGACATTATAATCAAAGAAGGCACAAACCCATTTTTCTTCCTTTGCAGACCTCCTTCCTCCACATCCCCTCCTAGCCTCTAGCGGAAACTTCACAGTTCTCATCCCAGATCTCTGCAGCTCAGGTACATTCCCCTTCTCCATTGCTCCCTTTGGAAATGTTACTGAAGTGCAGGGATCCTGGTTTTCTGCTATTTAAAAAAATCCCCAATTTTCGGTAAAAAAAAAAGCAAACAACCACCCCAAATCCATATTTTTCCATGATTGAAATGAATCGCCACTAATATATAGATACATATCTACAGCGGCGTTTCATTTTACATCACAGAAAAATGTGGATTTGGGGTCACTTTTAATATCAAGAATTGGAGATTTTTTGAAATCAGAGAAAACCAGGATCCCTGCTGATGCGTCACAATTGCTATGCCAAATAAATCACCTAGGGGGTAGGAAAGAGGCATGCAAGCCATGTTTTATGTTTCTGAGCCTACTGATAACATATGTCATTTCTAGTTTTGGAGCAACAAGGAAAACTTAAAATGGCAAATGCTGCTCTGCCTCCCATCCATAAATTAGGAGTGACAACAGGAGATTATTACTCATTCACTCAGAGTGTCTGTTTGGCCCCGAGAGAACTGGCTTTATTCCAATGGCTGACAAACACTGGTTAATATACATGTAAATGTTTTATTTCTCTCAGAGTAAGCAATTTCACAAAATGAAACACCGAATTAAAGACGAGCCTGGTTTTCCTGCTGATGCCTGTCTCAGCTGCAGTGTTGCTAAAAGCTATTGCAATCTTTTTCACACTGATTCAGCAGGGGAAAGCCACCATTTCTTTTGATAATGAGACAATTTCACTGTAGAAACATCAAAGCATTTTGTATAAATATTAATCACAGGCGTTCTTCTGGAATTAACACAGGATGGAGGCTGATTTATATGGGGCTCCTGTGTTGACCTGATAGACCAATACGTATTGAGGAACTAAAGCAACCTGTTGTTTGGTACAACAGCCAAGAACAAGTTAAACGCCCCCCCCCCCCTACAATTTCCATTGCAAAAGGGTATTTTCAAATGCATTTCACAGTTCATAAGACGCAGGAAGGGAATCTTGTCATGCGAGTCTCCAAATTTCGTGGCTGAATACAGCAAGTACATTATTTTTCTTAGAAAATTATTACTAACATCTGAAGGGGAACAGAATGAAAGGATGTGATAGGAGCCAAAAAATATTTAGCTCGGAGATAAACAGAAGTGCCATAACATGAAAAGGGGAAAACTGATTTTAGATAGATATAATAATGTTTTATCAAGGTGTTCAGTCCATGTTCATCACTGCTGAATCTGAATTTAAGAGCAAACCCTGGCTACTCCCAACTGCCTCAGTTCTTGGGCATGATGGTGCAACAGCACAGCTGAGGTTGCAAGAAGTACATTTGGGAAGGCCACACAGGGCATACACAGTTCAGGAAATTCCTGTGAGGCTCCCTGCATTGCCATGCTAGACAGATAAATTGATCTACCATTAGATGGATTCACCAAGCATCCATAAAGATCCAACTTGTGGTTGGATGTCTGCCTACTTCCTCTCCCTGCTATGTACTCTAAAATACACGAGTTAAGAGAAGGTTAAAAAGCTCCTAACATCCAGAAACCCTGGTTTTAATCTCTCTCCAGCAGCACCAAACCTATCTAATATTTCAGAAAAAGCAAACTTACAAGGAATACAAAATAAGTTAAAGAAACCTTTAACTTGCTGGAAATCAACAGTAGGAAGTAGAAAGCTTTTAAGAAACAACTGGGGCAACTGCAATCAAAATTCATCTCTGTCAAGTGAAAAAAGCACAAGGTGAATAAAAACAAATAGGAAGTAAAACTACAGACAGGAGACATCTAAAAAGACAGGAAAAACTCAGCAGAGCCATACATGGGGACTGCAGCAATATATTTAAAGAAGAATGTGGGGCCCTCATCCTGCAACATGTTCCAGCTGTTTTACTGAAGAGCAGTGACTTCAGCCAGGGCTAAACATGGTCATAAGAGTTCCTGTTCATGCAGCGGTCTGCTGGACTTGAGCTGTATGATGGCAAAAAGGATGAATAGAATTAAATTTAGGGTGGGAAAAAATTAGCAAGATTTTCTGTTCAAAGCGAACAGGAAAAAGCAGCACAACCATGGGATGAACAGCTACATAAATTAAAATCACTTTCAAAATGGTATTCGTGTTTACTTTCCAAAATACCGTAGATTTATGTATACCTATAACAAGATATTCCAGGGCTTGTAACTGCTGAAATAAGTGCGACTGGATAGCTTATTGCACGCAGCTATGCACTTTGCATCCTACAGTGCACCCTGCAGTGTTGTATTTACATAAAATACAACCCCCACTCCCTGTATATTACTGCTTACATAATACATTTAGAAGAAAAAAAAAATCACACAGGGAGCCTGCTGAATGGAAGGATGACAGCAGAATGAGTCAGTGCTGGATTCAATAAGGAAAACATTTTTAAATTTATTACAGAGTATCACCTGAATGCTCAACTTTGTATGTGGCTGCAATGAACAACACACTTCACTGACCTGCCAGAGCAAGCACCTCTCTATAAAAGGAGATGGCCCTATTACTAGAGAAGCTACCAGTTAGATATCACTGGGCACTATACCCGACAGATTTTAGCTCTATCTGATAGCTAATCAGATTTCTTAATAGGCTTCCTTGAGTTTCCGTGATGTCAGATCACACCACGTGCAGAGCTTGGATCACATAATTTCTATTTCAATATATACCATACCCTTCCTCTGCTGCATTCTATTATAATTTTGGCTACTGAGGTTTACGATCCTATAGGAAGACCAAATGGAAAGCCACAAGTTACATAAGCAGTCAGCATATTCACTATTTGCTACTGACCTCTCAGTAAAAACAGAGCCTTGAGAAAGATCGATTTCATACTGCACACTTGGATTTTTCTGAAAGTCTGAAGTTAGTTTATTCCAGGTGTACCACTTCCTCTATCCCCAAACAGAATCGGTCTCATTTAAAATGCAGAATGCATGATGGGAGACTGCCCTTCCTGGCATCATTCTTTCCCCACTAAAGGAAACAACTTCACAGGACACAAGCCTTGAAAAAGAAGCATCTTTACTCTATATTCTTGTCTTACAGCACTCAAAAGCTCAAGCTTATTTCCCCCAAACTACTCTCTCATTATACGGTTAAACCTTTTCAAGAAGGGAGTTTCATTAACATGCAAAAAGAACGCTTTGTTATTTTTACCATGTGATACAGGGACAGGGTCAATTTGAAATCGAGTCAGTTTCAGGAGACAAACTGAAGGTTGCCTGAGGCCTTATACCCACTGGCGGATTAACACATGGGCTGGAGGGGCCTGGGCTCAGGAGCCCCTGCCAATCAGAGACCCCCTGGTGCCCGGGTTCCCATGGGAAATGGCAGGTTTCCCCTTGCAGGTGGGCAGCGTTCCAGCCTACAGGGGGCTGCCGGAGCGAGACGCAGGGGGCGCCACACGCACATGGCCTGGAACACAGCTGGGCAGTGTGCTGAGCAGCTCCCTTCAGGTAAGTGTATGGGAGGGAGGTGGCATGGGAGGGGCAGATCGAGGCCCCCACAGTGAGGAGGCAGTGGGGCTAGGGCTGGCGGCACTGCCCAGCCAGGGTGCTGTGTGAGACCCAGGGCTGGGGTGAGGAGTGGGATGCAGCCACAGGTGGCTCGTCCGGGGGCATGGGGAGGGGGCAGCTCCCTGTCACTGTGCACAACCCCAAGGGATGCATGGGGGGCATGTGCCCCTCCCCCATATTTGTGCATAGGGCAGATGTGGACTGTTCATTGTGGGCTCGGGACTCTCCGCTTTGCTGCCTTTGCCCCCAGGGCCCTGTGCCAGCTACAGTGGGGGCGGTGAGTTGTGCACCCCACTGCTGGGTGGGCAGGAGACACGTGGCCCCCAGGGCAAAGGCAGCACGGCAGAGAGCACCAAGCCTGCAGCCCGCATCCACCCTCGCTCTGCTCAGCTCTGGCCATGGCAGGGGGGATTGCAGGAGGGTAGGGGGCAGGGAGGAGAGGCAGGCATGTGCCACCCCACCCAGCTGGGTCCACCCAGCCTCCCCCGTGGGGCAGTGGCCCAACACACCACTGGCAGTACCAGGAGGGGAAGGGGCCCCTCCTCCAGCTGGAGCCCAGGGCCCCAATAAATCTTAATCTACCACTGCTTACACCTACCTCAGGATTTCCCTGATGATTTTTCAGACTCAGAACGATGCAACTGTGTCTCAAGTCCTGTACTGTTAATTGCCAAAGATTCTTCCTTAGCCTAAACAATGAAGACTTGACTTTCAAAACACTCCTTTTTTGAGTTTTCTATTCATGCCACTATTTCGAGGTACTGAGTGGCTATGTCCTGTAGCCCACAGACAACTATTACGTCTTCTGAACCAAAGATTTCCTAGCTTTCTACAGCTACCATTCTAACTCTATTATTTGATTTGTTATAACTACGTAAATAAGGTCTTAAAGTAAATGGATTTTAATGTGATGAAAGAACACTTAAGCTTCAAAGCATGGCCAGGGTATGAGAGAGAAGTTTGGGAGGCCTGGTACATCCTGGTAGGTAAGTGGACCCTCAAACCTCTCATTCCAGAAACTATGAGTGGCCTGATTGTGGGGGAACCAGTACCCCCATTGCCTATCTAACGTGCCATATGATTTCTAAGATTGTACCTAACCCAGACCCAGCAGAACTCCACTTGACTAAAGTCAAATCTTTTTTGGCCAAATCACAGCAGACACTGTTGTGTTGACAAACAAAATTGGATATGTTTGTAATGCTGGGCTCTGCAGCAAAAACATTATATTCACTCTACCATTGCTGGCAACAGAATTCAAAGGGACTTTAACACTCCTGCCCCCCATATTATGCCCTCTGGCATTCTGAATCCCAGGGGGCGGAAAGAAAGAAAGAAAGAATTAAGTGGAGAACCTACACTGCTCAGGAATACTGGACACCTTAACAGTTCCCAGAAGAGTGGTAACTCCTGAATGCTAACAGCTCTTTAAAGTTTTGTGGTAGTTAGTGGGCACCTTAGGACACCTTAAGATTTTCAACAGAAGCTGTAGCAGCCCTACCTGTGGATCCCCCAAACTATACAGAAGAAAGTTACAGCACTGAAGTAGCAGAGACTCACCTACTTCCCCATCTTCATACTCTTGTACATCCCTCAGCTCATATTTGGGGAATGGATGTCCACTCCTTCAAAAGAAAATTCTGGGGGGAATAGACAGACACAATTCCATACAAATTGTAATGCCCCAATTCCCACACACTCTCTCTCAGGTGACTGGATCAAAACTTTCCAGGATTATATAGTGTGAAAAATAGCCCAGAAACATAAAAGTTAAGCCACTGAAGACCACATATTTTGTTGACTGCTTTCCTACAATAAATTTTTGAAAATGTACTGCATTTCCTTCACTCAGACAGTGTCTCAAGTCTAATGGATACCTCTTGTGGACCCTCCTTTAGTTTTCAAGTCTGCTTCTCAAGTCTAATGCCTTGGGAAGGCTTAATGCTCCAGCCATTGCCACTCTTTATATAACAAAGAAAAAGAGAGTTGGAAAGGTTCATTTTAACTAATCAGGCCACTCACAATCCAGTTCTTCCCCTGAATTCTTCCTCTGATGCTTGCTGGTACTTGTATGGGGTTGCAAGAACCATAGCTGTGAAGATACTTGTCTCTTTTCAAGTGCTGTCTCTTTCAAAGTGCTACGGCTCTAGGTCTGAATAGGCAGCCTTTAAATGGACTCGACCTTGCCTCCTGAGAGTTGGAATAAGCATTTTTAAAAATGCCTCAGCTCCTGTATAGAATGATCCTGCATTCCAAACAGATGATGTTTAAAATCTATTTATTTTTAATGTTTGCTTTTGCAACCTGAGCATGAAGAGCCACATATGTTTCAGAAGAGGCTTACTCAGCACGCACGGGCCCCTACAGCAGTGCCCTAAGGTAACACTGACTCATAAGTGCCCAGGGTACTTGGATGAAAAAAAGGAAAGGACAGGTGAAAGGAAGCTGCAGGCTGACAGCACACCCTATATTTAAATCATCTGCAGAATGGATTTTAATACTAAAAAAAACCAACCAACCAACCAAACAAAAAAAACAAATAACCTTCCAGACTGTATACCCCCATCACATTTGGGCCTGAAACTTCATTGCTCAGGTGTCCCAAATTCCCACTTAGGGAAATGGAGGTAGAAGAATCCAGAGCCAGACTCCTGCAAGAACATGGACATTTGAAACTTATGCCAAGGCGCCTCCAGCAGCAAAGGAGGAAGAGCTGCTGGGCTCTTTTCAGTGTCACCATAAAGGCAGAAAAAAGGATATGTTACAGCCAGAAATTATAGAGCAAAAGGCTGTTTTGTCATGTACACTAGTCAAACAGACAAGCACTGACACATCTCTCTTACAGGGGAAAGATGGGAGGTTTTTAAAAGGCAAATAAGGCATTTATGTAAGCATTTCCCACCGAAAGTTGGGCACACCTAACTGCTTCCTGAGACTCTGAAATCCTTCCTTAAGTATATATAAAAATCAAAGATTCATTTCTTTAGAACAGGGGCGAGTCATTATTTCAGGTGGAGGGCCACTTACTGAGTTTTGGGAAGCCACCAAGGGCTGCATGACAGGCAAACGGGGCAGATAAATATTTATTTTCTAAATTTTTTAGGGGCCCTGCAGGCCGGATAGAATGGCCTGGCAGGCTGCACCTGGCCCCTGGGGTTCAATTTGACCACCCCTGCTTTAGAAGCTCTTGAGTGCATTGGTAACAGCACACTCCACTGCAAACAGGATACAGATTTTGCAAGTCAGGTGTACTGTTTTCCCGACTTTTTTTTTTTTTTTTTTTGCAGTTCAGTCAGCTTGGCCACTGACAAGTAAGTTTTGCCATCTAGTTCTCTCACCTCAGCAAAATATTGCTACATTGGGGAGGGGGTGGAGGTTTGCATGAGCATAAGCATTTACAAGTAAATATCAAGCTGATTATACCTGACATTTTACACACAACACAAAAACGCTTATTAAAATGCAGGACTTAAAAGAATTAACACGCCACAGCCATTTTCAACACAAAGGAGACTTATCAGTGGCTTAACCTGAAATCTTGTCAATTTAAACCCATGTGAAGTGGACGGGGAAACCGTCTCAGGCACCACATCTTCCCCCTAGGATGCCTGCCAAATTTTCAGATTTCACAGCCAACATTTTCTACTTTGTTAAGTATTTCTCTCTCTCTTATCACTGTGGGAAAGACTCTAACCAAGGGGTAAAGCTGGCTCAAGCCTTGTCTACTGCCTGAAATAAACAGTAACAAGCTGCACCCATCAATCAGGGGTAGCTGTATCAGCGTCAAACCCTGCCACGTAGGCAAACGAAAACTTAAATGCACTCTCTATATCAGTGGTGCTCAACCTTTTGGCCCCATGAGCCAGATGCGTGATGCAAGGCTTGTCTGCAGGCTGGATTGGGCCCTGGGCTGCCCCTTCCATAGCCTGCGTGCCAGGACTGGGTCCCAGGGGCCCGAAGCCAACCGCTCCTGCCCCCTGCATGCCAGAATGGGTTCCAGGGGGTCTGTAGCCTTCCCCTGTGCACTGGGATTGAGTGCTGGGGCCTGGTGCTGCCCCCTCCTGCCCCCCGCATGTCAGGATTGGGACCTAGGAGGGAAGAGGGGAAGGCACTGGTGCTACACCAGATCCAGGGCACAGGGCCCCGGGCTCTCCATGGATCCAACGATTTGGCAGCAACATTTCTGGACCCATGCAGAGTCCTGCAGTCTAGATGACATGGGGTCACAGGACACAGGTTGAGCACCCCTGTTCTATGTTAATCAGTACATGTCCCTATGCAGAGTCACTGCAAACTTTTCCAGTGCCTGGAGCATAAAAGGAGAGCATGGGGGGAAAGGGGCATGAAGAGAGCTGGAAAGGAGTCTTACCTGCTTGAGCCTGCCTTGCTTGGGTGGCAGGTGCTACTGCTGTTGCTGCTTTAACAGCACAGGTTGGGACAGGCTGCAGCACCAAGGCCCCTCCCCAGTACCACACTTGCCCTCCATCCTGGAGAAAGGGCTGACTCTCCTACAGCAAAGCCTCCCAGAGGGAGGGAGCATCACTCCACCCCCCCTTCACACAATCAGTGTATGGCATTGCCCCTGCCCAGCCCCCCATGGACTGGGCTACATGGTTCTACATGCTGTGGAAAGAATCCTGGGAGAGGGGGTCATATTATCACTTCCTCCAAGTTGGTACCCTGGCTGATGCCATTCTCACCCTGCCCTGCTTACTCTGCTGTCCCCCATGTAATCCTGAGAGATGAGACCAATTGAAGCTGCACAGATTACACTTGGCAATAGCCTGAATACAGCAGACAGGGCTTTGAGATCAACAGAAAAACAGCTTCCCGTTACCTTTCCCTTTTCAAATGCATAAATAAACTGAACAAACAGAGGAAGTGTCTCCATCCCCTGCCCCAAGTCCTATAGTAAATCTGTGTCTAACTTGCAAAGTTCAGTCAGGAACATGATTTAAACTGATAGTTCAAAAAGAAAAGTGAATGGCTTGCTCTGCCTGAGACTGTGAATTTGACACAGGAAGTTTAACATGGTTCCCTCAGCAGTTATAGGTCTGCCACATTTGACATTTTTGCTCCTCAAACAAACACGCACACTTCTTCCTGAAATGCATATACATGGATAATCCCACATGCAGTAAGAGTTACAGTCTACGTTCCTCGATTGCCTTAAGATGTTAACACTATAGCCCCATGATCAGGGAGGTAAAATTAGCAGGGTTACAATTACTGGATTGACATCACAGTTTAACTGTACAAAATCAGGCTTAACCACTGAATAAGTAAGCCAAAAGAAAGAGACTGAATATAAAGAAACTGATTAACAATTGTCTACAATTCAATGACAGTAATTACAGTCTGCCAACCTAAATTCCCCAAGCTCTCTCCTACTGGTGAGTATATCCTTCAGTTTCTGTTCGAAAACCTGCCAGGTTACTACACACAGTTAACCAGCTGTGATCTTATGCTCCAGGGTGGCTGCACTCTGGTAGCAGCTGAGTGGATTCCAGTTTCCAAACAGATCCCAGGTCTGTAAAGACACAGACAAGTACTGTATTTACTTGAATCCAAGATGACCCTCCCCCACTCCAATAATTAGGATTTTTAAATGAAAAATGTATAATTTTATTATAATTTCCTAGGTATAACATCTAATTACTAGAAGGTCACCTTAAATTTGTCCGCCCCAGTGCTACAGCCTGGAAAACAGCAGCAAGGAGATAAGCGGCAGGGTGGTATGTCCCCCCCATCCTCCCCAAGGTGCCTGTGCCTGTGCCCCTTGCTTTCCCACACCACTTGCCACTCCTTCCACCTGACCCCCATGGTGCCTGTGCCCTCTCAACACCTGCCCTCACCTACCCCCTTCCCTGCTCCATTTGCTGAGCTCCCCCCTCTCCCTTCCCCTGCCAATTACCATCCATTGGGGCTTGGGCTCTGGCTTTCTGTCCAGCCAGTGAGTAGCAGCTACTGTGGCAGTGGCCCCGGCCCCAGCTCCTGGACTGGGTTGGCATTAGAGCTAGGACTAAGGCCAGAGCTGCCACCACCTGTCCAGAACTGCAACTGAGAGTTAGTGGCTGGGGGAGGAGGACAGAAGTAGCAGAGGCAAATGACAGGTGGCACAGGCTGAAGCGGAGGCTATGGCTCCAATGCCAACTTGAGGCCATGGCCAGGCTGGAGAAACTGCCTGTTCCCCCTCACTCACATGGGCTAAATAAAAGTATATATATATGAATCAGGATAAAAGTTCAAAGGAAGTAATGACCTATGATAGCCTTTAATGCTGTAGGCACCATGAAAAGAGTAACATTTGCTGTGCTGATTTTCTTCAAGTGTGCCACAGTGCAGTCACACCTCTTTAACCCTAGTATATTTGCACCATAACAGATTTGTTTTCAGCACTGCTGATGGTTAAAAAAATTAGCTAGATAAGTGCTTGTAAACATCAGTAGTGAGGCAATGAGGAGTCCCAGTCAAAGTGCCTTGGCTAAGCAGCTGCTAGACTTTCAAGAAGGGCACAATGGAAATAAAAACCCTAGGCAACAGCCCTCGTCCCTCCATCAAGTTATTTGTGCCTTGAGCAAAGGATGCCACATTCTTACTTTCCTTGGGACAAAGACACAAACACATTGGTTGAGGCAGAAGCAGCTTTTACAACTGATGCTGCTCTTTATTCCACACTCTTTTTTGTGAAATACAGAGACAATTTTGAGCAAAGCCTTTGGGAAAAGAGCTTTACTCAAAATCACTAGTCCTCTGTCTAGCACAATGAGAGCGGAGAATGCAAATTAGTTCCAATAAAAGCAGCTGGCAATCAATAGGGGAGGGCTGGACTCCAAGAGTGAAACTGGCTCCTCTGAGGATAAGAGTTAAAAGGGGGAAAATATAAGAAGATGAAAGCAATGAAAGAGCAAGTGTAAACAACACCTAAAAGGAAAAAAAAAAAAGCAGAAAAATCAAATGAAAAGAGGAGTGACAAAGAACAGTTCTGGGGAGAAGTTCCAGGGGAAGGAAACCCAGAACACAATTAGAGTGCAGAGGAAAGGATCATTAGGAAAAAGAAGTCTAATGGAAAGATGTGCAATTCACACAGAAGATGAAATGAAGATCATGAAAGGAAAGATAAGAGGCTAGCTGGGACAATGGCTTAATGTACTAGTCATGAGCTCAAATTCCAGCCTACATCAAACATGTTATGAGCCTTGATAACGAGTGAGTCTCAGCTTCCTTCACAGTGCCCATCTGGATGAATCATAAAGCCATTGTGTGTACTTGTCTCTTTGTACTATCCGCCACGCTGGCTATTACCTGTCCTAACCAAGCATCTACTCTCCAGTTAAGTCGTATCCTGCTTCTGAACTCAGCTATCCCACAAAGCCTACCATTAACAAACCACAGCAGCAAACGCTCAGGCAGCGCCCTGCCGCCACCCCCATAGAAACTGTTCTGTATGACAGAAATTTCCACCGAGTTTCCCTGTGTATCTGATCTGTACCACCTGTTTAGACAGCAAGTTCAGAAAATAAATCCTCCTTTAGCTTACAGAGAGGGTCCCTAATATTATACATGTGGAAAAATGGTGCTACTGGCAATCTCTGCTCAGGAGAAACCAAAAATAAAGTCACAGCAGCTACAGGTCTGGACTGAAGGGCATTTTAAAAATGCTGTGTGAGAAAGCTCACCTATTCATTGCTTTCTACCCACTCACCCTAATCTGGCTCTAGTTATGGCTTTTATCAATATCCCACACAGAAAGCTTAGCTAACTTTAATTCTAAGTTGCTAAACTGCATATCCCAGCAACAGTGCCTCCTGCAGAAAAAAGCACCAAGAAAATAAACAGCAAGGTCATTCAATGGCCCTTTCAACCAGAAGGCTCCCAAAGCATCTTTACCAACACATGATACAAGATTACAACACTACCACACCAAATTGCAGCTAATTCTTCATTTAAACAGCACGTATCCTTTTTTACTTAGGTAGGATACCTTATTTAGACCAAGAAGTGATCTTACCCCTCCCTGAAACCTCATGGGAAAATCTAATCAACACAACTATTAACAGATTAATTGGCCAAATCTATTAAATATAAACACTGGTATTATCAAAACTGAAGCAGGGAACAACTTCAAGCATCACCTACTCTGTGAAAAGTACCATTAGGCTTTTATGGCTGAAGCGTTTGAGACCATTTAGACCCTTTTGCTTTTAAAGCACAAAGCTCTCACACATGTACACATGACAAATGATAAGACTAACATAGGAAAAGAACAAGGGGGGGTGGGAGAGTAAGAGAGACCAGATGAAACAAAAAGCAAAAAGTGCAAAACTAAGTGACTTGGCGGGTAGAGGGAATCACAGACCAATATTAAATCGTACCACATTCTCACCCTCTGCAGACTCGGGTCTATCTGAAGGCCCATAGCAAACCCAACCCCCCTGAAAAGCTGATTTCAACTTCTGTGACTAAATGAAAAGCATCCCCACAAGCACCCAAGGTACTTCATCATCCTTCATTCACGTTCAGTAGTTGTTCTGGTGTTTGTCTAGATCAGGAAAATTTGCCCCACCTTAACTGCATGGATACAATTACACCCATACAAACACAGGGGCTTACAGTGATGTAGAGTACCTGAGCCACGGTCATGCTACTCTGCAACCAAGTGGAGGCAGTCATACCAGCACTGATTTCCCCATGCTAGACTAGCTCTTAGACTTCCAGAGATGTGGACAGCAAGGCTGGATTATGAGCTCAGGGGTCATCAGTGCGTCTCACTGCTGACTTTGCTCTTCTGCATAGGGATGCACAGCAAGAGAATTACTCACCTTTGCCAAGAACATAATGAAACGGTAATACAAAAAGACAAAGGCAGCAACATGGCTAGAGCAGCGGTTCTCAACGAGGGATCTGCAGCCCCCTGCGGGGCCACAGGCAGGTGTCAGGGTGTCCGCACTGCCCCCCAGCCCACCTTCCCTCCAGGGTAGAGCAGTGGCCTGAGGGGAATGGCGGCAGCAGTAGCCAGGCTACAGCAGCAAGGTAGAGCTGTAGCCTGGCACACAAGTGGCTGCTGACAGGAGGAAGTGAGAGTAGTGGCCCCCAGGCCCCCAGACCATTATGCCTTTCACTGCTGGTGACACAGCTGATGCAGGGGTCCCAGCGGTGGCAACAAGTCTTGTTGCCCCACTCCACCCTCCTGCACTGAGTCCTGCTCACTGGTGTGCCAGTCCAGCCAGCCTGCGGTCTCGTGCACTGTTGGCACACAAATCTGAGGGGATATATGCCCCCCACGCCTCTGCAACACATCACCTATGCCCCCCTGCAATACTGTGTATTCAGAAAAACAGTTGGTGTGGTACAGGTGGGCTGTGGAGTTGTTATAGCATGCTGGGGGGGACCTCAAGAAGACAAAGGCTGAGAAGCCCTGGGCTAGAGAATACCACACACAAGGGAACCCCTCACATGTAAAATGCCACCTATGGATAAAGGCCCATGTCTATATTTTAGGAACTCCTACCATTCTAACAGTCTTGCTGTGCCCAGCACAGGCATACCAGGGTTGGATGGGCAATGCAATAGCACCTGCAGAGGCCAGGTCATGC
This sequence comes from Crocodylus siamensis, assembly GCF_052110815.1. Taxonomy (NCBI): domain Eukaryota; kingdom Metazoa; phylum Chordata; order Crocodylia; family Crocodylidae; genus Crocodylus; species Crocodylus siamensis. Next base: position 400,717,368 of record NC_143395.1, read on the forward strand.
CCTCACTCAAGCATATGAATTAGTCACACTGGGAATACTGAAGGCACCTCATCAGGGATCTGGCCATCTGCCACCTGTCCAAAGACCATAATGGAACTGACACATCTGCCCCACAGGTGTCATGGGAGGTAGAAGAAAGACACTCAAAAAAAGTGAGTTATGAAGGCAAGTTAAAGTTTGGCCAAATGGACCACCCCACCTTACTTCTTGTCACAGCCAGCCACATAACCTCCTAGCACTACTACCACTGACACGGATACAAGAGCTTTGCCTACAGAACCAAGGCTATAAACAGAAGTTGCCAAATGAATTGGTTCAGCTGGGCCAGGATGCGCCTCACTGCACTGGGAGAACCAGACCTAACCCATGTCTTGCAGGGTCTGGCCCCTGCTGTTCCCAGTTTCCCTGCTTGCAGGGACACACCCTGAGTACATCTCTGCAAGGAGGGAAACCCCAGTACACGCTCCTCAGGCTTCAGAGGCCTGATCCCCAGGAATTCCCCATGCTGCATCAGGCCCCTGAAGCCTTTGGAGCACCTGCTCAGGACAGCTGGAGAGCGCAGGCAGCTCTGGGTTGCCCATACACTCCCCCCTTAAAACAAACAGATGTCTGCTGCAAAATAGCAGCACAAATTAATACTTTCTGTTGCAGTCCAAGTTTGGGCCTTTGTGGTACAACAAAGGGCATGGACGTCTGTTTGCTTTCACTTTGTACCATCATAAAAATGTTTATGGAGGCACAAAGCGGACAAGTGTTTCCAGCCCAAGAAGTCTCCCACAGGTGCCTTAAAGCACACTCTTCCTTGTAGCCCAAGGTGCTGTTGGACATTCTGGATGCACCCTGCAGTACAGGAAGAGAAGCAAGAAGACTGCCTAACTCTGTGAGCCACAGAAAGACACTGGATGAGGAAGTGTCAAAGACATTGTCAGGAGCTCTTTGCAGGGAACAGCACTGTAACTACAGCAGCATTAATGCAGCCCAAACTGATGCAGGGCAGACAGTAGGAATTAGTGGACAAAAACCCCTCTAGACCAGGTCAGCAGCTGGTTGTTATCAAAGGTGCCAATGAGGTCCAATTTACCAGTTCTGGGCCAGACAGAACTTTTCATCTCTGCAGAGAGCTGGACCTTACACCCCTTGATATCCCTATAGCTCTTTGAACACCATCACCCCAATTTGTAAAAGGACCAATATAACTTCCTTTGAAGGCAGAAATGCCCCCTTCCTCTGCTGGTCCCCAGTCGCTCTCACCCACACTGCAAACGGCAGCTACCTCTCCTCATCAGCCCTGCTCTCCGTAATGCTCAATGGAGGTTATTCCGCTGGGCAGTGACTCTACTTTCAGCTGCTGCTCCCAGTGATGTGCATGGTGCAGCCTGTACTGCAGCTAGCCACTTGTCCAGCCCTGAGGCAGCAGAGACATGATGTTGAATGGGAAGATAGGGGATAGAAACAAACACAGAAACTGCACTGTAAAATCAATCATAAAATAATAATTTCACTGCAATACACCCTGTATCAGACACCATGGCCAAAAGATTTATAGTGCATTGTGCTGATCGTCCCATGAGCCAGATCATGTCACCTAATTAGCATGCTGCTCTTATCTGCATGCAATCACATTTCACTCTCTTTCTATTTAATGTGTGAAAAACAGTCTGAGGCAGAAAAACATTCTTTGGCATATTTTGCCAGCAAACTTACCCAGGCCACAAGTGTTGGGGAAACAATCACAGAGCCATTCCCATCTGTTGCTCTGCTCATCCCTAAAACAGCAACAACTACTGGGCATTATCTAACCACATACCAGTGCCTAACTGGCCAGCCACTGTCCAAAGTAGCCAAGGTCACATGGAAATCTCCACCCATCCTGCTGCTCTGGAATTATACTGCAATATCAACACTAGCCAAGCACAGGAGTACGAAGGTGCTGAATGTGGCCACGTAGCCACTGCTACAGGTTCCAGGTCTCAAACAACTCAGTCCTACCAGTCTGTGTTCATGAAGATTCACTTGTATGGCACGCAGACGCCTACCTGGACAGTGCTGAAAAATGCAGATGTCAGCTTCTCATCTTAGCTTCCAAATATCCAGTAGTACTACTGGCATACACCCTCCACCATGCCCGGCAGCCGCCTTGTGCTCACTGTTCCAAAGCTTCAGCAAGAGAGTTTTTGCTGAGTAGCGTGTGAAAGCTGTTGAAAAAAAAGACTGGGAAAGAGCATTGTGATCAGAATTTCTCTGGGAAATCACTGGAGAATCCTGATGGATAAAGAAAAGTTGCTCTCTGCTCCCAAGATTTCCCTTCCCAAGAGGTGTTTTTAAATCTCCCACAAACCAAAGTACAAACTGCAACTAAAGCTGTGTGAACAACACTGTGACGTTGGCACTTTACACTGGTGCAATTACCAAGAGTTCAGTTTGCTAGCAAAGATGTGACCTTAAAGTCCAAAGCTTAAACACAGTTAAGAAACCTATTTAATATACGTTAGGTTCTCAGCTATACCACAAGTGACATATATCGTAACCGGGCCTCCAAAACAGCGCTTACTACAATGCACAACCCACAAGGGGCAAGAAGACATACAAAAAACTAGAACTCTTGGTTCCAAAATGATACCTTTTATTAGACCAACTGGAAAATGGCAAGAAAACCATCCTTTTCCATAAGCTTTCGGGATCAAGGTATCATTTTGGAACCAAGAGTTCTAGTTTTTTTGTATGTCTTTTCGTCTCAGACCAACGCTGTGGCCAGGCACACCCCTGAAACAAGGGACAAGCACGTTTTGGCGCTTGTTCTGCCTAAGAACTCAACTTTTTAGCACAAACCAACTGCAAAATAAGTAGCAACCTGCACCCCGAGGCCGAGACAAAGGAGAGGGAGAACCCTGAACGGACGCGGCTCCGGAAAGAGACACACGTATGTTCGTCCGTGAATCGCCGCGCGCTCAGCCCGGCAAAGCAATCCTGACTCGATGGAGGGGTGACTCCGCAGTGCATCGAGACCCGCCACATGCACAAAAACTATCGCTGCGGGAAGCGGGGAAGGCACCTGGGCTGGCCAGGCGGGCGCAGCCACCCTCGTGCCTGCCGGTGACGGGCGACAAGCGCGATCAAGTGACACGGGCCCCCACGTGCGAAGCAGCGATCGCACGGCGCAGGGGGCAGCCCGGCCCGGCCCCGGCGTCTCCCCTCCCTTCCTCTCCCCGGCCGAAAGTTTGGCGGCGCGGGGGTCCGGGGCCAAGTCTGCGGGAAGTTGTCCCGCGGCCCGGAGCGCCCCCGACTCACCGCGCACGTGGGCGCCGGCCGCCGCCGCTGCTCAGCACCGCAGACGTGGCAGCCCCGCCGGCCGCTTCCTTCCCTTCCTCTCCCCGCCCGGCCCGGCCCGGCCCGGCCCCGAGCCCCGCGAGCGCACCAGGATCCTCCCGGCTCGGCGCCGCCGGCGCCCTCTGCCGAGCGCAGGCGGCAGCCGCTGCCGGCACCCGCCCCGCCCGCCGCCGCCGCCGCCGCCGCCGAGCGCGGGCACAGAGGCCTGGCGGCGGGGAAGCGCGGCCCGGCCGGGGCGCCGCCGGCTCCCGCAGCGTCCGGCCCAACGCCTGGCAGGCGGCACTTCACTTCCCGGCTCCTTAGCATCTCTCCGAGCCCTCCTCTGCCCCCCGCAGGCCGGAGCGGCCCCCTCTTCTGTCCGGGCTCCCCCTGCTCCTGGCCGGGAAGCTCCTGTTTCGCAGCCCTGGGGACTGTTTCTCGCTCCCGCGGTTGTTGCTTCTGAGCATGTTAATAAAGCTTCTGGTTTCTTTTCAACCGGAGAAATACATGTGCCGAGTTTTATATGGGAGGATGCAGCTCACCAATTTCACCCCTCCCCCCATTTCCAAATGCAAGACGTGCCCGTGCCCACCTACCTGCCTCGATTCAAAGTCCTAGATCCGCCCATGCCCACCTACCTGCTGCGATTCAAAGCTCTAGACCCACCCATGCCCACCTACCTGCCTCAATTCAAAGCCCTAGATCAGTGGTCAGCATCCCCCAGCATGCATGTCAAGCATGGCACGCGAGGCCATTTTGCTTGGCACACCACGGCCAGCCCGGGCTCCAAGCAGCTGCTGCCAGCCATGGAGCCCAGGCTGCTCCCAGCAGGTGGCTGGGAGGATGCAAGCCCTGCTGCAAGCAGCTTGGGCTCCGTGGGTTGGCTGCAGCCGGGAGGCTGCAAACAGCTGTTCCGAGCATGTCAGCACTTCGGCACCTTCCAAGGTAGACAGTGTGGGGGTTTTTCGGCACTCTGGTCAAAAACCATTGCCTACCCCTGCCCTAGATCATTATGAAACTATCTTTACTGATGGTTTCACAGACCTTTACTCCCCCGCACAGAACCTATCTTACTCAGCACCCCAGTTAGCCACGCATGACAGTATAGCTAGGGCTACACATCTGACCGTTCCTTGATTTCAAGTGTTCGCTTTTGCAATATGAAACAGTTTTCCAGTGAAGACTGAGTTTTTTATGTATGCAGTATTATATATCAGCTGTTAATTAAACAGGGGGAAGCTACAGCTCTTACAATAATAGCTCTTATCTTGACATGCTGGTGAGCTGAAAAAGCCTGATCCAGCTGTGGAATAGCCGGCATGCAGTGAAACTGGAAAACAGGTGAGGAGAAGAGGCTGAAGGGAGTCTAACAGGAGGGCAGTGCTTGAAGATGGTCTTTAATCCCCTGAGAGCCCAGACTGTGCTTACCTCCACGTTAGTAAGACCTCAAGCACCTGCCTACTTCCACCCTAGCTTCTGTCTCTGAAGACTGGGACTGCAAAGAAACTCTCCTTGCTCTTATTGCAGCACCCAACAGCTAGGAGGAATCAACAAAGACAAATCTTAGTCCTTGCCCTACTGTCCATAATAAAGTAGCAAAAAGCAGGAAATCCCAAGAAGCCACTTGCACATTAATTTTAGGTTTATAAATAAAACATGCCTGATCAAATTTGCAGGCCCATCCCAGCTACCGGGCAGGTTCAATCATTTGAGAAAACTTGGTCTAGAGATGTATCCTGACAAGATTAATGAGAAGGAATCCCTCCCTTGTTCCACAGTAATAACAGCTGTAAAGCTCTCTGCAGCTGGCTGGTGTTTTTCTCTTCCTGACATCAATGTTATTCTGGGAGTTGTTTCCTGTATGAACATTCATGTCAGGCACCTTACCATCTAACTCCTAACAGAGCAATAGTGGAGTGTCACAGCTATTAACCCACACTGCACACCTTTCATTTCTGTTGAAAACATCAGTTTCTTCCAGTTGTGGATAAGCATCAGGCTTTCTGGATGCAAAGAAGAGCTATTTCTCAGCAGCTCAAGTAACACTGAACTGCACTGAGCTGGAGTGGAGCAGAAGTAAAGCTGTGTTTTCAAAAGACCTTCTGTACCATCCCCAAAGGGCTTTATGAAGCACCATTTGGCGAGGGGATATCATGGGTTGGACATGAAGCCATTCTGTTGCCCAGACTAGGCAGGGCACCCCCAGGGGCCCAGCTGAGCAGGCATGATTAGAATATGTCTTAATGACCCCTGACAGGACCTGGCCCCTGAAAAAAAATACATGAGTATAGGCTTTACTCCTAAAACACAGCTCTAGTCATTACAGCCTTGTGTTTAGAGCACTTGCACAGGAAACAGAAGTCTTGGGTTATAGGCCCTCCTCAATCTGAGTGGGTTCAAACCTGTAGCTCACCTCCCAGAAGAGGGTCCTAACCGGGCTATAGGCTAGATGGGTCTGGAGGTACATCCTCCCCACCCTTCCTCTTAATATTGTGCCACTGTATGGAAAGGAATGCAAAATCTGAAACATCTAGGAAGAGATACTAGGTGTAGGATCATAACTTAGCCTAGTAGTTTGAACGTTCACTGAGAAGTGGGAGTCCTGAAATCCAGTCAGTGCTTCCTATCATTTTTAATGGGCAGATAACAGAAATGATCTTGGGAGCCAAGACTGAAATCCAGAATTCTCCTTCTCCTTCTGTAGCCCTGAGCCAGACACCTAGACTCTGAAATGGGGGCAGGACTTCTGCTTCATGGTGGCTAACTATAAAATACACAGAGTTGGTTAAGTCTGTGTATTTCAACTGAGATATGACAACAGCGACTATATCAAAAACTGAGTTTGATGGATTCATCACATGCTGGTTGATATACAATTAAGGTATTCGAAGCACCCCAATTCAACATCTGGATACAATTTACACAGATTTCGTGTTAACTGATAATGTCCTGGTGTTGCCTAATTTTGTTAAGTAATGCAAGGAATTTCATTTCTGACCCTTTATAACAAAGAGTATATGAAGACTACAAGACATTTTTTCCATTTGCATCTGTCCACAATAAATATGATTAAATACATTTTTGTTTGCTTACTGATTTATTCACCTGCTTTCCTCTGAATGCCAGATGTATGCTATGCTTTTTGTTGGAGAAAAATAGGGCTGTTTGGGGTATTGATTGTAGTAATGGAAGATGCAATTCAGCACTGTAAGAGAGTTGGCTCATGTTTGAAGATATCACACATCTGTGCTCTAAAACTCCTTAAAAATGTTACTCTCAGTTACTCTTTTTCCATTTTAGCTTTACATATAAAACCTAATGTCAAGAGGGCTAATTACTATATTTATTATTTTATTTATAAAATCTAGAAAAAATCCTACTCTGATAATTTTGAGTTACAGATGTGTAAAAAAACACATAAAACTACTTAAAATTGATGGATGCCTTTGCATGATACAGGATGGAACAGAATTGAGGAAGGCAACATAGTAGTATCAGATATAATATTTTTTCCTCTCTATCTCACTTTATCTTCCTCCTGTGACATGGAAATATATAGACCAGGGTTTAGTCTTTGCTCTACATTATACAGAGATAAATCTCTGATAGAAGGAAAGTGGTATAATCACTACAGGAAAAGCACCTGTGTGTATGTGCACATACACACTTCATGCATTCATGAAAATGTAAATATTTAATCTTTTTTTTTTAAAAGAGTGAATGTTGTCAATAACACCTCACATAAGATGTCCCCAGAAAGGTGCTTTGGTCAAATTCTAGTGCCTGTTACTATCACAAGTCCAAATGCACAACATAACAGTGTGTGTGTTAGAAATGGAATATGTTAGAAATGCGCAGCTTGCATCTTGCACCTGATAAGAAAGAAATACTGCCAAAGACTCCTTCCTCCCCCAGTCCTGCCTCAGTCTTTCTCATGCTGATTACACTCTCTCCCCCCTCACCCGCCTCAGTCTTTCTCATGCTGATTGCAGGAGCTAAAATTCAATTTTCTATGGCCTTGAAGTGTGAACTTTTGGCGAACTGTTGTAGTTTTTGAGCATGCTTATATTTACCTCTCCGCCCTGCATACTTAAGTAGCTAATTATACTATACATGTGATGTATGTAATGATGTAACTACGTGTATGCTTGTATGAAACGGAAGTAGGCTGTAAGAGTTCCTGTTTCTGCACACGTGCCCAGGAGAGAGAAGATAAAATCCGCTTGCAAACACCATTGCTTTGTCAGAGTTAATCTGAGTGCTTGGCTCTGCTTCTGACCTTGTTTGCAAACAAATACAACCTTTTGTGCCGGCTGATGACTGTGTGTCTGTGATTTTTGCGGGCCTCCAAAGAAACCAACCGCTTTTTGCAACATGTGTTATGTGCATATATATATTTGCAGGTGTGCACCTGCACATGCTCTCCTAAGGCTCTTCAGCAGAATTTCACTCCTTTCATTATCTGTGGAAGGACAGCCAAACCCTCTATAAAGCATGCAATCTTCTTAAAATCTGGATAATAAGTGCTAGGCCTGCAGCTTCATTTGAGCTCCATCTGAGTCTGCGATAACAGTCTGAGGTTTGCAGTCTGCAGCAGTCATAGCCCTCTTCTTCTCCAGAGGGGCAAAGGAGCCTGCAGCTTACATCAAGTGAATTGTCAAAGTCCCCGGAACACAGTCCTTACAGTAGACCTTACCTATCCTTGCACTGATCCACCACTGAGCTCCCCTGTGGTTCATTCCTATTCATATTTATAAACTAGATGTATCCAGCCAGGGTGCTTGACTGCACTAGGAATCCCAAATAGCTTTAGACTTCTAATTAGCTTGACTAGTGCCTGCCACCACCAATCTCTAGATCATTCTTTTGTCTAGCACGGGCACCGACCCCAATTTTTGCAAGCACATACAGCCCATCAGTGTCCTAGTCAATTCTAGCTGGTCATCATTTTTAAGGCTCTGCATAAGCCTGGGCAAATCTGTTTCATAGACTAGTGGTTTTCAGGTTTTTTTCATTTGTGGACCCCTAAAAAATTTCAAATAGAGGTGTGAACAGCTTTGGAAATTTTGAATGGAGGCTCAGACCCCTCTGAATTGTAAATATGGGTATTCACATACTTTTGATTGATCACAGTCATTTTTTTCAGACCGCTTAGACATAGTCTTCAGACCTTGAGGGTCCACAGACCAGAGGCTGAAAACCAATATTATAGACAATATCTCTACATGCAAGCCTCTGCATCCACAACAGGCACAGATGCTAACCAGAGTGAAACTTCAGCGAGCTGAAGGAAAGGACCCTAGACTGTGGAACTCAGTGCTCCAGAAGGGCAGAATGAATCCCCAATTAACAGCATTCAGAGAGCAACGAGAAACTCACTTTTTCACAAACAGCTGTAGATTGACCCAACAGTTGATAAGTGAAGAAGGTGGGAAAACGGTAAGGAAGGGGAAAGCAAGTCAGAGAGGGGAAAATATATAAACATTTTCCCAATCTACGTTGCAGCCACTAAATCCAGGGCCAAGTACCAGAATAAATCCAGGGCCAAGTACCAGAGTCTTTGCAACAATAACCTTCCTCAGATTTATTTGGGGAGGGGGAAATATTTTCCTTTTTCTCCACTTAGGTTTGTGCTAGGGAGAGGTAGGGTAGATTCCCCTGGGAACGCAGACCTTTCTCATCATTACACAACCACTGGGTGCTTCTACGTGAGATGCTTAATGCACAGAAGACTAATTCTATTGAGCATTAGTGTGGCTGGCAAAAACCATGCTAATGTGCTAGTGTACAGTAGGTTTAGTCTACTGCGCATTAGCATCACAAAAAAGCATTCATCTGCACTAATGCATAGTAGTACTGATTATGGTGTATTTACTACCTGGTACTAAACTTAATGAGGTGTAACTATGGCACATTAATGAATGTGTAGACATGCCCACTGATATGTTTTCTGCTAGGCTGGGCTCTAAACCTCCAAAATACCTGGCAGCATCTAGGTCTTACAACAGGGGTGAGCAAAATATGACCCGCAGGCCGGAGGCCATTCTATCCAGCCCACAGGACCCCTAAAATATTTTTGAAAATAAAATGCATCTGTCCTTGGTTCCTGTCAAAAATGACAGGAACTAGGGGCAGTAGGGTCCAGGGGAACGCTCGGCGGGCTCCTACAACAGGCCCCCCCCAGCCCCGCCCCCCCAGCTGGAAGCCCCAGCAGGGGCTTCTGGCCTGGGACCACCTGGCTGCCCCAGCACTGGAACCTCAGGTAAGGGGGGCGGTGTGAGGAAGAGCAGGAAAGGAGCTGGTGCGGAGCATGGGGAAAAATGGCGCTTCCCCCGTTCCGTGGCCAGTGCTCCCTGCTGTAGCCATGTGCAGCCCACGCAGGGCTGTCCTGAGCAGGCACAAGCAGCCCCAGGAAGGCTGCAAACAGCTGAAATGCAGGCACCAGCCATGGGGAGGGGCGGGGCAGGGGCCGCTTTTCCCCCCCACTCAGCACCAGCTTGTAACCCAGCCCCACGCTGGCTCCAGGCTCATCTGTCAGGGCTGTGCCGTGGCAACAGCAGCTATGGCCCCCCCCCACTTGCTGCGCTGGGCAGTGTTTGCTGCTGCTGCCTGCCCGGAGGTCGTGCCGTGGTACGCTGCAGTGATGCTGCCACTACCACCCCTGTGCTGCCCAGCACGTGAGCTCCAGGAAGGCAGCCACAGCCAACACTGCCCAGCGTGGTAAGTGGGGCGGGGAGGGGGCTGCAGCTGCTGCCATGGTGCAGCCGCAACAGGTGAGCCCGGATCCCACGTGGGTCCCAGGCTGGCAGCAGGGGCGGGTTACAAGCTGATGCTGAGCATGGGGAAAAGTGTCCCTGTGCTGCAGCTGCCCACAGACTGCGTGGAGCTCCCTGTTCCTGCTCAGGACAGCCCCACGCAGGCTGCAAGCAGCTGCAGCAGGGAGTACAGGCCACGGGGTGGGTGAGGGGCCACTTTTTCCCGTGCTCAGCACCAGCTCCTTCCCTGCCAGCGAGCAGGGGCTTAGGGCTGTGCACTGCACCCTGCCTGTACCGTGGGACTGGAGGGGCGCTGGGAGTGAGCGGGTGTGGGAGCACAGGGCCGGCACCTGTGTCCCAGGGCTAGTGCCAGCAGGGTCCGAAGCAGGGCAGCAGGGGTACAGGGTCCCAGGCGGCAGAACCTATGGAGCTGGGCCAGCTCCCCCATCTCCCTGCTGGTGCAGCCCAGCCTGGATCCACAGAGCCCTGCCAGCCTGTGCCCTGCTCTGGGCCCCACCAGTGCTGGCCCTGGGACATTAGTCCCAAGATGGTAACCAGGGGATGGGGCACCTGTAAAGGGGCAAGGCTACCCATGCGGCCCTTGACAGCTTGCCAAAGCTGGGTAAGTGGCCCTCCACCCAAAATAATTGCCTGCCTTTATCTTACAAGCATGTCTATACCACCTCTGTGCTGCATCCAAGAGTCCTGCTGTATGTGCCCTGAATTTCCACTCCTGCTCTGTACATGCCAACTCCCAAAGAGGGAGTAATATAGCCACTTTAGAGTGCCCTGAGTGCATACCCAGCACCAGCTCTGACTTTGTCTTGGGTATCATCCTGACATAGTAGCTATGGTCAGGAGGGACCTGAACAGATCATCTAGCCTGACCCCCTGCCACAGGCAGGAATGAATGCTGGGTTCATAAGACCCCAGACAGGTGATCATCTAACCACTTTTTGAATTTGCCCAAGGTAGGGGCAAGGATCACTTCCCTAGGAAGCTGGTTCCAGATTCTGGCCACCCTAACTGTAAAATATTGCCTCCTGATCTCTAACCTAAACCTATTCTCCATCAACTTATTACCATTGTTCCTTGTCACCCCAGGTGGTGCTGGGGAGAATAGGGCTCTTCCTATTTGCTGATGATCTCCCCTGATGAGTTTGTAGGCAGCCACCAGGTCCCCTCTCAGCCTCCTCTTGCCAAGGCTGAATAGGTTCAGGTCCCTCAGTCTCTCCTCATAGGGCCTGTCCTGCTGCCCTCTCACCAAGCAGGTGGCCCTCCTCTGAACCCTCTCCATGCTGGCCACATCCCTTTTAAAGTGCGGCACCCAGTACTGGACGCAGTACTCCAATTGCGGCCTGACCAGTGTTGCATAGAGGGGGAGTATCACCTCTCTGACTGGCTTGAGATGCATCTTTGGATGCATGACAAGGTATGGCTGGCCTTGCTGTCTGCGGTCTGGCAGCTCATGTTCATCTTGGAGTCAATAATGACTCCAAGATCCCTTTCCGCCTCCGTGCTTTCAAGGAGGGAACTCCCCAGCCTGTATGTATGCTGTGGATTCCTTCTCTGCCATGAATACATCCCACCTGCTCCCTGCTGCAGAGCAAACTGAACATACCCTGACCTGAGCGTGTTTATATGGGGTCAGAGCAGCCCCAGCTGGCAGGGGGCCTAAGGGGTCAGTCTGCCAGCCTGATGCTGCTCTGACCTGGCTCACATGCTGCAGGGGGGATGGCTGGGGCACAAGAGTGCTCCAGTGTGGGGCCAGCCAGCATAAAGCCCCCACATGGGAGCACTCTTGTGCCCCAGCCAACCACATCAATGTCTACATATATGGTGCTGCGGAGTTAATTCCTGCAGCCTAATAGGGTGGACGCGAGAAATTTACTGCAGAGCTAATTAGTCTATGCTACAGTAAACATCTCATGTAGACGCACCCTCTCATAACTGTTTTGTGGCTTCTGAGAAATGAGAACTCCATGTAGTTCTTAATTGGTATCTTCAATGATAACCTCATTAGAGAGGCCACTGACTGATATAGCCTGGAAAACGCATTACTCTTTCTTTACTCTCCAGGGAGAGAAGACTCAAAAAGCTGTATCTATTTAGATTATCAAAGGGAATATAAAGGAATGTCTCTTAATCATAGTCTATATGTACATATTCAGGGAACAAAACTTTGATAATGGGTTCTTCAATTTCACAGACACAGGTGTCCAGCAAAATCTGATTGCTGGAAGTTGAAGCTTCATAAATTCCAACTAGAAATGAGATGCAATTTTTAACAGTGAAGATAATTAACCATGGAAACAACTTACCAAAGGTTGGCAATTTTTAAATCAATGCTTTAAAGGATACAATCTAGTTCAAACAAGAATTCAGGGAAATTATGCAGCTTGCTTTATATGGGAGATCAGACCACATAACCATAATGGTCCCTTCTGGCTTTACAGTCTGAATCTATGGAGATTTTTCCAAAAAATACTGATCTATACTGGCAAGGTGACAGGCTTGGCTTCTACTGCTTCTGCCATTCCTGGACTTTAAACAGACAGAGAAGTTTAATCTCCTGAGCTGTCTAACTGACACTTCTCACAAGCTCAATGACTTCCTTTGTTCACTCCTTTTATTTTAGGAACTAAAAATAATTTTCAGAATGGAAATTGACAAAACTTGTCTTTAGGAAATATATGAGTCATGACAGAAAACAAAGGGTCAGAGACCTTGGCTGATATAAATCAGCATAGTCCACTGAAATCAGCAAAACTTCACTGATTTGTACTAGATGACATTCTGGCCTATTGACATTTGAAGATAAGGGTGAACCACAGAAACTGTACCAGGAACAATTCTTCTCTGAAACCCCCTATTACAGGACACATGAAAAGGAAAATTCCTTTCATCACAAGATATAGAAAAGTACAGTGAAAGACAACATTTTTGGCAGGCTTGTCACCAATTACCTCCCCCTACCATAGCTATTCTGATCCTTTTCCTCTGCCCAATTTGCTACTCTGCTTTCTGCTCCATGCCCTGTGCTCCCTGGCTGATCTGCTGCTCTGCATTCTGCTACAGGCCACACAGAAAGGCTGCTCATGCCATTTGTGGAATGCACGCCACAGGTTGGCCACCCCTACAGTAGCATATACTGACAGGTACAAAGGAAATATTACAACTTCAGAGTTATAGTTGAATTTACCCTGAGGCAATAAAACTATTAGCTAGCAACTTCTGACAGGTGATTTACTCCTCTGGTATTGCACACACTACAAAAACTGTAATATAATTCATAGGCAAACTATGAATTAAGAGTACATTCTAAAAATGTACTCTTAACACATTTTGTTCACAGTTACAAATGATTTTTAAATGACATATTACTTGAGAATAACTAGGTATGTAATCTCCTTTTAAAGGCTCACAATTCCAAATCCAAGACAGAGATAGGTTGTAAAACTAAAAAATCTGTGGTGCTATAGATCACACTATATCTTAAGCAACTAAATATTGTGACTTACAGTCACATTAGACAGCTTTTTGTGCATCGTGTCTTACAAAAGTGGAGAGATAAGTCACGCGCATTGACAAAGCTTTCTGCAGTTCAGAATATTGAAACAACACTCTATTAGATCTATTTATAATTTTTCACAGTATCGCTTCTGTCTCTGAAGCTACAAGAAATTTACAAAAACAATGCCTGAAGCTCCCTGAATCACAGTAATTTTCAAAGCTCACACCTACGTACAACATTTTCATGTTCAAGCATCATAAATATATCAGTGTTTGTAGGGTTTATGATGATGTGAAAAATATATAATTTCCTTTTCAACCTTTCTTTCTTCCCAAGGAACTTGTCAAATCAGCAAGACGTTCAGAGTCAGCACCATGGGCTTCATCCTCTGTGGTACAGAGCACCTTCCTGCAGGATACTAAGCACTCTTAACTCCTACTGATTTGACTAGGATCTGAGGGCACTGGACAGCTCACAGGACCAATTCAGCATCTCATCAAACTAGGAATAAATTAAATCCACTAGATTATGAAATTTTAGTTACTTTTGGGTTCAGCTTGTCATTTCTATCCCACCTCCATGACTTGTATACAATGGCAAACACATGAAGCTGCCTCACATAGAAATTTCACAACAACTGTGAGCAGCCTTGCATAGATGGTTCACAAAACTATCACATTTCTTGCGTCATACTCAGCATCAGGAAGAGGACAAGACATTTTGAAGAAACTGAGAAAAAAAATCCTTTAGTTTTAAAAGACCCCGTGTTGTTCAATGACCTTTCAATGAACAATTTGACTTCTTTGCTCTGGGATGACTTCTAATTTTCCTGAAGCATAAGAACAGGGTGTCTGAATGGCTCAGAGAACTGGAAAATTTTCAGTAAAACACCAATTCAGTTTCAGCCCATCATTGTTGAGTATATGTTGACCTATTGACAGATCCAATGGCATTTTGGCACATAGAGCTATTTGCAGAATGCCCTTAAATCCTCACTCTGGCACACAGCTGCATCCACCCACCCAAAGATGGTTACTTCACAGTGGCTGGGAGGTAGAACAATACAGTCAGACAATGTTTATGAAAAAAACATACAGTGATACTGGATAAAAAAGCAGTTTTGGCCATTTTACTCTGGTTAGAGTTTGTTCATTCTTTTTTGTACGTGAATCTTCATACAGTTTTCTGTACTGGGCTCCCAAACTGGGAAGGTATAACAAGATCCAATGATTAGAACTTCAACATGGAAATAGGAGGCAGTTTTCTAGATGTGAAGAAATGGGCTTTGGGGAGAACAGGATTGCTTGCATTGCCCTCAACATACTTCTAACAGTTCTGCATTAAAATAATGATTTCATTCAATCTCATGCTTCATGGATTCACACAGTCTTCTGTGGTGATCAGGAAGGATTTTTCCCCCAGTGCATAATTGTTTAAATATACTTTTTTTTTTTTTTACTTTCATCTGAAGCAGAGAAGTCAAGTATATGGGGGCCCAAGGGCTCTGCCCCCCCTAAGACGGCCATCACCTGACATATGTAAATGCATGTGTTCCACATGTCCCCTCCCCCCGGCAAAAATAAAAGTCTGTGTCTATGATGTGAAGCATCAGGGATTAGCTACAGCTGGAGATGGGACACTGGATGGGGTGGAACAATGGCCTGACCTAGTACACTGGGGGTTTATCTACACCACAGCAGTAGGGCGGACCTGAGTAAGCTCTTTCCACACCTCACCCACCTATACCTGATGACATGCTCCAAATCCAGAAATACACTGGTACAGCTGCTCCAGAATCACCCCCCAGAGGCCATTCTCAAGATCACTGGACACTGAGGCCTGGAGAGCAATCAGAGAAGGATATTTTTTAACCTTACCAATGAACCCTTAGGTTTAGTGTATGTCTTTGAACACAGGTGGACAGGGCAAAGGAGGGTGTGGTTGGGGCCACCCTGGCTGCAATATGCAGTGTAGACAAGACTCCATTTCCTAGCAGTTGAGTCTTGCTTACATGTTCAGGGACATACTGAATCCCACATCTGAGCCAAAGAAAGAATTTTCCCTGATCTGAGATTGGCAGGGACCTTCATGGTTTTTCACTTCTCAGCAGTTGGGGTCATTGCTTGCCTGCTGGAAACACCTGGGTATATCTCAAGCTAATCAACTGCTTGCTAGTGCAGGGGTCTCTGACATTAAATCATTCTTTTGTCTAGTCCAGGTACTGATCTCTTGTTTTCTGCCTGAAGAATACAGTTTAGTCTCCTAGGTACTGCAGTCTACACATTTTGGACTTAATATAAAGACAAAACGTTATGCCATGTGATACACAGGAGGTCAGCTCAAGTGATCTAATGGCCCTTTCTAGGAAACCGTGAAATTTGCTTCTGTTAACTTACTTCAAAACAGTCTGAACAAAATGACATTTAGCTCACACAATAAAGATTGGGCTTTCAAAGGGGAAGGGACATGACAGAAGCACTTCTCTATAGAATCATAGAAGTAGGGTTGGAAGGGACCTTGTAGATCTTCAAGTCCGACCCCCCGCCTGGGCGGGAGAAAAGACTGGACTCAGATGAGTCCAACCAGGTAGTCACCAAGCCTCTTCTTAAAGATCCCCAGGCTAGGAGCAAGCACCACTTCCCTAGGAAGTTGGTTCCAGCTCCTAGCCGCCTTAACTGTGAAGTAGTTCTTGCGGATGTCTAATCTAAATCTACTCTCTAATAACTTGTGTCCATTGTTCCTTGTTATGCCAGGGGGAGCTAGGGGAAACAGTGTCTCCCCTAAACCCTTCTGGTCCCCCCTAGTGAGTTTATAGACTGTCACCAGGTCCCCCCTCAGCCTTCTCTTATGAAGGCTGAACAGGTTCAGGTCCCGCAGTCTCTCATTGTAGGGTCTGCCCTGTAGTCCCCAGATCATGCGGGTGGCCCTCCTCTGGACCCTTTCAATGTTGTCCACATCCCTCCTGAAATGGGGCGCACAAAACTGGACGTAGTACTCCAGCTGTGACCTGACCAGTGCCGCATAGAGGGGGAGGATCACCTCCCTGGCTCTACTTGAGATGCGCCTGTGGATGCACAACAAGGTGCGGTTAGCCCTGCCAACCGTGACCTCGCATCGTCGGCCCATGTTCATCTTGGAGTCAATAATGACTCCAGGATCCCTTTCTGCCTCTGTGCTCTCAAGAAGGGAGTTTCCCATTCTATAAGTGTGCTGCTGGTTTCTACTGCCTAAGCGCAGCACCCTGCACTTGCCAGTATTGAAATGCATCCTGTTTATGTCAGCCCACTCTTGTAACCTATCCAGGTCTAGTTGCAGTCTTTCCTTCCCTGCTAGCGTGCTCACCTCACCTCAAATTTTGGTATCATCAGCAAATTTAAACAGGTTGCAATTCACCCCATCGTCCAAATCGCTGATGAAGAAATTGAACAGCGCAGGCCCCAGGACCGAGCCCTGGGGGACTCCGCTGCCCACTTCACCCCAGGTCGAATATGACCTGTCCACCACCACCCTCTGAGTCCGACCCTTCAGCCAGTCTGCAATCCATCTGACTGTGTAGGCATCAATGCGACAGTCGTCTAGTTTTTTAATGAGGATGGGGTGGGAGACGGTGTCTATGTTTGAGACAGGGTTATGATTAGGGGTCTACCTAACTTGAGGAGGCAGCTAGCCAGTTTCATGGGTAGATTGTGGAGTTAGCCACCATTTTCACGGGCTGATCATGGCAGCCCCTCCCCATGCCTCTGATTGACCAAGGGGCCGTGGTGCCCCCACCCCTCACTGCTGATAGGTGTCCTGTCCACACAACACCTTTTTTTTAAAATGTATTTACAATTTGTGTCTCAGGCTAAATTAGCCAAATCAGTTCTGAGTTCTATTGACTGATCAGAGCTCAATCATTCAAGGAGGCTACCACTCAAGGGTTTTTTGCTTTGGTTTTTTTATTATTATTTCATGTCTCAGGCCAAATTAGCCAAATCCATTCCAAATCCCATCAACTGAGCAGAGCTCAATCATTCAAATCTATGTGGCAGTACCACTGGCAAGTATCTTCCCTTCCAGACTCTTCAGCTTGGGGCTTCAGATACTCCTACAGCACTACCACTGCCAAGTATCTTATCTCCCAGACTTCAGTCTGTGGATTCAGATACTCCTAAATTCATGGTAGGCATCCTACATACAGGACCACGTCCAGAGGCCTTGGGGTTCCCAAGTCTCACTTGCCCTTAGCCTACAGGCCAAAGATGTAAGTTAGGAAGAATTCCCACATCTCCATAAATATCCATGTAGCCAAGATGCATCCACTGGGAGGCTATAGTAAACCTTGGAGGGGGGAACCTATTTGCAATGCACTGGACAGGGCACCACCCTTCAGTGCACAATACCATTCAAGGTGATCCGACCTCTGCAGGATTTTTTTTCCCTTATATATATATAAGCAATTTTTATATAAATATATGAAACTATAACTCTAACAACCTGTCTTGTGACTGCTATGGTTCACTTGACAGTCCAGTCCAAAAACATGATATCCCATTACATCATTCTTAGTCCCGTTACAAAGACTACACATGAACCTGTGCTCCTGTGTGCCTGCACACCCATCACTGTCAGTGTCCCCTTGAAAACATCACAGTTATCCAACGACCTACCTCAGTCACCACTTCCTCCTAAATCCTCCTCCTGTTTGTTCAGTCTTTTCACTTGGCATCGTATCTATCATCATCATCATCATCCTCATTGTTCTCTTTGGAGGGCTCACCTCTGAAAAAGTGGGACTATGACAATTGCACTGCCTGTCAATGGGGAGGCATATAGAACTCATGAAGGTGGTGTTAATACCAATGCCCTAGTTCTCCCCCATCCAGAACAAGTCATCCACCAAATCCAAAGAGCCACGTGCAGACAATACTGACATGTGCAGGGTGCTGCACTTGGGCAGTAGTAACCAGCAGCACACTTATAAGATGGGAAATTCCCTTCTTGAGAGCACGAAGGCAGAAAGGGATCTCGGAGTCATTATTGATTCCAAGACGAACGTAGGCTGACAACGCGAGGTTGGCAGGGCTAACCGCACCTTGTCGTGCATCCACAGGTGCATCTCAAGCAGGTCCAAGGAGGTGATCCTCCCCCTCTATGTGACACTGGTCAGGCCACAGCTGGAGTACTGCGTCCAGTTCTGTGCGCCCCATTTCAGGAGGGATGGACAACATTGAGAGGATCCAGAGGAGGGCCACCCGCATGATCCAGGGACAACAAGGCAGACCCTACAATGAGAGACTGCGGGACCTGAACCTGTTCAGCCTTCATAAAAGAAGGCTGAGGGGGGACCTGGTGACCGTCTATAAACTCACTAGGGGGGACCAGAAGGGTTTGGGAGAGACCTTGTTTCCCCTAGTGCCTCCTGGCATAACAAGGAATAACGGCCATAAGTTGTTGGAGAGTAGGTTTAGATTAGACATCTGTAAGAACTACGTCACAGTTAGGGCGGCTAGGATCTGGAACCAATTTCCAAGGGAAATGGTGCTTGATCCTACCCTGGGGGTCTTTAATAGGAGGCTTGATGCCTACCTGGCTGGAATCCTTTGAGCCCAGTTTTTTCTCCTGCCCAGGCAGGGGGGCGGACTTGAAGATCTACAAGGTCCCTCCCGACCCGACTTCTATGATTCTGTAAGTCTATGTGTGCCTTCTGGAACTCCACACAGGAGAAAGTGGCAAGGACCACACTGGACAAAGCAAAACAGATGACCTGATGTTCCTCTGGGCCAAGTACATCAGCTGGATTTGCAAACTGGCAACAGGAACAAAATCGCAAACCATAGTCTTTGTAAAGTATTTTGCAGGACAACTACTGCAACAGTGGTGAGTGTACAGGATGACCAATGCAGGCCCACAGACCATGGAGTCCCCTGGGTCTGAAGTCCTGAAATGCTTCTAGGAGAAATACAAACTGCCTGATGAGACCCCATGAACCCTGATGAACCACTGCAAAATGCAAGAGTTGGTAAGGACAAGAGACATCACATCACCCATAGACCTGGTGACAGCTGCCAGGCTGTGTGGCAGCAAATCTTCCACAAAGACCTGCAGGACCACAAAGACTTGAAATGGAAAGTAGCCTACCAGGCCCTCCTAGTGCAAGTGTGGGAAAACACTGTGGAGCAGAGAAGCCCATCCAAATTCCCCAGGCAATCCTACTGGTGAGAAACAAACACAATCCACCATCTCTTCTGGGACTCCCCATACCAGAAAGATGTGAAAAGGATTTGCAAGCTATCGACTGTGGAGCTGCTTCCCAAAGACTACTGCCAAGCCATCTGGGATTGGATCTTCCACAAGGACCTACAAAAGGACCACAGAGACTTGAACTGGCTAATAGCTCACTGTGTACTCCCAGCTCACAGGACGTGGAGATACAGAGAGGGGTGAGGAACTAGCTGCAACAGCCCATTTTGACCAGTTTGTGTCCTGCATCAGGAGTGCCCTGTGGCAATGCAGGACCCTTCTGATGTACAGATGTGGAGCTCAAGGCAATCAACTGTGTTAAAACATTTCTGAGCAACTTCAGTCCTACTACCAGAAAGCAGTGGGAGAGAATGGAGAAGACGCAGCCAACTCCACCTGGAAAAGGGACATTTGGCACAGGGTGTTCAAAGACCCCCTGGGAGGGGAAGAGGACAGGGAGAACGAAAAGGACAACGACGCAACTTGCCCAGAGACAGCAAGAAAGACAGCAACAGGATCAGCAGCAGAAGTGACAGTGACATCAACAGTGACAAGGACAGTGAAAGAACTGTCCTGCCCCTGGGCACTCAGAGTGGTTGGGGTGGCGCCGTGGCTGGGCTGCCTTTCTAGACAGCAAATGAGCTGAGAATTAAGCCCCAGATCAGTGTTTGGTCTAAGGGACTGCGATTGGGTTAGGGAAGGGCAGTGGGTGGGTGCGCAGGGGAGCAGGTGCATTTATTGTAATGGGAGCACAGTTTCTTAATGTGGTTTAAGTTTTGTCCTGCGTGATGTGTGTGTGTGTGTGTATTAGTATTCTCTCTCTGTATATAAAATGTATAAATAAAATGTATATATAAAAATATAAATATAAAAAATAAAATTTGATTTATATGTATATATAAAAATAAAAAAAATATTTTTTTTTCAGCAAAAAAAAGCAAATAATGTTTGTGCCCAAAAGCAATACCATGACCACTAAAGCAGTTTTCCTAGTCACTGGGGAGAACTGTTTTTCTAGCATGGGGTAGTACTCATGGAGAGCCTAATTAAAATTAAAGAGTAATGAGACCTTGTATGTAGTAAGGCCTAGTAAATTTAACAAAGCCTTGTAGAAGTAGTAGGCCCCGTGGCGTAGTAAAAATTAACCTTATCAAAAAAATGCAAGGCTTGTACTACTATTGGTCAGTCCTAAAAATAATTATAATGGGAGAATCTGGATCGCTATAAGTTATCAGCATAGTTCAAAAGTTATAAATTGGCTAGCACATCTGGAAATCATTTAAAAGGAAGATGCAGCTCTGTAAAAAAAGGCTACTGATTTAAGATTAGCTGCTGACCTGGATTCAGTGGGCCCGTCGATCTCGAGGAGCCCAAGGACTGAATACCAGGGTCCTTCCCAGTACCCCTCAGACAGCGCTGATCGGGGACGCCTGACTTCACTGAGTTTTGCAGAAGAGAAACTTGTCATACATCAAGCATCAGAGGGGACTGCCGCTAAGTTATTGATGCAAATTATTATTGTCTGTCATTGTAGCATTATTATTTACGCGTCGTTGTGTGTCTGTTAAGTCAATAAACCTTTTTTACCTTTCTACCCCCAACCACACTCTCAATCTCGAACCCTCTGCTTGTGGCTGGGACACCTCCCACTTACATTTCCAGTGGGAAGATCTTGGCTTTACGACCACTTTATAGAAATGGGAGACTCCTCCCTAGCTTGCTTCTGCGGCCTTACAGCTGAGGACAAGTGAAACTTGGAGGCATCTGAACCCCAAGCTTCTGGGCTTGGGCCTACACATAGGATGCCTGCCCAAGAGTTTGGAAGCATCTGAAGTGCCAAGCAGGGTAAAGGATGTTTGCCCGTAGCAGGGCCACATATGGTTCCTGACTGACTCACAGATTTGGAATCGATTTGGCTGATTTGACTTAGGACATGAAACATGCGCTGAGGTCCCGGAGGGGAGGGGAGCCAGGTGTCCAAGGAGAGTGGTCGCTCCTTAAGGAGACGATCCTCCAAGCCCAAAGGAAGGTAATCCCAACGAGGATCAAAGGGAGCAGGAGAGCACACAAGCCTCTGTGGCTCACCAAAAGCATCTGGGAATGTCTCCTTGCTAAAAAGGAGGCTTACACCCAATAGCAAGAAGGGGTCATCACCAGGGAGGACTATTCTGTAGTTGCTTGGGGATGTAGGGGGGCAGTTAGGAAGGCCAAGGCAGAGATGGAACTGGGACTAGCTTCCCAGATTAAGGACAATAAGAAGTCCTTTTTTAAATACGTAGGGGGTAAAAAGAAGGTCCCGGGTAATGCGGGGCCCTTGCAGGACGCCATGGGAAACTTGGTCGTCACACCAGACTGCAAAGCTAACATGTTTAATGATTTCTTTGCCTCCGTCTTCCTACGTAGGGACCAGAACAGCCACTTCCCTGCTGAGCCCCCCTCGGGCCCCGGGGGAGGCACACATGGGCCACGGGTTAGCGAGGATATAGTTAGGGAGCTTCTGGAGGGGTTGGATGTATTCAAGTCAGCCGGCCCAGATGATCTCCACCCTAGAGTTCTAAAGGAACGGGCCGAGGTCATTGCAAGTCCCCTGGCACAACTTTACGAGCACTCGTGGTGCTCTGGTGAGGTACCAGAGGACTGGAAGAGGGCCAACGTGGCCCCCATCTTCAAAAAAGGGAGGAAGGAGGACCCGGGAAACTATAGGCCAGTTAGTCTTACCTCGATCCTAGGCAAGCTGTTCAAGAAAATTATGTTGGCACACATCCAGGAGGGGCCAGCAGGGGACTGCATGCTTAGGGGCAATCAACATGGGTTCATCAGTGGCAGGTCCTGTCAGACCAACCTGGTGGCCTTCTACGATCAGATCACCAGATCATTAGATGCAGGGGTAGCAGTGTATATAGTCTTCCTGGACTTCCAGAAGGCTTTTGACACTGTCTCTCACCCCGTTCTCATTAAGAAACTGGGGGGCTGTGGTGTAGACACCCACACAGTCAAATGGGTCGCCAACTGGCTGGAGGGCCGCACCCAGAGGGTGGTAGTGGATGGGTCCTTCTCAACCTGGAAGGACGTGGGCAGTGGGGTTAGCAGGGCTCGGTCCTTGGGCCCGCACTGTTCAACATCTTCATCAGTGATTTGGACGAGGGGGTAAAAAGCACCCTGTTCAAATTTGCTGATGACACTAAGATGTGGGGGGATGTGGGCACACTGGAAGGATGCAACAGGCTACAATCAGACCTAGACAGGTTACAAGGGTGGGCGGACGAGAACAGGATGGGTTTCAACACAGACAAGTGCAAGGTGATGCACCTCGGGAGAAACAACTGGCACCATAGCTACAGGTTAGGGAACTCCCCTCTTGTCAGCACAGAGGTGGAAAGGGATCTGGGCGTCATCATTGACTCCAAGATGAACATGGGCCGGCAGTGTGGAGAGGCAGTCAGGAAGGCCAACCGCACCTTGGCATGCATCCACAGATGCATCTCGAGCAGGTCCAGGGAGCTGATCCTCCCCCTCTATGTGGCACTGGTCAGGCCGCAGCTGGAGTATTGCGTCCAGTTCTGGGTACTGCACTTCAAGAGGGATGTGGCCAGCATGGAGAGGGTCCAGAGGAGGGCCACTCGTATGATCAGGGGACAGCAGGGCAGTCCCTATGAGGTGAGGCTATGGGACCTGAACCTGTTCAGCCTCCAAAAGAGAAGGCTGAGGGGGGATCTTGTGGCCTGTTATAAACTAGTCAGGGGGGATCAGCAGGCATTGGGGGAGTCACTGTTCCCCCGAGCACCGCCAGGAGTGACCAGGAATAACGGTCACAAGCTGGCAGAGGGTAGGTTTAGGTTAGATATCAGGAGGCGCTACTTCACAGTCAGAGCGGCTAGGGTCTGGAACCAGCTTCCAAGAGAAGTGGTGCAGGCTCCTACCCTGGGGGTGTTTTAGAGGAGGTTAGATGAACATCTTGCTGGGGTCATTTGACCCCAGTATTCTTTCCTGCCATGGCAGGGGGTTGGACTAGATGATCTGCTCAGGCCCCTTCCGACCCTAGAAACTATGAAACTATTTTCCTTTGGAAAAAAAAAAGGGGGGGATGTTTGTACCCGAAAGCTTGCTAAGAATAATTTTTCCAATGGTTGGTCTAATAAAAGATACCAGATTAACCCAAAGGTCTGTCTGCCTGTGTCCTTAGAACAGCATGGCTACAACCTACCCTCCTGAGAGTAAGTCATTAGAAATCTATTCAAGCGGACCAGATTGCTACTATAGATTTCTGGGCAACCTCTTTTATGTTAAGATCAAGTATAATAACTAGATCTACTTTGATGAAATGTTATAAAGAAAAAAAGCAAAGGCTGATACAGCATTTGGGTAAAAAGATGGACATGACAGAGCTGAAGCCCTAGCTGAGAAAACACTGAAAGAAGAGGCTTACAATCATGAAATAGAAGGAAAACAAAAACTGGCAAGGAGAATAAAAAAAATGGACAACAGTAATAAACTGAGGGGGGAAAAACAGCGTTCAAGAAGACACCAGCAGAAGGAGTAGCAGCAGATGAAAGAAGGATTCCAACAAAAGGAATGAAATCACAACAGTGGAGAGCAGAAGCATCAGGAGAAGAAACAGGGTCGTGGGGAGAAAAGCATCAGAAGAAGCATCCAGCATGAGGCAGCAGCCCATGAGGACAAGAGGGAAGGCTAGCCCACCAGAAGCAACATGGCAGGAAGAGGCAGCAGCAGCAGCTACAGCAGAAAAAGAAAAGACAGTGGCAGAGAATTAAAGCAGTGTTAACCAATGATGGGGCTCAGCCAGCTGGCAAGGTGGACAGATAACAAATTCATAGAGAACGTACTTTTTAATATTTTGTAGGTGCAGCCAGCATACCTGAACAGCCAGATAGCCTACCTGAACAGAAAGACTGGGGTACTGTCCTAGTGGAACAGAGAAAGGTATAATAACTTCTGGAAAAAGTATTGCGGGACGTGAAAGGAACTAAAAAGGATTTCTTGGCAGAAGAAAATACGAGACAGAGTAATAATTGTCTAAATGTTCACAGATGTGTTAGAAGCTGAGGGTATACAGATCTGGATGGAGAAACATGTGCAGAGAATGGAGTTGTGAGCGGAGAAAGTACAGGATAAGTATGGAATATGGACCAGATCATGAAGAGTAAGAGTGATCCTAACTGCATGCGAGTCAAGCCCAAGGGGAGCGCAAGACCTTCTGCTGGTGATTTGGTGATTCAGCTGGGGTCACACCAGGGGGGGCATCTAGCTGCACACTGCCCTCTGACTGTGTGCTTTGGCTGTGAGGGAATGGGGCTGTTAATTGTACAGAAACCCTTAAGTGCACAAGTTGAGGGAAGAGGGACACGTTTATTGGAGGTGTCCCCAAACCTATGCAAATAAAGCCAGATCCCAGAGACACAACAGGAGGTGGAAGAGAAGTAAAGGGGAGGACAGTAGGATGGAAGTGGTGGAGGAAACCCTGTGGGGAGAGAGGAAAGAAGGAGAAAGAAAGTAGTGCAGTATCAGTGATAGAAGCAGGACAGCAATCTGGGGGAAGAAGAGGAGAGGGGAGCGTCTGAGCACTTGGACATGGGACTGGGGTAGGAGGAGAAAGTAAGCAGCAAGTCAACAGAGCGGTGCGTGGGCAGGGGAACAAGACAAAAACCCGGGGAGAGAAATGAAAGAAAACACAAGGAAAGAAGATGTGAAAAAAGCCTCCAACTGAAGGGACTGGGTCTAGTTCAAAGCTGGGTCTAGTTCAAAGCTGGAGAGCAGTTTCCCGCCGCCTCCCTCCAAGAGTTCAACCCTGGAGTGGAAGCCTGGGAGTGGGAAAAGGCTTGGAGGAACCTCCTGATGTATAGACACACAAAACTCGAGGAAACAGACTGTATTAAAATGTTTCTGGGTGAACTCCAGTCCTACTACCGGAAGTCGGTGGGAGACGACAGAGAAGATGCAGCCAACTCCACCTGGAAAAGCGACATTTGGCACAGGTTGTTCGAAGTGGGGATCATCTTGATGGTCTGGTACTAGTGAAAATAAAGCAATGCCGGTAAAAAATCCCAAGTTAAGGGTAAAAAGGATGGATCATATTATATGCAGTCAACTACAGAGAATGGTACTGGCAGTCAGAGAAATTAATGGAAATAATAAATGTGTATGCACCACTAGAAAGGGAGGGTAGGAAAGCCTTATTTAAACAACTGGCAATTATGATGGTTGAAGGGAGGTCATGCCTGGTAGAAGGTGACTTTAGCTGTAGCTTAGAAACAGGAAATAGAACTGGAGAAGGGGGATGCAGATCATTAGACAGCTCCTCCAGACTTCTAACAAAACTCATCAAAGAGGAAGCGCTGAGGAATGTATGGACAGGAGAGAAAGTCATACACCAGGGTTTATCCAACCAGAGGAAAGAGATCAAGAATTGATTTCGTGTTCCTATCCAAAGGAATAGAAACACTTCAGAAAGGAATCCAAACAGTCTCTTTCAGCAACCACAGGATGCTGACAGCACAGCTGAGTTTAAAGCATAGTGCCAGGAGTGGAAAGGGAATCTGGAAACTATACATCCAACTGCTATGGGATGTAGAACTGCATCAAGAATACATGGAAATGTATAAAGCATGGAATGCACTGAATAAACATTATGAGTATGGTGGTGAATGGTAAAAAGGAGCATGACAGAATTCTTTGAGAGAGAAGGAGGGAAAAGGGCAAAAAAAAGAACAAAAGAATTGAGAGAGCTACAAAGAAGGATGCAAGACTTCGTGAAAGAAACTGCAAATGGAAAGCAAATGAAAGAGGAGATGGAAGAGATGGAAACAAGATGGAAGAGTGGTTTAGAAGAAAGACTAAGGAGAAAATATTTCTAGCAAAAGCACTCTGGAAAGAGGCAAGGGAGGAATGGAGTACATATTTCTCATCCAGGGTCAGGGAAGCAAAAGGCAAGTTGCAGGCAGTGAGGACAGAACAAGGTAGCCATGTAGAGAAGAAAGAGGAAGTACTGGAAGAAGTGGCCATATTTTACAAAGGACTGTGCAAGGAGAGAGGGACAGAAAAGGAAAAATGCAGACCTTTCTGGATGGACTGAAAGGAAGGGTTGAGGAGGGAAGGAAGGAAGGGTTGGAATTGGAGGTTAATATTAAAGAAGTAGAGGACTGTTTAAAACCTTTTAAAAGAGGGAAAGCACCCAGGAAGGATGGGCTACCAGCAGAATTCTATGAGAAGTTCTGGCAGTGGGTGGGAGAAGATGTAGTGGAGGTATTGAAGGAAATAATGGAGGGAGGGGAGTTAGGGGAGGAATCTGTTATCCTTCTAGGAGAGGGACACGAGATATTATGGAATTGGAGGCCAATAACATTGCTTAATGTGGATTTAAGTTGCTAGCAAAAATAGTAGCAAGAAGAAGGGGAGAGAGCTTGCTACAGGTGGTCAGCAAGGAGCAGACGTGCTGTGACAGGTAGAAGGATATCATAGACACTGTGATTGATGAGACACATACTGTCATACATTCAAGACAGAAAGATTAAGACGACAATAGCAACTTTAGACCTAGAGAAGGCCTATGATAGGTCAGAACACAAGTTCCTGTTTACAGTTCTGAAGAAGATGTGATTACCAGAAAAGATAATCAGGTGGATTAAACTACTGTACAGTAAAGTAAGAAACCAGATACTAGTTAAGGGGCAACTAAGCAGAGCGTTTCCCATCCAAGCTGGGGTAAGGCAAGGATGCCTACTTTCCCCCGGTATAGCCATATGTGCAATGGAGTTGCTAACACAAAGAATAGAAGAAGCTAAAGTGATTAGTGGAGTGCAGGTTCCTAGGGGGGTGAAGTGAAATGCACTATGTACATGGAGAACATGAATGTTGTCATAAGGGACAAAGTATTGCTGAAGAGAGCGTTGCGGCAATGACGGGGGTAGGAAATTGGACAGAACTAGAGAAAAGCAGATTACAAGTGGTAAAAAAATGAAATGAGAATACTAGGAGTGCCAATGGACACAGAAAAAGAGATAACAGCATGGGGAGGAAGTTGGTGCAAGAGTGGGGCAGATTTTGGGTCTATGGAGCATGAGATTGATGTCATTTTGTGGAAAGGTGATGGTAATTAAGAAAGTATTACAATTGGTAATTCTCTTTACAGGGGTGGTGTGTCAGTCAGTGTGGAAACAGATCAGAATGATACAAAGACAAATATGTGTGTTCTTCTGGAAAAGTAAGAGAGAGAGATTTGCAAGAAGGGAATTGTGTAATGCTTGGGGGGGTGGGAACTGCCAACTCTGGAGGTCTTCCTATATACAAACTATGTAAGAATGGTGCTTAAAGAAGCAATGGAAGGAAAAGAGAAAACAGCTAGCTTCTGCTGATTCTGGCGGGGGGGAAGGATATTAAGAAGGTATGGTCTGTACGGGGGAATCTGGAAGGAACCATGGGCATGGCAACCATCCATTCATTATATCAGAATGGAAAATTGTATAAGGGCTCAGTAATTGGAGGGTTTGAGCTCAGAGGCCTTGAAAAAGAGGAGGAAGATGATGGAAAATTATGAGGGTGGGGAACCTGACAGACAACCAGTTAAATAAGATGTGGAGATTGGTGTCTAGGAAAGACTTAAAAAGGGAATACCCGAAAGTGCTATGGATCGCTTCAACAAGGATCCTACCTGTGAGGGGAGTAGAATACAAGTGGAGACTGGCAAAGACACCAAAGTGCCCGAGAGAGGAGTGTACAGACAAGGAATCAGTGGGGCATGCTTTCTGGGACTGTCCCTATGAAAAAGAGGTGTGGGAGGGAGTGCAAAGATTCTTGAATGCAATAAAGATATGTTCCCAAGTCACATAGGAAATGGTCAGGTACAGGCTGATCAAAGAGGGGCCAGGGGAGAAAAGAGTTAAGGTATAGTTAAGTCATGTTAAAATAGCAATATGAAAGTGAGAAACCTGTTAGTGTTTAAGGGGTTCGTTTTTACAACTTGGGAATGTCTGCAAATGGCACTGTACAACCTAAGATATTACCTGAAATGCGACAGTGAAGAGACGGGAGAAAAGAAGACAGAAACTGTATGGAGGAAGAAAGAATGGAGACAGTTATTCACGTAAAATAAAAAAGATGTAGGGGAATGGGGGAAAATGCTTATATGGTAAAAGCTCTGTTATCCAGCATCCCCCGGGAGTGGAGGTTGCAGGATGAGTGGTCCGAACAGGCGTCCTTGGCTGTTCGGGCCGCTGCTTCTCCCACCACATCCATGGTGTCACTGCCTCTCCCGCAGCATCGCTGACCCTCCCACAAGCCCTGCAGGCTCCGAGGGACAAGGAGGCAGGCCCTGCCCAGCCTATTATGCCCCAGGCCATGGGAGCTTGGCAGCGCAGGTTGCTTTGCCCTGGGCCATGGGGGCTCAGAGAAACCAGAAGTGCCACAAAGGGCACTTCCAGTATCACTTTACCTTACAAGCCAGCAAGCCGGTTAATAGAGCATGCCAGCTTGTATGGTGCCACTTAATGGAGCTTTTACTGTACTGTTTTTCTGAAGTGTTAAGTGTATAATAGAATATAAATAGATTATAGGTTAAAGGGTATATAAGATATTAAGTTATGAGATTGTGGGTGTTGTTATGTAACTGCTTTATAGGGAATTCAGGAAATGGGGAAGTGTGTTGTTATATATACACATACATGCATATTGCTTGTAAGTTGTGAATATATATCATTTTATTAAAGAAGACTGTTTCTTGGTCTCTTGGGGACTAAGATCAAGTCTAGTTGCTTCACTACTCTGTTCCCCAAGCCAAGACAACCGTGAATGGTATTGTGTAGTAGAGGGTGGACACCTGTCCAATGCACTGCAGCTAGAACACCTTTCAAGAGTCTATTATAGCCTCCAAGTGGGAGGATCTTGGCTACATGCCAATTTTATAAAAATGGGAGATGTCTCCCTAGCTTGCTCCTTTGGGCTAAGGTCAAGTGAGACTCAGGGACATCCGAGCTAGGGACACACATTACACATAAACCGGTTTAAGTTATTGGAAACTGGTTTAAACTGTAACAGAACAGACATTCAGTGAACATAAAACAGCCTGAAAATGACTGAAACCAGTCTGAGATAAACCTGTTTGAATGTAGTTTTAGACTTAACTGATCTGGGTCGAATCAGTTTATGCAATGTCTGTCCCAGACCCCTTCCTAGTTTAACTTAAACCAGAGTCCCCCAGCATCCTAGGTGCTTTGCAGCCCTGGGCTGGGCTCTCTGCTCCAAGCAGAGCTGGCCCTGCCCCTTTGCTTCCTGGCTGGAGCTCTAGCAGAAGCTGCATGCACAGCGGTGTCTGCCTGGCTTCCCCTTACCACACCCCACTCTCATCACTCCCTGCTCAAGCAAGGATTCCCCCTCCCCTCTCCCACAGCATGGACGGTAGCCATCATGTGGTCTGCTAGCTAATGCTGACAGGTGTCTGTGTAAGGCAGACAGGACAAAAGCAGATAGGCCAGTGTCCGATTAGGGCTTTTTGGAGCTAATCAACAGCTGGTTGATAAGGTCCCTCCATTCCTTCCTCAGAAAAAGCTGTTTAAGAAGAGCTTGAACTAATGAAAGAGGCTTCTGTTTTGTTTTGATATGGTGCTAAATGCTATCAACTCCCTGTGTAACTAAATGTCCTCTGCTAGCTCCCTGCTGGTCAGGTGCAAGGGTGGACTGGGGTGGGGAGGGGAGGAAGAAAACCCCTCCCTAATCAGAGCATCCTGCTGGGACCTGGCCATGCCCCCCTCAGCTCAGCACTATGGCAGGGAAGGAAGGGCTGCTCTAGCACCCCCTGGCTTCTGACCTGACCCACTGCAGGCATGTGCCTATATTTCCTCAGTCCAGAGAGGCTGTCTGTATGGTTACAAACCAGTTCAGCTGAGCTAGGTTAGACTAACCTGCGAAGACTGAATCAATCAGGATTTTTGAATGTCTGCCCCTAGCTCCAAGCTCCAAGATCTCTGGGCTTGAAGCCTGTGTGTAGGATGCCTGCCATGCATTTGGGTGCATCTGAAGCCCAAGGCTGAAGAGTCTGGAAGGGGAGATACTTGTCAGTGGTAGCACCACACAGACTTGAATGATTGAGCTCTGCTCAGCTGATGGAATTCAGAACTGATTTGGCTAATTTGGCCTGAGACACAAAATTAAAACAAACAAAAAGGCCTGTTCATTTCCAATGACTACAATAAGAACAGTGGCAGCAACAACAGAGACAGTGACAGTGATATGGACTAAAGCAGGGGCAGGCAAAATACAGCCCACAGAGGGGCTTTGTCTGGCCCATGGCAGGTCCTTTGGTCCCGCCTGAGCCAGGCATTGCCTGGCTGTGGCATGTCCTGCCACCCTGGACACTCAGCAGGGTTTGGGCGGCTCTGCAACTGGGCTGTGGAGGGCAGCTCCTTCCAGTTGCTGTTGCTGCCGGCCCCAGCCCCATGGTACCAATAGGGACCCGTGCACACAGCCCTGACGTGGCACCCCACACCTGCTCCAGACTCACCCATCCAGGCTCAGTGACACTGGGCAGATACTGTTCCTCGGCACAATGGCAAAACAACCTCTCCCCCTCGCTGCTGTCTAGCTGTTCCTGCTGCAGCCACCCAAAGCCCATGCAAGACAAGACTGCCCTGTGTCACCACCGCTCAGGCTGCCCTGTGGCTGCTCTGCACTGTTGTCGGTGCCCCACAGGGCAGCCCAGAGGCAGCGGTGATGAGGCAGAGACACAGGGCAGCCCAGCATGGCACGGGCTCCAGGCAGCTGCAGCAGGAATGGCCAGACAGCGGGGGTTGGGGGGGGGGAAGCACTTTTCCCCCCATGCTGAGCAACAGTTTTTGCCTGGTACTGATGCTACTGAGCCTGGATGGCAAGTCCGGAGCAGGTGCGAGACGTGCCAGGTTGGGGCTGCGTGTGTGGGTCCCCACTGGTACCACGGGGCTGGGACCAGCAGCAGCAGCAGTCAGGAGTTGCACCTGCCTGGGCTACCTAGAAAGGCTGTGGAACAACATGCCACAACAGGGTGGGGCAGTGTGGAGCAGGTGCGAGGCAGACTAGGACTGTGCACTGTTGGTGGCAGGAAGGCACTGTAGGGTGCATGGAGTCTAGACTGTTGCGGGGCAGGAACAGGTGCAGGTGCTGATTGGCTCAGGGGGCACAGGCACGGGGGGCTGCCATGCACACCCCACCATACCCTCAAACTCTCCCCCACAAGCCCCACAACCACACCCTCCCTTATACACAATCACACACCCCACAAACACTGCACCCACTCACCCTCCTCCACCCTCCATAACCCTCACACCCCCACACACATGCCTGATATGACATCAATCTCTTCCCCCTTGTCCAGGTGACAGGTCACCTGGTCATAAAAGGAAATGAGATTGGTCAAGCAAGACCTACCCGCAACGAACCCGTGCTGGCTATCCCTCAGGATGTTGGTGTCCCCCACTCCACTGTACTTTGTGGGGCGGGAGGAGCCAGGCCTGTGCTCCTGGCTGCAGCTGGGGCTAGCTACCCAGAGTGCAGCCCTGGCTCCACCCGCCCCATGGAGCACAGCCCACCAGTGGGTGGCTGGGGCTAGCCTCCCAGAGCACAGCCCAGCCCACCCTGCGCAGATCCAGGGGCACATGCCTGCTCCCATGCCCTCCTGGATCAGCGCTCCCAAACAGCAGCTCCTGGACCAGCAGCACGCAGCAACGCACAGTGGCGGGAGGCCCCCTCCTCAAGTCCCACGTCCCCCCACCCCAGCCGGGCAGCTTGTCCCAGCCCCAGCCCCAATCCCTCCCTCATTGTGGGGGCATTGATCTGCCCCCCACATTCCCCCTCCTTTCCCCCTCCACCCACCATATAGTATAGTCTATGGCCAAATCTCCAAATCTCTCTGAATCGACTCAGAGGCTTCCAAATTGATTCACACCTTTTAATGGGTCTCCTGATTTGATGCAGATTCAGAGATTCGGCCACGAAACCGGGCTGAATCTCCTCCAAATTTAATCAGCTACCAAAGCTTTGAACAGCCCTACTAGCCAGCAGGCAGCCTCTACACTGAAGCAGCAGGCAGCCCCCATGCATCGTGTCTCATCCAGCCATGTCAGTGTCTACATGTGCACTGCTCAACAATGTAGAGAGCTAAGCTTTTGAAATCAAAGGCTTCTACTCTACTCAAATCTCAGTGTTTAGTCATTCATCCCTCCCAAGTATTATTACCCAAATCAACTGTTTCAGACTAACAAACTAATTAAACTAAATGCAATTGTAATGAGGAATTACTTCCTCATACACCCTCTCTGGTCTCTAGTATTTGGCCTTCTCACCCAGCAATGTAGTAGTAGGTAGTTTGAGAGGCTATGCAGGCATGGATTCCAACCTGGATGTGGCTACAAAGTCAATAAGAGCCTGCTCTACCAAAGTAATGGTAGAATATGGACTGGTAAATCAAAGGGGAAACAGAAAAAAAGGAAAAATGGCAAACTGCACTGACCACTGCTTGAAAAGGCTGAAGGTCAAGGGCTGCACTCTTCCTTCTGCTATGTAGTACTATAAGTGGTAAAACATTGCATATTGTTACAGGGGCAAAGGGATGTCCATCAGTGTCCTAAACAAATGAGAAATTGTCCACTGCCTGCATGGACTATACCCTGTAGTTTCAATGGAGTGGTATATTTCATCATTCTTTGGAGCAGGAATAGAGACCCAGGTGTCCTCACCCTTTTCTACTCCCCCACACCATCTGACTGCTCATTCTCTCTAGCCCCAATGAATGGTTATTTATTTCTTGCACAGTGGCATAGCCCCAACAGGAGAGGCTGAGGAAACTCCGTTCTAACATACAGTATTGTCTTGCAGTCAGTACATTATCCTGAGAGGTAGGAAGAGATGGGAATTTATCTTCCCTCGGACAGAGGAGGAAATGGATCACAGTTTTCCCACATCCCAAGTGGTGCTTTAACTACTGGGCTATTGAGTAGTGAATTATCCAAGGTCACACAGTGAGTCAGGTACAGAGCTAGGACTTGGCCCCAGATCAACTGAATTACCTGCCAGTGCTTTACTCACAAGGAAGGTTATTTTCCTCTAGCATTAGTATCGTTTAGCCAGGATAATTACTTCAGTCTATCTTTCACCCCAAGAGAAAGAGGTATAAAAATTCCTTACTGCTCATTGCACATGAAAGAATAGCTGTGCAGGAAAAGTATGCTGCTGAAAATCTCCAAAGGCCATATCCCACTGAAGCTCACAACTGTGAAATGGTTTGTTTTATCGAGCTTGTCAACCACATGCATCATTCCCCTAACAAAAAAATGAAACTTTGGTTGGCTCATGAACAGCAATTTACAGTTGAAAAGTTGGTTAAATTGATCTGTTCACTTAGGGAAACAAAGTAAGGATGTTTTCCATGTATGTATTAGTGAAGCTAGCCCCACATGAATGTCCTCCCCTGGTACTGAGAGAAAAGGAAGAGATTTTGCCTAAGCGAGGAAGGATGCAGAAAATACAGAAAAGGATACAGGAGGAGAGAATATTTCTTTCAAATGAATTTTCATTAATCTTTTCCTCTAACCTGTTTCAAGGACATTTTCTTTTCTAAATTGTTCTTCTCTCCCCATATGAAGCCAATGGGAAGCTGCATGTACTGCAGTACTAGGGGATGAATGTATTCCTTAATATGTAACTGCAATAAATGAATGGTGGATTGGCTGCCTTCTCCAGAGGCAGGGCTAATCATTATTTCTGTAAATGAGGAGGCCCTGAAGTTTATAACTTTCACCAGCCAGGTAAAGCACAAGGCATGTTCAGATATTCCACATGTGAACAGGACATCCAGATCCTGTGAAAAAGTGAGAGGTCACACCTGTGGAAATCAGTTTCTGTCTACAAAGCAGGCTGAAAATTCTTCCCAATATGCAACACTGGACTTTCTGGAGTTATAACAAAAGTGTTAACATAGCAGTTTACGGTTCAGCACTGTTTGGCTGGGCATGACTCCATGGTCACTTTGGCATCGGGAAAGAAGGAACTTTGTTCTTTTGAACGAATGTGGTGCAAGAGAAGAGGAATTCCTGTGCTTAAGCATGTCAGTGGCTGCTAGTGTTTTCTGCTATAAGCAATCATTCCCTTTCCTTACTGCTTCATTTGCCACAGGTCAGAGCACATAATAATAACTACAGTACATGTTAGCAAAAAAGATCAGACTGTGTGTCCTTGCTATTTTAACTAGGTGGCTGTAACAGCTGCAAAAATATTTTCCATTCCTACTTCTATTTTGAGTGAAAAATATTTCTCCAAAACCTCTAAATAAATTAAATACTCCCAGTATGTATCATTTAATCTTCAGTCTTTTCTATTTAAAATCATTTTCTCTTTCACCTTTGCACAGCTTCTGTAGGTTTAGTAACCCTTATCAAAGACTTACAATCGTGCAGCACTAAATCAAAGCTCTTGCACAGTGGGTTTATTTATTTCCAGTATAGATGCTGGTCTTTAATTACCCCAGTATTGTTACTAATTCCCACAGACTCCTGTCGGGTGTTCTGTATTGGAAGAACATTTTCATTTTACATTATGCGCTTACAGCTGGAGACATGACAGGAGGCAAAGGCAATCAAACCATATTGTCTGGCATAACAGTGGGAGAACTGCCATGTTTCTTATGCAAAAAGATTAATAATAGACTTCTCTGTCTGTGTAAAACAAAAATATGTCTTGCTGAAAAGTTGCATCCTCTGGGATGCTGTCAGGGGGCTCACCATTAAACATTCAGAAGAGTTTTAATTTTTAAACAAGAAGCCCTTTCCTTAAACAGCAAACCTTTGAGTTCTGCTGATGTCAGAGTAAGATGCTCCTATTTGACAGATGTTAGAAATGATCACACTCTTCAGCAAAGTGGTGGCAATTAGCAGAAAGCTCCAAAAGAACCCTTTAAGCAGAAAACAATCACTGCATAAGCTAGGGGTTCGTGTGTTAGAGAGACAGAGAATGGGGTAATTTTATTCATGCTATACAGGGAGAAACTGGTAAAATCCCTGGCAGAAAGAAAGGATGCAGACTTAATCTGGAAGAACAGTGGTGCTGTCCATGGTGTTCAGAGGAAAGACAACGGAGAAGGGAGGTCAAGAGGGTCGCTTTGTGCCAGATTTAGTTTGAGGAAGTTGGGCTGCTGCAGGGGAGGAGGAAGATAAAAAAAAAAATAAGTAGCAGTAAATCTTAATAGGCAGCAAAGGTCAGACATGAAATGGTGACTCCATATAAGAATATATTGCCTTTTACCTGGTCAGACCATAGGTCCATCTAGCACAGTATTCTCTCTCTCAGTGGCAAAGAGTGGATGGGTGAACAAGGCAAATCTAGAATTTTCCACCCCCCTGCTCCTTTCCTGCTGCAGCTTTCAACTTGAGAGTCCTCTGCAGAGAGCTACTGAGAAAAACCACAGAAGCATAACTAGTTGCCTTAGAACCTCCTTCTCCAGGGATATAATGGATCAGTGCCATATTTCCTGTGATCTGTCCTGTACAAAACATTTGAACAAACAGTTAAGCAGAGAAGCAACCCTTCACTTAATTAATCTCACCTATATAACAAGAAAAAAAATGTAGGTTTGGAGGAGGGGAAAAACCCACAAGCTTACAAGGAATTTAAAATCTTCATTATAAAGTTTGAAGCATGTCTGCTTGGCTTGGATCCTAGATCTGTAACGGGGTGTTTAGTGGTGATGGAACGTTCACTCTACGTTAATTCCTAATGTATTATTGTAAAATGTCCTGTAATGATGACGTGCTTGAGCTGTTAATTGATTATGAAATGCCTTAAGAGCTTTATGAAAATCATAAGATACAATTAGTTACTACTGGATCATGCAGCTCATTAACTTAAAAAAAAAAATTCATGTGCTGTTATTCCAACTCACCTGTGAATCTCATTTGTTTGGAAATAGATCTATGCCATTCTCCTCGTCTCTGCTAATAATGTGGCGGACTTACAGATACAGTCTGGAGCATCCAGGTCAGAGAATCTCCACTGCGAATGGTGGAGCCCATCCACCAATCGCATAGCTGTTGGGAGAGGCTTGGCCCTGCCTCTGCCTGGGGCAAGAAAAAAAAAAAAAGCCTGAGACCTGGCTTGAGACCACACTCCGCCGGTTCGGCAGAACTTTGTGGGCGCGGAGCATCCGAAGACAATAAAAAGAGCTGCATGGCAGATGCGTCAAGGGATGAAGAAGCGAGTAGGGCTAAGAAGAACTGGGGAAAGCTGCCCAGTGAGGGTTTCCAGTTGTTCCAAAGCTCCAAAGACTCCCTTTGCGGGAGAGATTCAGCGATCAGCTCCAGACAGTGCATGGAGCCCAGACCCTGGCATCTGCTTGAGGCAGCTCAGGTCTGCAACCCCTGGAAAGCAGCCAGGAGTGCAGTGCATGGTGCCCAGACCCTGGGAGCTGCTTGAGGTAGCTCAGGTCTGTAATCCCCCTGGTAAGCGGCCAGTGCTCAGTGCAGGCTTCCCTGCACGATGGGTCCAGGAGGGATCAAGGGCCTGGGAGCTGCATGACATGGCTCAGGCCTCCGACCCCTGGCACATGATCAGGGTCCTGTACAGGCAGCATTGCCCAGTGGGTCCCAAGTGGGGACCAAGACTCTGGGAGCCATTCAAGGCAGCTTGAGTCCATCACTCCTGGCACGTGGCCAGGCGCTCAGTGCACGGACGATGCACAGCTAGTCCTCACAGGGGGGACCAAGCCCTGGTCCCATAATGTGGCCCGAGCCTCCAACCCTGGGCAAAAGGCCAAGCCCTTGGTGCACAGAACCACAGGCAGGCAAGGGCCCAGGAAGCTCCTGCCAGATAGGAGCGCGCACCTGCAGCCGAAGACCACCTGCCTGGGACCCTCAGAGTCATGAGTTGCCCAGGAAGAGGGATTCCCACACGGGAGAGGGAGTTGCCTGGGCAGTAGGGCTGAAGGGGAAGCCTAGACAAGGGAAGGCTTCCTTAGGTCAAGGGGTGCTCTGAGGTGATGTCCCTAGAGATCTTGTTGGGGCCTGTGGAGCACTGAAAGGTTATGGGTACTTGATACTGCTGTGCCTCATATTTTGCATATTATTATATTTGTAAATTTATAGTTATATGTTTATAGTGATAAGATCCTTGCTGGACCTCTGCTAGACCCTGTACCAGCTATTTGCATTTAGTGATTGTTTCCTGTCACAGGGCACTTGGGTGCCTGCTCCTAGAAGAGCAGAAACTGCCTGGGGAGAGTCCAAAGAGCCAGACAGGAGCCCAGGTGCGGGTTACCATGGCAACCAGCTAATGAGGAAATTAGCCTGCACCTGCACCTGGTCAGCTGGCCGGAAGGGGCAGGGCCCTGGGACCATATAAACCCCAGGACGTGGACTAGGGAGTTCAGTTCTCTACCGGTGGCCAAGGGAGAAGGAGCCCTCCTAGAGTAAGTGAAGGAAAGAGGTCTAAGTTCTGCTCCCAGTAATGTAAAAGGGGCAGAGGACACCTTACGCAGCTTGTGTTATGTTACAGCCCAGGGGCTTATGTTTGATTGCTGTTTTATAACACTGGTGGTTTGGGAGAGGCTATTGGAGAAGGAAGAGGCCTCACATTGGGGCCCTGCTATAGTGGGGGAGGACCCTGGTGCCAGAGAGGGCATGGTATTTGGGGTGCACAGGCCCTGGCGCCAAGTGGTGCAGAAACTGGGCTGCACACAGCCCAGTGAGGAGAAGGGACCGAGTTGTAGCAAGGCCTGGGAGAGACAACAGCAATGCCATCTGCAAGGCTTGGGGTGTGGTAAAGCGGCGGTTTAGAGCCATGTATATAGAACATAAGGTTGGGGTGTCCCGTGACATCTATTTTGGAACAGGACTCACAAAGGGGTCCGGGAACCCACGGGGTTCAAGGAAGTCCATCAGGACCGTGTCCAACCAGATGTGAAGGCAGCCTCCCTATATTATAAATACATCAAGACGTGGCAGGCGAGAATAGAGAGTGCTCATCAAGCTGAACTGACACGGTCTAGGGATAACACGGCCATCCTTGAGGACCCCATCCTGTAACATTCCCCTATACGTATTTGTGGGAGGGGAGGTAGAAGCCCCCCTCCCAACATGTTCCGGGACCCAACCTGATGAGCACTAATACTCACAGCAGGGGCCAGGGTGAGTAGCAGCTGCGGAGAAATGCTGATGCAGGCTCGGCAGTTCTGCAGCTGCCTGAGCCTGCGGATGAGCAAGCGAGGCAGTGCAGACTGATCAAAAGGCAGCTGGGAAGAGACCCAGCTGCCCGAAAGTGGAAAGACTGGATGCTGGCGGAGAGCAGCAGGTGGTGGAGCTGGGCAGGGACGAACAGAACACCAGCAGGGAGAGACCGGATGCCGGCAGAGGGAGGCAGATGGTGGAGCCAGGCGATGAGGAGTGGAACACTGGCAGGGAGAGGCAGAATGCCAGTGGAGAGATGCGGGCGGCAGAGCCTGGATAAGAATGGCAAAGCGAGGCACACAGTGAGAAGCCCCAGTGCCGATCAGAGAAGCCTGGTGGGAAAGCTCACAGGTCCGGGCTCGGGGAGCCAAAGTTCACCGGAAGGTCACGGCAGAGAGAAGATAGTCCTTGCAGTCCCGAGTGAAGACCAGGCTGCTCCAGAGATTACAGGTACTGTGGTGGGGAAGGGCGGCAAGTGATGGCAAAACATTGTGGGCAGCCTGGTGAAGAGGGAGGAGCAGGTAGCAACTGGCCCAGAGCCTGGCAGCGAAGGGGCAAGTTCCACCAGGTGGTGGGTTCAGGAGTAATTGACTCCTAATCTGTTGGTCCCTGGGAAGAGTATTTGGAGAAACGGACAAAAGTCCTTCTCCCATCCCAGGGAAGCAGAAGGGTCCTGGGGTCCAAGGTACCCCACTGACAGATGCCAAAAGGCCTTCTCTTTTAGTTTAGTGTCTTCTAAGTTATTGTTCACCCCAGGCTGGGGCAAGTTTAGTTACCCGAAGGTTGGCC
Source organism: Crocodylus siamensis (assembly GCF_052110815.1). NCBI lineage: Eukaryota > Metazoa > Chordata > Crocodylia > Crocodylidae > Crocodylus > Crocodylus siamensis. Next base: position 400,757,144 of record NC_143395.1, read on the forward strand.
TGAAGACAAGGGATCCATTCGGGAGAGATTAACGGCCGAACAGACCCGACCTCGGTCGAGGCGGGCCTCATGGGTGAGAGGATATCATCTCGGAGAAGATTACAGGGAGCAGTGTCCTCCCAGGCCGTGGATATGGTCAGGGTGGGGTAAAGGGAAGGTTTGGAGCCCCATGAAGGAAGACCAGGGTCACAACCCCTCTGAGACCACTGAGAGCGAACTGCCTCCCCCATCAATCAACATCAAAGTCATGGCAGGTGAGTAGAGGTAGTGCTCAGAAACATCTAGGTGGCCTCAGGGTGTGGTCCCATCCTGACATTCCTAGGGAGGAAGGCACCAACCAGAATGGGGCTGAGGCCTTACTGCACATACCTGTACTACTTGTTGTCCTCCTGTATTTCCCTGTGTTTATAAACTTTAGACCAGCCGTTTACTCGTGAGGGGCCTGATGCCCTTTTGAGGTAGCATAGATTCTTGGGATATAGCATCACATAAGAATTGTGCATTTTATTTATAGAGGTGTAAATATTTATTTTGATATTTTTATTATATTGTCCCGTGCACCTTATATTTTTGTGTACCTCTATATTTGTGTATTAATAGTTTAATAGAGTTTATAACCCTGCTTGGGGAATCCACTGGAACCTCCTTACCTATTACTTACCTGTGTTTACTTGCAACTTACCTGAAACCCCAGTGGTGGTAAGCCATTATAGAGAATAAGGTTTATAATTACATATATAAACCTATAAACCTGTACATATGTTACATTTATGTTATCTTTATCTATTAATGTAACTAATAATAAAATGTTATATACAGTTAAATTCCAGATTGGCCTGGCCTGGCCTGGCCTGGCTTCTTTGGGACTGAGAAAATTGTGAGTAATCTACAGTTTCATCCACAGCACATCAGCTAGCTAATGGTCCCCTTCAACTGGAGAGGGGAGTACATACCCGTGTACACCCACACTACAGTAACAGTGTTTGCTGCCTGTTGGAATGGAAATGTTTTTTTTCAGAGATTAGGGGTCAGGATGAAGTCTAATGAAGTCCACTAGAGTCTTTCTTACTGAGTGCAGTAGGGGCTGAATCAGGCCCTAAATGATTCATCCAATTTCAAGCAAAAGGTCTGTAGGAAAGCTGGGCATGAGACCTCTATCTTCCAGTTCCCAATATGCACACTTAAGGACTTTTACAGAGAGAGGCCATTTTAGAACAGTCTGAACTTTCAACATGCCTTAATGTGGAAGTGGTGTGCAGGGCTTGTTAGATCAGACCAACCTCTTCTGAGTTCCTCAGAAAGGTTTATTTATAAACAATAAGATTTAGGCAACGAGGACCTGATTTTCAAAGAGCAACCTTCACTTCATGAGATAATATCTTGTGCATGCTTATTTGACTATACATGTGAAGTTACTGTGTAAACCCCCATTGCCCCATTATAAACGTGGCAGCACCTCCATTAGAACAATGCACGCTTGGGGCTCTGTGTATTTGGAGGTATGACCATCGAGGGAAGCACTCTAAATTTTCTAGCAAACATACAAGGATCTACCCACACAGAGCACCACAATAAGTTCCCTCAGTTCCTCTTTCTTGCTATCAAAATTCCCAAAGAAGGACATGAGAGCATGTCAGAAGAGAATCAACCCACCAAGGTAGAAAACAGCCTCAAGGATAGCACTGAGAAGGCAGCCTCCCATTTCAATGCTCCAGCTGTCCTTCATCCCCTTAAATTTTCAGGACTTCCTTGTGTGGCCAGTTGCACTCTGGATCTTCACACACTCTGCAGCTGTGCAAACTTCAGTCTCTATACATTTGGTTCACGAGCTACAGATTCTCACATAAATCCAGCCAGCTCCTGGATTTTCTCCCCAGGAGAGTATGACATAGCTGTTAACTGCTGGAAAACAGAGACTCTTAGCAATGCATCTTAACTACACAGAATGGTAAATAAACTAAAGCATTTCATTTGTCTTAACAAAAAAATATGAAAAAAGAGCCATCATCTTAATAATCCTGCGAACTTAGTTCAAGAGCCAGTAAAAACAGGAGGCTTCATACTTTGTTGTTAATAAAACAAAAATTAAACTCAGTTTTTCTCAGAACATCAATAAGGCTGCGTCTACATGAGACGCTGACTACACACTAACTCATTACTACTGCACAATAGTGTCGCATGGCACAAAGCATGATGCAACACCACTGCACAGTTGTCACCTAAAAGCCATTCGGTGAAACTACTGCGCAGTAACTCTGGTTACTGCATAGTCATTTAGTTCTTGTTTGTACAAACAAATATTACTTGTACAAGTAATTCTTGTACAGACAAGTACTAAACGACTGCGCAGTAATGACTGCTCAGTCAGCATCTCATTTAGACGTGGCCTAAGGGTTGCCTGGCTCTCACACATTTAAATACTGACATGAGACAAAAAAAAAGTCTCTCTTAATGAAGAGCTACAGGAAAGATATCTCCGAATGAGAAAAACAAGCAGCATCAAAAAACAGAGCTAGGGAAACAATAAGAAGTATTTTCAAGAAGAGTTTTGCAAACTAGGTTTTGAGCATGGATTATTCTTTAACATTTATTTAACTATTGTGCTGTAATATGTATGTACATAAAATACTATAAATAAACAAGGCAAACCTTTAAAAATGCAAGCTTTGATTTTATGATTACTGAGCTGTTCCTAACCTCTGGTTCTCATCTCTGCAAGAATGAAAGATTGCAAATAGGTTGTAATCCCTAGAGTTCTGCTAAAGTCCAAAAGCATTTCATTTTCCAACTCAAAGAACGCCTTGCAATCAATTTTACATAATTGGCTCTCTTGCAGAACTTACCTTTTGGGACAGCTTACTGTTACAGTCAATTTCTACTTTTTAAACAAATAAGTTTTCCTTTTTTCTTTACTCTGTTCTTATTTAGATTTTTTAAAAATAATACTGAAAAAATTAAGATGAGCAATTAGGCTGTTTGTTACAGTATGAAAAAGGTTGAGATTTATCAGACTTTTCCAGTGAAATACAAAGTCAAATGGAGCATTAGCTGTGATTTTCAGTCATGCAGGCCGTACATACCCATAGGCCACGTGCAGACGAGCATGAACTTGCAGTATGTTGTGCCACAGACCCGTCTGCGGTGCCACACACCACACATGCAGGCGTCCCTTACACTACTACCTTGCAGCATGGGTGGGCTTCTTTGACCCTGGGAGATTCTAGGGTCAAAAAACCCAAGCTGAAAAAAACGGGGCAGCATACATGGTAGCAGCACGCACTGCCCAAAACTGGAGCCTGGCCAGCCACAGTTATGCTCCAGCTGCTGGCCAGGCTCCCTGCTGTGACTGCAGCCCCAGAAGGCCCACGGGACCCCAAGAAAGGGTGCTGGGGCCAGCACAGTTCCCGGCCCCAGCCCTCCTTACCCCACCCAGGGTAATCTGCTATGCACCAGAGCACAAGTGGCACAGGTGTTCCCCAGGTGTGCTGCTGCTACTTGTCCCCAGGGAATCAAATGTCCACACTCATCTGGATGCAGCCATGAAATACAGTTCATTTCAATGAATCACACAGGTTTTGTTCACATAATTTGGCCCCGTGTTTGTTTCCAACCAGGGGGAGCTTTATCAATTTGTAGATACGTTATTATGACTTTCTGCATTTGGAGGACTTGGCTACAGATGTCTTGTTACCTGATTTCAAAAATTAATTTAGAAGCTCAGAGGAGAACTCAGTCCTGTAAGTAGAACTGGCACATTGCCTGGGCAACACATAGGTGCTACTTAAAATCAGGCAAATTAAACCCCCCACAATAAGTGAGACTTGACCTTATTTTGAGTGGGACTTAAATGTTGCACAGACTCTGTGCTGATCCCTGTGGAGGGCTGAATTTCTACCATGGTCCCCCAGGCTCCTAGTGAGTGACTGCATTGTAGCTGATGGCTAAGTACTTTGATAATGGATACATTAGTAATAATGCAGGTAAGGGACATGGGAGTTTTATATATCTGTAAGCATTTTTAAGACACATTGCTTTTCTATTTCTGCCAATTACCGTGGAATAACGTTTTGCAAGAAGATTTTATCTTTTTGTAGAAATATTCTGAAAACCCTCATTTCTGCAAAGCAATCAGCCTTAAGAACTTAATCCACTCATAAGCATGCCCTGAGCCTCACACATTCTTAGACACCAACCCAGCTATGGAATAACTGTAAGCTGAGAGTGCATTCTGGGTATTGATATGCAAATGAGCACACCCAATGTTCCATTGTGCTTCAGAATTCAAGAAAACAAACAAAATAATACATTTGCATATAAAGAGGCTTTTAACTCTCGTTTTTTGCTCATTGGCAGCCTTTACAAACCTATTTTTCTTCGCTGCTGTTAACTTTCCTCAGAAAAAAAAATATGCCCATTTCGTGTCAAGTTGAAGTAATTTATTTCTTCTTCATTTCTAGCCTTACAGACTTAGACCTTTCTAGATACCGGACAGTTATTTCTAGATACAAGTTGAAAGAGAACTGAAGGCTCTATTACTTCTTTTATCAAATTTCCCTAGCAAACAGCAAAGGGATGCTGTATGACTAGGAAGGAGTCTACTCCTCACTCTGTCACTGACTCATTTTGGGCACCTTTACACTGGCTCTGCCTTACTCTCAAGCCTGCTGCTAAAAAACTGAGCCCCTCTACCTGCCTCTTCTCCATACTCTCCAAATCTGGAACTGAGGGGGAAAGGAGGACCTGGGGGAACCGCCTACTACCTCTTGAGTGGTTGTTCCCAGAGCAACATCTCTGCTGTATTTGAAGGTTAGAGGCACGTGGAGGAAGAGTGAGAGGACAGAGCTTAATTTTCAGCAGTGGTAACCATACATTGTATAAATTTGAGTAAAGCACTTAATCTCTCTGAACTTGATGCTGCTCTCGTTTAAATTAGTATAAGTCTGGGGGGATTCCACTTTCCTTTCCTTTTTCATGTCCTTGTTACAAGATATTTAGCAGAAGTTGCAGTTGTTGGAACCTGGCAGGCCATGCCATGAACACTTCTGCTCAAACATGCAACCTCTGGGCTATCAACCACGCACCTTAGTGCCTGCACCACCCCAGCCCCTTAGCAACTCCCCTGAAGTCAGTGGAATGACAGCAGGGACTTCAGCGTAAATCTGGTGGAAAGGAAAAGAGAACTGGGCCTCCTGTCCTTGTTCCCTCAACTTCTCTACAAAAATGAGATTAATAATATGTTCCTAGCTCCTGGGACTGTTGTAAGGATAATTTAATTAATGTTGACTCTCTACCATATAAAATACTAATATTGTATTGTTGTTAATGCCAAATACACATTATATGGTTGAAAGAAATAGTTAACACACAGGGCAATCATGTTTCAACCATTGTGCTGAAAACACATTAAAAATGTACTGTCCTTCATTATAGCACCTATGGCAAATTTTCACATTATTGTTTTCATTAGGGAAAGGAGAGTAGTCTATTACCTTGGGAGAGCCTCTGGATGCACATAAATACATTACCAAAAAAATCCTGTAGATGTAAAACTCATACATCCTCAACCATGTTGCTTGTTTGTGTACAGGTCAAAAGAGAGGCATCACAAGTTGAAAATATGCAGTCCTGGCTCTGTTAAGTAATTTGTTATTGTATGCATTGGGAGAGGAAAGAAGATCTACACAAACACAGAGGCCGGCAGATAAATTACTACTGCTAGAAGTAATATGCTGTTTGGACTATTCTTTTAACATTCTTTTTGTTCATTATTTCTGTATATAAATGAGAAACTGTTTAGGAAGAAGCAGCAAGAATAATATTGTTGCCAAGCTTGAAAGCCTTAGTATACATCTAATACGATGCAAACAAGCTGGAACGTGACCTTTTCTTTTATCTCCCAGAGCCCCAACTCTAACAACCCAGAAAATGGTAGGGGCCAGAGGCAAACACCGTGGGGTTCTGAACCTGCCAGGTCTCACAAAGCTCAACAGGAGCAAACAGAAATATAATGAAAGAATAAGAATATTTTGTGTTCCTATATGGAACTTTCTGTTCATAGACATCAAAGCATTTTACAGAAATGTATGTCATTATTGCCATTTTACAAATGGAGAAAGCAAGCTGCAAAGATTGTGTGCCTCTCCTAGGTGAAATACTGTCACAGCAGATAATAAAACCCAGGTCTTCCAACACCTATTCCCATGACCTATACACAACAGCTGGATGGGAGCTATGTAAGCAAAGTTGCCATGGGAAATGGTGTTGGCTGTTTGCTAGATACCACTTTTTCCTCTGAATCAGCACTGAATCAAAATCTCAGTTCAATCAATGGTGTGTTCAAGTGGCACCATGTTACCGACGATGACGGTATTTGAATCTTCTTTAAACTGTAGTTTCCCTTGTCCTTTCTTCTGTTATCCCCTTCAGTTACTTGTTAAACCCACCTATTGAAACCCCATCAACCTATTTTAATGTGATTTGGTATCTCAAGTGATTTTTTTCCAATTAAAACATTCTAAGCTGGTATAAGAACATCTGAGAATATATAGTCTATACTAGTCAAGAAGTGTGATTATCGCTTGTGCAAATGTACCTAAGCTAGCTTTAAACCAGTTTAAGTATCAGCAGCAGCCAAGCTAAGCAGCAAAGGTTATGTTAGTCCAGAATCCTGAGTATACAATTGGCAGATAGGGGTCAAAGCTACTGCAGCTGCACTGCTACTAGTACCAAAACCAGAGCATTTAAAGCTACATTGGGTTCTTCTAAGTTGTACTTGCTCCTTTGGATTCTGCTGTACAAAAGCCCCATTGTACTCGCTCCAGAGTGGATTGCAAAGAAAAGTAAAATCCTACATGATTTAGTTGTGCTGAAACTACACAATCCTTATAAAATATATGCAAACATTTTGTTCTCAAGATGCTGTTTCTGTATATGCATGTTTTGAAAGAAAAAGTAACCAACATTCTCAGTAAGATTTAATTTAACAAAGAAATCAAGTGACTTTTTTGTAGCCTCTAAGCAATTAGCACTAGCATTGGTTTGGCCAATTTGCCCTAAATATTAGATCATTTAGTCTAATTGAAAATGCCATATAGCAAGTAATCATAAGATAAAAAACCCTGCAAGTTTTATGACCAATTAGAAAAATATTCTGTAATGTTCAACATTTGATTTCAGTTATGGATGTCTGCCAAAATACATTTAACTAAAGTGTATATGTGGGTTAGATTAATACATTGAGACAGAATCAGCTATAACAACATGGAAGTCATCTATTAGGGGAAATAATTCAGAGATCACAGTAAAATTTTATGTTAAAAGCAGTCATAAAAATTGGTTAAAATATCCATATTTATTAATTATTTCTTCTTACCTCATATATAAGTGGAGGGTTTGATGGATAAGATGAAGAGGATTTTTTAACATAACAGATGAATCAAAATACATGACTATAACCCTTGCAAATATAAAATTAGGTTCATATCTTTTCCCATGGTCAGAAGGAGGAATGCAGGGAATATGCATTTGTGTGTTGCAAAGAGTGGAATTTCCTAAAGCATGAAGTCCAACCAAGCTATACGTAGCCCTTGCCAGATATTTGCCAATTTCCTTTTTTACCACTTCTAGACCACCCAAAACTACAGTACATGTTCTCCTGCTTCATCGCCTCCAAAATGAGGGAGGGTGTGCATGTGTGTGTAAATATTACATCATGCCTGGCATTCTAATTCATTTTTAGTGGCAAAACTGCATATCTTATAGCCAGAATTAAAATATGGAACATGAAAAGCCGGCAAGCAGAAGTAGAACAATTTCTTTTTTCATATTTTATTTCATTTTTTAAATCAATCTAAATACTTCCATTGCACTTGTCATTAGAGTATTTGGATGTAGTCACTATCACTAATGAACAGCCCTCACCAGAATTCTGTTAGAGAGGAAGTCTGAGTTTCCCATCTGTAAAATGGGAAAGTCTGTGACTGATCTTCTGGGCCCTCCTACTCTGTCCTCTAAACTACTGCTGACCATTGTTTCCTTGCCAACGTTGCATTCTGGATGCCAAAAAATGTGGATGAGTGAAAGAGAAGACAGAGCGCATAAAAATGTTATGTTATAATTTTAAAGCATTTCTCACTCGCACAAGGAAAAATTAACTCAAGTGCAAGGGACTGAGCAGAAGATGTACATATGATGTAAGCACTGCACAATTTGCCCTGTCCTTCTGAGCCAGTCCCACTCAAATCATCCCATTCTTATGGCACTTGCTGAATCATAAATACCTGCTCCTTGCCCTGAAAAGGAATGGTTGTCCAGGCAGCCCGACTTACTTAACAGGTAGACTTTTAAACAGAACTCCAGAAACAACACTTATTTTCCAAAGCCCTAATTACTCAGCATTTAGGGAAATCCATTTTTCAAATATTAATTGAATCTCTCCAACATTTGCCATATTTGCATAACTGTTATGAAATGGAACATTACCTCTCTTGGTATTATACCCATTTCCCTTAGACGGCATCTCTTTGATCTGTTAATCATGTTTCCTGTATCCTACAAAAGCTTAATTGCTCACATCCTGCAAAATCCCATTTGCAAAGGAAGAAATTAGGTCTATGTAAACCTGAGGTTATTACCTTGTCTCTATAAATGTAAAACAATTAAATTATCTTTTAAAAGGGACAGCATAAAGACCAAATGAACACTTTGTTTCACTGGGGTAGAAAAGCATTTTATTTGTTATAGCTCTGGTTAGTGAAGCAAAAGGTACTGCTGCTCTTTCGTTTCCCACTGCTGTCTCTGACCCCCATCATCTCCTCCTGTTCACTCTTCCCTTTTCCTGTCTCTGTCTTTTCTATACTATCATAATTAAAGACTTCCCATACAGAGACTAAGTACCAGAACACATAAAGCACTTCAGTGCCTAAAAAGTGAAGTGCCTAACCCTGATAAAAGCCAGAATCTACCCTAGCAAGTAAGTTCATGCTATGTTGAGGGCTATGTTGGGTATTACTCAACATCCATTTTTCTAGTTGCTTTTTTTCTAGTCACAACTAAAAGGGAGTACTTACTACATATTCTTCAGGCAATTATTATGCTCACAGCACACTACTACCATTTACTCAGTTTTTTATGCCTCCCCAAAGGCCTCAGACTATTTTTCAAAGATGTTCATTCACTGATTTTATTGCTTATAGCATTGTTTTTAGAGGTACCCCTCGCAAAAAGAAAAACCTGTCAAGTCTCCAGCAAAAAACTTAAAAATGTAATTGAATGTGCTGGACCCTGCCATAAGTATAGATCTACTTAATTAGCCATTTCATGGATTTTACGGAAACCATGAAATCTGTGAATGTCTGCAAAATCATCTTAATAAAAATAAAATGCTGGCTCCCACTGGGAGCCAGCAGTCCTCACTGCCTTGCAGCCCACCTGGGAAGGGAAGGCAAGGCAGAGGCTGGCAGGGTGGCAAGTATGGCAGTCAGCAGCCAAGATAGTGGCCACCTCTTGTCCCTCCCCCACACTCAGGCCTCTCCGTCAATCAGCAGCAAGGGGCAGGGCCACTGGGAAATGCCCACAAAATCAGCTCTTCATATCGCAGCCAAGCTGCAAAAATTCCTTTGTCTCACTGTTAATTAAGTAGTTCTCTAACCATAAGTGTTCACTCCAAACAACAATCTTTGTCACCATTCCTGTGTCTGTTCCTAATGCTGTACTTTAACTACAAGACTATCCCACTGCCATAGAAAAGCTAATGAACATATGCAATAAGGGGAAAAAAAAGAGGGAAAGAACCAGATGTCAGTTTAGCTTGGAAGAAGCCATAAGAAAGTGGTCATCAAGAAAATACATTCCAAAATGCTGCTCAGATAGCTTCTCTAGTTTCATGCAAACTACATATAAAAAGCTGCTGCTTTTGTTGACTAGACTAAAAAAGGTTCTGAATCACAAAAGCAGGGCTTTTTCTTTACAGTAGGTTATCAAACTATCCAAAAGAACTTGCTGCAGTGTATTCAACTTGGCTGTTTCAAAGAAGAACTGCTCCAAGTTTATTCTCTGCTTAAAAATCAGCCGAGCAGGTAATATTCACTTCAGAGTTTCTAAAACTGAATAAGTAGGAAATTTAACTAGAAGAATAGAAGAATGTTAGCCAAAGAGAATACAGGATAAGAAGCAATAATTCAAGAACTGGTGAAGAACAGCTGTAGGCTCACTGGATTGAGAATAATTGGTCTATTTTTGCACATAATTATTACGCATGCCATAATAATTGGAGAAAAATCCCTTTTAAGCCTTCAATATATTTTACAACCCTTACAGTGGATTGTGGGGTTTTTAATGAAAATATGTACACAAGGACAAACATGTGTACGCTGCACTATTATGCATATGCTTATACTTTTGAGTATCGTATTTACTCAAATCAAAAATGACCCTAAATTTAAGACAACCCCCAATAATTAGATTCTATATATGAAAAATGTATGGATTTGTTACAATTTTCCATATACAGAAGCTAATTATTGGAGGGTCATTTTTAATTCATCCCCCACACTGCTGCAGGGGGGCAGGCAGTGGTGAGACAGGTAATGTGGGGAGCTAAAGCAGCATACTCCCTGCCACCACTGCCCCCGCCTTTCCCTTCCACACCAGGCTCACTCCCCACCACTTCCCCTTTCTCCCTCCTCCCCCAGCCTCTGCTCCCTTCTACTCCCCAAAGTTCTCCTGCCCTGCTCCTCTCCTTATCTTGCTCCATGTCAGCAAGCTCCATCCATCCTCACGCTAGCTTGGGACACTACACACAGCCCTAGCTCAGCTCTGTAGCAATGGTGCTATAGGGCCAGGCTAGGACCATGATCAGTGCCCCAGACTGCAGGGTGGATGAAGCCTGCTGGTAGGGAGGAAGGGTAAGCCAGGAGGATGGGGGATAGCCAGGAGAGTGCATGGAGGAGAAGGCTGCAGGGGGGAGATGATAGGGTGCAGGGAACAGGCAGAAGCTGCGACTATGACCGTGATCCTGGATAAAGACTAGCCATAGCAGCTGCCTGCCCTAATTCACTCCATCCTCATATTTGACTCTAAGATGGTGACAGTGGGAGAAAATCCCCATGGTCCCATCCAAAATCAGCCTCAGTTTTTTCTTGCATGAGGAACTCCCTCAACACATGGGTTCAATGTTAGCAAATATATGATATTTTTTTCTTCAATTTTGGCCCAGTTCTCATTCACTTACTGCTCTTTCAGGGTGAGCAATATGCAGCAAATATGACAATTTCTTTGCATGCTGATTTGCATACTATACACTGGGAAGTATGCAAATAAGTATGTAAATAAGTCCTCATCTTATTTACTTTATATTGCTCTCTGTAACTTTGTTGTGAGCAAGTGAGAACTGGGTCTCACACCTCCACAATAATATCTCTAGATGGAAGAGAAGTGACCAGGGCTGTAGTTCTTTCTTGCCACTATGCCTAGGATGATGGGGAAGTGTGGGTGGGGAATGAGGGCCACCAGCAGGGCTAGAGGCCTGTAGGGTGGGAGTGAGGGACAGTGGTGTGGCCTGGGTACTGGCATATCAGGGCTGCTCAGTGCCATGAAGCGGGGTGGGAGGCAGCTGCAGCTATACCCCTATCCTGGGGAGTGAATGGTATAGAGAGATTCTGATTTTCCATGATAAAAAACCCAAAATCAAATGCCAAAATTTACAGGTATTTAGAATTGTTTTTATTATAGTGTAGGGGTGGCCACAGTTACTCATCCTGGGAGCCACATCTGATCCTCCACTGAAGTTCAAGAGCTGGCGGGGAGGGAGGAGAGTGCTGAGCAACCTGGAGTGGAGGTGACCACCCCCTGCCCCTACACCCTCCCGCCATAAGAAAAATATGTTAGTCTTGCCTCTTTTTCTGTGGGGGAGCCCGGGGCATGGTGAGCTGCACCACTGTTCCCAGGAAGGCTGAGCCCAACTGGCTCTGGGAATGCAGCCCTGCTTGGGCCCAGAGCCAGTGCCCCCTCTGGGAATACTACACTGTCTCTAAGAGAAATGGAAAACTGTAAACATCCACACCGGGGCAAGTGGGGCCGCAGCCAGGAGCCTCTGGCTTTCCTCACAGTAGCTTTGTTTCCTCCCCCTCTTCCCCCACACTCCCGCTGGCAGCCTCTGGCTGCAGATTCGGGCTCCTGCTGCCACAGCACTGAGCTACTCAGGCTTTCCCCATGGAGAGCGCACCCCAGGGAAAGCAGCATGGTTGCAGCCCCCACCCTGGGAATCCTGAGCCGGCAGGTCCAGAGAGAGGAGGGTGGAGGGCAGGCTCAGGGCACGCTCCCCACAGGGAAAACTGGAGTAGCGGGAGGTGATGGGCTGTGCTGTCCCCCAGAACCACCTCAGGGAGAAGTTGGGGGTGGGGTTTCAGCCAATTTCTACAGAGCTGCAAGTACCGTGTTGGCGTGCTGCATGTGGCTCATGAGTCACTGTTTGTCCACACCTGTTATAGTGATTGAGGCACTGGTAAGTTTCAAAATTGCTTTACAATTGTAAATATATCAATAAAACATTGTGTTCAACTGATACTAGGGTGCACCGATAAAGATTTTTTGGGCCAATAGCGATGGCTGATAATTAACCAGCCATATCAGCTGATACCTATCTGATTGCCAATAGGCAGCCTGGCAGCTTGGAGAGCAGCGTTTGGCTGGTAAGTCAATTGGGGAGGGAAAAGGGGAGGAGGAGAGAAGGGGCATGGTGGGGGCAGATCGAGCCCCCACGGTGAGGGAAGGGATGGAGCCGGGGCTGGCACTGCCCAGCCAGGGCGGGGCATGGGACAGAGCCATGGGCGGCTCATCCAGGAGGTACAGGGAGTGGGGGCAGCTCCCTATGCTGCGAGCACCCTAGGGGAGGCATGAGGGGCATGTACCCCCCAAATGTGTGTGTAGGGTGAGGGCAGATTGCCCACTGTGACCTCTTCCCTGCTGGGGGGGAGGGTTGGGTTGGGGCCGTCTGGGTAAAAGGTCAGAGAGGAGAGCAGCAGCAGGGAGGGGGTGGCCTGGTAAACAGATATCTATCTAGGGGAGGAAGTAATATGCATAGAATATGTATGTTTGGGACAGGCCTCATCTCAGGTATGCACCCAGTATTGCAGGCTGGCCAGTATGCAGAGCCATCTCAACTGTGAATTATTTGTAATTACTTTTCTTCAGTCAACCAGACCTAGTTTGTTTTAGGTGTGAAATACTTTTGTTGATTAGATATCAGGACAGACAATCATTTGACTACTTCATATTATGCCATTATAAAAATACAGAAGAAGTTCATATTGAATATTGTAGTGTATATAAACATAAAAATAATACAATTAAACACAGATTAACATTAGCTACACACTGGGCACTTGTACAATTGCCCTTGTGACACCATTGTTACCACACCATCATTTAGTACTTCCTTTTGGAAGTACTAAATGACAGTGCAGTAACAGCCCATACTGCCATCTGCACAGTGCACAGTTATTTTTAGTCATTACATTGCCATAATGATCCATTATACTGAGGGAGCACGTTCTTATGGCGACGTAGCTCCAGTGTCACAGTTTTTGTCTGCCAATACTACGCTGCTGTAGCACGTTGCTACAGCAATGTAGCATCTCATGTATATGCACCCACAGAGACCAAACAATACTAGTAAATCTAATTCAGAAAAATGTCTATGCACGTATGGGGTGAGTTCATGACAGCCTTGTTATCTTACAAGTCCTTCAACATTTTGCTTTGGGCATGGAGTCTGCATTTAATGCAGCTTTACAGAATGATTTGCATATACCATAGCATGAGCCAGAAATTGTTTTTAATGTCCTTGTACAGTGCTGAATACAATGGAGCGTTTAGATCCTAAGATAAAAATAGAATTGTTGTAAATTTCTTCTCAGAAGTAAAACTAGCCACTAAACAATATTTAAAATGATAATGTGTAACAATTTCATCTTGTGGGTTTTTTTATAAAATATGTACATGAAAAAAATGCATTTAAACATGCAAACTATTATAGGAAAGTGTAGAAAATTGAGATTCTATAAGACAGAAGGTTACAGACCTTTGCAAGACTGCATTCTATTAATTCCAACGGGTCATGATCATTAGAATTCTATGGTAAGGTGCTAAAGGGAGATAAAACGCTGTGGGAGAGAGAAAGAGAATAACAGATCAAAACAACCTGAACCAAAGGAAAACATTTAAAGCAATATGATAATGTGCCAAATAAAACTTGGGAATAGAGTATAGAGAAAAAGGCCAATTCAAAATGAGAAAGGTTTGTTTTCATCCAGATGCTTTAGTAATCAGCAACAGAGAGGAGAGAAACAGGAAACTACATTACTATCTAATGAAGTGTCAGAAGGTTCTTGTAGTTTTTAGTTTGCCTTGAATATGACACATTCAGTAAAGATCTTCCTTCAGCATTTATCAAGGAGAATGTTTAACTCTTACAGGGGACCTGCCCCCTACATAAGCATAGGCCTTATATAGACATTCAGTTTCTCCCAGGAGAGTCACTCCAGGGTTAAATTCCAGGAGAGCTTTTCCGGAGAGAGCAAATGTCTGTACATGTCAACTGCTTCTCTCAGAAGAGAACATAGCTCTTCAGCATTTTGTGCCCCCCACAACCCTCACCAGAAACAGTGTGTCACTTGGTAGACACTGCTGGACAGTTAGGGTGCAGATACCCCCTTCACAATTCTCACATTGTGCTGCAGAAAAACACAGGATCACCATGGGCAGTCTGACTTAATCAATCAGGACTGCTCTATGCACAGCTGCTCTCTGTTGCAAGCAGACTAAGGGAGCCTGCAGCGTACGCCTAGCAGGGGAGACACTATGATATCAGTCCAGGTGTTTTTTTGCTGAAACTAGAAAGGGGGATCCACTTCTTCCTGACCTTTAAATGGCTTTGTGTAGTTGAAGGTAGAGACTTGTCCTATGCCCTGTAGGCAGGCCCCCATGAGAGTCTACTACAGCCTCCCAATGAGAGGATCTTGTCTACATGTCTATTTTATAGAGATGGGGGATTTCTCCCTAACTTGTTCCATTGGCTTTTTGGTTAAGGGCAAGCAAGACTCGGGGGCATCTGAACCCTAAGAACTCTGGGCTTGGGGCTTGCATGTAGGATGCCTGCCATAGATTTGAAAGTATTTAAAGCCCCAGGCTGAAGGGTCTAGGTACAGTTACTATATTTATTTGTTATTTATTAACATATAAGCTGACCCTGAATATAAGACAACCTCCCCCAATAATTAGATTTTATGTATAGAAAATTATTATAATTTTCCAAGCACAGTATGTAATTATTAGCGGTTCATCTTGAATTTGTCCGCCTCTTACTACTACATGAGAGACAATAAATCTCGGGGGGAGGGTGGAAAATGGATAGCCCCCTTGTCTTCTGTCATCCCCCCCCACCAACCTTTCCCCCTGCAGCCCCTGGCCGCAAGATCTTCCTGGCCTGGGCCCCTTGGTTGAAGGAGGGGGAGGAGCGGTCTGCTTATTTTAGCAAGTTAAAAATGACCAAGAGGGAGGTCACGACTAGCTTGATAGATACAATGTGTGGAGCACCGGTCAAATGAGAGGATGCTGGGGATGGCAGTGGCCTTCTACCAGGAGCTCTACACTGCATACCAAAAGGACTTAGGGAACATGCAGGAACTCCTGCAGGAGCTCACCCAAACCCTCAGGGAAGATGAGAGAAAGAAATTGGTGGAGGAGTGGACATTGGAGGAACCCTCCAGTTTCAAGAGTGGTAAGACTCCTGGGACAGACATTTTGCCCAAGGATTTCTATGTCACCTTCTGGGACCAGCTGGGCCCTGACCTGATGAAGGTTTTTAGGGACTGACTGCAGGAGGGCTGCCTGGGGTAAGGAACGGACCAGGGCCTCAGGACCCTTCTTTATAAGAAGGGGCTGAGGAAGGAACTGAAGAACTGGAGACACATAACTCTCCTGAATTTTGATTATAAACTGCTGGCCAAATCTTGGCCAAGCACCTCAAATCTGTTATAGGTACAGTGATCCACAAGGACCAGTCATGCACACTGCCAGGGAAGCAGATCCATGGAGCCCTGCTGCAGTTGTGAGATGTGCTGTGGTACCAACGGGAGAGGGGGATGGATATTACTATGCTGAACCTTGATCTAGAAAAGGCTAAGGTTCAGCAGGGTGCCTCACCAATTCCTCTTTGAGACACTGAAGATGAGGGTCCCCCCAACCTTCATTGCCTACGTAAGGACATTGTATACCAATGTGAGGAGCAGAGTTCTGGTAAATGGGTTCCTGACCATGCCAATCACAGTGGAGTTGGGTAGGTGGCAAGGCTGTCTGATCCTTTTAATCTGTGTGATGGAACTGCTAGCATAGTGGTTCAGGTGAGACCCTGGGATCCACAGAGTGGAGATCACCAAGGGCAGCAGGAAGGAAATGAGTCCTGGCCTACAAAGACAACCTCAACATCATATGCAGAGAAAAGTCATTGTTGGAAAAAGAGCTACAACATGTCCAGGCATACAGAGTGGCAACAGGTGCCAAGCTCAACATAACCAAGAGCACTTGCCTGGCACTGGGCAAACTCTGAGACCTATCTACTCTGGGGGTCTCCATCCCCCATGTGGGGGTAAATATCTTTAGGGTGGTTTTCAACCTGGAGCTGAAAGGACACTAAAACGTGGGGGAAAACCGAGGCCTTGGTCAGACAGAAACTGGCACCGTGGAACTTGCACAGCCTGTCAATGGGGGAGGGAGGCACATGGCACTCATGAGAGTGGTGTTGCTACCAGTTCTTCTGTACACCACACTGCTCTTCCCCACCTATCAAACCAAATTATCTGTAGAATCCGAAGAACCATATACATCTTCTTCTGGGGCACTTGATGGGAGAAGGTTGCAAGGACTGAGCTGTCTAAGACAAAAAAGACTGGGGACTTAGGAATGCCAGACATCTAGCTGTACCTCTGTGCCAAGTACATAAGACAGATCTGCAACCTGGCAGCCAGGGCAGACTCCAGAACAGCCTGCATTGTTAAATATTTTTCAGGGAACCTGCTACAATGCTGAAGGGTGTACATCCCACCCAACATGTGCCCGTGGACCTGGGAATCACCATGGTTCTACAGGGTCCTAGAACAGTTCCAGAGCAGGTATGAGCTACAAAAAGACAGCCCTGAAAAATCACCGTAGGAGCAAGGGACAGAATGTCAACCATGGACGAGTCCCATGGCAATGGCAGCAAAGCCATGTAGTGAACAAGTCCACGAGGACCTGAAGAAGGAACACAGGGATCTGAACTAGTGGGTAGTCCACCAAGTACTCCCTGTGCGGGCACTGAGAAACAGAGGGGCAGAAAGGTCCAGAGAACTGCCCAAGTGAACCTGCCAGTGGAAAACAGAAACAATTGACCATCTCCTCTGATACCGCCCTTATGCCAGGGAAGTGTAGAGATGAGTAATTATATTCCTCACAATGATGACTGGAGCCAAGACTCTGACCAGAGGCAACACTGTTTGGACACCTAACCAAGCAGCAAGGGATCTGACAGCCCGTTTTGGCCAGTTCACCTCCTACTCCAGAAACGCCTGGAAGACCAGGAACCTGCTCACGTACAAACACCAGAACCTCTCAGTTGAAGACTATGTCAAAATGGGAGCGAGTAAGAAGCAGTTGTACTACAAGAAGTCAGTAGACCATGATAGGGAGGAGATAGTAGAAATCACCTGGGAGAATGAAGACTGGCACAGACTGTTCAGGAACAAGGCCCCCACAGAAGACTATGGTGATGATGAAGAGGAAAAAGAAGATGAGAACAGTGACAAAGAGGAGGTGAGCAATGAGAACAATGGGAGAGAAGAGGACAATAATGAAGGCAATGCCCACTAAGGACTGGGGAAGGGAACAGGGGACTTGGAGGTGTGGGGTGGGAAGGGGGAAGACAGGGATGAGTTTGGCGTGACTGTGACAGGCAAAAGAGATGGTGATGGACACCTGAGTGCACAGATGCGGCTATTGTAACAGGACTTTGCTGGTGTAACAGCATGTGTGTGTGTGTGTGCGTGTGTGCATGTGTGCGTGTTAGGAACTGTCAAGTGAATGGCACTGGTCACAAGACAGCACTGCCCATGTAGGCAGGGAAGGGGGGAGAGGGGTACATGTGTGTAAAATGAGATTAAAAAAAAAAAATACACACACACACACACACCTTCCCACCCGCATGGCAAACCATCCATAGAATCCAAAGGACCATGCACATCTTTTTCTGGGGCTCCAAATGGGAGAAAGCTTTGAGCACCACTTGGTACAAGACTAAACAGATGGGGGGGACTAAACAGACAGCCATATACATGAGTGAGGTCTGCAAACTGGTGGCCGGGGCAGACTCCAAAACAGATTGCTCACTAAATACTTTGCAGGGCACCTGTTGCAAAGCTGGTGGGTGTACACACAACATGCTCCCGTTGGCCCTGAAACTGCCACGTTCTACAAGCAGTTCTGGAACAGGTATGAGCTACAAAATGAAGCCCCAGCAACCCTGATAAACCACTGTAAGATGCAGGAGGTGGTAAGGGAAAGAGACAACTATTGCCTGTAAACATACTCCTACAGTAACAGCTGCAAGGCTGTGTGGTAGCAAGTCTGCCACAAGGACCTGCAGAAGGATCATAAGAGACAAACTGGCAGACAGCCCATAGGGCAGTCTTGCATGGGTGCTGAGACACAGAGAGGCTCACCCTAGACCAGGGGTGGGCAAAATGTGGTCTGTGGGCCAGATGCAGCCTGCCAGGCCGTTCTATCCGGCCCACCGGGCCCCTAAAATATTTAGAAAATTAATATCTATCTGCTCCCTGTCATGTAGCCCTCGATGGCTTCCCAAAACTCAGTAAGTGGCCCTCCACCCAAAATAATTGCCCATCCCTGCCCTAGACAAACCTGCTGGTGGAAGGAAGAAACAATTAATCACCTCCTCTGGAGATACCTGTGTGCCAGAGAGGTGAGGGGGGTGGAGTAAGCAAACTCCTCCAAATGGTGACAAGAGTCAAGATCCTGACCAGAGACAGTGTTGTTTGGCCACCTGACCAAGCAACAAGGGACCCTAACAGCTCACTTCGACCAGTTCATCTCCTGCTTCAGGAACGCCCTATGGAAGACCAGGAACCTGCTCATGTACAAACACACAAACTTCCCAGTTGAGGACCGAGTCAGAATGGGAGTGAGCGAGCTACAGCTGTACTATAAGAGGGAAGAATGCGATGCCTGGGAGGAGACAGCGGAGGACACGTGGAAGAGGAAATGATGGAGCATATTGTTCAAGAATGAGACCACCAAAGAAGGCAACAATGACAATGAAAAGAAAGAAGAGGACAATGATCAGAACAAGGAGGAAGAGCACAACAAAGACAATGAAAATCTAGAAGCAGTGGAAACATGAAAGGACTGGGGGAAAAATCAGAGAGGTTGTAAGGGGGAGTGGAAAGTGGGAAGAGGGGCACAGAGGTTGTTGGCGTGAGTGTAATGGGTCACAGAGTGTGGCTGGGCACTGTTTGTGCCTGCCACTTTAAGGACCCAACCAGATGCTTGATTCCAGCATCCATTTTAGATCCCTAGCTGCCTATATAAACAGATCAGTTCCCTGCTGGCTGGCAGGCCAGGTAGTAACATCATCTGGCTGCAAGGCTTCATGCCTGGAGGTGAGGGAGGAGCTTTGGGGATGGCTAGGAGGCTCCTGGTCCTGAGCATGACCCAAAACTGCACCCTGCCGGGAGCGGGTGGCCTGGTGGAGCTCTCAGTGGCACAGGAGTACCCAGGAAATGCCACGCCAGTTACCACTCCAGTGAAAGATGCCTTAACCCTTGTCGGGTACAGAGGGTGGACCCAAGGGAGAGAGTGGGTCTAGAGGCTCAGAGGCCCTCGACTGGTCAATGCTGGGGCCAGGGGCCCACCGTAAGGGACACTCAAAGCTGAGAGCCTGGGGTTCCCAACTGGCCTTGGAGGGGGGGGGCATGCCCAAAGGGGAAATAGTTTCAGGGAGCTAGGCAGCCCGAATGAGGGTGGGGTAGGCCACCTGAATGGAGGGATCTTAGAGAGGTCTTGATGGGAGGATTCTAGGGCCCAGTGTGGGCACAGTGACAGTAAGAACTATGGATGCCATCTGCGAGGCATGGGTTTTGGTATAGATGAGGAACGGAGCTGCAGATAATGCCCCCTGGCATCAGGGAAAGAAAATGGGCAGCCTTCTGCCTAATAAAGATCATTAATTAGTTAATAACAAGCATAGCAGGCAAAAAAGTGGGTGGTTGGCCCAGAAACAGGTGGGCAGGCCAAAGGCAAATCAGCCCCAAGAAGGCCCCCTGTTGCACAGAGACAGCGACAGGCACATGGCCACATGGCTAC
The DNA here is from genome assembly GCF_052110815.1 of Crocodylus siamensis. Lineage (NCBI taxonomy): Eukaryota > Metazoa > Chordata > Crocodylia > Crocodylidae > Crocodylus > Crocodylus siamensis. The sequence continues at coordinate 400,777,556 of NC_143395.1, forward strand.
AGTTATTGTAACAGGAAGGATTATGGTTATGTATACGATTACAGTTATGATTATGAGCATGGTTTAAACTGTAAATGTGCATTATGGACTGTTGAGTGAACAGTCAAATGAACCGTGTCAGGACTGTAAATGTTTAGAAGTATATGTCTATATTTATTTATATGTATAGAAATTTGTATTTTTGGAAAAAAAATTCCCATTGCTTCTCAGCCTTCTCGGTAAGATCAAGCAAGACAGGGGACATCTGAGTCCCAAGGCCTCTGGGCCTGGGGTTTGCAAATAGGATGCCTGCCTGGATTTGGGGAGTATCTAAAGCCCCAAACCGATGGGTCTGGGAGGGAGGATACTTGCCCAGCGGTTGAGTCGCACAGACTTGACAAACTGAAGGTTGGAAGAAGGCCAATGTGGTAGCCATCCTCAAGAAAGGGAGGAAAGTAGATCCAGGGAACTACAAGCCAATCAGCTTGACATCAATCCCTGGAAAGATTCTGGAAAAAATTATTAAAGAAACCATTCCTGACAAGCTAGCTGATTGCAACATCTTGAGGGACAGCCAGCACAGGTTTGGTTAGGCAAGACCTTTCCACAACAATCTCATCCCCTTCTATGACCAGGTGACATATAACCTGGACAAGGGAGAAGAGATCAACATCATATATCTGGACTTTAAAAAAGCATTTGATCTGATGTCCAATGATCTCCTCTTGGAAAAATTGGCCAACTGTGGCCTTGACTACATCACAGTCTGATGGCTGGGGAATTGGCTCCGAGGCCAGACCCAGAGAACGGTGGTCACTGGAAGTGAATCATCATGGGGTAGAGCGTCCACAGCAGCAGGTGGGCTGTTGATCCAGGCTGACTTGGATAGGCTCAAAAAGTGGACAGATACAAACCTGATGACATTTAATACCAACAAATGCAAGGTACTCCACCTCGGGGGGGGGCGGGAAACAGACATGCAGCACGCTTATTGGCTTGGCAGTGCTAAGCTCACTAACACCATCGCTGAAAGAGGGTCATGATTGACCACAAAATGAACACGAGCTACCAATGTGATGTCACAGCTGGTAAAGCAAACCAAACTCTGGCTTGCATCCATAAATGCTTCTCAAGTAAATCTCAGGATATCATCCTCCCACTGTACTTGGCCTTGGTGAGGCCACAGCTGGAGTACTGCATCCAATTCTGGGCTCCACAACTCAAGAAGCATGTGAAGAAGCTTGAGAGAGTTTAGAGAAGAGCCACGCACATAATTAGAGGACAAGAAAATAGACCTTCTGAAGAGAAGCTGAGAGCCATGGGACTCTTCACCCTGGAAAAGCACAGGCTCAGGGATGACCTGGTGGCAGCCTATAAGTACATCAGGGGCGTACATCACGATCTGAAGGAACACGTGTTCACCAGAGTGCCCCAAGGGATGACAAGGATCAATAGTCCCAAACTACTCCAAGGCCATTTTAGGCTGGACATAAGGAAAAACTTCTTTACTATCCAAGTCCCCAAGACCTGGAATAGACTGCCTCCAGAGGCAGTGCAAGCACCTACTCTGGACTCCTTTAAGAAGGGATCCTTTGACCCTAGCTGACTTCCTGACCTTGGGGCAGGGGGCTGGACTGTATGATCTTCCGAGGTCCCTTCCAGCCCTAATGTCTATGAAATCAATTAAATGAGTTCTGCTCAGTTGAATTTTGAAATTTGACTATTGGGCTTTGCCCAACTGAATTTGGAACTAATTTGGCCTTGATAGAGATAAAAAAAATTCTCATCAACATGTTTGCCTAATATGGATCATGTGTTTTGCAAGCTTGTTCAGTGCTAGCTGCATTTAATCAGCTTCATAGGTGGCTTCCATTCCTGAGCAGACATTGCTTCTGGCAGCAGTTTAATGATAGATGATGTATTTAATAATGTTTTCTTGTGTGCAAATATAAGATAAGGGGTTTTCTTTTCCTCATGCTGAGTGAGGGAAAAATCATTTAATGTTTGAGTAAATATGGTAGCATTTTGTTACAGTGTTTTGGACTTGGTAAGAGAAGAGGCTTTCAACTGATTCTTATTAGAGAATAACGGGCAATACATAACTCATAACACAATTAAAGAAACTCTCCTTGCAGTGCAAGCTCAACTTCCAAAACTTTGAAGGGAAAGAATGTAGTTCAGCCATTTATCAAATACTATATGAGCTTGAGTTAGTTCTATGATCTGTTGAGAGTTGTAATAAAGAACTAAAATGGGAAAATGCTGAGTTGCAATTCTCCTGTGAATTACTGACACTATAACTTGCGTTCTGTTACTTCTCCCCTAACTTTTCCATACTTTTAAGTGCATCTGGCACTCAAACTTATTAAATCATTCATTCAATTAAAACTGGAAATGTTAGACACTTTGGGCGTTTTTATATATGCTCCGGTGGTGAGGTGTGGGGGCGCTTTTATTAAAAGTGCCCACAGCATCTTTTGTATTGGTGTCCCGGTGCTTCAAAAAGTCAGCAGGGGCGCTTTTTTGTATGAGCTTTAGTTAAAGTGCCCCATCACCATTTTGAAGCACAGGAACACTGACACATGAGTCGCAGTGGCTGCTGGCGCATGCTAAATTAGCATGCCCCAGCAGGCTTGATTAATTACGTCTGCTCTGATGTGCTACAATTACAGTGCATCAGAACAGCTTCCCTGCACGTCTACAGGTACCCTTTCATTTTGCTTTTGATCCTCCCACAGCTTTTGGTTCTGCTAAGAATTTGATCTTGCAAGTTACTGACATTCTCAGTTTATTGAAATGCCAAGGACTTAGCAGAACTTGGTATCTATGAACATTCAGCTACTTTTTTAGGTATCTCAATATAGTTAAATATTTTGCTTTGATCACCTACACTTGATAAGCAGTCTGTGTAAGCAGCTCTTTTCAAACGCAGGCTTCTCTTTATTAGTTGTTTCAACTCTCCCACAATTCTAGAACACATGAAACCAGAAATATGTAATTGCTTGATTTTTAAATGTTACTTGTCACTGCAAATCATTGGAAAAGTTCATAAGTGTTACATGGCATAGTTTTTTCACTTGTATAAACATTCAGAGAATCAAGATGTGCTGTTCTGACATATTTTCTATGGCTTAAAAAATAAAATGACTAATAATGAAATTCCTCACAATGCATCCAGAGGGATCAAGGATGAAAAACTACTCCTTGGTTTATTTAAATATGTTGAGGACTCCCTCCATGGTCAAGTCCTTAGAGCAGAGGAATGGGAACCAGGACTCTGTATTTGGATTCAGATTCTCCCAACAGACTGGATTACCTTGATGAGGCAAGCAGTCCCTCTGCCCTTCCAGGCACCTTCCACAAAACAGCCAAGGCCTATGTAAAGATTTTGGAAATAATTGCTGCCTTTTGTGCAGTATGATATTCTGCTCTACAAGCAGAATATATTAAGAAAGGGATGTTAAATTAATGATTGTGAAATCCACATTTTAAAGGGATATATATGCAAATGAAGCGGAGGTAGAATTTGTTCAGTATTTTCTGGTGAAACAAGACCTTTTTCAAAGAAGCAACTTATTCAGCAGCAGCAGGCTTGCTATGTCAGAAACGCAGGATTTACTGTGATCCCCATTTCCAATAATGTGACTAAGGCAGAGGGTGTCAAACATACAACCTGCAGACTGAATCCAGCTTGTGGTGTCCTATGCTTTGGTCCATGGGTCTCAGACTGACCCCACATACTGTATGGGGTCCACACTGCCTCTACCCCCCACCCCACTCCACCCCCCACCTGCATATGGTGCATGAAGTTGGACTGGTACACACTGCATAAAGCATGTGGGGCTGGACCTGGTGCTGCAGGAACTGCATGTAGCACGGGGGGATGGTCCAGGGCACACACTGTATACAGCGCCTACACAAGACTGGCCCTGCATGCTGGCTCTGGGCCTGGTCTGGATCAGGGCTGCAGGCTGTTGGAGACAGCATTCAGGGCCAGCCCAACATGAATACTACATGCAGACTGTGCCCCATAACAACCTCATGAGCTGTGTGCAACACAAGCCCTGGACAGGGTCCAGCGCATGCTGCATGTTGTGCATGAGGCACAAGTCCCACAAGTGCTGCATGCAGAAAGGGGGGCTAATCCGATGCATATGCTACATGTGGTACCCCACTGGACCAATGCTGCCCACTGGCTCTGGGGCTAGTCTAGACTGGAACCAGTGCACATCACCAGTCTAGTGAGGGCACCTCATGCAGCACACACATCTTTTTTAAAGCAGAGATTCCAAAAATCCTCCTAGCTAATCTCTCCATATACAGTTCAGGTACAATTCTCAATCTGCACCTATTGGCCAGTAGAAAGAAAACTATTTGGAAAAAAAATGTAAAAGGAGAGAACATTGCCACCATGAACATTCTGAAATAAAAAATCCAGTAAGGAGACCAGAGAATAGACATTCAGTAAAACAAACTGCTCAGGTTTAATGTATATGATATGCACGTTACTGAACATCTGGAGAGTGCTTACTTTGCACGATCATGTATTAACACTTGCTAACCACTACAGCCAGCAGTCTTCAAACAAGCTGCAAATACTCAACTACTGAGGTAGGTTTCCCAGGCCTTTATCATTCCAGGGCCTAACTATGGCATACATCCAAATGCAGGTAACAGTTCAAATCAATCACTGATCTTTACCAAGGAATCTAAAGCCTTTTAAGTTCAGCTGCTGTAGAAACAAGGCCTAGGGCCCAATTTGAAGACAAGGAATTAACATCAACTATGTCCATTTAGGTCTGATACACCAGACAGCAGCTGATAATAACTCTGCTACTAAGAACTATAGCCCAGATGCTGCCAGCCTTGAGATTGGTAGACATAACTCAAACTGTACCAACAGCTCTTAATATAAAACCATATGTCCAAGTTGCATGCCTTCTAAATCAGTCATATTTTGTTTTTCTATTTTGACAGCCTACCCTCACTCAGCTGAGCAAAAGATCTCACTCCACAGTTACAGCCTTTGTGTCTGACCAACTGATACTTGCCTGTAAATGCTTCTTCTGTCCATTGCAGCAGCAGCAGCTGTGATACTATGAGCAGGGCCAACAGAAAAAAGTCCTCCTGCCATGGTCCAATCCTGTTTCATTTGTAGGAATAACAAAACTGTGCCCCAAAATGGATGTCAAGGATTGGGTGCTGTTGCTACAGGCAGACAAGTCACAGGAGATCAAGATTCTTGCCAGTTGTTTTGCAAGCCACCTGTCAGAATCGACATGTGAGGAGATGGCAGGGTCCATCCCAGTCGCACTTCCATGAAATTCTATTAAGACAAGTTAAACTGTGAGATTAGATACATAGGTCACATCAAACACTAAAGGAGATGGTGGTGAGTTCTGAGGCTAGGGAAAGATAAGCATTACCATAGTTACAAGGTCAAACTAGCAATCCATTTGGTGTGGGACTACGTAACCAGCCACACACAAGTTTGAAAGATGGGCAGAATACCACAGATGCAATGCTTCAATACACATACATGTCCAGAAGCCACCCATCATAGTAACTACAGCAACCCTGAACCCTCAGTTCAGCACCCAGAGTGCCAAAAGGGCAGCCTTGAACAGGAGAGCCTCAGAACACATGTTAAGGCTGCTGAAGCACAGCCAGCCTGCAACTGGATCAGTCAGGCAAGATAGCCCCAACCATCCTCTTTTGCACCTTGGTGCGCAAGGAATCTACTGATGCAGTACAGGACCAAAGACTTGGCAGAAAGGTCAGCACTTCTCCTCTCCACAACCGTGGCCAGCTCCAGCTCAGAGCTGGTGGCCCCAACTGCCTTGAGTACAACAGCCAAGACAAAAGATTAAGTGGCAGCAACAGAAAAGGCTTTCCTAGCTACCAGGGAGGGGAGGTGTTGCAAGGAAAATCAAATGTGGTCATGTCAAGTTGACCGAACTCCCACAAGGCTTTTTGAGATGATTCAATGATTGTCACCTAAAGCTAACCCCAGTAAAATGCCAGGGAACATCTAGAACAATAGAATAATAGAACCGTAAATTAAGATGATAACATGATAACCATTGGGACTAATTAAAATGGAAAGAGAAAAATATCAGGAAAATATTCCAAATGTGTAAGGATGTCCTATTGTAAATTTAGGATCTAGAAGCCAAAATATCATATAACAAGCTTGGCTAGCCTTAGTAATGATGACACCACTAAAGGGTTAAATAGCCTAAGCAAGTGAAATCACAGTTTGCTGTCTGCTGTTTGAATCGCCTGCATGGATTTCTAAAGGAAGACCAAGCCTTGGAGGAGCATGACCCAGGAAGCTCGCCCAGTACAGCCAACTGAGGGGAATACCTCCTGAGAAACAGCTCTAGAGAGACTGTGATGCAGTGAGAAATCACGTTAACACACTTAATTTTTGGTAACTGCCTGCTTATATTCTGGCAACCCCAGTTAAGTTGACTTCTTGTATTATGGCAACCCCAGTTGATTAACTGCTTTGTGTTTAATGGATAATTTTGTAGTCAATAAAGCTTCTGACTGATTATCAGACAAGTGTCATATAGTTCTCCTTGCCCACAGAAAAGCAGGGCTTGTGTTTCAGCCCAACAGGTTCGACTGTGACCCACCCGCCCACATGCTCCAAATGCAGAGACACCTCTGCTGGGCTGCTCTCCTGCTTCCCGAAAGCAGCTCCTGTGGATGAGCCCAGAGTAGCTTTGTTGGGACACCTCTGAGCTGACAGCACATCAGTGCCACAACACGCTGCCACCGGGGACAAGCAACACCACAGCAAGGTGGAAAAGGCTTGTAATGAACTGCTTGGCCTGGCGCTGGCGCTGCTTGGCCTGGCGCTGGTGTTTCTTTAACGTAACAGGCAGAGTCCATCAGACATCACTGCAGGGGCTGGAGAGGGTCACAGAAATCGCAGAGAAGCAGGGCTGACAGGGACCTGCAGAGCTCAAGTCCAACCCCTGCTGGGGGCACCACACAGCAGGGCTGTGTGAAGCTTCAGTCCCTGATCCAATTCGGTGGCTGAATCTCCGAATCTGAATCAAATCAGAGGACCCTCTGAATGTCTCTGAATTGAACTGGAACCCTCCAAATCAATTCGGAGAGATTTGGAAAGATTTGGACATAGACACAGCTTTAATTGTTTTTTTCTATATACCTCTAGGTAGCAGGGGCTCATGAATGCTGTGATGCTGGGGCACATGGCGCTCCCCAGCACACTTGGCATCTCTTCTGGTCCACTTCAGCAATTACAAGCAGCGTCTGCTATGTCAAGTTATGTAGAAAAAACTTTTAAAGCCGTGCCTGTGTCTGAATCTCTGATTCTCTGAATCAGCATCAAATTTTCAGATTCGGATTCAGCTGAATCGAATCAGGACGGTGATCTGAATCAACAAATTGAATCATTGTCCGTGATTCGGGTCAAATCCAAATCGAATAGGACCGGCTTCGCATACCCCTACCACACAAACTATTCCTTACACAGGCAACTGGGACTGTTCCTAAAACTACCATGCACCCTAAGACAACACGAGGCACCTGAATCTGCCACAGGGGAGCTGCTTTCATAAAAGGTTGTCAAAGCAGGCTCCAGAGACCCCAGGCAGAGCCCCTGCCCCCTGGACTAACGTGACCTGGGGTCAAAACTCCTCCATGCCCTCGATCATGGTTGGCAACCCCTCACCTGGACCTAGGGTCGCCAGCTCTCCGGGACTGCCCAGGAGACCCGAGGAATTAGATCTAAATCTCCAGGAAACTGCTGAGAGTCACCCAGGCAGAGATAAATGACACAGGGCAGTCATTACAATAAACATTAAATGTTGAATCCGATTGATACACTAGTCCAGCGGGTTGTTAAAATGTAATGGTCCTGTGCATTTGCCTTCCTGACATAAAGTCATTAATGTCACCGTGACGTGTCAGGAAACCTCCCGGCGTAGAGTTGGCAACCCTACCTGCAGCACGGCGCGTCCCTGGGGCTGCAGGTGACTGAAGAGTCCCACCCTGGAGCCACAGACACAGGCACCGCCCTGTCCCGCAGCCGCGGCCCAGCCCGGGGGAGAGGAGCGGGCGCGGCGAGGGAGCAGCGCGGAACTCACCCACCTGCCCGCGCCACCTCGCACATTCGGCGCGGCTCGTGCAACGGCCAATCACGGCTCGGCTTAGCTGCCATTGGCCAAGAGGAGCCGTGACCACGCCCCCCGAGCAGGAGAGGGTCGCGCCTGTTATTCACCACTAGCTGCCGCGCTAACAGGGCTAGTTTCTTGAAACATGCGCAGCGAGTCTCCCAGCTGCGCCAGGATGGGAGAACCTTTGCCTTTGCGCATGCGTACACTCGTTAGCGCCGCCGGTTTTCCCGCTGCGCCCGCACTCATTGGCGGGTGGTTTGAATGCCGGATGTGACGGGGTCGAAGGAGCCGGAAGAAGCCGTTTGAAGTGCCTGGAGCTCAGGCTGTGGGGGTAGGTCGGTAGTGCGGGCGAGGGGGGTGGTCTGGGCGGGGAGACTGGATGAAGGAGCTCGTGGTCCTTTCCCTGGAGTTGTGTAAATGCGGCAGCTGCTCTCCCCTCGGAGCTGCAGCGCTCGGGCATCCCCGGATCAGGTCGCCTCTGGTAATTACTTCCTCGGTGGTAAATCCTCGCTCCTTCCACCCAGGAACTAGTGATTTTGAAAAAAAAAAAAAAAGCTGGGTTAGGAAAAGCTTAAAGCATAGCACGCGTTTGGAGAGCCTTTGGACCGAAAACCAAAGTCAGTCGAAGGCTGCGGCTGACACCAGGCCCGAGCCCTTCCAGAAACCTGCCTCTGGCATCTGGAGGGACCTGCAAACCCAGCAGCGTGTCCTGCCTCGGGGTCTGCCTCCCTTCCCGGGAGGTAGGTTTTCAGCAAGCAACGTCGTCCTCGGGCAGTGGCATTGGTGTGCTAACAAAATAATTGCCTTTGCCAAAAGCTGGTGCTGTTGGAGGCACCTGTCTTGGCTGAACCCAGGGTGGAGAAAAACGAATGATTTTTTTAAATTGGGGGGGGGTGGGGGTTGTATGTAATCGTATTTTTTTTCGTTAAGATGCTTTAAAAAACATATAAAGATGGTTGTAATATAAGATATGTTAAAACTCAAAGATGATCGTCATGGAATAGGAATTATAACTTTGAATTATATACTGTTTGAGACCATATATTCACGTAACCTTTTTAGAAAAGCTTTGTAAATAGGTCACCACAGGCCATGGACACTTACGGGGTGCCCAAAGTCTCCTCTATAGATTAGTAAAGATTAAAGAAAACCACTCTTACTCAATTGGACTCTGTGCTCAGTCTAAAAGATCCCATTAATTGTCTCTGTATTGCTTAGTTTCAGTTCTTAAACTGGGTTTGTGTCTCCAGTGATCCTGAGCAGACAAGGTTCTTTGGGGAGATGTGATATCATTTATTAGACCAACTAAATAGTTAGATTATTCTTTGCAAGCTTTTGGGCACAAACACCTTTCTTCATGCATAGAGAGAGTCTGTCTCCACAGGGAACATCCTTGTTAACAGCAGTATACGGAGATGAGAGATAACAGACCTGATTACCCATCCATCAGCCCTCTTGTCTGTCTGCAAGTTCGTGTATGCACAGTCAAGGCCTTACCTTTCTCAAAGTGCAAAATTTCAAGAAGTTAAATGAATAAAGCATATCAAACAACAAGAATGCACTTTTTGTAGAAAACAATGTTTAAATCGAGGCTTCCTGACCAGTGATTTTAAATAGTTTTTTAAATTATTATTTAATTTGATTTGATTTAAATCAAATTCACCCTAGCTTAAGCACCTTTTAAAATGTTGTGATTTAGTGGAAGGGAACTGGATGCTCCAGAACCATGAGGATACGCTCACTGAGACAGAAAAATACTTTCCTATGAGCAACGTGAACTTTAACCAACATGAATTGTTTAGTAAAGCAAATGTTTGGCGCATGCCTTTGCAGCCTTGCTACCTTTTGAGTTTCAGCTTAGAAACATAATGAAAAGGAGAGCCATGCATGAAGATCCATAAATCTTGTAAATCCCTACAGCTGTTTTGTAGAGATGCACCAATATATTGGTCCATATCATTTCAGCACCAGTAAAAGGAAAATTGACATTATCCACAGTCGGCTTTGTTTGGCTGATAGTATCACCGATAAATGCTGTATTCATCTGTGCAATTACAGCATGCAGGCAGCCAGGTGCGCAGCCCGGCAGTGTGGATAGCAGTATCTGGCTGGTAGGTCTGTTGTGGGGGAAGGGGAAGAGGGGCAGATCAAGGCCCCCCGCAGTGAAGAAGAGAATGGAGCAGTGGCAGGTGCTGCCCAGCTGTGCAGAGCATGGGATGGAACCATAAACGGCTTGTCTTGGGGGGTGGCTCCTGCCAGTGGGGGCACCCCAGAGTGAGGAACGGGGCGGGGCACGTGCCTCCCAGAGCTGTGTGCTGGGCAAGGGCAGGCTTTGGCCGGGACTGTGCTCAGGGTAGGCAGTGGGGCACTGGGGAGGGGTGGGTTACAGGGTAGGCTATAGCCACCCAAAATTTGCCGTGGCATTGCTCCCAGCACCACTGTCACCCTCTCTGAACACAGCTCCTGCCCAACCACCCAGCCTCAAGCATTCAGTGACAGCCCGCCCTCACCCCAAGCAGATCCAGTGGCCACATGCCTCCCATGGGTGTGCGTGCAGCAGCAGGAGCTACATCCCACCTCATGCTCCCTGGATGCGCCGCTTGCAGCTCAGCCGGGACAGGGCATGGGACTGGGCAGCCCCACTCCCTCCCTCACCGCAGGGGCTCAGTCTGCCCCCACCATGCCCCTTCCCACCCACCCCCATGCTCTCTCCACAACAAACTAGCCAGACACTGCTCTCCAAGCTGCTGGGCTTGCATATCAAATTGGTATCAGCCAATATGGCTTATTTATAATCGGCCATTGGTATCGGCCCAGAAAATCTTTATCAGTGCGCCTTTACTGTTTTGCTATATGCCCTCAGCTTCACAATAGTCCTTTCATAAATGATTTAGTTAATGTTCTAGGCTGCTCAAAAAATTGTTTTCTTATATATTTAAGGTTTGGAGTTTACAAGCAGTTATTTATCTGAGTAAATATACAGTGAGTTCAGTGAGACTGTGTATTAAGTGTGAAATTACCTGTGTAAAAATGCTGCAGGAGCAGAGCTATGTGGCAAATCATAATACTTAACCTTTTTAGCACATAAAATATTGTACTAAGAGGGCACAATGACACTGACCCATTTCTAGTCCCTTTTTCAAGTAGAGTACAACTAGACATGTTTACATAGTGACAAATCCCCTTCTTGATTCTAGCCTCTGATTCCAGCATTATGTTAGAAGATATTACGTTCCTTTGTAACATGATTTCTTTGTTAGTAATTGTAGCTGCCACAAGAATTTCTTGGGATTGTGAGTGGGAGAGGTAACATGGTCTATATGATCATGTGATTGGGAAGGGGCATATAGGCTACTAACCAATTTAAGATGTAGTTCACCCTTTGCAAGAGTTTGAGGTCTCCTCCTACAATGGAATGTTTCATTCTAACTAACACATCTGAAAGACCATATATTGATACTTATTTCAGAAGTTTAATTGAGCTTACTATTCCTGGCTGCAGCAGATAGGCTTTCCTAGGCTGCAGTCTGGCAGTGAACACCTGCTCCCTGCAGGATTAGCAGCTTAAGTAATAAGTACATTTGACTGTAACAAATATCACGCCAAAACCCCCCCCAGGTATTAAGAAAAGTATACAACCAGCATAAACTTTTGCAGCTCCAATCATAGCATCTTTATAGGTTTTTAGCATTATGCCAGTATCTTTATTTCCTGTCAAAAAAAATTTAGCTGCAGGTTATTTACTATGTTTTTCAACATTGTTCTGACCCAGAAATCAAATAGTCAGTGTTCCCAAAGATGAAACGGAAAGTGGCAAAAGCTGGGAAACTGAGACTTAGTCCCAATGAGGAAGCTATGGTTTTGAAAGAAGAATATGAAAGAAGAAGAAAACTGAGACTGCAGCAGGTATGCTTTTAGTGTTGACAGCAATTTTCATTTATGTGATTGAAAGAAAGCACATCTGTGATTTAGGAGTGTACTTTAAAGAGTGTTTTTGCACAGCAAAGGTGAAAAATTCTGTAAACCAGGGTTATTGAACCCTGGCTCACAGAGCCATGTGAGCTGGCCTGTGGGTCTCTGGACCATCCCCATGTGTCAAATAGGCCATATGCTCTCCCCAGCACCTGATGCATTGCACATAGCATAGTGGGGTCAGCCCACAGTGCTGCATGCAGTGCCTGTACTGAACCAGCTCTGCACACTGGCTCCAGGGCCAGTCCATATTAGGCCATGCCAGAGCTAACGTGTAGGGCTGGGCCTGCAGGATGCTGCATGCAGCATCCACCCCTTGCCAGCCCCATGTGCTGGGCATGCAACCAGTCCAGTGCCTCATGTAGCTTGTGTCAACCTAGGGCATACTCTGGATGCAGTGTGCAGGTTAGACCCAGAACTGCAGACAGCATAGGGAGTCCACATGTGATGCCCTGCCAAACCAGCCCTATATGGTGGTTTTGGCATAGCCCAATCCGACCCAGCCCAGCTCCAGAGCCAGCCTGTAGAGCCAGTCTGGCAGGGTGCCACATGCAGCCCAGAGGGGTCAGTCTGGGACCTGTGCTGCATGCAGTGCCAGGTCCAGCCTGTGTGTCATATGCAGCACAAGCCCTGGAGCAAAGCCCGTGCATGCTGTATGCAGCATGCGGGCTGGACCCAGCACCATGGGTGCTGCACACAGCACAGAGAGTTGTTTCCAATCTGGCCCCGGGCCAGATAAGTTTGACCCCCCTGCTATAAAGAAACTGCACACATAATATGCATCTTGCTACATATTATTGATTTTTCTTTCTTCCCATCAACTTCAAGAGCTATCATGTTCTTGCAGTTGCAAGTCTTCTTGCGTAACAGCCATCTCTTCCTTTCCAGCTGCTGCTAAAACCTTTACTAGTCCTCATTATTTAATTCCTCAGGTACTGCCATCTTACTCTTTGGTCTTCTGAATTTTTATCTCATTTCCCTTCAGGCAATCCAAAGTGCTCCCACTAAATAAAGTGTTCTTTGGTTACTGTTCTGGCTAGGTCTACTTGCTTTTTAAATGCTTTGCTTGCTGCCTTTTGTACAGGAATATTTTAAGCAACTTCTCATCAGAATGTTCTCAGCCTAACTTCTGACCATTTCTCCATCCTCATTTCTTTTAATTGCTGCTTTGACCTTTTTCTGGACAAATAGCATCCTTGTTTGCTTTTCTTGTCACTGTCTGTTTTTTTCTGAACTTCCTCTGCTCTCCCGAGTACCCTGATTTTATTTTAAACATTTTTCTTAAAGCATGCTTCTTCAAAAACCATAAACTCTAACCTGCTGACCCCTCTTAGCTTTTTAGAGAAAAAGTACTGCCTCACTTGGAATAGTTTTATGTATTTATTATTATGACTTCTGAATTTGGAAAATGGAATAAGTGATCACTTGAAGTTAGTGTACTGAGGATATAACTAGTTAATGTGAACAGTATTAACAATGGAAGAGACTGACAATTGTTAGAGAACTGGTTAAGGGCCTTCTATAAGGCTGGCTACAGGTCTGGTAAGTAACTGACAAAATTTATAACTTTGCTCAATCAGGTTCGAGAGCAGGAAAGGTACATTGCATTACAGATAAGACAAGAAGTAAAGCAGAGGAAAGATGAAGAACTGCATCAGTTGGCAGAAAACCTAAAGGCCGAGTGGCTGAAAGCCCAAGATCAGAAGATTAAAGCCTTGGAAAAGCTTTATTTATCAAGTCTAAAAGCTGTTGGGGAGGGCCACAGACAGGCAAAAGAAAATGTAAGTAAAGAGATTGTGACATGGTCAAGACTCTCAGTATTTAATTTACCAAAATTGTAGAAGTGGCATATGTTACTGTTGCTTTTAACCTTAGACTCATAGGGCACTTTTACACATGCTCTGGGCATGCTGGGTGTTGCACTTTAATTAGAGTGACTCCAAGAGCCGCTCTAATTAAAGCACTGCCACGTCTCGTGTATCAACATCCCCACATTTAAAAATGGCAGCAGGGCACTTGAACTAAAGCTCATTCAAGCTTTAGTTCAAGTGCATCTGCCACCATTTTTAAGCGAAGGGATGCTCATACACAGAACTTAGGAGGCTGCTGGAGCATGGCAATTGCTCAATCAGTTGACTCAGTTAATTGAGTCTGCTCCAACACACTGGAATTCTAGCATGTCCAAGCAGCTTCACTGCTCGTGTATAGGCACCCATAGTGCCTGAAATGGTACATGTTTAAAAAATTCCACACTTGAATATTTTTATAAAAAATATTGACATACTTTCAGTTGCAAATATGGATGCATGAAACAAAGCATATGAGGAACTACATAAGTTTTATTGACATAAGTAAATTTGTTTTCCATGTTTTATAAAGGGTGCAGATTGTCAGGCCTCAGAGTTTGAGGCGGAAACTTATTGGCCTTTATGGGATTTCTCTTAATAATTTGTATTATTATTGTAGTTGAGGTCCTGGACTAGATGGACAAGTGGTCTTATCTAGTAAGGCAGTTTGTTTGGCTTCAAAAGAAACATGTCTGTAATGTGTCATAAACATTATGACCATTATGATGGTCTGTGGTAGTACCCTACTTTAGGAAGACTCCATTGCATGATAGCAATAAGTCGTTCCAAACTTATGCTTGTGTAATGTTTGTACTCCCAAATGCTAGCATGTCTAATCTCAAGTCATTGCTTGTATGTATAAGAATATGTCTGCAGAGTCCATCCCATGCAAGGCATCCTATATCACTTATCTCCCAGTAAGAACCAAGCTGTCTGTTCTGGGATCATTTCACAGTTCTATTCATGGCTGTAAATACCACACGTTCTTGGTATTCTTCCCCCTCTGACTTAGACAGGACTTGATTTGGAGTTCTCTGAAGCCTAAGGGAAATCTCTTTGCACAATTTCAGTGAACTCTGAATCAGGTTTGTAGAGACCAAACTCTACTACAGACTTCCTGCCTAACTTTTGCAAGCCATTTTGCCCCTGCCTCAAGTACCTTTATTCCCCTTTTTATAGGTAGATAAACTATCTCAAAGTCCTTTGAGGCTAATTTTCTGATTTTTAACATAGGGTGGGGAATTCTGTAGAAATGCATAGTAGTAAGATAATTGGTTAAAACTATGAATTACAAAAGAGATTTCCTCTTGATTCACAATTTTTTAAATTAGCATGAATGAAAGAAGAGTTCCAGAAAAAGGCTGTGGTGGTTTAGAATTATATGAGCTATTAAAATATTGACTTTAGCAGTCAGATGCAGATGGAAGCTAAGGCTTCCATCTGTTTCTGTAATGGTATGAGGGGGAGTATTGCATATTGCTGTAACTAGTAATAAAGAAAGAACAAGATGTGGAAAGTGATTAGTCATATATGACTCTTGTAGAATAGAAATTCGTCTTGGTTTTTGTCATGTCAAGCAAGTTGCTCTTGCCATTGATAATACTTTACATGAAATATGTTGATATAATAAGTGTCAAGTGTGGTGTTATAAAGCACTAATTACATTTTATTGTCAAGGAACCTGATTTGGAATCTCTGGCAAAGCAAGCAGAAGAAAGGAAACGGAGAGCAGAAAAGAGGCATAAGGAAGCTCTGAAAGTGCAGAAAAAACAAAAAGAAAAACTATGGACAGAGCAAACATGGTATGAAGTTGTAATCTGTTTTTTATTCAAATAGAGTGCATACTGAAATTTGCCATGTGTAGAAGGCAGGAATCCTGAGACTTCTTTCTGAGAAGGCTTTTTAATTTAGGAACTGTATATAATGAAAGATTAGTGTGTGAGAAACAGGGATCCTGGTTTTCTCTGGTTTAAAAAAAAATCCTCACTGTTTGGATTTAAAAAGTAACTCAAAATCCACATTTTTCTGCGATTAAAATGGAATGCTACTAATATATAGATACTAACAAATTGGCCATCATGAATGACAGAGTGGGGGCGGGAGGGGATAGAATGCCCCACCCGGTGACCTGCCATGCTACCACTCCGCCTCCAGCCCTGTGCACCGCCCCCTCCCCATCCCCTGCCACTCCACTCCACCCCACGCTGCCACAGGGTCCCAGGAACAGGGAGGGAAGAAAGCTTGCACACAGTGGTGGCTGCTGCCACCCAGCGACCGGCAAGATTTCCCTGCCCCCCCACCTGCCTCCCTGTTTCCTCCCTCACTTCCCACTACCTCCCCCTCTCTGTCAGCTGTTGTCAGGGCTGGGCAGAAGCGGTGGGGTGGGGCACAGCAGCAGTGAAGAGGCACTGCCACCAAAAACCCTCCCTTCCCCTTCATGCTCCCCTCATCCCACCCTCCCCTCTTCCCCGCTGCCTTCCCCCTCCCTGCTGGGTGTTGTTGGGGCAGAGAGAGGATTGGCAGCACATGGCGCAGCAGCTCCCTTGACCCCTCTGTGCATAATGCTCCGGGCCCTCTCAGCCAATTGGCGCGCACCCTCTCGGTGGCTCATGCACAGTTGGCCCAGAGCGTGACAGACAGACAAAGTAAGGCTTTTATTATATTAGAATATGTATAGTAGGCCTGTGTGAATAGGGAAGTATTCAGTTCAGATTCAGCTGATTTGGAGGACAGTGATTTGAATCACCAAATCGAATCACTGTACCCATTTGATCTGGCCGAATCAGAATCAGAGATTCGACACTGATTTGGAGATTCAGATCAGCCAGGGAGAGGCAGGCACAGCTGGGTGGGTGCAGGTTCTCCCACAGCTCTTCCGGCTGTGCCTGCTTCTCCCTGGGTGGGGGGAGCCATGGGAGAAGCCCCCACAGCTCCCCTGCCTGCAGCGCAGGGCAGTGGAGATCACACACCCACACACACACCCACACACACACACACACTTCTCCCCTGCCTGGCGCAGGAGCAGCAGGGCACTGCACGCTGTCTGGGAGCTGGAGCCGCTGGGGCTGAATGCTGCCAGGCTCAGACTGACACGTGGAGCAGCCACAGCTCCCAGAAAGCGTTCAGCACCTTGCCGAGCCTCATTGCGCCCATGTGATATGACAGCTGCTGCTCAGGTGCCAGGCGGGGGGGAGGAGAGGGGCAATCCCCACTGCCCTGTGCTGCATGGAGGTGTTCTGCCATGATCCCCCAGAGGCCCTGATTGCTGCTGCCAGAGTGGGTGAATGTGGGGCTTTTTAATTTTTTTTTAAGGGCCAGGCAGGGCAGCCATGGGGGCTTCTCCCGTGGCTCCCCCTGCCTGGGGAGAAGTAGGCACAGCCATAGGAGCTGCAGGAGAACCTGAAGCCACCCAGCTGTGCCTGCCTCTCCCCAGCCAAGCTGAATCCCTTCAAATCTTTTCTGAATCAATTCAGAGGCTTCGGATTCAATTCAGACCTTTTAATGGGTCTCCCAGTTTGATTCAGTTTCGCAGATTTGGCCACTGAATCAGGCTGAATCTCCTCCAAATCAAATCAGTGACCGAAGCTTCACACATCCCTAATATATAGTGGTGTTTTGATAATGGAAAAAGGTGGATTTGAGGTTACGTTTTTAATCTGAAAATTGGGGATTCTTTTTTTTCTCTAGAGAAAACCAGGGTCCCGGGTGATACACTTTTGCAGTTTGATAAGAATTCCAGTTTTAAAAACAAGGGAGAAGGTCAACTATACAAGATGGTTCAGGGAACTGGCAACAGGATGAGGAGCCTTTCCCCCTGTCTTATCATTTTCCTACCAGGTCAGCTGACAGCTGTTCAGTGACATAAAATGGGTTGATCTCAGTCCAGGTCCTGATGGACAGCTACCTGCTTCATAAAAGCAGCTATCATATTTGTCATGGCCATCCTTACTAGCCTTTTCAGGAGAAGGGTTCAGGTTTGAATGGGAATGAAAAATGAATTGTATTCTCTAGAGGATAATTGTACTATAACAGAAATGAGGCACTATAGATAGGTTTCCGCATGCATGAACAATTAAAGTTGGTCCATCAAAGTGGTGCACAATCTTCTGGTACTTCAGGAAAATTGTTTGAAAAGGGGGGTTGCCTTGATTCTTCAGGGACTTGTTTTTTCTCCAATTCTGATTTCTTTTTGAATGTTTGCATATTTTCCAGAATTGAATAATCAATTCTAGATTCAATTGCCTGTTGAATGCATCTTAAATCACTGTCCCCCAAGAACAGTTGTATTCACGCATAAACAATTCTAAATCTAAGTTTTCAGTTTTCCTCTCAGTTTTACATTACGCTAATGTTTCTGCTTAAATATTTTTTTTCTCCTTTCAAGGAAAGTAAATGCACGTAAGCATGCAATATGTGTGGAAAAAGCAAGAGCTGCCAAAATCGCAAGCCTCCCACCACCTCGACCCTATCCTTTTGAGGTAAGCATTCAATTTTATAACTGTCATCAAATCAGGGTAAATATGGTGGGTTTCGTGGCTTGCTTCTGTTTTGGGAGGATAACTGCTGAAATAATTATTTGTGTGATACAAGAAGCAACAAGTGTTATGCATGGAGAGACTTCTTGCAGTTCAGATTTTGATATTTAATTTAGGTCCTGGTCTGATTTTTATTTTCTTAGGATCTTGTTTCTTCAAATCAGATCACAATGATCATCTTGATTTAATGAGCACTTTCAAACTTATCTTGTTTTCATTTAATTGTCTTAATCATGATAATGCTGATAGTGATCTTCCTTTGACATACACATCACCTCATTCTCCTGTCATAATGTGATACTGTGGTTTGAAAAGCAGGGCTGAAAAGGATGAAAAGGAGCTTCAGAGATCACCTAGTGCAAACCCCTCCCTACATCCCCTAAAAGTTTTCTTCATGTAATGTACTAGTTTATTTGACACAGTAATGCTGTGACAGTGGCCTTTTATGCTGATATAGTTATATAGTTATAATGTCTGACAAGTTACGGTGGTAAGATGACAGTATGTAGCTCTTCCTTAATGATTTTCATAAGTAGATCTTGGGGCTGTTTATATTCTTAGCCTCATCTTATGGATGAAATTCAATGCTGATAAATGCAATGTGCTAAACCTTGGAAAGAACAATAAAAAATACAAAATGGGTGACTTTGGGCTGGGTGGCAGCACTGTGCAGAAGGATCTGGGAGTCTCGGTAAATCACAGACTCAGTATGAGTCTTCGGTGTGATACAACTGCATAAAAGACAAATGCAGTTTTGGGATGCAGAAATAGAAGCATTAAGTGTAAGAGGTGGAAGGTGATAGTGCCTCTCTACTCAGCACTGTTTAGGCCTCCCCTAGAGTACTGTGTGCAGTTTTGGGCTCCATGTTTTTAAAAGGACACGAAGAAGTTGGAGAGTGTCCAGAGGTATGTGACAAAGATGATAGAGATCAGAAAGCAAGTCATATGAAGAGAGGTTGAAGGAACGATGTTTTTTCAGTTTGTGGAAAAGGCACTGAAGTGGGGACATGATAGCAGTCTTCAAATCTTTGAAAGGCTGCCATGAAGAAGGGAAGCACCTTTTCTCTCTTCCTGCAGGTACTAGGGTGTGGACCAATGACTTGAAGTTGCAGAAAAGTAAGTTTAGATTGGAGATCCAGTAAAGCTTCTTCACTGTTGGAACAGTGAGATAGTGGAACAGACTGCTTAGGGGAGTTGAGCACCTCCAGTGATGGACGATCCACAAGAGGTTGGACAGCTGCCGGTCAGGGATGACCTCAGCATAGCTTTGCCTGTGTTGTAATATAGGTGTTACCCATGCTTCTGAGCTTTGCTGGTTGCTGCATGGGACTAGGAGGGAATTCAGCTCCCTTCTCCCCTATCCACTTTCTGCTACATGCATGTGTAGGGTTTGTGGGGTTGGTTGGTTGGTTGTTTTTTAAGCCTTCCCCAGAAACACTGCATGTTGGCTGTAGCCAAGGCTGCTGATTTTGACTGGGGTTTGCCAGTGCTTTAGGTCCTGATGGTACTTAAAGCCAGGTGTTTCTGGCTGCAGGGTCTTTCCCCTCCAATCAGAGTCAGACTGATTGCCATATTTGGGGTCACGATGGAATTTTACCCCATGATCAGATTGGTACAGCCTGGGGGAAAGGGTTGCCTTCTTCTGTAGCGGGAGTACAAGGCTCTCTCCCTGAAATATTTTGAGTGTGTATTAACAACCATCTACACAAGTGGGGCTTTAGCTGCTGTGGTCCCCCTGCTTTCCCTGTAGCAGGTTAGGGTGTTATGTCTTGTGTTGTCAGGGTTGACAGTAGCTCAGATGAGAGGCTAGGTTCTGTATTTATTTATATAGGATGATTTGGTAGGGATGATCCTGTCTCAGGCAAGGTGTTGGACTAGATCAGCAGTTCCCAAACTGACAGATTACACACCACCAATTTAAAATGATACAACCTTAAGTACAACTAGCAAATTTTTGTCGTATAAAGTAATTATATTAAATCTGTTAATTCGTATCACTGACAGGTTGTCTGTGTACCACTGGTGGTATGCATACCACAGAGTGGGAACCCAGGACTAGATGACTTGTAGAGGTCACTTCCAGCCCTACTTATCTATGATTCTGTGAAGCAGAGAGAAATGATGCAACTTGCCCCAGGGTTACCCTGGAGGCCTGGAGCAGAGCCAGGAATAGACTTTAAGTTTCCTGATTTGCTGTTCAGTGTTTTCTGCACTAGGTTACATGATTCCTAAATGCCCCTCTTTCCTCCTATCAGCTTTCTTAAAGTGAAATTGAAGTATTGGTCATGCTGAAAGTGTTTGGAATATGTACTTTCTGACCAAGCTCATGGAAAAAGCTAGGCCTGGTTTGGAAGGTTATTTCATGTTCATTCTAGTAATTTTAAATGTGTGTGCTAGAGCTCTCTGTCTCTCTCCTGTTAGCATTGTGAAAGCCTTTAGCACACAAACTGTTGCTCTCTGCTGTCGTGTAGATGTCACAGGCAAAAACTGAAAGTGTGAGCACTTCCTTGATTTATGAGTTCAAGCCTCACACCTTGTGAGGCCTTTATACCCCTTGCGCTTTCCATTCTGGTCAGCCATCCCAGCATATGCAGGGAGGACAGTGTTTACTCTGTACTTTGTACTTCCAAATTTTTCAAGGTTTTACATTTTTTATTTTTTATTCTGGACCCCTGCTTGTGGGCAGGGAGAAGTTCTCCTATGCATCCAGAAAGGTGGACTCCCTCCTTGACCCTGGCTTACAATGGGAAACACCCCCCACACACCCTAACAGTGGCAAATCATAGCAATATACCAGCAAATCATTCTGAGATTTCTGCCTGGAAGGAGGAGTCAACTAGCATAGTCTTCCTGTAGCTTAACATGTCCCTTTGACCCACCTAAGGCATGTTTCTTTATTTGATTTTTATGCCACTCTCCCCAGAAAGGTTCAGTGCCTTTCAATAAAAATAGATACAATTATAGAACAGTACCCGAAAGATCCAGAGCAACCTCTGCTACTAAAAGCCTGCCTGAATAGAAAGGTCTTGCACCACTTCCAAAAGCCAGCTTCAGGCTCTGGCATACCTCATATTCAAAGGAGTTCCAGAGTTGAGGAGCAACAACTGAGAACATCCTCCTAGGTGTTTGGCTACAAATCCTTTGGCTTATCTTTCGAAACATGTAGAATATAAGTTATTTGACATGTACCTATCCAGAGAGACTACTTTTTTAATGGCAGCATTAAAAATAATTTTCCCCAAAAGGGAAAAATAATACTCCCAGTGGGTTTCATGCATTATTTGGAGTAAATGGTGAGTGACTGAGATTTGGAGACTTACAGATCTAGGGTTTGATCCCCAGGCCTTTGAAAAAAAAGTTGGTGGAATCTGTCAACTTTAAGGAATATTGTTTGGGGATGTGGGATTGTATTGCTGTGTTACTAGGAACCTCTTGCTTACATGGTAACCTTACTTGACATCCCACGAGCTATCAGAAAAATAAATGCAAATAATCATGTAGATCTTGGGAGTGTTTCAACTCAGGCAGGGCTTTCCAGCCTTAATTGTAGCTGATCCAGCACACGACACTCCTCTCCTAATATGTTACTATTTTAATTTTATATAGCAGTATAACAGCACTTTTCATTGCAATCTTTTCTAGTACTGAAGAAATACATCTTTCAAAACCATGCCTACTTTGACTGTTTTATTCTGCATAGTGACAAACTGTCCACTTCCATTTTGAAAGATTATAGTGTGTTACTACACAAGTATATGTGGGCCTTGATCAAGCCAAGCACTTACATACATCTTTAGTTTGAAGTCAGTACAACTATGTGATTAAAATTCAGCAAGAACTGTTCTGAATCAAAATCTTTTAAAACTTGCTGTCCACATCTACAGTGTTTTCATTTTGAAAAACTATCATTTCTATAGGACTTGTAGATTGTGGTATATGAGGTTTCCCCACAAATTGTAAAATTAAATTGCTGTCTGGAGCATCAGTAGACTGGATTTTAAGATGGGGTACATTTTTTTTGCATTGGATTGTATACCCCTAAGGGAAATACTGATAGAATCTTAATTCACTGGTACTAGCAGGAGCTGTAATAATGTTCATCACAAGTAGGGAATTAGGCCGCTAATTATTTCTGTATCCTAAAGAGGAGGCATTTTTTTAGCACTGATTGAGAAATTACAGCCTTCTGAGACAGCTTTCACATCTTTACTGCTTCTGAATAAATTGTTGGAGAGTTGACTCATTAAGTGTAATCTATTAATTACTGGTTTGTTAATAGTAGATTATCAAATATTTCAAAGAACTGTATCTAATTGTACAGTCCTAAAGTAGAACAGAATAGGCATAGCACTGGGTGATCACATTTTAATGAAATTTAGTCATGGGAATTGTCTGTTTTCAAAGCTGTAATTACTATATGTAAATGCTTTAACTAATGTTGATCTATTAGTTACTGTGACTTATTTTTCAGGATAGTTCTGGTAATGTTTTTCTTCTGACATTGCCACATTAGTTGAGTTTGATTATCAGGCACCTCTTCCTGATGCATCACACTTCTTTTTTTTCTTTTAACACATCTCTCTCAGTTCTCCTCAACCCACCAGATAGAGATAAATAAATAAATTTTTGGGGGGGAAGGGGAGAAACTAGATGAGCAAATAATTTAAAAGTTAATGGTATTTAATTTGCATCCTGTTTTCTTAATCCTTTTTTGGTTGTGATGTATCTAAAATTATTTGACGAAGACCCCATATGCCAAGGTAAGGTATATAAAGGGCTGACATGAAGTCAAGTTTCCAGGTTTTGGAATGGCAGGCTTTGAAGGAAAACATGAGGATGCAGGATATTGGTGAGAAATGAAAAATGGAGGAGATTACCGGGGTCCTAAGGAGTAGATTGTGATAGGCATTCAAGAATGTGTGTATGAGATTGTGACTGCCAGGCTTCAAATAACCGCTCTCGAGCGGCCTTTGCTCTACAGGTGTGTGCCCGCCGGGCTGTCTCTAGCCATCAGGCAGTGGCTCGGACCTCTCTTCGGATCTCGTGCCTCTTCTGGACCCTCAGTAACCTCGAAGTAGTTCTGTCCTCCTGCGCAGTAGACCCCACACTCGCCTGCCATGTCTTGATGTTCCGCAATGGGCAGGGCGCCCGGCAGGTTCCTCGATGCCTGGGTCTGGCCCAGCGGTTGTTCACGGGGCTCCACCGCCCCTACACCCTGGCCTCAGTCCACTTTGCTGGTCACCTTGATGACATCCTCTGGCGGATCATTCCCTCCCAACTTGTACGCTGACGTGACATAGGATTGGGCCAAGCCCCAGCCTAGTCTTCCTCCTAATCCTGCCCCATGGGACACTTACTCCCGGGAACTGCCTCCTAGCTGCCCTAGCCACGTATCCTAAGTGCCCTCACCCTAGATTCCACCCCCCTCAGGGAATTTTGCCTTCAGCTGACAAGACTCTGCTCCTTCACCGCACCCTGTGAATCTCCCTTTGCTTGGCATCGGAGTTCAGGCCAATTCCGCTAGCCCTCCTGGGCCTCGTCAATGACCCTGTCTCACCCCAACCCCTTGTCTGGATCGTCACAGGTGTTTGTCCACCGACGAGCCGTCCTTAGCCCCACCAGCCCGCCACTCCACCCTCGTCTTGAGACTTCCACGTAGACACCTTTGCTCTTCCCCCTTCACATCAGTACTCACTTCAGCGGTGCTTGGTGAGGGAGCTTGATGGGGCGCCTCTCTCTCCCACAGCCCAAGGTTCCAGCTCACCAGCCTCCTCTGGCGGTGTTGGCTGCAGCGTGACTTGTCCCTCAGGCAGTGTTCGCAGCCGCACTGCTTGCTTCCTTGGCGGCGTCCACAGCAGCTCTGCTCGCTCCTCCGTCAGCGGATGCAGCAACGTGGCTTGCTCCTCTAGTGATTTTAGCCGCAGCAGAGCTTGCCTTTCCGGTGTTGTTTGCAGGAGCTCTCTCTCCAGGCTATCCACCTTTTCTGCCGCGGCAGCCGCCATTTTTAACTTTGCCGGCCGGTGTCTGGTGCTGATGTCACTGGCCAGCCGCATCTGTACATAGAGACAGCTCACAAGCCGCACGGGTCCTCCCGCTGTTCTCCACATGCGTCGTTTGGGGCTGCAGTTAAGTACCCTGCATTACCCTGCTTCCTGGGACAGGGTGGATGTCAAACACCTCCCGGGATCATGTTGGTGCTGGAGTAGCTCTCTTCTTCTCGCGTCACCAACCCCATTCTTGCCTGCCACGACTTGCTGTTCCTCAGTAGGAGTGGTCAGTTGACGAGACACCCAGTGGCCCAGGATTCACCTGGCGGTCACTCACACCACCTTCAGTGCATCACCCATCCGTTGGTCTTGTTCCCCCCATGGAGTAATGCCTTCTGACTGGCCTTTAAGTGCCCGCAGCCCCTAGCCACTGTGACCACCCTAAGGGCCTTCCTATCTCCCCTCCTCACCTTCACCCCTTCCTTCAGGGGGAAAACATACACAAAGGAGAGGTAAACTTACAGAGGCTTCTCTTCAGCCTCGGTCCCCTGGGTACACTCCCCTTTCTCTCTGCCCCTTTATCTGGGGTGGCTAAATAGACCAACAAAATACAGAATGTCAGGTCACTCGCTACCCTCTTACTAGCCTACCCTGAACACTCCCTGAGGTTTCCTTCTGGTCCACCCCGGACCAATCACCTCCAGCGTTCTTCTCTTCTGCCCGTCACTCCATCTGGGACTGGTGGCGATGCCCGCCCCGACTACACCCCTCAGGGCTCTCCCAGGGTCTTCCCTTTCTCAGTGCCCCGTCATCCTGGCACCCCATCTGTGGATCGTGTTGCTCCCGGATGCCACTCCAGCTGCGTCTTCTGATATTGTGCCTGCTAATCCCACATTGTTCGGTGCGGGCTCCTGCCAGGATGTTTTGTTTCGCGCCACCCATGTCCCTGCTAGCTTTCCTGGCTCCATGGATCCTGTAGTGAAGGTTCCTCCTGTTGCTGCCAGCAGCTGCAGCTCCTCGCCCGTGCTGTCTGCCCCTTCCACGGCAGCGGCCGCCATTCTTATTTCCATCGGCTGACGTCCAACGTTGACATCACTGGCCAGCCGTAATTGAACAAAAAGGCGGCTAACAAACCATGCGGGTTCCTCCTTCCGCCCCATGCACATCCCTGCTGCTGGTAAGTGCTGCTCTTTATTTTGACTCCCGGGACAGAGATATTGCACAGAAAAGTATATGTAATCTATAAAGAAAATGCTTTGAAGTTGTCTATGTTGATAAGAGTCAGCTGTTTATCATTCTCTCCCTCCTTTCCTTTGCACCATAAACGACTTGCATATGACTCCCATCCCCATGCATACCGTCTGAACTACTGACATCTGCAGAATAATCTTGTTTTTGTGAGCAGGGAGTCCCTTGCACAGACTTTATACTTAAACTTGTAATACTTTAAGTATAAAATTCATGGGGTTTTTTTACCTCCCTGCCTGCCATCTGACACCTCCTAGGGAAGGAATTCTACCTGATCAATACATCAAAGAGCTACTCAGCACAGCTCACAAAGATGCTCTTATGGACCCAGAGGGATAGCCTTCTATCTTCAGCTCCGTCTGTGCAAAAATGAAGTTGATTTCCTACCTATGGGGACTTTTTACCATCTTGTACCATCTACACTTTTCCCAGAGCTTGACGAAGGGACTCTGGTCCCAAAAGCTTGCAGAAAAGTATAATTTTTTTACCTGTTATCAGACCAACTGGAAAATGGCATCATTTTGGAACTAAGAGTTATAGTTTTTTGTTTGTACTTAAACTTATGGCACTTGTTTAAAAAAAAAACAACGAAAAGGAGAATTCACAGATAAGGTTTCAAAAATGTCATCGAGGCAGTTAGGTGTTCATAATCAAAGCCTGCAGCTGACAGTGGTTGGGATTTCTTTTCTTTTTCAATGCTGTATTGTATAAGTATATAATGTAGCTATGAATGTCCTACATTGTTCATTCAGGTAAATCTGATAGTTGCCATGAGCAGGACCTGTATTGTTGCACTAAGAACCAAGCATGTTTAAATTAAGGTAATATAGTTGAAGCATATATGTACATTCTCTGATTAATGTCTGGTGTAGAGGAGTTTGTCTTGGGCTGTTAGGTGCTGTCAATCACTACAACCTCCAAATAGGCTTTGCATTGAGGTTATGTATTAATAATTAATAGATATGTGAAGTTTTAAAGTTCTTCTGGCTTTCAGGGTTTTATTCTGAGTGCAGCTTGTTCTCATTTTGTTTCTACATTATATTCCTAGCTAGTCTGAGTATGTAAATCATTTATTTATATTCCATTTTGCTCATAATGGAAAACAGAGCCTTAAGCAAAGTAACTGATTATTTATACTCCTACTGGATTTTTTTCAGAACTTTGAAGTGAAAAAAATTCCTACAGTGAAGGTCTATAATGCTGACAATTTTTCTGTTACTCATCATCATCTGTCAGAACCGTACGTGGATAGAGAAATGGACACAGAGCAGGTGATTGACTTCATATATGGTATGCTCTCCCGTATGTCAACACTTCTGTTGCATATAGCAGCTCTGGCAGCTCTTAGTAGTGTTCTGTTTTAATTAGTTTCCTGTTTAAAAGAGGAGTTAGTAGAATACAACAGTTCATCTGTTCTTAATTTAAAATGGTGCAGACTTATAAAGGATTGCAGTTGTGCCTTATATATCCTATACATACTTAACCATCCATCCAACACATACTTAACACCAGTGGATAGTCCAGTTATGCTCAGTGGAATTGCTCACTGGCATAAAGTTGCACAGGGTTAACTATCTGAAGAAATTGGCCCTGAACAAAATGATCAGTTTCAGTTTCTTAAGATTAATGTTTGAATCTGTTTAAAATATATTCTGGCTGCCTGTGTTGTCTTTGTCCTAGGGTTTTTACTTTATCTTTCTTTAGCCCTCAGTTGTCAGATTTCATAATGCTTTTACTATTGCAGTGGTTTTAAAAAATGTGTTTATTTTCCAGATGAACCTGTAAGTACTTTTGTGTGTTCTATCCCAAACTATTCAAAATGAAATCAAATGTATAGAATTTGCTGTATTACGTATTTAGTAGCATTTATACCATTTATACTGAATGAAAAATACCTTGGCAAATATAATTTATAATAGCTTGACTGTTATAAGTGATTTTTTTTCCATACTATTACTTGAAACTAGAACTGTTAGATATTTCAGAATAAAAAAGATGATAGGTATTGCTGTGCTTGTGTGTGTGTGAAGGTATAAAAATGTGTAGTTTATGAACGAGGGCTGTAATGATTAGAGGGTATTTATATATCCACTCATACCTCTTTTTAAAGTAGCTTGGTTGAACACTTTTACAGAATTATTTACTGTCAGCAATATTCGCAGTCTATGATGGTTTTAAACTGTTATTGATTGACTGCCAGCCAGATGCTCGGTTAGTTGCTGAAGAGGAAGCTAAGCGCTTGAAGGAACTGCAAAAGGAGGAGGAGAGGGAAAGAAGAGAACAGCTTGAAAAAGCACATGTGAGAGGAAGTCATGCCTTGAAGATGGTCCATTTGGCACAAGTAAGCAAAGTAGAAATTGTACACCATAAGTCTTAACTGTCAGAACGACCAGCAGTCAACATAACTGGTAACAGACTAGATGGTAAATGAGCACTGACTTCATGAGAGACATAATAACTGTTTTCAAAATGTATTCCTTCTAAAAGAAAATTATCCTCATTTTTGTTCAGCCCAGCTATATGAAAATTAAGGAAATAAACTCTTCACGATCAATAAAAATAAAAGGCATTTGAACATTAAAGTGATGCTGCAGCTGATTCTACTTCTTTGTGACCTGCCAAATTTTTCAGAATGTATTATAAGATTTTGAGAAACTGATTTAATGAAAAATGCTGGTTAAGTGTGTTATCAGAGTTCCAAATGCTATAATATGCCTAACGGTGTGGGACCAGATGAATGGCAATGGGCTGGCCTTGCAGGCTAGATTGGGCCTATAATTCCTCCCCTCTCCCCTCCCCTCGCACACGTCCTATCCAGCACCCACTTTGCCTGCTCCAGGACCCACTTTGGCTGCACTGCATGCAGCATGCATTCTGAACTGGTTGGAGTGAGCAGTGTGTGCAGCTTATGACCCACAGTGGGCACTATGGGTGCTGGATCCAGCATGCTGGGGGGAGAGATGGGGAGGTCCCTGCTTGCAAGGCCCATCTGGTGCTTGTTACATGTGGCCTGTGGGTCAACTCAAAACCTGGGGCTAGCACTAGGGCTGGCTAATGTGGATTTATGGGCCAGATCTTTGACACCCCTATTGTAAGAGATGTTGAAATCAACTGGATGAGTGCATAAGAAATGGAATCCTGTTTAAATTGATATCTGTTTGTTCTGACAAAAAGCAGGTATGTTTGTGTATGCATAATGAGGAAATATCTGAGGGTATTTTTTAAAGGAAAAGTGAGAAAAGCTTGAACTATTTTACAAAGTTTGTAAGTACTGCAGGCATGAGCCTAAGTCAGGAGTGGGCAGAATGCAGCCTCGGGGCCAGATGCAGCCCGCCAGGCCATTCTATCTGGCCTGTGGGGCCCCTAAAAAATTTAGAAAACTAACATTTATCTGCCCTGGACTGCCTGTTATGCAGCCCTCAATGGCTTGCCAAAACTCAGTAAGCAGCCCTCTGCCCAAAACAATTGCCCACCCCAGCCTGAGTTCTTTTGCTTCAGAGTGAATTGGCTTGATCATCTTTAGCGTCATTTATGTAAAGGTATCTTACTTGAAGACTTACAGTATGGATAAATGGCTTGAAGTGGGCTGCTCAGCAGTTGTCAAACAGCAGATACAATTTATAATTTCAAGGCCAGTCTTTCATCTCTCCTAGTACCCAAAGAACTGTTTTATATTTATTTAAGTGATCTTATTTTTAAGATCACTTTATTTTTTCTGTCACAGTGTTTAGGCTAGATTTAAATCAAATATTTAGAACTGGCTTTGTTATTTAGTAGCATTATAACTTGTTGAATAAAAAATTCTTGCTAGAGCCAAACTTTTACAAAAATAAATTGTGTAAATTAGCATCTTGTTTATATTAAATATTCATGAAAGTAGAATTAGATTTAATTAAGGGCAAAATTTTCAGGAGTACTTAATTGAAAGTGAATGCAACTTTGCAGTCCTAAATTGCTCTAGATATATGCTGAAAAAAACTACATATAAAACACTGTCTTCCTGCTGTATTTTTAGTTTCAGTTTCAGACATTTGATTTTGGTTTGTTCTTGTAAACACTTAAACATAACACCAAACACACACTATGTTTAATATAAAAAGAAATGCATGACTTTGGAAACTGACATCTAATTCTGACAATGTTCTTCCTTCTCTAGTTCTTATAACTGATGCCACACTAGTGACTAGAAATAACGGTCACAAACTGGCAGAGAGTAGATTCAAACTAGACATCAGGAGGCGCTACTTCACGGTCAGGGCAGCTAGGATCTGGAACCAGCTTCCCATCTTGGCACAGCTAAAACTAGTAAGACTAGCAGAGATGCTTGGTCTGGAGACCCATTGATATAATGAAAAGTGGCTGGTTTAGCATTCCCTTTGAAAGTCCCATTGCTTTTTTTAAATAAGTGTGTCCCTTGGTAGAAGATACGCTAAAGATCTGAAGATAAGATTATGTTGCAGAGTGGTTTGGTTTGGTTTGGTTTGGGTGGGGGTGTTGTTTTGTTTGGTTGGATTTTTTTTGCCCAAAGCATATGGAAATAGAGGTAACTGCAGGAATGGCAAAGATGCCCAAGCTAGATCCAGGTACTGAAAACGGGATAACCATAGTACAGTGGTATTTCTCCTAGGCTAATTTACCCTGCCTCCTGCAAAATTATTAGTTCCACTGGAGTGCCTCATTAACATAGCTATACTGATTTGGGTATAAGGATTAGCTTGTTTAGAGCTAGCTTGAATATCTTTGCATGGCACTGAATTCTGCTGTGTAAGACTTCTCTGAAGTGCCTTAGGCAGCTGTTCAGTATTGCATTATCTTCACCTTTCAGTGTGGATCCATGCCTTATTGCACCATATCTCATACAACATCCAAACGTGACAATGAAAAGGCACAATGAAATCAATGACACTGTATTCAATGGTGCATTGGTATCCGAGTGCCCTTCCAAGATTAATGTAGTTGTTTTCATACCAAACTTATGAAGTAGAAGATGATGTCCTCATTTTGCAGCCTAAGAATGAAAGCACAGACAAAGACCAAAGTTTGCTAAATATCCACTAATTTTGGTGCCTGCATGATTGGCTACCCAACTTAAGATATCTAAAGCTAGATTTTTTTTTTGATTTTGTGGGTTGAAAATATTTGAATCTCCTATTAACTGACTGTACTTGGAGTTGAGCACTCATTGTTTCTCAGAAAAGTTAGGTTTATGGTTCTTGGTTGTTAAGGCTGAAATGATATTTTGTCCTTTTCTTTGTTTTGAAATCCAGTTCCTGTTTAACGCAAAAGTCCTGATTATTTGCACATGTCTTGTAACGAATTCTATGTGATTTGAAGAATGTTAAGAAAAATTGTAGCGGATGAGTTGAAATGGAATTGCTGAAGAAATGGCATTCTAATCATCATTGGTTTTTTTTGTATATAAGTCTTAACATTTATTAACCTGTTTTTGAATATACAGTATTCCCAGTCTTTCAGCTAACATGAGAGCTAGCTGTAAATGTTCTCAGACAGCCAACAAGTAATCCAGCTTATTGACAAAGGTTGACTAGCTTGGACTGATAATGCTTATATATATAATATACACACACACACTAAACAGAATAAAAAACAATTTATAAAAGGTCTGAAAGCACTACGAAAAATATTTGGCTGGTAGCCTTAACATGTACGCTGAGTAACCTAAAGAAGGTCCATGTGCTTGTTTCATAAAAACAGAAAATTTAGAGCTCTTCTATACTTAGGGAAGTTGGCATGTTGGTGTATAGCCTGATATTGCTTCTAATACTGCAGTTATCCCATGGTGCTATTAATGACTTTTCAGCCACTAAATAGAAGGTATCCAGTATCCTAGAGGATATCTAGACTGATTTATTTTATGAAGGTGTATATGTGCATACATTTAAGTCAAAGTATTATTTATCCCTGAAATGAAGTAAGTATTAAACCTTACAGATGCCAAATGAATGTATTTTATTGGAGCTAAAGTCATTCTGCCTGAATGTAAATGCTGAGCTGTTAATTGAACATGGTTCTATTTGAAGGACAGGGAAAGACTTATAAAAGAACTTGAACAAATGCAGAATATGGATCGGGCATGCAGGAGACGGATTGTAGCACAGATGCCACCACAGCTGTTTGTACCTTCATACAGACGTGTGGAAATTAAAGATGACTGGCAAAGAGAGCTGGAGATGGCCTTTGAAGACATGTATAGTGGAGACAGGAGTAAGTGATTCCTTTGGAAGGTTAAGTAATGTGGTGTCAGCATGTACTTAAACTACTGTAGACATTCAGGATTAAATATGTTCTTAAGGAATCAAATTATATTCTTAGTTTCCTTTGAAACAAAGTTTTTGTTTAA
Source organism: Crocodylus siamensis (assembly GCF_052110815.1). Classification (NCBI taxonomy): domain Eukaryota; kingdom Metazoa; phylum Chordata; order Crocodylia; family Crocodylidae; genus Crocodylus; species Crocodylus siamensis. The sequence goes on from NC_143395.1 coordinate 400,809,638, forward strand.
ACTGTTTGAAAGGACCATTTAATTTGGAATCTCTTAGGGGCATCTTATGATGACCTTAATCTTGCAATTTGAGAGAGCTTTTGTTACAAATGGAATTACTTAATGGTTTCATATGGCTTCATCTTTTCATTTAGAAATGAAAGGAGACATGATTCTTCAGCTTGAACCACAGCCTTTGCCGCCTACTTCTGATCAATCTCAGGATGATGAACTGGATATTTCCCTGGAACCAGATATAGTGTGCGAGAGACAGCCAAAACTGGATGAGGTGATAGAAGAGGAAGTCTTGCACCACAGTCAATCAGAAAGTAAAACTTTCAGGCTTAACTCTTAACTTTTAAAAACCTTTGGATGTACATTAGGAGAGACTAGAGGTTTTAGGTTCATATACCAATTTTGAGAAAATGCAATTGTGAGTAAAAAGAAATACAAAAATAAAATACAGAAGATTGAGGTATCTTCAGCTGTTTTAATACATTTTAACGTGAGTAATGAGAACTGCTGAATTTGTTCTGTATTTACAAAGAAGCTGAGTTGCAGTTGCTTTGAACCATTACTTTGAATAGTTTAAAAAAAAAAAAAAAGTGTAATTTAAGACATTTTAGGTGTTTTAGTAATAATAGGTATATGGTATTTATACACTTAGTTGCTTTTGATGCTTTCCATTCCAGAAACTGGAGTCAAACAAGTATGAAATTCAGATGCAAAGATTCAGCTTCTTTTGGACTTCTTTTGAAGATAGTACTTGCTACTAAGAACTAGAACTACACCTGAGCCCAATTTTATATGCGACTGTGTTAATATAACTAGAAAAATTGCATGATGTCTAATACATATCTAACACATCATTCATGTTTTGAAAAGTGCACCTATTAGTACCTATCTAGATTGGGAATCTGTCCACGTTCCATGTCAGAAAGTCAAGTGATCAATATCTGCTTAGTCCAGGGGGATGCAAAATCCGGCCTGCGGCTGTCAAAAATGACAGGAGCCAAGGGCAGTAGGACCCAGGGGAAACCCGGCGGGCTCCAACAGTGGGGCCCACCCAGCCCCGCCCTGCAGCTGGAAGCCCCAGCCTGGTTTCTGGGCTGGGAGCACATGGCTGCCTCATTGCAGGAAGCTTAGCTGTCCAGAGCAGGCACAGGCAGCCCCATGCAGGCTGCAAGCAGCTGCAGCTCAGGGTGCCGGTCATGGGGTGGGGTGGGGAGGGGCTGCTTCCCCCCCCCCCCCCCGTGCACTCAGCATCACCTTGTAACCTGGCAGTGGGGCAGGTTACAAGCTGGTGCTGAGCATGGGGAAAAGTGGCCCCTCGCCTGCCCCATGGCCAGTGCCCCGCACTGCAGCTGCTCACAGCCTGCCTGGAGCTGTCTTGCCTGCTCCAGACACCCTAGCATGGGCTGCGAGTGCCTGCAACGCAGGGTACCAGCCGTGGCGCAGGTGAGGGGCCACTTTTCCCCACGCTCAGCACCAGCTTCTTCCCTGCTGGTGAGCAGGGCATCGGGGCTGAGCACTGCCCCCCACCTGTACCACAGGGCTGGGGGGCACTGGGTGTGAGTGGGCGGGGAGCCAGTGGAATCATATGGCCTGCACCGGTGTCCCAGGGCCAGTGCCAATGGGGCCCAAAGTAGTGTGGCAGGAGCGTGGGGTCCCAGCTGGCAGGGGCTCTATGGAGCTGGGCCAGCTCCCTGCTGGTGCAACCCAGCCCAACTCCATGGACCCCTGCCAGCCTGCACCCCACTTTGGTCCCCACCGGTGCTGGCCCTGGGACATTGGTCCCAAGGTATTGGGATGTTGGTCCCAAGATGGTAACCAGGGGGTGGGGCATCTCTCAAGGAGCTGGGCTACCCATGCGGCCCTTGACAGCCTGCCAAAACTGGATAAGAGGCCCTGCGCTCAAAATAATTTCCCACGCCTGGCTATAGTCAAATTGCAGAAGCAGTTAGGCAAAATTTCAAATTTTCTGCTATTTATATCTAACTAGAATGATCTGTGTTTACAGCCTGTAACTGTGTTGTGAGAAGTAGCTGACTGACTATATCGTGTATCCTTTTTTGTCTTACTCTTATGTCTTTGTAACAATTTTTGGTGCATTTCTTACAGAGTGTGAAGAGGTTCCCCAACCACAATCCAAACTATTCTTAAAAAAATTGCTGGATAAGATTCGGAGCCAAAAAGACCAGTGGGCATCAAAAAGTGAAGCAGAGGTACAAAGTGACATTCAAACCATTGAGTCAGGTACGCTTCCTAGTGAAGAGAGACTCTCATGTGATTTGGAACCTGGTCACAAAGCCCATGGAGATTCAGTTTCTGAAGCCAAAGGTAAATACTGTTTTGTCCTTCATAGTGAAATCAAAATGCAATGTTTAGGAGGGAAAAAGAACTTGATAGGCAGAACTGTGACTATGCAACATTAAACCTGGATGGCTTTTCAGTAATGTGACCATTCATGTTTCTTGTACTAGCCAGAAAGTGAGCTACTGCACTAGATTGTAAATTTTATGGGGAAGAACAAACATGATAGAGGCTTTTTTGGTCTTCTGCCCATTTTGTTCCATCCAGGCATAAAGATTTGAGGTAAAAAATGTTGAAATGACCTGGACATTTAAGGGCATAAGATACTTTGAAAAATCTCACTTTTAGTATGTTTCCAAGCTTGTAAAGGGCATTCTTGAAAAAATTAATTGGAAGCCATGTTTCTATTATGTTTACTTCTGAGCTTGCTGGACCTATGTGTGTACCAAAAATGTGACTGTTTCTGCTCCTTGATTCCCTGATTCAGTAACTAACAGTGCTCTGCTAAATTATCTTTTAATGTGAAATGGCTTGGATTTACTGTTTGGTTTGTAAACTATTATTTTTCTCCTGTTTGTCTCTGGTATGACAGTGCATTAGAGTATGTGATAGACTTTAACACTTTAATTATTGGGCAAGTGAATCAACAGCTTTGTAATAACTTAAGAACAAAATAGTGAAGTAAAATCATAGAAGAATGTGGATGGCAGGGACCTCCAGAGATCATCTAGTTCAGTGGTTTTCAACTTTTTTTTTATCTGCAGACCTCTCAAAAGTTTTGGCTGGAGGTGCAGACCCCTTTGAATTGTAAGTGTCAATATTCACATACATATGATTGATCCATAGTCATCTTTCATAGACCCCCAGGGATCTGCAGACCATAGATTGAAAATCACTGATCTAGTCCAGTCTACACTACTCAAGGCAAGATAGTCTCTGTCTAAACCATCTCAGTCAAGTGTTTATCTAACTAACTCTTAGGTACCTCTGAGGTTAAAGATCTCACAGCCTCTCTGGATAGCCTGTTTCAATGCTTAACCACTTTCATAGTACAACATATTTCTTCCTAATATCCAACCTAAATTTCCCTTGCTGTGACTTGAGACATTGCTTCTTGTCCTGTCCCTGTAGTTGCAGCGAAGAGTCCATCTCCATCCTCTTTGTATTCATCCTTCAGGTATTTGAAGACGGTCATTAAATTCTCTTGTCTTTTCTTCTCTAGACTAAATAATTCTATGTTCTTTCAACCTTTTCTCATAAGTCATGTCTCCTAGGCCTCTAATCATTTTTGTTGCTGTCTGCTGTACTTTTTAAATTTTAACTGCATCTCTTGAAGTACAGGGCACAAAACCGGACAAGTACTCCAGGCGAGACTAAATAGAGCAGGAGAATCATTTCCCTTTATTTGCAAGCGACTTCTCTAGTAATGCAGCCCAGCATGCTGTTCACCTTTGAACTTTTTAATTGTGCATGTGCTTTTAAAGATCTTTGCTAAAGTTTTACAGTTATTCCCCCAAAATGTTGAGCCTGGCTCTGCTGGAGAAGTTATTTTTTTCCCTTATTGCCTTTAAGGGTGAGAAATATACTTACCAGAAGGAAGCAGGAAACCTTTCCTAGTAAATAGTTACAAACTAGTGGGAGCTTTGACAATTATCAAACTAAATGTCACTGCTAGATTGTGAACAACATTGAATCTGACCATATAGTTAAATTTTCACTGAGTTACTGAGATGGCAGAAGCACAGAGGCTTACTATTCCCTTTTTTGAGTTGGTGAGGAGAATCCCCTTTTTTATTACCTGGTAATGCTGCCTCTACACCTTTCCTAATTGCAGAAGTTTGAGTCCCTTTTGCTGATCTCTTCTTAGCAGCTCTAGTGAAACGTATTAAATCTCTTCTGAGGTAGCAGTGAAAATGATTATAGGATTTTAGGGAACTGTCTCAGGAAGCTACAAGCAACAGCAGAAATAAAAGGAGGGATTTGCAGGCCTATGAAAAGTGAGACGTTTCCTACTCCCAGTTTGAGTGCTAGGAATGAGCGAAAGGGCACAGTGTGTGAATAAGGCCTCTTTCAGGAGGGTAAGTGTATGAAAATAAGCCACTTCTGTATCTGCTGCTTCTGGGAGGATGGTTACGGGGAGCAAGGGTGAAGTTCCTCAACTCTTGAAATTTTGAGTTAAGAGTACGTAAGAGATGAGACATCTTGAGTGAGATTCAAAGACGGATCTCTGGCTAACAGAAAAGTGCCCTTTGCTTTCTTCCCTATAGCTACTGTGGACGAGAGAGGACGATAAACCTCTTACCAAGATTTTGTCCTTGTAGTAAATTATGGAAGCCTATCACAAGCAAAAACAGTAAATTCATTGCTAAGTTTTGTCCTCTGGTTAGTAGTCGTACAGTTTCTAAATCCAGTATAAATATTTTCCTGACAATACAATATGCTAACTCTAAGTAACATGTATTTTAGAATCTCTGGAAATACTAGAACAGAGTGTTGTAGCTGGAAATTCAGTCCTAATCCATCCTCAAGAACAAGCAGCCAAAATTAGAATGGAAGCAGAGAGACAAAAACAGGTATATGTGTGCGGTTTTTTTTCCTCAGCAATATCCTTTTCTTAAAGTGCATTTTACATCATTTGCTCAAATGCAAACAGATCTAATTAGGTTTGTAAAACAACTTTGGCTATCCCTCCCTTTTTATGTATATATAGCTTTAAAAACTGCCTTTAAAGTTTAATATTTTTCCATAATCTCTTGTAGTTTTTCTGGTTTGTTTGGTTTTTTTTAATTTTCATCAGCTCTTCTTGTGGTATTGAAGAGTAAGGGGAAAATACTTTTGTAGTTTCTAGAAACTGTATTGAAAATGGTACAGGAGAGATGGCTTAAATTTGGAATTTGATGTTGACAAAATCCTCACTGAAGAGTAGTGCTCTTGAGTGTCTGTACATGTGCTGGAGGGAGCTGGGGGGAAGGGAACGTATTTTAATTAAAGTGGTTCTTGGGATCCACTCTGATTTTACAATCCCTGCAGTGTCTCGTTTATTCAGCATCCCACATTTCAAAATGGTAGCGGGTCACTTCAACTAAAGCTTGTTTGACATGCTTTAGTTAAAGCCCCCCGCCACCATTTTAAAATGCGGAGCACTGAATACGCAAGACATTGCAGCACAATTAATAGAATCTGTTCTGACGTATTCTAATCAAAATGCATCAGAGCATGTGTAAAAGTGCCCTTTGTCTTGGGAGTTTGGGATTAACAGTACAATAGTACTGTTAGTCTGTGAGTAAGCATTTATAGTTTGAGTCAAGGAATTCCCACGGGTCTGGATTTTTAATATCCTCTTCTCTTGTAGCTGTATCTAATTCTAGATCTACTGCCTCCAAGCAATAAGAACTTTAGCACAATTCTTTGCCATTTCAGTGCGTCTCTAACAGGTGTCAGCAGCTGAATCTACAGCAACTAGTTCTGGCCTATGGAGCAGTTGGATCCAGCCCATGCAGTTAGGGCTAAAGCAGTGAGGGCTTCACCTGTCTTGTGCTGCACTGTGGCTGGGTGGCAGGGAGCTTTCCCATGCTGCCACTGCTAGGCTGCAGTGCTAGAAACAGCACCAGGAAAAAATAGTGGCAGTGCTGGCCCGTGGGGTTTAGTGTCAGCCCTGAGCCATCTAGGACTTCTGGCCTGCCATTTCAAAATGTTGCCAGCTGCTGGACAGTCCTGTGCTACATCTTATGTTAATTTGTAATTTTAAAAATGAAAAGCATACCTAAGGAAATTAGAAATTAGGAAACTTCAGCTTTGTGGATGTATAAATAAAAGCCAGCAAGCCAGGAAATGCAAGATTGAAAGAGATGCTGTCAGTTTTTAAATTATTTTCCTGAAAAATGTTATCTGTTTTTACTTGTTGCCTTGGCTACTTGTATGTTTAACCAAACATTGAGAATTGTGTCTGGAAATTAGATTTATTTTCCCATCTGCCAGCCTTAGTTATTGCAGTTGTTAGACTAATCACAGTATTTGTCTGGAATGTATGTATAAATATAGAATTAAAGTGAAACTGATATGTAGTTGCCAAGATATGTATTCACATATCTACTACATTTTATAGCTCAGTTTCAGTATTGCCTATTCCCAAAGGTCTGGCTTTTCTAAAATTGTCTTCTCTGTTCTATGTGCTTACACCTTTTCATGATCAACACTTTGAACATTTGTGGTGAGGCAGACAATAAAACAATAGCTATGTTGTTCTAGTCATGTTGTATGCCATACTTAGGGACATACTTAATACGCAGTTTTCAGAAACCAGTGATATCCAGGATCACCAGGAAATACTCCATTGGCCACAATTTCCCACAAAATCAACCCATTAAAACCCCAGCATATTATATGATACGCTGTTTTAGAATCTCACAATCCTTACTGTGATATTTGGACAATGTGGTGATCCCTGCAGCTATTCGTGTTTGAGATTTACTGTCTGCAGTGAGGGGCAGGGCTTATTCTCCAGTCTGTGGCAAGGGGCGGGGCCACAAGGAAATGTCTGCAAAATCAGCCCTTCAGGCCACAAGCAAGCTGTGAAAATGGCTTGGTATCACTGTGAGTTAAGTAGGACCCTGCTCAGACTGAACAAACTCTAAATCTACATTGATGCATGTTGGAGGCATCCAAGGAACACATGGGAACAGGCAACTGAAAAGGTGGCCCATCTCCCATTCGACTTTACTCAAATGAGCATGTTGCACCTCGGTAACGTGCACTGATGGAGTGGCCATCTGTCACATGACACCTCTGTTTGAGGCTATGATGAGCGCTCGGTAAAGATTAGCGTGTCTCAGAACATCATGTCTTAGCTGCTGTGTTCTGGCCAGTTCAGTGTCTGGCAGCAATTTCAAATGGATACCCTTGGGACAAAAAGTAGAGAATATAGTATTATATTATCTCTGTGCCTGGAAACTAAGTCTTCGGTTCATAATAAATTCCTAGAGAGATATTAAAAATAAAAAAAAACACTCAGAGGTTTGTGAAGTGCACTGTAAGTTATATACCCATTAAGTACTTCAGAGGTACTGAGAGACTTAATTTAACATTAGTAAAATGTCTTAGATCTTTGAAAATCACTATAGATTGTAAAAAACACTTGTACTTATTCTGAATTCAGCCTTACAATGGGGAATTTGTTCCATCCTCCAATTTCTTTGCAGAAAATGTTACCTGATTGAATTAGATTTTGATTTTCTCCATTGTGCTATTGTGATAGCAGTTGTTGATGAACGTAATATAGCACAAAAGTTAAACTGTGAAGGGACTGGTAAGAATCTGTTGTCTAGTAAAAGGCATATATAGTTTTACATGTTATTATGAGAAGCCGCTAACAAAATAGGGGTTGCTTTGTAGTACAGATAATTTCACTGTATGTGATTTGGGACTTAGTTGATTATCCTGTCATTTAGTTTTGCAGAATCACTGTAGTATTTCTCTTTGATAGAATGAACAAATAGAGCAACAAAAACAGGTGCAGCTGGCCTTGCTTAAACAAATTGAAGAAAAGCGAATGTGCTTAGAGGATGACTATCTGAAGATCCGAGTGCAGGCTCATTTGGAAGAAATTAAGGCAAGGGGGCAAGAGGAGAAAGATCAGCCATCCCATCTGGCACAGGTGAATACTCATTTGGTTATGAACCAACAGACAGAGGTGGAACACAGGGTAAAGGAAGTGATTCCCATTGGTGAAATAAAGGTTTATTTAAGCCTTACTTCGTCCATGCCAGAAGGCAGGATCTCCTACCTTGGAAATACGTTTGTTTTGAAGTGGAAGCACTGGTTTGTTTGTTGGCAGTGGGCTTTGGGTAGTGGTTTACTTTTGCAGGATTTCAGGACAGCACCTGGACCCATGGTAAAAAATGTATAAGACCATGCAGACAGAACGACATATTTCCCTCAAGAAAAAGTGAGAGGAAGTGTATAGCGGGGGAAATTGACATTTTTGACTGCACCGATACCTTATAGATTATCCATGTGGAAGATGGGACATCAGTGATGTAGAAAGGATCTGATCTTACTTGCTATTAAATGACCTGGAGGCATCTGCACAAGAACTTGTTCTCCAGTGCTCTTTCTGGGGACTGATTTTATAAAAACAGCACTGAGTTGAACCATTGAACCCCTAGAGTCCAAGCCCTCTCAAACTTAAACTGCAGATCAACTCTGAGCACCATTATATTCCATAGTATTTGCTAGATATGTCATAGGAAGACATAGCTTTCGATCAGTATTGTTCAGAAGAGTGCAGTCTGTCTTTACTTCCTCAGGCTGAAATCAGGGCAAACTTGCTTCAGCTGGCTTAGAGTAAGAGCATGCTGCCTTAATCTTTCTTCAGTATTCATATGTGTATTGTTTTGAATTTTCATATGTAAATAATTTATTTCCTTTTAGACTGAAACTGCTGCTATATCAGAAACTACCAGTCCTAGAGAGAATGACCATGTACAGATGATTCGTAACTATCAACAGCGTCTTCTACAACAAAATAGGTACATTCCCTTATGTAATCAAGATTGAGAAGATAATTTCAGAATTATTTGCTAAGTGTTGATCCAGTAATTAAGAAGGTCTTTATGTCACACAAGAGACACGTTGTCATTCTCTTTTAGGTTACACAAACAGTCAGTTGAAGAAGCCAGAAAACGTTTACAGGAGTACCAGAATAAGTTGAAGCAAAGATATCCTTCAATTTCTACTATACCCTTAAGCTCTACAGTTGCATCAGAGTCAAGATGTGTTGCTTTCAAACCTACTGCGGAATCAGTTTTCAAAACCCATGCACCTGCAGTACTTCAGCGAGTTCATCCAACAGCCTGTCAGTCAACTGAAGAAACGCAGGCTCAGGAACTTGCACAGCCATTGATCAGGTGTTCCAGAGCACGTGGTGTGTTAGAAAAAACATTTGAGCAAAGAGACAATGAGCTAATGCAGAGTACAGGCTTGAATAGTCAGTTACAGTGTTCACTTACCTCAGAGTTGAAGCAAAGACCATTTCAGTTGCTTCAGCATTCCCCTTCACACAAGCAAATGGAACAGCTGAATTCCAGTAATCAGGTCAGAGAGTTCTCTGAGTCCCGGAGGCTGCCAGTATCAATCCTGACTTGTCAAGGTACTTCTTCAGATATGTTGCAACCAGAGGCACAGTTCATTTTGCCCACAGAAGATTCATCTGAGTCTTCACAAACTTCGCATTTTGAAAAAAATCTAGGATCTCCGAAGGTGTCGAACCGACAAATAGAGACAGAAGACCCCAAACAGCCTCTGCTCTTAGTACCTTGTATGCCACCAACAGAGGAGTCTCTCATAACTCAGGCAGCATCATCTGACTCTTCAGAGTGCCAGCAAATACCTGCAGAAAGCAGCATAAAAACCTTTGAACCAACCTTCACTCAGGCATTTCAGGATCTTACTTCATTATCTCTTGAGCCTGGGGTGATCCAGGAGTCCTTGGCATCAAGAAATAAGGATGTTTCGTTGTCAAATTATTCCAATATATTGAATTTAAGGGAGAGAGTGCTAGCCTCTTCAGAAAGCATCCAAGCTCAGCAAGACCACTTGAAACAACTGCAAAAGCAACTGGACATGCAAAGAGAAGCTCTTCTTTCTAGACAAAGAATGCAGGAAGAATTACTTATATGGAAACAAACTAAATTGAAAGAACAGATGCAAAGAAAACAAGAGGCTGTGAAGGATTTGCTTAATAAGCAGGTATGCTTTATAAGTGCATTGTAACAGGTTGTTTGCCAGTAGAATGCAGTGGAATTTACCATTTAGCAAAGTGATGCATGTGGCTGCATGTGCAGTCTGTCCTTTACCAAACCATAGACTCAAGCTGGAACCTTTGCTGTCTACAGTCAGTAGTTCTACTGGGCAAGCCAAAAGAACCACTTTCTGTCCACTCCAGTTGGAGCTGAACTAAGCTTGTCTGGACTTTATCTCTGAACATAATGTTCATTAAAGTAGCTGCAGTACTTGCAAAGCTTTTCAGCTGTAGAAATGCAGTTGGTGTGTACAAAAGCTAAATATGTTAATAGTCTTTGTTGTTCAAAGTGTCTGAAAGACCCTTCGTCAAATAAACTGTTTAAAAAGCACAACTTAATTGTTCAAAAGTGCAAACTAGATAATTGGTTTTAAAATTGTTATATTGGCTAAGGAGCCAATATATTTCTATTTATTTATAGTTCTGCGTAACAGCTATATTTTATTTTGAATTTGAATTGTATATCACACTTATATAAAATGAGTCTGTCCCAATTCACAAAAGATACTAAGGATGAAATTGGCAATCTTAAAAGACAAACAAGTGTTTAGAAAGATTATTATCTCATTCCATGTATTTATTTCTGTCTTAACATCATGCTCCTAGTTGTCTGCTTAGGAGAAGCCTAGAAATGAAAGTAAACTTTAATATGATGATTGAATAATAAGACAAACACAGACGAAGACTCAGGCTAGAGTTCAAGTGCGAAATAGACTGGCATTGTTTTGTTTTGGGGTTTTCTTGTTTTTGGGGGGGGTTTTGCTTTAAACACACTCTCCAGAACCTCCAAGGATGGAACCAGCTTTTTCTCTGCTAAATTATCCTTTCTGTGGGGTGGTGTCAGCGTATCACTGCTAAGCCAAGGTACAGATTATTGATTTTAAAATTCATATGCTCATTCTAGAATTCAGGATTTCATAGCTGCCAAGGAGTAATGCTTATCCATAACATCCATTTTGAAACAGTCCACAGCATTTTCAGATCAACAATTTCTTCCTAGTTGTTGGCCGCACAAGATGCACATGAAAAAATTGAAGAAATATTGTCTTTCCATCTTTCTTTAAATCAGTGGTGACCAATACGCAGGTGTGCCTCAAATTAAGCTTTACATCCTTCCTGGGAGCTCTCTGATCCCCTTCCCCTGCCTGATCCCTTGCTCTACTTTCTGTTGTCTGCTATGCGTTTCCTACCTGATCTCACATTTTGCTTTTTGCTCTGTGCTCCCTGCCCAGTTTGCTGCTTTTCTTTCTGCTCCCTGCCCCATTTGCTACTGTGCCATCTGCTCCCTTCCCGATCTGCTGGTTGCCACGCACAAGCTGCCCATGCCACATGTGGCATGTGCCACAGGTTGGCCACCCTGTTTTAAACTGTCCTAGAATGGAAAGCATCCTAGAAGAATACCTTTTTGTCTTTGCGGTCTTCAGCAAACTAAAATCCCTGCACTTAGTGACTGAGAACTAGATAAAAGTGTGTTTTCAGGACCTGAGCCTGCAAGGAACTGAATGTGTTTGCCCAACAACCTAGTAGTGCAGTTAAGTACACAACTGATTTTTGTGTATGAGCCCCGTTGAACTGCATGGATATATGCAGCGTACATGTTTTGTTGTTCTGAGCCAGTGACCAACATCATGCCAAGCTCAAGCATTTAGAATGTTTCTTTTCTCCCCTCCTGTGTTGTAGAGCTATAGACGATGTAAACAAATTGAAGGGAAAAGATGTCTAGTAAAACATGAGACAATTTTACTTACTACTAGTTCTTATTTTTAAGGTTGGACACTTTAGCCAATACAGAGAGATGACAGAAACACAGAAACCAGACCAGTTCACTCTTTTCAAAGGAACAGAAAATTATCAAGAAGAGGTCATCTGTGGTAATGTGAGCAAATACAATGAAAATGTAGCGCTTTCACAGCACATTAGTCCAGCTGAGCAAATAGGTGAGGCCATATATCATGCTCTATTATAATTATGATGCATGCATTTTTACTTATAATTGAATTCTCTTCTTTTACCCTCAGATTCTACCAATTACATGTCAATAATTTGCAAGATTGCTAATTACAGAACATAATCTTTTTTTACAGAACAGTCTCAAAGAATTCCAATAAGAGAACAGAAATGTAGAACTTCAAAACCACCTCTGGCAAAAATCAAATTAGGTCTAGATTTGGAACAACATGAACTTAGTGTTATACCTGAGGTAGATACACCAAGAAGTTGGAACGTTTCTCTTGCAGGTAAAATGCTTACTAAATGTTCTCTCTTGTGAGACACAAAACCCTAAGTAAGAAATTCAACAGAAATTTTCTCTAAGACTTTGGAATGATTGAGAGTGAAAGCAGTGTTTTCAGCTATGATTTCAGTAAGATTCTCTGATGTTTATTTCAACAGCAGCAAAATCTATACTACGTGCTTTACAAATGCTAAGATAACAGCGGCCTTCCTGGAAGTGTTTACAGACTGAAAAGGGAAATTGCTTGATTATCCTGTCATTTGTGTATATGACCCTCCCATTGCGGTATGGATAGATGAGCAGTCCTATAATAGGGACTACTGAGGGCTGCTGATTTAAAAAAAAAAAATTAAATTGTTTACTGCTGAAATATATGCTTCAGTATAAGTATTCTCTTATGAATGACCAGGAATTGTTTGTGGTACCTTTGCCTAAATGGGGTAGCTTTTTCTAACATCAGCAGGTGCTAAATGCTGTGCTCCAACAGTGGATGGTTACTGCATGCCTAAACAATGTTTATAAAACATTTTTTAATGATTGCTTGGTGTCAGATTGTTACAGGACCCTTTAATGATCTTTGTTGAGGTTTGTTAAATACTCAACAGAGTCAGTTTAAATGTTCAGACTGCAGTCTGATTTACTTCCTGTTGCTACAAGACTACTAGAACTAGGAGGCAAAACATAACAGTTACTGTTTTGTTTCCTTTAAAGGTTTAGTAGTAATTTTACATAGTCGATTTCACTGTTTCCCCTGGGAGTCAGTCAGTTAGCTTCCTCAGTTGTTTATGGTGGAAAAGGTGCTTGTAAAGCCACACAAATTGGCAGAGACTCAGACTACGGTTCTTCAAGTAGATAATATCCATTCAAACCTAAGTTTATATTGTAGCAAGTACCAGAGCTAATGTTCTGATATCTTTTTAAAGAAAAGTAAAGAGAACAATCTGGGTGATACTAGATGTGTTAGTTTGACATTAAAGAATTAAAGGTAGGTAATTAACAATCAACTCTTCTTTCATCTGTTCCTTTATTTGTTCCTTGGCTCAGTTTCAATCAATAGTAACTTATGCAAAATTCATGCTATTACACATTTGGTTGCTAAAGGGAATAATGTTAACATAGAATCATAGAAGTAAGGTCAGGAGGGACTTTGTAGATCTTCAAGTCTGACCCCCTCCCTGCCTGGGTGGGAGAAAAAACTGGGCTCAAATGATTCCAGCCAGGTAGGCATCAAGCCTCCTCTTAAAGACCCCTAGGGTAGAAGCCAGCACCACTTCCCTTGGAAGTTGGTTCCAGATCCTAGCCGCCCTGACTGTGAAGTAGCTCTTACAGATGTCTAATCTAAACCTACTCTCCAACAACTTGTGGCCGTTATTCCTTGTTATGCCCGGAGGCGCTAGGGGAAACAAGGTCTCTCCCAAACCCTTCTGGTGTCCCCTAGTGAGTTTATAGACAGTCACCAGGTCCCCCCTCAGCCTTCTCTTGTGAAGCTGAACGGGTTCAGGTCCCGCAGTCTCTCATTGTAGGGTCTGCCTTGTTGCCCCGGACCATGCAGGTGGCCCTCCTCTGGACCCTCTCAATGTTGTCCACATCCCTCCTGAAGTGGGGTGCACAGAACTGGACACAAATGACATGATATGTTTGGATTTGTGCAACACACTTAACTTGGGATTTAGACATCATTTTGATTAATAAACTAAAATATATATAACCAAGGTGCCATACATTAAATCTGACTTTTTGATAATCTCAGAATGTAATTGTGTGGGGAAACCTCATCAAGATAGCATCTTTCTAGCAGGATCTTGCAGGTATGGATTCTTGTTCCTATACATACTGAACTTTATCCTAGAAGAAGATACAGTTATTACTGAAAGTCTGCAGGTTACCCAAAGATTGGGAAAGAAGGCAGATCATGATTGGGATTATTTGGTAAACTGAGAACAACAAACGTTTTAGATTTTAATATACTTAAATGTAAAGTCATACATCTAGGAACAAATTATGTTAGGCCAGGCTTTCAATGTGGGGATCTCTATCCTGGGAAGCAGTCAGTCTAAAAAAGAAAAAAGATGGTCAGGCCATGGTAGATTCAGTAGAACCTGGATAATTAATAAGCCCTATAAAGAGCTTATAAAGCAACTTGGAGGTATATACAGCTGAGCATAGAGCTTCATTGAACTGCTGAGATGCTCCAACTGACAGCTGTAACTTGTACTTCAAATGGCACTGCTTTTCAGTCAGTTTTGTAGAACCACTGCAGTACTCCAGGTGAGTGGAAAAGTGGCACCCTGTGATGAAGTAAGTCACAGTGAATAGTTGCAACAATTTGTCCTTCACTGTACAATCTCCTGAAAATTTAAATGTGTTATGAACTATCCAGGTATGAAACATCTGGGTTCTACTGAAATCAGATGACTTTGAGTTCATAGTGTGAAGAGATAATGTGTTATTTGCATGTGCAAATGGGGCAATTAAAACTTGTAGCAATTGCGAGAGGTCCTGGATGATTGGAAAAGGGCAAATATAGTGCCCATCTTTTGTGAGAGTTTTGGTTAGATATTAGGAAATCTTTTTCACAAGGATAGTAGTAAAGAACTGGAACAGGTTACCCAAAGACACCTGGAATCTCCATCCTTGGAGGTTTTTAAGACCCGGCTATCCAAAGCCTTGGCTAGGATGATATAGTTCAGAATAGTCCTGCTTTGAGCAGGGGGTTGGACTAGAGGAATGGTTTTTGGCCTTTTTTCATTTGCAGACCCCTAAAAAATTTTTGAATGGAGGTGCCAGACCCATTTAGAAATTTTGAAAGGAGGTGCAGACCCCTTTGAATTGTAAGTGTAGGTATTCACATACTTTTGATTTATCACAGTCATCTTTTGCAGACCCCTTAGACATTGTCTGTGAATCCCCAGGGGTTCATGGACCACAGGTTGAGAACCACTGTACTAGATGACCTTCTGAGGTCCATTCCAACCCTAATTTTCTCTGATTCTGTGAATACTGAGCTTGAGTAGAGGGGTTATTGTCTCTGAATTAGCCTGTGATACAGCTACTGCTAGAACACTGGCTCCCAGTACTCATATCAAGAATTCAAGAAAGATGTCATAAAATGGGAGAGATTTTGGAGATCAAAGCTCAGGTTTCTATCCTCTTACTCCCTCTGTTTTGCTTAATAGAAACTGTAGACAGCTGACTTGATTACAGTCCATGTATCTACATATGGATTAGAAAAACGATAGCAGTCTCAGTCTAGCACACAAAGGTATACTGAGAACCAGAGACACGTTCGGACTAGAAATAAGGTGCACGCTTGTAGGTGGGTATTAGTTAACCATTGATACAATTAACTAGGGGTTTTACCAGATTTTTCTGGAAACTTCTAAGTTAAGATTGGATTTAGTTTTTTCTTTTAAAAGAAATACCCCATTTCAAACAAATTCATTTAAGGAAAGTCTGTGGCCTGTGTTACATAGGAGGTCAGACTGTACTATCCAGTGGTTCCTTCTGGCTTGAATTTATGAATTTCATTTGAAGCAGAACCTTTTAAAATTCAGGGTGGTGGCTCAGCAGTGTACCATATGCACCTTAACACTTCATTATAAGAAAGTTGAAACATCACATCTCTGTCCTCTTAATAAATATATATATTTTTTTTTTAAATTCAGGTAAGCCTGACTCTCCTGGTGAAGAAACTTCTTTCTTTGGAACTGAGGGGGAGCTAACGTCTAATGTGTGCAGCCATGAATCTCTTAATGAAGAAAGAGACTTATTCAGAGTCCTAGCAAGCTCCAAAGAACAAAGCTCTAATGACAGCTTAAGACAAAGTGAGCCATCAAGTAGCTCATGGCATGAACTGCAGATGGTGGATGCTGAAAGTTTGTGTGACCCAGGTGAGAGAATCTATCTTTTTTTTTAAAGATCTATGTAATTGTTCAGTGTTATTAGTTAGATGGCTTTTATCTGTTTTGTCTGGCCTGATTTGTTCAAGGCTGTAAGTGGTTTGGTTTTGTTATAAAAGGGTATTTCAAGTTGGAAAGAATGAACTAATTCATCTAAAATGTACTAACAATTTTTACTCTAGACTAGAGAGACAAAACATGGCACATCAAATCCCTATTGTCTGTTTGTGTTAATGTAAATGCAGGGATGTGATCATTCTGTTTTAGTAACCTGGGCAGTCTTGCTGTGTATTAGGGCAGCGTTTCTAAACCACTGGGTCATGACCCAAAAGTGGGTCGCAAGAATATATGAAAGGGTCACAAACAATTTTAAAAATGGATCATGTTTTTGCATACTTTTTTTTTTTTAAAAATAGCTGCTAGTGTTTCATCATATGTTAACACTGTACATACTAATAAACAGGGATCTAGGTTTTTTGTTTGCCATGGAAGAATGATGATTTTCTCCTTTTTTAAAAGGAGAAAATCACAGATTTTCTCTTAGAGGAGAAAAACATGGGATACTGCACGTTTCCCCTTGCAGGCTTACAGAGTTCCAGCCTGCAAGGGGCTGCTTGGGGCTGGGGGGGAGCGGGAGGAGGGTGATCAGGCATGTGGTGCTACGTGCATGTGTACACAGGTACATAGCAGCCAGGCAGCATGGAAAACAGCTCCTGCAGCCCCCTGCATGTAAGTCTATGGGGCAAAGGGGAGGCGGGGCACAGGTGGGTGGAGTGGAGCAGCACAACTTGTTGCTGCCTCCACCAGAACCGCCGTACCTCCAACAGTGCGAGGAGTAACAGATTGGAGTGGGGAGGGGGCACTACCCTAACCTCCTCTGCCACCAGCCACTCGTGTGCAAAGCCGTAGCTCTACCCCACTGCCATGGCCCGGCAGCCTCTGCTGCTCCCCTCAGGTCTACAGCTCTATCGTGGAGGGGAGGTAGTGTGGTAGGTAGTGCGAGTGGCCTGAGGGGGAGCAGTGGTGGTGATTGCAACCAGGCCGTGGCAGTGGGGTAGAGCCATGGCCTGGCACACGAGCAGCTGATGGCAGGAAGAGGTGGGGGCAACGGCACCCCACCATCCATTGTCCGTTACTTCTTATGCTGTTAGTGATGTGGCTGATGCAGGGCTTTGGCAGTGGTGGCAGCAGCAATGAGTCTTGCCATCCTGCTCTGCCCTGGGCTGGGTTCTGCCTGCTGGGCCGCAGAGGCAGCTCCTGCATGTGCTTGTCCAGTCAGGCTGCAGCCCCATGCCTGCAGAGGGTGCAGTAATCTGGGAAGGCATGTGCCCCCCCCATGCCTTAGACACTCATCCTTTGCCCTGCATACCTGGAGGTCTGGGGGCAGGGGGCAGCAGGTCAGGAGTGAGGGGCACCAGCAGGGCTGGGGGGTGGGGGGGAGGCTGTGGGTTGAGTGTGAGGGACGCTGACGGCCAGGGTCCCGTTTTCTACTTAAACTATTTACTGGGTCAGGACTGGCCATCAGTGTTTACAAATGGGTCCTGGTACAACAAAGGTTAAGAACCACCATATTGGGTGACATTGCAATGAGAAACAAGCATAAGAATTGCATTATTAACTCTAACTTTTTGTTAAAGAAAATAAAAGTAAAACCAAATAGTAGTTAGTTCAATCCTTGTTTCTCCTGTTGGTCTCTCTATGGAGGGCTTTGGAGATCGCACCATTGAGAGTGGGACTGCCAGTGGAGAACACAAAATTACTCTGTCCCCGAATCAGCAGAGGGTTTTTTTGTGAATTGGATAGAACAGGGGTGGACAATTACTTTGACTGAAGGGCCACTTAGTGTTATGGTGAACTATTGCGGGCCACAAGGGTAGTCTCACCCTTCAACAGGTGCCCTGCCGTTTGGTCACCATGTTGGGACTTGAAATCCTGCCCCCAAAAACCCTGACCCTTGCCACTGGAAGTCCCTCCCCTTGCCCCAGGAGTACTCCTTTTGGGAGGTGGGGGTTATGATCTTCCAACCAGAAAAAAACTAAATTTGTATATTGAAAATTACACATTTAAAATAACATATTTTATTTCAAAAAATATTTTTGTCTCAATTTGTGTGTGTTGTGTATCTAGAGGTGATTGTATAATAGCTCAAAATAAAGTCTTATTCTTGTAAATGGACGGGGTGGGCAGGGCACGTGGAGGGGTGTGGGGAGTATGGGTGGGTAGGTAAGGGTTTTTTTGGGTTGCTGTGTCAGGGGGAGGGGTATGTGTGGGTGCGGGTGCATGGGTATGGGGTTTATGGGGGGCTGCTTGCATGTCCAGGAACCCTGCGAGCTGACCCAGCCGGATGGCATGGGACTCACCATGGCTTCTGGCACACAATTGGGCTAGGTTGGCTCTGTGCAGGTCCCGGTGTTACAGCCAGGAATCATGTGCTGCAGGGCTGATCCAGCTGTCTCTCTGCCATGCTGCATGGGTCCTGGCGTTGCAGCTAGAAACTGTGGTGCCTGGAGGCAAGGGGATGGGACGGGACAGGTCGGCACAGTGCCAGGACGTGCTTGGCTGGCTCCATGCCGCACAGCACATTTCCCTACTGCAACGCCAGGACCCGCATGGAGCTAGCCTGGCCCATCCTGTTTTGGCCTTATGACATGGGAACTGAGGGAACCAAGTGCTGGTGGCTCAGGCCAGCCAGCTTTGTGCTGCACTATGAGGGTTCTGGCATTGCAGCCGGGAGCCCCAGTGCTTGTCATAGAGCTGGCTGGCTCAGCTGGGCAGCTCCCACCAGCACACAGTTCCTGGTTGCAACACTGGGACCACAGAACGCAGCAGTAGCCAAGCTGGCCCCTGCGGATCCCAGCTGGCTCCTGCTGCTGCCAGCCCTGGCCCTGGGTCCCTGTGCTCCCACCTGCTGCCATTTCCTACTCCTTTCCCTGCCACCACTGCCTTTCTCCTGCTGCTTTCCTTCCTTCCCCACCCTGACTGCCCACCTACCTGCCACTTGGGCAGCGCATGGTTCCCAGCTGCAGGGCTGGGATCCTACAGTGCAGCAGGAACCAGTTGGGAGCCACATGGTGTGCCGGCATCCTCCCTCCACCCCCTCCGCCTGTTCTTATCTGAGTTTCCCTCAGGTGAACGGAGATGGAGAACAGCCCCAGGTTCACCAGGCCAGAATCTTCTGCTAGGCAGAAGCTTCCAGTGGGCAGGTTGGGGGAAGGCAGCATGCCTTGGTGCTGCTGCTGCTGCCTGCCTCCAGCTTCTCCAGGGTCCTGCTGTCATTGGTGCCTTGTCATCTTTGACAGGCAGCCTTGGGAAGATGATAATTTTCTAACTTTTTTAATGTCCCCACAAGTCAGGTAGAATGGTCTAGCGGGCTGAATCTGGCCCACAGGCTGTATTTTGCCTGCCCTTTAGATGGAACAGGTAATTCAGCATAAAATGAGCCACTGAATTTTTTGTTTAAGGGCTGGTGAATACTATTTTGTATGTTATAGATAAAGCAGATGGTTTATAAATGGGGCTGGGCAAGCAGTCTTAAATAAAATCTGCATGCCCAAAGAAAATATTGTCCAGTTACTAAAAAGCCTTTACAGTATTTATCTCAAAATGGACAAATTATTGATTCTCAAATCTTAATGCCCACATTTTCTCTTTGCTTACCAAAATTTAGCTTACTATGTACTTTTAAATGTAAGATGCCCTTGAATTTAAGGTTCATCCAAACTTTCTGACTCCAAATGTAAGAAAAAAAAATAAAACGGCAAATAAGGACACACGTACACAGTTATAATCTCCATAGTACACGGATGTCAAGCGTAAGGTGTGGGCTGGATCCGGCCTGTGGAGCCATTTGATCCAGCCCATGAGTTACTGGCCCAGCCCCATGTGCTGATCCTGGCTCTGTATGCAACTTGCAGGAGACAGGCTGGACCTGGCACTGCATACACTGCAGGCAGTACAGAGGGTTGGTCTGGGGCATGCAGCCTCTGTCCCGGACCCCCTGTGCCATGTTTACCACTGGGTCCAGACCATGCATCATGGGCAAGGCGCCCCCCATGGGCAGTGCGAACTCCACAGGGCTGGAGTGGTCATGCATGCTGCATGCAGGGGGAGGCCAGCACAAAGCACGCGCTCTTTGCAGCACCTGCCAGACCTGAAGGAGGTCCAGGGCACATGCTGAATGTGACACCCCGGGACTAACACCCTGTGCTACCTGCAGCACCAGATCCAGTGGCTGAGAAGGCAAACATGCTGCAAGGATTCCAAGCTATAAAAGCTTAGCATTGTTTAAGCAAAAAACATTCTAGTGCTCACCTTCCCCTATGGCCAGGGAACGGCTTTGGCTTCAATTTTCTTTGCAGTGGCCAGCATAACAATGCTTTTAGGCATTCTCACTTTAATTCTGTACTTTGGCCTCTACACCTCCCTGCTAGTCAGTCCCATTTTCTGTTGCTTGTAGGTTCTCCCATTGCATTTAGCATCCTTTGTGATGCACATATTCATTAAGGCAAGCATGTACCCCCTTCCCAACCATTTTTTCCTTCTTTGGGTATCCTTTGCCCCAAAGATTTTCTTATTGAAGGTATTTTCTTTTATAACATATCCAAGGCCTTCAAGCTATATGAAAAATAGCGTGGACTGGAAGTAGCTGTATGAGATATTGGTTATTTTTTAAACTCTTGTTTCCTCTTAGTGGGCTAAACATTGTTTGTACCTTAAATGCTTGAGATGCCAAGCTTTGACATATAGTTGCAAATGCTGTAGTCTCAAAGACTTCTTTGTCTAAACCTTCAATGTTTCCCAGTATCTGTTATGCAAAGAGAGAAACAGATTATTTATGTATAATACAGTTAAGGTCATTTGATGCTACGTCTAATTTCTAATGTATGAAGCCACTGCAGTGACATTTATGTTTGCTAGGGAAGAGTTATCTGGCAAGACTTATGCAACTTTCCAGAAAGAGAATCAGCCCTCCAAAGACTAATAAAGAAGTTATTATCCATTCTTCTTACTGATTAGTTAAAGAATTTAAGAATTATATTAGAAAGGTTATTTTGAGAACTGAATTACTGATATAAAAGGTAAGATTTTGGACGTCAAATTTCAGTCCTTAATAAATCTGACTTTTCATCAAGACAGTGTCTCAAAAAATGGATTGAGGGACAAGTAGTTAAAAAAGATACCCAACCATTAAACATGTCTCAAGAATGTTCTGACTCACTCCCCACCCGCCTCCCAAAAGACCATTTCAGCACATGCAGCATACTCCTAAATATGCTATATAACTTCAGCTCCTAAGACCAGTCTGCAGAGGCTCCTAGCCAGTGAGAGAAGATAACAACTATTATCAAATCCAGCCAACCGACCATGAAAAAAGGAGTATTTTCTTCTTTCCAGGGAGAAATGAAGTTATAACAGCACTCTGAGTGGAACAACATACTCTCTCCGCTTTGTCTTATTCTTAACAGTGCCCCAAACCTGGTGCAGACCCTGCCAGCTGTAAGCCTGCAAAAATGGCAGCCAGCCCCAAATCGGCAGCCACCTGCCTCTTCAATTTCAGTAGGTCCCTACTTAGAAAATCTTTCTGTTAGGAGCTGGGTATACATTAAAGTATTTCATGGGCCAAGCTGTTTTTCTTTAATATATTTTTTGCTTTGATGACAGAAAGCAGAGACTTCCTGGAATTTCTTTAATTAGCCTAGACACCTAATTTAATAAGTGATCAAAATTACAATTTCTAGGCATCATAATAATAAAAATAATTGTATCTTTTAAATTTTAATTTAAGGTGCAAGTTTAAGGTGTAATAACCTTAATAACTTTATTAATAATCTTTTAATTACGACTGAGGTTCCCCCGCACATGTACACATGGATATACATGTATATATAAGATACAGTTACAGCTAAACTGCATGTACATTTAAACTAAATATTCAGTTATAGAAATATTTAAGGAGCTTTTCCTTCTCTGTTTGCTACTATATTCCTTACCCTATGATGGCTTTTTTCATAGATTCATAGATTCATAGATGCTAGGGTCGGAAGGGACCTCAATAGATCATCGAGTCCGACCCCCTGCATAAGCAGGAAAGAGTGCTGGGCCTACATTACCCCAGCTAGATACACATCCAACCTTCTCTTGAATACCCCCAGGGTAGGGGGTTTTTGAACAGGTTTCCAGGGGTAACTATTTGCCCTGACCTTTGGAAGTAATTTGGCCCCGAGGAAGGCACACCTGGGCCATGGGTTAGCAAGGATTTAGTTAGGGAGCTTCTGGAGGGGTTGGACGTATTCAAGTCAGCCGGCCCGGATGATTTCCACCCTAGAGTTCTAAAGGAACTGGCCGAGGTCATTGCAAGTCCCCTGGCACGGCTTTACGAGCACTCGTGGTGCTCTGGTGAGGTACCAGAGGACTGGAAGAGGGCCAACTTGGTCCCCATCTTCAAAAAAGGCAGGAAAGAGGACCCAGGAAACTGTAGGCCAGTTAGTCTCACCTCGATCCTAGGCAAGCCGTTCGAGAAAATTTTGCTGGCACACATCCAGAAGGGGCCAGCAGGAGACTGCATGCTTAGGGGCAACCAACATGGGTTCATCAGTGGCAGGTCCTGTCAGACCAACCTGGTGGCCTTTTACGATCAGATCACCAGATCGTTAGACGCAGGGGTAGCAGTGGATATAGTCTTCCTGGACTTCTGGAAGGCTTTTGACAGTGTCTCTCACCCTGTTCTCATCAAGAAACTGGGGGGCTGTGGTGTAGACACCCAGACAGTCAAATGGGTTGCCAGCTGGCTGGAGGGCCGCACCCAGAGGGTGGTAGTGGATTGGTCCTTCTCAACCTGGAAGGACGTGGGCAGTGGGCTTCTGCAGGGCTCGGTCCTTGGGCCTGCACTGTTCAACATCTTCATCAGCGATTTGGACGAGGGGGTAAAAAGCACCCTGTTCAAATTTGCTGATGACACTAAGATGTGGGGGGACGTGGGCACACTGGAAGGATGCAACAGGCTACAATCAGACCTAGACAGGTTACAAGGGTGGGCGGATGAGAATAGGATGGGTTTCAACACAGACAAGTGCAAGGTGATGCACCTCGGGAGGAACAACCGGCACCATACCTACAGGTTGGGGAACTCCCCTCTTGTCAGCACGGAGGCGGAAAGGGATCTGGGGGTCATCGTTGACTCCAAGATGAACATGGGCCGGCAGTGTGGAGAGGCAGTCAGGAAGGCCAACCGCACCTTGTCATGCATCCACAGATGCATCTCGAGCAGGTCCAAGGAGGTGATCCTCCCCCTCTATGCGGCACTGGTCAGGCCGCAGCTGGAGTATTGCGTCCAATTCTGGGCGCCACACTTCAAGAGGGATGTGGCCAGCATGGAGAGGGTCCAGAGGAGGGCCACTCATATGATCAGGGGACAACAGGGCAGGCCCTTTGAGGACAGGCTGCGGGACCTGAACCTGTTCAGCCTCCAAAAGAGAAGGCTGAGGGGGGATCTTGTGGCCTGTTATAAACTAGTCAGGGGGGATCAGCAGGCATTGGGGAAGTCACTATTTCCCCGAGCACCGCCAGGAGTGACCAGGAATAACGGTCACAAGCTGGCAGAGGGTAGGTTTAGGTTAGATATCAGGAGGCGCTACTTCACAGTCAGGGCGGCTAGGGTCTGGAACCAGCTTCCAAGAGAAGTGGTGCAGGCTCCTACCCTGGGGGTGTTTAAGGGGAGGTTAGATGAACATCTTGCTGGGGTCGTTTGACTCCAGTATTGTTTCCTGCCATGGCAGGGGGTCGGACTAGATGATCTGCTCAGGTCCCTTCCAACCCTACAAACTATGAAACTATAATTATTACTGTTTTTCTGTGATGCATTTTCCTCATCCTCTCTGCCCAATCAGGATCATAGGTGCTCTCATTCCCATGGTCCTGGATTGCAGGATTGACCTGGTGACTGCAATTCAGAACCCTTGTATAGTATAAACTGCCTCCATATATAAAGTATAGATTAAAAACATGTTTTAATAACTCTTCAGTTTGAACATATTTCGGCTGGATGAGTCTCTTCAGTGGGGCTTGTATACTATATTTGTTTAAAAATTATAGCTAAATTTAATATATAAAAACTCTTCTGTTTTTTCAGCCTTAAGCATCATTCTTTTTCCTTCATGTTCATCTGCTCAGCCTCCAATCTGGGACAGTCCCTCTAGCATTTTTCAGATATAATTATCTTCTTCTACATTGCTGCCCCAGTCAGATCTCTGATTTCTAAAATTGTTTCTTGTCTCATCCATTTTCTTTTGGCTGAACTATCCATCTCAATGCAAAATATTTGCCTGTGGCTGCACATATCCTATGCCTTTGCTCTCAGCAATTTGTATTATTGGTTGGGTTTCACCTAATCTTTTGGGGGGGTTGTTTGTTTTGGTTGGCGTTTTCTTTCATGTTTTACATTGAGCAGTTTCTCACTTGGAATTTTGTCTCTGGAAGTAAGAGTTCAGATCATTCATTCCCAGCTTATCACTGTTTCCACTGGACAAATAAAATCCTATGTATTCTTGCCTTAATTTTTAAAAATACATAAATACATTGTCACAGTGTAACAGCCAGTATGTTAAAGTACAAAAATCTCTTATAGGAGGCTGGAGGCAGTGTGTGACAAAGATAATCTGTTGGTTAAAGATGTTTCTATCGCTATCCTCCAAATACAGGACTGTCATTAAAATACATTGTAACTAAGCAATGAGAGAAGGTGAAACTCCTTTTAACCCCAGTGAAATTAGTAGTTAGTTTGGCTTAGAGCAATAAACTGTGATGCGTTCATCATTTGTATTAATAGTAGAAAAACAAATGTATTACTGCTGTAAGTAATAAAGCAATTTTGCAATTATGGAATAGCTTTAAGCCAGGAGGGAGCATTTGATCATCTAGTTTGATCTCCATAATGCATGCCATTAAATTTCAGCAAGTTCTCCCTGTATTGATCCCAATAAATTGCCTTTCTGAATAACACGCTTACAATGACATCTCATCTTGATTTGAAGACTTCAAAAGATGGAAGAGAATCCACTGTTGTTCTTGATAGTTTAATCCAGGGGTTGGCAACCCTACAGCTGGGATTGTATCTGGATGGCAGTGGGGGAACCCACAGCACTGGTGGTGCAAGGGAAATCAGAGGCAGAACAAATTGATGTCAGCCAGGTCACAGGCAGTGGCCCGTTACTCTTCTAAGGTTGCCGGTTTCTGGCTTGGAACAGTCCACTGTTCAAAATCTGCATTTTATTTTCCATTTGAACGTATATGGCTTCAGCTCCTGATCATTGGTTCTTATAATGCGTCTTTCCATTAAATGAGAGCTCTTTTGTCCCAACATTTTCTACCTTTGAAAATACTTAATGTACTCTATTGAAGTGCATGTCCTCAGGATAGAAAATAGGCTATGCCCCTACCCCAACTATTGACTTCCCTGATGTAAAGAATGCTCATTAACCACCCAAACA
This sequence comes from Crocodylus siamensis, assembly GCF_052110815.1. NCBI lineage: Eukaryota > Metazoa > Chordata > Crocodylia > Crocodylidae > Crocodylus > Crocodylus siamensis. The sequence goes on from NC_143395.1 coordinate 400,835,345, forward strand.
GTACCCTTCAGTAAGGCTCATCTACTTTCTCAGAACACCTTATGCCTCTGATAGTGGCCTTGGATTGGACAAGACCTAGTCAGATTAGAGCAGTTCTGGAAGCTTTGAAATGACAGCGACTGAGCAGTTAAGCTACAAAGTAGACAATAAGGCTAACATCCTATGCTCTTAAGTATTTTATGCATATGACTGGTATATAGACAACAGCTATATTATAAACAATACACATGGTGGCATGCAGTTAAGCAAACTAAACATATGTGGACTATAGTGTGTAAGTTAAGAGATGACTTGATTGACATTTTCTTTTTAATTGAGCAACTTGTATCTCATTTTAAAGAATTCACTCTCCATTCCACAATTTTTTGTCTAATACAAATTGAGTTCAGTAATGACTTTATATCTACTCTACACAGGGTCTCAAGCCTAGCACAAATTCATATAGAATCAGATGACAACAACCTGGTTTTAACGATGATTCCTACTAACCACTGCTTTGAGATCAGTTGTTTAGTCAGCTCTTACTGCACTTAGTGTGGCTTGTTGTTCTGCATAGGGCCATCTTTTAATGTGAATGTTTTCAGTTTTAAAACTGAAAAATCACAATTCTGCAAGTTTTTGTGTTCTTCCAGTATTTGTGCTTTGTTGTGGAAGAACCTGTCAGTGAAACTACAGAGTCAACCCAGTTGCACAATCACAATGCCTGATAGCACTAACTTACTACAAGTAAAGCAGGGGGACAATGGTAGGCAGTGTCTAGCTGCTACAAGGTTGTTAAAGTAAGCTGGAGAGATTTGAGGAAGAGGGCCACACCCCTTCTTACTGAGGAAGGCAAAAAAACCCAATCTGGCCCTGGGATAAAAGTTTTTCCTGATCCCAGATGTGGTGATCTGACCCTGGGTCGAGGGACAAGACCGTCTCTAGCCAGGAACCTCCATCTTTAAGCTCTAGCAGAAGCATTGGCACACTCCAGTCAAAATCCCCATCTTTGGCTGTAGCTAACACCCAGTGCTTCTGAGGAGGGGCCAGGGAAACCCTGACACGTGTAGCAATGGGGGGTGGGGGGACTTCTGTAACTTCTCCATGTCCTTTTTAAAATGTGGAGCCCAAAAATGCACACACATCTGGCACGGTTTGGAAATACTTAAGTTCCTGCACACAATTAAGTTTTCTTACTCGAAAATTACTACTAGAAAGAATTTTCAAGCAAAAATGTTTGAAATAGAGCTCATCTATCACAGTCCCACCTTCACACAAACTTTGAAGGCACTGCTAGCTTTAAAAATAACTTTTTCAAATTTAAGTCTGAAGCTAGTGTCTGGGTTGTTTTTTTTCAGGCACCAATTTGTTTTGTTGTACTTTTTATGGAAAGGTATGGAAGCCAAATTCTGGTTCTTCCCATTCACTTTTGGAAGCCAAAAGTTAAATCAGGGTACAGTAAATGGGTGATGTTAGGCAAAAGAAGTTACTTGTATATAGTAAATGGACTGACACTAAAAAACCTGTGGTTCATTCTGCAACACCCAACAATAAATTCCCAGTTCTCAGCCTTCTAAGTGACATTTATTTCATAGAATCATAGAATAGAAGGACCAGAAGGGACCTATAAGGTAGAGTCCAGTCTCCTGCCACGCGCCAGAGGGAACTGGGCTTAAATAAGCTCAATGAGGTGCCTGCCCAGCCTCCTCTTGAACGCCTCCAGGGATGGCGACTGCACCACCTTTGCTGGTTTCTTTAGTTTTTGGTGGTGTGTTCTTCTGGAGAGAAAGCAAGCATGGCAATTTGAAGTCAGGAAAGCTGGTTATGGAGAGCTACACTGTGTTGTCAAGGGCAATTGCTGTTCTTGAAGTAACGCGGTGGAGGAGAAAGCCTTTTATAGGTAATAAGGAAGAGAGAAAACATAAGTCAACAAGTTACTTTGCAGTGATAGAACTAAAAGGTATTGTTGCCATCTAGTGCTCAAAATGTGGTAATGTTGCACTTGTAACTCTTGTAATTTTGTTTTCAGGCCCGTCCCAGGATTCTGTTATACCTCAAGATTCACCAGTTTTTTCTGCTAACACTGGAAGGGGAATCGCTGCAGATTCTGGGTTATTTTTTAACCCCAACCGTACGGTCAGTCATAATGTATCCGGCTTTTTAAGATAATCCTAGAACATAATAAAAACACATGCTATATTCTAAGGTTTGTTTGTACTAATTGGAAATATGAATTGAAGGTGACCCGCAAGGCATGAGAGTTTGTTCTACCTTTTTGTTAGTTGTGTGGATTTATGCATGCGTTTTGAATAGAAATTCGGGTTTGGTTTTCCTGAAATCTTTAGAAACATGAAGAAGTCCAAGCAATCTGACAGAAATTCCTCAGTAATTAAGGGTTTTGTAGTCAGATTACATCTTCTTCTTTCTTCCTTTTTGTTAACAGTTTTTTAACTTGCATGATGTAGAGGAGGAGCAGACCTTCAAAATCTACAATACTTTTGTCCTTTTGCAGTCGAACTCAGAGCTAACACTCCAGCTTTTCTGGTGGTGTCCACTAACAAAAATAAAAAAGATGAACCATCATATTTCTTCTCTTAAGGGTTAAACCCCAGCTCTATATATAGATACGTAATTTTCATAAACTTTCTCAGGGCACATTTATGTAGAATTAAAGAAATAAAATAACTTAGTAGCTTTCCCATGCTGGTCACTTTTAAAATAGTCATAAGAGCTTTCAAGTGCTGTACTCCTTTTCCTCTGAGATCTGCTTTTTATTATTCAAGTAGATCTGTGATGAGAGAAAGCCAAATCTGAGCACCAAAAGATCAGCTGATCTACATGGTGTTATGATCTGTGTACAGTTCTGGGAAGCAGTATAACTGAGTGTTTGTGTATTCGGGGAAGCAGCATAATTGTGTGTGTGTGTGTGTGTGTATGGCAGTGGGGTGGGACTTGGAGAGAGTGTACATGTGGGAGAGTATTGAGTGATCTGTTGTCCTGAGCAATGATGAACCTTTTGTTTGCCTGATTTCAGATAATGAAGGCTTCTACACTTGAACTGAGCTCAGTATAAAGTGTGTAGTTCTTGTATTCAAAATAAGTGTTAACTATTTTGAGTTTAACTATAACATACAATAATAGCTTCATATGTTCTTTAACCCTAGGTAGCACTTTCTGGAGCACTGCCCAGCAGTTTAAGTTCACAGGCTTGCCTACAAGAGGCAACATGCAATTTGTCTTCAACAACAATTTCCACTGGAAGCTTTGTAACCAGCGAAAAGTTGGACATAAGTCCTGCTAACTCTGGTAAATATTTTTTTTAAACAGAACTTGCATATTCTTGCAAAAAGTGTAATGGAATGGTTCTTGATTATAGTTTTATTCAAATCCACTAAACTAAAACTAGTAACATCTTTTCTGCTATTATGACTAATTTTGGCTAATGCTACTCTTGAAGTTAATTATGTTGCAGCTGCAGCTCATTACAATCCTTCGCCTTTTCAGGCTGGCAAAATTTGAAAAAAATTCAAAAGAAAACAATTATAAAACTTTAATATGTGGCTAATCTGTGCAGATTGAGTTACAGTAGAATAGAGATGGTTTCTTGTATATTTCAGAAATACCCTGAAGTTTTGGTATGGTGATCGTAAACTTCAAGGCTAAGTACAGAGTCGAAAAGCCTGAGGCTGAAGTGATTCAGTCTTTGCAAGTTAGGCTGAACTGCAGAGATTACATTCAAACAGAAGTGAACAGACATTTCCCTTTGATTTAGGAAATGCAGCCACGTGTTTGCAGTGGCTCAGGCCAGACGCAGGGGTCACTAGAGCACGGCTCTCTAGTATGGAGCCAGCATGGACTGTGTTCACTTCCTCTTCCTGCTGCCTCCAAGGTCTCTGGGATTTGCAGTCCCAAATCATATCAGCAGGATGCTGTAGGGTTTTTCATCATTTCCTTTTCCTGCTTTCAGGATTTGTAGTCCACAGTGACAGCTGGCAGTAAGCTTGAGCGGAGGAAGGGGTGTTCAACCCCCCCCTCCCTGGCCCCAGACTCTATCCAGGGTTTGCCAGGGTGTGGAGGGCAGTCCCCTTCTCCCCCCAAACCCCCTCACTGCTGTAGCTAGGAAGCAGAGGGCACAGCCAGCACCAGCCCTGCTCTCTGGAGCAGACAGCACAGCCCAGCCCAGGGCTGCAAAGCATGTTGGGATGCTGGGGGATTATGGTTTAACTTAAACCAGGAAGGAGTCTGGGACATAAGTTTCATAAACCAGTTTGACCCAAATCAGTGAAGTCTGATACTACATTTGTTTTGATACAACATTTATTTTCACCAGGACTTGTGTGTTTCTTTCTTCTTTCATATATTCATAATTTTCCAGCAAATTCTCTTTTAAGGCAGAAACCTTCATATTTCTTCTGTTCATTCATGATCTAGATTTAATGTGAACATTTTTTTCTTATTATTAAATAACTGATTCTAAGACTCAGCATTTTAATTCTGATATTTTGCACTCATTAGCAATCTCTCTTTACTATGATTCATTTCACTATGAAGCACAAGTCTGTCTGATGTTTTACAAATACAAGAAGGTAGTACACTCCTGGCTCAGGTGTTTGCAATCTAACATTTACCAACTCAGTTGAAAAATCACCTTATTTACTCAAATGGAAGAGAGTTGTTCCCCCAAAATGGCATGGGAACAAAAGTCTCTCATCTTATAATCGCATGCAAGGAAATCTCACTAAATACATCGTCTATCGTTAAACTACTGCCAAAAGCACCATAAACTCAGCAATGGAAACTAACTGTGAAGTTGGTTAAATGGAGCCAACACTGAGCATGACTATAGAACATATGGTCCACATTGGGCAAATATTTTGATGGGAGCTATGTATATTAAGACCTTCAACAACATGCATCATCTTCCCACAAAAAAGAAACCCTTACAGAACTCTTCTTCATATAGAACTCCATGAAAAACCACTTAGTAACCACCTGAAACACTCTGCCTCTCCCATCAGTCCTCTTTGTTGATTCAGTGAAACAAGTGTGTCCAGTGCTTTTTCTTCCACTTCGTCTCCAATCTCTTCCTTGTGCCAGTCGACATAGTATTTCAACTTGCACAGCCCAAAGTTCAGGCACTCTTTCAGTGAAAGCAACCCCTTATAAACCCAGGGGTTTCTTACTTTCCATAATCTAGTTTTAGCACATGCTAATAAAGTCCTTAATAACATAGAATCATAGAAAGTTAGGGTTGGAATTCTAGATAAACTAAGTGTATGGGTACTGTATGCAGATTGCTACAGCCATGTTTAATTTCAATGTTACTGTTTTCAGATTTACTCTTTACTTCTATGTGCTCAGGGAGAACTGAAGCTGACAGTAAGAAGAGGGGGAAGGGGCTGCCAAGGGAAAAAGGTTGGGTGAAGCTGAGAGCAAAGGGCTACCTGGCCCTCCCAGACTTATTTTCCCTGCTATAGCAGTGGGAGACAGACAGATTCAAGACAAACCTCCAATAATTATATTCTATGCCTGGAAAATTGTAACACATTTATATATTTTCCAGATATAGAATTTAATTATTGGGGGGAATCATGGTCATATTCTATTCGAGTAAATACGATATGATAATAGAATAGAAATGCTTAAACATGTTGTGTGCTTAGTAGCAGGAATAAGCTGTTCTCTGGCCCCAGCTCTATTTTCACACTTCGTGATTGTGTCCTCAGCAAGGAGACAGTACAGGCATAGCCTTAGATTCTTTCCTTATTTCCTATAAAGGGGAATATTTCTTCTTTACATGAATAAGGGTGTTTAGGGATACACTGAAAAGACTAAAACAGTATGATGCTGTGGCAGCGGGATCCACTTAAGTACTTAAGATACACACAAAGACAGCCTTAGAGAAAATGGCACCCTAGCCAAACTTGTATTTTGGTGCCCGCCACCCTCCACCCCCTTGTCAGTGGTGCTGCTGCAGTCAGCACCAAGGTGAGTGGACTGGACCAGGCACCACCATACCTGCACGTGCCCAGCCCAGCTCCCTCTGGGCAGTGGCTAGAAGGAGGCAGGCTGGGCTGGGCATGCTCCTTCTACCTGGGGCAGAGATTGGCCCAGGATAAGGCAGGGGGAGAGTGCTACTGTGATCATAGGCTGCTGACGTGTATGTGTGCATGTGCATGTTTGACATGCTTCTGACCACAGCAGCTTTGGTGGTCACTCATATTGCCCACCTGTAAGGCCAGCTCTGGTTACATGGTGCAAGCTAATTCAACAGCCTCGGTTCTAATTTTGCTATTTTAGTATTTCCTAAAGCTTAACCATCTACATTCTTTAACATTAATAAGCTTCATGGAGCATTGTGTAGTTGGGCATCACCATTTTAGTGGCAATTTCCAGAAGTCTAAGTTTTATTGTGGGGAAGAGGGGGAATTTTTGAAAGAAGTAATTTTATATATATATAAAAAAAAGTAGTTTAAATTGTTTCAAGGCAGCTAGTAAAACAAAAGTTTTATTTTCCAAGTAAGTTCATGTAAGTGTTTTACTTGTAACAGGGCATGTCTACATGTGAAATTAATGTGATGCACATCACATAAATTTATTGCTCCTGGGTGTCACATTTACACATGAACCTAGAACCTAGAACACGGCATGTTGAGCCAGAGCAGAACTTACCCAGCTAGCAGAGGGTCCAGGGTGTCAGCCTGCCAGCCCAGGGCCGCTCCGACCCTTACATTGTAACACCCCTCATGCCCCAGCCAGCCCCATCGTTATCTGCATGTTCATTGCTGCACGCTAAGTAATGTTGGCATAGGATAGGACCTGTTTTTTTGAAGTAGTAATCTATGGCATAGTTAATTAGTTTCCTGCAGCCTAATAGGGTTGCACATGTAGACCCTGAGATTTTACTGCAGAACTAATTAGTCTGCTCTGCAGTAAATATCTCATGTAGATATGGCCACACTGTGTCAAACATGGTTTATCTTCCAGGCTTGTCTTCAAATAGCACAGAGGATAAGATTTTGCGAGAAACAGTGAACAGCCCTTGGAACTCTTCAGCTTCTCCCATGTCTGCCGCTCAGCAGGGACAAGGGGATTCCTCTGAAGTTTCTGAATCTCAGTTACCTGCAGAAGAAAATTTTGTCTCTAACAGAAGATCAGTTCAGCAGATAATAGACAAATATACTAAAGACTTTAATTGGTTACCTGAAAACAATGTAGCATTCCATGGTAATGACCCTTTTTTTAGACTATCTTAGTACTAAATTTTAGAATTGTACAGTGAGAAGACGTTTGATATGAAGGTGCTTTAATCTATATTTACTTGACCTCTGATTATGTTCTAGGTTAGTAACTAGCTTGCAGGCACTTTATTTCCTGTCCCAGATGAGATTCTTCTCCCTTTTAATCAAGGGTATGTCTGCACTGTATAATTCAGTGCAGTATTAGGTACCAGAAGCAGTCTAGCCACAGAACACAATGTAGGTCGGGGTGGGCAATTATTTCGGGTGGAAAGCCACTTACTGAGTTTTGGCAAGCCATCAAGGTCCGCATGACAGGCAGCTGGGGCAGATCATTATTAATTTTCTAAATTTTTTAGGGGCCGTGTGGGCCAGATAGTCTGGACCTGTGGGCTGCATGCAGGCCACAAGCTGCATTTTGCCCACCTCTGATGTAGGTAAATAGGGTAGTTAGCCTGGCGAGTAGGAGGGGGAATGGTATTCAGGGTTCATGCTACCATGGTTATACTGCTTCCTGGTACCTGAGATGGCTTGTGTATTTATACTGCACTGTGTGCACATGTTGAGAGAAGTGGTAGGCAGCCCTTGGAACTTTCAGCATTGCACAGTACAGACATCTCTAAGATCAGGAATTTAATTATCTGATAATTTGATGCATATGTGCGATGTATTTGGTTTTGGAAAATACAAATGAATATGCTTAATAGTAAAAATGAATAGTGTAAGCTGAGCCTGTAGTCAGGTGACATGGCATTGATTTTTTGTACCAAGTAGTATTTTATAAACACCGTATTTACTTGATTAAAAGACTATTTCTTTTCCCCCATTTAATATGGGGGAAGAGAGCTCCTCATCTTAGAATTGAGCTACTGCCTGCTTCCTGCCACCTTCTGTACCCTCACTGTTCCTCCCCTGCAGCCTCACACCCGTACTGCACACAGGCTCCCTCCTGTGCTGTCCTTTCCTCCCATCCCACCACGCTCCCCCTTACCTTTGGCCTGGTGCCAGCAGACTCCCTGCTGACTGCAGCCTAGAGCATGGTTCCAGCCTGGCCCTGTAGCAGCAGAGCCAGCTCCAGACTGCTGTTATAAGGCTGGGCTGGAGCTGTGCTTAGTGCACCAGGCTGCAGTGGGGACTGCAAAAGCAGAGGATGGCACAGCAGATAGAGGGTAGAGACATTTTAGGGGGAGGGAATGGGAGGGCAGGGACCTGAGGCTGCAGGGGGCAAAAGTAGTGTGGAGAAGAGAAGAGGAGGGTGAAGCTGTGGGGAACAGGCACAAGGAGGGGCAAATGGGAAGGGGAGCAGGCATCAGGGGACAAACAGCATACCACCCTTACCTCCATTCTGGCTGCCCCCCCCCCCACAACCTGTTCCCCACTGCTCCCCTCACTGCCTCCCTCTCACTGCCCCTACCACCACCTGCCCTACTGTGTGCCTGACTGGCTGCCTCCCCCACTGTCTGTCCCTTCACCGCCTGCAGTAGTGCAGGGGATGAATTTAAGACAATCCTCCAGTAATTAGATTTACTACATGGAAAATTATAATAAATGTATACATTTTCCATGTGTAGAATCTAATCATTGGGAAGTCATCTTAAACTCAGGCACATCTTGGAATTGAGTAAACATAGTACTCTGCTTCCTAGAAACAAAAGACAATGCATAAAAATAATGATAATGAAAGTAATGCATGAAAAGAATAAGATGGTTGTGAATTGCTACTTAGGTTATAGCTTTAGCATTTTTGTTTAAAGTTGCTCTGCCTCAGGACAGGTTTCAAAGCTGATTCAGCACAATACTGTTTCTTGGGCGTTTGTATATGGATGGGGCAACATTAGAGTGTCAGTAACATAGGTTGTAAAGATTTGGTTTTAAACTGGGCAAAAGTATTTGTGAATGTGCATTAGATAACATCTAATTTACTGCATCTAAGTATGGGAGCCAGATTTACATTTTTTAAATATTTTTGTTAAGCTCCAGCAGTTGGACTTGATTTATCAGATATGGAAAGACATTTCCCGCACTTCCATCGCCAGCTCTTTCAACCTTTGGAACAAAGTCCTGACTTGGATCTCTCATCTTCCCTTTCTCAATATAGAATTTCTCAAGACAGCAAGGACTGTAGCAAGGTATTACATGGAGTTGGAGTTTTTTTCCTAAAGAAGGAAATACTTCGGTGTACAATTTTTATAGGGTTGTAATCTGTAAGACTTGAATCTTCTGGCATTTAAAGATAGGAACAAGCTTTATTGTATGTAGAATTGGCAATACAGTTTACCTAGAAATGTGACATGGAAAATAGAAATTACTGTTTAAGTTTTTGTTCAGTTTTCATATTTCTGAAAATATTAAACCTGGAACTTGAGTATTAATCATGGGGTTTTTGTGGGGGGTGTTTCTCACTAGAGTTCAAGTTTCTCAACAAAAAGTCAAGACACATCTACATTTCTAGAAACCACAACCTCAAGCCGGAAAATGAGAAATAACAATCCACGTTCTTGTCACGAAATGAAGGGGCTAAATAAGGATTCATTACAAGCAGAGGAATCTCTTAAAGAAAACATTACTCTGGGTATGTGCACTGTTATCTGAACAATAATGTGGCAATTATGTTAATATCTAAATATAAAACTTTAAAATTGATTGATCCACTAAGATTAGTAGTGATGCTGCTAGCTACTAGTGACATATACCCTTTTCTCTGTAGTGTTTTAGGCCAGCTTTCAGTCTGTGCCTCTGCTGAGCCCAGGGCTGCAGCTACAGAAAGAAGCTTCTCCCACTTGCTCCTATCCTGAATGCACCCAGCCCCAGCAATTAGAACATAGAGCAGTACTATGTCCAGTAGTGTTTTAATGAGCCATACAGGTTAGGCTCAGATCTGCAAAGGAATTGATGTGGTGACACCACACATCATACCACTCAACTTGTGGGTGCCAAGGTTCTGGGTAGAATTCATAAACCAGAGGAGGTAGATGCTTAAGTTCCCTGTAAAATAAACAGCAAGAATTAGGCACTTGAGGAATGGGATTCACAAATCATTTGTGATCTGATCTTAGGCTTGACAATTTTCTAGTAAAACTAAGTCAAAAACTCTTACCTAACAAGATACAAGTACCATATTGACTTGAATATAAGATGACACTGAATATAAAACAACTTTGAATAATTAGATTCTGTATATGAAAAATGTATAAATTTGTTTATAAATTTCCAGATATAGAATCTAATTATTGGAGGTTTGCGTTGACTTTGTCCCTCCCCCATTGATACAGCAGGGAAAATAAATCTGGGTGGTCAGGCAGCCCCCTTGCTCTCTGCTCCCTTCCTGCCCCAAGTTCTTTCCCCTGCAGCCCCTTTACCTTCTCCTTTTTGTAAGACCCTGCTCTCCCAGAGCACATGAAAGTAAGGGGCAAATTTGAAAACACTGACCTTGTAATAAACATAAACTTAGTTAATCATGAATTGATGCATTTTATCTTTTTTTTGCAAACTGGTGCCATTTTTAGCACAGGTACTTCATAAAAATCCTTTTAAGCAGCACTTTAGTACTTATTTGTATGTAGTACCAACTTTTTAAAAATTTCAGTTCCAGGGCCAAATCTGTTCCAAATTAAATTCCAGATACTTGCTGGTGGTAATGCCACACAGGCTTGAATGATTGAGCTCTCCTCAGTTGAAATTTGGAACTTAATTCAGAGTTAAGAACTTTCTTGAGCCTCTTAGTGCTGGCCTGATATTGCAGTATCTCCAGGCCTGGTGCTCATTCCCTCCTGGGGGGCAGTAACTCGGTTTGTTTTTTTTAAGAGCCACGAAAAAAAGTTCCCATCAGTATCTTAGCCTTTTGGTTAAGATCAAGAATTTTTGGCACTGAGGGGAGGGTGTCAGGGCTGGCTCCGGTCCTCCTGGTACCAGTTCCCTGCAGAGGTAACAGACCCCCCATTTAAGTTTCCATTAGCATTTTTGGCACTAGGGGAGAGTGTTGGAGCTTGTTCCAGCCTCTCCAAGTGCAAAAATAAAAATAAAAGCAAAAATAAAAGTCAGTACCTATGCTATATTGATTGGGGGAGGGGGAAACCTCATTTTATATTTCAGTAAATACAGTAGTTGCTCTTGCTCCTCTTGCTGCTTCTCTGTGTTGCAGAGGTCCCAATGTAGAATTTGCAATTTTCAGTCCTCAGACACAAAAGTATTCTATGACATGGTTGCCTGCGGTAGTAGGGAGACAGGATATTGGACCCACAAGATCCCATCTAGTCTTGCATTTCTATGAATGATTTAAGGATAGAGTATAAGCTCCTAGTTTTAGATGTAACAATTTAAATTAACCCTTTAAGTTCCCCATCCCCCCCCAAAAAACAATTATTTTTGTGCTGAAAGTTATACATATCATGGTTTGTTATTTGCTGTAATTCCGGCCATTGTATAAGGATGTAAATACTAGTAGAGGGGACTGCTTTTGCAGTAGGTCAGTTTTGAGTCCTGTCTTGTTTTAAATCATGTTTCATTTCTGATTGAGTTTATTCTTATAGACTTGAGTTTCATAACAGCCATTGTTTGCTGTGGGACTTCTACGTTCTTTGGCACAAGTAAACCTCTGTTATTTTACTGAATAAGGGAGCATGGGATTTGACTCTGGGAGTAGTATTTTGAAAGCTGTTTGATATGCAGGTGTCTGTACAAAGCAAGTTTTGGATTTAGAGAGCCTGGAGTATATAGTTACCTTGTTTAGAGAGAGATGGACTTGTACAGTACCTGCTAATTTTAAAAATGTTAACTCCCTAAGATTCCCCCTCCTATAGAAACCCTCTCATCTGTTTACAAATAGATATTCTAGTATTGAAATACTTCCCAATTCAAAATAGAAATTATATCAATATATCTTTTTACCTTCCTAGCCTGTAAGAAAACCTTGTGATTCACTTTGTACATGTAGACCTTACTGAGAAAAATCATATCGCAGTTATTATCTGTTACAATTGACTTTAATATGGAAGAACGGTCTGTTCTGATTTGAATATATTCTATTCTGAAGATAATGTACTACACCAGTAATGATGGTGGATTTTTGCCCCTTTTACAGAGATGCTGTTGGGAAACCTTATGACAGTAATTCAAATTTCTGTCACTGAGCATGGTTTCCTAGGGCTAATGAAATGGTGTAGTCCCACTGACTCGTATATAATTGTGCTGAGTTTCACCAGTTTAAAGAAAGATGGTTTTCTAAGAATATTTTTAAGACTTTATTTTTAGATGCAGATGCCTTCCTGAAACAGTATACTGTATGTGATGATTATGTGTCTAAATGAATTTACAGTATTTAAAACCATGTCATCCTGTCTGCCTGGCTTATCTTATGCATTTAATATGAAGGTAAAATTAGTTACTTTCTAGATGTTGGTTTGCTTGAATGCATCTGTATTTATTAAACAGGTTCTGAAGAATCTTTTCATCCACTACAATTGGAATCTACTCTGAATGAGAATGGTCAGAATGCTGAAAAACCAGTAGACTTTAGCATTGTACCTGAAAGCTCTTCTGAACAAAATCCTGAAATAAAAGATGCAGAGAGTGAGAGGTGCATTTCACTTGTTGGAGACCAATATGAGGAGCTGAGGCAAAACATTGAAAATATTAATTTCCAGTCTTCTGTGGAAAGCCTGCGAAGTCAAAGTCTAAGTTCACTGGAAGAGCATAGTTCATTTGACCAGCTAAATACAACACAGATTGCAGTAAACAGAACTCCACTGGCTGAGCTTTCTTTAAAGGAGGATGGGGAATTCAGAGCCTTGTGTTTTGATACTGTGACACCTGATAAATATCAGGAGCTTACTAAAACCCCAGTTATTGCAAGGGAAGCTAATACGGTGGTGGAAGTGGCTTCACAGTGTAGCACAAATGTAGCAGAGGAAAAGCAAGGCTTTTTAGAAGCACAGATATCCTGCAGTATGCCTAGAGAAACTTATTCAGAAATCTCAGCCATCCCTGTGAAAGCTACTGTACAAGAGAGTGATCCTGTGCTGCAAATGCATGAAAAACAAAGTTATCATTCAGTGCTCACAATAAGTTCAGGCTCTTGCTCGTCACAAGCCTGGGTACCAGTATGGGTAAGCTGCACAAAACAAATTTTACTTTAACTGCATTCACACTTAAGGCTATTACTCCATGCTAGAAATATTTTCTCTCAAATTCTGCACCTTACTTCTAGCCCCCAAAACCAAGTGGGATAAATTGGGGTGTGCATGATATGCAGGGAAAAGGATTCCCCAAGGTTTTGGAAATAGTTGGGGGTGGGCATGCAGCCAGTGGCAGCATTAAATGCCATGGCTCTGGGAGCCACAGCAATTTAATATGCCTCTGCTCCCTCCCTTCCCCACCTCCCCACCCACTGCCAGATTTCTGGACCCATAGCGAGCCCCTCTTCCCAGCTGCAGAGCTGTCGCGGGGCTGGTCTTCAATGCATGGCCTTACACCCAACACATGGCTTCACAGCTAGCATGCTTCCCTGAAGCTAGTGTGAAGAGTTGAACCAAGCACATAGCTCCTGTCCTGCCACACAGTCCCAGCACAAGTGCTGAATCGGGGCCTGCCCCACTATACTACATGGTTCCAGCACCGGTATGCCAGATCAGGTCCCACTGCATGGCCCCAGAGTCAGTGTGCTGGATCTGAATCTCAGCCCCAGAGACCCCAGATCTTTGGTACTTACCTGTAGTCCATGGTAAGATTTTTCTTTTTTTCTTTTTTGGGGCCTTACAAAAATAAGGCCCCAAAAAATAAGGTGCATGTTATATTTGAGGGTGTGCTGTAGCCAAGAAAATATGGCATTTTAGTGTTTTGGGGGTGTCTATGTAATGAGTGTAATAAATCTTCATTATGTAATTAGATCTTGGAATTCTTTTTTGCTTGTTTTTCTAGGAAAGGTTAACAATTATACTAAGGAAGATGTGTGCTTAATTTATCGAAAGAAATACCTTTTCTGTAATGATCTAATAAAAGCTGCTTCTGTTGGCCAAGAACTATATTTCAGGTTGTGGTTTAGATTCCAATTCTGAGTGAGGAGGGAGGCTTTTATGTACTGGCAAATAAAATATTTAAGTTGAACTAAGGTTCTTAGGAGACATTCTGTATACATCAGTAAATGTAGAAAGAGCATTTTGTCTTTGGTATTTCCTTCACTGCCTGGGGCAGTTTTTTCTTTTTATTAATATGTTGAACAGTCTTTTGCCTTTCTGACAGGCTTACAAATGTTGCTGTTGCTAGAAATAATTGATTTTTTTTTTTTTCTCACTGATGTTGTCTTGTGCAATTTATCTTACAGGAGACAGAGTCAGGGCATGGTATTATGGAAGAACCTGAACTCACTCTACTAAGCTCAAATGATATCACTGTTGCAGAATCAGACATGGATTCCATTGACCAAGAGGAAAAAAGAGAAAATGAAATCAGTACCCCAGCGTGTGCTGATCAGTCTCAGTTTAAAAGTTGTTCTGAGGTGAATCTTGATTATCTACCATCATGGTGGCTCATTGCTTTAGTCAGATAGGATAAAAACCTTGGTAAATTTAAAGCATTTGATTCAGTTTGGCAGATTTTGAGCATGCTTCAGATTGATGATAGTGCCATGTCTTTCATACTAATCAAATGTGGAGAATTTAAATTCATGCCATACTTTAACTCTTTTCCCTTGCCTCAAAAACTTCTGAGATGCAGGTTTTCGAAATTCAGACCATTAGAGAAACAGACTGTCTTGTAGTTTTTAGAAACACAAAGCAATAATCCAGTGTTAAAAGGTTGCAAGTGGTAATGGAAAGAAAATTCTGCTACCCTATGAGAGAAAGGAAACTCTAAATGTTGGCTAGAATTAAACTGGAACCATGTAGCAATTCTCAAATTAGACAGACAGTGTTGGGCTCATAATACTACTGTATTAAGACTTTGCCATGTAGTAGTCTTTTCTTCAAATCGAATGAATGAGGTCCAAAAATCCCCAAGTTACTGAATACGTTGGTTTGTTAGAGGTGAGAAATTTGGGTAAGGAAACCAAAACAAAGCAGAACCAAATACTGTTTTCTTTCTTAAAAATAAAACCATATAAGATGTGTTATAAAACAAGTATTAAATTATGGCTCTATAGAATAGATGGTCAGTAGATAAAAACTAGACTTTTTTCTGGTCCTACAGGCTGATTGGGTGGGATGGGGTCAGTCTGCAGGTGTGATGCAGCATGCTGCCTGGCGCTGCACGCCTGAATCTGGCTATGGAGCAGCCCTACACATTGGTGTGATCTAGTACAGCGTTTCTCAGCCTGTGGATTGCAACCCAAAAGTGGGTTGCAAAATTATATGAAAGAGTCACAAATTAACTTTAAAAATGGATCATATTTTGTATACATTTTTGAAAAAATAGATGCTGCTTGTACTTCATCATATGTTAATGCTGTGCATAGTAATAAACAGGAGTCTGGGTTTTCTGTTTCCTGTGGAAAAACATGGATTTCCTTTAAAGGAGAAAACATGAGAATTGATGGGTTTCCCCATGCAGGCTTGCAGACTCTACCCTGGAGGGGAGATGGGGTAGGAGGCAGCGCCGGCAGCAGCTGGGTCATGGCGGCAGGATACAGCTGCGGCCTGGCACAAGAGCAGCTGGCAGCAGGAGGAAGTCAGGGCAGCACAGCCCTGCCCCCCGTCCTCATGTTCCTGTAAGCACAGCTGGCACGGGGGTCAAGGCGGCAGCAGCAGCAGCAACGAGTCTTGCTGCTGCTGTACCCTCCCCCACCAGGTCCCACCCACTGGGCCATGGAGACAGCTCCTGCCCTGCCAATCTGGCCAGACTTCACATCCGTGCCCGCTGTGGGCACAAATTTGAGAAGGGCGTGTGTCCCTCCTGCTCCACACACAACCGTTGCCCCACACACTTGGGAGTTGAGGCTAGGGGGCAGTGAATCAGGAGGGAGGCACTAGCAGGGCTGGGAGGGGTGGAAACTGTGGGTTGGGAGTGAGGGACACCAACAGGGCCAGGGGGCTGTTTTCTACTTAAACTGTTTACTGGGTTGGGACTGGCCACTGACATTTAACAAATGGGTCCTGGTACAAAAAAGGTTGAGAACCACTGAGCTAGTACACGGGGCCATGTTATCCAGCCCATGAGGGGAAATTTGTCAGTAAGGGAGTGGCAATTAATGCTCTCTCTGCTCCCAGCCACCATATTTCCAGACGCCACAGGCCAGATGACATGGCATCACAGACCAGAGGTTGAGCACCACTGACTTT
This sequence comes from Crocodylus siamensis, assembly GCF_052110815.1. Classification (NCBI taxonomy): domain Eukaryota; kingdom Metazoa; phylum Chordata; order Crocodylia; family Crocodylidae; genus Crocodylus; species Crocodylus siamensis. The sequence goes on from NC_143395.1 coordinate 400,851,831, forward strand.
AAAGCATATGGCAAATATATTTTCCTCCAGTCCAAACAGTTTAAGATGCATTAATGAGGATGCTAATGACAGAGCTGAAGATTGGGTCACAAAAAATTATCTCCATGTGTGAGGACTGCTAATTTTCCAATGATCCCCCTTGATCACATTTTCACTGACCTAGTTTCTTCCCTCTGTATTCAGGTATTCCTCAGGCTAACTCAAACCATCCTAAACTGTTCAGATAATATTTAGGATTTAACCTTTTTGGATGATTGTTCAAAGATACCTTTCCTCAAGTCAACGTAGATAATGTGTAGCTAGCTGGGAAGATGCTCGCAAAGCAATCAAATGAGTATCCTGGCTCCAAGGTACAGTCCATTAGACTAATAGTTGAGTTAGCAACTTGGTTGTGAGGAGTTGGAGATGGAGCCTGAAGTACTTGAACTTGGATTTTTGGAAGTAATTAGAACCTGGCAAAGATTGAGAAATGAGCTTTCAGATGTGGTTGTAAATAATGGGGCAGCACTGAGGAATAAAAAATTTTGTATGCAAGACACAGAGGTGGTGTGAGTAGAAGGAAGAGACACAGCAGTACAAGTATGAAGGGGGAAAGCTGGAAATAGAATAAAAGAAAAAAAGAGTAGATATAGATGGGGACAGAATAGTGTGAAAGCAAGAATGAAAAGTCTGAACTTAGTGGTAAAATGGGGTTTTACTGGTAACAGTATGCGTCTACATGAGATGTTTACTGCAGAGCTGCCTAGTTAGGTCCACAGTAAACATTTCAGCATCTACACCTGTGCTGCTATTAATAAACTCTGCCACAGGTTAGTACTTGGAAATACAAGTACTATTGTGCAACTGAGTTTTAAGTGCGCAGCAACACATAGATGCTGCCCCAGCTGGCTAGCCCTGCACTGTAGCACTCCTGTCAACGGTGGTGAAAGACGATATTGTTTGGTGGTGCAGGGTGAGCTGCGGGGGCAGTGCAGGGCCAATGCATGGCAGTAGTGCTGAGCTGCAGTGGTGGGGTGTGCCAGTGGCACTGAAGTAGTGGAGCCACATTTGGGGGGGATAAGCCCCATTAGTCCTAGCCTTCCACTACCTGTGACCCTTGTGCCCAAGCCAGCCCCTCCTCAGCAAGTTGAGTTGGGTGGGAGCAGCCCTGGGTTAACAGGCTGACCCACCACCACCACCCACCAGCCCCATGCCAGTCAGGGCTGCTCCAACATGGCTTAATGTGCTGTGGTCCCAGATGCACGTTCCAACACAATACCCGGGAACAATGAACTCTGGCAAAATGTGCTGGAATATATTGCTTCGAATTAATTGCGTGCATAGATGTGCCCCCATCTGATTTTTGAAGGGTGTTTTTTTAGCAACTTGTAAATAATAGTTTTTAATGCCAACCATCTGAATTCCTTGTAAGAAAAAATATAGTTAGCATTAAAGTAACATCTGCGTGAATGGTGATAGAGCTCTGTTTTGTTCATACACTATAACAGGCATGCACTAGTATTATTTTACTAAAATATGATGTTTTAAGTACATTATACCAATTTTTCTTCTGTTTCCAATAGAAGAGAGATTTTTTCCCATTAGACCCAAAAGCGGATTGTTGCATTTTCACACAGCCTGACTCTTCTGCAGTAATGAAGAGATCTCATGAAGATCAATCTCCATTACATCAATCTGAAGGTAGTTCTTTATAATCTAATTAGAGCTGAAATGAGAATGTCCTAAATATTAAAGTGAAATATTGGTAAAATACAGTTCATTATTGCATTATACTATGTATGGTCCAGGTTCAACATACGCCACGGCAATGTGTAAAGATCCTATTAAAATGTCTTTTTCAATCTTGTTTGCCCAGAAGGCTCACTTCAGTCTCTACGAGATACTAAATCCTTTTCATTACGTAGTTGACCTATTTAATTAGAAAACAAAACATTTGCTCTGTCATGCTGCATGTCAGTGCCTTTTGAGTTGTTGTGTAGTTTGCAGCATTAAAATTCTTCTTGGTCCTCTCTTACTTTAGTACGAGTCACTAAACAACTTCGAGAGGGGATCTCATTTAATCTGTTCTGAGAGATGAGTACAGACTGCAGTTTAAGGCACAATTTAAAATAATAAACACTAAAGAGTATGTCCCTGTTCCTCTGACAAGTAGGGAATTGGTATATCAGCAGTGCAACAACAGACCTCACTTCGGTCTCTATAAGACGCTTATCTTTTTCATTACATAGTCGACCCGTTTTAATTAGAAAACAAACATTTGCAACAAACCTTGTCTGTGGTTGGAGAGTATCTCTAATTTAAACCTCTGTGTTTATAATACATGATAATGAATTAAGATGTTATAACACATCATTAATATGAAATGCTATATGCTGTAGTGGAGCTTATGATTATTATAGGAATCATGACTCCAAATTGTTCCTTTTTTGTAAGATTTCCTAATCCCAATGAATTGTACCTGGCATAATTTATGAAAACTGTGAAGCTCCAAAATTTTAGAGTTGATTATTTTCCTGGCTGCAGACAGTTATGCTATCTTTTTCAGTGATGCTACTGGAGTTCACTTCTACTCCAGCAAGTTTACAAGAAGCATTTTTTAAAAAGAAGAAAAACTTCATTCATAAGTCCTCTGAGAGAATTCAAGAAATTAAAAATAAAGAAAATAGAAAGCCACATGCTAAGCTGTTTCAGAGGAACAAGACTGAAAGATTTCACATGTCAATGGAGCATTCTCCAACCTCTGGTAAAAATTTCATTTGGAAACAGTAAAGCATGCAGGATTCTCTTTTTATTTATTTATTTGTTGACTCACAAATGCACTGTTTTCGCTGTAATGAAAAGACCCTAAAAAAAATCCTCTGAGAGTTAGGAAACAATCTCAAAATGTCTGTCCCATGGTGTCCATTCTGATTGCTTGTCTTTCTCCAAGAGTGTTTTTTCTAACCAGTGAACATTACAACTTAGTTTTGCCATTGCTTTTGTTTCAAACCATCTGTGATATATCTTCTAAGGCTTAGTTTCAGTCATCTGTCTTTTGATCAGTGTGTACTCAATTTTGTAAAAGGCATAGACTTTATAGATTTTATGGATATTTTATATTGCAGATTTTATAGATATATTTTCAGTTTCCTTTCTGTATTATCTGTGTCCTACTTATCAAGTTATCCTAATGGTTAAATTTATTTTTTTTTTTTAAATCTGCTTGCTTAAAACAAAGGTGCAGCTGTCAGTCAGTTGAAGAAAGTTGGGGAAGTGAAAGTCTGCTCTCCAGAAGACAGGAGGTCTGTAGAAACAGAACTGCACCAGCGCACTTCAAGGTTAGTGTATTCTACTTGCATACTGGATAAGTATGTAACTTTGAATAACACAGAGCCAGTCCTAATATGTTTTCTGCTGTTGCTATCATAACAAACATTGGTTATCTGCATATCTGTCAAATGAATAAGCAGCATGAGTGCGTAGGAACTCTTAACCCCACTATCTACTTTGTAACCTAAGGATATTCTGTTTTTATGGGCACGGTTGGTAAAACTGGCTTGAAGTCTGTCAAATTTCAAGGCTACTGATAGTTATAAAGCCCTGCCCAAAAGGAGGTAATGAGCCTTAAATAAATGTTTCTCATAGTCTTCTGTTTTAGTAATGAGCATTGTTTATATTGAGTTCAGGTAGGTATGTAGCCTTTTTCCAGTCCCAAGGCAGTGAACGTATCAGCGCACTGTATTGTGTGAGTACAATCTGGAGAGTTATACTAAGCTACTTCTGTTTCTGAAGCAAGTTAACAATACCCATGGTAGTGATGTGGACTCTTAATTTTAGCAGTTTTCCAGTTTCTCATTTATCTCAGCCCTTATATGTAGTTTGCATCCAAGGTGACACACTAACCTTTCTGTTGCGAATGTAATGGTCATACATCACACTCCTTCCTCATCTTACAATCCCCTCATCTGAGAATCCGGCCAAAGTTGAATGCATTTAGAGAGAGTCTGTACAGATACCCAGCTCTGAGGTTGTGTTGTTAGGAGATAAGGAATGCATAGAACTTTTGGTTCTTACTCTGGCTGGCACCTAGTCAGCTGATGGAGCTAAGTAAAGCCATTAATTGGTGGATGAGTGCCTGTGGGGTCAAAAATATCGAAACAGGAAAGAGCAGAAGCTTAAGAGCTTGGTGGGAGGGGGAGAGGGAGCAAGTGTTGGAGGACCTCTTCCCACTTGCTGCAGTGGGGGAGCTTAATCTAGGATAAAGATTTGGAGCATGCTAGCAAAGGCAAAGGTCAGAGAGAAGAGAAATGTTTGTCTGCTGAGGAAAGTGCTCTGGCCTGAACCAAGGTTTTAAGCTGTGGCCAGGGCATCTCATTGCTTTGACCTATCTCATTGTCCTCCTTATGCTGATTTGAGCTTGACACATGCTTTTTATAATGTCAAAATAATACATTAAAAAAGTAACTTCAAAACAGCATAACAAGTTTTTACATATAATGAAAAGGAATTTTTGGCATGAATACTAACAGACTGAAGAATCAAGCTTAAATGTACTCTTAGTAATGTTGAGTTAATTCAGCCTATGTAGTTAATGTTAACATCTAATATGTAAGTTGAGATTCTATTGATGAGATGCACATATCATTTCACTGTTTGGCAGGCTTCATAACCAATTAACAGAAGTGAAAATCAGAAAGGAAGAAAAAACAAGGCAAGAAGCCTATGCTAGAAACAGAGAGAAAGCTAAAGAGTTTCAAAAGGTAATTGCATATTGTATAGTATTGTGTTCTTCCCAGAACAGCATTTCCATATTTGTGTGTGTATTGCTTTGGGCAGTTGTGATAATTTCACAGATAGTTCAGTGCAGGCTATAGTGTATATAATGTGCGTATCTGATTGAGACTGGGGTGGTAGGAAAGCCTTTCTTGTGGAAATGACATTCTAGCACCAGCTTGTAGCTTTCCATCCCCGCCCCCGGCCACACCCCTCCCAATAAGGCTGTGTGTTCCTCCTCCCCCCTCACACCTTTTGAATGGGAGATGATAGTCTTATAATAAAAAATGCCAGGCAAACATAATTATATACTATGGGGTACTATGTTTAAAAATAGTAACTTAGCTTGGAAACTGCCTATGCAGTGTGTCTGCCTCAGGCTGATTATTTATTTAATTCTTTATTTTAAGTATGTGCCAAAAGAACTGAGTCACTTCTCAGAATGTCTTAAGTTCTGCTAACCCTTGAGATCTTGTTGTGCCCCCCAGGGAATAGGAGTATGGTCTCAAAATCAGGTAGAGAGTGATCTTTGCATCAGAGACTGTTGCACTTGTTGCCATCTAGGCAAAATCCAGTCAAATTTGGACAAGTTACAGGCAGCAGAAAAATGGGTTTACATTTGCTGGGAAGATTAGACAGCTGCAGCTAAAGTGTCCAGAGATTCTAGCCATGCACCATCTTAGAGCCACAGGAGTTACTGGCCATTGTTTAGATCTGGCTTGAGCCCTGGAACAGAGGCTAGAGAGACTGCTGCTTCTGAGCTGTCAAGAGCTCCCATCCCTCCTCTGGGGCAAGAGTGCACACAGGGAGGTGCTTCCTCTACTAAGCATGGAACAGGCAAGAACTGGGATAGACTAGAATGTGGTGTTCAGGGATAAGTCTTACAAAACTTTGGATTCCCTCATCCCCAAAAAACCAAGTTTCTTCCTTACAAGGCAGCAGAGAGTCACTGGGTATGTCTATACCAGACATTTATAGGATCTCCTACACCATGTATCTGGATGCCTGACAACCATGGGGCGCAGATAAGCCACCCTCAGGCTCCTGAGGACACCATGGGCATATCTACACAAGGTACTTAATGTGCAAGAGACAAATTCCACTGCCCATTAGCACAGCAGGAAAAACTCGTGCTAATGCTTAGTAGAATAAATCTACTGTGCATTAACATCACAAATGAAGCTGTTGTGCTAATGTAATGCACAGTTGTGCTGATTATGTCACATTAAGTGAGTACATGTCACTACAGGTACTAAACTTAATGCGCCATAATTAATAGCGCATTAATGAATGTGTAGACATGCCCCTTGACAGCTCCTTCTACAACTGAGGTGTTTACTCCATACCAAGCATAGTATAATGAAGTGGTTTTAACCCATGGCCTTCCTTCTATGAGTGTCATCCATCCACAACTCCACCCAACTACTTCAAATCTAACTGCCTTCTGATAACACTTACACGCTTTGTCCTTTTTATTTGTAGAAAACACTGGAAAAACTGCGAGCAAGAAAGACACATTAATGTACACCAGAACCTGTTAGAAGACATTTGGGAACACGAGGGAGGCATTACTACTTTCCTAGTGCGATCCAAAGAATGCACTTACAGCATCAAACTTAAATTAAGCAATATCATGTAATAATTGTGAATACTGAGCTTTTAATATATTTGAAAATCATAATTTAAATCATTATTATAGCAACCTAGATAATGTTTTATTCCCACAGCTAAAGGACTACAAAGACTGGTATAACTATGCTTTGTTCAGTCTGTCAGTTTAAAGTCCATTTCTGCTTATATTTATAGTGACTTGGGTTAACAAGATCAAGATTCTTGTAGAAAGGTGGGGAGGGGAGTTCTTAATTGTTGTATGACAGTATTTGAAAGGGGAGTGTCAGAGTCACTCTTGTCAATAAAGTTTTGTAATGAAATCTAGAATTTTTTGCTAAGAGTCACTGCTTGGAAAAAAAAAATCCAAGGGATAATAGGCACATCTTGCCCAATTCCTGTTGTCAATGACAGTTAAGTGCTTAATTCCTACTGCAAGTTAATAGTGACCATATGAGAATTAAATACCTTTACCCCTATGTGAAGTTCCCTGCTGAGTTCCCAAGTTTGGCAGACCTCTAAGCACTGCATCCTGGGATACTGGAGGATTTCCAACTTGAGCAGCACATCTGTGGGGAGTAGCCACACCTTAATGGAACAGGAGCTGGGTTGTGGGGGTCAGAGATAGTCCTCCCTCAGCTTGTGGCCATTGTTCCTGGTGACTCTAAGGGAGCTTCTGGTGAACAGAGTTTCCCCGAGTCCCTGCTGGTAGCCCCTGATAAGGTTATAGGCAGCACAAGACCCGCCCCCCCCCCCCCCGGTCTCCTCTTGCAGACTGAAGAGATTCAGGTCCCTCAGCCTCTCATAGAGCTGGCCATGGAGGCCCTCAACCATACGAGTGGCCCTCCTCTGGACCCTCTCCAGGTTCGCCACGTCCTTCTTGAAGTGCGGCGCCCAGAACTGGACTCAGTACTCCAGCTGCAGCCTAACCAGTGCTGCAGAGGGGGGAGCAAGACCTCTCTGGACCGATTAGTGATGCCCCTGTTGATGTATGACAGGGTGCAGTTGGCTCTGCCTATTTCTTCATTGCATTGGTGACTCATATTCATCCTGGAGTCAATCGTGACTCCAAAATCCCTCTCTGCCTCTGTGCTGCCGCGAGGGTCGGCCCCTAACCTATAACCATAATGCTGGTTCCCTCTCCCCAGGTGCAGCACTCTGCACTTGTCCTTGTTGAACGGTATCCTGTTCAGATCCACCCACTTCTCCAACCTATCCAGGTCTGCCTGGATGCAGTCCCTGCCTGTCGGTGCATTCACTTTACTCCACAGCTCAGTGTAATCAGTGAACTTGAACAGGGTGCTCTCCACACCCTCATCCAGGTCGCTAATGAAGATGTTGAACAGCACCAGCCCAAAGCCCAAGCCCTGGCCACGATGATGTGGCTACAGGGCATGTCTTCAGCATCAAGTAGAGAAAGGCTAAGTCAAATGGATAGTAAACTTAAAATTCTGTATTGGATTGTGGCTGTGAATATTATTTCTATAAATGTCCAGAGCATACTGTCATGAAGAAGGTGGGGAGGGATGGAGTCAACCTTAGCAGCAGCAGGCACCAATATTTTATGCCTGCAAGAGTGTGGATTACTGTGGGAGCAGAATAATAAATGCTTATGAAAACAGTGGGGAGGCAGGGTCCCTCATGGTGGTTGGGCTTGCTGATAAATAAATCAGCTGAGGTAGGGATTTTGGTTAAGGAAGGGAGGGTAAAAGTGCAATACCATGCAGCTGCTGGTGTCTGGGGACAATTGCAAGGGACAGTGGTCCTGATGATGGTGGGAGGAAAGGTGGAGCTTTTTAACACATACTCCAAAGAGAAGGCAGGATTGCATTAGTTAAAAAACTGGGGATGTGGTGGGGGGGAAGGGGGACATCTGTGTGTAAAGCAGGGGAATTAAATTGGATTGTTCAAACTGGGGAGAGGGGCAAGCTGGACAGGGAGATGGTTATGTCAGTGGGTCATGGAAGAGGGTCCAATTGATGTTTGGGAAGGTGAGGGAATGCTCAGATGGGTGGAGTCTGGGGGCAGGAGAGCTTCCTGAATCTATTTTGTCTTCTTGTCAGAAGGTTTGCAAGTGAGAAAAAAGGATATCACAGATGTGTTTTTCTGACCACAGGCTGCTGAGTGTGGAGCTGGGAGTGGAGGGAAGGAGAAAATGGATGCGGAGGATGAATATTGTACACAGCTGCTGGCAGAAGAGGAAGAATATAGACTGTTCAAGGAAGCTTCAAGGCCTGAAGGACACTAAAGGATAGTTTGGATTGAAGTGGGAGTGGTGGGTGATGGTAGAGAAGCAGGTGGGAGGATAGGAGGAAAGCCCAACAGGCCCAGGAGTTGGCACAGGTGTGAGCAAAAGTGCAAGTGTTGATTAGAGGCAGGAAAGGGTAAATGGATACGAATCAAAGAACAGTATTCTCCCCCCTGGCATGAGGTTTCAACAAGGAAGTCCTACAAGAGCTACTCCAGGTAAACAAGGAAAACCCAATTTACATATGGAGGCTAAAGCCCTCTCTTGACTGGGAGGTGGGTTTCAGGAATCCTGGAGCCAGTTTCTGGCAACACCTCAGAGGTAGGACAGGATCCCAGGCTAGGGGACTTGCTTTTTATGGGGGAGATACCAGGGGAACCAAATGGAGACAGAAGTTTGTAAAAATTGATCTGTGCACAACGAATAGGAGAGTCCTCCATTTCTGGTTGAGTACCTGCTGAGTCTGTGGAAACAACAGACTCCCCCAACCCTGGTGTCCTGTGCTGCCCAGGCAGCATCCACTTGTGGACAGGGCAGCTGCACCCCATCCCTGTGGAGCTCCCACCTGCTGTGGCTCAAACCTAGGGAGCCCAGGGACTACCCTGCTTCCCACCCAGTCACTCCCTTCCCAAGGGTCCAGCCTGCTGGTGTTGCTTTCCCCCATGCTTGCTTCTCCCTGCACTGGGCACTTAGCCCCAGGGCTTGGTGCTGTCCCTACCTGTGACAGGGCATCTACCTGCCTGAGCCCCCTTAGCAGCTCCTTCCAGGGGCTGGGCCAGCAAAGTGGACTGTATCCTTGCCTGGCTTCTCCTGGCACTGGCACCTGTGGCAGCCCTGATCAACAACTCAAAAAATGTTTTGTTTTTTTTAAAAAAAACAAACCAATTTTCTCACATGCCTCCTGGCCTGCCAGGGGAAAAAAATCCCTCTCTCTGCCACTAATTGACACGCATTAGAAGGATATGGTAGACCAGGAATAGATGATCCCTGGCATGTAAGTATCATGGCTGTATAACTTTATGGCACTGGGGAGTTACTCTTGAATTTCCTCTTTAATTTGCACCTGTGATCTTTGGCTGCAAGCAGCTGAACCCCAAAGCCTCCAAGCTCAAGTCTTGCATGTAGGATGCCTGCTATTTATTTAGGAGTATCTGAAATGCAAGACTGATGAGTTTGAGATGAGACTAGTGATAGTGCCACAGATCTGTAAGACTTCCCTGTGCTCAGTCAGTACAATTTTGAACTGATTTGGCCTGAGGCATAAACAAACACTTCTGCTAAAAAACTTACAGGAATTTGGAAAAAATTCTGAATGATGCCTGAGTGCTATGTGCAAATTGCTACACCCATGTTTAATTTCAAGGTCTTCAAAACTTGCTGCTTTCCATAAGCCAGTCAAAGTAAGCATCTGCTGCTAAGAGGTGGAAAGGGAAGAAGTTGGGGAAGTGAAGCAGCTATCTGACCTCCCAGACTTGTTTTTCCTACTGTAGCAGTGGAAGGGAGGCAAATTCAAACACAAGCCTCCAATAATTTACTTCCATACCTAGAAAATTATAACATTTATAAGATTTTTCCATATCTAGAATCCAAGTACAAGGTATCTGGTTTTCTAGATTAGACTTTGGTCTCCCTCAGGTGCCTACTCCAGCCATGTATTAGAGTGTCTATTTGTTGACTGTTCACTTAACCCATAGCACCAGCAATACAATTTCACCAAACAAGCTTTTTTTGAATTTTATTGGCAGACGCACGCTCTTTAGGATTTTAAATGCTTCCATAATTAGGAGTTAAGCAAGGATTTTGTGGATCCAAGTTCTAGATTCAAGCATTAAGTCCTCTTGTGGATCTAGCTTTTTGCTTCTTTATCATCAGAATATTCCAGAGCTTGGAGAGTACAATTACATGCTAGCCCAAGACATCCAAGTTACAGAAAACATTTTTAGTTTAAAGAATGTTACACGTTCATCTGAAAGATTTAAGGAAAGTTGTTTTTTAAATTTAAAAAGACTGAGTAATTCCTCGCTACATAGTCCATTAGGTTTCCACAGCAAGGCACGAGAATTTTTTTTGCTGTTTTGCAGGATCAGTCAGTTATGAAGTCATACCACAGGTTTCCATTAAAAAAAAAAAAAATCCTCTAAAAAAAAAAAAAAAAACAAAAAAAAACCATCTCAACAGAAATTGTCCGGCAAGTTCCTGTTCTGCAGTTTTGCCAGGTATCACTAACCTGAAAAAGATAAACACATATTACACTCTTGCCACATGTTAGCAGATTGAAGGTTCACACTGATTGTTTATACCAGGGGTATTCAACCTCTGCCTACAGGGCTCTCCACACCCTGGGAAGTTAGGCTGCATGGGAGCAGTGGTGATTAAGACTGCCACTTCTCTACTGCTGCCGCCAAATTGTCAAGTCCTCCACAGTGGGATAGAGCTGGGCCACATCCCCACCCCTTACACAGTCATAGTGGAGTCAGACCATCCCCCAACCCCCAGTCACATTGGGCCTGGACCAAACCCCTTCTCTTACATGGCTGGACTGGGGCTAGGCTGCCCCACATTCCTCCTCCATGCTGCCAGATGGGGCCCTGCAGCACCCATCAGCACCCATCCTGGGCTCCAGATCACAACCACTGGCGCTATCTGGCCCATGGACAAACTGGGTGCTATGATCTTGCCCATGATGGAAAATGGTTAAGCACTGCTGGTTTATACCAAAATAAGTCATTAGCTCACTTAGGTTACAGTTTAGCCAGACTAGAGCACTTACAGATTACAGTTTCTTTGAATGGTAAAATTTACTAGCATTAATCCACAAGGGGGGTTATTTCAAACAATTTGTTTGGATGGGCTCAACTTGACCCAGCCGTCTCCGTCTCCCAAGATGTATAGCTTTTGACGATAACATCCTCTCTGCACCAGACACAAAAAGGTGTTTTGCATCTCTGCAGATCCCAGAAATCGCCAGTTAGGAGAGAGGGGCGTTGTCCCTTCATTCAGTCCCAACTTGGCCCCACCAGCAAGTTTTCAAACAAGTCTGATTTTGCTTCATTGAATGTGGATCTGGTTTGTCAAATGAATGTCTTGCTCAAGCAGCCAGAAGTCAGACCTAGCAGAGCAAGAACTCAACCACCACCTTTTAGAGTGAAGGTCAAGCTAAAAGAATACAAGAAAAAAACAAAACTTAGCTTTAGGCTTCTCTGGAGACAGAGTTAACTGGGCAAAGGTTAAGTCTCCAAGGACAACTAACTGGGCAAGTATTTGTTAATTATGTTGTGATCAGTTTTACTGCTGTACATGTTTTTACTTGTAGACCAGACCATCAAAACCTATACATCAGAATCAGGGTGTCAAACTCATCTGGTCCTATGAGCTGGATGAGTAGCATGGGACAAATCCACAGGCTAGACTGGGCCCATGGACCCCTTCCCCTCCCTCTGCATACCAGCCTGGGTCCCATTCTACATGTGATGCAGATCCCAGGACAGCTGAGACAAGTGCTGGACACACCACAGTCCAGCTGAGGGCTTGTAGCACAGATCCCAGAGCTGCTGGGGCAGGTGCCATGAGGCATAGTCCAGCTAGGGCCAGACTGTGTGTGGTGTGGCACTTGCTCCAGCCAATCTGGGATCTGTATCACAAGTACTGACCCATGCAGGGCAGTCCCAAAGTAACCACATTGCTGGTCTGACATGCCCTATGCACTTAACATTAAAATATAGCAAACTTTAGGTTAGTTTTCCAAACAGGATGCACTTTTATCTATGCTGGTGTTTGGACACAGTAATAATACAAGAGAAAAAAAAGCATCCTATGCCAGAGCTTGGCTACATTAAATATCTCCCCAGTAATAGACCACAGTGCACACCAAGTGCCCATGGCATCCTGCCAAGGATTTCAATATTAGGTCATTGCGTTAAGAGCTGCTGGTTTCACAGCCATGCAAACCCCTCTCTGAAATGACCTTGAGCTCCACTGTGTAGCATTTCTGTTAATGCATCAGCACTGCCAGCACAGACTTACATTTGACAGAGAAGGAATTCTCTAGCTGTATTGCAAATATTAGATCTTTGTCTTCCTTTGGGATCTGTCCGAATGCTCACTAGCAAGTGACAATAAAAGAAAGTCATTAGATTAGATCAGAACAAAGTGAGTATCAAGCAGTTCTGAACCTGTGGTCAAGACAATAAAGGACAAACACTATTAAATTTGCTAACCTTTGCAACTTCATTACCAGCCTACTAGTACCAGTCATCTAATCAAGTGGTTTTCAGTGCAGTCAGCAATTAATGAACATTAAAAATCCTGATGGGTAATTGCCAATAATCTAAGATTTAATTTCAGCTCAGAATATTAAGAACAAAAACTACAGAAACAGGCTGCACAATTAGGTTAAAATTTGGTAAGTTCTCCATGCTATTTACTAACCAAATCTTCTGCACAGTAGTGTTGTGCACACTAGAGGGCTCCATCTTCAATCCCTTGTTTCCAACAGATGAAACGCTACTTCAGTAGCAATGCATACATCTGATGGATTCTCTTTATGGTCATGTCCACAGCATACTAGAAACAGTGTTTTCCTAGCAGCCTTGGTAATGACCAGATATTTGCCAAAGTATTTCTCATTTACATGCAATGGGACATCTTTCATCTGGCAGCAGAGAATAACTTAATGCTGTAAGATTTAAACTGACCCAGCCTGAGCATGTCTACATGTTCAAATAATGTGCATTAAATCTAGTACCTCCATTGAGAGGCTTCACCAGGCTTAAATCAGGGTAATTAAGCTATGGTTTCTGGCCATCCCTAACCAGCTCACTGGGAACCCACTCCCTCCCCAAAACTTACCAACAAAGCCCTGTACTCTTGAAGCATGGGGGTGAGGCCATCTACAGGGGGTATGGTTAAGCAAATAATGAAATGGAGGGGCAGGGAAAGGAATGGGAAGGTGGGATTGGAAGCAGAAAGTGACAGGACATGAGATGGAGGGGAGCTGCTTCCACCCCACCCCCCTCCTCCATTCCTGGACTGACCCCATCTCAGGGGCTCAGTCTCAGATTTGCTACCTCTCCCCCAATTCCCCCTCCCATCCTACTCTGTTCCTCCACTTGCAGCTTTCCTTTCATTTTTACCTCCATTCTGTAATTTCACAATGTGTTACAGGTTGCCCAAAACCACAATTTTGGTAGGTCCCTAGTCATGTTAAGTTGCCATCAATGCAACAAGTATCCTATATTTCACAAGTGGAACACGTATATTAAGTGGCCTGCCTTTAATATCAAGACACAGCTGTCCTTGTTGGTTAGCTTTTCTATTTTTATTTCAGGTTTTCATATTTTGATGTTTGCAATAAAAACATTCCAAACTGAAAGGTAACCTTAACTGTCAAACAAGCTGTGTCAAGATACTGCACTCCAGCCAGTCCTTTCATCACAAAGAAGTCTTGCCCATCCTATGACTGTATCAAGGAGAGCCATTTAGCTGTTTTCTAACCAATGCTTCTCAACCTCAGTAGACTCAAGGTACCACTCAGGAAGTGCCAGCTCTTACCTTCTACTTTTTAGTTTTTACTACAGCAAAATAGTAGAGCGTGTCTGGTCAGAATATTTCCTACTATGTGTTCTTATTTGAAATCTCCAGGCTTACCCATGTAGGTATTTGCACACCTTAACAGTGCTAATACTGTGCAGCACCTATAAGAGGCTCCCACTATACCTCAGTACCCTGGGGTTGAGATCCACTGTTCTAAATATTACAGATGTACACAAGTATAAGCCGTCATGTTCTCCCCCCTCACCTCAAGCCTGTATCAAGAGAAAGACTATTTTTAACAAGCGCAATAGAATTAAAAGCAAATGTGAGCTACTGGATTGCTGCAACACTACACCTCCCACATTTACTTGACTTCACAGCAAAGTCTGACAGGAATGTCAGCTGGGACTTTTCATACAGGGAAAATAGTGAATTCAGTTTGGAATGCACACTTTCTGCTAAAGTTACCAAAAAAAACAAACAAACAGTTTTTGTATTTTTGCATTTGGTTTCAATGTCAAGAACTTAAGACTCACATCTGAGCCTTTTAAGCTTTCTTCAGATACAATCCTTTGTAATCATAGAAATTTTCAGAAGTTTCTTCTAACTCTACAGCAAGGATTCAGTGAAAAATAAAAAATATTTCAGAGCATGTTAAGCAACTGTACAAACACCACAAGTTAAAAACTGTGGGGTGACCAGCATGAATTAAACACATCAATTAGAAGTGGAAAAAGAAAGCAATCTCTATTAATCTTACCTAGCAACTTTATATTACTGAGAAACTTTCCATCACCATCAAATGCTGCAGTCAGTGCCTACATGGAGAAAGAACATGTTACTATCCATGCCTAGAGTTAGCAATGCTTGGCACAACATTTTAAGTTTGTCTTGCAGTTTTATCCCATAGAACTAACAAATAGTTGAATGGGTAAAGCGAAACTACAAGTTTGCTCTACGAGGCATTTCCAACGACCTGAACCTACAAAAGAGGTCCCATCGGGATAGGCCTCAACGTTAGTACACTACACTAGTCAGAAATACAGGTGAGATTTCTCCATTCAGAGTGAATCTGTACAACTTTGCCATTTAAGTAAACTGATCTGAACAGAAACTTACTGTCAGTAGACAGTACAGTTGTTTACACACTATTTAAGCTACCATAACCTCACCATTTGGTGAAGCTAAAGTAACAGCATTTCAGCAGTACTAAAAGCATGGAGAGGAAAGCATGGGGGGGCGGGGTTGTTCATACCTCTGTAAGAGGCAACTTCTCATTTCTGATAACTTCTTTGTAATTCAGTGTCCTTGTTTTCTAGGAATATGCTCCATCTGAAAACATATTAACAATTTGTAGCCATGCAAAAAACTGCATGCAAAAGCAGCAAACATTTCCTGATGTATGAATTTGATATATGAAAGTGATCATGCACAACCAGTAATGGAAGCATTCCCTCCTTAGCTAGGAAAGGTGCTAGGATCCAGTTAAATATAAAGCCATTTTTGTACAGAATAGCAACAGTTAGTCATTTCACTGAATACAATGCCTGTCCAGAATATATGACAGCTCTATACACTCTTCATAGTCCTGGGTCTCCATGTCTTGTATGAAAAAAATTTACCGGGACCTGAAGCTGAATAACCTATTTGATGTTAAGGTCTTTGTGAATATGGCAGATTTCAGACTAAGGAAGGAATTAATCATGACAAACTCTATACACTTAAGTAATGGACAGATGGAAAGACTTGTTTATGATGTTTTCAAGTTTCCATTCCCTGGAGATGAGGGAGTTTTTCTTATGTTGTCAAAAGGTGAGGTCTGCTATCCACAAGTCCTTTTCTTAAGGGCACAACTGACAAGCTTTTAAGCCCAGGGAGTCTCAGGTTGGACAAAAAAATAAATAAAAGAATTTAAAAAAAATCTAGATTGGTTTAGAAGAGGATGGTCTGGCTGTGAACAGGGGGTTGTAGAAGTGACTTCATGAGGCCCCTTCCAGGCCCACTTCTGAGTCTGGCATATTTTCCCTTTGATTAAGCTAATACTAAGTGACTATGTAAATCATTCAATAGTAAGATCACTCTCCTCTGCTTACTTAGTGCAGACAAACAAATAGCTGGGCTCTACAACTTGTGTGTTCAGAAAGGCTGTTTTCACTCACTCTTATCAGAGCAGTTGAACATTTTGCCAATCATCATAACAATACTCGCATCTATTCTGGAACAGAGGAAGCTTTTGCCATGTTTATGAAACACTACCTCTAGCCACTCCAAACCAATATAGGCAGAAAGCTCTATATGCACCACCAAAATTGATAATTTAAATAGAACTAACTTTGTTAGAGGTAATGGTTCCTCAAACAAAAAGTCACTGCAATATCCTGTGCATAAGCTAGTTTATGGAAGGCAGAGGGATGTAATAAACCCTTGCAGAGATTTTAGTTTGATACATCAATATGGCATAGTGGTAGAGTAAATTGTCAGTTAGGAAGGCATTCAGAATCCTTTTGCCAGGCAGTGCAACACCTTTGAAAGACGCTACAAAATCTATGCACAACAGAATTCTTTACCAAGGCACAAGGTCACAGATTCCTTTCTTCAAGTGCTGTGTAGTCATTTGGACTCCCTAGAAGATGACAAAAGTTAAAGAATATAATGCTATGCTTTGAGAATATCAGTTAATGTGGTCTCTAGGTCCCCCCCCCCCAAAGCATTTTAGGAAAAGGATGAATTTAAGTGGTTTTATACCAACGTGTCCTCAACAGGAAGTGATTTACAGTTATTCACCATTTATTACATCTCCAACTGCTGATTTAGCGTAGGTATGGAATGCCCTTGCTAACAAAAAAATTGTTTAAACCCAAGACATGCCCAGAAATAAAAACTTTATCTGAGACCACACTCACACAGGATAATAAAATATGCCAAATCCAATTTCTAATAAGTCAATGGTTTTCAGAAGCCTACCCCACAATTCAGAAAGACACGCAGCAGCACATTTATCTCAACAACTTATTGGCACCCAATTGGATTTCCCACAGGAAGCAGAAAACTAATGACAAACTTAACTACCAGATGGTGCTTGCTTATTTTGCTTCCTAGGAATCAAGTAGAAGCATCAAAATACATTGATGTGATTATAATCTTTACAAAATGGTTGCATCTTGCACTCCTGTGAATTTACCCTACCTGGACAAATATCCAGGTAATTTCAGCACAGGCTTGTCACAGGTCTCATTGTCACCACTGTAATTAATTTTACAATGATGGAAGCATAACCTGTTATTTCTTTAGCCACGTTGCTTAATTCAGACACCTAAGAAGTTGTGCCTGTTTTAATTTTTTAAACGAGGCATAGGCATTTTATTTTTATCCATTTATTGTGCAAGTCTCTTCATACTACAGACTTGGGACAAACCCCTTTAAAAGGAGATGGTGAGCTGTCATTCAGACACTTAAAGTGTTACAGTACAACTGCTTCATCTGTGTACTCCTGTAATAATTAAAGTTAACAGAATTGTTGAAACTGTAAGCATGAATGAAATATAGTTCAAAGTTGCAATGGTTCTGCTACACTTGGACCATAACAGCTGCATGAAGATGCAACAGCTCATAAAAAAAGCTTGTTGGTATCAATTGATAGATATCATGGTTCTATTCATCATGCCTATAAGTTGGTATCAAATCAATGCAACATACTTTGTTTTCTCAAATCAGGTTTGGTCCTATATCTAGACGTTTATAACTCACTCTACTTTACACCAACAGTAGCATTCAAGTTAAATATGGGGCTTAAAACATGGGAATGGATTAGTAGAGGGCCAATTTGATAACAATTAATTTTAAGTTCCCCCCCTGACTTCCAAACCATAGGTTTCTTCTGTACATACCCTATGCAGATCTTGTCATCAGGTGGATTTTAAGTCACATTTACAGTCTGTTTGAAGTGCCAAAGGAAATTACCTTTCAAAAAGGAAAAAAAAAATTGTTGCAGAGTTTGATAGCATACAATAAATCGACAGCATTTAACAAGCTCCCTAGTAAGGAATTAAGCTTTAAGAAAAGTCCATTTGTATCAACAGAAATACCAGGTTTAACAAGTACAAGAGCATGAAAACCAACGATGCCAGATGCTGAATTACTGTAGCACTGCTTTTTGAACAGTCCATCAGGAGAATACTGCTGGATGCAGATACCATGCAGTGCAAGGTTTTACAATTTATCTTCTGTAAGAAAAATACAGTATATTTTAGTGCTAAAGCTTGCATTGCAGCTCACCCTTTTCACTAGTAGCTCAGAATACATTGTCCATCAACGCCTTTGAAACAGCAAGAACAACAAGTTCAGCAACCTGGATACTGAGAAGGAAGCAGGCTGGCTTTGAGAAAGAAAAAGGTCCAGGAACAAAGACAAGCAGAGTCAGTCCAAAAATGACTGGACTTGCTGCATCCAGTGTATCAGCAAGTCTCTCTTCTCAGAAGGTGCATCAGGAAGACCTGAGCCAGAATCAGTTAAATTTCAAGTAACTGCAAACACGGAATATAAATCATCCAAGTGTTGTTCAGACAAGTACCATTATCAAAAAGCGCAAGGACAGTCCCTTTTTAGAAGCAACTCAACTCATTTATTAAACAGTTGTGGGTTGCTAAACAAAGGTTTATTCAGAATTAGTGCTATGACAACAAACAAAACCTGAAAGTGGGCTGCAGATGCTTGAGTTCCCAGCACAGCCATGGTCTCATTCCATGTTAATCCTGCTAATACCTTGTCACACAAGGTCTGTTAATCCTGCTAATACCTTGTCACACAAGGACACAAAAAGTAACAGAACTTATCTGCTTCCATTAGTCAAAATCCTCCCTCCAAGGTATACAGAAAGTACTGCTGCCAAGGTCAGGCAACTCAGCAAAACATTTATTTTCCTGAAGAACCATGCAGAATTCCAAAGAAAAAAAAAAAAAATCAGGAGAAAGCAGGAACGTACCTCTTATACCAAGAGCAACTTCCACATTCACTTTTCAAAAGCAACACAGTTGAACTAAAAAAAAAAAAGTAGGCATGGAAATATTAGATCAAGTTAGAGTCCCATTTCTCAGCACTAGCGAAAAGAAAGTTTACTTTACAAGAAGCTACTTTTTACACTATGCTGGCTCAGTTCATTTCAGAATTATGAGTTTAGTTCATTTTGAAATCACCCAGCAGTTGAACAGTGAAATTCATCATTGAACTGTAATGTTTAGTAAGTAGGTGGGAGATCGTACTATTCCACCTGCCATGACTTACCCAGAAACAGCTGTATTCCTAGTTCTAGTGGGAAGTTGAAAAGATTTTCCTCCTTATGAATACCTAGAAATAAGTGAAACAGTTATCTTGGACCCATTTAACAAAAACCTTCTATTCCATGGAACTAGCAAATAAGTCAAGGGGGTAAAACCAAGTCACATTTCCTATAATATTACCAAGACAAGGTCCTTAAAATGTATCACTTTCACATAATTCAAACCACACCTGATTACAAATCATCCAACAGCACCAGCTCAAGTCACAAAAGGGTATGTTAAGTTACAAAGCTTAACTAATAATAAACGCTCCTTTCTCCTGATCTGAAAAGCATTAGACAGCAGAAAGTTATAGATAACACAATAAGCATTGAATCTATTCCATTATACAGCAAATTAAAACATTTTTCAAAGTATACAGCTAAGTTAAGCAGGTGGCTTTATAGCAATTCCACTTATTGCAATCAGATGCTTCTTTCTATACTGGCTGCAGCATCTTGTATCCAGCATCTCACATTTCAAAATAGTGGCAGGGCACTTTAAAGCATACTGAATAAGTTTTAAATTCCCACACTGCCATTTTGAAAAAAGTAGGATACCCAATACACTATGGGCCTTTTAGTAAGAGTGGGTCCTGAAAACTGCTCTAATTAAAATTGCCACCCCCCACCTAATCCTCCCCACCACCAGCACATGTATAACCACCCAATTTTGCCTCCATTTAATTGCAAGATCGAGGCAGGGAATAAGTTGTTTGATACTGAGCCATGTGTGTGTGTCCAATTAAGGCCTCTGGGTAGTACTTGAATTTTATTGTCTTCCATGCACACCAATTGTTCACTGCAACACTCACTGTTACAATTTAAAGATATGAAATTCTCATTCTTGAAGCATTTGCTAAACGCACCAGCATTCCTGAAATAGGAATCCAACTGAAAAAAAAAATTGTGTTATATTCTAACGAAGCATTTTGGGACCAGCTTTCAAATTCTACAATTCTATAGTTGTACGCCTTCACTTTCTTTTTTGGAAAAAGTCTCTAATTACAAATCATTCAGTATTCCTAGCATCATCATTGTAGACATTCAGTTGTCCCCTCTTACTAGTAACACAGCTCATATCACAATGAACTGTGGGTTGCAAAAGAGTGATTTTACTATTAGCACTTAGTTCTCAGTTTTTGTCCAGGTCAAAAGACAAAACAAAAGAATAGTGCTTTTAATACTTAAGATGCATCTGTTTACATTACAATGTTCAAATGTATTATTAGGTCTCAATGACAGAAAAGCAGTTAACTTTTGAACCAAGCATAGTGAGTTTTTTTGCAGGACAGTATTAAAAGCAAATAAGTCTCAAAGATTGGTAAGAGCAGTGCCTCTATTCCTGCATTTTTATTGCAACATTTTTAAATTTTACCTCTAGACACTGATCAAATCAAACCAAGCACTCACCCAAAGACAAAAATGAAACCTTACAAAGAAGGTTCCTTCTATTCATCACTTGTATTTACTGAAGATGCTTCTTTGGATAAATGCCGAGCACGTTTTTACATGAAAACTCTGGTGCCGAGGAGGGGTATCTGAGAGTTGCCATTGTATTTCTATTCTGGAAGTTAGCTTTTTCATCTCTGGCATGTATGCTATCGAGGCCCAGTCCCATCAGCAGCATATTCCCCCTCTTCATTTCCATCACCAACTCTAGTCAGTTTTGCATGCCTGACTTTTGCTTTGTTTTTTTTGTTTTCTTGATTGGAAGCTTGCTGCTTAGTATGAAACAGCTGTTATCCTATGTCAATAAAAATAAGAATAAAAATAAGATCTGTGCTCAAATTAGAGTCAATGGAAGGCAAGACTTGAATTGAGGTTTGGCTAATAATTTTGAGCTGCTCAAAATCTCTCAAATCATAACTATGATCTCTAACTGAATATCCCAGAGCACTCAACCCCTAACTCATAAGCCAGATCCACCTCCCAGAATCACATTACTTGGCTCACAGGGCCCCCTGTGGACCCGTGGAGAGCTCCACAGGGCCAAAAGCATGAACACTAGTGTACTGTCCCCAACACAGAGCCCTGAATTCTCAAAGCAAGAAGCAGTGTCACAGCTGACATTTACTAGGGCCAACAATGACTTAAGTCAGAACAAACTGGTCTTTGGATACTATTAGTTCAGCTTTTTATTACAGAAGAACAGGAGAAATGAAATTTTCAGGACTTGCTAGTAAATAATGTTTACTAACATTACAATGTTAGTAAAGAATGTTCACTCACCACTATTTTAGCATCATATTCTTCCTGATGATCAGAATCCAAGTTGTCTTCACTGAAAGACAATAGTCCACTCTTAGGGTAGGGTTAAGTGTAACAATAAATTTCAAAAGCATTCAGATGCTATCTATGCTGACATAAACCATACAAAAGATTTCAATTCTAGTTAAGCAAACGAAACATTTTTAAATCTCTAAATATTAAGAAGTGAACTTACTTTGTGTCCTGAATAGGAGATATGGGTCCTTCATCATCTAAATATTTGTGTCTCCGCATCACCATGCATTTGCTTTCCAAATCCTCACTAGCATTAAGGTTTTTTAAACCCTTTCTAAAATGATCTTCATATTTAAGCATCTCAATGTATTGGAAATATCCTTTTAAAGCTGCATGCTAAGAAAAAAAAAAAAAGTCTTCATAAATGTAACAAATCAAGAAATATTAAATTTCTGCCCCCCCCCACCCAATACCTTACATAATCCCAATACAAATATGTTGAAAGCCTGCACTAGATAATTCATTTCAACACCTAGTACATGAAATTATGTAAGCAGGCCACATACAATGATAAATCTCATCTCCAACACTACCAAAAGGCTCTGTTAATTTACCATACCTTGCCACCCCCACAGCTAGGGCAGGGTCAGACAATTATTTCAGCCAATATTTTAGAGGCCCCACAAGCTGTATTTTGCCTGCCCTGAACTAGGGAGTCTACCAAACTATTCCATGGGCAGATCACACAGCCAGCCACCCACCCACCCACCCATCACATTCACAGGCTGAGCATGCCGGGGGCCCCCTCATGCCTCTGATTAGTCAAGGGGCCCCAGCAGTCCCACCCCTCCCAGCAAGTTCGCCACACAGCCTGAAGCCATGACTTAATTACTAAGCCTGAAGAAGCCATTAATCTACATGTTATTAACCATTGCTCAATGGCTGCCCCAGACTTAATCGGGGTAATTAAGCTGCAGTTTCCGCCATCCCTTAGTGGGGCTCGCTACAAAAAGTGTAATGGCAAGGAGAAAAGCACAATCTTAGAACATAGGGGGGCAGAGCCATCTCTACAGGGGACAGTTATGCACATAATGAAGTGAGGGAGGAAGGGATGCAGGCAGAGCAAGTCCCAGAGTGGAGGGGGGCTGGAACATGGGTGTGGTTATGCAAATGATGGAATGAGGCAGGGAGGTGGGATTGGATGGGGGGGGATTATGCAAATGAAAGATCGGAAGCAGGGTTATGCAAAGTGACAGGGAATGGAATGGAGCTGTGGGGCAGGGTGGAGGCAGCCCCACCCCACTCCATTGGGATTTTGTACAAGACTCCCTTCAATGGGAGTAATCCTTTATTTGCATAACCCCACCCCCAATCCCACCTTGCCTCCCTGCCTCATTCCAGCATTTCCATTCCCCCCAGTACCTGCCCCCCAATCCTGTTATTTGCATAACCCCACACCTGTAGACAGCCCCATCATGCCCTCCTTTCCACCTTCCCTCCCATGCTCCAAGACTGTAGGGCTTCCCATGCATCTCTTTGCCAGCAAGTTTATTTTTGAAACAAGCCTGCCAAAAGCACAGACCTGCCCCTTTTCACAGAGCCTGCCCAAAATCAGTTTCCATGAAAAAAAACCCACACTATTACAATTTCAGTAGACCCTTATTTATAGCAACAGCATACCATTAAAGATTAAAATGTTTTTCCTCCGGAAGCTGCTCACTTTAACTCACCTCATACTCAAACACCATTTTCAAAGGGATGTGTTTCCTCCCATAGTGTTTTTCAACAAAAGGAAACTGAAATCCTCTGCCTAGAAGTCTCTCTTTCCTCTCTTCTCGTGACATAGTTTGCAGTGGTCTCCTTTGACATCTTCTTGTGCTTTCATACTTCTTCTTTGTCCTTTGTTTTCTCTCCTTAAATCTTCGGTTTGCCTCTCTCTTGAGCTTCTTCCCTCGAAAGTGACAGGCAAAAATAGCTTTCAAATTGAGTGAAGATTTTGGCAATCCAGAGGACTCTGACTCCTTTCCACACCCCAGATCTCCATGTGAGGTGGTTGTCAAGGAATCCTGTCTGGCACTATCTTGCCTATTTGCAGAAGGGTGAGATATGTTCCTTGCTGACCTTCGAGTTCTTACTTTTCGCCTTGATGCAGTGTTATACTCAGGCTGGTATAAGCTGCCACTAAAACAAGGGCTACTGTGAACAGCAAATAAAATAGTTGATTATTTTAAGGCAAGTATGTGTGTATTTCTCAACAACATGCATTCTGAATTTTCCCTGACATAAAACAATAGGATCTTCACTCTGCTACCTGCTTTGAATGAGCGTACATGCTAAACTCTTCAAAATCCCATTCAGATATTTAGATGCCACACTTCAGTACTTTAATGCATCCATTTCTGTGTTAGGGTAACCTATTCTTTCATTTCACTAAGTAAGTGCATACAAGTTGCCTGTACCCACTTCGCTACTCATGGAAGAATTTGAGTTCTATTCGAAAAACAGATATATTGGACATCAGAGAATTACCCACAAGTATATTCAGCCTTCACACTTGAGAAAGGCATAAAAATATCCACTGTCCAAGGCTCTGGATACCTGGATTCCTCTCCCCCAGGGGACTGGGGTCCCTAGATGCCCCAGCTCCCTTGGGAAACTGGAGGTTTCCCCTTGCAAGGGGTCCTGCTTGGTTGAGGCTGAAGAGAACAGGAAACAGGGGGCCCAGATGCATGCATGTGGGCACATACATGCACATGGCCAGGAATACAACTAGACACCATGGAGAGCAGCTCCCTGCAGGTAACTATGTAGGGGAAGGAGCATGGGGGAGAGAAAGGACATGGGGGGGGGTGCAGACTGAGGGCCTCCCCCCCGAGTGAGGGATTTCAGTGGGGCAGGGGCTCAGGGTGCTGCGCAGCTAGGGTAGTGCACAAGACCTGGGGCTGGGAGCAGGATGGAGTGATGGGCAGCTTGTAAAGGGAGCACTGGGGGGTCTGCTCCCCACAACTGTTTGTACCCCCTAGGGGTTATGCCCCCCAGGTTTGTGCATAGGGCAGATGTGAGCTCCTCACTGTAGGCTCAGGACTCTCTGCTCTGCTGCCGTTCCCTTGGGAGCCCTGTGCCAGCTCCGCACCCCCAGCCCTTCCAGGTCTACAGGGGCTTCTGAAGCAAAGGCAGCAGGGCAGAGCATCCCAAGACCATAGCAAGCAACACGCATCTGCCCTCAGCCCACTCTGCTCCGCTTAACAGTGTCTCCCCACAGTTAAAAATGGTGGCAGTAGCACCTGAACTAAAGCTCATTTGATGAGCTTTCATTCAAGCACTGCCACTGACAATTTTAAGCATCGGGATGCAGATGCACAT
Organism: Crocodylus siamensis; assembly: GCF_052110815.1. Taxonomy (NCBI): domain Eukaryota; kingdom Metazoa; phylum Chordata; order Crocodylia; family Crocodylidae; genus Crocodylus; species Crocodylus siamensis. Next base: position 400,876,874 of record NC_143395.1, read on the forward strand.
GATACAAAGCCACTGAAGCGTACCAAAAAAGTTTGTCAGTAGTCTAAAATGCATTACATTATTACTAAATATCTGTTATCAGATCAGCATCAGCTGTTACGGTTGGTTAACAGTTGGCCATCAGTATTGGCCAAGAAAATCTTTATCAGTGCACCTCTAACAATTTCCCTCAGTACTTGTGTGCAGTTTGCTATAGGGAGTTACCGACTAGAGAAAAAAAAAAAAAAAAAAAGGTGACAAGTCTGTTAAAAAAAAGTGATGGGTCAAATGAAAAAACCAAATCAAGTTTTAGATCCAGAGCATGAACACTGCCTAAGCAAAAGGCAACTTCCCCTTAAAATATACAAGTCAAAGTCCTTATTGATTTGTCAGAGTCCTTATTGAATATTTTGAAATATACAATAAGGACTTGATTTATCCAGTATCCCCAATAGCTACTAAACGTGCATAGACTGCACTCCATTTGAAACATTATCTTCCTGTACATTTGGAAAATATTCACAGCCTTCAGAATCAACACTAAACTGATCCTTCCCCCACATAACTTAAGTGAACTGGTATGAACCTCAAGACATCATTTGAAACAGAAATCAGCATACATTTCTAATCCACATAGGAGAGTAGAATGCATCAGATGTTCTTACATGTTCATAAGAATTTTAAAATAGCTCTTTTGCCATGCTTAAGATTTTGCCATACTTAAGATTAAAAAAAAGGGAAACACACCTTTCTGAATCACTGCTCTCCAGGGAGGCTTTGGCAGATTGAGTGTAACATGTGGCCGATGTACCAAAGGCACCAAGTACATGTGAAGGGTCTTCAGAAGTAGCATCTTCCCGTGCACTGCCCGACTGAGCACTCCCTCCAACTGCAGCATCATGCATGGGCAACTCATCCTCTTCTTCAGTGCACACTAGGTCCCGGCCATCTTCAAAGTAGTCAGAAACTGAACTCTGGGAATCACCTGCATCGGTCATTTTGAGCTTTCAAAGTATCCTAAAAAGTTAAAGATATATAGATATATATATACACACACACACACACAATAAGACACTCACACCTGAAAGAACCTTTCGTCTCTACAACTGCCACTGAATATTATTACAGAATTAACTCACAACTACATGCAGTCAAATAACGTATATATTGCCGCAACTGAAAACATGCATGGTGTAGGATTGACAGGTGCATTAGGAAACACCTCTATTTAAGGTGAAGGTAGACACAGCACACTTTCAGGAGTCTACAATATATTAAAAAGGCCCCATCAGATGCATACTTGTTCAACAACTGTATCCTACTTTCATGGTATCAAATTTCATGACAGTATTGTACCCAAAAAAATCTGCTACACTTCCCAGTATTTGTAAGGATTACAAATAATTATCTGCCAAAACCTCACTTTATCCAATAGTACTTCAAAAACTTTATGATGTAGCACCTGAAAGACAGGTATGGTATTATAGTTTGAGTCAGGTACTGCATTTTAAAGCAAACAGATGCTCCCAACTCATTTGGGCAAAAAAGAAAGCCTGCAAGATGCTTTAGTTAATCAAGTGCACCCTTTATCAGTGATTCATAGCCAGGCTAGTGTGAGGTATGAAGAGATAAGCAGATGAGCAAGTAAATAAACCCAGGCATGCCTGGATGATCCCCCCACACCCACTGCTTAGATCCTCTGTAAGGAAGTGAGGACTGAGATATATATATTAGCTTTTGAAGTTGGGTGGCACTCCTTTCACAAAAGTTATGAAGGCTTGCTTCCAGTCCAAACAAAGTCGAGCACCACTGGCCTAAAGAAAAGTCCCCTTAATATTTTAATTCAATAACCAACAGCCTGAACACTGTCATTTCCAGCAGCATGCGATGGGAGTGAAAGCCTGCCCAGAATCGTTTGGTTAATATCGACAGTTAACACTGGCCACAACTGCCAGCCTTTACTTTAAATCCTCGGCATTAGCTACTGGAGAGAAGGCTCCCTCGGGCAGCAAGAAGGGCCGAGACACAAGGCACAGGCAGCACGCGACGGCTCGCTTCGCTCGAACAGATTTGGAAACTAAGAGGGAAGCACGAATGCCAGACGAGGTCGGGGGAAAACAGCGGACATGCGGCTCCCACGCGGCCCCGGACGGACTGCGCCCACAAGCCGCCGCTCTCCCGAAGGCTGGAGCGCCGCCCGCAGCAACGCCGGGCGGACACCGCTTACACGCTCGGAAGAGCCACTCGGGCCGCCGGGCCTGACCCCTGCTGGGCAGCAGCGCGGTGGGGAGGGACCAGCGGCGACCACCGTGCGCCCCGTCGCGTCCCTAAGCCGTAGGGTGCTCCCGTACCACTACCTCACCACGCACTTACCCCGTCTGCACAGAGACCGCACAAGCGCCTTCCGGCGGCTTAAATACCCGCTAGATCTCGCGAGACTCTACCAAACAAACGTTAGGCAAGGCGTGCCAGTCTCGCGAGAGCGGGTCGGAAGCGCGGCGCGGGCGAGGGGGGGCGGGGCTCAGGCGCGGGCGTCGGATGCGAGGTGGGTAAGTCCTGGAGGGCGCGGGCTGTCTGCGTCGGGGGCTCGGGACCGGGGTGCCGCCCGAAGCGATGGAGCTGGGCGGGCCCCAGGGCGAGGCACAGACACCCCTGCTGCTCGCGCCCGCGTCTCTCGTGGGCAGCCCACTTGTGCTTGATGCGCCGCTGGCAGCTCGATGCCGGGGTTGTCTCGACCATGAATGACTGGAGGGGGAGGCCGACCCTTGCGAGAGTCTACAAGCGCTTCCCAATGGGAGGGTCGCAGCTTCGCAGTTTGTGGGGAGGGACGATTGCTCTCGGGCTTTCCCCCGAGCTTGTTCCTGTGGCCTTTTGGGTGGAGGCAGGCGAGACTCAGGGGTCTCTGGACCCCAAGGGCTCGGGCTAGGACGCCTGCTGCGGATTTGGGAGTATCTGAAGCCCCAGGCTAAAAGAGGACATTTGCTGGTAGCACCACACAGACGCGAACCACTGAGCCCTGTATGAAATTGGGAACTGATTTGGCTGGAAACACAACATTTAAAAAACAAAAAAAACCCCCCACAGTTGTCTGGTCTTTTGGCCAGGAGCAGGCGAGGCGAGGGGGCAGCTGAACCCCCCGGGGTCTGCACATAGGATGCCCGCCACAGATCTGGGGAGCATCCAAAGCCCCAGACTGATGTGCCTGGGAAGGAGGTTACTTGCCTGGTGGTTGAGCCGCAGACTTGAACCACCGAACTCTGCTCAGTTGGATTTGGGACTTGACTACTGGGGCTTTGCCCAGTTGGAATTGATTTAGCTGACTCGGCCTTGGACCAAAATATATTAATTGGATTTTTTTTTTTTTTTTTTTTTAGTCTGAAGCTGAGAGACAGAGTTACCCTTTCTGTACAGGAGGAGGAGGGGGTTTAGCTATTCCACACCAACTACCCTCGCCCTCTCTTTTTGTCTATATGTTTGGTCATTCATATGTTTATGCGTATGCCATCCTGCCCAACAAAGGCTCAGGGCAGCTTACAATTAGAGAATAGGGTAGCTTAAAAACAGAGCAGCAAAACCAACAAAGATATAGTTGGGGCTGGTCCTGCTTTGAGCGGAGGGTTGGACTAAATGACCTACCTCCTGAGGTCCCTTCCAACCCTCATTTTCTATGATTTTGAAACAGCTTAAAAGGGAACTAGACCATCAAAATACAACAGAGAGCCCCTAAACAATATCTCACCCTAGTTTTGTTTGGTGAATGTCTTTCCAACTAGGAAGGTCTTACTCTTAAAAGTGCTCCCAAAAGATGTCCAGACTCAGGCTCTGGCAGGCCTCATGGGGAAGAGAGCTCCAGAGATGAAGAACAGCAGCAGAGAATGAGCTCCTATATGCTTTTGCCAAGTGGACTGGGCATGCAGCTGGTACCTGTAGGAGGTCACTCTTGACTAACCTTAAGAATTGTGATGGGCATAAGAGAGAGGGTGGTTTCTTAGATATGAAACCATAGATCATTTAGGGCTTTAGATCAAATCCAGCACCCTAAATTGTACCCAGAATTGTACCCAGTGCAGAGTCTGCTAGGCTGGCATCATGTGCTCCTGGTGACCCACCTTGTCAGAAGGCATTCTGTACCAGCTGCAGCTTCTGGATGGTCTTCAAGGGCAGCCCTACATAGAGTGCATTGTGGTACTTTAACCTGAGGTTATGGAGGCTGGTGGACAGATCAGAGGCTAGGGAAAAGGGTCACAGCCTTCTCATCAGCTAGAGTTGGTTTGAAACATGCTCCTAGCTGTGGCTCTCACCTCAAGATGCAGGTGCAGCAAAGGATCCAGGAACACTCCGAGGCTGCAAACATGAGTGACAAAGGGAAGTTGCACCCCCATCAATGACAGGTGTCCCAATCTCCCCCTCCCCCCAAGTCACGTGGTCTACCCACCACAATCCGCTCTTGCCTTGTCTGGATTACAGTTTCAGTAAGTCCACCTGTATCCAGTTTTTGCCCCCTTTTACGGTTCTAAGCAGTAATAGCGTGGAAAAGACCTGATTCTTGACCTCTCACTGTCACCATAAGGTTCTGAATAGCCTTCTAACCAATCAGTAATTCATGGTATTTTACTGCTGCATGGCAAAGCTGTCTGTCCAGGACACAGCTGTGAAGAGAGGTGTCATATACCCCAAATGGTAAATTTGCTGGAACTGTACAGGCATAGGGATATACATGATAAACAGCCATTGCATGTTTTGGAGTCTGTAGTTGTGCTTTGTTGAATCACTGTCCTGCAAAGAGAAATTGGGATATTTTAGGTTTGTCCACTGCCCCTTCTTCCCACACACTAGGACAGCATCACAGAGAGAATCGATAATAATTATAACTGAGTTATTAATCAGGGAATAAAAAGAGGACTGCCTGTGCTGCCACAAGGCTTATGTGGGTAGTATGGGAACTGTGTGACTCAGAACTTTCAACAATAAAATTCCTGCTCGCCTCTTTCTGGCTCCTTGCCCTCACAGTCTTTTGACCTGCAGCTCCAGATAAAGCTGAATTCCTCCACCAGCCACTGCCAGGATTCCTACAGGCTTCCTTCCTTTCCCTGTTGCTCTGTTCTTCCTGGCCTGGCAGTCCATCAACTATCCACTTAAATTCCTTTCTGTCCTATTCGTACTGTCAACTCACTTCAATCCATGCTTTTCATTACTCTTGACACCTTTGATTTTCTCTCTCAAGGTTTATCAATCCAAGCATCCTCCAGCCTTGGTGACCCACAGCATCCACTCCTGTTCCTCTCATCCAGCTGAGTGTCTCTACAGCAGGGATGGACAAAATATGGCCTTCTGGCTGCTGCCAAGACCCTGAAAAGGGAGGGATGCACCCTGCTTCACTCCACTCTGCAGGAACTGGACTGGATGCACAGTGTACAGACTCCACCTCTTGCATCTACCCTACTCTTCCCCCCTCCCCCTGGCTTATTGGCACTGCAGCTGGGTAGTTACGGCATTGCAGGTGCCAGTAGCCAGGCTCACATAACATGGGGCACAGTGCAGTGTACCAAGTAGCTATCCCACCAACCTACCACAATGAGCTGCTGCCACCACGGTACCACTAGTCTACGCCAGTCATGGCAGGGGGCTTGGCTTGGGGCAGCTGCCCCAAACTTCCCAGTGTGGCACAGTGGTGGCAGCAGATCAGAGGTGGGCAGGTGGGACAGCTACTCTGCATGCTGCATTGTGCCCCATGTCATGCAGACTCAGCTGCCAGCAGCTGCAATGCACACTTTTAAATAGTACTTTTATACTTACTTTTGTATACATACTACAAATTTTTGGTTGTTTTGGCTTAAAGCCGAATTAATTCTGAATTCCAAATCAACTAAACTGAGCACAATCGTTCAAGTCTGTGTAGCTCTACCATTGGGCAAGTCTACCCCTTCTTAGACCAGTCAGTCTGGGACTTTGGGTATTCCCCAGATCCAATGGCAGGCATCCTATGTACAGGCCCTAAGCCCAACAGCGCAGTTCAATTGCTCCTTAGGACCTGAAAAATTGGCATCCTATAACACTCCTAGTCATGCTTGCTCTTTTTTTTTTCTGCAAAAGTATTTTTTTCTGTATAAATACACCCCCCCATACCTCTACAAACCTGTCTTGTGACCACTATGGTTAACTTTACAGTCCAAACCACACCTTTACAGTTGCACCATTCTCATTCCAGTTACAAAACTGCACTGTGTGCCTGAGACAGTCACCTTTAACCATTACAATTATGCAAAGAACCACATCAGTGCCCTCTCTGTCTTCTTTCACCTCCCTCTCTTCCAATTTCCCCACCTGTTTCCTCCGTCTTGTTCGCTCATCATTATATTCGTTGCCATCTCCATTGTCATCATTGCTCTGAACAGTCTATGCTAGTCCCCTCTCTTCTTTATGATGTCTGTCATCTCTTCCCTGTCATCTACCATTTTCCTGTAGTACCAGTACATCTCACTCAGTCCCATTTTAATGCAGACCTTGATTGCAAGGTTCATGTGTCTGTTCGTGAGCAAGTTTCTGGTGTTCCAGAAGGCATTCCTCAAGCAGGAGATGAATTGGTTGAGGTGGGCTGTCGGGGTCCTTGCTGCTTGGTCAAGTGTCCATATAGAACCACCTTGGTCAGGGTTGTGAACCCCATCGCCACGTATACTTTCTTCTACACCTCATTGGCTTATGGGCAGTACCAATGGAGGTGGTCAGTCGTTTCCACCTTTCACCAGCAGATTTGCCTGGAGTAGTTTGGTGGGTCTCTATGCCCATCACTGTTTTTCCATGCCTGCACAGGGAGTGCCTGGTGGGTTACCTGCCGGTTCAAGTTTCAGCACTCTTTCTGTAGGTCCTTATGGAAGATTCACTCCCACACAGTCTGGTAGCTGTCACTGGGTAGCAGGTCCATGGGCAACATGATGTCTCTTGCCCCTTTCACTTCCTGCATCTCATGGTGGTTTCTCAGGGTCACAGAGGCCTTGTCATGCAGTTTGTATTTGTTCCAGAAGTGTTTCAGGACCTCATGGAACCATGGGAACACCATGGTCTATGGGCTTATGTTGATCATTGTATACACCTGCTGCTGTCATAGTAGTTGGCCTACAACATACTTTACAAAGCAGGCTGTTTTGGATTCTGTCTCTGTTGCCAGTCTGCAGATCTGGTTCATGTACTTGGCCCAGAGGAACAGCAGGACATCTGGCATTCCTCTGCCTCCAGACCATTTTGTTTTGTACAGTGTGGTCCTCACCATTTTCGCCCACCTGGAGTCCCAGAAGATGTACATAGCTCTTCAGATTCTGTGGATGATTTGCTCTGAGGGGTATGTAGAAGCAGTATGCAGAAGCATTGGTAATAACACCACCTTCATGAATACTACATGCCCCCCCCGTTGACGGGCAGTGCGATTGCCATAGTTTCATCCCTGTTTGACTTTGACCTCAGTCTTTTCCCACACCCTCTGTCCAGTCAGCTCTGGGTCAGATTCTACCCTGAGGATCTTTACTCCCTCACGGTGGATGGAGACCCCTGGGGCCAACAGGTCCCCAAGTTCACTCAGTACTATGCATGTGCTTTTGCTTGCATTGAGCTTGGCCCCCACTGCTGTTCCATATACTTGGGTGTGCTGTAACACTCTTTCAACCAACCACTTGTTCCTACATATGATGCTGAGGTTGTCCTTATAGACCAGGACCCTCATCTCTTTCCGGTTATTCCCAGGGATCTCTACTCCATTGATTCTGGGATCCCACCTGAGCTGCGGTGCTAGTGGTTCCATCACACAGATAAGCAGGATCAGGGAGAGTAGGCAGCCTTGCCTGCTACCCAAATCCACCACAATCAGAGATGTCAGGGACCCATTTACCGGTACCCCACTGTTCATATTGGTGTACAGTGTCTTTAACTGGGTGACAAAGGTTGGGGGGACTCCCATGTTCTTCAGTGTCTCAAATAGGAACCAGTGGGATACCCACTGGCCTTCTCCAGGTTGAGGTTCAGCATGGCAGCATTCAGCCCTCTCACATTGGCACTGTAGTACATCTTGCAGCTGTATCAGGGCTCTAGATCTACCACCCTGGCTCTGCACACCTAGTCCTCAGATCACTATACCTATAACAGACTTAAAACACACAACCAAGACTTTGGGCATCAGTTTGTAGTAAGGTTAAGGAGTACTATAGGATGCCAATTATTCAGGTCCTGCCTCCCCCCCTTCTTATAAAGAAGGGTTCTGAGGCCTTCATCCATTCTCACCCCAGGTGGCCCTCCTGCAGGTGCTCTATTAACCTCCAGCAGGTCTGGGCCCGCCTGAAAGCAAACATAGAACTCCTTGGGCAAGCTGTCTGCCCCAGGAGTTTTACCATTCTTGAAGCTATGGAAAGTTTTGTTAATCTTCTCCAGTGTCCAATCCTCCACCAGCTTCTGACTCTTGTCCTCCCCAAAGACGTGAGTGAGCTTCCGCAGGTATTCCTGCATGGCCTCTGTGTCCTCTGGTCATGCGTTGTAGAACTCCTGGTAGAAGGCCACTGCCATCCCCAATCTCTCCTGGTTTGTACAGTGCTCTACACCTACTCCATCTATCAGGCTGATTATAGCTTCCTTCTTAACTTTCTTTATCTTGCCAAAATAAGCAAACCAATTCTCTTTGTCCAGGGGGTCCAGGCCAGGAAGATCCTCCCCTCAGCTGGGTGCAAACTTTTTTGTTTGTTTGTTTCAAAGGTCAAATCACTTCCAAATTCTATTAGGTATAGCCCAATAGTCAAGTTCCAAGTTTCAACTGAAATGGTTAAGTCCATGTGGCTCTACCACTGGGCAAATACCCTCCTTCCCAGACTCACCATCACTCGGGTTACAGATACTCCCCAAATCTGTGTCAGATATCCTACATGGAAACCCAGGGCTCAGGAACCATGTGGTTTGTTTACTAGTCTTGCTTGCTTTTAGCTGAAAGGTCCAGGGAAAAGGAAGAAAGCAGTCCTCCATTGCCACAAAATTGTGCAGTCAAGTTTCCTGCATTCAGGAAACTCACGGGTCAGCATGCTTGGGATGCAGGGGACAGGCCTCACCTTGGGAAACCACCTTTTAGCCCATGAGAGGACTGGCATTACACTTGATCAGAGCCAAAGAAGCTGGATACAAACCTGGGGGTTTTTTTGCAAAAATATTTATTTCTTTATATCTATATATAGGTCAGATGCTCCCAAGTCTCATTTGTCCCTAGCCAACAGGCAAAATAAGCAAGCTAGGAAAAATCCCCCATCTATATGAATAAAGTGTGTAACCAAGATCCTCTCATTGGGAAACTGTAATAGACTCTTGTAGGGGGCCTGCTTGCAGTGGATTGGACAAGTCTCCACCATTAACTATATAATGCCAATCAAGATGATCTCAGACTTTTCATCACAGTTTTCCTTGTTTGGGGGAGGGGTTTGCAAAAGTATTTACTTATATAACGGTACCTCTAAAAACCTGTCTTGTGATCACTGGTTCACTTGACAGTTCAAAATACTTTTTTAGTTGCATCATTCTTAGTCCCATTACAAAGACTGTACCATGCACCCGCATTCCTGCATGCTCATGCAGCCATCACCATCACCTTGAAACCATCACAGTTACACAAAGGACTTCGTCTGTCCTCTCTCTTCCCAGCTCCTCTGCCTACTTGTCCAGTCCTTTCACTCATCCTTGTTTTTGTTGTCCTTATCATCAAGGATCCTGGTTTTCTCTGTTAAAAAAAACACACATTCTCTGATTTAAAAAAGGGGGGGGGGAAATCCCACAAGTTCACTAACTAAAAAACCCCAAATCTGCATTTTTCCACAATTAAAATGAAACACCACTATGTATACAGGTATCAGTTGACACGATGTTATATTGAGATGTTTACAATTTTAAAGCCATTTGGAAGCCTACCAGTGCCTCAATCATGACAATAAAATAAATTTTAAATGCTTATAAACTTTGTTATTTGATTTTGGATTTTTTATCATGGAAAATCAGAGCTCCCCCTGCCTCCTTTGCTCACCAGGATGCGAGTCCAGCTGCAGCTGCCCCTGCCCCCCATTGCTTTGTGGCACTGAGCAGCCCTGGTATGCTGGTGCCCTGCCCGTGCCATTGCTCCTCGTTCCCAAGCCACAATCTCCTGACTGCTGGTGTTACTCACTCCTGACCCACAGCCCCCTGGCCCTGCTGGTGCCCTTCACTCCACACCCACAGCCTCCTGGAGTTCTGGTGAGCTGTTGCGGGTTGGGTCAGCACCCCTCCTGCCCCCCTTGCAGCCTGCAGCAGCTCACTAAAACTCCCTTACTGGTAGATTATAGACCAGTCTGAGGGCATTGGACAGAGCAGCCGAGCAGAATCTCCAGGGAGGCCAGCCCAGGAGCCCCATAGACAGGGCACATGGATGGGATGGGGCTGCGGACAAGCAGGGAGCAGTGGCTGGCAGTGGCAGCTGGGGCCAGGGCCAGGATTGCAAGGCAGTGATAGTGTGGGGCCAGGGCCTGGGGCAGAGCCACAAGCTACTTCCTGCAAGGTCCCGTGATGTCATCACCCCGCAATCCCAGCCCCAGCTCCATCTGCCTGTTCCATCTTGATACCGCTCCCTGCCTGCCTACAGCCCTATGCCATCCGAGCACACCCAGCCCACGGGTCCCGGGCTGGTCTCCATAAAGACCCTGCCTGATCTGTCCAGTGCCCCGGTGGTGGGTGAGGGGCGGGCAGGCCAGGGCGCCCAGGCAGTGGTGCCAGCCTGGGGCCAGCAGGACTGACCACATGCGCTACAACCTGGGCTGCCCCCCACAACAGCCCGGAAGAGCTGAGGGACCTACCACAGGCCTGATGAAATCCCTTGGTGGATTGGATCTGGCCTGTGAGCTGTATTTTGCCCACTCCTGTGCTATAAGATACTTGCAGCTTCTTTGCTTTGTTCATGGAGGAGACAGATGTGTAACTAGGGAGTTAATGATTGATGTGGTTGACTCATAAGCTGCCTGACCAGGTTTTTCTACTTTGACTTGGTGATGTGCCCCAGCCAGCTGACCTGTGTGCTGTTGTAAGATGAACTAAACTATGCTTACCTTGAACTCCAGAACTGTGAACAATACATTTTATGTAATCCTTTGCTTATGCTCATTCCTATCAAAACAACATTGCTATGTACTAGCTTATTACAGAAGAGAGACTGGAGCTCCTTGCTTTTGTTCTTCACCTAGAGAAACACTGCTATCCCTGCTCTCTTTTTTTCTGGTAGGGGAAAGCCATAGAATCCTGTCTGCCCAGGATTCAAATGGGGCAGTTTGCAATGACTTGACTTGGTCTGCAGCATTACTTACTTATATATATTTATTTTTGGATGGGCGAGAAGAGGCCACAGCCATTCTCCAAAATCATTTAAAACAATTCTGTTATATCCAAACCCCAGTCTTCCTGTTGGCTTCACATTGGCAGCCCCGCGCGTTTGGCTGGAGCCCCAATGAAATTGAGTATGACTGCCCAGAGTCAGCTGCAGGCCTAAGTTTCTAGGGGCTGTCTAGAGCTCTCAAGCAATGTTCCAAGCACACCCCCTCATTCCAAAACATTCAGGAAAGTTAGCAGCATAAACATGCACTCTGAATCTCTCTCCAAGCAACAGCAGCTTCTATATTCTTGAATGAGGCTGGCAACAGTCAGTTATATATAAAAGATTAGCATAAAAGTGCATACCAACTTTAATCACTAAACCAAAATGCTTATTAACAGATCAGTAGCTGAGAGTCTTCGGTGTACTCTGATTTGTAATTCTTTCATGAAGAAGTCGGTTGATCGTATGAGCTAAGAAATGGCCAAAGTTGAAAAGTTTGCTTTCCACGTCCCAAGTCTAGAAGAACTTGCTGGGGGTAAGTAAAGTAATTTGTAATATTCTGGAAAGTATTATAATTAGGAATGACAAACAAACTAACATTTTAAAATGTGTTTTTATCCCTGTGGTATATACAGCAATGGCTTTTGCTACCAGCAAGGCAAAACTGCAGACAGTAGGAAGAATTCAGGGGAAATAGTGCTCTTACAGCAGGGAAATTTTCTTTTATGCCAATTGATGTATTTTGCAGGTTTGTAAGAGGGAAATACAAATGAATCTTAACCCCACTGAAATTGAGCTTTTAGGCTCAGGATCTGTTGCATTTCTAAAACTCATGCCCACCCTGTCAAGCTGTGGGCCGGGATTTACAACAAGCATTGGACAACACTAATGTGAGACATCAGTCCTGTATGCTTTTAGCTGCACGTGGTTCCCCTCTTGGTGTTCAAATTGAGATCCAAACTGCAGGATTCAGCTTATTCTGTATCTTTTTTGATAGAACATGCCCTCACCTGAAGCCCAGGCTGCCCAGATATGCTTTATACATACAAATACAAAACTCCTTTTGTTCTTTTCCCCCTTCCTATCCCTTACCACAATCTAGCCCCTACAACAGAGGTCTTCTACTCTTTCTAACTATGGCTGGAAAAAATAATTGACTGAAGAAAATCGTTGAGTGCAAAGGATTTCTGAAAATCAGACTGGTTCCTAAAAATGGATTTTGGACCCTAAGTTTAGGGTTCTACTTCTGAACATCTTGGCATGCTTATTTTTTTTAAAAGGAGAAAATGGAAGCTTCTGGTCTGATATGGTATCACCCAGAAGGATTTGATTTTCCTTGAAGACCTGACTCAGAGGCAGTAAACTTCATGTGCTTAACTTTGAGCATTTAAATCAATGGAATTGTTTACATTCTTAAGTACCTAGCTGAATCAGGGCTTAAAGGCATTTTTTTATAGGCATGTTTTTTGGTGCTTAAAGGCATGTTTTTATAGTGTCAATAACAGTTTTTTTCATTCTTTATTCTAGTTCTGCAGAAAGGGCTTAAAGAAAACTTTGCTGATGCTCTGGTCTCTGTAGTGGACTGCCCTGATTTGACTCAAGAACCATTCACCTTTCCTGTTAAAGGTAACTTCACATTTCTATCTGAGGCTGAGATTGCCAGGTCTTTAGAGCTGATTCATTATGTTTCTGGACTTCTGAAGATGTTGGAAACACTGTCCTGCAAATAACTAATCTGCACAGGAGCTGTAAGACCTGGTTTTTGTTCTTGCCTCTGCTGCTGATATTCACATACTCACTGTCATTCTTTCATTGGTAAAATGATTCTAATGCCATTTATCTCACTGATGTAACTAATTTGTGTTGTGATGTGCTTTGAGATTCTCATGGAAGGCCTGTATCCAGGCCAAGTACTGTGTTATTGCTCAATCTCATTTTAATACGTTCATCTCATACTTAAAAACCTACCTGTGTACATACACAAGATAGGGAAGGTATATCCAATAAAGCTACTTTGTCCCGTCACTCTGTGTACCCTCTGCCTCACTGAAGAACTGGTATTCTGTGGTTATTGCCCATTACACTATTTTTGGGCAACAACCCAAAGTAGAGCTAATTCTTGTAGAACACTGCTTTGGAAACAGGCTGGCTACCCTTAAATGCATATCCCATGTCTACTTTCTGCTGAAATTCAGGTTTATTTAATGTAGATATGTACATTTCTGGAAAGGACAGTAAAGCAACCCTTATTTCTTTTGCATGTGAAGAGAAACCAGTGCTTTAAAAGACTTTCTGGAAACTGAAAGGAGGCTTCTCAGGACCTGGTTCATTAGCATATTATACTTCAAGTATATATAGAGAGATCTTTACAGGAATATTCTTAACAAGCTAACTGGCTTTGTTCTTATTCCAGGAATCTGTGGAAAACCTAGAATAGCAGATGTTGGAGGTGTCCCTCACCTTTTGCCTCTTGTACAAAAAGATAAAGTGAGTCTTCTACAGGCATAGTTTTTAACATTTTTTTAAAATTCCTGGAGAACACTGATGAATAGATACTCCAGGGTTTCACATGTAAAAATATTCCATAGGCATCCCAGGCTAAAATTTGGCTTGTGCTAAGCACAGAACGTGTCAAAAAAACCATGCCCCACATCAGAAGCAGTATGCATAAGTTAGTTGTTCCTCTTCTGCTGTCTGCAAATATGATGTAGCTGTTTTTATAAAAGCTGTCTGTGACAGGAGCCATGGAGGGTTGTAGGAAGGAATTGCTATAGGCCAAGACATAATCAGTATATTTATTTATTGCATGCTGCTTGTCAGTAGCCTCTAGCCACGGTCCCCACCTAAATTCTGTTCTTCATAAGAAGAAACCACCTATGGGAGTAGTGCAAACTGAAGTAGGGTTCACATTAGCACTCACTTTGGATAGAGCACAATGCCTGGTTCTAGGGACCTCCCAGAATCTGATCTATGTGACATCATTTAAGGTTATTTTTCTTTTTGATCTCGATGAAACTGACATTTATTTAATGTGGTCTGCAGGTAGAGTGGTGCCTGGTTTGTACAATAAAACCCTGCAATCTAGCAAACAAGGTGGAGACCTGCTCAGGCCATAAAGGGTGAATATAGATCTAAACTCAACCAGATTTTGGCACTGTTCTGCTCTAGAGATTTTATTAAGCCTAATCCAGACAGGTAATAATGATGTTTTGATGGGGTGCATCAAGAAGTAGCAGTGGAATTTAGCTGGAATGAGAAATACAAGGCAGGATGTGAAGCCCAAGCAAAAGTAATGTATCCCTGTTGTGCAGGTATATGATCTGAATACTGTTGCAAAAGAAATAGAGCTGCCTGGAGCTTTCATTCTTGGAGCTGGAGCTGCTTCATCTAGAATTCTTGGAGTAAATGCCGAGGTCAGTAACATTGGGTTGTATTGTATAAGTATTTAGTATTTCTCAATCAGTGACTTCCTGGAAACACATGCCCCTAACGTGCATGTATGTAGCTGTTTTAATAAAAGCTGCCTGTGACAGGAGCCGTGGAGGGTTGTAGGAAAGAATTGCTATAGGCCAGGACATGTATGTAGCTTGCTATTTCCTTTTTACAATTATCTTTTTTTTTAACATCAGTAATTAATGTCATTAGCATGGATAAGTGAATTTAAGACCTATGCCATGAAGTGATTGTTATTTCAATAACAAATCATGTTTTGACTTGAGGCCAAGGAGGAACAGAAATGGAGCTAACAGTATGCACTGTCTAATTATCACTATACCAAAAATCTCCAATTAAGTAGTAAGTGACAGAAGTGTGAGCTGAAAAACAGCTGCCAAAGTGCTGAATGATAAATGGCTTTAAAATGCCAGTGTCAGTCATAATCTTGAATGATGATGCAGATTTTTTGGTAGTGATATATACAATACTACTGTTTGAAGAGTTGCTTGCAATGTCAGGTAGGGATGGGAAGTTAAGACAACTCCAGTATACTATGGAAAATAGCATAATTACAAGGAAATTGTATAACTACACAAATGTTCAGATGGCCAAAATACAATCACAAACAAAAGAAACCTGAAGCAATTGGAAACTGACATCTTAAAAGCCTTATGTATAAATTGGAATGAAAGGATTTACCTCCTGTTAATAAATACTATAAATTGCATTAAGTTGGGCCTTCTGCTGTGATAAGTTAATAGATGTTGCCTCACTGAGAAACACTTCCTTTTTGACTTATTTATGTGGAGTTTTTTATTTAGATTGCTAAAGGAGAATACTTTTTTTAATGTTGGTGTCCATGTTACCATGACATTCAGCCAAGGAAATGAAATATTCACTGGATTTTCTCCCTCTAAAATGTGTACACTTTGCAAGCCAGTTTTAGTTTAATTCAGAGAGGTATAGCTTCTGTTGTATTCAAGAGAATCACTTCTCAGGTTTAAGTCTGTTAACTTTCTAGCAGTAAGTGAACTGAATAAAATCCAACTATTTCATGCACCTTTCTTTTCAGTTGATCCCTATTGCTCAAACTGAGACTGAACAAAAGCATGCTGTAAATGCAAGTTACACTGCTCGAATTAATCCTACAGATGGAGGATGCTTGCTGGAGAAGTACAAATACAGTGGTTTTGGATTGTTGGCCAACCTGTTTGCCAGCCAGGGCCAACCAGGCAAGGTGCACATTTAGATAAAAAGTAACTTAAACAATAGACTTTGACTAGAATTAATTTGTCTGCTTCCATCCAGCCTTTCCTTCCTGAGAGGATTGATCATTTTTAAGGCAAATATTGCATAAAAGAAATAATTTCTGATACAAAAAGATGAAGTTGATGTTGGGAACTGGATTCCCGAAGGAATTGCACTAGGATTTGAAACCTATAACTCTTAAATCTCCTCAGTTGGCAGTGAGTGAAAAGTATTGCCTTCTGAAAGTTATTGCCATCTGATGAATGATTAACAGAGTAAACTGAGTATGTCTTAGTTCCTTGTAGATGAATGTCCCCCTAAATACAACTATCATGTGATACTATTAGCTGAAAAGCCAGTCACTGAGTAGCAGGTTGAAAATGAATAACCTCTTCAACTCTAGGCAGAGTTCCCTTGTGATGGGGTTGATGTCCTTTGCATCCTGTGCAGTGCCTCTTGTGTGTATAAATAAAGGGCTTCCCTCACAAAAAAATAGGAGTCTTTTACACACGCACACCTGTTATATCACAAAAATAAATGATACAAAGAAAGCCTCGCTGGAGTGAGAATTTATTCTTTGACAAAGAGATAATGGGACACAACTTGGAAAAGGTTTCACAGCAGCTTTGAAATATACAAGACAGAATTTTCTGCAAGTAGTAGTAATGTTTACTGCATATCTGTTCTCTAGGTCATTGAAGTGAAAGCTAATGGAAGAACTGGGCAACATAATTTTATCACCTGTCTGAGGCATATTTTAGAGAAACATTATGGTGATAAGCCAGTTGGAATGGGAGGTACATTTCTTATTCAAAAGGGAAAAGCAAAGATGCATATCATGGTAAGTAGCTCTTTTCTTAAGTGGCTCTCTGTAAAAGCCACAGTGTAATTCAGGTGACAAAACTTAGGACAAGATCTACAAAGGCACTTACATGTAGCGACCCTCAACCTTGCCAAGCCTAACTTTAGCTACTTGGCTCTAAAAGCGGAATCCATAGGCCTGACTTTATGGCAGTATGCTGAGCAAGTGCAGGTCTAAGCCAGTTAATAGTAAACATGGAAGAGATGACTGTATTTGAGTTTTTGTCTGTTTGCCCCAAACTTTGGTGTTTCTAAGATTTGAGATTCATAGGATTCAGAATTTAAAACTGCTTCATGGAATTGGGCACCTACATGGTCCCTTTGGGTATGGGCTTACACTTTGTTTTTTTTAATACAAGGCTGAAGGAAGTAAAAGGAGTGCTAACCTTTTATATAGCATCCTAAGAACACTTGTCCAGGAAAATGGTTGCCTCAGTTGTAGGTTTCTCATGTCAAAGGAATTCAGAGCCACAGCTCCATCCTCAGGGAAGGACCTCAACTACAAAGCTAGAGGCAAGACTGGAACTGTGGAAACTCCACTACTCCATTGCAGATGACTCAATCACAAAGGCAAGATACATGGGGCCAAAGAGAATAAGCAAGAGGAGGGGGCCTGACTCTGTAGCCCACAGATGAAGGCAGTTCCCCAGGACAGTCCTGACACTTGGACCCTGCTTTGGAGACTGCTTATGCATTTTTATGCATGACAGCTGTGGTGCCTCCACTTGGAGAAAGAATCATCCTTGACCGTTCTGAGTCAGTCATCCTGATGCAGTACATAAAAGTTGTAGGTCCTGGGCTCTGTCCACATTGAGAACATTGTTTACGTTACTTCTTACTGCCAAGAGATTTAATACAATTTCCATGACCAAACTGGATGAGGCTTTTAATACTCTGCTGTAGGTTGTTTGTGGTTACTGTAAGAATCACAGTTTAGCTGATATTGACATCCAGATGTTCACATCGCTCAAAAACAGAATCCTGTGCATTTCACCTGTGTTCAAATGTGGCTGTATAGGACCATGTGCCTCTGATATTAAAGCAGAGAGAACCTTACGTGTTGTGTTAGCAGTTAGCCCAATACGCTAGAAGCCGAACATATGGGTACCAGTGCTTTGATTCCCAGAGTACTCCCACTGGGTATTTTGGCAGTAACAGTGGAAGAAGCTGTATGAACTTACGTTTCAGAACAAAAAAACCATTAAGACTACTGCTTGCATTGTACTGGATAAGAGTAAATGAGGCTGACAAAAGAATACGGCTGACAAAGTAAAGTAACTTAGGAGAAAGCATGTCAGTCCTAGTGCCCATAATTCACTAACAATGTTCTTGTTACAGCCCCCAGAATTTTCTGCTTGTCCTTTGAACACTGATGAGGAGGTAAATAACTGGCTCAAGTTTTTTGAAATGAAGGCGCCATTGGTTTGTCAGCCTGTGATAGTTTCCAGAGATCCAGTAAGTCTCTCTCAAGAGTAACTGTGTAGTGTGTCTTACAGTGATTTTGTCATGAGTTTTGTGATCTGTCTCAGGAAAGCATGAGATGTGGGTAGCAATCCACATTTCACTGTGCAAGAGGTTCCTAAGATGCAACTCCCTGGAGTACTTCCTAAAGGTCCTGGCTTCTAACACCATTTTTTGAGATATGCACCATGATGCTAATCATTCCTATAGCTAATCTTATTTATTTGACATTATCCCAGCTAGGGCAAGGCCCCAATAACCCTTGGGAAAACATACTGAAATCATTATTGAAGAATAAGTGAGAGTCTCTGAATTAACATAGGCAAAGATGAGTTTTCTGCCTTCCCAGGACCAAACTGGTATTTTCCACCTACGCTTACCTATATTTGGGCACCATAAATTTGAAACCTACCAAGGCCAGAAATCTGAGAGTAAACTGTGGGGGTCATTCATAGAGAAAAAGACATGCACCAGTTCTCTTGTTCTTTAAGTTACTGTTATTACATTAACTAACACTGCCAAGACTTTGGAGTGTAGACTTGTCTGATTTCTCTCATCAGTTCAGTTTGTAATCATCCACTCCAAGCATTTCAGAATACAATCTCATCCTCATAAGAGTCCCCTGTGGTTCAGTGGTAGAATCCTTCTTTTGCCACAAGGGAGTCTGGGGTTCAATTCCCAGATGCTTATACAACTACAGCCATGGAGGCACCAAATGTCTGGACTCAGTCTGGCTTTTGGATTCTGTCTCTGTGGCCTAAAGGGATAATGGAAAGGTCTGGGCAGCCTCCAAACTACTGCTTAGGCATGCATGTCAAAGGTCTGGGTGACCTATTGCACATACACCATGATCCAGAAGGATCAACAGTTCCCAAACCAAACACATCCCCATTTATTATAATAAAGCAGACAGGTGTGAAGAGAAACATTTAGGGTTCACACAGTAACCTCCATGAAGCAAATACCAGAACTTGAGTGATCGGGGTTCTGTTCCTGGTTCTGCTGGTGACCTGCTGGTTGATTGTGGGCAAGTCATTTCACCTATCTCTGCCTCAGTTTCTCCGAAGATAATGTTTAGTTTTGTAAAGTACTTTGAACCCTACTGTGAAAAGCATTATAAAGCTACTTATTACCTTGCCCCTGTACTATGCATATTAATTGCAACTGTATTTGACAATGCCTTCCTTGCCATTAACATTAACATACAAAGCATTTCTCTTTCCAGAAACGTAGAAAACTCACTGACAAAAAAAAATATTAATATAAAATTAATATTGCACTGTGGTGTTCCACTGAAGAGAAAGGGCATAACAATTAATCCTGCATTTCCCTTTTTTCAAAGGATTAAAGTACACACTAACACAACCTGAACCCAATACTCAATACATACGCTGCCATTTTGCCTTTTCAGACTGCATCATCTCTTTGATGAGTCAAATTCACATTTAGGTGAGCTGTACTGAAAAGGAAATACCTAAACCTGCTTTCACAATGCTTGCTCTCCAAAAATAGCCCCTCTCTTTCAGTCCTTTAAGTATTATTCACCAGATTCTGTCTAATGCTGTACTGCCACTAAAACTACAGACCACTCTCATTCTACCTCATTGCTGACAGTCCTTATTACAAGTTTACCCATGTGTGTTGGAATTTGATTGACACATCACTAATTCAGCTGAAATGCCTTTATTAAATCCAGTTATTTTAAATGAATGCTCTAAAATGCTATTGCAACATACCAACTTTACATTAGATAGGAATGTTACAATACTTATTGATGACTGAATCTACACCATAATTTGTTACAAGTATTTGACCCGAATACTTAAACTGGGCTAGCAAGGAGGAGCATAGCTGTCCAGTGCTGTCTGGCTCCAGCAGATCAGTCCACACTAGCAAAGGATCCATCTCTTCTGCTTCTTTTCATCCTACCAAAATCGCTCATTACTGTACATTATCATCTGAGTGCTAGAAACTGGTCAGATATAGCCCAACCTTCCATACATACTTATTTTATCATCCCAATATACAAAACTTACTTTCTTTGTCTGTTCTTGATGAGTCTCCTAGACTTACCAAATATAATCTCCTTGCTCTTGTACACCCACCTGTTTTCCTACATTATATTAGTGTATCCTTCATTCCTGCCAACATCTCTCATTCAGACTCCCTTTTAGCAAGTTAGATTTCTTAATTCTAACAATGTACACCATTATTGACACAGACTACAGAACTCAGCTCTGAAATGAGCCATGCTGGGTCCTTCAAGGTACACATGCACCTCTTTGTTACTTTGTGTTCCCTCCCAAGCTGTACCCACTGCTCATCTGTTAAAACTGAATCTGGAACTTTTTGTTGTGTGCTTGTACAGTGACCAACACAAAGGGGCCCTGATCGCTACTAAAGGGTTTTTAGGTTCTACCACAATACAAACATTGAATATTTGACCTTGGCTTAGAACAGGTTCATGTCACGAAAGAACTGCGTGTTGTGGTGATTGGAACAGATGACTGGGAGTAAGAAATTTTCAATTCCGTTTCTTCCTTTGATCGTCTAACAGGATGATCTGAGACAAGTCATTCTGATAAACTGAGATACAGAAAATTGTTGTCAGGATCATGCTAAGCTAGGTCATTGGCCTATTGCAAATTGTAAATAATGTTGCAAAGCACTTCAGCATCTTTGGAAGAAACCTGCAGTATTTAAAACTTCAGAAGAAAATATATTCATGAGGTTTTCTTTGTTCTAGGGGTTTGATCTGCGATTGGAACACACCCATGGTTTTAGTCACTATGGTGAAGGAGGACACTATCATAATGATACCACACCAGATAGCGTAGAGTATTTGGGATATTTTTTGCCTGCAGAACTTCTCTTTCGTATTGACAGACCCAAAGAGACTCATCTCATTGGAAGAGACTAAATCAGTGCACATCTTGCCTTGTAGTTGTAGGATAGCAATTTTTTAAATGAAATGCTGGATTTAGTAATACCTTTAATCAAGCACACAAACATATTTGGCATTTTATTGCTGTTAGTTTCATATCAACTTTTATTGGCCTTTTTAAAGAAGGGATATTTTCAATGTCTAGACAATCTGATTTCAGATATCACTAGTTCTATCACATGTTCAAACATCAAGAGCCAAATTATTTTGTATTAATGATTTGATTTGTTCCATTTTGATTGCTTTGGGGCCCTGCTACATGTTTAAATTAAAGCTGGATAGAAACCAACTCTAGAGTTGTTACACATTTTCAAGCACTTTATAGTTGATTGGCTCTTTTTATAGACACTTAGTCTAAATTTATTGGTGGTTAACCAGTTAATTGTGTGAGAATTACCTTTGCACCTGGGGATGGTCTTACCTGGTATGTATGACTGGTATAAATTGATTTCACAATTGACCAGTTAATTGCAAATTTATGTAATACGTACCAGTGGCCTTAGTTAAGTACCACTAGATGATTGCTCCTAGCTATAGAAATACAGTAGGTGAATCAATGAGACAGCTCCAGAGCAGGCATGAAAGGAAAAGAGCTCCACACAAGACCCACATTGTGATAGAACAGTGCTGCAACCAAGGGCTGTGTTGTTCAGACTGAGACGGCAACAGAACAAGCCCTGTCCTGTGCCATATACCAACCATCATATGTGCTGTAAGTGATCCCAGGTGGCTGAGATTAGCCACTTATGTCAGCCACTGATTAAAATGATTTAACTAAGAGGAAGATGCTGGTTGGGTCTTGTACCTCTGCCAGATCAGAAAATATGTTACAAGAGCAATGCTCCTGAGGATGTCACAGGGATCATGAGCTGGGCCACAGCCAGGGGAGCAGGGATCTGAGTGGGGCCCTCCCTCCATGTCACTGCCACTGTCTGGACTCAGAGACTGTGTGGCAGCTGCAGGGCCACTTCTCCAGTTCAGACCATGCTGCTCTTGTGTCAGGAGGGTGTGAGCCCAGAGGGGAATCACCAGGGTGCCAGCTTTGACTGGTTCTGCACGTCCCTAGCTTTAAGCAAGGCCGAGAGATGGCAGCACTTTCTATCAAGGGTCTCTTTTTGCCTGGTCTTTGCCCTTGACCAGTGCTCCCCAGAGCCAATGAAGTGTCATTTCACTGCACTGCTGCAGTGCTGTTCAGTGGTCTGCAGTCAGGCTGGGAGGGAACCCTGCATACCCCTCCCTGAATTCTGGACTTTCCAGAGGCCTCTTGGGAAAGAGCTGAACTCCTGAGCTATCCCCCCTCAGCATATCCATCCCTCCAGTGTGGAGGCAGTGGGGGTGGCATGCAGTTTGTCCACTGCTGCCTGCTCCCACTCCCACTCCCACCTGATATATTACAACTGACTGTACTGTTAAGGCTAAAAAAGAACCCAGGATGTACAGCAACTCCCTTTCCAGCATTCCCCCCCCACCAAACCCCCCCCCCCAAAAAAACTGGTGAATTTTGAAGCATAACAGAATCCTGGGACTGGCCTGAACACAAAAATAAAAGTTAAAAGTCCAACATTACCACATTTTGCGTGCTATATGACAACAATACCTTTTAGTTCTAACACTGCATAGTAACTTGTTGACTTGACTCATGTTTCTCTCTTCCTTATCACCTAAAAGGCTTTCTGCTCCACTGTATTACTTCAAGAACAGCAATTTCCCTTGAAAATGCAAAGTGGCTTTTCATAATCAGCCTCTCTCTCTGACTCCCAATTGTTATGCTTGCTTTCTCCTGAAGAGCACACCATCAAAACTTAAAAGAAATAAT
The DNA here is from genome assembly GCF_052110815.1 of Crocodylus siamensis. Taxonomy (NCBI): domain Eukaryota; kingdom Metazoa; phylum Chordata; order Crocodylia; family Crocodylidae; genus Crocodylus; species Crocodylus siamensis. The sequence continues at coordinate 400,899,971 of NC_143395.1, forward strand.
TGGGCACTTCTACACACGCAATGAAGACATATGCATAAACTCCAGCACTTAACTGCACTGGAGTTTATTGTTCCCAGAAGTGCTGTTTGAACACATGTCTGAGGCAGCAGCGCATTGAACCGGGTCAGAAAAACCCCAGCTGCTGGAAGGTCCAGGGTAGAGAGTGGGGTAGGTCAGCCAGTCAACCTGGGGCTGCTCCCCCCAGCTAACCATGCTCCAGAGAGGCTGACTGGGACATGAGGGTGTATCAGCACAGGGCTAGCCAGCCGGCAACCCCCACAATGAAGCACCCTCATGCCCTAGCAGCTGGGGCAGTGTTTACATGTGCATTGCTGCAGAGTTTTTTTACTCCACAGCAGAATAGTACTTGTATTTACTGGTATTGAGATGCCAAGCCTTGAGATATAGTTGCAAATGTTATAGTCAGACTTCTTTGTCTAAGCCTTCAATAGCTTCTCAGTATCTACTATGCAGAGATAGAATATATATAATACAGTAAGGTCATTTGATAACGCATCTAATTCCTAATGTATGAAGCCAATGCAGTGACACTTATGTTAGCTAGGGAATTAGTTATCTGGCAAGACTTAAGCAGCTTTTCAGGAAGAGAATCAGCCCTCCAAAGACTAATAAAGAAGTCATTATCCATTCTTCTTACTGACTAGTTAAAGAATTAAATAATTTTATTAGAAAGGCTATTTTGAGAATTGAATTACTGATATAAAAAGTAGGTTTTTGGACTTATTCAACATCAAATTTCAACCCTTAATCAACACGATGTCTCAGAAAATGAATGGAGGGAAAAGTAGATTAAACAGATCCCCAACCATTAAATATGTCTCAAGAACTTTCTGACTCACTCCCCACCCCCTCTCCCAAAGGACTGTTTCAGCACACGCAGCACACTCCTAAATGTGCTACATAACTTCAGCTCCTAAAACCAGTCTGCAGGGGCTCCTAGCCAGTGAAAGGATAACAACTATTATCAAATCCAACCAACCATGAAAACAGTATTTCCTTCTTTCCAAGGAGAAACCTACTCCCTCCACTTTGCCCCATTCTTAACTTTTATAGCACTCACCATGACTTGTTTCATCTTGTCAGTGCTGTTAGAGATGCACTGAACAAGACCCAAAGCAACAGCAAGACAAAGCAACCTGCCATTCCTCTGACAGTATCACACGTCCTAGTGAAACAAAGCTATAAGCATAGCCAAGAAATAAGATTTAAGTTTTTCTTGGAATGATTTTAGCCAAATGATTTTAGCTAATGCAAGTTACCAACCACTTCTCTCACTAAAATTATTCAGACCCTTCATCCTGAAGAGGAGACATGCTGTTCTCTTGCTAATTAAGACACACTTTTGAAAAAAAGACTGGTTTTCTAGAAACAGCCTGCACCTGACAGGGGAGTAAAAAAAATAAAACAAAAACAATAATAAAGAGAAATCAAATCAAATCAAATCAAATGAAATAAATAATAAAACAAATAAATTAAGATTAAATAATAAATAATGAACTGAAATGAAAATGAAATAGATAAAAGATTAAATAACTATATAAACGAACTAAATAAGATGAAAATGTTAAATATATAAATCAACAAAAGATGAAAATACTAAATAATAAAGAAATATATAAACCAACAAAATAAAATTAAAATAATTAAAAAGTAATATAAAAAAATTAAAAAACCCAAACACTTGTCCGAGAGCATCACCCGCAATCCGGAGCTTAGCGCTGCGTAGGATCGTGCCCCTCCAGCTGTACCTGGCGCTGGACCGCACTGCGGCTGCGCGGCGGTCGCGCCTGAAGCGGCGTGTCCCTCGCCAGCTCCCGTAGCGGCCTTACGTCTGCGCAGTAGCGCGGCCGGTGGGGCCTGTAGCTGGGCAAGCGGCGCGGCGCAACACGACGGGCAGGATGTCGGGGGCGTCGGCGGTGCGGATCAGCATCGAGTCGGCATGCGAGAAGCAGGTGCAGGAGGTGGGGCTGGATGGCAGCGAGACCTACCTGCAGCCGCTTTCCATGTCGCAGAACCTGGCGCGCCTGGCACAGCGCATCGACTTCAGCCAGGGCAGCGGCTCCGAGGAGGACGAGCCCGGGCCCGGCGGCCGCGACTGGGCCTCGCCCGGCGACGCAGAGGACGAGGAGGGTGAGTGGGGGGGCGGTCTCCTAGGTGATGGCCTTTGGGGGGGCGGGGCGGTCTCCTAGGCAACGCCTGGGCCCTGAGCATTCGCTTCTCCCGCGCATGCACCAGGGTTGGTGAAGTTCCAGCCGTCACTGTGGCCCTGGGACTCGGTGCGGAACAGCCTGCGCAGCGCACTGACTGAGACCTGCGTGCTCTACGATGTGCTCGGCATTCTCAAGGACAAGAAGTTCATGACCCTTGACCCCGTCGTGCAGGACCCACCACCCCCCAAGCAGGTACGGCTACCACTGCACCTGCACTCTGCCTGCTCCGGTGCTCAGTCCTGAAGCCCTGGTGGTTTTGGAGCTCGCTGCCAGTTCTGCTGCCCTTTTAACTTGGTGCCTGGGGCGGGTGTCCCTTTTGCCCATCCCTGGCGATCCTGCTGGGGTTGCCTGCACCGGGCGCTTTCCACTGGCGCGTTGTTGCTAGAAGGACATGCCTCATCCTGTGGCACCTTTGGGTAGGGTTACCATATGTCTAGGTTTTCCTCTTTTTGAGCTCTCTGATCGCTGTCCGGGTGGTTTTTCACATCTGCCCAAATGTCCTGTTGCAGCCCCCACCCCCCTGCCCTGATGAAAGGTCTGGGATTGTGCTTTGCTCCGCTGGTAGGAACAGGGGGAGGGCAGTTGGAGGCAGCAGGGAGCACAGATGTACCTGCCTGCAGCTGCAGAGGCGGGCGCAGACCCATGCGGTGCTCCCTGCTGCCTCCAGTTGCCCCCCCTACTGCACCTGCAGACCAAAGCTGCAGACCAAAGCAAAATCCCAGACCTTTGGTCAGGGCAGGGGGGCGGGGGCTGCAACAGGATGGGGGGGGCAAGGGGTTGCCTGCCCCTCCAGCAGGGATGCATGACAGGTGTTCTCTTTTTTGGATCTGGAAACATGGTAGCCTTGCCTTTGGGAGCAAATAGCTGGCTCATATGTGTCAGCACAGGGAGCATGACCTGAGCCTCAGCCAGATGCACACAATGAATCACTGCACTGTGAGGTCATGCAGGTTGCTGTTTTGTTTTCAGATCCCTTTTCAATTAGAAAAGTAGCTTCATAGAGTTTTGTGGCATGACTCTGCAACTGCAGGGGTGTCAGATGCAGCCCACTTGCCAGATCCAGCCTCTGGAATCCTATCATCTGGGCCCTGGTGCTGGCCTGGGATGTACAGCTGACCCACACTTGACACATGCCAGACTGGCCCTACACGCAGGACCCAGGACATGCATTGCATGCATGGGCCCGCACTGTATACAGCATCTGTAAGGGTCAGTCCAGGGCCCTCCCTGTAAAGCTGGATCCAGTGCCCACTAAGCCAGTCCTAGACTGTACTGAACTCGGTGCCCACTCTAGTTGTTCCAGGACTCGTTGCACGTGTTGACTACCCAGGACCAGCTGAAACTGGCATTGCATGCAGCTCGCATCCCAATCCAGCCAGAGTGAACACCACATGCAGTACAGTCCCAAACCAGCAAGGGGGGGGGAGTAGCCGTTCTGGCTGTTCATCAAGCCCGTGAACAAATCCTGTGCCATATACCTGGCCCACAGAGCCAGAGGAGTTTGACACTCCTGGTATAGAGTAATGGTTCTCAATCTTTTTAGACTTAAGGCACCCTCTATGGCTTTTTGAGTTGAGCAGCACCCTGTTTCAAAAATTAATTGATGTATTACAGTGCTTAACTGCTTGAAGAGGGGCTGGGGAAGGAGGAGCAGGAAATAGCTTGTGCTGCAGTGAGGGGTGGAAGGAGGAGCCTGCATTTACCTCCTCACCTAAGCTTTTCACCTATCTCCTCTTTCCAGAGTGCAGCACCCTTCAAAAACTATCACAGCACCCCAAAATGCTGCTGTACCGTGGCTGAAAGTCATTGGCCTAGAGGGTTGTGCACCACTGATACAGCTCCTACTTTGTTATCTGTTGTCTGAAAGGGCAATGCCAAGACTCATTTTGGTCCCAGTGGTCTGTGTGCAGAGACTGCCAATACAATTGTTAATTAGCATAGCGTGAGGCATTAAATTCTTTTTAAATAAGTTACTGAACAGCCAGCAAAAATAAGTACCAGCAATTTCTAGTAATGATTGCTTTGAAGATGTTTTTCTCATAAATATTTACTTCCATTCAATGTTTATTTTCATGTTTCCAGAATCCTCAGTTTTTACAGTTGATTTCAAAAAAGAAGTCACTAGCTGGAGCAGCACAAATCCTGTTGAAAGGAGCAGAAAGGTTATCCAAATCAGTAGCAGAAAACCAGGAAAATAAGCGGCAAAGAGATTTCAACTCTGAGCTGTTGAGACTGAGACAACACTGGAAATTGAGAAAAGTAGGAGACAAAATTCTTGGGGATCTGAGCTACAGAAGTGCAGGTATGGTACATCACTGCTTATCAGGAATCTCAAATATTGATATTTCAAGAAACAACTGATAATTATTATATTAGAATAAAATAATTAAAGGTCTTAGTCTGTCTATCTGTCCGTAACACTTTTGGTCAGCTGTGCATGTGCCGCTGAGAGGGCGGGTGGCGATTGGCTGTGTGGAGGCAGAGGTGGACCGGTGTGAGGGTGGAGGCATGCATGCACCCAACAGTTGGCAGGAAGGGAGGGAAGGCAGGGAAGCCCCGCGACTCATGCTCAGTGGAGGAGGTGGAGGCAGAGACAGATGGGAGGCAGGCAGGCAGGCATGCACCCACCCAACAGCTGGCAGGGAAGTGGGGGACAGGAGGGGAAGCAGGGGAGGTGGGACAGAGCCCCGCTGCTCAGGAGGAGGCAGACACAGGCAGGGAATGGGAGGCTTTGTTGGTGGCTGGAGGAGACAGTGGTGGCACAGGGAGTGCTTACACTCCTTTGTAATTTTAAATCCGTTATTCATGACTGGCGATTGGTTAGTATTATATAAATCCTTTTAAATTATAAAGTGGAGAGGAATTATTTATGAGTTGACATGAATAAGAAAGGAGCAAAGAGAAGAACTTGCTGCTTAACAGGAGAGAAACTGAGGCACTGAGGTGGCTAAGGAATTGATTAGAGCCATTGCCTTTTTGGTACCTAGAAACTAAATGTGTTTGAAATATTTAAAAATATACAATATATACAATAAGGAAGAATCCTGCATTAGCAGTAGACTGGATTGGATAAGTGCTAGTTTTTTTTTCATCTTTTTAATTTGATGTTTGAGATTTGTTCTGTAAAGTAAAAAACAAGTTGTGTGTCATCTTTTCTGAATTAAGATCCTGATTGTATCTGAAGTATAAACTTTCCAGTATTAACTTGTACTTAATAGAATATTGAATGAGTGATTGTTAGATTCATAGATGTTAGGGTCAGAAGGGACCTCAATAGATCATTGAGTCCGACTCCCTGCATAGGCAGGAAAGAGTGCTGGGTTCAGATGACCCCAGCCAGATGCCCATCCAACCTCCTCTTGAAGATCCCCAGGCTAGGGAAGAGCACCACCTCCTTGGGAGCCTATTCCAGGTTCTGGCCACTCTAACTGTGAAGAAGTTCCACCTAATGTCCAGTCTAAGTTTGCTCTCTGCTAGCTTATGGCCATTATTTCTTGTGACCTCCAGGGGCGCTTTAGTGAGCAGAGCCCCACCAATTCCCTTCTGTGCCCCCATGATGAATTTATAGGCAGCCACAAGGTCACCTCTCAGCCTTCTCTTGCGGAGGCTGAAGAGGTCCAGGTGCCCTAGTCTCTCCCCGTAGGGCTTGGCCTGCAAGCCCTTAATCATACCAGTGGCCCTTCTCTGGACCCTCTCCAGGTTATTCACATCCCTCTTGAAGTGTGGCACCCAAAACTGCACGCAGTACTCCAACTGGGGTCTGGCCAGTGCCCAATAGAGGAGAAGTATCACCTTCTTGGTTCTGTTTGTTATGCATCTGCTGATGCACAGTAAAGTGCAGTTAGCTTTTCTGATGACTTTTGTCACACTGACGACTCATATTCATCTTGGAGTCCACTAGGACTCCAAGATCCCTTTCCGCTTCCATGCTACTGAGCAGGTCATTTCCTAGGCAGTCGGTGTGCTGGACAAGTTTCCTCCCTAGGTACAGCACTTTGAATTTCTCCTTGTTAAATTGCATTCTATTGTTTTCTGCCCATTTGTCCAACCTGTCCAGGTCTGCCTGTAGTTGTTCCCTGCCCTCTGGTGTGTCAACTTCTCGCCACAGTTTTGTATCATCTGCAAACTTGGACATGGTACACTTCACTCCCTCGTCCAAGTTTGTTTTACTTAGTTAATGTAAGATTCCTATTCCGTTTTGGAGCCATGATACAGTAGACACAAAAATGCTGTTTGTGTGGCAGTTACTCTAAGGTAATATTGTCCTAGTTAAAATCTTGGTCCTGAAAATACTACTACAAGTGCTGAATTCCATTCCTCAGTAGTCCCACTTTAGGCATGTACATGTTGTTATTGACTTCAAGTTAAGCATTTGCACAGGTACTTGTGAATAAAGGCGAATATAGCACTAGTCTAAGTTAAAAATGAATCATAGATTCATAGATTCATAGATGCTAGGGTCGGAAGGGACCTCAATAGATCATCGAGTCCGACCCCCTGCATAAGCAGGAAAGAGTGCTGGGCCTACATTACCCCAGCTAGATACACATCCAACCTTCTCTTGAATACCCCCAGGGTAGGGGAGAGCACCACCTCCCTTGGGAGCCCGTTCCAGACCTTGGCCACTCGAACTCTGAAGAAGTTCCTCCTAATATCCAATCTAAATCTGCTCTCCTCTAGCTTGTGCCCATTATTTCTTGTAACCCCCGGGGGCGCCTTGGTGAATAAATACTCACCAATTCCCTTCTGTGCCCCCCTGACGAACTTATAGGCAGCCACCATGTCGCCTCTCAACCTTCTCTTGCGGAGGCTGAAAAGGTCGAGTTTCTCTAATCTCTCCTCGTAGGGCTTGGCCTGCAGGCCCTTAACCATACGAGTGGCCCTTCTCTGGACCCTCTCCAGGTTATCCGCATCCTTCTTGAAGTGCGGCGCCCAGAATTGCACGCAGTACTCCAGCTGCGGTCTGACCAGCGCCCGATAGAGGGGAAGTATCACCTCCTTGGACCTATTTGTCATGCATCTGCTGATGCACGATAAAGTGCCATTGGCTTTTCTGATGGTTTCGTCACACTGCCGACTCATGTTCATCTTGGAGTCCACTAGGACTCCAAGATCCCTTTCCACTTCCGTGCCACCCAGCAGGTCATTTCCTAGGCTGTAGGTGTGCTGGACATTTTTCCTCCCTAGATGCAGCACTTTGCATTTCTCCTTGTTGAACTGCATTCTGTTGTTTTCTGCCCACTTGTCTAACCTGTCCAGGTCTGCTTGCAGCTGTTCCCTGCCCTCCGGCGTGTTCACTTCGCCCCATAGCTTAGTGTCATCTGCAAACTTGGACAGAGTACATTTCACCCCCTCATCCAAGTCGCTGATGAAGACATTAAAGAGTATCGGTCCAAGGACCGAGCCCTGCGGGACCCCACTGCCCACACTCTTCCAGGTCGAAACCGACCCATCCACCACAACTCTCTGGGTGCGACCCTCCAGCCAATTCTCCACCCACCGGACTGTGCAGTAATCCAAGTCACAGCCCCTTAACTTGTTCACCAGTATGGGGTGGGATACCATATCAAAGGCCTTCCTGAAGTCCAAGTATACGACATCCACCCCTCCTCCTGCGTCGAGGCGTTTTGTAACCTGGTCATAAAAAGAGACTAGATTGGTCAGGCACGATCTACCTGCCACGAACCCGTGCTGGTTTCCCCTCAGCATAATTTGTCCTGCCGGGCTCTCACAAATGTGAGCCTTGATGATTTTCTCAAAGATTTTGCCAAGGATGGAGGTGAGACTGACTGGCCTATAGTTACCCGGGTCCTCCTTCCTCCCCTTCTTGAAAATGGGAACCACATTGGCCCTTTTCCAGTCCTCCGGGACTTGACCCGTGCGCCACGAGCGTTCAAATATTCCCGCCAGTGGCTCTGCAATGATGTCGGCCAGTGCCTTCAGTACCCTCGGATGGAGCTCATCCGGGCCTGCCGACTTAAAGGCATCCAGTTCCTCCAAGTGACCCTGCACCACCTCAGGGTCCACGCGTGGAAGTCTGGTGCCTTGCTGCTGCCTCCCTACACTCCCAGTGAGAGACTTGTCATGCCTCTCGCTTAGGAACACTGAGGCGAAGAACTCGTTGAGGAGTTCAGCCTTGTCCCCTCTGTCCGTCACCAATTGTTTCTGCCCATTTAGCAGGGGTCCTATTCCTCCCTGGGCCTTCCTTTTACTCCCTATATATCTAAAAAACAATTTCTTATTGTCTTTTACTTGGGTTGCCATCCTCAGCTCCATGGTAGCTTTGGCCTGTCTAACTGCCTCCCTACAAGCACGAGCAGAAGAGGTATATTCCTCTTTGGTGATCTCTCCCTGTTTCCACTTTTTATGTGCTCCCCTTTTGGCCCTTAGTCTGCCCTGGATTTCTCTGGTCAGCCAGGGAAGCCTCCTGGCCCCTTTCCCTCTTTTACCTCGCACGGGGATCGTCTCGCTTTGTGCTCGAAGGATAGCTTCCTTAAGGCACAGCCACCCTTCTTGGGCTCCCATCATTTCAAAACTACTACTCTGCAGTGCATCCTTCACTAATCGCCTGAGTTCGCTGAAATCAGCTTTCCTAAAGTCCAGCACGTTCACCCTACTGGTTACCTTACCCACTCGACGCCTTATGTTGAATTGTACTTTTAGGTGATCACTGTCCCCCAGATGGCTACCGATCTGTAGGTCCCCTACTATGTCATCCCCCGTTGCCAATACCAGATCCAGTAAGGCATTCCCCCTAGTGGGACCATGTACCTCCTGCGTCAGGTGGAGGTCCTGTACACAGGTTAGAAACCTGCGTGAGCGGTGGGACTTTGCTGTCTGTGTCTCCCAGCAGATGTCCGGGTAGTTTAGGTCCCCCATGACCACCGCCTCTTTAGCTTTTATGGTCTCTGAGAGTTGCCTCAGGAGCCCCAAATCTATTTCTTCCCCTTGATGTGGGGGTCTGTAGCAGACCCCTACCACCAAATCCTTTTCTCCTTGCCCCCCATGTAGCCTAACCCACAGTCCTTCTAATTCCTCATCCTTTGATTCTGTCTTGATGAGGGTTGATGTATATTGCTCCTTAACATAGAGCGCAACCCCTCCCCCCCTTTTCCCCACTCTGTCCTTTCTGTACAAAAATCATTGCTTTTTATACACTATGAGGAGACAAATTTAATTATTTTGAAACAGCCAAGTAAATCAAATCTAAGTAATACTCCTTTTGCATGGTACAAATGTATGAGGACTTCCTATAACAGAAACATTTTCTTTTGAAAGTTTCCATTGTTCACAGGAACATGTACGTTCTATGACATAACATGTACATCCCTCTTCTTCCCTTTTTTAGGATCCCTCTTCCCTCATCATGGCACGTTTGAAGTGATAAAAAACACAGACATTGATCTAGATAAGAAAATCCCTGAAGATTATTGTCCACTGGATGTTCAGATTCCAAGTGATTTAGAGGGATCAGCCTATATAAAGGTGTGTCAAATATATATAGTATAATTTCTACATTATTTAAACCCCAGGGAATTGCGCAGAAAAGCTCAAAATTATGCAAAATTAATTACTTTTTTTAAACAAATTAAACTAAATACAGTAAAAGCCCTGTTATTCGGCATGAATGGGGAATGCTAGGTGTCAGTTATGTAAAAATTCCAGTTACCCGAGTCACGCAGGGGAGAGGGGGCTAGTGGCAGCCGCACACAGAGTGGAGGCGGGGGTGGCAGCAGCCGAAAATTGTAGTTAATAGAGTATTTTGGCTTGTAGAATGCTGTTTAACACGGATTTTACTATATAACACTATTTGAGCTTTCTTTAAAAATATATGCAGGTACTTTGTATGGTTGTGGGGTATTTGGGGGGGGATTTGTGAAGGTGTGGGAGCGTGGAGTTTGTGGGGGGATTATGAAGAGGGTTGTGTATGGGCTTTGTGAGGAAGTCTGGGTATGACATTGTGTGGTTTTTGTGGGCATGTGGGGGAGTTATGAAGGTATGGGCGTGTGGGTGGGTGTGAGCCCCCCACCACACCAAATATCCTCCCACCCCTATGGTGCAGAGCCCCCACCGTTGGCAGAGGGAGGCAGAGCCCTCAGCAACTCGCGCCTCATGGAGCCCACCCGGCCCAGTGGCATGCAGCCCATACTGACCCACAAACCCCACCCACATGCACCCTGACACCTACCCTCTGCCCCTCGTAGTCAGGAGCTCCCCTTCCCACTTACCCAGCTGTCTAGTCATGAGGCTCTGTGCCTCCACATCATGGGGCTTCCAGCTGAAATGAGGCTCCCAGCCCCGTGGAGGTGGAGGCACAGAGCCCGCCATGGTTAAATGATGCAAAATATTGCAACTGTGCATGGTCATGCCTTTTATGCGCAAAATTGCATGGGCTCAAAATTGCTTAGGTCCCCAGGGTGTAATTATTCATATACTAGTATGCAGAATGAGACAAAACAATCTCCTTTTTTCTTGTACAGGTTTCTATTCAAAAGCAAGCTCCAGATATAGGTGACCTTGGCACAGTTAACCTCTTTAAAAGACCTTTGCCAAAATCAAAACCAGGTACCATTTGTTAAATGTCACTCTCGAGGGGTTTGAATTTAATGCTTAATAAGGAAGTATTTGTGGTGGTAGAAAACAAGAACAGAGGGACATTTTCTGATTCTTGATTTACTGGAAATTCTATACTGGATTACGGTTGAGGTTTTGCAAATATGGCTCCTTCAAAATGGCTAAATAAATATAATGGTTCTGAAGGTCTAAATATCATTTCAGTGACTTTCATTCATCCCCTTAGCTGCTGAAGTAAAGCTATTGATTCATTTGTCATTGCCTGCTGAAAATCAAGTGCGATTGCTATTTCAATTTCAACTTTGCACATTTTATGAAATAGAGATCTTTGGTAAGCATTTAGTAGATGAAACTAGGAATGGGATATTGGTTAGGGGGTTTCTGTTTTATATTGAAGCTCTGATTTCCCATTTAAGTTGTCTTTTCTCTTGTTTCTCTGGTTTTATAAGTTTTTCGGGTGGCATCTACACTAAATCAAGTATCTTGTTTGTAGTTATTACAGTCACAAAAGTAGTTAAGCTGTAATATCTATGATTTTGTGGAAGAGGGGCAGAAAGGTGAGAGACTTGCATCTGGGAGCTTCTTGTATTTAAGTCACTGCTTTCATAGATTTCATGGACATTAGGGCTAGAAGGGACCTTGGGAGATCATTGAGTCCAACCCCCTTCCCCAGGGGCAGGAAGTCAGCTGGAGTCAAAGGATCCCAGCAAGATAAACATCCAAATGTCTCTAAAGGGTCTGAAGTAGGTGCTTGCACCACCTCTGGCGGCAGTCTGTTCCAGGCCTTGGGGGGTCAGATAGTAAAGAAGCTCTTCCTCATGTCCAGCCTGAAACGGTCTTGGAGGAGTTTGTGACCATTTGATCTTGTCATCCCTTGGGGCGCTCTGGTGAACAGGCATTCCCCCAGATCGTGATATACACCCCTTATATACTTGTAGGCAGCCACCAGGTCCCCCTGAGCCTGTGCTTTTCCAGGCTGAAGAATCCCATAACTTTGATTCTGTTTCAAGTCAAATTTAGGTAGATGACATCAATTCCTACTGTCACTAAGATCGAGTATTGAATAGTGGATGCTTATAAGTTGGCAGCACAACCTATGTTCTTTTGGTCTCTTGCTGTTCATTAAAGGCAGGAACTGATGAAGTAGTAGATTTTTTTTTTAAATGTACAATGTAGCAAACTGCAGGGAGTAAAGGTGAAGTTAGTGATTGTGTTAATAAATATTGACTTCATGAGTTATTCAGAAGCTTTATTCTAAATTGGAATTTACTTGATCCAGCAGGTACAGTGCTCAATAGTAAGTACCCTATATGCAACCTCACTAAGTGACTTGCACCATTTTTAAAGGTCTGCATTAGCCAGCTTGTCCAATTAAAGGTGTTGATTTTGCTCTGTAAGGTCCTGAGCGGTTTACGTCTTGGTTACTTCAAGAGAACTTTCCCTACTAATTGCTATGGCAGCAAAGTCAGCTTAGATGCTCTTCTTTATTTCTGAGATCTAAATGTTTTCATATGGGACATTCTAGGTGGGAAGTTCTCAGTGCCAAAACTAACTTCCTCATGGTTTATAGGCATATGGCCCCACCTGGAATGCTAGACTGCTCTGGTCACTCCATTCCAAAAGATGTATCCTGTTTAGAAAAGGTTGCAAGGTGAGCAATAAAATAATTTAGAGGGATAGAGAGCAACTGAAAATATTGATAGTTAAATCTCAGAAATGAAACTGTGTGAGGTGATATGCTAGAGGTATAGATAGGGAAATGAGCTGCATTTATATACCTTTTCTCAATACTAGGAATGTTTACATTTTATGAAAATGAAAGGTGTGATGCAAGCTAAAAGGAAATGGGTCTTTCATAACATCTCTTTCATCCGCTATCTTACAGCAGTAGGTTTCCACAGGGAATCTAAGAGCCTAGAAAAACCAAAAGGATTAGATGCTTTTACAGATAATGGGAACTTCAGCACTACCAAACAAAGTCATAAATCCTAATGCTTCATACAATAATCAGTAATTGGAGGGGCTTAGATCCTGCCAGTAGGTGGAGTTTGTTCCACAGCTGTCTGTAGGAGACTCTTGAACTTTCTTCATAACTACTGGTACTGGTTTCTGTAAAACAGGAAGCTCTAGCAAGGGTCTGGACACCTATGGCACTTTTTACGTTTAGGGCATAGCATATGGTATCTATTTGTTTACTTGGGCAATAACTTAAAAAAATCAGGAACTAGCCTGTACACAAGTGCAGAGGCTGCTCTGATACTGTAATTACAGCATGTTGGAGCAGGCTCGTTTAACCAATAATTACAGGTGATCACCAATGATTACCAACAATCTTCAGTTGCCAATTAATCACTGGCAATCATTGGTAATTAATTGGTAACTGTCACACTCCAGCCAGCTTCTATGTCTCCTGTATTAGGATCCCCCCACTTCAAAATAGCAGTGGTGGCACTTGAACTAAAACTTGTTGAATGACCTTTACACAAGACACTGAGGCACTGTAATTACACAGAGGAGCTTTACTTATACGGAGGAACTTTACACGAGACATGGAGGAGCTTTGAATGAGCTTTACACGCTTTAATTACACACAAGAGCTTTACATGAGACAGGGAGATGCTTTAATTAGAGTAGCTGTTGGAGTCACTCTAAAGTGTTACGCTGGCCCCCCACCCCCCGAAAAAATATAGAAGTGTCCTAGATGCCTAACTCCATAGTGAAACATCTACTTGGCTTTTGAAAGTGCTTTGACTTTCTTTTCGTGGGCGTATTTTACATATCTTGTGTTGCAAGCTTCCAGTGCATGGGAAACTGGATCTGAAGCTGTAGGTCTAACCCAATACAACTAATTAATATAAATATAGGAAGAGTCTATTTAAAATTCACTAGTGTTGTGTTTTCTGTGCACTCTTATGGTGTTATAACAAGGTTCAGATTAGGTGGAAACAGTAGTCCAGACTTTTCTAGCCTCTTTAACCATCTTACCTGGTGCCTTAGTCATTCCTTAAGAGCTGTATACAATAGTTGTTCTTTGCTACTTTTTTAAAAGAACAAGCACCATTCATTTTTCTTAGGTGCTCCACATTGGCAGACAAAACTAGAAGCTGCACAAAATGTCCTGTTATGCAAAGAAATCTTTGCCCAGCTGTCAAGAGAAGCAGTTCAAATTAAGTCACAAATTCCTCACATTGTTGTGAAGAACCAGATCATCTCTCAGCCTTTTCCAGGTAGGAAACTTTTGGGATACTCTTGTTCTATAAATGGGGAATCCAGACTGAAACACTGACTAAATATGAAGGTTTTCTTGGTAAATAAGTTTACATCTTACTCATACCAAATAGATGTATGATGTTCCCTGAATTCTGCAGTTAATTCCAACTAAATAAGAAGATCCAAGAAACAACAATATAAAAAATCCCCACATGACCATACTTCAGCCAGTGAGTGTACTTACACCACTGGTGGCATTGTTTTTAAACACAATTCTCTGTCCATCAAAAATAATGATAGCCAAAAGCACCACCTCATGGAGGTCATACTTTGAGGTTGTGTGTCAGTTGATGCTGTATAGGAGAAAAATTTAATCTGTTAATAGACCTTGAAGAGAGGTAAATTGGTTGCCATTTATCTTGGAAGATCAGTAGTATGGGGAACCTGAAAGCATCACTAGTTGTTTAGAGAATTCTCCATTCTTGAACCTGACTACACCTGCTCAAGGCTATTTTTCTGCATTCATTCAAAAACGTACTGAAGCAATGTTGTATGTAAGTTATTCTTTCCCTGCAATGTTATGAAGAGTTTCCTTTTTTTCTATTTGCTTGATTCCATAAAGATGGAAAACACCTCCATCTCTGACTTCTGTTGACCTAGCAGCCAAGGTCAGACCAGCTACAGGTTCTTTGATTAATTATATATTAAATTAAAATGTTGCAGTTTTTTATGAGATGTTATTTGCTTTTCAACTGCAGTCTGACCTCATTGTTTTATCTTCTCTGAAATTTTAAATATTGCTTTGAAAGCTAACACTATGGTAAGAAGAGGAGGAAAGGAGAAAAGAATAAAAAAAGATACTCTGGCTATAAGTTAGTCTACATGAAAATATTGACGGTTATTTTCTTAATTTTTTGTGCAGGATTGCAGTTGTCTATATCCTTGTGTCACTCTTCTAATGATAAGAAATCTCAAAAGTCTGCCTCTGACAGACAAAGTCCAGAGGATCATCTCTATGTCCTGGAACACAACTTGCATCAGCTGATCAGAGAGGTAATACATTTTAGTTGAACACTGACATTGTTTTTCCTTCAGGAGTCTGGTTTGGAGTCTTGAATACAATGTCATGACACTATTGCACTATTAGAGGTCAGTCAGTTCCTCCCTGTGTAAAGCAGTCCTCTTACATGTCTAAAGAAGTGTCTCCATTGTATAAATGGAGCAAGGCTGATATTAGGAGCTCCCCTTGTACCTGTGTGAAATATTATTCCCTTGATTTAGCCTCTTGATTACAAGAAGATGGTTCTGAATCATTCCTGCATTAAGACTCCTCACCATTCTCTTGCTCCAGAAATTGGTTGTCAGGCTCTTTAAAGCAGATATCAGTGCAGGCATTGACAAAAGAAAAGCACTACCTGCATTGCTTCTGGAGCCTGACGATAGAATTTTATTTAATAGAAGGCATTAAGTAATGACTGAGCCTGTGACCCTTTGTGTTCCCTTGGGTGGTAGAGGAGTGTGTCAGGGCACAAAGGAATGCACAGCCTCAAACACACCATATCCAGAAAGTTCTGAGTTTTCTTGCCAAAAGTAGCATCTTCTACATCACAGCTCTGTTCCCACCTGTAAATTTCTTCTAATCTGTCCTCATTGTTTCTCTTAAGTGAGAGCCCTTCTGAACAGGCTTGTTGCTCTCAGTGGAACTTGTACTGCAGCAGAGCTCAGTAACCTTGCGGCTGCTACACAGATGAGAAAATACACTGGCAAATAGGTCTTTTATTAAAGGGGGCTAAGTAATCCAGGCTCTGTGCTGCCTGTGAGCTGTGAAACCATAAAAATTGGCTGACGTTTACATTTTCCTAATTTATAGGAATAGCTTTCTCTCGTTAAAGCACCCACTCAGTGGAAAAACATGGAAAGGACCTCAAGGCACTGTCCATTGCAGAACCTAAAAGTAGAAGCACAGAGACTACTTTGTGTTCTTTTGGCTACCCCAAGTACTCCATTTTTTGTGGAATTGTACATTTGTTTCAAGTCATTCTTTTGAGAGGTGAAGCAGCGTATGTTAGCAAACTGCATGCCGTTACTGGGGTGTGCGTTCCTCTCATTTCTAATTGGTTTTGTCTGTTACAGTTTCACAAGCAAACTTTGAGCTCCACGGTAATGCCACACCCAGCTAGTGCACCATTTGGCCATAAGAGAATGAAGCTGGCAGGACCTCAGGCATTTGACAAAAATGATATCAACTCCTTGCAGTCCAATGAAGGGCTTCTGGAAAAGATTATTAAGCAGGCAAAACATATCTTTCTGAGGCGCAGGTATGTGCACAGGCCACTCTGGTTAAAGCCAAGGTAAAGCCAGACTACTAGCATCTTGCACCCCAGGCTGGTGATTAACTTTCAAAGTGTTTCTAAACCTTATTCTTCATTGCTGAATGCTTTTGTAAGACTTCATTTCTAGGTATTGAGAATCAGTAGTTTATTATCTTCAAGTCTGTATAAAACTTCTATGGAATATGAGCACAAGAGTGTTCAGCACTTACTTCTCTTTTTATGCAGTCCTTATATTGCAGCCTACCAATAGATTTATGTACCACTTTGGGAAAAAGATGACTTTCTCTGGGGGGGTAAGGGGGGTGTTCTCCGTATACAGCTGAACAACAAATATCTGACTTGAACATAAATGTTATCTTGCACAGTCAACTAGATCAGACAGAGGCTTGCTTACTTCCCCTCTGCCCTTGGAGAAAAGACAATCGTGCATATTGTCTATTGAGGGTGGTATGTCTTTGTTTTGTTTTAGAACTGCTCGAACCATTGATAGTCTTGCTAGTCGCATTGAAGATCCACAGATTCAGGCCCATTGGTCCAACATAAATGATGTTTATGAATCCAGTGTTAAGGTTTTAATAACTTCTCAAGGTTATGAGCAGATATGCAAGTAAGTATGAAAGCTCTGCAGATGTGGATTATTCATTTGTTAAGAATGAGAAAATGTTTTGCTTTTCCTACATTGTGATACATGTGACTTTAAAGAAGCAACATTAATCTCTGTTCATATTTGTTTTAGGAAGGAAAGTTACCCCCCTCAAAGTTACCTCTCTCCTATATCTAAAAGTTACATTTATATAGGAATTTAATAAATAGATAACTACATTTTCTTCAAATAAGTGACCATAATAGAGTCTCTTTCTCTTCCCTTTCCCTCCCCCCCCAAAAGGAGTCAAATCTTGAACCTGATTACCTGAGTTCAGCTTTTTTCATCATGAAAATCAGAGCTCCCCCTGCCCCCTTTAGCTCACCAGGACAAGGATCCAGCAGCAATTGTCCCCCCTGCACTACTTTGTGGTGCTGAGCAACCCTGATATGCTGCTGCCTTGTGCATGCCATTGCCCCTCTTGCCCCTCACTCCACAACTGCAGCACCCTGGGCCTGCCGGTGCCCCTCACTCCCCACCCACAGCCTCCCCACCCCTTCCAGTGCCCTTTGCTCTCAGCCCCCTGTCCCTGCCTGTGGCTCTCACTTCCCGCCCCTGCCAATGATGGCCCTCACTCCCCAACCACAGCTCCCTCCTGGCTCTGCTGGTGCCCTTCTTTCCCAACAACCCCCACCCCCAGTCCTGTTGGAGGGGGCCCTCAGCTGCCAGGGCTGTGGGGTCAGGGACCCAAGTCTGCAGCCCCCTGCTTACAGCAGTACTCAAGCCTGGATGCCACATATGGGAGACAGTGGGTGCTGTGGCGTTTTGGAGGCAGATGCAGGCTGCTTGCTGCAGGCTTGCCCTCCCCACCCTGCTGCCCTCCCCACAAGACCTCTGCAGCCCAGTAGCTGAGACCTGGCGTGGCAAGGCACAGCGAAGCCAAGTAGGGAAATTCATTGCTGTTGCCATGAGTCCTGCGCCACCATGGCAAGGCACCCCCCGTGCCTGCCTAGCGGCAGTGACAGACACAACTCCATGCTGCCAGCCCTACTTCTACCAGTGGGCAGGGAGTTCCTCACCATGGTGGCATGGGGCTCGTGGTGGAAGCACTGAGCTTCCCTACCCCACCCCACTCTGCCCTCCTTGCTGGGTCTTGCCTACTGGACCATGAAGTCTCTGCACACAGACTTGCACCAAAATACTGGAGGTGTAATAATAGTCCAGTTTGTTACTTCAGTTATTTTGATGCTGGCTTCCTTTTAGAGAAGCTGTTAGTTCTTTTACTACGTTGGGTGACCCAGAAGTTGCTGGGATCACAGATGAGCCCAGTTTCTTTGTATTATCTTGCTGCTAGGTCCAGTTTTGTGAAAAAATGTAAAACTGCAGTTTAGAGGATTTTGTGCTTTAGTATCACTTAAGGAATAGGAATTTTAAAAAAATCCTTGTTTATAGCAATCCTTGTCTACAGACTAGAGTAGACATGCATGGTTTTGTATTACCAGTAGATGTGGTGATTGTAGACCAGCAGATGTTGGGTTAATCAAAATATTTAAAAACAAGTAGAACTTGCATAATATTTAAAGACTCCTGCTTTTGTTAGTCATTCAGAAAACAGCTGTTTCCCTTTTCTGTCCCAGGAAGTAATAGAGTCTGTTGAGGTGTGAGCTTCCTACAGGATTATTCTTTAGTATGTTTAAGGTACTTCATTCTTAAATTAAAATGGATGTCTTCTGCCAACTTTTAGGCAGTTTTAGTAAATA
Source organism: Crocodylus siamensis (assembly GCF_052110815.1). Classification (NCBI taxonomy): domain Eukaryota; kingdom Metazoa; phylum Chordata; order Crocodylia; family Crocodylidae; genus Crocodylus; species Crocodylus siamensis. Next base: position 400,918,662 of record NC_143395.1, read on the forward strand.
TACATGTATTTTTGTCCTTGTAAAGGTCTATTCAGCTACAACTGAACATTGGAGTTGAACAGATCCGAGTCGTGCACAGGGATGGAAGAGTTATCACATTATCCCACCAAGAGCAAGAGCTGCAGGATTTCCTTCTGTCTCAGGTAAACGTAAAGACTAGAAAAAGAATAACATGGAACTTGTATACATCTGTATAAACTACGTAACTGTATGCATATTGCCATATGTCTCTGGGACAAATTGTAGCAAGTACATGAGTACAGTTGGGACAAAAGTATCACTTAAAGGTGTCAAAGATGGAAGGTTGTTAGAAATTCTGCATAGAATACATAGTTGGTCTAATAAAAGATATCACATCTACTCAAAGAACCATACATGCGTAGAATGGAGAACTGTAGAAGAAGATTTATATTCCAGGCTTCTCATGGTTGATTAAATTCTTCAAGAAACACCTATATGTCAGCTGTGGCAACTGATTCCAAAAATGGCAGCACACTGTAGCCAGGTTCAGAAGTACCAGTGGCACACAAATAAATTTGAAATATACTTAGCTGCAAAGTACGTGTTGCCTACCATATGAACGGTCAGTATGCTGTGCTTGCTAGAAACCTCACACTAAGCATCTGACATGGTTCTCACCATGTCTGCTAAGGTAACCATATCCTGTTAGGGGCAGAGAATCTTTATAGTTCACATGCCTATAACTGCTGTCACTTTCAACACTGACACAGAATTTCCAGCTTTGTATCTGATATTACCTGATAATTGGCATTTGAATGAAGTATGGTTTCTGAATTGTTTAGAACAAGGTTTTGTTTTGTTTCAGCAGCAGCGGTGTTTCTAGTAGTGCATTCTACATAGCATAGACACAGGCATTTGATCAGCAGAGTATTCTGAATTAAGTTTGCCTGATTTGAATTATATGGAACCCTGACAGGGAGTTAAAATCAATTTTATCGAAGCTATTGCTTTCACTAGCCAGATGGTTTTCAAACTCCACCATGGAGAGCTGGCTGGCTGTCTAGCACTAATACCTCCTTGCTTCCAACTGTTAAATCACTCCATTGAAAAGGATTTTAGCTCTTCCAAGCAATTACCCTACCTTCCATTGGATGTAAGTCCCAAGTAGAAAGTGTGATGATCTCTGCATTGTGCCAAAGCCCAACTTGTGTCTTTCCAAATTTGCCCTGTAATATTGTTTCCTATTGGTTATTCTGGAGCCCTTTCTGCAATTGTTTTATAGAAGAAATTGTCTCTCTAATTTTAGTCTCTCCTTAATTAGATGTGTAATCTTACACTTAAAGTTTTAGTGATTCTAGAGATCTATGCTAATTGATCTTTAAAAACTCAGACCCATGTATAAGGGTAAAATGTAAAAGGTTCATACATCTTTTCAGCTCTCTGTTCACAAATGAGCTGGTGTAGACTTGGACAAAAACAAATTTCTAGTTGGTATCATATGAATTTTTGTATGATTAAGTCTCAGTGGGGAAAAAAGCATTTAAAAACCTAATATAGACCAGGAAAAAGAAATGGAAGCTAGGGAAAACTAAACATAAGATATCCATTGCAAGGCACAAAGGAAAAACACCATGAACCTCTGTCTTCTTTTAGATGTCCCAGCATCAAGTCCATGCAGTTCAGCAGCTCGCTAAAGTTATGGGATGGCACGTTCTGAGTTTCAGTAATCATGTGGGCCTGGGGCCAGTAGAGAGCATTGGCAATGCATCAGCAATCACCGTGGCATCACCAAATGGAGACTACGCTATTTCAGGTAGTATTTCATTTGATTGTGGTCATAAAATGTATTTGAGAGTAAGGTTTTCTAGCTGTTTTCTTTTAGAATCAATCTCAAGATATTAAGACTTCAGTATAGTAAATTATTTTCTGAACAAGCTTCTCCCTTCCAGTCCTCCGCTCTGTCCACCACCACCTTTTAAATGTACAAGTGATGCAAGTACTAATTCTTCTAAGGCTGCTTCTCAGACCACTGTTTAATACTCACATTATTGACTTAAAAGGTTTTAAGAAATGGCTTCAAACTAGTTGTTTCATACACACAAGAGAAATAGTTAAATATTTAATGTGTTTCATGGTAGGTAATGCAAATAAAGTTACTTGCATTCTGCACAGAGTGAAGTTGGAGAGACAGTTGCTCTGGGTTCAGAACTAGAGTTCATGTCCCTTTGTCTTGTGTTCTGACCACAATCCTGTGGTTTCTGACGTGGAGATAATGTTGCAGTACATGTTTTTCACCCCATTAAATGAATTTGTCTGCTCTTTTTAGAAGCAGAGACTCTCATAGTACTTTAAAGCAGTGGGGGCTACCCTTTTTGGCACGCATGCTACAAATTGAGCCACTCCAGTCCCCTTCCCTGACTTGATCTGCTGCTCTGCTTTTTGCTTCCTGTCCTGTCTGCTGCTGTGCTGCCTTCTCACCTCCCCAAGCTTATGAGTGCCCCACAACACGGCTGCCTGTGGCACTTGTGGCAGACATGCTGCAGATTGGCCACTCCTACGCTGAAAAATTGCAGAGATCTCTGAACAGATCTGACAAGTCTTTTGGGAAACCTCCTAATTCTCTCCCTAAGAGATTGAAATGTCTGCTGCAAAAGAAGCCTTCTGCAAACTTTCTCTTGAGAAAGCATACTGAAGGTGCATAAACTCATTAAACTTCAATAAGAATCAGTAATGAAATAAAAAGTCTCATTAAGAACTACATTAGCCTGTTTTAATTTTCTTAATTGCAGTTAGTGTTAAAGAGCAACAAGTGTATGGAGGAAGAATTAGAGCAAGCCAGAAGGAAAGGCTTTTGATGGAGTAGCTGTGTACATGAATTTCTCTTGTTTAATTAGTGGTTTTCATGGCTTATTCATAGATTCATAGATACTAGGGTCAGAAGGGACCTCAATAGATCATCGAGTCCGACCCCCTGCATAAGCAGGAAAGAGTGCTGGGCCTACATTACCCCAGCTAGATACACATCTAACCTTCGCTTGAAGACCCCCAGGGTAGGGGAGAGCACCACCTCCCTTGGGAGCCCATTCCAGACCTTGGCCACTCGAACTGTGAAGAAGTTCCTCCTAATATCCAATCTAAATCTGCTCTCTTCTAGCTTGTGGCCATTATTTCTTGTAACCCCCGGGGGGGCCTTGGTGAATAAATACTCACCAATTCCCTTCTGTGCCCCCCTGATGAACTTATAGGCAGCCACCAGGTCGCCTCTCAACCTTCTCTTGCGGAGGCTGAAAAGGTCCAGTTTCTCTAGTCTCTCCTCGTAGGGCTTGGCCTGCAGGCCCTTAACCATACGAGTGGCCCTTCTCTGGACCCTCTCCAGGTTATCCGCATCCTTCGTGAAGTGCGGCGCCCGGAATTGCACGCAGTACTCCAGCTGCGGTCTGACCAGCGCCCGATAGAGGGAAAGTATCACCTCCTTGGACCTATTTGTCATGCATCTGCTGATGCACGATAAACTGCCATTGGCTTTTCTGATGGTTTCGTCACACGGCTGACTCATGTTCATCTTGGAGTCCACTAGGACTCCAAGATCCCTCTCCACCTCCGTGCCACCCAACAGGTCATTTCCTAGGCTGTAGGTGTGCTGGACATTTTTCCTCCCTAGATGCAGCACTTTGCATTTCTCCTTGTTGAACTGCATTCTGTTGTTTTCTGCCCACTTGTCTAACCTGTCCAGGTCTGCTTGCAGCTGCTCCCTGCCCTCCGGCGTGTCCACTTCGCCCCATAGCTTAGTGTCATCTGCAAATTTGGGCAGAGTACATTTCACTCCCTCATCCAAGTCGCTGATGAAGACATTAAAGAGTATCGGTCCAAGGACCGAGCCCTGCGGGACCCCACTGCCCACACCCCTCCAGGTCGAAACCGACCCATCCACCACAACTCTCTGGGTGCGACCCTCCAGCCAATTCTCCACCCACCGGACTGTGCAGTCATCCAAGTCACAGCCCCTTAACTTGTTCACCAGTATGGGGTGGGATACCGTATCAAAGGACTTCCTGAAGTCCAAGTATACGACATCCACCCCTCCTCCTGCGTCGAGGCGTTTTGTAACCTGGTCATAAAAAGAGACTAGATTGGTCAGGCACGATCTGCCTGCCACGAACCCGTGCTGGTTTCCCCTCAGCATAACTTGCCCTGCCGGGCTCTCACAAATGTGAGCCTTGATAATTTTTTCAAAGACTTTGCCAAGGATGGAGGTGAGACTGACTGGCCTATAGTTGCCCGGGTCCTCCTTCCTCCCCTTCTTGAAAATGGGAACCACATTGGCCCTTTTCCAGTCCTCCGGGACTTGACCCGTGCGCCACGAGCGTTCAAATATTCCCGCCAGTGGCTCTGCAATGATGTCGGCCAGTGCCCTCAGTACCCTCGGATGGAGCTCATCCGGGCCTGCCGAATTAAAGGCATCCAGTTCTTCCAAGTGACCCTGCACCACCTCAGGGTCCACGCATGGAAGTCTGGTGCCTTGCTGCTGCCTCCCTACACTCCCAGTGAGAGACTTGTCATGCCTCTCGCTTAGGAACACTGAGGCGAAGAACTCGTTGAGGAGTTCAGCCTTGTCCCCTCTGTCCGTCACCAATTGTTTCTGCCCATTTAGCAGAGGTCCTATTCCTCCCTGGGCCTTCCTTTTACTCCCTATATATCTAAAAAACAATTTCTTATTGTCTTTTACTTGGGTTGCCATCCTCAGCTCCATGGTAGCTTTGGCCTGTCTAACTGCCTCCCTACAAGCACGAGCAGAAGAGGTATATTCCTCTTTGGTGATCTCTCCCTGTTTCCACTTTTTATGTGCTCCCCTTTTGGCCCTTAGTCTGCCCTGGATTTCTCTGGTCAGCCAGGGAAGCCTCCTGGCCCCTTTCCCTCTTTTACCTCGCACGGGGATCGTCTCGCTTTGTGCTCGAAGGATAGCTTCCTTAAGGCACAGCCACCCTTCTTGGGCTCCCATCATTTCAAAACTACTACTCTGTAGTGCGTCCTTCACTAATCGCCTGAGTTCACTGAAATCAGCTTTCCTAAAGTCCAGCACGTTCACCCTGCTAGTTACCTTACCCACTCGACGCCTTATGCTGAATTGTATTTTTAGGTGATCACTGTCCCCCAGATGGCTACCGATCTGTAGGTCCCCTACTATGTCATCCCCCGTTGCCAATACCAGATCCAGTAAGGCATTCCCCCTAGTGGGACCATGTACCTCCTGCGTCAGGTGGAGGTCCTGTACACAGGTTAGAAACCTGCGTGAGCGGTGGGACTTTGCTGTCTGTGTCTCCCAACAGATGTCCGGGTAGTTTAGGTCCCCCATGACCACCGCCTCTTTAGCTTTTATGGTCTCCGAGAGTTGCCTCAGGAGCCCCAAATCTATTTCTTCCCCTTGATGTGGGGGTCTGTAGCAGACCCCTACCACCAAATCCTTTTCTCCTTGCCCCCCATGTAGCCTAACCCACAGTCCTTCTACTTCCTCATCCTTTGATTCTGTCTTGATGAGAGTTGATGTATATTGCTCCTTAACTTAGGGCAGTGCTTCCTAACCTTTTCCTCAGTTTTGACCCCATTTAAACATTGGAAATGTTTTGCAACCTCAAAATAATCCAGCTGAATCAGTGCCCCCTCCCCCCATGAGCCAGAGCAGAGCCCATGGGGTGGGGGGGTGGAGATGCGGGCTGTGGCCTCAAGGCTCCCTGCCCTGCTGCCCTCCCCCCGGGGCCCTCTACAGCTTAGCAGGCAGGACTGAGCACAGGAGGGCAAGCAGGATGGGGAGGCTCGGTGCCACTGCCAGGAGCCCCATGCTGGCTACACTGCCATGGCAAAGCTCTCAGTGCTGCCCCACTCCTTCCCTCCCTCATGATGGGGACCTCAATCTGCCCTCTGCCCCCCACCATATACTTACCTAGAGGGAACTGCAGGAGCTGCTCTCCAGGCTGCCTGGCTGCTACATACATGTCTGCATATGTACATCCACATGGCACCCCTTGCCTGATCACCCTCCTCCCACTCCCCCCACCTGCAAGGGGAACATGTCGTTTCCTGCTTTTTCATGTGATTTTCATCATAATCAGTCAACACTGTTGAGTGCTTTTGCGACCCCCATTTCCTATCATTGCAACCCCAAATGGGGTCATGACCCCAAGGTTGGGAACCACTGGTGTAGGGGGACATGTAACCTGGTGTTGGAGGCTTTATCTAATGAGGGACAGGAAAAGCTCTTCAAGCCTTTTTTTTTTGTCCACTGCAGTGCGTAATGGTCCTGAAAGTGGCAGCAAGGTTTTGGTTGAGCTCCCACGGTCTCAATGCAAGGATCTCCCTAAAAGCGACGTGTTGCAAGATGGCAAATGGAACCATCTCCGTGGGCCGTTCAAGGAAGTCCAGTGGAACAAAATGGAAGGGCGCAACTTTGTATATAAAATGGAGCTCCTCATGGCAGCCCTAACCCCCTGCTATTAGTCCAGCATTGCACTGAGGATGACTTTGGCTTCCTTTTGTAATAGTGAGCTGTTACGAGTGCAGCAAAGAGACACTGATCCTGGACAGTACTACACAAAGTGTTCAGGCTTGCAGGTCTGTACAGACACATCTATTACAATGTCTAAGGCACAAATGTTCTTGCTATGTGAACTGTAATTTTTTTTTTAAATAAAACTTTAAGTTAAAATAGACAACACCATTTTTTCCTAGCTGTTTTGTTCTTCGTGTTCTTACGTCAGAGTACAGTTTTATCAACTGCAGATTCCTAAAAATCCAGCTATGGGACTATGTGCAGGAGCTGAGAGAACCTCTGAGTGTTCATGGGATTACATTTCTGAAGCACTTGCCCTAAATGAACAATGAGGATAGCAGTACAGCTGTCTAGGAATATTTTTACTGTGCTTCAGATGGAGTTGGCTTTGACAGACTTCCTTTATAAAATTAAATTCAGGCAGTTTATTGCTTCAAGGAAGACAGCTCTTCAAGAGTGATTGAATGATATTTGCAATTATCTTGGAAGATCTCCTGAAGGCAAATTGCTTACCTAAGGCATGTAAGGGAGCAGGCCTGATATTCATAGCATGTCAAGTGGCTTGGAACTGTAGCAGCTAGTGGATCTGTTTGGATGCAGATGGGACCAGGAAGGAGACAGAGAGCCCACACTGAATGACTAAAGCCACCAAAAATTCATGATTCAGGCCATCCTTCTGCAGCAAGTCCCTGACTTGAACCGTGTCCTTGTGTGCACCTGTATGTGCCCTGTAGTTCTCTTTTCCTCTTATGTCCTTTCCATTTATGTCTTGAGAAGCAATTTGCCCACACCAAAGGCCTAGAAGTGAATTTGGAAATGCATGCAGACAGTTCTCCTCTGCAATATAAAGTTTCATTTCTTCCTGAGAGAAATTGTACAATCTTTGCATTCTCCTTTGTCTGAGGAAGGGCACAAGCCCAAAAGTTTACAAATAAAGACATTTTTTGCAACTATCTAGTTGGTCTAATAAAAGATACCATCTCTACCGCAAGAGTTCTGACTACTTTTGCCTTTAGATCAACATGGGTACAACCTATATCCCTGCAGACAATAATGATCTTTAATGCATATTTGATGGCAAGTCTTCCTCTAGTAAGCATGAATTAGATTAGTGGGGAGCAAACCTCTTTTGTCAGGTGGGCTGCAAATTAGTTCAGCATCTTCTCAAGGTGCCATTCTGATTCCTTTCCCTTACCTGATCTGCCATTCTGCTTTCTGCTCTCTGACCAAGCTGCTGCTGCTCTTTCCTTCCTGTTCTGTATTCCCTGCCTGATCTGATGTTCTGGGTTTCTGCTCCCTGCTCTATCTGCTGCTGTTCTGCCTCTTTCCCCACCCCATTCTTCTGCATGCCACACACACAGGTTGCCCATGCCACTTGTGGTACCTGTCTGCAGGTTGGCCACTACCGCTGCATAGACCTACTTTAGTTCAAGTCAACTGGCCCCTTGTTATCTTGGCTTTTTTTCCTGCTCTATTTTTGTGTAGCATCTGAATGAGGTTCAGGCCAAGGGTTTTCTTATCCGCCTCTGAGCCTGGATTGAGAAGCTCCCTGTTGTAAACGAATTCATGCACAAACCTTACATGTAAATCCTCATTAAGCTGGAGTGGAGCTGTCCTGATGTACCCCTCTCATAAGTAAACTGAGGTGATGACATTCTTGTCCCTTCTGCATTGATGTCTCCCAGGCCAAATGCAATGTTTGCATAAACACCTTTTTTAGTTCGAGGTCTTTTATGTTCCAGGAAAGCTAAACAAGGAGGAATTGGAGAGAGTTTTAAGATCATCCATAGGGCAGGGTGAAAATTGTCTCCTACTTGAGGGTGAATTGCTAGTGATCTGTTTTAGGTTATGTCGCTATGTAAGTTTTAGACTTGTGCATACTGGACAGCCTTGGTGTACAGCTGGTAGCCTGCAAGTGGTTACATGCAGCCCCCTGTCACCTTGGTCTTGGTGCTCCCTGTCCTTCCCCTGGCTTCTGCCTGGCTCAGCCCCATGAGCCCAGGCAGTGCAGTGCAGGCTGCAGTGCCAGTAAGCTGGCATCCCAAACCACTGTGATGCAGTGCCGGGGGGGGGGCCCCACAGGGAACTCCAGGTGAGGTGCCAGACTGTGTGGTGGGCAGAGTGGGGGAGCACCCAGCCTTGTGCAGGATGGAGGAGTTCCTGCCCTCGTGCACTGCAATAGTAGGGGGAGAGCTGCCCATGTGTGTAAAGCACAGCTTGTGGGGGAGGCAGAGGGGGATCTGTGGCCCCTAGTAATATGGCCCCTGCTGGTGCAGCTCCCTAGCTGCTTGGAAGTTAGATAGGCCCAACTGTACACTGAGGTAAATGGGTCCCTATTTGATTGTACAGTAACCATGAAGGTCACCAGGAGAACATAGTAACCAATAGCTGTAGCAATTATCTATTGGGCAATTCATTCTGGGACATGGTCTGATGTGCCTAGCCTAGGCAGTTACTGTAACTGCAATGATAATTACCATCAAGGGCCAAAAAGTTATTGCTACATGTTGACGCTGTACTTTCTATACAACTGACCTATGAGATTTGAAAGTGACTCCTGTCACCTACCCATGGAGGGGTGTATTTTCACATGCCCTGTGGAGTAAATGGGGGGGGGAATGTCTATTGACAACAGTTTATGGGGCTTTTACTGCATAACGGGTAAATGATATGCAGGACTTAATATGCTTTATAATGAGTAGTTATTGTCCGATTCCAGTTAGAGAAAGGATGATGACAAATGGGGAAATGGAGACAAAGGGCTTAGCGGTCTGTTGGAGACATGATTACAGTGAGTCCTCCTAGCCCCCAGGCCTGTATTCATACTGCTGTCATATTTGTCCTGCACATGAGAATGTAAAGTAAAAGTAGTAGAGCTTACACTGTGCAGCAAACTGAAAAGATGGGACTTGCTTTGGAATTTAAACTGGCGTTGGGCCTATTGCTACTTCAGACATGTAGCAGGTTTCCCCTCCCCTTATGTCACAGATGGGGTCATAGTGCAGCTGTGAAGTTGGTAGGTTTTGTCACTTTCTGCATTTTCCTAAAGAAAACAAATGCATGTGGCATGTTGCTTCGTTTGCAAGTGGTGTAGAAAGGCTTTGCATGGGTGATGCTAGCCAAGGATTAGGCCCTTAAAGAGCCTGAGTTTCAAAAATGCTGAGCACTTCCCAGCTCCCACTGGAAATTCCTAGGGGCTCAGTACTCAAGACATTTTAGACATTCAAATTTGCCAAGTTGGAGCAGTCTTCACCTTCTATAGGCAAACATCATAACAACAATACATTTCCAAACAGTGCACTTGAAGTCAGAAGAACAGACCAGAAGGGTTTAGGGGAGACGCTGTTTCCCCTAGCGCCCCTGGCATGACAAGGAACAATGGACACAAGTTATTAGAGTAGATTTAGATTAGACATCCGCAAGAACTACTTCACAGTTAGGGCGGCTAGGAGCTGGAACCAACTTCCAAGGGAAGTGGTGCTGGCTCCGACCCTGGGGATCTTTAAGAAGAGGCTTGATGCTTACCTGGCTGAACTCATTTGAGTCCAGTCTTTTTCTCCCACCCAGGCGGGGGGTCGGGCTTGAAGATCTACAAGGTCCCTTCCAACCCTACTTCTATGATTCTATGATACTGTCATCCTAGGTCAGGGGTTGACAATGTTTCCTGGTAGCAAGCTGGAAGACTTGCTACCACGAAACATTAGGTAGCAAGCAGGTCTGAGATTTAGTTGCTGCCTGGCAGGGGCACAGCCTGGGCAAAGCCATGGCTCCACAGGCCAGATCTAAAGGCTCTGCAGACTGTGGGGACCCCTGTCCCAGACTGTTTGGAAAAGTTGTATTAAATCTTCCAATTATTGTGCAGAGACAGCTATGTTAGTACATCACGTTTTCCAGTTGCTGGTCCTCAGTCCTCAATTATTAACTATAATTACTTTAATCCTTGTGCCAGTAACTTGTGAGCATTAACTCCATATGGTTTAGCTCTGCATTTCTTACACCTAGCAGCAGTAGTACATTTTGAAAAATATTTGATTTATTTTGTGTAGGAAATGTATTTTTTACTTTGTCAGGTTAAATTTGAGGTGAAATGGGACTCTTACAGAACAGTAAAAACAATACCATTGCAATAATGCCTAGTGCATCTAGTCATTAAATATGCTTGTATCATTCAAGGCCTGACCATAGCAGTACTCCAAAGCATTAAAAAAATGAAAGTGAATTTAGCTGGCACCTGTATGTGAAATTGAATAGTCAAGGGTTAGAGGCCCTAAATCAATGTTTCAGTAAGCAAGCAAAGCAAAGGAGACAAAATAACCAACAGAGATGGTTTGTTTTGTTGTTAATGGATTTTTAAGAGTCAATTGTGCTTTTTAAATACTATGCTAAAATTGTCAAGAGGAAGTAAGTCAAAGATAGCGATGCCAAATGGCATCTTTACTGCATCACTATGGACTTGCACCCTTGCTAATTATTAACTTTCATCCTGTAATGGTCAACAGAAAAAATGCTGATAGGAAGATGCACATTCCCTGTATAATTATGCCAACTTTCTTTCTTTCTTTCTTCTGTGCGCCGAATATAAGATCCTGGCGAAGGCGCTGGCGAACCGTCTCTGCACTGTCATGGCCTCTGTCATCGGGCTGGAGCAGAGCTACTGTGTCCCAGGCAGGACCATCCAGGACAACCTGTTTCTGCTGCGTGACCTGCTCACGGCAGCGGAGCTTTTTGGCCTGGACGTCGGCTTGGTCTCCCTGGACCAAGAGAAGGCTTTTGATTGCATCAACCACTGGTACCTGCTCAGCACCCTTGAGGCTTTTGGCTTCGGGCCTCTTTTCATTGCGGACCTCCAGGTCCTGTACCATGACGCCTCCAGCCTGCTCAAGGTGAACAGCGTGCTGTGCTCCCCGTTCCCGGTGCGTCGTGACATACGCAGGGGCTGCCCACTCTCGGGCATGCTATACAAACTGGCCATCGAACCGCTGCTGCACACTCTGCTACGTTGCTTGACTGGCTTAGCCCTGCCACTGGCACCGGGCCCAATCACCAGCCCCCTGATCCAGCTGACGGTGTACGTGGATGATGTGATAGTCTTCCTGGGCAGCCAGGAGGATATGCAGGCCCTGGTGGACTGCCAACGCACCTACAAGCTCGCTGCATCGGCCCACATCAACTGGGGCAAGAGCAACACGCTCCTGCTCAGGACATGGACTGGCAGGCCACCTCCGGACCTGCCGGGGGGCCTCGCCTGGTACCGGGAGGGCCTCAAAGCCCTGGGAGTGTTCCTGGGGCCACTGGCCTTTGCAGCCCACAACTGGAAGGGCCTGGCGGAGAGAGTGGAGACCCACCTGCAGCGCTGGTGCTTCCCTGCCTTCTCCTACCGCAACCAGGTCCTCGTCACCAACAACGTGGCGGCGGCGACCCTGTGGCACCACTGCGCCGTGCTGGACCCTCCACTGGAGCTCCTCAAGAGACTCCAGTGGCTCCTAGTGGACTTCCTCTGGGACAGACGCCACTGGCTCCCGCGAGCCATCCTTTACTTGCCCACCGCCGAGGGGTGCCAGGGCCTGATCAACCTGGCTAGCAGGGTGGCCGCCTACTGCCTGCAAGCCCTCCAGCAGCTCCTGTATGCTGAGGGCCACCTCCTGTGGCGGCAGCTGGCATGCCAGTACCTGCACCAAGTGGGGGGCCTGGGCTTTGACTGGGAGCTCTTTCTGCTGGACCTCACCTTCCTGAATGGGGCGGTCCTCCCCCCGTTCTACTGCAGCATGGTGCGGGCCTGGTGGGCTGCCTTCCATCTCTGCCCCCAGGCCAGGCACCTGCATTTCCCGCAGCTGCTTCAGGAGCCCTTGGTTCACAACCCGGCCCTGCAGCATGTCGTGCCAAGTCTGGCCTTCGCCAGCCTCGTGGCTGCTCTCACTGAGGTGCACACCACTTGCCTAGGGCACCTCCTGGACCCTGCTCACTGGGGCTGGCTGTCACCCGAAGCCCTGGCTGCTCAAATGGCACTGGGCTCCGTCCGCACCGCAGGCCAGTTTCTGCATGCCATTAGGGCCACCCTTCCGACGGAAGCAACGACCACCCTGGAAGACTACCTGCAGGCTCACCAGGCCCTACCCACTGCAGACGCCACAGGTGACGCCTTCCCACCACTGCCGGTCACCCCAGCGGTGGCCAGTGAGCTGGCTGACCGGCCCAACACACTGCTCAGGCTCCCTGTGCCCCCCAGCAGCAATACAGGGCTTGCTGCCCTGGAAGGGACCCTACGCGTGGGTGATGAGCACCCGGCACGCCCAGGTGCTGGCCGGCCACCCCGACACCGCATGGCGGCAGCGCCTGGCGTGGCTCAGGACCCCAGCGTGGCGCATGCTCTACAAGGCGCCCGCAGCATCCTGGCCACTGGCACCTTTGTGCGCCACCTAGACCCGGTGGCCTCAGCAGTCTGCCGCTTCTGCCAGGGGTGCTGGAAGAGGACATTTTCCACATCCTTGACTGCAGACGCTCTTTGCCACCCTCGGGGCGCTGCTTCGGGCACTAGGCTGGGACTTCTCAGCAGAAACCTACATCCACTCCTTCCCGTACCGGGTGGCTGAGCAGGCCACAGTCAGCCTGGCCAACTTCCTGGTGGGCCAGGCCAATATGGCCACCCTGAAGAGCCAGCGAAACTGGATCACCAGGACCGGGATGCACAACTCTCTGCAGCTGTTCCACCTGCTGGTGCGGGCCCGCCTCTCTCTTGAATTTGAGCATGCGGTCCTGCAGCAGACGGTGTCCACCTTTGAGGAACGCTGGGCCATCGACGGAGCACTGTGCCGAGTCGAGGCAGGACGCATGCACCTTGCCCTGTGACACCACCAGATCCTCAAGGTGCAGAGGCGCACCCAGCGAGCTGAGACCGTGGGCTTTGTCCGGACACGCCGACCCCTGATGTCCTGAGGCCCCCCTGTGTGTCTCCACTGCCAAGATATGTATATATGTAAATACTTCTTTTGTTCTTTGTGTTTTTTTGTTTTTCTTTATCTAAAGTATGTGTGCAGGCAGGCCTTGCAGGCTGTGTGCCCAGGCGGACCGAACTGCACATAATTTCTACTGCCCACCTTTTGTCACCCTTCCCGGAATAAAATGTCTCTTAAAAGTCAAAGTTTCTTTCTTTCTTTTTCTTTCTTTCTTTCTTGTCTACTTATGTCTAGTATACGCATTGTGTGTACTTGCTGTGCCTTAGTGATGGGTTTAACATGTAAAGCTTACATCTCTTGAAGAGTGACAAAAAAAAGCCATCAAGAATGTATGCAGAGCAAAGCCTGTGAGCTGAGCTGAGTTCCTTTTTGTCATCAGTATTGCACTGTCATGGTCCTTCCTGAAGCAGTTAGAGTATATTATAAAGATATACAAGAATAATAAAACTTCAGTCCCTTTATATACCCATTAACTTTTTGTCATTATTTTTTAGTCTATAATCAATTTTCTTCAAGAAAGGAAGAACTTAACTAAGATGCTCCTTTTCTGGGGTGTAACTACAGAGCTATGATATGACACATCTCTGAATACTCAGCACATCAGTGTGATCTACTGTTGCAGATATCAGGGATGTAATGTACATACTTAATGCAGTATCATCAGCAAGGTGGTGAAAACTAGGACTAAAAAGAACCTCAGGAGGTCAGTTAGTCCACTGCCCTACTCAATGCAGGATCATTGTTGGCCAAACCAGTGGGAGCCAACTGGTTTTGGCAGGCATAGCCCCACACCCTCCCTGGGGCCACTCCAATCCCCTTTCCCTACCCTGTCTGCTGCTCTTCTTTCTGCCACTGTGCCACCTGTCCCCTTCCCAATCTGCTGCATGCCACACACACAAGCTGTGTGCCCCATTTAGGGGACACATGCTCAAGTTGGCCACTGCTGAGCTAAGTTGTCCCAGCCAAATGTTCGTCTAACTCATTTGTAAAAATTTCCAAGGATGGAAATTACACTCTGAAAAACTTGTTTCAATACTTTAACTGTACCCTCATAGCAAGAGTCCCCAACCTAAATTGTGCTTGCTACAATTTAAGACCACTGTTCCTTGTCCACTCTCTTGCAGCCAAGCAGAACAGACCATCACTAATCTCTTATACAACCACCCTTCAGGCATTTGAAGACTGTTATCAGATCCTCACCCTCCGCATCCAGTCTCCTCTTTTCCGTGCTAACCTCAGTGCTTCCAACCTTTCCTCATAAATCACACTTCTGAGACCCCTATAATTTCTGTTGCCCTCTGCTGGGCTCTTTCTAATCAGAACTGTCCGAACCAAATTTCAAAGTGTATGCTGAATAACACAGAGTTAAGTATTGACATGCGCACCCAAGCAATGGAAAATCCCCAGAGGGCGAACAAGCATGCCCAGCACATGCCCCCTGTGCGACCTCTGGCTTGTCAATCATGGCTCAGCCATGAGGTAACTTAACTTGTTACCATCCGCATGCCTAGTTCTGCCTGAAGAATGACATAATCTGACCAGAAAGTTCCACGAAGAGAATCACTTGATTGGCCACCTAAAACCATATAAAAAGCTTGTAAGTTTCCGCCTACGGCGGAGACAAGACCCGACCTGAGAGCAGAGACTGCTGCTGCAGAGACTGCCTCAGGAGAGCCTCCTAGGCCCAGAGCCCTGGTTTGCCTGCCAGGGCTCCACTGGTCTCCCCGTGTTGTGGCTTTACAGCCTATCTTCGCCTAATCGACTTTCATCTTCGTGTTGATCAACCGTTACCGAACCTTGTTCCGACATCGACTACGTATCCAGCTTTATCCTTGGCATTGTTGTTACCGACCGACCCGACTTTGCCTACGTTTTCTCTTCATTCTTCTTGCCAACTGTTTGTTAGAAATATTATTAAAAATGCATTATCAATAAGTCTTGTTAAAACAGTGCAGCTGTCAGCCCTCCTGGTGAGAGAACTGGGAGAGCTACTGAGAGCTCTTTGTATTAAGGTATCACTCCCTCTTTGTTTTGCAAAGTTACTATCTCTTTGTTACAGTAAAGCATATACTCCTCAGCTTTTCTCATGCAGATAAGAGTAAATTGCAGTTCTAGCCTTGAAGCAAGGAAAATTCAGACTTTTGTAACCTCAGGTACTGTCTGCCCATGCGTAATGAATTAATACATATAAGCCTATCCGCCCCGCATACTTAAGTAGTTAATTATAATACACATGCGACGTATGATTCAACGTATTCACATACATGTTTGTATGAATCGGAAATGAGTTGTAAAAGTTCCTCCTTCTGCACACGTGGTCAGGAGAGAGGGGATAAAGCCAGCTGGGCAGTTTCCCTCGGGGGCAGCAGAGTGTTTGATCTTTTGTCTCTCTCTCTGACCCTATTTGCAAATATATACCTTTTGTGTTGCTAATAGAGTGTGTCTGTGGCTGAAGGTTTTTTTTCGCCTCCCGAGAAACGAACCGCGATTTTTACATCATGTTCTTCACCAACCGAAAACGAGTTACAGTTGTTCCTTTTGTATGAGCTGTCCACCAGTTCTGGGACTATCGAGTCGGGCAGCCGCACCTAGCCTTCGGGCTAGAAAGCAAGAGCTCGGCTCAGGAACCCCGTGAACCGACAGACCCCCTTTTTGTTATATCACTGTAACTGAACAAGCAAGCCTTTCTGCCTACGCTACATCACCATCAGTGGCGTAAGTAAATAAAATCTATTCTGTTTGAAACCGCACGTGTCTCGTACCGCTCAGACTCCTCGCCGCTAATCCCGCCTGATCCGATCCGAACCCCGGCCCACCGTGACCTTGGGGCAATTCCCTGACAAGAACCAGACACAATATTCCAGCAAAGGCCTCTCCAGTGCTGAATACAGTAGAAGGCTCACTTTTGTTATACATCCCAGCGTGTGCTACTGGAACAGCTGAAACAATAACAGACCACCCTTGACTCTTCAACACTATGACTCCCAGGCTGTTTTCTGAAGTACTGCTGCCCAACCAGTTCCCAAGTTTTTGTGCTTCTGATTGTTGCATTCTATGGGCAGGACTTTGCAGTTGTCTTTATTGGATTTCATCTAATCTGGGACTATTCCTTTAATTTATCAAGGTTATTTAGGGTTCTAGACTTGTCCAAAGAATCTTCTACTCCACCTATTTTGGTGTCATCTGCTAATATATCAAGTGTGCACTCAATCCCATCTGCCAGATCAGCATCCTCCAGATACCCCCAGCGAGAGTTAGCTGCCTCTGTTAACCTGAAGTGAGGCAGAAGGCAGGGCAGGATGCTACCTTAGATGCTTCTGAGGGGAATGAGCTTTAGCAGGCAACAACCTACTTCATCAGGTATGAATATAGTCCTCTCAAGTGCAGCTATGAATGCAAGTGCAGAGGGGTTCGAAAGAGAAGGATATTTAAATACAAAGGATAAGGTTACAGGGGAACTGCTGAGAGGTATAGGTGGATTGAATAGGTCAATAGGGATAAATAAGGCAGTTAATGAAGAACATAGGGCTTTAAAAAAGAGCTGCTCTTGAGCCCATGCTTAACACAATGCAGTCTGAATGATTTCTTGATCTGTAATGTCAGCCGCCCTCCCCCAGCCCCCTCCTCCCCAATGCCACTTGCCACATCCTCCCAGTTAAATGGAGCTATTACTGTTCTTTGAACACAGGGATCCCCGCAGTGATTTCCACCTCCTTGTTCACACACAGCTGCAGCAGTTAGCTGTCTGCAGCTCCCCAAAATGCCGCAGAACGGTAAGAGAGGCTCCTGTCTCTCCCTGCCTACCGTAGGCTGGAGCTTAGGTGCCTGTCTTTACTTCCTCTGTATACCAGGCCCTTGGCACCTCAGTTCCCCACTGGGGTATTATAATAGCACCCTTCTGTGTCACCTGGGCATTTTGAGAATAAATACATTAAAGTCCATGAGGTAAGTTGACTTGGATAGGATTTAGGAATCTCACTCCTTGAAGAACTGAGCCTTGGATAGTCTGTCTCCCAAGAGGAGGATTACACTGAGTGAGACATCAGCCTCACTTAAAAATAAAGTGAAGCTGGAGTGACCTCTCCAGGACACAAAAGCCTGGACAGTGGATATGAAGACACAGCCATTTTGGATGTTTCCACACACTTGGAGAGACAGCCTTGGATAATGCAGTAAGAAACACTATTCGGTTGACCCGTTGAAACACAAGACGAAATAGAACAGTCCCATTTCACACAGCCCTACAGTTAGCTCTCCTAGCATTTTCTTACAACATACAGAAGTAAAGGCAGGCATGGCTCTTTGGGTAAATAATATATGATATCTGTTTATTAGACCAACTAAATAGCTGGAATAAAAGTTCTTTGCAAATTTCCGGGCACAAACACCCTTCCTTAGGCATTGGGAGACTGTTGCTGTTTTGTGTTCTCTGAGGTGGAGAAGAAACTAAGGTAAAAGAGAAGTCTGTGTAATGCAAATGCGTGGAAATTTGTGTGGAAATTTGGAAGACAAAGGGTAGGGACACGATGGGGGGGAAGGAGGAGGGGAATGTGTGAAGGAATGCAAGTAGTGAAGGTGTTTTCTCTTGCTGAAAATTATTTCAAAGCCGTAATCTTAACTTTAAAAGTAATAAACTCTTCCTTCTGAGGCAGACTCAATCATTCCATGGCCTGTGTCAGAAATACTTAGGGCTCAGTGCTTTTAAGCATCAGGTAATTTTTTCCACCCCACCAGCAACCTGGTATTTTATCTACCAATAATTGTTCCCATCCTTGTCTACTGACTGGCATCACTTTCTCTACCTCTGCATCGTTCCTTGCTTACCACCCTTCCATAAGAATATAAGGTCTGTGTTTAGCTTCTTGGAACAATGTGAACAACCATAAAGACACCGAATGATAGCACTAGATGTCTCAGCCACTTTTGCTGATGTTGGATTACAATTTGTCTTCAGAGGATCCAACAAACTGTTTTGCCTGAGGGTCAGGAGCAAAACTTGCAGCACTGTGTACTTTGTTCCTTGAAACCTGTTATTAAATTAATGCTATAATAAATTAATGCATAATTAGCATGCCAAGAATGCAGGTCTCTTCTGTTGCTTTTTTGTAATGAGTGATGCTTGCTTTAGCTGATATGCTCATTAGCAAAACATAAATAGCTTTGAAGACCTTAATCATGGCCTTTTAATATTCCCCAGTACTGTGTAGCTGAGGTATTGTGGGCACTTTAAAAACAAAAGAGCAAAAAGCAGTACGTTTTATTACATGGGCCCACAGTACAGTAGTCTTCATGCTAAACAGCTAAATCATTCTGTCTACTTGGAGCTTATGCAGTGCAAACTGTGGAAGTGAGACCTTTACAGCTCCAAGATGCCCTAGATGTGCAGCTCTTATTTCATCTCCATTTAGCAACCATCTTTATTTTGCAAGTCAGGAAGCTTCTGTAGCTGGCAGGAACATGCACAAACTTTACCTTTTGGGATTTGTCTTCCCTTCTTTTGCCACTGTTTTCACTTGAGGTAGAAATGGGGTTTTTTGGTTTGTTGGGGTTTTTTTGGTTATAAAACAAGTCCTGGCTAAAACTCAATGGCTTCCAGTTCAATTTCTTCAGTTCTTTCTGCAAATAAAAGGATGGGGTTATTGATCTAGAAAAAAATCGATTGGAACATCCCAAAATTAACAGCTCAGCTGATGTTAATAGCAGAAGCCTTTAGAGTCCTTCAATATTAGTGCAAAAGCATATGATTATGATAGAATTGTACCTTTAAAATATAACATGAGTCTATGTTTTTTAGTTAGCCTATACAGTGCCATTCTCAATTCTTAAAAATGTAAGTAATACAGGTTCCCTCAAAGAGGAGACTAAATGAGACACCATTCTCTATTGTGACTGGAATGATTTGGTTCAAGTTCAAAGCTGCTCAGCAGGGCTGCTCTCTACCTCCAAGTGCTCAGAGCTCTGGCTAATGCAATGTCAGCTGTAGCTGACTTCTGAAAGCTCATCAATATTGCTTGTTTTTCTGAAACAACTCCTGAAGTATTCCTGAGGGACCTTCAATCAAAGCAATAGTAAATCATGCTTTGGAGTGCTTTAACATCAGTGCTTTGATGAGATATGGAGGAACTGGTGAGCTCGGATCTTTGGTTAGCTGCTACAACAAATCCTGTTGGTCTGTCTTCTGCATCTGTGCACAAAGGGTATCTATCATATATTATATCCCAGCCCCTCAGGCACTGATCAGAAGATCATCTAGGTTAAGACTGGGCAACTGTGGATCTCCCCATCCACACTGCCACAAAGCCTTTTATTCTGGGATCCTACAGATGGACAAACCCATTCTCCCACCATCAGTAATGAAATTTTTCCCCAGTACAATAGGGGCTAATTGGAGTTAATTGTTATTCAAGCTGCACGTTTAAATGACTGTCCCAGCCCTGCTTTGTTTGGAGTCAATGCCCAGACAAATCCCTCATCTGTTTCTTGCCTTCCTTGAAGCAGTCTTGAAGCAGTACAGTGAGTGTTTGGGGCTTTTAAAGCCAGGTTTTTCAGCTGCTACAGAATCTCAGGGACATATCTGTTGTGTGGGTTGTGGAAACCTCTTACCCAAGTCTTGGAAGTAAAGTATGGAAAAGAAATAATTAGCCAAAGATTCTTTAGAATTAATTGACTTTAGCAGACTTAAAAAGTGGCTGGGTTATGATACTTGAGATACTTACACTGTCTTCACCTGTCTTGTAAAAGGTTTGTCACTGGAGCATTTGTCCTCAGAAGGAAGGGGACAGAGGTGTGGGAAGAAACTTCCTTCTGAAGGAAAAACCTACTTGCTGTAGCTGGAGCTGATAGCAAAGAATATTGGCTTGTTACCTTATGAATTTGACCTGAAAAGCTCTCTACCAGTGTAAGTGTATTCCCTGCAGCAAGCAGGCAAGCACTCCCCGCTTTTTTTTTTTTCAGTCCACAAGTAGGAATTATCACCCTTCCTTAACCTCTATTAAAGGTCTGATACTGAGGATTGATGATTCTTATTAACATCAGTGGGAGGCATCAGTGCTGAATGTGGGATCTTACAATAACTGAACAAATGGTCAAAATTTTGATAAGACAACATCCTATCGGGGTTATTTACCCCCAGAGATAGTTACCTTCTAGCTTGCGCCTCTGCTTCTGGTATAGATGCACCGACTTATTACAAAGCCACATGAAGCAGACTAAAATGGCAGACACAGCAGTAAGAAACGCAAAGAAGACGGCTACAAAATGTAAATCTTCATAGATAATCTCTAAGGGGGGAAAAATGTAACATCATGAAGATGATCATGAGCCACCTTTACATTTCACTGGTAGAATAAAAGAACTCCCGAATCATTCATACCATAAACATTTAATATGATGGTGCCATAAATGCTGGTTCCCAACTCTTCTGTTACAGTGACAAAGTAGTAACCGGCATCTCTCACACCCACATTCAGAAGCTGTATTGAGCCATTGTCATAAATAGTCACTCTGTCCATGTAACTTTTGGATATGTTGGTATAAATCCCAGTTCTCCACTCAACAATTTTTGTGGTGCCCCAACTCGACACATGCTTCCATTCAATGGTAGCAACACCTTTGTAAAAATACTCAACTGAAAGGAGGACGTTTTGGGCCACAGTTGCGTTTATGTTGGGTTGTGGGACATACAGCGATGCTCCTCCCCGAGCTGAAAAACAAATACGGTTTGGGTGATGAATAATGGTGCAACTTTGTGGTAAATATAATAAACAATGATGACAGTCATACATTACAGTAATCAGCATGAAATAATGGCTAACAGTCAGATACAGATCTTATTTCAGGCAACTGCAAGATAAGCCTAAATATTCCATGCAAGAGGCTTAATTATGGGCATAGACTTCCTCCTCTGAAGTTCAGTGAAGAGAGGTCCAAAGGAGTAGTGAACTTTCCTTGCTTTGGTGTTTGGGAGTGCAAATGGCACCGCTTTGGAACAGGCTACTTTTCAGAGGGTGCATGTCCAGAAAGCCCCCCCATTTTGGCATGCCTCATGCTGAGGGTTCAGAATCACCGGTTGCTAGCAGATAGCACGACTTTCTTTCTCTTTCGTTTGGTATTGCATTCAAATGTACAGAGGGGTACCTGCTAATTTTGCTTCCTGATTTATTTTTAAGATACCTGTCTTGGGTACCTCCATGGGCCCTGTCACTATAGTGCCTGAGCCTCTCACAATCTTTGCATGGTTTTATCCTTGCTTCACTCCTTTGAGAATCATAAGTGATTTGACCAAGGTCATAAAAGAGACTTAGGGAAATGAATCTGGGTTTCCCCAAGTCTAACATGTTAAGCAGTGGGCAACCCTTTTTTACAAATGCAGAATCATTTCGCACAGGAGTTCTCTGGCCTTTGCAGAATATGCACAGCGCCAAAAAAGTAAAAATCTTATCCCATGGCAATGACCCCAAGTACTGAAATAGGAAGGGCATCTTGGAAAAAGTAATTTAATTTAATTTTTGGTTTATTTAATACAGTTTAGTAGCTGGAAATAAGGAAGAGGGGCTAACGCTATATGACCAGCCAGCTCTTAGAAAATCATCCACAAGGTGTTTGCCAACCACAGTTTGGTAACCAGCGGGTCTATAGACTTTTCACTGTGTGCAACATCCAGATGGCTCTGCTTTTGCCAAGTTGTGAGAGAAAACAATCAGCTAACAGCTCTTTTCCAGTTTCTGTTGGTTTTACTTGCACTTTCTTTGGCAGAGAGGAAGACATGGGAGGCACTTTCCTATTCAAAAATCAGGTACTTCGCCAATGTATTAATCTGAATTGGATGCAGTTGAATTTCAGTCCTGTTTCCATCCCCCTCTCCCCTCCAAATGCTGGGGAAATAATTAACAACTGGGATTTCTTGAGATCTAATGTCCTTCTTCAGGAGTACGGTGATGCCAAGAAGGGCTCATACTGACCTGCTACAACTTTTTAAAAGAGATTCCCAGCCAATTGCATTGTAAACTACACCAGCCCACAGAGCTGCAATTTGGATATACCTGAACACCAGTTGAGGAAATACTCCCATACAACAGAGCTAACTCTGGACTTATGTACTGGTTACAGACCATGCTACATAACAGTAAATCTCAGTTCAGATCCTCCTCCACTAACCACCTGAGGCTGGGTGTTGTGGCTCTGGAACCTGGGTATTGTGGAGCTTTTGGAAGCAAGGTAGTGTAGATGGACTGGGCGAGAATCAGCTATAAAACACCCCCTCAGCAGAGGACAGAAACTGAAGGCTGCACTGCCTAAGAGTGACTTAGAATTGACATTGCACAGCACATCAAATTGAAAAGTAATGCAGCAAGTGAAGTTGAATGCAATTTTGTGCATCATTGATAAGCGGTAGCATGTGACAATGGGTGCACAGAATAGCCTTTCTGATCCTAGCAGGCCCACTGCTGGAATAGAGAGGACACCTTACTGTTCAGCTGCTTAGTCAGCTCAGGCTTTCTTTTTCAGCACAGGAGTCTTGATTCCTACCTGGTTGCAAAAGGGTGAATGGCCATTTCCTGCCTTGTCTGGAGCTAGGAAGGAGGGGTGACCTGATGCTCTTCTGTGACAGCTCCTTGTCATTTGTCATTGCTCTCAGTGATAACAGGGAGAACTAGGAGAGGCTCCAAAGCCAAGTAACTAGAGCTGTGCCATACAAGGCTGTTTGTTTTAGCAGGCCTGTGTGCACATCTGCTGGGGGGGTGGAGTTCTCTTGTCCATTCTTTTAGCAAATGCTGTCAGGGTTCAACCCATGTTGGTTTGTTTAAGGATGTGCCTTTTGTTGTTCGAAACTAGAAGAGCTTCCTAACAGTGCATTTGCAGAACACAGCAGAGACCAGCAGAGCAGCTGAGGTAAGAATCCTTGTTAGTTAAATGGGTGTAGTAACCATGATGGTCCACAAATCATGCAAGAGGCACGGATTTGCTAGGGTGGTATCTTCTATTGGACCAACTATGTAGTTGGGATAAAATTAGGTAAGCTCTCTCACCGGGGAAACCTGACAAAGAATGTCTTACATTCAAAACTTGTCTAACTTAATCTCAACTGTACAGTTGGTCCAATGAAAGATGTCACCCTAAGAAATCCTTGCCCTGAACATAAGAATCCCTGTGTGCCAAACAAGGCTCCATCAAAGTCAATGGCATGTCTCTCATTAGCTTTAGTGGGGCTCGGATCTGTCCTATCCCTCCGCTGGAACTGAGAGCCCAGGTGGAATAGCAAATATGTATAGAAGATGTACACTGAGATTTTAAAAGCTGTCTGGGTTTTCAGGAATACATGTCTTCACTGCTACTTATGCCTGTCTTCAGGGCCACAATCAAGTAATACACCAAATACCCACATTTAAAACCACTTGGTTTGACTCCTAACAGAACTGCAGCCTGACCCAAGAAGCTCTCCTAAGCTCAGAGCTGGAGCATAACTCATCCCTGATTAGGGAAGCCCAAATGACTTGCTTATGGCCAGAAAGAAAGCCTGTAGCTGATAACGGAAATAAACCAAAATTTCCTCTAGCCTAAGCTCATGACTTCACTCCTCCATCATCTTTCACTTGCAGCTAAACCAAGTGTGATGTGTTTCCATGAAAAGTAATAATAGGGCACTCATTCTACAATGACAAATGAGATTTTAAAAAAAAATGTACAAGCTGAAAGAGATGTGGGTGGGTCACAGCTCACAGCAAATGACACTGCTGACGACTGAAACGCCACCACCAAAGATGCTTCCTCTTTGTGACAAACAGCTCTGCATATCAGCTGGCAGTACTTTGCAAGCCACTGAAAATTGCTGCCTTAGAATTTCTCCTTTTAAAAAACAACATGAGGAATCAAAGGGAAATCACTGCACATTAAAAATACAGCTTTATTACAATGAACAAGTTTTGTTCTCAGTGTAATAGCTCATTTGGGGATGATGCTGTGATCATTTAATCATGAGTTTGCCTTTAGTACATTCAGAAATATTGCAACATCATAGGCTAATACTGGTAGGGTGGTTTTGCAGCTGTTTGTAAAAAGATAGTATGTACCTATTTTTTTTTAAATTCATTTGTGGTTGAGTTACACAGCTCCTGCAGTGTCTTTAAGCATAAAATAAAGTGTATGAGTGGGTGAAATATTTTGTTTAAAGATGCATGGAAGAAATATTGCAGTGGGTAATTAGGCTAATGGACTTTATACCAGATTTCTGTGCAGACTTAACTGTGCAGAGGCACACAGGCAGACTTCAGATAAATAGTAGAAACATGTTATGTAGCTAGCTCTCTAGGAGTTGCAGCCCAGAATAATCTTTAAGAGTATTTCAACTCTTAATTTAATGTTAACACTGAACTCCCATTGAAATAAATTGAGGATGCAGACCTGCGGGTCTTTCATGATCTTCCCACATATTCAGTTTAGAATTGGCTTTCTGACAGATGGATACTCATTAACAGAAATACTTGTAATAGAAAGTTAACTTCAGGGCGTACCTATGCTCCTAATCAGGTCAGAATTTTTTTTCCAAAGCTGTCCCAGACTTTAGAAATATTTAAAGAGGTAGAAGTTGTTTTGGGAACAGACTATAATTGTGTTATGGACCCAAAGGTAGATAGGTTGGATAGAAGTAAGAAAAAAAGATAGAAAATCAAGCACAGCACTAAGATTATTAGTAAATATTTATGAACTTATTGACTCCTGCAGATGTTTAAATCCAAAAGAACTGGATTTCTCTCTTTCTTCAACACCAGGCAAACCATATGCATGAATAAATACAATCCCAGTATCCAAATTATTACTTAACAATGCTATATCAGCCAAAGAAGGCAGACCCCAACCAAGAACAGTTATTTATTAGACACAGGGAAAATACACCCAAAAAGAAAACTTGGTGACTGAATATCCTACTTGTATTTGACCAGGAAAGAATGAGAACTACTAGAGATGAAATTAAGCTCTATTTGCTGAAAATAAATAAAATTAGAAATAATATTTTATAGGGTGCTTTCAAGGCAGTCATCAGAGGCAGCCTAGTAAGTAAAGTGTTTCATCTATAAAAAACTAGAAGAGAAGAAATGCAAAATGTTACTATTAATTAATTATCTTACTTAAAATTAAAACTAAAAACAAGTTATATTTTTACAAGCTGAAAAGGCACTTAGCTACATAAAACAGCTATGTTATGAAAAGGGAAACAAAAGCGACAAACTATTAGCAAATTATTGTAAATAAATTAATTTTAATGCAATTATACCACCTGCCTGGAGAGCTCCAAATGATTTAGCAACTAGCTCAGAAGCCAAATGTGAAGAATTTATGAGTTGTTATGAAAATGTTTACTGTATAGATCCAATAAATTCTAAGCAAATACATAAATATCTAATTACAGCAAATTTGCCTAGGCTAGAACTTGGGGATCAAGGTGTTTTAGAAGATGACATTAAACCAGAAGATACTACATATACTTGACTCTCTTAGAAATGGTAAATCTCCAGGCCTATGTTCCCTTTGAAGTTTTACAACTGTTTTTAGAGCAGAATCAATGTGCCCATTATCAGAATTTTTTAATTAGATACTGAAGGGGAAAAAGACTCCTGATACCCAGAGGAGACAGTGCTAATCCCAATATTTGAGCAAGTAACTAACTGTTTTGCCTTGCATAGACTTGTATCTTTATTAAGTGAAGACGTGACATACTAGGGCAGGATGGGTTACATCTCCCCTCCCAAAGTCAAGCATGTTTTCCAGGTTGGGTGATCTAATATGGCAAGCTTTAAACTAGGTTCATTGTGGGATGGGGATGCAGAGGTACAGGAGGACACTTTGACGTTAAACCAGGTGACGTGAACAGGAACAGCCCAGGTAAGTGACAAGGGCCCAGGCAAGCTTGGGAACAAGAGGGAGCACGAACAACTATAGGAGGTCTTAACTGTCTCTACACAAATGCTAGCAGTATGGGAAATAAGCAGAAGGAACTTGCCCTCCTGCTAGCTAGCAAAAACCCAGACCTGGTTGGGCTTACAGAAACCTGGTGGGATTCTACCCATGACTGAGCAGTAGACATCAAGGGCTATAGGTTGTATAGATGAGATAGAGTAGGGAGAAAGAGGGGGGAGGGCAGTGTAGCGCTCTATGTTAAAGAACGGTACACATCCTTGATGATCAGGATAAATTCAGAAGGGGGCAAACTGAGGCACTCTGGGTTAGAATTTACTATCCAACACAGGGTGGTGAAAGCAAGCAGTAAGGCAAAAATCCTTGACTTCAGGAGGGCCAACTGCAATAAGCTAAGGAGATTAGTAAGAGAGAAATTGGGGACTCGGAGCTTCAGTGAGATGGGAGTCCAGGACAGGTTGTTGTTCCTTAAGGAGACACCACTCCAAGCTCAGAGGAAGTCAGTCCCAATGTGAACCAAAGGGGGCAGGAGTGCTAAAAAGTCCCCTTGGCTCAGTAAAGGCATCCAGAAGGTCCTGAGGGCAAAAAAGGTGGCATACAAAGTGGAAGCAAGGGGCAATCAGCAAGGAGGATTACACCTCCGTTGCACATGACTTCAGGGAGGCTGTTAGGTAGGTCAAGGCAGAGACAGAACTAAGGTTGGCAACCAGAATTAAGGATAACAAAAAGTCCGTTTTCAAATACATAGGGAGAAAGAAGAAGGCACCAGGTAACGTGGGGCCCCTACAGGACAGGCTTGGCAATCTGGTGATTGCAGTAAAGGAAACAGCTGATCTCTTCAACAAGTTCTTTGCCTCCATATTTCTGAGCAGGGACCAGGACGACTCCCTCACTAGGATTATGGCCAGGCTCAAGGGACACAACGCCATGCCTAGGGTCAGGGACGATCTAGTTAGGGAACTCTTGGAGGGGCTGGACATGTATAAATCAGCAGGTCTGGATGCTCTTCATCCAAGGGTACTGAGGGAATTGCCCCTGGCATAGCTGTATGAGCTCTCATGGTGCTTGGGCCAGGTCCCAGAGGACTGGAAAAGGGCCAATGTGGTCCCCATTTACAAGAAGGGGAGAAAGGAGGACCCGGGTAACTATAGGCCAGTTAGTCTCACCTCAGTCCTTGGGAAGACCTTTGCAAAAATTATCAAGGAACACATCTGCGGGGGGCCAGCATGGGAGGTAATGCTCGGGGCAACCAACATGGGTTCACTGCGGGCAGATCCTGCCTGATTAACCTTGTTTCCTTTTATGATCAGGTCACAAAGTCTTTGGATGTGGTTGTTGAGGTGCATGTCATCTACCTGGACTTCAAGAAGGCCTTTGACACTGTTTCTCACCCTATTCTCATAAAAAAAACTAGGTGACTGTGGCATTGATGCCTACACAGTCAGATGGGTGGCAAATTGCCTTGATGGTCACACCCAGAGAGTGGTGGTAGATGGGTCATTTTCAACCTAGAGGGATGTGGGCAGTGGAGTTCCCCAAGGCTCGGTCCTCGGGCCTGTATTCAACGTCTTTATCAGTGACTTGGAGGTGGGCGTGGAAAGCACGCTGTCTAAATTCACTGACGACACCAAGATGTGAGGCAGGGTGGGCACACTGGAGGGGAGGGATAGAATTCAGTTAGATCTAAACAGGTTACAGAGGAATAGGATGAGAATAGGATGGAATTCACCGCAGACAAGTGCAAGGTGCTGCATCTAGGGAGAAAGAACCAGCAACACACCTATAGGCTGGGGAACACCCTTCTTGTCAACACAGTGGCTGAAAGGGATCTTGGAGTCACTGTTGACTCCAGGATGAACATGAACCTCCAGTGAGAGGAAGCGGTTAGTAAAGCTAACCACACTTTGTTGTGAAGCTACAGAGGTATCACAAGCAGGTCCAGGGAAGTGATCCTTCCTCTCTATGCAGCGCTGGTCAGGCCGCAGCTGGAGTACTGCATCCAGTTCTGGGCGCTGCACTTCAAGAGGGATGTGGCTAACCTTGAGAGGGTCCAGAGGATGGCCACTCACATTATCAGGGGGCAGCAGGCCAGGCCCTACGAAGATAAACTAAACAGCCTGAATCTATTCAGTTTCCACAAGAGAAGACTGAGAGGGGATCAGGTGGCCATCTATAAACTCACCAGGGGGGACAAGTGGAAAATAGGTGAGGCTCTGTTCCCCCGGGCACCACCTGGGATAACAAGGAATAATGACCACAAATTGATTGAGAGCAGGTTCAGGCTTGATATCAGGAGGCATTTCTCTACAGTTAGGGCTACCAGGCTATGGAATGGGCTCCCAAGAGAGGTAGTGCTCTCTCCTACCTTGGGGGTCTTCAAAAGGAGGTTGGATAGCTATCTGGCTGGGGGGGGTACTATGATCCCAGCACTCATTCCTGCTCAGGGCAGGGGGTCGGACTTGCTGATCTGTTCAGGTCCCTTCCGACCCTAGAAACTATGAAACTATGTTTTTCATCAGTTTGAGTGAATAAATTAAAACAAACCTCCCTACGTATAATAAT
The DNA here is from genome assembly GCF_052110815.1 of Crocodylus siamensis. Classification (NCBI taxonomy): domain Eukaryota; kingdom Metazoa; phylum Chordata; order Crocodylia; family Crocodylidae; genus Crocodylus; species Crocodylus siamensis. The sequence goes on from NC_143395.1 coordinate 400,947,594, forward strand.
ATAGAGCACAGAGGATTCATAACAAAATAGGCAGATGACTGATAATATTCAGAGTATTAGATCTCTTTTTCACTCAGAATATAGTAATGAACCTCACCTATTTTTGATTGAATCAACTAGCAGGTTTTTTTTCCTTTTTTGTAATGCTTTTGGACTAGGAGCAACATTTCAAAATTGGGTATTAGCTCAATTATCCATATGCAGTTGTAAACGGCCCCTTGTCAGAAAATTTTCCCCTTTTAAGAGGTACACATCAAAGACGCCATTATTGCCTCTTCTTTTTGCTATGGTAATTAAACTAATATTTGCCCAGTCAGAAATAATCTGAATATATAGGGAATAAATGTAAGACAAGAGGAATCTATATTAGCACTAGGCTACTGCCCAACCTTGCCTGCCTATGTCCTTAGACCAGGGGTTTTCAAAATTTTTTAGTCTAAGTACCCCCGACGGCTGGACACTGAGCAGGAGCGGGGTAGCACATGCAAGACTCTGAGCGGGGAGGGGATGGTGTTTAGCGTGTGGCTGAACATGGAGCAGGGAGGCAGGGACAGCGCACAGGTGGGCGGAGATGGAGCGTCACCACCTCCCAGGAGCAGGGCCAGGACGGGGTCAGGGCTGGGGTGAGGGCAGTGGTGCCCCTCTGCGGGACGGGGAAGCTCACTGGGCTGGCGTATGACAGTGGCCACATGCAAGCTTTCCCATCCTGCAGAGGGGTGCCCCTGCCCTCGCCCCACCCCAGCCCGGCTCCTGGGAGGCAGTGGTGATCCATCCCTGCCCACGCATACCTCCTAGGGCTGGTTCAAGTACCCCCAGGGGTATGCATACCTCCAGTTGACAACCCCTGCCTTAAAGCAACACAGCTACAACCAACAAAGATGAAGAAGTGTCTTGTTAGTTATCTTATTGCTTTATTTAACAGATCAGGTGATACATGATTTATTTAACAGAGAGCAGACAATAAATGGGCTGAGAATCCTGGGTGGAAGAGCTATTGTTTGGTGAGAGGCTTATTCTTGTGTTCATTCATCCTATTTGTTATTGAGCAGGATTTTCTTTTTAATTCCTGCACTTGTTGAGGCCATTAAACGGTCACATTATCAGTCATAAAGATTAAATAAATTATAGAAAGAATGTCACACAGCAAAAGGGTAATTAAAGTCCCAACAGTAGCTAAATGCAAACAAATTATCATTCATCAGCAGGTACAGGTCACTTATTACTTTGGATACAGGGAATGGCCAGTTAACCACAGTTTACTGCAGTTGTGTTTCTTACTAGGCCAGGATTGGCTACATAAACACTTAACGTTTGAACAGGGATGTATCTGGTAGCCAAGCTGGTCTGAGACAAAAAGAAATGCAAAACTCTAGAACTCTTGGTTCAGAGATGATACCTTCTATTAGACCAACTAAGAAACTGCAAAAAATATTAATTTGCAATGGAAAAACAAAGAAAAATATTAAGTTTGCAAAGAAAAGTAATTTTTTTTGCGATTTCTTAGTTGGTCTAACAAAAGGTATCAGCTCTGACCCAGGAGTTCTAGAGTTCTGCATTTCTGTTTGAACACGGTTCTTCACTTCTCAAACACAGAAGACAAGGGAGACCACTAGAAGCCGCACAAACTGGGATGCTAACGGCATTCCCATAGGCTGGGAAGAATTTGACTTCCATCTGCCCTTCGGCAGGCCACCCAAGGTCAGCACCTTAAACAATGATGTTTTGACACTGGAACGCGAGCACATGCTACCCCCCACCACTCAGCATCCAGCCGCTGGGGGTACTTAAGACTAAAAAAGGTTGAAAACCCCTGGTCTAAGGACATAGGCAGGCAAGGTTCTTCAGGTAGATATGATATCTTTTATTAGACTAATAAAAGGACTTGCCATCTTCCCTATTCCGGGCCAGGCTGGAGCCGAGCCAAACCTCCTTCTCCCACAGGGCTGGGTCAGGGCTGTGCCACGTTCCCTCCACCCCTGCAGGGCCAGGTTGGTGTCGGCCCAAGCCCCCTTCCACTGGCCAAATCTACCAAATGGCAGAACCGAGCTGAGAAGATTGGTGTTTTGACACACGTACAACCTGGATTGTGGGTTCCTGGCACGTAGAAAACAATACATATAAATATCTCTCCATATTTGTCAGAAAGGGCTTTCCCCACAAACCTACCATTTCATTCCACTGCAGCCTCGTTGGCCTTTGCCAGGCTGGCTTTGTAGAAATGAATTGCAGGGCAAATGCAAATCCTGAAGCAGAACTAAGTGCCTGGCAGCCAGCTCATTGTTTCCACAACAGGGGCAGTGGAGCTAACAAATGGATTGTAAATCACCATTTTATAAAGTGTAGTTGGAGACAACAGTTGAGTTGTTAAGCGACATAAAGGCACTCAGGTACATGTAACAGTCAGATAATTCCTGGGTAATCAAGTCTAAGCAAGCAGGCTTGTTTTGCAAGGGCAACAGAGAAGCACATTTCAAGGTTCCACAGCTATGCAGCAGGTCAGGTAGTTATTCAAACAGGTTGCCAGATTAAATGACTAATGGGTTAATTAAACAAGCAGATGCACAGTCACTCTGTGCAAGCCCCCAAATTCTGCTCACCCTTGTGTTGCACACAAGGATTTAGCTGGAACAGCCAAAACCCATTCGATTTTTCAATATATCAATACTTTTAAGATCTCCTGCTAGTAAAAATTGCTTGGGAGAGCAACATCAAATGAAAACAAACCAAAGTAAAACCACTGAAAGGGGAAGTCTCACCACTGAAGGGTTTTCTTTCTGGTGCACCTTGGGTATCTCCTTGCCTTCTAGGAGCTGCTAGTAAGAAAACTCTCCTGGAAATCCTTCTAGCAGCCCTTCATTTAGCTGCTCAGTTGGAAAGAAATACTGCATTTTAAACATATTGGTAAGCTAAGAAAGGCAGAAGGTGTGTCTCAGTGAGTGCATCTACACAAGATACTAATGTTGCAGTAGGCTGCACATTAGCATGGCTGGCAAAAACCGTGCTAATGCACTCATGTGCAGTAGAATTAATCTACTGGGCATTAGTATAACATTAAAACTGTCTGCACTAATGTGCAGTAGGGCTGGTTATTGCACATTTAGTGCCTGCAATGACATAATTATGCCATAATTACAACATATTAATGGACATGTACTGACCGGTGACACTAAAGCCATTTTATAACTGATATCTGTAAGTGATTTCCCTCACTGTTCTGTAACTTTTATGTTAGGGAAAGGAATTGAAGATACCAAAGGGAATAACTCTCATTAGAAAAAGAAGAAAACAAAACAAACAGTCTCACAATAATCTGAATGGGATCAAGTTAAAGCATGCGATTCCCTCTGTTACACCAGTGAGCCCTCTTAGCCTTCAGTACAGCAGCCTAGCATTCACACAGCAGAACTGTTACTCCACGTGGAGACTTACAGGCCTAGTATGGAGACCTACAAGGAGGAAAAAACAGCTTGATCCTTGTTTCCAGGACTGCCATTTAGGAGAAACCCTCATCTTTGTCCTTGTTTACCAAGCATGTTTGATTTGGACTCGCTGAAAGAGTCCTGCAGCGTAAGTCTTACAGCAGCAATCTTCCAGGTACAGCCGCAGATGCTGTGGTGCACAGGACATCCATTCACCTCTGCATGACTGTCAGCTTTCTTGGTACACAGAGGAGAGTAACTTAAGACCCACCAAAAGATTTGTGTAAAAGCTGGGGAAGCAGGGCTGGTCTCTTGTCTAGTCATAACTGAAAGCTGTTCTAAAGAATTTCCTCACTCCCATCAGGTATCTCTAAGTGTTATTTGGGTACAAGGCACATGCAGTTCTTCAACACTTACTTCTTTAGGTGATTGAGAAATGCAAGGCTTTTGTTTTGAACACTGCATTTGCATCATAATCATAATGATTCCTTTATGGATCAGCCTTAATAATAATAGCAAGCACTATCAGTGTCTTGGTTTGAAGTTTATAACTAAGCCGGGCAATGCAAAATCCAAACATGGAACTGTATTTTACCATGCAATCAGCTGGGATTGGTTGAACCTGCCTAGTCTAAACAGAGTTGCTTCTGCCTTGAAAGCAAATATTACACCCAAGACCATTTTCCTGGGAAGGGTTATGTAATGACTGTGTGCACATGTTGCTGATTTTCAGGAAATGCCTCTAGATCCAGGGAGATGCACCCCCCCCCCAACTGTAAATCCTGCATTCTGTGTTATTCAGCTTCCAGGGGTCCAGACAGAATCAGCTGTGCGCGAAAGGAGCATGCAGAGAAAGGGTTTTCTCTGCTGAGCTGTGCAAACAATGGCTGGGCAGGGTTTGTGCCCAAGGAAGCACTGTGCATTGACCGCTACCAGCAGTTATTACAGGAGTAAATTCCCTATCACTGCCCTTTGGATCCTGCTGAGGCTGATGTTATCAAATTTGGTCTTTACAAATGAGAAAAAGGAAGGTCTCTGAGGTGACATGACTTGCCCAGAGTCACACAAGACAGTGCCAGAGGTGGGAATAGAGCTTCGCCCCCAAACTCCCATTTGAGGCTCCTCTCTGCTTGGCCCTGCAATGCTGGTATTCAAAGGAACCGGGACAAATGCAGGCCTGGTATCAGTCTACAGCTCACAGCTGAGTCACACCACAGAGGAGTTTGGCTCACTGCCACTATGACTCTTACCCTTTTCCAGGACAGTGCTGACTCTCAGTGCCATTTAAACAGGGTTTGCTTGCGCTCAGTGGTGTGTCAATGTTTACAAATGTGAAGGGGGAGGGATTTTGATTGCTGTCTACCTACTCTCACCCAACAGGGTGTGGGAATCCTGCTGGTTTCCGGCTCTACCAGGTCACTACTCTGCTGGGTCACTACTACACCCACGTGCTGCCCTCCCTGCCTGTGGGCTGTCACCCAGCGCCAGGCACCCACACCTGCATCCCTGCTCCAGCCCAGCACAAGGAAAACCGCAGCAAGATTCCTCATACTCTGGCCGCTCTCCCAAGCTGCAGCAGGCAGCCGAGCCCCTCTGATCCCTCATGAGACGCAGCAACGTAGATGAGTGCACACGGCTGGGCAGAAGGAGCGAATGCTGCTGGAGCACTCCCATCTCTGTTTGCCAAGCCACATCCTGTGCAGCCCACGCTGCCCCACTGGGTGCCTTTGGGCATCTGGGGCTGAAGCATGTGTGCACTCCTGCTCTCAGAGACAAGTGCTGAAAGCCGGCACCAGAACAAGGACTAGAAGAGAGATGGCAAGAGAGGGGATCAAGAGGAGAAAAGGAGAAAAAAAAGAGGGAACTGAGCAAGTGAAAGGAAGTGGAGGAAACAAAGTAGAAGGGGAAGGGAGGTGAGGAGACAGCAAGGAGAGAGATAGGGAGGGAGAGCAGAAAGCAGACAGGCAGCTCAGCCAGGACACTTACTTTGTAGAGCCCACCCAGCAGCCAGGCAGAGAGTTGCAATCCCCAGCAGGATACCTCGTCTCCTGCAGCCCTGTAGGAGCCTCATTAGAAAGAAGAGAGAACCCCGGGAGCTGCATTTATCCGGGTGCATGGGCCCACATGACAGGCTCCCTGTACCGCCTGGCTTGGCAGCTGTCAGGCCTCTTTCTTCCTCCTCCGCTTTCACCTCCACTGCTGCTGATCCTAGCCCAGACCCCGATGGGCTTGGTCTCAGGTTCTGGCCAAACCAGTTCTCACACGCTTCTTCTCTGGGTCTGCCTTTGCCAGAGCCGAGCCTCTGCTGCCTGCTGCGCACACACATAAGCAAGAGACTTCTCCCACGCTCACACCCTGCGATCCTCTGATATTGATTTAAGATGCCATTGGCTGAAGGGAGCAGTGAGAAAGGAAACTACTACAAAGATTCCTGCTGTCACACAGCCAGGAAATGAGCATCTAATGGACACATCTGTCTGCAGAGCTGCTGCTCCAGCTCACACTATTACCCCATCACCACTCCAGAAATGGCCCATACTCATTCCCGAGGGAACTCTGCTGACTTCAGTGAAGTTACATCAGGGAAGATTTAGTGCCACTTTCCTCCTCTGGGAGGAAATAAGCCACAGAGGCAGTGGAACAGATTATACTGGAAGTCACTTCTTGGCACAGACCCCTGACTTTGCCTGGCACAGATCCCTGACTTTGCCCTCCATCCACCTCCAAGGCCTATGTGAAGACTCTAAACCAGCTCAAGCAACAGCACTTTTGTTTTCCTTACTGCACAAAACCATCTCAACTACACACGTGCAACAGAACCGGCCACCACCTGCAAACGCTCTGAAACAGAGGTGGGAGACTGTCCTACCCCACAGGTCTCCACCACTCTCAGGCCATTCTTTCCCTCCAGAAGTCTTGGGACCTGCTCTTCTTCCTCAGTAATAAACCCTTATCAAGAGAACGCATACACAGGGTGATGCAAGTTTATAAGCAGTTGGGGCCTGATCCTGCGTAGATGCTCAGTCACTCAAGGTTCAGTCACTCAAGGTCCAATTCTGTCAGCCTTCTTCACTGTGATGACCTGAGGAGCAGTAGGTACAGGCCTCTAACCAATCCTCCTTTTTCATGTGACTTGTACCATCAGTGCCAATGGAATGGCCCACCCAACTAAAGGGCTTACAGGCCTGGTGCTTCCTTTCTCTTCCTGTATTGTCTTTCCCCTGTATTTCCTCTTCAGCAAATTCAATTTAATAATTAAAAAGCACCAGATTGGCACTGCCAATTCTCAAGGAAGGGGTCCTCTGCTCACAAGACAAGTGCAGCACCATGGGTGTCTCTTATTCTGTAAGCAAGATACAGTCACTCTATCTGGAGAATCATAGAATCATAGATTTCATAGACATCAGGGCTGGAAGGGACCTCGGGAGATCATCGAGTCCAGCCCCCTGCCCAAAGGGCAGGAAGTCAGCTGGGGTCATAGGATCCCAGCAAGATAAGCATCCAATTTACTCTTGAAGGTGTTCAATGTAGGCGCTTGAACCACCTCCGCTGGCAGACTGTTCCAGACCTCGGGGGCTCGGACAGTAAAGAAATTCTTCCTTATGTCCAGCCTGAAACGGTCTTGCAGGAGTTTGTGACCTTTCCACCTCGTCATCCCTTGGGGCGCTCTGGTGAACAAACATTCTCCCAGATCCTGGTGGTCACCCCTGATAAACTTACAGGTGGCCACCAGATCACCCCTGAGCCTGCGCTTTTCCAGGCTAAAGAGTCCCATGGCTCTCAGCCTGTCGTCGTAAGAGCTGTTTTCCTGACCTCTGATCATGCGTGTGGCTCTCCTCTGGACTCTCTCAAGCTTCTCCACATCCTTTTTGAATTGTGGAGCCCAAAACTGGACGCAGTACTCCAGCTGCGGCCTCACCAAGGCCGAGTACAAGGGGAGAATGACGTCCCAGGATTTGCTCGAGAAGCATCTATGGATGCAAGCCAGCGTTTTGGTCGCTTTACTAGCCGCAGCATCGCATTGGAGGCTCATGTTCATCTTGTGGTCAATGATGACCCCCAAGTCTCTTTCTTCTGTAGTGCTATCCAAAGTAGCACTTCCGAGCCTATAAGGATGCTGCAGGTTTTCCTCCCAAGGTGGAGAACCTTGCATTTTTCGGTGTTAAACACCATCAGGTTCTCGTCTGCCCATTTGCTGAGCTTGTCCAGGTCAGCCTGGATGACCCGCCTATCTTCTGGCGTGGATGCTTTGCCCCAAAGTTTGGTGTCATCGGCGAACTTGGCCAGTCCATTCCTGACTCCAATGTCCACATCATTAATGAAGATGTTGAACAGGATGGGTCCCAGGACAGAGCCTTGAGGGACCCCACTGGTCACAGGGCACCATGATGAGTGACTGCCATCGATTACAACCCTCTGGGTCCAACCACGGAGCCAGTTTCCCAGCAAAGAAAGAAAGAAGGACCTGAAGGGACCTGTAAGATCATCAAGTCCGGTCCCCTGCCATGGGCAGGAAATAACTGGGCTCAAATGAACTCAACAAGGAGAGAACACCTTCTAGTCACACACAACTGTCTGTGTACCTGAAGATGCTGGGCTGAAGAACTGGGAAGTCATATATTGACCGATTATAGACACAGACATGACTGAGACTGAAAAAGAGCTAGCAGTCTGCCTTCCTGAAACGGACTGAGCAGTTACCCTTGACTGGCAATTGTTAGTACAGGTTTCCCTTGATCTATGCGATACATATGCTCCCAGAGAACGGCGAATAAATCACATTTGCATGAAGCGAACCCACTTAATAATGTAACAAACAGGGATAGGTTCCCAAGGCAGTGAGGGAGTGAGGCACACACCCTGCTCAGGGAGCAGCCGACACCAACTGCCTATAGCAGCTGGGCTGCACCCTGTCAGCTCCCCGGGACTCTGCTGGTCCCCACTCATCCCAGCCTGTACTGGAGCAGCCCCAGGAGCAGCCAGCACCAGCTGCCTGAAGCTGCTGGGCTGCACTGTGCTCTGATGCAGGCAGGTGGTGTCAGCTGCTCCTGGGGCTGCTCCAGCACTGGCTGGGGTGAGTGGGAGCAAGCAGAGCCCTGGGTGGTGCGGGGCATGGCACTCACCCTAGCCCTGGGAGCAGCTGACACCAGCTGCCTGTAGCAGCTGGGGTACATCGTGCACCAACTCTTCTGGGGCTCTGCCCACTCACCCCTTCCTGTGCTGGAGTGGCCCCAGGAGCAGCCGACACTGGCTGCCTACTCCAGACCACAGTGCTGCCCAGTGGCTGCAGGCAGCGGGTGTCGGTCGCTCTTGGGGAAGGGGTGCGTGGGGCCATGGCCCTTTCCTCTCTCCCCACAGACTTACCTATTTGGGCGGGTGGGCGTCTATGCTGATCGTATAAAAGGGAATTTACCTCGCATATAATGAATTATGGATCTAAATATATTTATTGTATAAGAGCGAATTCTCATATAAAGAACCTGCATAAATTGAGGAAAACCTATATTAAATCCCATTGTATTTTCCCCCCACAACAGTGAGGACAATGCCTCTGATGTGCCCAACCCATTGGCAATGCATAGGGGGTGCACGCAGGTGCACATGAACCCCCTGGAAGTGCTTGCTGTGAAACCGGAAGTGCTGGTGTAAGTGTACTTCCAGTTTTGCTGCTGGCTCATCAGTCGGCTACCAGGGGACCCTCCCCCTACCCGGGTCAGTGATCTGCTGCCTGGGTACCCATCTGCCCGCTGTTGGCAATCTGGTGCCCCCGCCCAGACTGAGGAGGCACCAGTCACCCATGGCTCAACCTGCTGGGGAAAAAAAAAGATGAAAAGAAGCAAAAGCAGCAATTCTCTAGTTTCCAATTTGCCCATTTCAAGAGCCGGCATCCCTAGGGCTAAATTCAAGTCTATCAGAAGCAGGGGCAGTTGCACAGAAGTCTGAAGTCCTTTTCTCATTCAGCACATGAAAGGGTTATGCAATGCCACATGTACAACGCCTCTGCATTTGCTACATATATACAGACCCAGCATGGGATACCTGGCATCACATTTTCTTCAGTGAATAATATAGAATAAAAATTAAGTTATCTTTTTCACTACAGTAACTAATATGATAATGGATGAACAACAAGTAATGAAAAACATGAATAATCACAGCATATACATATATACATTAGATCACTTCTCAATAACAAATACACTGCTAACCAGCTTCACCGTTGCCGATACTCCTCATATTATCAGTTTGGTTACTACCAGACCAAATTCACCTTCTCTGGAGCCTCTAGATAAGGGGTGGACAATTATTTTGGCTGGAGGGCTGCTTACGAGTTCTGGTGAGCTTTTGAGGGCTGCAAGGGTAGCACCACCCCTTGACGTGTGCCCCGCCCTCTGGCTGCCATTGTGGGAGCATAAGTCCCACCCCTAACCCCTGACCTTTGCCACTGGACATCCCTCCCCTTGCCCTAGAAGTACTCTTTGGGGGGCGGGGAGGCTGCCATCTTGGAACCAGCAAAAAACCCCCAAATCGTATACTAAAAATCAAACATCTACTATAACTTACTTTAATTAGAAAAATATTTTTGTTCTGACGTGTGTGTTTACATAGTGTGTATCTAGAAGTGATTGCATAATAGCTCAAAATCAAGTCTTACTCTTGTATATAATGTGTGGGGCGGGTGTACTGGGGTGTGATGTGTGGTTGGGGGAGTGTGTGGTTGGGAAGTAGGTGTGGGAGGAGGTGTGGGTACGGTGGGGTTTGTGTGTGTTGGGGAGCTGTGGGTATATGGGCAGAGAGTGTGAATGTGTAGTTGGGGTCCAGGGTGTATGGGAAGCTCTGTGTGGGCGCGGGAGGGTCTCTGGAGTCCCCAGAGCCACATGTGGCAGCAGCAAGCAGTGCCAGCCTGGCCCAGCCCCATAGCGCGCAGCTCCCATGTTCCCGGCCAGGGCAGGTGATAATTGTCTTTCGTCTTTCAGAGGGGCTCCGTAGGCCAGATGGAATTGCCGGGCAGGCCAGATCACACCTGTGGGCTGTATTTTGCCCGCCCCTGCTCTAGATGGATCCAACCTACTTGTGTTATTTCTTCCCTGCAGGCGCTTGGAACAGGACACATGCCTTTGGCTGAGAGAAACATCATCCAAATTTCCCTCAACCTCCTTCAGTACCTGGACAGACACTGGACAGATTTGCTCGCCCTGATCAGTGAGTGGTTTCAGTCAGACAGTCTGATACAGGCTGTTAGACCCTGCTCCTGTGTTCAGACAGTTCCCTTAGCATGCGCCCACCGGGCCCCTAACCAGGTCTCCCTTACCTTACCAAGATGGATGCATTTTGAAAAGTTCCCTTCTCAGCAAAGAGGTGATGTGATGCAAAGATACCTGCTGTCATAGTGTCTGGTGTATTTCTAAATGCCCAAACTCTGGGAATCAAATCATTGTGGGAGAAACTTGCCTATAATTTAAAACAATCTGTGTCTTGTCCTCCCAGAGAAAGCTTGAGACTGGGACTACTACAGGTTAAAAAGGCAAATCAAAGAAATACACATTTATTATTTTTAAATCTCATGATTTTTGAGCCAGTCACATGACTCTTGCTTTTTAAGCAGTTGGCATTGTCAATACTGTTTTTACCTAGATGGTTTCCATGAATTCTATTTATCTACACAGTAACATAGCACACTACATGTTTGTGCCAAGGCTGTAGAAAAATTAAGGGAATTATAATATTTGAGAAATGGTATGAGGTCTTGCAATTGAAGGCAGGGCAATGCATGTGTCCTTGGAGCAGGGTTAGTGATCTACACATCCATAAACCTGATTGGACTGATGCGAAAATCGCGGTTCGTTTCTTTTGGAGGCTCGCGAATAATAATTCCTCAGGCACACACTATTAGCAACACAAAAGGTATATTTGCAAATAGGGTCAGAGCAGAGACAGAGAATCTCAGATTACTCTGCCCCCGAGGAAACCTCTCAGCCGGCTCTATATACTCTCCCCCCGGGCACGTGTGCAGAAACAGGAACTCTTACAACTTATTTCCGGTTCATACAAACATATATGGAAATACGTCACTTCATACGTCGCATGTTCATTATAATTAACTACTTAAGTATGCGGGGCGGATAGGCATATATGCATCAGCTAATTACGCACGCTCAGAAAAGCCCCTAGGTCACCAAAAGTTGAAATTCTCCCTCTTCCAAGGACACAGCCAATTGAATTACAACTTCTGTAATCTACATGATAAAAAGCGGAGAGAGACTGGAGGAGTATGAAGGTTGAGAGTGATTTAGTGTAAGAACGGCTGACAGATTGGCAAAGGGAGTGATACTTTAGCACAAAGAGTCCTTGGTAGTGTTTCTTTTTATCAGGTACGAGATGTAAACTGTGCAGTTCTAACAACACTCTATTCATTATGCATTTTTAATAATATTTCTAACAATATCCCCCCTCAAGATGCTTTCTGCTCCTTACTTCATTTAGGCAAATCAAGATAATTATGAGGAATTTTTCTGAGGACCATGACTTTTGCTGCAGTCTGTGCTTTAAGGGGGACTGCTGCAACTTGCATCCCTTCTACTGAGGTGGTTATCAATGTAGTGAAACAAGGAATAAGGCAAGGGATAAAAATCAAACCAGTCAGAGCACACAAAAGCACAAACCCTACTTTTCTCCACCAGGGTCCTCCAAATAATTGAAACCACCAGTCTTTACCCCATGTGTTTTCCCACGTTTGTATTGGTACATGGGCTATTTTTCTGATCTCTTTGGCAGTCTCTAAGACTGCTTTTCCGTTATCGTCTATTTGGAGGCAACACTTAGAAAGGTTGAGCTTTCCGCAGACTCCGCCATCCTCTGCGAGTAAATAGTCTAAGGCCATCCGATTTTGGTATATGGCTGCTCTCATCTGAGAGCTCTGTCGGGCCAGTAACTCGAGAGCAGTGGCAGTCTGGTTAGTAATTATTTCCAAGACTGCCTGCAACCGGATGATTCTATTTAGCATATATATTGGTGTCCGATATCCCCAACTCCCATCATTAGCCCATGTAGCTGGTCCATAATACTCAATAATCCTTTGAGGAGGCCACTTGTCCTCCTTCCATTTTTGAGAGCCACCCTTTGTCAAACTTACATCAATACTTCTCTTGGCCCTTTTCCAGTCATCATACAAAGAGACTCCCAACTCATTTCCAACCTCTGATGGTAGCAAAAAGAAAGCTGGTACAATCACTCCAATATAGCAAGTTCCCGTCCACCCTTGTGGTAGTATCGTATAGGCCCGTCGTCCGCAAATCCAATAGTATCCTCTTAAGGCCCTATTTTCTCTATTAGTGGCATTTGGAGGGGCCCAACCATAGGGCATCTCGGGAAACCCCAAGCCTCCTTCTGGACCCAAAGGACCAGCGGCTGCGAGGCCTCCTTTCATGGAACATTCCCATAGTCCATCCTGGTTCTTGTCTGTCCAATCTGTCCAATCATTACTTTGATTTGTGGCACTCCAATACTTATTAAACAGTGCAATTGTTCCATTAGGATGCTGCCACTCTAGCCGATTATACCCTGGGCTGTTAAGATAATAAAGCTGTTCTAATTTTGTAAGGTTCATCCATCTTACTTTTAAAGTCCATATGCAACGGCTATGTCCCAAACTTTTTCCTGTACCATTATTACTGATGCAGTACTCTCCCAATGCCACTTGGGAAAGCTCCCAGCTGTGGTTCTCATCCCATTTTTGACTAGTACTCTTAATATCTGCCTTACTACTCACTAGCCACTTTGGGGCCAAAGGAAAAGCCCTCCAAGGCCACCGGCCTCCGGCCTCTCGGAGCCCCCCACAGGCCCAGCAGCTGGTAAGATTAAAAGTACCTGCAATTCTTTCCATCATGTCAACATACAAATCTGTCCCTAGGGGAGCAATTGGGGAAAGCGGGGGTATAGGCCAGCGACTAAGGCTGCTCAATCCTGCTTCTTTCACTATACAGATAACAACAAGGCACATTAAGATTCCCACCATATTTTCCCTTTCATGAGATCAAACACAGTCTAAATGTTTCCCTTTTTACTTTCTTGTCTAATTTTCTGAACTTTGATTAAGCCGTCTCAGGCGCACTTGGAGATCACCAGTAGGTTCACAGCTCCACTTGCTGGCTTCTTGTTCTGAAGATGACTCAGCTTCCGGAGTGAGCTCGTCTTGGGAGTTGATGTCCTCTGACGCTCGTGGATGTCGTTTCACATGGGTATGGTGTATCCAACGGTCAGGGCCAGCAATCTTTACAGCGGTGTGGGTTGTTAGAAGTACTTGGAAAGGGCCACTCCACCTCTCAGTCAAAGGTTCCTTTTTCCACCGCTGCACCAAGACCCAGTCTCCCGGGCAGAAGTCATGTACCGGTACGTCTAAAGGCAGACGCTGAAAGGAGGCTGCATACCAGTGAAGAGAAGACAAGACAGACTGCAAAGCAATAGCATACATATGAAGCTCACTATTACCTAATTCAAAAGTTACATTTTCTCGCATCCCAGGGGGTAAGACTCGAGGTGGTTTGCCAAACATAATTTCATATGGGGTCAATTTGAGGCCCCGTTGGGGAGTGTTTCGAATGCAAGTAAGAGCTAGCGGCAATGCTTGAGGCCACTTAAGGCGTGTTTCAATACAGATTTTGGTAAGCAGAGTCTTTAAGGTCCTATTCATGCGTTCCACTTGTCCTGAACTTTGTGGTCTCCATGGTGTGTGTAGTTTCCAAGTGATCTTGAGAGTTTGCGCAACTTCTTGAACCACTTTTCCCAAAAAGTGTTGTCCTTGATCCGACTCAATGGACTCAGGCAGGGAATACCAGGGAATGATCTCCACTGCACATCCTGTTCGTCTTTTTCCATCGATGACAGAGCTGGAGCTGTCTACGAAGTATTCAGCATCTGGGTCTTCAACTGGGTCCTCAGCAAGATCAGGCCGCACCTGTGTGGTTTGATTCAGGACCTCAAGGCAGTCATGCATCGGTTTCCCTGGCTCCGGCAGCAAGGTTGCAGGGTTTAAGGCTGTAGTAAGTTTGAAAGTAAGTCCTGGATTAGAGAGCAAGAATATCTCATACCGTGATTGTCTGGAAGGGTTAAGAAACTTTCCTCCCTCAGTCCCTAGAATCTGGAGAACTCCATGAGGGGTGAGTATTTCCATATCTGCACCCATGACTATCTTCTGGGCTTCTTCAACAACCACTGCTGTGGCTGCCACAGCCCGAAGACAGGCTGGCCACCCGAGTGCAACTGGATCTAGAACCTTTGAGTAATATTCCACGGGTCTCCAGGTCGGGCCTGATGGCTGTGTCAGCACCCCTGATGCAACCCCTCGACTCTCATGAACATACAGTCGATATGGCTTTTTACTATTGGGATGGCCAGGGTAGAGGGCTGGATTAATGCTGCCTTCAGCAGATCAAAGGCATGCTGCATTTCTTTATTCCATTGCCTTCAGCAGATCAAAGGCATGCTGCATTTCTTTATTCCATTTCCATTTAGTGAGACTTTCCTTAGTCAGTGAGTCATACAGTGGTCTAGCCTTCCCACCATAATCTGGTATCCATAGTCGACAAAACCCAGTTAGCCCTAGGAATGCCCGTAACTCCTTGGGTGACTTAGGTGGGGTTAGACCTTGGATTGCCTGTATGCAATCTGCACTCAGGGCTCTGACTCCTTTTGAGAGCTTATATCCCAAAAATGTGACTTGAGGCTGACATATTTGGGCTTTCTCTCTAGAGACCTTATATCCTTTTTCCCCCAGAGTGTTTAGCAGTGACCTGGTGGCTTTCTCGCAGAGCTGCAAGTTTGGGCTTGCAACTAGCAGGTCATCCACATACTGGAGGAGAGTCACTGCGGGGTGTGATCCCTTCCACTCCTCCAAATCCTTCTGAAGGTCAAGTCCGAAAATATGGGGGGTTGCTATGAATCCTTGTGGAAGAACTGTCCACATGAGTTGGACTTTATGGAAAGTATCTGGATCCTCCCATTCAAAAGCAAACAATTTTTGACTCTCTCGGTGAAGGGGAATGGAGAAGAAAGCATCTTTCAAATCTAGCACTGAAAATATTTCAGCTTCCCCCAGTACTTGTGTCAAAATCGTGTGAGGGTTCGGGACTACAGGATGGTCTGAAAGGACCTTCTTATTTATTGCTCGTAGGTCTTGGACCAGTCTGTATGAGACCCCATCTGCCTTCGGCACTCCAAGAATGGGGGTGTTATAGGGTGAGGACCCTTCCACTAGCCATCTGCACTTCTTGTATTTCTCTATTAACGGCTTGAGTCCAGCTCTGGCCGCTCAGCTGAGTGGGTACTATTTTACCCGAACGGGCCCCTCCCCATCCTTGAGTATGATCCTTACCAGGGAGACCGACTTAGCTCGCATAGGGGTTCCATCAGCCCTACCGAAGGGTCTACTCCAGTCATGTGACCTTCCAAACTTACTGCAGGGTGTCGGTCCTCCAGGAGAGCCATCTGATAGTTCGAGCTCTGCTTGACAGGTAGCTAGACCACCATCTGATCGTCTCTGAAAAAGATCTCAGCTTGCAATTTTGTGAGTAAGTCCCGCCCAAGGAGTGCAACCGGGCAACTTGGAGAATATACAAAGGAATGCTCAAGCAAATGGTCCCCCACTTTGGCGAGGAGTGGTTTACAAACAGGGAGTCGGGATTGCGTTCCCTCAATCCCTTCCACAAGTACATGCTGTTCACTAGTTCCTGCACAGGGGGGTTTTTCTGGAATCATTGAAAATGTAGCCCCAGTATCCACCAAGGCTTCAAAGTTTTTGCCACCAACCCTAATGGTTACCATGGGATCTTCTCGGGCTCCAACCCAAAGGGTAGTGGTCTTAGATCCCCGTCCCCTTCATTCTGTGTCCTCACCCTTTTCTTCTGCCCGCATGAGGTGACCTCTCAGTTCCCCCTCTCTCTTCTCCTTCAACTTTGGGCATTCCCTCTTCCAGTGTCCTTTCTCTTTGCAATAAGCACAAACGTCTGCTCCCACTCTTTCTCCTTTCCCCTTCTGTATCCCAGCCTTTCCAGGGTTACCTCTAGTTATAGCAGCTGCCAGTGCTGCCATCTGTCGCTGAGCCTTTTTATCCTCCTTGCGCTCCTGCACTTGCTCACGATTCCCATATACCTTATATGCAATTTCCACCAGCTCTGAAATCGGTTTCCCAGCACCTCCCTCAGTTTTCTGTAACTTCTTACGGATATCAGCAGCGGATTGACCAATAAACATAAGATTTACCATGCGTTGATTATCTGGGGCTTCTGGATCTAGGTCTGAAAACCTGTGAAACGCCTCATACAGCCTCCCGAGGAAAGCTGAGGGATCCTCCTCTCTTCCCTGTCTCACTTCATACAACTTAGACAGATTAGTAACCCGAGGCACTGCCTTCCCCATTGCTTCCACTATAATCCCCAGATACCGTGCACTCAGCTCTCTTCCTTCTGCAGTATGATTATCCCATCTCGGTTCCTCAACAGGACAGGTATCACGCAGGGTACGACCAGCAGCTCCCTCTGCCTCAACTCTGGCTGCTGCAATACGTTCTGCCGTCCCCAACACTAATCTCCTCTCCTCCAGGGTCAGGAAGGTCTGGAGCATCATCTGGACATCAGCCCAAGTGGGTCGATGAGTCTGCCCAATAGATCGAAACAGGTCCCTCATCTTTTCAGGGTCTTCATGAAAACAGGGGCTCTGATTCTTCCAGTTAAATAAATCTGAAGTACTAAATGGGGTGTAGACAAAGGTTGCATTGCCCCCCTCTCCGATAACCTCTCGCATCGGGCAGTTCAGCACCAGCTGTGACTCTAGAGGCTTGCGCAAATAATAACCCTTATTCCCTGATTCAGATAGGGCACTTGGCTGAGGCTCACGCTCTAAATCATTAGGTATGCTTTGATACGCCGGTGGTGGTCTCCCTGAGGGAGGGAGCGGTGGTGCAGAGGGACTGGATTCCGAGGAGGTGTCTGATTCATCTTCACTACCTGACAGGGCAACCGGAGAGCGGGTCCGATACTCAGCCAATTCAGAATCCCCCCCCTCATTAGACTCAGGGAGTACAGGCAGTCCTCCTTGAGTCTTTCCTTTAACAACCATCACATGAGACTTTACTAAGCATTTTTTAATCCAAGGTGGTTGATTTTGAACCACCCACAACCAACAATCAATATAAGGAAACTGATTCCAATACCCGTTCTGCATAACTATTTCATGGATAGCTATCACTTCTTTTACTACAAAGGATCCTTTCGGGGTCCAGTGGACCCCAAATGTTGGCCACTCAAGTTGACAAAACTTAATTAAATCATTTTTTTTCATCTTCACTCCATAATCTGCCGGCTTTGCAAACTTATTAAAATTCCATAACATGCATTTTAAGGTTGTATCCGGGATTTCTACACGGGAGCTACCCGCACCCATTGCCCACAAATGTGCACCCAAGTCACACCAAATACCAAAAGATCCTTAACAACAGATGATTTACAATGAAAGCCAAGCCAAAAGTTCCTCAGCAGTCACTCACATCCTTTGTTTTGGATCCATACACCAAATTGGGCAAAGGGAATTCGTATACTCACTCAGATACCCCAGAGATCTCGATCAGAATACCGGAATGTGTGCTTGGCGACTCCAGAAACTAAAAATTTGCACAGGAGCCTTTAACGTCCCGAATATCCTGACTCACGTCTCAGACCTTAGGGCGAGCCCAAAAAGTTGGCTCAGTGCGCACTCCCTGTCGTGCCGGAGGCGATTTGTCGCTGGATTTCGGGGTCGTCCAAAAATCTCCTGGCTGGCTCGCCAAAATCTGATACGAAAATCACGGTTCGTTTCTTTTGGAGGCTCGCGAATAATAATTCCTCAGGCACACACTATTAGCAACACAAAAGGTATATTTGCAAATAGGGTCAGAGCAGAGACAGAGAATCTCAGATTACTCTGCCCCCGAGGAAACCTCTCAGCCGGCTCTATATACTCTCCCCCCGGGCACGTGTGCAGAAACAGGAACTCTTACAACTTATTTCCGGTTCATACAAACATATATGGAAATACGTCACTTCATACGTCGCATGTTCATTATAATTAACTACTTAAGTATGCGGGGCGGATAGGCATATATGCATCAGCTAATTACGCATGCTCAGAAAAGCCCCTAGGTCACCAAAAGTTGAAATTCTCCCTCTTCCAAGGACACAGCCAATTGAATTACAACTTCTGTAATCTACATGATAAAAAGCGGAGAGAGACTGGAGGAGTATGAAGGTTGAGAGTGATTTAGTGTAAGAACGGCTGACAGATTGGCAAAGGGAGTGATACTTTAGCACAAAGAGTCCTTGGTAGTGTTTCTTTTTATCAGGTACGAGATGTAAACTGTGCAGTTCTAACAACACTCTATTCATTATGCATTTTTAATAATATTTCTAACAGGACAATTTAACACAATAGCCTTTTTTTTTAAATAGAAATGTTTATAACATTGAGAAGCAAATACAATTCTGAAGACACCATGCTCAAGTGTGTGCAGATGTACTCTTGGATACCAAGACATGTGAATGGTATTTATTAAGGTTGTTAGTGAGTGGCATGAAGATAACCTTAGCCTAATACTGGTACAGCCACCAATAAGTGTTCATTGTTTTGCATTATATGCACCAGGTGCACCAGTGACCTCCCAGGGCAGCACCTCACTGGGAGGCAGAAATAATTTTTTGCAAGGAAAACATAACAATGTGATTCACTCTGGCCAACAACAGGGCTAAGGTGAATGTATAAAGACAATCCTGGTCACCCTGTATTATCACCAGTCAGAACATAATCCCAAGCAAGAACTGAGAACTGGTTGCCAAGTCACTCCAAGGAAGGTCAAGGTTATACTGAAGTATTAGTTTGTATGTTTAAACTAGGTTTAAAGGTAGGTAGCAGCCTAGCTGTTGAAAAGATCATCAAAGCAGTTTCTTGGGAGGATATTATACCATGCATGAAGGCTATATCCACACACCATGGTAGTTTGCATGCTCCAGTCCTGGAAACCTGGGTTGGACTGCTCTGAAGCATTCCTGTGCAGCACAGAAGCTGCAATCCCAGACTCTGGATCCATCCATTGCCTCATGCTTGGCAAATGAATTGTGCTGGTTCTAAAGTAGCAGCTGAAGGGCTGTTTGCAAGGGAGCTGCAGCACAAAGGAGCTGGGGGTAGATACCTCTTTGCAGCAGGGGCAAGGTGTCCTGGCAGAGACAAGCCAAAGCACACCCCTCTCCAAGCCCAGGAACCTGGCGGCAGGGCTGGGTGGTCACTGCAGCTGCTCTCAATTAGGGGTCAAGGGATTTTAGATCACAGCTGCACTATAATTCACTGTGTCAGCAGATCAGCTGCATTGCCATTGCACTGCTGTCCCTCAAGTTAGGGTCTTGCCTGCCTCTGAATCATTGAGCCAGTTATTACAGGGCCAGTTACTGAGGCATTTTGGCCACGTTCATCCTTCATGCAACTCAGCTGAAGTCAGTCCGTGCGGCTACACCAACCCCAGTATAATTAAAGGAGGAACTTAATTAGCTGAACTTTGATTCCTAAAGCTAATGCTTCAGTCAGAGAAGCCTCTACTTTTGGTGCCTCTGGTTTTGAGTACTCTGCTGTGGACATCATCAGAGCATGGTTTCTAGTGGGGCAGAGCACCCCCGAATACATGGGAAGCCAGTATGAACCACGGGTGCTCAATACCATACAGCACCAAACTCCAATTTAAGTCTGCCTCCCAACACCCAAAAACAGAAGCCACCAAATATAGCGTTTCTCTGACTGATATGTTGGCAATGGTGTTTGTCATGGATCCTTATGTTGAACAGCTTGCCCAAATACTTCCTTTATCCCATTGATGGATAAATTGGGATAAATTTTGTGGGTTGAAAGCAAAGAGCAAATTAACTCAAAGTCTAAGTAACTGCAGCTATGATACCCTAATCTCATTAATAGCCTTTGGTCATTTGTATATGCCACGGCATTTTATCTTTGTTAATTTACTGTGCCTTAAAAATATTAACCTGGGTTATTTTGGTGCATTGTGTTTGTGTCTGCACACCACAAGCTTTCGAGCGACTTAACTCACGTGTGTAATTCCCCACAGATTCCAGCAGGGGGGACCAAATACCAATCTACCCCCAGTAATTTATTTTCTAATGACTTACAGTAGGAGGTGCCTGTACGCTGGTAAACTGGGCTCCCTCCACAGTCCCCACCCCAGGAGTCTCACGCTAAGTCGCTACTCCTGCACCCTACTCCATGGCATAGTCACCCCAAAACCCTGTCACTTGCACATGTCTAAGTTCTGGCCGGTCTCCCAGTAGGTGGCTCTATGGCGAGTCTGACAACAAGCTGTGTGAATCATCCCTTCCCTTTCCCCCCATGTTACAAAATATCGAGAATGTATGTATATGAAAAGTTTTGTTTTTTAATATATAACTGATATGATATAAAAAATGTATGATGGTGAGAGTAGCGGGAGGGTGGTACCACCTTGAGTGGTTGGCTATTGTGGCTGATGGTGTTGGCGAGGTGGACTGTGTTTTGTGTTGTGTTGCTGTTCCACTGTGAATTTGTTTAGTGCAGCATACAGCTTTTGGAGGGGTGTTGTAAAATGTTGTTGAACTGGTGGGTTGTTGGTGGGCTTGAGGTGGAATATGCCCCACCCCAGATGGTCAATGAGAGGTGTAATTAATCCTTCCACAGGACATGATTCAGACTGGCTAGGTGCTGGTGTGTGTAAAGAGCCGCCACCCCCTACAGACCACTACTGACCTCCAAGAAGCAACCCCCTACCCCAATCCACCTCCCCTCCATGCCTGCCTACTACCTTCCCCACACACTCCTGCAGGCAGACACAGAAGTTTATGTTGGAAATAGTAAAATAATTTATTGTAGTCAAAAGAACAACCACTGCTAGTTGTTGTCAGCACCCATATCCATAATATGTGCTGCCAGGCCATCCCATACAAGGGTCATCTGACCAGCTTCTCCTTGTGGATATGTCCTCACTCCCTGTGCTGCTGCCTGGCTATGTTTCTGTCTGGCTGCTGCCTGTTGTGCTTCTTCAGCCCACGAGTTGCTGAAAACCTCTCCATGGGTCTCATAGATGTTGTGGAGCATGCAGCAGGTTGCCACTACAAAGGCCACGATATTTTCTGGCTCTAGTTCAAGGAAGCTGTTAAGTGCCTTCCACTGTCCTTTCAGTTGGCCAAAGGCACATGCAGTGGCTTTAGGGGGTAGGCAGCGTCCACTATTATAAGTGAGGGAACGGCAACACCGCGGATCACTACCTTGTTGACTCTGGGTACATACTGTCTTTCTCTATGAGGCCAGGCAGGGGAAAGTTTCTGAACGTGAGTGTGTCATGTGTGATGCCAGCCTACCTGGTAAAAATGTTCATGAACCAGCCCCAGTGGTCCACCATGGCTTCCAGGATCACAGAGGCAAATACTTTCCTGTTTCTGAAATACCTCCCCCTCCCCAAAGGGGACTGCACTGGGATGTGAGTGCTGTCTAAAGCCCCCACACAGTTAGGGATCCCCATGGCATTGAAGCCACCTATGACTTCCTCAGGATTCCCCAAGCAAATGAAATTATTTGCAGTGATGTCCTGCAGCAGTTGGCATACCTTGCGAGTCACTGCCCCAGCCATGCAGGGAGCCATGCCGAACTGGTTCACAATGTAGCGGAAGATGGATGGGGTGGCCAGTTTCATGATGAACATGACCACCCTCTTGTCCAGTGGGATGGCCCGATGCATGTTAGTGCCCTGCTTCTCAATGTGCAGGGACAGCATTGAGATGATATGGTAAAATATCTCCCTGGTCATTTGGAATGTCCCCACCCCTGAAGATTGTTTCAAGTGGTCAGCACGATTCGCTCCCAGCAGTCCGAGCTGCTCTTGCAGGCCCAAACTATGCAGTTGCTGCTCCTGAGATTTCTCCACACAGCCCAGTCACCTTCCACTTCTTCACATGCCTCTTGGTTATCCCACTCCTTGGAATATCTCCATTTTCTTTTTCGCGAGGTGACTATGTGCAGATGTGTCCTCATGTAAAGCTTGGAGAAATGCTAACAATGCATACACTATCATTGTTATCCGGCAGTGCTGCATGTCTCGTATTAGTTTCAAAGCCAGGAGTAGTTCTCCTCCTCCTCCTCTGCCTGTTCACCCAAGTCCTCCAGATTCTCCATTGCGGAGGAGTATTCACTGAGTTCTTCTCCATTCTCCACTTTCCATTTCTCATGCATTTCGTCCTGACTCTCCATTTGGTCCCTCTCTGTCATCAACCACTTCTCAGATCTCACCCGTTTCTAAGATCACCACCATCCCCTGCACCAAGCTGGGAGCAGAGAGGGAGTGTTGTGGTCTGGAGGTCTGTCTAGCTGCATTCAGTGATGGATTTTCAACAAGTAACCCAGGGCACTGGGCCTTTGCATAGCCTTTGTTTGGTCCTGAGATAAGAACCAACTTCTATGTTCTGATGCATCAAGTCTTTGTTCAAGACAACTGTAATCAAGCTTGCAAACATTTAATTCTGCAATGGGACAGATAAGATTTTGTCATAGTCCTCTCCTGTTAATGTAGGAACAGCCAAACTGTATCCAATGTATCCTACTGGAAAGTAGGAGGAATAAGCCTGTTTATGTAACCAATGCAAAAGCAATGCAGGCGCGAAGGTACAACCAGGACTGGATCCAGTGCTGGTGCAAGAAGATCAAGGCCCTGAGATATGCGTTTCACTGTGCCAAAGATGCAAACTCTCATTCTGGGGTGGGGTACACAATTGCTCCTTTCTATGACCAGTTGTCTGTCATTCTCTCCAAGGATACAGGTGACAATCCCAATATGCAGTCTTTCAGGACCAGGGATGTGGAGGAGGAGAGCACACTGTCAGAGGCAGCTCCTCCTGAGGGTGAAATTTGAGTATGCTCCTGGGTGACAGGGACCGCCAACAAGAACAGCAGTACACCTTGAACTTGTTCCTGGTGTCCCCCTGTCGCAGAGCTCTCAGGTGCCCAGCAACTGAGAGCAGAAATGGCTTGAGAGAGACCCCTCGTGGCGAGAAGGGGGAAGCTCAGCTGCCAGTCACCAGGACTGTGCAGGTGTTGGTTGCTAGGGCAACCAGTTAAACCTAGAGACAGGAAGGGGTGGAGCTTAGCCCTTCTTAAGCCCAGGCAGGAGGCCAGGAGGGCAGTTTCCCTCCGGCGGCCGAGGGAGGAGGAACTCAGCCAGTGCAGACAAAGGGGAGAACTCTGACAGTGGGAATGTCCCCTGGTTGCTGCTGGGGTTGGTGCATTCTCTCTCTGGTACGGATGGATTCTTATTTGACCAGGACGGTCCAGCTTTTATGTTGTAGCCTGGGGGCTTTGTGTTCTTGTGTTTATTGTTTTGACCGGAGGACTGGGTGAGGCTATTAGGGGTTGGAGGAGGCCTCATAGGGACTCCACAGTAGTGTGGGGGTTCCTGCCACCGGAGAGGTTGGAGCATTATTTGGGGTGCATTGGCCCCAGCCCTGGAGGCAAGGGGGGGCAGAGGGGCAGCCCCAGAGCCAAGGGGGGGCAGGGGGAAGCCCTGAATGAAGGGGGTAGCAAGGAGCCCTGGAGCGGACACTGGCGAGAAGTCCCGGAACAGGCAGTGCAGGACAAGCTAGAGGGCGCTGGTAGGGGCGCGGGCTGTGAGACAAGCTAGAGGGCGCCAGCAAGGGTGCAGGCTGAGGGACAAGCCAAAAAGCGTCTGCGTGGTGTGGAGAGTAGGACTGACCGGAACAACATCAGATACATCTGCAAGGCTTGGGCTGCGGTGTAAGGGGAGGAAAGGAGCCGCAGATAGTGCCTCAGGCACCGAGACAGAAAATAGGCAGCCTCCCGCTTGATTAAGATCTTCCAATCAAGCAAGTAACAACAACCACCTGCCTTCTCGCCTGCCACGTGAGAAGGCAGGAGGTTGACCCTTGATCGGTGTTGTGGGACCACTAAAAAATGGCCCTGAAGAGGCACAACTGTCATACCTCCCACCCCCGATTCCACAGATTAGCACAGATGATGAGTTGGAGGAGGAGGAACAGGAAGAAACCAATGTGATTTCTCTTCCCAACAATACTCAATCATCATTTTCTGTTCCCGAGACCCAAGAAGATGTGCGGCCGACCAGTGACTTGTAAGTATCTTGTAATGTGCCTCTTGCGACTGCTGGGCACCGCTCAGGTTCATGCCACTTGAGCTTGGGGGACGGGGCAGTGGGGAGAAATTCATGTGCTGCTGGAGGTGGGTCGCCATGCTCTTTCAGTTGTGGTGGATGAAGGGTATATGTCATTCTCTTTTGGGGTTGGATAGCTCGTAATATAACAGATGCCAAACAATTTTTTTAAATTTGTTTGCAGCTGGCACAGGGAGTGGCAGCCATGAACGTGTTTCTGAACCATTCACTTGTAAATTTTGGGCAGTATGAAAGGTGCCCCACTCTTGCAGGGTTTGTTTCCCTGCCTGCAGGCATTTTCTCCACTGCAGGGTGTGGGGTGGGGGAGTGGAGTTTTCTTCTCTTGGGGGAAGGAAATGTCACAAAACCAGGAAGACTTATTTCATTTGTTTACCAGCTACCGCGCCCGGTGGCGGCTGGGAACGTGCCTCCAAACCTCAGACTCCTGCTCGCCTTACAGCAGAGCACTCAAGGTATATGCGCCGCAGGCAGTGATGCTCCCAAGAAAGCTTGATGGAGGCTTTGTCAGAGTCGTTATGAGCCAGAGTGTCAGGTGCAGAAGCCTGGCGGGATGAACTCTGGGAGTCAACGCGGTCCGGGACAACCGACTTGCAGACAATGCACTTGCTTTCCATGAGAAGGTGCTGGACCACAGGTGGCAGTGATAGACATGGCCATGGAATTCTGTGTTGATTACCAGAGGTCACAGTGTTGAACCTGGACTTAATTAGAACTAATTAAGTTCCCAATCAGTGGCTGTTAGCTAGTCCAGGTCAACAGGGGGAGGGGTTGACCCTGAGCCAGTTAACAGATTAAACAAGGCATTTCTGATCACCATCTAGCCAACCCAGCAATTAGTGACCTGTAATTAATTAGTACACTGACACAAATTACCAACCAACATGAATACAGTGGTTTATTAAAAAGAAACCACACACACAAATCACAACAAACAGGTAAGTATAACAGTAAGAAACAAGAACATACACAACACCCCTACAAATATGAATCCTATTTTTATAAACAATCCTAAAAACCAATAATCCAACTCCCCAACAATATAATTCAGGAACAAGCAAAGTAAAGGTGAAGACTATATTAAAAGCGGAGGGCTATTTTATTATGCTTCGGCCTGCTGGTCATTGACTCCAGCCCGTTCTCTCAGTCCTTAAGCGATGGCTGATCAGGGGCTTACCTTCCTCTATATTAGGAAGGGGTGACGGATAAAGGAATACAGAAGACAAAGTGGGATGGGGTGATACTTATGGAGAAAAAGGCAGAGGGATGCTTAGTTACATGCAACGTGCACTCGGCAGGGATCATAAACCTGGGAGCCAACCCTTGCTGCCTTTGTAAGAGTCACAACGGTGGGAGACACCGATGAACAGGAGTCCTGGAGAACCTCTCAGCTGGAAGCGTTGTACCTCCATGGCACACTGCTATCTCATCCTACTCCACCACTCTCTCTCTGCCTGTCACCTCAGATGCACCCAGGTCCCTCAGGCCCACACACTTCACCTTCAAAGCACCTCAGCCACACCGTTCACACACCCACTCAGCCTCACTTACCCCCCAGACAGACCCAAGCATGCACCAAGCTGTCAATCAAAATGCCTTATATGTGGGTTGTGCACCCCGCTCACAAGGGTGCTGTACCCGACCCTCAAAAGTACACACAGCACCTCAACCTGGGTCTCAATAAGTAGATGGCGTCACTTTACAAGTTGGAGGGTCATAAAAAAGGTCTCTGGGTGACCTACTTAACACCGAGTTCCATGATCCAGGCCTGAATCTGCTCTCAGCAGCAGGACTTGATAAGTGATGTCCTTTAGAAATTGCCGAAGCACCTCTTTGAAAAGTGGGTACCACCCCAGAAAGAGAAAAGTAGCTCTGCTCGGCTAGCCTCTGTCCGGGAGGTAGGCAGGAGCATTACGGCTGGGCCTGTTCCCCTCAATGCAGTGGTACTTCCCACCAAATGCGGTGGTGTGTACGACTGCCAGCAGGGCCAGGCAGCCACCGCAGCAGTTCAGAGAGCCAGGGCCGGTTCAGGGGGGTGGTAGGGTGAAGGCAAAGAAGCCCAAGTAACCAACTACTTACAATGTTGTGTTCCTTTCAATAAAACCGCATGTTATCCTGGCTTTCTGTGTCTGGCTCCATATCTTTGAAGGACTGGCAAAATCCCCCCTCACACTGCTGAGAGGGGAAAGGGGATTTTGTTTGCTGGTTTAATTTTTTTTTGCGTTTTTCTGCCTGCTGCTTTTTCTTGGTGCTTGGTGCATGGGCTGCGGGGTGGAGGGGCTGGCAATCTCTTCTGCACAGGTACACAGTGGGGCTGCCTGAGTGGGTTGCCCCTCACAAGTCTGGCTGGCCTGCTGGCCTGTGCACTACCAGTTTGCCAAGGCAGCAGCCACTCTGCAAAGCCACTTTGGAGCCCAGGCTGTTTCTAATTTGACCTCCCTCAGTTTGGAGAAGGGAAGCATCCTACTAACATTACCATCAAGCATAAGTGGTGTGTCACCCCTCACAAGCCTTGCTTGCATTTTGGCAAGCTAGACACACTTTGCAAAGTTCACAGGGCATACCTGCCCAGTCTTTTCTGCTGGGGGTGGGGGGTTAGTGGTTGCCCCTCACAAGCCTGGCTTGCACAGAAGCATTTTGCAAAGCCAGAAACTTTGCAAAGGCTCTTTTCCCACCTTCTTTCTGCACTCTTTCCCGCCTGGTGCCAGACTGTCTGGGTATTTTTAACACCAAAATGAGGGTGGAGGGGGTGGTGGTTCCTGCCCCACTCAAGGACTATAAATTGGGGGAGCAGTTGTTGGGGTGTGCATTCACTGTATTGATGAGAGAGGTTTGAGGTGGGTGGAGACAGCAGCATGCCAGAGGCAGGACTCAGCTCAGTGGGGAGAGTTGCCCCTGGGGGGCACTGGAATGCAAACCCAGTGTTTGAGAAGGCTGCACGCTGCTGGAGTGGAGTGCAGTGAAGTTTAAGTGCTAGAGGAGTGCAGCTTTGCGACATGAGACTTGTGGAGCACATTGCGATGTCCTCTTCCAAGTGGCACCTTTACGCATTGGTAAGTGACACCTGGCATTTGCCTGTGCCCTGAGGGTGCAGGGATTGTTTACTTTAACTTTCTTGCAAATCGGGTTGGTGGAATTGTTTTTTCATGAAAGAAGGTACACGAAGTGCACAAGAGGCACTGCATGTTGGGTTTCCAATAAAAATTCCCATGCTGTTTCTATGCTCTCTCCCTCCAATATTTAGCTCCCATTGCTAGTTGCAAGCTGCTCCCAGTGGGGGTGACAACAGGTGGAAAAGAAGAGGAAGAGAATTATTATGGGGGATGCCAGATAACAAAATATGCCAGTTAATTGAGCGGCCCCAGCTACCACTTCTCTCACCATGTCCCTCCGCCCCTCCCACGGCATCTTTGCCTAGGGCTGTGGGGGCTCGGAGAAACCGGAAGTGCTACAGTGGGCACTTCTGGTTTTACTTTTCCTTACAAGCCAGCATGCCAGTTAACAGAGTGTGCCAGCTTGTAAGGTGCCAGTTACCAGAGAGTTTACTGTATATATTATAGTATGCATTATACTTATAGTAGACTTATATAGACTTATATTATATATCCTCACTATATAATATAGACTTATATAGACTAATAATCAGTACAGTAGACTTATAGAATATATTACTATATATACTATATGTAATATAAACTATTATATATTATTATAATATTAATAATCGTAACTTATAATAACAATACTCTGGGCTCTGTCGTGTCTTAGTAATGACTGCACTTCTTTGTAGCTTGCGGAGCACAACCATCTCTGGTCTGGTTTTAATCACCACTTGACTACCAACAGCACTTCACTGCCCTCCCCCCCGCCCCACTTGCAATATGGGTTGCTCCTACAGTTCTTAAGTGCAAAGGTAACTAATTAACATTTTGATTGCCATCAAGGGACACCAAGACTACTATTGAGTGAGCCTCCCTGGCGGGCATCTAATTTATTGTGATTTATCAATCAAAAATCTGTCAATCAAAATCTGTCAAACAAAACTATACAACACCCACACAACTATACAATACCTATATACCTATACACTATCTATACAATGTCCACTTTCTTTCCTGCATTGCTAATTTAATCTTTTTCCTATTAGAAGAAAAAAAGAGCTCTCCTGCATTTTATTTAACAGTGCAGTGCTTGTTTTGCATGCCGGTGTGAGAGCAACACTCTTGGCCTTGTTTCTCCAAGACACTGATACCTCCATGCTTTGTGATAGCAAAGCAACCTCAGAAGGTTGTTTAATTGTTTGAAAACATGCCAACATACATACATACATACATACATACATGTGTTGCAAAAATGTTGCGGTTTGTTTCTCGGGAGGCGAAGAACTCTCAGACACACACTATTAGCAGAACAAAAGGTGTATTTGCAAATAGGGTCAGAGCAGAGACAGAAAATCTCAGATTACTCTGCCACCGAGGAAAACTCTTAGCTGGCTTTTATCTCTTTCCTCCTGGGCACGTGTGCAGAAACAGGAACTCTTACAACTCATTTCTGGTTCATACAAACATACATGTGATTACGTCACATCATCCGTCGCATGTGCATTATAATTAACTACTTAAGTATGCGGGGCGGATAGGCATATATGCATCAGCTATACGCACGCTCAGAAAGCTCTCTAGGTCACCAAGAGTTGAAATCCCCCCCCTTTCAAGGACACAGTCAGTTGAATTCCAGCTTCTGTAATCTGCATGAGAAAAGGCTAGAGGGAGGCTGGGGGAGTGTGTGATTTAGTATAAGAAAAACTAGCAAATTGGCCAAGGGGGGGAAGGAATGTCCTTGGTGGTGTTTCTACTTATCAGGTACGAGATGCAAACTGTGCAGTTCTAACAACACTCTATTCATTATGTATTTCTAATAATATTTCTAACACATGCATGCATGCATGCATGCATGCACACACACTCATGTGCTTCACCACTTGACTTCCAACTCCACTCAGCACATGAATAAGCCCTCCACATTGTAAGATTTTCTTAAATGCATGAAAAACTGCATCCTAGCTTCCCCACTCACTGCATGGTGGGCCTTCCAAAACTCCCTAATGAAATTTCAGTCTATTTTGATTTTCCAATAAAAATAACTGGCCACAAAGCCTTAATTTTAATCTATTGTGATTTTCCAATGAAAATAACATTTGCGTTTATTGCGACACCAAGGACCAATTGTGCTTGGTGTCAGGGCCAGGGCCTGGGCCTGCCTGCTTATTACAATTCAGGTTCATAGAGTTCATATTTCATAGATTTCATAGACGTTAGAGCTGGAAGGAGCCCCAAAGATCATCAAGTCCAGCCTCCTGCCCTAGGGGTAGGAAGTCAGCTAGGGTCAAAGGGCCCTAGCAAGATAAGCATCCAAGCGTTTCTTGACTAAGTCCAGAGTAGGTGCCTGCACCACATCTGGAGGGAGTCTATTCCAGGTCTTGAGGGCTTGGACAGTAAAGAAATTTTTTCTTATGTCCAGCCTAAAATGCTTTTGTAGGATTTTATGACTGTTGGTCCTTGTTTTTCCCTGGGGTGCTCTGGTGAACAGACATTCTCCCAGATCCTGATGAACATGCCTTGTGCACTTGTAGGCAGCCACCAGGTGCCCCCTGAGCCTGCGCTTTTCCAAACTGAAGAGTCCCATGACTCTCAGCCTGTCTTCATAAGGTCTGTTTTCTTGCCCTCTGATCATGATTGTGGTTCTCCTTTGGACTCTCTCAAGCTTCTCAACATCCTTCTTGAATTGCAGAGCCCAGAATTGGATGCAGTACTCCAGCTGCAGCTTCACCAAGGCTGAGTACAGCGGGAGGATGACATCCTGGGATTTACTTGAGAAGCATCTATGGATGCAAGCCAGGGTTTTGTTTGCTCTACCAGCTGCAACATCACACTGGTGGCTTATGATCATCTTGTGGTCAATCATGACCCTCAAGTCTCTTTCAGCAGTGCTGCTAGCAAGTGTAGCACTGCTGAGCCTAAAAATATGTTGTGGGTATCCCCCCCCCCCGAGGTGGAGCACCTTGCGTTTATCAGTATTAAATGTCATCAGGTTTGTGTCCGCCCACTTACTAAATTTATCCAAGTCAGCCTGGATCACTAACCTGTCCTCAGGTGTGGATGCTATGCCCCAAAATTTAGCATCGTTGGCAAAATTAGCCAGTGTTCTTCTGACACCAATGTCCACATCATTGATAAAGATGTTGAAGAGAACAGGTCCAAGGACAGAGCCTTGGGGGACGCCATTGGTTACGGAGTCATAATGACTCACTGCCAACGACCACTACTGTCTGGGTCCAACCTTGGAAACAATTTCCCAGCCACTGGACTGTGGTGTAGCTGAGGCCACAGTTGGCCAATTTTTCCATGAGGAGGTCATGGGATACCAGATCAAAGGCTTTTTTGAAGTCCAGGTATATGACATCAATCTCTTCTCCCTTGTCCAAGTGATGCATCACCTGGTCATAGAAAGAGATGAGACTGGTCAGGCAAGACCTACTTGCGACAAACCCATGCTGGCTTCCCTCAGGATGTTGCTCTCAGCCAGTTTGTTCAGAAAGGTCTCTTTGATCATTTTCTCAAGAATCTTACCACGGTACCACATTGGCCTTCTTCCAGTCTTCAGGTACTTCACCTGAGTGCCATGAATTTTTTAATATTTTTGCCAATGGTGGGCTATGACACCTGCCAGCTCCTTGAGTACCTTAGGGTGTAATCTGTCAGGACCAGCTGACTTGAAGATGTCCAGCCTCTCAAGGTGAGCAACACTGATGCTGTTGCTCACCTTGAGGGGCTGGCCTTCCCGCTTCTTGCCAGGCAAGGCAGTACCATTGGACTGGGTGAGGCAGGTTCCACCTTTTCCCATATACATACATGCATGAATAGCATTCCAATTGATTGTGATTCACCAATCAAAAAAATCTGTCAGGTCTCAGGGTCAGGGCATGAGCCTGCATTAATAAAATTTCAAATTATTGTGATTTACCAATGGAAATAACATTGCAATTTATTGTGATTCACCAATCTGAATAGCATTTCAATTGATTTCAGCTATTTTTGCTGCACTTGCAAAAGTATTCACCGGATACTGTCATTTAATGAAAATGTTATTGACTTGTTCACATCACCTTCCCCCAATTGCTTGGCATCCCTGTGCCCAGGGCAGATGCATCCCACCCTGCTTTATTCTTTGTTTCTGCCCTGCAGGGGTGTGTGGGTGTCTTGGTTCTCACTGTGAATACACTGAAATGCACCGTGAATGGACTGTGTATTTCCACACTGACTTGGTTTTACCAATGAAAAGGAAACTAAAAGGGTCAAAATATTAAAGGACTGTTATGTAAAAGAGAATGAATCGTTTTACTCACTCCTGTCTTTTGTGAAACTATTTGCAAAGCCTGAGCACTGAGTAGCTTTTTGTAAAGCAGCACCAACATCGGGTGGGTGGGTGGGTATTGCTTTTGTGGTGTTGAAGTAGATTAATATTTGTTGGGTATTGGGGCTCCCACTGATGGGGACTCCAGAACACTGCTCGACCTACACTGCATGAGTTAATGGGGAATCTTGTGGTGTGTACCAATGCCCTTTGATGTGAGACTTTGTTGAGGCTTTTTGGAAGTCAAAATATACTATATTGACCGGATTACCCTGATCCCCCTGCTTGTTGCTGCTCTCAGAGAACTCTAACAGGCTGGTGATGAGTCATGTTCTTGCATTAGCAAAGCCACGCTGATTTTTCCACATCAAATTTGTTTTACCCGTGCACTGGACAACCCCATTTTTACTATCTTTCTACAAATTTCTCAGAAATAGAATTTAGCCTGTCCCTCTAGTTGCCTGGTCCTGCCCCTGCCTATCTCGAGCCTTTTTTAAAGATTGGAGTTAACATTTGCAAACCTCCAGTCCTCTGGGACCAAGGCTGTTTTTGGTGAAGGTTGCATGCTAAAGAGTTGGACAATTTGGAGTATGGACTCTAGGGTAAATGCCGTCTGGTCCTGGCAATTGGTTGCTGTTTCCAGCTTCAAACCTTATTTCCTGATAGCTCCCTATGGGTTAGTTTCTATTGATTTGTCCCCTGGGAGGAGGAGTGGCTCTGGTGAGGAACCTCCCTCACATCTCTTACAATAAAGACAGATGAAAAGGATTAATTTAATTCTTTTGCAATAGGCCTAACATTTCTAATCTGTTTTTACACCCTGATCATCCAGTGACCCAACTGACTCCCTGGCAGGTTTCCTGCTTCTAATGTATTTAAATAATTTGTTATTGTTTTATGTCTCTAGCAAGTTCTCCTTCACTTTTTTTTTTTTTAGCTTGCCTTATTATAGCCCTACGTTTTCCTACCCATTTTGGTTCATTCCAGTTTTCTTCCTTGCCTTGTCTGTGTCCCCTCAGAGGATCTCATGTTTGTTTTCTCTTTCTGGTGTCATTAATAATGGAACAAAACCACAGTAACAAATGAAACAATAGTCAGATAGGAGCCAAATAGTTCCTTCTGCTGAGTGCTGGCTTTTTTGCTTCAACCTTCAATTTAACTTTGAAGATATAAAAAAGTGTCATTTGCTTAGGATAACTAACCTGTTCAGAGTTAACTTGTCAAGATACAGTCCCATTTCTAGGGTGCAAACGCAGCATGTTAGAGGTAATATTAATCTTGGGGAAGCCTCTTGGTTGGGGAAGCCTCTTGGAGAGTTAGAAAGGAGTACTTCCATATAAACTTTCCATAGCTTTCCTTGTTTCATTCTGGTTTCAGGGGCTCACAAAAACACCTAACATTTTTTCCTCAGAAACTTTCTGTAGCTGTTGTGAGTGAGCATGGAGCTGCCTGACAGAAAACATGACAGCAGCAGCAGTGGCTCCTAAGCAACAGAAATGGATATCAAACAAAAGTACTGGAAAATAATGGGCAAAATTATGCAGGACTCCCCTCTTCCATTAAAGACCACAGGTTGCTTTATTCCACTTTAATTTCCTTGTTTCTTCCTCTTTTTTTAAAGTAACAAGGAGGCTGGTCAGTTTTCATTCATTTTTTTTTTTCTTCTGTATGGAAGCAGCAAACAGTAAAGTCTTTGCTGATCTTGAGCTTGTGTTTTCTGGCAAGGCGCAGGTAAGCAATACTTACATCCCCATAATAATCAATATGCTGAAAGCAAAGATCTGTTAGCATTCCTGGGCCTTTTAAGCTCTCTAAATGGCTTGAAGCTTTTGTCTTAGTTTCAGGTTTGTGGTTCTGAGTGTCTCCTTAATGTGACCGCATGCGCGAGGCAACAAGATGGCGGGAGTCCCTGTCCCCCGTGCTGCGGGACCAGGGAGGGAAAGAAAAGCGTGCACTATTTAAAACCAGTGATAGAGCGAACTTCCCGTTTGTCAGCTCGTCATCCCGTGCGTCATCTGAGCAACATAAGGGAGCCCCTAGCGGCACCGGAGCGAGGTCGTCGCTACCTGCTCCGTTGTAAAAAGGGGACGCTAGACTGATCATCTAGCTCCCGCCTCCTGTCCGCACCTAGCAACCCCGGACGCTGTTTGTACTTACCGGGACATGTCTGCTTGTTGTATTCACCTCGTTTGCTTCTATCTTCTGTCACCCGTGGCTGCAGCCATAAGCAATTAAAAAATCCTTCGATTTTCTCACATCATCCCACCTGCTCCTTGTTAATTACAACCACATGTAAGCCAGACTCGCACAACCCCACCGCCCGCTAAAAGTCCCGAAGCTTTATTCAGTCCTCATGTGCAGCAGTAGCAGCATGACATGGCGTCACGAACAGGATTGGGGCTTTTAGACCCACTGGTCACCGCGTGTCTGTGGGGCAGGGGATGCCGCCCCACTGAAGATGATGCTGAATTGTGGGCACATGAGTTACCATGCTGCTAGCTCGGCTCCCAAAACTTGCCAAGGCTATTTGTCCCTGAAGAAGGGACAGAAGGAGTGGGCTTTTGAGGGGATGCCCTCAGCCCTAGGATGTCTGTTAACGGACTCTAAAACCTTGTTCCATCTGCAAGATGAGGGGCAAACAGTGTCCCTAAAGAAAGTTAAGGGGTACGGGATAGGAGATCCCACCCCAGCACAAACCTGGGCATGGGGGCTGCGACACTTAAAAAGCCTAGGAGTTGATACGCCCACGGATAATTATCACTGCCTGCCATTAAAAGAAGGCTCTCAGGGGCATGAACTGGCCGCGGATTTGATCAGTGATTTAGAAACACATGGGAAAACCGCACATAAGTGGTCGGGGCCCACGTGGGATAAAGTATTGTGCCTAAGTATTGTGTATCAGCATTTTGTTAATGCGGTGCAGTCGTATGTTAACTTGGAGTCTCAGCTCTATGCTGCAGCGCAACGTGCAGCTGATGAAAGCCAAGACGAAGTGAAGCAGGCAGCGGAGACACCATCACCTGCGCAGCCAGTAGCTCCGCCCACAGCACCGCCCCCGCCATACAACGGCCCAAAAGGCGGGCCAGCAGAGGAAGCTCCACCCGGCCTCCATCCAAAGCTGTCAGCTCTCCCTGACGAGCCACAGTCCACGCCTCCAGCGACACCTGCTCTGCTTACGGCTTATCCGATCAGCACAAAGATCACCATCGGGCCGGCAGGACAGCCAGTGCTGAGCACCTCCTGGAGGAGTAGGTCACGAATAGAGGTACGTGACCTGATTACGTCCACGTCCTGCCATCCAGGGGAGCCGCCACTAGTTTGGCTGGGCCACATGGTCATAGATTTTGGTTATGATAGAGTGGACCAAGAAAGTTCCCGACATTATGAAGAAACAGAGTTTAAAGAGCAGTTTTTTTTTCAGGAGACAAACAGAGAACAAAGAGAACAAAAGAAGTCTAAAGTACAGAAAAAAAGACCACAAAGAAAAAGAAAAGTGTTAAGAAAAAGTGGAAGAGGTCCAGAGGTGATTCTGAGGTGTCTGATGAAGACACTGTTCCATACCATAAGAAGAAAAAGGGTCCTCATACTCGCATATTAATGCACCATAATTGGGTAAGCTGGCGCAACCCAAAATTACCGTAAATCTTAACTTGTTATGTAGATCTTGTTAACTGTTATTAACGTGTTATCTTGTTGCAGGTTCAGAGCAATGACTTATGAGAAAATTCCTTTCTGACAGCATTAGCTATTGTGTCCCACAATTCCATAAATGATACGCAAGAAAATGGCACCTTCGTTGCATGTACCGACTGAGTCCCCAGTGTTCAGCAGTTAGGCCTTTCATTTACCCCATTTACTTTTAATAATTCCTTCGAATTCGCATCCTGGGCCAATTTTCCTAATTGCCCGTCAGGGCGTCCCAGCACGGTCGATGGCATTTCCCCAAATCCTATTAACAAACTCAGTAGCCCCCATAGTACGGCTAAAGAATGGTACTGCCATAGACCGACTACTGTTATGTAACACCTCCATGCAGCAAGCAATTTTTGTGTGGTGGCCAACCTTTAATAATAACAATTGCCACCACTCTGCATGGGTTTCCCAACTTATAAGCACCCCCTATTTCAGAAAAGTCACTTCCCTTCCAGCAGGCCTTCAAACCTTAGTCTTGGCCTGTAAGGCAGCAGCAGCACAGTGCAACTACCCGACTAGTACCGACGCAGTCCCGTATGTTCCATCAAACTTTAGCCCAGCGGCTTTTATGCAAGTGTGTGCGCAAGCTCTGAAGCTAATTCTCCATAATTGTTCCAATTCCCCAGCAACTGCCCCTTGTGATAGCCGTTCCCCAAAAGATGCCTGTGACAGGACAGGGACCTAGGAGCAGCCGTGATCTCTCCTAGCGACCCCAACTGTGCCAACTTGGTATAAAATGCACCCTTGTTCTCACCCGCCACGTCTTTGATGGTATGAATATTAAGGAAGGCTGCCTTTTGTCCTCCTTGGCACGGTACCCCTGACATACTCTGGCCTGTGCCCTGTCTACCATGATCCTGGGCACTCCCACCTCAAGGGCTACATGTGGCTCCTACCACCCCTAATACCACACCCCAAGCCTCTCAGATGTCCTGGACATTGTTCAGATGATTACTGTTGCCCGCGCCTTCGCGGACGCTCTCTGGCCTCTTTTTCCTTACAGTCGCCCGCACTCCCTGCGGACACTCCCAGGCCTCTCTAGGCTGAGCCTATATGGCCCTCCTTGCTTGTGCGCCCTCCCTGGGGCTCCTAGCAGCTGCTGCCCGCTCCGGGGCCTTTTCTCCGTGCTCGGCCCCCACTGGCGCCTTGCCTCGCGACTCCCTACCCGCACTGGGGCCTTGCCTCGTGACTCCTGTAAGAGAAAACAGCAATACAATCATAAAAAGCAGATGACCCTTAAAAAAGCAAATGATCTTTTTTCCACCTAAAATTAAAAGATTGCCTCTTGCTGACAGTAAGCGATGTGTACTTCTCACTGACAGTAATGTGTAACCGTGAAACCAGTCTCAACTAGCCCAAGCTTGCTCTGTACCATGTTTTGTAATTTTGTAACAGCAAAGGAGAAAACCCACATCCGCGCACAACAATGTTGCAATGCAATGCTTAATGTATAAATACCAAGCTGTAAACTCATTCAGTGGGAACTCTGTCTTTGTGACACTGGGTGACCCCCTCTGCAGAGCAATAAATCATCTTGCCGACACCCCCTCATTCTCTGCCTAATTAATTGCGGCTAGGAACGAGCCCAGCAAAAGAGACGAAATCAGTGCTCCTCGATGTATGAGCACACCCTTCAGTGTATGGGTGCTACACAGTAGCTGATCAAGTTTTCCCAACACTCCCTGCCCACACTGGGGCCTTGCCTTGCAACTCCCCACAATCGAGGCTCAGGTGACCGTAGCCGTGCCTGGCCTCCAGACCCCCTTTCCGGGTCTTGTACCCCACTGGGGCTTCTCGCCTGCTCCCACACTGGGGTTTTACCCTCCCGATACTGCCCATACTGGGGCCGGGTTTGAGACACCCCAAACAGAGCGCCCTCTCTGGCACCAGGAACCCCCACACTACTGGGGAGCTCCTCCAACCCTTACAGCCTCACCCAGTTCTCCAGTGTAACAACCAAAAGCAATAACATAAGCCAATTGGCTGCAACTCAAAGATAAGCCTCCTGGCTAACATGAACTCTAAACCATCAGGTTATTTATCCTTCCAAATCCCTACCAGGGCTTCCTCCACCTGGTCTCCTTCCACAGAAGCTGCTCAGGCCATAGGGCTTTTCTACTCTGCCCACTTAAACAGAGCTCCTACTTCCTTAGCTACCAAAGGGGAACTGCCTCTGGCCTCAGCCTGGCTTGTTTATATAGGCCAGGCCCTGCCCCCTTCTGGTCAGCTGACCAACCTGCAGTTGCCCCGGCAACTGGCACCTGTAACTCTTTCTCGGAGCAGGGCACTTCACTGCCCTGTGACAATGCCTTACCACCAGGATGACTATGGCTTAATCTTAACACCTCTCATGCCTTTTTAGACATCCAGCCAGATCCTGACTGTAAGTGGACGTTAGTTACCACCGCCCTCAACATGAAACAGTTTATACTTTATTGCGAGTCGCCTTTTTTCCAACGCCCACAGTCTGGCTGTGAAAAATGCAGTGCGTGGGATCAAATATCCCACCTTGAGCAGCTAGGCACTATATTCCCTTCAGTCGGTACCCCTCCTGCGTTAACTAAACTTGTGTATCTTAACCAAGCCTTTGAGGCCTTTGGTAATTCCACAAAAACAGGTTTTGAGAAGACGGAACAAGCGATCAACAAGCTTCAACAAGCTGTTTACTTTAACCGCCTTGGGTTACACTATTTGTCAGCCACAGAAGGTGGCCTTTGCACTGCCCTAGACGACATCTACAATGGCTCTTCTCCGTCTGAAAGTGATAGTCAACTACAATGCTGTTTGCGTTTCACCCCTGCTAGCTTCAACCTCGCCGATGTCCTGCAAGGAACTGACGTTGCCCTCAACCTTACACGCCAAGCTGGTGATGTTGGTTCTAACTCCGGCTGGCTGTTTAGTTGGCTCGATGTGTTCGGACTCAGTCACTTAAAGTGCCTAGCGGTTACGGCCTTAACCATTTGTTCTGTTGGCATTATAATATGTTGTTTATTCTGTTTTTTATTGCAGTGGCTAAAGTCGCGACTAGTACATTTATCTGCATTTGTATACACCCGTTTACCCAGTGATGAAGCAACTATGAGTTCGGCTGTACAACAGCTGTACCCTGAAGATGAGTACGGTACCATAATTTAGACCATCTTGCTGCCTCGCGCAAAGAGGCATGTCTCCTTAATGTGACCACGTGAGCGAGGCAACAAGATGGCGGGAGTCCCCACCCCCTGTGCTGTGGGACCAGGGAGGGGAAAGAAAAGCACACGCTTTTTAAAACCAGTGATAGGGTGAACTTACCGTTCGTCAGCTTGTCATTGCGTGCATCATCTGAGCAATATAAGGGAGCCCCTACCCTCACCGGAGCAAGGTTGTCGCTACCTGCTCTGTTGTAAAAAGGGGATGCTAGACTGATCATCTAGCTCCCACCTCCCATCCGTGCCTAGCAACCCCGTACGCCGTTTGTACTTACCAGGACAAGTCTGCTCGTTGTATTCACCTTATTTGCTTCTATCTTCTGTCACCCACGGCTGCAGCCGTAAGCAATTAAAAAATCCTTCGATTTTCTCACATCATCCCACCTGCTCCTTGTTAATTGTTAATTACAACCACGTTTATGCTGGACTTGCCCAACCCCACCGCCCGCTAAAAGTCCCGAAGCTTTATCCGGTCCTCACGTGCAGCAGTAGCAGCATGACACTGAGGTCACAAGAATTAAAAAAAAAATGAAATTAAATTAAATTAGATTATGGAAATATACAAAAACATGTATGGGGGAGGAGGGGATTATTCAAAGTACAGGGAAAGGAGAGGTTTGGAAACAAGTCAAATAGTTTTACCAAACCAGACGCAGGGCAAGCAAAAGCCAGCGCAGGTTGGAGCTGCATAAGCAGAAGCAAGGGATAGTTTCATAATTTCATAGATGTTAGGGGCTGGAAGGGACCTTACAGATCATCGGGTTCAGGTCCAGCCCTCCTGCACTTGGGATAAGAGGATTTTTTGTTTTAAATGTGTCCATCCTGTAAATCTGTATGAGCAGATGGGTTGAGAAGTTACCGTTGCACAGAAGTGATGACCGATGATTCAGTTTAATCACAATTCAGAATACTAGGAAAGTAGAAGAAGGGTGCATCGAGTGGCAGTCAGTTAGAGACAGTGTGACCCCCAGATTTGTGTGCGGGGCAGAGGTGGGCTCCCCATTGCAGGCTGGGGCACTGCATCCTGCTGCCTTTACCCCAGGAGCTTAGTCGCATGAGGCCAGTGTGCCTCCTGCCGCCTGGTGGGCAGCAATGGCCTCATGCGGCTCTTGGTGCAAAGGCAGCATGGTGCAGAGCCCCAAGCCAACAGTAGACAGCCGCCTCTGCCCTGTGCACAAATCTGGGGGGCATATGCCCCCCATGCCTCCCTCAGGGCTGCACACTCTGGGCTCCCTGTCATACAGCCCACGCAGCCCCAGGGCCCCATTCACAGCCCCCCCCATATCTTCACAAATAACACCTCCCCACTGCACTCCCACACTTGAAAAATAGGATCTCATGATTTAGATGCCAAATGCCTTGATTTTTAAGAGTTAATCTCATGATTTTTGACATGGTGGAGTTGGCAATACTGTTTCAATGACTGAGTAGGCCAAGAGAGACAGCAAAAACCAAAAGCATTGTGCTCTGTTTTGGAAACTGTGTTGTAGCCTATGGCGGTGAGTGTTTTTTGTTCAGAAGAGAGAATGGGTTGAATTTGTGGTAGGGAAGGGAGAGGGAATGAATTGTAAGGCTGGAAAAAAAACAGAACAAAAAAAAGGAGTGACTTGTGGGAGAGGAGGGAAGGTGCTGTTCCTAGAGTGGGTGTGTTGCACAAGGGGCCGTTCGAGCTCCTGGAGGCTAAGTTCCAATTTGGTCCCCAGAAGTGAGTCACACCACAAGCCACAGAGACAAAGCCTTTATTGCTTGCAAGCAGGTCGGCCTGGAGTCATGAGACTCAGATCAAAGCCCACCCCGAGTGCCTACTCTCCATTGCTTATATACTTGATTACAAGGTATTGGGAAAATTCCATTAGTGCAATCACATTTCAAACTAGCATAGTTGTGAAGCTAAGGGCTTTCCAACTGCAAGTCTGCGGTTTGCATGTTTGCACAACAGAGCGGGAAACAAGCTGCATGTAGATGCTTCCTGAGTTCTCATAAAAGCAAACAGTTTTCAGCCCCCCCCCCCCCGCTTTTCCCACAGGTGTGTGCCCACAGTGCAGACTGGGAAGGTCATTCTGCTTATTCCACCAGGACAAGTCTCGTGCACACAGGCTCTACCAAGAAGGGCACCTCCTGGCTTCAGTAGCAGCCCAAATTCCTAGCAGCTCTCTCTGAACAGATCACCCTTTTTCTTTTCAATTCATCCAAAGAAGCCCAATGCCTACTGCAAAACTATTGCCCTGTCCAGTGCCTCTCACCCCAGCCTGCACACCCCGTGTGCTTTCTACCCCCCCTCCAATTCCTGCCCTCCCCTGTCACTGCCAGCACCCACCTCCAACCATTCACAGTAGCTTCTGCCACTCCTAGCCACAAGGTCTTCCTACCCCACCAAAGCACCTTACAGCAGTGTTTCTCAACTTGTGGGGTGCAAGCCAAAAGTGGGTCTCAAGAATATATGAAAGAGTTGTGAATAAACTTAAAAAATGGATTCTCCTTTAAAAGGAGAAAAACATGGGAAACTTGTTTTTTTTCCTGCAGGCTGGCAGAGTTCCAGTCTGTGAGAGGCTGACTAGGGTCGCTCCCCAATGCGCTCACCCCCAGCCTATATACTGGGGGCAGTGGGTCAGGAGTGAAGAGCACTAGGTCTGGGCTGGCCATTAATGTTTACAAATGAATCCTGGTACAAAAATAAATCAATAAAATTGAGAACCACTGCCTTAGACCCCCTGCCAGTACCCCCCACATTCCCCATCCATGACTGCCATCCCAATATCCCTCTGCCCTGTGTGCCCCATCTTCTTGCCACCCTGTTTCATCCCTGTTTCCTGCCCTTGTTCCCTGTACACCCCCAGCCTCAGCACCCCACTGCTGCCAAGCCCTGCTGCCTACCAACCCCCACCTCCCTGCCACATCATCAGTGCACCCTGCCCCCCCCACCAGACTTCCCAGCTGCTGCAAGGAGTCCCAGTCCCTCATAGCTTGACCTTGTCCCAGTTTGCTAGGTGCAATACCATTAAGCTTAAAGAATCATCACAAGGATACAACCAGAGCCTTTAATTGCTCTCAGCTGGCTGTTCAGACAGGCAGACTGATAGAACAATTTCATTGTTGACACCTGTGTTACACAGCCAGTACCTGGAGAAACCAATTGGATTTTAATGATTGCACAACAAAACCCAA
The DNA here is from genome assembly GCF_052110815.1 of Crocodylus siamensis. NCBI lineage: Eukaryota > Metazoa > Chordata > Crocodylia > Crocodylidae > Crocodylus > Crocodylus siamensis. Next base: position 400,989,722 of record NC_143395.1, read on the forward strand.
TTACCTGTTAGCATGCAGCTAGCCATACAGGTGTGCCTTATTTCTACTTGGGCATAGGTGCTAATGAGCTGTCCCTACAGTGTTAAGTCTGTTAAGAGGGCTCTTCCAGCTGTGATCTGCAAGGGCCTTAAAACTCCTTGCTCCCGTGTTTTTATTTTTCAGGAAAGAAGCCTGGTTGGAACCTGAGGCCTTCCTCAAAATAAGCAGAAGGGGTAGGAGGGAGCTATGCTAGAAATGAAGGCCCTGTTGGGCCTCTAGTCAAATACCTACTGCCTGCCAAGGCATCCCCACCTACCCAGTCCCTGTTTACTGCATGACGCTGGTGCACCCTCTAATCTTCCCATGTCTGTGCCACCGCCATCCCCTAGTCCTGCTCCAGTACCTCACTGCTCCCTCCCAGAATCCACCTGGCCTCCACACCCTGCCACAGTCAGCTGCTGAACACCACTACTCCTGTAATGCAGGCCCTGGGGGCATGTGTAATGGCTGCTGGACTGGAGATTCCCCCCACTGCCCAGAGTACAGGTGTCTCTGTGACACTGGATAGGAAAGAAGCAGCTGAGCTGCAGTGTGCTTCCTCCTGGAAGGGGCTGGGTGGGAATGGACAGTGTGCCACAGCTGCTGGAAGCGTGGCCTCAGCACTTCTATGGGTGAAGGGCTGAGACACAGCATTGTGTGGCATGTTAGTTGGCTATGGACAAGACTGCCAGCTCCTTGTGCCCAATTCCTGGCTAAAGGAGCAGGATGCTAAGGGAGAGACGGACAAAGTCTCCACGCCAATTTACATGGAGGTGCACACTGCGTAATGCTTCAAAGGGCCTTTGGACAAGTGTGATAGTAAGTTGGTGCTATGTGGGTGTTACCCTTCTGCTGGGCGTGAGATGGCAGTAAGAAAGGTCGAGTTCAACTTAGGGGTTTTATACAAATGTATTACCTTGGCTCAAATCCCCACCCAGAAACCTAGGAAAACAAAGTTCCTCATTTGCAAGCAATACCAAACTATAGCATGGTTTAAGGGGAAGGGAATGGAACAACAGACATGGGAAACCCTTAAATAATCAGTGGCCCACTGCAACCAACTACAAACAGATTATTGCAGCCGATGTGTTCAGAGTTTTCCGTCACATGGAGAGAATGTGGTAGCTAGTGTAGCTGCTCCACCATTATTATCAGGTCTCACCACCACTGGGGATCACTAAGTTTGAGGGCGCTGCTCTGCTGCTGCCCACCCTCACTATGGATGCTTCTGCATAGCTCTGCACTACCATTCCACTCTCCTTCTCTGGTTGCAGAAGTAAGCAGCTGTTAGACCCCGAGCTAGTTCAAAGATTCTTTAGCTTTTTGGAAACCTAGACACTTGACCTACTTGTGCTCCAATAATTTTTTTGGGGAAACAAATTGGTAACAGATCTCATCCTGAAGCCATTAAATGGATCTGTATATCACCGCACCTTACAAGCTATACAGCTAGCTAGTGAAGTGAAAAGACTCCTTTTGTTGTTGGGGAGTCCTGAGCACCCCTCATCCATTTTGGCTGTCCTGGGTGTGTCACTGCCTTCCTCCTCCCTACCACTCCACTCCCAGAAGCAGTTCAGTCTGAATCACAGTGATCGTTAGCATGTGAGAGACTATCAACAAGGGAGTTGAGATACAGAGGCCAGTGATCAAACCAGGGGTTAGGCCAAAAATACCCCAACCCTGACTGATACCTTAACTTGCCATATCAAAGGCAGACCATGGGGAGCCATGAGGCGCCTGATCCTCATCACTTGTGATAGCTGCACAGGTGCCTCTGGGTGGGGACTGGGGATTGTGTTGCTCGGTGCACCTGTTTGCAGCTTCTCAGCTGCAGCAGGCCTGTGCTCTGGGCAACTGCTGCCAGCCACGGAGCCTGGGCTACTTGCAGCAGAGCTTGCAGCCTCCCTATTGTCTGCCTGCTGCAAGCAACCCGGGGCTCTGTGGCTGGTGGCAGCTGCCCAAACTCCATGCTCTGGATTGCACCCAATACTAATAGGGCAACCCTAAGAAAGAACAATGGTCAGAGGCTTGGACTTGGTTTCCCTGCTCCCTACTTACCTGGCCAATAAATCCTGGTTAATCTGCTTGTGGGGAGAATCCCCCACTAGGATTTACTTGTCTGTTGTTCAGATTCCACTGAAAGGAATTCAACTTCCATCTGCCCTTTGCCGGCCCACCACACAATGCAATGTGGTAACACTAGAAACCAATTCTGGAAATAGGACTAAGCATTAAATTAAAGTGCAATCTCAATTGCAAATGACTGCCCCCCCATTTTGGGTATCTTTCAGGCAGGCCAAATCTACTGAATGGGAGAACCGAGGTGAGAAGATGGGCATTTCGGACACAAATAAAACTTGGGTTGTGGGTTCCTGACATGCTGTAGAGAACAATACATAAGTATCTTATCCATATTTGTCAGAAAGGGCTTTTCCCTGAAACCTACCATTTTATTCCTCTGCAGCCTTTTGTTGTCATTGCCAGGGTGGCTTTGTAGAAATGAATTGGAGGGCAAATGCAAATCCTGCAGCAGGTCTAAGTGCCTGGCAAACAACTCAAGGTTCTTTGCGTAAATCCAAAATCCTTTATTAGACTAACTCAAAAAGTTTGAAAAATTCTCTCTCAAACTATTTGAGTTGGTTTAATAAAAGATAACAGGTTTACCCAAAGACCCTTGTTTGCCTATGTCTTCCAACAGGGCTATACCCTAGACCCCTGGCAGTCAACTCATTGTTTCCAGGACGTTAGGGGCACTGCAGCTAATAAATGGATTGTAAATCACCATTTTATGAAGTACAGTCAGAGACAACAGTTACATTAAGCTATGTAAAAAAAATCAGAACTTGTGGTAGGGGTGATTATCTTGTGTTAGATCAATTAGATTTTTGCAAAAACACAAAACAAAAACCAACAAACCCCCCCCCCCCAATTTAATTTTATCTGTAGACCAAAATGGCTACAAACTAGATACCTAAATTATGTAAAGGCACTCAGTTACAGGTCACAGTCAAGTAATTCTCAAGAAATCAAGTCTAGACATAGCAGGCTGGTTTTTCAAGGGCAACAAAGAAGCTAATTTTTGCTGAAGGTTACTACTGCTATGCAGCAGGTCAGGTAGTTATTCACACAGGTTGCCAGGCTAAGTGACTAATGGGCTAATTAAACATGCAAATGTAGTCACGTGCAAGCACCCAATTCTGCTCACCCTTGTGTTTATTGTGCACCAGGACTTGGTGGAGGAACGGGCGAACATTTCATTTTTCAATATATCAGCACTTTTCAGACCTCTTGCTAGGGAAAAAAAATGCTTGGGAGACTGACACCCCCCTGCTTCATTAAACGAAAACAAAACAAACCAACATAAAACCAGTGCAAGGGGAAGTCTCATTACTGAAAAGTTTTCTTTTTGGTGCACCCTGGACATCATGTTGTCCTCTGGGACCCGCTGGTTAGCAACCTCTCCTGGAAATCCTAGCAGCCCTTCATTTAATTGCTCATTTGGAAAGAAAGATGTGTCCTGGGAAGCTTGGAAAAGCAGAGGGTGTTTCTCAGTGACACTAGGGCTACTCTGATGCCAGGAAAAGGAATTGAAGAACCCCAGAAGAATAACTGAAAAACAAAACAAAACCCTCCGCCCTACAACGATGTGAACGGGATAAAACTCAAGCATGTTGTGCCAACGGGGCCTAGTGCAACAAGCGCAGCCTCCACCAGCAGAGACCTGCGGGCCAAGCGCAAGGCGGGAAACCAGGTGGCACCACTTTTCCAGAAGGGCCACTTAGGGGAAGCCCTCGCCTCCGCGCAGGCGCCTCGTACGGGGCGCTTGGGCTGTTCGTTGCTCTGCTCACGTGCTCGCGGATTCGGGGTGTTTTTTTCCCTCGGTTTTTCTTCGAAAAAAGCGGAAACCCCTCGTAAGGTTTCTCCTCGCGAGCTGCTGGAGGCGGCGACGCCACGTCCGAGGTGCCGGTGCGTGCACTGGGGCCGGCGGCGCAGCCGGGAGCCGGAGCCAGGTCAGTGCGGAGCCAGGTCAGTGCGGGAGGCGCGGGGGGGCACCGGGACCTCTTGCCTCTGCTCGCCCCGCCACGGGCTGGAGCCGCCGGGGCCCCGCACACACGGCCTGGGTGTCCGCGTGGGGCCGCAGCCCCTTCGGGTCGGGGGTACGTCGACTTCGTTTGGTTGTATAATATAGAGGTACTGGTAGTTCTTCCAGTTGATCAGTTAAAGGCTATACATTTACACTGTTGAAGCAACTTGTAGGTAGGTATGGGGTGTTTCACTGCATTTGTGGAAAAACATGCAGATCTGGGAGTTTTCTGGTTGGAGAATGTTGGACTTTTATTAATTGAAGGATTTGGGCTATTTAAACAGGTGGAAGCAATCGGGACTTGCGGTAGATAGAGGTGATATCTTTTATTAGAGCAGCTAGGCTATTGCAAAAAAGAAATGTCTTTTAATGGCAAGCTTTCACCAGAGGCACTGGTAGGCTTGTTAACTGCTTTGCAAGGCTGTGTTCACATGCCATGGTGGTTTGCACGCTCCAGTCCTGGAAACGTGGGTCAGGCTGCTTTGGAGCTGCAGTCCTAGTCCCTGCAGATATCCATTGCTTGGTGCCTGGTGAGTGAATTGAGCTGGATCTGAAGTAGCAACTCAAGGACTTTGCAAGGGAGCTGTAGCACAAAGTAGCATGGGGTAGGTAGGTACCTTCTTGCAGCATGGGCAAGGTGTCCTGGTGAAGATAAGGGGTGTGTTTTGGCCTCTCCAAGCCCAGGAACCTGGCAGCTGCCCAACTGGATTGTCTCTTTGCAGCTGCTCTTGGGTTGGGATTTGGACCACAGCTGTACTGCAGTTCACTGTGTCAGCAGATCCCCTGCATTGTCATTGCACCGCTGTGCCTCAAGTTAGGGTCTTGCCTGCTTCTGAATCACTGTGCCAGTTGTTACAGGGACAGTTACTGAGGCATTTTGGCTGCTTTCATGCTTTGTGCAACTCAGCTGAAGTCTGTGCCAGCTACACTGATCCCAATATAGTTAAAGGAGGAACTTAATTAGCTGGACTTGGATTCCTAAGACTAATGCCTCAGTCAGAGAAGCTTCTGGTTTCGGTACCTCTGTTTTTCAGTGGCCTGCTGTGTTAGAGCATTTACAACCAATGTATCCGTGTACTTCTAGTTCTAGCTCAGTGGTTCTCGGCCTTTTTTGTATCAGGACCTATTTGTGAACACTGGTGGCCAGTCCTGATGCAGTGCTTCTCACTACTGCCCCCAGTCTCCAGTGTGTGCATCATGGGGGGAGGGCCCAAGCAGCCCCTTCCAGGCTGGAACTCTTGACAGCCTGCAAGAGAAAAACCATGGTTTCCCACATTTTCTTCTCTAAAAAAAGAATTAATTTTTAAAGTTTGTTTATCCATTTTTGTTAAAGCTGTGACCCACAGGTTGAGAAACGCTGTTTTAGCTTTTATGGCCTCAGCTGTGACATCTCAGCTGCTAATCAATTAATCCTTTCCATGCCTTTTGTGGCAGGGAAGTACTACATCATCCTAGTTTTCAGATGGAAACTGAGATAAGAGGGATGGACTGAGTGGTACAAAGTTGCATAGAGACTTGTGACAGTGTTGGGGAGTTCGTGACCCCTTGCGGAGCTATTCCCAAAGATACAGAGTCGCTGTCAATCTCAAAATTTATTCAGCATGTTGGGCACTCTGAGTGAACTCAGAGGTCCCGAATAAAACTGTTAGAGGCGATTTATAGTTTACAGACAAGATGCACGCGCAGGTGGGAATTTTTCACTGTGAAGGAAAACAAGAGTTTTCCCACACTGACCTAACATCGTAATTGTTTCAAAACTGGTTTTTGGCTGCATGTTAACTAATGGGGGGGGGGGGGGGGGGGGGGGGCTGTATCTCTGCTTCAGACTTCAAGGTGATGAGGCATGTGTCAGCCTGTCCTTGAAGCACTGAGCCTGCTACACTATTATTTATGATTTTGTTAGTAAATTTCTACAACTGAACTGGAGACAACCTAGCTTTCCCTATTCTTCCTGCTTTGACCATAAAGAACATCCTTTCTTTCCTGAGACTACACTTTGGGTTACACCCCAGGGAGTTATGTGCCCATGTAATTTGGTGTGTAAACCTTTGCCTAGGCGTAATCACATAATTCCCTAGGGTGTAGCTGGTGAGTGGGGAGGGAAGCTCCTGCCTGCAGGAGATGGGCATGTGTGTGGGGTTTGTGGGTGGGTGTGGGCCCCTTGCTGTTGCCTCTAGGATTCATTTTGCTGCTCCATGCCCCAGGGAGAGCTGCCAGGCTGTGCTGGGTTCCTCCCAAGGGGTGCGTGCCCCTGGGTCTGTGCCAGACAACAGCAGGCTGCTGCTACTGGCTGGGGCTGGCAGTGGCATCAGGCACAGTAAGCAGCTCCAGTGTCCCACCACTTTCACCAAATTGAACTCAAGCCCAGTACACATTGTTGTCAATAATCTGCTTTCCATTGTTCACTGGAATAATCTGGGATCTATTGAAGCACACTGCAAACAGTTCTTTGTGCACAGCAAACTGCGTAAACACTTTGTAGCTGAGCCCCATCTAGTTTCTCCTGGCAATAAGTGCACTTTCCTTCCCCTGCTTCTCTTTCTGTAATTTCTTTAAAGTGTGATTTAGCAACATGGTGACTTCTTGAATACTTTCACAATCACTTTCAGTTTGCCAATATTGTCTTCATTGTACTCTGCTTACCATGTCCTTTGCCACAAGTTTCAACCCATGAGCAAGATAGGCAAATACTGTTAAATGAGGATACTTTGCCTTTAACATGTGCCATGCAGCTTTCATGTTGTTTGCATTATCAGTTACAAGGGCTTGTACCCTGGAGGGACCTTCACTTTCAATTTCTTCACTCCAGTAATTTGGCTATGTAGTCACCTGTATGATGAGAAAATTTGGTAGTAATTGCTTTTGGGAATATTGGTCAATAATATTCAATAAAGGATTTGATCCACCCCATCTGACATCTGAGTCAGTGATTCTGCTTGACTAGTCCTTTGAATGATAGAGTTAATTGTTTGAACTCTGTCATGCTCTCTAAGAGAATGTGATGTACACAATACAAACTTATTCACCCATCATATTAATGTTCCTCCCAGTATTGTTTTTTTTTTTTTTTTTTTCCTCAGTTGGGAAAGAGGTGTACCACTGGCAAATATAGCTTGAACTAATGTCTCATCTGCTTTTTTTTAAATCGTCTTTTGACATTTTGCCCATGAAGTTTGATTAAAAAGCCTGACTGTACTGAACAGCTACTCATGGTGGATTGCATATTTGGTGATGGTGATTTTGAAAGCAAGGATCCTAATGTTTCTTCCCCTGGATGTGGCAGGTCAACATTTTCATTTTCCATTTTTTTGCAATTCTGTTATTTCACCTGAGCTACCAAATTCCTGCAACAAAGGTGGGGAAGGACATATAATGTTTTAAAACTATAGATGCTAATCCCTACTGTGTTGGTGTTTAACATATTAATTTGTTTACTTGCGTAGGATTCTTGAAGGAGACTTTTGTCAGATATTGTTCCATCATGTGATGGTACTGCTTATGTCTGAGGTCTTAGTTTAGCTCTTATTTCTCAGATTGCCCAGTGTTTGGACTGCTGCATTTTATATGCCACATCTTGATTTAATTTGGGTGTTATTAGTTGGGAGTTGTTACTGAAATCTCTTGGATGAACTGCGGTTATTTCCTGCCATTGTACATAACTTAATTTTTATATTGGAAATATTTAGCTAGATCAAGTCTCATGTTGTTGCATGTTTCTTCATTCTTGTTGTATTGTTAGCCTGCTCCTGCCCACAATATAGTCATATTCCAACTTTCAAGCCACTGAAGGCAGGAAGAATGTCACTATAAAGATGCCACACGCTGGGGTGTGTAGTTTTTTTTTTTTTTTTTTTTTTTTCTTTCTGATTAGGCATTATTATGAATACTTGAAACCAAAAGCACTACAAACCTAAGGTCTTATGCAAAAACTTCCCCAGCTCAAGGAAAGAAATGAGACACTACTCTGTTTGCTGAACTGAAAGTGAAACAAATTAATCAGTTTTGGTTTTGGTTTCACTTGCAGCCTGAGATGAAATAAGAATTTTAGCTTTGGTTTTGATTTGACCTGCTCAGCCAATTAAGTGATTTTTTTTCATAACTTGATTTTGGGTTTGGATTACTATGTGAGTGTAGCTGTAGTTACCCTCCTGTTCACAAATCAGTTTAACATATATGTACTCTCTCTCACTTCCTAGAGATAATCTCCTGAAAAACTTGTAATTGCAACTTTGAAACTGTCAGGCTTGCCTAATACTGTATTGGCATCCATTCATTGCTAGTAGTGAATTTTATGAAGCAATGAATTTTTAGAAATGGGAAAATTTCCCATGGGGGGGTGGGAATAAAGCACTGGAAAACTTTCTGCCCCACATTTTGGGTGCCAGGAATATCTACTTTCTGCCCTGTTCTCTGAACCATTGCTTGAGGTTTCCTTCTCTTCTCCACAGTTCCTTCAATTCAAAACCTTAACATGCTCAAATAATGCCATTTTTGTAGATCTTGCTGTAGTTGTCTTCTGTACACTTTCATCTTTGCACATTCTTTCTCCACCCTCGCAGAGTTCTTTCATCTCTTCCTTAACTCATTTCCACACGTCCATTATGGATGGGAAATGCTCACTTTGTTAGTAGAATCAAAGATCAAGTCTGCATATGCAGTCATGTATTTTAGTTTTCAAATTCCTTTCCCTTTCTGCATTCCCTGTCCCTCCTCCAGTCTTGCGGTCAATAGACAATGATCTGATGAAAAGACAGGCTCTGTTGCTGCTTCCATCTTCCTTCAGTATTTAGATGTCAAAATCTAATCTATCCCTGAAAAAGTCTTGCCCTCTACATCATGCCACATAAATGCCACTGCTTTCCCTGGTATCCTGTAGGTTGTCATATTAGATTACTTGGTTCAAGACTTTTGCGGATTTCTTGATAGGCTTTCCTTGCCTTCCCACCTTTCATGTCCCATGCCTAATGCACACAATTAAAATCCCCTACCTTAACATAGGGTGCTGTTTTAATTGTGACAAACTCTAGACTTTCCAGAAAACCACACCTCTCATCCTGTTCTAGTGTGGTGCATATAATATTAATGATCCTGAAAGGTGATCCACTGTCTTCGCACATCCCTTGCAACATCCTTCCACCCACTACCTCTCTGATTTCTTCTAATCATAATTCCCAGGTTCTTTATTAATATAGCTGCCCCGACTGCTCTGCTTATATTGGAACTAGACCAACCAAATGGTTGCAGTATCCAGTGTCTTTCATACTCTACAGGCAAGCCCTGCTTAGTGCTCTTAACACTCGGTTTTTCAGAAACCAATTAAGTGAAATGAGCGTTAAGAGGAACGGAAAGTTTTTGATGACCCAAGATGGCGACCACAAGTGTTTAAAAACAAAGCTTGCTTAGTGCTAAATGGAGTTGGGTATCAATTTTAACACTGTTTTGATTAGTGCTAATTTCACTATAATGCTTATTTTAAGGGGGGTTGCCTGTGTATAATTCTTGTGTGGGGATTGTGCACTGTTGCAAGAAAATGAAGCATATTTAGCACAGCTAAAAGTAGATATTAAGTGTCCTCCACCTATCTTTGCTGAGTTCTGATCTTGCATTCAGTGAGGCTTCTTTTACCGTTGTTTTGAAGGTCTTGGTTCTTCTTTCACTTTGGCTGCTTTTTCTCCAGTGCATTTTCGTCTTCCACTCATGCTTACTGTTTTGATGACTAGTTTTATGTCTAGTTGTTCTATGTCCAGTTCTTCTAGGAATCTTTCTGCCTACTCTTATTGGGTAAAATGTTTCAGTCTTGCTGAGCTTAATAGTTATGGGGGGGAGGGGAAGGGAGGGGCAGATGGAGGATCTAGGAAGGAGGCTGTTTGGTGCTTTCATCTCCTCTGTTTATATGCCCCATACCTTTCTTCCTCTTACTAATTTCCCAACCATTCCATTTCACCCTCCTCATTCTCCATACTACTTTACTCTATTCTTCTTCCCACCCCTCAACTACCAGATAAGATTCACAGGTGTGTGAATATATTATATTTGCAAGTGGTACACCTCTTTTTCCATAGCTGTGCATGTTTCCTGGGCCTCTGCCACTTCCCTTTGTCACTGATGGACCTGGTGGGCTGGAGGGGAGGGGTGTGTGTGTGTGTGTGTGTGTGTGTGTGTGTGTGCATGCATAGACTTGACCCGACCCCCCCCCAGCCCAAGATTGACTTCAAGAGGCTCTGGGATCGACCAGTTAGTGACCACTGTTCTAGATGGTAATGGCGGAGTCTAGGATGGTGCTGCTTTTGTGCAGTCCATGCTCAGGGAGGTACACTTGTATGGATGGAGCTCCACTTCAACATCACCAACTGCCTCAGAGCTGAAGTCCAACATGCTCTGCAGCTGCTTAGTCACCAGTGAGGAGGACCAGGTTGTCTGTGTAGGCCAAGATGCTCAGCTTGCACCCATAAAGGTGGTTTGCTGGGGCTTTGGGCCACAGCTTGGAAAAACAGATTCTTCACTAGGCTGAAGAGGCCAGAGTTGAGTGGGCAACCCTGATTCACTTGAGATCCGATGGAGATGTTGTGTGCCTTGCCCTCTGACCAGATGGTGGTGATGGAGCTGTCCTAAAGCTCCTACACAAGTTTGATAGTCCTGTCAGACATTGTGAGCTCTAGAGGGTGTTGAAGATGTGGAGGTAGCTCATGGAGCTGAAGGCATTCAGAGCGGTCTAACCATATACTTGGGCACTGCTTTATGAGTGTTATCCAGCATAATCTGCAGAGATCCTGAATTGCAGTGATTTTTAAAAGAAAAAAAAATATTCTGGTACTAAAATATGAACAAAATGAAATGCCCCTGTCCCTGTCTCTTCTTCCCCTGTCTCTGGCTTAGGCTGGTGCACCTGTGGGTGGGAGGCAGTGGAATAGTGGGGGAGCAGGCACCAGGCCTAGTGGTGCTGCAATATTGGGCGGCTGCGTGTAGTGGCTGGGGCAAGCCCAGAGGTCCTCTCCTGATGCCAAAATGCATTTAATGTGTTGGCCCTCACATTGAGGGGAGATCGGTGATTGGTTTTTTGTTTTTTGTTTTTTTTAAAACTAGAGGTGGGGAAAATGCGGCCTACCAGGCCATTTTATCCGGCCCATGGGACCACTAAAAAATTTAGAAAACTTAATATTAATCTGCCCCTGGTTGCCTGTCACTGGCCCTCGATGGCTTGCCAAAACTCAGTAAGCGGCCCTCCATCCAAAACTGCCTGTCCCTGGATTAAACTGATAACTTTTTTTTTTTTTAAAACTATAGCAAAATTTAAAACCATACAGAACAGCATAAACCACAGTACAATACAGAAGTTGTCAAATAGGGTATCATATATGCATCCAGTTACAGACTATTAATGTTGTTGTGGTGTTTTGTTAATATCAACAAAAGAACTTCTGCTTACACTACACAACATATTCCAACTTGCCAGCTTCTTAAGTGCTGAAACTGTTAACACTGCTTTGACATGCTGTTTGTTATAAAGATGATAAAACAAACCAAAGCTTTAGGATCCCATAAACCCATATTAGTGTCATAAAACACACAATTTGTTTTTGGATAGGTGTGTATAGATTATACCACCTCCCCTGTACCCTTGTCTTACCCAATTCCTTTTGGTTCAAATGGCTCCACTTAATAGGAATAGAAAAATGTTGTTCCCTTTCTCCTGCTGACCCATGCACCCCCTCATTTCATAGTATGCCAGTTGCAAGCATTCCCACACAGAGAAACGCAACCACTTTTGTTACTAATCACCTTTATTTTCCAGAGTGCCACTATCATCCCCTATTAAAAATACTTGAACTTTCCATTCCCTAGTTCCCCCTACCACTAACCCATACGTTATATCCTCATAAGAAATCCTTCCCCTCCAATCCAGTTCCCTCACACTTCCGTACTCCATCCCCACACCTTTCCATGCATAAAAATACTCCCAAAAGACACAAATCAACACTGCTACAACTCTCATGGACATCTTGCCAATCTTACTAACCCCCATCTATGTTGTGTCTCTCTCACCATTTAGAACCAGTCTTAGTACCCTCCATGCAAATACCCTGTGCTCTGCCTTCCACCTTTTAACTTACCATTCCCTTCCAAACCACCCTCACCTGTGTCCACAACAAATCTCTCCTGTATCTGTTAACTCATCCTTCCTTCAACTTACCTTCTTTTAAACATATTTTTTGCAGTTTGTAACCCTTCTACCCCTAGTGTTCCTAAAGCGTGTGTCCTGATAAATGCTCCCATACTTGTATAGTGCAGTGGTGGTTTTCCTACCATAACCCTATCTACCATGCCCCCAAAAAACCTACTGCCCACAATATCCTCCCTCCCCAGTACGTACAGCCCCCCTTCTCTTTTTGCCTCCTAGATCAGTGATGCTACAAAATGCCCATAAACAAAAACCTCCACCTCTGGTAACCCCCATTTTTTTCCCCCCCCTTGCAACTCTCTCTGTTTTCCCTCCCCAAAAGAAAACACAAAACTTCCCTTTTGGATCTGTTGTGCTTGGATCCATACCTGTAAACAAAATAACTGGTAATAATACTCTTAGTTGGCTCTACCTTCCCTGACGGGTGTCTGGGAGAAATGCTCTTTCTCTGGAGGTGCTATGTTGCAGTTGCTTGAGTGACTCTTCCTCACTTGGTCTTCACCAGCACTTAGCTCTCACCTGTAGCTCCAAGTAGCTGTCTGCACGCAACAGTAGCCACACTCTGGTAAACTGCCTTGACAGATCAAACCAGGTGAGGGTACCCAGTTGGTCTTTGGACTTCCAAGGAGGTAAGGAGATGCCTATCCTTGTGTGCAGAGTTTGACTTCAGCTGAGACTCTCATGGTCCAGTGGCCATGATGGCAGTACAGCAATGCACTGTCAATTTGCGCAGAGCAGGACAAGGCACAAAAAACATCCTGGTCATCTACTGCATCGTGGCCAATCTCCAACTGTCTTGCTGCTGGCTACCAGTTGGCTTGGATGAGCGAGCTGCTCAGCTCTTTCTTACTTTTAAATCCAAATCCTGCACAACATGCATCTAGTAGAAGCCCTGTAGTGACAAGCCAGTGATGAAGCAGCAGGTATGGACATGCTGGAAGCTGTAGCCGCAAACCTGCACACAGGTGGCTCAGGGCTTTGGGTTGCTTTTTAATGGACAGAAGCAGCAGTAAAACTCGGCAGTCCTGTGAGTGCCTGAGCAGTCCCATTCAGGATTGCATTGCTCATGTCCTAGAATGAGGAAGGGGCTAGAAAACATGTCTTTAAATACTGTTCACCTCATCCTGGCCAGCATACTTTAGTTAGCAGGGGTCCCGCTACAGTGGTTGGGGGAAAAAAAAAAAAATCTAATATCCCTCAAGCTGGGTGCGTGGAATGTATATACACTGACTTTCAGAAACACCAACAGACCTGAAAGGAGAACTCCCCTCACTGGGGGTGAACTGGGTTGATAAGGCATCCAGATTTGCTGCCCTCGGTGAGACTTGCCTACCTGACTAAGAGTAGCTCATAGAAGGAAAAGCTGGTTAGACATTCTTCTGGAGTGGTCATGGCAGCGAAGCCAAATGGGAAGTGGGTGTCAGCTTTGCTACACAAAGAAGCCTTATCGAGAAGCTACTTAAGGGAGTGAATGACTGACTGATTTTTGCCAGCCTGAGCTTGAGCAACAAGTGTGACCGTATCATCAGTGCATATGCCCCAACTGACTGACTCTGAAGTCAAGAACCAGTTCTGCGATGACCTCCATTCCATGATTGTTGCTGTACCAAAGTCTGATGCGCTCATCCTTCTTGGTGTCTTTAAATACCAGGATTGGCTCTGACAGCCAAGTATGGGATGGTGTCATCAGGAAGCACAGGATTGGAAGCTGCAATAGAAATGGTCTTCTCCTGCTTGGATTGTGCTGAACATGAGCTCCTGTTTACTAACACTGTATTTATTCAGTCTCACCAGTCAGAAGACATCGTGGATGCACCCTCGCCCCAAGCACTGGCATCTTATTGACTCTGTCATTGTCTGAAGGAGGGACAGATATGATGTCTGTGTAACCAAAGCGATGTATGGCACTAAATCCTGGACTGATAATCAACTCATCTCCTCACTAAAGGTCACAATTGGAACTAGATGGCATCCACAAGGATTAAGTGGACTGAAAGCTCTTCAGAACTGCAGGGCTGATGAACAACAGCACTAGGCTGTCTTTTGTGAACCACCTGACAACCTGCACCCCAGGGTACTCAAGGAGCTGGCGAGCGTCATAGCCCGGCCCCTGGCACGGATCTTTGAAAACTCCTGGCGTTCTGGTGTAGTGCCAGAAGACTGGAAGAAGGCCAATGTGGTGCCGATCTTCAAGAAAGGGAGGAGAATGGATCCGGCTAACTACAGGCCCATTAGCCTGACTTCTATCCTGGGGAAGATCTTAGAAAAGTTTATTAAGGAGGCCATCCTTGATGGACTGGCCCAGGCTAACATTCTAACGGACAGCCAGCACGGGTTTGTTGCGGGTAGGTCTTGTTTGACCAATCTCATTTCCTTCTATGACCAGGTGACCTATCACCTGGACAAAGGAGAAGAGATTGATGTCATATATCTTGACTTCAAAAAAGCTTTTGATCTGGTATCCCATGATCACCTCTTGGCCAAACTGGCCAGTTGTGGCCTTGGCTCCGCCACGATCCGCTGGCTGGGAAATTGGCTCCGTGGTCAGACCCAGAGGGTTGTGATTGATGGCAGTCACTCATCGTGGTGCCCTGTGACCAGGGGAGTCCCTTAAGGCTCTGTCCTGGGACCCATACTGTTCAACATCTTCATTAATGATGTGGACATTGGAGTCAGGAGTGGACTGGCCAAGTTTGCCAATGACACCAAACTTTGGGGCAAAGCATCCACACCAGAAGATAGGCGGGTGATCCAGGCTGACCTGGACAAGCTCAGCAAATAGGCGGACGAGAACCTGATGGTGTTTAACACCAAAAAATGCAAGGTTCTCCACCTTGGGAGGAAAAACCTGCAGCACCCTTATAGGCTTGGCAGTGCTACGTTGGTTAGCACTACAGAAGAAAGAGGCTTGGGGGTCATCATTGACCACAAGATGAACATGAGCCTCCAATGCAATGCTGAAGCTAGTAAAGCGACCAAAATGCTGGCTTGCATCCATAGATGCTTCTCGAGCAAATCCCAGGACGTCATTCTCCCCTTGTACTCGGCCTTGGTGAGGCCGTAGCTGGAGTACTGCGTCCAGTTTTGGGCTCCACAATTCAAAAAGGATGTGGAGAAGCTTGAGAGAGTCCAGAGGAGAGCCACGCGCATGATCAGAGGTCAGGAAAACAGATCTTATGATGACAGGCTGAGAGCCATGGGACTCTTTAGCCTGGAAAAGCGCAGGCTCAGGGGTGATCTGATGGCCACCTAGAAGTTTCTCAGGGGTGACCACCAGGATCTGGGGGAACGTCTGTTCACCAGAGCGCCCCAAGGGATGACGAGGTCGAACGGTCACAAACTCCTGCAAGACCGTTTCAGGCTGGACATAAGGAAGAATTTCTTTACTGTCCGAGCCCCCAAGGTCTGGAACAGTCTGCCAGCGGAGGTGGTTCAAGCACCTACGTTGAACACCTTCAAGAGTAAATTGGATGCTTATCTTGCTGGGATCCTATGACCCCAACTGACTTCCTGCCCTTTGGGCAGGGGGCTGGACTCGATGATCTCCCGAGGTCCCTTCCAGCCCTAATGTCTATGAAATGAAAGGTCAGATTCACACCACACTGCTCCATTATGGTTCCATCAAAGCCAACTGGAAGTGGTTCCATGAAGCTATATAAGACTCTTCAGTGTAAGCTGTGAGGGATGCAGCACACGTGGTTGAAGAACAAAGCAGGCAAGATCCAGCATTATGCTGACTGAAATGATGCAAGGAAGTTCTTTGCCCTAAAAACTGTTTATGGTCTGCACGTCCTTGGATCCTCCCCACTGTTGTCTGCCAGCAGGCCCACACTTCTAACTGATAAGGTCCTCAATCCTCCAGAGAGGCTGAACACTTCAGTGCCATCCTCTGTCAGACCTCCTCTGTCCACATGGATGCCATATTTAAGCTGCCTTGAATTGCCTTCACCTGCAGTTTGTAGACAGAGCTTCAAGCAAAGTCCAAAAGGCTGTACAGCAAATGTCTGGTGGCAAAGCTCCTGAAGCTGACACATTTCCAGTGGAGGTCTGCAAGTCAGGCAGTCACGGCCTCACAGAGAAACTAACTGAGATCTTCTGCAGTATGTGGGTGCAGGAAGTAGTCCCTCGAATTCAAGGATGCCTCCCTCCTCATCCACCTGTCATGGAGTTGGAGATTTCCCTTCTTCCTGTACAAGTCACAAGGACATCTCCCTTCTCTCAACTGCCAGCAAGATGCTAGCAAGAGTCCTCAACTGGCTGACTGACCATCTAAATGACCTACTGCCTGAGAGTTAAGGTGAGTTTAGAAAAGGACATGGAATGACCAGCATGGTGTTTGTGGCCTGGCAGCTTCAAGAAAAGCGCTAGGAATAGAATGTCCACCTTCTCTTCTTCTTTGTCAATCCAGCCAAATCCTTAGACATGGTGAACTACAAAGGCCTCTGGGAAATCATGAAGTAAGGATGCTCTGGAGGATTTATCAATATAGTTCAACAGTTCCATGATGGTACATGTCCTTGTGAATAGCGAATGCTCTGACCCCTTTCCAGTTACAAATTATGTCAAGCAGGGCTGTGTGCTCACACTGATCCTCTTCTGCCGTGCTGCTGGATGCCTTACAAGACAATGTCCTTGGTATGGGGATCAGGTACCATTTTGATGGAGACATTTTCAACCTGCACAGGCTCTGGGTGAGTTCCAAAGTCCAGACAGCCATGCTTTGCAACTTCTTTGCAGACGACTGTGTCATGCACAGGCTCACAGGCTGACATGCAGTGGTCCATGGACCTACTGTCACTGCAACAACTTCAGACTCTATCAGCACAAAGACTGAAGTGATGTTTCAACCTGCGCATGGCACAACATCCCAGGAACCACATGTCTTGGTTAAAGGCCAAAAACTGGCGATAGTCAACAAGCTTGCCTGTCTAGGCAGCACGCTGTCCTGTGCTGTCCACATAGATGAGAAGGTCAATGTGAGACTGCCAAAGGCTACTTTGTAAGTTGGTCTGGGACCACAGAGATACTGGAATATCAGTGGAACTGAAAGTTTACAAAACTATCTTTCTCTTGATTCTTCTTTATGCCTGTGAAACTTGGATTGTCTACTAACATCATGCCAAGAAATTAAACCACTTCCTCCTGTGCTGTCTGTAAAAGATACTAAAAATCAAGTGACAGGACAAGATCCCAGACACCCAGGTGCTTGGAAGATCAGCTCTTCTCAGTATTCACACCTTGCTGAACCTGGCAAAGTTGAGATGGGCCAGCCATCTTTCAAGAATGTCTGATGCTCACCTGCCAGAGAATCTTCTATGGTGAACTGTCAAATGGAATGCACCACAAAAGCGTGCCAAGAAAGTAGTGCAAAGACACCCTAAAGGTGTCCTTAAAGAGTTTCAGCATCAGCCCAGAGTCTTGGGAACAAATCGCTCACAATGGTCCATCCTGGAGGTCATCAATCCAGAATGGAGCACTGGCCTTTTAAACAGCAGTGCACGGCAGAAGCAATGGAGAAACATATGGCTAGGAAAATTGAAAGCCTATCATATCCAGTCCTCATTGCTTCCCTGCCCCTGCTGCAGCAGACTGTTCAAGGCAAAGATGAGGCTTATAAATCACCTATGTACCCATATGACCTAGCCCCTGTCCCTCTCCTCTTCTCTTTCCCCTTTTTTCCCTCTCTCTCCCCCTCTCTTCTTTTCTCACCCGTGAAGGACAACACTCATACCTTTCTTGACGAGGATAACCCCCTTGTACTCCATAGCCCTGCTGTTTTCCGCACCTGTGCGCCTAAGTCTTCCCATGGTTTTTTTTCCCTCCCCCTGGTATCTAAGTACACCCCCAGTGCTTTGAAACTGTCCTTCACTACTTGTAATCCATGACCCTCTATACCCTCCCACTCCCCTATTACCAACAATATACTTTCCCCCCTTATTTATCCTTGCCCCTGATGCTTTCCCTGAATTCCACCATGTGTCCCAATAGCCTTTCCAGTGAGATTCTGTCCCTCACTCCAATCGATATGTTGTCCATATATAACAATGATTTTTATCTCCCCTCTCCCTGGTGTTATCACCCCTTTAATTAAACTATCGCTTCTAATCCATTGTGCTACCAGCTCCATCACACAAATAAACAGCCCAGGTGATAATGGGCATCCCTATCTAACCCATTGCTACTTCTAAACTTCTGACTAAAAAAAGCTTTCATTAACACCCTACTTCGTGCCTCTTTTGAAGATGGCCTGAACCCACTCCACAAAATGCCCTGGATACCCTATACCCTCCAAGACTATAAACAGAAAACCATGCCTCACCTGATCATATGCTTTCCTCCAGCTCTAAGTTTCCCCCCCATTAATTTTCATTTCTGATCCCTTGCATGTTCTATGAAGTCCCATAAAATCCATTGTGTTTGTGAGATTCTTATGTTCTCCACTGCACATCTGTTCCTCCCCAGTCCACTTGTGCTAACACCTATTTCATTCTCTCTGCTAGAACCTTCAATAAGCGACTTAAAATCAGTGTTCAGCAAATTTGGTCTCTAATTTCTTAAACTTTCCCTCCCCACTTCCTTGTATGACAACCCCATCTGCAAATCCCTCCCCCACTTCACCTGCTTCCATGATCTGAAAAACCTGTTCTAGATCTTTCCCTGTCCACTCCTAAAATTTACTGTAGAGTTCTTTAGGCAGCCCTTCTAACCCCAGTACTTTATTTGAACCCATTTCTTTTTCAACACTCCTCTACTCCCCCAATGTAACTTCCTGCTCCAGCCCTTCTTTTTCCCCTTCCCCCATGTATCCTGTTTAACCTCCCCACAAAATCCTCTATCCTGGATTTGCTCCCCCTGTACTATATAACTCTTCATAAAACTTTTGTCATTTCTTGTAGGATCAGCTCTTAGCCTTCCACCTGTCTGCCTCCCTTCTGTCCTAAGTTTCCCCAATTCACTTCTTTTCTTCCTTACCCTTGCTGCAAAACTTATTTCTTCCAATTTTCCCCTTCCTCCACCCATGGTGCCTTCACCAAAAACATTCTCCCCCATGCACACCACTGAAATCACTCTTTTTTGTGCTTCCACCAAGTCCTCTGCCACAATTCTCCCCTTTGCTGCTGCTTTGAGCAGCCTTGTACTTTCTCTTTTATGTTGGGCAGCTCCCTTGTTCTTTCCTCTTGCTTTTTGTTTTCCCTACCCACCGGAACCACTCTTGTATCCTTTTGTTAACCATTACCCACCACTCCCACTGTTGCAAAATATTTCTGTACTGTGACCCACCCTTTGTATAATCTTCCAAACTCCTTACATACATTCCTGTCTTCTAACAATGTAATATTAAGTTTCCAAAGCCCTGCACCCTGTTACTAGATTTTTTTCCCATCACTTTGGTGTGCTCATTTATTAGGGATACACTTTTAAGGTCTCTAATTCTGTCAGTGTGTTGCTTGTGCTTCTGTATGGAGCTGTATCTCCCCCTTCTGCAAGTCCTCACCCCCAGTGCAGCTATCTTGTAGGACTCAGTTTAAATGGGGCTGGGTTCCTCCAGCCACCAACCCACTTGCTCACACACAGGTGGGCAAACTGCGGCCTGCCAGGCCATTCTATCTGGCCTGCGGGGCCCTTAAAAAAACTTTAAAAAATTTTAATATTAATTTGCCCTGGGCTACCTGTCCTGATGGCTTTACCAAAATTCTGCCCAAAATAATTGCCCGCCCCTGTTTTAATGTGATGTATCTGGGTTGATCAACATGGACAGGCTGACACCCTCATATGCCAAGAATCAGTTCATTAAAGTAACAATAAAATGCAGTCAATACGCAAGCACACAGGTAAACAGAACACCTCTGAATCCAGCTGGGTGTCCAGCTGACACCCTCATGGACCAGCATTCGATTTATTAGGGCACGTCTGAGCCAAACTGGGTCAGTCAGCCTATACAAGCTGATTCCCTTATGTGTCTCAAACTCGGCACATCCCAATCTCTTGCCCTAAATGTCCTAGCAGTGGTAGCCTCTTGATGAGTGGAACTCACAATATTTTTGGGCTTCACAGGGATCTTTGGCTTGGGTAGAAGAAGCATTGCTGCAGAGCAAGTAGGGAAGGGGAAGTAGAGAATGAAAAATATACCCAGTTACCACCAGTTTGACTATAAAAGTTATTTATTGCTAAGCATATGAAATTTATAATGGCACTAGTAGTTAATAGACATGCAAGGGAAGACTAACAAAACAATTGTAATATTACCCTGGTTTCATTGAGTATTTGGGGAAACAGCTCAAGCTTAACTAATACAATTCAGGTTCAGAAAGCTATGCCTAGGAAGAAAAAGAAAAACAGAGCTGGGATCTCACCGTTCCAGGGCACTTAGGTTATTTTGTTGACGAGCAAAGCTGTCAGCACAATTCTTGAAGGGAGACCTATCTGTTTCTCCTAGCTTCTCGAACAACAGCAGGTGGCATCGGGGATTTCTCTCTTGAAGCAAACTATTTGCTGCTTTACAGCTTTCTTGTACCTTTTAGCCTCTTCAACGCATTCTTTTAATTGTGTAAATCAAGAGGGTCTCAAACTAGAATTGACAAGAAAAATCCTGTTTATAAAATTTAAACTGTTTATAAATGAATTACCTTTTTCAGTGATGAGGGGCTATCTGGTTTGGAACATCTCAAACTGATTGACAACCAGGAAAAACACAAAGGTTTAAGGAGTAACCAGACACATAAGAGCCAGCTTGAAATTCTTGTGCATAGAAGATATACAGGATGGGATACCACATTGTTTCTTCTCAGGTGGCCTAGTTATGCTTGTAACATGAGGGTTTTGTGTTTTACCTGTTGTGAATAAGCCTCAGTTTAGCACGACTTCTAGATCTTACTTAAAGGGATTGATTACTTGAAGTGTTCATAAACTTTGTGGGGAGGACTTCTACCAGTTGTCCCAGGAAAAGTATGACAGCACTTGTGGTCGGGGCTCTGATTGGCTGGATGCTGTGATGAACCCTTAACCATTGTTCAAATGTTGCCCATACCCCCTCTGACTCCAGTTTCTTGCCTCAGCATTCCCTAACCCGGCGACTGAGTTGTAGCCAATTACGTTTAAATAAGCCTCCCATACTGGGACCAGGGAATGTATGGCCTGAGATGCCTATTAAACTTTTCTTCTGCTTAGTTCTGGTTAGGTAAGGTATGTGGGGGCAGCCAGGGGAATAGAAAAAGTCCTTTGTAAGTCCAGCAAGCTGGGTGCCAAACCTTCCTCAGGAAGACGGCTGACAAGTAACACCTCCTCCCATTTCCCCCCTACCCCAACTTCCACGCTCACCATATGGAGATCAGAAAACCCCACATCCACCACTTCCTTCTGATCTACTCTCCCCCCTTGTGAGAAACAAAATCAGTTCTTGAACTTTCCTTCTCCTTGGGTTTCACCCTTGTAAACACTGGTTGCCCCTTCCATTTATCCCTCAATCCCTCCTCCTGCAACCATTTCCCTAAATACCTCCCTGTGCTATCCAATTCCCCTTTACCTGCTCTGCCTATGTGATCCCCTTTCTCAGTAATACAACTAAAAATTCCCCATTTATTATCCATTGCCCACCTCCCCATCACATACCCCAAGTTTCTTGAAGAACCCCGATTTGTTTTTTACTTTGTTCAGTGTGCATGCACCAGCAGGGAATGTTATACTCTCCTCTCCAAACTCCACCACTGCTTTTTGCAGCCTCCCCACCACCAGGTTGTACATGGACTTAATTGAAAAAGCAGCCCTCCCTTCTCTCACCAATAATCCCACCCTGGCTGCCTTGTGAGCACCTGCACCCACTCACCACAATGGCCTCTATTTTTAGATAACTATCCCTTTCCCACCCTATCCCACACATGTGGATATAAATTTTCTTGCAAATCAGCCCCTTCTAACATTTTCCATAACCCCTCCCTGTGCTGCCACCTGTTGTAGGCTTGTACATTTAGAGATAGGACCCAGTCAGTCCCATCACAAATATTTAAATGGCTGTTCCCCCTGCCTCCTTCCCTAGCGTTGTCACTGTCCCTTCTTATCTCATGCCCATTGCCTGTTTCAGACTCAAAGTTTAGGGAACCCTGTTGCTGTACTTTGTGCCACCCCTTCCCCCCTGACTGCCACCACCCCTTCTTTCCTTCCCTTTCTCTTTCCCCTTGCCCCTTTCATTTGCTGTATTAAGCTTTTTCTTTCTCAGTTTCCTCCTCTCCATCTTCTTCTTTTATTTTTAAACTAGTTTCCTTTTCCCCTATCCCCTTGCCCCAGCAGTATATCCTGGTTAGCATCCCTTCCAGAATATGCTTCCTTCCCCCCCAAGTTGTTCCACCATCTTGTCTGGGATTTTCTGTGAAACTTCTTGTTGTTCTGTTGTCCACAGATGATATGGACAAAATTCCCTCCTCGCCCACCAACTCTTAAGCCAGCCCCCACCTCAATTACAACCCCCTTGGAGTTTACTTTAGTGAGAATAGGGAGCAGTAATCTCCTTCCTCCATACCTTCCTCTTCCCTGGTAGTCGTGCATAGTTCACATAAGATTATAGGGCAGTCCCTTTGTGCATGATCCTTCTCCCCACAAACTGTACACACAAGTTTCTGCTGACATGTGTTAGTCCTGTGTCCCCTTCCCCTACACTGAAGCAAATTGTATAGGAACAAAATACTGCTAAGTTCCTCCCCACTATTTAGAACATACCTGAGGCTTCCCAAAGTAACTGATATATCCCTTATGTGGATCCATTTGTATCACAGATGGCAAGTGGTGCACCCTGCCCCCCCCCCAAAAAAAATTCCATTCTTCCTCCATTACCATGCATGCCCTTCATGAACCTGTCTAGATCCAGTATTGATCAAAGACCTGTTCAACCTGCAACACTCTTTGCACTTGCCCTTCCAACCACCTCTTGACATCTTCAGGTTCCACCAAATCATTAAACATTCTGATGAAAATAACCCATTTCCTCGCCCTCTCCCCTGCCTCAAAATGTAACCCCATTCAGTTCACCTCTTGCTCCCAGCTGTTCATATCTTTTCCAGAAGGCTTCATAGGCTTCTTGCTTCCAGAAGGTCTACCCAGACTTTGTAGTTCTTGTGTGCTACCACCACACTCAAGTCTCTGGGTTTAATTTGGCAGTCTTTGAAAAGAAACCTTTTCCATAAATGCTGCCCTGGCCAGACTTGTGGCCTCCTGAAATTGTCCCTGGTCAGAGTGGCTGTCAGCCCCCCATAACTGTCAGTGTGCCCCAAAACAGTCTCTGACCCTTCATTTTCATGTCATCCGTGCAAATAGACACTTCATGCACCCCAAGTCCTTCCTGATTCATTGTGCCAAAGGTTCAACCCTGCACACAAACAGTCCAGGGCATCCTTGCTGTACCCCCATCTCCAAATTTTCCCCCCAAAATCCTCTCCAACACCTTACTCCTAAGCCTCCTATGCAATTCCCTTATTCACCCAATAAATTGCTCTGGAAATCCCGTTTTGCCTTAATACTTCAAACAGAAATCCATGTGATACTCACTTTTTTTCAAATCCACACTACCAACCACTACCATCCACCTTTTTATCCCCCCACATAATGCAACATGTCCTGCAGTACCCACCGTGTCTCTGTAATTGTCTGCCACCCACCCCACCTGTGCTAGTGCCTGGCCCATGATCTGTGCTAGAACTTTGACCCACAACTTAATAGTCCACATTTTAATGATGTGATGGGTCTCCAATTTTTAACCCACTCCCTCCTCCCCCCCCTTATACAGTAACACCACTCCCCACTGCAAAATCCTCCCCCACTTCTTTTCCCCATCAACTCCCTATACACCTCCACCAGGTCCTTACCCACTAACCCCCAAAATTTCATATAGAATTCTGTTGACAAGCCATCCAGCCCTGGCATTTAGTTCTTCATCTGGTGCAGTGCCTCTGACGCTTCCTCCTCTGGAACCTGTTTTTTCTTGTCTGGCACTTTGTTTTCCAAAGCACCCACAAAGGATGCCCAACTCTCTCTGCCATCTGCTTTTCCTTGTACAGCTCTAAACAGAATCACATGATTTCTTTTAGCGCACCTCTCCTTGTTTTTCTACCCACACTCCCTTCCCGTTCTTGATTTATTTATTTATTTATTTATTTTTTCCTGCTTCCCTTTTGTCCTTCCTAATCTGCTCCACAAAATATTTTCCCCCAGCGTTCTCCTTTCTCTACCCACAGCACTTTTGCCATGCAAATCCTCTTCCGTTCCCAAGCCTGAAACCACTCAATGTCCTGTTTTGCCTCAGTTAAATCCCTTTTCATGTCTTTCCCTTACCTGCACTTCCCTCAACACCCCTGTATCCTTCCCTGCAGTCATCTCACCCCTGCCCCTTGCCTTTTTTCCTGCCTCAAACGACTCTCTCACTCGCCCTTTCACTACCGTCCACCGTTCCGATTTGGACTGGAAATCGTTCTTCAGTGTTCTGTAGTCCTTGTACTTTTTTATGAGAGAGCAGACGGTCTTTCTCGTCATCTAGTAACAGTGTATTCAACTTCCAAACTCCTTTTTTTCTTCTCTCCCTCAGTCCTCACCTGCAGCTCTACCCATAATTGATGTGGGGTTCACTGATCACAGATATTTGTTCTTTCTTCCCCTCCCCAGTCCCTTCAGACACTAGCATAATTTTATGTGGGACACTGTCTTGCCTCCCAGAGCAACTTCTGTCCCAATTCTCTCCTCCCTCACCCATCCATTCAGCTATCTCCCCATACTGTCTAATTTACCACCCCCTGCCCCTCCTTCCTGATCTCCTTCCTCCATGATGCAGCTGTAATCCCTGACCTATGATACAATCCCCCCAGCTTCCTGAGGAATCCCACTCACTCCAGCTGTTCTGCTGGCACCTGTACATCATAAATTTCCACCCTGACCCCCCCCCACCTCTGCCCACAGCCTCAGCAGACGTCCTATGGGTGTTTTGCATGGATTTCATTTTCACCCTCCCTTCTCTTATGAAGATGGCTATCCCTGCAGCTTTATTTGCATTGGATCCTGCCCACGCTATCCTCCATTCCTGCAGGCATATCAGCCTTAATTGCCTGTTGCATCTCTTCCCCTTTTTTTTTTTTTTTCCCCAATGGCTTCTTCTTAAACTCAGGACATTTTAATGATGCAGTTGTTAAGCCTATCAGCAGCTGTAAAAGGCAGATCCCTCTCCCCCTTCATTGGCACTGCCACTCAGTGGGGGAGGCTGTCTCCCTCTTCCACATGCTGGCTGCCTCAGCTAAACTTTGAATCACCCTGGGGCTTAAACCCCTGTGTCACCTTCATCCTACACAGCTGTTTCTGGCTTGCGTTCTTTCATGCTGGTATTCTCTTTGTCCTTCCTGTCAACCCATCCCTCCATTGCTACCCTGCTTTTCTTTTTCTTTGATTTCCCACTTGCCTTTTTTTCTTCTTACTTAAGCCTTTTGGCATCCCTGGCAGTTGTGTTGTGTCCACCTCTTCTTGGTCTCCTTCTTTCCCTTCTTGTCCATGGCTCCTGTCTTCCACCCCCTGACAGGCCACGCTTCCCACTTGGGTGACTGATGTGGGGGAGCAGGCTGGAGCTCTGGGCTCCTGTGAGTGCTGGCCAGGGAGTGGGGGCACCAGGTGGAGTGCTGTTGTTACTTCCCAGGTGGTGCGATAGGCCATAGGGGGGGACCCCTTTCCCCCGGTCACTGAGATTAGGACCCCCCGGTTCCTGACTAGTCACTGGGGGGTGCACATGTTCCCCCTGACTTGGGTGGCACCAGCTACCCATGGATACCACAACCTTGTAAAATTAGTATATTTAACATAGAAGAGGTAAATGTGCTTTATTTATATGTTTGTCAAAAAACCACTTCAGAAAGTTTTATCAAATTCAAAACTATTCACTAGAAAAAAGCTGTCGAATTTAGAACTGTCAATAGTTTTCAATGAGAAGGATGAGCTAGCTTGGTACTACTTCATTTTTCAAACCTGGACTTTATTTTTGAAACTGCCAGTCTCATTTCACATTCCACACTTATTTTTTTTTTTCTATCTGTATTTGCTCTCTAGAGTGGCAACTGGTGAAAACCCTGTTTCATACAAGTAAGATGTTGTGAAAGGAATCAGTATTTTTATAGCTTTCTTACTTCGTACTCAGCTTGCATACTAATCCAAAATTCAGGGAGACATTGTCGGGAACTTTGATTTTTCAGAGAGGTGTCAGAAAAGATATCAATGAATTGCTCCTCTTTGGTAATAGTGAGGATACCACTTCTCAGTACGGTATTGAAAGTTTCCCTAATCCAATCATAATTTTCCACTCCTGATCAGGAAAGTAATTCTCAAAGTGAGATTTCAGTGAAGAAAGGTGACTCAAGATAGTTTTTCACATCTCTATTAACTTAGGTCTGTGCTCTCTCTCTCTCAAACTAGGAAACATCCACATTTTGACTTGCCATATTCCTCTACTGCAGTTCAATTTTTTTTTTTTTAAATAAATGATTTAAGTTTTGTCACCTGAGCTGAAGAAATATTACTGTCACCATCTTGCAGTGAGGTATTGAGAGTGGTCAGCTTCTCAAACACGTCACTTAAATATGCCAACTTCATGTTTAAATCACTGTTGCTACACATGTGAGCACTGTCATGATTTTTCTTTTAAGTACTGGCAAAGTTCGTTCCTCAGCTGGAGTGCTCGTGTTAAAACATTCCTCCGAGACCAGCCATCTTGATTCGCAGTAAAGAAGTGTGCTCTGCACCCATCTCTTCATGTGACCTAGAAAAAATGCTTGCCTTTTTAAAGGTCTTGTTTTGACGTAGTTCACGTTGGTTGGTTGAACTTCCTCTAATACTGGGCTCAAATCTTTGAAAGCAAGAGCTTGTCTATGAATCATGCTGTGTGTCCCCACAGCACCAGGAGTGTGTGGTTTGTTGCTGTTGTTTTTTTGCTGAATTAAAGCTTGAAGTCCTTCATGACTGCTTGCTACGTCTATGCATACTCCCATACAGCTTGACTACTTCAGGAGACTTGCACTTGTATAGCTATAAATAATATTGAAAAGGTCCTCAACTTTGCTTGTCCCTGTCATTTCTTTACAGAAGAGTAAATTCTCTTTATTTTATCTTCATCAACAAATCTTATGTATGTTATTAAATGAGCATCCTTGGTGCTATCCATTGCCTCATGTCTCTGAATGGCAAATTGTTTTGTTTCTTACCTTTTAAGTAGCTGCTCATTTTAAATTCTCTGCTAGATCTGTGATTTTTTTTTTTTTTTTTTTTTGTGGGGCACAGCATCATTGGAGAATGGGATGCTTAAAAGTTGTCTCGTGCTAGACTCCCCCAGCATAGTAGTAACCATGTCAGCAGCTGCTAGAAAAATTAAATAGTCTCCAATTGTGTGGAGCTTTTTGCACTCTGAAATTCTGTATGCAGCTTGATAAGAGGCAAAAGCTTTTGAAGGGATGCTACTATATTTAACTAGGCTCACTTTTTGCTGCTTAATTTCATCACGTTTTCAAATAGAAGAAATCATGAGGTTTGTTATCTAGCCCCTTTATGCCATGTTTCTAGATATTTTAATTTGCTTGGTTTCGTTTCATACTCTCAGCAGAAAGTTCTGT
The DNA here is from genome assembly GCF_052110815.1 of Crocodylus siamensis. NCBI lineage: Eukaryota > Metazoa > Chordata > Crocodylia > Crocodylidae > Crocodylus > Crocodylus siamensis. Next base: position 401,017,623 of record NC_143395.1, read on the forward strand.
GACAATTTCACACTGGGGCTGTTCATTGCCACCAGTACAAACACTTATAAAGCCAAGAGATGATAAAGCATGATGAAAGTTATTTGACTTGTGCCTACTTTAACTTGTATTACTGGTAGCTGTGGTATCATCAGCTTTTCTCTTAACACCTGTCAAACTTTTCCATTTTAGCCAAAAGTTTGAAATAATTTAACTCAGCTCTGTACAGAACCTGCATGCCTTATCCCACACCCACCGCAAAATAACACTCCCATAGAACATGATAAATTGTTTCCTCCTTGGCACAGATTTCCCTCAGACACTGCAGTTCATAATGAACCCCATCCCAGCTGCATTCTTCCTAATGGGAAGAATCCTCTGTGCCACCTGAAAGCCTCACACTCCCCACCAACCTTTTTCTACCTGTTTCCATGACGGTTCCCTTGTCAGTAATCGTATCGTGCTCCCTAATAAATTTTTTAGCACCTTCTTTGCATTTTTCAACCCTCCTACTCCTAATCCCTCCAAGCTGTGACCCTGCAGAAAATTCCATGCTTGCATATACCACCCTGCTGGCTTCCCTGCCCCAAGTCCTGTCCACCTCCTCCCCATATAACCCCAATTGTCTCAGAGTTCCCTGCCTAATACCTACAAAATCCTCCCTTTTCCTTCTCTGTCCTCGCTACCCATACCACCAATTTCCAAAAATGTACACACACAAATGCCTCTCTCTCTGGTAGACCCTGCCTTCCTAATGCTTCCCCTTTTTTTTATATAACTTCCTTCTGGCCACCCCCAGAAAATAGACACATTCCCTCTGCATCTGTTTTGCCTGTAGCCATGTTGGCAGATGCCTACGATTAATATTTGTGGCGGTAGTGTAACAAAACTGGTTTCACCAGACAAACTTGGCCTAAATGATAACCCCCATAACCCTAACGGTTGCCTCATCCACCCTGTTTAAATCCTCCCATGCTACCTGCCCTTTCCCTGCCACATCCATATATACCCCAAACACTTTTTTTTAATCCTTCCCACTCCACTTGCAACCAATAATCCCATAAACTCTCCCAATTTTACACCATCAAATATACTGTTCCCTGTTAATACGCGTCCCTGCCACCTCCCCACAATCCCCAGTATATTTCAAAACCTGTCTCAAAGACCCCTCATCCCAAACCACAAAAGTAATATCATCCATGTACATCAAAACTTTCACCTGGTACTGGCCAAGGGGGATGATCTAGTCAGTGACCTGAAAATGGAAGGGAATCGAGGGGACAGTGACCATGAGTTGATCACTTTCTCTATTCACTGCAAAGCTGGCAAGTTGGTCAGCAATATGGAAGTCCTTGACTTTAGAAAGGCAGACTTCCACAAGTTTAGGTGGTTAGTTGTTCAAGCCCTGAGAAACTATAATCTGGCAGGGAGGAATGTCCATGATGAATGGTTGTTCCTCAAGGATGCAATCCTTGAAACCATAAGGGAAGTCCATTCCAACCCACAGAAAAAATAGCAAAAGGGCTGGATGACCCCCTTGGCTCAATAGGGAACTCAAGGACCTCCTGCATCTAAAAAACAAACAAAAAAACCCCAAAACAAAAATAAGTTTAAGGGATAGAAGATGGAAAACATCATTACGGAGAAGTATTCTGCGCTAGCCTGCACCTGTAGGGAGCAAACTAGGAAAGCCAAGACTGAAACAGAGTTCAAACTGGCCACTTCAATTAGGGACAACCAAAAGTTCTTCAAATATGTGGGAAGTTGGAAAAAGAACAACGGTAGCATTGGACCCTTACTAAACCAAGTGGGGCAGCTTATAACTGACACTCAGGATGGAAAAGCCAGTTTCCTTAATGACTGTTTTGTGTTGGTCTTCTGTCTGCCCAGTAGAATCGCCCTGCCTGTCAAGAGGCAAGATCACCAGGGGAAGGGGAAACCTGCGTCCACCATTACCACTGATCTTGTAAGGGAACATCTTAAGAGGCTGGACATCCACAAATCAGCTGGCCCAGATGGAATGCACCTAAAGAGTCTGCTAGTTCCTTTAACACATTATATCACAGCCTGTGGCAAGGATATTTGAGAACTTGTGCTTGGTCAAGGTGCCTGAGGATTGGAAGGGGGCCAGTGTGGTGTCTATCTTCAAGAAAGGGAAAAGGGAAGATCCAGGGAACTACAGGCCAGTTAGTTTGACCTCAATCCCTGAAAAGATCCTGGAAAAAAACATGAAGGAAACCATTACCAACATCCTAACAGAAGGTGACATTTTGAGAGACAGAGCCAACATGGCTTTGTGGAAGATAGATCTTGTCTGATGAACATGGTTTCTTTTTATGACCAGGTGACACATCACCTGGACAAGGGGGACAAAGTGGATATCATGTTCTTGGACTTCGAGAAAACCTTTGACTTGGTGTCTCATGATGTCCTCATAGAAAAATAGGGGAATTGCAGCCCAGACATTTTTGTGGTCCGACGGGTCCATCCACAGAGCCAGTTCTCCAGCCAGAGTGATAGTTGATGGAATCAATTCAACTTGATGCACTGTGACTAGTGGCATCCCCCAGGGCTTCATTCTTGGACCTGCACTCTTCAGTGTGTCTTTTAAACCTGAATCCGGATAATTTATAAGTGGAGTGGTGAAGTTGGATGCCAAACTGGCAATCCAGGCTGGCCTCAACAGGCTTACAAGGTGGGCGGATCAAAACCTGATGGCATTCAATGTTAAGAAATGCAAGATGCTCTACCTTTTGGGGGAGAGAACCCACACCACAGTTAAAGGGTCTGCAGTGCTGCGCTAGCTAGCACTGCTTCTGAAAGACTTTGGGGTCATGATTGACCACAAGATGAACATGACCTATCAGTGCAACACTGCAGCTGGCAAAGCAAACGAAACCATGGCCTGCATCTTTTTGATGCATCTCAAACCAAGACCTGGGAAGTCATCCTCCCACTTTACTCGGCCTTGCTGAGACCACAGCTGGGATACTGTGTCCAGTTCTGGGCTCCACAATTCAGAAAGGGTGTGGAAAAGCTTGAGAGAGTCCAGAGGAGAGCCGCACAAATCATTAGAGGACAAGAGAGCAGGCCTTATGAGGAGAGGCTGAGAGACGGACATAGGACTCTTCAGCCTGGAAAAGCATAAGCTCAGGGGTGACTTGGTGGCGGCCTGCAAGTATATAAGGGGTGTGCGTTGGGAACTGAGAGAACATCTGAATAGTAGGTCCAACAGTTGCAAACTCTTGGAAGACCATGTGGGGCTGGACATAGTGAAAAACTTCTTCACTGTCTGAGTCCCTAGGGCCTGGAATGGACTCCCCTGAGAGGTCGTGCAGGCACCTACTCTGATTTTCCTTTAAGAAGCACTTGGATGTCTATCTTGCTGGGATCATTTGACCCCTGCTGACTGCCTGTCCTTTGGGCAGGGGGCTGGACCTGATTGATCTTGTGAGGTCCTTCTAGCCCTGATGTTGATGAAATCTATTGTCAGCTACTTATACCTCTCCCAGAAGGCACTATAAAAATTGGCCTTTCAAAAAATACCACTCTGTTTTATAGCCATCAAAAGCCGCTACACAGCTCTAGTTTGTAGGGTCAACTTGTAGATCGTTGAACGATACCCGAGCCATGAAATTTGGCTTGGCTCATGGAGGTGTGGTGCCCTTAATTCCTTCCTAGGTCAGGGTCACCTTTTTACCCACATCTTTTATGGACCCTTTGGGGTTTTCTTCTACTTCCCCATGTCTGGAAAAAAAAAAAAAATACTGACCCAGCATCTTCTCGGGTCCTTCTGCTCTGACTCCTCAGGTAGCTCACTCTGCCTCCTGTCACTTCCCAATATAGTCATCCAGACATTCCCTTGCAAGAGTCTTCCTTTTCTTGCCTCCCTTTGCAACCTTCCCATGGTGCCCAATCAGGTGCCACTCCCTGGCCTCTGCCACCATGCCCATAGCTTGCTCATTAGTCTGTGCTTCTATGCTGGCCACACCCTGGATCACCGCTCCAGCACTTCTCTCGGCAACACTCTCTCTTCAATAGCCTCCACCCACTTCTCTGCTTCCTCTCTGTTCCTGGTCCCTCATGGCCTGACCAAGCGGCATTGTGAAGCTTTGCCAGACTCAGGCTGCTGCTGGTGCTGCTTTTGGACTTGGGTACTTGGACCCAGATTGGTGCTTTCAGCTGTCTTTCTGCACTCATCCAGGTCCAAGCACAGCTGATGCACTTCTCAAGGTGGCATGGTGGCATTGCAGGCTTGGTTCCACAGTGAGAAGTCCTTGGTGTCTCTGCCAAACTCGCTCTCCAGTGAGCTGCTGGAGGAGGTGGCTAGATCATATCTGGTGGGCTGCTTTGTGACCCTTTTGTGGGTGGTCTCCTCAAGGGCACTGGTGGCGATGATGCTTACTGTCAGGTCCAGGCAGGTCAGGAGGTGATTACTGTGGGTGACCAGTGCAGTGTCACAGAGGTTTCCCATGCAGGGGATGTTGGTGCTACCCTGCTGGTAGGGGACATGCAGGATCTTGTTGCTGGCCCTAAATAGCAGGTGCAGCCACTTCAGCAGCTGCCAGATTTCAGTGTTCACCTTCTTGGGGCTGGGACTGCCAAGCCTCTCAGGATGAATGTAACCGTGGCAGATGAGGAAGGTGTTCACTGTGTTGATCTTCTAGCAGGGGGCCAGCAGAGACAAATCCAGCTTGTGGGCGTCCTTCATGATCTTGTTGATGGTCTCCGGCATCTGTTTTTGGCTTGGTAGCAGGTATATGTCCTGACATGGCAGTAGGCCTTGCCATTGTGCAGGTACCTCATCACCTGGCCCTAGATTGTGAGGGAGGAGTCCAGGACACTGCTTCTTCCTGTAGTCTGTGCAGGGAGGTGCGCTTGGTGATGCTGAAGTGCAGGCACAGCCGCTTGGCTGCCTCATGCCATGTCCAGCATCTGCTGCAGCTGGGCATCGTTGCTGGTGAGGAGGACAAGGTTGTCAGCATAGGCTAGGACACTCAACTGCTGGCCATAAGGGTTGAGCCCACTGGGGTCACCTGCCACAGCTTGAAGGAGCAGGTCCATGGTCAGGTTGAAAATGATAGGGCTGAGGGGATAGCGCTGTTTCACATCTGGTTGAATGGGGATCTCATCAGGCTCTCCTTCAGACCGAATAGTCATGGTGCAGCTATTGTAGAGCTTCCACACTAGGTGGTTGATGCTATCTGGTATGCCAAGCTCATGGAGGGTGCTGAGAATGCAGTGGAACTTAAGGCATTGGAGATGTCCAGCCGTGCCACTGTGCATTGCTTCCTGGTCATCTGGGTGTTGTCCAAGGCCATCTGGAGGTCAAAGTTGTGCTGGTAGCAGCCCTCTGTCAACATGAAGGCCTTCTGGTTCAGGCTAGCCCATCAGGACTAATAACCCATGCAGCACCAGAGTGGGGGTGGGGGGAGTGGGAAAGAGGGTCACTTGTCATCTTCTCTTTTAAGTTTGACTTTCTGGCAGTCTGCCAGACCACATTTGATGCTGGTCCTGGAAGCACTGCAATACCAGACTGAGCATGGAATAAAAGGAGCATTTTTCTGTCTTTTTTTCAGCAGGAAGCTTTCAGCTTTGGATCTGGGTGGGACATTTCTCCCCTGGTGGGGGAGCGGGCACTGGGCCCAGAGGCGCTGTAATACCAGTCTGATGCATGGAGTAGTTGGAGCAAGCCCCAAGGCACTTTTACTGGTGTCAAAAATGCGTTTTAATGCATCAGTACATATCGGTGATTTTAAACTGATTTTAATAATGAGGTTTTTTGTTTCTTAAAATAATAAATAGGAAAATATTCAATGTATATCTACATATCCTTACACAGAGGTCCATCAAATGTCCAACTCAACAAATATCAAAATGCAGACATTATTTGGACCCAAAAAATACAACCAAAATTACCCAAACATATAAATAGTAACCACAACTTTGCAAACTCAGGATATTATACTCCAAAGAAACATCTTAAAGATCAACACTTCATATCCAGTTGTGCATTTCCCAGAACTGTCACATCTGAAATACAATCATACATCACCATTTTATCAACAACCCCACTATTTCTCAATTTCTGCCAGATCAAACAATAAATTCCATCCAATTGCTCTCCATACCTCACTCACTTCCCCCTCTTTTCCTTCTTTTCCCATAGCCACAGACCATCACCTTGTCATGGCCTCTTCGAGGATCATCACCTTGTGACGGAGAGGCTTGCGTGTTCCAATGACCCTGAGAGCGATGCCGTCTGGAGCTCACACTCCTGGTAGGGCCACCCATGGTGGCAAGGTCGAGGGGGAGGTTCCAGACAAAGAATGATCCAAGAAGTCCTTAGTGGTGGAGGGAAGGCTGTGGCCCCAGTGGCTGTGAAGGTGAGGAAGGCTGCAACAGAAGTGGCCTCAGTTATCGTCGTTTGCTATGCCACTGAACCTGGCCAAGACCGTGTGGGCCTGACTGCACTGGAGTCCCCATGCTAAACATACCATGCGCAGGCTTCTGTCCAGTCTAAAAGCCTTGTGGCAATGGAGGATTGGTGATGGGGGCAGGGCTGTGATATCTGGAGGCCCCTAGCTAAGAATCTGCACACTAGCGGTGGATCCGCGGTGGTCGTCAGGCACCTGTGTTGGGACAGGGGTATCCTTTGGCAGCTGTATGCGTGACAGAGCAGTCCTTTTTTGGATATCCTCTGCTCACCCCAATAGGGAGGGGGCTAGAAAAGATGCCCCCCAAAATTGGCTGTCCCATCTCTCCTGGCTGGGAAACCGCATCCAGCAGGATCACTATTCCTGCGGTGGAAATAAGAAAAAACTAATCTTTGGAACCTGTAATGTGAGAGTGCTCATCAACAGCCCAAAGAGTGATAGCCTGGAAAGATGAGTTGCCTTAGTGGCTTGGGAGGTAGCAAGGCACAACATTGATATTGCTGCTCTTGGTGAAACCTGGCTGGCCAGGGAGGTTAGCGGAAGGTACACCTTCTGGAAAGGGAAGCCAGACCACGACCCCCATATCCACAGAGTCGGTTTTGCCATCAGGAACAAGATCTCTGATGTGCTCCCTGAACTTCCTGTTGGTGTCAATGAAGGGCTGATGACCCTTCGCCTGCATCTTGGCCAAAACGAATATGCCACTGGCATCAGTGCATATGCCCCAACTCTGGATTCTGATGAGGAAGTCAAGGAAGTGTTCTACTATGATTTTTGACAATGCCCTTGCCTCCATCCCCAGGGATGATGAGGTTTTTCTTCTGGGTGACTTCAACACCTGGGTTGGACGTGACCATGAAATCTGGAGTGGAACTGTTGGCAAGAACGGCATGGGGAAGTCCAATGCCAATGGAATTCTGCTCCTGACCAAATGTGACCAACGTGGCCTGAACGTGACTAACACCAGTTTTCTGCCAGAAAGACTGGCTCAAGATCATGTGGATGCTTCCGAGGTTGGAGCACTGGCACCTCTTGGACTACATCATCATCTGAGGTAGAGACCTGAGGGACGTGCTTGTCACAAGGGTCATGAAGGGATCTGAAGACTGCTGGACAGACCAACTTGTGTTCTCAGTGATGAACAATGACCTGCGTGGTGACAAGACACTGGAAGACCCAGAGGGCCACCTGGAGATGGCTGAATGTCACTGCTTTGAAGGACCCTGGACAGCTGGAGGAGTTCCAGGCCCAGCTGTGTAGTACACTGGAGCAAGTCCTTACTGCTGATGACATCTCCATCCAGGCACACTGGGAGCAACTTGGGTCCGCTGTCCAAGACCCCTGCTCTCAGACTATTGGGTTAGCATTGCGATGGAACCAGGACTGGTTCCACACCAATGATGCTTGGTTTATGATCTCAAGCAGAAGCATGCAGTTCTTCATCACCTGGCAAAGCCATCCATGAACTCTGCGAAAGATGGCAGTGTACCACGGCTGAAGTCTTCATCCAGGCTACCAAGACAACCTACGAACCCTGCTCTATTGGACAAAACCCTCTGATCACAGGATGGCTCCTGGCTCCTCAAGGACAATGACACCATCTGTCTGCCTTGGAAGGAGCATTTCAAACTCCTTAACTGAGAGTCCACCATATTGGAGGAAACACTCCAAGCTTCCCATGATGCCCTGTGGTGGATTCCCTTGGTGACCCACAAGTCATAGAGAGCTCATGTGGGCCTTTCAACAGATGAAAACAAAGCCTGCAGGCTAGATGTTATACTCACAGAAGTCTACCTTGCTGACAGCTTCCAGCTCACGTCACAACTCCACCAGCTTTTTGGTTCGCCTTTTGGGACGGGGAGGACATCCCCAGGGATATCAAAAACAGTACTGTCATGACCTTCTACAAGAAAGGGGACAAATCTAACTGTGGGAACTACAGGGGGATTTCCCTTCTGTCCATTGTGGGTAAGATCCTGGCCTGCATCCTCCTGAACCACCTCTGTCCTGTTGCCGAGGAGATGCTTCTGGAAACCCATTGTGGGTTTGGACCATCCTGGGGCACTGTGGACACAGTTTTCATTGCCAGGCAGATGCAAGAAAAATGTCAGGAGCAAAATCAAGAACTGTTCCTCACCTTCATTGACCTGACCAAGGCATTTGATTCCTTTAAATCATGAAGCTCTATGGACCGTCCTTCAACTTCTTGGCTGCGTGCTGAATTTGGTCACCATGCTGAGGCTGCTGCATGAAGATATGATCACCACTGTCCTGAGTGGAAGATGCCTTCCTCATCCTGACTGGGGTCAAACAAGGTTGTGATCACCCCCACCCTGTTCACCATCTACCTGACCATCATCATCCATCTCATCTGAGACTATCTACTATCCAGCATCGGTATTCAGTATCGACTGGACAGGAAGCTTTTCAATCTTGGGTGCTTATGGGCAAAAATGAAACTCACCACCAAGGACATCCACCTTCAGTTTGCGGATGATTGCTGCATGATGGCTCACTGCACAAGATGTACAAGCGACCTTGGATCTCTTCAATGCCTCTTATAAGAGACTTGGCCTGTCCTTGAATGTCATAAAGATGAAGGTTCTCCACCAACCCTCCCCAGGGCAACTGAACATCTCTTGCGCTATCTATGTAGACAGACTCTGGAGCATGTGGACCACTTTTTCCATATTTCAGCAGCCACCTTGCTAAATGGGCTACCATCAGTGCAGAAGTCCAGTACCAGGTCAACTGCACCAGTGCCGCCACCTTCAAGCTGCAACAGTGTCTTTGAAAAGGAGACCTTTGGAAGTTGATGAAGGTCCTGGCTTACAAGGCTGTTGTGCAGACCACCCTCTACTGCAGTGAAACCTGGACTGTTTACTGATGCCACACTAGGACCTTTGAGCTTTCACTAGCTGTGCTTGAGTTGAATCCTGGGAATTGAATGGGAAGACTGCTGAATCAGCACGAGAATTCTCCTTAAAGCTGCATCCACCAGCATGGAAGCCTTGCTCTTGAGAAATCAACTCTGATGGATGGGTCACTGTGTTCAGATGTCTGAGGACTGCTTCCCTCATCAGATTCTCTTTTCCCAGCTCTCCATTGTCCAATTCTCAGAGTGGCCAAAGAAAACGGTGCAAACACGCACTCCAAGGTCACCTTCAAGCATGGAGGCATTGACATCAATGGCTGGGAGGAGCAAGCTGCTGACTGTTCGGTGTGGTGCCACCTGGTCCACCAAGGTATGCGCTATTTCAACGCCCAATAACTTGATTAATGAAGCAGAATAGTGGTGGTGGAGGGAGGAGGAGACCAACCTGGAGCTGTGAATCCCACTCCCCTGTGTAACAACATGCTCCCATTGCTAAGGAATGTGTGCATTCAGAATTAGGCTCCACTGTCACCTGAGGACCCACCAAGCCTGATAGATGTCATCCTTGAATTTGAGGGACTGCCAGCAGTGACTCCCCATGTTTCATCATACCCCAACTGAAGACAACCCCTCAGTGTGAAACGCACCCTTTTTTAGTAATCCACAAACACAGAACCTTCATTGTCATCACCTGCATTCCTATCAAAAATGCCCTAACCTCCCAACCCCTCTCCCCTTTTCTTAACCAGCCAATACACCACTCCCTTATACAACACCCCATCTCCCCATCCCATTTTTTCCTTAATGTCCCCCATACATACCTTCATTGCAAAAAAATTCCTAAAATACATGATGAACTGTTTCCTCCCCAGTGCATAACTGCCTTGGGTATTTGGCTGACCATACTGACCCCCATCTATGCAAAACCTCTTTCATTGTTATCACCCTAATAACTATTTGCCATGCTACTTCTCTATGTATTGTCTGCCTCTTATCTACAATTACCCTAAATACAGTCTTTTCTTTTGTAACCGCTCCTCCCTAATAAATGCCACCAACATTTCATAATGTTGGGAACACTTCTCTGCCCAGTATCCCAGTCCATCTCTCTCCAAACACCCCTAGCGCCCTCAAAAACCTCCTCCCACAGCACCTAGCAAATTTCCCTGCAGCCCCCTCTTCTCCCTTAGCCTCCTGCACCATTACTGCTATCCTACACCCATACACAGATGCTTCTATGTCCGGAAAACCTTTTTGTCTACTGACTTGGCTTGGCTTTCCTCCTCATTCCTCTGGCTTTGGTCAACGCTCGATGAAAGCAACGTCTTGTCTTAGGCAGCCTTCCTTATTACATAGACAGGAATCCTTATCCCCAATATCTTGACCCGCCTTTCTTTATGCCTTTTCCACCTCTTTTATACGTACACAAAATACACTTTATCCCACTCCTGTTGGGCAGAATAGAGATTTCCAATCCAGCTTTTCCCATTCCCCTTGTTCCATATATCCTTCCATTTCATGGTAACCCAGCTGGATACATTCTTGTACAGTATAAAACATCCCCCGTGACACCAGCAAATGCCTCACTTCCCACAGTGCCACCCGAATCCCCATTTAAAAAAAACCAAACAAAAAACCCCCTTTGTTCCCATCCTTTCTCCCCTTTTTTTCCCACTAACCCATACATCACTTCCTTATATAATACCCCTGTCCCCCACCCAATCCCCTGCAAAAATTTCCCAACCCTTCCCCACACCTTCCTTGCAAAAAAAAAAAAACATTCCCAAAACACATGATGCACCGACTCTTCCTGGTTACATAATTCCCTAGGGCACTCCCCTGATCTCACTAAACCCCACCTATGCTGAATTCCCCTCACCATCACCAGTCTCCTCGCTACCCTCCACCAAAACTCCTTGGTGCTCTGCCTTCCATCTTTTATCTATAACACTTCCACACTTCTTTCACTTGTTCCCACGATAGATCTCCTATGTCCGTCAACCGGTCCCTTCCCCTGATCAATTTTTGAAAATACTTTTCACCCCCTGTATCCCTCCTGCACCCAACTCTTCCAAGCCCTTCCCTTTCACAAAATTCCCCAACCGTGCATAATGTAATGATGGTTCTTCGGCCCACAGCCCCGTCCACCGTTCCCCGAACACTTCCATCTTCCTCAAGTGCCCCCCCCCACCAATATTTACAAAATTTCCCCGCCCATCCCTGCCCTATATACCCCTCCCTTATCATGGCCGCCACTGCGTGCCCATAAATAAATCTCCACCTCTGGGAAATCCCAACCCCTTAGTTCCCTCGCTTTTATACAATTCCCTGCTTGCCACCGGCTCTGTCTTCCCTCCCCAAAAAAACCATGCAAAACTCCCTTTGTACTTTCCTCCCCTGTAGCCAGGATGGTGGATATACCATCCCCGTAAACAAAATCACGGGTAATAACACCCTTTTAGTTAATTCTACCCTCCCTCCCAGTGATAAACCCCTTGTTCCCCATAACCCTAATATCCGCCTTACTTTCGCTCCCACCTCTTCCCATGTCCTCTCTCCTTTCCCTTCTATATCAAATGTGACCCCTGATACCCTTAAGTGATCCTTTATCACCTTCAGCCCGAACCTCTCTAATCCCTCCCATTTCCCAATTGCCCACAAAACACTCTTCCCTTTATTTATTTTTGCCCTGATGCCTCCCCATAATCTTCCATGTGCCCCAACACCCTTCCTAGTGATCTCCCATCCCTCACCAACACCGTCACATCATCCATATATAATAAACACTGTACCTCCTCCCCTCCCGGCACCTGCACCCCATGAATCTCCTTATCCCCTATTAGTTTCCTGGCCAATGGCTCAATGCCACATATAAAAAGCAAAGGGGACAAAGGACACCCCTGTCTCATTCCCGCCTTGATAGGAAAAGTCTCCCCCAAGAATCCCTTTACTAACACCCTGCTAGTTGCTCCAGTGTATATTGCCCTTATCCACCCTACAAATTTTTCTGTGAACCCCATCCCTTCTAACACCTGAAACAAAAACCTCTGGTTCACCCTATCATAGACTTTCTCTAAATCTAAACTCCCCACCACCAAATTCCATTTCCTCACCCTGCCATACTCGATCACGTCTCTCAACACCCAGTGCGTCTGCATAATTCTTCTTTCCTCCACCCCACATGATTGGTGCTCCCCAGTCACATTCCCTAATACCTTTGCCATCTGTGTTGCCAATGTTTTTGTCAATATCTTATAATCCGTATTTAATAACGTGATTGGTCTCCAATTTTTAACGAGCTCTCTTCCCCTTTCTTATACATCAGTATCACCGCTCCTTCCGTGAAACTATCCCCCACCACTCCCCGTTCCATAAATTCTTTAAAGACCCTGACCAAATCTTTCCCCACCCACTCCTAAAATTTCACATAATTCCTTTGGCAGCCCATCCCTCCCCGGCACCTTATTTCCTCTCATTTTCCTTAAATACTCCCTCACCTCCACCGAGACTGCTCTATCCAACGCCTCCCTTCCCCCCTCTCCCACCCCTTTATTCTGACCTCCCAGAAAATCCCTCATCCTTCTTTCATCCATCTCTTTGCCCTCATACAACTTTTGGTAGATATGGGTTATTTCCTCCAACACCTGGTCTTGATCAACAACCCACCTTCCCTCTGGTGTCTGAATCTTCCCCCCCTCCCCTTTCCCCTTCTTCACCCTTTGTGCAAAGTAGTTATTCCATTCTTCCCCTTCTATCCATGGTGCTCTTGCTAAAAAAAAAAATCCTCCCACGTGCACATTCCTTGAACCAATCTTCCACCACCTGTTTTGCCTCCCTTAGTTTCTCTTTTACACCCTTCCCCCCTGCCGCTTCTCCATCAACCTCCTGTATCTCCCTTTTGTCTTTTCTTTAATTCCTGTGCCCTTCTCCCTGCCTTCCTTTTCCCCACCCACACAAACCATTCCCTTGTTCACTTTTTCACCAGCTTGCCACCATTCCCATTGTGAGTTGAAACACTTCTTCAATGTTACCCACCCCTGATATTCCCTAACAAAATCCTGGCAAACCTCTTCCTCCTGTAATAATTGTTTATTGAGTTTCCACACCCTTTTCTTCTTTTCCCTGTCCTCCCACTCTCTAACTCCACAATTAACATCCGGTGGTCCGAAAAACCCACCTCCACTACTCTTTTCTGCCCCATCACCACCCCCCATGAAACCAACACAAAATCGATTCGCGATGTTACTCTACCCCCGGATCCATCCTGGTATACATTTTCTCGCCCTCCCAGATATCCCTCAAGCCCTCTTCTGCTATCCATTTCTTTAACAAACACCCAGTCCCATGTAAACCACCCTCCCTTGTCCCTCCCACTCGATCTCCTTGTTGGATTAAACAATTAAAGTCCCCTACAAAAATTCTGTGCCCTCCCTGCCCCGCTACATACCCTTTAGCTTTTTAAAAAACCCCATTCTTTCCCCTTCCCTGCCAGTGCATACACATTAAAGACCAAAAAAACCTCCCCTTGGAATTCTACCACCATTTTTTTGAACCCTACCTTGGATCAAGGTCTGCATTCCCCTCACCCTTAACCCCTCCTACGCCTGCTGCTTTTTCCAATGTCCCTGCCCACCACGAAGGTCCCCACAGCCACCTTTTCTGTAAGTGCCGATACCCTTGCTCCCACCCTATCCCACAGTCTTGCAAACACAAAATGTCTGCTCTTGTATCTTCCAATGTCTTTACCATCTTACCCCATTGTGCCCTCTTGTGTACACTTCTTACATTAATTGATACTGTTTTAAGCCTCATTAAGTTTCTCCCTTTTTTTTTTAATGCTTACTCAATTCCACGCCCTTACTTCCCTCCCTCCCTTCACCATCCCCATTGCCTGCGCGAAACTTTCCAATGTTTTGGGGCTCAAAAATCCCTCCCCTTGCACACTATCCCCTTCTGAATCCTCCCTTACTCTGCTTTCCCCCATTTCCCTCCTCTTGTGTTTTTTCTCTTTCTCCCCTTTCCCTTTTCCCACCCTCTTCCATCCCAGTTTTCCCCCTTTGTTTTTTTTTTTTTGGTTCTTTCCCTTCCCTCTCCACCTTAGTGTCGGGGTTAACCAAACAGAGTGAATTGGGGCCCCAAGGTCACGGTATGCCGGGGTGGCAATCAGATACGGACAGATGGGATTATTGGTGTAGAGTCAGGCGATACGGACCCGGAGTGGATTGAAATGAAGATGAATTTATTTGACTTAAGCTTTAGGCATAGGCAGCGATGTCTTCAGTTACAGTTACAACAATGAACAACGAAGGGGTCTGTTGGCCCACGAGGTTCAGTCCGAAGACCTAGTCCCAGGGCTGGTCAACAGCTCATTAAATGAGTCATACAGACAATGAAACGAAAACTGTAACACGTTGTACATGTTAGGTCGTATGACGCCAGTCCCACAGGACAGCAGTGAGAAGCGGTGATGTCGGAAGCTGAAGTCAAAACCAGGTAAGTCAAGCCGAGATTGCAATCAAAGTCGGAAAGGGTGATCCAAAATCGTAGTCGATAAGTCAGTACCAAGGTGAGCCGGAAGCCAGGTGAGCGTACAACACAATACAACACAAGTAATATGAAATGCCAAGCGAAGGAGACGAAGGAGGAGATCTATAGGCCCTAAAGCCTGACTGAGAGACAGTCCCTGCAGCAGCAGCCTCTGTCCTCAGCTAACATGATTCCCCCCCCCCCCCCGAAGGAGGGGTTCACTGAACTTTTATATGAATTTGGTAGCCAATCAGAACCCTCTCCGCAGAGAAATTTCTAGTCAGATTACCTCATGTCACATTCTGACTGAGCATGCTCTCTGTCAGAAGCTGACACAGTCTGAGCATGTGTCTGTGGGGAAAGGTCAACAATGATTGACAGGTCTGCAGGTCACCCAGGGGGCAAGGGCTGGGTGAGCCTTGGAACTTTCCACTGAGAGTCAAATGCACATGTCAGTCTCAAACTTCTGTGTGGGCAGTATTTACTCAAAATTTTGCTCTGACACTTAGGTTACTTTTTGCCCCAGTAGTATTTCCAAACTGTGGCTTATGCTTGCTTTCTCTTCCCCTCCCCCTCCTTCTAGGTTCTTGTGGCAGTCATCTTGCTTCTCTTCTCCGGCTTCCGCTGAGAGGGAAAGAAGATAGATACACACATACCCGTTACAGTGGTCCGCGATGTTGAAGGAAGTGGCTCCGAGTGAGCGTCTCAGTCCATAAAGTCCGATCGCGGGGGTCCTCTTCGGGTGGGGCGGGGTCGTCCGTGGCGGCAAAGTCCTCTCGACGCGGAGCGAGGCGGTGGGGGGGCGGTTCAGGCGGCGGCGTCCTCCGGGTCCGGTCCGGCGGGGGCTGGTCTGGAGGGGTCGATGAACTGGCGGTGGCCCGTGATGTGCTCCACGTAGATGTCGCGGGACCAGCGGATGGTGTCGGACACCATGAGGCAGCGCATCAGCTTGGCGTAGCGGCGGGAAACGCGGCAGGCGCGGAGGACGCTCTCGTTGTTGGGGTCCCAGGCTCCGAGCGTCCCCACGATGAGCGCGTCCACCGTCACGTCGTAGCCGCGGCTCCTCAGGGTGGCGGCCAGCGGGGCGTACTTCTCCCGCTTGCGAGCCCGGGCCTCGGTGAAGGCTTGGCGCCGGTTCTCGAAGGGGATGGTGACGTCCACCATCACGATCTTCTTGGCCTCGTGGTCCGTGACGACGATGTCGGGGCGCAGCTGGCTCTCGCAGCCCGGGACGGTGCGGTTCACGGAGATCTCCCCCGTCCCGGCCGGGATGGCTCGCACCAGGCGGTCCTGGACAGCGTTGTGGCGCAGCTGCCAGGCTCTGGCGTGCGGCCTGCAGCCGCACAGCACGTGGGGGAGGGTCTCCAGCGCGTAGCCGCACCGTCGGCACCTCTTGTCCCGGTGGCCGAAGCGCACGGCCCCGTTCAGAGGCAGGCAGTTGAGGCGGGCGCGGTGGAGGAAGCGCCAGTCCGCAAAGCGCGTGAAGCTCCCGCTGGGCATGAAGTGGTTGCTAGCGTCCCACTTCGAGGTGGCGTCGAAGACCTTGCCCTGGTCGGGTTTGGCCCTCAGGTCGCCGGCGTACTTGTTGCGGACGGCGTCCTTCAGGAACCTCTCCAGGAAGGTCCTCATGCGGGGCGTGACGGTGATGCGGTCGGCGTGCGGGGCTGGGCGCAGGCAGACTCCCAGCTCCCGACCCTCCTCGGTCCAGCTCCAGGCGCAGCCGATGCGGTTCCCGAGGCGGCGCGTGGCGTTGCGGGCTCGGCTCCACAGCGAGGCAAAGTCCCCGCCGTCCCGGCTGAACTCGCCCTCGAGCGAGCCGCTGAGGAAGGTGGCCAGGTCTTGTCCGGCGGGCTGCCGCCCGATCCTCTTGCGGGCGGTCTCCTCCAGGGCGCTGGCGGCGATGGTACTTACCGTGGCGTCCGGGCAGGTGAGGAGGCGGAAGGCGTGGGTCACTACCGCGATGTCGCACAGGTCTCCCATGCGGGGCACGTTGGCACCTCCTTGTCGGTAGGGGATGTGCAGGACCTCGTTGCTGGCCCGCAGCGGCAGGTGCAGCCACTTCTTGAGCAGCCGCCGGATCTCGGTGTCCGCCTTCTTGAGGGGCGTCTTGGGGACCGCCGAGCCCCTCAGGACGAACGCCACGCGGGGGATGAGGAAGGTGTTCACCGCGTCGATCTTCTGCCAGGGGGCCAGCAGGGACGAGTCCAGCTTGCGGGCGTCCTGCACGATCCCGGCGATGGTTTCCTCTGGAGTCTGCCTAGCCCGATGGCCGGTGGGCGTTCCCAGGTGGCAGTAGGCCTCGCCGTCGCGCAGGTGCTTCATCGCCTGGCCCTGGACCGTGAGAGTGGAGTCCAGGACGCGGCTCTTTCGCCTGCCGTCGATGTGCAGGGAGGCGCACTTGGCGACGTTAAAGCGCAGGCCCATCCATCTGGCCGCCTCGGAGGTCACGTCCAGCATCTGCTGCAGCTGGGCGGCGTCGGGGGCCAGGAGGACCAGGTCGTCGGCGTAGGCCAGGACGCTCAGCTTCTGGCCGTAAAGGTCGAGCCCGCCGGGGCCGCCCGCCACGGCGCGAAGGAGCGGTTCCATGGCCAGGTTAAAGATGATGGGGCTGAGGGGGCAGCCCTGTCTCACCCCCGACCGGATGGGGATCTCCGCGGTCTCTCCGTCGGTGGCGCGGACGGTCGTGGTGCAGCCGAGGTAGAGCTCTCGCACCGAAGCGATGACGCCGTCCGGTAAGCCCAGCTCGCGGAGGGTGTCGAAGATGTGGCGGTGGGGCACGGAGCCGAAGGCGTTGGAAATGTCCAGCCACGCCACCGCGCACTGCTTCCTGGTCCTCCGGGCGTTGTCCAGGGCCATCTGGAGGGTGAAATTGTGTTCGTAGCAGCCCTCCGTTGACATGAAGCCCTTCTGGCTGCGGCTCACGGCCCCGCCGGTCACTGCCCAGTCGGTGATGCGAGCCGCCAGGCAGCTGGCGTAGAGTTTGGCCACCGTGGAGCACAGGGCGATGGGTCTCCAGTTGCCCGGGTCGGTCGGGTCCCCTTTCTTGTGGATGAGAACCGTCATGGCCCTCTTCCAGGCGGCGGGTGTCCGACGGAACTCTCTGCACCTGTTAAAGAGAACAGAAAGAATAAGGCAGCCCGGGTCACGTTTTTTGAGGAGACCGTACCTGATGCCGTCCTTGCCGGGGGCGGTGTCTCTGGTCCTCTTCAGGCGGGCTTCCACTTCCCGCGGCGTGAAGGCCGCCTCGAACCCCTCTGCCGGGGGGACGGGGGTCAGCGCTTCGACGGTCGCGGGGCGTGGGGTGGCCACCTCTGCCGGGGGGTTGAAGACCGTGCTAAAATAGCGAAACAGAGTCTCCCGGGGGACCTGGCAAAAGGCCGAGGGCCCCTCCAGGATCTCTCTCACCGCCTTGGGGCGGTTGGCTCGGTACAGCTTCTGGATCCGGGAGGCCGCCGCCGGGTCGTAACGCTGGCGTCTGGGTCGTCGCTGGGGCTGCGGTCTGTTGTCTCGTCGCGTCGTCGGTCTGCTGTCGTTGCCTCTCCGGGGTTGGCCCGGGCGGGCGGCCGCCGAGAGCTCGTCCGTGAGCCGAGTCACCGAGGCCTCGAAGGTCTCAAAGGTGGCAGCCCGAGAGAGCTCCTCCAGCCAGAGGGCCTGCCACGGGGTGGGCATCCTCTGCTGTGGGGAGGGCTCCGCACCCGGGGATTCCGAGACGCCCGGGAGCTGGAGGGCTCCCGGCGGTTCGGTCTCCCCAGGCGGCTCCGGGGTCCTCGGCGGGTCGGGCGGCCTCGGGGGACCGGGAGGAGAGGTGTCCGGTCGGGGTGTCACGTCCGGTCGGGGAGCTCCAGGAGTCGACCTGCTTGGTGGCGTCGCTGGGGCAGGTCCTTCCGTCGGGTGCTCCTCGGAGGCCTGGTCCGGAGGGATTGTCGGCGGGGCGGTCGGCCTAGCAGGTCTTCGCGCCGCGGTGCGGGTCGAGGCGGCGGATCTCACCAGCGTGCCGGGTCTCCTCTCGGCTCCGGGACCCTGGCAGACCTTGTGGTGGTTCTTGAGAAGTTTCAGGGTCTCGTACTCGATGCCGCAGCGAGAGCAGTAGAAGGCTAGGCGCAGCCGGTGGAAGCGCCGGAGATGCTTGTTAAGGTCGTTGTGTGCCCTGTACTGCCTGGGTGGGTGGCAGGTGGGGCACAACAGCTTCGCCGGAAGAGGGAAAGGAAGGAAAGTGAGCGCAGATGCATCTACGCCGTCGCCTGGGTCATCCATGGGGGGATCGGGTGCCGGGGGGGTTCGGGGCTCCTCCATCAGCGTGGGGAGACCCGCAGGAAGGTCATCCTCGAGACCGCCGGGGTCCGGGGGTCGTCGCCGCTCGGGGCTCGCCGTCGCTACCGAGGGTCTGTGGGGGCCGGGAGAAACCCGGGGCCGCTCAGCCGTCGTTCGGGGGGCGTCCTCAGGGTCCGGGGTCCTCCGTCGGGAGGCGGCCCTCGTCAGCCGGGGTTCCGGGCTCCGAGAGTCTCTCTGCCTCCGAGGGTCGGTCGATGTCTGGGGATCTGACATCGCCGGGGTGCGTCGGTTCGGGTCTGCTGGTGCACCCTCCTAGGAGGGTCGTCCGAGATCCGTGGCCGGCGGTTCGCCCTAGCGGGGGTCTCCGAGTGCCTTGTGCGTTCTTATTAGTGGATCAGGGTGTCCTCAGTCCAGCGGTGTTTTACCCACTTTCGGTCCTCCGAGCACAGACGTTCGCCTACTCCGACCGAGGGAGACCCAAGGTCTTCGGCTACTAGCCCGAGTCGGGGCTTTCACGTCATCAGGTCCGGCGAGCCGGAGAGCCCCTATGCTACTTGCCTGAGCGACCCGGCGGCTTGCGCAACCGGCGCTCTTTCGGACGTACTGGTGGCACCGCTTTTCCTCGCCCGTCAGGACTGATAAGAACCCACGCTGCACTGAAGAAAAGGAAAGCAAGCTGCTAGTCAGCTCACTTTTTGTGGCTATTATTCCGGCAGTCTACCGGACGGGGCGGGGCGGGGCGGGGCGGGGCGGGCGTCGGTCCTGGCAGAAGTGCAATACCAGGCCGAGCACGCGTAAAAGAAGTGGTTCTCTGTCTTTCCAGATATTAAACTGATAAGAACAGATACTACACTTGATCTGAGCCTTCAAGAGGCCGAGAAGCGATAACCCTCCAAGGGCCGGAGGGGGAGCGGGACCCCCGGGGCCGGCAGCCCGGGGGCCCTGGCGAGCGAGCGAGCCAGGCTGGGCCGGCGGCGGCGGCCGGCGGCGGTGGCGGGGCTGCGGTCGTTCGGTTCGGTTCCGCGGCGTCGCGCCTCACTGCACCGGCTGGCTCGCCAGCGGGAAAGGGGCCCTGTGGGCGGGGGCTGGCAGGTGCGTGCCGCTCCTTCCATGCTCCCGTTCCGAGCCCTGACACTCCACTCCACTCCACTCCACTCCGCTCCGCTCCGCTGCGCTGCGCTGGCTTCCTTGCTTGCTTCCGTTCGTCCGGCTCTTGGTCTACTGAGTTGACTTTCATCGATTTCATAGACGTGAGGGCCGGCTGGAAGGGACCTCGGAAGATCCTCGAGTGTAGCCCCCCGCCCAAAGGGGGCAGGAGGCCAGCTGGGGCCATTGGCTTGACTTGACCTGATGACCTGCCACAAGGGGGCGAGTCGAGCCCCGCTGCCGAAAGGGCAGGAAGTCAGCTGGGGCCATAGGAGCCCAGCAAGAGAAGCATCCCATTGGTTGGCTTGACTTGACCTGATGACCTGCCACAAGGGGGCGAGTCGAGCCCCGCTGCCGAAAGGGCAGGAAGTCAGCTGGGGCCATAGGAGCCCAGCAAGAGAAGCATCCCATTGGTTGGCTTGACTTGACCTGATGACCTGCCACAAGGGGGCGAGTCGAGCCCCGCTGCCGAAAGGGCAGGAAGTCAGCTGGGGCCATAGGAGCCCAGCAAGAGAAGCATCCCATTGGTTGGCTTGACTTGACCTGATGACCTGCCACAAGGGGGCGAGTCGAGCCCCGCTGCCCGAAAGGGCAGGAAGTCAGCTGGGGCCATAGGAGCCCAGCAAGAGAAGCATCCCATTGGTTGGCTTGACTTGACCTGATGACCTGCCACAAGGGGGCGAGTCGAGCCCCGCTGCCGAAAGGGCAGGAAGTCAGCTGGGGCCATAGGAGCCCAGCAAGAGAAGCATCCCATTGGTTGGCTTGACTTGACCTGATGACCTGCCACAAGGGGGCGAGTCGAGCCCCGCTGCCGAAAGGGCAGGAAGTCAGCTGGGGCCATAGGAGCCCAGCAAGAGAAGCATCCCATTGGTTGGCTTGACTTGACCTGATGACCTGCCACAAGGGGGCGAGTCGAGCCCCGCTGCCGAAAGGGCAGGAAGTCAGCTGGGGCCATAGGAGCCCAGCAAGAGAAGCATCCCATTGGTTGGCTTGACTTGACCTGATGACCTGCCACAAGGGGGCGAGTCGAGCCCCGCTGCCGAAAGGGCAGGAAGTCAGCTGGGGCCATAGGAGCCCAGCAAGAGAAGCATCCCATTGGTTGGCTTGACTTGACCTGATGACCTGCCCGGGAAGGGGGCTCGGAGCCCAGGGCAGCTGCCGAAAGGGCAGGAAGTCAGCTGGGGCCATAGGAGCCCAGCAAGAGAAGCATCCCATTGGTTGGCTTGACTTGACCTGATGACCTGCCACAAGGGGGCGAGTCGAGCCCCGCTGCCGAAAGGGCAGGAAGTCAGCTGGGGCCATGCCACAAGGGGGCGAGTCGAGCCCCGCTGCCGAAAGGGCAGGAAGTCAGCTGGGGCCAGGAGCTTCCTCCCCAAGGCAGCTTTGGTCAACCGACTCCACTCCACTTCCTCCCCAGGGCAGCTTTGGTCGTCGTCGTCGACGACGACGCTCGACAACTGCAGCGTCTGGCCTCTGGTGGCTTTGCCTTGCGGATGGAGGGGACGGAAGGCTTTCTTTTTGGCGGGGGGAGGCTGCAGGGCCTGCCTGGCTTGAGGAAGGAAAGCCCCAGCCTACCTGCCCACCACCCTTCCAGGTGCTCTCGCCCAGGACATGGTGGGCCATAGCCAACACCCCTGCCAGTGTTCCTGCGCCTGCTGCCTAGCTGTCTTTTGCATAGGGCCGCCCCCTGGGGAGCTGCTGCTGCTGCTGCTGCTGCTGCTTTTGGAACCAACTGAGGGAGGAGCCGCACCAGGCCCCGAGGCACTGCAATACGGGGCTGATGCACAGAGGGGCTGGAGCAAGCTCCGAGGCCCGCTCCCGGCACCAAAAATGCGTTTAATGCGTCAGTCCTCAAATCGAGGACGATATCAGCGATTAAACTGATAAGAACAGATACTACACTTGATCTGAGCCTTCAAGAGGCCGAGAAGCGATAACCCTCCAAGGGCCGGAGGGGGAGCGGGACCCCCGGGGCCGGCAGCCCGGGGGCCCTGGCGAGCGAGCGAGCCAGGCTGGGCCGGCGGCGGCGGCCGGCGGCGGTGGCGGGGCTGCGGTCGTTCGGTTCGGTTCCGCGGCGTCGCGCCTCACTGCACCGGCTGGCTCGCCAGCGGGAAAGGGGCCCTGTGGGCGGGGGCTGGCAGGTGCGTGCCGCTCCTTCCATGCTCCCGTTCCGAGCCCTGACACTCCACTCCACTCCACTCCACTCCGCTCCGCTCCGCTGCGCTGCGCTGGCTTCCTTGCTTCCTTCCGTTCGTCCGGCTCTTGGTCTACTGAGTTGACTTTCATCGATTTCATAGACGTGAGGGCCGGCTGGAAGGGACCTCGGAAGATCCTCGAGTGTAGCCCCCCGCCCAAAGGGGGCAGGAGGCCAGCTGGGGCCATTGGCTTGACTTGACCTGATGACCTGCCACAAGGGGGCGAGTCGAGGCCCGCTGCCGAAAGGGCAGGAAGTCAGCTGGGGCCATAGGAGCCCAGCAAGAGAAGCATCCCATTGGTTGGCTTGACTTGACCTGATGACCTGCCACAAGGGGGCGAGTCGAGCCCCGCTGCCGAAAGGGCAGGAAGTCAGCTGGGGCCATAGGAGCCCAGCAAGAGAAGCATCCCATTGGTTGGCTTGACTTGACCTGATGACCTGCCACAAGGGGGCGAGTCGAGCCCCGCTGCCGAAAGGGCAGGAAGTCAGCTGGGGCCATAGGAGCCCAGCAAGAGAAGCATCCCATTGGTTGGCTTGACTTGACCTGATGACCTGCCACAAGGGGGCGAGTCGAGCCCCGCTGCCGAAAGGGCAGGAAGTCAGCTGGGGCCATAGGAGCCCAGCAAGAGAAGCATCCCATTGGTTGGCTTGACTTGACCTGATGACCTGCCACAAGGGGGCGAGTCGAGCCCCGCTGCCGAAAGGGCAGGAAGTCAGCTGGGGCCATAGGAGCCCAGCAAGAGAAGCATCCCATTGGTTGGCTTGACTTGACCTGATGACCTGCCACAAGGGGGCGAGTCGAGCCCCGCTGCCGAAAGGGCGCATCCCATTGGTTGGCTTGACTTGACCTGATGACCTGCCACAAGGGGGCGAGTCGAGCCCCGCTGCCGAAAGGGCAGGAAGTCAGCTGGGGCCATAGGAGCCCAGCAAGAGAAGCATCCCATTGGTTGGCTTGACTTGACCTGATGACCTGCCACAAGGGGGCGAGTCGAGCCCCGCTGCCGAAAGGGCAGGAAGTCAGCTGGGGCCATAGGAGCCCAGCAAGAGAAGCATCCCAAGGGCAGGAAGTCAGCTGCATCCCATTGGTTGGCTTGACTTGACCTGATGACCTGCCACAAGGGGGCGAGTCGGGCCAGCAAGAGAAGCATCCCATTGGTTGGCTTGACTTGACCTGATGACCTGCCACAAGGGGGCGAGTCGAGCCCCGCTGCCGAAAGGGCAGGAAGTCAGCTGGGGCCATAGGAGCCCAGCAAGAGAAGCATCCCATTGGTTGGCTTGACTTGACCTGATGACCTGCCACAAGGGGGCGAGTCGAGCCCCGCTGCCGAAAGGGCAGGAAGTCAGCTGGGGCCATAGGAGCCCAGCAAGAGAAGCATCCCATTGGTTGGCTTGACTTGACCTGATGACCTGCCACAAGGGGGCGAGTCGAGCCCCGCTGCCGAAAGGGCAGGAAGTCAGCTGGGGCCATAGGAGCCCAGCAAGAGAAGCATCCCATTGGTTGGCTTGACTTGACCTGATGACCTGCCACAAGGGGGCGAGTCGAGCCCCGCTGCCGAAAGGGCAGGAAGTCAGCTGGGGCCATAGGAGCCCAGCAAGAGAAGCATCCCATTGGTTGGCTTGACTTGACCTGATGACCTGCCACAAGGGGGCGAGTCGAGCCCCGCTGCCGAAAGGGCAGGAAGTCAGCTGGGGCCATAGGAGCCCAGCAAGAGAAGCATCCCATTGGTTGGCTTGACTTGACCTGATGACCTGCCACAAGGGGGCGAGTCGAGCCCCGCTGCCGAAAGGGCAGGAAGTCAGCTGGGGCCATAGGAGCCCAGCAAGAGAAGCATCCCATTGGTTGGCTTGACTTGACCTGATGACCTGCCACAAGGGGGCGAGTCGAGCCCCGCTGCCGAAAGGGCAGGAAGTCAGCTGGGGCCATAGGAAATCCCATTGGTTGGCAGGAGGGGGCGAGTCGAGCCCCGTCAGCGTCTGGCCTCTGGTGGCATAGGAAGTCAGCTGGGGCCATAGGAGCCCAGCAAGAGAAGCATCCCATTGGTTGGCTTGACTTGACCTGATGACCTGCCACAAGGGGGCGAGTCGAGCCCCGCTGCCGAAAGGGCAGGAAGTCAGCTGGGGCCATCAATAGGAGCTTCCTCCCCAGGGCAGCTTTGGTCAACCGACTCCACTCCACTTCCTCCCCAGGGCAGCTTTGGTCGTCGTCGTCGACGACGACGCTCGACAACTGCAGCGTCTGGCCTCTGGTGGCTTTGCCTTGCGGATGGAGGGGACGGAAGGCTTTCTTTTTGGCGGGGAGAGGCTGCAGGGCCTGCCTGGCTTGAGGAAGGAAAGCCCCAGCCTACCTGCCCACCACCCTTCCAGGTGCTCTCGCCCAGGACATGGTGGGCCATAGCCAACACCCCTGCCAGTGTTCCTGCGCCTGCTGCCTAGCTGTCTTTTGCATAGGGCCGCCCCCTGGGGAGCTGCTGCTGCTGCTGCTGCTTTTGGAACCAACTGAGGGAGGAGCCGCACCAGGCCCCGAGGCACTGCAATACGGGGCTGATGCACAGAGGGGCTGGAGCAAGCTCCGAGGCCCGCTCCCGGCACCAAAAATGCGTTTAATGCGTCAGTCCTCAAATCGAGGACGATATCAGCGATTAAACTGATAAGAACAGATTGACTTTTATTAGTAGATGTTTTGGTTGGGGAATCCAGGAAAAAGATGACAATGTTGAGATGGAAATACAAAGCGCCCGGGCGAGGGACTAACAATCCAGGGTGGGGGAGAGGAGTGGAACGCAACTAGGTTACATATCATACAATGTTAGCCAACTAAGCCCGGGGGTGGGGGGGTGTGGAGGGGGGAGGGGGGAGGGGGGGATCGCGACGCTGAGAGGGAAAGAAGATAGATACACACATACCCGTTACAGTGGTCCGCGATGTTGAAGGAAGTGGCTCCGAGTGAGCGTCTCAGTCCATAAAGTCCGATCGCGGGGGTCCTCTTCGGGTGGGGCGGGGTCGTCCGTGGCGGCAAAGTCCTCTCGACGCGAAGCGAGGCGGTGGGGGGGCGGTTCAGGCGGCGGCGTCCTCCGGGTCCGGTCCGGCGGGGGCTGGTCTGGAGGGGTCGATGAACTGGCGGTGGCCCGTGATGTGCTCCACGTAGATGTCGCGGGACCAGCGGATGGTGTCGGACACCATGAGGCAGCGCATCAGCTTGGCGTAGCGGCGGGAAACGCGGCAGGCGCGGAGGACGCTCTCGTTGTTGGGGTCCCAGGCTCCGAGCGTCCCCACGATGAGCGCGTCCACCGTCACGTCGTAGCCGCGGCTCCTCAGGGTGGCGGCCAGCGGGGCGTACTTCTCCCGCTTGCGAGCCCGGGCCTCGGTGAAGGCTTGGCGCCGGTTCTCGAAGGGGATGGTGACGTCCACCATCACGATCTTCTTGGCCTCGTGGTCCGTGACGACGATGTCGGGGCGCAGCTGGCTCTCGCAGCCCGGGACGGTGCGGTTCACGGAGATCTCCCCCGTCCCGGCCGGGATGGCTCGCACCAGGCGGTCCTGGACAGCGTTGTGGCGCAGCTGCCAGGCTCTGGCGTGCGGCCTGCAGCCGCACAGCACGTGGGGGAGGGTCTCCAGCGCGTAGCCGCACCGTCGGCACCTCTTGTCCCGGTGGCCGAAGCGCACGGCCCCGTTCAGAGGCAGGCAGTTGAGGCGGGCGCGGTGGAGGAAGCGCCAGTCCGCAAAGCGCGTGAAGCTCCCGCTGGGCATGAAGTGGTTGCTAGCGTCCCACTTCGAGGTGGCGTCGAAGACCTTGCCCTGGTCGGGTTTGGCCCTCAGGTCGCCGGCGTACTTGTTGCGGACGGCGTCCTTCAGGAACCTCTCCAGGAAGGTCCTCATGCGGGGCGTGACGGTGATGCGGTCGGCGTGCGGGGCTGGGCGCAGGCAGACTCCCAGCTCCCGACCCTCCTCGGTCCAGCTCCAGGCGCAGCCGATGCGGTTCCCGAGGCGGCGCGTGGCGTTGCGGGCTCGGCTCCACAGCGAGGCAAAGTCCCCGCCGTCCCGGCTGAACTCGCCCTCGAGCGAGCCGCTGAGGAAGGTGGCCAGGTCTTGTCCGGCGGGCTGCCGCCCGATCCTCTTGCGGGCGGTCTCCTCCAGGGCGCTGGCGGCGATGGTACTTACCGTGGCGTCCGGGCAGGTGAGGAGGCGGAAGGCGTGGGTCACTACCGCGATGTCGCACAGGTCTCCCATGCGGGGCACGTTGGCACCTCCTTGTCGGTAGGGGATGTGCAGGACCTCGTTGCTGGCCCGCAGCGGCAGGTGCAGCCACTTCTTGAGCAGCCGCCGGATCTCGGTGTCCGCCTTCTTGAGGGGCGTCTTGGGGACCGCCGAGCCCCTCAGGACGAACGCCACGCGGGGGATGAGGAAGGTGTTCACCGCGTCGATCTTCTGCCAGGGGGCCAGCAGGGACGAGTCCAGCTTGCGGGCGTCCTGCACGATCCCGGCGATGGTTTCCTCTGGAGTCTGCCTAGCCCGATGGCCGGTGGGCGTTCCCAGGTGGCAGTAGGCCTCGCCGTCGCGCAGGTGCTTCATCGCCTGGCCCTGGACCGTGAGAGTGGAGTCCAGGACGCGGCTCTTTCGCCTGCCGTCGATGTGCAGGGAGGCGCACTTGGCGACGTTAAAGCGCAGGCCCATCCATCTGGCCGCCTCGGAGGTCACGTCCAGCATCTGCTGCAGCTGGGCGGCGTCGGGGGCCAGGAGGACCAGGTCGTCGGCGTAGGCCAGGACGCTCAGCTTCTGGCCGTAAAGGTCGAGCCCGCCGGGGCCGCCCGCCACGGCGCGAAGGAGCGGTTCCATGGCCAGGTTAAAGATGATGGGGCTGAGGGGGCAGCCCTGTCTCACCCCCGACCGGATGGGGATCTCCGCGGTCTCTCCGTCGGTGGCGCGGACGGTCGTGGTGCAGCCGAGGTAGAGCTCTCGCACCGAAGCGATGACGCCGTCCGGTAAGCCCAGCTCGCGGAGGGTGTCGAAGATGTGGCGGTGGGGCACGGAGCCGAAGGCGTTGGAAATGTCCAGCCACGCCACCGCGCACTGCTTCCTGGTCCTCCGGGCGTTGTCCAGGGCCATCTGGAGGGTGAAATTGTGTTCGTAGCAGCCCTCCGTTGACATGAAGCCCTTCTGGCTGCGGCTCACGGCCCCGCCGGTCACTGCCCAGTCGGTGATGCGAGCCGCCAGGCAGCTGGCGTAGAGTTTGGCCACCGTGGAGCACAGGGCGATGGGTCTCCAGTTGCCCGGGTCGGTCGGGTCCCCTTTCTTGTGGATGAGAACCGTCATGGCCCTCTTCCAGGCGGCGGGTGTCCGACGGAACACTCTGCACCTGTTAAAGAGAACAGAAAGAATAAGGCAGCCCGGGTCACGTTTTTTGAGGAGACCGTACCTGATGCCGTCCTTGCCGGGGGCGGTGTCTCTGGTCCTCTTCAGGCGGGCTTCCACTTCCCGCGGCGTGAAGGCCGCCTCGAACCCCTCTGCCGGGGGGACGGGGGTCAGCGCTTCGACGGTCGCGGGGCGTGGGGTGGCCACCTCTGCCGGGGGGTTGAAGACCGTGCTAAAATAGCGAAACAGGGTCTCCCGGGGGACCTGGCAAAAGGCCGAGGGCCCCTCCAGGATCTCTCTCACCGCCTTGGGGCGGTTGGCTCGGTACAGCTTCTGGATCCGGGAGGCCGCCGCCGGGTCGTAACGCTGGCGTCTGGGTCGTCGCTGGGGCTGCGGTCTGTTGTCTCGTCGCGTCGTCGGTCTGCTGTCGTTGCCTCTCCGGGGTTGGCCCGGGCGGGCGGCCGCCGAGAGCTCGTCCGTGAGCCGAGTCACCGAGGCCTCGAAGGTCTCAAAGGTGGCAGCCCGAGAGAGCTCCTCCAGCCAGAGGGCCTGCCACGGGGTGGGCATCCTCTGCTGTGGGGAGGGCTCCGCACCCGGGGATTCCGAGACGCCCGGGAGCTGGAGGGCTCCCGGCGGTTCGGTCTCCCCAGGCGGCTCCGGGGTCCTCGGCGGGTCGGGCGGCCTCGGGGGACCGGGAGGAGAGGTGTCCGGTCGGGGTGTCACGTCCGGTCGGGGAGCTCCAGGAGTCGACCTGCTTGGTGGCGTCGCTGGGGCAGGTCCTTCCGTCGGGTGCTCCTCGGAGGCCTGGTCCGGAGGGATTGTCGGCGGGGCGGTCGGCCTAGCAGGTCTTCGCGCCGCGGTGCGGGCCGAGGCGGCGGATCTCACCAGCGTGCCGGGTCTCCTCTCGGCTCCGGGACCCTGGCAGACCTTGTGGTGGTTCTTGAGAAGTTTCAGGGTCTCGTACTCGATGCCGCAGCGAGAGCAGTAGAAGGCTAGGCGCAGCCGGTGGAAGCGCCGGAGATGCTTGTTAAGGTCGTTGTGTGCCCTGTACTGCCTGGGTGGGTGGCAGGTGGGGCACAACAGCTTCGCCGGAAGAGGGAAAGGAAGGAAAGTGAGCGCAGATGCATCTACGCCGTCGCCTGGGTCATCCATGGGGGGATCGGGTGCCGGGGGGGTTTGGGGCTCCTCCATCAGCGTGGGGAGACCCGCAGGAAGGTCATCCTCGAGACCGCCGGGGTCCGGGGGTCGTCGCCGCTCGGGGCTCGCCGTCGCTACCGAGGGTCTGTGGGGGCCGGGAGAAACCCGGGGCCGCTCAGCCGTCGTTCGGGGGGCGTCCTCAGGGTCCGGGGTCCTCCGTCGGGAGGCGGCCCTCGTCAGCCGGGGTTCCGGGCTCCGAGAGTCTCTCTGCCTCCGAGGGTCGGTCGATGTCTGGGGATCTGACATCGCCGGGGTGCGTCGGTTCGGGTCTGCTGGTGCACCCTCCTAGGAGGGTCGTCCGAGATCCGTGGCCGGCGGTTCGCCCTAGCGGGGGTCTCCGAGTGCCTTGTGCGTTCTTATTAGTGGATCAGGGTGTCCTCAGTCCAGCGGTGTTTTACCCACTTTCGGTCCTCCGAGCACAGACGTTCGCCTACTCCGACCGAGGGAGACCCAAGGTCTTCGGCTACTAGCCCGAGTCGGGGCTTTCACGTCATCAGGTCCGGCGAGCCGGAGAGCCCCTATGCTACTTGCCTGAGCGACCCGGCGGCTTGCGCAACCGGCGCTCTTTCGGACGTACTGGTGGCACCGCTTTTCCTCGCCCGTCAGGACTGATAAGAACCCACGCTGCACTGAAGAAAAGGAAAGCAAGCTGCTAGTCAGCTCACTTTTTGTGGCTATTATTCCGG